>NW_024465322.1:5458333-8187500 GCF_017591425.1 Ochotona curzoniae
GCTACACAATGCTGTCCCCTAACTGTTTCCTTGTACTGGAAAAGGATGGCTGGAGGCTGGGAGGGGGCAACCGAGTAAAGGATAGAGGGCCTGGGGTAGTGGGGAATAAAGACTACAGGCCCACGCCTTGTTATCCTAACATACAGTACTGGAGAAGACATAAAGGACAACAACTTTAAACTGTACCTGTTTTATTTTGAATTTAAAAAATAAAATCCTATGGTTTCAGGCAAAATGTTATTTTCTAAAAAATATTAGATGTACTTATCACTCAAGAAATGCCAAAGTACAAAAAGAAATCAGATGCCATTTTTAATTGCACATTTTTGTCTTCAACAAAATCATTTATTTCCATTGATTTGAAAGGGAGGGAGGGGTCTTTCATTCATCTGAATCACTGGCGGCCCAGGGCAAAGGAGCCCAGGAGCCCGGAACTCAAGCTGGGTCTCCTGTGGGTGGCAGGGCTGCGGGTACCCAACCAACACCAGCAGCTGCTCTCAGGGTGCACGCCGCAGAGGGATTTAGGAGGCAGCAAGGGGCAAATCCAGGAGTCGGGCTCCTACCATGCACCCAGAGATTTAGAAACGAACTCTGGGTGCCAGTTCAGCCCAGCTCTGCCGAAGGCACTGTAAGCTGGGGAGTGAACCGCAGACAGTAGCTCTCTCTGTGCCTTTACGTGTCTCCACCTTTCAAACCTTAACACTACAGATCAACATTCCATGGCATCTGAACTGGTACCTCCACTTCTGCCTTATCTTCCCAAGACTCCCTCCATGCTTCCAGAAGAGGGGTGCTTCTGCAGCCACCCCCCGCTGAAGCAGCTCTGTAGTCAGACAAGGCCCTGAGGCCTCACACACAGCATCCCTTCAGAGCCCTCCGTCATCATCTCTCTCCCACCACTCTCAGCTCACTGCCTTGGCCCGAGTCACCCAGCACAAGCCTGGGAGACCCAGAGGAAGCTCCTAACTGCTGGCTCTGGATCGGCTCAGCTCTGGTAGTCGCATCCATTCGGGGAGTAAACCAGCAAATGGAAGATTTCGCTCTCTGTAAATCTGCCTTTCCAATAAAAATAAATCTTTTAAAAAGCAATTAAGGGCCCGGCGCGGTGGCGCAAGTGGTTAAAGGTCCTCGCCTTGCACGCCCGGGATTCCATATGGGCGCCGGTTCTAATCCCGGCAGCCCCGCTTCCCTTCCAGCTCCCTGCCTGTGGCCTGGGAGAGCAGTCGAGGACGGCCCAAAGCTTTGGGAACCTGCACCCGCGTGGGAGACCCGGAAGAGGCTCCTGGCTTTGGACCGGCATAGTATCGGCCCGTTGCGCTCACTTGGGGAGTGAATCATCGGACGGAAGATCTTCCTCTCTGTCTCTCCTCTCTGTATATCCGCCTTTCCAATGAAGAAGTATGAAAGTAAATCTTTAAAAAAATAAAAATTTAGAAAAAAAAAAAAAAAAGCAATTAAAAAGTTTTAAATACTGACCCACTTAAAAGGCAGAAAAATTAACAGAGATCTTCAATCTCCTGGTTCACTGCATGAACGCGTACAACAGGCAGGGTTGGGTCAGGTTGAAACCAGGAGCGCAAACTCCGGGCCACACACACAGCTGGCAGGGTCCCACACAGCTGGCAGGGTCCCAAGTACCGGAGCTATCCCCTGCTGCCCTCCAGAACGCATGAGCAGGAAGGTAGTCGAAGTACAAGAGCCCAGATTCCAAGCAGGACCCTGCTATGAGATACAAGTGGCCTGAACAGCAGCTAACCTACCATGTGTACCCCAACATCCACCCCAAACCATGCCTTCTTACTGTGTTAAGTCAAATTCTTCAAAACACAGCGGACATTCACGCAGAGGCCCATTTCAGTAGGTCTTAGGGACAAGGGTACATCCATCCATTCCGTTCTCTTAAGCTGCAGCACACTGACAAATCCAGAGCTCTGCCTAAGCCGGTCCAGCACCCGTCACACCTAAAGCTTCCAGAAAGCCACCAGCCTGTCAAGGCAGATGCTCTGGTTCACTCACATGACATCCAGCACAGAGTCGTTCCGAATGACCTTATGGGAGACGTCAGCAAGCAGGAAGAGCCCTCCGTCAGTCCTCCGGATACTGGCTGCATAGCCCGGCCAGATCTGCAACCTTGGGAGAGAGACGTGGTCTTTACCCAGGGGTTCCGCACAACACTTCAGCCGCTATTGCCCTTCCAGAGAAATAACAACAAAAACCTAGTACAGAAACCGAGTCAGCATCATGGTACACTTGCTTAAAAAAACCCAAACTCAAGAGGAGAATTACTGATAACTTACTTACTACCAAAGTATTTCCACAGTCTAACACCCAGAACATTCAAATGTGACAAGGGGGACGGCCACCAACCTGTGCTGCTGCAGCACCATGGCACTCGTGGGGTCGTAGAAGTTCCTCCCCACAAGCTTCATATCCAACAGCTTCATTACCCTGAAACAAAGAGCAGGAGCAGCTGCCTAACAGAGCAACAACACACCATGCCCCAGGACCCTATCACTGTGCTGCGGAAGCCTGAGCTGTGTGCTCGGGCCCGGTGCTGCGGCGCCTAACAGAGCAACAACACACCATGCCCCAGGACCCTATCACTGTGCTGCGGAAGCCTGACGGGTCTGAGCTGTGTGCTGCAGTGCAGCAGGTGAGGCTGCTGCTAGGTCGGCACATACGGGCGCCAGCTCACGTGCAGGCTGCCCCACACGCAGTCATCCAGCTCAGCTCTCGCTAATGGCCTGGGACGGCAGCAGATGGGCCAAGCTGCCAACCACGTGGAAGACCCTGAGGATGCTCCCGGGCTTGTGCCTGCCCAGCCCAGGTTGTGTGGCCATCTGGGGAATAAATCAGAGGATAGAAGACCTCTTTTTCTCTCTGCCTGTAACTCTTTCAAAGAAACATTTTTAAAAAGTCTGTGCTCTCTGTACAATACAGCTTTTACCTTGAGAATAATCGTGCTGAAATAAAAATTATATCAAAGCATTCATCTGACTAAACACTGAGTTCACTGCCCAGGCTTCACGTACAGCCCTGTTCACGACGGATCAAAAAGGACACGAGAGCCAGTTTTTAAGTTTACAAATAGCAGTGTGACAGACAGAGCTGCTTGTTCCTTGCTGCTCTGCACACAACAGAGAGCTGCTTCTATGGCAGCTTGGGAACAACAGCTGCAGGAAAACCAGATTCTCAAAGTAAGCTGCAGAATCAATAACTTCCTGAATGCCAAGAAATTCATCAGACTAGAAAAATTCTTCCTGGAAATATTTGCATACACGATCCCTTTCAAGTAGCCCCTTTCTTTTTTTTTTTAAAGATTTATTTTATTTTTATTGGAAAGGCGGGTATACAGAGAGGAGAGACAGAGAGGAAGATCTTCCGTCCGATGATTCATTCCCCAAGTGAGCGCAACGGCCGATGCTATGCCGATCCAAAGCCAGGAGCCTCTTCCAGGTCTCCCACGCGAGTGCAGGGTCCCAAAGCTTTGGGCCGTCCTCCACTGCTTTCCCGGGCCACAGGCAGGGAGCTGGATGGGAAGCGGGGCCGCCGGGATTAGAACCGGCGCCCATATGGGATCCTGGGCATGCAAGGCGAGGACCTTAACCACTTGCGCCACCGCGCCGGGACCTCAAGTAGCCCCTTTAACAGTTCTGTTTTAAATACACTAATAAGCCAGTACATTGGTGGTGGCATAGCCCGCTAATCCTCAACCTGCACCACTGGCATCCCATATGAGTGCTTGTTCGGGTCAGTCTGCTCCACTTCTAATCCAGCTCCCTGCTTGTAGCCTGGGAAAGCAGTGGAGGACAGCCCGAAGCCGTGGATCCCTGCATCCACATGGGAGACCCAGAAGAAGCTCCTGGCTTTGGATCAGCTCAGCTCTGACCTGCAGCCATTTGAGGAACGCACCAACAGATGGAAAATCTATCTCCTTTTCCTCTTCTCTCTATAACACTGACATTCAAGTAAAATAAATCAATTTAAAAAAAAGTACTTAAAATGCCACTTCAAAATTTCTTAAAGAATCAAAAAAAAAAAAAAAAAAACCCCTGAGTTTATATACCCAACTCTGGCCTACCACCTATAAGATAATCTTGAAATTAAGTCAACATCAGTGCTCAATGTTTCCAAACCCATCCAGACAGACACTGGACTCCATGCAAGCTTCTTGAAGACTTTTACCGGCGGAAGACGACATTGTAGAAGGGAATGCAGAGGTCCGAGCACGGCTCCAGGATCTTGGTCAACTGGATCTTGATGCTGATCTCGGCATCATCCGTCTTCCGCTGGCTTTTTAACTCAAGAACCTAAGAAATGAACACGCACGGGTAAAGAGAAATGACGAAATCATCAAGGCCTGACATGACCCTGCTGTGTTCTAGAGAACACGAAAAATACCACATGGGACGCCCACGAGGTACCTGGGTTCCATCCCAAACCGCACTTCCTGCTAACACACCCTGCAAGGCTGCAGGTGACTGCTCAAAATACATCTCATGCTTTCTGACTCTGGCCTTGCCTAGTCAGCTGTTGTAGAATGCAATACGAGAGAGAATTTTCTCCTCCCATCCCTGCCGTTCACAAAAAGAAATTGCAAAAAGGAGGCTGACCCCATGGCACAGAGGGCTAAGCCTCCAGCTGCAGTGCTAGCATCCCCCTATATGTACTGGGTCATGTCCCAGCGGCTCCACTTCTGATCCAGGTTCCTGTTAACGTGCCTGAGAAAGCAGTGGGAGATGACTCAAGTCTTGGGGCCTCTGCACCCAAGACACCCACACGGGAGACCCAGAAGAAGCTATGGCTCCAAGCTTCAGATCAGCTCAGCTCCAACCACTGAGGCCATTTAAGGAGTGAATCAGCAGATGGAAGACCAATCTCTGTCTCTCCTTCTCACTGTGACTCTTCCAAATAAAAATAAGATATTAAAAATCAAAGTTTTATTTATATTTCCCTTCACTTTGCTGACCATATCAGCAAAATCACAGCAAAACTAGAGATTAAAATATTAAAATGCATTTGGTAAGAGAAACCTGTTAATGTTTGAATTGCTTATCCTTGAGGCCAAAGACTCGGAACCACTGCCCTTATGCGAGAAGGGACACCAAGAACACCATCTCTGCTGAGTTCTGCTCAGCTCCGCCGTGCCTCTGTGCAGGGTTCGGCTCGGGAACCCCTGGCATCCCCGCACGCCACTCCGGAGCACTCTTCCGTTTCATCCAGCAGTGCATGTCCTGACTGGTCTCACCTGCTGAAGCTTAACAGGCAGATAGAGAATGGAGCCATCAAAAGCAGTGACATTTCCAGTGACAGCCTGGTGGTCCTTCAGCATGCCAAACCTCATACTTTTGCACTCCACATTAGGGCTAGGAAAAATTTTTAAAAAAAAGAGGATTTTACTTCCATTTGATTCAACAGCAATCTTTACTACAGCTACGCAACAGGCATGTTACCGAAGTACTCAATTGTAACTGCTGCCCCATCTAGTGGTCATATTTAAAAATTCAATAACTCCACCTGCAAGCTCCGGAATGCCACATGGGCTCCAGCTCATGTCCTGACTGCTCCACTTCCAATCCAGCTCTCTGCTAACGGCCTGGGAAAGCAGCAGAGGACGGCTCAGAACCTTTGGCCCTTGCACCTGTGTGGGAGACCTCGAAGAAGCTCCTGGCCCCAGACGGGCTCAGCTCTGGTCACTGTGGTCATTTGGAGAGCGAGCCAGTGGGTGAAGAGCTTTCCTTCTCTGTTTCTCCTTCTCTCTGTAATTCTGCCTTTCCAATAAAAATAAATCTTTTAAAAGGTTCTGCTTCTCATTAAAGCCTTGGCAAAAAATATTAGAATACAGGTTAAAAAAACTGCTTGAAGCAACTACCCTAACATGTCAATGTACATTCCTATAGTCTTTAGACCAGGGGATCTAGAAACTTTTACACAAAATGCCAGATAGCAAACATTTCACAAATATTCACAACACATGGCCCAACAGAAGCCATAGACAATATATGTGTGGCTATATGCCAAGAAAACTATCAGTAAAACGGGCAGTGGACCACGTCTGACCTTTGAACCAATCACAGTTTGTTAATCCTTGTTCTGGAATCTTGAGAGGTAACTGGCTTTTAAACAGAATGTTTTTGAAAAGCAGGATTACACTCATTTTTGACTCATGGCAGTTTCAACTTTTTTTCCAGTCACAAATCTCACAGCTTTGAAAAACTCCAACAGCTGTTTTACACACTGACTGCTCCAATATGTCAGAGTAAAGCTTGAACATCTGCAAACTGTTAAACAAATCCGTGACTACAAAGGGTGAAAAGTGCTCAACTTCATGAAGATTCAAAAAAAAAAAATCACTGGCAAACACTGCGTTGGAGGCATTAAGCTTCCACCTGCAGGGTCAACTTCTCACGTGGACGCCGGTTCAAATCCTAGCTGCTCCATTTCTGATGCCACTCCCTGCCCACGTGTCGGGGAAGCAGCAGAGGATGGCCTAAGAAGCTTCTGGCTGGTGACTTTATGTCACAGCAGCCCAGCTCGAGCCATTGAAGCCATCAGAGGAGGGAACTAGTAGGAGGAAAATCTCTTTCAAATAAATAAATCCTTAAAAACAAATACGTAAAACATTTCACACCAACACACTGCTGTGCTCCTCAGCCTCTCTCCACGCGTTGCAGGACGACACAGTGATGCCAATCTGTTCTCTCCGCGCCCG
This sequence comes from Ochotona curzoniae, assembly GCF_017591425.1. Lineage (NCBI taxonomy): Eukaryota > Metazoa > Chordata > Mammalia > Lagomorpha > Ochotonidae > Ochotona > Ochotona curzoniae. The sequence continues at coordinate 5,465,046 of NW_024465322.1, forward strand.
GGTCCACCCCAGGCTGCTGAGGTCCAGCCCACGGGCCACAGCCCTAAGTCCATGACAGGTCCCTGGCCGCTCAATGCCAAGGTGCCCAGGAGGCTCCTCTTCCTCCGTCTCCTAAAAACCTGTCAATCTGTTCTCAGGAAAAGGATTCTCCTCTCTTGGAAAAAAAAATGATCATGATGATGAATTATTTATTACAAAGGAAGACTTAAGAGTGGAGTTTGGGGAGTCAGAACTCTATCTGCTGGTTGCCTTCCCAAACACTCCTCTAAGAACCAGGCCTGGGCCAGGCTGAAGCCAGGAGCCAGAAGCTTCATCCAGGTCTCCAACGTAAGGGATCCCAAGCACTGGAGCCATCCTCTGCTGCTTTCCCAGGTACATCAGCAGGGAGACAGATCAGAAGTGGGGCAGCTGGCATCAAAACAGGTACCATCATGAGACAGCAGCACTGCAGACGAAAGCTTAGCACACTATGCCACAACTCAATCCTGTAATGTTCACCTCTCTTCTCTCCTTGCATGTGCCAGGTTCTCATACAGATGCTGGTTCGTGTCCCAGATGCTCCACTTCCCGTCCAGCCCCCTGCTTGTGGCCTGGGAAAGCAGTCAAGGATGGCCCAGGGCCTTGGGACCTTGTGCCCTCGGTGGGAGACCTGGAAGAGGCTCCTGGCTCCAGACCAGCTCAGCTCTGGTCGCTGTGGCCTCCTGGGGAGTGAACCAGCAGATGGAGGATCTTTGTTTCTCCTCTTTGTAAATCTTTCTAATAAAAAAATGTAAATCTTTTTTCAAGTTTATTTTGATGCAAAAATATGTAAAACTATAGATTCTTTAAAAAGATATTTATTATTATTGGAAAGTCTGATATACAGAGAGAAGGGACAGAGAGGAAGCTCTTCTGTCCGTTGATGCATTCCCCAAGTGGCTGCAACAGCTGGAGCTGAGCTGATCTGGAGCCAGGAGCTTCCTCCGGCTCTCCCAGGCAGGTGCAGGGTCCCAAGGCTTTGGGCCGTCCTCAACGGCTTTCCTAGGCCACAGGCAGGGAGCTGGATGGGAAGCGGAGCCGCCGAGATTAGGTTGAGATTAAATTCATGGCTAGCACCAAACATAAACCGGCACCCGTCCAACTGAGAGCTGGGGGCAGGCACTGTACAGCAGTCTGTTGCTTGGGACACTGGCATCGGATGATAGTCCAAGTTCAGGTCCCCACTAATACTTCCCATTCCAAAGTCCTACCAGTGTGCAGCTGTGAGGCAGCATGTGACGGCCCAGCTAACTGGGTCCCTGTCAAGTATGCGGAACATCTAAACTGAGTTCCAGGCTCTCGCAGAGGCCTGACCTTGCCCGGGCTATGGCAGGCATCTGAGGAGTGCAACCAGTGGATGAGGACCTGGCACTAGATGAAAGATTAATAACTTTCAAGGTCAAACTCTGAACTTGGGCTGTAAAGCTTCCACCTCCTGTGAGGTTCTGAGTGCATGCACCGCCACATGGGGAGGTCCCCAGGCGTCACACAGAACAGCACGCAGGGCAACGGTCTCAGGACTGCCAGCCAAGAAGCAAACACCACACAGAACACAGATGCTGTGGCTACCTGAAGGTCACGTGATACTGATACACTGCTTCATTATGACACTGGATCTTGATGAGGTTCAATCCCAGAGACTGAGGGGTTCCCTTTGATCCCTGCTTCACAAAAACCTCTCTGAAAAACAAAGGTTTGTTTAAAGCACCCACCTTACCCAAACAAAACGAAACAAAATCCACCAGTCCACACCATCACCAATTTTTCTTTTCATACTTTATAAACAAATTTAAGAACCAGGGCATAAATGTAAGCTCGGAAGGCCAGGTGGCAGACTGCAAGCGACGTCTGCCCTACCTGTGCCAGCAGCAGCACTGCAGGAACTAGGCTAGCTAAGAACCCAAGCAGGAGCTGTGCAGAATTACACTGGTTTTCATGGCTGTCTTCCCTACCCTCGACTTGGCAGAGAACCGACTTGGGCAGCAACGAAAGGTCTGCTTAGACTGCGAGGGAGCCCCTTCTCTGGTACGTGCCACATGCACACAACCAAACCTGCTCGCTCCATCAGACTTTGCATCACGCAATCCCGCAGCCAGCCCCCCGCAGACGCCTCTGGGGCTCCTTGTCGGATCGCAGCAGCAGAGGGCAGCAGCCCTGACTTACTTGTCCTTGTGTTCTGCAGTCAGGAGCAGAGGACCTTCTGGAGAATGCAGTGAAGACTGGGGCAGCGGGGGAGGTGGGGACAGCCGTGGGGGATTCCAGGAAGTGAGGCCAAAGGCGCTGGGGGGCTTGTCCAGGCCCCTGCTCATGCCACCAGCTGCTCTCCCCAGTGGGACTAGAGCAGCCTCCGAACTCCCTCTTCCAAGCATTCTGAAACGTCAGAGGAGCGAGTGAAGGTTTTCTCCAAGGTGTGTCTACCCGCGCCCCAGCCGCAGCATCCCCCACCACCCGAGGCTCCCGTCTCATCTGGAGGGGCCAAAGAGATGCAAGCACAGCCTTGGGGCTCCCTCAAAATCTACTAACACGCCAACATGGCTCATGCCTCAACTGCTCGCGACACTGACACTCCCAGCCATCTTAGGACAACAGAACAGAGGGGGAACAGAGTGGGACACATGGACCAGGCTGACGTGTGAGGAAGGCAAATGCCCACTAGGGAACCATTTTTACTCTTTCCCCATGACTGACCTGGCTCAACAATTGCTAACCACTCTGGGGAAAACACTTGTTAATATAAAAGCAGAAAATTCTCTCGTTGGGAGATAAGAGAACCCTCCTTGGAATTTCTCTACAGACTTGAGACATCCCAGCTAAATGTGATGATCACACAGGAAGGTAAGTGGACTCACCTATTCCAGCCGACAGAAGCTTCTGCCATCTTGCTATCACTGGCTGCCAACGTGGAAGGATCCGGCAAAGTGAGACCTGGTTCCTCTTTCTCCTTGCGTGGCACGTGGGCAGACAAGCCTCTCCCTAAAAGGCCTCTCCCTGAAGGGACCGAACCAAAGTGCACCGTGAGTTCAGCTCGAGCGTGCGGATCTCTCTGAGGACACACCAGACAGACTTGGGAACAAAACAAGCATGCAACCCAGCACCACGTCTCAAGGTTGGCACTCCACATACCTGACGGAGGCATTTCCCGTTTCACAGACGTCCGGGACGCCACGTCAAGGCCCAGGCCTCGGAACATGGAGACCAGACCCACAGCCTCCTGTGAACAAAATAAAGTTCTTCCAAGACGTTGCTTAAAACCCCGTGGGTCAGAAATGTGGCCTAGCAGTTGCCAGACCTACATCCCATATCAAAGTTGAGTACTTGCCTCCAGCTAACGCAGCCCCCGAGAGGCCGTGGTGATGGCGCACGTAACTGGAGCCCCGCTCCTCGGATGGGAGCGCGAGACTCAGTTCCCGGCTCCTAGCTTCCACCCAGAGCAGCCCAGTCCAGTTCAGGCTACGCTGAGTGAGTGAACCAAAGAGAAGGGACCCCTTTCTTTATCAAAACCAGAAATGACAGCCTTCTAAAAGTCTTGGTAAGAATCGTAAAATTCTAGAGGTGCTAAAGAGAATCAAGATGGCAAAATAGAGTAAGGACACATTTAAACAGACAGAGAAATATTAGCCAGCGTGAAGCAGAGAGGGCGCACTCCAGGAACTGGAAGAGGACAGCACAGCAGAGGGGTACCTGGAGACGGACAGACACAGGCAAGCAGCAGATACGATGGTGTGGTGTTGCAGTGACTGATAGACCAGCAGTGATCGGCACCCCAGCAGCAGCAGGAACTCTACCAGCAAAAAGGTGGGAAGGCACATTTACTGGGAGCTCCAGAGGTGAACCCAGACAAAGAATGTCCGTCCTGCTGGTCTGTTTCCTTTGACCAGAAGCAGAGACAGAGCGGCAGGTCCGAGACGGGCAGTGCAGGAACATGGTGGATTTCATAGCCCAGTCCGCCTCCTAGAGAAGTGTCAGATGCCATTTTGTTTAAGGAGGTGAGGGCTATGGGGCAGGACTGCACATACATGGAGCTGGGAGTGAACTCATTTCTGACTGAGTGAACTGCAACAACGCGGCATCCTACAGGTTCCACCCAAGACAGGTCCCGGTAGCTCTCAGACCTGATGGCCAGCAGATAAAGAATTCTAGTAGTGGCACATCAGGCGCAATTTTGTACAATGTGGGAAAGAATTTAAGACTGCAGGAGACAACGGTAACCTGTGCCTGTGCTGAGCTCGGGAGAATTCCCTGAGCTCAGTGGATTGCACTGGTCCCAGAGGAAAATAATACCGACCATGGCACTGTACGGGTCAAAATAGGTATGTGTGGCTCTCAGACCTAATGGCCAACAGGTTCTGGCAAGGTCAGCACCAACAACAACCTAGCTATATAAGACACCTGCTGTCTCCCTAATCCTGGGACCTGCTCCAACTGAGAGTGGGAGAAAGGTTGTACAGAAAACGGTGCAGCTTCAGCACAGTATCATAGGAGGTGCAGACAGGCGAGGCAGGAGCTGGGGCTAAGAAGACCATGGTGGAAATCTAACATACGAACCCAGACCTGGAACTCGCTGGAGGGAGTGGCACAAGTGACTGCAAACAAAGAGCCACGTACCAACTACAATAAGTAAAAATCAAACTGTAGACCTGTGGGTGACACAGCTTAGAAACCTGCCTCAAGGAGAAGAATCCGATAACCAGAAGTACAATGACCAAGAGCAAAAGAAGAGACAAAGGCACAATGAATATGATAGAAGGCTCCCCTGCAAAGGAGCAAAACCCTTTGCCAACCTCACAGTTAACTGAGAGACATCAAGAAAATGGGGGATACAGAATTCAAAACACTTGCTATAAAACTTGTCAACAATGAGAAGCACGTAAAGCAGGCATTCAAGGAATTTCACAATGGAAATGCAAGGAGTTAATTCAATACATGCATACCATGTATAAAGAACAAATTGATTAGCATTTTCATTTCCTCAAGGAGTTCCCATCTGTGTGTTGCAACTGTGACGCCTCCAGTTATTTTACAATACAGCATCAACTGCTGTTGACCTCTGCCACCCTACTGCAGCACCCAACACTTCTACCAATTCCCCCCACCTCTCGGAAGGTTGTATCAATAGAATTATCACGAATACACGCCACGTATTCGTTCACACAGCAGCAGCAACAGCTGAGGAACTTTTGTCTTTGAGGTTTGGATAGGGGCCAGCATTGTGGCCTGGCAAGTTAAGCCACTGTCTGCCAACACCAGCATTCCATGAGGGTGCCAGTTCAAGTCCTAGTTCTTCTGCTTCCAATGCAGCTCCCCGATGACATACCCAGGAAAGCATGGGAAGATGGCCCAGGTGCTCGGGTCCCTACACCCACGTGGGACACACCATGGACAATCACAGCTGTTGCAGCCATTTGAAGAGTAAACACACAGAACCAAGACCTCATTCTGTCTCTTGCTTCCCTCTGTGACATTGTGCCTTTGAAATAAAGCTTAAGGGGGAAAAAAAAAACCCACACATTTAAAAGGATAAAGATTTCAAAATATTGATTGATTTGAAAGAGTTACAGAAATAGAGGGAGAGACAGAGAGCTCTCCATCTACTGGTTCACTCTCCAAATGGCCACAACGGCCAGGAATGGGCAACCCGAAGCCAGGAGCCAGGAGCTTCTTCCAGATCTCCCGTGTGGATCCAGCTCCCTGCTAATGTGCCTGACAAAGCAGTGGAGAATGGTCTCTGAGTGCTTGGGCCCTTGCACCAGATGAAGCTCCAGGCTCCCGGCTTCAGATAGGCCCATCTCCAACCACTATGCCCACTTGGGGAATAAACCAGTGGTGGTAGATTTCTGTTCCTCTTTCTAACCCTGTCTTTTAAACAGATAAATCTTACAAGAAAGAGACTGGAGCTGGTGCTGTGGTACAGCATGTAAAGCCACCAGCTGCCATGCTGGCATCCCATGTGGGCACTGGTTCAAGTCTCCACCTACTCTACTTCCAATTCTGCTCTCTGTTGATATGGTGGGGAAAGCAGCTGAAGACGGCCCATGTACTTGGGCCGCTGTACACAAGTGGAAACAGGGGCTGCTCCTTGGAGCTGGTGTCATGGCTCAGACTAATTCTCCACCTTTTACTGCCAGCATCCCATACGGGCACCGGTTCGTGTCCCGTCTGTTCCATTTTATATCCAGCTCCCTGCCTGTGGCCTGGGACAGCAGCAGAAGGTGCCAAAACACCTTGGTATGTCTCACCCATGTAGCAAACCCAGAAGAGGCTCACGGCTCGAGGTCCCTGGCTCATAATCACCTCAGCTGCTCTGGCCTTTGCAGCCATCTGAGGAGTGAACAAGCAGATGGAAGATCTTTTTCTGTCTCCCCTCCTCTCTCTAAATTTGGCTTTCAGGTAAAAATAAATACTAAAAAAAATTCCTGGCTTCCACCTGACCAAGTTTTAGCCACTGGTACCATCCGAAGAATGAATAGCAGATGCAAGATGTCTACTTCTCTTTAACTCTCCCTTTCCAATAAATAAACCCTTAAAAACAAAATACAGACATATTTAAGAGAAATAATGTATACAATTACCTTTAAGACTATAAGGTACATTTATGTGAAACATAAATGAATTTTGCGTTTAGCATTGGGTCCCTATCCAGGTATCTCACTATGGATATGAAAGTATTTCAAAAGCAAAAACAAAAAAATCTGAAATCCAAAACAAATAAGGAATACTCAATCTGTAATAATCTCAGAGGCAGGAGTGCAACTCAGAGAGAGAACAGAAAAGCTGAGGAAGGAGCAAGAGGTTATTTCTATAGAAGCACCCTTAACGGAAGCTAGAGGGCTGACATTTCTCCTGGTCCACTTAGCATTCATTACGAGCCACTTTCTTAAGCCTAGCAATTCAAGGATTTCAATTATAGGCCCAGCCGGTGCAAAAATTTGTTGAAGAACAAAGGAAAAAAAAAAAAAAAAACCTCCTTCTCAGATAAAATGTGGCAATTTTCCCAGCACTCTGAGACCCATTACTTCTTCTCGTCCAGGTAAGCTGGACCGGAAGACCATTACACTTTCTGAATCTTACCTTCTGTGGTGGCCCAGCCTGCGTGCTGGGTTCCTCTGGCTTGCCAAACATGTGACCGCGCCCTAGAGGTCCTGCCCTGCCCAGGCTGGGGTCCAGAGGTTTCGCAGCTGATGGCCAAGAGCTTGGCATCCGCACACATTGAGATGGGTGGACAGGAGCAGGGCCCCTGAACGGTGGCCGAACAGGATCCATAGGCAGGCTCGCAGAGGACGCGGGGTGCAGCCTGTTCCAATGAGCCAATGACCTGCCGGCAGTGTAAACAGGTTTAAAGGGTCCCAGCTGTTCTCCTCCCTCTTCTGGCAACACAGGCTCCTTTACAAGTGTCAGACTCTTGTAACGTTTTCATTTCAACAGCTCCCGGTCCTTGAAAACACCCTCTACTGGCAATCCCTTAAGAGGCCCAAGCCTGTCTTGAGTTGAATACCTTCCACCCAACAACCCTCAAAAAACTCAAGCTCAGTAAGTCAACCATCTTCTGTGTCAGTGGAAGAAAGCAGTTGGGATGTAACAGGAACGATCTAGGCTGACATATTTTACCATTCACGATTATTCAGTTCATAATTATTGCCAACAAACTGTCCTAGCCTGGTATTTTGCTTTCCATCTCTATCCCCAGGGTCCTTTATCTTATTTTTTCAGAACTATAATCACATTCAATGCATCGCCTTGATCTCATGAGTTACTTCATTCTTTATCTAGTTCATTTTCAGAAAACTCTTCTTTCAATCCCTTCCACCAGGGAGGGGTCCCCTCCGCGAACACTGAAGCCCAGCAGGCCTTCAGTATCACTTCTTCATCGCCTACAGCTGGCTTTAAGCGGCTCCTTCTGCGCTCAAAACAATCTCTTAGTAAGTGGAAAACAATCCTTTCCCAACTTAGGGGGAGAAAACAAAAAACCCACAAAATTCGTCTTAAGTATCAGCTGCCGATAAATTAGGCCACGCCTATACAAAGACTGATTAACACAATTTATAAGTCCATAGGGCAGGTGGAAATAATCCATCATCCTGGGAAAAAAAATCATCTTTCTATACTCAACAGCTATCGGAACTGTCAGAGGCAGCACAGGTCTCCCTCTCCTGCTCAAATCCCTTTTTCAGTTAAGCCTGGGATCTTCCTTCATGCCTCCTTGCAAGAATCCCGAGGGAGCCAATTACACCGTACTCAGTGGGCCGACTTCACTCAGGATGTGGAAAGGCCTCTTCCTGAACCCTGCCCCGCCTGCCGTCCCCACTCGTGGGGTTTCAAGCACCTCTTTTCATCCGGGGGGGAGGAAGGGCCGCCAGGACAGGCTGGGCCTAGCCTCTCTCGGCCTGTCGGTGGGCTCTGGGCTGGCCTCGCTCACGCTCAATAAACCAGGCTGGAACCTTCTGTCTCCCCACTCCCACCCCCATGGCCAACCCCCAAACACAGCGACTAGGTAGGGTCCTGCCCACTCCAGGTCACTACCTAGCAAGATCCCTCCCTGCTGGGCCACAGCCCTCCTCGCGCCCCCACCCCGGCCCCCGTGGGCCCGTCCACGCTCCCCCACGCACAGGCGGCCTCGAGTAAGTAACGTCTTCCCGGCCGCGGCGTCCCCACCCCCCTCCGGGCCTCGCAGCCCGCCACCAGCCTCCCGAGGGGGACAAGGGCGCCACGGTCACGGTCACGGCCTCGGGCTCGGGCCCAGCCTGCACACGAGCGACCTCAGCCCTCCTGGCCTTCCACACCTGGGCTGAGTTCTGTCGCCTTGGCCGGCGTCCACAGAGCCTCACGAGAACCGGGAGCGCACAACCACCCGCCACGCGGAACAATTGCACAGGCCTCTCACCCGGTTTTTCATTTCCGGTCATGGGGGCGCGGAGGGGAGGGCTGTGAGGGGTGCTTGAGCCCATAGGCCAAAGCAACTGCCACACACACTCGACCCAGCCATTTCATTGGCTGGTTTGCGGGAGGGACTCGCCCCTTTTCAACAGGGTGGGCTGAGTACGTGAGCAAGGGGAAGCCGGGAGGTGTGAGTCGACAGGTGTTCGCTGTTGCGAGGACGCGGCCTTTGAACACGTTTGGCTTCCACGTTCATATTGACCATGACTTGGGGCCGACCCTGTCCGTTAGAGGAATTGGGAATTAAAGGTGCTCAAGTGGAGTTCAAACACATAATGATGTGATGGGACTCCTGGGTTTGGCTTGTGTGTAAAATAGGATTCAGGGCCCTAGGCTTGTTTGCAAAAGTACATGCGTTAATGAGGACCAAGTGACAACCCCCTAGAGATGCTGCCTAAATCTGTGAGCCAAAAGCTACATCATTAGCTAGGCCTGCAGCCACACAAGATGGCTCCCCGAAGATTCCTCCCTGCATCTCAACCATTTCTCAAATAAGAACACCCAGGCTTTACAGGATGATTTAGGGTCACACTTAAGGCTTTTAACTGCTGCTGTACCCACATCCAAAAAGAAGCCAGCCTTGGGACACCCCTTGTCAGACCCAAGTCCCAAGTGGGAATGCAGGTTCGAATCTCAGCACGTCTGTCTGATCCAGCTCCCTGCCAAGTGCACCAAGGAAAGTGGTGGAAGACCGACCAAGTGCTTGGGTCCCTGCTGCCCACATAGGAGACCAGGACAGAGTTCCCTGGGCTGGCCCAGACCCCACTGTTGTGTCCATTTAGGGGACTACTGGTGGGTATAAGATCTCTCTTTTTTACTCTTACTCTGCCTTTCAAAATAAATCTTAAGGGAAAAAGGATGTCCCTACACTCTTTGTAGACTATGTTGAACACAGTGAGGCAGGGGATAGCCAAGGGTTAACAAGAGAAGCTGAGAAAGGCAAATTCCAAAATTCTTTTCCTAGTCTCTCTCTGCCTCTCTTATCCACAACCTTGAGGTGGAAGTCGAAAATAGAGCTAATTGGGCAAGCTGAGAGAAAAAGAAATTGCAAACTTCCAAAACCTTCATTTACAAGCCATGTGTAGATAGAACAGCCAGCCACAAGGCATATACCACGTGGCTTCCAAGCCACAGAAAGTCAGTGGGTGAAAACTCCACCTGCAATGCCAGTATCCCTTTGGATGCCAGTCCAAGACCTGGCTGCTCCACCTCCAATACAGCCTTGGATAATGTTACTGGGAAAGCAGCAGCAGATGACCCGACGCCTTGGGCCCCTGCATCCACATGGGAGACCCGGAGGAGGATGCTGGTCCCTGGCATCAGACCAGCTCAGCTCCAGCTGTTAATGTCCATCCGAGAATGAGCCACTGGATGGCAGATCTGTGTCTTCTCCTCTCTATAATTCTGCCTTTCGAATAAAAAAAAAGAACTTGAGTAATAACACTGAGGATCATGTCATTCATCTTGATGAAGGAGGAGGAGAGGGAAAGGGGAGGAGACAAAGTTGCAGGAGGAGGGGGAGGAAGAGGAGGGGGAGCAGGAAGGAGAAACACTCCCCAATTTTACTACTAGGAACATGAAGGAGGTGAAGAAATCTCCAAAACAGTTGGCTGGCTTCAACAACGGAACAGCTGGAAAAGCTGTGAAAAGGCCAGGCAAAGCATGTCGTGTAATCGGCCTCACGCAGGGCGTTGCACATCCCTTTCCAAACGCCTGCTGCGGTAAAAACAACAACAGAAAAAAACACTCCTTCTGGTGGGAGCTACATTCTCTGCAAGCTGCCTGCCTGGAAAATTATCACAGGACATTTCTGGTTCATTCCAGAGAACCTGAATCTCTCTCTCTCTTTTAAAAAGCTTATTTTTATTAGAAAGATTTACAGAAAGGAGAGAGAGATCTTCCATCTGTTGGTTCACTCTCCAAATGGCCGCAATGGCTGGGGCTAGCCAGGCCAAAACCAGGAGCCAAAAGCTTTTTCCAGGTCTCCCACATGAGTGCAGGGCCCTAAGGACTTGAGCCATCCTCTGCTGCTTTCCCAGTCCATAAGTAGAGAGCTGGATTAGAAGTGGAGCAGTCAGGAATTGAACTGGTGCCCGTATGGGATGATGGCACCACAGGTGGTGGCTTAACTTATTATCCCATGGCGCCATCCCTGAGAATCTTATTCTTCACAGACAATACATCCATCATCAAAAATAGTTCTGAGTTCTCTCCAAGATTTCTCAGAACCACCAAATGATAACTGCCCAGCAGGAACTTAGCTTTAACTTTCTAGAGAAAGAGAAACATGGCAGGGTTGGCATTGTGGCATAGTCGGTTAAGCTTCCACCTGTGGCACTGGCATCCTCTGTAAGTGCTGGTTTGAGTCCTGGCTGCTCCAGTTTAGATCCAGCTCCCTGCGAATGTGCCGGGGAAAGCACCGGAGGATGGTCCAAACACTAAGGCCCCTGTCACTCAGATGGGGGATCCAAATAGGGGTCCAGACTCCTGATTTTGGCCTGGCCTGCTCCCAGCTGTTACAGCCAAGTTCAAGAAATACCCTCCTTCTCTTTCTCTCTCTGTACTCTGACTTTCAAATGAGTCAAACAAATCTTAAGAAAAATAAAAAGATACACGCAAGTATTCGAGATGTATAAACAGAGAACATGAGGCTGTACAGAACTAGAGCTTTTATTATGGCAGCATGGCAGCCATCATCTCGAAGGATGGCGTGTCAAGACAAAGAAAGTGAGAATTTTTATACTTTTACAAAGTCACAGTGCAAGGGATGGGAAAGCAAGTAGTTGGTGGTTTGTTTTGCACCAAAACAAACTCATCTTTTAATTCCAGGCTCCCCTAATTGTCAGAGCTCACTCGTATAAATAGGCTTACTTAGCAAGCATGGCGTTATTTTGATTAGCTTCCGCCTCTGCCTAACAGCTTATGGGAAGCAGACAATCCATCCTGCTTGGACGCTGTGTGGACTCGTTGCTCTAGTAATAGGTAATAGTCGGCTTAAATTGGCTCCAAGCAGTTATAAAACCGTTGTGGACAGAACAATCATTCAAAACAGAAATCTCCAAATGATGGAAATACTCGGGTTGGGAAGCAACCGTAAGTGAACTGTGGGAACAGGAAAATCATCTCATGTTGGTTCCAGAATAGCCTGACAAAATCTATGGCCGAGGATGGAGCTGTGGGTTCATTGCAACTGCATGGAGGGATTTGCGGCTACTGAAGCGAGTCTGATCTTCAGAACATCCCTGGCCTAGATGATTGGGTCTCTCTTGGAAACGGCGAAGGAACAAAACATGGACTTTTTCTAAAATGGTTTCACGACAGTCTTCGAATGCTACATGTCAACTGGGCAAGGATGCTAAGCAGCAGTTTCAACTTGGGCGACGTAGAAATGTGCTCCAATGACAGCTCACCTTGGCCACCCTGAGGGGCTTGGATGCCTACACAATCCTGCCACCCACTGTGGGTTATCTGCATTGAACTCTAGGCTCTAAACTTTGGCTTGACCAAGCCCTGGCTGTTGCAGGTATGTGGGGGAGTGAACCAGTGGATGAAAGATCTGTCTCTGTCCCTATCTTTGAAATAGAACGAAAAAAGACATACAGCAACATAATACATAGAACAATGACATGGCCATTTGTTACACATTGTTTTTAACTATTATGTACTGTGCAAATATGTATTGCTACACTTTTATATGACTGGAAGTGAGGTCGGTTTGTTTATATCAGCATGACCAGAAATAATGAGTAACTGTGCTACAATGTCACAGTGGTTGCAACGTCACCAAGAAACGGGAAATTCTCAGCTCCATTATGTAATTGCCTGAGACCGCTACCGTATACGCATGCCAGCACCATGCTGTGTCTCGGGTGAGCACAGTACATTAAGTGAACAAACCAGACATGTGTCATAGGACTTCATTTCTGTGAAATGTCTGGAAGAGAAGCATTTATGGACAGCATGTCAACCAGGGCTTGCCTGGGGCTGGGAGCGGGGCTGGGGGGTGGGGGGACTTGCAGTGCAAATGGGCCAAATGACTCATGAGGCTGATGAGCATACACCTCAAAATGTATGGTGATGTTTGCAGCACTTCCTAAAATTGATAACTTTTCAAAGATTTATATTTATTGGGAAGGCAGATTTACGGAGAGGAAGAGAGAAAATTCTTCCATCTGCCGGTTTACCAGAGCTCAGCCACGAGCCAGGAGCTTCTTCCAGGTCTCCCGTGTGCGTGCAGGGTCCAAAGACTTTGGGCTGTCCTCCACTGCCTTCCCAGGTCACAAGCAGGGAGCTGGAAGGGAAGTGGAGCAGCTCCTCCATGGTGGAGGGTTGGCCAATTGAGTTATCATGCTGTACCCTAATCAAATAATTTTATTACATATAAAAATCCTTAAAAGTGTTTTTTCTAAGATTTATTTTTATTGGAAACGTGGATATACAGAGAGGAGGAGAGACAGAGAGGAAGTTCTTCCATCTGGTGGTTCACTCCCCAAGTGGCCACAACAGCTGCCAGAATTAGAACCGGCACCAATATGGGATCTTGGCGCATTCAAGGCAAGGGCTTTAGCCGCTACGCTATCACGCCAGACCCCTTAAAGATGTTTTTAAAAACACATTAGGAGGAGCCGATGCCATGGAGCAGAGGCTAAACCTACCCCTGTGGTGCTGGTATCACACATGAGCACCAGTTTTTGGGTCCCAGCTGTTCTTCTTTCACTGTCCCAGCTGTTCTAGCTCCTTGCTTAGGGCCCAGGAAGGCAGCAGAGACGGGCTGACATCCTTGGGCCCCCACACCAACAGGAGAGACCTGAAGAAGTTCCTGGCCCCTGGCTTGGGGTGGCCTCAACTCTGGCCATTTGGGGAGGGAACCAGCAGACAGAAGATCTTTCTCTCTGACTCCCCTGTTTATAAATCTGCCTTCCCAGTAAAAATAAATACATCTTTGAAATTTTATTTTATTAATTTTTAAAATTGACCAAGCTTGAAAGAGAAGAAATTAGAACTTCTAAATGGATAATGCACCTGAAATTACATTCTCAGAGGAAAATAACACGATAGAGTAGCTACATGAAGGGAGACCTCCAGAATTAGAAGATAAATTAAATATATTTACCTAGAATGTAGCACAAATGCAAACAGATGGAAAAAAATTTTGAGATGTTGAAAAACACTAAACGCAGAATCAGAAGATCCAAAAGATGGTGAGAAAAAGGTAATATGGAATAAAGAAAGCAAGTGAGTTAGTGGCTGAAAACTTTTTAAATCTGACCCAAGATTCAAATCTTGAGATTCCAGAAGTCCAGCGAATCTCAACAGATGAAAACAAGAAAATTAAACTGAAAAGATATCTATATTTAGCACATCACAGCTGTTCTGCCCAATACCACAGTTGAACAAAATAGCAAAAATATCTAAAAAGAAAAAACATATATCTAAAAAGAAAAAAAAAGCCCACCCGTATGGATGAGAAGTGGATTCAGTAATCAAGCAGTCCCAGAAGACTGGTTCATTCTACCCACGCCTGAACATTGAGGGACAGACAAAATATTAACCTGTAAATTAATGCATGTGCATAGTGAAAATTCTGATCCACATCAAGGGGAAAAATAGAATACTCTCAGGTAAACACAAACTGACAGGTGCACCTTCAATAAACTCCTTCTGAAGGAATGTATTCACACCAAGACGAACTTCAAGCTGAAGGGGGGAAAAAGGCCCTAGATTGAAAGTTTGGGTGGAGAGGCAGGCACCACAGGCCGGCTGGTTATCACAGGTGTGTCTAGCAGGTGGGTGACCCAGTCCAGGTTCCTCTGAAGGCAGGGACTGAAACAAAACCAGTGCGGGAATGTCCCAGGCAGTGGGGCATTAGGAGTGATGAAAAGGGGCCCAGTGCATTAGCCTAGTGGCTAAATCCTCGCCTTGCATTCACCAGGATCCCAGGATACAGGCGTTGGTTCAGATCCCTACTGCTCCACTTCCCTTCCAGCTCCCTGCCTGTGGCCTGAGAAAACAGTTGTGGACGGTCCAAAGCCTCGGACCTTGTACCCACATGGGAGACCCAGAAGAAGTTCAGCTCCGCCCGTTGTGGCCACTTGGGGAGTGAGGCAGGGGATGGAAAATCTTTCTCTCTGTCTCTCCTTCTCTCTGTAAATCTGACTTTGCAATAAAAAGAAGTCAGTCTCTTAAAATTGATGTCGGATGGCGGCATTATGAAAGTCGGTCTCCTCCTGCCGAATACTGGCTGCTCCCACTCTCAGGACCATTTGCAGTTCGGGTCAAGATCAGCTGCCCTGCATGACTGTCTCCAGCGCCTGCCTTCTCTCCTTTGAACCCAAAGAGGGGTAACACTCCCCGGTATTTCGAAGTCAGAAGAACCGTGGTGTTCTAGGAACTCTCAAGTTGTGTCTCCCACCAGCGGACCTGCTAGGTAACCCGGGAATAACTGGTCACACCGTGGCGCTGGCAGAATACACAGTGGAAGCGGAGGAGGTCTGCCAAAGGGCAAAGAGGTGGCCCACGTGGAAGGAGGAAAAGAAAGCAGGTTGAGCCATGAAGCCAAGAAAAACAGCACGTAAGTCATGAAGAAGTCATTGGGGCAAAAGCATCACTCTATTCTGCAGGAAGGAAATGATAACCCCTACACTAAGTACCACTTGGTCAGATTCGAGAATACCTGGAAGCCGGGGTGACGTTATTTCGAGTCTGAGAAAGTATTTCCAGGAAGGACTAGCATGGGGTCAAAGCTGTCTTGGGAAGGCCAAGATTGAGACCGTGGAGGAGAACAGAGAGGAGGCCCACTGGTCCCCCTGTGATGTTGTGGGGTGCAGCCACACCTGCGGGACACCCGACAGGACCGCGTTCCTACACCCCGCCCTTCCTCTCTCTGGCGCCATTCAAGTTAATTGAAAGCGTGATGTGTGCACCCGCCCCTCCTGCCTGACGCACCATTCAGAAAAACTGACAGCGCGCAAATTACCCCAGGCCCCTCCTGCCTCCTATCTTGCTAGATTAGGTGAACGACAACAAAACTTTGGGTTCTGGTAATTCCCTTCCTGCCTCCTGCACGCGGGAGCTTTGTTTGTACTGCGTGCCTGTCACCTGATTGGAGGACGAGAGCTTAAAACCCCCGACTTTGGCGGTTTGGCTTAGTGGTCCCGGAGTGCAGTGGGAGCCGCTGTCACCAAGTTTGGCAAACAAAGACTCCTCCTAACATCCTTTGCTTGGGTCGAGTGTGCTCTCTTGCACTTGGCAACAGTGAGAGCTGGGACACGTCCCTCCCTCACGTGCTAGGACCTGAAGACTCCCGGCTTCTCACTCCCCACACCCTAACCCACTCCTTGCCAAGTACTCGGGCTTTTGACCTCAACCTGAGAGTTGTACCGCCAGCTTCCCTGGTCCTGAGGATTTGTAACTTGAGACTGGGCCGTGCCACCAGCCTCACAGTGTCCCTGGCCCGCAGATGACCTCATGGGACTTGTCCACTGCCACCGTCATGGGCCAGTTACTCTCCTAACCTCCCTTTCCTCTTTCTACATCCATATCCTGTTGGTCCTGCTTCCAGCAGGGGTGGGGATGTCCGGCCTCTGGCCAAAGGTCTGTGAAATCATTTGACCTGGCCCAGTCCAGGCAACTGCAGAAGGGATTCCAAAATGCAACCCATCCACAGTGGTCAGGACCAAATATTTTGACACATATTCATGTGTTCAAAACTTGGTGAACATTAAAAAAAGAGACAGGGCATTTAAAGAAAAAAAAATTATACTCATTCTACTTTTTAAAAAGATTATTTACTTTAAAGGCAGAATTACAGAAAGAGGTGGCAGTAAGATAGAATCTTCTATGAGCTGGTTCACCCCCCCAAATGGGCACAATGGGCAGGCGGTAGGCCAGGCTTCAATGAACAACTGGAACTCCATATGCGCCACCCACATAGGAGTAGGCACATAAGCAGGGACTGGATTGAAAATGAAGCAGTCAGAATTTGAACCAGTACCCATATGGGATGCTGGCACTCTTTTGTTCCCCAGGTCTGGCTTAATCTGCTGTGCCACGATGCCCACCCGAGCTGATTCTTTCTTAAAGGATCCCACAGCTGATCCAGCCTCATATGTGGGACCATTTCCATTCACTATTACAGGTTGATGAATCCATCTTAAAATGGGGTATCAGCCACGAGATAGATGTGTGTTGTGACAGTTTGTCAAGTGCTTAGTGGTGTTGTTTTTACCTCTCACACATGGAGGACAGGGACCCAAGTGCCTGGGTCACCACCTGCTCCCTCCCAGGAAGCCGCACTGGGAGCAGAGCCAGGACTCAGAACCCAGGATGCAGACTCTGACACGGGGTGTAGGCACCCCAAGGGGCAGGTGTTCAGTTTTGGTGGTGAGAACACAACAGCAAGGTAAGAGCTACTGTTCCAGAGGAGTGCGAGTCCTAGCCTCATCCCAAAGGCCACACATCCAAGCTCCCTCCAAGGACCAGCTCCGGGCAGTCTTGTCTCTCTGTGCCACACACTCCAGTCCGCAAAATGACAGCCCAGACACTTTCAGCTCAAACGGTGGGATCCCAAAGGAAGCCGCACTTCTCTGTGGGCGGCAATCCCCGATGGGTCTCACCACCTTCCGGGCCCCAAGCAGCTGTAGTACATTCATGTAAAACTCTAGTGCCAACCAGAGGCTCTGCACAGAGCCACAAGAACCAGACCTTGAACTGGCTCCCAGCCCTACCCCCAAGGTCAGTCCAAACCTTTCTCCTCCTTGAAAATGCACCAGGTATTCCTCCCCTGGAAGACTTTGTATCCGCACCAGTCTTCTGGCATTGGCTCAGCTCTTTGCGCACAACGCAACCTGCAACCTTCATGCCATCATTCTCTGCCTTCATTCTTTGAGTTAGCACTTACACTTAGTAGCTAACACAGTAGCTATTTTCTAAACAAGTAACTATTTTCAGCCCTGGGGTTACTGTCAGGAACAAAACCACTGAAACCTAGAGTTCCTGACGTGGGGTGGGGGACTATTAAATACAAAAGGAAACAATATGCCAGTTTGATGACCAATGATACAGAAGAGTGAGCTTGGAGGCTGGTGCTGTGACACAGTAGGCGAGGCTTCTACCCATCATATCTGTTTAAATCCCAATTGCCCCATTTCGAATCCAGCTCCTTATTTATGGCCTGGGAGAGCAGCACAGGATGGCCCAAATCCTTGGGCCCCGCACTCACATGAGAAACCCAGAAGCTCTTGGCTTTGGATCAACTCTGGAGGTTGCAGCAATACGCAATACAGGAAGTGAACTAGCAAGTGGAAGATCTCTCACGCTCTCTAACTCTACCTTTCAAATGAAAATAAAATAAATCTTTAAAAAGAGAGCTGGGGGCCCGGTACAGTGGCCTAGCGGCTAAAGTCCTCACCCTGAACGTGCCAGGATACCATATGGGCACCAGTTCTAATCCCAGCAGCCCCACTTCCCATCCAGCTCCCTGCTTGTGCCCTGGGAAAGCAGTTGAGGACGGCCCAAAGCCTTGGGACCCTGCACCTATGTGGGAGACCCGAGAGAGGATCTGGGCTCCTGGCTTTAGATCAGTGCAGCACCAGCCGTTGCAGTCACTTGGGGAGTGAATCATTGTACAGAAGATATTTCTCTCCATCTCTCCTCCTCTCTGTATATATCTGACTTTCCAATAAAAATAAATAAATCTTAAAAAAAGAAAAAGCTATTGTTGTTTCATTTGTATGTGAAATCAAGAGATAAAGCTGAGTCAGGCGTGGAAGCCTAGTGCTAAAGTCCTCACCTTGTATGTGCCGGGATCCCAGATGGATGCTTGTTCTAATCCCGGCGGCCCCACTTCCCATCCAGCTCCCTGCTTGCGACCTGGGAAAGCAGTCGAGGCCAGCCCAAAGCCTTGGGCATTGCACCCATATGGGAGACCCAAAAGAGGCTCCAGTCTCCTGGCTTCAGATCGGCACAGCTCCAGCCATTGGGGAATGAATCATCGGATGGAAGATCTTCCAGTCTCTCCTCCTCTCTGTATGTCTGACTTTCCAATACAAATAAAATAAATCTTTTTGAAAAGAGAGAGACACAGCTGAACTGAGCTGAAGGAAGGTAAGTGACTTCACTGGCAGCAGATTCAAACTCAGACTCGGAACACGCCAGTCCACCACACAGCTGGAAAAATGAAAAAGTTCATCATTCTTCCTCTGACAGTGAGCATGCCAGACGCAGGGAGTAACACGTTCACATCCATTTGCACTCAAGGCATGAACACTCAGCTTTGGCCTTCTCTCCTATTTGCACACACATGCGACAACACAGGCTTTGGAGACAGCCAAGAGGAGTAGGGCTGCCTCGTTCTTCCTGCTCCCTCGACACGTTTACGGATGACAGCTCCTTCGGGCTGCAGGAGTCGAGAGAGGCCGTGTGGACTGACACAGGGGTCAGCGGGTTCAATCCACAAGACATGTAAAATGATGAAATGAAGGTGCGAGGGCTAAAGGTGTGTCCTCAGATCTTTCCTGGCCGAGTTAAAGCACTAAAGACTTGTAAAATACTTAACCAAGGGCCACTGGGTTCACACACACAAACGGGCAAAAGGTAAGCAAATGGGGATTACAATGGGAACTCCAAGGGCAATCAGAATTTAAAAGAAAGTGCTGTGCCCTAAAAAGGACCAAAGCTGTCTGGGGGAGCAAGGGTTTAGCAGTGGATAGGATCAGAGGACCTGGGTTCAATTCCCAGCTGACTCGATTCCAGCTTCCTGCCAACAGACTCTTCGAAACAATGATGGTAGCACAAATGACTGCATTCCAGGACCCCTGTGACAGACTAAATTCCCAACCCCAGCTGTTCATTCAGGAAATGAACGGGGCTGATGGCAGTTCACTGACACTCCCTTGCAAACACTTTCTGAAGAGGTTGGATCTTAGACCATACACAGCTTTCACAGCCTATTTCCAAGGAACAGTTCCCGGCAGAACAGCACTCTCCAACAGACCTTCTAGCAGGGGCATCGCCATTGCTCGATACTCCGAGCGGTGCAGCCTCGGGGCTCCTGCAGGACAAACCCCAGCTGTGAGGGGTAAGGAACAGGTTCCAGCAACTAAAGGACTGAAGGGAGATTTGTCACGTCTCTACGGCTGCCTGGCAGGCAACAGGAAGCATTCTTCCCGGAGCCTCTGGGTTCTAGAAGTAATGTGCCAAGGGCAGCTGTGCCATCAGCAACTACACTCCCCCCAAAATCAGGGAAAACCCCAGCCTTGCTAAGACAGGTCGAAAAGCTGCCCCTCTAGGGCTGCATAGGGCACAATCACCTGCTGAAGGGAACAGGGACCCAGTCCCAGCAACTCACTGGCCACTGCGGTGGGCTGGGGGCGGGATCCAGCCAGCAGGTGGCACCTGCTGAGGCTGGGCTAGGAGGCAGCCAGAATTCTCAAACTGAAGGCTGCTCAAGTGGAAGGCCATCTGTTGATAAATCTAACTTCTCTCTTACCCAAGGTTTTTCGTCTTAGCAGTACTTGGTACCGTGTGGTAATCACCGAGTTGAGTACTCCCAGTGGTTTCCTGAGGAATAGTTCAAGAGATGCTTGTAGGAGCACGGGCTACTTACATGCTGCAGGGCATGAATCAGAGACCCACCCTGTCATCCAGAAGTGTTGGGTGTGGAGAGAAACCTCTGCCTTCCTGCAGTTCTTCCAACAGAACTACACGCACTAACTCCTGAAGAAGCACTTGGCCAGAGCAAAACAGGAAGAAAAGGACCAGGACTCAGGGTGCGGGAAGATGTGGGGGGACAAAGATGGGAAAGGCACAGGGTGTCTGACCTTGCTGGCTAAGACCCCACATCCCATCTCACAACGCCTGGGCTTGACACACAGCTCTGGCTCCTGACTCCCTAACCCACAAGGCCGCAGCAATGGCTCCGGGAACAGGTTCCCGTCACCTACATGGGAGAACCAGATGGAGCCCGTGGCTTCTGGGATTGGCTCTGCTCAGCCCCTGCTCTTGTAAAATTTAAAGAGGAGACCCAGTGGGTAGCAGCTCTGTTTAATAAACAAGCACAAATTGGGCCTGGCGCAAAGGCTCAACAGCAAAATCCTTGCTTTGCATGTGCAGGAATTCCATATGAGTCTCAATTTGCAATCCAGCTCCCTGCTTGTGGCCTGGGAAAGCAGTGGAGGATGGCCCAAAGCCTTGGGACCCTGCACCTACATAGGAGACCTGGAAGTTTTGGACTGGCTCTGCTCTAGCTGCTCCAGCCATTTGCAGAGCGAACCAATAGATGGAAGACCTTTCTCTCTCCTTCTCTCTGTAAAATCTGCTTTTGCAATAGAAAATGAAAATCATAAATTAAACAAGAAGCCAGGTGCCAAAGCAGGGAGTGAGCGACAGTGGTCATTTCTGAGCCATGGAATCTCTGATATGAAAGTAGACTCAGCCAAGGAAAGGAAACCGATGTGCATTTATTGAGTGCCTATAGGGTGTGTGTCTGGCCTTGTGCAAGGAACTGTCACCTACAGTACTCTGCTTAGTCCTCATACCAACCCTGCAAGGTAGGTACTAGCCCCACTTCTCAGATGAGGCACATGAGGCTCGTGAAGACTAGGGGGTCCATCCACGGTCACAGAACTGAGAGTAGACAAGCTGGGACCAACACTTAGGGCTGGACCCGATCCCTGCTAACCACCCCCCACTGCATCAGGGTGGAGGGGGAGCGTGGCCAAGCGCTAGACCCCCTGGCCTCCTCCTTCGGTGGCCCTGCCAAGCAGAGCCTGTCCCTTCCCTGCCAACCATCCATTGAGAGGATGCCCTTGGCTGCAGATTTTAAATAGAAAAATAAATAGTGAGGGCAAGGCCCCCAGCAGCAAGGACTTGCCACATCCACGTGGTGGAAAGGTCGCCACGCCACTGCTGCCTGCCGTGGGAGGGAGCCACGTGGAGCACCTGTGGGGAGAACTGGGACGCTGGCTGCTCAAGGCTGGAGTGGGTGGACACACAGCCCCTTCTGGGTCACAGCCTCCAGAACACAATGTCTGGAGCAGGCAGCAGCCGTGGGCAGTCATATCTTCCTCCATCTGTTCAGCCTAGCGGTGTCTGTGCTCCAAGAGGGACTCAAAATCGGGGGAACACACAAGTTTGTGCTTCACGTGTCCCAGGACCGTCATGTCCCCCGTCCTACTGTCTCCAAGGCCGACAGACACCAGCTCCTGCAAGGGATGAGACAGGGATGAGAACCTCGGACACAGCCGCCCCCCAACCCCGGTGCTAGCACCAGAGCCCAGGCGCTGAGCAGTGAACAACACTCCCCCTTGGTGAGTGGCCCTGCTTTCCCACTGCTCCAGCCCTGCAGAGCCTGACTGTCCCCCAGCCACAGCCCCCCGGGAGGGTATGAGGTACCCACCTGGAGGAAAGAGCACGCTGTGCCCATTGTCACGTCCAGAGTCACCTTGCCCAGGAGCAGCTGCACCTTGCCCGACTTGCGGATGAGCAGCTTGCCCACCTGACCCTCCGTGAGGTCAGCCAGGGTACACGCGTTCTCTGCCAGCTTGGCTTCCTGCGGAGAGAGGGAGGGGTGTGGAGACTGGGCCAGGAGCGCTATCCTCCATCTTCCACCAACAGTCCCCAGTCCATCTCCTGGAGGCAGGCACTGAGGGCAATGGCCAGAGGACATGCTCCCAAGGGGCCATCTGCTACTGGTGAAGAGCCAAAACCCACGGCAAACAGACGGACGGAATACCCACAGGTGAAGCTGAGGGATGGGATGCAGGAGTGCATCCTCCCATCAAAGTAGGTGTAAAAAAAGACTGCGGAAAATGAAAAGTTAATTTTGGTGCAAGACCATCTGAAAGCCAGGCACAGTTTCTCATAATGTGCATTTCCATTCATTTTTTTCAAGACCACCCACACGCATGCATTTCAAGATTTTCTGCACCCAAATAAACTTTTATCTCCATGTTCTGTGAACTTTTCCAGGCACCTGCTTAGGTTTGGAACAATCCATCCTAAAAAGCTGGCACACCTATGGGAACCTGGGGCCGGAAGCATGCAGCCTTAGGCCCTTGTTGAGGTTGAGAATGGGCGGCATGGGTGGTGGCGAGGATGGCACACCTGCTCTGCCCCCACAGGGCAGCTCCCTTTCCAGGCCCGCACCCCCAGGTTTCACCTGAGTCCTGGCGAAGCCTTACCCGGTCCTTCTCCTGTTTGATCAGCACCATCTGACCGTCCTCTCCCTGCACCTCCGTCTTGACGGGCTTGATGTCCTGGGTGGGCGGCTGGCCCGGGAGGGTGTCTGGCAGCTGCAGGAAGAGCAGCTCCTCCTCCATGGTGAGGCTCAGCTCCCTCAGCAGCTCGGCCACAGACACGTCCTTGGGCAAGCCCGGGCTCTTGCGGGCTGCTCGCGGAGGGGCCTTGGCCTTGGGCTCCTCCTCCTCGTCTCGGGGCTCCTCTTTCACTGCGCGGGGTGACAAACACAGCAGAGACACCAAGTGGGCGCCTTCTACACTGCCTCCCCATGCCCAGCCCTGTGCCCCAGTCCATCCCGCAACCACTCAGCAGGGAGCCAGATACGGAGAGGGGTGAGAGGGCACGTGTAAGACCTGTACTAGAGGTGTGGCCCACTTCTTGGTCCAGCCCACGGATGTTGACAACTGGAAGAGGGCTTAACCAGGAGTGGCAGCCTCAGGACTGGCCGCAGGGATTTCTTGGGGACAGCCTGGAGAAGGTGATGACCCCACAATACCTTTCACAGCTGGCACGTCCACTTCCATGTCCTCCTCCTTGGGGCCAGCTAGCCAGGGCTTCACATCTGGCTCTTCATTCTCCTCCTTAAAAAGCCAGCCAGAGTGTGCCAATGGCAGCTGCACCGGCATGTTCCGAGTGTCATTGCGCAGGCCGGGGTCATCGATGAACTGCCAGAGCAGAGCAGGTCACAACAGAGGGTCACAACAGAGACCTCACTCCTAACCAGAGAGCCCGCTGCTGCCCATCCGGATCCCCGGCCCCCGGCGAGTTCCCCAGAAGCCCTGCCCCACCCCCCGAGTACCCACGTCATCCTTCTCCAGCATGCGCAGGATCTGCTTGGTCTCCTCGTCCGTCTCCCTCTTCTCCTTCTTGATGTTGATGATGTGAGAGGGGCCCAGGTCTGACATGTCCACTGTCTTATCCCAGTTCCCTGCAGGAAATCACCCCATACGGTGGGAACACGTCAGGCGGGGGCTCACAGCCTGGGTAGATACACGGGCTGCAGGGCGGGTCCACTGCACTGGCCTTCTCCTGGACAGCCCGCACTGGGGCCCGTTACTGGCCCCCCACCCTTCTGCCCCTGCCTCATTACCTCTCTTCTTCATCAACTCAGCAGGCCCCTGCTCAAAGATGGAGTGGGACTGGATCACTTCCGGGCGGCCGCGGCCCCGGCCATGCCACTCTCGCTGCCGGTCTCGCTCTCTCTCACGCTTTTCCTTCTTGACAGTCACTTCCTCCTTGGGCCTGAGAAAGACGAGCGAATGCCGGGAAACCGCCCACACGAGCTCCAACATGCTCCTCCACTGATCAGGGAGTCCCCACCACCCATCAGAACTCCACCGCAAAGCCAGCATCTTCCTTGCTTCCTGAGTAAGGTCACTCAGTCTGCCTTACTTCATCTTCTTGCCCAAAACAGATTTTGGGGGGCTGGGGGACAACACTGACTAAAAGTAGGAAGGCCATTAAGGGACAGTGTAACCACGTCTGTCTGAAGCAAAGGAAAGCCAGCTTATCTCTGCCAAGGTCATCTGCACATTTATAACATCACTCAAGGGCCATACACACTGACCCGCATAAACACTAGCCTGACATAGATCGATTAAATTTCAGGTTTTGCCTGTCGCTGCCTTGATGGGGCACGGCCAAATGATTTTATGTGTCTTAAATTGCCCATACGCTGGGCATTTCCACACCCCTGGTTTAAACTATTGTCTCTTAACTCTAGCTGGAAAACAGAATCACTCCAGCATAGTGCAATCAAATCCAATCGCAATTTCCAAGCACCAGGCACCTGCACTTTTTCACCTGACAGGGGTCAATGTTGTGACAGGGTGGATTACCCTGCTGCCTGCAAGGCTGACATTCCGCATGGGAAAGGGTTCATGTCCCAGCTGCTCCACTTCCCATCCAACTCCGTGCTAATGCACCTGGGAGAGCGGCAGAAGACGGCCCACGCTCTTGGGCGCTTGCACTTACGTGGGAGACTAAGCAGAAGCTTCTGGCTCCTGCCTGGCCCAGCCATAGCCACTATAGGCATTTGAGGAATGAACACAATGACCAGCAATTGAAGACCTTCCATGCAACCCACTCCTAGTACCTCTACCCAAACAAATCTTAAAAAAAAAAAAATTAACAGGGTCATCTGAGGGCCAAGCTTAATGACCACTAGTGAAAAGAACCAAAGGGGCCAGCAACATGGCTCAACTGGCTAATCCTCCACCTGCAAGTTCCAGCACCCTATATAGTCACAGGCTGGCGCCCCAGCTGCTCCACCTCCCATCCAGCCTGCTACCTGTGGCCTGGGAAAGCAACTGAAGACGGCCGAAAGCCCTGGGACCCTGCACCCATGTGACAAGCTCCTGTCTCCTGGCTTCCGACTGGCTCAGCTCTAGCCATTGTGGCCACATGCAGAGTGAACCAGCAGATGGAAGATGCTTCTTCACATCTTTCCTCTCTGTAAATGTACCTTTCCAATAAAGATAAATAAATCTTAAAAACAGAGACGCACACACTGAACAGCCATCACCTAGTCCCTTCCCGACAGCTGCCAAGCTCAGAGCCACAAAACGAGGCCGTCGGTTACTTACTCCTCCTTGATCTTCCGACCGATGATATTGGGAGTGAAAGTTTTCTGAAAATAAAATGCAGCCACGAGTCACCGGTTTGCTATGTCTTGACCTCCTAAGATACAGGACAAGCGTCCCGTCCCCACAGTGGGCGTCTTCTAGGGTCCAAGGCCACCCTGAGGCTCTTCCCGCACACACCACAGCATTGTCAGACCTTTAGACAGACACCTGCCACGGTGGCAGCAGTCACACACAGCAAACTGGGCTTCAGCTAGCACCTGCCCACCCTCTGAATGGAGACCCTCTAGGACTGTCCACACACATGCCAAGGCCTGCCATCTCCTGTCGCCACTCACCCGCCATCTATTATACAGATAGCACAGGGGCAGTCACGGCTGCCTGGCTCCAGCGGGGACAACAGCGCGCGCGCACACACGCACACACACACACACACACACACTATGACACTGACACTATTAGACCCGGCACCAAAGCTGGCCCTAGGTGAAGCAGAGTCTTTAAAAGCCGGCTGCTTTACATCCTGTCATCACTTCTGGTCACCCCAAACCCTGACAGGGCTCCGGTGCCCTGTCTAGGATCTGCCAGGCTGCAAAGCTGGAATTTTGGAATAATCTGGGACCCTGGGAGCCGTGGCTCAACTGGCTCATCCTCTGCCTTGCACGGGCCTCTCACGTGATACCCCCATGCCCCTCGCCCACCACCACCACCACCAGGAACTTGGTCTGGGGCTCCAGTTAAGCTTCTCAACAATTCAGGGTGTGTGTGCGGAGGGGAGGCGGGAATACCTTCTTGACTCCCCCGAGAGTCAAGTCCCGGGAGCGGATGGAGGGCAGACGGCCCGGCGTGGGAGGGGGCGCTGGCCGCCGCCCGATCAGCCCCCGGGCCCCGGAGAGGAGGGGTCGGGGTCCCCCCGGAGCGCTGGGCTCGCCCGCGGCGTTTCCTTCCGACATGTCGCCTGGAAGACAAGGGGCGACAGAGTCACTCGACGGCAGCCACACGGAACCCCACCCACGTGGCCGGCCGCTCGCACTCCACCCCACATCCCGCCCCTGAGCTCGGCCCTCCGGGGGCGTCTCGGCTCCTCCCCTTCCCACGTTGGCGCCGCTCCCCGGCCTGGCGGCTCACACCCGTCCTCGTCCCCCCCGGAACCCCCGACAAGGAAGGGACGAGGCAGGGACACACCCCGGCGGCGGTTACACAGCCGCGTGTCCAAACCGCTTCACCGCCGCCTCCACTCGCCGCCAACCCTCGCTCTCCGCGCCGGGCGGAAGTCTGCGTGGCAGGACCTGGGCGACGCCATCTTGGCGCGGAGCGGAAGTGACGCTGGAAGGCGGGGCCAAGTCACAGTATTTATTAGGCGGCGTCTGCGTTTCCTCTCCGCCTTCTCTTCCCGGTTCTTCCCGGAGTCGGGAAAAGCTGGGTTGAGAGGGCGAAAAAGCTGGCTTGAGGGGAGAGAAGGGGGCAGACCGACCTGGGCTGTGGTTACGCTGTGGCGCTTGCGGGAGAGGGCTTCTTGGAGGCCGACTAGAGGGGTGCTGAGGGTCGCCGAGCTGAAGGTAGCGCCTGGGCGAATTCCAGGATCCAACGTGGGGCTTCTCCACGACTCGGTCGCGCGGGGAGCCGTGGGGTCGCGCGACTCGGGGTGGGGCGCGGGGACCGAGAACCAGACCCGGATCCACAGTCAGGGCTTCCCGAGTCTGTGGGAACCCTCGCCGCGGGCTGTCCGTGGTGACCTTGGCGCGGTCACTGCCGCGGTGAGGGAGAGAGCAGACAACACCCTGGCCCGGGCTCCCAGCCGCCCCCGTGGAGTTCTGGGGCTGACACCGTGCGGGTGCGGGGCGATGGGCGCCTCTGGAGCAGCTGATCCTGGACCCACCGCTGCCCGATCACCCACCCGTCCTGGGCTCCTCATGACCGTATCACCCCAGTGTGCGACCTTGGTCAAAACGTGGAAGGATCTGAAGGTTCAAGAAAGTTTGAATGTGACTCTGATGAACATAAGTTAACATTTAAAAATTGCCCTTTAAGGGGCACTTGCCTCATCTGCAGTCCATATGGGCACGGGTTCAAGTCCTGGCTACACTTCTCATCCAGTTGCCTGTTTATGCGCCTAGGAAAGCAGCTGTGGGTGGGCCAAGGACCAAGGTACCCTTATCCACCTGGGAGACCCAGACGGAATTCTTGGCGCCTGGCTTGTTCACACAGAGAGTGAACCACGGGATGGAATATATGAAAACATCTGTTAACATTAAGGAATGTTAGAGGAAAAGAAACCATTTCTTTGTAGTATATTCAGTCCCCTTCACAGAGCTGTTACGTTGTACCATAATTTTGTATACTCTTCCAGCTACTGGTTCACTCCCCAGATGATCACAACAGCTGGAACTGAGCTGATCCACAGCTAGAAGCTAGCAACTTCCTCCAGGTCTCCCACGTGGGGATAGGCTCCCAAGGCTTTGGGCCGCCTTCTGCTGTTTTCTGCGGCCATCAGCGGGGAGCTGGAGCATCCAGGACATGAACCAGAGCCCGTATGCGATGCCAGAACTTGCAGAATTAGCCCGTTGAGCTACCAGATTGGTGCTCGCTGATTTTATTTATTTGTTTATTTATTTAGAAGTCAGTGAGAACAAATCTATCCACTGGTCCATGCCCCAAATCACTGAGCACTAGGCCAGGCTGAATCGATGATGCTGGAACTTCCGCTGAGTCTCCCTAGCCACGGTCTCCCACTGGAGGTTCTGCGTTCTGCGCATCGCAGAGGTCCCAGGCAGGAAGCTGACAGTGGTGACATTTGCGTCGGCACGCGGCTCCTGCCAGGTGCTTTTCCTGTGATACCCGCTCTCCATGCGCTCTGCTCTCTGCCGGTCTGTTCCCCATTTCTATAATCTTGTTGTTTGCTTTCCATTCGGCAGCATTTCTTGGAGATGCTCCAATGCGCTGTTCCTGTTGATTCCTTTTCTCTCTCTTGCCGAGTATGCTTGGGGTGTGGCACTGTTCACCCCTGGGGAGCCTTGGGGATTGCTTCCCGTTTGGGGGGCGTTAGGGGTCAAGCTGCGCTGAACACACACGCGTGGCTGGTGTGGAACGCCACATCCTTTCTCTGAGATAATTGCCCACGAGTGCAAGGGGTGATCTGCAGGGTTAGCAAAGGCTTATGAGAAACTGCCGCATTTCCGCAGTTTGAACACACACATTACGGTTCTTCAGATGCTAAATGGCTTTCAAAATGGGTCGTATTCAAACACATGACCAAAAATACCCAGACTCTCAACTAGGGACGTGCAGTCTGATTTCATTTGCTGTACGGAGTGCATAGATGAACCAGCCACGGCAAGCTGTCTCCTAGCCACCGTGAGTGCAGGGAGAGGACACTGAACGCAAGAAAAGGATGGCATCCAGGGGGGCACAAACACGACTGCTGGATCCTCCTCCCTGCTGATGGCACGGGGAAAGCAGGAAAAGATGGCACAAGTGCTTGGGTCCCTCTCAGCCACATGGGAGACTAGGATGGCGTTCCAGCTCCTGGCTTCAGCCTGGCCCAGCCCTGGCCAATGCAGCGACTGAACCGGTAGATGGAAGATCTCTTTCTCCCTGTTCCTCTCTTTTTAACTTTGCCTTTCAAATAAAAAAAAAAAAATTAAGTGCACTGTAACAATAAAAACATATAGCTCCAGCCGTTGTGGGCGCTTGGGAAGTAAACCAGCAGGTGGAAAATCTTTCTGTCTCTCCTTCTCTCTGTGAATGTGACTTTCTAATGAAAATAAGTCTTTGAGAGAAAGGCAGAGTTACAGAGAAAGAGGGAGAGACAGAGAAGGAGAGAGATCTTCCGTCTGCTGGTTCACTCCCCAAATGGCTGCAATGCCCAGGGCTGGGCCAGGCCAAAGGCAGGAGCTAGGAGCTTGATCTGGGTCTCCCACGTGGGCAGCAGGAGCCCAGGTACTTGAGCCATCCTTGTTGCTTTTCCCAGAAACAGGAAGGGAGCTGGATGAGAAGCCAAGTGACCTGGAGACGCAAACCAGCACTCCAAAGTAGAATGCCAGTGTCACAGGGGGCGGCTTAACCCACTACTCCACAGTGCCAGGCCTAGGTTCCTATGAGTTCTGACGACCATTGAAAAGCTGAAATGAAGAGGAACTACTTCCAATTACCAGCAGTACCGTCACAAGCTGCTTTATGAGTCCCTCGGTGTCTCATTTCACTTTTGTAATTCTCTTGTTTTTTTCCTAGCTTTTTCCCTTGGAGTCATTTGTCCCTCTGATATTTCATTAGTGTGTTGTTTTTTTAAATGTTCATTTATTGATTTTTACCTGAGAGACAGAGCAAGGGGAAAGGTTTTTGTTGTTGTTGCTGTTGTTGTTTTCAGCTATTGTTTCACTCTCCAAATGCTTCAAGCAGTCAGAGCTGGTCCAGGCAGAAGCCCAGGAGCCCAAAACTCCACACAAGCCCGTCACGCAGGAGCCATCCTCCACTGCCTCCTAGGACACATCAATAGGAAACTGGAATGGGGAAAGAGTAGCCAGGACTGGGACCAGGAGCTCAAATAAAGGATGTGAGTACCCCACGGGGCAGCTTCACCCACTGTTCCACAATGCTCATCCTTATTTTTAAAATGCTAACAAAAAAAATTGTTATTCCATTCCTTAGCAGAGTAAATGCTTAGAAGCATGTTGAGTTTTTACAATCGTTTTCATATTCTTTATTAAATTCAAAACTAAATAACTGGTAAGGGATTCCGATGTAAAATTTCCAAAGCATAAAGCTAATATGCCCTGGGAAATCTGCATGGTTCTTCCGCATCTGCCACCGTAGGCCGCTGTTTTTATGGCCTGCTTGGGCACCTGCTTCCTCAGCCCAGAGCATCAGTGCACTTAGGGCAGCAGTGGGGAACGCGCTAGAACTTGCAGAAGCGAGCGGCAGGCTGCCTGTGCTTCCGGCAGGCAACTTGATGCTCAGATGTGTCGGTTCCGTCCTGGCCCTGCACTTGCACGGTGCAGAGTCCCTCCTTTGCACTCCGTCTCCTTCAGACGCACGTGCCAGTGTCCCTCCCTGCCCCATCAGCCTACCTGCGATCAAGAAGGTGAGAGTCCACCTCTCACCAGCGTTTGAGGAGCCTCATTCCTGGAACTCATTCCTGGTCCTCACCGAGTGCGCTCACTGCCACTGTAGCTTAAATGGAAACACTTGTGGAAATTGCACGCCAGATACCCTGGGGAGAGAGAATAGGTGATTGGATCCCAAAGTCCCCAGCTTTAACCATCGCCTTGTTTCCCCTCTACTGCCACCCATTTTCCTGGGATTATTTTGAAACAAATCACAGATGTTATATAATTCATCTATGAATATTACAATATGTATCTCTAAAGATTAGAAACTCTCTTGGACAAAAAATAAAAATGCAGTAAGGGGCCCGGCGCGGTGGCGCAAGTGGTTAAAGGTCCTCGCCTTGCACGCCCGGGATCCCATATGGGCGCCGGTTCTAATCCCGGCAGCCCCGCTTCCCTTCCAGCTCCCTGCCTGTGGCCCGGGAAAGCAGTCGAGGACGGCCCAAAAAGCTTTGGGAACCTGCACCCGCGTGGGAGACCCGGAAGAGGCTCCTGGCTTCGGATCGGCATAGTATCGACCCGTTGCGCTCACTTGGGGAGTGAATCATCGGACGGAAGATCTTCCTCTCTGTCTCTCCTCTCTGTATATCCGCCTTTCCAATGAAAAAATAATAAAAATAAATCTTTAAAAAAAAAAAAAATGCAGTAAGAGTTGGCATTGTGGCATAGTGGGTAAAGCTACTGCCTGCGGCACCGACATTCCATATGAGCACCGGTTCAAGTCCCAGCTGCTCCACGTCCGATCCAGCTCCCTGCTTATGCACCTGAGAAAAGCATAAGATAGCTCAAGTGTTTGCTGCCATCTGTGGAATAAACCACCGGTTGGGTGCTCGAACTCTGTCTCTCTCTCTCCTCTCTGTAATTTTCAATGAAATAAAATGTCTTTCAAAATTAATATCACTGTTAGAAGAAACAACCTCTAAATACTATCAAACATCCAGTTCGGGTTCACCTTTCTTCATCAGGGGTTTTTATAGCTTGTCTGAATCTATATTCAAATAAAGTCTGTACACTTTAGCGTTTTAATAGAAATGCAATGAAGGAATGGGGAGGGGTTTTGCCGTAAAGAGGCTTGCAGCAGTTTTGTTTAGAACAGACAACAATAATCAGAATAGATCAGTTCCATATCAGGGCATGTAGCCTAACCAAAAGAATATTGGATAGCGGTTGAAGATGCTGGAGAGACGATGCGATGAGAAGATGGTGATGACCGGGAAAAGCTGGTTCTGAAGCAAATTTACACTTTAGCTCTACTTTTAGTAATAAATGACATGCATCTATTACATGCATATTTCTGAGTGGTGAAAAACAAGATACTAACACTCTCTTAAATTTTTTTTTTTAATTTTCATTTGAAAGGGAGAGTTACAGAAAGAGAAGGAAAGAGAGAGAGAGATCTGCTGGTTCAATCTCCAAATGGCTTCAATGGCCAGAGGTAAGTTGATCTAAAGCCAGGAGCTGCTTTTGGGTTTTTCCATCTGAGTGTCCTGGCCCAAATACTTGAACCTGCTGCCTCCCAGGGTGCACATTAGTGGGAACGAAGCCAGGATGAAAGCCAAGCATTTGAACATGGGATACAGTGTCTTGCCCACGAAGCCCCATGCTCACCCTTCTGAAATTCTAAAGTGAGATGTTCCTATCCTGCAAGGGTCTCATAGGACCTGTACAGTGAACGCTCTTAACCTGGGACCCAGCAGCAGGGCGTCTTGGCAGTTTGTGCTTTCCTTCTCTCTCTCCCCCTCCCCCCCAAAGAGTCCTCACCCGCGAGAAGAGGCAGCTGCCCCAAGAGGGTTGAGCCTTTACCTCCCTATGCTTGCACATACCATCTCAAAGGGCCAGGGAGCCATGAGCTCACGTGGCCTCCGCACCACATCCTGACAAGGTGGGGGCAGATCCAGCGTCATGATTGTCTTTCTGTCCTAGCAGGGGCCGCCAAGTTCCGGGGCCGCTCCCACCCTCGGTACCCACCCATGTCCAGATGCCAGGTGATAGGCAGTTGCTTAGGCACCTCTCTCTGTGGAGTTTCGACATCTCAGCACGGGGCTGTGATGGGTGGGGTCGGCCAGGGAGAGCTTGATTCATCCTGTCTGGGGGAGGACACCTGCCAGCGCAGGGTGTCCTGTGGTTCAGGATCTGCTCAGACTTGCACAGCGGCGCACACCCATGTGAACACTCTAACCTCTCCTCCGTGGTCCTCGCCTCTCACTGAGACCCTCCCCACCGCCCCTGGACTGGCGACAGACTGCCTGAAGCTGGCACTTCCTCTCTGAAACCTTGCCTATGTCCTGCCACTTAATTGTTACATGTGGGGACTTCAAAAGTCCCCGGGAAAGCACAAAATGAAAACATGTTGATCTGGATGCCAGAGCACTTTGGAAACACATGGGGCTTTTCCCACTGGAAGGTTGGAAGACCTCTGGCACCACAACCATGTCGCCTACAAGTCTGCCTTTGCCAGCAGAAGGTGGTGGGTGGTCCTCTGCCACAGGCAGATGTGGTCAGCAGTGATGACAGGCAGTGCTGGCTGGCTCGGAGAATGAGGCAAGCCCAGGGCGAAGTAGGTTACGTAATAAATGCATCCCATGACCAACAAGAAGCTCGTGTGGTCCCATTTGACAGGTGAAGAAACCGAAGCTCCCCCCCTCCTCCCCAGGGAGGCTGTGGCTTGCCCAAGGTCACGCGGCAGCCAGCAGGTGATGGAACCAGAGCCCACACCCTTCCACCCCCAGCACAGACTGGAATGCTGTTGCTCCTAGTGGTGGAACAGCATCAGGAATGCTTCCTCTGGATGCAGGCATGGTGTGCTGGGTGAGGCCACCCAGGGCTCCGTGGGCGCCTCCTCAACCCTTCCTTCATTCTCCCTGACACACCCAAGGGCCACTGGGCTGCAGGCCAGCATCTCTTGATGGCGTTGGTAAGAAAAGGAGCCAGGGACCAATGAAAGTACCCTCCAAACACTGGGGAAAAATTAAGCTGTGCACAGGAGTTGCTCCCAATTCATATGGGGCATATTCTAGATTCTACCCCCTGCAAAGTCTCCCTGCCCTTTCGCCACACCTGCCCCCAACAGATTCCAGAGGGCCCCAGGCCCTTGGACTAAGCTCCGCCCATCTCCCAGCATTCTAAAGTTTGGGAGCTTGGCGTTCAAGTCTGAAGGTTTCCAAGGGGTGGGGGTGTTAGAGGGACTCTGTGCGGGCGAGCACCGCCATGTCCTGGAAGAAGAGGGGTGAGGTGGCAGCAGTTGTCAGGAGGTGGTCAGTGCGGGGCTCCCCGGGGCCACTGTGCCCTTTCCCCTCCCACCCAGCCGCCGCCGCCAGCAGGGACCCAGCTTGCTGACTATCACCTGACGCTGTGCAGCCGCGGATCCCATTGGTGGAGCCAGATTCGGCTGGCTCTCCCGTTTTCTTCTCTCTCTCTCTCTCCCTCTTTCTCTCTCTCCCCCTCTAAGCCTCTCCACCTCGCTGCTTGGATTTCGCTCTTGCCTCTTCTGCCTGCGCGCCCCGACTCGCGGCTCCCTCGGCTGGAGGATCATCGCTCTCCCCCCCACGGGAGGGGAGGCAGCGGTGGTGGCGGCGGCAGGAGCTGCGGAGATCCTGCCAGGAGCTGCCTGCCTGCGGGGCATGGAAGCTGTCTCTTGGGCAGAAAGAGGAACCAGCGCGCACCACTACGTGTGACCCGGGTATCCGTGCCGTCCCCCTTTTCCACCAACCTGTGCCCTGGACAGTTCAGCCACAAGGAGGTCTTGCCTCTTCCGCTTGGCCACGTCCTCCTCTGCAGAGTCCCGTGGAGAGACAGGTGAGCATCCTGTGGTCTATACTGGAGAGCAACTGGGGTCCTTCATGCCCCTGCCCTGTGGGGAGAAGGGGTGCCCACCTGGATGGCTGGGCCCGGCGACCTTGTCCCTTCCAGTTCCCCACTCACTCCCCATGCCACCCCCAGGCACTTGGCAAAGAGCTTCCCAGCTGGCTCCAGCCTCCAGGGCCCTACAGTTAGTTCCTCGTGACCATTCTGCTGTAATCAGCTATGCCAACGGGGACAGTGGGCTGGGGCAGCTCTCCCTCGGGCATCGCTCAGGGCAACAGTGTGGATGATGCATGTGCACCACTGGATGCTTGCACATGTGCGTGGATTTTGACATATTGGGGAACATGGCTTTCTTACACATATCAAAGACTGTGTGTGTGGTGAGCGGGGGGTCTATGAGTGCATGGGCACAGGCAGGCAGGAGGGTTGGTGGGGGCTGGGAGTGGACAGACCACTTGGGGTGTGCATGGTTGAGTCTGTTGCCGAAAGAGACTCTGCGTGGCAAGGTGCAACTCCTGGGCAGCATGGGGTGGGCAGTGAGGGTAGCCACGCCATGCGTGGCCCGTGGCAGGTCTGTGGGACTATACCTGTTGGGCTGCCAGAGTGTGTGCAGAGGCAAGCCCCATGTTCAAAGTGTCTGTGTGACTCGGAGCCCGAGGAAGGGAGACTCGAAAGCAAATACCAGGACGCGCAAGCTGGGGCGCGGGGGGTGGGGGAGGAGAGGGTGGTGGTTTGACGTGTGTGTGGACGTACATGTGTGCGCAGGCAGGCGTAGGGGGCTGCGTGCCTTCTTGTGGGGGCGGCGCGCATGCATGTTGCTGCTGCCCGTGGCTTTTCTCTTTTCCCCAAATATGGCTTAAGAGGAGGGAGTGCGTGCATGCGTGTGCGTGCCTGAGCCCGGGGACCTGAACACATGTGTGTCTGTGTGGAGGCGACAGCCTGCCGAGAGGGGAAAGCCAGGGA
Organism: Ochotona curzoniae; assembly: GCF_017591425.1. Taxonomy (NCBI): domain Eukaryota; kingdom Metazoa; phylum Chordata; class Mammalia; order Lagomorpha; family Ochotonidae; genus Ochotona; species Ochotona curzoniae. Next base: position 5,500,687 of record NW_024465322.1, read on the forward strand.
TGTGCGTGTTTGGGGGCGGGCATCTGCAGACAAGGTCCGGTGGCAGGAGAGACCTGGGTGTGTGGGAGTGAGGGTGGCGGAGAAGTGGGTGTGCTCAATACGTGTGCAGGTTGCGTGCGGGCGTGTACGCACCTGCCGTGGGCTGGGTTCATAAGGGAGTGTGGGTGTTGCTTTTGACCCAAGCCTCATAGCCTGGGCATGCAGCAACTGGGTTCGTGCCCATCTTGGCTCTCTGCTCTCAGTGTCACTCTCCTAGAATCAAGAGTGTCACTTACCAGGCACAGGCTGCCTCACTTGTAAGGAGGGGGGATGGCAGGGGGACACTCAGGTCTCTTGGGTGGGAGTGCAGAAGGTGCACGTGTGAGTGTGGGCATGCGGGTGGCATACGTGTGTCTCTCAGGGGTGCTCTAGCCGGGCATGGAAACTTCCAACTGCTCCCCCACCCCTCCCTGCCAATTACAGGTATGTCCATCATCACGGGATTGTTCCCACATAGCCAGTTCTGTTGGAGCTTGGGGTGGACCCCACAGCCTCCCGATGCCTAGTTAACATCAGATTTCCCCACGCACAGAGCCCACCCTCCCTCCCTGGCTTTCGGCTCTAGGTGGGAGGCTAAGAAGAAAACAGGAGTTGAGTGACACCTAGGGCAGGTAAGGACTGTCACTCTGCCTTCAGAACCCTTTCCCTGACACCACCCTCGTCTCCACTTCAAGCAGCCCACAGGTTACTGTAGAGGTGCCAGGCTCAGGAGCAGGCTTAATTGCTGGGAAAGTGTGGGTTGGATCTGCAAGAAGCTATAAATAAAAGTACCTGCTTTTGCAGGCACAAGGGGCTCACATTCCCAGTGCATCGGCAAGGGACAGAGAAAGAGAAGGGAAAAAGAGAGAGAAGAGGTGACCCTTCAGCCTGGCCGTGTTGGCCGGGACCTGGGCCAGAGGAAGGAATAGGCCAGACCACACGCCCTGGAGGAGCTCCCATCTGTCCGCCCTCTCCCTGCTGTGCCCCCGGGGCCTGGAATTCCAAGGAGCCAGGTCAGAGTCATAGCCAGTCTCTTCTTAACCGGAGCGCAAGCCTGAGCGACTGTGACAGGGTGGTCCTTTCCTACCTGGAAGAGCACCAGATGTGCGGGTGGAAGTGAAAGAGTGGGAGGTGTGAGAGAATGCAATTCCTTGAAAGGAAAGAAGAACTCAACAGTGGAAATATGTGTCTAGGCAGGCACATGCATGATGCCTGGGACACACACACACACACACACACACACACACACACACACACACGAGGCGTGCTCAACCTTAGCTTCATCATGAAGGGCTGGGACTCGAAAGCTAGCATCATCGACTGGCTGTGTGGCCTCAAGCATGCTGGAGCATCTCCCTGCCTCAGTTCCCTCATCTGTGGAATGGGGTCATGGAAGCGCATCCTTAGGGCGAGGCTTGTCAGGGATGAAGTTTGGAAAATGATCCAGTGAGTGAGAGCTAATGATTTCCCGGAGGAAACAAGCAATCGCCAAAAAACACAGCTTTTAAGGGGGCTGGGGCCCATGCTGCCCCTCTCTCATCATGAACACACCCATGTGACCTTACCTAGCATTTGTTCTGCATGATTGTGACCCTGGCTGAGTCACCCGCCCCCCCCCCGACTTCCCAGGAGACCCAGGACAGGGGGAGGGCCTTATCCCCAAGGGTCTTGGTACCCCCAGCCTCCTGGCTGCCACCACCTGCCTCCTGCCCCCCAGCTTCTCCGCAGGTGCTTCCTGCTTCTCCCACGCCTCCCACCCGCGCTCTCCACCCCCAGCCCTTTCTCTTTTCACGCCTGCTGGCTGAAGGCCCCCTCCCTCCTCAGCTCCATCTGCTGCAAATCTGTCCCTGCCCGGCGGGCGCTCACAGTACTGCCACCATCTCGGCCACCTGGCAGGTGTCATGTGTGCTACAGACCCCTCCATCCAAGGAGGACAGAGAGCCCCCTCCCCATCCCTCCAATCCCCACCCTCACCCCGGTCCCCGGCCTGGACACGTCATTCCACCCACCCTGGGTCCCTCCTGACTGCTGCTCTGTCTTCCCCCGTGTGCTGGTTCCCATCAGGTTCATGAAATAGGTGCATGGCAGGAGTGGGGAGTGGTGCCCCGCCAGGGTTGCTGGTGAAGTAGGGAACAGGATGGGGTGTGAATTCTTCCTCATGCGGATCCTTGCAGGGGCCACACCACAGGGGAGCATGGAGCTACTGTCCACCCCCCACAGCATCGAGATCAACAACATCACCTGTGATTCATTCCGCATCTCCTGGGCCATGGGCGACAGTGACCTGGAGCGGGTCACCCACTACTTCATCGACCTCAACAAGAAGGAGAATAAGAACTCCAACAAGTTCAAGCACCGGGTGAGCAGAGGGCATCCTGGGGACCCCTCCCCTGCTTCCCACCCTCGGCAAGGAGCTGGGGATCAGAGGCCCAGCTGCACCTGCACTGTGCCGTCATGGGGTCGGCCAGCTCTGAGCCCCAGGTTGGTGGGTGACTAGGGAACCACAACACCCAGGGGCCCCAGTGAGGAATGAGTGCGTGGCGTTTGGCACAGGGCCAAGCACGAAATGAGTGAGTGCTGTGACAGAGTCGGGGCCCGGGCCAGGGGGGTGACGTCGGTTGCAGGTTCTGACAAAGCAGCAGCCTGCTGCTGAGCCCCATGACTTCGGGCAGGGCACCCCATGCACCTCCCGGGCCTGCCTCCCTCTCTCCCTGTCTCTTGACCACTCCTGGCTGACAGTTTGCCTGGTTTAGAAAATGAATGTGAGAGGGACAATTTTCTGCAGTTTCCTCCCAGGCTGAAGCCGGGGTACCTGGTGGGTGAGAGGAAGCCCTCCCTGCCCCTTCCCCTGCCGAACACAGCTGGTGGGTAGGGCGGAGGCAGAGGGTGAGATGAGACGAGGCTGGTCCCCGGGCCTTATAGCCCCAGTGGCCACGTGGGTTACAAACCAGCTCCCCTCATCTGGGTGTCTTTTGGCAGGCCAGTTGCCACGGTGACACAAATGTGCGATGCCACCCCCTGAACCGTCCCCTCCCACTCCTCCCCACCGCCCCCCCAGGAGTAAGGCAGATTTTTCCCTTCCTCCCTGGCTTCTCGGCATTTGCGGTTGCCGTGGAGACGGTGCTGCCTGGGCGCTGAGCTCTGGAAGTCTCCTCAGAAACCAAGATGTGTTCACGCCCTCTTCTCTGGGGACCTCCTCCCTGGGGGCTGGTCCTTGCTTCCCAGGAGAACGAGGGGCAGAGAATGTCCAGCTGTGCCATCACCACTTGCTGTTTGCAGGAATGTGGCAGCCCAAGTGGGGAGTCAGGGCTGAATACTGAATCCCTGAAACTCAGGCCCTCTCTTTCAGAGAGAACAGGAGAGGACCTGTGGGGACCAGTGAGATGGGGCCTGGTCTCCCATCGTTTGACTCCGGGTTCTCCATTTGTAACCCACTCCTTAGGATGTGCCCACCAAGCTGGTGGCCAAGGCAGTGCCATTGCCCATGACAGTGAGGGGCCACTGGTTCCTGAGCCCACGCACAGAGTACAGCGTGGCGGTGCAGACAGCCGTGAAGCAGAGCGACGGCGAGTACCTGGTGTCAGGCTGGAGCGAGACCGTGGAGTTCTGCACAGGAGGTGAGGCCCCCACCACCTCTCTACACTGCTACCTACGCACCCCTCGATCCCCACTTACCCCGAGACAAGGGCAGGGCTTGCTCTGAATCCCTCTCAATCCTGGGGATGCCTGCTGGCCACTGGAGGCACCAGCCAGAGGCCCCAGCGGGGAGACACACCTGCCAAGGCTGCCACTCCTCCAGTGCCAAGGCTGAAACAGGCATGGCAGGTGTACTGGCAACTCCCTTCCCATGAAGGGCACTGCATTGAATTGGAACAGGTACTGCCTACTTAGAAAACTCCAGCCTCTGGGTCCTCTGGAAGTGTGTGGCTCAGGGCTGCTGACTATACCCATGTGGCCGTGGGTAGAGTCAACATCCGGGACTTCTCCATCTTGTCACAGATGCTCCCTTGGCAAGCCCCCGTTCCCATCCCACCCCCACTCCGCAGCTCCTGGCATGCACCGTTTCACTCAGTCTCTACGAACCGGGCCGTCCCACACAAGAGTCGTGTGTTCCCCTGTGCCTGGCTTGTGTTGGGCACGGTGGCCTCCAGGTCCCTCCTATGGGCAGACCCCATCCTATTGATCCGACCTGCATCTGTGGCTTCATGCTGGGTTGATCCCATTTGTCTGGGAAGTCTTCCCTATTCATTGCTCCCGGTTCCACCCCCTCGACACCACCACTGTGCTCTCTGAACACAACCGAACCCGCACACTCCTGTGGGAACATAGCCTGGGCTTCCACATGCTGGGGTGGGTCACTGAGGACCCCCCAGGATAAGACCTGTCCTCCACCCTGGCGTTGCACTCACTCCTCCCACGCTCTGGGAGGCACTGCGGATCTCTGTGAGTCATAAGGAAGGACCGAGCAGGGAACAGGCCTGGCCCCGAGTTGCCAAGGCTGCAGCAGCTGGTCCTCTCTGCTAAGGCTCATGCTGAGTCTCCTTGGGCTGCCCGTGTTGTTCTCCCAGTGCCATTTCTGTTCAGTTCCCTGCCAAGCCCCACTGTCTGCAGGAAACCCCCTCAAGGCAAGAGTTTCCTGGCTTACTCCCTGAAGTGTCCCAGCCACTCCCCGGCTCCTGCAGAGACATGGAGGCCCAACACCCTTGACCCACACCTTGGTCTATCCACACCACATGAGAGGCCTGGGGGCTCTGGTCTGCCCATCACAGCTGTCATCACAGCTGGCTCGCATGCCGGCAGCCTGCTTCCCCACCTGCTGGACAGAAAGGACTGTCCCTCTCCTGTCCTTTAGTCATCTGCTGGTTCTTTTCCCACACGAGTGTGGCCTGGGGTGACAGGCAGGGTCCTCCCTGATACAGAGAGCCCCAAGTCTTTACAGAGGGTGCAGAGGTGACACTAACAGCAGCGTGCGGCTCTGCATGCTCCTGGCTAAGTCTGAGACTCCTCTCATCTGCAGGGGGATGAGAAGGTGGTTGGCAGGTGCTCGGAGGGCGGGTGCAGGTGAGCAGGGGCTGGTGTATTCAGAGCTGGGGGGCTGTAGACCCTCAGAGGGCAGCCCTTAGCTGCCCCCGAATCCACCCGGGCTCTTGCAGACTATGCCAAGGAGCACCTGGCCCAGCTCCAGGAGAAGGCGGAGCAGATCGCCGGCCGCATGCTGCGCTTCGCTGTCTTCTACCGTAACCATCACAAGGAATACTTCCAGCACGCCAGGTACGTTCCTCCTCGACTGTCCCCGACTGTCTGACATCGCCCCCCACCCTCATCTAGCCAAGCTGCCTCTGAGCTGGGACTGGGCTCAGGGACAAGGCTGGGCGAGTGGGACCCCATGGGGCTGTACCACCATGGAGCAGCTGCCTTCCAGGTTAGGTCCTGTGGCCAAGAGAGACAGGGTAAGAGGAGTATGGGATAAAAGACGCTGGGAGGCTGCAAACTGGGTGCTGGCCAGGGAGACTAGAGGTTATAGGCAGGCATCACGGGTGATCAGCAGGCTGAAGAGGCAAGGGTGGGGACTTCAAGGTGAGCTGGGCGTTCCCGCACCTTTTGTCCAAGCACAGTAGCCAGTCTCATTTGCATATGTGCACTTGCGGAAAAAAGGGGAAAGGTTTGGCAGTCCCCACATAAGTGTAAGTTCATGATCCGAGATCAAACCCTTGCCCTTGGGTGGGGCACTGAAGGCCTGCAAGGATGGTGTTGTCCAGTGGAGCCAGGGACAAGCAAGGGCGAGGCAAGACCAGGTTGTCCACCCTCCCTGACATGCCTGTGGACCTTGCTCCGAGTCTGGTTCCATGGGATGCCAGAGCCAGGGCAAGCTGCCACAGGACTCAACCCACCCCAGGGCAGGGAAGGCCTCAGCGCTTGCATTGAAAGAGGCGAGGTAGGGCCCAGGTGATAAACAAAGTGATGTTACGGATAAAGACGCAGCGCCCCCTGCAGGAATCCTCAGAGTCCGGTCACAAAGACAGTCTGGGAGATGCAGCATAATTAGTGCACCTGTTCTAGAGCTAACTCAGGCTCCTGTGCATAGTAGGCTAGCAAATTTTTGTACAAGGCAAATTCCTGATGTTCCCGGGAGAGTGGAGGGGGAAGAACAGAGGCCTAAGCTGGGCTTGAAGGAGGAGAAGGTGAGGGGGAGGACAGGCCAGGAAGAAGCAAGGCTGCCAGGGCTGCAGGCTGTTCCTAGAAGGTGCCTGCCAGGGGCTTTGTCAGTCACCAGCCGGCTGGTGGGACCTTCAACTGGGAGCCGACAGATCTCTGCACAGGAGTGGGCTAGGTGAGCCTGTCCCAGGTCCCTCCCAGACTTGCATTCTGGAACTTTCTTATTTGTGACCAGTGGAGGCAGCCGGCTGGTGGGCGGCAAGAGCTGCTGGCTGGCTGCCTCCCTCCTCCTCCTGGCTGCGCTCAGCACACAGCCAGCCCGCAGCCTGCCTAAGTGAAACCCTTTTGGCCACGCAGGACCCACTGCGGGAACATGTTGCAGCCCTACCTGAAGGACAACAGCGGCAGCCATGGCTCCCCGACCAGCGGCATGCTTCACGGCGTCTTCTTCAGCTGCAACACCGAGTTCAACACGGGCCAGCCTCCGCAGGACTCGCCCTACGGCCGCTGGCGCTTCCAGATCCCCGCGCAGCGCCTCTTTAACCCCAGCACAAACCTCTACTTCGCGGACTTTTACTGCATGTACACGGCCTACCACTATGCCATTCTTGTGCTGGCGCCCAAGGGCTCCCTGGGCGACCGCTTCTGCCGTGACCGCCTGCCCCTCCTGGACATTGCCTGCAACAAGTTCCTGACCTGCAGCGTGGAGGATGGAGAGCTGGTCTTCCGCCATGCCCAGGACCTCATCCTGGAGATCATCTACACGGAGCCTGTCGACCTGTCTCTGGGCACCCTGGGCGAGATCAGCGGGCACCAGCTCATGAGCCTGTCCACAGCCGATGCCAAGAAAGACCCCAGCTGCAAGACGTGCAACATCAGCGTGGGCCGCTAGGGGACCCCCGCCGCCACCACCACCCAATCCGGGGTCGGGGAGAGAAGGCTGGCAGGCAGCAGGCAGATGGTAGCAGACTTTCAGAGAATTGGCTTTCTCTCCTCTGCCCCCCTCTCCCCGCGCCCATTCCCTCCATTCCACCCCATCTGCCCCTCTACCACCTCCTGGCATCCCACGTAACAGGTGGTGGTCAGCAGGGCCCACCCCTCAGGCTCAGTGAACTTTGGGAGGCTTCTTAGCCTCAGCAGGCTGGGTTTCCGGAACATTCCCCCTTCCTCTGGGTACCCCATCCTGCACTTCCCAAACCTGGGAAGCATCTCTGGGCCAAAAGCCATGCACGCACGCACGCACGCACGCACGCACCTGGCACGTGAAGCTGGACTGCTCCCCGGGAGATGCAGAGAGCTGTGGGACGTGCCCTTCTTCAGCCCCTCCCCACTCAGGACCACCCCAGAATGACCCCTCCCACTGAGCTGGGCCGCCCCTTCCCTCCATATAAATAGTCTTGTGCTCCCTGGACTTCCTGCATGGGAGAGCTGCCCCGCCCTCCTACCCCCGCCCACAGGAACGCTCCTCCTGCGCTTTAGAAAGAAACCCTCCCTCCCTCCCTCGGCTCTGGGGGCTCCGAGCTGTTGGGACTTCCACCCCCTCCCCCACTTTTTTTTTTCTCCATACATATCCCAAGCGTGCCTCTCCCGGCTCAGGGAGCCAGCGGCTGCTGCTACAGCAGCAGCTACTGGGGTCAAGGAGGGGGAAGGAGACCCCCTGAGACCCAGAGGAACCCTCCCTCTTCCTCAGCTAGGAAGGGGCCACCTCATACCCTGATGGGGGCCCCACCGTGGACAGGGAGGACTTGTGGGGAGGGCGGTCACCTCAGTCAGCCATGCACTCTGCTCGCTCACTCTGCCACAGCACCCCGTGTTCCTGTGTGTGTGTGTGTGTGCGCGCGCGTGTGTGAGGGTGTGAGTCCTGGGCTGTGGATGCTGCTCTGCCACCCTCCCTCCCCCCCCACCATCACTTGCCCCGCCACCCTGCTGCCTGGGAGAATCCTTGTGAAGTTCCTGCCTGCGTTTCCACCTGCTGCCTACTGTGGTGCAAGTCACCATGACAGTGGACCTGTCGGAAACTGGCTTTCTGGGGGTGAGCTGGCGGAAGGGGCCAGCAAGGCTGTGCTCTCAGAGGGCAGGGCGACACGACCCACCTTCCCTCTGGCCAGGGAGTGGTGTGGTCAGCTGTCTCCATGGGAGGTCTGGGTGGAGAAGGAGAGAACATGGCCCCCTGAGGCCCTCTCCCCGCCCCTCCCCTGCTGTGGCCCCGGGGGGCCCACCCGCCTCTGCTGTGCTTGCCATGTGCACCAATAAAACCACCTTGGCCGAGGGACCTGGCTGTCTCTGTCTACCTGGGCTGCAAAGGCTGGGCGGCAGCTGCTGGCTCTCGCCAGTTCTTGATTGGCACTCCAGGCACTAAGCCGGCTGACGTCCCCAGGTCAGCGTCTGGTGAGGCGGAGGTGTTGGGGAACACACACAGCCCTGGGTCTTGGGTCAGAGGCAAGCACTCCAGTCCTGGGGGGCACTACCAGGGTGACCTCATCACTCCCAAAGACCCCCCCCTCCCACACACACACTCCCTAATACCCTCCTCCCATTCATTAACAGGACTCGCAACACAAGGATCAAAAAAAGCTGAAAATACAGCACGAGCTTGCGTGGGCTCCAGGAAGCTGGGGCAGGGGCACAGGGCAGCTGTGCCTCCCCCTTGGCGTGGGGATGGCCCCTAGATCAGAAATCATCTCCAATGATGTACCCAGACCCTGCTACAAATGCACTCACACCTTCAGCTTCGAAGGGGATTCTGAAGGTCATCAAAGTTTCCACAGGGGAAAACTGAAGCCTCCTGGAGCCTGGAGGCCACCCCTCCATCCCTGTCGGTCCTAATGTACTGCCCTTGTCACTGCTGTGGCCTGCACACTGCACCATTCAGCCCGATGGCTGGAATTCCCTCCCCACCCCGCCCCCACCACCCCGGAGCCGCAGGTGCCCCTGCCCCCTCCCGCAGCTCTGAGTCACCTCTGCGTCTGTGCCTGTCCTTCTATTCAAATGTATGGCCTCTGCAGCAGGGAGCAGTTCCAGAACAGTCAGTCTGACTCAGGGCCAGATGCCTGTGTCACCCTGCATGCTGGGCACCGCCTCCCTAAGACAGGAAGGAAGCTCTGGCTTGCAAGCCTACTGTGAGGGGCTTTTACCCCCCTGGTGCATACACTGGCCCTGAGCAGCACTGTCTCCACTTCTCAGATGAAGAAGTGATCGGGGTGGCAGGAATTTGCAGGTGGCAGGCAGTGCCGGAGGGCTGGATCAGGAAACATGAATCTTCCTATGGGACTGTTCTATCCCCACGTCCCTTTCACCTGTGTGCAAGCCAGGGGCCACCTGGGACCAATGGTGCCTCCCAGGGGCCTCCACCCCCGTGCTGCCTAGTCCAGGATAATGCCAGGGGGTGCTGGGGAGGCTGATTGTGAAAGTGCTAGAGCACCTGCTGTCCAGAAGCTCAAGGTCAGGGCGACTGCAGGCTCCCCGCTCCTGACCTGCCCAGGATGCCCCCTCCTGGGGGGGGGGTGCGTATTTCAGTCTTGCTTGGTGCACCTTTTAGGGCTTCTTGGGCAGAGAACCTTGCTCAGAGTCCTTCGGGTGGGTGACACAGGCGTGGGATGCAAACAGGGGGAGGTAGAAAGGCCCCATTCCACACAGCCCGCTTCCCCTTGCTCTGTCCAGATGGCCACCCCTGGCACATGGCCAGCACTGGGCTGCTGGGGGCACCCGTCGTGGGGAACGGGGGCCATGTGGCCTCCACCACTGCTGAGTTTGCCCTGGAGCTCTTCTTGGCCCTAGGTCTAATCTGACCTGATGGATAAGGGAACATGTGTGAGCATGCCTGTGCACACACGCATGCGCACCAGCACACATGTGCCCTCCCTGAGATGGGCAGTAGGCCATGTGTGGACTGCAGAGGTCTCCTGGGTGAGCTCTGTCCTGGGGAGCGGCACCCCAGAGGATCCCCTGGGGGCAGGTGCCAATGCCCTCCTGCACACAGTCACAGCTTTACCTCTTTGTCTACCTTCTGTCTGGCTTCTGAATGTGCCTCTGACCCACGGTGGGTGGAGGGGGAAGCTGGGGTCCTGCAGAAAGGGACCAAGAGGGCTCCTTCCCCCCGCGGGAAGCAGAGCTGAGGTGATTGGCAGGGAGGAAGGGGTGAGGGGAAGGGGCGTGGCTACAGCATCTGGAGGAGATTGGGACCAGATGGGCAGGGGTGGGGACAGGTCTGGCTAGCAGGAGGTAAGTTCAGGGCACCTCAAGGCTCTGGGGGAGAAACAGCTGGTTGCAAATCTCATAGGTTCTAGAATTCATCTTCTGTGTGGGGACAGTCAGAGCCCAAGGTGTATCGACTGAGACACCCAGAAGGACGTCCCGTGCACCCCCTACGAGCCCCCCTGGCTGGGGATCCAGCACCACTCCACCCCCTGCAGGAGTGAGCTCCTAGTGCCACCGGATACCAGGGCACCCAGAGATTGCCTTGTAGCACAGGAACAGAGCAGCCTGGCATGCAGGTCTGCTCCCGGCCAGGCCCAACGACAGCTCGCTGCAAAGGCTGTCTCCTTCTTGGTCATACAGCCAGCAGGTGGTGGAGCTACAGACCCCCGCACCACTGGGGAGCATGTGAGGCTGGCAGGACAGGCAGAGCAGGGCCCCAACCTTCCTTACTGCACAGGGGGAGTTCCTCCCCCACCCCCGCCGAGGGACACAGTGACTTCCGTGCTCTGGCTGCCTCGCCCACTGTACTGGATGTCTCTTCTGGCTTTGGCAGGCAGCTGTGCTGGGACCAGGCCACTATCACGGGCAGGACCCCAGCCAAAGCTTGTGACTGCCAGGCTTGGGCTGCTCCCAGAGAAAAGTTCAACCCCTTCCCCTCCAACTTTGGGGGCCACACTTGTCTCCTGCAGCAGGGCTGGGGCACCTCAACGCCAGCTCTACCCCTATCTCTTCTCACCCAGTGCCAGGCAGGGCTAAGCAGTAGATCCCGGATGCTTCCCCTACCCACCCCGCCATCACGCAGACTCCAGGAGCAATCGGAAGGTGAGGGTGACCTGGGCCCAGAGGACAGAGATCTCCCCCTCTGCCAGTCCACTCTCCTAGTGCCTGTAGGCAGGAGCCAGGGCAAGGCTGCCCCCAAGCCGGGAGCCAGGAACCCAATCTGGGTGTCCCCAGAGCTCCTCCCAGGAAAAGCACCCAGATAACTCTGACCATCAGACAAATACCTGCCCTGGGTATTAACTGACTACACAATCCAGGGCCCACAGCCTGTAGCCTAACTCACCCCAAGGGGGCACTCTGCTACCCACCTTCCTCTCCCCAGTGCGGTGGGGAATGCTCCTGGGATATGCTCCCCGGGGGTTCATGTGCTGGGGCTCCACATGGTGAAGTCGGCTCCCTCCGGCCTGGGGTTCCTGAAGCTCCAGATGAAAATGCAGCCATTAAGAGAAATTGTGCTACACAGCCATGCCCAAGTGAACGGGCATGCTCAGAGTCCGGCTGTGAGATGTCCAGGAGGCCCCAGCCACTGCAGAGGTGGGGGAAGGGCAGGGTTTTCTTTCCATCCCACTGCTGGCTCCACCATACTGTCCTGAACATACACACCAGAGGGAGGAGGAAGCCAAAACGGGTGGCCATGACCACCTAGCCTCGGACCCCCACTGGAGGACAGAGCTGCCCCCTGACCGGAAGAGGGCCCCTCTGTACTTGCGAGTGAGCAAGCAAGTGAGAGAGGGTGAGCTGTGTACCCAGCTGAACTACTGCTTTCTGCTTCCAGGGTCCCCCGGGGGATGGGCCCAGCTGGAGAGCAACTGCAACAGGGCCTGCCCCTCCGGGACAGGAAGGAGTAGCCTTGGCCCAGAGGGAGACTCACAGGTCCCTGGAGGCTCTCAGAAGTCTGGGGGCCCAGACAGGAGAGCAGTGTCCTCTCTAGGGAAGCTTCCCTCACCAGGGAGACCCAGGCAGTGAGCTGGGAGGAGGTGGCCTTCCTGTTGGCAGGGGAGGAAGGCGGCGGCGGCTGGACCAGACAGTCTGGGGTCGCCTGGGGAGAGGGGCCTGGGCTGGAATGTTTGCTCAGTGGCTGCCTGGCAAGTGTCTGGCTCTTGTCTGCAGGGGTGGGGGTAGAGGTCGGAGAGGAGAGGACCCACAGGGGCTGGCGCTTAGCATGTGGCCATGGGAAAGGCAGACCCTGGGTGGTACTGCAGGGGAGGCCGACAACAAACAGACCCACCAGGCCTAGCTACTGGGAGTTTCCTGGCTTCCCCAACACACCCTGCCCCCAACTCCCCTCCTACCACTGACTCCTTCCCCAGCTCAGTAAGAAAGCAATCCCAGATGGACACACACAAGGCGAACTCTTACTCCCTCCCTACCAAAACTGCCTCTTTATAGAATGTTCTAGCCCTCCCGATGTGTGGGAGGGATGTGGGCAGCCATGAGCCTGCAGAGTGCCGGGGGCCAGTGCAAGACGCTATGTGTGTGCGTGCGTACACATGTGCACACCCAAGTGTGAGATCACACCCTCCGGAGGCCTGGAAAGGTGGGAGGAAAGGGCAGCCAGCAAGGCCACAGGTGCATGGGCCGCAGGCCCAGTCTGGGATGCAGCCAGCCTGCACATCTGGCCGCAGACAGCCCCGCCCCCACGGGGCCAGAGGGTCAGGGTCGGCAGTTGTATATCGGCTGTAACACTTTCTGTTTATTGGCTGGGGTGCCCTGGGTATGACTGGCTAGCCACTGGACCCCAAAAGACACCCTCCGTCTGGTTTCTCCTCGCCTTCCTCTTCCCTCCCCTCCTGTGGTCCCCCAGGAAACAGGGGGGTGGGGAGTGGGGAGTCAGGACCCAAAGCCCAGGAAGAGGGTGGGAGAAGCACACGTTCCAAGGCAGATTCCGCCGTCATGGTAGCATAGAGCTGGACAGGCTGGGGGGCAGCACTGTTGACGGGCCCCTCCCCCTGGTGGGGAGAGAGGGGCAATGGTCCCTTCAAGTGTCTCAGGGAGAGCTTTGGCCTCCTGGCCCTTGCCCTCTCGCTCTGCCCACTGCTGCCACCGTTGCTGCCGCCACCACCGGCATCACAGAGAAGTGCTGATGCAGGAGTGCAGTCTCCCCAGGCCCCCACCTCCGAGGAGGAGGAGGAGGAGGTGGACAGCGGCACCTGCAGGTCCTGGCGCCTGGTCTGCTGGCCCCCTGGTGGCCAAGGGCAGCGGCGGTCACTTCCGGCTGTGGAGTGTGTCCTGGAACTTGGTGCTGGTGTACCGCAGGTGGAAGCCTTTTTTGGTGATGGTGTCGTCCGAGTGGAATTTCACCAGGACTGAGTCTCCAGCCGAGTATACCTCCTCAGGGGGCTGCCGGACAGAAGGAGACACAGCTGGGTGGGTGGGTGGGCAGCAGGGGCTCCTTAAGTCTCCTCACTGCGGCCCCAGCCCAGGCATGCCTGGAGTTGAACGACATGGGTACAGGGAGGGGCGGGAGTCTATCTCCAGTTCATGGTCGTCTTCCCTTGCATACTGGCCACTGCCACGTTGGCTGGTTAAACTGTGTGGTCTGCCTCCCTTCCCTCCACTGCAAAAGGGAGCAAAAACTCGCTGCTCTCCAAGCCTACAGGGGATCAGGGCAGACCAGAGAGGGCTGTCTTCCTGCAGGCGAAGCCAACTCTGGTTGCAAGTGACCTCCTGTCCGACTCAGCCATACCGCTCCCTGGTATGTGGACCATGGTCTGCTCCAGGCAGCGCCCCCTACAGTCCACTCACAGTATAGCAGCCTGCATGCAGGTCACTGCCTTGGCCCTGGCCTCAAGCACAGGCGGAAACTGAGAACCTGGAGGGGTGAGGGTGGCATGCTGTGGGTGTCTCTGGAAGAAGACTCTGGGGACATCTGGCTTTTGATACGTGACTCAGATGGGAAGGCAGCGTGGGGGAGGGCTGCTGGAGCTGCTGAACCAGCAGGCACAGGGGCCTGCTCCCCCGCCTCCTACTCTCCCTTTCTGCCAGCCCTGCCAGTCACACACAGAGGCCTGAGCTCTGCTCCTAAGGGGATGGGTTCAGCCAATGCCAGGCTCGGCAGCTGCCACAGCTCCTGGGAACCCTACTCTTCCCCCTTGGTGCGCCAGGCTGCCCTGGAGTAAAGCCAGGAGAGGCACAGGGCAGGAAGGTAAGATTCAGTGGTACGTGTGAGCTGTGCCAGAGAACATGTGTGCATATATGTGTGCTGGTGTGAGCATGCACAAGAAAGCATGTGAGCACACATGCATGTGGAATCACATGTACACGCATATATGAGTGTGCAGGGGAACACGTTTTGCATGTATGGGAAAGCATGTGCCTGTGTGTAGGGGGTGGGTGTGATGGGAAAGCTGGATAGGATTCCAGATGACAGCAGAAACCGATGAGGGGAGCACAGGGCAGCTGAGAAACAAACAGACCCCGTGTGGAGTCAACCACAGCCTGCTTACAGAACGGCAAGCGAGGCTCGGGGCTGCTGAAACTGCAGGAGCACAGCTCTGGGGGTGAGCTGCCCTCTTGTTGGGGAAGAAACGGACAGAGGAGGCGGCCAGAGGTTTGGGAGTGCCTCTCCCCACACACATACCAAGACTGGAGAAAGCAACTCAGCTCGGATGCCACCCCATCCCTGGCTCTCCACTCTAACAGTCTCTGTAGAATGCTCTCCTCTCCCAGCTGTGGCAGGGCCACAGGCAGCAGCCCTCTGGGAAGGGCCAGGTGTATGGCTGCCGCTGCTGTCCAGGCAAGCCTGGCGGAGGGGTGCCAGGGTGGGGAGAAGGGTCCTCACCCCGGAGCCGCAGTAGCGCCCCAGCCTGGGGGCGGTGCTGTCATAGCCGTCGAAGAGCTCCATGTAGTCGTAGCCACAGTCGGTCTCCTCTTCCACCTCGAAGGTCTGGAAGGCCAGCTCCACACCGTAGCCCTCCTCGGCCACGATGACCCACTCACAGTCTACACCGCCGGGGTAGTTGTTGTCGCCGAACTGGGCGTGGGAGTACAGGTCCTTGGTCTTCAAGTCAGCCCGTACCTGGCCCCCGCACTCTGCAAAGGGGTGCAAGGGTGGGAGGGGGTAGGGAATGACAAGACGTGGGGCCAGCACCCCTTGAGTACCGCCACGCCACATGCCAGTACCCTGGGGCTGCACTGCAGGGTCCTGGAGGCCACACCGCTCCTGCCACGGGCCCAGGAGCAGGTGCCCTGTTGCTCGTCTCTGGGTAGTGGGGAGGGGATTGTAGGATGAGGCTTGATCTAAAGGGGACCTTTGAAAGGGGGTTCTGCGCACAGCACATGACTGCAGGGGTGTGGCCTTGCCAGGACTTCCATTTCCAAGAGAGCAGCTGTGTGTTTTAGACCAAGATGTTGGATTTTAAAATAGCGGCTCAGGTTTTGGAAAAGCGTGGCGGGAGCCAGAATCGGCGGCTCGGAGAGCCAGATGGGAGTTCTGGGCGTCCTGCGCCTCGGGCCTCTGTGCTGGGAGGGGCAGAGGAGGGGAGCTGCCAGGCAAGGTGGCTGCCCCAACAACTCCTTCTGAGTACCCCTGAGGGGCCTGTATCAGGGAAAGGGGGAGGACTCAGGGAGGCCCTGGACCCCATTATCCATCGTGGGGATGCCTGGCAGGTGCCCTGCATCTGGCATGCAAGACCTCTGGCTCCAGCCTTTGCAGCCACCTACACATATACACTCATTCACCATCGGGGCAGTCAGCTGGGCCCACCCTGAACTCTGTGGGGTCCCTTCCCTGCCCAGAGAGCCTCCACTCCTGCACTTTCTTTCTTCTTGCTCGGATCAGATGTGTTCTCCGGCTACAGCTGCCCACACTCCGGCCGTGTCCCACACATCCAGGCAGGGTGAGGCTTGGGCCTGAGTCACAGCCACAGACTCAGTCCCCTGGAAGCCAAGGGAGCGAGCCACCTGCAGGGCAAGCCCCCTGGAGGGCTGGGGACTCCAGTGTGATGGTTTGCTTTTGTGACCTGTACTGAGGTTACACGCGCCATGCCTGAGTGAATGAAGGAATGAGTGACTGACTGTACTCCGGGGTTGGGGGGTATTGGACACGTGGGGGTGGGGCAAACTGCACTTTCAAATATGCAGCCAATAGCATCCTTGGTTCACCAGAGTCTGACTTCAGAGATGCAGCCAATGGGAACCCCGTGCTCTTCCCTCCCTATCCCCACTGCACCTAACTCCTGCTTCCCCTCTCCATAAGTCGTCATCACTGCCCTGTTTTCTGACCTTCCAAATCTCTTACAACGACCCTTCCTCCCCTCCTTCCCTTCCCCCAAGCTCCCACACTGAGCGCCACCGGCCCGGTCCTCCAGTACATCCTGTCTTGTCAGCCTCCCTCCCACAGCCCCCAGCCCCAGGGGGGTCATAGAGGTTATAGAGGGTCTCTGCTTTGGAGACTCAGGCCAGCAGGTCGCTCACTATGCTTCCCATCGCAGGGCATGGGACCTCCCCACCTGCCATGGCGCCTCACCTGTGGAGTGGGATGCTTGGAAGCCCTTCCGCTGCACCGAGTTGTCGGAGTAGAAACGTAGGAACATGCGGCTGCCTGTGGCCAGCACCGGCTCAGGCTTCTTGGTGCCGCAGAAGCGGCCAAGGACGGGGGCCTTGGCATCACGCCCATCAAACACCTCCAAGTGGTCATAGGCGCATTCGGGCTGGGACTCAATGTCCATCTCCACAAAGGTCTGGGGGACACCAGGGAGGGGAGAGGAGGAGGAGAAAGTTCAGTGACTGCTCAGGCTGGGAGCAGGTGCAGTGTGAGGGATAGGAAGCACGGGCTGGGGCCAGGAGGCCTGTGTGTGCGCAGGGCCTCAGCCAGGCTCCCTTGACTTGTTGGGACCTCTGGAGGTGGCAGATACAGACAGTGCCCAAGCAGGTGCCTTTGGTGGTGAGTGAAGCGGGGGCTTGGGCACCTTACCAGCTTGACCCGATGACCGGGGGTACTGGAGATGGCCCAGGTACACTCCTTCTTGCTGGGGTATCTGTCTGGCCAGTTGGGGCTGGTGAGGGTCCCGCTGGTAGACGTCACCTTGTGGTCACAACCGGCTGTAGGGGAGTGAGTGAGGGCAGTGGGAGGTCTGTGGTTCCGCAGGGGAGAGCTCCCGTGGTGTAGGCCCTTCCTGCCCCCATACCCCCTAGCCCCGCAGCGCAGGCACACGGTGCTGACTCTGCCCTCAGCTGCCTGTGCCTGGAAAAGGCTAGCTGGTGAGGCCCGCCTGGTGGCGAGCCAGACCAGGGAAGCAGTCTGGATAGGCTCCCCCAGGGTCATGCACCCTGCATCTCCGGTCTGCACCAGCTAGGCACACCACCTCTGTCACCCACTGGTCGCGACAGCACGAGGACTTTGCTACCTGACTCAGTCTTCCCCACGCCCTAGTGAGGTCAGCCACAGCAGAGGGCCGTCCCCACCCTGGGCTCCGGGGTCACTTCCAGTTCCCCTAGGGCACTGAGACCTTATCTTTCCTGAAACTCACTCAGTGTCAGAAGACCCCCTACTCCCTTGATATTATTTTCCTTTTAAAAAAAAAAAATCTTGGCCTGGCGCGGTAGCCTAGTGGCTAAAGTCCTCACCTTGCATGTGCCAGGATCCCATATGGACACTGGCTCTAATCCCAGCGGCCCCATTTCCCATCTAGCTCCCTGCCTGTGGCCTGAGAAAGCAGTCGAGGACGGCCCAAAGCTTTGGGACCCTGCACCCGTGTGGGAGACCCAGAAGAAGCTCCTGGCTCCTGGCTTTGAATTGGCTCAACTCTGGCCATTGTGGCTACTTGGCGAGTGAACCAGTGGGTGGAAGACCTTCCTCCCTGTCTCTCCTTCTCTCTATAAATCTGCCTTGAATTTCAATAAAAGTAAATAAATCTTTAAAAAAAAAAGGGAAAATGTGATTCTTAAAAATTTATTTATGCATTTCAAAGGCAAAGTTACAGAGAGACAGACAGATAAAGATCTTCCATCCCCAGGTTCACTCCCCAACGGCCACAGTGAAGAAAGGAGCCTTTTACACATCTCCCAGGTGGGTGTCAAGCCTGGCTGCTTGAGGCAACTCTGTACTGTTTTCCCAGGCACACCACCACGGGGCTGGAAAGGCAACGGATCACCCCATTACTTGGGTCCCTACGAGGCATATGGGAGACCCAAACAGGCCCAGTTCTGGCCAGTGTAGCCCATGTGGGGAGTGAACCAGTGGATGTAAGATCTCTCCCTCTCTTTCTATAACTCTTTCACATAAAGGAATGAAAGAAATCAATGAAACAGACCATTGCAGAGCTTGGATGTTCCAGGCAGGGGGCCGGAGTGCCTTGTGTACCAGGTGGGAGTCCAGAGGAGGTGATGGAGATGGGTGCCCAGTGCCAGGCCCACCCAGGCCCGTCTCCCGGGGTCTGGGGCCTGAGCCGCGGGGCCAGGCCAGCCTTACCTTCCTTGCAGTCATGTCTGTTGTCATGCAGGACAAAGCCGCTGCGGCACTGGCACTCGTAGCTGCCGAACGTGTTGACACAGTCTTGCTGGCAGCCGCCGTTGTCCTTGGAGCATTCGTCCTTGTCTACAGAGGAGCAAAGGGCCAGCGGCCGGCTCTGTGTACGGGGGTCCGGGAGGAGAAGTCTCCTGCCTGCCTGCCTGTCCGCCCACCCCCACCCTGAGCACATGGGAACCCCGGCTGCAGCCAGGGCAGAAGGGGAGCAAGGAGGCAACAGGGCTTTAGGGGAGACACTGGTGGCCCCAGGCGCTGAGTCAAGCGGAGCCAGCTTTAGGGTTGCGGGGCACGGCCTGGCTGCTGGGGAAAAGAAATGTTGGCGAATAGATGTGGGGCCGGGGTTGGTGCTGACCAGCGGGGGGGGCACCCTCTACCATTACCTGCTTACTGGACAGACGGACAAGTGGTAAAACAGACACACGGACAAGCAGACTGCAAGAGAAAGGACCAGGACACGAGGTCCTTCTTTTACTTCACAACGGGGCAATGTCACAGACACCACTGAAACGGGAGGGGTCGGGAGCGGCGGTGTTGGGGGCCGGGGGGCGGGGGGAGGGCAGCACGGAGGAAGTCTCCCTGTGACTGGGATGCAGAGGAGGAGGAGGAGGAGGACAAAGAGGAAGAGCAGGAAAGCACCAGTTCTGTGTGGCCAGAGGGACGGCCAGCACGGAGGCGGTGGGGGCCCGGCGGGCACTGGAGCCAGCCCCCCGCCAGCCCGTTCCGTCCAAGGTTGAATGAGGTTCCTGAGTAATGAAGGGTTGGGGGGGAGCAGAGGCCTGGCCCGCCTCACTGGGGGGTCCGGTTTCTTTTCTGCACTCGGAATTTGAGCTGGTGGGGGCGTCCCCGGGGGGCCTGCAGAGCTGGCCTCTTTTCTGAAACGAGAGAGAGAAGGAGAAAGGGACCCGGGGGGGTCGGGAGGTTGGGGGAGAGGAGGACCAGCGAGAGTAGTAAGAATTAAACTCCCCCCAACCCCCACTTCTCGGGGCAGAGCGGGCAGGCAGGACAAGCATGCGGGCGGCCATGTCCAGGGCAGCCAGGTCACGGGCAATGGAGTGGGGGCTGGATTAGCAGGGTTGAAGTTGGGGGAGACACAGCGACAGGGGACAGCCTATGGCAGGGAGATGGCCTAGAGGGACGGCACGACATAAGCGTCCATGCTGGGGAGACAGAAGAATTGGCAGTGGTGGTGGACATGGGGGCACGGTGGCTGGGGGCAGGGGGTGTTGGATTCCTGCTGGAGCCCATGTGTAAGACTCTGACACACTCCTACGGGGTCCCTGCCCACGGGGCTGTTTGTGTGGTGTCATTGTCGTGAACATGGCCGCTGACCTGTGCCATGGACATGCCTGTAGCCAGGGCACACACTCAGACTCAGCCACCAACGCATGTATCACCCAGCACCCGCTCTCACATGGGGGCGCCCTGGTGAAGTCAGTGCAAGTGGATAGGCCTGTGTTTTGTGGGTTTTTTTTTTTTTTTTTGCAGAAGATCCACTTTCCACTAAGTTTCCAAAAAACCTCCGTGTACGTGTGAGGACACATCCATAGACATGTAACCACGGAGCAAATGCACACGCAGACACACACACATAGACGCAGGACACACGCGTCACACGGGAGCCTACCAAGACTGTTCACACACACAGCCATGGGGCTTGCAGGCCCCACCCACACGTGCACACACACACACACACACATGCCGGATACGTGTGGGTATGCACGCAGCAGCCACTTAAGGACAAAAACACGCACGTAAGAATGCATACACACACAAGCAAGAATGCACAAGCCCATCAGCCGACTGCTCAGAGCTGGGAGACACGCGCACACTCACACACACACCTGAGTGCTGACACACAGGCAAACACGTGGTCAGACACGTGGGACCCTCAGCCGCACATCCTAGGCTCTGTGTGTTAGCTCCTGGGGGACTGATCTCGTTCTTGGCCTAGAGGGGCAGGCATTCAGAGAAGGGTGCCAGAGCCCAGCGGTTACTCAGAATTTCAGAGATGAATGCCAGGGGTATAAAAAGCCACCTGCTGGCATCCACCTGGCCAGGGACAAGGGTCTCCCACCTGGGACAGGGCTGGGAGCATCAAGTTCCCAGAAGTCCCTGCTTTTCCATAGCATGCTCAGCTGGGCCAGACCCCTAGGGACCCGTACGGGCTCAAGGTGAAGAGGACTGCTCTCTTCCCTGGCTCTGGGGAGGGGAACGTCCAGCTCACAGACTTCCAGGATGTGTTTCCGTTCCCACCTCTCCCTGCGTCTTGCAAACCCTAACACCTTAAGAAGTGTGTCTGGCATGTGGCAGGGCGAGACGGACGCTCAGAGAGGACCGCCTGCGTAGGTGTGTCCTCGGCTGAGCACGAGTGAGGCAGAGCAGGGTGGGGGGCAGACGCTGGGGGCTCTGGCACAGGTTGACAGCAGTGGGTATCTTCACCCTCGGAGCTGGGGAGCAGCTCTGAGGAAGGGGCAGAGACAGGGGGTGGAGGGAGGCGGGCACAGGCCTGGACAAGGAGTTGGCACTCACCCTACAGTGCCCACCTGCCCTGGAGGGTGGCTGGGGGTCTCACGGGAGGTCTCCAGTTCGCTCTTCTCCTTCAAGCCTTAGGGTCTCCTCGATGGGTGTCCCAGATGGCCCCCTCCTGGGGGGGCCACCACCAGAAGCCCCCACAGCCCCGAGGGGCTGTGCTTGATGCCCGGCGGCGAGGGGGCCTGGACAGGCTTCTCACACAACAGGGTGACATGTGTGCACACCCGTATGTGTGTGTGTGTACACATTTGCACGTATGCATATCTGTGCAGGCCTGAGGGCCAAGTGGCAGTGTCTGGTATGGGAGGGGCAGGGCAGTAACTGCAGGCCTGACAAAGGTTATGGGTCAGCTCCCCCCGCCCTTAGCCCACCCCCTACCAGGACACCAAGACTGGAGCAACAGAAGGGCAGGAAAGAGACAAAGAGTAAGCAGGTAATGGTCCCCTCCTCTGGAGGCAGTAGACGCCCTCCCATGAGCACCTCAGAGGAGCTCCCCGCCCTCCAGGTGGGCACAGGGAAGGAAGGGGCTGGCATTGCCAAAGGGAGGGGCTCAGCAAGCAGTGGGGTGGGGGGCTTTGAGTCACAAGCTCAACAGGGCACTTGAAGCAGAGCAGGGTGGCTGGCAGTGCCAAGCAAGGGACCAGGTGCATGGCATCCAGGTGGGGCAGGCAGGGGTACAGAGCAGCCACCTAGGGGACTCTAGGATGCAGGACCCTGGGCGAGGAGGGGGAGAAGGGAGCCAGTGTGGACAAATGCAATCATGGCTTCTTGCTTCTTTCCCGGACCCACGGAGCAGGTTTGGGGCTGGGGCTGAGGATCCCCTGGGCCACTCAGCCACAAAACCACCTGCTCCAGCCAGCTAGCCCTAGAGCCTTCTGCTTTCCCCCAGTCCCACTCCAAGAGTTCCACGGTCTCTGAGGACACCCCCATCCCATGGGGGCCTTACTGCCAAGCACAAGGGATTCACCACACGAGAGAAAAAACTCCTGAGAAAGAGTCTGGTTTGGAGACTGCAATTTCCACTGAAACCCCCACACCCCTCACCGTCCCCATAAGCAGGGGGCTGCTCCCAGCTGGTGGGCTCCTGGGCACCCCAGCCCTGGCTAAGGAGGAGCGTAGAAGTGGCACGGGAGGCTACCAGAGTCTCCTGCTGATGAGGCCGCAGCCTAGCAGGTGCACTGCCAGGGCCAGAAAAATCTCCCCCATCCCACACCCTCCTCTTCTCCATCCTCCCTCTGCTTCCTGGCCAAAGCCAACTTGAACTTGGCTGTTCCCTGTCTGCCCCCTTGGGCCTTGCCTTGAGCTCCTGAGAGCCACCACACCCTCCCCCTCTTCACTAAGTGGACCTTCCGGGGAAGTGTGGGGAGGAGCAGAGCAGGTGCAAGCTCCCCAGGCCAGCCAGGGCTAGGAGCAGTGAGCGAGCTGGGTGGTACCTGAGAAGAAGTGGGCCTTGAAGCCCTTCTTGGACACAGTGTTGTCGGACTTGAACTCCACACGCATGTTGTTGTACTGCGAGGTGATGACCTCGGGCTTCTCGGAGCCACAGAACTTGCCATGCAGCTTGGAGTCAGCTGTGAGGCCGCTGCGTACCTCCACGAAGTCGTACTTGCACACCTGCCAGAAGAACCCAGCTCCAGGCTGGCTGCCTCCTCCAGGAAGCCAATCCACCACCCTTCCTGACGATTCACAGTCTAGGGGAAGTTCCCTGGGCCATGGGTGTTTTGGCCTCTCTCGTGTCCTGCTGCCCCCTCATCAGATCCTGCTGTGCCCACCTGCACAAGCACCATGCCACAGGTTGGCCCTGACCCTGACCTTCATTCGCACCAGCCACACACAAAGGCCTCCTTGACTTGGGTACACCTGCCTAGGCCCATACTCCTGATGTGCAGAATCCCATTGTGATGGGAAACAAGTGCAACCTCCACAAGACAGGAGGCAGCCACGGAGCTGGGCTCTCACTCCACTCCTGCCCCTTTCAGCCCACCCCCCAACAGAAGCGGGGGTGACACTTACATCATTGCCCTCGGTCTCAAAGAAGTCGAACTGCAGGGAGATGCGGTACTGGGTGGGTGCCACCAGCTGCCAGATGCAGTTTTTGTTCGGTGGGTATTCCTTGGGCCAGCCGGGGCTGGTGATGGAGCCGTTCAGCTTGGTGAGGAATCCACCACAGGCAGCTGGGACATAAGGGGGGGGGTAGCATCATGTACGAGGGGGTCCCCACCACAGGGCTGGGCTGGGTCGGGAAAGCAGGGAGGAGATGGTCTAGGGCTTGTATCACTCACACACACACACACACACACACACACACACACACACACGTATGTGCCAGCTCTGCACGCAGTAGTTTCCTTAAGGATCAGATATCACTCGGCAGGCCAAGGTCAGTATTTAGCCAAAACAAACAGGATGAAAACAAACAAACAAACAAAAAACAACCCACTCCCAAGCCAGCATGCAGAACACCTTGCTTGAATGCATCCTGGTGTTTCCTATCCAGGACCTGGGAGGAGGGCAGGCAGGACTGGCGGACCCCCAGGATGGGGCTGTGCCAGGGCACTCCGGTGAGGGTGGGGTGGGCAGATGGGGCACTCACCTTCACAGCGGCGCTTGTCCGGGGCCAGCTCATAGCCGGGGTCACAACTGCACTTGTAGCTGCCCAGGGTGTTGAGGCATCGCTGCTCGCAGCCCCCGCGGTTGGGCCGAGAGCACTCGTCCACCTCTGCAGAGCGAAGGCGGGAGAGGGTGTCGCAGAGACCCCAGCCTAGGACCCTAGGCTCTTTTTTCCCCGCCTCTTGCCAGGGAGGCCAAGTTCAGAAACCCGCAGGCTCTGTGTGTCTGCTTTCCAGGGTTGCGGGGAGCCACCACTGTGGTGATGCGCCTCCAAGCATCACTGTCACCTCGAAGCTTCCCAAGAGCGCTAGAAGCCGCACCGTGGACCCCAGCTCCCTGCCTCTGGGCACCCAGGCTGGGCGGGGGGGGGGGGGCAGACGAAGTAGGGGAGCGGGTACCTTTGAAGAAGTTGACAGCAAATCCAGCTTTGTTGATGGAGCCGTCGGAGACGAACTTGAGCCAGAGCCGGCTGGACGTGCTCTTGATGTCATCCGGCTTCTCGTAGCCGCAGTAGCGCCCGATGAGGTTGCTGCTCTCGCTGTGCCCGTCACGCACCTCCAGGTAGTCGTAAGCACAGCTGTCGTGGCGCTCGATCTGGGGGGATCCATCACAAGGGCATGATCAGCTGGCTGCGGGTGGGGGTGGGGCGGCTGCAGCCCTCGCCCCTCTCTGTGTGCCCCGACCTACCTCAAAGGACTGGAACGTGAGGCCCACGTGGAAGCCCTCGGACACCTGGATCCTCCAGATGCAGACCTTGCTGGGCCGGTAGTCATCTGGGTAATTGGGCGACTGGATGTGGCCATTGTCCTTCTTCACGTCTCCCCCGCAGATGGCTTTGGGGACACAGGAGGGGGACTTAGCAATATGTTCTATCCTGCTGGAAGACCCTCCCACTTCTCCTTCAGCTTCCTAGTACCAGGGCACCCAGGCCCAGACAGTACCCATAGAACCCAGCATTAGTACCACAGCACCCAGCCTCAGTCCCTTGGCACCCAGGCCCAGACATACCCATAGAACCCAGCCTTAGCACCACAGCACCCAGCCTCAGTACCATGACACCCAGTCAATATCGATAGCCCCCAGTGTTAATCAGCATCACAGTACCCAGCCTCAGTCCCATGGCACCCAGCATTAGTACCCACAGCACCCAGCCTCAGTCCCATGGCACCAGCATTAGTACCATGGCACCCAGCATTAGTCAGTACCCACAGCACCCAGCCTTAGTACACACAGCACCCAGCCTTAGTACCCACAGCACTCAGTCTTACTATCAGTACCCACGGCCCCCAGGCTTAGTCAGTACCCACAGCTTCTAGCCCCGGTTAACCCTGCCATTCCATTTCCTTCCTAGAGGCCCACAACCTTGCCCCTTGGGTTCCAGGTTGCTGGAGGGGGGGTCCCCGTCTGCTTCCTCTCCTCTCCCCACCACCCCTGTCCTCTTCTCCCTACCTTCATACACTGCGAAGAAGCCCTTTCCAACCCAGTTACTGCTGCTGCGGAATTCCACCCAAAGGCGGCTGTCTGTGGACACGATGGGCTCGGGGAGCTTGCCCCCGCAGAACCGACCTGTGCAATGGAGGAGGAGAGGAGAGAATGCCAGGAGCCCTGCCGCCCCAGCCCTCTAGGAGGCTTCCACCCTGCACATGCCAGGGCAGCTTAGCTTCAGGCAGCCAGAGGGGATACAGATGGCTTTCCACAAGGGGCGACTGTCCACGCTCCCCTTGTAAGCCGTGTTCTGATGCCCCACCCAGCCACTCCACACCTCTGCCAGGTTCTCCAGGTTCCCATCAGTTCTCCCATGTAAAAAGAGGAAGCCAAAACCCAGCACAGTCTCCTCTGCATGCCACAGCGAGGCAGCCTTCCACAGGCCTGAAGACGAGCAGAATGCTCCCCATGCCCCGACTAAATCCCAGAACTCGGGGCCTGGGGTTCTAGAACAGTCCCACCCGTGCACAGAAACCCCGGCCAGGAGCCCGGCCAGCAGGCCAGGCTGGCCATGCGTGGAGACAATGGCGGCACGGATCGACTCGGGAGCGAAGGGTGTGCTGCACTGCCAACAAGACTGGGTGTTTCCCAGCCTCCCACAGGGACAGAGGCTGCCAGCCCAGGAATGCAAGTTGAAGGAAAAGGCAGCTGCCGGGATCTGGGAGAGCCCTAACACGTCGGCAGGAAGGAGTGTCGCAATGACAGCTGCTGGGGTGACTAAGGTGAAAGAGTTGAGGAACTCTGTGTGTGTGTGTGTGTGTGTGTGTGTGTGTGTGTGTGTGTGTGTGTGTCTGGGGCAGGGGGTGGGGGTCAGAAGGGTCATGGGAAATACATGCATGCGATTACAAAACTTAAACCAGAGTTTCAAACTTGGGTGAACTGAAAGAAGCCTACGTTTTTGGCTCTGCTACATCTGAGACGCTGGGATGCGGAGCCCTCGGGCCACCCGGTTGATTACAGCACCATCTGCTCCGTGGAGCTGCCCCACTTAACATCCCCTCCCGCTGGCCCACTCAGACAACGCACACAGGGCAAAGGTGGGGGGAACAAGCAAGGTCCAAGGACCCCCAGCCCAACCGGGGCATACTGAAACAAACTTCTTTGGAGCCAGGTTGCTCCGTTCACCGGGAGCCTCGGAAAGCACCCGTGTGTGGGGGGAAGAGGGGGCGCGGGGGGGAGGAGAGGGTTTCAGGGTGCTCAGAACAGCCTGCAGCTGGAGCAGGAAGGGCCCTGCTATGGCTTCCCCGTTGCAGCCCAGTGACTACCACCCTCTGAGCAAGACCCTGAACATCTGGATGGAGAACTGGACACAGCACTTTTACCCTGAGTCACACAGGGAGTATGTGGGTGAAGCCAGCTGGGTCTAAGCTGTGGACATCAGGGCTCCTCGGGGGACAACCTGGTTAGGTGCTGGTTTGGGGAGGGGTAGGAAGAGGAAGATGGAGGGAGGAGGAGGGGAGAGGAAGGAAGAGGAGAGGGAAGGGGGAGGTAAAGCAGTGAGGAAGAGGGAGAAGGAGGGCTGAAGGGGAGAAGGCGTGGAAGCATCTAGAGGGAACTTGTTTACCTCGAAGAGGTGCCTTCCTCCAGAAACCATCGCGCACCTCCACGTAATCATACCAACACAGACGGCTGCGGTACAGGTCCATGGACGTGAAGTTCAGGATAATCTGGGGGGACAGGGAGCAAGGGGGTTACACCAATGGTGCCACATCTGATCCCCAGTGCCAGGGGCGTGCCTACTGCAGGTGGGCTGCACAGGTAGGGAGGAATGGTCGCCCGGTAGCTTTTAGGCTCACAGGGCTCTCATCACAAAATTGAGACCAGGGGGGCCAAGCCAGGAGCTCCTGCCTTGCACTGAAGATCCAGCCGCAGCTTGCATCACGGCAACTTAAAAAATATAAACTCTGGGCTCAGCGCAGTGGTAGCCTAGCAGCTAGAGTCCTCGCCTTGAATGCACCAGGATCCCATATGGACTTCTCTATTTTTATTTGAAAGGCAGAGTCACACACACACACACACACACACACACACACACACACACACACACACACACACACACACACACAGAGTGAGAGTGTGTCTTCCATCCCTGGCTCACTTTCCAAATGGCCACAATGGCTGGAGTAGAGCTGAACCAAAGCCAGGAGCCAGCAGCCTCCCCCTGGTTCGCTACATGGACTTGAACTGGCACCCTTAGAGCATGCTGGCATCACAGGGTAGAGGCTTGTCCTACTATGCCCCAGTACCAACCCCTCAAATAGATTTTAAAAAGAAAAGGCCCCCAGGCAGGTGCTGGTAACTGCTGTCTGTAACCAGGTCAAAGCCGTGACTGGCCAAGCAGAGGGGATTCCGGCTGCTGGTCCCACTCAAGCGCCACCTGTACGGAAATGTTCAAGGACTCCTCACATCCACCTGGATCTACTTCCAGGCCTCTCCTATCCATGACCTCCCCATCACCCCCAGTTCAGTCTGTGCTGCTTCTCTTGTATTTATTCAGGAACCTGACCCGCACTTAGGTCTGGCAAGATCACACTTTTAGAAATACACCACTCTTACTATTCTTCTTTGTCCCCACTCAAAGTTATCAGCGTTGCTGCAAGACCTGGTGTTTTGCAATACAGAAGTTGAAAACCTGTCCCAGCTCTTCCCAGGGAGCTGGGCTCTCGTGGCTCAACTCCCTGCGCTCTTAGCTCCTAGCAAAGGACCGAACAAGCTCACCGTGGCAACAGTGAGGGGTCCCAGGCAGCGGGGGGTGGGGAGGGGGCATGTCATGTGGCCCAGCAAGTCTGGCCCACCTTTTCAGTACTTCTTGACACGTCACCTCCCCTCTCCAGCACTCATGTGAAAACTGCACCTTTGGTGAAACCCACGGTTCAGCCCCACTTGACCCTACAGGGACCTTCCACGCTGAGCCTGTTCCAGTCTCAGGGCCTGGCAGCTCTTCCTGGCTCCCCACCTAATGGGCCCCTTCCTTCCTGCCAGGTGCTGTTCCCACACACACCTGCTTGCCCACCCATAGGAATGACCAGTCCTACCCCAGCCCCACTGTCCTTCCCACAACGTGTCCACCTCTGACCTAGTACCTAGTGACTCGGGTGTCTATTGCTGCCTGTCCGTCCCTGGCCTCCCCTGCCAATACCCAGTGGGTGGTTAGTAAACAGGAATCTACAGACACAGAAACATCCATCCAGAGACCTGCCGCGGGAACTCAATGAATGAGAACAGAGATCATGAAATGCTCAGCGGCCATGAACAGGAAGCAGGGTGTGCTTCCTGTTCAGCAGCACAGGCTGGTGTGACCGATGACCATATTCAAGGTCAAGTGCAAAGCAAGCTGCACGTGACCCTAACTGGAGGACCAGGATCCCTTCTGGATGCACACATGCCCACACACAGATACAAAGACACTGCTTATTACGCCCAGAAGGAGCTGGAAGGACACACTGGCGTCCCCAGTGCTCCGCCACCTCCAGGGAGGATGAAGGAGAGAGACTGACGTTGTGATGCGTTTCTAAAGGGTTCCGAAATTTTAGGCACGCACTTGCCGTTTTTACATCTTTCCGACAACAAAAGCGTCTTATCAAAGAGGCACTGGGGATGGTGGTTAACTAGGTCCACATCCTGTATCGGAGAGCCGGAGAGCCGGGCTCAAGTCCCGTCTTCACTCCCCATGCCAGTTCCCTGCGTTAGTATACGCCACCCTGTAGATCGAGGGGTGCTGCGAGCAGGTGACAGCCAGAGGACTTGGGGCTTTGCCACCCACCACGTAGGAGGTGCAGACCGAATCCCCAGCTGCTGGCTTTAGGCTGGTCCAGTTCTAGCTGTTCCAAGTATTTAGGGAGAAAACCAGGGGACGGGTTTATATATAAAAATACATACGCACATGCCTATCTGTTTCAGAAAGGAATAAATTTAAAACGATCTGTCTTAAAAAGCTCAAAGCAGCTGCTGGAGGAAGAAAAGATTTGCAGAAAGCCAAGGGAAGGAGCTTGGGCTACTAAGCTCACAGCCTCCTCCAGCCCCACATGGCACTCCTGGGCCTGCCCAGCACCATGCTGCTCAGGGCCGGGCCAAGTGGCAGGCCCTTGCCCTCTGCTTGGGAGCCCTGTCCTGGGGAGACAAGCTCAGGCTCTCTGCAGAAGCAGCCACGCCCGGCTGGCAGAGCCCCGACGGGCCCATCCCAGACCTCGAGAGGGGGGCCAGAAGAAGCAGAGTCCCCACATTGAAAGAGGGGCATAAAGGTGGCCATCTTCCTGTGAGGCCAGGCACAGGCTATATTGGGACCAGAGGTGGCTAATTAAGAGTCGGATCGACCACTGCCATGTGGACACAGCTGTGTGACTGGGTGGCAGGGGCATTGCCGCTGCCAAAGAAAACCCTGGCCCACACTCCCACTTCCTGGCCGGTGACTCCAGGCCTGTGGGTTGGTGGCCGTCTTGGGTCTTGGCGGGCCTGTCTTAAAAAAAAAAGTTGAAGCTACTCAAAGCTCCACTGGGAAGCTAGAGGGCTGTGGAGATTCTTGGAGAGACAATGGTCCAATCGGGCCTGCCCAGTCTCCTCCCCACCCACATCTCTTAGAAGGTCCTAACTGCCTCCCATCTCACTAAACTCCCACAGGAAGCACTCAGCCACACGCAGTTCCCACTGAAGTTGAGTGTGCATACACAAGTGCTCAGACATGACCAGTTCACACTGCAATCCCGGGGTGGACGTGGAAGCCATGACGGGGGTGGGGGCTGGGGAAGCTCCCTGGAGGATGCCCTCTTCAAATGGGTCGAAACCAAAGGGACTAGTTGCCTTTCTGACACAGGTCGGCTAGCACTCCAAGAATATCTTTGTAACTGCCCCACCTTCCTAGGAACTCCATAGAGGAACTGTGACCACTGAGCCCATTCTACAGATGGGGAAATAAAGGAAGGGAGAGGTCAAGTGGTTTCCCCCGAGATCACACACTCAGCAGTTGGTACGGCTGAGAGGCAAATGCAAGCACTTTGATGAAAGTTACACCCTTACCAGCACCATGACAGAGCAAGTTAAGCCTCTACCAACAGCGCTGGCATTCCGTAATGGGTGCCAGTTCATGTTCTGGCTGCTCCAGTTCCCATCCAGTTCTCTGCTTTTGACCTGGGAAAGCAGCAGAGGATGGCTCAAGTCCTCAGGCCCCTGCACCCGCATGGGAGACCGAGAAGAAGCTCCTGGCTTCTGGCTTCTAACTGGCCCAGCTCTGGCTATCTGGGGAGTAAATCAGCAGATGCAAGATCTCAATCCTTGTCTTTCCTCTCTCTAACTCTTTCAAATAAAAATAAATAAATCTTAAAAACAAGCAAACAAACACACACACACAAAAAAAAACAGCTTCGATTCTCTGCCCCTGCTCTGCGATGGCCACTGCCCAAGGACCATGCTGAAGACAAACAGCTCCCCGAGCCCCCTGACGGCTTGCACGGCAAGGATTCAGTAGCAGGGAGGACGTAGGTTGGTGCTTGGAAAACACGGAGGACACGACAAAGCCGGGACGAGCGCGAGTGTGGACGCCGGCGGCTGGGAAAACAGCCGTACTTCTTATCTCTGGCTGCTGAGCAAGCTTTGGCCAGCTGACCAGGTCTTCTTGTGACACCCTCCTCGCTGGGGCTCCATGCCTTGGCTTTTCATCGGCTGCCCATGATGCGAGAGCAGGCTTGGGGGGGAAGGGGATGTCCTCAAATGTTTATTTACTTGAAAGGCAGCGTTGCTCACAAAGGGAGAGCACTCCCATTGCTGGCTCTCTCCCGAAATAGTCAGCAACAGCTGGAGCTGGGCCAGTCTGAAGCCAGGAGCTTGCCCTGGGTCTCCCACCTGAGTACAGGGTCCCAATGACTTGGGCAATCTTCCGCCTCTTTCCCAGGTGGTTAAGCAGGGAGCCGGATGGGAAGTGGAGCATCCGGGACACCAACCAACACCCATACGGGAGGCAGGTGCTTGCAAAGTCATAGGCTTTCTTGACCCACTACACCACAGCCCTGGAAGCACCATGTATGTTTGTCTAAGATTTTCCTATCAACAAGGGGTGTTTGTGATGATGAGCCGAGAACTGGCAGGCAAGAGAAAAACAAGCTCCTGGCTGCTAGAACGGATGCCAAAGTCCAGCGTCAGGGCAGGTACATGACAAGTCCTCCCTGAAAGGTCAGACTTTGGAGTCTGTAGCCTAGAGGCAAACGGCGCTTCCACGGGAACTGGAGCAGATCCACTCCAGCACCTGAATCCTGCTTCCTACACCATTGTTTTTTTAAAGACTTATTTACCTGCAAAGCAGAATTACACAAACAGTGAAGGAAAAGGAGGTCTTCTATCTGGTTCATTGCTTCAAAGGATCTCAAAGAACTGGTGCTAGGCCAAGTCAAAGTAAGAAGCCTCTTCTAGATCTCCCATGCAGGCGCAAGGTCCCCAGGCTTTGAGCCACCCTCCACTGCTTTCCCAGGCCACAAGCAGGGAGCTGGATTGGAGGCAGAGCAGCTGAGACTCGAACCAACGCCCACACGGAATCCTGGCACTACAAGCAGAAGCTTCATCTGAAATATCACCTTGCCAGCTGGGGTTCCCCCATCTCCCAGCAGGGGTAACAGGTCAAAGTGTGAGTTGCGGGGATAACAGAATCATGTGCAGGACACCTTCTACTGTGCCCGGCGCTTAGCCGCTGACTCACAAAGACCATAGCCATTATCAAGCAGTGACTCGGGCCCCTACTGTGTTAATGTGTCCGCAGCACGAACCTTGGGTCCCTTACAAACTGACTGTTTCACCCAGGGTCAGGCCTGGTCTTTATGCCTTTTTACAGCCTGGTGCTGATTCATCTGGAATGTTAATCCCTACCCTATTTCTCTCCCTGGAGCTCCAGACAGGACCATAAAAAAAAAAAAAAAAAAAAGAAAAAAGAAAAAAGAAAAGAAAAGAGCCACCTGACCCCATGCTCCTTGAACTACCAGTTGCATCTCTGTCCCAGTTGCCAGGCCCACAGGCTTGCTGGAGAGGTTGTCGCTCAACTAAAGTGCTTTCTCTGAATGGTAAGTGATTCTGGAAGCCCCATACAAAGGGACTTCCAGAAGTATGTGGCCGGGGCTGGCCACTGAGGCATACCAGATATGCCGTCTGCAGTGCCAGCATCCCATAGGATTCCACTTCCAGTCCCAGCTGCTCCGCTTACAATTCAGCTACCTGCTAATACACCAAGAAAGGCAGAGGAATGGGGAGCTTAAACTGGTATTGAAGAGACTGGCCACGGAGCTGGTGTCAGTGAGGTAAGCCACAGCTTACAACACTGACGTCCCATTACGGAGTGCTAGTTTGAGCCCTGACTCTGCCAATTTCTATCCGGCGCCCTGCTAATGCACCTGGGAGGGGCAGCGGGAGGTGGCGCAAGTGTTCTGAGTCCCTGACACCTATGTGGAAGACCTGGAGAGTAGTGGGTTCAGTTGGATCAGCCCAGCCTACTGCAATGTGAACCAGCTGATCAATTATTTTGGCCTTTCCATCTCCTCTGTTGCTCTGCCTTTCAAGTAAATAATAAATAAATCTTTTATTTTTAAACATTTATTTATTTTATTGGAAAGGCAGATTTATAGTGAACAGAGAGAAAGATCTTCCATCCACTGGTTCACTCCGCAAGTGACCAGAGCTGAACTGATCCAGAGCCAGGAGCTTCCTCTGGACCTCCCACACGGGTGCAGGGTCCCCAGGCTTTGAGCCGTCCTTGACTGCTTTCCCAGGCCACAAGTAGGGAGCTGGATGGGAAGTGGAGCATCTGGGACACTAACCAGTGCCATATGACATTCTGGCACTTGCAAAGTGAGGATTTAGCCACGGAGCCATTGTGTAAGGCTCAATAAACAAATCTTAAAAAAAAAAAAAAAAAAGACACGGGTCATACCCCACATCTGAGTGACAGCAGAGTGCCTGGGTTTAATTCCCAGCTCCAGTGCTGACTCAGCTTCCTGGCAGTGCAGACCCCGGGAAGCCACAGTGATGGGTCAAGCAGTAGGGCTGCTGTTGCCCACAGGGGAGACCTGGACGACATCGCCAGCTCCTGGCTTCAATCCCCGTCCAGCTTCTGATGATTCCAGCATTTGGGGAGTGAACCAACAGATGGGAACCATCACCTGTCCCTCTTCCTCTGAAATTCATTAAAAACTTAACAGGGAGTCGGAGCCGTAGCATAGCCAGCTGAGCCTCCATCTGTCATGCCAGCATCCCATACAGGCACAGGTTTGAATCCCAGCTGCTCCACTTCCAATCTAACTTCCTTATAATGGCAAGGCAGTGGAAGATGGCCCAAGTGCTTGGGTCCCTGCACCCATGAGAGAGACCCAGAAGAAGCTTCTGGCCTCTGACTTCAGACCAGTCCAGCTCTGGCCAATGCAGCCATTTGGGGAGTGAATCAGATCTCTCTCTCTCTCTGTAATACTGCCTTTCAAACAAAAACAAACAAATAAAAATCAACCAAACAAGAAGGTGTAACACGCATAAAGAACGTGATGCACGAGGCCCGTGTCACAGCAATAACGGGTTAAGCTGCTACCTTTGATGTCGGCATCCCAGTCTCAGTCCTGGCTGCTCCACTTCTGATCCTACTCCCTAGAGCTGGCACCTGGGAAAGCAGTGGGGGACGGGCCAAAGGCTTGGGTCCCTACACTCACGCAGGAGACCTGGCTGAAGCTTCAGACTCTTAGCTGTGACCTTGGCCCAACCTTGGCCCAAATCGTGGCCATCTGAGGATTGAACAGCAGATGAAGGATCTCTCTCTCTCTCTCAGTATCTCTGCCTTTCAAATAAATAAATCTTTTAAAAACAGAGTGGTTGCTCACTACTATTAGTACTACCCGTGAGTTACACTACACAGCTGGAGCCGCGGGGACTCCTGGGCAAGGGATGAAGGAAGTCAGGGCTTGGCTGGCTAGAAAGAGCAAACAAGACTGACGTCGGGAAAAGAGACTGGAACAAGAAGAAGCCCAGGCAAGGGATGGGCTCGCTTTGGGGGAGAAGATGGTGAAATGCCAACAGGGGAGCAATAGATGACCGGATCACTGAACTCCAAAAATCTGCCCAACAATGACCTTCAAATCACCATCCACATGAAGGAGCCGCCTTTGGAGAGGCAATGGAAGCCCCCGGAACAGGAGGAGGAGGAGGAGGCAGCTCCCCAAACACTTCCTTGAATTGGCATCTGTCCCTTGGCTCATCAGTGACATCAGAGGACAAATAGCTTGCAGATGTGGTCAGCGGGTGTAATCTTGAGAATTCAGCACTAAAGTGTTCCCACTCGTCCAATGGGGCGTGTACGTGTGCGTGTGTGCGCACTCATGTGAGGTGTCAGTGCACGGAATGAATCCCAAGCCGTCAAAGAGAGCGTCAGTCCTTGACTAAGCAGACTGCTGGCAAAGAAACACGTGGCCAGGCTGGGCTCAGCCGAGGAACCCAAGGCAGAGGTCAAGGGCATGACCAGCTGCTTGCATGGCGAGACTCCGCATGCAGAGCTGGGGTTGGACAACACAACCCATGGCCTGGGTAACCCAACAAAGATCTCACATGTGTACACCCTGCTGGCCTGCACAAGCCACTCTTCCTGGAAGAGCCCTATGCAAGCCAGACCAACGAAGATGGGGCCGGCTCTGACCCGCTTTCCTGGTTTGCAAATGTGAGAATTAGTGGCTGAATCGCCAAGGTGACAGGGAAGCTGGAAGCTGAGACCATCCTGGCCGGGTGACTGTTAAGTGGGAGCTGGGGCTGTTCAGGAGGCACGCACAAGCTGAAAGGCCCTTGGGGACCCTGTGGCTAAAGCCTGGAGGAGTCAGATGAGAGAGCCTAGAGCTGGGGCTTAGCAGCTCACCCACAGGTGCTTGGGGACCAGCATACACAAGGTTGAGCCAGGCCCCAAGTCCAGGGAAAATTCCAAAACTGCTTCAGGTCTTGTTAACCTTCAGCAAGTAAACTAGCTTCAGCTTCCTGATCCGTAAAACAAAGTCAGGGGATGGGGGGGAGCGGGGAAGGGGGGGAGGCACTATGGCATAGTAGGTTAAACCTCTACCCACAACGCCAGCATCCCACATGGGTTCAGGTCCCAGATGCTCCACTTCCCATCCAGCTCTCTGCTTACAGCCTGGAAAACAGCAGAGGATGGTTCAATTCCTTGGGAATCTGTACCCACGTGGGAGACCTGGGAAGAAGCTCCTGGCTCCTGGCTCCAGGCTCCAGGCTCCAGACCAGCCCAGCTCCGGCAGTTGTGGGTGGCCATTTGGGGAGTAACCCAATGATTGGAAGACCTTCTCTCTGTCTCTCCTTCTCTCTCTGTAAGTCTCCAGGCCGCAGTTACCTTCTCGCCCGGCGTGACCGAGATGCGCCAGATGCAGTGCATGTGGGCCGAGTAGCCGTTGGGGTACTCAGGAGAGGAGAAGTTACCCGTGCTGTCCTGCAGGGTCTCTCCGCAGGCTGTCAAGGAAGAGGAAGCGGCTGGGGCAGCTGCACGCAGGCACCCTCTCCCTGACCGGTTCACCCACCCCAGAGCTGAGCAAAGAGAGGGGCCGGCCACCCTTCATGTACCCTCCTACCTGCCCACCCTGGCCTGATGCTCACAGGGAAGCCGGATGCCCTGTGGTCAAGGCAACCAGACTTCCAGCATCAACATCAAGTCCCTGGGATGGGCCCTGGCCCCTTCCCTGCTGCCCCTGGACTCCGCTCCCCAGCATCCCATGCAGAGGGGATGGTGCCAGCCTCTCCCTACACTCAGAGCAGCCCCACTTGGACCCTGAGGCTGCTCGTCCACTCCTGCCACACACACCGCAGTCTCTGCCACTCCTCCCCTCCCCCGTCCCTTGCCTCGCGTGCGGACCTGGGCACTTGTAGAGCTTGCGGGCCTGCGCGATGTCCCCCTTGCTGAGCCGGGTCCTCTGGCCGATGGGTGGCTTCACCCCATTCACCTCGTACTTGGGCACGATGGTATCCAGGAAGATACCCCTGGTGGGGGAAGGGATACAGTGTGTGTGTGGGGGGGAGAGAGGCAGGGCCTGAGGGCAGGTGGGGGGTCCATGGGGACTCCCCCACACGGCGTGACTCCGCCCAGCGGACATTCCTGCTCACCAGTAGAAGGACAAGAATGGGCGGAGCCGGCTCACCCTGTCATTATGCTGCCCGCTGTCCGGCAGCCACGCTGCGTGCCCCGTGGCAACTCTGCCACAGGAGCCCAGGAGGGGGAGGTCAGACACAGGCCTGGGGAGCCCCATCCCTCCCCCTGCCCCCCATCCCCATTCCCTCCTCTGCCCCCAAGGCCACCTCTCTGCCCTGCTTGTGACAGCATCTGGAACAAGGCCAAAGGGCAGGTTCCACGGTGGCCGCCCGAACCCTGGGGACAGCCTTGAGAGTTCCTGGCCCCTTGCTGCTGGTGCCTCCATCTGGGAGGTGCAGAGCAGGGGGAAGCAGCCAGCCATGGCCTCCCCGTGGCCTATGACTCACACCCAGCTGGGCGGAATGCGGCAGGGGCCAGGAGCCGCAAGGAAGGGGTCTGGGTAAATGTGTGTGTGGTGGGGGGAGGCAGATGATGAGCTCAGCACTGCCTTGGGGCGGGAGGAGTGGCTCCAGGAGGAGGATGGCAGGGGAGAGGAGGAGAGGGGAGGAGAGGAAGAGGAGATGGAAGAGGAAGACAAAAGAGGAGGGGGAGGAAGAGGATGGAGAAAGAGAGGGAGGAGGAAGACCAGGAAGACAGATACTCAGCCAGAGCCCCAGCTTGGGGTCACCAGGCACCCCCTGGACCACACAGCAGAGTAGCAGATGTGGGCTCCTGGGCACCACCCAGGTGTACCTCCTGTGTGCACAGCAGCAGGTAGAGAACCTTGCTCCAGCCAAGAAGGAGGCGCCCATGGATGCCCTGTCTGGGGTCTAAGTCGCCTCTGCCCCTCACAGGGCTGGCTAGTGTGAGGCAAGGCAGGAGGCAGGATCGGGGGGCTGTCCCCCAGCCCCTGCCCCGCCCCATCCCGGTCCTGGCGCTCACCTGGAGAATGTGTTGCGGGCATAGTGCATGATACTATCAAAGTCATAGGTCTCCCCCAGGGACTCCACCTCCTGCACCTCCATCTTCAGGAAGTTGTACTCCTGACCTGCAGAGGCCAAGGAGAGGACGTGGGTGGGTGGAGTGGCTCCCAGACCCAAGGGCCTGAGAGGTTCTCAGCAGGTGTCCTGTCCAATGGCCAAGGAGCAGGGGGACTGGCTGGAGGGAAGGCCCAGGAGGAGGCAGTGGGGGCCAGGGAGAGCAATGGGGACCTTAGGAGGTGGACAGGCAGCAGCAAAGAATCCAGCTAAAACCTAAAACATCCTTGAGGGATGGGCAGCTGAATCCCAGCCCAGCCAGAGTCTGAGGAAGGGCCCTGAGGAAGCAGAAGGCATGGGCAGTGCCCCAGCTACCCAACAAAGCTGAGACGGTCACATCGAGGTGACCCAGGATATGGCCAAAGGGTCAGCTCCCCCCATCCGCCCCACACCAATCCCAGCTGCGTACCTGGCTGGATGTTTTCCCTCACGATGGACACGTGGCGGTCCCGATCGGGCCGCGTGTGCTCATGCCAGAAGCCAATGACGTGACCCAGCTCGTGGACCACGATGCCGAACTTGTCGCAGTTCTTGCCGATGGAGATGGCCTGGGGGCCCCCGCCACGGCGGCCCACGTAGGAGCAGCACCTGGGGGGCGGGGCCAGCTCAGGGGGGTGGTCCCGAGCTGGGGGAGTGCATCCACTCAGGGGCCGGGCCAGGCTGAGGGGCCAGGGGGGCAGTGGTGATGGACAGGGGGGTAGGAGTGGAGGGGCAGAGGGGAGGGCTGCTTGAGGCCAAGTGCTCAGACTGTGTGCTGGGGGAGGAGGGTCACTGGGCAAGGGGGGAGGGACAGAGTCACCTGGAGAGTGAGGGAGATAGATGAGGGTGTGTGAGGGGAAACAGGTGGTCCCAAGTCGGTACCCAACTGTGAGCAGCAATGGTGCCCAGAGAGAAGAATGTAGGAGGGGCCCATGGGCAAGGGTCCAGTGCCCGGGGCTGGGGTGTGGGGGTCCCCTGCTCACCCGCAGGGCCGGTAGGTGAACACGATATAGCTGTCTTCATCAGTGCGTTCCAGAAAGGTGACACAGGTGTGTTTTTCCCAGTGTCTCATGGCTTGCCGGAACACTGCCCGCTGGCTGCCTAGCCGGAGCAGGGAACCAAGCCAGTCTGCCACAGGGACCCCGTTGCACCTACCTCCCCAAAACCAGACTGCCCAGGAAGAACCTCCCCCACCCCCGCCCAGGTAAGGCCCCTTGGCACAGCCTGGACCTGTCGCTTCCCTCCCCCCGCCCCAGTCACGTGCCTACCAGTGAAGTTGCCCCCAATGACAAAGGGGATGACCCCGTCGGGCCACACCCGCTCGGGTCTGGAGGTGGCTGCTCGCCGGCCCCGGCTCCGGCCCCGACCCCGACCCCGGCCTCTCCATCTTCCACGGGTATCCCTCGGGGACTGACCACTAGGGCTCGGGCAGGCGGTGGTGGAAGTGTTTCCTGGAAGGGCAAAAGGAAGGTGTTGGAGAGAACCATGGAATGACATTGTTTTTATTTTTTTTTTTCTTTTTCTCCTTTTGGTTGAGGATTCAGTTTGGACTGGCCTTCCAGTGTGCCCGAGGACAAGGAAGCCGTGGTGTGATGCATAGAGGGCACACACGTTAGATAGATGTGTTCTGTGTGCTACATGGTTGCTGGCTGTGAGTTTAATGTCAAGACAGCAAGCACCTGTTCAATAAAGTGTGTGTTGGGACCAGTGCTAGGTACATCAGATTAAGCCTCTGCCTGTGCTGCTGGCATCCCATATGGGTGCTGGTTCGAGGCCCAGCTGCTCCACTTCTGATCCAGTTCCCTGCTAATGTGCCTGGGAAAGTAGCAGAGGATGGCTCAAATCCTTGGGTCCCTGTGCCCAGCTCCCAGGTTCAGACCAGACCAGTGTGGCCATCGTGGCCATGTAGGGACTAAGCCAGCAGACAAAGGAGTCCTCTCTCTGTCTCCCCTTCTTTCTCTGCAATTCTGCTTTACAAACAAAAATAAACCTTTAGAAAAAAAAAAAATGCAACCCAAAAGAAAAGACGTCTGTGGACAGCAACACGCACAGCGTGAGACGATCTTCAGTTTGGCTGGCAAGAACGCGATGACTCCGAGCTCCTAAGGGTGCAGGGAGGAAAGCTGGGCGTGCACAAACGCAGCGTGCTCAGGGACCCAGCACAGTGTGGGTCCATGGACCTCGCAGCTCCATGGACCCAGAGGGACTCCGCCAAGCCCTCCCAGCTCCTGCAGCTCATGAGGACTGACAGTAACTGGGGCAGAGCACAGTGCTGGGCCTGTGAACTGAGACGGGGAAGACAACCCTTCTCACACCCGGGGAGCACAGAGTCTCCATGTCACAGACACCAGGACCATGCCCCCTCAACTCTGCTGTAGCCACGTAAACCTCACTTGGTGCCAGGCTATGCCAGGCCCCTTTCTGGGGAACGTGACCTTTACTCTTTGGGTGCCCACACCAGGGCACTCTGGTATGGCCAGAGTGGACCTCCATAGGAATCATGCCCTTTGGCAATGGCTAAGCTACTTGCAGAGTCTCAGAACGGACCGGGTCCCAAGCATGCCAAGCACCGACAATGACAGCCCTGCCCGTGGCCCTGCACCGAGCAGTGACAAAATTGAGGGTCCTCCTGGCTGCTGAGGGAGGGGTGACAAAGCTTCTCAGATAATGGAGTGAAACAGCCCAGGTTCCTGCCGCAGCTCAGGTACCAGCTGAGCCATGGGACACTAAGCGAGCCACTTTCCTTCTGGTAGGCTCCTGCACCTGCTGCCTCCTTGTGGAGGTGTGTGTGGGGGAAGGGGTGTGAGGAGTTGGGTAACACTTTGGGGAGTGCTTTGTGAGCTGTGTCAGCAGCGATACTGTGGGTTCTGAACTCCAGGGAGGGGAAAGAGACACCCCAAGGGAGGACCAGCCCTGTGCGCCGGGTTCAAGCTCACGGCCTGTGTCCCGGGAGGGCCCCACTGGGAACAGAAAGAGGGCCCTTGTTTCGGCAAGTCTGGAACCCAGTTCTGGGACGTGGTGGGGCCAGTCTGTCCTCAGACGTACCTGTAGCTCTGATGGATGCCCTGCGGGCCGAGCGCTGGGTAAGAATTGCAGCCCGCTGTGTCTGGAAGGCCCACAGGTCCTCCTCATCCAGGGCAATGTCTCCGAGAAAGGCAGCTGGAGAGGAAGGAAGAGGCAGGGGTCTGGTGAAGCCTTCTACGCACCCACAGCCCCCATGGCTACCGTAGTCCTCCAAGCCACGGGAGGAGGAAGGGCAATGCAGGAGGGACTTCCAAAAGTCCCCTTCGTGGGGCCAATGTGGTGGTGTAGCATGCAAAGCTGCTGCTACCTGCCATGCCAGCATCCCAAACGGGTGCCAGGTCGTGTCCCAGCTGCTCCCACCAATGCGACTGGGAAGCAGTGGGAAATGGCCCAAGTGCCTAGGCCCCCACACCCAGATGGGAGACCCACAAGAAGCTCCTGGCTTTAGCCTGGCTTAGCTCCCACTGTTGCATCCTCTGGAGGGTGAACCAACAGAGAGCAAACATTTCTGTCCCTATCTGCGTAACTCTTTCAAACACACCAGTGCAGTAGCCTAGTGGCTAAGGTCCTCGCCTTGCATGCGCTGAGATCCCATATGGGTGCCGTTTGTATCCCGGCGGCCCTGCTTCCCATCCAGCTCCCTTCTTGTGGCCTGGGAAAGCGGTCGAGGATGGCCCAAAGCCTTGGGACCCTGCATACGCATGGGTGAAGAAGCTCCTGGCTTTGGATCAGCTCAGCTCTGGCCACTGCAGCCACTTGGGAAATGAATCAGTGGATGGAAGATCTTTCTGTCTCTCCTCTCCTCTCTGTATATATAACCTTCTATTAAAAATAAATAAGTCTTAAAAATAAAACCACAATCACCAATCTCTCGGAAAACCATCCTTCTTTACTTGTTAAAACTCCAGCAAAGCGGACAGAAGGGCAGGTGTTGGGCACGGGGTTAAGACATCACTTAGGATGCCACATCTGTAATGGAAAGCCTGGGCTTCTGATGCCAGCTTCCTGCCAGTGCAGACTCTGGGAAGCAGCAGGTTTAAGCCGTTGGGTCCCTGGCTTTGGCCTCATCCAGCTCTGCCTGTCACAGGCGTTTAGAGAGTAAATCGGCGGATAGAAGATCTCTCTGTTTTCTCTCTCTCTGCCTTTCAAATAAAGAACTAAATGTATATATTTTAAACCCCAGACCTGGCCAGTGTTATGGTACAACAGTTACAGCTACCATCTGCAACGCCAGCATCTCCTATGGGCATCAGTTTATGTCCTGGCAGCTCCACCTCCCATCCAGCTCCCTAGTCATAGCCTGGGAAAACGGCCCAAGCTGGTCCCAGTCCTGGATCCCGGCATACGTGTGGGAGATGCAGAAGAAGCTCCTGGCTTAGCCCCGGCCATTGTGTCCACCTGTGGAGTGAACCAGCAAGTGGAAGATCTCTCTCTCCCTCTCTCTCTGTAATACTGACTTTCAAGCAAAAAAAAAGTAAAACTTAAAAACAAAAACAAGCAGATGGCCAGCCCCTACCAGACTGTCCATTCCACGAAGGCACAATTAGGTCACTGATTGAATCACCCTTAAGCCAACACTTACTTAGCTCCCACTGGGGGCCAGGCCTGAGGCCAGCAAGCAGCCCGAGCTCTC
The DNA here is from genome assembly GCF_017591425.1 of Ochotona curzoniae. Taxonomy (NCBI): domain Eukaryota; kingdom Metazoa; phylum Chordata; class Mammalia; order Lagomorpha; family Ochotonidae; genus Ochotona; species Ochotona curzoniae. Next base: position 5,542,677 of record NW_024465322.1, read on the forward strand.
TGGGAACCAACCTTTCACACCAGTAAACAGACAGCAGCCTGGAGCAGTGAGTGCTGGGCAGAAGAGACGAGGGGGGCAGATGACACAGCACCTCCTCCTTGTGTGCCCGCAACCTTGACACTCTGCTGAGCCCATGACGTTCACGGCAGCGAATGCCATAGCCATGAAATCAATGGGAAGCGAAGGAAAGGAAACCACATGCCAGATAGGCACTCGGGCAGACGGGCGGATGTGGGAAACCCAGACACACACTGAGAGCTCGCAGGCCGGGATGAGACCGCAAGTCACTGCAATGCTGAGTCCCAGGCCGGTGCGCGCTCTCTCTCTCTCTCTCTCTTTCTCTCTCTCTCTCTCTCTCTCTCTCTCTCTCTCTCGGAGAAGAAGGGCCTGAAAGAAAGAGGGCTTCCTGGAAATGGGCCATCTCGATTCCCAGAGCTAGGGAGAGATGGATGGAGACGAGTGTGGGCCAAGGGGAAACGCGGCCTGTGCAAAGGGCTCACGAGGGAGGCTTCCTTGCTGGGCTCAGCCTGGGAAGGGGAGGCAGGAAGGAATGGAGTGAGACTGGGCTGGAGGTGGGACAGAGTGCTCCGGCAGCACCTGCAGGGACACCTGCTTCCCAGCCCACAGGCCAGCCCTTCAGTCAGCAGCATACAGATTGTTGTGACCCCAAGGCTTTAACAAGCAGGCATCCGCTCCACCGGGTGGACACATCCAAGCTCAGACACAGGCGCCGAGTGTTCCTGTGACGATGTATGGGATGGCAGTCACACCTGTGCCACGCAGGTAGAACTGCGCATGTCAGAGACAGGAATACACACCTCCCCACACACAGAAGCAGTGCCCAGAGCTGGGCTTCTGGGGAAGACGGAGGCAGGGGGCCTCCTGCGTGAATAGAACACACACACACAAAGCACCACAATCTATAGTCATGGATAGGCAGAAAGTGCAAACGTCCCCAAGCTGTTCCTTGGCCAACCACCCACTCCACAGGTGAGCAAAACTGAGGCCCAGAAGGGAAATGACTTTTAGCCATGACTGCACTGTGATTTACTGGGAAGGCTGGGTTCATATAACTTGAGCCCCTCGGCCTCCTGTCTGCTGGTCATGACCACACTCTAAGAGCAGTGTCAGAATAGGCGTGCGCGCGCACACACACGCACACACACACGTGCACACAGGCACAAGCCACGTCCATCAAGCAGAGTCATACCTGTGATGGTTTGGGGGACCATCCGCAGAGACCAGCTGAGGGCTTTCCAGTGGACAAAGTGACGTGGCATTAATAAGGGGAGTTCAGCCTGCCCCCCACCGTCCCTGTACCCAACAGCGTGCCTAGGATATCACAGTCCACTCACACTCTTGCTCACATCCCCAACACCAACTCCGGGATGCAGGCACAAGCTGCAGGTCACCCCAGCCCCCACAACCATTCCAGATCAGAACACATCAGAAATGACCACCAGTCCACGCTCACCAGCCAGAGTGGCCCAGAATCCCTTCAGCTTCTCACACCTGAAGTCTTGCTCTGTGGCTGGTGCAGTAGCTTAACTGGCTAGTCCTCAGCCTGCAAGCACCAGTAGCCCATAACGGACACCAGTTCCAATCCTGGCTGCTGCACTTCCCATTCAGCTCCCTGCCTGTGGCCTGGAAAAGCAGTGAAGGATGGCCCAAAGCCCTGGGACCATGCGGGAGGCACAGAAGAAGCTCCTGGCTTTATCAACTCAGCTCCACCTTTTTAAAAAGATTCATTTATTTTTTATTGGAAAGGCAGATAGACAGAAAGGAGAGACAGAGAGAAAGATCTTCCACCTGCTGGTTCACTACCCAAGTAGCCGCAATGGCTGGAGCTGCGCCAATCCAAAGCCAGGAACCAGGAGCATCTTCCAGGTTTCCCATGGAGATGCAGGGTCCCATGGATTTTCCCAGGACCCCCGCACACTCAGCAGTTCTCCCTTCGTTGGGGTCCTTCATCCTAGGCAGTAGTACCACATTTGCATACCACTGACACGCAACCTCCTCCGTACTTTCAAGACACCCAATACCACGGCAATGCGGCGTCAAGGCTGCGCTACTGGGAGGGTGCGGCTGGGGCAGACACGGAGCTTCTTTCCCTCCCCTCCTCTGTTTTGGCTGATTCTGCAGTTGTGGGATAGCGGGGGGGATGATTGCACACGTGCACGGTCGGCCGTTCCCACCCACCTCTGGCTGTGTGACAAAGCACGAGGACTTCAGAGTTAGCCTGGCTCCCAGCTGGGCTTGCTGTACTCACTGACAAGATGAATAAACTCTTCCTGGAGCAGAGCAAACAGCGCCTCACGGGGACCCCCAACCACACACCCCACCCCCTCATACACAGAAGCTCCAGGCCTGCCTAGCAGCACGCCTTAACAGGACACACACAGCCACCCGTTCCCTGGTGGCAGCCAACCCCAGCACAGAGAGGCCATGGGTCAGCACTGGCCTGTGGGTCCCCCGGGGGCCCCTGGCAACTGGAAGGCAGAGCACAGCTGGGAGCAGGCACCCTGCTGTGGGGATGTCATGGCCCAAGAATGCATGGGAATGGAGTGGGGGGTGAGGAGGGGCGGGCAGATGGCCAGGAACTGGGCCTGGGGGTCCTGCTCATCTGGGATGAGGCCAAACAGGGGACCAGGATGCCTTCTCCTGCAAAGAAAGAACCCCTGGGTCAAGGTCAGGGATAGGGTGGTGATGGTCCTCAACAGGGGGCATAAAGTCTCCTAGCAGTCAGGGACACTTGTGGCCACTCCATAGCCAGGCCTCTAGTAGCACAGGAAGTGTTATCTAGCCAGGGGAGGACGCGCCACAGGCCTGGCCAACACACACAACGAACTGCAGATACGCACGCCTCACCAGCACACATCTCTCCCCAAAGGAGACAGACACTCTTGGAAATAGATGGAGGGTGGCTGGCACGGTAGCCTAGTGGCTAAAGTGCTTGCCTTGCATGCACCAGGATCCCACATGGGCGCCGGTTTGTATCCTGGCTGCTCCACTTGCCATCTGGCTTGTGGCCTGGAAAAGCAGCAGAGGATGGCCCAAAGCCTTGGGACCCTGCACCCACGTGGGAGACCCGCAAGAAGTTCAGATTGACTCAGCTCCAGCTGTTGCGGTCACTTGGGGTGTGAAGCAGCTGACACAAGATTTTTCTATCTCTCCTTCTTTTTGTAAAAATCTGTCTTTCCAATAAAAAATAAATAAATCTTAAATTAAAAAAAGAAGAGGAAATAGGTGGGGGGGGAGTGATGGGCGGGGAAGGTGGAGGGCCGGCATTGGGCCACTCGATGGCTGTGACACCCATAACTCACATCAGTGTCCTGGGTTTGGATCCCAGACCCACTTTGGATCTAGCTTCCTGCCTGTGTGCCCCCAAAAGCAGGCAGGAGCTGAGCGCTCGGCTGCTTGAGTCCTTGTCACCCACGTGGGAAACTCCAGAAGGGCTGCCGGCTTGAGAACTGGCCCCAACCTCAGCCACTGCTGGATTTTCAGAGCGAACCGCTGCTTAGCAGGTCCCTCTCCCAGTCGCTCTCCTTTTCCAAAAAACGAGATAAAAGAAGAAACGGACCGGAATGCATAGCATGCACAGGTGAGAGAGAAAGACGGGCTGAGCCCCTGGAATACTCTGAAGCGGTCCCTGGTGCTCCAAGCAGCAGCACACCCCACCACCTCCCTAGCACCTTCTCCCCAAATCCCTGCAGGAATTAGGACCCCCAGGGTACATACCACCTGGGAGTTCCACTGGGCCCCTCTGTCTGGAGCCCAGGACCCTGTCCGGCTCTTCCTCCTCCCTCAGGGCACTGAGAGAGGGTGACTCACAGCCCAGGGGGTCTGGTGGGCGGGTGACTCACTGGGTGTCTGGAAGGGACTGTCCGGAGCCTGTACTCTCCTCCTAGGAGGCTCCCTGGAGTCTGTGTCACCTGCTCCTGTAGCCGGCCTACTGGGTCTTTCACTGGATGCTCAGGGCTGTTGGCCAGTGGGCTAGAGGCAACTGAGTGGAGCTGGGCATCTTGAGGAAGGTTGCTGTGTCAGGGGTTGGCATCCCAACCTGGCAGAGAACCAGAGCTACCTGGACACGCCCCAGGTAAGGACTAGGGGGAGGTGGGCTTAATGGCCAGCTCTGAGCACACACACAAACCCTCCCTGGCTTCCTGCCACTGTCCGGGTCCCTTTCAGGCTATCTAGGGCCTAAGCAGTGCCCCCGCAGTAACAGGAACCATGCCAGAATGATTTCAAACTAAGGGACCTGGGACAGCTGAAAGATCATGGAAACCCAGGCCGGGGGTGAATGTAGTCTCACTCCTGCTCCTTAGGTGAGGAGGGAGCCGAGAGGGCAAAGGTCAGAGTGTACACCTGCCTACTCGTCACCTGCCATAGACAGCAAAAGCATTACACAGAGGAGAATCCAGGCACCTGTGCCTCCAGGGCCGGGACCTGGAGTTCCACCCAGAGTTGCACAGAGGCACATGCGCTCAGCAGAGGGCGTGTCTGTGTGTGCACCTGCGTGTAGAACCTTGGCGATGACTGGTACATGTATGTGTGTATGTGTGTGCACACACGTGTGTAGAAGCCTGGACAGCCCTGTCTCAGCTTCCCCCAGGGCTGGATTTTAGGAACCAACACCAGGAACCCAAAGCAGGGGTGCCTCGTGAGGCCTGTACTTGGTCTGCTTGGGTTCAAGACCTTCTCTTGGCCACCCTCGGGCCTGGCCCAGCTCCGCACCAGCCTCACTTCACCCCATCCCCCCACCGCCACCTCCACCCCTTTGAGGTTCCAGCTCAGCCAGCCCCACCCTAGCATGAAATCTGAGACTGGGGATAGAGCCATTGGCTGCTTGCTTTTCCCCAAATCACACCCGTTTCTAGCACAGATCAAATTCATCAGAATGGCAGTCTCCCACCCATTTTTTTTTTTTAAATAAAAATGTCTTATATATCTAAAAGGCAGGGATATATAGAAGTAGAAAGATCTCCCATCTACTGATTCAGTTCCGCAGTGGGCAAGGCCGGGCCTGGCCAAAGTCAGTAGCCCAGAGCTCCATCCGGGTTTCCCATGGGGCCAAGCACTCGGTCCATCTTCCTCTGCTTTCCCAGGGTTATCGGCAGGGAGCTGGATCTGAAGTGGAGCAGCCAGAACACAAACCAGTGCCAGGATGAGATGCTGGTATTGTAGGCAGTGACTTAACAGGCTGTGTCACAACTCCAGCCCCTTCTAGCCCCTTGTATTCAAGACTATGTTCCACTCTGTGCAGACCCCAGCACCAGCCCCAGGGCCACCAAGTGTGGAGCCAGTGGCACAACACCCTCCAGCCTGGCACTTTACATAGCCCAGATCTGTATAACCATATGTGGTCTGGTCCCTGCAAGGCGGGGGTGGTGTGTGTGTGTGTGTGTGTGTGTGACTGTCAGCTCCCAGAGGACAGGGTGGGAGGCAGCCTGCCTTATCTTCCTCCCACACAGCAATTCTGTCCAGCTGCACTGACCCTCAACTGGGAAGTGAGACCACAAGCATTTGGGGTTTTGCAGTGTTTTTTCTTCCAGATTCTGAAATCTCTACATCATGAGATATCTCAGAGCTGGAAACTCTGAAACTGACTTGGGTTTCCCATACACCTTACATGTTGCATACAATGCTTTGGATTTTGGGGAGACACGGACACAAAGTTTCATGATATGGAATTGGCCATGTGTGGCATCCTATCACCACCCTTCCCCGGCTCTTCCAACCGTATCCCCCACAATGTGATTCTGCATTTTGCATTCACAAGGCCCAACCTGTTTACCTGGAGCTCGGCTAATGGGGACACCATCCCATCCCAAAAACTCAAGCTTGTATCTCTCTCCAGACACAAAGGGAAGGGTGTCTGAGGTGCAGCCAGCGGCAGCAGGCAGGTGGCTAACACGTACCCAACGCTCCCTTCCTATCCACCAGCTCCCCCACCGTGTGACCAGGTCCATTTTAAAGATGAGGAAGATGACATGTGGACAGTTCAATCAATGCGTCTAACATGGAACAGCCCCTGAGCGGCAGGTCCAGGGTGGCAAGCCATCTCACCTGCCTCCAGTGCCCATGCTGTGTGCTCACACTGCCTTCTGCCCACCTCTTTCCCCACCCCCAGCCCTGCATCCAGTGAGAAACAGGACAGCTCCCTCTGGGAGCCCAGCAGGGTTGGAGGAGGAAGGGAGCTCAAGGGCTTGGTGCCCCCCTTCCCCCACTCACCTGTTTCCTATTCCAGTCTTCCACCCACAGAGGATACTTCCATCAAGGAGACCCTCCATCAGGGTCCCCAGGGGGGTAGGGACAGGTGGTCAGGTCCAGAGACAGCTGCCCTCCCCCACTTCCAGAACCCCTCGTGCCCAACACACACAGGCCACACCAGAGTGTTGCCAGCACCCTAGCTATTGGGTGACAGGCTCAAGTCAGAGCCGGAGCCAGGAAGTAGAGGGTCCCTTCTTATTCCTTGTAGCCACTTTGCATCACCGACTGGGGCCAACGACCCAAGCTCCTAGCCATCTGGTCACCACAAGGGAACAGGACCCTGGTGGCTCCACCAGTGGCACAGGAGACACACACACACACACACACACACTGAGGCTGAGGGAGCAGAGAAAAGCAGAGTTCTTGGATTTCGTCTACTTTCCACCCCACCCTGGTTTTGGCAGGGGCCTCCTGGCACGGCCAGCAGGGGCAAGGGGAACTTCACCACCACCACCACCCATCCTCCAAGGCTAGGTTCTTTATAGCTTTGACATCTGTCCTCTGCTGGGTTCCCAAAAAGCTGTTGCCATTGGGACCACAGGACAGAGGAAAACCCCTGGAACAACTCTCTTCCTCCTGGAGATGGGGGTCCTCGGAGCAGCACCAGGCCAGATACGTAGCACTCCCTCCCCCACCCCCCCAGGGGGGTGCATCCCAGGGCACGGCGGGGCTGGAAAGCACCAGTGCTCCGGAGCAGAGGAGACAGGGGAGAAGGGAAAAGGCGGCGCGAGCACTCGCGCGCAACAGAATCTGGCCAGAAAAGTTCCCCGCAGAAGACACAGCTTGCTCGCCGGCTGCTTTCTCTCGGGACCAGGGATCCCCGGGCTGAAGGTTTCCAGGGGGAATCCTCGCTAAGGACCGCAAGCAGCCGCAAGCGGCGGCCACCAGCGGCAGCCAAAACTTCAGTACGCAAAGTCCCCCAAACTTCCCCTCCCTATATCCCTCGCTCTTTTGTTCCCCCACTGCATTGCCAACCAGGCAGCTCCCGGCTTCCCACACTGGACTGTCCTCCCCCCACCCAACCCCAGACCCTAAAGCAGCCTGCGCCCCCGCCCGCCTGCCGCGCGCGCCGGCCCGGCGAGCCCCGGACAACGGGTGGTGGGGGGGGAGGGGATGAGGGGGACCCCAGCGCTGGCGCTCACCCGCCTTGCAGGGGTCTTTGTAGTTGAGAGGCTCCGGGTCGTCGTCTTCCCCCAGGTCATAGGTGTAGTCGGCCAAGTCCAGCGGCCGGCCGGGGCGCGCGAGCAGCAGCAGCAACAGCAGCAGCGCGAGTGGCAGCGGCGGGCGGGCCACGCCGGGCATGCTGGCGGCGCGGGGCGCGCGGGGTGCGCGCGGGGTCGGTGGGTCGCCCGGCGCGGGAGGCGACTGACGGCCGGCAAGGCAAGGCAAGGCAAGGCAAGGCAGGCAAGGGAGGCGCTCCCCCCCGGGCGGCGGGCTCGCTCGCTCTCTCGCTCTCTCGCTCCCCCCGCGCGCTCCCCGCGCTTCCCTCCGCTCGCCTCCCTCCTTCCTGTCTCCCGCCCCCCGCGCGCGCCGGCCGGCCGCGCTCGCCCTCGGCCGCGGCCCCGCAACCTCACCGTCCCTTGCCTTCTCTTCCCTTCCTTTTCCTTCCCTTCTTCGCTGTCTTTCTTTCTCGCTCCCCTCCCCCTGCCCCCCTCTCCGGCTTTTTAGGGAAATGAGCTCGCTTGGAGGGCGGGTTCTCGCCCGAGCTCGGCCCCTCCACCTCGGGGCCGGGCCAGGCCCGGGGCCGGGCTGCGCGCCAGCCGGGGGCGGAGGCGAGCGAGCCGCGCGCGCCAGCCCTGGAGGGGGGCTCCGGCCGCTCCGGGGGCCTGAGGGCCGGGGGGTCCGGGGAGGCCGGGGAACCGGAGGGGCGCGCGCGGCTCGGCCAGCTCCCGGGCAGGGGCCCTCTAGCGGCAGCTCCCCCCACGGCCGCGGGACCCGGGCCTCGCGGAGGCGGGCGACACGCTGTCAGGTCGCTCGCCCGCTGGCTCTTCCCCTGGCCTCGGTCCCTCCGCCTCGGGCTGCGTCGCCCTGTGTGACTCCCTTCCCGGACCCGCGCGCTCCCTCGCGTCTCGCCATCCCTCCCGGACACACCGCTTGGGGGCGCCTGGCGCCCGGGGATGGCTCCCGGGTCGCGTCCCCGTCCGGCCCCCTTTTGCCCCGCCGGGGTGGACCCCATTCCCCCCCCGCCCAAGCCCGATCGCTTGGCTCAGCGCCCTGGCTCCACCGAAGCTCTCCATGCCCTAAGCCAGACCGCGCGCACGGCGTCGGAAGAAGACAAAAGTCAGAACCCACGGTGATGTTTTTCACCTTGGACTGCTTTAATATCTTGTGGTAGGGGGTCCCCGGCCCTGGGGGACTGCCTCTCTCCGCTGCCCACTCCCCACCTCTCCCTGCCCGTTGCTCCAGGCGGGGCCCCTGTGGTGGCGGGCTCTGCTCCGGGCTCCCTCCAGGTGCTTCTGGGCTTCCCCTGTGGGGGCAAACGCACTGTTGTGACCCTCCCGAGGGAGCGGGCCTGTGGCTGTGAGCCGGGGGTCCCTAGGCCGTGAACTCACCTGCAGTCCAAGAGGGTCTTAGATGGAGATAAGCGGCACGTCGCCACATAGGGTGCGCATGGCCACACCCAGGAAGGCCAGGTCTGCTCCTCCAGAGGCCGCGGGGCCTGGGGCGCCTAGCCCCCCATCTGGGCCCAGCTGAGAGGCAGGCTCAGCAGGCTTGGCCTAGAAAGAGTACCAGGCTTGGAGTCCCAGGGACCCCAGACTCAGATACACCTGCAACCTTTATTATGGGACCTGAGGCCGATGTCCAGCATTGGAGGCCAGCAACTTGGAAGGTGGGGGGGGGGGGCATGGGCCGGAGCAGGGGTGGTAGGGCAGGTGAGTCTGGGGACGCGGCAGGGGGAGGACATTGGCATCTCAGATGTAGTCCCCAGGAGCAGACAGCCCCACCTCCTTTCACCCACGCACTCACCTGGAAGTTCTGGAATTTTCTAGTCAGAGCCTCAAGGCTGGGGATGCTGTCGGGAGCCATCTTCATGAGATAACAGCAGGTTCCTGGGGCCGGCTTGTAGGCAATCAGGAGCTGGGTATGGCATGCTACAGAGTTCATATGGGAAGGCCCCTGCCTTGCCCACTGCCCACCTCTGTCCCCACTGAGCCCCTAAGAGGGAATAGGTACTACCCCTCGGGGGAGGCCAGAGCACTGGGACATAGGGAGAGCTAGGTGTAATGAGGTCGCAGCTGGTGACCCCAGTCTTGTCCTGGGTACCCTCCCCCTCTCAGCCCTGGGGTCAGGAGATGCAGGCTGACCCACCTGCTGGTAGTCATAGGTGACCATGCCAGTGGAGCCAATGGAGAAGGTGGCCGTGGTGCCCCCACGCTGGCTCGGGGCCACGTGCTGCTGGGCCTCTGATGCCCCCATGCTCATCTCTAGCACCTGTAGGAGGCCAGAAGACATTCTTGTTGTGCCTCTCCCCACTTTAGTACCTGTGGGCCCCTCAGTTCTCAGAGGGCTCCCAAGGTGTGGGGACATCACCCCCTACACACACACACACACACACACACACACACACCCGCCTCATTCCTCCCTCATTGTACCCTTCCATCCGGGAACCAGCCCCCTCACCATCTCCGTGTGCTTCTGGCTCATGTGGAGCCCCATGAGCAAGGCCCCGACGATCACCACGACCACCAGGACCACCACCACGACCACAATGAGAAGACGCTTCAGGTGCAGGGGGCAGCAAGGGATGCCGAAGCGGCCCCGGGGTGCTGCCGAGTAGTCCTGCCCAGAGGGGACAGCTGAGTCCTGTGCCAGCTGGACAGGCCCCCTCCCTCCCACAGGCTCAGAGGGACGACTGGCCACCACTGCAAAGGGCAGAGGAGGCTTCGTGAAAGAAACAGCCTGAATTCCAACCCCGAGGAGCCTAGAACAAGGCCCGAGTGTACAGGCACCTAAGTTCCCTGCACGTTTTCCTAGAGCCCCAGCCCACAGCCATAGCCAACCTGAGTCCCACAGCTAGCCCAGGCTCTCCATGCCTCCAAGCCTTCATCTGCACTTCCTTCTCCCTTCTGCCAGGCCAGCCTCTTCTCTGAATCCACCTGTCATCTCTCCAGGACCTACTAAGTACTCAACGGCTCCTCTGACCTACTTTCTAACAACTCTTTTTTTTTTTTTTTTTAAGGAGAGACAGAGAGATGGGAAGAAGGAGGGAGCTGGAGAATTTAAAAAGAGAGGGAGAGACAGAGAGAGATCTTCTATCCACTGTTTCTCTTCCCAGTGGCCCTAGACTGACTATGCCAGGCTGAAACCAGGAGCCTAGAACCCCCATGCAGGGCTTCCACGTGAGACCCGAGCCCTTGGACCATCTTCTGCTGCTCTCCCAGGTGCATCTGCAGGGCAGCTAGGACTGGGTGAGACGGTGGAGCAGCCAGGACTTGAACCAGCTTGGACACGGGATGCCGGACTCACAGGTGGCAGCTCAGCCTACTGTGCCTCAATGCTACCACCTTCCCAACCCTTTTTACTGACCATTTCCTAGGGTGGCTGGCATTTCTTTACAATGGTTGGACCCGTATCCTTCTCCCCCAGGGGTTCTGTCTCAGGGATTCCTGGGGTGCCCTGTCCTAACTGAACATAGTCGTAGGTTGGCTGTGCAAATTGATGTGGAAGAGGCCGGGCTCTCCACACACACCATTGCTCACACTCACCGGTGGGTTCTCCATCAAGACCTCTTTGCTGCCCACATCCATCCTGCTGCGGGTTCTCGCCTGCCTCACCTCCGGGGGCTGTCGAGGGCCTTATATGTGTTCCTGGGAACAGAGGGCGGAGGAGAAGGGCCAGGTCCTCGCCAGTGGCCAGCCAAGTCCTTGGCTTTGAAGTCTGTTTGTTCCTCACCCTCCAGAGCCAAGGCCCTGATAAGCCAGCTGCAAGAGCACCCCCACGCCAGTCCTGAGGACCCTTGGCCCCTGCACGGGACTCTTCTTGACCCCAGCTGAACAGACCTGCCCCTTGGCACCTGTCCCCACGGGAGTTTCCTGGCCTCTGCCCATCCTTGCTGCTGGCAGCTGCCCCCACAGGGGGATCCCCTCAGTCTGGCCCACAAAGACCTCTAGGGGTGAGCTAGATGGGGGCTGGCAGACCCCCCTAAAGACCTCTGTTGAGGCCAGAGGGAGGACTGTGGCATCAGACATGCATTTTCTCTGGGAGGTCTGAATGGAACCTTCCACCTCGCCCTGGCCTCATCCCACGCATCCCCTACCTGACCTCCAACTGGCCCCCTTCCCCAGCCATTCTTTTCCAAGTTCGGAAACTCTGTCCCCGCTGGTGGGAAACTCTTACTCAATATGTGCCATCCTTGCTTTGCGGGATGACAGGTTCTGTGCCTGACCCTGCGTTCCCAGCTCCTGAGGCAAGCTCGCTCAGGGCTGGGTGTGGTGACTGGCTGGCTCCCAGCCTCCCTGTGCCTGCTCGCTGGCCCCAGGCTCCCTGCTCCGCGGGGCTCCACGGTTCTCCACGGCTCACTGTCTCCCTGCTCTTATGTGCCCCCCAAGAGGATTCCTTATCCCCTCACGGTCCCCCTGGTCCCTCTTGTCCTACCCCCCACACACACACACACACAAAGCTTTGTCTATGTTTAACTCTCACATTGGCAGGTGGCTTCGAGGTTGGCACCACCTTTTTCCTCTCACCACTCTCCCTTCATCTGTGGTCATGATCGGACCTGAAAGCTTTTGCAGACGTGTCCATTGGGACCCCACATCACCACCCACCTCCCAGCCTAGCCTCTTTGTCATCACTCCATGCCCCATCCCTTGCCCTGGCTCCTTCACATTTTGGCCCCACTCCTGGGTCATGAGCTGGGGCCATTCCCCAGCCCTGGCACAAGGACCCTCTCTCTCCACGTTGCATAACTATAAAGGCATGAGAAGGGGAAGGAAATGTTTGTTCCCATAACCTTCCTCAGTCCCCCACCCCCAATCTGCTCCCTTGTAATATTTGCCCAAGCCATCAGCAGCCAGAGAGAGTGGCCCCAGCTGACTGGGGCAGGGAGCAGGGAGAAAACAGCATCACCCTCTCAGCACAGCCTGAGCTGTGGGCAGGTGCCAGATGCAGGAGACGACTCAGCCGCAGTGCCCACCCCTGCCGGCTCCCCAGAGCCCCCTCCGCCCAGTCGTCCTGGCAACGCCAGGATCAATGGCTGACTCACTGGGGCTGGAGCTGAGCCAGGTGGGCAGCCGGCCAGGCAGAGGGGAGAGCCGCCAAAGGGATCAGCAAGCACCTTGGGGTCCTTCTGGGCATCTCTGGCAAGGGGAAGGGGGCAGCACTGTCCAGCAGTTTTGGGGCTTGGTCCAAGCAGGGACCAATATGAAGTTTCTTAGAAGGTTTCTGCCCTCTGTAGCCTCCCCTGTCGGCTACCTACCCTTGGGCTGAGGATCTTGCAAGCTGCATGGCTTTTTAAATTGCTTTCCTGTTGTTTGTTTCAACATTTATTTATTTATTTTTTTTATTGGGAAAGCAGATTTACACAGAGAAAGAAAGATCTTCCATCTGCTGGTTCACTCCCCAAATGGCTGCAATAGCCAGAACTGAACCGATCCCAAGCCAGGAGCCAGGAGCTTCTTCCGGCTCCCATGTGGGTGCAGGGTCCCAAAGCTTTGGGCTGTCCTCTGCTGCTTTCCCAGGCCACAAGCAGGGAGCTGGATGGCAAGTAGAGCAGGTGGGACATGAACCTATGCCCATATGGGAGCCCAGCGTGTGCAAGGTGAGGATTTAGTCACTGAGCCATTTTGCCCCGCCCTTCCTTCTCATTACTAAACAGAGTCAGAGATCTTCCATATGTTGGCTCACACTCCACACATTTTGCCACAGTAGCTGGGGCTGGGCCCAGCTATGAGGTTAGGAACTGCAAACTTCAACATGGACCTCCCGTGTGGATGCCGGGTACCCAAGCACCTGACCCATCATCAGTCCCTGCCTCCTGGGGTGCACGTCAGCTGGACCCCAAGCAGAGTCTCGGGGACACAAACGGCCGCGCTCTGACGAGGGATGAAGGACATCGTAGGTGGGTGACATCTTTCGTAACTGCCCTGCCAACCCCTGACTCATTCAAAAACACTCTGTTACCCTCCTGTTTCACAGGTGAAGTTCAGACGTTGGCACCCACCTGCTAGGGAGGTCTGCAACCTTAGGGAACCTTGGAGGGGGTGGTGGTCCCCCGCCCCGACCAGCCGCTGATGCAGCCGTTTCAATCAAACATGCTGACTCCGCTGGGTCTTATGGCCCAGAATGAGTCACTTTGCTTCCCAAGGCCTCCGCGTGTCCATCTGTGACATGGGACTACTGTCCATCTTGCGGAGCTGCTGTGAGGACCCAGTGACACTATGTGTACGCCAGTCCACTTGGCAGCATGCCTAACGTCATCGTGTCCACCCCCTAGAGCTGCCCTCACGGGCTAGGCACAGTCCCTCGGACTGCTCTGTTTGGCCTGTCCCCGGGTTCTCCCGGCAAGTGTGTGGGACAGAGAGTCCCACGATAGCCACCCCTTCTGTGTGTGTCCCCCCTGGTCCTCCCCGCCCTCCTCTCCCCAACCCAGCCCCTCAGCTGCAGACAACGGGACACAACTCACTCTTTCCTTTGTGTGCTGGGCAGAGCTGTGCCAGGGCACGGCGGGGACGGCTGCACAGCTGCCCCAGCCGCCCTCACCCCTGCCTCCACCACCGCCTGCCTGCTGCTTCCCTCCCCTCCGGGCTGGCGTGGAGAGGGCTGCACAAACAGCTGGATGGGCAGTGCCCACTGGGCCTCCCGGGCCAGGGGCATCCCTTGCTGCCCAAGCCTGAGAAGCCCCAGTTTCTGGGGCCAGCTGGGCATGCATCTGAAACCAGAGGGCTTGGCCTCATGGGCTGAGACTAGAAGAGTGCAGTACTGGGCACACACGAAGCTATCCCCCCACTCCATCAGGGCCCCCTTGCCCTGTGAGCCCCCCAGGACTGTCATCTTCCCTCGCTCCCGCCCCCGACATGCCCCTTCCTCCCAGTAGTAATCCAGGAAAGAGCAGCTTTCTCCAAGGCTTTGGTTCCAGAACCCCTTTGGCAACCCTAACATGTGTCAAAGATGTTTCTCTGTGGGTTTCTAGTTAGGGATATTGACTGCTTAAATATTTATCAAAGGATTTTAAAATATTTATTTAAGATCGCTAATAGAGGCTTACATAGTGGTTAAGCCTCTGCTTGCGGTACCGGGATCCCACATGGGCACCGGTTCTAATCCCAGCTGCTTCACTTCCCATCCAGCTTCCTACTTACACCCTCAGAAATGGTTCAAGACCTTGGAACCCTGCACCCACGTGGGAGACCCAGAAGAAGCTCCTGGCTTCTGGCTTCAGCTCAGCTCAGCTCTGGCTGTTGTGGCCATTTGGGGAGTAAAAATTAAATGGAAGATCTTTCTCTCTCTCTTTTAAAAAGGTTTATTTATTTTCATTGGAAAGTCAGATACACAGAGAGGAGAAGAGACAGAGAGGAAGATCCTCCATCTGATGACTCAATCCCCATGCAGCCACAATGGCTGGAGCTGAGCCGATTCAAAGTCAGGAGCCAGGAGCCTCTTCCAGGTCTCCCATGTCAGTGCAGGGTCCCAAAGCTTTGGGCCTTTCTCCACTGCTTTCCCAGCCACAAGCAGGGAGCTGGATGGGAAGTAGAGCTGCTGGGATCAGAACAGGTGCCCATATGGGATCCTGGCGCGTTCAAGGTGAGGACTTTAGCAGCTAGGCCACCTCCCTGGACCCAGATTGTTCTGTCTCTTCTTCTCTCTGTGAATCTGCCTTTCCAATCAAAATAAATATTAAAAAACAAAAGTTCTCCATAAATCTATTCTGTCTGCGCTAGATCATCCATCACATACATTTATACATGCAAATGAACTCTTTTACACAAAGCAAAACAGAAGGCTTGAAGAGTGCTTTTGGGTGGACACTTTTACGGAGACACACACAGATTCTGTGGCTTCTGGAAATTTCCAGGGGCCTGCAGGGATGGCACCTGGGCAGAAAGGACAAACAACCTCTCAACATTTAGAGGACCATTGCTGGACCTCAAGGACTTCCCGGAAGCATATCAAGATTCCCTGGGGCCTCCGGGGGCCCTGCACTCGGAAGACCTTGGTGTGAAAAAGACAGCTGCCGCCGAAACCTCCACAGCCTCACTTTGCTTCTCTGTGAAAGGGGCTCCCGCCACCCACCCCTCAAGGTCACGACCAGCGGCTGTGACAGCAGGCATTGCTCCTGTGCCCTATGGGTCAGCTCAGGTTTTCTCATTTTTAATTTTTAAGATTTGTTTTTATTAGGAAGTCAGATATACAGAGAGGAAGATCTTCTGTTCATTGATTCATTCCCCAAGTGGCAGCAATAGCCAGGGCTGCGCCTATCTGAAGTCAGGACCCTCTTCCAGGTTTCCCACGCGGGTGCAGGGTCCCAAGGTTTTGGCCTGTCCTCCACTGCTTTCCCAGGCCACAAGCAGGGAGCTGGATGGGAAGTGGGGCTGTTGGGATTAGAACCTGTGCCCATATGGGATGCCAGTGCATGCAAGGTGAGGAATTTAGCCACTAGGCCACCGCGCCTGGCCCAAGATTTCTCATTTCTTAAACAATGGACTAGAGTGCAAGGGAGCCTAACCCCATCCCCACTCCGACCCCCAGCCCCACTAGTAGCTGTGTAGTGAGGAATGTTCCCGAATCCCACGCATTCCCGCTGCAACCCCAAGTGCTACATCCCCACCCTTCATCTGGGCAGATACAAAGACCCGTTCTGTTGGGGAGCTGTGGAGATGCGTGAATTCCCTTGTAACCTACCCCCCCACACACACACACACGCGTGCGCTCAAACGGGGTGCACACCCTCGTGCTTATAAACTAGCCAGCTAATCATGGTATACATATGGCACTCACAACATGCCCTGGACTCAGCCAAGACCTACCCCGCAGACACAGGTGTGCACAGTCACGCCTGAGCCACGTGGGCACACGCCTGCACCGCGCCCTGACTGCCAAGGCACAAGCAGATGGCCTAAAGACGGGCTGGCCTAAAAGGGCACCCAGCAGCTGCGGCAGCCTTGGCTAGGGCGCCACTACCACGTCCTCTGGCGACTCCCAGGCCCCCGGGCCTGCCCCTCTCCGCCCCTGCGCGCGTCCGCGCCGCCGCCGGCGCCACCACGCCACGCTGCAGTCAGCGTCCACCCCACCCGGTCAGCCCTGAAGCTTGCAGCTCCGGGCTCCCGCGCATCCTTCCCGAGCCGCTGGCGCCGGCGCGCAGGACTGAGCAAGGGACCCGGGTACTGCAGCCGGCGCGGCCGGAGTGGGGGGGAAGGCAGAAGCAGTCAGCTCCGCGCAGCCCGCAGGCGGGCCCCTAGCTGCGGCAGCGGCTGCAGGCTGGCTGCCTGGAGTGGCCCTGCTCGTGGGAGAACGGTGGGACAGCAGGAGAGAGTGCTTGCAGATTGCAAGCGGCATGGTGCGGCTGCGGACCCCACAGGGCCACGCAGCGCTGGGGCTGCTGGCGCTGTCCGTGCTGAGCCTGTGCCTAATGATCCAAGTCAGTGCCAAGAGACCCCCCAAGACACCCCCCTGCCCGCCCAGCTGCTCCTGCACCAGGGACACAGCCTTCTGCGTGGACTCCAAGGCCGTGCCCAGGAGCCTGCCCTCCGAGGTCATCTCCCTGTGAGTGTCCCCTTGGCTGGGGCAGGGGTGGGGGTGGGGGAAGGGGTGCCAGAGGAAGTCAGGAACCCCATCTTCCTGGTCTTCAGTGCCTGGGTGAGGGTGGGAGCGCTTAGGGGTTGACAGGGAGTTAGTTCTGCATTGGGGCAGATGCAGTGGCCAAGACTAGGGGAAGGGGGCCCAGACCCATGGTGGCCACCATTACAGAGACCTACTGTGTGGCAGGCCATGTCCCCTGGTAGTGAAACTGGGGTGTTTACATGAGCCTCTGGGTCCCTGCCTGTGATGTCACTCCAAGGCCAAGAAAGGCCCCTTGTCGGAGGGAGAACCGGCTGCAGGGCGGGCAGGGAGGGGGCAGGGGTGCTTCTCCATAGCACTGCATGGGAGCCAGCTGCTCAGGGCAGCCAGTGGGTGCTTGCAGCAAGCTCCTCCAAGACCCCCCCACAGCCCCTTGCTCGAGGGGCTTAGGGAGCTGGACAGTCGCTCCTCCCTCCTTGACGGACAGCACTTTGTGGGTACTAGTAACAGAAGCACCTTTGGGGGGTTATGCTCCTCCAGGGGGTCCCTTGCCTCGGGAGGGCAGAGGAAGGGGAAAGGCAGAGGCCAGGGCTGGTGAGTACAGAAGCCGCTGCCCTCAGCTGCCCCCCACAACCCTGCAGACTATCTCCCCCCCACCCCAGTACTGATTCCAATGTCCCCGCCGCAGGACCCTGGTGAACGCAGCCTTCTCCGAGATCCAGGAGGGAGCTTTCTCCCATCTACCGCTGCTGCAATTCCTGTACGGACACAGAGCCAGCCGGCCGAAGGCAGCTGCAGGGGCGGTGGGGTGGGGATAGGCTGGGGAGCGAGCCAGGGCCGGTGTGTGCGGGGGGGGGGCAGTTGGAGAGGGAGGTGGAGGGTGGAGCAGCCTGTCAGGAGGGGTGAGGGCAGGGCTGGAGACTAAGAGCCAAGAACTTGGACTGTGCCCAAGCCCAGAAGGGGGCATGTGGGGCATGGAGCGGGCTTCTCAGGGCACCCTAGGGAGTTCCATGCAATAGCTTGGGCCATGCCAGAGATGAGGGAGGGGGCATCTCAAAGATAGCCACCACCACCCCCCCAACCACCTCTCCCCACACCACCCCAGGGACCGTGGAAAGGGAGAGAAGGCAGGAGGTTCTTTTGGGGTACGGGTGGGAGAGACAGGAAGCACCAGACATATATGGGAAAGACTTGCCCCCTGCCCATCTTCAGGAGCAAGCGCGGAGCCTGGCAATAGGCGTGTGCCTGATCTTGCCAGCTCCTGGGGAGGGCGGGGATGCTCTGGGTCTGTCCAGCCAGGCCTTGGGGTACCACCCCCTGCCCTGCGGGGCGGTTTGAGGAGGTGAAGCAGCAGGCTGAGGCTTGGGGCCTGGGACAGGTCCTTGGCAGCTGCCTGATATTCCACCTCCGTCTTCCCCAGGTTACTCAACTCCAACAAGTTCACGCTGATTGGAGACAACGCCTTCTCGGGACTGTCGCACCTGCAGTACCTGTGCGTGGGAGGGAGGGGCGGGGTGCCTGGAGCAGAGAGCACGGGGCTGGGGGAGCCCTCTGCCCTTGGTAGGCACACAGCAGATGGTACCAACCCAGGGCCAACAGCCCTTCAGGGACACGCGTTGGACCCCAGGCTGGGGCTCAGGGTGAAATCTCTGCTCCAGGCTCCTGGAGGAATTGGGGGGGGGGGATCCCTGAGGTTCCTACTCCTCTCCCCACAGCTTCATTGAAAACAATGACATCTGGGCCCTGTCCAAGTTCACCTTCAGAGGACTGAAATCTCTGACACACCTGTAAGTGCCAGCTTGGCCCCAAGGGCCTCTGTTGGGTGGCCTTGGCCTCAGGCACCATGTCTGAGTGATCCAGTGACCCAGGATGGGGGCGGTCTGTCTCTTTTTCTCTCTTTTTCATTTTTTTTTATGATGTTTACACAGTTGATCAGGGTGGGAAGGATCAAGAGTTGGGGGAAAATAGATGAGACAGTATTTTTCCAAATTTCCTTTTTCTTCTTCCTGTATCTCGGGGAAGGGGGGAGATAAGGGGAGAAGCCACACACAGCCACCCAGGGATGGGGTGCCCATATCAACCCAGGATCCCCAGTGTGGAGCGTGCTCCAAGGGTTCTGCTTAAGTGGTTCTGATACTTCTGAAATGCTGTCGATCTCACTGATCTAAGAATGAGGAAATCCTCGCACTGTCCACTGCCTGGCGTAGTCGACCCTAGCGTCTCCATTCACTCAGATGTTTGCTGCCATTGCTTGGTTGGGATAGTTGTCCAGTTTGTTCTGCCCTCCCTTGGTGGTCTCTCTTGCAGTTCGCTGGCCAACAACAACCTGCAAACACTCCCAAGAGACATCTTTCGGCCCCTGGACATCCTGAGCGACCTGTAAGGCCTGAGTCCAGCAGCCCCCAGAAGGAGAGGGGTGGGAGGGTCAGAAGCGGAGTGACCCTAAGACCTGATGAGGGAGGGGGGGCTTGCAGTGGGGCTGTTTAGTGGCATTGGGATCAAGTAAGCCGTCTTTCAAGTTGGGGTTCCCAAGATATCCCTGGGCCATCTCCACATACACAAGACGTGTGTGTGTGTGTGTGTGTGTGTGTGTGTGTTTACAAAGCCTGTGGCTGCTAGCACGGGTCTGAGCTGACTCTATAGGGAAGACACAGCACAGCTACAATCCTTGGTCCTTATCTGGTTGAGAAAAAGAAGTCTGCCAGAGGGTGCATGGATGTTCTGCAGGAATGGCAGTGCACTGTGCCATTCTGCCGGTTGGGCACTGCGTGGAAGATTCTTGAACAAACAAACAGAGAAGCCAAGGCTTTATCCGTGGGGCTGTGTCTCCCTCTCCCCATCCAGGGACCTGAGGGGTAACACCCTGAACTGCGACTGCAAGGTGAAGTGGCTGGTGGAGTGGCTGGCACACACCAATACCACCGTGGCCCCCATTTACTGCGCCAGCCCACCCCGCTTCCAGGAGCAGAAGGTGCAGGACCTGCCGTTGCGCGAGTTTGACTGTATCACCACCGGTAGGAGCAGCCCCGTCGCTCCCGACACCCTCACCCCTGTGCTCACCTGGAAACTGCCCCCCAGCAGGCTCCTCCCTCCCCCACCTTCCCCAATCTTTGGGGGCACCCACCCCAGGCACCTCTCCTCCTGGTCTCTACAGATTTCGTGTTGTATCAGACCCTGTCCTTCCCCGCCGTCTCGGCCGAGCCCTTCCTTTACTCCAGCGACCTCTATGTGGCCCTGGCCCAGCCAGGTGCCAGCGCTTGCACTGTCCTCAAGTGGGACTATGTTGAAAGGCAGCTTCGAGACTACGACAGGATCCCAGGTACCTTGATGTGGCTGTGTTGACCCTAGCTTGGTAGGGGTGGTAGTCAGTGAGGGGTGGTGAGTGAGCCTGGTTCTGCTGTTCTGAGTTCAGTGGAGGTTTACATTTGGCCCCGCCTCCTGGGAGGCAGGGGCGGAGCTAGGATGACGCTCAGAAAGATGATTGGGTGTGAGATAGAAAGTTATGAGTTTGATTGAGTGGTGCTGAGCAGGTGCAGAGCCCAGCATTGGAGGGGACCCGTTTTCCTTCTCTCACGGGGTGGGACAGCTGCCAGCTACTCTGACCACGCCTGCCTCTCTGTCCGCTGTCCCCGCAGCCCCATCGGCTGTGCACTGCAAACCGATGGTGGTGGACGGCCAGCTGTACATGGTGGTGGCCCAGCTGTTTGGCGGCTCCTACATCTACCACTGGGACCCCAACACTACGCGCTTCACGAAGCTGCAGGACATCGACCCCCAGCGCGTGCGCAAGCCCAACGACCTAGAGGCCTTCCGCATCGACGGCGACTGGTACTTCGCCGTGGCCGACAGCTCCAAGGCGGGCGCCACCAGCCTCTACCGCTGGCACCAGAATGGCTTCTACTCCCACCAGGCCCTGCACCCCTGGCACCGGGACACGGACTTGGAGTTTGTGGATGGTGAGGGCAAGCCGCGGCTCATCGTGTCCAGCAGCTCCCAGGCGCCTGTCATCTACCAGTGGAGCCGCAACCAGAAACAGTTTGTGGTCCAGGGGGAGGTGAGCCAGGTGCCCGACGCCCAGGCCGTGAAGCACTTCCGTGCGGGCCGCGACAGCTACCTGTGTCTCAGCCGCTACATCGGAGACTCCAAGATCCTGCGCTGGGAAGGCCCTCGCTTCTCTGAAGTTCAGGCCCTGCCCTCCCGGGGCTCGCTGGCTTTGCAGCCCTTCCTGGTGGGCGGCCGCCGCTACCTGGCGCTGGGCAGTGACTTCTCCTTCACCCAGGTCTACCAGTGGGATGAGGGGCGGCAGAAATTTGTACGTTTCCAGGAGCTTGCTGTGCAGGCCCCCAGGGCCTTCTGTTATATGCCCGCTGGAGATGCCCAGTTGCTCCTGGCCCCCAGCTTCAAGGGGCAGACGCTGGTGTACCGACACGTGGTGGTGGATCTCAGTGCCTAATGGGGTGGGAAAAGAGAACTGGCAGGTGCATCCCAGGTGCTGGAGATATTGCGTAGCTACTACATCTGTGCCCTCAACGCGCGCGCGCACACGAGGACTGGCCCTGAGGCAGCACTCACCATCCTGCAATCAACACGATGCTTTCACACACGTACCCCGGGCACAGCCCAAACCCCAGTGCGTGCACACTCCCGGAGATGGGCCGCCTGTGGCCCCTCCCCCTACACCTGCTGGCTCCTCCTGGTTCCCTTCCCTTCCTGCTTCCTGTCCCCACCACCGCGCACAGGAGCTGTAAGGGGGCTGGGGAGATGCACTGGGCGGGGACAGGGTAGCCTTTCCTATTGGTGCTTCGGTGTGGCTCACCTACTCAGCTCCACGTGGCAGCCCCCAGCCGCCTGGGTCACGCTTCTAGACACACTCACAGGGCTCTGCCCCGCTTATTCCCACATACGTAGTCGCCGACACACTCCCACATGCTGGCCCGTGCACCGTCTCCACAGGTCGGCGCACGTGTGCAGGTCTGCTGCTGCCCATGGAGCTCAGCCCTGCTGCTGCTCAGGATGGCAAGGGCGGTGCCAGCTTGTGCTTCCCCTCCCCACTCCTGGGAGCAAAGCCCCCTGGCTCAAAAGCAATAATTGGCACAGTGATTAGCCAAGACATCGGTCTGTCTCTCCTTGTTACCCCTGGAGCTACTGGCTATGACCCTGAGCCCCAGCCCACCATGGACTTGACCCCATCTGGAAAAAAAACAAAAAACAAAACAAAAACACCCTGCGTACGTTTCCTTCCTCCTCAGGCTCACACTACAGCCTTGTCCTCCCAGCCCCACCCCGATCAGGCCACCTCATCTCTGGGACGAGGACCCCGAGCTGTGATGGCTCCTTGGGTAACTTGCAAGCCCCTGAGCCACCTGCGCAGGTGCAGGGGAAGGGGGTCTGGCTGCAGTGTGTCTGGGGCCACAGCTTGGTTCAAGGCCAAAGATACACCCAGCCCTGCCAGGAGCCTGTGGATGGGGCGTGGGAGCCGGGCGTCTGCTGCCCCCTGCCGAGGGTTGGGGTGCACTGCCCTGGGATGAGAACCTGGACCAGAAGGAGCAGCAGGGGGGCTCCGCGGGCAGGATACCCAGAGCCACTGGTGTGGGGTGGGGGAGCGGCAATGCTGTGACTCACCTGCTTTCAATAAAAAGCTCCACCCCCTTCCTGGCTTTCAGGCGTCCTCCAGCTGCACACAGGGGGCCAGCCCTAGCTTCCAGGCCCCCCTCCTCCTCCTGGCTTCCTTCCCTTTTTGGGGGAGAGGGCGCCCCCACTCCTCCAGTCACCAAGGCTGGCTGGTGATGGGGTTGGGAGTTCACAGACATGGCGCTCAGGTGCTGAGACCGTGTGACACCTGGGGCTGACTCACTCTCTCTCCTGTTCCCCTCCCGCCATCACCGCAGTGTCCCTGGAGACGTCCCTGTCATCTGAGTCTGTTGTACGAGGTCACGTCCGATCAGGACAGCCAAGGCCAACCGGGCAGGCTCTTCTTGTCTCAGCCTGCCCTCGCTGTCTGCAGGCTGTCAATCATAGGCTGGGTGGGGCTTCTGGGCAGGGGTTGTGTCTCAGGGCCCAGCTTGGTCCCCCAGCCCATCTGGCACATGTGGGCGTTCCAGAGGAACCTCTTGCTTCCTAGCTTCAGATCGGCTCAGCTCCAGCCACAGCCATCTGCGGGAGTGAACCACTGAATGCAAGACCTGGAGTATGCAAAGCAAGGATTTAGCCACTGAGCCATTGTGCCGGGCCCCCCATCCTGTATGAATCGTGTCTGTGCCTGGGAAGGGGTCTCAGGGAAAACACACATGCACTGGGTGACAGCGTGGGGACTCTGCTCTGGTCCCTGTCCATCCACCACAAGGACTGGAGCAAAGGGACAGTTCTGCTCAGGGTGCTGCAGTCGAGGATGGCCCAAAGCCGAATGACCCTGCATCCATGTAGGAGACCTGGAAGAAGCTCCTGGCTCTGGATTGGCTCAGCTCTGGCTGTTGCAGCTACTTGGGGGAGTGAACCAGCAAATGGAAGATCTTTCTTCCTGTCTTTCCTTCTCTCTATAAATCTGCCTTTCTAATAAGAATAATTAAATCTTTTTTTAAAAAGTCAGATATACGAGAGAAGGAGAGACAGAGAGGAAGATCTTCTGTTCGTTGATTCATTCCCCAAGTGGCCACAATGGCTGGAGCTGTGCTGATCCAATGCCAGGAGCCCAGAGCCTCTCTAGGCCTCTGACGCAGGTGCAGGGTCCCAAGGCTTTGGGCCATTCTTTGCTGCTTTCCCAGGCCACAAGCAGGGAGCTGGACAGGAAGCAGGGCTGCCGGGATTAGAACCGGCGCCCATATGGAATCCTAGTGCGTGCAAAGCAAGGACTTTATCTGCTAGGCTACCGCACCGGGCCCAAAAATAAATAAATCTTAACAAAACAAAACAATAGTGTATCTGTGAAAGCAGGTGCTGTGGCATAACAGATGGGGCTGCGGCAGCAATGCCGGCATTTCATGTGGAGTCCCTGGCCCTGGTTCCGATTCCGATCCAGCTCCCTGGGACAGCAGTGGAAGTTGGCCCACGAGCTCAGTTTTAGAGGGTCTCGCATCTTCCCTGCAGCCTAGGCCGCCGGCCGGCCTGTGTGTGACCCTCCTTGTGGGCAGCAGGTGGCCATGTCTTCCTCTTCTGCTCGTTAAAGTGGGAACTAGGCCCAGGTTCTGTACGTGGCAGAGGTTGCCATCCATGAGCAAGAACAGGGGTGCGGAGATGCTGTTCTTCTCTGTCCGCCCCGCCTCCGATGCCCAGAGTGGGCACGGCCTGCCTGGTCACCTGCCCTAAGGCTTGTCCCTGTGTCCAGACAGCAACCCCGTGGAACGCAGCCACTGTGTCAACAGCTCACGACCAAATAAGACGCATGGTCCACACCAAGCCACAAAGAGTCCCAGGGGCGATGGTCACAGGCCGACCTCACACCCTGGACCGTGCAGACAGACAGGGGCAGTGGGCCTCTTGCGTGAGACACCACTACAACTGGCCAGCCAGGGCTCAGCGAGAGGGGACACATGCAAGCCAAGGGTGTCAAGGCTGTGAAGCTCAGGTCAAGGGTACGAGGCTCGAGGCTCCAGCGCACAGCCAACATTCCACACCTTTGAGCTGGCGCACCTGCCAGCGACAAAGCCTCTTCCCACAGGACACACTGAGACACCCCCTCTGTGGCTAGGACCCTCCCTCCCTCCCCCGCACCCCTTGGACCTTCCTCCATGCCTTCAGCGCAGGCTTAGGGGGGGCAAGGACGGGGAGACTCAATTTCCCCTGGGGGCTGGTTTCACTGCCCACTCTCACACCCAGCAATACCATCACACTGTTGATAATAATAATTAAGACCACATAATCACCATGTTATTTCTCCCCCGAGAAGCCTCCTCCGCCAGGCTCCCATCGCCCTCTGCAGATGGTGGGTGTTAACTAGGGCTCTAATAAAAAGTCCTCAGGTCCCAAACAGCTTCGCTCCCACCCCACCCCTGCCCGAGCACCTGCGGTGGGGTGGGGAGGGGACAGGCTTCTCCCCATTGTCAGAGGCAGCAACCGAGCAGATGGCGTCACAAGTGTCTAATTCTTGCTTGTAGCTTGGCCAGGCCATGGTTGTTGTGGACATCTGGTGGAAATGAGCCAGTAGATGCAAGATCTTCTTTTTTTTTCCCTGTTTTTCTTCCTTTCAAATAAAATGAAAACATTTCTTAAAAACTAAAATTTAGGAGCCTAGCTCAGTCACCTAGTGGCTAAATCTTTGCCTTGCATGTGCCAGGGTTCCCTGTGGGCACCAGTTTGTGTCTTGGCTACTCCAGCTCCCATCCAGTTCTCTGGCTGTGGCTTGGGCGGGCAGTGGAGGATGGCCCAAAGCCTTGGGGCCCTGCACCTGCAAGGGGGTGGAGGGGTGGCTCCTGACTTCAGATGGGCTCGGTTCTGGCCATGGCTACTTGGGGAGTGGACCCGTGGAAGAAGGATCTTTCTCTTTGTTTCTCCTTCTCTCTGTGGATCTGCCTTTCCAATGAAAATGGATAAAATCTTTAAAAAAAAAAACCCTCTAAAATTTAAAAAAAGGGGGACATGGAAAATGGAATTATGAGCCAAGCCCAGTACAGGCATTTGGTATGGCTGTGAACTAAACTATTCAGTCTAGCTCTGGCTTCTGCTGCCAGCTCCTTGCACATCCTAGCAGGTGGCAGATACCTGCCAACGTCACCGGGGTTGCCGCCACCCACACCGAAGACCTGGACTCAGTTCCCAGCTGGGAGGTGTGAGCTGGTCCGGCCCTGGTCATTGTGGACATCTGAGGAGTGAACTAGCAGATGGGGTTGGCCGTGTCATGCCTTCTCTTGAATAAAACTTTCTAAGAAATCCATGCATGGGCAGGCACTTGGCTGTAGCAGATGAGTCCTCAATGTGCACGCTATTCCAGTTCTGGCTGCCCCACTTCCAACCTAGCTTCCTGCAGCGGCCTGGGAAAGCAGTCGAGGATGGCTCAAGCCCTTGGGCTCCCGCACCCATATGGGAGACCCAGAGGAAGTTCCTGAATCCTGGCTTTGGACTGACCCGGCTCCAGCCGTTGCCATTTTGGGAATAAAGCAGAGCTCTTCCATATGGGGGTTCAGCCTCTTAAATGGCACCCCGAGGTGCAGGCAGAGGAGTGTAGGCCACAAGTGTGGAACTCTAATTGGATCTCCCACATGAGTGCCGGAGCTAGGGACTAGGGTTGGGGACCCCAGGTATCCCAGGGCGCTGAATGGGAAACAGAGCAGCTCCGACCCCCTAACCAGGGCTAAGAAGGTAGCTTAGCCCTTGTAACCACAGGTAACCGTGGCTAACCCGACTCATATCTTTATAAAGAACACACACAAACATCCTACAAAACGGGGGCTTCCTGCTGCTTCTTAGTTCCTGGGGCAGCTAGTTGTGTTCTTGCCTGGACACAACAGGATAAACTTCCGTTATAGCCGCTCAGACTAACCCAGCCACCCACCTGCCCACCACGTGTCCGGTGCTCGCCGGGGACCCTCCCCCCGCCACACGCGCGCGCGCGCGCGCGCGCGCGCGCGCACACTCACGGCGTGCCAAAGCCGTTTCCATTTCACAGAGAGCGGGGATGGCAAAACCGAGGCGAAAAGGAAGGTTGCTTTCTGCCCAGGCTTCCACTCGCCCTCACCCGTGCCACGGACGCCCCTCGCGAGTTCCTCAGGGCGCTGCGCCCCTTTAAGAGGCCGGCCCCCACGCCCGCTCCCGGCCCGCCCCGCGCCTGCGCCGGCCGCGCGAGCCCCGGGGTTGGGCAGCTCTCAGTTCCGTGCAACTTTCAAGTTGAGTCGTAAACCCCGCCCCGCAGCCCCGGGCCGCTGGTGGCCGGTGCACCGGACCGCGGCCACCCGCGGGAGCGCAGCGCAGGCGGCCGCCCGCTCCAGCCCCACGAGGAAGCGCGCCGGCGTCTCCAGCCGAGGCCGCGTTCACCCGGGCGGCGGACGGAGGGGCGCGCCCACCGTCCCCGGGCTCCCGGAGGCGGCTTCCCGGCCCCCGGGGTCAACGTCCCGGCCGAGCGATCGCGATCCGGCTTCCCCTGCGTCGCACAGGCCGAGTTGCTGGACTGCGGACTCCCTCCTGGGTTGGGGAGGGGTCTTCCCCCTTCGTCCCCACAATGGTGTCCTGGATGATCTGTCGCTTGGTGGTGTAAGTATGGCCGCTCTCCGGACTCCCTTTCCGGGTGCCCCCGAGGACCAACTGCGGTGGGAGCTGCAGGGCCGGGGGTTACGCCCTCACACCCCCCACCCCCTCCTCGGGCGCGCAACGCCTGGGTAACGGACCTGTGGGGCTGCGGGCGGACGCTCGGCCCCCTCCACCTGACCACCTCCCTGGGCCACCAGCGCCACCCCCTGCCCACCCGGGCCAGGCCGCACTGCGGGGCAGGTGGCGTGGGACTAAGGCCACAGGGGCCAGCACTGAGTCTGGGCAAAGCACCAGGCGATAGGGCACGTTGTGGGTGGAGCGCAGGTGTCTGCGTCCACGTGAATAGTCACATGATTCGCCCCAGTCCCCTGGCCCCAGCCTCCCTCCTTGGAATCCTCAGACAATCCCCCTCCCCGGCTCACGGCAGTCCCTGGTCGCCCTGCTAGTGGGCGGGGACAGCCCAGTCGGTCGTGGGTGAGCTTGGAGCACCTGTTTGAGCAGCTGGGTCCTGGCTCCATCCGTGCCCCCATGGGCTGCTGGTGCAGACCTGCCTGGGCAGGCAGGGGCTGTTTGTAAACAGCGGGGCGGAGAGGTGGCCTCCGGGGCACTGACTCAGGCACCCCGGGTTGTGCAAGCCAACGGGCCAAGCGGGAAAAACAGGGCCGGCATTGGCACCTCGCTGGCAGCCGCCCCCACCCCCTCCAGGAGGGAGGCAGCCACCTGGCAGCGCCGGTGCAAGGAAGGGGAGGGGTGCAGTGTGAAACCCCTCCCCCTCCCCGCGGGGGGCTTCTCTTCCAGGCTAGTGTTTGGGATGCTGTACCCGGCTTATGCCTCCTACAAAGCGGTGAAGACCAAGAACATCCGGGAATATGTAAATGTCGGGATGGAACAGGGATGACTTGGGAGTGGGATGGGAGGGCAAGGTACGGTCTGACTGGCTGCCCGCTCCCCCTGCTGCAGGGGCAGAAGCCCCCTGTCCCCCACAGAGGGGTCAAAGCAGGCTGGGAAGGACAGCCACGCAGCAGGACAGGACTGGCCCCAGAGGGCTCTCTGCGCCCGGCCGCCCGCTCACCTCACTGACCCTTGCACCTGCAGGTCCGCTGGATGATGTACTGGATCGTCTTTGCACTCTTCATGGCGACAGAGACTGTCACGGACGTCTTCGTGTCCTGGTCTGAGCACAGGGCACCGGTGGGGGGTGGAGGTGGCCTACACTCTGCAGGGGTCTCCTTCCCAACAGCCCCCCGCTCACCTGCTGCCGCCCTGTGCTCCCACCAGGTTCCCGTTCTACTACGAGATCAAGATGGCCTTTGTACTGTGGCTGCTGTCACCGTACACCAAGGGGGCCAGCCTGCTGTACCGCAAGTTTGTACATCCGTCCCTCTCTCGCCATGAAAAGGTACTCCCCACCCCCTGGGAAGGATGGAGGGGTATCCTGGAAAGGGGGTGTGCCAGGCGGGAGGCGTGGCTGTCTGCAGAAGTCAGGCCTGTGTACCCAAGCCGCCTCCCTCCCCTTCTTCTTCTTCTTTCTCCTCCTCCTTCCGGGTCCCCAGGAGATCGACACCTACATCGTGCAGGCCAAGGAGCGCAGCTATGAGACGGTGCTCAGCTTCGGGAAACGGGGCCTCAACATTGCCGCCTCGGCCGCCGTGCAGGCCGCCACCAAGGTGCCCCCCCCCCCAGCCAGGCAGCACCTTTTGGGCCAGTGGAAGCGTGGGGTGGTACCTGCAGCCTCACTGCCCTCTCTGCTCGCTGGGTATTAAGAGGACCCAGGGCCGGAGAACTGCCCTGGCCACTTCTAGTTGGGAGCTGCTGAAGGTCAGCCCTGGACCCTGACCTAGAGACCCCCGACTCCCTACAGAGCCAGGGTGCCCTGGCGGGCCGCCTGCGAAGCTTCTCCATGCAGGATCTGCGCTCCATCCCCGACGACCCTGCTCCCAGCTATCAGGACCCCCTCTACCTCGAGGACCAGGTCCCCAGCAGGCGGCCACCCATCGGTGAGTGGCCGCGGAGAGAGATGCTGCCCGCCCCAGACAAAAACGGAACCAAGTGTAAACGTGTGTTTCCTGCTTCCGCTCCGGCCTCCTCTCCCTGTAGGGTACCGGGCTGGGGGCCTGCAGGACAGCGACACCAATGATGATGAGTGCTGGTCGGACACGGAGGTCGCCTCCAAACCACCTGCCCGGCCCCGGGAGAAGCCGCTGAGTCGCAGCCAGAGCCTGCGCAGCATCAAAAGAAAGCCGCCCCTGCGAGAGGTGGGTGGAGGACAGGGCTCAGGAAGGTGGCGGGGGGCTCTGCCAGCCCTCCCCGCCCACACCTCTCACCGTGCACCTGTTCTGTCTCTCTCCTCCCCCCTGCCCAGGGCACCTCCCGCTCCCTGAAGGTCCGCACGAGGAAAAAAACGCTGCCCTCAGACGTGGCCAGCTAGGGTCTGTGGAGGCTGGCCTGGTCTTCCCTTGTGCCTTTCCAGAGGGCACACTCGAAGCTGCCTGCACCCTGGGCCCTACTCCTGCTGCTCCTGAGCTGGCGGCATCTGCTGACTGCAGGGGGACCCTGCGTCTGGACGCACCCACTGTGTACCAAAGCAAGCCCACCCCGGGGCCTTATTTATTGCCTCTGCCCACGAGGAGTGGGTCCCAAAGTTCCTCCCGCCCCCAAGCTGTGTGCATGCCTTCCGAGGCCTGGCGTGTGTGTGCATGCATGGGTGTCCTGGCTGTGTGACTTGAGTTGGTGAGAGAGGTTCAGCTGGTGGATGTTTTGATAAAATAAATGACATAAAAACCTTACGCGGTGTCCCCATGGGTCTCCCACACTTCCTGTCACACGCGACATTAAGTGGAGTGCCTTAGGGGTTTAGGATGAGGGTGGACAGCCTGCTACGGGGCCTAGCTCCCCGAAACATTAAGGACACACAGGATGAGGGGTTGGGGCTGCAGTCCCCAAGCAACTCCTGGCTACTAGCTGCGCCTTCCCAACCATGGCCACAAGAGGGTAGCAGCTGCCGGGATCTCGTCTGCCCTCAGCTTCCAGGTCAAGGAGGGCGGTGCTGGGAGGCTGGCCAGAGCCGCCGCCCTGGGAAGCCGGCTGCTGTTGGCTGGCTGGCTGGCTGGCTGGCCGCAGGAACCATGCAGAATCCGGCGTGGCCTCCATTGGCCCTCCCTGCCACTTGTGGTCACTGGTCCTCAGCCTGTGCCATCCGCAAAGCCTCCCCTGTACCGCCTCCTCCTCCCTGCCCTTTCCCTTCCCCTGGGACCCAGGCTCTTTTGGCCTGGGCTGGCTCCGTGCCTCCCCCTTGCCTGCCCGTGAACTTCTGGGGCCAGCCAGTGCTGGCTCTGGCCCCCCCACCCCCCTTGGACGTTGCAGGGCTGCATGCGGTGCCCAGGGCCGCTCCTCTGAGCCACCCCCACCCTGTCTGCTTGTTCCTCTACCACTTTGGATTAAGCAAAGAGCCAGAAAAGAAGAAGCTGGGAGGAAGGGAAGCAGGGTTGGTAACCTGGAGTGGCCCGAGGGAGCATGGATTAACTCTTGACGTGGGGATTATCAGGGTTTTACTGGGGGGGGGGGTGGCACTTGATCCGCTGGGCACCGGAGCTCAGCTATGTCCTGCCACGGCATTCCCTGGCGTGCCTGGTGCCATGGATTCTCTCAGCCAGTGTCTAGCAGCCCACCCCACCCCCAGCCAGGATGAGCCAACCCCGGAAGGATGCGAACACCACCAGTGACCAGCTCCCTGGAGCGAGGACTACCACACGGCCAGCAGCCCTCCGAGCCCCCCCGCGCCTGAGTGCGTTCCATACTCCAGCCGACAAACCGGAAAACGCGGGCACATGAGGTACCAATGACGTGCTCAAGATGGCAGAGCTCCTGAGAGGGCAAATCGGGCTCTGCAGCAGGCAGCCTGCCTCGGGCTCATGCGCGTAATCGCTCTGCAGGACCAAAGCAAACAAGCCGTTTCTTGCCCAGGAGGCAGAGAAGCAGCTACGCCTTGCAGGGTACAAGCTCATGTGCCCTGGTGCCAGGCACTTCACACGGAGACGATTTCCCTGGAATCCTCCCAGCCAGACAGACGGGTAGAGGCCGAGTCCACTTTATGGATGCAACAAACTGAGGCTTGCTGGGCCACCATGACATGCCCACAGTCGGCCCTACTCAGGAATGCAAGTCCCCAGAGTTGACCTGGAGCCTGAGGTTGTTGGGGGAGGAGGGGAAGGGAGACTTCCTGTACCCCTTATTCCACTGAAGACAGTGCACAGAGGGCAGCAAGGTGGTCCTGGGCCCCTTGGCAGCGTTGGCAGTGCTGGGCTATGTGGGTGTCCTCTTTGGCTGTCTTCTTTCTCCCCACCCAGCTCCGTGGTCCCAGGGCCCCACACAGACATCGGCTGCCCCCGCAAGTCGGCTGCAGGTACTTCCACCTTTGCAGCTGCTGGTGCCTCGGCCTGGTGCCGTGCCCCTGCCAGCAGCGACCACAGCTCATTCTGTCTCAGCTTGTAACTTGGGGTTGCACCTCAGTGCCATTGGGAAGCATGCACAAAGCCCTGGTTACCCCCACTGACTTCCAGGCCTGGTTAACACAGCTGCCACTAAGCAGCCCCGAGGAGAGCTTACTGGCAGACCACCATGCCCAGAGGGACCCCGAGCTCCCATAGGAGAGGACCATGTAGCCTTGTGCATGGCGGGGCTCTGTGGCCTGCACTGTCCGGGACACCCACCCCCCCGCAACTGCCAAGCCTTGAGAATGCCTTGGGTCTGGCCAATGGCTGACTGTAGCTGTCCAGGTGCCAAGGCGTCCTGTGGCCAGAGGGGAAGGAGCAAGGACGAGTCCAAGTGCAGGGGGCATCTCTGGCCAAGTGGACATGTGATCCTGAGGTTTCGGGGCACTGGATGCTTGTCTGGGTGTCAGGGGCCTTCCTTCCCAAACCCCACTGCCAACATCCTCCATGGGGACCCACCTTCTGCCCAGCACCATCTGGACAGGGTTCCTTGGTATGATAGGTCCCTGTGCCATGTCCAACCTGGGCAGGATTAGGGCTAAGTATCAGGGTGGGAGTGGGGGCATTTGAGACCACCCCCTTAGGATCAACCCCCTTAGGATCACACACCGAGCCAGAGCCACCGGCTCCTAGTCCCGCTCTGCAGCAGCTGCTTCCCACCTGGCCTGCTCCTGCAGTACCCTGGGGTGGGGGTGGAGGCTCGGCCCCTCCCTTCTCCAAGCATCCCTTGGTCTACCCAGGTGCCTGGTCCACCTCTCAGCCTCTTCAGTCCCCACCCGACTGGATGTCCAGCTCCCCTGGCCCTGCCTCTGCCCCCGGGGTCAAGGTACACACTAGCCACCCTGCGGCTGTATTTTTAGCTTCCCCCTCAGGCACTTGATAAGCCTCTGCTTCCAACAGCACAGCCCCCCACAGGGGCCTGGGTTGGGCAATCCTAGTGGGTCCTGTTCCCCTCCCCACCCCACCCCACCCCGTCCCCTCAAGGGGGTGGAGTCAAGCATTCTGACTCTCAGACTCCCTCCCCCACCCCAGCCCAGCTTCAGGGACTGGGGGCATACTGCGGAGAGGGCTGCCTGCCTGTGCTGGGACAGTCCAAAGCTTGGTTGGTGTCGGGGACATCCTAGGGGTGTCCTGGGGAAGTGTGAGGGGGCTCTCCCTCTATGCAGTAGTTACACTGCAGAGTCGGGGGGGGGAGGGGGCTCCAGAAGAGGAATTAGGTTAAGGATGTGGGTAGGTGGGTGGGGGTGGATGTGGGAGTGGGGGTGGCATCAGCCACAGAGCTTCCTCCTATCTCCCATCACTACACTTCCCCTCCCCTCCCCCAGGTCCTGGGAGAAGTCTCCCCCCACCCCCCGCCGCCTGGGGGTAGGGGGAGATGTCTCTTGTTCTTCCCTCCACCCCCAGTGGTGCTACAAGGGGTGGGGGCAGGATGAGTGGGGGGCGGCCAACCTCAGCTGTGTGAAGGATGAAGGGGCTGGGGAAGCAGGGCTAGGTGCCCAGGCGGCCGCGTGTGTGGGAGGGGATGTCCTCAGATGCCCTCCGCCCAGGCAGTCCCCGCTCTGACGTGGGTGCCCCCCCTCCCCGCCCGGATTAGTGGCAGCTTGGCCTGACTCTCCGGGGCTCCTTTTCGCCCCCCGGCCCCGCCTGCTCGCCTACCCTCTGAGCAAGGGGGGGTGGGGGGGCTGCTCGCTCGCCCACCCGAGGGGGCACTGGGTCTGCCCAGGTAAGGGGCTCTGGGGATGGCCAGGGCAGCTGCCGTGCCTGCCAGCACGAGAGAGCGAGTGAGCGTGTGTGTCAGTGCGTGAGGGGGCCGGGGTGGGTGCAGGCTGGGGACAGGCCCACCAGGCAGGCACGCAGGGCTGCCTGGCCGGCTGGCTGGCTTTTGTCCACCGCTCTGTGCGGGCTTTTCTGGTGTGTTTGTGTCTTTGTGCGTCTCAAGCCCTGCTCCATCCTCAAGCCCAGAGCAGCCGTGACAAGGATCAAGGATTCTGCGGGGCCTGTGGCCTGCAGGATGGAGTGGGGTGGGGGCGTGGGTGGTGGAGAGCTGGTGAGCGTGGGGAAAGGAAGCTTGCCCCCGCCCCCTACCCGGACCCCCGACCCCAGCCCCCCACGAGCCCTCCCTCCTCTCCTGGTGTGGCTGCTGGCCCAGGCTCTGTCCTAGCAGCCAGGGTCTAGTGCAAGGACTATGACCTGAGGAAGGTGGAGGGGTGGGGAAAGGAAGATGGTGGAGGTGGGAGTAGTTTGGGGGTGACGAAGGGAGTCACTGCCTACAAGATGACAGTGACCAACCCTCTCGGACCTCCTGGCCAGCGCCCCTCCCCCCAATCCTACCATGGCCTCTCCCAGGTCCCCAACTACCAGACTGCCCCACAAGCTGTGCCTGCTGAGGACGGAGGCCCAGTGGAGGTCAGGGGTCAGAGCGGGGAACCTCAGGACACCCCAGAAGTCCATCTGGGAAAGGGAGGCCGGGCCTCAAGGCCTAGACTGTTGCAGACCACGCATGATTGACTGATCCAACTGCGGCTCTTCAGCCCTGACAGCCTCGGGACCCCCTAATAGCCCCTGCCCCCAAGGACCTGACATGTCCCTTGGGCCTGTCTCTAGCCCCGTGAGAACCCCTCCCGCAGGGTGTGGACTAGAAACCCTCCCTCCTGGGCCACGCAGCCACGGACTTATTGCTCCAGGACTATCAGGAGGCAGGCTCCCCTGGCCAGGGACCAGAGTTGGGGTGTTAGGAGGGCAGTGCGAATACAAGCTGGGACCAAGCTGAAGGCCTCCAGAGCAGCTCTGCCTTCCGTGGGGTGGTCGGTTGTGAGTGGTGGAGGTTGGGGGGAACACTCCTGGCCCCCCACACACCCCAGGGGGAGAGCTGAGAGAGGCTGGCTCCCACAGGGAAGCAGGGTGCCTTCGGGGAAGGGAAGCGCCCACTGGGCGTGTGGGTTTCTGTGTGTGTCTGAATCTGTCTGTTTGTGTCTGCTCTGCTCTGGAACCACCCCCGCAGAGCGGCCGAGATGCTTCCAGGGTGGAGGGTGCCCTGCTCACAGATCTGCTCCCTCCCAGGAGCCACTCCCATGGGCGCCTCTCCAGTCTGGCCTGGGAGCGTTGGAAACACTGGGGGGGCCAGAGCCGGGCTACAGGACAGACTGGGGAACCGGGGAGTGGGGTGGTCCCGGCTCCTCGGCGCCCATCTCTTAACTCTGGACACTGATTGAAACTTAAGGCCCTAGGGGGCCAGACCCAGGCTCTCCCGTTCACCCACAGGACTCCTAGACCTTTGGGCCCTGGAATGGGGGGCTGGGAGGGGGGTTCTGAGTAGGGTTTGGGGGTGTTGGGGGAGAGGAGAAGGCCCACTGATGTGCCCCAGGTGCCGGAGTTGGAGAGAAACAGCAGACAGTGGTCCAGTGGGCAGGCTGGTTAGGTCGCCCCCATCACTGACCCGTGAGAACCCGACTGCCCCTGCCAGCTCTGGCACTGCCCCTTGGCAGCCAAGGGGGGGCACCCCGCCCGAGCACCCCGGGGGGGCACCCCGCCCCACCGTGGCCTGGGCCGGCCGCTCCCGCCCTTTGCTCTAGTTCCCGGGCTTGGCACCTATAGTTGGGGGGGGGGGTGCTGCCCGCCTGCCAGGCTCCGGGGCCGGGCCCACGGGAGGGTGGGGCGGCTGGGAAGCTGGCACGCTGCCCTGGGGGAGCCTCTCTCGGCAGGCGCCCGGGTGCCGCGGGGGGGGGAGGTGGAGGGGGTAACAAAGGGCTCATTCTCCCCGTGCGCAGCCGGTGGCATCGCGGGGCGTTGGCGGAAGCCCCCGGGGCTCAGGAGGGGGCAGGCCCAGGCGGGGCGCGCCGAATCACGGGCTCCTGTTTCCCGCAGGGTGCTGGAGGAAGAAACCTGCGGAGCAGCTTCCTGACTCTCAGTTGCGCGTCTGGCGATGGCGATCGGAGGTCCCGCCGCGCTCTCCCTGCATTAGCCGCTCGGCGCGGTTGCTGCGTCCTCGCTGGTGTCTCTCTCCGGGTCACCGGATCGGCCCGTCGCCCTTCCAGGCGCGACCCCCTGTCCCCCGGGGCCCTCGGCCTTTCTCTCTTCCCCCGGACTCGGACACCTCCGACCCGGGGTGCGCGTTTTCCCCGCTCCCCTCCCCCCCGGGGCCCCAGCTGCCTCTCTCCTTCTGGGGGCACCCCGCTCCCTAGCCCCGATCCGGTCCTCCCCGCGGCGCAGCACGGAGTCTCAGCGTCCCATGGCGCAACCCACGGCGTCGGCCCAGAAGCTGGTGCGGCCGATCCGCGCCGTGTGCCGCATCCTCCAGATCCCGGAATCCGACCCCTCCAACCTGCGGCCCTAGAGCGCCTCCGCCGCTCCTCCGTGGGGGGAAAGGAGAACGCGAGAGCGGTGAATAGACCGAGCCGGAGAACGCGTCGTCCCCGCCGGTCCGCCCGCCAGCCGGGAGGCCCGGGAGCCGGCCCATGGGGAGCGCGCGCCCAGCGCCGGCCAAGACGACCGCCGCCCCGCCCGGCCCGTGAAGCCCAGGTAAGCGCGTGCGACGCTGCGCCAGGGACGCGCCCTCTGGACGCTTTGCGAGCTGAGACAGTTCTTCTGGACCCCTTTGGGCCTGACCTGGCCTCCTCAACTCTCAAACTCAGGGTACCCATGCATGCGTGGCTGGTCCGCGCACGCAATGCCGTAACTCCCACGGCATCCCGCTCTCGGGCCTGCGCAGGGGAACCGCACCGCGCGCGCGTGCCACCTGTCATCCCGGTCTCTTGCACGCACGGTTCAATTTTCCCTCCCTTGCCTCTCTCTGGGGCTCGGCTCGTTTTCCCCGCCTCCTGCCCTCCCTCTCTCCCCCAACACGCGGCCAGGCTGCAGGCAGTTCCCAGC
Source organism: Ochotona curzoniae (assembly GCF_017591425.1). Lineage (NCBI taxonomy): Eukaryota > Metazoa > Chordata > Mammalia > Lagomorpha > Ochotonidae > Ochotona > Ochotona curzoniae. Next base: position 5,579,198 of record NW_024465322.1, read on the forward strand.
AGCGGCCTGGTACTGCCGCCCTGGGGAGGGGGAGAGAGGACTGGAGTGGCCGGTCAGCCGAGGCCCCCCTCTCTCCTGGGCTGGCTAACCAGGCTCATCTTCACGGCAAGGGCGGAGATCCCAGCCCTAGCACACTTGTCCTGGGACCATTCGCTGGAGAAGCCAAAAAAATCTTAGAGAACTGGGAAGAGAAGGGCTTTCTGCAGCCCCAGGTGTAGGGGGAGCCAGCAGCCAGCAGCCCTGGCTGGTATCCTTGCCCGCCCCCAGCCGGCCAGACCTGTGCCTCTCCATCTTGCTAGACTAGCTGGGGGATGGTGGGGGGAGCGCAAGTAGCACCCTCAGGCACGGGGTGGGGTGGGGTTAGCAACGTGGAAAGGGTCTTCTGAGACCCCAGTCCTGTTGACACGGGGGCCGGGAGAAGGAGTGACACGATTTACTCAAGGGCACGTCAGGGCCTCCTTTGTGTCCTGGAATCCATTGTTGCTCCATTCTCTTCCCCTGTGGCTGGAGACCAGGGTCCCGGCTTCAGAAGGCTAGAACAAGTCACCCTAAGAATGGCAGCTTCTGGTCAGGGCTCTGACCCAAGCAGACCATCCAGGTCCAGGGGTCTGGTGGCCGGGAAAGACAGAGGGGTCAACTCCCCACATCCCAGACATGCAGGACCCTGGGGTAGTGAGGTGGGCCAAGGGCCTGCCCTCGATACTGGCAGGGCGCGTGGAGCCAGGTAGCGAGGGGATTTTGTTGTTTCTGCGCCTCCCTCCAGGGACCCTCTCTGGGAAGGAGCCCCATGAGGGCAGGAGAGCGATGGAGACTACACCCAGCTTTCTGAGGGACGCCCCGGCCTGGGAGAAGACGGCCCCTGAGAACGGCCCCGTGGGACAAGAGCCAGGTCCCCCACTGCCCCATGGGGCACTGTGTCTGGGGGAGCCTGCCCCCTTCTGGAGGGGCATCCTGAGCACCCCGGACTCCTGGCTGCCCACTGGCTTCCCCCAGGGCCCCAAGGACACGCTGCCCCTGGCAGAGGGTGAAGACCTCCACGGTCGGGAGAGGAAAGCTAGCTGGCTGGGCGCCAAGGAAGGCCTGCGCTGGAAAGAGGCCGCGCTCACCCACCCGCTGGCCTTCTGCGGGCCGGTGTGCCCACCTCACTACAGCCCCTTGATTCCTGAGCAGGCTGCGGCCACAGCTGGCGCCACCAGTCAGCTGAAGAGTGACCCCTTGGCCTTCCGGCCCTTGCACTGCCCCTTCCTCCTGGAGACCAAGTTCCTGGAGCGAGCTCCCTTCTGGGTGCCCACCTGCTTGCCACCTTATCTGGTGTCTGGCCTGCCCCCAGAGCGCCCGTGTGACTGGCCTCTGGCCTCACACCCCTGGCTCTACACTGGAGCCCAGCCCAAAGTGCCCTCTGCCTTCAGCTTGGGCAGCAAGGTGAGTCGCTGGGGACTTAGGCCATGGGGTGGGAGGGGAGGGCCGGACAGCTCATGATGGTTCCTGCTAAGGCAGCCCCCAGTGGAGGAGTCCCAGCTCTCAGCAGTCCCACGCCCCAAAGTCAACCCCGAACAGTCGGCTCTGAACACCTCACTGGCCCTCGCTGCCTTTAGGCCACGGCAGCCGCTGACTCACCCATTATGCACCCAGGGACAGGCTATGAACACCCTGAGCTTGGAATGCACGGCCTTGCCCAGGGCAAGCTGGGGCAGGGGGTGGGCGGTAAGACGCAAGACCCTCCCCTTCTCTCACTCGACAGCCCTGTAACCCTGTCTAGGACCCCTTCACCATCCAGCTAACCCCTAGACCCAAATATCTCAAACCCTTCTTGGCTCAGGGCAGGCAGGTATCCAGGCAGATCGGGCCTTAACCCTTTTGTTGCTGGATGGTGAGGGCAATGGAAGGCCCTTGAGGGGAGGGTGGAGGGAGGGGAACATGAGAGGGGGTGTCCATGAGCAAGGGGACTCCTGCAGCCTGTCTGTTCCCTGGGGTTCTCGGCTCTGCCCGTCCTTGGTGACACAGGGAACCCACGCCAGCTGCAGCATAACTCTTTCTCCCGTCCTTAGGGCCTTTACCACAAGGATCCGAGCACGCTCAGGCTAGCCAAGGAGCCCTCAGCAGCTGCGGAGCCTGGCTTGCTGGGTTTGACCCCTGCTGGCCGTCTCCTGAGAGCCGGGGAAGGGGAGCGGCCAGAGCCCTGCCCAAGGAATGGCGAGACGGGAGCCGGAAGGCACCAGAATCCAGGCCCGCTTTTCCTGGGGCACACCGACACCATGCCCCGGCCGCTCTGGCCCCCTTGTCCTCCAGGCCTAGGCCTGGTTCATACCTTCAGCAATGTCTGGCCCGTGCCAGGAGGTGGGAGCCTCGGATACCAGCTGGCATCACCAGCCATACCTAGGTGCCCCTCTCCTGGAGCTCCTAACACCCAGGGTGGCTGCTGCCCATCCCAGCCACCTGATAGAGATGAGGGACTCAGCCCATGTGGAAAATGCCAGGAGGGCCTGGATGGGAGTCCCAGTGAAGCAGGGGACTCCAGCGAAGAAGCCTTCAAGGCCAGGGGCCCCAGGGCCTGCCCCCCTAGCCACCACACCAAGCTGAAGAAGACATGGCTCACGCGACACTCTGAGCAATTTGGGTGCCCAGGGGACTGCCCTGGGAACCAGGAGGGCCCAGCAGCTGGGTTCAGGAACCTCAAGAGGGCAGGCAGCCCTGAAGGGCAGGGAGCCACAGGCAGCCCTGCTCCCAAGCGCCCACCTGACACTGCGTCGGGCGTCACAGGCCAGGGCCCTAAAGGCTGGCAGGAATTGCTGGGTGCGTCAGCAGGTGACCAAGCAGAAGCAGAAAGAAGACCGCGTGCTGATCAGAGAGGTAACTGGGGGCAGGGGGGGAGGCAGAGGGAGCTGCCTGCCTGCCTGGGGGTAGGGGAGCAGCCGGCTGAGCTTTGCAAGACAGGGGCCAGCTTCTCCTTCTGCACCTCCATGGTCTGTTTGGGTCTTGCTTCTGTCCGTCCGTCTGCCCGTCTCATCTCCTCCCCAGCCTTGGCATGCTGGCGCCAATGTGATGACACAGTTCAGGGCATAGGCTCTGGAGCCACAGTGCCTGCCTGCCTCCTGACCTTGCCAGTTGATAACAATGTGACCTCGGGTGAGGGACGGCCACCTCTCCTGGCTTCGATGGCTGCACCTGTACAGTGAGTGACAAGGTGACACCTGCCTCATGAAAACAGCTGTACAAGTGAAACCCTGAGATCACGCACATCAGGGACTCGGCGCGGGCAGATCGTGCACGCCCCATGGATATCTGCCACTGCGATTGCCTGCACCGCAGGACCCTTTGGGGGTTACTGCTCTACAAGGGCCTCAGGAACCCCACATTCTGCCCCTTTCTTTCCCAGCCAGCCAGATCATGGACTTTCATACGGAACTCTGCCACGCTTGTAGAGGGTCCCCTCCGCCCTGCTGTCGCAGCCTCAGTTCTCAGCTTCATGGACTGTAAAGCCACACGGGGCAGGACCGTGTCCACCCAGGCACTGGCCACCGTCCCCTTGCACCTGGTGTGCGTCTGTCAGCACCCTCCTGGGCATCCTGGCTGTTCTGAGGGTGTTGCTGGCTCCTCCTCGACTTCTTGGGTTGCTGCTCCTGTGGCTCCGGAGTTGAAATTCCTCTGGCCAGCTTCCACTCCAACGTCTGTCCGGCATTGGGATTGCCTTGTTTTGTTGTCACATGGCCAGTGACGTCACTGGATCAAAGCCAAGGCTAACACTTGTGCAAAGAGGATGAGCACCTCTGCTGCCCACAGCCTGGCTCCCAGCACCCTGGACCACCCCTCTCCTTGCCTCCTGTGCCCATTGGGGCGCTTGGCTTTTGCTCTGCTTAGCCATCTATCCGTTGGTGGGGTGTTGGGGGGAACTCCAACTGCTTCTGAATGAGGCCTCTTGGGAGGATGTTCAGCCATGGGCTTCCCATACGGCCAGGAGAGCCAGACACCTGACCAGCTCCTTTGTCTCTCAACCTCTCCCCCAGGACCCCAGGATGGCAGGGCTGGCCCCCAGGATCCAGCTCTTCCAGCTGGCATTGCTCAGTGCCACAAGTGTGCCCAGGCAGCCGGAGAGGGGGCGGGGCTGAGCTGCCACTCACAGCAAGTACATAGGTGAGTCCATTGGCCTCAACCTCTCCTCTCCCCTCTCCTCTGCCCTCGCCACACCCTCCTCACCTTCTCCTACTTTCTCCCCAGACTGCCTTTGGCAGGGGAGCGGCGGCAGCAAAAACACCAGGAGGAAGAGTGGGTCCCCAGCTCCGAGGAGGGAAGGGCAGCAGCCGACACAGAGAACAGCACCCACCTTGGCCTTGCCAAGCACCTGTTGAGCGGTTTGGGTGACCGACTGTGCCGCCTGCTGCGGAGGGAGCGAGAGGCCTTGGCCTGGGCACAGCGTGAAGGTGAGCGGAGAGGCTCCAGGGCCTGTATTGGGGGTGGTCCCCCCCCCGCCCCGCCACGTGCATCTCCCTCCTCCCCCTGCCCAGCTCCTAGCCACCTGCACACTGCCTGCCGGTTGGTAGGTGTGTGCCAGGATCTGAGGCTGTTAGTGCTGCCAGCATTTCTGGCTGGCTGGGTGGTGGTGATAATGGTAATGGTTGGGGGTGGTGAGTGTGTTTGCTGGGAAATGGTACAGCCCAATCCTCTTGCAGGCTGCAGGGCTTGTCAGAAAACAGGAAAACTGCATGCCAAGAACCCTGGTGGTGGGGGAAGTCCCTGAGGGGCGACTGGGACTGATGGGAGACCCGGGGGCGGGGGGCAGACGCCTAGCAGGCAGGTGTTCTTGTGGTTCTTGGCTCTGGCTCCATAGCCCCATGCAGGATTGTCTCCTCCTGTTCTCGGTTTGGAGTCACGTTGCACACTCCCCTTTCCGGAATCCAGGTGCTGGTCCCTCCCCAGGGCCCTGGTTGCTCACTTCCCCCCTGGTGCAATGAGGAGCCTCTCAGCCTGCAGAGCCTGCCTGGTGCTCCCCACCACCCCTGCTCCTTCCTACCCTTATCCTCTGGAATGTGAGCATCTGTATGGCAGGGTAGAGGCCGAGCAGTGGGATGCAGTGCCCCCTTCTGCTTTCCATCTGCTAACAGTGGATTAGCAAGGATCTTCTCCCCTTAAACTCTGCTGCTTTGGGGTGATGGCAGGACCCACCTGTATCTCATTTTTTTGAAAGGTAGAGTTACAAAGAGAGAGAGAGAGAGATCTTCCATTCACTGGGTCACTCCCTAAATATTTACAACAGCCTGAACTGGGCTGATCTGAAGCCAGGAACCAGGAGCTACCTCCAGGTCTCGCACATGGGTGCAGGGAGCCCGAGCACTAGGCCACAATAGCAGGAAGCAAGATGTGAAATGGAGCAACCAGGATGCCCCTAAGATGCTGACATCTCAGGCACTGCTTTTCCCTGCTGTGCCATCGCGCGGGCCCAAGGAGCCATCGCTTAAGGTTTCCTCTTTTGATAGGAGAATGCTTGAAGAAAAGGTTGCGAAACAGAGTTCATATTTTGTCACGCAGGCTCTGTCCTCCATGAAATGCATTTCTTTCTCCCATGAAGCCCTTACCGTGTGCGTGGATGACAAAACTAGATTTGTACTCAAATGTTTCCTTATATTTCCATTCTGTGTGTGTGTGTGTGTTTTTTTTTTTTTAAGATTTATTTGTTTTTGTTGGAAAGGCAGATTCACAGAGAGAAAAAGATACAAAGGGAAAGATCTTCTGTCTGCTGGTTCACTGCCCAAGCAGCTGCAATGGCCAGACTGAGCCAATCCAAAGCCAGGAAACAGGAGCCTCTTGTGGGTCTCCCACGCGGGTGCAGGGAGGGTCCCAAGGCTTTGGGCTGTCCTTGACTGCTTTCCCAGGCCACAAGCAGGGAGCTGGATGGGAAGTGGAGCATTTGGGACACAAACTGGCACACATATGGGATCTTGGCACATGTAAAGCAAGGACTTTAGCCACTAGGCTGTCTCATTGGGCCTGAAGGGAGAGGTGTTTTTTTTTGTTTTGTTTTGTTTTTTCTTTTTTTTTTTTACGGAGAGAGGCAAGGCAGAGAGGAAGATCTTCTATCCACTAGTCCACAAATAGCTGCACTGGCCGAAGCTGAGTTGATCCAAAGCCAGGAGCGAGGAGATTTTTCCAGATCTCCCGTGTGGCTGCAGGGACCCGAGACTTAAGGCATCCTCCACTGCTTTACCAGGCAAAACGCAGGCGGCTGTATCAGCAATGGAGCATCTGGGACATGAACTGGTGCCCATAAGAAACACCAGACGGCAGACAGAGGCTTAGCGTGCTATGCCATTTCACTGGCCCCTTCATTCTGTTTTAAGAGGGCTGTTGACCCTGGGCTTTTAAATCTGGTGGCACAGTCGACTTGGGAGGGAGGGAGAAGGACCATTATCAGAACTGTAGGGGACAGTGACCAGGGACCCATCCCTGGAGCAGGTGGCAGCGGGGCATGGTTGGGAAGGGGCTTGTTTCTTGCGCTGTTTGGCTCCTCACCGGGGGCCAGCATCACTTTGGCCCTCTGACCCTGCTCTCTCCTGCGGTCAGCAGGCCAGGGGCCAACTGTGAGCGAGGACAAGCCGGACAGTGCTCGCTGCTGTAGCCGTTGCCACCATGGACTGTTCAACACCCACTGGAGATGCCCCCGTTGCAGCCACCGGCTGTGTGTGGCCTGTGGCCGCATGGCGGGCGCTGGGAGGACCAGGGAGAAAGCAGGTGAGATGGGGGTAAGGGCTGGTGGTGAGGTGGGAGTCAGGGCCTCTGCCTTCCACACAGGAAACAGAGTGGTTCAACAACTTGTGCAGGGTTGCACAGCCAAGGGAGTGCTTCCTCGCTTGCCCAGGAGAGAGACTCGGGGTTTCTGGTCTGGCCCTGCCCCCTCCACGGGTCTCAGCTTTCTCTGCATTGGCTTCACTTGGCCATCCAAGGACTCCAAGTTTCCCAGTGTTCCCAACAAACTGCCTTGCAGGGTGCAGTCTGTTCTGGAACATTCTCTTCGGCGTGACCACCACCTGGGGCTCCTTGCGCATTTCGGGGTCTGTGTGTTCTGTAAGCAGCTGAGGCCCACTCACAAGGTCTGCGGCTTGGACCGGGACGTCACGTCCTTGGCCTTCACCCGGCGTGACCTTGCTCTCTCATAGACCTGCAACCTCTCCCTTCCTCTACCCCCACAGGATCTCAGGAACAGACCTTGGAGCCATGTGCCCAGGAGGCCGGGCACCCTGCCTGCTCTCTGATGCTGACCCAGTTTGTCTCCAGCCAGGGTGAGCCATTGTGGAGGGGTGGGGCGTGCAGAGGGCGGAGCCCCCCTGCGGTCTGGCTGTGCCCTGGCCCAAGGCCACGCCCTCCCGGTTGGCTGCGGGCTGGGCCGGGCCATCACGGTCCCTTCTTCCTTCCCACCTGTCTCCACCCCAGCTTTGGCGGAACTGAGCGCCGCGATGCACCAAGTCTGGGTCAAGTTTGACATCCGGGGACATTGCCTCTGCCAAGCTGATGCCTGGGTGTGGGCCCCTGGGAACGGAGGCCAGCAGGTGAGAGGCTGTGGCGGGGGGCCCTGGGGACAGGCGTCCTGCCCGCACGTGGCTGTCCTTAGGGGGTGGGGATTGTCAGTCCTCTGATGGGGTTGGACAGGGACAAGGGAGCGAGTGGCCTCAGAGGCCTCGCCATTTGGTATGCACTTACAACGTTTGTGTTTTTATTATAAAACTTGTCCGGGGTCAGAGCTTGGAATGTGTGTTGTGTGCCAGGCTCAGCGCTGTATAGCTACCACAGAACGTTTGGGAAATACAGACAAGTATAAGGAAAAAATTCTGATTCCACCCTTAACCGTCTGTTGTACTCGCTTCCATCCATTCGTCTACGTATCTGTTGGCGTCTAGTTTGGTACCTGAGGGAAACCTCAGAAAGTTCATGGAAAATGGAATAAAAATATAAGTTTATTTTGATAAAAGAAAGATTGAAATCTCTGCATTTTTTTTAATGATTTATTTGAACAAGTTAGAGAGAGGGAGGCAGAGAGAAAAAAAAGTAGTATGTTTTGTCTGCTGATTCACTCCCCAATCGATCCCAACGTCCCAAGGTGGCGCAGACTGAAGCCAGGAGCCAGGAGCTTCTTCCTGGTCTCCCAGGTGGGTGCAGGGTCCCAAGGCTTTGCGCCATCTCCCACTGCTTTCCCAGGGAGCTGGATGGGAAGTGGAGCAGCTGAACTGGCACCTAACTGGTGGCGTCACGTGCAGTGGTAGAAAGAACTGCTTTACACCAGCTGATGTTGTGTCTGACCCGTTTTAAATCTCTGTGGCTTTGGGGTGGGGGTGGTGGATGGGTTGAGCAGAAGGAGCTGCCAGAGAAAACTGTGCCAACGTCACAACCCTCCTGCAACGGAGACACCCACAAGACCAAGGACATCAAAGAGGGTGAGTGGCCGGTGCAGGAGGGAGGCTGGGCGGGCTGGTTAAGAGAGCCAGGGCAGAGTTGGGGTGAAGGTTGCTGATGTGGGAAGCGCCCCACCCATTCCCACAGAGACCCCAGATTCGACCGAGAACTCTGCAGAGGACGGCGCAAGTGGAGGGCCGCTGCCTTGTCCCTCCCTCTGCGAACTGCTGGCGTCCACCGCTGTCAAACTCTGCCTGGGACATGAGCGAATCCACATGGCTTTCGCGCCTGTCACCCCGGCCCTGCCCAGCGTAAGCAAACCCGTGGGCATGAGGAAATGCTGGGAGAGAGCTGGGGTGGCGAACAGGGGACGGGGTCCCTGGAAGCTGGGGCCAGGGGCCAGGCCAGTGCTGAGCCTGCCTGCCTGCCCTGTGTCCCTCCTGCCCGCAGGATGACCGTATCACCAACATCTTGGACAGTATCATCGCGCAGGTGGTGGAGCGCAAGATCCAAGAGAAGGCCCTGAGGCCAGGATTGCGCAAGGGCCTGAGCCTGCCCCTGTCCCCCGGGCGGCCTAGGCTGCCTCACCATGGGGCTCTACTGTGGCTGCAGGAGCCCAGGCCGGGGCGGAGCCTCCACCTGTTCCAAGAGCACTGGCGCCAGGGCCAGGTGCGGCTGGCTGACGGAACTCCTACTCCTTGAGTTCTCCACCCCCAAGGCGTGGGGGCGTGGGGACGTGGGGGCGTGGGGGCGTGGGGACGTGGGGACGTAGGGCGGGGGGTGGGGGAAGCAGCAGGGCCTAGCCCCGTCCCTGACAGCGGTCACGGCGGCCCCCTGCCCCCATTCATTCCCAGCCATATCTTGCTTCCTTCAGCCCGTGTTAGTGTCAGGGATCCAGAGGACACTGCGAGGCGACCTGTGGACAAGGGAAGCCCTTGGGGCGCTGGGGGGCCAGGTGCAGGCGCTCACCCCGCTGGGGCCTCCCCAGCCCAGCAGCCTGAGCAGCACAGCCTTCTGGGATGGATTTTCCCGGCCTGAGAGTAAGCAGCCGAGAGAGCTACAGCGATGGGGGTGACCCGGAGGAGATGGAGGGGGTGTGGTGGCCATGTAGAAGCTTGGGTCAGCGTCTCTTCTGTCTGCAGCTTCAGGTCGCGCTTCCAAGTCAGACGAAGGCTCTGTCCTCCTGTTGCGCCGAGCTCTGGGGGACCAAGACACCAGCAGGTGTGTCTGAAGCCCAGGTTCCCTTGACCACACCCTGCCCCTGGTCCACGCCTCCCTCTCCCCTCCTCCCCTGACCCTGGCCCTCCACGGTGACTGCAGGCTGCCCTGGGGTGGGGGACAGGCTTGTGCTTGGGTTGAGCCCGCTGACACTGATGGCCCTTCTCCCCTTAGGGCAGAGAACCTGGCTGCCAGCCTACCTCTCCCAGAGTACTGTGCACGCCATGGAAAACTCAACCTGGCTACCTACCTCCCGCCAGGCCCTTCCCTGCAGCCACTGGAACCCACACTCTGGGCATCCTATGGTGAGTGAGCCCTTATCGCTGCCCCTCCCACAACAGACAGGAAGTTTTTTTTCATCTGCTGCTTTACTCCCCAAAAGGCCACAACAGCCAGAGCTGAGCTGATCTGAAGCCAGAAGCCAGGAGCTTCTTTAGCGTCTCCCACATGGGTGCAGAGTCCAAGGCTTTGGGCCATCCTGTACCACTTTCCCAGGCCACAAGCAGGGAGTTGGATGGGAAGTGGAGCAGCTGGGACTTGAACCAGCACTCGTATAGGATGCCAGTGCTTACAGGCAGAGGATTAGACAATTGAACCATCGTGCCAGCCAGGGCACATGTTTAGTTCATGTGCCAAGGTCCTGGGGGAATCCGGGGTGCTTCTCTGACTGCTCCCCATTCCTCTTGCAGGCGTAAGCCCACACCGTGGACACCTGGGGACCAAAAACCTGTGTGTGGAAGTGGCCGACCTGGTCAGCGTCCTGGTGCACGCAGAGGGTCCGCTGCCTGCCTGGCACCGGGCACAGAGAGGTGGGTCCTGAGCCAGAGATAAAGCAGGGTGGGGGGCAAGGGGGAGAACAAGCTTTGCTTGCAGAAGTCCACCTCTGCCTTTTGGGGGGCGCTACCTGAATGGTCCATTCTTTCGCAGATGTCCTGTCGGGCCTGGATGGGGAGGGGCTGTGGTCTCCGGGCAGCCAGGTCAGCATCGTGTGGCATGTGTTCCGGGCACAGGACGCCCAGCGCATCCGCCGCTTTCTGCAGATGGTGAGGAGGGAGCCCATAGCCCTTCTCCTTGCCCCTTGCCTGACCCCAGAAGCTCATACTGTCTGCACCAGCACCCCGCTGGGTGTGCATTCCCCAGGCGCAAGCACCCCCACCGCAGCCCAGAGGAGCCAGCTCAGACATCAGGCCAAGATAATGGGCAGGAGAAAGGGATGATGCGAGTGGACAGAAGGTAGCAAACTCCAGACAGGCAGCGGGAGATAGGACGTCAGAGTTAAGGTCAGGGCAGGTCCCAGGTTGTGGTATTTTGTGTATTCCCATGATGCACACACACAGGCAGGAGCAGACAGAGCAACCTCTTCGTAAACAGGTGGTGTGACTGGGCGTGGCTGGCTGTGGGCTGTGGCATTTTCCCTGGCAGGCTGGGACACCCTGCACTTGCCCCTGGATAGATTTGAATCTCCAGAGCAGGGGAGTCTTGGCCCCCAGCTGGGGCTCTCCCCAAAATCCCCCCTACCATAAGTGCTGACTGCATTTAGCTGGTGACCAACTATAGAGCGTGATGCTGGCATCATAGCTCCTCAGGCTGGACCGGCAGGTGCAAGGTACCCACCCCCTGGTAAGTGGGAATTCCTGGCTATTCTTACCTGTTCCAGATCCATGCTCTCAGCAGAGCTTGATAAAAGTATTGGGTCAGTTACACCTGCTCACCCATAGCTCAGTGCGCAGTCCAAGCCGACTCAGAAGGTTAAAAGCCACTGGGACAAACACCATGTGAGTGAGGGTTGTACACCCAGTTGATTTCCTGGGCGTCACCATGGAGAAGGGACAGAGCAGCCACACGTGGGGTCCCGGAGTCCACCAAAGGCCTCTCCACCCTCAGGAAGAGCAAAGAGCTGAATGCCCTGCCATGGCACCTTGCATCCTTGCTTCTGTCCAGCCAAGTGTTCACTCTGCCACTCCAACTGCCCTGACCACACACATACCAGGGCCCCTACCTGATCTCCCAGGCTCCAGGACTTTGTCCCGCACCCCTGTCCTCCCCCAGCTCTGCCCTACCCTCCTAGCCACTGCTGCCCATTCATTGATCCTTCTCTTCTTTGAGGTATGTCCTGCCCGGGCGGCAGGCACCCTGGAGCCCGGCGCACCAGGCAGCTACTATCTGGATGCGGGGCTACGGCGGCGCCTACGGGAGGAATGGGGTGTGAGCTGCTGGACCCTGCTGCAGGCCCCCGGAGAGGCTGTGCTGGTGCCCGCGGGAGCGCCCCACCAGGTGGGGCTGGCAGTGGTGGGTGGGCTGTGCAGGGGTGGAGAGAGGAGGAGCAGGTGTACCATGCAGAGCTGGGTGGGGTAGGCAGTGGTACCTGATACAGGGAGAGGAGGAGCTGAGACAGGTCAAGGTCATTGGCATTGGCCCCTGCGATGGCATCTGGCCCTGGTCCGGCCAGCATGTGTACTGACAGGGAGGGACTGCGTCCCCTGTGGCACTCCTGTGGCCCCCCCACGCTTGGCCGTGCCTCTTGTGTTACCTGGCCTTGTGCTCTCTGCAGGCTCAGAGGAAGCCAGGGCTGGCAGAGGGAGGAGGAGGAGGCGAGATCGGGAGCCCTCTGCTGACCCTCCGCATCCTCTCCCCACTTCCCGGGTTCTTCCCGGCACAGGTGCAAGGCCTGGTCAGCACGGTCAGTGTCACCCAGCACTTCCTGTCCCCTGAGACCTGCACCCTCTCTGCTCAGCTCTGCCACCAGGGACCCAGCCTGCCTGCCGACCACCGCCTGCTTTTTGCTCAGGTGAGAATGACCCTGGCTGACCTGCTACAGGTACTGCTTGAGGTCGTCCCCCTCTCGCTCCTTCCGCCCCCAATACACACACACACACACACACACACACACACACACACACACACACCCCCACACCCCACCCCCCCCCACCCCCACCCCCACACACACCCCCACACACACCCCCCGGCCAAGGCACCTCTATGGTGGGTGGGTTTAGCAAGTCCAGTTCTTGTGCCAAGGCAAGGAGGGAACTAGGGGTGAGAGTTTGGGACCAGGAATGTGGTAAAAAACAAAACAAAACAAAAACCCCTCTGGGTCTGCTTCTTCTCTCCTAGATGGACTGGGCTGTGTTCCAAGCAGTGAAGGTGGCTGTGGCGACGTTACAGGAGACTAAAAAATAGGGGGCCCCTGGGTGTTGGAGGTGACAAGGGGTGGGGGACGAGAGCAGGTGGTGCCTCTGGAGGGAGGCACTGGGGAGCTTGGGGTTTTGAGTCCATCTCACAAGCGCCACTCTGGGCAACAGGAAGGCATACTGGTACTCGCTGGTGCCTGCCTAGGTCCCAAGGCCGCCAGAGCGATGCCTGCCCCACCCAAGCTCTCCCTAATCCACGGGGTACCAAGCCCACATTGGAGGCAACTGCCTCCTTGCAACTCGCCCCCCTCGTGGCCCCCAACATCCCTGGAGACAACAGCCCTCCCATCAGGGGGACTTGGAAATCATTCTGGCTTAAGCAACTCTGACTTCCGCTGCCTCCCATACTGCTGTTCCTGAACACTTCAGTTCCAGTCGAACACCTGCCCTTCTGGCCGGAGGAGGCTGCCAGCCTGGGGGAAGGCTGGCTGGCTGGCTGGGGTGGGAGGGGACATGGGCAATGCTACTCTGCCGTGCCCCCTTCTCCTTGCTTCCCCATGATATCCGTTAAAGCCTGTGTCCTGACCGCCACTGCCACCATGAGGTTGCCCAGCTCCTGTAGGCTTTGTGGTCTGGGGGAGGGGGAGGCTATGGGAACTAGACCCTTCAACTGCTCCTCTTCCTGGCACCCCTCCCACTAAGGAGCAGACAGAGCCCCTGGGGGTGGGGGTGGGGATGCTTGCTGAAGATGCTTTGGAGGAAGAGTCCTGGACCAACAGCAAGGTGGCCTGCCTCGTTCTGTCCCAGCAGCAGATTCCCAGGGCTCCATCCTGACTTGGAGAGAGCCAGGCCTGGGGCCCCGGGAGAGCCCAGGTCCAGCTCCTTCTGTTCTGGGTGGCCACGGCCACTGTCAGGTTCAGCCTGCCCAGTACGGAGCTTTAATCACACGCTCCCCACCTCCTCCCCACGGTCCATCCAGCCTTCCTTCTGGTGTAGCTCTGCCCACCCCGCTCCCTTCCCGGTGTATCTCAGGCCCCAGACATGGTCCAGCTCTTGTTATATCCAATTTTTCCTGCTGTGGTTTGGGGAATTTTTTTTATTAAATAAAATTTTTTATTATAAGTATAAAATGCTGTCAAAACATGTGGGAAATTGCAGAGTCACCTGTGTCTACCTGCCCCAGCCTAACCCCCACCCGCGTCTGTCCATTGCCTTCTTGTATTTCCTCCAAGGATCTGTTGTACCTAGGGCGGAACAAGTACATTTTGTGCTTGTTCCTGCAGCATTGTAACTGTTAGCATTTCCCTGTGTTGTCCTAACCTGTATTTTATTTTATTTGAAAGAGTTACACAGAGAGAGGGCTTGGGGGAGAGTGCTTCTAGCTCTGGTTCTCTTCCCAAGTGGCCACAACAGCCAGAGCTGAGACAATCCGAAGCTGGGAGCCAGGAGCTTCTTCCAGGTCACCCGTGGGGGTGCAGGGTTCCAAGGACTTGAGTCGTCCTCTGCTGCTCTCCCAGTCCCGAAGCAGAGAGCTGGAGCAGACGTGGGGTAACCTGGACGTGAACTAGCACCCATACGCTGGAGCCACAGGTGGATGATTAATCTGGCATGCCACCATCCTGGACCCCTAACTTGCATTTTTTTAAAAAGATTTTTTTTTTTTTAATTGGAAAGTCAGATATACAGAGAGAAGGAGAAACAGGAAGATCTTCCGTCTGCTGGTTCACTCCCCAAGTGGCTGCAACAGCTAGAGCTGAACCGATCTGAAGCCAGGAGCTTCTTCTGGGTCTCCCACGTGGGTGCAGGGTCCCAAGGCTTTGGGCCATCCTCAACTGCTTTCCCAGGCCACGAGCAGGGAGCTGGATGGGAAGTGGAGCAGCTGGGACAAGAGTTGGTGCTCAGATGGGATCTTGGTGCATGCAAGGTAAGGATTTAGGCACTGGGCCATCATGCTGGGCCCTGCGTAGAAAGAGAGAGAGAAAAAAGAAAGAAGGGAGGGAGGGAGAGAGAAAGAGAAAGAAAAAAGGAAGAAGGAGAGGAAAAGACTAAGAAGGAATGCATTAGAAGGATGCTCTAACTTCCCCTGCCATTCTTGTCCCATGAGCATCTTCCTCCTCGTCGCTCGTTGGAGGTTGAGGTGGTTTCCCTACAGCTACAGAAGAGGAAGTAGGCAGGTTGGGGCGAAGTAAACCATCCACGGGCAGAACTGGGATGTGAGCCAAGTTCTCTGACAGGCAGCTCACTGACTCGCAGCTCTCTGCTGGATTCAGAAACGGGCTAGCCCTCCTGTCCCTCACGCACTGCGTAGCTCACGGCGTTCCAAGCAGCATCAAAACCCATCCCTCATCCCGTGTGACCTTCACTGGCTGTGCCCTGCTGGCACTCCAACACAGGGCCTTTTCTGGGGGGAAGACGATGTCCCCTGAACTATGCCCATCAGGGTCCTTGCAACCCCAGATGGGAGAGACACGGAGTTCTGGGCTCCTGACTCTGACCTGGTCCAGGCCTGAATATTGTGGGCATTTGGGGAGTGAGCCAGTGGACAAGAGTCCTCTCTGTCAAATATTTTTTTAAGAAAATAGTTTTTGGGACACGTGTGCTATGAAAAACACACACACACACACATGGATTTTGAAAGAAATTTTTGGACCCAGATGAGCATCTTTCAGTTCTGTCTTGCACGCACTTCTGGAAGCACCCTCGTGTTGGGTTTTGTAAACAGCAGGTGAGTCAGTGCCCATTTGTCCTTGGACCAGGCACCCTGGGAACAAAGCCAGTCCCTGGGGGGGCCGACCCTGGGACACAGCTGAGGTCGTTAGGCCTCCACGTGCACCAGAGTCAGGAGTTCAATGTCCGCCTTCTGCTGCCAGCCCAGACAGGGCCATGGGCATACCATCCCCGGGTTGGTAACACCTCTTCTTCCTTCCCTCATACAAAAGCCTCAGCAAAGGGCCCGGTGCAGTAGCCTAGTAGCTAAAGTCCTCACCTTGCATACATTGGAATCCCATATGAGCCCTGCTTCCCATCCAGCTCCCTGCCTGTGGCCTGGGAAAGCAGTGGAAAACGGCCCAAAGCCTGGGGACCCTGCACCAGTGTGGGAGACTCAGAAGAAGCTCCTGGCTCCTGGCTTGGGATTGCTTCAGCTCTAGCTGTTGGAGCCATTTGGGGAGTGAATCAGCGGATGGAAGATCTTCCTCTCTTGTCTCTCCTGTTCTCTGTATATCTGCCTTTCCAATAAAAAAAAATAATAATAAATCTTTAAAAAAAAAAAAAAAAGTCCTCAGCAAAGCTAAGGAGTCCATCATCCGTAACAGTCTTTGCCTGGGATTTCCTGTTTGCCCACTAATCCTCTGTGCCAGAGCCCAGCAGTGCCCTGTCTGACATTAACCTGGAGGCCACAAGAAGCCACTCCCAAGACCAGGACACTGCCAGCCCCAGGTGGCTCTGCTGCCAGGCCACTCCCCATCCCCACCATCCACTTGGTCCTGAGCCAGGGATCGCCTCTGCCCTGACCTGCTTGACTGTCCAGCCGTGTCCCTGCCCCTGTGGCTGCCAGCCCCCAGGACCTTCCAGGTCATGTGCTGGCATGTGCGCGCACACACACACACACACTCCTTGGTCCCAAAGTGGCTGGCTCAGCGCTGCCCTGGTCAGCATGCCAGCTGGGGCACGTCTGTCCACCAGGTGCTGTGGTTGCCCACTCCAGCTGGGGAAGGTCCTCCGGGCCTGGGAGCCCCCACTACATCTCCGGGACTAGCCCCTCGCTTTCCCACCCGGGACCAGTGGGGCCTGCTGGACAGGACAGGAGCCTCTCCCTGTGAGAAGTGGTGGGCGGGGGCGGAGGTGCTGTGGAGTTGTGGTTTGGGGCAGCCTTCGCTCAACTGCTGTCTGCTGTTTATCTCGGGACGCCTCCAAGCTCCCAGGGCCCTGCCCAGACATGACCTCACTCGCTTTCTCTCAGTCATGCCCTGGAGGCAGCAGGAGGGAGTCTGGCAGCCATGCTGCGCCCACTTCACAGATGGGAAAATTGAGGGATCACGCACACAAACAACAAATCTGGGTGGAGGGGCTGCTAAGCCTAGCCGCAGGGAGCCAAGTTGTTTGAGAAATGTTGCAGAGCAGTTGGGACCAGCAGCTTTTTAAATTACATTTTTCTTTTCTTTTCTTTTTTTAAGGAAGCCTCTCAAAAGCCAGTGAGCCCACCAGGGAAGCCCCTGCCACCCCGGCCCCCTGGACCTCAGCAGGGGCCATGGCTGGAACTCCTGGGGAGGGAGGCAAGTGTGAGTGGGGGGTGGCCAAGGCCTAAGCCGTAGCTGGAGGAGTTACAGGGAAGCCTCCGCTGGGGCTGGTGCTGGCGCTGGGGCACCCTGCACGGGGTCACAGCGTGGGAAAGCTGCCGAGGCCAAGCGGCCTGTTGAGCCTGCTGGGCCCCCAGCCCTGCCCTCTGCTTCCCTCCTTGGGGCGCTCCACCCGTGGCCCACACCCAGCATTTTAGCTCCTAGCCTGCAGCCTGATTACACGTCTGCGTCCCATCTCTTCCACCAGATCAGCATCTGGGGTCCCTGCATCATGGCCGGCTGTACATGCTGGGGGTGGGTGAGAAGAAAGTCATCTGGGTCGTGACCATCTCTTAGGCCAATGTCCTGAGGGTCCTGAGGACGAACCAGGGACGCAGGTGGAGAGGCACCTGGGGAGGACGCCCTAGGCCGCCGTGACGTCACCGCGCCTATGACCTCATCGCCGCGGCGCCCCGCGCCGCAGGCAGCATGACGTCAGCCTCAGAGCCTGGCGCACACACGCGTGCGCTGCTGGCGTGGAAGGTGAAATGACGTTATGGGCCGCGGGAGCCACAGGAGAGAGGGCGGCACAGCAGGGCCCGAGGCGAGCAGGGGGCTCACTGGGGCTCCCCTATCCCCGGCGCTCCGTTCTCCGTCACGGGCTGGTCCCGCCTCCCGGGCGCAGCCGGCCAATCCGGGCGGGCCGCGGCGGCGCGCAGCCAATCAGCTGACTAGGGCTCTCCCGGCGCTTCCGCGTTGGGCCGGGGCCTCGGGCGGCGACGGGGGCGAGGGGCTCAGGGTGCGGGGCCTTCCCCGCTCGCCCGCAGCCCGGCCGTGGCAGCACCGCGCGGGGCTCGGGGCGCCCATGGCCTCCGAGGACCTGACGAGGGCGCTGGCGGCCGTGCTGGAGGGCAGGGGGCTGCAGGTGCAGAACTGGGATTCGGGGCCCGCCGGTGGGAAGCCGCCGCCCCCGGCCCGGCTGCGTGCAAACGTGTCCTACGTGGTGCTGGCCGTGTTCCTCAACGAGAAGGTGAGCGGACTCCTTCCGGGCCGGACCCAGGCTGGCTCGGGGCGGGGGGCTGAACGGACTCGTAACGGGACCTGTCAGCGGGCTCCAGCCCTCACCCCCTTTCCCCGGTGCGTGACGCCCCTCGTCCAGTTATACAAACACTTGCACCACACGGAGGGAAACTGAGGCCCGGGGTGGGGGACGCAGGTTTTCTCCTTCCCTTCCATCTCCAGAGTGGCCCATTGGCCTCACCTGCGTCTTCACCACTAGCCTGGTGATGGCATAGTCAGACCTACACTGAAGCCTGCCGACGGATTTACTCCCCAGATAGCTGCAGGGACTAGAGTGTGCCTATCCAAAGCCAGGAAGGAGCCAGGGGCTGCTTTTATGTCTTGCACATGGGTTCAGGGTCCCAAGAACTTGAACCAGTCACTGTCCCAGGTACACTAGCAGGGAGCCAGATTAGAAGTAGAGCAGGTTCTGTAACTGGAACCTGTCCATATGGGATGCTGGCCCCGCAGGCAGATGAATATGCAACACCATGGCACAGGGCTTTTGTGGGGAGTGGGCGTTTCAGAACCTAGATGCCATGCCTTCCCATGCCACCTCGGTTCCTCACTCCCAGGACCCCAGGGCCGGGGGAGCGGGCGGGCAGAGATGGGGTGGTCTCTGGCAGTGGCCGGGCAGGAAGGTTGCCGCCAGGGGTCTCCTGTGTGCAGGCTGGAGGGTGAGTTCTCCTTGTCTCCCAGGATGAAGTGCTCCTGATTCAGGAGGCCAAGCGTGAGTGCCGGGGCTCCTGGTACCTGCCGGCGGGGAGGATGGAGCCCGGGGAAACCATTGTGGAAGCCCTGCGGCGGGAGGTGAAGGAGGAGGCCGGGCTGCAGTGCGAGCCAGTGACGCTGCTGGCCGTGGAAGAGCGGGGCCCCAGCTGGGTCCGCTTTGTGTTCCTGGCTCGCCCCACAGGTGCGAGCAGTGGGGGCTCACCTGGGGACGGTGTGGTTCTGGGCTGGCTACCTCCATCCCCCCACCGCCGCTCCCCTCCATCCCAGAGCGCCCGCTGCTGTCCATGTCCTCTGCCAGGTGTGGCACACACACACCTGGCTCTCTTCCTTGCCCCCTCCCCTTAGGTGGAATTCTCAAAACTTCCAAGGAGGCAGACGCTGAGTCCCTGCAAGCTGGCTGGTTCCCACGCACCTCCCTGGCCACGCCACTACGTGCCCATGACATTGTGCACCTCCTAGAGCTGGGTGCCCAGTACCTCCAGCAAGCCTGGCACCCTCCCTTGCTGCCCCAGGAGCTTCCCTGCAGTGTGGTGTGCCAGCGGCTCATAGCTGTCTTCATCGGTGTCCAAACGCTGTGGGTGCTGGTGGGCACGGCGGGGACACCTCACCTGCCTGTCACTGCTTGTGACTTCACCCCCACGGAGCAGAGGGGTGGCCTCAAGGTGGCCGTCCTGCGGCTGCTCCAGGAGTGCCTGGCCCTGCACACCTTGACAGTGGAGCCCAAGGGCCTGCTGGGGCTGCAGCACCTGGGCAACGACGGCTCAGACGGCATCTGCCTGGACGTGCTGGTGGCCGTGGCCTTCCACAATGCGGGTGTCCGAGCCGAGGAGCCCCCGAAAGTTCGGGGTGAGAACTACGCTTGGTGGAAGGTGGCAGATGAGGACCTGCAGAGCCAGCTCCGCCAGAGGCTGCGGGATTGCTCGGTGGTGCCGTTGAACCGATAGAAAGGTGCGGGGGCTCCCCGAGGGAGGCAGAAGCAAGGGAAGGCCAGCAAGGGAAGGCTCCATGTTGGGAGCAGAGCTTGGTCGGGTCCCCAGGGTTTCAGGGGCCGTGGGCCCAGTGACGGGGCCTGATGCTGAGGGACATCCATTGCTCTGCCACACCCTTTTAGGTACCTGGGACTCGGATGGGAGCCACAGGGCCATGGCTGAGTAAAAGGGCATTGTCGTTTATCTTTCCTGCCCCAGTGTGTCTGTGTGGGGAGCACACAACAGGGCCTGCTTGCCCAGTAGCTCCCGGGCCACTAGCAGCCGCCACCCAGACCTCCTTCCCCGGATAGCGTATGCGAAGGTTTTCCTTTTTCTTTCTTTTCTTTGTTTCTCTCCCTCTCTCTCTCTGTCTTACTTGTTTGTTTATTTTTATTGGAAAGTCAGATACACAGAGAGGAGGAGAGACAGAGAAGATCTTCCATCTGCTGATTCACTCCCCAAGCTCCACCACGGTCTGAGCTGAGCCGATCTGAAGCCAGGAGCCCAGATCCTCTTCCAGGTCTCCCACACAAGTGCAGGGTCCCGAAGCCTTGGGCCGTCCTCGACTGCTCTCCTACGCCACAAGCAGGGAGCTGGATGGGAAGCGGGGCCGCTGGGATTAGAACTGTATCTGTATGTGATCCCAATGCATGCAAGGTGAGGACCCCAGCTGCTAGGCCACTGCGCTGGGCGCTGGGCCTGTGGGATGGTTTTCAACTGTGCTTAAGTGTCAGGGAGTGACAACCAGTTGCTACATTGAAAGCTCTGGGTATTGGTCATGAATGACCAGGCTTTCCCTCGGCTGTATGGTAACCACGCTCCAGCTCTGGAGGGCCAGGAGAACCTTAGAATTCCCCGTCCCAGCTGCTCCACCACCAACTCCCTGCCTCTCTTTTCTTCTTAGTGCTCCCCTGGAGGCTGGAGGGAGGACTTAACCCACCAAAGACAACATGTCTTCCAAAGAATGGGACCAAACCCTTGTGTTGGGCCCAGCTCTCGGTCTCTGGGGGGCCTTTACTGGTCCCCCGGCATCATATTGCCAAGACTGGGCACTCATCAGTAGGCGAAAGCTATCGGATGAAGCCCTGCCCCGCGCCACCACTGCCATTCAGCCATGCTGGGCAGCTGGGACAATTATTGCATGTGCAGCTGAGTCCAAGGCAGCCAGTGGTCACAGTCCTCGCCTTGGAGTGCTCCTTCTGCACCTCCCCCCCCAGGACCTGTCAAATAACCATAGTTCCACCAGGCATACCGATATGCTGTGTGCTCAGATGCTGCCTGCCATTCCCACCCCGCACCGGGGTGTCTGCAGGCCAGCAGGCAGCCGTAGGTGAGCCAAGTGCACAGCCAAGAAAAGTCTGGCTCCTGGCAGGCTTGGAAGAGCGTCAGGATTGCATTGCCAGAGCCTGTCTCTATTTACAGCCCCCTGCCGCCGCCGCCACCACCGCCCAGGGCTGGAAAAGGAATTTGTCTGGGGTGGGGGGGTTGAGGGGGTAGAAGATGGGCCTGAATTAGCAGTGGAGCCCCGGGCGGGAGGAGGAGAGAAGAACATACACACAGCCCAGGTCCACCAGCTCACACTGTTTATTGCTGTGCTGTCTTGGGGAGTAACCGTGCAAATAGCAGGGCGTACCGCCGAGAGCTGAGGGCCTGGACCTCCAGCTCTTCATCCGCATGGTCCACCTGCTGGCCGTTGTCCCACACCTGCCATGTGTTCATGCAGGCTCCCAGCAGCATGCAGGCTACTCTCCATCCCGGGAGGCGGGCAGGGAGAGGAGGCGGAGGTCACCAAGTTTTCTCTTTCATGTCACCTCCTGGCAGCCCGAAGCCAGCATGGGCAGGAAGAGGAAGCATGAGGGGGGCTCTGGCCTGCGCTTGCCTCCTGGCCCAGGAAGCCCAGCCAGCAACAGCAGCTCGCCTGTGAGGTAATGCCTGGTGCCGCCTGCCCGCCCTGCGTGCTCCTACAGGTCAGGACAGATTTGAGCCCCGGGGTGGGGCTGCCGCCCGCCCGCCCGCCTGCCCACCCGCCACAGAGGGCATGCAGGGGGAAGGCCACCAGATACCTGTGCCTCTGCCCCTTGCTGCCAGGCCTCTCAGTCAGTATACCCTGAGTAGTCCCCACTGGCCCAAGGAGGAGGGGTGTTCCCTCGGGGATCACCAGACACGGGGCAGGGCCAGCCTCCCTGGTCTCTGACCTCTGTGCCCAGGTGTGCTGGACCTGCTGAGACGGGTTCAGAAGGCGCCAGAGAACACGGCTGCAACTGTAGCCTGGCACCAGGCTCCTGCCCGCCCCCTCCCCGGGGCGGGGCGGGGGGGCCCTCCTTGCCTGCCCCTGGCTGCAGCTGCACCTAAGTTCTCATTAGCAGCTGCCCCCGCCTGGGCACACAGCATGCTTTGGGCACTGGCCATGAGGCGGTTGGAAATTTTGCAAGAGCCTCCAGGAGGATGAAGTGTGATGTGGGCGCTTCCGCTTCAGTCCCCTTTGCTGCCTCGTTCCGTGGCTCAAGACAGCGAGGCAGGGGAGTCGGGCCTCGGCAGCTGCTGTGGTCCTGGGTGTTACACACACACGACTCCTGACCCACGTGTCTTAGCCTGAGATTCTGGCTACCTCGCAGCCATTTCCGTGGCCCTTGCAGTTCAGTCACAGACCTCGGCCCTGAGCACCCATGGCTGGTCCAGAGGACAGCAGGCGTGTGGCACGTGAGTGTCTGGGGGCTCACTTGGCATATGCCAGCCTCACCTCCAGGGAGGGCTCCCAGGGCAATGGGCTGCCTGCCAACCAAGCCATTTCTCTTGCCACCCCCTCCCATGGCATCCCTGAGACCCAGTCCACTGTGGCCCACCAGGTCCCAGAGTTCCTTGACCTGGAAGCTAAAGTACCCCCAGCCCCCGAGGACAGGAGAGACGGAGGGAGGCCACGTGCTTAGGCAGAGGTGCGTGCAGGAAGCTCCTCTGAGCTCAGACCTGCCCTTCCGGGGGTGAGGGGAACTTGAGCTGGGGGCCGTGTGGGGGGAACTTGACAAAAGCGATGGCGGCCAGCTCCTTGCAGAATTCTTCTAGCACCACCACACCCTGCAGGAGGGTCTGGTGGTCCAGCCTAGGAGGAAGGAAGAGAGAGGACAGAGATGGGGTAGGGTGGGGCGAAGGCTGTTAGCTGCTGTGGCGTGCCCAGTGGTCAGGACCTCCCTGGCGGGAGGCTTCTCCCACCCAAACCACCTGCTGGCCCCTGGAACTTACTGTTCTCCAGGGCCCTGACCAGTGAGCTGCTTGCGCACCAGGAGCAGTTTTCCTGGGAATTGGGGCACCCTTTGAATCCTCTGCATCAGGTCCCCTATTACCTACACGGGGTAAGCGGAGAGTGTGAGACGGGAGCTGGCAGGATACCCCCACACACAGCCCGGGCATCCTGCAGCCCTTCCCGTCCTTACCCTGACCAGCACAGAGAAGAGGCTGCGGCAGCCAGGGGCCAGATTGACATAGGGGTCCAGCAGGTACTCGTGGACGTGGGGGTGGGGGAAGAGGGCAAGCCGGGACAGGAGCGAGGTCACTTGCAGGTTCAGGCTGTAAGGCTGAAGGGAACACACGGTGGACGATGCCCGGCGGCAGGGAAGGGGGCGAGCTGGGACGCCAGGCGGCTCTGCACACCCCTCTGCAGCTCTGCCAAGCCTGGGGCCTGGACAGTGGGAATGTGCGGGGGCGGTAGGCTCACGTGATGTGCGTGTGTGTGTCGAACTCCCCAGGGCTGAGGGCCCAGGACGTGTCCCGGCGTGTATAGTAGAGGCCAGATGGCGCCTCCCACCCGAGACGGGGGCAGGGCGGGGGCTGCCCGCTTTCACTCGCGGCTCCCCAACACCCACCCTGTCCCCCCCCGACCCCCGTAGCTCCAGTTCTGGGAGGCCCACCTGATCCAAGATGCGGGCCATGCGGTCAAACAGCACCCGAAGGAATCGGCCCTCGAAGAAAGGCCTGTCAGGTTCCTGGACGTCCAAGGGTGCAGGGGTTGGGGGCCAGCCCCAGGGGGCCACGCGGGAGCTGCACTCCTGAAACTGAACCGAGCAGCAGGGGAGATGTGAGGTAGGGTGCAGGAAGAAACCCAGCCATTGCCAAGGGCTACAGTCGGCTGGCACTCACCAGGCCGTAGGCGTCGTGGACATACGTGTCATAGCCCGTCTCCTCCAGGAAGGCCGAGGTCTTGGCCTCCTCGGGGACCAGGCAGAGGAAGCTGAGAGACAAGAGGCTTGGGTGTGCAGGCGCCCTGGTCTACCCACTCACCCTGCCACGGCAGGGCTGCATCCCACGCCGGACGTGGGGACGCCAACGTGGCTGCCATGGTCTAACCTGCTCCCCACCTGTTGACGATCTCCGTTACTGCCGTCTGACCCTCCTGCTCAGAGCCAGGGCGGGTGGTGGGAGCAGGGGGCCGGACCTTGGTGGAGGGCCGGAAGCTGGAATCAGGGAAGCTGTCGGGGAAGTAGGGGTCCTCTTCCAGGTCCCTGTGGTTGGGCACATGTGTGAGTGTGGGCCTGGCAGGGGCATGAGCGCTGGGCAGGGCTGGGTGGCACTTACAGGGTGTCTTCATAGTTCTCGGGCTCTGGTGAGCCGCGTGCCACATAGAGACGGCCCTCGAGGTGGCGCAGCACCAGGCTGTGGAGCACCTGTTGGTGGGGCTGCTGCAGCAACTCCTCAAACAGCCGCAGCGTGGCGATGCTGATCTGTGTGAGGGACAGTGGCCAGGCAAGTCTGCCACCCACCCCTCCTCCAACCGCCCACCGAATTCTGCTGTCACTAATTTGGTCCTTTCTCCCAAGGGGCCAAGCACAGCGGAAGACAGAATGTGCAGTGAGAACTATGGGCGGGGCCAGCATGGTGGTGTAGGCAGCAAAGCCTCTGCCTCCAGTACTGGCACCCCATATCGGTGCCAGTTCGAGTCCGGGCTACTATGCTTCCAATTTCGCTTCCTGCTTATGCACCTGGGAAAGCAACAGAGGTTGGCCCAAATAATTGGACCTCTGCGCCCACATGGGGGATCCAGGATGGCGTCCCAGTCGCCTGGGCTTCCCGCTGGCCCAGCCCTGACTGTTGTAAACCAATGATGGATGACGTCTTTCTCCCTCTCTCTATAGCTCTGCCATTCAAATACATTTTTTAATAAAAAACTGTATGTCATTCCAATATATGGGAAATACGTCTGCCAATCACCATGAGGCTGGTTTTGGGGGTGGCTCACCCCTTTGGACTGCTAGCATGGCAAGCAGCATTTGGGGAGTCACCCCAAGCTTCCCCCTGGGGGCGGAGCGGCAGGCAGAGTCCTTTCCACCATACCTCATCTGACAGGTGGTCGCAGTGCCCGATGAGGTGGGCACACAGGGTGCAAGGGTCGTCCTCGGGGGTGTCGGGTTGCCGCTCGGTGCCCAGGAGGAAGGCCACGGCTTCCTGCAGCAGCGCCGGGGAGCGCAGCTGCCGCAGCATGGCGGTCAGCAGGGCGGTAGAGGTGAGAATGCTCTGCTCAGACCTAGAGGGAGGGGCGCCTGAGCAGGTGCACGCACAGACAGCTGAGACGGGGCAGGGAGCGACAGCACGCCCAAGGGACAAGGGATGGCACTGTGCCTCCCTGGGCGCCTACGTCTTGGGTCACGCCCCCTTTTCTCTCCAGCAGCCGGGAGGCCCCCAAACAGCCCACGTGGCACACGAATTACACAGACTGTGCGGGTCTGGCAGACAGGAGCCCTCAGAGCCCAGACAGAACCTGCCCTTAGCAGAAGCCAGGTCAGGGCCAATGCCCAGGGGACCTGGACATACTCACACGTGCAGGAGCTGTGGCTGCAGAGTCTCCACAAACAACTTCTGTGCCACGGCCCTTGCCAAGGCCTCGGCAACCACCTGAGGACCACACAGCACCGTCTTACGCCCGCTGTGGTGGTTTCCCACCCACCAGGCAGTACCCGCCCCCACGGCTTGGGCCCCTTGACCCCACGCATGCTGGGGCGAGTAGAGAGAACAGCAGTGTAAGGCAGCCCTGCCTGTGCCCAGCCCTGCTCACCGCCTGTGCCTCCATGATAAGGTGGTCGCAGTAATCAAACCAGCCCAGGAAAGCAGCCAGGGCCTCCTTGCCCGGGAAGGAGGCCTCGTCGGATGGGGCGCTGGGTAACCTGAGGGAAGAGGGGCCCAAGAAGCCTGGCTGAGTGCCCCCTGCCCCTTCTCCTTCCACCTTCTCTTGGTGGGGGTGGGGAAGGCTCTGTGATCAGACGCTTCCCTGCAAGGTACAAACAGCCTGATGGAAGAAGGCGGGGCAGGGCCCAGTGCAACCTCAGGGACAGCGGCTGAGGGCGCTGCCCAGCTGGGCACCCACCTCCAGCTGATGCCCTCTGCGGCAGCGATGTCTGCGGGATCCAGGAAGGCGGGCATGGCGTGGTAGAGCCTGCAGAGGTGCTCGGCGATGGCAAGGCAGCAGGGGCTGCTGTGTGCCAGGTAGGTGGCAGCCGCCGGAGAGGCCACACTGACCAGCAGCAACAGGTTCTCCTGTGCCTTCAGAGCCACCCGGCTCTTCTGAAAAAGACAGGGGTATGGTTTCTAGGGACCCCTAGAATTGCTGCATAGCCCCCCCACCCCATGCTGGGCCACCCTCCCCACGTGCTTGTACCTTGCTCCTGCACAGCCCGAGCAGGGCGGTGATCAGACTGCTCTCCCCGCTGCCCCCATCCGTCTCCTCGGCTTCAGCAGACGGGGGGCTGCTCCAGGCCTGCGCTCCCCGGGGCTCGCCAGGCCGCTGGGGGCCCCCGGCGGGGGCACTGCCGTGGGCTGGGTCCTTGTACCCAAGGCTGGCTGTGTCTCTGGGTGGGGCAATGGTTTCCCTGGATGACTTCTTCCTTCCTATCATCTTTTTCCCCTGCCGAGAGAGGAGTGAGACAGGCCAGAGGTGGGGGGGACGGACGGTCCAGGAGCATGCAGGGTGCGTCAGCGCTGGGAGGGGGAGGAGGCTTAGCCAGCAAAGCCCCCCGAGGGCCTCCTGACCCTTCTGCAGGTGCACCCCCATCCCGCCCAGCGGCCAGTGCTCACTTCCAGTAGGTAAGCCAGCAAGTCCGGGTCCTGCTGGATCTTGGAGCAGAGAACTGTGGTGAACTGTACCTCCTCCTTTTCTGTGAGGGACCCAGGGGCTGGCCCCCCAAGCCGGAGAAGTTTCTGGAAGACAGCGGGAGAGAAACGGAGAAAGAGGGTGCCCTCCAGCCCCACCCCCAGCCATCGGCAGCACCCCTGGGCTCCTGGGCCCCTTACCTGCACGGGCCTGTGGACGCTGAGGTAATGCAACAGTGGGTGCCGCACCTGCGCCAGGACCTTGCTGAAGAACTGGAGCACCTGCTGCCGCATGCCCGGTGGGTACTGCGGGCCAGGGAGAGTGCCCCGTCACAGCGGGCCGCAAGCCGCCTCACCCTACAGCTGCCTCGGCCTCTGCGCCTGCCGCTCCTCCCGCCAGGCCATCACTGACCACACACCGCAGCCAGCCGTTCCCAGCTGCATGCTCGGCGTCTATGGGTGCAGCCAGCCCCAGATCAAAATATGTCTGTGTGTGTTGGGGATGGGGGCAATTGGCACGACGGCAGAGCAGGTTAAGCCTCTGCCTGAGGCTCCGGCATCCTGTATAGGTGCTGATTCAAGCCCTGGCTGCTCCATTTCCAACCCAGCTCTCAGCTAACGCACCTGGGAAAACAGCAGAGGACGGCCCTGAACCCACACGGGAGACCCGGAAGAAGCCACTGACTCCTGATTTCCAATGGGCCCAGCTCTGGCTGTTGTGGCCATTTGGGGAATGAATCAGTGGATGGAAGCTCTCTCTGTCTCCTTCTCTCTGCAACTCTGCCTTCCAAAGAAACACATGGTCTTCAAAAAGAAAAAGTATAGTTATGACAGGCTGTTTGTGGTTTACACGCAAATGGTATACCCCCTCCTTTTTTTAAAAAAAAAGATTTATTTCTTTTTACTGGAAAAGCAGATTTACAGACAGAAGACAGAAACATCTTTCGTCCACTGATTCACTCCCCAAATGGCCCCAATGGCTAGAGCTGAACCAATTCCAAGCCAGGAGCCAGGAGCTTCTTACAGGTCTCCCATGCAGGTGCAGGGTCCCAAGGCTTTGGGCCATCCTCTGCTGCTTTCCCGGGCCACAGGCAGGGAGCTGGATGGGAAGTGGAGCAGGTGGGACAGGAACCAGTGCCCATATGGGATCCTGGCACACGCACGGCAAGCACCTAGCTACTGAGCCATCGCGCTGGGCCCTGTTGCATCCTTTTGTAGGCTGCAGCTGACAGCCCTGCACTTGGGTGTGTTTGGGGGTCCTGGGGCCGGCCCCCATGGCTGCGTGTCATCCTGCTCCTCTCCCAGCACCAGGGCTTCTGTCCACTTCAGTCTGGCACAGGTCAGGGACCTGGGACGCCTTGGCTGGAGCGATGCTGACAGAGCATCTGCCACGAGCGGGATGCTCTGAGTGACAGTGCCAGCCCCCCTCCCCTGCCCATCCCCACATGTTGGAACTAGAAGGAGCAAGGAGAGGCCCCGCTCCGGGCGGCAGGTGCAGGGTGGCAGGGGCCTGCCCACCTCGGCCTTGCCCAGCGTGCACAGAGTCTCCAGGATCTTGTGCTGTAGCAGGTACTCCAGGCAGGGCCCGGCCTCCGCAGCGGCCGTCTGCTGGCCCTCCTCGTACACCAGGATGTCCAGCATCTGCTTCAGCCGCCAGGGAATGTCTGTCTTCTTGGCCGGGGTGTTCTCATCTGATGGAGATTCAGGCAAGAACGGGGTTAGAGAGCGGGATGGGACCCTCGGAGGGGGGCCTGAAGGCAAGCAGGAGATACACAGGTGGAGGTTTAGGGGTGTAAAGAGACCAAAGCCCTCCAGGCAACGCCCAGGTCCCAGGATGCATGCCCAGCTGGAAGGGCGGCCCCAGGCCTGCCAATGCCTCCCCACCACACCCACACTGGCAGGAGCCCATGCTGATTTCCCATGCACAGTCTTCTGAGCAGACAGCTGGCTCACCCCTCTTCCTGTCCGCCCCCAAAACACTGGTTTAGGGAGCATTCCGGAAATGTAAAGGCCTGCTTCCGGGTGAAGCCCCTGTGGCTCACAGGCTCTTTTGGAACTCCTGATGGACAGGGATGTCCACGGAGAGCCCTCCAGGCTGCAGCAGGGACCTCGCTGGGATCTGAGGGCAGTCCTGGCCCCCGGAGGAGTGAGGCCCAAAGGAGAGGCACAATTGGGGTAGGGTAGCTTCTGCCACCTAGTGGACACAGGCAGCATTACTGCTCAACCGGCCACAAGGCAGAGAGCCTGGACCGGCCGGGACAGGCTCTGCGCCCGGGGAGGGAGCAGATAGGTCTACCAGGCTGAGGTTCCTCCCAAGGTCCACAGGGCACTTTTCAACTTTTGGGGGGCTTCTCAGGTTACAAAGAATGCTTTTAACAAAGGCATACGCTGGGGATTGACGCTGTGGCACAGCACATTAGGCTGTTCTTGGCAGCACCAGCTTCCCACATGGGCGCCAGTTCAAGTCTCGGCTGCTCCACTTCCCATCCAGCTCCCTGTTTGTGGCCTCGGAAAGCAGTAGAAGACGGCCCAAAGCCTTGGGATCCTGCACCTGTGTGGGAAACCTGGCAGAAACTCCTGGCTCCTGGCTTGAGATTGAGTCCACTCCTATGTTGGAGTTCTGGGGTCGAGTCCCACCTACTCTGTGTTTCCGATTCAGCTTTCTGCCAGTGTAACTGGAGGCAGTAGATGAAGGCCCAAGGACCTGGGCTCCCGCCACCCCTGTGGGAGGCCCAGACGGAATCTGGCCTTAAGGCCTAGGCTTGGCCCAGCCCTGGCTACGGTGGGCATCTGGGGAGTGAACCAGTGGATGGAAGCCCTCTCTGAGAGCAACAATGTTATTTTTCAAATGAATAAAGCAATATCTAATTAAAAAAAAAAAAACATGAGCGCAGTAATGGGGTCTGCCTACCCCAGGGAAGCTGGGGTGAGCGGAGTACCTCTGCCTTGCACAGTCGGGCCAGGGAGACCCTCAAATGCTCTTGTCTCCACTCATCCTTTCCACAAACTGCCCCAAAGAGCGGCAGGGAGCTGAGAGACCACAGGAGGCCCCAAAGTGGGTCTCCCAGCAGCTCTGTCCTGCCGGCGGCCCCACCCACACCTGGTGTGTGAAGGAGAGATGGGGGGCTCACCTGTGCTCTCCAGGTAGTAGTGCGTGATGCCCTTCCAATGATCCACGAAGGCCTGCAGCAGGTCGATGCCAGGCTCCCGCTGCACAGAGAGAGCAGACGGGCGACTCGTCAGAACACATTGCATCCCGCATGCGTGCCCGCTCGGGGCCGTGGTGGGCCCGGTCCTTTAGGGTCAGGCCTTGTGATAGAACATGGTCACTCTATAACAGAAGGACCCGGCAGGGACACAACAACATACCTGGTCCCAAAGGAAAGGCACCACAAAACGGCACCCGGATAATACATGGCCAAGACGCGGCTTTCAGGTCCCCCTCGAGTCCAGCCCAGGAAAACCCATGTTCCCAGCTGCCCCAGGCCCATTCAGCTGGACAGGAAACACTAACGGAACAGTGCAGAAGGGCCCGTCCAAGGCCTCAGACTGCACCCCACACCCCCTCCTTAGGTGGCAGTGGCCCCCCCTTCTCAGAGGGTTCCTTGACCTTGGCGAATGCTGTTGAGTCCACTCCAAGCAAGCCCCTAGCCTCGCCTCCATCTCTAAGCTCCAGCTGGAACTGGCCTTGACCATGTAACACTCCCCCTGAACTTCTCCAAGGAAAAGGCCACTCCTGGGGCCGGCGTATCAGGTTGAGCCTCTCCACTTGACATGCTAGCGTCCCATATGGAAGCAGTTCAAGTCCTGGCTGCTCCACTTGCAGTTAAGCTCCCCGCTAACGTGCCTGGGAAAGCAGGGACAGATGGCCTGAGGGCTTGGGCCCCCACATTCATATAAGAGGCCGGTAAGGTGCTCCTGGCTCTGCCCTGGTCCAGACCTGGCAGTTGCAGCCATTTGGGGAGTAAACCAGTGGATGAAAGATCTCTAATTCTGCTTTTCCAATAAAAATAATTTTCTCTCTTTTTTAAAGATTTTTTATTGGAAAGGCAGATTTACAGAGAGAAGGAGAGACAGAGAGAAAGATCTTCCATCTGCTGGATCACTTCCCAACTGGCCGCAATGGCCAGAGCTGAGCCGAACCGAAGCCAGGAGCTTCTTCTGGGTCTTCCACAAGCGTGCAGGGTCCCAAGGTTTTGGGCCGTCCTCCACTGCTTTCCCAGGCCACAAGCAGGGAACTGGAAGGGAAGTGGAGCAGCCAGGATATGAACCAGCACCCATATGGGATTCCAGTGAATGCAAGGCAAGGACTTTAGCCACTAGGCTATTGTGCCAGGCCCAATATCCCTGATTTTTAAAGGGGACAAGTGACATTTTCAAGGGGTCACAAGTGAGCCAAGTGCATGCCAAGGACTTAGGTCATCCTCATCTGCCTTCCCGTAAGCAGGGAGTTGGATGGGAAGTGGAGCAGCTGGGACACAAATTGGTGTTGCTATAGGATGCCAGCACTTGCAGGTGGAGGATTAATCCCTTGAGCCACTGTACCACCCCCTAAAAAAAATAAATACAGCATCAAACAATCCCTACTACCCACAAGTGCTCGTCTCTATTTCCTGGTCTTGCACGTCCCCTGCATGTGGCCAGAGAGAGGACACAGCCGGGGGCAGCTCCCTCAGGCCCTCTGCAGGCGGCCCAGCTGCACGCAGCTCCTTCCAGCCTCAGGCCCTAAGCCCAGCAGCACCTCGGGAAGCCAGGCAGCGCTTGCTACGTGTAAGATGCACAGATGTCCTGCGCATGCACCTCCAGGACCGTGCTGTGTAAGGCACAGCAAGCCATCAGGGCAGGGCATCCGGCCGCGGAGGAGGTAGGGGTGTCCTAAACTGCCAGGACTGGAGGGGAAGGAAAGATGGTGCCCACGGGGGTTGTGAGAGGTGTTTGAGGGAGGCTACAGCAGGTGCTGTGGGAAGGAGGGCAGCATATGCCAGGAAGAGCCCAAAGAACGGGGCAGCGATGGGGAGAAGTGAGGACATGGGGCCGAGCACCAGTTGCCTGGTGGCAGCTTTCAAAGCGCCAGGGACCGCAACCCTTCCTCACGCGGGACGTCACGCACACACAGTCCTCCGAACACTCCCTGGGGAGTCCCAGCATGCCATCCCGACGCCCAGCCCTGCGCCGTGGGCTCTGCACACCTTGTCCGTGAGCTTCCCGGGGACCGGGGAATATACATCCCCCAGGAGCTCGCTCAGCCAGCTCCAGGGCATCCGTTCACGCCAAGGCTCCTCCTCTCAGAAAACAGTTATGCCTGTTTCTGAGACAGGGTGTCATCTAGTTACAAATCCCACGGACAGTCTCCAAACCCCTGGCGCTGGACTCCAATCCCTCAGAATACTC
The DNA here is from genome assembly GCF_017591425.1 of Ochotona curzoniae. Classification (NCBI taxonomy): domain Eukaryota; kingdom Metazoa; phylum Chordata; class Mammalia; order Lagomorpha; family Ochotonidae; genus Ochotona; species Ochotona curzoniae. The sequence continues at coordinate 5,611,424 of NW_024465322.1, forward strand.
CAGCAGGGGAGCTGGCATCGGGCTGCAGTGCCTGGGGTCACCGCCCGTGAGGCTGGCTTCCCATGTCGTGCTGGTTCCAGTCCCAGCTGCCCCACTTCCGACCCAACTCCTTGCTCACGTGCCTGGGAAGACAGCAGAGGACGGCCCAGGACTTGGTCCTCCTGCACCCAGTGGGAGAGCCAGAGGAGCGTCCTGGCTCCTGGCTTTGGACCTGCTGAGCTCTGCCCGTTGTGGTCATTAAGAGGATGAACTAGAGAATGGAAGATCTGTCTCTCTCTCTGCACTTCTGCCTTTCAAATATGAATGAATCTAACAAGGAGAGAGCCAGTTCAGGGGACAGGAATGCTGGGGACATGGAGGGGGTGTGGGACACAGGCCGCTCTCCATGAGGACTCTCTCCTGCATGGGGGAGGGCGCAGTGGGACTGTTCCCCCACCAGGGTCACCCAGCGCTCCTCCAGCCACAGCTGTCACCCCGCGCACCCCGTGAAGACAACCTCACACTGGGTTCCAACAGCAATGCAAAAACAAACTCGGAATTTAGCAACTCCTTATCGTTTCCTGTTACGACGCAAGCACGCATGCGCGCACACACCCAGCCCCCCACCACGGGCTGGTATCAGCCTCACTCCAGACCAGCCTAACTGGCAGCTGCGTCTGAACCCCCACACAGACAGCTGAGAGGCAAGGGCCAGGTGCCCACCCACCCGCACCCTCGCGGTCAAGCGGGTGGCCTGCGCCCGAGGCTCAGAGGGGCCTGGGGGCTCAGGGCGAGGGTACGGAGGGCTCCCAGAGGCCGGGGAGGCCACGCACGGGACAGAAGAGCAAGGGCCCCAAGCCGCATCCCGAGCCGCAGGAAGCAGGAACAGGAAGCTAGCTGGCAAGCTGGGCCTTCTGCCGGTCCCGGACCGGGCAAACCCGAGCCGGGCGCTCCATTCCCGAGAGCGCACCGGCCGGCCGCGCGGGACACCGGAAGGGGCGCTGCGGTCCCTTCCAGGCCGGGAGTTGGGGGTGTCCCCGGCGTCCCCTCTCCACCCCGGGGTGCGGGGAGGAGGGCCGTGCGCGCCCCTTCCCCGCCCGGCCTCCCGCTCCGCGCCCTCCCGGGCCTCACCGCCCCCACGGCCTCCTGTAGCAGCGCCCCGAGCCGGCTCAGCATGATGGCGGCCGGCCGGCTGCGCGCGGCTCCGAGCGGCGGTGCTGGCGGCGCGGGAGGCGGCCCCGGTGCGGCGGCGGCGGAGGCGGGGCCGGTTGCTCCGCCCCGCTCCGGTGTCCCGGCCGAGCCCGGCCTTGGGGGGCGCCCCCACTCCGAGAGACCCCCTTGGCTTCAGGGGGAAAGAGGACTGAGCATTCCTCGGCGCGCAAGGGAAAAAAGTTGGATGGAGCATTCTATGCATTCCGCCTTGAGATGCCGGCAAAGCAGACACGCTGGTCGGGTTAAGCCAAGTTGTATGCTTGAGTCAGCTTGTTAGCTTTCTAAGTGGGCTGATTGAAATCAGCCTTTTCACCCCCACTCCCTCCCCAGCCGCCGCCCCTCTGCCACCCCCAGGTCTTTCTGGCACCAATGGAGGACTGGTGTGTGGTAAGCACAGTACTGCTTAGCACTGACACAGCTCAGCTCAGAAGGGCAATTACCCCCTTCTGCCAGCGTGGGGGTCTGCAGGATCCTGGGACCTACAGCCAACATGGGCTCTCTCCTGCTTGTTTTCTCTGCTCTTATTCCAGGGGCTGAGGTCTCCAGAGGGTGGAGTGGGGAGCTGGGGCAAGCTGGTGGGTGCTGGGTAGTGGAGGCTGCCAGCAGGCTGACCCAGGGTTCTCTAGCAACTGCTTGGAAACCTGTTTTCCAGGAGCCCAGACATGCAGGGTGGTCAGGCCTGTGTGTGAAGAGCGAGCGAGCTCATTTTGTGTTGGGAGCCCTCATGCCGGGTGTGCTTCTGCGGCCTTGACAGGTGCGGGAAAACCAGCGTCTCCCATTCCGGACGATGGCAGGGAACTCCAGGAAGAACAGCAATGAATTGGCAACTTTGTACTGGCATCCCATGTAGGCACTGGTTTGCATCCTGGCTGCTCTACTTCCGATCTATTTCCCTGCTGATCCTGCCTTCGGGAGGGCAACCTGGAGGAGGCTCCTGGCTTCAGATGGACTCGGTTCCATCCACTGTGGCCATTTGGGAAATGAACTAGCCATGGAAGGTTTCTGTCTCTCATTCTCTGTCACACTGCCTTTTGAATAAAGATATTTAAAAAAAAAAAAAAGACACAGCACATGTTCCCCATGAATGTCTTTCAGCTGCATTTCTTTGAAAGACAACAGAGCGAGCTCCCATCTGCAACTCCTCTTGAAATGTCGACCATGGCCAGGGCTGGGCAGGGCTGGGCTGAAGCAAGGAGTTCAGGCCAGGCTCCCACGTGGGTGGCAGGAAGCCAAGGGCTTGCGTGGTGCCTCCCAGGCTCTGCCTTAGCGGGGAGCTGGAGTCAGGAGCCGGAGCCCACGGGAGTTACATTAGACATTATGCTGAATGCTAATAAGTCATCTTGCACGCACTCCCCATGTTCTATACTAAGCATTGGAGAAGACTGATACATTCAATTCTGCTGCCAGGGAAATTGACTGGAAAGGCCTTGCAACAAAATCTCTCCTGTCACCTGCAGGGCCACAAGCAGGGAACTGGATGGGAAGTGGGGCAGCCGGGATTAGAACCGGTGCCATATGGGACGCTGGTGCATGCAGGCAGAGGATTAGCCAATTGAGCTATCATGCTAGCTCCAATAAGATCTTCTTTTCAAAAAAGTTTGGAGAGTACTCTCTAGTTGAATGTTTTACATCTGCGTGTGTCCTTTGAGATTCTCCCCCCAGGCTTTGTTAGAAAGACCGGCCAGCTTCACGTTGAGTGCTCCCAAGCCTCTGGAACCCATCATCTTTCAGAGCTTAGGGTCCAATCTGCCCACCACAGGTACCTTCCAGCGAAGGGGAAGGCGTTTGGGGCAGGAGTTACTGTACTACTTGGGACAGCTGAATCCCACAGCGGAGTACCTGGTTTCCAGTCCTGGCCCAGTTCTCCCAGCTCCTTACTGATGGGCACGCTGGGAGTCAGCAGTGACAGTGCAAGGGACTGGATTCTTACCACTCACGTGGCAACGAGCTAGACTGAGCTGCTGGCCCCTGGCCTCAGCCCCACTGCTGGTTACAGAAGGCAGAGCACTCTCTCAAATCGCCCATTCCAATGCGATTCTTAGCTCACTGTTTATTTCAAAAGTCTTAAAATGTTTATGGGGCCAGCATGGTGGCGTGTTGGTACATCTCCCGCCCGTGGCATCCTGGAAGAGCGTGGTTCATGTCTCGCCTGCTCCACTTCCTAATCCAGCTCCCTGCGAGTGGCCTGGGAACGCAGCGGAGGATGGCTCAAGTCCTTGGGACCCTCTTTCCACATCAGCCAGTCTCCTTCCTGTTCTTCCAATGGAATCTGCACTCCCTTGCCAACCCCCCTTCCCTCTCATGCCCTCAACACGTGGTTCCAGGTCTGTTCTCTTGGAAGGCCTGGCCTAGCCAGCCAACACCAAACCATACCTTCTCCTGTGGCCTGGGCTGAGTCCTCCACCACCCATCCTCCAAACTGCCTGGCCAGTGACAATCGGTTCGTCCGTGGATGCTATACGCTGAGCGTTTCCTGTGTGTGTGTGTGTGGCATGGTGTATGTGGTGTGTGTGTGTGTGTCCCAGACCATGTGATGGACCCTGGGTACCATGGGACCAATGTTGAACTTGCCTGTCACAGCGGGGCGGCAGGGTCTTCAAGGTCTTGGTGGAAAACAGGCCTCATCTCCTTCCACCTCCCGGCTCTTATCTGAAGACCCCCGAGAGAGGAGAAAGACAGGACCCTGCCTGGACCAGCCCCTGCGATCTGGGACAGTGTCATGGATGCTTCCCCCCCTGTCCACCCCGATGGGTCACGGGTCCTCAACTGCTCAACTTCTTCCCCTCCCTCTCATGCTGTTCTACTGGTGGCCTTTGAAGAACAAACAGATTTAGGGACCCAATGCAACCTTTTAATTCCAAGCAGACAGTCAGTCCCCGTGCCAGCAGTGTCACACACGCAGTGGAGAGGGAACAGCCAGGATCTGGGCACGAACCAAAGCCAGACCTGGGTGAAAATATATATTATATATATATATATAATTATATATACACGTACGATCTGGAGAGAAAGCCGGAGTGTGAGTGGGTAGGGCACAAAAGTGAGGTGCGGAGAGCAGCCGGGGGGTGCCCCAATAAATTACATTCTTTAGAGAGCGCAGTGGAGGAGGAGGGGGCGCCTGGGAGTGGCGGTGGGCCCTGGCGGCCAGGACCCTCAGAAGGGACCCACCCAGCCTGGCATGTTAAACCCCCACCAAGGCAAGCAGCAGGCCAAGGTTCCGCTGGCACCTACTCCCGGGGGCGGGGGGACTCTGGCTGCCAGGAGACGGAGTCGTCCGGGGCAGGCGATGGGAGTGGGTCCTAGCTCACTGTGCTAGCAGCGAGGGGATGCTCTGGGTAGACGGTGTCTCCACTCGGGGAAGCCGGGTCTGCAGCCAGAGGCTTGGAAGCTCGGGGGTTGCAAGTGGAGGACAGGACAGTGCCTGGAATGCCAGTGCATTGCTCTCCACCTGCCCCCAGCTCTGGCAGGCAGGGTCCCGCAGAGCTGAGCTCCGCGCGTGGAAAGGGGAGAGAGAGAGAGAGAGAGAAGTGAGCCCTCCCTGTTGGCCAAAAGTGTCCTACTGGGCCCTGCTCCAGGCAGCTGGCTGGCACACCTGGCCCCCTTCCTTCATCCTCCTGGCCTCCTCTGGGGACCCTCATGTTGGAGTTGGGGGCAGCGACAGAGTACGGAGTTGTACCCTGCTTGTCTGGACCTGGATGGACAGCGAGGAAGGACCGCGGAGAAGGAAAGGTGGCCCCCAGCCTCCCTCAACTCCTCTTGGGAACCAAAGCCACGGCTGCCTAGCACCCGTGGGCCCCCACTTCCCAGTGCTCGCAGCTCCAAGTCAAGAGGAGGCTGATTTGGCTTTCCGCTTCCCCTGTGCCCCCACCCGCCCCGCTCCAGAGCCCTGCAGCAGTAGGGAGGGGTCGGCCACAGAAGGGGAAGCAGGGGCGCCGAGAGGGACGGTCAGAAGAGCGAGGCCTTCTTCTTGAGCTCATTGCGCTTCCACAGGGCCAGCTTGCCGAACTCCTCGGGAGACATGGCGAAGACTCTGGAAAAATCCTCGGCCGATAGGTGCCTCTGCGGGAGCGGAGGGGAAGTGGGTGGCCCTGGCAACACACCCCAGCTCTCTCTTCCCACGACCACCACGTGGTGACAGCCCAGAGCCCACCCACCCGCTTCATCCCTGCATACCTCAAGCCGCATGCGATCCACCCCGGGAGGCAGCTTGGTGCGCCCTCTGTTGGTCACCATCAGCATTTCATAGGGGTAGATCTGGGTGGGGTGGGGGGGAGCAGGGGACCACCTTAGCCGGACACCAAAACCCACCCCTTCCTCCTCACCCTGCAGAGGCCACCGGGGTTCATGCCATGTTGCCATCCCTGTCCCCCACCCCAGCCCTGCCAATCACCGACTCCAGGAGGCCCCCACCGCCGAGTGCATTGGGCTCCGCGGGCATGGCCCCGGCCGCGCCCACCCCCACGCTCTCCAGGCAGCGGGGGTCCCCTGCCCCTCACCTTCTGCTCCAGTACACAGGGCAGGGAGTTCCCCCGGTCCATCCTCCCCCTCTGGCCCTCTCCGTTCTAGGGAGACCAAAGCCGCAGTGAGCCAGAGCGGGCAGGGAGACCTGCCCAGCCTTACCCGGGCTCTTTCTTTCTCCAAGTGTCTTCCCCAGGCAACGTGGTGGCCCCACTACCCCACCTGCCCGCCGCCACCTCCAGCCTCCAGCAGCTGCCTGGCCCTAGCTGTAAGGTGCTCCTTGGCCTTCGGCTCCATCAGACGGTGCTCACCTGCAGGCCTGCGGAGAGAAGGGTCAGGGCTCAGAGGCCTGCGCCCCCTACCCGGGCGCTGCCCTGCCCCTCCCTCTACCCTGCCCACATCCCTTCACCAAGGACGCAGGGGCTCACCTGAGCTTCCAGAATCACTCTCCGAGGGACTGAAGTCTGTGGACTGTAGCTGGCGGAGGACATTGGGGGGCGGATCAGAAGAGGCTGAGGAGGACCCCCCAAGCTGGTCCCCTTGGCTTTAAGGCTCCCCCCAGCACTCAGAAGCCTCCCCCCGCACCCCACCATGCACAATGCTCTCAGAATCTCCGGTCCCGAGGCAGACCTTACCCGGCTGAGGGTGGTCCTGCCGTAAGCAGGCAGAGAGGAGGACTTGGATGTTCCTGGGTGCAAAGCTGCAAGACAGAGCAAGAGACCCTGGGTGGGTCAGCCCCTATCCCCTACCTGGCACCAGCAGGGCTCGGGGGAGACCCTCGAGGACTCCCTTGCCACCTGACACGGGCGGGCGTCACTAACTATAAGTTAACGCGCTGAATTCACGGCTCCTTCCGCGCCCGACTGCGCCACGTGCCACAGCCGTATGCGGCTGTCGGGCAGAAGTCATTCGTGACGACAGCAAAGGGAAACATGATTTTGGTGCGAGAACGTTCTGAAAAGCCATGCCCACAGGGGCCTTCAAACTGCTGCTGCAGAAAATGTGTCTTATGGAGTAACTCTCCCTGGGTTTCAAAACAAGTCTTTGAATCACAATAAACCTATCTTTTTCATCTCATTTTCCACTGATTTATTTTTTAAGATTTTTTTTTTAAATTATTGAAAAGACAGACTTAGAGAGAGGAAAGACAGAAAGATCTTCCATCCACTGGTTCACTCCCCAAGTGGCTGCAACGACCGGGGCTGAGCTGATCCGAAGCCAGGAGCCTGGAGCTTCTTCCAGATCTCTCATGCAGGTGCAGGGTGCCAAGGCTTTGGGCCGTCCTCTGCTGTTTTCCCAGGCCACACGCAGGGAGCTGGATGGCAAGTGGGGCAGCTGGACACACACCAGTGCCCACGTGGGATCCCAGTGCTTGAAAGGGGAGGATCAGCCCACTGAACCACTACATTGCGCCCTCCATGAGTCTTCTGAGGCATACTTCGTACAAATCAATCTAAAATTTTAAAGTGACTGAATTATTCTAATTTTACTAACACTGTTAATCAAATTCTATCCTTTTTTTTTTTTAGAGGTGGGAGAGAGGACAGAACTTTTATCCGTCTGCTGGTTTACTCCCCAGATGGCTTTTAACAGCTTGAGGTTGGGTCAAGCTAAAACCAGGAGAGCCACCATCCAGGCTTCCCACATGCATGCCAGGGGCCCGAGCACTTGGGGCCATCTTGCACTGTGCTCCCAGGTCCCTTAGCAGGAAGCTGGACTGAAAACAGGAAACTTGAACTAGTATTCGAAGATGGGATGCCAGTATGAGAAATGGTAGCTTAACCCACTGTACCAGCATGCTAGGATCTAGTCACAGCACGTTATTTTATTTGAAAGACTTACTTAATTTTTTTTTAAATTCAAAAGTCATATATACAGAGAGGAGGACAGAGAGGAAGATCTTCCATCCGATGATTCACTCCCCAAGTGGCTGCAATGGTCGGAGCTGTGCCTATCCGAAGCCAGGTGCCAGGAGCCGCTTCCGGGTCTACCACAAGCGTGCAGGGTCCCAAGGCTTTGGCCTGTCCTCCACTGCTTTCCCAAGCCACAAGCAGGGAGCTGGATGGGAAGCGGGGCTGCTGGGATTAGAACTGGTGCTCATATGGGATCAAAGAGAGGACTTTAGTTGCTAGGCTACTGCGTTGGGCCCTAGTCACAACATTTTAAAGGCTTGGCTTTGGAATACAGAAGTAGTCATTTCCTCCCCTCACCACGGAGACAGGTGCAAACTCACAGCTGTAACACAGCTGTTGCCTTGAATAGGGTCTCTGCCCTCGGGCCTCCACTGACTGTGGTGCCGTGGAACGCGGCCCCTGGGACTCTGCGCTGGAGCAGGTCTCCCATCCCCTTGGTTTCCAGGGATCATCACCGCTCACTGCCGACTGCTTCAATCAGCACTTTTGCTTCCATATTTAGCCTCTGCAGCCTCAACACGACAAAGAGGTTCTGACCATTCTAATACGTTCTAACACACATGGTGTGCAAGCTCCAGTGGACAGAACGACACGGGTTTCGGGACAGTGAGTGGAGAATGCCCGGCTTATCCGATCGCTGTGTGTGATCGAGGCGTTGCGAACGCGCCACAGGAAGTGGACACACCTGCGCTGCGCCTGACTGCTGCAGGTGCATCAAAGCACAGCCGGCTCTCACACTCCCTGGGACTCCTACAATGCGGCTCTCTGACAGTGTGGCTCTCAGAGTCACTGCGCCTCATCACAAGCCTGCAAAACGCACAGGCTCATCAGCTGGAACAGCACAGGCCTCTGCACACAAACGCAGGAATCCGTGTTAGAATCAACAAAGGCAGAGCCGGGCACGATGGCTCTGTGGCTACAGCCTCACCTTGCAAGCACTGGGATCCCATATGGGCACCAGTCCATATCCTGGCTGCTCCACTTCCCATCCAGCTCCCTGCGTGTGGCCTGGGCAAGCAGCAGAGGATGGCCCAAAAGCCTTGGGACCCCGCACCCTCATGGGAGATTTGGAAGAGGCTCCTGGCTTCGGGTCAGCTCAGCCCTGGCAGTTGTGGCCATTTGGGGAGTGAATCAGCAGGTGGAAGATCTTTCTCTCTGTCTCTCTTCTCTCTCCATGAAGTCTGATCTGCCTTTCCAATAAAAATAAATAAAGCTTAAAAGATTAAAAAAAAAGAATCACCAAAGGCACTGGCCTTTTGGCAGAGTAGTTCAGGTGCCGCCTGCAATGCCTGCATCTCACCGCGGAGGGTCTGGGTTCGAGCCTCCTGCTAATGCCAACACCGTGGGAAGGCAGAAGGTGACAGTTCAAGTCATCAGGTCGCTGCCACCCACTTGGGAGGCCTCGAGTGCGTTCCTGGCTCCTGGCTCCAGCCTACTCTAGCTGCAGCTCTTAAGGGCTTTTGGGAAGGAAAACAGGTAGACAAAATATCTACCATGGCCAGTGCTGTCACAGTGGGTGAAGCCTGGAATGCAGTGCCAACATCCCGTACGGACACCGATTCAGCTGCTCTGCTTCCAGTCTACGTCCCTGCTAACGGCCTGGGAAAGCAGCAGGAGGCTGGCCCAAGTGCTTGGGCCTGTACATCCACATGGGGGACCAGAAGAAGCTCCTGGCTTCTGGTTTCTGTTTGGCACAGCCCAGACCGTTGCAGCCACCTGGGCAGTGAGGCAGCACATGAAGGCTCTCCCTCCTGTTCTCTGAAAGACAATTAAAAAAGAAAAAATTCCAAGCAAGCAGGCTGGCTCTTTTTCAGCTAACACTGTTTTTCCTCAAGGCCTGCTGCTCCATGCCCGGCACTGTCATGGCCAGTGCCATGTGCGCTGAGGACGCCAAGTGCAAGTGTAAGGAGCCCCTCCTCCCACCCGGCCACCTCCACCCCGGCACTTACAGCTGTGGAAGGGCGTCCGGTCCGGCAGAGAGCGAGTCTTCCGCCTGATGGGAAGCGACTTCTCCATCTCTTCTTTCAAGATCATCTTGCCCAGGTTGGAGGTCACCTAGCAGGGAGGGAGGGGGTAGGTGCCAACATTCAGATCCTCATCTCTCATCCCTACCAGGTGCAGAACTGGGGACTGGAGGCCGGCCCCATGGTATAGGAAGCTAAGCCTCTGCCTGCGATGCCAGCATCCCATAGGGAGACCCAGAAGAAACTCCTGGCTTTGGAGCTGCTTAGCTATAGCTGCGGTGGCCACTAGAAAGTTGAGCCAGTGAACAGAAGCTCTCTGTTTTTCAAGTAAAATAAATATTTTTTAAAAATCAGAATTGGAAATGCCGTGGGAATTGCAGAAGAGTGGGAAGGAGGGACTGAACATGGTTCCCTAATGGTCTTTGTTTTTTTAAGATTTATTAATTTTTATCACAAATGCATAGAGGAGAGACAAAGAGAAAGATCTTTAGTCTGCTGGTTCACTCCCCAAATGGCCACAATGGCCAGAACTGAGCCAATCTGAAGCCAGGAGCTTCTTCAGGGTCTCCAATGCAAGTGCAATTCCCAAGGCTGTGGGCCGTCCCTGACTGCTTTCCCAGGCCACCAGCAGGGAGCTGGATGGGAAGTAGAGCAGCTGGGACATGAACCGGTGCTCATTTGGGATGCTGGTGCTTGCATGGTAAGCATGTAGCCAACTGAGTCACTATGTTGGGTCCCCCAGTCCGGGTCATTCAGCTCTTTTGAGTCCAAGATGAAGCAGTGGTGGGTCTGGCTGCTCCGTGGGGCTCTGTCTCCAGCCCTTGACCCCGGCAGCGGCCCACGCTCTCATCCTCCCACTCTGTCTTTCGCCATGCCCCCCGTGGCTAGCTAAGGACCCGGAACGGCCCAGGCTGCAGTGGGAGCGCAAGACGGTACCTTACTAAGTTCTTCCTTCTGCCGCTCCCTGAGAGCCTTCATCTCATCTCCGGAGTCATCCTCCTCCTCTTCCTCCTCTTCTTCCGCCCCTCTCCGGGATGCCTTCCGCTTCCTCCATTCCGTCTCTAGGAGACACGCAGGCGGTGTTGGGAGTAGATGCTGAGGTTGGGGGCAGTAGCGGAGGGATGGCGGGGGGAGCCTCCCCAGCTGCCTCTCCGCTGTCGCCCAGTTTCTCCTCCTACCCACGACGGCCAGCGATGGGGGGCATGGCCAGTAGTCCGTCTCGATCTTGGCTGGCTGGTTGGGGTCGGGGGGCTGGGCAGCAGGGAACCTGGATGACTCGATGATGAGGTCCTCAATGAGATGCTTGCTCTGAGGGCTGCCTCCCAGGGACTCTGCCAAGGTCAAGGGCGGGGTCAGCAGATGGGCACCACAGCCCCAGGTCTCACCTCCACCCGCCGAACCAAGAGGAGGTGCCATGCCACAGTCACTCACTCCCCTGCACCCCGCTTCCCGTGGCTGGCAACATGTGGTGGGAAGTAGATGTGCTACTGGGGGGGCCTCACCTCTCTGCTTGTAGATGGGCGGTTTCTTATAGATGTTGAAGTCTGGGGGGGTGGTCTCTGTGGGAGGAGGCAGATGCCAGAAGCCCAAAAGGAAATGGGAGGTCCTGAAACTGGGGGACCTCCCACCCATTCTACTGGCGGCCAGGAGCCCTGGCTGGGGTCCTGGCTCCAGCAAAGCTCACAGCCCAGCCATGAGGGGTTCCAGAATGACAAAGGCAGTCTGCTGGGTCGGGGGGAGGGGGTGGGAGAAGGACAGCTTCACTTACCAGGGTGGTGGAAGTGGGGCAGGCTGGTGCGTGGCGTCCCGGTGGCTCTCGGCGTTGCTGCGTGTGAGAGGATCCCAGAGGCCGGCTCTCGGCCCACACCTGCAGGGAACAGGTGCGACTGCTCCTTGCTGGCACCTCTCCCTACCCTGCCCAGGCAGCCATGCCTCCCACGCCCCACCCAGGGGTTCCGGCTGCTGACAGGCCTCTGGGTTGCACAGGCAGAGAGACACAGAGCTGGCCTGGGGGCCCAGTGCGGCCCTCTGACTCTAGTGACCCCCTGGCCTTTGCACAGCATAGCTTGAACATGTGGCAGAGGTGTGGAGTGGCGGGGGGCATGGGCACAGAGCTGGGCCAGTTGCAGGTGCATGGGGTAGACTCACCTCTGGGGAGGGCGGCGGCGACGTGGACTTGGGCGACAGTGAGCGCTGTGGAGGGAGATGTGAGGGCTGATCAGAGCCACAGCGGTGCGGGGGTGCGGGGGAGGGATTCTATCATTCCTGCAGCCACCAAAGAACCCTTCCACCCCAGCCCAGCCTCTCCTCGCCAGGAGCACCCCCTGCCCCCATCACCCTGTCTCTCGGACCCTTGCTGGCTCCCAGGCTGACCCCCGCCCCCCCCCGCTTCCCAGTCCATCTTGGGTGAAGTCCCAGATCTTGCCAGAAGCAAGAGGAAGCACATGGGCCTAGGAGAAGGTGCCTGGCAGCCCAAAGCCAAGGGAAGCCTCATGGGTGTGTGTGTGTAGTGTGGGGGCAGCCCTAACCTCAGGGCCTAGGAGACAAAGAAACCGGCCTGTGACTGGGGGGGGGGGGGGACCCTGTCCCTCAGTGCAGGTGACAAGCACCTGCTAGGTGTTGATCTCATGCCCCGGACTGTCCTCCAGGGTGGAGGGGACACGGAGCCCACCACATCACACAGCTTAGGAGGTCTGGCTCTTCCTGCCCGTTGCATTCCCCTTCCAGGTGCTATGGCCATGTCTCGCTGAGAGCCACCTCAGCTCTCCACGTGCCAGACCCACTGACCATCCTCCATGTACAGTGCGTTGGTTGACTGGTGGGTTCTTGCATTGCTGGGGCTCCAAGAAAGCCAACTCAGAAGGGCAGGCATGTGGCCAGCACCATGGCCTATCAGGCTAAGCCGTCTCCTATAATACCAGCATCCCATACGAGTGCTGGTGGGTGTCCCAACTGTCCCACATCCAATCCAGTCCCCTGCTGATGGTCTGGGAAAGCAGCAGAGGATGGCTTACGCCCTTGGACTCCGGTACCCATATGGGAGACCCAGAAAATCCCCAGACTACTGGCTTTAGATCTACCCACCTATGGCCACTGCAGCCATTTCAGGAGTGAGCCAGCAGATGGAAGATAACTTACTAGCTCTGCCTTTCTAATAAATAAAGATATTTTTCAAAAAGGGTAGGCATTTGGGACTGGCACAGTGGCAGCTAATTCTCTGGGCCCATTTTACAGATGCAGAAATAGAGGCACAGAAAGGTCAAGTGGCTCCCTCCCCCCCCAAGATTATACACTGAGCCGCTGGCATGGTTAGGAGGCAAACACAGTCACTTGGGGCTCTGAAAGTCACACCCTCCTGGCACTGTGGCATAGCAAGCTAAGCCACCTTCTGCAATGCTGGCATCCCATATGGGTGCAATCCAACTGCCCCACTTCCAATCCAGCTCTGCTAGTGGACTGGGAAAGCAGCAGAGGATGGTCCAGGTTCTTGGGACCCTGCATCCATGTGGGAGATAAGGATGGGTTCCTGGCTCCACCCATTGAAGCCATGTGGGGGAGCTACCCAAGGGATGGAAGATCTGTCTTGTCTTTCTAACTCTGCCTTTCAAATAAATAAATAAGTAAATAAATTTATTTTTGAAAAGGGTAGGCATGTGGTGCAATGGTTAAGCCATCGCTGGAGACACCTGCATTCCACATCAGAAGGCCTGGGTTCGAGTCCTGCCTCTGCTTCCAGTGCTAGGGCTCAAAGTTAGTGTGCACTGTGGGAGGGGGCAGGCGAGGTGGTCCTGGGCTCCTGGCTGTGGCTAGCAGGGTCGGAGGGGGGCAGGGGGTGTAGGGGAGACGCACTGAGCCAACAGATAAACAAGAGGAAGGGCCCATGGGGATTCCACCCACTCCCCGCGCACCTCGCGGCTCCTGGGCAGTTCCACGTGTTCCAGGAGGGAGTAGGTGAAATGCGGCTCGTAGATCATGAGGTCAGGCCGCTCGATGTCCAGGATGGCCTTGTCCTTGGGGATGGCCGCCAGGTCCTTGTAGCCCAGCACCTGATTGTCCATCTTGGTCTGGTGCGGGGAGGGGTGGAAGACAGCACAAGTGGAATAAACAGCCAGGATCCATCTGAGGTCCAGGCTGGCCTGGCTTGGGCAACCCAGGCTTCCAGACAGTAAGACCTTCTAAGCGGTCACTCCTCTGGCCTAAGCCCTTTGGGTGTCCAAGGAGACAGAAAGAGCCTAGCAGAAGCGAATTGTGCAGAGGGGACCTTCTCTACATCTGGGGCGTCTCTTCTAGCTGGCACCGGCAGGTGTCCTGCCCCTCCCCCTCACTCCCACCTGCAGCTGCTGCTGGTCTCGCCAGGGGTTACTCACCACGATGGTGGAGGGAGAGCCGGGCACACTGGAGTCGCGGGAGGAGCTCACGCTCCCGGGGGAGGTAAGTGGTTGCTGGGGAGAGCGAGAAGGCGGGCGCGTGGGCATGTGGGTGTTTGTGTGCGTGTGGGTGCGGGGTCTACCCTAGGCTAGGTGGCGCCCTCGACTCCTGCGCCAACCTCCCCACCCTTCCCCCAGACGTCGCCCGCTTTCTTGGGGGCCGGTGCAGTGCCCTGCAATCCTCCAGCCCCCTACGCACCTTCTGTAGCCGTTCCATGCAGCAGGTGCGCGCTCACCAGGCGGGGTTACTGATGGCGCTCCCTGCGCGCGGTCCCCGGGAGAGAATGAGGCGAGGCGTCAAGCACCACGGTGCACCACGGGAGTCCCAGCTGGACGTAGCGTCCTCATCCCTTGGCGAATGTGGTCCAGGCCGGGTCTGGAGGGAAAAGGGAAGTCGGGGTTCTAGAAGGGGAGGGTGGGGGTGGGGTCCCGGAGCTCCCCAGGCAGCCCCCAAGTGAGTGTGCAGGCGTGCCGCAGGCAAGGCAACAAGCCATTGTCCGGCGGCAAGGGAAATGACGGCAGGGGTCGGTCACTTCCCATTGACGCTGCTATTGCGGGCCCTGCCCCTGCGAGGCCACACCTGCGCTGCCCCCGCCCTGCCCAGGCCAGCAAACCCAGCACACACCGAGTCAGACCTGGACGAGGGAGGAAGCAAGCCTGGGGCAGCTCACACACGGCCTCCCTGTCCTGCCATCACGCCCTTGGCACAGCCTGGCTCCCACCAAGCTCTTGCCGGGTCCTCCTAGACAGGCCGCCCCGGAGCTGCTGTGCCTGCAGTCCCTTAGGCAGGCATTAAATAAATACATCTCAAAGGATGCCCGCACCCCACGCATATCAGAATGCCTGGACTCCAGAACCTGTTCCAGCTCCTGATTCGTTGCTTGCTATAGGAGACCTGGGAAGGCACTTGCCAACCTGAACGGAGATCTCAGCTCCCTGGGCCTTAATTTGATGTTTGGGAAATGAACCAGCAAGACAGGAAATCTGTTTCTCAAATGGTAACATTAAAAAAGGAAAAAAATAAGTATATTAAGGGCTGGACCAGCACTGTGGCACAGTAGGTTGAGCAGCCACCTGCTAACGCACCTGGGAAGGCAATAGGGAGCCAGGTGGGGTTCCTGGCTCCTGGCTTTCGATGGTCTTGTCCGGCTGTTGTGACAAGTGAAATCAGTGAATAAAAGATCTCCTTGGGATCGAGGCGGTGGCATAGCACGTTGATCCTCAGCCTGTGGCACTGGCATCCCATATGGGCAACCAGTTGATGGAGGAGGCCCCAGGGGTAGAGGGGAGCGCATGCCAGCACCTTTGCCCCTAGCATCACTCTGTGTCTACTGCTGCACTGCGGTGGGGGCGGGGGCGGGAGGACGGGGGGGCGGCAGCGAGACCGGAGGGTCATCTGGTTTCTCCAGGATTTTTGGAATCCGAGCCCCTCAGCGAGACCGTGGCCATCAGAGTCCCACGGGGAGTCTGGTGCCGTGGCAGACTCCACTTGTTTTGCAAGTCACCACTCCTTGTGCTGTGCTGCTCAAAAGGTGTCCGGGTGTGGGCCGAGTGGCTCGCTCTCTCCCATCCCTGTCTTTACTTTGCTGCTGTCAAACCTGCTTACTCCCTGCGACCTACGTCCCTCCTGCCGCCTCAGTCACCTACTGCGTTATCCGTCCAAGAGAAGCTTTTGGAACAGCCTCCGACAGCATAGGCCAACTGGGGGCAGCACCCATGCCAGACCAAGCCACACACTGCCATGTGCTGATAAGATAGGACAGACGGCTGCAGGGGCCACGGAGACAGGGGAGGCGGCACAGGTGGGATTTGGGGGCGACATCTGAGGCATACCCCAGTTGCAGTCATAGTCTATGGAAAAAGAGCGTCTTTTTGCTTAAAGGTTTACCTGAAAGGCAAAGTTCCAGCAAAAACAACAACAACAAAAAGGAGCGAGGGAGGAGAGGAGACGAGACAAAGATCTCCCTCCAACTGGCTCACTCCCCAAAGGGCCACAACAGCAGGGAGGCGAAGCCAGGCTGAAGCCGGGAGCTCCATGGGGGTCTCCTGCATGGGTGCTGGGGCCCAGGCACTTGGGCCATCTTCCACTGCCGTCACAGGCTCATGAGCAGACAGCTGGACGGGAAGTGGAGCAGCTGGGACTTGAACTGGCACCCACAGAGGATACAGGTTTCATGTGTTTTGCCTCCAAAAAGGGCTTCTCAATGGATAAAGCGGTGGGCATGGGGAGGGTGGGGAAGAGGGCACACTTGGTATATGTGCTGCCGAAGCGAGCACAACATGGGGACACTTGGGATGTGTCTGGGGAATGGCAGATAAGGCTGAGTCGTGGCGTAGGGGGGTGGGTGGAGGCAGACATGCGTTTGGAGTGGGATGAGGGGGCCCAGCCGAGGGCAAGGTGGGGTTCTGTGGGCAATGGAGGCCATTGAAGATTAAGAATTCTTCGGAATCCATTGCTCAGATGTAGCTGCCGCTTGAGACCAATCAGTTAGGCAGAGGGTGCAAGGTGCTCAGGCTGGGGGGCAATGGGGGCGGGAACAGAAAGCGGGCACATGGAAGAGACCCCAGAGACAGCAGGTGCCAAGCCTGAGGTGGGGCAGGTGGCAGTGTGTGTGGCCATAGCACAAGTCAGGTTGGAACTCACCTTAGGAGACAGGTGAATAGAATGAACAGGAGGCTGGAGGAGGGGTGAGGCTGAAAACAGAGATGGGGTGTCCCTTTTCCTGGAGGTAGGAGACTGCCAAGGGAGGAGGAAGGGACTGGATCCCTTTAGAAACAAAGTGCAGGGTCCAGTGTGGTAGCCTAGTGGTTGAAGTCCTCACCTTGCCTTCACTGGGATCCCATATGGGTGCCAGTTCTAATCCCAGCAGCCCGACTTCCCATCTAGCTCCCTGCCTGTGGCCTGGGCAAGAAGTGGGGGATGGCCCAAAGGCTTGGGACCCTGCACCTGCGTGGGAGACACAGAAGTTCCTGGCTCCTGGCTTCGGATCAGCTCAGCTCTAGCCATTGCGGCTGCTTGGGGATTGAATCAGCAGACAGAAGATCTTTCTGACTCTTTCTCTGTATATCTGCCTTTCCAATAAAAACACATAAATCTATAAAGAAAGGAAGAAAAAGTGCCCAAGTGTCTGCTGAGCTTGGTGCTGATGTCACCCCCTCTCGGAGTAGGACAATGGCCTGAGTAATGGCTGCCAGATCAGGGCGTTGGGGTGGGGAGTTCAGAGCGAAACTCATCATAGGTATATGGGGTCATCCAGGAGGACCCATGGCAGGCACGTGGCTGAGCAGTTACGACACAGCTGGGACACCTGCAAATTGATACAGATTGCCTGAGTTCAAGTCCCGGCTCTGCTTCTGATCCACCTTCCTGCCAAAATGCAAGTGGCCCGGGAAGCAACAGGTGCTGGCTCCAGTATTTCGTGTTTACTGCCTCTCAGAGAGGGAGGCCCTGGATGAAGTTCTGGGTCCCTGGGCTTTGACTGAGCTCAGCCCTGGCTGTTCTATTTGAACAGTGAACCAGCAAGTAAAAGATATTTCGTCTCTTCTGGGCTTTCAAGTAAATAAATAAAATAACCATTATTTGGCAAAAGACCCACACTCACGTGTGTGTACAAACGCTAGGCTTCTGCACAGCCACCTGGAATGGGATTTAAAATCATGTCTGAGCAGCAGCTACTATCCCCAACGAGACTTGGAAAAAATAACCAGGCTTGGACAAATTATTAAGCTCCCATCTGCTCCACTTCTGATCTAACTCCCTGCTAATGGCCTGGGAAAGCAGCAGAGGGTGGCCCAAGCCCTTGTGACCTTGCATCCACATGGGAAACCCAGAAGCAGCTCCGAGCTTCTCTGTCCTGTCCCCAAGCTCCTTTTATGCACCTGTTCATGTGCACACCAAGCTCTTGTGGCCTGTCAGCATCAGCTCCGTGCAGGGAGCCTGGCTCAGGCCTCCATCTCCCTGCCTGTACACTGCTTTGTCTCTCTTTCCCCCAGCATCTCCAGGAACGTCTTCATTTCTCCCTGGTCTCATGGCCTGTCTATAGTCACAGCAGGGGTGGGTGTCTAGCTGAGCTATGGAGCTTGGCAAAGCCCCCAATCCCAAATTGGAGCTCGAGGATTCCAATTTCCTAAAAATGTGCACCTGGAGGCAGGCAGCACATGACGGCTCAAGCGCCTGGGCCCGTGCCACCCACATGGGAGACCCAGATGGAATTCCTGGCTCCCTGCTTCATTCAGCCTGGCCGAGCCCCAGCTACCAGACTTGGGTGGGGGGCATTTGGGGGAAGTGAAGCAGTAGATAGAAGATCTCTCATCCTGTGTGGCTTTCTCTATGCCTCTCAAACAAAAGTTTTAAATATTCAGCGCACACAAAGTGTGTTTCCGACCCTTGCGAGGTCATGTAGGACTAGCCTTACAGAATCAAGTTCTTACTGCTAGAATTTCAGGCTATTGGAGTAGAAGAGTGAATGTATGTGTGTGGTCAGAGACAGAGAGAAGGAGAGAGAGGTGGGGAAGATTCTTCTTTTAAATCACACTATGCCAGAAAGCTGTCTACACCCACAGACGGCCCCGCCCCCACAGCACTGTTGCTGCACCTGTTCCGGGTCTGCCCCTCTCATCCACGCACACTCCAACCGTGCCGTGAGCTCCCAAGGCCCTAAATGACCTCTGTGGACACAGACCCAAAGGGCAGGCTGCAGCAGGAAGGGCGGAAAGGACAGAAGGAAAACAAAAACGCCATGGGGGGCGGAAGGCAAGCCCAGGTGGCGGAAGACACTCCTGGCTCCAGGCAGACACGGGGCACAGCTTCCCTCCCCCCCCATCTCAGTCCCACCCCAACCCCCTGCCTTATCTGAGCCACCAGCCCAGCCCCACCTCACACCACCCACCCTTGCATCTCCAAGGCAACTGCAGCCTGCAGGGATGGTGCGATAAGACCCGCCCACAGGGACCTTCCGCCTGGTGCCCATCCACACCCATCACCACACGGCCCTGGACCCAGGTAAAGATTCCTCCTGACTTTGCCTTCCTGCACAGGGCAGCCTGGCAGCCTTGGGCAGTGCCTGTCATGATAGGGACAATCTCACATGTTCTGTCAGCCTTCCTGCTTTAGAGACGAAGACAAGATCCGTGGCGAGATTAACTTGCCAAAGGCCCCACAAGGCAGCAGTTCCTCCCAGATCTGTCCACCGGTCCCCAGGCTACTTCAGCCTGAACCAGGGGCCCGGGTGACCCTGAGGGCTAATCCTGCCAGAGGGAGGCATCCTGGCCCTATGTCACCAGATCTCACCTCTAGTGGGGGCTGGGGAGCTGGCAAGGTGGCAGGCTGTAAGCGGGTCTGAGCTCAGGGCGCACTCTGCCCAGTGTTCCCTCCCCCTCGTTCACAAGCCTGGCCACCTCCTCCCCTGTCTTTCTCTAGATTCTTCCTGCTTTCCCTTCTCCTTTCCTCTCTCTTTCTCAGTCTCCCTCCCACCCAGCCACACCCCCGCAGTTACTGTAGCAACAACTCAAAGCCAGAAATAAAGGCAGGATCCAAGCTAGGTCACCAGTTCCCAAAAACAGCATCCTAGGGTGGAGAGGAGTGAGGTGGGTGGGGCTGGGGCAGGGCAGGGCTGTGTGTGTGTGGGGGGTGGGTGGGGCTGGACCAATGGGGTCACCCCTTTGCCAAGCCAGGTTGCTCCCCCTCCTCTTCCCTGCCTTCCCTAACTCCTCTCCTGGTTTTCCACCCCTGTTCTGTGAGCTAGGGCCAGGCCTCCTGCTCAGGACCCAGCAGGGATCAGCCAGCCCAGGGCCCACCTGCTCCAAGTCTGTATTTACAGCTGGTTGTGTGGCCCGTGTTGATGGAAGGGACTTGCATCTTCCACTCAGCAGCTCCGAGAGGAACTGAACAGACAGCTACCCACCCACCCAGAGGTGGGGCTGCTGACCCAGGCGCTTGCCGGCAGCTGCTGTCGACAGAACAAGACTCCCAGGTGTGCGCAGCCCTCATACACACAGCTGCACACGGGACACCCCACAGCCTGTCCTGTGGCCACATCACACCCCCACTCTCCCAGCGAGGCCCCCCACACCATGACATGCTCTGCTGCTGTAGAAACGCCCACTGGCACCCACCCACGTACCAAGCGCTCCTCCTTGGGACCCAGAGCAGGTGCCAGCACTTGCCCCCACGTGGGACACGTGGCCACACACACGCACACAGGCCTCACCTGTCCTGGCACCCCTGCCCTCTCATTTCACAGCTCCGCAGCCTGCCTCCTAGTGCAGCTCCCCTGATTCTCATAACCTGGTAACCAGGCTGGGGGTGGGGGAGCACAGGAAGGGCACAGCCAGGGTCAGGGAGCCCCAGACACCCCCTTCCGGGCACCATGTGGGCCTACTTTGCCCCAGCCATGGCAGCACATCAACAGAGCCCAAAACAGGGCCCCCCCTCCCTCCGCCGCGGCCTCCAGTGTCCGGCAGCCTGATGGGAGGGAGGGAGACAGTGGCTTCCTCCACCCTTTATTCTCAGGGCCCAGCATTGGGATGCCCAGGTCAGGGCAGCTTGGCAGGCAGCTTGGCAGGCAGCAGGCATCTGCATGGATCCCATGACCCCAGCAGCCCCTCCCCAAACCACAGCGCAGTTTGATAAAAATCAACCCCGGGCAGGTAGGACAGTCCCAAGTGCCTGTGCAGAGGGGGAACCTGGCGCTGACGGCCCCCATCCTCCTACTCCCCGTCCTCTGGCCACCTACCTCTTCCCCACGCAGGAGGCCCAGATACCCCGAGCCCCCCCAGGGGGTGGTGCGGGGCAGGGGGAGGACCCAGCCCCCACCCCCGGTGCTCAGGAGTCTAGGTGCAACCAGCCGCGTCTCTTCCAAGAACCCAGCTGAGCGTTCCCCCAACGGAGCACAAATAACAGGAAGCGCGCAGGCTTGGGTGGGTAAGGGTGGGAGCGGGCGTAGGAGCGGAGCTGGTCTGATCTCCAAGGGCTCTCAGCCTGCTGCTCCTCTCCACAAGCCAGGGCCGTGGGGAGGCGGTGTGGTGCGCGCGCACGGGCGCGGCCAGGCGTCCCCGCGCTCTGCCTACACTTCTCCCCAGCTCCGGCAGCGAAGCGCGTGCAGCCAGCGGTGGTGGCAGCGGCTGGGAGCCGGAGGGCCGGGGTGGGGTGGGGTGGGGTGGGGTGGGGGAGGGCGTGGGTTGGGATGCGCGAGCTCTTTTCCACCCCAGCGGCTCAGTTTCAGACAAGAGGAGCATTAACCCGGCGTCATGACGAAGCACAATCTGCCGGCCATCCTCTCCCTGCACGCACACAAACAGCAGGAAGAGGGCGCGTGGCGGCGGTGGGAGCCCCATGGATAGCTAAGGGGAGCCGGGCGGGTATGGGCTTCTCCCGGACCCCATCATCTTTATCAACAGCAACAGGGCCCCCTGGGAGAGGGCGGGCCCTGCCCCATTGGAGGGTAGGAGCAAGTAGGTACAGGTGCCAGCTTGGTCACCCCAGGCGTAGCCTTGGCGGGAGCTTGGAGACTGGAACAGCACTTGGGTAACCTGAATCCCCTGGGAACCGCGATAGGGCACGGCGGAAGCCATGAGAAGCATCCCGCTTTCCCTCACAGGGCAGTTTCATGAAAAAAAGGAGCAGTACTGACCGTCCACCACCCACCCCCGCCATTCCGGGAGGGGGCTAGGGCGCAAGGAGCGCACTAGGGAACGTGACTTGCCGCTTTGGGGGCAGAACCTCCGTCAGCCCAGGCTCGTCAGTCACTCAGTGCCTTTGGGGTGTGCCCTAAGCAGGGGAGGGTAGCAGGGGCCAGACCCCCATGACCCAGCTCTGCCTGGCTGCAGACTTGCCTACCTAGGCAGCCTGGCCGTCGCCCTAGCAACCACTGCCGGTAGCCGGTCAGCTGATGCCATCAGTTGTGGCTGGGGGAATCTGGGGAGGGGGCTCTGGGGCGTATAAATGGAAAATTACCAGTGTAGGAGTGGGTGGGGTGTTGGGGGTGGGGACAGGTGCGTGTCCTCAGGGTCTCTTTCTGGAAGAAGAGGAGTGCCGTGCACGAGGGGCAGGCAGCAGCCTTGCCACCTCCAGGGTGGGCTCCTGAACGCACGCAGGAGCGGCGAAGCCGAGCGCCGCCGGAGTGCAAAGCAGGCTGCGCCCGCCAAGGCAGCGTCAGAATCCCCAGAATCACCTCGCAGGGAAAGGCTGGTGCGAGGGGGGAAGGGGAGGGGTGCTCGCTGTGTCAGCGCTGCCAGCTCTGCCCAGTCTCGTTCCTGCCTTTTATCTCCTCCAGCCCCACCCTACTAACCTGGCATCGGGGTCTGCCAGAGGCCAGAGGCCCCTATTACATACAGTCCCCCAGCTATCCATTTCCCAGTCCGCCGCCACCGCCACAGTGGCTAGGTGTTGGGGGAAGGACAAGGGCAAGCACCAAGGACTTGTGTATCCCACCCCTGCCTGTATGGTCCCTGATTTCCCGACCACCAGCTGCTGGCTTGTCTAACCCTCCCCCACCAGACCCCACCCCAAGAGATATGGCTTCCGGTGCAAGGGCCCCCAGAGGCTGGCTGGAATGAGCCTGCCGCTGGGAAAGACTGGAACGAGGTGGGTCCTAAACCCTGGGCGGGGAGGACAGAGCGAAGATGGGGGTGGGGGAGTGGGGCAGTGAGGGGGAGGGGCCCACGGGAGAGGGCAGAGCGGAGTGGGGAGAGGGGGCGATTCACGCGGTACCTTCAGGGGCCCGGGGCCTGCGGCAGGAGCGCAGCAGCCTCCCTGGCGACAAACACCTCCATCACCGGCTGTATCTCCTCCCCGCCTCCCGTTGCTAAGACAACCCACCAGCAGCCCGGCCGGGGCTCCGGCAGGGGCGGGGAAGAGGAAACGTGGCTCCCACTGCCTGCTCCCCAGTGATGGAAGAAGACTGCCTGATGGGAGCTTCTTGGGCTGAGCAAGGTTTCCGGAAGCCCGGGCAAGGTGAATCTCCCCTCCCTTGTTCCCTCTGGGGTTCCTTAGGGTGAGGAGAACCCTAACTCAGGGACACTCGGCTCTGGGAAGATTAGTCCCCTGCATGGGTGGCAGGCAAGGGAGCGCTAAAGACCACCCCTGGATGGGAAGTTACCCCGTCTCCATTCCTCCCAGCCCCCACCCAAATCCTTAGTCTCCTGGACCTGGAGAAAAGCCAGATCCTGGGCTAGCTCCCTGCTAGCTGCTGAACCCCAAGTTGAGTCCCTCCCGGGAACTCATGCTGGTCACCCACTATGGGCAGCCGTCTGTGGCCTGTCCAGCCAGTGGGGACCTGAACCCCAGGGACATTGCAGAGTTAGGGCTCCCTCTGTCGACCCAAGGAGTGCCAGTTGCCAAGGTCACTCTAGTGCAAGGGATCCTGGGGCACCGGTTTCATGCACATTCCTCAGCGCAGCCAAGAGGCTGCAACAGGGCCATTATATCCTCCTTCCCCTGGCCTGCCCATTTGTGCCCTGCACCCAGGGCACCGCACAAGCCTTTGGTGCCCCTAGCTGAACTGAAGGGCGCCCTGTTCCCAAGTCAGGCTGGGATGACCACAGGCCAGCTTCCCCAGCCCTACACTACACTACCGCACTACACACATACACACACCTGCCCACCTGCCCGCTGGCTTACCTTCTGAAGCCCTGAGTGCTTGTGTCCACGGCAGGCAGGCAGGCAGGCAGGCAGGCAGGGGTCTCAGGTTCCCATCCCCAGCCAAGGTCACTGGGCGCCAGCGTCCTGAGCAGGCCCTGATCTTCCCCCCAGGACACACATCACAAGCTTCTCTTGTCCACCTCTCTCTCGGTCTCACTCCAGTGCCCCCTGGACCCGCCCTGTGCACTGACCTACCAGAGCCTGGGAGCGCCAGGGGTGCCCCTCCACTGTCTAAATATTAACTCCTGTGCAGAGGCTGGCAGGCCCAGGGCATGGGGAGGCGGGCACAGCTGCAGTGGAAGGCAGGGGAGAAGCAGGGAGGGGGCCGCACCTTCTCCCTGCCAGCCTCCAAACCCTTGCTTCCTTGAGTTCCAAGACCACGTGCTTCCTAAGTGTCCCAGTCATTCTCTACCCAGGCCAGTTGCCCCTTCAGCATCTTCCCACCCCCTAGGGATCATGCAATACCCCAAGCCTTGTGCCCTGACCACCCTTCTCAGTGCCCACTCGGCTGACCACAGACGGTGCCCATCTCCAAGGGTACATGTGCCCATACCTCCACGTGGGAATTAACTGAAGGTGAGGGGAAGCGTCTGGGCCACCTCCAGAGCTCGCACATGCTCCCAGCAGTTCTCCCTTCTGTCCCAGCAGCTCCTGTTCTGTCTCTGCCTCCTCTCGGAGATCCCAGAGGCTGCCTCAAGAGCCCAAAGTGTCAGAGATTTGGAGAACGCCCAGCCAAGAGTTCCAGTTAAATTTCAAGGGCCTTGAGAGATCTATGCACCGTATGCACTAACTCGTGGGCTGGTGTGGTGCCTAGAAGTTGCTCGAGAAGATATATTTAGATTAGCTGTTGAAGTACCCCCAAAAGACCCTTTGTTCCCCCAATCCACCTAAGCATGGAGGGTGGACACAAGCCCACAGCCCCTTCAGTCCTCCTCTGCCTTGAGATGCAGCAGGCTTCCTGGCCAATGAGAACGCTTCTGCAGCTGCCTACAGAACTTAGCAAACGTGTGCTCTGTGCTAAGGTCAGGGGTCACCTGCTGACGAACAGAACCCGGACAGAGACCCGAGTCACTACAGTCCAGGACAAGCTTAAGGTGAGGGTGTTGCACCAAGTTTGCTGGAAGTAGAATTAAAGTTTATCTTGATGCCAAAAATGAAAAACAAAATCTAGGGCTAGTGCCATAGTGTAGTCGGTTAAAAGCCCCTGCCTGCAGTGTGGTACCCCCACACGGGCACCAGTTCAAGTCCCGGCTACTCCACTTCTGATCCAAGTCCCCTGCTAATGTGCCTGGGAAGGCAGTGGGGGAGGGCCCAAGTCCCTGAGCACCCACACGCACACGGGAGACCCGGAAGAAGCTCCTGGCTCGAGTCCAGCCCACCTTTGGCCACTGCAGCTATTTTGGGAGTGAACCAGTGGGTAGAAGACCTGTCTTGCCTCTCTTTCTGTAACTCTGCCTTTCAAATGAAATCTTTTTTTAAAACTGAAAATCCATCTAGACAGAAGATTTCCCAAATAGCCCATGGAGGGTCAGGTGTTTGGGGCAAGTAAGAGGGCCCATGGGTGACGCCTCCATCCCACGTGGACCGTGTGCCTGGGTTAAGGCCTAGCTATGCTACCAGCTAACATGCACCCTGGGAGGCAACAGCGGATGGCTCCAGTTCTTGGCTCTTCAACCCCCACATGGAAGACTCTACTTTAGCCTGGCCCAGCCCCATCTGTCTCCAGCTTATAGGGGAGTGAACCCATAGATGGAGGATCTCTCTCTCTCTCTGTCCTTCAAATAAATAAAACAAAAACCAGGGGACTCTAGAGGGGTAGCTGTTTGGCCCCGGTTAAGACGCCTGTAGCTGGGGTGAGCTTTTGGCGAGGAATTAAGACATCACTGAAGAAATCCACACTCAGAGCCCAGCATGTTGGCTCAATGAACTAACCCTCTCCCGTCAAGCGCCAGGATCCCATGGGGCACTGGTTC
The DNA here is from genome assembly GCF_017591425.1 of Ochotona curzoniae. Lineage (NCBI taxonomy): Eukaryota > Metazoa > Chordata > Mammalia > Lagomorpha > Ochotonidae > Ochotona > Ochotona curzoniae. Next base: position 5,636,990 of record NW_024465322.1, read on the forward strand.
ATGTCCTGGCTACTTCACTTCCCATCCAGCTCCCTGCTTGTGGCCTGGAAAAGCAGTGGAAGGTGAGCCAAAGCCTTAGGACCCTACACCGATGTGGGAGACCCGGAAGAGGCTTCTGGCTCCTGGCTTCAGTCTAGTCCAACCCTGGCCATTGGGGCCACTTGGGGAGTGAATCAGTGAACAGAAGGATCTTGCTCTCTGTCTGTCCTCCTGTCTGCCTTCCCAATCAAAAGGAATCTTTAGAATGAAAACTGAACAACGAAGTTCGCCTTTCTGCCAGCGCACCCCCGGCAGGCGGTGGGTAAAGGGTGATTTGGGTACTTGGCTCCTGGCTCTGGTCTCCCTATGGGAGCAGCTGGCGCCAGGAGATACTTAGGGTTCCAGTCTCCCATGAATGAAGGTTCTCAAGTCCCCTTGTTGGTGTCATCAAGTGCTTGCAAGCCCACAGGGGAGGCTGAGAGGGCTCTGTCTGCGTGCACACATTCCGGGGGACCTGGCGAACAGAGCTGAGGACAGCACCCCGAGTTCCAGTTCTGCCAGTGCCCTGAAGGGGGGCTGGCCAGGAGTCCCAGCAGCCACATGAAGGAGCCGTCTGGTGCCAGCGTAGCCCACAGGCAGGGGAGTTTGCACCGTCTGGTTCATGAATTCATTTGATCTTGGTTCCATTGAGGCAATCCCTTGGCATTTGATCAATGGATAAGCAGGCTCACAGAGGCCCTTATGAAGATCCAACAGCACTGTGCTGAAGGGCAGGGGGGCACTGCCTCACCTGGTTTAGGGTGAGGTTTGTTGGGCCCACGATGCAGTGCCCAGCTGTGGAAGAAGGCTGCGAAGCATACTGTTGCAGTCTCTGAGAGGGTCCCAGGGGGTCCCCGATGGTGCAGAGTCTGGGGGGGCACTCACAGCCCAAGGGCACATGGGGTGGCCACGTGGGCTCACCTCTCGTGGAGGGGGACAAGGAGGCCAGTGGCTGCCCCCCCGGACCAGGCTGCCCCCTGCTGATTGCCCACGGTAGCTTTCTCCTCTGTCTCACATTTTCAGGGCAAGGCAGGGCTGGGTGAGATGGGTCTCAAAGTGACTCTCAGCCAGAAGTCTCTAATCAAAACAGACATGGGGCAATGGGAAGGCTGCCCCCGCTTCACTGCATCCCAACCCCAAGAGGTTTTTATTAGCAGCTAGCACCACCCCACGCCTGGCACCATGCCACCTGCCTGGGTGCTCACAGCTTCAGAGGCCAGGAAGCCTGGTGAGTATGGTTTAGGGTCCCCGAGGAGGCCTCCTTCTGCTGCCCACCAAATCCCCACCAAGGGGTGCAGCACCCAGCCAAAGACCCAGGGCCAGAAGCAGGGCAGCGGACACCCGAGGCCCAGGCCGGGGGAGGCTGCTCCCTGCAGTGGCACCAGCTTCCCTCCCTGTTTTCTGTCCGGCCTGGCCAGGTCTCACCTGCAAGAACCAGAGAGCCAGAACAGTGAGGGCTTTCTGGCCCTCGGCCCCCAGAGGCCTGCCAGTACCGAGCAGGTCAGAGGGAGCGAGGGAGGGGCCGGAGGCCGGCAGCAAAGCAAGAGGCCAGACAAAGGGGCCGCTTCCAGCTTTGAAGCGGTCTCTAACCCCAGCGAGGGTCTGGATGGGGCGGGGGGACCTGAGTGCCCGGCTGGTGGCCAGGAGTGGGGGGGGGTAGAGGGGAAAAGGCGGCTGGAGTTTTAAAGAATGTCTCAAATTCCTGAGGAAATCGGAGGCTTTGATAGGTCGCCCCCCCAACACACACACACACACACACACAGTCCTTGCCTCCTCACCTGGGGAGCCCCCAGTCCTTTGTCCTGAGGTAATTGGAGGCTGTTGCGCGCCAGGTTGAAAGTCCCATTGAACTCGCCAGCTATCCGCCAGCTTCCCATACAACACCCCGGAAAACTGCCCCCATCCCGACGCCCCCACCTCCACGCCAGGATAAAGGTTCTTTGTGATGGGGGTGCGATTATGATAAGTGGGAGGGACGGGGTCCCCACCTTCTAAATCGTCCAAGCTTTGGGGAAGGACTCTATCCAGCCCTGGCCATTATCAGCTCGCGCTGCAGGCGCGCCCACCTCTCCTATTTGCAGGCGACTCCGCGACCCCGGCGAGGCAGACACGGGGCTCCTCTCCGCGCGACCGGGAGCCACCCCTCCTCGCCCGCGTTTTCTCCGAAAGGCGCGGGGGCAGGGGAACCTGAAACTGGGGGCGCGCACAAGACGGCGGAGCGGGGAGCCCCTGCCAGGAAGGGCCGCTCGCTCCGCTCCCACATCCCCGTGATAAGACTCGCCCACTCGCGAACGCGCACCTGGCGGCCCCTTCCCCAGCCGCCGCTAATTGGGATTTACCTCAGGTGTGGCCCCCGCCCGCGCCCCAGCGGGAACCCGGGGCGGGAATGATGGAGAGGGGGGAACTGAGACCGGCTTCCGCCCGCCGCCGCCCTCCTTCTCCGCCCCCGGCCCTCCTCACCGGAAAAAAGCAATGTCGCCGCCCGCGAGGTGTGCGTGTGTGTGTGTGTGTGTGTGTGCGCGCGCGCGCGTGCCGGGGAAGGGGCGGCTCCGGGCCCCTGCGCGCCTGGCGTTCGTCCCCCAACAGGTAGCACGGGACGCGCCGCGCGAGTCCAGGAAACCGGAGCCCGCGCGCGGGGAGGGCCGGCCCGGGGCCCAGCACGCCTGCACCTGCGCGCATCCCGCGGCGCCCCGCTCCCTCCCCGCCCCAAGCCCCGGCCGGCGCGCCGACAGCCCGTGTGCGGGAAAATTTGTTTTATTCCGGTGCTGGAGGCGGGTAGGGGCTAGTGCGGGCGGAGACGGGGGACACGCCGGGATCGTGCCATTCTGCGTTGTGGCCAAGCTCTCGTTTGTCCCCCCCCCCCTTTTTTTTTTGCGTCCCCAGAGATGAAACACAGAAACGTCTGGCCAGAAGGGACTCGGGGCGGGGGGGTCCAGGGCGGGGTGCAGAGGCTGAGACCGGCTCCCTCCCGGGCTTGCAACGCCTCAGGCGTGGTGCGTGCGTGGCACGAGGGTGACGCCCCCCGGGCTGGGGTGGTGGGTGCACCGGTGGGTGGGCGGGCCGGGGGTAGGGAAGCCCTGCCGGGCCTTTCTTGCGGCAGTCCTGCCCTCTCTCCTCCGCTGGAGGCGCTAATGCTTCCGGGGCGCCCCTCCCGGCACCCCCCAGCCCAGCCCAGTCTAGTCTTTGGGTCGCCAAGGGACGCGGGGTGGGGTGAGGGGGATGTGGTGCGGGGAGGGGACTACGTGAGGGGCTGGGGTCGCCGGGTGCGCTTGGTCCGGCGGGTGGGGGCCGAGCCCACGAACTCGAACTGCTTCTGCCGCTCGGCGTGGTTGGGGAAGGGCAGCTGGCCCTGGTAGAGGCGCTTGATGAAGTGCGCCTCGCGCTGGTTCTGGCGGCTGCGGGACGCCTGGCGGGGCCGGCCCTTGCGCGTGAAGGCCATGAACCAGCCCTCGTGCCGCGCGTTCTGGAAGGCCGTGTAGTTGTTCTCCAGCACGATCTCGGTGAACACGCAGTCCTTGCTCTTGCCGCTGGGCTGCGTGACAGACAGGGAGCAGGAGCAGAGAGGGGGGTGGGGGAGAGCGGGCGAGTTGGTCCACCCACCCTGCCTGGGCATCGCCGGGGGCCCGTTGCGGCCCGAGGCCTTGGCGGGCATGCACGTGAGGGCTGCCGGGTTGGGGGCTCCGCGCAGAGGGACCCTCCCGTCCCCTCCCCCGTCCACACCGGGGACCTTGGATTAAGAGGGTGGATCCCTTGGTCCCCTGCTGCTGGGCAGAGCGACCGTTTATCCTCTCCTGGACTTGGCATGAGCTTGGCTGGCTGAAGTTCAGGGACAGCCTCCGCCCCCCACATGGATATGCGTGAACTTGCACCTGCCTCGCGGGCACCTGCCGCTCCAGCCCCTCGCCCTGAGCCGACCCTCCCTCACCTTGCCGATGAGCTTCCCGCGTTTGTTCATACAGATGTACTTCTCGCTCTCTGCCCCCTTGATGCGCACGCGGCTGCCGAACGTGTCGGTCTCCACGATGAGCTTGGCTGGGGTGTGGGAGAAAGAGCTACGTCTGCCCATCTGGCCCTTCGTCATCTGGCAGGGCCGCCGGCCAGCCTGGCCATCCCAGGCAGGTGAGGGCGTGGGGGCACAGCCAGGTCCGGCCATCGGGCTCCTTCCTCCAAGGGGGCTTCTTTCCCACTCTGGTCTCGGGGACTTGAGGGTGAACGCATCCCCTGTCCTACAGCCCCACCCCTCACCCTGGACGGGGGGTGGGGGAGGCGCCTGGGGCCGGGGGTCCCGGTCTCACCAAACTTGTTGCCGTCCTCGGCGGTGGCGGAGATGCGTCGCCCAGTGACCTGCACGTGTTTGCCGCTGGTCCGGCTGTAGAGCTGGTACTCGCGGATCTGCCGCCGGCTCAGCTGGTCGGTCATGGCACCCTGGTCCCTCACATACTGGTTAAAATTAGGAGACGGGTGATTCTCCCCCTTTGCGGTTACCAAGGGAAAAATAGTGTCAATTTGCTTTGGGCGACAACCACCGCTGGTCCATCGGGGGTGGGAGGGGCGAGGCAGGGAGGAGGTGAGTGTGTTGGGGACCCGGCAGGTGATGTGTCCTGCCTGGGAAGGGCATGATGGCTCCGGACATTTCTGAGGCCCCTGGCTGAGCCAGCCAGCTCCCTCCTCCCCAACCCCTCCCCTAGGCTCTGTGTCCACCTGTGAACAAGGGGGCATGGCACATGCTGTGTCCCTTCCCTGGCTTGTCCCTGCCCTACTGGCAGAGTAGAGCTTTCCGTTCACTCCCCAGGTATCTCTGGTCCTTGGAGGGAATTTGGGAGGTCGGGGTGGGGGTGGGGGGGATGGCTGCTCTGATAGCACCAGTTAGGATCCAAGTTCATGGTCATCTCCTCCTCCCCAACCTCCCCTCCCTGACTCAATTCTTGGCTGGACCAGGTCCCCTGGCAGCCTCTCTAGGCTCAGGGTGAGCTAGTTCTTGGACAGAGGTAGGTGGAAGCCAGGTATGTTGCCACCTGCCCACCTGGGCAGAGACAGCACCCTCTCTGCCCAGGCACTGTCCCAAGCCCTAACCCATCTAATCTGTAAGGTAGGGCGAGGAAAGAAGCAGGGGTGCGTGGCCCATGACATTCCCTCAACCCGCTGCCTCGCTCCCCACCTCTCTCCACCTGGTCGCTGTTGGTCTGGGCTCCTGCCTCCGATCCTTAATCCTAGACCCTGTCCCAGCCATCTGGACAGGGCCAGACTGGGATCAGACTGTGTGAGGGAGGGGCAGGCTGTCTCCAGGAGGAAGAGGGAGGTGAAGGGGCAGTCTCCTTTAACCTGTGTGCGTGTGTTTGTTTTTTTTGGGGGTATTAACCCTTCAGCTGAATCAGAGTGTCTGGGGGGGGGCAGGACCCCAGGATAAAACATTGTCTTTGGGATGCGTGTGGAGTGGTGGGGAACCTGGCCAGCCTGCTAAGGGGTGGGGTGCGTCCCACCCTCTTCCCAGCCTGGCCCAGGTTCAGGCCGCCCGCCCCTCTTGGCAGCCTGTCCAGGTCAAGAGAGAAGCCCCCACTCCCTGAAGCCCCCTCCCCTCCGCTGCACAAGCCTTTTATAAAAGCAGCCCCACGCCCCTCCTCCCCAGCCCACAGCCCACAGCTCCCCTCTCCCCACGGGACCTTGCCTGTCCCTTTCATGTCCCCGCCGCAGGGGGACCTCCCCTTGCAGCCCCGCAGACAGCTGCTTGTCAGCCAGCCCCTCAAGCATGGCTGCCGGCTCTCCCCGCCTCCCAGGGGGGCGAGGGGGAAAGGACAGCGTTGCCACCTTCCCGGAGTCCTGAATGGGGCCTCAGGCAGGCCATAAACGGCCCTGCTAGCCGCACCATTGTGCTAATTCCCCCTCCAGAACAGGTTGGGCCCACCCCTCTGCCCCCTCCCGGGCCAAGCTGGGGGGTGGGGGCTTTCTTCTCCACTCTTCTCTGGATGTGTGAAGCCAAGGAGGGGGGGATGGCGGCGAGACGGAGGAAGAGGGGGGACTGCTTCTCTCCCACCCCCCCACGGCTTCAAAGGCAGCCCCTTTCCCCTGGCCCAGAGAGAGGGGGAAAAAAAGGCATTTACCTACAAAACAAGTCCCCCCTTAGAGGCAGGGGCAGAGGGAGCGGCCTCCCGCCTGGGAAAGCCGGGGCGGCTCCTCTCACGGTTCTGGGCCAGTGCATTTTAATAACTGCACTTCCATGGAGAATCACAAAAAAAAAGGGGGACCAAGAGTCTTGCACACCATGGGGGGGCAAGGGCGTGGGGGTGGGAGGCGTGCGTGACGGCAGTGGAGTGTAGGGGCTAGGGGAGAGTGCAGAAGCTGACCCCGGTGTCTGGGCCTGACCCCCTTGCCCTAGAGGTGAGGGGTCACCCTCCCCCATGCCCCGTCCCCTGCCCCCAGACACCTGCATCCGTGCGAGTGGGCTGAGGGTGCTTCACACCCGGACCTGCTTCACCTGAGCCTGCATCCCTCTCCCCACCCAAGACTCCAGCCCAGTACCACACACTAAGCCTTTTAGGGAGTCCCCATAAAAACAGGAGAGGAGTGTGGGAGAAGAGAGGCAGAGACCGCCCCCACCTCCGTGCCCTGTGTCTGTCCCCCCCACCTCCCCTAACCCTTAGGTGAAATGGAAAGATGGGGGATGGGGGAAGGTAGCTGGAGGAGCCGGCCTACCTGGGTTTGACAGCAGAGCATCAGGACTTGCAAGCACCTGTGAGGGGAGACAGGGCAGGCCAGGTGTGGGTATCCACAGCACACCCGAGGGGCCACAGCTGCCGGCCTGCCCGGGAAGAGGGGGGACCTGGACCTAGGCTGCGTAAGGCCAGCAAAGTGCAGCCAGCGGGCGGTGCACTTACACTGTGAGGCCTGGTAGCAGCCGGCCGGTGGTTCTCATCGCGACACACTTTTTGGGGTGCTTGCTCCCTGCCTTCCCCAAGTCCAGGAGCAGATGTGGGCAGACCCCAGGAGCAGAGTTCCAGCGAAGGAAGCCCAGGTCTGTGGAGCCACAGGTTTTTGCAGGGGTGGGGGGAGTGGAGGAAAGGGGAGGAGGAGAGGGAAGGCGAGGGGGAGGAGGAGGGGATGGAGGGTGTAATTGGGAGACTGAGGCGTGAGGCCAGTGAGGCTGCGAAGTGGGTCGGGCAGGGGGAGCTGCCAGCCTTGGGCTGGGCTGCCCCAGTGTGCAAGGGCGGGGTGTAGGGGGGCGGAGGACAGAGCCCCTGCAGGGAAGCCTCCGGTCTGAGGGGCTCGCCAGACTGATGTCCAGACAGCAGTGGTCAGTGTGGGGCAGTGAGAGAAGACCAGGTCCCGCTCCTTCCTTCTCAGGGTCAGCTGGCTCCTCCGGGAGCCCTTCAGGCAGCACAGTGGTACCCCATTTCCCCAAGGGTGAGCCACAGATGTAGAGCAGGGCCTAAGGTCTTCATAGTCTTCCTCCTCCTCTGGTAGCAGCAGGTTCTGGCCTGAATTCCCCAGAAGCCGTGTTAAAAGGAGGCGGCTCCCTCCAGGGGGTAAGGGGGTGGGCTCAGCTGGGAGCAGGGCCGCTGCTCTTCCAGTCTCCCCCAGCTTGCCGCCACCACCAAGGAGGGATCAGTAAGAGCAAGTGGCTGCAGGCAGTGGGCACAACAGGTTGTGGGGCAGGGCAGGTGCAGCTTGGGGACTTGGAAGGACCCCTAAGGCTTCTCTCCCAGCCCGGTTTCAGACGGAGGCTGGTGGGCTCACAGGCCCAGGTGGCTAATCCCCTGGGCAGAAGCACCCAGCGTTCTCTTCATGCCACCTCCAGCCCCTGGCTGCAGGGTGCCAGGCCGGCTGCAGCTCCGTTTTGCAGAAAGGGAGGAGGGAGGGAGGGCAGGGAGGGCCAGTGCTCCCGCTGGTGAATGAATACAGAGTTCTGGATTGCCAGGTGCTTGCCTGGCTCCTTCTGCAACCATCAGTGCCGACTTCCTGCCTGCCACTGGGAGGCAGGACTGGGGCCTGGCGTGGGGGCTCCCTGGGGAAGTCCTCCCATGGAAAAAAGCAGAGCCCCAAGTCTGGTCCCCGGCTCCCCCAGGAGACGTGGAGGGGGCAGGGAGGGAAGTGGGGAAAGACCGGATGAGGTTTGTTTACCCAGAGAGATGAGTAGCCTAGTCAAACTCTCACCTCTAGGTCCCTTCTAGCTAGCTGAGCCATGCGAATCCACAAAGTGGTCTACCACCCTCCCCAGGTACGCGGCCAGCTCCTCCCTCCCCGACTCGAGGTACCGGGCAGCAGGGTGTGGCAGGTCAGGTGTATTGAGCCAGAGCTGGTCTGGGGAGGGTGGGGTCAGCATAACCTGTCTGGGGTTGCAGGGGGGGAATGGAACTTGGGCACCAAACCGCAAAGGATGTCTAACCTGGCGGGGGGCGGGACTTAGCCAAGTTCTGCTCCCTGACTCCCCAACCTCTTTCCACCTGTGAGACTTGGAGAAGGACAGGGATGAGGCTGGCACCCTGCGGGGACTTGGTCCCCTGATGTTTTTCGTGCTCTTCATTCTGCCCATCAGTTTAGGTCCCTTTGAACCCCTTCCACAGGGTGCTGCACACAGCTGCAGCCCCAGGGCTCTCAGATCCAAGCAGGGCTAATGGTCTCCCAGCAGAAGCAGACAGCACAGGGACAGCTCAGGCTTGTGGTGCCATGATGGAGGGGTGTCCTCCTGAGCACCCCAGCCAGGGGTGGGGGGGGGTGGAGGAGTGGGTGCGGGGAGAGGGGCTGTTCAGGGCCTTGCATCCTGGGCACTCTGTGTCCAGCCTGGGTCTCCCTGGTAACGGATGCTGCAGTCTTGCTGGTTTAGGCGTTGTGGGGCACAGCCGGGTAGCCTGTCCCTTGGCAGTTGGTACCTGCAGTCTTGGCTCTCTGATTCCGCTCATGGACAACCTGTGGTGGCCCCATGCAGGGAGGGAGGCAGCGCAGCCTGTGTGCTGGCCTTACACTCTCTTGCAGGCTGTGTGGCCAGTCTTAGGTTCCCAGTTTATAATAAGGAAGTGGCCCTGGCTGGGCCTTGTAAGTGCAGTAGGTTAAACCGCTGTCTGCAATGCTAGCATCCTATTAGTAGAGTCTCAGCGGCTCTGCTTCCCACCCACTCCCCGCTACCGTGCCTGGGAAGGCAGCTGACAAGGGCCCGAGTGCTTGGGCGCCTGCACCCATGTGGGATCCTAGCTAGGGCTGCTGGTGTTTGGCTTCACCCTGACAGCCCAGACTGTTACGTACATTTTGCGGGGGAGCGAGCCAGAAGACAGATTTCTCTGTCCTCCCCCTGTCACTTTTAAATTAAAACAATAAAAGGAACTGGCTGCCAAGGCTGTCCACACATTGCCACCAGGACCATCACCTGAGATAAAGGTGATGAATCCAGCGCCCCCTTTCTGTGGCTTAGCCTCAGTTTACATAAAAACAGGGGCAGGCATTTCCCCCAGGAACCCCCAATGAGCAGGCTAGGAGGGCTGGCAAGAGGTGATAAGAGAACTGGCTGGGCTGCCCGGCTTAATCTCCACCCCTAGTGCCAAGTTCAGTACCCCCAGCCCGGGGTGTCTATTAGCTGCCCCTGTCTAACAGCCCAGCTGCAGGCAAGCACCAACCAACCACCTGCTTCAGCAATAGGTGGAGAGAGGCTGGGATGGGGGTAGAGGCAGGGCAAAAGGCATATCATACACAGTCTGGCTCCAACCTGTCTATTTCCGGGCTCTGAGATCTCTGCTGTAGGTGGCTGGATAAACCACGCCTCGCAATGCCGTTAACTGTGCAGTGGATGTGGCTGTGTGCAGGTACACTGCCCTGGACATTGGCACTCACTGGGAGCTACAGACGGGATCGGAGACCACCTGGATGCCTGCCTCTCCCTCCCCTCTTCTCCTTTGCAGAAGGGTCAAAAGCAAGGGCTCTGGTTTCCACGACCACCCAGCAAACTGTGTGACCTTGGGCTTTGGGGTGTGGCAGCCAAGCTGTCCATACCCCACTCACTGCGTGCAACCAAGATGCCCATGAGGTCCAGAGCTCTGTGAGTGGCTGTGACTGCAGGCTTACAAATTCCTCTAGCCTCCCCGGGCCTTATGTGGGCTCATGAGTGGGTGGGCCGGTCCAGCTCCTCGTCCTGGTCCATGCCTGTTCTAGGAAGGGGCTGGGAAAAGCCCAGCGGGCACACACATTCTCTCAATGAGGCAGGTGGCAAGCCAGAGGCACGCATGAGGCACACCTACCCTCCCCTCAGGGTCCTGCCTGACATCTGGCTTTTCTCCAGCTGGCCCCTCCCTAGCAGGTCCCAACACAGTTCTGTATGTGACAACAGCGTGAGGACAGGGTGGCAGGGGTACACACCTCCCCCGACCCCATACACACTGGTCCTGAGCAGGGACCCCCCTCATGGTGGCATCAGAACCCGTGGAATACCTGTGACACACTGTTAGCTGAGAGCAGAGGCCAGGGCTGGGCAGGGGCCCAGGAGCTAAGGAGGTGTGGTGTGTGTGAAGTGGGTAGGTCCCAGGAGGAGAGAGGGCGAGTGGTGGAGAAGCCGGGGTGCGGTTTTATGGCCACCCTTTGCTGGGCATGAAATTGGGGAAGGCGGCGTCCTTGCCATGAGGATGGGAGAGCTCCGGGGTGGGAAGGGGGATGTTCAGATATAGCAAAACTGGGTCCAGCGCTATATGGTTAAATTTTCACCTTGCATGCGCCAGGATCCCATGTGGGCACTGGTTCCTGTCCTGGCTGCTCTACTTCCCTTCCAGCTCCTTGCTTGTGGCCTGAAGCAGCAGCAGAGGATGGCCCAAAGCCTTAGGACCCTGCACGCGGGTGGGAGACCTGGAGGAAGTCCCTAGCTCCTGACTTTGGATCAGCTCAGCTCTAGCCATTGTGGCCACTTGGGGAGTGAACCTGCAGATGGAAGATAGTTCTCTGTGAATGTGCCTTTCCAAATAAAAATAAATAAAATATTTAAAAGAAAAATCAGGTACAGCAATCTTTATTGTGACTCCCTCCCCACAGCCCCTTGCCCCCACCCTAGAACCCATGGCACTTGGACACAGGTGCAAGGTGGGGGGTGGGTGCACCTGCTCACACTGAGGGCTCCCCTCACCACCCCCGCCACCCCCCACCGCCAACACACAGCTCCAGCCACTCTGGGCTCCTCCTCATTTCTTGGGTCCTGGCTTCTTGGGGCGGGGTGTGGACTTGGCCTGCGGGAGAGTGGTGAAGGGAAGGCTCTGGTCTCCAGGTCTCTCCCCCGCCCTCCGCAAGAGACGCCCCCCACCCTTCTGAGATCCACTCACCTTCTGCCCTGGGCTCCTGACTTGAAGATTAGACCTGGGGTGGAGGGGAGTGGAGCTGTGAGGAAGGAGGGGAGGAGCCAGCTCAACTCAATGCTGGGCTGGGCCCCCCCTCAGGTCCCTCAGGCAGGCTGTTCCCCCCCAAGGCTGGGGGGGAGCCCTGCGCCTTGCTCAGGGACCAGGGACCAGCCTGCCTTTTAAGATACGATTCCCCATCCCCTTAACTCTCATCTGTTTTTCATCTAGTGTCTTTTACCTTATAAAAGGAATGTTAACCACCTTGCCCAAAAGATGGCAGGCAAGAAGTCACTTATTTACATGTGGGAGTCCTGGTGGTGGGGAGGGGGTGTCAGACTTCTCGATATGTGAGATACAGTGAGAATGAACGATTTGCTAACTTCTTAACTCCCGCCTCCTGCAGGCAGCTGATTGTTCACGGTCCTCAGGTGGCGGGCCACTGAGCAGACAGGACACTGTGCTGGGAGACAACGGGCAAGGCCTCCCTTCCTGCTGTTTCAGTGATGTCATGGCACAGAATCTCCCCCAAGCTTTGGACGAGTCCTTTGGAAGGTCCCAGGTTCACAGAAAGGTCATGCCCCGGCTCCAGGCTGTCGTGTGTGTGTGTGTGTGTGGCTGTCGTGTGTGTGTGTGTGTGTGGCTGTCGTGTGTGTGTGTGTGTGGCTGTCGTGTGTGTGTGTGTGTGTGTGTGTGTGTGTGTGTGTGTGTGTGTGGCTGTCGTGTGTGTGTGTGTGTGTGTGTGTGTGTGTGTGTGTAGGTATGTGTGTGCCGTGTGTGCCCACATACCATGCGCTCTCTAGCACTCTCGCCTGTGCTAACAGATCTGGGTGAACCTGGTAGATGGAAACAGTTACCTCAGCACCTCGTCTTCCTTGCCCAGCTTCTTCTTCTGGGAACAAAGAACAAGCATTATGAAGGGAGCTGGGCGAGGGCCAGGGCAGGCGCCCTAAGGTCCGCGAGGCTCCTGCCGAGCACTTGGCTGTGGCTGCGGCCTGTTCTGCACAACAGCACCTTGGGGGGCCCCCAGCCGGCCCGGGATCTGGGTGCCAGGTGCTTCCCAAGTCCCTGAGAAGAGCCAGGCTCTGTCACCCACCTTGGCCACGCTCGCTTGCTTCACAGACATCTGCCTCTTGGTGGGTTTCCTAGGGCTGTCCTGCAGGGAGGTGTCTGCGTCACTGTCACCTTCCTCATCCTCTTCCTCCTCTTCCTCTTCTTCCTCCTCTTCCTCTTCTTCTTCTTCCCAGGATTGGTCTGACGTTTCTGGGTTGGCAGGGGAAAGGAGAGGCGCATCAAAGGCTTGGGGGCCACGCCTACCTCCCATCCAGGCTGCTGTGCCCTTGTAACCCCCATGTGCCCCTGTGGGGGACAGGGCTGGTAGGGCTGCTCTGGGCCAGCTCCCATAGGAGGCTGGTGTGGGGTGCCTGCAACTAGTGGCTGAGATGTCCTAAGGGGGCAGGGGGTGGGGCAAGTGAGTGCCCTGTGGAAGAGGGGCTGGTTAGTGGAGAGCAGAGGTCAGCCAGCAGTGGGCAAGCAAGCAGAGAACTGGGCACTTCCACTGCAGGCTCTGACCGTCACACTGCCCTTCGGGGTACTGGTTCCTACAGTTCCAGAAGGGTTCCTGTGTTCTGAGGCCTCGCAGGTGCCCAGCCCTGCACTGTGGGCCGTGCACTGGCACCAGGTCTCTGCCGGGACTCACCGTAACATTCCTTACCGCTGAGGAACATGGGGCCCGAGCCGGCCCGCAGCTGGAAAGTGACGGGAGGGGAAAGGTCCACTGAGGACAAGGCAACCTGCAAGGGAGAAGGAGGGGAAGGGACGGGGCAGGGGTGCTCAGGGCTCACCCCTCCCTCAACACGCACTCGCGCCTGCTCAGGTGGGTGTGTCCAGTACAAGAAGGTTGTGCACCTGGCCAGTCCTTGCCACCAAGATCATCACAAGAGGGGCTTCTAGGCAGGGGTGAGGGGCAGCTGTGAGCGGGAGGAATGTATCCCCACTCCCTGGATATAAGAGGTGCCAGGCCCTGCCCCCTGCCAACGTCTGCCCTGTGAGTACATGGCCAGTTGGCATGTACTCTGGACGCCAGGGAGGGAGAAATGCAATCAACTAGAATCTTGACCTTACACTTATGGGAGTCCCTCAGGCTCTGTGGGTTGAACCTCCAGAAGGTTGTGGCAACCATGCCACTGAGATGCCCACCTGATGCAGCTGATGCCCGGTGCCCAGCAGAGCCTGGCTTGTGCTTGACGTCACCTCTGGACATCCAGCACAGTCGATGGACAGCTGGCAGTTTCTCCCCATTGCCACGGCTAAAGAATGCTCTAGAACAGCGGCGAGGATGGCTGGGGGTGTCTGAGTGTCTCCCACTAGCCAGGCACTGAGCTGAACCCGCCCGCCCGCCTGCCTGCCTGCCTTATTTCATTTCAGTCCTCAGAGAGGCCCCTGGTGGCGGGAGGAGGAACCCAAGGCTTTGCAGAGCAGCTCAGAGCTGTGGGACCACAAGCAGGGGAGCTGTGAGGAGAGGCGACACCAGGCAGGAAGGGGAGTGTCAGGTGTCAGACAGGCAGTGGGGCAGGTGTGAGAGCAAGGGCCCAGAGGATGCGCCTGCCAGCAACCAGCGCCTCAGAGTTTCAGGCTTACCTCTGGCCAAGAGAGGAGGAGGAGGGGGAAGAGGGTTACAACCGGGACCCCTGGGGGAGGCTGGCACCCCTACTAAAAGGGGTCCAGCGTGAGTGATGAAGATGCAAAGTACCCAAACCCCAGGACTCCCAGCGAGCCTGCCGCAGGCTCGGCCTCCAGGACAGGCAGAGAAGCAGGAATGAGAAATCTCCTGTGAGAGCCAGATGGGGCCTAGTGGGTTAAGACCCCCAGTTCGCTGCTGGAGCATTTGGGCTCAGTTCTCCACTGTGGTTCCTGACTCCAGCTTCCTGTTAATACAGGAAGTCAGCAGCGATGGCTCACAGGGTTGCTTCCTGCCAGCCCCGCGGGAACTCTAGCTGCTGTGGGGCTCTGGGAGCAGGAGCCAATCACGGGAACAGTTTTTCGCTTGATAAAATTTGGATAATAAAGAGCCCGGTCACCCTTAGCTGTAGCCCTCACTTCTGTAAGGCCTCCGTGTGCTTGCTGGGGAATGCCCAAAGCAGGTGACGTTAGCGTGAGATCCCAGGCTGGTCACAAAGGTCCTGTAGTGAGGAGTAGCAGCCCACACGCACGCCCTGCACTGGGACACTCCTCAGCCCGACACACAGCACCCAGGTGGAAACCCTCAAAGAAGACCAGCTCCCCCAAGAAAACTGCAAACCACACAAGCCCACTGCGGTCGCAGAAGGAGAATGCCTGCAGACCAACACAGCTAGGGACTGGAGAACTCTCAAGCTGTGAAACCCTGAAATGGGTTTGGTTAAAGGCAAATGTACAGGGGAGGGCCGCCTGCAATGCCACGCTTCATATCTAAGCGCCAGTGGGAGATCTGCTTGCTCCACTTCCCACGCAGCTCCCTGTGGCTGCACCTGGGTGAGGATGACCCAAGCGCTCGGGCCCCTGCACGCGGGAGACCCGGAAGAAGCTCCTGGTTTTCGGTCGGCCCAGTTCAATCCTTGTGGCCGTAGGGAAGTGAATCAATGAATGAAAGATCTCTGTCACTCTTTCAAATAAATAAATCTTTTGTAAAAAATAGAAAAACAGAGGGCAGCACCAGAGTATAGTAGCTTAAGCCTCTGCTTGCAGCACTGGCATTCCACGTGGGTACCAGTTCAAGTGCCGGCTGCTCCACTTCTAATCCAGCTCTCTGCTAATGCACCCGAGAAAGTGGTGGAGGATGGCCCCAACCCTTGGGCTCCTGCACCCATGGGGGAGACCCGGTTCCTGGCTCTGGGCTTCAGACTGGCCCAGCTCTATCCCTTACAACCTTTTGAAGAATAAGCCAGCAAATGGAAGATCTCTTTCCTTCTCCAACTCTTCCTCTCGAATGAAAAATATTTGAAATATTTTAAGAAGCACAAAGCTGAGAGAATGTGTACACAGTAATCAGGAGGAAAAATAAAAAGAGCCAAATATAGCTTTTAAGGTATGAAAAAGTGAAACTCTGGGTCTGGCACGGTAGCCTAGTGGCTGAAGTCTTAGCCTCGCATGTACCAGGATCCCAAATGGGGGCCAGTTCATGTCCCGGCTGCTCCACTTCCCATCCAGCTCCTGCTTGTGGCCTGGGAAAGCAGCAGAGGACGGCCCAAAGCCTTGGGACCCCGTACACGCGTGAGACATCTGGAAGAAGCTCCTGGCTCCTGGCTTCAGCTCAGCTTAGCCCCGGCCCTTGTGACCACCTAGGGGGTGAACCAGCAGATGGAAGATCTTTGTTTTTCTCTCTGTAAAATCTGCCTTTCCAATAAAAACAAACAAACAAACAAACAAACAAAAAAACACACAGAAAAGAAAAGCAAGTCTAGCATTTATGCTAGGAGCAAGTCACGTACAAGCCAGGAGCACAAAAGGACTGATATTTAATTCCTATCACCACCACAATCATGGATTAAGTCAGAAAAAAACTCAGAAGTATGTGCCCTGGAAAAATGTCTGTTACAATTTAATCCTCATCATGATTGAAAAAATATGTATTTGAAAGGCCAAGTTACAGAGAGCGACAGACACAAAGAGACCTTTCTTTGGCTGTTTCACTCCCCAGCTGGCCGCAACAGCCAAAGACGGGCTGGTTCAGTCAGGAGCCCAGAACTGCACTGGGGTCTCCTGCACAGGTGCAGGGACCCAAGGCCTTGGGCCATCCTCTGCTGCTTTCCCAGGTGCAATAGCAGGGAGTTGGAGTGGAAACGGAGCAGCCAGGACTCGAATGCAAGCTCATCTGAGATTGGCAGCTTAATCTACTACACCACCACACCATTCCCCCCCACCCTTCCTGCCCTGCAAATATGGCAAAAACAGAGTGGGACTCGAGGAGTCCTCTTCGGCCTGACAAGCAGTGTTTGCCAATCACTCCACAGTGGCCAGGAAGACGACAGGTGTCAGCTCCAGCATAGCCAGCCAGCACAGAACTGGCGGCCCAGCCCCATGACAAACAGGCCAACAGAAAAAAATCTCAACTTGCCATTATTCCCAAACACAGCAGATCGACGGGAAACGAGAATTTCAGCCAAATGCATAAGCCATCCATGGTGTTTCAGGCACCGGCAGGCAACGTTTTAAAAATGTGATTTGGGTTGCATGTCAGGGTTCCAGAACTGGCTCCCGCTTCCACCTAGAGCACGCCTGGGAGAGGGGAGGTGCTGGCTCAGGTCGTCGGGAGATGGAGTGTCTGACCCAGCACCTGGCTTGCCGTGGCGAACGTTCGGGACGGTGAACCGGTGCCTGGGAGCTGTCTGCCTCTTGGCCACTCCCACTGATACAGCAACTTCGAAACCGTGATGGTGGAAGAGCAGTCATTCCACCTGCTGCAGTTCCCCACAGGCCCGGCACAGCCACACTCCTGGAGAAAGCCTACACCTGCCCTGCCCTGGGGTGGGGATGGGGCTCACCATGGGCAGGACAGAGGTCTGCAGGCAGGCAATGGTGATGGGTAGGACCTTCTTGTCTTCCTGGCCTGCTGGGGACATGACCTCCACGCGGTGCAGCTCGTCTTTCGCTTTCTCTCCCAAGCAAATCTGAGTTGCAAACAGACCAACAGACGTACCTCATCACCCTTGGGAGACGGTGGGAGAACCCATGTCACCCGTGGGGTCTGCTTTGCCCTCTGGCGTCAGGGGTTGGAGAGGGAGTGAGGAAGAGGGGGCACCCACTGTGTTCAGCCACAGCCTGCAGTACTCCTTCCCCTCCATGCGGGGCTTCCAGGTGCAAGTTCGCTTCTCTTGACTCAGCTCACATCCTGCAAGCGAGAAGGGAGGGGTGTGGAGAGGGCGGTGGGCAGGGCTCTGCCCTGGAGCTGGGGGCTCGCTCCTCCTCACTCACCCCAGGGCAGTATCCTCACAGGTCTATCCCCCGTGTTGCTGTCGCTACTGAAGTTCATGATGTCCGTCTCGCGTGGGAGCTGGCCTGGGTGGCAGACAGGACAAGGACGTGCTGTGAGAGGCCGGCTCCCAGGCCACGCTGGCGCTCACCCTGCTGGGTAATGTTGAGAACTGGCCGGCAGCATTCGCTGGAGAGGCCTTGGTTTCCCCCACCCCCAGGTGCCTGCCACACTCAAGGGCTTCTGAGAAGCTCCTAGACAATGACTAGTGGGCAGAACGGCCCAGGAACACCCAGAGGGGAGCGGTGGAAGGCCGCCGGATGACAGGTGCCAAGCCAGGGTCACAGAAAGAGCACCTTGTGGTTAGAGTGGCTGCAGGGTGCGATGAAACGCACAGGTTTTCCCAAGGAGGACGAGAGAAGGCTTCAGGTGGAGGAGGCGCCGTTTCCCGTGATGGGAACAGTACACACCGCTAATGCCTGCCGATAGCACTTGTACTCCCCCTAAGATGTACAAAGGGTGGGGGGCTGGGGTTGTGGCACAGAGGGTTAACCTGCCACCCATGACAACGGCACCCTATATTGAGCAGTCCCAGCTGCTCCACTCCTGATCCAACTCTTGTTAACGCATGGTCTTCAGCCTGACTCAGCCCCGTGCTATTGTGGACATCCGGGGGGTGAACCAGCAGATGAAGGATTCTCTCTCATTTTGCCTTTCAAATGACAGTTAATTCGTTTTTTTAAAGATCTGTCTCATTTATTCCAAAAATACAGCTACAGAGAGTGAAAAAAAAAAAAAGGAGAGCGCTGGCTAGTTCGCACCGAATTCCGCACCGAATTCCGCACCGAAGGGCCAGGCTAACGCCAAGGGTTTCTTTTACACCTCTGGTATTGGCATCAGGTATCCGAGTGCTTGAGCCGTCTACCACTGCTTTCCCAGGCACACTCACAGTTGGACTGGCAGGGGAGCAGCGGAGACTCCAACTGGCACCCACATGGGATGCTGGCACCGCAGGCACTGGCTTAACCTGCCCAGCCACAATTAAATCTTTAAAAAACAAATAAAACAGCAGTACTTCTATGGGGGAGAAGATGATATTAGAAGCAAGGGTGGGGTTTGCGCTGGGGTCCCCTGGCTGCCCTTGGCACCCTCCCAGCCCTTGTTGGGTATGACCTGCATGAGGGTCAGGGGTGGAAAAGGGGTGCAGGTGCCCAGATTGGAGGCTCGTCCCCCTCCCCCTGCGCAGCCCCCCTCCGGGACGCCCCCGACCTACGGCACGGCTTCGAGCTGCCCTCACGCCATCACCGGCCTCCTCCCGCTCACCAAGCAGCAGACTGCCCACACCTGGCTATTAAGAAGCCTGGGGAGGCAGCAGCAAGGATCCCGGCAGCCCTCCTCCCCAGCCCCTCCTCCCCAGCCCCTCCTCCTCCTGGCCTCACCTGCAGGGGCTGTTAAAGCACACGGGGGAGGGGCCCAGAGGATCCTGCCTTCTAACAAGCCCCCAGGTGCCCAAGCGCCTGAGCGAAGCCATCCTGCAGGGCTCACGGGCAGGAGAGGGGGTGCTGCTGTGACCCCCCCTCTCCCCCAGCCTCCCAATGGCCTGGCATCACCAGTCTTTTTAAGTTCCTCGTGGAAGGACAGAGGTGTTTCCGAACTGGTACGTGAGGCTCAGCATCCTTTCAAGTCAGCAGGCGTTCTCATGGAAAACTCGCCTTTTGCAATTTTCGCCAATGTTCAGCCTGGGCTACTCTGATTGGAGCAGTATGGTTCCTTCCTACTTCAGATCGATTGATTGGTTGGAAAGGCAGAGTGCCAGGGAGAGCAGGACAGATCTCCCGCTGGCTGGCTCACTCCCCAGATGGCCGCAGCAGCTAGGTTCAACTGGGATGCGAGCAGCCTGCCGCGCCAACCTGCCGACGGCGCATCTGACTTGAGAAGATGCTCAGCATTTTCAGTTAGACATATTCCAAAGACTCTTCCCTCCCATCTATAGCTTGCTGGTTCTTTTTTTTGCTTTTTAAGATTTATTTATGGGCCCCGTGCAGTAGCCTAGGGGTTAAGTCCTTGCCTTGCACGCACCAGGATCCCATATGGGTGCCGGTTCGCATCCCAGCTGCTCCACTTCCCATCCAGCTCCCTGCTTGTGGCCTGGGAAAGCAGTCAAGAACCGCCCAAAGCCTTGGGATCCTGCAGCCTTGTGGGAGACCTGGAAGAGGCTCCTGGCTCCTGGTTTTGGATCAGCTCAGCTCTGGTCATTGTAGCTACTTGGGGAGCGAGTCAGCAGATGGAATTTCTTTCTGTGTTTCTCTTTTAAATCTGTCTTTTCAACAAAAATAAGTAAATCTTTAAAATATATTTATTTGAGGGGCTGCCATGGGGGCATATCAGGCTAGTCCTCCGTCTATGCTTCCAGCATTACCACACGGGCATGGTTCAAGTCCCAGCTACTCCACTTCCCCATCTAGCCCCCCGTGATGGCCTGGGAAAGCAGTGGAGGATGGCCCAAGGCCTTGGGACCCTGCACCCGTGTGGGAGACCTGGAAGAGGCTCCTCGCTCCTGGCTTCAGACTGGCTCAGTTGTGGCCACTGTAAGCCAATGTATTTCTTTGTATTTTCTTCTCTGTCACTCTGCCTTTCTTTAAATACATGAAATTGTTTTTGTTTAAACAAAGAGTGACAGAGACAGGGGGAGACACAGAGAGCTACCAGGTGGCTGTAATGGCCAGCGCTGGGGTCAGGCTGAAGCTAGGAGCCAGGAACTCCATCTGTGTCTTCCACGTGGGTGGCAGGGACCTAAGCACGTGGACTACCTCCTGCTGCTTTCCCAAGCTGTAAACCAGGATCTGGATGCAAAGTGGAGCCGCTAGGACTTGAACCAGCCTCGTGAGGAGGGACGTTGGTGTCGCATTTGGCAACTTTACCCACAATGCTGCAACACCGCCCCCTGCTGGTCCATTTTGGAAGTGGTGTCTTTTTTGAGAACATCCATTTTAAATTGTGATGAAGTCCAATCTTTCTTTTTTTCCCTTTGGGAGATCATGCTTTGGGGCATCTTAAGACATCGTTGCTTGACTCAAGCTCATGAAAGTGCCCTCCTAGCCTCCCTTCTGCAGCCCGTGGGTTGGCGCTTTCCCCTTTAAGCCTGTGACAGGTTCAACTATGTAGGCCTCTCGGGACTCAACTGGGTGTTCCAGGTGTTGCCATCTGACCCCAGCCTGATAGCACATCATCCCGATGACGAATTTGACAGCAAATTTCGAAACCAAGAAGCATGGCTTCACCGGCTCTTTACATGATTGCAAAATATTTTCGGCTTTTCCATATTTTTATTTATTTATTTTTTTATTGGAAAGGTAGATCAGACTTATCAAAGGAGGGAGAGAGATCTTCCATCCACTGGTTGCCCCCCTCCATCCCAATGGCTGCAACAGCTGCAGCTGAACCAATCCTGAAGCTGGGAGCCAGGAGCCTCCCCTGGGTCTGCCACATGGGTGCAGGGGCCCAAGGCTTTGGGTCATTCGCTACTGTTTTTCCAGGCAGGGAGCTGGAAGGGAAGTAGAGCAGCTGGAGCATGAACTGGTGTCCATATGGGATCCTGGCACTTGCAAGGTGAGGATTTAGCCATGGAGCCATTGTGCCGGGCCCCAGATGTTTATCTTTAAACTGATGTATTTGAAAGGTCCAGTGACAGAGAAGGAGAGACAGAGAAGCAAAGAGATTTTCCATGTCTTGGTTCACTCCTCTAATAGCCCATGATGGCTAGGCCTGGACTGGTCCAAAGCCAGGAGCCAGGAGCTTCTTCCGTGTCTCCCAAACAGTTAGGCCTTTCTCGGCTGCCTTCCTAGGCACAAGAGCAGGGAGCTGAATGGGAAATGGATCAGAAACGGAACCTCAGCTGGACTACAACGCCACAATAAGCGGCTTAACCTGTTACGCCACACACCAGTGCTGACGTCACTGAATGTTACAGTCACTTCTTGCTTTTCCGCAGCCAGATTTTTTAGGTGTTTGAGGACAAGACGTTGCGTGTTATCCTGTTAAGCTCAATCTACGTACCTCACGTGCCACAGCAAAAGGTGTCTCCACGTGCTATCCCTGGACTGCCCGAGGAATGCAGAAATACAAGCAGGTTGTACACGTCACAGAAATTGGAATTACGGGTCGGCCTTGTGGTGTAGCGAGCTAGCCCGCTGCCTGCGACACCAGCATTCCAGCGGGGGAGTGAACAAGGCTTAACTTCCCTCCTTTCCCTGTACCTTTTTCCTTTTAAAAAAAGATTATGTCAATCCAAAAAGCCTCTGTGACCCATGCATTTGATGGGGTCTTCAAAAAATCCACGGAAGGGCCTGGTGCAGTAGCCTAGTGGCTAAAGTCCTCTGCTTGCACATGCCAGGATCCCATATGAGCGCTGGTTCATATCCTGGCTGCTCCCACTTCCCATCCAGCTCCCTGCTTGTGGCCTGGAAAAGCAGAAGCAGTCGAGGACAGCCCAAAGCCTTGGGATCCTGCAGCCGTGTGGTGTGGGAGACCTGGAAGAGGCTCCTGGTTTTTTTTTTTAAGATTTATTTTTATTTATTTATTTTTATTGGAAAGGCGGATATACAGAGAGGAGAGACAGAGAGGAAGATCTTCCTTCCGATGATTCACTCCCCAAGTGAGCACAACGGCCGATGCTATGCCGATCCGAAGCCAGGAGCCTCTTCTGGGTCTCCCACGCGGGTGCAGGGTCCCAAAGCTTTGGGCCATCCTCAACTGCTTTCCCAGGCCACGAGCAGGGAGCTGGAAGGGAAGCGGGGCTGCTGGGATAGAACCGGCGCCCATATGGGATCCCGGGCGTGCAAGGCGAGGACTTAACCACTTGCGCCACAGCGCGGGGCCCGAGGCTCCTGGTTTTGCATCGGCTCAGCTCCAGCTGTTGTGGCTGCTTGGGAAGTGAACTATCTCCTCTGTAAATCTGACTTTCCAACGAAAAAAAAAAATTTTTTTTTTTGAAAAAGCTCATGGCAAATGTGCATCAATGAAAACGCTGTTCATGACCTTCAAATATTTTGGATCCATTTTACCTTTTCAGTTGTCCGTAAGCTTCTGAGATACTCTTCCTATTTGATCTTGCTGAATTCACTCATTCCAGGGTTTTTTTTTTTCTTTCTTTTTTTGTATTTAAATAAAGGCATTGTGATTAAAGTTTTGCATCCCCAGTTCTGATCTGGGTGACTTTTCCTTCTTTTGTCTGTCTTTTACCTTGCTTAGGACCTTGTACTAAATGGGGCAATGTTGAGTAAAGGGGGGGGGGTCAGGGACAAGCGCTTAATAAAAAATAATAAAAAAAAAGATTTGCAAGGCAGAGTTACTGAGCCTGAGCTGCGGCCGGGCTTGGCTCTCACGTGGGGGCAGGCTCCCCAGGACTGCCGGCACGGGAGCAGCTGGGACCTAGAGGGGCTGCCAAGGTCTCGGACCGGCCCGGCCCTTCTTCCACACGTCCTTTTCAGGCCGTCGGCCCCGCTCCGCCGAGTGTGGACTCGCCAGGAACCGGTTCCTTGGCGCACGCTGAGGTGACGGGTCCGAGAACGAGGTGAGCGTCGCTCTCGGCGGCGACCAGGACGCAGAGCCGCCTGCGCCTGCGCGGACCGGCGGGGGCGTGGCCAGCGAGCGACGGCGCGTCCTTCTGACGCGAGAGGCGTGCGCAGTCACTTCCGGGCTGCCCTTACCCGGTCGAGTCACGGCCATGGCCGAGTGCTTCTAGAAGCGCCGGCTTTTTCCTGTGCTGGAGCATCCTTGGCCATTCCAGTGTGTGCTGAGTAAGCCCAGCGTGCAGCTGTGCAGGGGGCAGCAGCAGGCCGGCAGCGGGCCGACCCGAGAGCTGGAGGCTTCCTCGCGGTCCGGAGTGTTTTCCACACCTGGCTCCCTCCACACTGGAACGTCCTGTTCCCTAGCCAGCAACTGCTTGCCATTCCTGACGTATGGCAAAGTTGCCAGCTCACCAATGAACTCAGGCACCCACAATCAGTATGACCCTGATGGGTGCCCAGCCTTTCAAACTGACGTTAAAAATCTTGAGGCTCAGGTGTGATGTTTGAAGGCCCTCTTTTGTTAGTCACGGCCTTTCGGGTCTCCTGGGACAGTTCTTCCTGTCTTGTGGCAGCACTGGATGTCTGGACCGGTTGGCTGGTGGCCAGTGGGGCCCAGGCGGTGTCTTCACTGCCCCTTAGTTGCCTCTGCAGGGTGAAGCTTCTGTGGCTGGCGAATGCTTCACAGAACCCCAAAAACATTTTTTTTCAGGGGAAAAGTCATTCGCTGGGTGGGGGCATGTTTTGGAGAATAAAAACTTACTGCTTCTTTATTGGAAAATGACACTTCTGTTCAGAGTTGTAAAGCCTGATGCAGTTTCCAGCCTCCTGTAATTGACCTCACTGTGGGAAGAGCCCAACACTCCCGGGCCACATCAACAAAACACACAAGTTTGCAGTAAAATGCTGGCATCTCTCGACGTTAAGGTACAAAAAGTGTTCAACACTGACCCCAGACAACCAAACTGTTGAACACAGCGCCTAGGAAATGAAATTCTAAACTCCCAACTGTGGTTTCAACTGAATCAGTCAGAGGATTCCTGGGGGAAACTGGAGTTTCACATTTATCAGGATGAATCACATGGTACTGCTAGTTGAGGGGTAGGCATTCAGCCAGGAGGCTTAAGTGCCTGTACCCCCACACTGAGGGGCCTGGGCTGTTCCCAGCTCTGGGTACGGAGCACAGCTTGCTGCTGGAGACCCTGGAGGTGGTGGTCATGAAGGCTCAGGCGATTGGGACATTCACGTAGGGCACCAGGCCCAGCCCCAGCAACTCCCCTAAAAAATAAACTGCCCGATTGTGACCTAAGGAGAAAGGGCAGTTTGAGTGTCTCCTCTGAGAGCTGTCGGTTAAGGAAGGAATGGCTGCACTAGCATGCCAACGGGGGACAGGACAGTGAGCGGCCAGGAAAGGAGGGGCTGGGGCTGGGCTGCCTGAGGGAGGGCCCTCCTGGGGCAGGTGGGCAGAGAGTGGTACAAGTCAGCAAAATCCCCAAGCTGTATCTTGGGAGGCTTGGAGATGGCAGGAAACATTCCTGTCTGCCTCTCTGCTCCCCACTTTTTAAAGATTTACTTATTTTTTATTGGAAAGGCAGATATACAGAGAGGAGGAGAGACAGAGAGGAAGATCTTCCACCCAATGGTTCACTTCCTAAGGGGCTTCAACAGCTTGAGCTAATCTGAAGCCAGGAGCCAGGAGCCTCTTCCAGGTCTCCCACATGGGTACAGGGTCCCAAAGCTTTGGACTGTCCTCTACTGCTTTCCCAGGCCAGTCCTGACTGCTTTCTAATCATCAGAATGTAGTGTTTGGCTTTGGGGACAGTTTAAGGCTAGGGGGGTGACAGCAGTTCCTAAAGGGCTCAACCAGCAGGTGGCAGGCACGGTGTACGCACACAAGGCCACCGAGTGCCACTCAGTCCACGGAGCGTCCGTGCATCTGCAGTACGCGGTATGAGCTCCTCGCTGTTGCTGGCAACATCCCTTCTACCGGGATCACACAGGCTGTCCTGGGATCTCTGCAAAATACACCAGGGGACGACACTTGTGCTTGAAACCATCAGGAACAATTATCAGCACACAACAAAATTATTTTGGGGCTGGCATCACGGCACAATTGGGTAAGAGTGGCACATCCCATATGGACACCAGCGGGGAGCCCAGATGCTCCACCTCTGATCTTCCTCCCTGCTAATAAACCTAGGAAAGTCTTGCAGCTGAAAGTTTGAGACTTTTGGCTTCTGCCTGGCCTAGCCCCAGCCACTGTACCCATTTAGGTACAACCAGCCGATGGAAGACCCTTTCCAAAAACAAAACAAAACAACCCAAAGCATCCACAACATAGACTTTGTTCAGTTTCTCCTTCCCTGCTGGTAGCCATGCGACGAGTGAGGGTGAAGTGAGGGACAGTGGCTTTCCTTACCAGGACCCCACTAAAGCAGTCCTGGTTTTATTGCGGAGGGAGTCCGACGCGGTGCAGTGGGTGGGTCCCGGGGCCTGTGCTCCCGCTTGGGGAGTGCATGTTCCCCACCCTGCCCCCCGACACACACTAGACGTGACGGCTGAGGCGGGGTCAGTAGAAACCATTGAAGTTTATTGGCGGTCACAATGCTTACACTGTATGCAGCAAACACCCTTACAAGTCTATCCGCAACCTGATCACGCCAGAAAGGATTCACCACAGTCGCTGGGGGAGGGGAGAAGTGGGGGTGGGGAGAGAAAGAAAAACCAAACCCAACTGATGAGTGTCCCATGGGCAAGAGCTGAGCTAGGATGTGTACAACCAGCAGCAACAGTTGTGGATAAAGTACAAAGCAAACAGCTCTCTCTGTCACTTTGCCTAAGTCAACTTTTCTTTAAATATCCCAAACATTTCTTGTGGTTTTCATTTTATAAAAACGTATGCTTGGAAGGGGGTGGGGGAGTGTCAGCTGCTTCATGCTAGGTAGGCCTTGTTATTGAGAACCCCTCCACTGCGGGGGCCTCCTCAGGTCACACATCCACGCGTGCAGGTGCGTATATAAATATCCACACGCATACGTCCACACACACCGCCTCAAGGGCTGGGGAGACAGCAGGCCACACGCAGCGGAGCCTCCGGCGGCCTCATCCAACAGTCGGCAGCCACGCCAATCTGCTCGGGTCTCTGTGGTCTGCAGGCCAGACTACCACACCTTGTGAAATCCAACTCTCACGAGAGGCGTATGTCGGAGGAGGAGCTGCGGGGAGCAGGGTGGAGGTAAGGGCACCGAGCACTGCTGCTGCCGTGATGTGGCACCGTCGGAGGTGCCAGCTACGGGGCGGGGTGGGGCTCTGGCAATGGCTTAGAGTTCCTAATAACAAGGGTTAATACAGTAACAGGGTGTGATTGCTGGGGGGGGGTGAGGAAAGGGCAATAAGAAAAAATATACATTTGGAATTTTTACTTTTGTTTCTGCCTCTCTACACTGTGTCACTAAATATATCTCTGTCCGTTCACACGCCCTGTCCAGTAAAGCTCCAGGCCACCAGGAAACACCTCACGCGCACACACAGCCCCTCACATCCGCACTGGTGCACTAGACTCTGTAAAAAGTTTTCAGTCACACTTTTTTGTTTTTAAACTTGAGTCAATATAAACCTTGTTCAAAATGTTATGAAAAAATGTACATGTTTATACAAGGCAGGTTGTGGCAGGACATTGGGGGTTCCCCCGTCGGGCGGCCCCGGAGGAGGGGCTGGAGGCGCGGGCGGCTGTGTCTCCTCCCCACACCCTCCCACCCAGGCCCCAGGAACCAGCAGCGCCCTGCCCCGAGGGAGTGCACCCACGCCCTTCCCCAGGGAATTAGCTAGGTGACCTCTGCCATCTCCCTCACGGCCGGGGAGGAAGGGACCAGGGTCAGCCAGGCCCTCTCCCTCGCAACTGCTCCCCTCTCTGGGCCAGACCAAGGGGACGCTGCTCCGCACAGGTCAGTCCGAGGAGATGTCAGCTCATCATGTCGTTGCTGTTCACGCCGTACGTGGAGTTCTTCATCGAGTCGTTGACTTCTCGACGGAACGCGGACAGGTTCTGGGTGAACCTGCAGACAGGATGGGGATGGGTTGGGGAGGACAGTGCAGGGAAGTGGCTCCAGGAAGCGGAGCCTGGAACCGGCGGTTGTTAAGGCCGTTCGCCTGGGCCGATGGGTGCCAAGGAAAAGGCAGCTCCCATCTGCCCACTCTCTAGCAGCGGTCTCCCCGAGGGATGGGGAAGGAGCTGCAGAGGCTGAGGGCAGGAGGCCAGTGGGCTCCCAGGGGCCGCCCAGCACCTGCCCTGTGGAGAGTGGGGACAAGCCAATCAGATGAAGGAGTGCACTAAACGCACAAGAAGAGGTGGGCCGTGGAGTTTACCATGTGAGTGTAAATGCAGGAAATCTAAATGCAGACCAGGCCTCTCTGGCGAAACCCGGCACCTGGGTTCTCTGGGGCTGCGCATCCAACAAGGGACTTTAAAGACTCAGTCCAGCGAAGCAAAGGATGTTATTGTGCTCACTTTCGAAGCAATATACACTGACGTTTTACATACACCTGGTACATATGCTGACGATACAATTGTGCCTGCTTTCTGCCGTAAAGCCGTATTTATGGCTCCTGCCTGGACAGCACTGCCCAGGGCCCTGGAATACGGGCACCCACAGTGGTGCTCAAGGTCCTGCAAAGCAAGGCTGCCCGGGTCTCTCACAGGGTCTGGCACTCACCGGTCTCTGTTTTTCGTGAGCAGATTGCGCTCGATGCCTTCCATCAGGTTTTCGAAGCACAAATGCATAGCCTGCTGCTTCTCTGGTGGCTGGCTGTTCACGATACTGTTTCTTAGGTCAGAAAAATACTGTGGGGCGAGGAGTGAGAGAGATGGTAAGAGCACGTGGGGGAGCAAGATGAGCTCACTGTCGTTCACGGGCTGAGGGGTGTTCTCCAAGGAGGGGCCAGCGCTAACTAACTTGGGTCCTTTAGAACAGCTCAGGTCAGCACTGGCAGGGTTACGTTGTTGTCCCCTTTAAAAATCAGGGCTATTGGGCCCGGCACAATAGCCTGGTGGCCAAAGTCCTCGCCCTGCATGCACTGGGATCCCATATGGGTGCTGGTTCATATCCCAGCTTCTCCAGTTCCCATCCAGCTCCCAGCTTTTCCCTGCCCGGGAAAGCAGTCGAGGATGGCTCAAAGCCTTGGGGACTCTGCAACCACGTGGGAGACTTGAAGAAGCTCCAGGATACTGGCTTTGGACCAGCTCAGCTCTGACTGTTGTGGCCACTTGGGGAGTGAACCAGCGGATGGAAGATCTTTCTCCATGTTTCTCCTTCTGCCTTTCTAGTAAATAGATGAATAAATCTTAAAAAAAAAAAAAAGAAAAAGAAAAAAAAAAAAACCAACAAAAAACACAAAACCCACTAAAAAAGCCAAAACTAAAAACCTGCAAAATCAGGACTATTTCATGTAAGCCCTTCACAAGGGCCACCTGACCCAGATCCCTCGCTGATGGCTGAGCCGCGCATACGGGTCCCTGACTCGTCGCCCAGAGGAAGACGCCCCTGTGTCCACACGGACACCCACACCTGCCCGTGCAGCGTTCAAAACACCGGCAGCACACGCTTAGTCAATGGCTCGCTTCCCCTGCTCAACGACCCCTGGTATTGCTTCCAGGCAGTTGCTCATTTTCATCCATTTGAAAGGCAAAGAGATATCTAAGAGAAATGAGTGAGCGAGATTGTCCCTCTCCTGGTTCATTTCCCCAAATGCCTTCAAAAGTTAAAGCTCGGAGCAGGCAGCAGCCAGGAGCCTGCCACTCAAGCCAGGCTGGCTCCCCGAGGGCACCTATCGGCAGGAGGCTCAAAGCTGGGAGCAGACCTGGAAACCAAACACCACGGCAGTTGAGGGGTTCCCAGTGGGCTCCTTCAACTATTGCACCAAACACCTGCTCTCCGGGGTGTTCCAGAAGGCAAGCAGAGGCCGGGACACAGACCACTGGTTCCTACAGTCTTCACTGCCTCGTTTACCTTTTCATTTAGGAGTATCAAGCCAAGCAGGGGCCGGGACATAGACCACTGGTTCCTACAGTCTTCAAAGATGATGATGTTCAGCACCGTGGACAGCATCTACAGGAGGAACAGAGACTGAGGCAGTGAGCTCGTGGTGGCCCAGCCTCTTCAGCGGGTAAGCCACACAAGTGCTTTTGGAATTTTGTTCTAGTCTTTGATCTCAAGGTAAGCCTTCTTTCTTTCAAGATATTCCCATTCCCGTTCTTCAATCATTTACTTTACAAATGGACTGTTCCAATTCACAGTGACGTGTGGGGAATGAAGCAGAGTCCAGCAAAGAGAGCAGGCCAGACCACTCTGCACCTTCTTCAGATCCTGCACAGGGTTCCTGTTTGGCCAACAGGAGCGTAAGCCTGCAGCAGCAGGCTGCTTGGCTGGCTGCGAGCTTGTGCCCCGTGTGCAGCGCAGCGGAAGGACGGTGCTCATGAGGTCGGCCCAAGGCCCATGTTAACTAACACTTGGTGTTTATTTCAGCTAGTCTGCATTCAAAATTCCCCGTGGTGAACACTCCAGTCCAGCTCAGCAGCCTGAGTGCAGTGAGATGCTGCCACCCGCGTGGCCTCCACCTGCGGCCCCTCACCTGCTGGATCATCTCGGGATGCTGCTGCATGATATGCAGAAAGCGATCGCTCTCCTGGCTCAGTGGGGTCGTCCTCTTCTTGGTGCTGCGTGACAGCTGCTTGAAGAGGTATGTCACGATGTGGTCCAGGCAGGAACAGCAGCCTGTGCACACCATGGTGTCTGTAGGAGAGAGGGGACGGGCGGGACACAGCTACCGAGCTGCTCGTGGACCTGGGAGAGGACCCAGGAGACCGGGAGCTGGGGCCTTTTCAGCCAGGGCTCAGCGTGCTCCCGTTAATTTCCAAGTCTCAAGATGGGTGTGCAGTAACGTGACAGGAATTAAGTAAACAATCTGTCATCACTTTTCAAGATATTTATTTGAACGGCAAAAGGACAAAGACACGCACCCTGCATCTGCTCGTTCCCAGCCCGGGTCAGGTCGAGGCCAGGAGCCTCACTCTGTCCTGGTCTGCCTCGTGGGTATTTGGAGAATTACCTACTTTCTCAGAGCCCTTAGCAGGGAGCTGGGTTGAGCTGCACCCAAGTGGCAGTTCAGGTCAGGGCGTCTCAATGCGAGCCCCGTGCTGACGCTGTGGCTTAGTGCTTAGCGGATGTGCATGTGCCTCACGTGGGACCCAGGCTGACATGCCGCAAGCGCTGCTTTTGTGCCACAGTGGCCTGAGTGTAATCTACTCTCCCAAGAAGCCTGGGAGGAAGGCACTGCATTTTACTGTACGCGAGGAAACCAGTCAGGGAAGGTTGTGCGGCTTGCCTGAAGGCTCTGAAGCTGGGTGCCGAGCCTCCGGAAGTCCCAACAAGCCTGTGCTCTCGTTATCTGGGGGAGCTCCAGGGATTCCCACTTCCTCAGCCCGCAAACACCAAGTGGCCTGTCAGGTGGGTAGCACCTCTAGGGGAACCGCAGGCTTGCTCAGCCTTTGGACAGGGCTGTGGCCTTCAAGGAGTCAGCGACTGGGTTCCTGTGGGGCTGGCAGTCTATGCGGAGGCCCCTGGGGTCCTGCCGGGACTGGTTGCAGTGGACATGGCTGTCCCCCCATCGGCAGTGAGTGCAAATCGGGGAGGCGGCAGTGGTGGCTCACCCACTACAGGTCATCCAAGCCATTCTATGTCACTGGCCACACCCTGTGACCACTCCACAGGTGACTCAACTTTATGGTTTGCTCAGCCTCACAGAAAAATGCTTCTCATTGTCTGAACACACTGTTGGGATGGCTGGAAGGTGGCCAAGAAAACACCAGGTGGCAGGAAGCGGAAGAATGAGGATGGACCCTTGCAGGGGAGGGGCAAGAGGCCCTTCCAGGCCCCCAGAGACCCTCTGTGAGCTGCAGCTGCGCCCCCGTGTGTTACCGCCCCCACCCGGGCGGCCCTTTCCTGCTCACAGCACTGGTGTGTGCTTGCTAACTTGCGAGGCACATGTCCAGCTTGTCCAGTGACTTTGTTGTCACCTCTTCCTGCTACCTCCTCGCAACCAGAAGGCCTCACCCAAGGCCACTGCAGCACCCTGGGCTAGCACCCCTACTGTGTGTCCCTGTCACCCCAGAGGCCAACTCCGCAAGGACAGAGGCCGTGCTGGACACAGCTGTCACCATTGCATTGCATGGTGCGCCTCCCCTCAGGCGCTCCACTCAGCTAAGAGGCAAAACCTAAGCCATCCAGCAGGCCAGCCGAGTGCTTACCAAGTGCAGTGAGTCCTTCAGAAATGGAAGAGAGGATATACATGATGACATGGGGTTCCAGGCTGGCGATGAAGTTCATATGGTCCTGGGTGAGGACTTCCAGTAGTGAGTAGTAAGACTGGCTGAGCTTGGGGTAATCCTGAGAGCAGGAAGGGGGGAAAGGCCACCTTAGGCGCTGCGCACTTCAGTATCAAGATCTGAAATCAAATTGCTTGATCCCTTGCACTTGGTTACAGCATACACAAGCCAGCTAGTCACTTCTCAGAAAACCAGGTAACTGATGAGCCTGGGAGAGCACGGGGTGCGCACGCAGCAGGACGTACCAGGAGGTCGCTGTGGGGAATGGACAGGAGCAGCTTGATGAAGGTTTGCAGAGCGTTGTCAAGGGCGTCGTCACCATAGAGACGGAAGACTCCGAAGTTGACATAGCTGCCACTGAGGGCGGCCTTGAGCATGGAGAAGCAGATGGAGACGCCCTTGAGCTTCAGGGCGTAGACCTGGTCCTTTGGCACCTCTCCCAGGGTCAGGACACGATTGCCTGAGAAAACACGGGACCCTGATACTGAGCTCCATCATGACCGATGGTTTTCAGACCAACATAATCTCATGCCAAAGGGCACACCAACGCCAGCAGGCCAGGGTGGGGATGGAGGACAGCTGGCACTCCTGAGGAACACAGCTCACTGTGGCAATGTTGCCCTGGCCACTGCCAGGGCTTGCCTGAGGCCACACATGGCTCACAGTGTGGCAAGTGAGATGCAAGTCCGTTGCAGGAGACATGGTCCCCTAAGCACTTACCATACATTGTGATCATCTTGCTGGTTTCCCGGAAGAGTAGGATGCCGTTGGGAGAAGAGACGTCGAACTGCAGCCTCTGGGACCTAAGCAGGGCACAGAAAGGTCAAAGGCGCTTTCTCGGGGACCCAGAGAAGCTCCTGGCTTTAGAATGGCTCGGATCCGGTCACTGCGGCTATTTGCCGGGGTGGACCAGTGCATGCAGGATCTTCCTCTGGCTTTCCCTCTCACTGTAAATTCGCCTTTTAAAAAGAGGGAGAGAGACAGAGAAAGAACCTCCCATCTGCTGGTTTAATTCTCAGACGGCTGGCAACCAGCACGGTGGACCAGATCAAAGCCAAGAGCTTCCACGTCTCCCCTGTGGACGGCAGGGGCCCTAATACTTGGGCCATGTTCTGCTTTTCTCAGGCTTTTAGCAGGGAGCTGGGCTAGAACTGGAGTAGCTGGGATGAGAACTGGAACCCATATGGAAAGATGGTTTTGCAGCTTTCCCTGCTATCCTATATGCCAGCCCCTGTAGTGTGTATTTAAAAAAAGAAAAGAAAAAGGCATTTATTTGAAATGTGGGGGGAGAGGAGGAGGAGTGAGGAAGAGAGAAGGGCAGAGACAGGGGCTGGAAGTGGAAGAGCTGGGACTTGGGCACCCATATGGGATACCAATGCCACAGGCAGAGGATTATTCCAAATGCTACAAGAGCCAGAGCCAGGCCAAGCTGAAGCTAAGCCTGGGGGACGCCATCTGGGTCTCCAACGAAGGTGCCAGTGACCCAAGTACTGGAACCCACGTCTGTTGTCTCCCATGACTGCTCCAGCGGGAAACAAGAGCAGGCAGGAGCTGCAGCAGGCGCTACGACGGGGCTGTGGGGTCCCAGCGGCTGCACCACCACGGCCAGTTGCTGTTTCTTCCATCTTTTAAAGACTCACTGGACTCTGGCTGGGTAAAGGCTCTCATCCACACTGCCTCTCCCTGGTGTCCCCTGCCCAAGTCCAATGAGTTCTTCATGGCCCAGACTGGAAGAACCCTGGATGCGTCCACTTCCTGTCTGGTCACCCATTCCCCAGCCCCCATCCCACCCAGAACACCCCTGCCTCCACAGGCCTGCTTGACTCTCACTGGTCACTCCCAGCACGAGGGTTGTGCTGTCCTTCCTATGGTACTACCCTGCTTTATACCGTCCACAGCACTTCAGTGACTAGCTGAAATCACCTCCTGTGCTGGTTTTTATTGTCTGTTTCTCTCACTGAATGTCAAGTCAAGGAGGGCAGACAGCTGGGGTGTCTGGCACAGAGTAGATCTTTCCGTTCTCTCTCATATCAATGGACAGCTCAGCCTCTGTGAACACCACCCACTCTCCCCAGAGCAGCTGGAAACTTCTCAAGAGTGCCGCCAGAGGAAGATGCACAAACTTGAAATTCCAGCAAAGTTGTAGTACTCAGCCCTTCCCTTTCACAATCTCTATGGTGTTGCAGAGATCTACACTTTTTTTCCATTTTATTTGCAGTGCAGAGAGAGCACTGGTTCACCCTCCTAGTGCCTCCAACAGCTGGGCTGACCCCGGCTGAAGCAAGGAGCTGAGAATGCCATCCTGTTTCTCATGTGGACGGCAGCATGAGCCGCGGTCTCCCATGATGTGCACTAGCAGGAAGCTGGACTGGAGCAGCCAGGACAAGAACCGGGTGCCTGGAGGGGATACAGGTGTACCAAGTGGTAGCTTAACCCCGTGGATGTGCTCACCACATTTTAGACTAAAGTAAAAAACACACAGCAAAAACTCAGTGGCACCGGCAACCCAGAGAGGCTCAGGCGCTAATCCCAGCTGCTCTGCTTCTGGCCCTGGGGACAGTGGAGGACGGCTCAAGTCCTTGGGCTCCTGTACTCGTGGGGAGACCCAGGACTTCCTGGCTCCTGCTTTAGACTGCCTCAGCTCTGGCCGTGGTAGCCATCTGGGGAGTGAACCAGTGGATGGAAGATCCATCTCTACAACTCTGCCTTTCAAACCAGTATGTCCTCTCTCTCTCTTCCCCCTCTCTCTCACACACACACAGACAAAAAACCTCTCAGGGCCCTCTGCACTGACAGCAGGTGTGTCCTCTCCTCTGACAATGGATCAGGCACGAGGGAAGGCAGACTGTCCCACGAGCAGGCCGCTGGGTTTACCTGTTGTGAACGAGTTCCGCCATGAGCTTGAGCACAGGCGTGGTGCAGGCTGGGTCATGGTACCACAGCTCGATCGCCCGCTGCAGGATCGGCATGTAGGATGGGTATCTGCACACAGCAAGCTAAGGAAGAGTTCCTGCCTCCAGAAAGCATCCTCAGCACCGCCCAGGTACAAACAATCCACGTGCACTCCTTCCTGTGGCAGCAGACCTGGCGTGACTAGAAGATGCTGACGGCAATGGGCAGCTGCTAACACAGCCCAGCTCCCACAGCGCCTTCCTCTTACAGAACACCAGGTGTTCACGCTGCTACAGTGTCCTAGGGAGCAGCTATTTCCTCTCCCTCCTGACTAGCGAGGTCCTCGGCGGACAGGCTGCTGAAGGCTGTGAGGTCTGTGTACACGCTGATTCTTGAATGGGCTGGATGTTTCTCCCTCTCGCATTTCTGCGTGTGGCCAGAGGAGAGACTGGGCAACCGGCTCACATGCACGGACCTCACGTTAGGCAGCAGACCGCTGCAGGAGGCCGTGCACAGACCTCCGGGGGAGCTTTCGGCTTCTGAGCCTCGCAGCACACCTTGCTCTCGGCAACCCCCGGCCCTGCCAGCGCCTCCATCAGCCAGTCACACGCCAGCTGAGGCTTGGGGGCTACAGTCCTAGTTTGCGTTAGGATACATCCATTCAAACAGCATCATGAAGCTGGTCTTGGCGTTGAAGGCGAAAGCTATGCCCCTGAGGTCTCGCACCAGGCCAACCAGAGTGCGCTGAAAGAGAAGCGGGGCAACAGCGGAGACAGTCAGACTCCAACCATCTGACGGGATGCCGCACATCCACGCCCAGGTCTCCCCCCCACACCGTCAACGACATCCTGGAGCGACCTTCCCTGTACTAGACCGGAATCTTCTCACATGAAAATTACTCTGGAAGCTTCTGAGAAAACAGGATAGTTACTGGGCAACGGCAGCAAACACAGAGGCTGACACGGTAGTTAAGAGATTAAAGCAATAATGCCTACTTCAAACGTGGGAGGGGGGCCAGCACAGTGGCTTAGCAGGCTAGTTCTCCACCATCCCATGCAGGTGCTGCTCTACTTCCTGATCCAGCTTCCTGCTTATGGTTTAGGAAAACAGTGGAAAACGGCCCCAAATCTTGAATCTCTGCATCCACATGGCACACCAGAAGGAGCTCCTGAGTGCATGAGCTCCGGCTGCTGCAGCCACGTGGGGAGTAAACCAGTGGCAGGAACATCTCCCTGTCTCTCCTGCTATCCATACCTTAATGCGGGAAGGTCCAGTGAAGACGCAGGGCAGCTACACATCTAATGTCTTAATGACTTATCTCAGGAACTCCCACCCTGCCCATGCAGCCCAGGAGGCTCATGTCCCTTTGGTCGGGGTGTCTGAGAACCTTGAAGCTTTGAAGTAGTCTGCCCTATAGCAAGAGGACGAGGCCTAACGTTGCCAACAGTGTGGCCATGGCCACGTGGCAGGCGGGAGGGAAGCACAGTGACACTGATGGGGTGGCCCTGGGCGCCAGGAGTGCCTCTAGAAGCAGACTGTAAGCAGTGTCAGAAGGTGGCCGCGGCGGGAGCCCAGCTCACTGTGTGTGACCACTGCTATACTTCTGCTGAACAGTGCACCTCAGAAACAAGCAGCTCTGCCAAGCTGATGCCACGGAGCAATGTTCCCAACCACACGGGACACAGAGCTGGGCTCACAGCGACAACCAACTTTGGGTTCTTTTGGCTCATTCTGCTTGCCTTGTACAGGATAATGTGAACAGAAAGGGGTTGGCACTCATGGACAGCTGTCAAGTACAGCCTTGCTACTGACATTCGGGCATCTTCACGCCCACTCAGCTTTGAATGGTGCCTGCCTCCAGCCCCCTAAACCCAAGCACAGTACTGTGCTGCTCAACAAGGCCATGTTCCGAGAAAGGCAACGGCAGGTGCTGCGGCTGCTGTGTGAAAGCTGACCTGCATGGCACAGCTCCTGTGGCCCAGCCACAGGGCATGAACCATTAGGGGTGTGGCCTGCTCTTTAGGCAGATGCTCTTACATGGTGCAAGGCTACGGAAGGAGAGGAGCTGCACAAAGCGGTGCTGCTCCCGCAGCCCTGTGTCCCGCACAGAGCAAGAGCCCGGCAGGCACTGTAAGGAGAGGTGAAGGTCAGAGCCAGGGCACGTCTGCTCTGTTTCCCAGCGAGCCTCCCGACCTCGGGGACTGCAGAGAGTGGGTCAGGAGGGCGGGTGCGCATGAGGGAGGAAGAGGAGGAAGACTGCAGTCAAGAAAGGTCTTCTGTCTCATGTGTCAAAGAGTCCTACTGGAAATGAGAAGGTAGGAAGAAGGAAATAATGACGAAATTTTACATTAAATACTATGCTATAAATACCATATTAAAACTTGTGACTTTTCATAATACAGAATTACTAAACACTATTAAACTATACAGATAAAAATGACCACAGTGGAAGATTTTCACCCCATTAAAAACTAATATACACAAAGAAGCTTACGTGATTATATTGGGACAAATTACGTGATTATATTGGGACAAGCTAAGGAGGCAGAAGCACAAACAGCCCGAGAGCAGAAAACGTGTGAACAGAGTAGAAATGAATGAAACAGAAAACAGAGAAAATGCAGGAAAAACAAGAAGGGATGGGGTTATCCGGCCAATAAAACATTATTCATTTCCCAAAAAGGTTCATGAAATGGAAACTGTAATAAACCTAAATGGAACAGGGGAAGGGAACATAACTAAGACACTACAGAGACGAGAAGCCTAGTGTGGAAACCAAACCACTTAATGCTGATCATTTGAAAACTCAGCAAAGTGGATCATGAGAACGGAGGCCTCTAATATAAGCAAGCATTACGCATGTCCTGAAATGCCAGACTTGGAGTGGTCAGCTGACCGGGGAGACAGTCCCTGGGTAAGGGCTGTTCTCTGCCCGCTGGCCAAGCAAGCCCTCCCAGGGCTGCCCCCTGTGGAAACGCAGCAGCTCGCAGGGCGGACACTCACCTTGGCTTCCTGCTCGTTGAAAGTGTTGGTGCTGAACATCTGGGCCACAGCCTCGAACGCGGCTGTCAGGGGAAGCATGAACTGCTCGTACTGATCTTCATCCTCTCCTGCAAGGGAACAAGCCAGAGCTGGCTGCACAGCAACCGCTCACAGGCCGGGGCCGTGCGAGATGGGGAGGTGGCAGACCCTCTTCGCCCAGTAGGTTCTTAGCAGTACGTGGGGAATGAAGTGAACACATACAAACATGCGTGCACAAAGTACTGGGTCACTCATTCGTGTTCGAGAGAGAACCACATGAAACCCAAAGCCCAAACAGGCGCTGGTGGGGGCTTCAGTTGCGTGAACATTTCCCCCCATAATCTTCCCTAATCTGAGGTTTTATCATTTCATGACCTTAGTACATTGAATAGAAACAGCTCACAACCTCACAACAAGTGAACACCAGTGATGAGCTGTGTGTACACTGCTCCCACAGTGCTAATGCCACAGAGTCTGCCTGGCCCATTTGGGTTGCAGACTGGATGATAACAAACTTTGCTGTCTGTTTTGCGGGGCTGGCGCCAGGGCTCGACAGGCTAATCTTCCACCTTCAAGTACAGGCATCCCATATGGGCGCCAGTTCTAATCCTGATGGCTCCACTTCCCATCCAGCTCCCTGCTTGTGGCCTGGGACAGCAGTTGAGGACGGCCCAAAGCCTTCACACCCTGCACCCACGTAGGAGGCCCAGAAGAAGCTAATGGTTTCAGATCGGTTCAGCTCTGGCTGCTGTGACTATCTGAGAAGTAAACCAGCAGACGGGAGATCTTTTCTGTCTCCCAAACTCTCTGTAAATCTATTTTTCAAATACATATATATATATATAAGTGTGTTTGTACCTCAGAGAGGGAAGATGGAGGAGCTATCCTGCCAACAGAATTCACTTAGGAAGCTCAGTCTGCAACTACCTTAGGGAAAAGCCAGTGCCATCAGCTGGACGGTCACTGCTGCTCTCCTTCAGTTACAGGGACCAGAAGTTAGCGACAACACAGTCACTGTCGACGGCAGGAGACTGCTTATCTAGCTTTCTGGCTTCAAGTGACAACTGAGGGACAGTGCCAGATGACTTCCTGAGACTCTAGGGCTGCAGTACCTAAGTCCACCATGAGGAGACGCCCGAGCGCTGTGTAGAAGGTAGTCCGACACCGCATGTCTGTCAGGTTGGATTGATTGTTAATACCCAAGAATGAAAAGTGCTCGCTCTATTGGAAAAAGAAAACACAGAAACAGAAACAGACTAGTTATGGAGGAAGAAGCACTGACGGGGGCACGCAAGGCAGCCCTTCCAGGCCACTGTGTGGGGGGCACGCAAGGCAGCCCTTCAGGCCACTGTGTCGGGGGCACAGGGCAGCCCTTCAGGCCACTGTGTGGGGGGCACAGGGCAGCCCTTCCAGGCCACTGGCTGCGCGGCTGCTCCCGGAGCACCGGAGGACACTTTCTGCTTTTACATCCTCACTGTGACCTCCTAAGTTCTCTGAGGTGTGAGCGCTGGGCATGACGGTCCCTCCGGGTCCCAGGGAGCAGCGCTCCTGGCCTAAGTGTGCCCTGGCCGTGCCGTGGGAGCCACGGGCTGGCCTGCAGTGGGCATGACGGTCCCTCCGGGTCCCAGGGAGCAGCGCTCCTGGCCTAAGTGTGCCCTGGCCGTGCCGTGGGAGCCACGGGCTGGCCTGCAGTGGGCGTGACGGTCCCTCCGGGTCCCAGGGAGGTCCCCCGACTCTAGCACTCACCGTGTGATTGTTCAGCATGAACTGCACTGCACTGAGCTTCACCAGCTTCCTGACGCTGCTGTACGTGGAGGCCAAGCACGAAGTCAAGGAACGCAGGGCACACACTCACCAAGAAGCTCCCAACAGGTGGGAACTTCCCAGGACCAAGGACTGCTTATCTCGATTTTCTAAATCACTTTCCAAGAGTAAAACACACGAGGCAAAATGTGTTCTCTCCAAAGCAGTACTGAACTCACCAGGCACAGAGCACCCAGCCCACACTCCTGTCTGGGAGGGAGACAGTTGAGCCCTGGCACTTTTCGCTTGGATCCACACAAGTCCCAGAGCAGCTGTCCTCAGCATCACTTTCCACCTCCAGCTCAGTGCAGGGAGAACCGCTGGGCAGAAGCCACACACATCTTCTCTCCTGCAAAGCTTTCCTGGGAGTGTGTGTTTCCAGCAGACCCAATCCAGGTCGCACTGGAGGGAAGCTACTACTTCTGTTATAGGGGAAGTTTCCAGGAATCAGCTGTCAGGAAAATTCAAGGGGGACTTGTGTAATTGCTAAAGATAACGAAAACTGGTCACACGAGTGTGGTACAGATCTGAGCCAGGTATCCCTCAGCCAGGGATAACCCTGTAGGAGATGACAGGCCGGGTGCTGTCATTTGCAGCCTTGTTATTGGCACACTGTCATCTGGGGCAGTGCCCTTGATAGCTAGGGATATGGAAGCTGCCCGAGCCCACCGAGCTGATGCGCAGTGAAGGCCACGGGCGGCCATGGCCCACACACTGGTGGCTGTGCACAGCGGCCGGCTTGGGAAAGGATATCCAATGGAGAGGTCATTCAGAAGCTGCAACGTCTTCGACGTGATTGGTTCACAACGGCCCCAGTACTTCAAGTTGGTGATGCTGCAGGACACAGAGAAAAAAGATCGAGACGCTTTTGATTTGCCTGGCTTCCTCAAGGACTGAGAAGAAGATCATCCATTAAGTCACCACATAATCTGCATCACCAATTCACAGACATCACGACCACAAAAATATATATATAGAAAAAAAAAGATAAACAAAATGGGTATAAAATCTCCATACTTACATTTGATGGACTAGAAAAATTATGCTTCAGATAATCTTCACTACTTGGTTCCAAAGCTACACTGGCCCATACCCAGGCCCTTGGGATTCTGGGGGCACTCCAGGGCTGATCTCTGCAGCAAGGGTAAGAGATTCCTGCGGCAGTGATAACATGCAGACGTATGCAATTCTGCACCTGCACCATCCACTGTCAGCTGCAGAACTCTAGTAGCCCTTGCTTCTGGGTGCGAGGCTGGCAGAGGCCTTTAGGCCCCCTTCGCTTCTCCTCTGAAAATACGGACCAGCTCACGGATGAGCAGGATAGGGCTGGGACAGTTGAGAGCAAGCAAAACGTCATGCTGCACACAGCCCTGGGCAATGAGTCCTAATGTGTGCTTGGATGAACTGAGCTTCCTAAGTGGAGAATATCAATGAAGGGCACAATGTTAAAAAAATGGGAGGGGGGGCAGGCCAAACAGGAGTGCCACCCTTGATGATGTAGTTCAAATGACCACAGAGACTCGTGGAGGGTGTGACGCCTCCCCAGAGGGACAGGCCTCCTCCTGCAGGAGTGAATGCCTGCACTGGCACCCCCGGTAGTGTGGCTGTCAGCTGACAGGCCGGGTGCCAAGTGCTCACGAGGGAGGGCTGTCTGACGCTGAGCCAGGGTTCCACCTTGGTTCCGGAGGCTAGAGGAGTTCTCCGCAGGACAGAACTGAAGCCTTGCCTGCACGAGCCTGGAACGCGCTGGGGCCGGGCCATGTCTCTAAGCACAGCTTGTCACACACTCAAATGCACAGTTTCCTGATGCAAACAACCAATGCTGGCGCGTCAAGGCGCCGGCGGCACAACGCCAAGATGCCACAGCACAGCTGCAACAGGACTGCGAGGGACGCCTGCTGACGGCCCCAACACTTACATCTTCCCGATGAAGACGCTGAGCACCATCGTCTCGTCATTCAAGCCCAGCACTTCCGAGAGCCGGCGGTACAGCTGGGGGCGTGTGAAGGGACGAGAGAACCAAGAAGGCAGATCAGAAGGCACACTCCAGTACTGCTCTGGTCCACACTCAGGCGTTAGGATGTGGGGGACAATGGGAGACGGACTACTGAGGGACAACTTGGAGTCCCAGCATCATTATATACTGGAGAGATGCTGAGCTATCTCACTGGTCTCCTGCAATTCTGAAATGACAGAAACTCTGCCAAAAGCTTCCGCTGTTCTGAGCAGTAATTCATGTAGAGACACTGAGAGTTGCCAATTTAGGGGAGAACAACAGATGTTCTGACTGGCCATTTGTTAAGCATATGGAGAACTAGAGAAATGGACCCAATTCTTCGATGAGTCTCCCAGAACCCTACAGACTCAGAGAAAACATTTGGACCATTCCAACACTTAAAATCCGGAGGCCGCACTGCACTGTTGTCAGTCATTTCCCTCCATCAGAATTCCACAAACAAGCAGGGAGAACTAAATGGAACCGACTGTGAGTCTGTTACCTTGGAGGATTTCTGCACCTGGTCCCCAATGTAGATCTTACGAAACTGTTCAAAAAAGCTCAGCATGGCCAACTCTAGCTTCTCGTTACCCGCCTGGGCCAAGCGAGAATCTGTTAGGTTCATCAGCTGGAGCACCCTAGGGGAAGAGGAGCAATGATTCTCTCAACAGCAGGAGATCCTGGGCACTCTAGACAATCCGAGCTGCCAGAGCAGCCTCCACTCTCGGCCCGCTCTGCAGGGGCCCTGGCCAGGAGGGAAGGGCAGGGCACACAGCTGCTCAGGACAGCAGATGGGGGAAGAACTCACAACCAGCTTACAAACAATGGCAAAATGCTGCCAGGAGGGGTAACGGTCTTTCTGAGCTTTGGGCGAGGCCTGGGGAGAACAATCTGCCGGTCCCAGTTCATCCATCTACGTGAGGGAGACGGGACCAGACTAGCAGTTCTCAGCCTGTTTGTTCACAGACACAAAAGAGGTATTCGGGGGCCGGTGGCACTTGGCAAGGACAAAGAGCAGTGATGGGATCTGGGATTGCACCCCATTTCCCTGGACCCCTCTTTCTTGGAATGTGAGTGACTGACTGTGTAAGCA
The DNA here is from genome assembly GCF_017591425.1 of Ochotona curzoniae. Taxonomy (NCBI): domain Eukaryota; kingdom Metazoa; phylum Chordata; class Mammalia; order Lagomorpha; family Ochotonidae; genus Ochotona; species Ochotona curzoniae. The sequence continues at coordinate 5,679,007 of NW_024465322.1, forward strand.
CGCTACGAAGAAGTGGGTCACCTTACATTTGACAGTGTAAGACAGGTACAAGCTGTGACAGATCCTGAACGAATCAGGCCCAGTCACTGCACTCCAGCTGCGAGCCAGTCTAAAGGATATCGCCTAGACTCAATTCACATTATGATACACACACACTATCATATCAGCTGCAGAACTGGAAAGGGATTAGATTTTCTTCTTACTAATCTTTGCTTGGTTCTCTCCAAAACAGCAGTAGTACAACGCCGCAGGGACTTGCCAGGGTCAAGGCACCTGAGGGCAAATGGGCATTTGATGAAGAGGTAGAAAGAGAGTGTGGTGGACTTTGAGGAGATGGGCTCAGGCCCTCGAGGCGAGCCGCGCTGGGCAAGGGCACACAGCCTTGGCACGGTGGCACTGGCTGCCCTCCTCACTTGCCATCTCCCGGAGAGCACAGCGGTCTCCCAGAGGCCACAAGGCCTGTGACGGCAGGACAGACTGGACGGAGAAGCAGATCTGAGGAGCCATGCCACATGCTAAACAAACTTGCAAACGTATAAACTACTGCCACTCCTCCATTTAGAAAAGCTATTTTTTTGTTTGTGTACATGTTATTAGAGTGAATAAACTGACAGTAAGACTCACCTCTCTGAGAAGCAGAGAGGGAGAGCGAGCGAGCTTGCAACTGTCTTGGGTTGGTGGGCTGACCAGCAGCCGCGACCTCCAGCCAGGTCTCCCAGTGGGTGCAGCTGACCTAACCACCTGAGCCTTCGCTGCTGCCCCCAGGGGCTGCGTCAGCAGGAAGCCGGAGCCAGGAGTCAGCCAGCCACTGACGTAGGAATTCTCATGAGACACGGGCATTTTAACCAGCATCTTGCCTGTTCTATTTTTTTTTTTAAAATAAAACAAAATATTCTTTGTGGTCCTCACATTTCAAGATTTACAACCAGAGATAAAAAACAAACAAACACCTTGAAAATCTCTGTATTAGGATAATCTTCCGTGCTAGTGCCGTGTGACACAGGTTAAGGAACTGCCTGCGGACTGGCGACCACACTGAGTGCTGGTTTGGGCCCTTCCTGCTCCGAAGCCTGGGAGAGCAGCAGATGGTCTAAGCACTCGTCACGCACAGGGAACCTTTTGCTGAAATCTGACGCTCCATGCTGCAGCCTGGCCTATCCTTGGGCTGCTGTGGTCATTTGGAGAGAGAACCAGAGGATAGAAAACTCCCTCACTCTCAGCCATTCAAATAAATAGATTTCAAAACAAACCCTTTATGGGACAACTCTGTGTGCATAAAAAAAAAAGTCCTTAAATCAGGTAAATTTTTAGAAATCACTAACTGTGTTATATTTTCCTTCCCTTCAATTTAGAAAAGACAGTTTCCAGGGCCCGGCAGTGTGGCCTAGCGGCTACAGTCCTCGCCTTGAACACACCAGGATCCCATATGGGCGCCGGTTCTAATCCCGGCAGCTCCACTTCCCATCCAGCTCCCTGCTTGTGGCCTGGGAAAGCAGTTGAGGACGGCCCAAAGCTTTGGGACACTGCACCTGCGTGGGAGACCCGGAAGAGGTTCCTGGTTCCCGGCTTCGGATCGGCGCAGAAGCAGCTGCTGTGCTCACTTGGGGAGTGAATCATCGGACGAAAGATCTTCCTCTGTCTCTCCTCCTCTATGTACATCTGACTTTGTAATAATAATAATAATAAAAGACAGTTTCCAGTCAATGTTAACGCTCACTTAAACATTTTCAGTGAAATGAGAATCACACAGAAAATGCCCTGAGACCCGGGAGGTGGGCAAGGGTAGGGGCTTGCAGTGTGAGATTGCACAAGCTCTGTGAGTTCCACGTGTGTCCATATCAGAACTAATTTCCCCTCGTGGCCAAAGCAGCTGCATTTCCCCAGCTGAGCTACTGCTTCTAGAGTTTTAGTTCTGTATCCAGCACCTCCTTGCAGGCTCACTGACAAATGTTTCTCCAGCAAACAACCTAAGGTTCTCGCTGCACTTAGCAATCGTCTCCGGTTGGATCCGTGACAGTCCCTTGTTCTGATGAGCCACCGGCTCCCTAGGCCTGACCTCTGCGTGGGGAGTCGGCCTGAGACGGAAGACAGCGGGCTTGCAGAGTACTTACCGACAGACAAGCTCGCCGTCCATCGCGTCTTGCTCATCAGTACTGGCAAAAGACACCCGGCCGCCGATCACTGCTCCGATAATGTACACCAGCCACGTCAGCCGTCCTGCAGCAGGAATAGGACATGAGCGCCACCCCCAGGGGAAGGCTCGTGAAGACACGGCTCCCTGTGCCCGCCCTTGACCCACTGAGTCTGCTCGGGTAGGCTGGTGCCAGGGGCGCCATGTTCAGCAGCTAGTCAACGTCCCTCCAGCAGACAGGGTTATTCTGGGGGCAGTACTTCCAGTGTTACGGCGCCCACTGCAGACCTGGCTTCCATTACTCTTCCCAGTGTCCCGTGGCTTTTCCTCACCCACAGCATCCTCTAGTGTCTACGCTCAGGCAAGTCCACACTCACCCTCCTGCACAGCAATGTCCATGGGGCTGGCACTAGCGCTCTGCAGCAGCTCCTGGTAGGACTGGGCCGACTGGTCGAACAGCTGCACCAGCAGTGCGCATGTCTTCTCGTACTCGCAGCGTCCGATGGTGGACAGCTGGTCCAGCTGCTGCTGCACCAGACCTGTATCCTCCAGAGGGTCCTCCAGGCCATCTCTGTCCCAGGGAAGAAGGCAGCTCTCGTACGACAGGTCTACCGTTCTCTCTCTTTTCACAATGTAGCCCCTATTTCTACTGAGAGAAGCTCATGTGTTCCAAGACTTTCCAGGTAGGGAGAATATTCAAAAACTGAAAATGACCTTGCCCTGGCAGCAGGCTCTCCGTAGCTGTTTGGCTTCCCGGAGGCCCGAGACCTCGCCATCCCATGCCGTCCAGCTCTGGGTTCTAGAATCTTGGCTTCCACTTGTGCTCGACTACCGTGACTAGCATCGCACAGTCACAGTGTGAGGCCACTGGGGCAGAAGAGTTCTAGAATGCAGTCTCAGGTCTGAGAAGGCAGCGGGACCCGCCTACCACCCGACACAACACCCTCAATAGGGCCGCAACACACCAAGTTAAATGCAATGATGCTTCAATACTAACAAGGTCTATAAATGATCTAATGTCAGTTCATGTTAAGCTTTACCACTGAGTGAATTTTTGTGCTGTTTAAGTGAGAAGACTGTTTTCACATCTTTGATTCTGGAATTACGGATGAGACACTGTGGACACACATTAGGTCCTGCCGTGGGGGCTTCCAGATAGTCACATGGCGTGTGACGAGTTCTCTGTACTGTCACAAAGTGTGCCAACAGCAGAACCCAGAGCCCCAGCTGCTCACTGCTGCACGCTTCCCACGTGCTGTACCCTGCACGACTCACATCCACTTAGTCATTGCAAGAACTTCAGCAGTAGCTCTGTGATTTGTGTTTCACAAATGAGGGAACTGAAAAGGCAGCTTGCTTGCAGAACCCAGAGCCACACCCCAGGGCACCTCACTAACACTCCTTGGATGCTCCCGGACAGAAGCCATGAGCTGACGGCACAGGCTGGTCCTGAGGGCACTCGAATCACAGGTTTGTCAGGTTTAACAGGTGACAGAATGCACCCGACACAGCAAAAAGATCATTTCACTTTGCGAGGTCACTGTTGAAAGACCTGACGCTGCCTCAGCTACAGGCTTCTGGTCCGCTTCACAGGCAAGGGAGAAAGCAGTACTGTAATGCAATCAGCACCCCGTGGCCTCGAGACCCACTTGTAGTAAGTGCTAGAATTAGAGCTGGTAACAGATTACCTACTCTTACTTGTCCCCTTAATTTCTTGTACAAGTTCACACTGAGCACCTAGAATCCGGCACTGTGCCTGAGGAAATCAGTGCTGAGGACAATCACACAGGGACGCCTGGGCTGAAAGCAACAACGGGAGGCCGCCCCGGATGTGACAGAAAGCATTCTTTCCGGCTTGCTCCTCTCAAGTGCCACTCTTGGCCAAGGGAACGAGCCAGCAGCACAGCGTTAGTTCGTGCAGGACTCCCGACCAGGCCTCCCCTGGCTGGCAGGCGTGTGATCTGCTGTAAGCCTGATGCCAGGCGAAGCTGAGCACTGCTGGAGGGTCTTACCTCAGTATAATGTGCACGGACTCCAAGCGGGACGTGATGTAGGCTTTGGTGACCTCAGGCGTGTAGGTTTCCAGCATGTGGGGCTCTGTGGCCTTGACATATGGCACAGAGGCCGCCAGTCGCTGCCACAGGCTCAGGAGATAGTGTACACTGTTTGGGGCAAATTCCCAGTGCTAAAGAAAGCCAAGAAAAAAAAAAAGCAGAGGGCACGCTTTTTAATTCTGTCCACCCGAGTCCTGAGGCACACGACAAAGGGGAAAGACGCTGCGGTGTAGGAGATCAAGCTGCTGCCTGCGGTGCTGGCATCCCTGGGGCTGCCGGCTTTAATCTCGGCTGCTTCACCCGAGACCAGGAAAGAGTTCCAGCCTTGGGCTGGCCCAGTCCGAGCAGCTGAGCCACCTGGCAAATGAGTCAGTAGATGGAAGATTTTCTGTCTCTCTCCCTCTCTGTAACGCTGCCTTTTGAAATAAATATTAAAAAAATAAAACAAAAAGATAAGCCTTGATGGACTTTGTTTCACATCATGGCAAGTAGTTCAACTCGTTTATCTCTTACATTAAGTTTTACTTATCAATTGTTACTGTTTTCCAGGAGAGAAAAAATAAATCACAACATTTCACTGGTTACTCTTAGAGGACTGAGATCAGCCCTACCCTCTTCTGAAGTCGAGTTTTCACCCCACGCTGTCTTCGCTGTGGGACGCTCAAGAGCTCCACGGCGGGGGCTACTGTAAACTGCCAAGGAATGGTGACACTTGTCACTGAAGTAGTATTTATTATGTCACAATGCCGGTAAGGACATTCCCCAGTGTGCTCCTGTCACTGTTCTGGGCACTGGGCTCCTTCCTCTGTTGAAGATGCGGACAGAGCAACGGCCTGGCCTTGGCAAAGCACAGTCTTTGAATGTTCTTCTGTCTACATGCTGGATCCAAATTCTAAACACACTGTTGAATCACAACGATTTCAAAACTAATGTGATATTAAACTTATTTTTAATCGACTTTGAAGTAGCAAAGTACTGAGAATATCTCTCTTCGTGCTACTTTCCTTGGACTGCTTCTTGTTTTAAAATTCATTTATTGAGGACAGTGTGATGGCTCCACTGGAATGCAGGTGCCAGCATCGCATATGGGCGCCGGTTCATGTCCCAGCTGCCCCGCTTCCCATCCAGCTCCATGCTTGTGGCCTGGGAAAGCGGTCGAGGACGGCCCAAAGCCTTGGGATCCTGCATCTGGCACAGGAGACCTGGAGACCAGGTCTCCTATAAATCTGCCTTTCCAGTAAAAATAAATACATCTCTGAAAAAGAGAGAGAGAGAGACAGATCTTCTCTCTGCTGGTTCACTCCCCAAAAGGCTGCAACGGCCAGAGCAGAGGCGACCGAAGCCAGAGCAACACAACACATCAGGAGCTTCCCGCTTCTGCCCTCACTCCTGCCGCATTCCCCAACTACACCCTGCCTTCCTTATTTCTATTTTTTTCCTCTAGTTTTTACACTAGCATACTTTGGATTTCCTTTCTAATCACAGGCTCAACACGGCAACAGGTAAAGATATCAATCAACAACTGACAAGCAGAAAACAATCAGAGCTAAAAAAATCAAAACAAAACCCAGAGCCTGCTGTTTCTCAGCTGTATAAACAAAGGCTGTACAATAACCCAATCCAGAATCTCACACTCCCACTTAGATTACATTTTGTATTTTGCATATTAGCTAGCATAGCATAACACTATTACTAGTGTTTGGATATAAAATATGCAACAAGGAGCGCCGTTCTATGCTGTGAAGTAAAACCCCATTGTAAGGAAAAGCGGATGTTACGTGACTCTGGAGAACTTGCTAGAACTGTACGTGCCCAGGCTCCAGGGAGGACTAAGGCAGCAGCAGTTGTGGAAGTCAGACCAAGGCGGCTGCACTTTGTCCCCAGGTCCCAGTGGGAAGGCCCACTCCTGTGCTCTTTTTAAACTCTTCTCTCCCTCCCCATTCCATCTCTGCTTTCTTCAGGGGCCTGTGAGGAAACGCTGCCTAATCTAAAATGTTACTTTAAAATCCCATGGTTCTCTCACTGCACCCCTTGGCACTCCCTGCACACAGATGCAAAGACTACAACAGCTACCACTGTCTAGGGTCATGGCACATGGGTACATTCACCACCTTGGGTAAACACATGTAAAGCTGAAGCCGAGCAGTGACAGCAGGGCTTCTGCCGGAGAAGGCCGACACGGGCGGGCACACACCCACCTGCAGGCTGGTCACCGTGAAGTTGGCGATCAACCGGATGACTTCAGGGTAGTTTTCCACCTTTACCAACTCTCCCAGTTGGTAGTTACTCTTCAAACGGGCCAGTAGTCTGCAAAACTCATGGTAATTGTTTGGGTCTGACAAACTCTGGAAACAGAACATGAGGAAATAAAACATAAAATGCGAGTCAATATATTACCAAGGACACACACGTGGGATGACACTAGCCAGGCAGAACTCGGTTTTGGAACTTCCTTGCAGAAAATGACAGGGCTGTACAGTCTGTAGAACACATTTTATCAATGGCGCAGTTCCCTTCTCATCTTGTCTGCTCGCCTGGCAGTCACCCTGGGAATGACTCCCAGCCGGACCAACAGACCGCCAGCAGAGCAGGAGCGCGGTCCTCCAGGCTCATCGTAAAGCTGACCGAGGGCAGAAATGGGCAACACCGAAGACACGACTGGCCTGCCTGCTCCTTGTCAACAGAAGAAAACGGTGTCAAAGGTGCAGTGCCCATCTGCCAAGCTGCTACTAAGCACAACTAAACTACGGTGCCAACGCTACAAGTTTCCTCCTGTATTTACACTAGGTCATCAATACCATTGCGAATGCACGTGACAGCATCTTGTTATGTACCTAGGGTTGGTACTATCGATCCGCTCACATATCGCAAAGCCTTTCTTGCATCTACCTTCTGCTAGTAGTCATCCCTGGCACAGGGCCGCGCTGCAGAATGCACTGAATGCGTAAATGTGTTTCACAGGCACAGCAGCAAGGATGGACACTCAAAGGTAGTGGTCAGGGGCCACCTGCGACTCCTGCATCCCTTTGACTTCAGCCAACGATCCAGCTTCCTGCCAGTGTGTAACCCGAGAGGCAGGAGAGGATGGTGAGCATTCAGGCCTTTCCACGCCAGCTCTGCCGCAGACCTGCACCAGCTCCCAAACTCTGGCCTGGCCCAGCCCTGGCGAGTGCAGGCTTTGGGGGTCTGTCAGCAGGTGGATGCTCTCTCTTCTAAAAGATTTTGAAAAAGGTGGGAGTGAACTAAGTATACATACGCGAACTACTTTTTGTGACTTTTCTTAACATTAAATGGCAACTAAGTTATGGAATAAAAACCTGGAAAACAAACATGTGCCTTCCCTCTTAAACACAAACCTACAGGGCGTGGGTTGAGGAATAAACATTAAAAATTTTAATGAAAACAAAAGAGACTTCTCCCTTCAGTTCTCCTCAGTTCCTTGGTTAAAAGAGCCTAGCTCCACCCCGAGTTTCCCGCCACCCAGAGAACCCTTCCAACAGCTCTGGCACTTACCTTTTGGGCAGACACTCAGGGTACGCCTGCAGCTCAGGATCACACGAACCGTCTAAACACTGAACTTCTCTTCCGAGTGGACATACTTCTGACTTGCAACAACTATGCACACACTGATCCTCTACATACATAAATTCTCAGAAACGTCTTACCTGTGGGTTTTCCAGTATTCGTTTAACACCATCAACCAGGTGAGAGAGGAACTTGGCCCTCTCTGCGTTGTTAAACAGGGACCTTCTCACCGAGGCGATCTGCACTAAGCAGGATAATACCTGAGACAAAGGCACAGCACAAACAGCAGATTAACAAGGCGCTGCTTCTATTTTTACCAGACAACCCTGCCTGTCCCTAATAATGTTCTGAAATGGTCTTATTAAAGAAAAACCAGCACGAGATCCAAGTTGATAAAAGCAACTAGCCAAATTCAGAGTTTGGAAATCTGCTCAGAGGTGCTTTTCTTAGGTAACTCCGGTGGCTTCTTTGAGTCCCCTTTGTGCTCCCCACTCAGTTTACTCATATGAGGGCAAGACTTGCCATTCACCACTGGCTCACTCCCCGTCGGCCTGGAGCAGCCAGTCACAACGTGGGAACTCTCCAGGCCTCGAACAAGTGGCAGGGACCCAACCACTTGGCCTATCAGCTGCTGGCTTCCAGAATGCGCATCAGCAGGAAGCTGGAATCGGACAAAGCCAGAGCTCAAACCTAGGCACCCTGTCTGACACAAGATGTGGGTGGCCCAGATGGGAGCTTACCCACCAGGGCAAATGTCTCTTCCTGATTCTTATTAACCTACTACATATTGAAAACATCCATTCAGTTTATAATTTAAAATAAAGCTTCAGATTTATTTTTATCTTCTGGTTTTAATCAAGGTTTTGTACATGATACCATGATGAAATAACCATGCCAGAAAAAGCCCGGAAAAGTCAGCTTTTGCACTGAACACTCCCCCCTCCCTTCTCTGCTTGCCCTACCAGATCTTTCTTCTGCCCTTCCCAATCCCACTTTGCTTCCCAGGAGGCTGACCTCTGTCAACAATAGCCAAGGTCTCTGTAGGATTTCCCTGCGTTTTCTGGAGCACTTGAGATATGTGAAATACTATTTTAGAATCTGCATGGATTTCAATATTTGACGTCAATTATTACATTAAAGGAGAAATACATTAGGACAAAATTTTTAATGTTACTAGGGCAACGGAGCAAATAACCTTCCATTATTACTATGTAATGTATGCCTGCAGCATTTTCAAAAGATTTCTGAGTGGAAACAAATCTTACTGATTCCACCAGCACCTCAGGTGAAGCTCCAGTCCGTGGGAATCTGAGGTGAAGCATTAAGAAACAAGATGAGGGGCCCGGCGCGGTGGCGCAAGTGGTTAAGTCCTCGCCTTGCACGCCCGGGATCCCATATGGGCGCCGGTTCTAATCCTGGCAGCCCCGCTTCCCTTCCAGCTCCCTGCCTGTGGCCTGGGAAAGCAGTTGAGGACAGCCCAAAGCTTTGGGACCCTGCACCCGCGTGGGAGACCCAGAAGAGGCTCCTGGCTTCGGATCGGCATAGTATCGACCTGTTGTGCTCACTTGGGAGTGAATCATCGGAAGGAAGATCTTCCTCTCTGTCTCTCCTCTCTGTATATCCGCCTTTCCAATAAAAAATAATAAAAATAAATCTTAAAAAAAAAAAAAAAAAAAAAAAAAAGAAACAAGATGAGGAAGCCAGTCCCATGGTATAGAGAACTAAGTTGCTGCCTCCAGCACTGGCATCCTATATGGGTGTTGGTTCAAGTCCCAGCTGCTCCACTTCCAATCCAGCTCCCTGCTAATGTGCCTGGAAAAGCAGCAGAGGACGGCCCAAGTGCTAGGGATCCTGCCATCCATGTGGGAGACCTGGAGCAAACTCCTGGCTCTGGCCCGCCCAGCTCGGCCACTGCTGCCTCCTGGGGAGCGAACCAGCAGACGGAAGATCTCTCTCTGTTCATTATGACTTTCAAACAAACAAACCAATCAATCAATCTCAAAGAGGAAAAAAGGAAAGGGACCAAGATGACAGCAAACCAATTCACTGTCCGCAGTAGCTGTGTGCAGACAATAACCATTTAGAAACCACTATGTTTTACTGTCAGCACCCCGGGGCCACAAGTTTAACCTCCAAAGGCGAGAACTGACCGCATTATCTCTGCCTTATTTCTATGGCTTCATGCAGCAAATGAACAGAAACTCATTCAACACTGCTTCCCTCTACAAATAACCCTCCCCCTGGAAATTGGGCCTGACTCACCAGAGGTGAAAATGAAGGAGGGATGGAATGATACAGGTCAAAAAACAGCTGCAGAGTCGAAGCATCCAAGAACGCTACAAAAGACCAAGGTTGTCACATTATCGAGCGTGTCAGCCACCGCTGCTCATACTTCCCACAGCAAATGAGTCAGTGGACCCTTCTGACGGTTCTGCTTGCAGATATTTCCTTAGAAAGTGATAAACCAACAGGAGCTTTTGTCTTCCATTTCCTTTTAAGGAGTGTGTATCGGTCTTGGCTCCTTTAAGAAGCACTCCTATGGCTGGCTCACGGATCGCACGGCGGCTTCGTTTTACCCAAGAGGGTTTTGTATTTTCTTCACTCATGTATTGTTTATTCAGCTGCACATTTTTCAGCTCCATGGTGCTGTAATTTTTTTTTTTACCTTCACACCTGTTGTTGACTTTGTTTCATGGCTTCTTATTTAAAGGAATGTATAGTGATGGTGTAATAGAGACTACCATATGCAGATATGAAGATACAGTACGCATCCCTACTTCCAAATCAAAGATGGACTCCCAACAAAACTGTTGGACACATCTGGACAACGGGATGAACTGTCTGACTCTGTACCAGTAATGTCAGGGAACACTTAAGTAACAGACTGATGGACGTATGACTGCTTATGAAGGACTATACTACTGTAACAATACGGGGCAAATCAGAAAGCGGTGGGGCGGGGAGATCCTAGGTCCTATGGAATTGTACCATAAAATTAAAAAAAAAAAAAAAAGTAAAGAAACATTCCTTGTAATTCTTGGGGAACTTTAGACAATCCAAATAGTTCTTTTCAAACTTCAAACCAAGAATTTTATGTTTTTACATAAAAGCCCAAGTTCTGCTGTGCCGTTTTGCTTACCTGGGCAATGACAGCGAGAGGTAAAACCCACACCTAGTGTCCCTCGGTAACTAGAGCTTCTCCCCCGGCAGGTGTCTGTAGGACCCCCTCCCGGCCTCCAGTCCCCCGCCCGCCAGCACTCCAGCACCAGCCAATTCTGAGCTTCCCCAGAGCACACGGGGCCCCCCTCCCTCCCCGGGCGCTGCGCGTGCTGTCACCTGATCTCCAGCTGGTGGGGATTTGCACCGTGCACAGGTCGTCTGAGGACTCGTCCGTGGAGGTGCCGATGAAGTCAAAGTTTAGGCAGTTATGCGTGAGCTTGAGCAGCTGCATGAGTAAGCCATGCTGACTTTCATCATTCAAGTTTAGATTCTTCCCCGAAGCCTGTAAAAGTTACCATGTAATGAGCCCCAAACAATCACTCCTCCTCGATCAGCTTGTTCCTGGGCTTGTGATAAGGTGGTTAAGCCAGAAAAATGAAGCCACCCTGCGAAACTGCTACTTTCTCTCACCTACTGCTATTGTGAAACTGCCCAGCCCCTATCAGAATCATGAAGCCGACATGTAAAGAAAGCTTCCTTTTTACATGTTTGTTCCACGGTGTAGACAAAGGGGCCACAGGGAATTAGGGAAATGTGGGGTGTGGTCGGTCACTAGTACCATCAACACCACAGCAGCTGGGCCTCAGAGCTCACACGCCAGCCTGCTCATGACCAGTCTTTGAGAACATCTTAAGTTTTCTCCAAGCTTTTCCCCCAGGGACTTCAACAGCTTTTGCCAGACGGCCTGCCTAACCTGAGGAGTGTCTAGGAGTTCTGAGCTAAAAAATGAGTGAAAAATACACAAATAGTATTTGAAGGGACAATGGAATAAACATAAAGCACAAAATGACCAGCAGTCAGACACTAATGCCAGGCAGTGCCCACAGGGAGCACGGAGCCCAACCCAGCTACAAACGCAGGGCACCCTCAACACACACACACGCCAACGCTCCGCTTCCAAGCAGGTAATCTCCTATGTGCTACTGTCTACCCCTTAGCTCCCTCAGTCTAAATGGATGCTGAATATGCACGCTCCCTTCCCTTACAGATGTTGCTGCTTTATTTGCCGCTGTGAACCCAGCAGGGCGCGGGAAGGAGAGCCTCGCTCTGCCTCTAACATTGCATCTGAACCTGCTCTCAGAGCCAACAAGCCAGACGCCAGAAGGCCAGCATGCTGTCACCCCACGTGGGCAGACTGTATCAAACAACAAGAATTCAAGCTTTGTGGCAGACTGGATTCCTTTAAGAACAGAGCCTGGGGTAAGGGTCCACATACTGCTTCTCACAGGAAAATCACCCACCGTGTCTCTAACTTCAGTGGTCACTCTGTAACTTCCTTCCCAACTCTGAGATGTGTGTCACGTGAGGGAAGAGGACAGAGTCTCAGCGGTCGGTTAGGAACTATGTGCAGAGCGAACTGGGCAGCACGAGCTCACCTGTTTCAATAAGTTGCAGGAAAGCGTGAAGATATCGAATAATGACGAGTCCCGGAAAGAGGAGGCTATTTTTCTGTGCTTGGTCAGAGGATGGGTGGTATCTGCCTGGGAAGAAAACAAAAAGCCAATGCACAGTTTGGAATTAATTGCTAAGAAGAAAAATTTTTTCATGTAGACTTCAGATAAACAGAAGATTTCCAACAGAACAACACAACCACAAAATCCATTTCTAAGATTTCAGTTATTGCTAAGCCAAGGTTAGTGAGACGATGCAGAGGTGCTGAGCTGCTCCTGGTAACCAGCGTGTCACGTCTCTCCAGCTTCCAGCAGAACACAGCAGGAGGGACCTCAACTACAGCCACGGTCTGAAGAGCAAGGACCATGCCTGTACACCAACTGTCTTCCTTCTCCGACCCAATGCAACACAGCGTCGAAAGCGACAATTTAGTCCAAACAGCTGTTGCTCTCTCACTTCCTCTGCCCTTACTGTAGTACTGAACTGTCCTTGTGGCTAAGGATCAAACCCTTTGCTTCTCTGCTATGCCTCGTACTGTACAGAGTAAGCGCTCAGCAAGTGGCAGGAAGAATTTCAGGGTTCCCAAGGGAATTTAGTCTAGCGACCTGCCAGAAGCTTCCACCTCTTCTATTTATAGGCCAATTTATCCAAAAGGGGGATAAACGCCTTAGCCACGTTTACAAGTAATGCAGCTATATTTCTGATGAATAACTGAGTCCTCTCTGATTTTATTTCTATGTTCACATAGGAATGGTAATAGTAACATGTTTTCTCATTTGAATTTATCTCTTTGAATTACCGACAACCAAAAACCTTCCCAATTCCAGATTCAGGGTCACTGCTAACACACGTCACTTACTATTCTAACAATATAGTATATATTAACAAGTAAGGGTTTCCAGTCATATATAATATTCTATATGTCCTTGAATAATCAGACTGAACATAATGTTACACATATAAGACAAAGCTGCATCATTTTCTCAAGAAAGACAAACACAAGTTTTTTATACTAACATGGGCGCGTTTGCTGGGTCAAGCTAACACTGAGCCCAAGCGTGCTGTGTTCAGCTGACGCATGCTCTCCCACCCACGACAAACCTAACAAGAATTACATTGAACACCAGCTGTCATCAGCGCGGGCTCTGGAGGACGAGCTGGGTCCGAATCCAGACATCCCTGCTTCCAACTGGGAAACCTCAGGGGCAAACTATGGAACCTTCAATGCCTCGGTTTCCCCAGCCCCGTGCCTGCATCACGGGGGGCTGTGAGAACGAATCCAGTCCGCAAACGTGCTGTGCTGTCAGCCGTCACTGCTCTGGGACCTGCTGCTCACAGGACAGCCTGGGACCCAGATCAGACCGCAGGGCTGAGCAGGCGGGAAGCAGGAACACTTAAGGTATCTGACGTTAATGAAATGCCTGCACGATGAAGAGCAGCAGCAGCGGTGACTCTTCAGCATTAATGTGCTGACAGCTTAAGGTTGGATGTTATAACTAACACTAATGTTGGCCTGTTCAATAATTACAAAAGTAAGCGACTGAAAAAATCCTGGCTAGAGAAGGGAGAGGCGGGGGAGGCCAGCGGTGTCTCCTCTGTAGCACTCCGTGACAGCCAACAATTACCCCAAACATTAACTGGCATTTCCAGCAGAATGCTTCCTGCATTCTAGCCGGGTAACTGCCAGCGATGCCAGCGGCCGTGCAGCTGCGCTGCCCAGAGGGCACACGGGAGCAGGGGGCCACGACTGACACTCACTCCTCTGGCTTGTTCCTTCGGATTCCTTCTCTCCTGTTAGGCAGGTGGTATTTCACGATGGCTTTCACCTCAACTAACCAAGGCACGGAGGAGACGGGAGGGCAAAACCCTCTGAGGAGAGAAGTGACCAGGACAGACAGGCGGCCTGCACGTCCAGAGGAATCCTGGGAGCCGTGCTTCATAAGGCATCAGCACTGACCGCCAAAGCGCACAACACGGCGAGACACCAAGACCGGGGACGACACGGCACTTACTTCAGTGAGGAAGGCTGTAGCACTTACTTGATTAATTTCATTGGTTAGCTGAGATAAAATTGTGACGCCGATGATGCAGTACTCAACGCTATCCTGGGTAGGGAAACGGAAGGCAGGAAGAACTGGCGTGAGCACTCACACTTTGGAATGACAGACCCCTAGGTCATCGATAAAACTGCCTGGATGAGGCAGCAAGGAGTTACAGTGCTTCACAGAACATAAAAGTTAACTGCCATAAAGGAAGGCTGCTCAATCTGCCTTCACTGAACAATTTAAACTTCCATATTTCAAAAATCCCCTTAAGTATCACAGCCTGCATATCATCAAATGATACACTGCAAAGCAGAGAGTCAAGGTAAATGATGAATGAGCTCAACTTACAGAGAGACCACGCACAACAGTGAGACAGGGGCAGAGGATCAGAAACAGGGCACAGTCTTGGAATGTGGAACAGTGCGCTAAGCTGCCGCCTTCTACGACAGTGTCCTAAGTAAGTGCTGGTTCGTATCCTGCCTGCTCCACTTTCCAACCCTGTAGTGGAGGATGGCCCAAGCACTGGGCCTTGGTGGCAAACCTGGCTGGAGTTCCAGGCTCCTGGCTTAGGCCCGGCGTGGCCCTCGCTGCTGTGACCAACTGAGGTGTGCTGACTCTACCTTTTCAAAGAAGTTCTTACATCCTTGGCAGGGGAGGGTGTTTGGGGTGCCCGCACTTCCTACTGGCCTGGGAGGGAGTCCTTGCCTGGCTCCCGATTCTGTCTTCCTGCTAATTCATAGGTATGTACATGTGTGTGTGTGTGTGTGTGTAAAATAAAAATATTTAAAAAGGCATAGATAGGAAGGTCACAGAAAAATACATTAGTAAAATAAAATGAAAATCTGCCTACTCTCATAAATGAAATAATGAGATATTTACTTTTTAGTTTCAAGTTGGACAAACAAAAAATTTAACAATCTGTTAGCACAACTAGGTCTTTTTTGAGGGGATTTGGAAGTACGTTTGAAAGGCAGATACCATCCTTTGATCAATTCCAAGGCCAGGCCAGGAATTCAGAGACTACAAACATGCAAAATGTCCATCCTACCACAGTCTAAATGTCCATCTGTTAGAGACGAGTTATTGCTACCTTGCAATGAATTAAAACCACACAAAACCCAGGCACGCCTGCAGCCGACTGCGTGCAGACATTCCCTCGTACATGCTGTACTCATACTGTACCTGCAAAAACCTGGTGACGTCCGTGATTGCATTTCTGAAGACATAGTCGTCCTTCTGACAGTCGAACCAGCCCAGCTTCGTGATCCTGGCATATAACTGGATCAGTGCTTGTGTCACAAAAGTAGCCAGCTTTGGCCGGGTGGCAAGGTAGTTGAGCACATAGTTCCCTACAAAACAAAAACACTCCGTAGAGCAGACAATCCTACAGCAGGATGCGAGATGGCAAGCTGGGGTCACTCACCCTAAGCCCTGTTAATGCTTTATCAAGAAGAAATGGGACCCCCAACGTGAGGCTATTTTACTGGTCAGCATGGACACTGAGCCACTACAGCACAATGCCAAGCAAACACACACGATACAACCAGCACACCGCTGAACAGGCTTAACTCTTTCAGAGACGGAACATTTTTCTACTTACGAATATCTATTCGTTGTTCCAACGGGAGGGGGTTGTTTGTGCGTGATATAAGCTTCGTAAGGCATGTAGCTGCCAGTAACTGGGAGTAGGAAGACTGCAAGAAGGAGAAAAGAACTTCAGATTGTACCGTCAAGGTGTGGCAGCCACAGCCTCTGCGGGAAGGTCACCTGTTCCGCTCTATTCCATTTTCGGATTTTAGAGGGTCTGCCACTCTGCGGAAAAAGGAGCCCCCGACGGCATGGGGGTCAGCTGGCTCCACCGCGGATGAGGAGGCCCAAGAGAGCAGCCAGATGGTGCTGGATCCCACACGGACACCTGCTTCCCTCAGACAGACCCCAGAGGGCACCTTTTCGGAAAAAGACACCACAGACTAGCAGAAAAATCTCTTCCCCTCAAAATCCTTGTCATAGATCTCAAACCTGACGACAGAATGACACGAGGAGGAAAAAAAACGGTTAGCGTGACCTCCCTCATGCCGTGGTTACTGCCCAAACTCGCTCTTCAGCAGCTCTAGTTTGGGGACAGTGGATGACAGTATTAAAATTTTCAAAACATACTTGTGAGAAAGAGAACTTACATCCCAAGCATCTTCACATTCTCAATCCTAATTGTATGTGTGTTTAAATGAGTTTTAACTTTATGAAGGATCAAAATATTCCATTTGCTCACAGCATATAGAAAGGAACCATGTAAGAATTCCTTATTTGCACAGAAGTGAACATGGACCGCGTGTCTGCAGCTGCCTGACAAGTCAACTGCTTCCGCAACAGCCCTTTGAACGTCCTTTCATGGCACCCGCCCTGTTTAGCCAAAAACAGGGATTTTACCAGATCACACATCGTTCAAGCTTTTATCCTGATCAGTGCCATGCCATTTTCAAGCTGAAAGAGGTTTGAATTTCATTTTTAAATCTATAACTTCCTGGCATTTTCACTGTCAAGGTCATTTTCCTTAGACTTACTGTAAGGCAATGGCATTGGAGAGGAAAACCCAGAGAGAACAGAATCTCGTAGGTGACAAGGCCTGCGGACAGGAAGGGTCACTCACACCCAGCCCTGTCACATGCACAGAGACAGAAGTAAGGGGTCAGCACTGTCAAGTGTGGGATAAGCTCTGCCCACTACAAGGGGCATTCCACACCAGAGCACAGGCTCCAGTCCTGGCTGCTCCACTACCAACCCAGAGCCCTGCGAATGTGCCTGGGAAAACAGCAGAGGACGGCCCACGTGGAAGGGCAGGATGGAGTTCTCGGCTACAGCCTGGCAGTGTTGGCCATTCAGGCCATGTTGGGGAGTGTACCAATGAACAAAACTTAGCAAAGAAACAAACAAATGTTCGTCGTGACAAGGACAGGAACAAATGACCACAAACAATCTTTGTGGTGGGCTACCTGGCTCTTGTCACCAACCGGGCACGTACGGTGCTGTCGGTGCCAAGTCAGGAAGGCGCAGTCCCCCTGAGGCCACCCCATCTAGTCAGAGTCTACGTTGCTAAGCCACCGTCTTCCCCTCAGAATCTTTCCAATCTTACGTACACTTCCTCTTTCAAGGAGTAGCTGGCACTTGCTCAGGCAATCGGGGCTGTTGGTGAACTCCACCAAGGCTTTCTCCGCCTGCAGCCGGGTGGCTGTATCTGTTGTCTCATACAGCTGTTTGCACAGATTTTCTAGTTGGGCCAGGCTCTGCAAGATCAACGGAGAAAGGAATTGGATCAGTCAGCTGCACACACAAGCACTGGGCACACAGACGCACCCATGGACAGATCAGTCAGCTGCACACACAAGCACTGGGCACAGAGAAGCACCCACGGACAGAGCCGAGCAGTGTCGCTAACTCTGACCTGACAGGAACCACTTCACTCCAAAGGCGACATGACGAAAGGCTTATTACCACATCCATTCACGTTGTCTTGACCAGTCACAAATGATGTTTCTCCCTGTCCGAACACCCACCCACCAGCTAAACTTTATCAAAACCGGTCAAAACTGACTTATCCTGTCATTAGTCAACACTAAACGCACCCGTACATGACGCAAGCACCCTCCCCCCAGCTCCCTCTGGCTGTCAGTGCCAGTCCCTGGAGCAGCTGCTCTTAGCTGCCTGGGTAGTGGACGCCTCCAGAGAGGGCCAGCCTCGGACGGTTACCCACCTTCCACGCCGGGTGCCTCATGCCTCAAGTTCAGCACACACTCTTCTCCCACTGTACTTTAACCTCTGGCTTGGGCTGCAAATTTAAAACGGGTCCAAATAAATGCAACCCTAGCATCTGCTCACCAGGAGATAAGACAAGGGGCACGCCCCAAACAAGCCCTGCTCTCCAAATCTTGAGGCAGCCCCGGAGGCAGGGAGGGTGCGGTGGGTGTGTGCACTTCCGTGCAAACCCCACAGGGATTCACGTCCAGCTCCCCTGAAGGAGGTGCTACAAGGCGCCCGGGGGAGAGAGAGCACACTTCCCAGGGCAAAGAGGAAAGGCTTCGAACGGCGGTCATCAGACCATGTCTGAGCCCATTTCCATCAGGCGAGGAGGACCGGGTCTAGCTTGAACAGTCCTAATATCAGAAACGACCACGCACACAAGGGCGAAAAAAGCCAGTGGTTAAAAAACAACAACCATGAGGTCTGTGTAAACTGCCCGAAATATCCTGTAGTGGTGGTCTGCACAAGACTTTTCACCAACACTTTAATTCACATGTTATTACTTTATAAATCAGTTTCCCCCTGCACAGGTATGCCTTGAGGGCAGGATTCCTATTTTACTCCACCTGATTAATAACTTTCCAACATTAACCTAAAGCAAACAGGAAAGACAAACACTGCGAGTCTGGTTCATCAGACTCACTTCAGAGCTCCCACGGCCCACAAACAACCCGAACACTCACAACCAAGCCCAGGGGTCCCCCAGGGGTCTGCAGAACCAGGCTTAGGGGTAACTTGCTAGTCTGACTTCAGGGGCCCCAGGACTCTGTCCAAAAAGGCTTAGGTCTAACTCGTCCTACTCCAGGGGCCTCTGTGATACCCCCGATTTAAAAGCGCAGAGCACACTGCCATGCCAGTCGGCTCCCAGGCAGAGCAGCAGCACTGGGCGTTACACATGGCACAGGGACACAAGCCCTTCCAGGCAAGGCCAACTGCACACACCCCACCAAACGCTGCTCAAGGTCATTTGCACGCTTGCCAGTGCTGGCTCACGACCACTGAAAATGTGGTCAGTCTAATGACAAATCCCCACATCCCTGAGCGGGTAAAGCTCCTCCGTGAGATCTTGTCTCAGCACTGAGGTCTGAGTTTTATTTCCTCCTATAAAACAATGCACTTACAAGAGGAGGAAATGTTATTTCTGAGAGAGGGAATGCAGAAGACAGCAGCAGCAGGAGGCAGTAAGACGGTAGTTAGGGATAAGCCCAGCACGGGGCGCTGGGGCACACGGGGCGCTGGGGCACACGCGACACTGGCGTTGAGATTTCCGAGACACTCCCCGAAGGGGCCTGCTGATTAGGGCGCTGGCTGCTCCCCCTCCGTGCGACTCGGTCTGTGTTGATCACAGCCAAGCTGTGCACGTGACGGCGGCTCAGCATCTGTCACGGGGCGCTCCTTACTGCCAGCTTGGGTTATGCAGGCTTCTGTGGCTGTGTCTGCCTCGCTTTAATTCAGCAGACAAAACAGACTGCAGGGTAAAGTCTGATAATGAGTTCTCTACTCGCAAAACAAGACTTTAAAAAAAGAAAAAAAAAGTAATTTGACCATTTAATCAACAGTATGAAGAACTACAGTTCTATTTCTTTGTTTCTAGAACAACAAATGGAAAACAATTCTGTTTTCCCTAGCAATTAGCGGAAAGCTCCAGAACACACAGGTTAACAGCCGTGCCACTGGGCTGCCCAGACTGCCACGAAGGGATAAGGGATGAGGTTTACATTTATGCGCTGTGGTTCCTTTGGCTTCCAAAGCAAACCTAATGGTGGGATTATTTAAAATTCCCTTTTTTGCGGGGAGAGGGTGGGTGGGTGGGGAAGCAGCAAAGACAAATTATGTCACAATTGTCTGAGTAGCCATTAAAACTAAGAAATCATTAATACTACAGTAGTATTGGTATATGCTTTCTACCAATTTAGCAAATATTTGAAAATGGTTGACAAAGGCTGTTATTTGCAGAAAAATTGATACACGGGCCTGTTTTTTTTTTTGGTTTGTTTTTAAAATCACGTCAGCTCCCACATGAGGGAAGGGCATGATGTGGTATCTTGCTGTGTCTGCTTTATTTCATCCCACAGGATGTCCTCCAGCCAACCACCCTGCTCAAACGACAGGTCCTCACTCCCGAGTGGAGCTGAGCAGCATCCGAGTGTGTCCGCGTCACCTGTTCTTTATCCACCCAGCTGCTGAGGGACTCCTAGGCTCAAGCTCGGTCTTGGCGACCGTGAACAGTGCTGCTCTAAGTCGGTGAACTGGGATCTCTGACACAATGAGACCGGGTCCCTTGGGGGCTGGACCTCTGCGTTCCAGAAAAGAAGCTAGTAAATAAAAGATCTTAGTCAGAAAGCTATCACTTCAAGGGAAGGCAGGGTTAGTAAAACCAACATCAACTACATTTTTAATCTATTAGAAAAGGTACTTTTGTTGTCAATGACTTTTATTGTGATATTATCTAGCTATCACAGATAATTTAAGAGAAACCTAAAAAACCATATTAGAGTGTATGTTGTCTGTGCTCTAACTTATAAAAGCAGCCTGGATGAATGAATCGAGCGACTCCCTCTGGGACGTGAGACGCGTTCAGCGCGCATGCTGCTCTCACATTCCTGTAACTGCTCTCTCTGTATAGTTACGTCACTCGGCAGGCAGGAGAAATCATCGCAACTCTACAGGGAAAGATTTTTGTTGTTGTTGTTCTAAAATCTGTAGTGAGACTGAGTGACCCAGCCTGTGGCTCCGTCCCCAGTGCTTGGGGCTGCTGGGTGCAGCAGGGGTCAGGTGCCTGGAAGGCAGCGCGGGCCTTTCTCCCAGGGCGGTCAGTCACCGCTCAGAGCGCACACCAGCAGGGAGCTGCAACTTCAGCCCAGACACTCGGACACTGGACTCTGGTGTCAAGTGGCATCGTTTTTCTTTTTTTAAAGATTTATTTATTGGAAAGCCAGAGTTACAGAGACAGAGGGGTACCTTTCATCTGCTGGTTCACTCTCCAAATGGCCACAATGGCTGGGGCTGGACCAGGTCCCAAGAACTTTTTCTCCTGGGTCTCTCACTTGGGTGCAAGGGCCTGAGACCTTGGGCCATCCTCTGCTGCTTTCCAGTGTGTTAGCAGGGAGCTGTGTGAGTTCCCAGGATTCTCACTGGTGTCCATATGCAATAACAGCAGCTGAACCCACTGTGCCACAGCAATGGCCCCTCAAGCAACTGCCTAAGGAAATTCTGAGCTATATTTTTCTCTAAATGAAATCATACCAAACCATTTTATAAATAAATGCTAATTCCATCATCAAGCAGAATTAACAGATAAGTTTATAAAACTAAAAGAGCAAAAAGTGAGTGGGAAGGTTAATTTGTAAACATCCCTGGCGAGGCTCGCCCTGCGGAGCGGAGGGCAGTGCTGCCAGGCTGGGCGAAGCTGGCATCTCCTACGGCCTCCTCTCGCTGACTGCGACAAGCCTGGGCTGAGGCCGTCTCCCCTCAGACCCGCATTCACCAGCAGTTCTCAGGGCCGGGGGTGGGCAGACTGTTTCTCAAAGTCACCTGAAGAAAGCGGAAGACCTTAACATGTTACGTCAAGAGACCCAGACAAGGTGAGCAGGCAGAGGAATGAGAAAACACCAAGGTGAACAGCATGAGACTGAGATGGAGGAGGCCCAGGCCAAGCTGGCTCGCTGTGGCACTGCCGCCAGGGGAACCGACTCACACAGCGGACAACTGCAAGTGGGGATTAGGAAGGCCAATGCGTGGATCCCCACGATCCAGAATCTCCACTTCCAGGTAAATACTCCAGGAAGCGTCTGAGGCTCATCAGCTAAGCCAAATGGTGGCCAAGGAGCGTTCCTGGCAGCACGGCCGGCTTCACTTCTGCCCTGCGTGTTGTGTGTCCGTTACCCAGGCATGCTCGCTGGCAGCAAGCTCCTGGACTCACACACACACCTGGGATTGTTCTGCACGTGTAGGCAGACGCCACAGCTCTGATCCTCCAGGTGCTTCCTGTTCTATTATCACCTTCTTATAGAAGGTTGCCCATTATCTGTAACTGCACCTTCTTTCTAGAACGCTCCAGCTGTACACAACTCAGGCCTTCAGGATGGACTTGCCTCACTTTCTCAGGCTAGAACTCACACAGGATTTGGGGACACACTTGGGAACACTCTATTTCCGAGGTCCTAACAAGGCTGAGGAGCCCTCTTTGCTCGTACATGCCATGTGATGTCTCCTGCTCCTGCTGTAAAACTAGATAAACACATATTTGCAAAAGTGATAATGCGACGCTGGTGCCCTGCATGCCTCAGATAAGAGGCAGGCTTGCCAGCACAGGAATGAGACTGCAGAATTCTACACTTCACTTCAAAATACTCATCAATACTAACTTGCAATAAACACCTACAAGCTTTGCACTTGAGGTAGTATTTGGCTGAAATACATGTAAACAAATCAGAAGTAAAAAGCAGACTGCGCCTAGACACCTCCTGGCACCCGCAGCAGCCACTTAGGGTGTCACCAGAGGCCGAGGAGCGGAGCGGCTGCAGAGGGGCCAGGCTGACGGGCAGCTGCCAGCACTTTGTGAGAAGTGAGACGGTCAGAACACAGCAGGTGTGTGCAGGGAGGTGTCCCCAGCGAGCAAGCTGACCCTCAGACCCACCCCTCTGCAAGCGCTGGGTTCTGGGCTCGGCGAGTTGCAGCAGCAGAGCCCCCCAGGTCTCTTTTGAGTTCTATCTCACTGCCAAACCTGGTTTAAAAGAGTAGCAAGGAAACGCAGCAGAGACGCAGCGGCAGAGAGGGAGGTGATGCGGACAGCCTGGGGTGCCGCTGGGCAGGGCAACCCGCAGAGTCCTCACGGGGCGGGCAGGGGAAGTGAGCGGGGCTTCTAACATGAGTTTTAAAACATGCTTCCAGGATCTGCAATTCCATGACTGACTGCACTACACTATTCTTCCCATAAATACGTTATGATGAAAAGCAAGAAAATATTGAAAGTAAAATGATTGGGGCTGGTGTGTGGCAAAGCACGCTAGTCCCCTGCCTGTGGTGTGCCAGTTCTACCTCTGGCTGTCCCGCTTGCAGTCCAGCTCCCTGGCAGTACACCTGGGGAAGCAGCAGCACCTGGTGGGGATCCCTGCACCCGCACAGGAGACCCGCAAGCGCCTAGCTCCTGGCTTCAGGCTGCTCCAGCTCTGGCCAGGGCAGTGCTTTGGAAAATGAACCAGCAGGTGCAAGATCTGTCTCTCCTCCTGATCTCCATAACTTTTCAAAAATAAAGCTTTAAAATAAATAAATGAAACCATCATGAGGACCAGTTCCTTTGAGGAGTGACCCTGAGATCTTCGTCACTGCTGCACAGCACCTCTGTCCACAGTGTCAGGGACGGGGCACAGTGGGACACAGCCCTCTCGGGGCGGAAGGACAGCACAGGGGAATGGTTAAGATCTCAGGCAACAGATAAGGTCAAAGAGTGGGGGAAATGTGTCAGTTACTCGGGTCATTCCAGGCATGGGATCCCAGCGCATGCAAGGCAAGGACTTTAGCCACTAGGCTATTGTGCTAGGCCCAATATCCCCGATTTTTAAAGGAGATAAGTGACATCTTAACGGGAACAGAAGTGATTCAAGTGCGTGCCACGGCCGTGAGAGGCTCAGCAGAAGCACATACATCCCGCAGCTGCTTCCTGAGGAGGGGCTGGGGAGCAGACCCGACCCGTGCTGACGTATGCTGCTCACCCACTGGGCGGCCCGAGGGCAGCGCTGTGACCCGGCCACTGTCCCCGAGTTTGCTGCAGTTCTGTTCTCCGATGCCCGTAGGATGAGTGCGGAAGGGCTAGCCAGGGCTCCTACACGCAACAAGCCTGGCAAACGCCTTGGGGAAAAACGACATCACGCCAAGTTTGTTCCTCGAGCTGGCCCCGAGCTCAACGGTAAGGACTCCACCTCAGCTGTTAAATGGAGCGTCTTTACACAGCAACATAAATGAAACAAGCGGGCACACACTGGCTGGTGACACTGCTACGAACACAGGCTGGCAGGCACCCAACCCTGCATGTCTCCTCCCAGCAGTAATTCAGCATTGCTAACTCAGCATTCCCAGCCAGCATCACAGAACACAACCCCAAGCGACGCTGCGAGTCAGCTGGATTCCACATATTCCTCTAGGAAAGAACCACGTACTGCCTCCACCGAAAGGCATTTGTTCATTAATTAATTAATCTAGATATGTTATGTCTAAGTTAATGTCTGGTTTCCTTAAATTCTTGCACAACTGTCCTGATGTTGACCGAAGCTGCCATCTGTAGTAATTCTGTAGGCGCTGTGGTTCGCGTGTGTGAGCAGCAATGCACACACTGGCTGGGACAGAGGAGCGCCAACTCCCAGACAGGCTTCTGGTGGGACCCAAGCTCGGGTGGCAGACGGAACACACATCCATTTGCTCTCCTGCCCCCAAACCCAACCCAAACAAGGAAGGGCATAAAACACACAAACACAACCAGAGCCCCAGAACGCTACAAGGACGAGGACGACACAGGAGCACCAGAATTCTGGCACACACACACACACACACACACCCCGCCTGTCTGACAGCATCCGCTCAGACGTTCAGGAGAAATGCTTCCGCAGAGGCGAGGTGAGCACTGCGGGCGCCACGGGCACGTTCCCACGCCTGCGCGGATGGTCCTGGCCGAGTCCAAGCTATCACCAACCACTCTGAATTTAATAAGCTGCTGTGTGTCCAGCACGTTCAGGGATGCCCACTGCCAGAGCAGGTGACTCACAACTAACCCTATTCAATATACACGCACACGTCCATAATCAATACAAGACCCTCGCGTAAGGTCCAGAATCCTACACGGGATGCCAAACTTACACACTCAATCTGCATCTAAATACAATGGGCTCCACATGATATTTTTTAAAAGGTTTATTTGTTTTTATTGAAAAGGCAGAGGGGAGGAGAGAAGAGAGGAAGATCTTTTGTCTGATTCACTCTCCATGCAGCCGCTATGGCTGGAGCTGAGCTGAACCGAAGCCAGGAGCCTGGAGCCTTTTCTGGGTCTCCCATGCAGGTGCAGGGTCCCAAGGCTTTGGGCTGTTCGCAACTGCTTTGCCAGGTCATAAGCAGGGAGCTGGAAGGGAAGCAGGGCTGCCGGGATTTGAGTCAGCACCCACATGGGATCCCAGCACATTCAAGGCGAGGACTTAAGCCACTAGGCTAGCACGCCAGGCCCCCTATATTAAATGTTTAAAAGGCGAAGCTAATCAGAGATAAGCACCTCTGCTTTCTGCTAACAGGGCTCTCAACGGATCAGACAACCCAGGCCTCAGAAGGAAAGGTAGAGTGTCGGTCCCGGGCCGGAGCCGATAAGAACACTGATGATCAACAGTTTATTAGTGGCATCAGACTTTATACACTGAGGGTCATATGGGATAAGGGTGGGGGTATTGGATCCCCTTTTATCTTGTCTATCTCACTAAGTGTTCTCATAGGCATGCTGTCCTCTCAACTGTTCTCATACAAACGAGGCATCCGTTCAGTTGGAGTCCTGTGCCCGCTGACCTTCCAGGGTCACCATGTCCCACACAGGGCCGTGTGGCACGCCACTGCTCCAGCTCTCATCCCCGGCTCAGCGCTGCTTTAGCTCCCAGCTGCTCCATTTCCAGTCCAGCTTCCAGCTGGCGCTCCTGGGAAAGCAGCAAAGGATGATCCGAGCCCTTGGGCCCCTGCACCCACCCAAGGCTCTGCATGGAGCTCCTGCTCCGGGCTGTGGTCTGGCCCGGCCCGCTGCTGCAGGCACCGGGCAGTGGGTCTGCAGATGGAAGCTCCAGCTCCTCCCGGCGTATCTCCAGTGAACGAATCTGTTGTTTTTTCTAAAAGGTAACTTGAAACTAACATAACAATCTAGCAGAGGAGTTGCAATGAAAGCAGTAGCGATGCTGTAAAAGCAGGCGGACTGAACCAGCAAAGCTGACTGACTTGCTGAGAGAATGACTGACCCCACCAGGGAGCAAGCACTTGCTCCTGCAGTATAAGAACATCAAATGTTTCTTCAAGGACGGTGACTACTGACGCTAATCAGTAGAACCTCCTTTCACAAAGTCCTTAAATGTCTATGAACCAAGTGAAATGAAAGAATCCACGCTTAAGGAAATGACACCATTTTAGATGCATTCAGCTCAACTGGATATTGAAATATTTTAGGCTACAGCTGTGAGTTAAGCATAAGCCCACTTAATATGTACGCTAATTTGTTTTAAAACTTCAAACACAACAAAATGTAACCTCATTAAGAATGATTTTAATCTTAGGGCCTAGTGTGGTGGCCTAGCAGCTAAAGTCCTTGCCTTGAACGCGAGATCCAATATGGGAGCCGGTTCTAATCCTGGCAGTACCACTTCCCATCCAGCTCCCTGCTTGTGGAGGCAGTCTAGGATGGCCCAAAGTCTTGGGGCCCTGCACTCATGTGGGAGACCTGGAGGAAGTCCATGGCTCCTGGCTTCAGACTGGCACAGCACTGGCTGTTGCGGTCACTTGGGGAGTAAACCTACAGTACCAGCATTTCACACGAGCACTAGTGTGTGTCCCGTCTGTTCCACTTGTGATCAAGCTCTCTGGGACCCTGCATCCGCGGAGAGGCCCTTAGCTCACAACTTCAGCTCATCTCGGCTAAGCTCTGGGCAGTAAGTGGAGAGGCTCTCTGACTCTCCTCCCTCTGTAAAACTGGCTTTTCAAATAAAAGTAATTTTTCTTAGAAGAATTGTTTTTAATGTGAAAGGTATAGACACAGGTATACAGATAGAGACAGAGGAAAATTCCCATTGTCTAGTCCACTCCCCAGATTCCTGTTGCTGCCTGAGCTAAGCCAAACCCAAGTCACAATGCCAGCTTTCAGAACAAAATGCCACGGCCTTAGCTAGCTCCCCGTCGGTCATGGCTTGGTCTCCTCATGTTCATCGCGATACCCTGCCAGCTAGTCTCTAATCTTCTGGGGGTAGGATGGGCGTTTTGAAAAAGGATCTGAAAAATTCAGATTACAATCAGTGTAGAACAGTCAAGTACAAGAAACTCTGGCATTAGAAAGAAAAAAGACTCAGTCATCGGAAGTCTTTCTATGCTATTCGAACACTAAAAATGCAAAAATGTCACCGTATAGGCAAACCTACACCTGCCAACTTTTTAGGCTATAGAGAGTATATAAAAAACAATCTAAGAACAGGGGTTAAAAATAAATTATCCCATCTTATCATCAATTTGGAGGCATCAAAAGGGAGCATTTTTCATATTCCCAGAGAAAAAAATTAGGCAAATAAAATCTTGTTTCCATGAAGATAAGATACCAATAAAACTTTCCCAAAAAGATTTCTAGACAGCAGTGCAATTATCCAAAACATTTAGAAGCATAACAATAAACGCAATATGCTCATGTTGCTCACTGAGAAGCGTACACCGGGGCCTGGCACGATAGCTCAATGGCTGAAGTCCTTGCCTTGCACACATCGGGATCCCATATGGGTACCAGTTTGTGCCCCAGCTGTTCCACTAGTCATCCAGCTCCCTGTTGGGCTCTGGGAAAGCAGTGGAGGACTGCCCAGGCCTTGGGACCCTGTACCCATGTGGGAGACCGGGAAGAAGCTCCTGACTCCTGACTTTGGATTGGCTTAGCTCTGGCCATAGCGGCCACCTGCGAGTGAACCAAAGCATAGAAGATCCGTCTGCCTGTCCTTCTCCCTGTAAATCTGTCTTATCAATAAAAATAAACAAATCTTTTTAAAAAAAGCTCCTGTGAGAGTCTCTGGATGAGAATTCTTACACGATATATTTTCTTTTCTTTTTTTTTTTTAAGATTTATTTTTATTATTTTTTATTGGAAAGGCGGATATACAGAGAGGAGAGACAGAGAGGAAGATCCTCCGTCCGCTGATTCACTCCCCAAGTGAGCGCAACGGGCCGATACTATGCCGGTCCGAAGCCAGGAGCCTCTTCCGGGTCTCCCACGCGGGTACAGGTTCCCAAAGCTTTGGGCCATCCTCGACTGCTTTCCCGGGCCACAGGCAGGGAGCTGGAAGGGAAGCGGGGCTGCCGGGATTAGAACCGGCGCCCATATGGGATCCCGGGCGTGCAAGGCAAGGACCTTTAACCACTTGCGCCACCGCGCGGGGCCCTAAAGTGTCTGTTTATAATGAGTATTAAAATGAATATTCCAGGCAGTCAGAACTAAAACTGGTCTCCATGCACAGCTCTGCCTTAAGCAACTGCAGTCTGAGTTTGCACTGGCAGGTCCGTCTGCATGCAGATTTTTTGGGAGCGATCCATGAGTTTGAAAAACCTCACAGATGAACTGCAAAGCTTAGAAATACTGAAACATTTTTAAAGAGAGTGGGCATGTTACGAATCCACAAAACATGTAAGGGTAATAATCCATTTTATCAATACTATAAAATATACACAAATATGATTTTCAAATTTAAAATTTGCCAAAAGGTAGCCCCCACTTGGACCACAGTGCGTCAGGCAGAGGCGAAGCTGCAGTGTTGAACCACAATCGCAGTGCGCTCCGGCCCGAGGCCGCAGGGAGCCCAGCGCTGCAGGAGCTGTCCCCGGGAGCCGCTGGCGACACTCGCCCCCGGAGCCGCGGGAGCCGCTTCTGCAGTCCGCTCTCCCCGGAAACTGCAGACTTGCAGTAAGAAGGCATCTCATGATCCTCCTGATGTTTCCCCGGATGTGACACATGCAACACAACGCACTCCTAGGTACGAAGCGACTGCTGAGCTGACCAGCTAGGCTAGCAGCCAAGTGCTGCTGGAGAAGCTGGCCACGCAGACTGTCTAGTGTGAGGGGCTGGCATCCCTAACCTGGTATTGTTCAAGGGTCAGTTAATAACATGGCGATACAGACTGCCCCATGCACAGACACACGACGGACCAAAACACAATATACATATAAAAAAAAAGACAGTTCTTAGAGGCAATAAAGTTATCTTGGGGCACACGAGTACTTTGTTCAGAAGATATGTCCCCATTTGCTAATGCAAGCTTCCAAGCAGCCTATGTTTCCACACGAAGCTTCATCTTCAGCATTAGACAGCCATGACCTGCTCTGTGGCACACTTTACCCTTTTGCTCAGAAAACATCCTGCAGCTGCAGCTGAAAATCAGAACTAAGATGTCAAACAAAATTTAATTCCTTGGTTTTTCCACTGCAGTCATGGAATGAGCCTTAAAACTGTACTGATTTAAGAGGCAGGGATTGAAGAAGGGAACACCCCACCTGCTCCCAGCACACCTCTGGTCCCGGCTCCTGAACCTGCACGTGTCAGGACTCGGGTCCGCGTCCGTCCACGTGGGGTGGCAGGAAGGAGACCGTGAGGCATCACCTGTGCCAGCCATGTGTGCAGCAGCAGGAAGCGGAGGCCAGAAGCCAGAGGGCAGCAGCACACGCAGGCGCTCTGCAGCAGCAGGCAGGTGTTCTGACTGCTAGGACGAGGGCCTCCCTCACTCAGCTCTGTCAGTCTGCTCCTCAAATTCCTGCTCATATCTTTAGCCTCCTTTCTCCCTGGGCTCACTGGGCAGCAGGCAGAATGACCACCTGCCATCCCGGACCTTGCCACAATCCACTTCTGTCCGTCTGGTTCACTTCTCCCTGCTACCTTCCCCTAACACCCCTAACTAAGGTAAAAATGAGAAATCGCTTCTCCCACGTATTTCCCTGGGTCCCTGGACTTCCCAGCTCCCAGCACAAGCTGCTGCGTGCCTAAGCACTCTGAAAGCAAGGGCCACGTCTATTTTATTCTCTGCTTTATCTTCTTCCACAGAAGTAAAATATGCAATCAAACAAAACGACTTTCTTGGACAAACTTATTCTTGTCTAAACCCTCAACTATATTTACTTGTACTTTGTCTTTCATTGCACTAACTGCAAAACAAAATCAGAATTTTAATGGCTGGAAAAGGAAAAAAATCTCAAATTGCTTCTGAAAAAAAGCAAAAACACCAGCACCAAGAGAGCATGCAGTATGAACTCTTCTTATCTAGCTTCAAAACGATCACACCAATCCTGCCGCATTAGGATAATAACAATATTATTTTGGGTATCCTGGACATGTAATAAGTTATTGCATCCATAAATGAAACATTCTAAATATTTAGCTGTGGGCAAAGCAAACAGAGGATTTGGTAGAGAAGCGCTAACTGGTCTAGAGATGCTTTCTTAATACTCCCACATGGAAAAAAAATAAACATGAGGCAAGCTACTGCTTGCTGTTTCTGTTTAAAAGCAAGGGTCAAAATAATATTTGAATATTAAACAACTTGTATATATAAGTTAGGAAATGATGATTTACACGACCATGAAGTCTAAGGTAGAAGAAATTCAAACCACAGTCCATCACCTCATCAATAGCCGTGACAATGATGCTATAAAGTCGGCAGAAGGAGAAGAAACGTTTGAACTGTTTCAGACCTCCGAAGAGGACGTGCACCTCTACTCCCAGGACTGCGCTACAGTATCCCACTTGCCAGTTAACATTTTCTTGCTATATGGACAGAAGCACAATCTAGAAGCACAGTCTAACAGAGAACATGGCCTGGCACACACTGGCTACACCCCTGCCTTACAAGCACCGGGATCCCATATGGGCACCAGTTCATGTCCTGGTGGCACCACTTCCCATCCAGCTCCCTGCCTGTGGCCTGGGAAAGCGGTTGAGGATGGCCCAAAGCCTTGGGATCCTGCATCCACACAGGAGACCCAGAAGAAGCTCCAGGCTTTGGATCAGCACAGTTCTGGCCACTGCAGCCACTTGGGAGAGTGAACCAGCCTATGAAGAACTCTTGTCTTTCTGATAAAAATAAGTAAATCTTAAAAAAAAAAAAAAAAAAAGCACACCTGACTTTCCTTGAATGTGCTCATTTTCTATAATTTTTAAATACAGGTATACCACAGGTATAAACAGCTTAGTTTCTGAGACTAGCTGCCAGTTCTGTGAAGCCTGGCATTTCCCTTTGTCCTCCCAACAGAAAGGAAGGAGGGGTCAGCAACTGGGCCAGCTGTTAACATCTGGGGCCGCTTGTCCCCATCAGAGTCGTGACTCTGCTTCTCCACCACGGGAGACAGCAGGTGAGGGAGCCTGCCACGTGGGGACTTGGTCGGGATTCCCGGAAGCAGCATCAGGACCCCTGGGTTTCAAGAGATAAAGTTTGGAGAAGAAAAGAATAAAGAGGGAGAGGACAGCAAGTGTTTACTGGCATGGAAACTCTGCAGAAACGTCCTCAGCTCTGACCTCTGCACCCTCCTTTAGAGCACTCACACGAAACAGACCAGAACATGAAAGGGCAAGGAGGAAAACCATCAGAAACACTTGACCTCAGACCCCCGAACTCTTGAGTTGGCGAAGTGCAGAATTCAAAGGTCCAACTTCAGCCTCGGACAGGAAAGTAACCAAGAGCAGTAAGGCCACGTCTCGTGAAAGGTTTGGGCAGACGCTCCGCACACTGCTGCCTCTGTTCTCCTCTGGAACTCTAAGTGCTCTCTCAACAGTTTCATAAAATACCAATTTGCTCTTCATGTTTACACTACTATATGATCTGTGAAGAAGGTTTCCCAGGACTTCACCAAGCTAGCAAATAAGGAAGGCCGGGCACACGGACAATGGGCAGACTTACAATCTTTCTGAAGGAGTCCTTTCTGGATGCCCCTGAGACGGCAGCTCACGGAGCGTGAGGAAAGACAAACGCGGTTTCTCAGGAGGACCGCGGCAGCAGGACCAGCCTAGGGGACCAGCGGTCAGCGCAGCCAACGCCGTCCGGCGACCCACAGCCCCGAGGACGCGCTCCCCTGGCTGTGCAGTAATGCACGCCAATGAGTCAAACACGCCAACAGCGCGGCTGAGGTCCTCGCATCTCACGCTTACCACACTAACAGCAGCTCAGGCCGCGGCAGCGAACTGCAGGAGCGTGCCACTGGGTTCCACTCAAGCCTTACAGTCACTGTAAGTCCCAGGAAGGGGTACTTACTGCAGGCAGTTAACATTTTACAACATCTGAAAGCAACTAGATGGGTGTTACCATGCACACGGGCGGCAGCCCGGCCTGCTAACAGATGAACGCCTGCGATGCCCTGCCGGACATCTCAACTGTGTGTAAACGCCTCGCCCTGACCCTGCTCTTCCTTCACATCTGGCCCGCGAACTCTTCACCCAGCTGTGTGGGTGTGGAAACCTGCCCCTCCCTCGACGCGTTCAGCCACCTGTCATGTCCTGCCCGGGCCCAATCTCAGCGATATCAATCTCCCAGTCTCCACTTTTGTAACTATTATTTCAGTTAAGGTCTCAACTTTGCTTTAAATATTTACTTACTTAAGATGCAGAGTTAGACAGATTTTTCAGCTGTTGGTTCATCCCTCAGATGGCTGGGCAAGGCTCAAAGAGGCTGGTACTCCGTCCAGGTCTACCACGTAGGTACAAGGACCAAAGCACCTGGGCCCCCTTCCTTCGCTTTCCCAAGAGCATCAGCAGGGAGCTGGAGCAGGAGTGGAGCCCCTGGGGACTCAAACAGGTGCTCACGGTGGCACCACAGAGGCCTGTCACTGCTACCACTATTTTCTTTTAATATCTACCTATTTATTTATTTTTTTGGAAAGTCAGATACACAGAGAGGAGAGAGGAAGATCTTTCATCTGATGATTCACTCCCCAGGCGGCCACAAAGGCTGGAGCTGAGCTGATCCAAAGCCAGGAGCCTGGAGCCTTCTCTGGGTCCCCCATGTGGGTGCAGGGTCCCAAGGCTTTGGGCCGTCCTCGACTGCCCCCCAGACCACAGGCAGGGAGCTGGAAGGGAAGTGGGGCCGCCAGAATGCCTTTTCCCACAGTGTTCCAGGAACACACATGGCTTTGGCACGCTCCTCTTGCTCGGAGCACAGCAGGCCTTCCCGGATCGGCCTTCCTCATCCATCATCGTAAGCAGGAGGACCAGCCCTGTGTGGTCTCACTACGCCTGCTCAGTGTCCTCACTGCACACATTTCAGCTATCAACGACTTCACAGACACTGAGCCTTATTCTCACTTATATGCCCACTGTCTAGCAATCTGATATACAGGGTAAATGATCAAAAAAACACCCCCCGGGGCTGGCGCAATGGCTCAACTGCCTAATCTGTCACCTGCAACTGCTGGTGACCCATATGGGGCCGATTCGTATCCCAGCTGCTTCATTTCCCATCCAAACTCCCTGCCAGTGGCCTGAGAAAGCAGCAGAGGACGGCTCAATACTTTGTGATCCTGTATCAGTGTGGGAGGCCCAGAAGAAGCTCCTGACTCCTGGTTTCAGATTGACTCAGCTCTGGCATAGGAGTCATTTGGGGAGCAAACCAGTGAATAGAAGTTCTGTCTCTCTCTTTCTCTCTGCAAGTCTGCCTTTCAAATAAAAATAAACAAATCTTAAAAAACAAAACAAAAAACCACCCAGGGGGCCCAATGCAAAAGCCTAGTAGCTAAAATCCTTGCCTTGCATCAGCTGGGATCCCTTATAGGCGCCAGTTCATGTCCCAGCTGCTCCACTTCCCGTCCAGCTCTCTGCGTGTGGCCTGGGAAAGCAGCGGAGGACAGCCCAAAGCCTTCTGAATTCTGAGCCCACGTGGGAAGGCTGGAGGAAGCTCCTGGCTCTTGGCTTCAAGTTGGCTTAGCTCCAAACCGCTGCAGCCATCTGGGGAGTGAACCAGCGGATGCAAGATAATTCTCTATAGTTCCTCCTCTCTGTGTATCCACCTTCCCAATAAGAAAAAAAAAAAAAAAAAATAGACAAAGACAGGAGCCAGAAACTCCAGCCAGGTCTTTCACACGGGTGACGGGGTCATCTTCGCTGCTTTCCAAGCTGCAGAAGGAACTGGACTGGCAATGGATCAGCAATCAAACCCGTGCTCATACGGGTGCCCATGCCACAGCAGGCAGCTTAACCTGCTGCGTCACAAAGCCAACCCCACAAGTACCATTCTAGACATAATTCTGAACAGCCAACAGGTGAGATGTTCAGAGTCCTCGTGAAACTCGGGCTGGCTTAAGAAATGACAAGACACTTGGAATCAGAAATGACAGAAGCCAGCTGA
This sequence comes from Ochotona curzoniae, assembly GCF_017591425.1. Taxonomy (NCBI): domain Eukaryota; kingdom Metazoa; phylum Chordata; class Mammalia; order Lagomorpha; family Ochotonidae; genus Ochotona; species Ochotona curzoniae. The sequence continues at coordinate 5,713,247 of NW_024465322.1, forward strand.
AAACACCTTTCTGAAAACCCCCAAAATACCCCTCTGTCTGCGACCTTTCCTTATCGTGACGTACAAGGGCATCCCTCCCCAGTGCGACTGCTGTGCTACTTCAGCAAAGCACTCGGGGGACACGGGCACAAGGTCTGCACGCAGCATCACCTCTGTGCCAACAAAGTAACTCAATTCTTACATGGCAGTTCTGGCTTCTTTTCAAAATGACCACTAAGAATAAGTTCAGATTCAGTGACTCCGACAGCAGCAGCTGCAGGGAGCCTGCACTGCCGGTGAAGGTCCACTATTCTCCCATCTGTGAGCCCACCACAAATACAACGGGCTGGCATGGCGGTACAGTAGGCTAGTCCTCTGCCTGCAGCGCCAGATCCCCGTCTACAGCCCGAGAAACAGCAGAGGGCGGCTGCACCCGCGTGGGAGACTCAGGAGAGTCCCGGCTTCGCGTCAGCTCAGCTTCAGCTGCTGCGGCCGTTTGGGCAGTGAACCAGCGGACGGAAGATCAGACTCTCCGTAACTCTGCCTTTCAGACAAAAAAATATATAAACCACTCCAAGTCTGTATACATATGGGGAATTTTAGAAGGTTTATTTTTGCAAATTGTTTTGGAAAAGGATCTACTCAAATGTGTGGTTTTTTTTTAAATCCTTAAAGCAGTATGTGCAATACTCCTGTTTTCCTTTGAGTTAATAATCTCCTCTCACAAGAACAGAACATAACATGGGTTAATATTCTGAACAGGAAGTAATATTACACAGGGTACATACACCCAACAGGGAGGACGCAGACCTGGCTGGTTTCCACTGACACTCAGGATAGAACTTCTAACCTATGCTCCGTGTGTCTTCTAATCCCTTCGGTTCACTGGGAAGTTCCAATTCCAGGGTAGCACTCTGCAACAAAAACGCACGTGCTGATGGAAACATTCCACAGCGGCACTGTGCAGTACAGGGGCTACTAGTACAGCACCTTGTGAAACGTGCTGAGATTGAAAAGCAGTAACAAGTGCCTGGTGCCTACCATCACGCACAGTGCAGCAGGGAGACCAGATGCCAGGATAAAGTCTACCAAGCAGCTGCCAATTCTGATCTGGTTTTGATTAAAAACCTGGGTAGGCCCGGCTCGGTAGCCTAGCAGCTAAAGTCTTGCCTTGCATGTGCTGGGATCCCATATGGGCGCCAGTTTCAATTCTGGCAGCTCAGCTTCCCATCCAGCTCCCTACTTATGTCCTGGGAATGCAGTTGAGGATGGCCCAAAGTCTTGGGACCCTGTACCCACGTGGGAGACCCGGAAGAAGTTCCTGGCCCCTGGCTTTGGATTGGCTCAGCTCAGGCCATTGTGGTCGCTTGGGAAGTGAATTAATGGACAGATGATCTTCCTCTCTGCTTCTTCTCCTCCCTGTGTATGAGACTTTCCAATGAAAACAAATCTTAAACAACAACAACAACAAAAACAAAAAACCACAACCTACTTGGTGAGCCCCTCTTCCAGCCAGAAGTCCCATGATGGACTAAGACATCACCAAAGACACACTAGAAGCTTCCAGTCATCTGCTGTCATTCTCGCTTTCCCAACTCCCCAAAAGGTCCTAACCTCTACCACAATCATCATCCAAATCTTCCAAGGACCCTCAGTCCTTTCAATTTACTTCAAGAGAAGCTCCGGGAATGGGTGTTGGGCCCTGTGCCTGAGAGCCATCGCTCCCTGCGGTCTGGGTTTAGATCCCAGCTCTGCTCCCATTGTTCCCTGCTGCTGCAGCTGCTGACAGGCAGTGGGGATGGCTCCTGCAAGGTCCCTGTCACCCACAGGGGGATTTGAAACGCATTTCTGCTTCCTGGCTTTGGTTTACCTTAGCTTTGGCCACTGTGGGCCGCTGGGAGGCAAGCCAGAAGGGAATTCTGCCTTTTTCTCAAGTTAAAAACTTCAAAGCACTTCTCTGAGCATAACTTCTCCAATGTCTATCTCATGGAGTTGTCATGGGAATGAAGTGATACGGTACAAAGCAGCAAGCGGCTGAAAGCCCAAGGAGCGCTGCGGAGACACGTCCGGTCCCACCATCTCTTGGCACATGGGTGCACCTGCGGTCCATGGGAGACATGTAAGGGGCAAGTACCACGAACATGCAAGGCCATAGCTGTGCAATTCCTCCCTCCCAAGATTTGGCTCCCCACGCGTACTCATCTCATCGCACTGAGAACTCCCCGTTAGTACATGAGAAGTGAACTGTGTTCCTCAGTCGGACGGCAGTGGAGAAAAAGGCAAACTCCTGACTCAACGATCTCCCCAGCTCCACTGCGAGGCAGCTGGGAGCAGGAGACCAGGCCGGCCTTCCCTGCCATGTGTCTGCACAGCAACAGCCGCTCATTAGCAGCTGCCTAATAACCACCATCAGACACTCTCAAGAATATAATTCTTTAAATATTCACTTTGCCGGGCAAGTGTTTGATGTGCAGGTCAAGATGACACTTGAGATGTGAAGTCCCATGATGAGAGCCTGGCTCTGCACCTGACTCCCCACTTGTGCCAGGACACACCCCAAGAGGTAGCAGGTGGAGGCTGTGCCACCCAGCAGGCAGAGGCTCTCTCCCTTTCAAATAAAGAGACAAAAAGACAGAAAACAGCTCATTGTGCGTGGAAGTGCTCAGGGCCATGTACTGTAGCACTGACCCTTCAAATGATGCCAAGAGACACGCGTATAAATCAGCTTCCCCAAAACAAAATACAAACATTTTCATCAAAAGGAGCAACCTCTAATTCTAAAGCTCATGAATAATCTTAAGTTGTACGGCAAAATGTTGTGTAGGTATAGCAGCGTAAGAAGACAGGAAATACAGCTGGCGGCGTGAGGCGCACCAACTCCTGGATCAGACGGAAAGACACAGAGCAGGACTCTTCCGGATGCTTCCTCCACTAGGCGCATCTCAGCTCCTTACCCAGCACGGTGATGCTGTCTGGGCCTTACTGCATCGGTTTCAAGCGATGCCACTTGTGCACACGGAGCCCCTCACTTCTCTCATGGCCTTCAGACAGACTAGACTAGACTAGTACAGACAGACTAGACTGTGCTGCCACTTGCCAGTTCACTCCCTACACAGTACTGGGCGGTTCACAGCGCCCATCACATTCCTAAATTATAAAACAAAAACAAAAACCCCTAAGCTTAATAACTAATGCTTCTGCCCCTCATACTGAAGTCACACTCTCAAATGACCCAGCCTGAACTCAGAACGCACATTTAAAACTCAGATGACAGGGCAGCAGTTGCTGTGGGCAACTGCAGAGACAAGCATCAAGTGTGGGTCGTTCCTGGCGGAGCAGCAGGGAGACTTCCGGCACACAGACATGCACCTGCCTCGGGCACTGGTTACAAAGGTACGTTTACCTGGTAAGAACTCATGAGGCTGACCACGGACTGTCCTCACCTACAGGCAGGTAATACTTCAATCAGAAGTTTAAAAGATCTTACTGAAACAGAAAAGGCATCAGTACTGACCTCAAAAACACAAAACGATACACTAGGAGAGACCCAGACAGGAGCACACAGCCTACAGGCGGGTCACAGCCAGCCCCAATCCACTGGACTCCCTGAGGAGCTGAGGCCACCAAGGAGCATCCCCAGACTCCCCACAGGCAGAGCGCAGCCCAGGCCTCACCCCACAGTCTCCCTGAGTATCTGGGGAGCATGCCCAGACTCCCCCCGACCTCGCCCCGTGCAGGCAGGCCTTCACAGACAGCTGAACTGCAGAGACCAGAACCACCTGCAGCAGCCCCGCTCAGATCCCCGACCCTGAGAAAAGATAATGATGTTTAAGAAAAAAACAGCAATGATGCAGTTTCCATGGCTCCTCTTCCTCAGACATAATGAAGTGAGCAAAGCAGCCCTCGGCAGTTGTACCTACAGAGAGCCATTAGCTTATTGGTTTAAATTGGCAACTCTCCCCTCCTCAAAGGACTGTGGCACAATATTGCTTTCAAATCCCAACTAAGAAAGAAAATACAGCTGGTGGTGATGCACATCAATTTCCAGATCAGATCAGATGGAAGCTCAGCTCTCCATAACGCAGACACGGATCTTCTGCATCCTCCACTGTACTCCTCTAAATTAGACATTATCCGTCAGTCATGGAGTCTGCGTTTTGCTGCATCAGTGTTCAAATGATGCCTTCTGTATATATTTGCATTCCTTCACTGTTCTTCAGATCTCTCCCACTGGAGCAAACACTCAGTCACGAAGGAAGCATGAATACATCCGTCATTTACTTGCAAGACAGAGATGGAGAGAGACAGACTACGATGCCATCATCAGCCCCTTCACTCCCCAAATGCCTGCAAAGCCAGGAGCTAGGAAGCCGCGCAGGTCTCCCCGGCGCACAGCAGAAAACCACAGCACTGGCTCTGGGCCACGTTAGCAGCACACTGGAGGTCAGGCCCAGGGACTACCTTTACCAGTAAGCCACAGGCCTGCCTCAACAGACTGTTTTTAAAAGGATAGCATCATTCCTATAAATGCACACAGAAGCTCTGTCCAGGAGGGTGAGGGACGCAGCTGCTCCAACATTACCTGGCACTCCAGTGGCATCACCGGAAATCAGCTAACACATTCAGATTTGTTACTTCTGAAAGCTGCCCCAGGACAGCCTCTGGATGCGACCTTTGGCCATCGTCCGGCGTCCTTTCACCGAGTCTTCTCGGGAGGGCCTCACACACATACATCAAGTAAATTCTGTCTTACTTCTCTGGAAAATGCTGCAGAAATTACTGCTTTTTCCTCCTAGAAATTGCAGAAGTTACACAGGACTCCTGTCTCAGAAGAGGCTCCCCACAGTGCCAATCCAGTGCCAATCGTTTCTTTGCAGGTGCAAGGAAAGAACCACCGAATTCTGCAAGGACCTGGCTTGTGGTTCACTGTTACACTTTAACCTGCTGCATGTAATGATTCCTCGCAACTCCCTCCTCCCTCCGGTTACCACTGGCAGTCAATATTTAATGACTGGGCCTGAAACTTCAAACCATGACTATTTTGAAATTACTCTGTCAGACACTAGTGTGTTAAGATTCCATGTAAAGCCCAATGCACACGAACCTCCAAACCTGTTCACTTACAATGACTGTGTATTTAACATCAGAAGACAGCACCTAACTAAGCACATCCCCCCGCCCCCCACACTAAAGCTAACACCCTTTCCCTCGATCACTGCTGCACCTCCACATCCACCCAGCGCAGGAGGGACACTGAATCTGTGCTATCTTCATTTCACTGTATGTATGTATTCTTTTTAATGGAAGGATGGGCAACTGCAGATAACCCAACACCAGTGAACTCCTGCCCATCCTCAGCTGTAAGCACTGCCTCTGGCGTAGAGCTAGATAAGGTTATCTGAGACCAAGAGCAAGAAACCCCATCACAGCAAGGAGCCGCTCAGGGCCACTCCTCCAGAGGCAGGGCTCAGAGACAAACCGGATTCAAGTCTTCCATCAGTCAGGCTTCATGGCACTTGACATCTTCCACAGGATGATGCGCAGGGCTTGAGCCTGAGAATCTGAGAACTTGCCTGGCATCCAACATTGAGAGAAGCACCAGATACATAACGACTCAACTCTGCCACTCTACACATGCAACCTCTGATGTGCCACTGTCCTGCAAGACACACCAGACTCTTCCAGAAACCTCACAGTGCCATGGCTCAATGGCTAAATCTTCACCTTGCAAGTGCCAGGTTCCCATATAGACGCCAGTTCCTGTCCCGGCTGCTCCACTTCTCCTCCAGCTCCCTGCTTGTGGCCTGGGAAAGCAGTCCAGGATGGCCCAAAACCTTGGGACCCTGCACCCGTGTGGGAGACCTGGAAGAAGATTCTGGCTCCTGGCTTGGAACTGCCTCAGCTCCAGCCGTTGTGGCCATGTGGAGACTGAACCAGTGGACAGAAGATCTTTGTGTTTCTCCTTTTCTCCATAAATCTGATCTGCCTTTCCAATAAAAATAAGTGAACAAATCTTTAAGAACCAAAGCACTTGGGTGTCGTGGACTGGCCTCGTGGACTGGCCTCTCCTGCCTGGACCACGCACATCACCCTCAGCAGGTCTTTGGCCACGGTGTCTGCCACCCTCAAGCTGCAGAAACGTTCCACGCTAAAACTCAGCACTCTCGCAAAGAAAAGCAATCTGCCCTGGTCTCTCTAAAGAGAAAAAAATAAGTTCCCTCACAAGCGCATCCTGTCGCTGTAAGGGCCACCGAACACTCATTTCGAGTGACGCAGTACTGTTCTTCCAAGCAAATAAAGGGGACTGGCACTGCGGCCAGCTGTGGTGGGGAAAGCTGCTTCCTGCCTCACTGCCATCCTGTCTGCCCTACTGCCGACCCAGCACCCTGCTAAATGCTCCAGGAAAACAGTGGGAGACCGCCTTGGTGCCTGGGCCCCTGCCACCCACATGGGAGACCTGGAGAAAGCTGCCCAGTGCTGACCAGTGTGGCCATCTGGGGCCTGAACCAGCGGACGGCAGACAGATGCCCTCACCCCCTGCCTTTCTCTCCGTAACACTTTCAAATAATCCTTTTTAAAAAGTAAACAGAGTAAGCCTAAAACACTGACCAACATGCTCCCCTCTGATGTTAGCAAGTCAGTAAGTTCTCGCTTTAGGTGAGTGAGTGAAAACAATCTCCTTCCTGGAAATACATTCTCCATTGAGAAACAAAAAAAAACCGCAATGAAGACATTTTTGCTCTGACATATTTTGACTTGCTAATAGAAAAGACAACAGACAACAGCTTTGCTTCAAAACGGCGAACCACGCAGAGGTTAACGCTTGACAGGAGACGTAACAGCCGGATTTTCATAAAAAGCTCCGACTTCCTCCTCACTACACAGCATCAGTCAGCAAACTACCAGCTACTCATCCCTGCCTCTGGAATGCTCAGGGCCGGGCACTCCGCCCACGCCCAGGAGACAGGAGCCAAGGCACAGGTCCCCACAGCCGGACCCTGCACATTTCTTCATTTGATGCTTTGCCTGCTTACTACTCTTTATAAGCTTTTTTTTTTTTTTTAAAGCAAAGGCCCCAGGCTTAGAGAAATTTCTTGCAGAAATGACCATTCTTGAGTGCCCTGGCTTTGTATCAAGTTTTGCTGCTAGTTCTGAAAGAGGCCATGACGCTGGCCTTGAAAGGCACATCATCTCAGGGGGTGAAGTTTCTTGATACAATACTGCCCCGCTTAACTTGTTGCTTCGCCCTGCGAAGACCTTAACCACCTCTGGGCCTCACTCCGATGCGCTGCCCTGAAGCAGCAGCCTGCAGAGCCGCTGCGCTGAATCCGAACCCAAGCAGACTGCGGCTCTCTCATCTCCACTTCCCGACCAAAACACGGAGCCCGCGTGCTGGGTTACCCAGAAAAGCAGCAGACGCGCGCCGCAGACCTACCAGGTCCAAGGCACAGAGAGGGGAGGCGGGGAGAGAAAACTTTTCCTAGTCTGCAAGTAACGAACCCCTGTGCCCTTCCACGCCTCTGCTGCTAGTCAGCATGGGCTCTCCGTTCCCTGCAGGGCCAGCACTGACTGCCTGCACGCCTTTTCGACCCCTCTCCCACGGCGGAGGGGAGCCTGACACACCCCCTTCACCCCGGGGCTCACGGGAGAGGGGTTGGGCGCGTGGCCCCGGGCGTGGGGCATTCGGAAGAAGAAGACGCGATGGAGACGGGCCGAGGCCTGCGCTGGCATTTTGGAGGACTCGAGGCAGCTCGGTCTTGTGTTGGAAGGCGGGAGTGCAAGGCCCCGGGAGGACGAGGGGACAGGCACCGGTGCGCGTGTTCGGGGCGACCCAGAAGGCGGTGGCGGGAAGCAGCCAGGAGAGCGAGGTTGGGCCGCGCCAGCTCCTCTCTCTCTTTTTTGTTACTCCTGGAGGACCGCCGGCGGGTGTGTGTGCGTGTGCGTGCGTGCGAGGACTTCCCTCTTCCCCAGTCCGTGAGCTGGCGGGAAGCAGAGGACCGGCCGAGGCGCCGGGATCCCGGCGAGCAGGAGGACGTGGGCTGTGCACGCCGCGGCCCCTGCCCTCCTCCTGCTCCTCCTCCTCCGGCCCGCGCCGTGCGCGCAGGCGTGGGGGGCCGGGTGGCTGGGTGCGAGGGCATGCAAGAGACCACCACCCCGCCAATCCCCGGAACCCCCGAGCCCGGGAGAGGCGGGAAAGGCCCCCGGAGCTCCGGGCCGGGCGTCCGTGGGGGAAGCCGCGGCCTCACGAGCCCGGAGCCGGCCCGAGCCTGAGGGCCGCGTGCGCCACCCCACCAGCACCGCCAGCACCCCCCCCCTCCGGTCGCCGCACTGCCCACCTTCCCCCGTGGCCGCCCCCCGCCGCTCCCCTCACCTGCACATGATCCGCCATTTTGCTCCATTCATGCTCCTCTGCGGCCCCCCCTCCCCCCCAGCGCGCTCCTCGGCCGGGGCCGCCGCCGCCGCCGCCGCCGCCGCTGTGGCCGCTGTTGCCGCTGTTGCCGCCGTCGTCGGCGTCGGCGTCGCCGCTGCGCCTGCGCGCTGGGGGCCCGTCGCGCTACGCTCGCGGCGTAGCGGCGCTCGGCTGCGCGGGCCCGCCGCGGCGACGCACGCCGGCCTTGGAGAATGCGCAGCGCGCGCGGACGACGTCAGCGGCCCCGAGACGCCGGGTGGGAGGAAGCGGCGGGCGCGGAGGAGACGCCGAGGAGGAGGAGGAGGAGGAGGAGGAGGAGGAGAAGAAGGAGGAGGGATTGTGTGTGTGGGGGAAACAAAGCTTTGTTTACATGGTGCTTTAAAGGGGCCGCGCTCTGCGGGCCCGGCCTGGGAGCTGGCGCTGCGGGCGGAGGAGGGTCTCCCGGAGCCCGGGCGCGGGATCCTCTCCATCCCTTCCACCACAGGACTGGTCCTGGCGGGAGGTGTGCGGGTCAGGCGTGGGTCCCATCGGGAACTGTCAGTGTTAGCCACACACGGGCTGCTGTTTCCCAGTGCATTCCAACCCCTGGTTTCTGTCATCCCCCGAGCCCCCTTCACCTCCCACCTGCTCCTTGAAGCTGGGGGAAGGCCTGTGGATGTGTCTGGGGCAGGGGGTAAGGCCAGGAGGGGCATGCACAGCTGAGTCTGCCCTTCTATCTTGTGGGATACCGCCAGGGCTGGAGCTCGACGTAGCGTTGTTGTCGCCGCCTCTGTCTTTGCCTAGTGTGTTTTCCTGGTTGGACGAGGTAGAATGCACCTGCCAACTACATTACCCAGGTGTCCTGGCGGCTGCGCGCAGATGGATTGTTTTAGGGCATTGGAGGCGGCAGAGGTGTTGTAGCGCTTTGGTTTCTGTCTTCCAGCGGCCTTCAGCGCCCCATCCTTTCGCTCCCTGAGGTGCAAAGAGGAAGAGTGTAGGAGTGAGGAGTTCCGAGAACTTGCCTGGCCCCGCCGTGGTATATTCTTAGTGCCTACGCTCACAGGGTCCTTACATTCCCACCACATGCCTGACTGAGTGGAAGCAACAACTTCCTGCTGTTCTAGGCTCATCCTGTATCCCGCACACTTGTTTTTCTTCCTGGGCCCCTCACTCCTGGGGAGGTGGACCTGTCGTTGACCCACTTGCTCCGAGCAGACACGCAGGAGTGATTCCACAGGGCCCATCAGCTGCCCGACTTCTACACCTGATAGCCCAGTTCAGTATAGAGCAGGGACCGGGACCATAGTCTGAGGTCCACCTATGGCGTTGGCACCCCATATGGGCACTGATTTGAATCCCAGCTGCTCCCTGCCTTTGGTCTGGGAAAGTGGTCAAGGACAGCCTTAGACAGTCTTAGACCCCCGTACTCATGTGAGAGACCCGGAAGAAGCTCCTGGCTCCTGGCTTTAGATCGGCTCGGCTCCAGCTGTTGCAGCCATTTGGAAAGTGAATCAGTGGGTGGAAGAGCTCTAACTTTGAAGATCTACACCATGGCACCAGTCCCCCCAAAATAGAGCTTAACAGGAGCAACAAGAAGAAAGGAACGTTTTTCCTCCGGTGAGCTGTTTTTGTCTCCTGCTGATTTCCAGTCTCAGTGGTCACCTCTTCAGAAAGGCTTTTCTTGGGCCCGGCGTGGTGGCGCAAGTGGTTAAGGTCCTCGCCTTGCACGCCCCGGGATCCCATATGGGTGCCGGTTCTAGTCCCGGCAGCCCCACTTCCCTTCCAGCTCCCTGCCTGTGGCCCGGGAAAGCAGTCGTGGCCCGGGAAAGCAGTCGAGGATGGCCCAAAGCCGAAGGTACTTCGGTGTTTTTCTTACCGCCAGGCTTCTGTTTGTCTTGCCGGTCCCGTGTCCCTCGTACCTGAATAGAGTGGGTGCTCAGAACCTAAACGTGGAATGGGTTTGCTTCTTCATGTCTGTCTCCGTCAGGGAGGGGTTTGTTGGACGTGCGGGTGGGATGTGAACGGGAACAACCCTGAAGTGTCATGTGGATGTTAAGCAATGTTGTTGCTGGGTTGTAGCCCCTCCCCAAGGCTTCAGAACCCTTTCTTGCTACTGGGAGAAGTAGTTCAGACAATGGAGCAAGAAAGTAGGGCCCAGCACCTACTGGTCCCTGGCTTTGGACTGACCCAGCTCTGGCCATTGACCCAGCTCTGGCCATTGCAAACACTTGGGAATGTGCCGACAGAGGAGAGCTTGCTGTGTCTGGCCTTCTCTTTCTCTGTAGATCTGCCTTTGAAATAAATAAATCTTAAAATAAAAAAAGTTATAAATTTCTTGGTGCTGTGGTTTCCTCTGATCTCGGTCAGTCTTCACTCTTGCTGCAAGAAAAACCACTGTAGAAAAAAAAAAAAGCCTTCCATCGGGTCAGCACAGTGGTGCAGCAGGCTAATCCTCCTCCTGAAGTGCTGACACCCATATGGGCAACAGTTCATGCTGGAGCTGTTCCACTCCGATCCAGCTCCCTCATAGTGACCTGGGAAAACAGCGGGTAATGGCTTGATGTTCCTGGCTTAAAATTGCTCAACTTTTTTTTGACCATTTGGGAAGTCAGTCAGTGGTTGAAAGATTTTTCTGTCTCTTCCTCTCTCTCTAAATCTGCCTTTCCAGGAAAAATAAATATATCTTTAAAAAAAGAGAGAGAGAGCGATCGATCTTCTATCAGCTGGTTCACCTCCCCAAAGGCTGCCATGGCTATAGCTGAGCCAGGAGTCTCTCCTGGTCTCCCAAGTAAGTGCAGGGACCAAGGCTTTGGGCCGTCCTTGACTGCTTTCCCAGGCCACAGGCAGGGAGCTGGATGGGAAGTGGAGCAGCTGGAATGATAATCAATGCTCATATGAGATGTCAGTGCCTGGAGGTGGAAGACTAGTTGGTTGAGCCATTGCACCAGCCCCCAAATAAAAATGTTTTTAAGGTTTTTTTTTTTTCTTATTGAAAAGTCAAATTTACAGAGAGAAGGAGATACAGAGAGAAAGATGTTCTGTCCACTAGTTCGTTCCCCCAAGTAGCCGCAATGGCCAGACCTGAGCTGATCTGAAGCCAGGAGCCAGGAGCTTCTTCTGTGTCTCCCACGTGGATATAGCGTCTCAAGGTCTTGGGCTGTCTTCTGCTTTCCCAAGCCACAGACATGGAGCTGGATGGGAAGTGGAGGGGCCCAGGATACAAATGGCACCCATATGGGATTTCGGCATGTTCAAGGTGAGGATTTAGCCACTAGGCTATTGCATCTGGTCCCAAACAAATGAATTTTTAAAAAGAAAAAAGTGGTTCCCCACGGCTTGATAATTCAGGCAGACGTGGGGGTTCTTGGCTTCTACTCAAAGGAAAGGGAAGCCAAGAGGCACCTGAAGCCCTGACTGGGACCTTTCCAACACTTTGCCTTCCCCGTGGTGGATGCTTAGAAACACTAAGGGCCTCCAGTGCCCTGCACTGCTCTGCTGTGTCTCGGAGCAGTGTCTGCAGGGGGGCTGCACGAAGTGGGGGCGCTGGGCATGAGTGTGCCACTTGAGGGTCCCCAAGAAGAGTCAGAGGGGCCTTGAAGGAGCGCAGGCGTGTGGCTCTGCTGCCGTCTAGCTGTCGCACGGGCCCTGAGGCTGGCCGACCCCCAGCAGCCAAGCTAGGAGGGCACAGGGCGTCCTGCCTTACCTGGGGCTCAGGCTCAGGGTTGGAAAGGTTCCCTGTCATCTGGGAAGCGCGGGTGCCCCCCTGTGGTTCCCGATGGAATATGTCCACTCAGGACCCTGAGGGTGGCAGGGGACTCTGTCCCGTTGCTGCTCTAAGCCTGGTCCGGTGCGCTCAGCGCCCCCTCCTGGCAGTCAGCACCCCAGACCAGCTGCCTTGATTTTTGACATTTGCAGCAAGATGTATGTGCGGAGTTCAGAGGCATGTTGGTGTTGACACTAAACCTCCATCTGCAGCGCCTGCATCCTATTTGGTGCCGGTTCGTGTCCTGGCTGCTGTACTTCTGATCTAGGTCTCTGCTTGTGGCCTGGGAAAGCAGCAGAGGATGGCTCAAAGCCTTGGGCGGCTGCACCCGCATGGGAGACCCAGAAGGAAGCTCCTGGCTCCTGGCTGGAGATCAGTTCAGCTCTGGCTGTTGGGGCCATCTGGGGAGTGAGCCAGGGGGTGGAAGATCTCTGTCTTTCACTCCCTCTCTACAAAAACTGTCTTTTAAGCAAAAGAAACTGCTCTCGCAGCCTCCCCACCCTCATCCCCCCAGCCCCTGCTTCACATGATGAGCCCTCTCTCCTTCCCATACAGGAAAGCTGCTTCCAGATGGAGCTGAGTCTCCTTAAGGACTCTTGAAACAGAAGGGGTGTCGCCCAGTTCCATGCTGCTAAACCACTCCCTAAGGTGCGTGACCTTGATTCCTCCCTTGGGTTAGGGGGTCAGCCTGTTCAAACAGGTGGCAGAGTGCTGTCCTCCCAGCACTCCCCCCACTCGTCTTTCCAGGCTGCTTTGTGTTGCACCCACAGGAGGACGCGTGTGCACAGCCTTTCCTGCCTTTTCTGGGCAGCTGAACCCCTGCGGTGGAGAAAATGGGACAGGGTTCACTCCAAGAGTGTGTGCTGGTCCGTGTCTGCTTCCCACAATCGTTCTCCGTGCAAGTGTGCTTTTCTTTTTAATTTTTAGTTTTTATTGGAAAGTCAGATTTACAAAGAGCAAAGACAAAGATCTTCCACCGGCCAGGTCACTACCTAAGTAACCATGATCGTCAAAACTCAGCCAATCTGAAGCCAGGAGCCTGGAGCTTCTTCCGGGTCTCCCATACAGGTGCAGGGTCCCAAGACTTTCGGCCGTCCTCGACTGCTTTCCCAGGCCACAAGCAGAGAGCTGGATGGGGAAGTGGAGCAGCCTGGACACAAACCAGTGCCCATATGGGATCCTGGCGTGTGCAAGGCGAGGATTTACCCTCAGGCTCCCATGCTGGGCCCCCAGGTTGCTTCTAAGCATCTGGTTTTGAGTCAGATTTCTCTGAGGAGTTGGGATTTCCTAAAGCAGTAGGTCTTCTCACATGCAGTGTGGATTCTGAAGAACCTCAGTAGCAAAATCCCAACCATTTGTTTGTGGCTCATTGCTACAAAGAAACCGCGCAAGCTTGCAGGCCAAAAGGCCCATGTGACCTTTAGCGGACTATGTCACCTTCAGCACTGATGGGTCCCAATTCTTATGAGTCAAGACCCACCTAAGTCTGGTTATCTCACAGGTGGCTGCATGTAATTAAATGGGTGCTTCCCTTAGTTGCTGGAGGCGTGGACTGTCCAGCCGAAATAGGTAGGGAATGTGTGCTATTTGCCCTCACCTTGCAGGCTATTGTGAATTTCCCCTTTTCAAGCTATTGTGGACTGCCCCTATGAAAACCCTATGAATGTGCTGTTCTGGGCCACGCTGCCAGTAAGGGGTGTTGATCCCAGCCGGCCGGCTGGCCGGTCGGTCAGCCAGCTGCCTGCTTTCAACCAAGACCCCAGGCTCAGATGTGCTGAGCTTGAATAAACCATCCTAGTGTACTTGGACCGACTTGAGACTCCTGGTGATTTCTGGGGAATCTCAGAATCTGGGCACAACAACTGCGCTTGGGAACCCAGCAAAACCGTGACCCGGGGCCAAAGTTGCTCCCTGTGGTACAAGCTTCCTGTCCTGGCTGCTCCATCTCCTATCCAGCTCCCTGTTGATGTCCCTGGGAAAGCAGCGGAGGATGGCCCAAGTCCTTGGGCCTCTGCACTTGCATGGGAGACCCTGACAAAGCTCAGGGCTCCTGGCTTTGGCTTAACCTGCTGCCGGCAGCTGTGTTTGTTTCTATCCTGCCTTCTTTGAGTGATTGTGTCGATGGTCCAAGTGCATACCTGGGCCTGAAATCTTTAACTCTGAAGGATTTAGCTCAGCCAGGAGCTTCTTCTGGGTCTCCCACGTGGGTACGGGGTCCCAAGGTTTTTGGGTCATCCTCAACTGCTTCCTCAGTCCACAGGCAGGGAGCTGGATCAGAAGTAGAGCAGAACCCCTGCCTCTTTTTTTTTTTTTTTAAGACAGTAGTGTAGGGCCCAGTGCGGTAGCCTAGCAGCTAAAGTCCTTGCCTTGCACACTCTGCGATTTCATATGGACGTTGGTTTGTGTCCCATGGGCCCCACTTCCCTTTCAGCTCCCTGCTTATGGCCTGGGAAAGCAGTCGAGGACAGCTCAAGGCCTTGGGATCCTGACTTTGGATTGGCTCAGCTCTGGTCATTGTGGGTGGGCACTTGGAGAGTGAATCAGCAGACAGAAAAGAAAGAAAAACAGCAGTGTAGCCACAGCACAGGATCACAGGAGGTGGAGAATGGTGAGCCAAGAACTGGGGCTACGGAGACCATGGTGGAAGCCTAACACAGGAGCTCAGGTCTGAAACTCTCGAGGGAGTAGCACAAGTGACTACAAAGAACTGGCTGTCAAATGCAATCCGTAAAATTACACTGTAGACCCGTGGGTGACACAGCTTAGAATCCTGCCCCAGGCAGAACCTGCTCACCAGAAGTGCAATGACCAAGAGCAAAGGAAGAGACAGAGGCACAATGAGTGTTACAAAGACTCCCTTGCAAAGGAGCAAAAGCCTTTGTCAACCTCAGAGTTCACTGAGGGATACATGGAAGAAAGGTGGGATAAAAAATTTTAAAAACTTGTTATAAAGCTTGTTATCAACAATGAGAAACACGTCCAGGAATTGAAGGAATATGTCACACAGGAAATAGTGACACCAAAGCAAAATCAAGCACAGTTATTAGAAATGAAGGACACGATGAAACCAATCGAAAGCCCTGTGGAACACCTCAACAATAGAATGAATGTAGCAGAAGAAAGAATCTCAGAATTGGAAAATATTTCTTGTCACAATAGGGAAGCAATCAAAAAGCTGGAGATGGAGCTGACTCAGATCAAAGGAAGTATTCAAGAACTAAGAGATACTATCAAAAGACCAAATATAAGAGTCACGAGAGTTTCAGAAGGCCCAGAAAGCAGTAGAGGATAGCACAAAGCCTTCAGACCCTGCACGCATATGGGGACCCAGAAGAAGCTCCTGACTCCTGGTTTCGGATCAGCTCAGCTCCAAGGAGTGTACCAGAGGATGGAAGAGCTTGCTCTCTCTCTGTAAATCTGCCTCTCCAATTTAAAAAAAAAAATCTTTAAAAAATGGACAGCAGTCAAGTAAATCAAACAATGAACAAACCATTGCTAAAATGACAGGAGCAAATGACCACTTATTCAAATTAACTCTGAATGTAACTGACTTAAACTCTTCAATCAAACATCGTAGATTAGTGGACTGGAGCAAAAAGCAAAACCCATGTATTTTTTGCCTATATGAGACATCTCACCAACAAAGATCAGCGGAAATGATGTCTCATGGATTTTGATGTTTTTGTTTTTACTTTCGTTTCTTCAAAACAGTTTTTTTTTCTTATATTAAATTGCTCACTGACTCATAGGTCATATAATAGCACCATTTTCTTCAAGAAGGTTCTTGATTTTCTTTTTCATTGCTTCAGCGACACATAAGTCGTTCAGTACCATGTTATTGAACTTCATGGTGTTGTAAATTTTTGCTTTTCTTCCTGTTGCTGATTTTGTATTGTGGCTTTTCATTTAAGGGACTGCATAGTAGCTGTGTAATGGAGATGGTCAGATCCAGCTGTGAGGATACAATGCAGTAGGCATCTTTACTTGCAGATCAAAGATGGACTCCCAATGAAACTGTTAACTATGCCTTGACAATAGGATGCTGGACTCTCTGCCATTGTCCATGCCCACAGTGATGGACATATGACTTTATGAAGAACTATGCTATTGTAATAATACAGGGGAAATAAGTGGGGGAGGAGAATTTAGGCAGAGGATCAGGGAAATCCCAGAGCCTATGACATTGTGTCATAAAATCATAATCAAATGAAAAAAAAAAAAGATATATGGGAGTGGGAAGGCAGACATCAGCACACGGACAGAAAGGGCCTGGGGGCCTTTGGGTAAGAAGGTCGGGCCGCAGGCCAGCACACTGCACTGCTGGGAGACCATGCTTGGGGACCTGCATACTCACTGGCATGGCAGGGGGATTAGGGGGCTGGCGCTGAGGAGTACTCAGAGAAGGAGGTCTGGGGATGTGTAGGAGAATGCGACAGGTGAGACATGACTGCTGCAAGGCTACTGCACTTGCAGGTAAAGGTGGGGGCTGAGACTGGGAGGTTTGGAATGAAACTGGGGGACCTTTCAGGGACAGATCGGTATACCTGCCCACATGGGCGACCTGAGCTGGCTTCTTGATATCAACCACTGCCCACTGGCACACACAAAAGCTAGGGCTGGAGAGCCTGCCTGGTAGGGCTTGACCACAGTACCCACCAGTGAGTATCAGGACAGGGGGTGAACTATGCTAGACTAGACTTTGACACAAACTGGCGTGTCAGAGAACCAGGTCTGGGGGCAAATCCTGTGGGGGAATTGTGGGCTCATCTCTGTGGAACTGCCATACCAGCTGGTTTGCTTGAGGGCTGAGGTTGGTGACAGGCTGAGCTAGGCATGACTTTGGAACTTATGGGAACTGGGGTTGTGATCAGGCCAAGCTGGTCCAGGCTCAGCACCCGCAGGTGCTAAGAATTGGGTGTAGGGTAGGCTGAGCTGCAGTATTCACCAGCACACACAAAGGCTGACACGGT
Organism: Ochotona curzoniae; assembly: GCF_017591425.1. NCBI lineage: Eukaryota > Metazoa > Chordata > Mammalia > Lagomorpha > Ochotonidae > Ochotona > Ochotona curzoniae. The sequence goes on from NW_024465322.1 coordinate 5,730,348, forward strand.
GGGGCAGACTGCCGGGTAAGGGCCTGACACCCGCTGGCACAAGTGAGATTTGGATCTGAGAGTAGGCCTGATGGGGAGACTTGGGAAACTCCCCTGGTGGGCCATAGCTCCCAGTGGGGAGCATGTGTGTTGGCTGGGTGTTGGTCAGGGTAGTGCTGCTTCACTTGGGGGGGGTGGGATGGCTCTGGGGGTGTGGACCAGGCAAGACCAGGCCAAACCACTGGCATGAGCAGGAGCCAGGACGGGGTGTGGGCCACGCCAGACTAGACTATCACACTTATTGGTTTGCATGAGAGCCAGGGATGGGGACAGGCTAAGCAGGCCTAGGCTGCAGCACCCCCCAGCAAGAGTTGGGACTGGGGGCAGGCCACACCAGGCCAGACTGTAGCATCCAATGGTAAGGGACATTATGAGGGTTAGCCCATGCTAGGCTGAGTCACAGCAACCACACTGGCATGTGCAAGATCTGTGGCTGGGAGCAAGCCTAGTACGGGAACTTGAGGGATGCCACAGGTGGGCTGTGGTTCCCGCTGGTGAGTGTAAAAGTTGGTAATGGGGGCAGACCAGGCTGAATACGGCTACCATATCCCTCTGCATGTCTGCGGGCTAGATCTAGCATGTGCCAAATGAGGCTAAGCTGTAGCACCCATTGGCACTTGCGAGAGCCAGAATGGGTGTGGAATGGGTTGAGCTAGATCTTGGGATCCGCTGATCCACATGTGAGTTGGCTCTGGGGGTGGGAAAGGCAGGGCTGCACTGTAGCACCCACTGGTGAAAATCAAAACAGAGGCTGGGCCAGACCCAGCTGGGCAGGGCTGCAGCAACTGTCAGCCTGCATATGAACTGGGTTTGGGGGAAGACTTGGCCAGGCATATGCAAGGGCCAGGGTAAATGTTGACTGATTGGGCTTTGCCACAGCATCTGCTAGCAAGCCATGTCTGACTGAACTGCAGTACTCCCTGGGAGGTGCAAGATCTAGGATGGGGACTGGGCCTAATAGGGAAACTGTGGGCACTCCTCTGCTGGGCCGCAGTTCCTGCTGGTGTGCATGAGAGCCAGGGCTGGGAGCTGGCCAGGTTGGACAAGGTGGTAGCACCTGTTAACATAAGTGTGAACTGGTTCATTTTGTAGGATGGGCTGAACGAAGCTGCAACACCCATAGGTGTATGTGAGAGTCAATTGGGATGTGGCACTGATGGGAGTAGTCTGCTGTACATACTGGCACGTGCAGGGGCTGGGGTGGACCTGGTGGAAGTTATTGGGGTTACCCTAATGAGGCTGTATTTCCTGCTGGTGTGTAGGGGTTAAGTCTATGGTAGGCTGAGCTGGGCTGGGCCATATCACCTGTTGGGACGTGGGGCTGGGGACAGAACTGACCAACTATAATCATTAGTGTGTGTGTAGGCTAATGTAGGTCACAGATACTGTATTGGCTGCCACATGCAGGTCAGGTCTGGTGGTCACCCCAGGTGAGGTGGACTCCCAGCTAGAACACTGGATTAAAATTCCAGCTACAGGGAGAATCGTAGGATTTATAGTTCGACCTTGGAATGTATGTATTGGGAACGGACCTCTTTGATTGCCGATGCCCATGCAGTGGGTGGCATGTCCAGATCCATAAGGGGGACTTGATGGGCGGCTCAATTGGGTCTGAAGAGGACATTGAATGCCAGTCAGAAGGTGGAGAGCAGAACAGATTGAACCACTCTCCTGGCCAAGCTTTGGCAGCAAGTGTCTGGATAAGTGGTTGTCAGCCGATGGACCTTGGAAGGATTTTATCAACCTTGGAGCAGCAAAACCAACAGTGTCTCAGAACGATCAAAATGAGTCAAGCAATACCCTCAGAACATTCTTCTCCACATCAAGGTTTCTAAGATCATATCAAGTGAACATCCCCATTTGGCAGCCCGGGAGTAATTCCCTTCTTCTCCCTTGTCTCTTCCATCCCTCAGCCCCAGCCCCAAACAGGAAAATAGAGAAAGTAAAACTGACAGCATTTGTCCCACCCACCTTCGCTCTGCCCCCTCCGCCCTGTACCTTGACACTTCCAACCCTGCTCAGTGGTCCTCATGGGCCTTCATTCTTGCCAACTATGTAAACAACATCAAAAGTTAAATAAAAACAAACTATAAAGGTTTTAAAAATATGTATGGGCAAGAGTTTGGCCCAGGAGTTAGCACTGCTTGGGACACCATCGCACCTCAGACTCCCTGGGTTCGAGCCCCAGCAGTGTCTGCGATTGCACCTGTCTGCTTGCGCTCACCCGGGGAGGCAGTGGTGATGGTTCAGGTTGTTGCTTGGGCCCTGCCACCCACATAGGGGAGACCTGGGGTGAGTTCTCAATCTCCTGGCTTCCGCCGGGCTCAGCCCTGGCTGTGGTATTAGCAGATGAGAGAGCTTACTCGCCACGTCTCTGTCTCTTTGCCTCCTAAATAAAATAAACACGATTTCAAAAGTATGTATTTAAGCTGTTGTGATTGTACGTCACTTCCCAGTACTGCTTTTGAGTATAGCACATTAAGCAGCTGCCTGTGTCGCGTGCATCCTGTATGGGTACCAGTTCAAATCCTGGCTGCTCCTGCTAGTGTGCCTGGAAAAGCAGAGGAGGATGGCCCAAGGGCTTGGTCCTCTGTACGCATGGAGATCCTGATGGAGATCCAGGCTCCTGGCTTCAGCCTGGCCCAGTCTTGGCCAAGGAAGCCATTGGAGAAGTGATCCAATGAATGGAAAACCTCCCTCTCTCCCCCTTGGTATCACTCTCTCTGTAATTCTACCTTTCAAGTAGATCCTTAGGAAAATCACTTCCTGATGAAACCGGTGGCTTTCTGCTGCTCACAAAGCCTGGAAGGACAGAGGCACCCGACAGGCACGATGTGGTTGAAGAGCTGGCCCGTTCTCCGGAGGGGACGTTCCTGTGTTGGCAGGTGGGCAGGGCGAAGAAATGTTCCTATGGAGTGGGAAGGTGGCGTGTGTGTGTGTGTGTGCATGTGTGTGTGTGTGTGTGAAAGAGAGAGAGATTGTCTGGTGAGTGTGTCCACACGGGCTGACTCGTACCTCCGTGTGCTGAGTGTGGTCCAGCCGTTACCAAGTTCAGAGACCTGGCTGCCAGCTGGATGACCTTGAACAAGTGCCTCAGCTCTCTTCAAGCCCTTGTGCGGGTTACGGTTTGCTAAGGGTTCTTTCAGCTTCCAGCTCAGGAGGCGTCTCTAGCGCCCTGGGGGCCCTGCTTCCTTGGGTCGTGCCTGGGTGCTGAGGTTCTGGGTTGTCTTTGTTCCTGACTGTACTGCTGACTCCCCGCGCTGCTCTCTGTCCCTGCGTGGCTGCTCTCGGAGGAGCTGGAAGGTAGCCTTTTGGGATGTTTGTTTCTTCTTCTCATTGGAGATTCAAGAAGCTTGAGTGTGCAACTCATCAAAAAAAAAAAAAAAAAAAAAAAGAACACGCACACAGAAAGCAAGAAACCACAGGGCCTGTCGTCAGCCAGCAGACCAGAATAGTGCAGAAAGCCCTAGGCAGAGAGGAAATGAACTTGAGAGAAGGGGGAACACACAGGCCGAGAGAGGAGGAGGAGGGGGAGGGCGGAGTGGCAGGAGGGAGCTGAGAGCCCTGAGATGGTCAGAGCATGGAGGCGGTGGCCGTGAAGCAGGGCTGTCTGTACCTGCAGCAGCAGCAGGCGTTCGCAAAGGTGGGAGCAAGGGGCCCGGGCACCGGGGGGGCTGGCAGGGAGGGAGCTCCAGGCTCCGGGTCCCTTGCTGAAAGGGGGCTAGAAGAGCCGGAGTTGCACCTCAGAACTCTCCGTGGGCTCTCCTTCCCATGCCATGTCCCCCCAGCCTGCGCCCGGGCTGAGGGCTCAGGCGGGATGGGGAGGGAGGGTTGGGGTGCTGACTTAGCTCTTGTGCTCTTGTACTCTAGCCACTTCCTCTCCTGGAAGAGAGCAGCCTGGACAGGGATGGAAGGAATGGGGGGTGGGCAGAGGACAGTGTAGGACCAGAGTGGAAGGTCCTCATTCCTTTCCCACCCTGGTGAGGGTGCATCTGGTTGACCTGAAGTTGGGCGGAGTGGCGAGGCGGCATGGTGGGGCTGCTCAGGGAGTTGTTGCTCCAGGGGTGTCCAGCCTCCTCCCTCCTTGGCCTTATTGAAATAGGAAGTGTGCAGTCTCCATGCCCAGCCATCCACACCCAGGTCATTCCCTGTACCCTGCTGCTTCTCTCTCTCTCTCTCTCTCTCTCTCTCTCTCTCTCTTTCTCTCTCTCATTCTCTCTCATTCTCTCTCTTTCTCTTCTGGCCCTACCTGTCAAGCAGAAAAATTCAGGGGGCTGGAGAGAAGTTTCTGGAGATAGTCCTCCTCTTAGGACTGGCTTAGCATAAGAATTGTGCCTCTGGTGGAGGGGTAGGGGGTGAGGCTGGCACTCCTTTCCCAGCCCTCCGCAGCTTCCCAGCCATTCGTAAGTATTCTTTGCTAGACCAACACCTGCCGGTGGGCCTCCCGTCTGCGGGCAGGCTGCACACCGCTGTGGTTCAGGGCTGTGCCTCCTGGTGCCTTAGGCAGCCTCTCTGTTTCAGCTCTTAGTCTTGGCTGCTTCTGGTCCAACTCCCATTCCCCATTCTCTCACTTCAGCCGGCCCTGTTAACTACCCCGCCCCTTCCCTGCAACCATCCCTTCCCCATCTCCCACTCTACCCCCCCCCCCCCCCAAAAGCCCTACTCTCTTTGCCCTGCGCTCACAAGCTCTCTATCTCCGGGGTGGCTCCCCCTCCCGGCCCTCGGGCCCGCGCCCCATCTCCCACGCATCTGAGCTCAGAAATGGCGCCGGTTCGGGGCAGTGCTGTATGCGGAGTCGGGCTGCGCCCAGGCCCGCCTGGAGCTCCAGGAGAGCCTGGAGAAGCCGCCGCCGTGGCGGGGAGAGGCTGCCCGGAGAGTGATCCGCCTGAGCGACTGCCTGCGGGTGGCTGAGGCCGGCGCAGAGGCAAGCAGCCCCAAGGACACCAGCGCCTTCCTCCTGGAGACCAAGGAGCGTGTGTACCTCCTGGCAGCCCCCACAGGCGAGCGCAGCGCCTGGGTGCAGGCCATCACCCTGTTGGCCTTTCCTGTAAGTAGTGGGACCCCGGGGAGCAGAAGGGACAAGGGTGGGGGATGGGCAGTGGACACTTCCTGTGGGTAGGTGTTTGGACGTCAAGGTCAGGGTGATGGAGCCTTCCTTAGTGGTGTGTGGGTGTTGGGGTCCAGAATACAGCAGGCTGGGGTCAGAGGTGGGCTTTTGGGGTTACCCAGGTTGGTGAGATGTGGCCTCTCCCCTTCTCTCTCCCCCATCCCTTCCCACCCCCAAGGAACAGAGGAAGGAGCTGCCGGGGCTGGAGTGGAAGAGTGGCCAGCCCCACATGGAAGACAACGAACTGTACAGCCAGGCAGCAGGTGAGGGCTGGGGCTGTTCCAGCTCCCCCACCCCTCCTCCACCCCCAACTCCGGGTGTGGCTGGGAGGAGGTGGGGGGCCCTGAGTCTTCCTGCCTTGTGGTTGTCCCCAACCTGGGCCAGTCGTCTTATCAGCCTTTCCTCATCACTTCCTGTGCTGCCCAAGGTTGGGGAGAACCATCTCAGTGCAGGTTCACCCCTGACCTGCCCAGGCCCCTCTGCTGGTAGCGGATAGAGGACAAGGCATCCTATGGGATGCTGGTGCCCAAAGTAGGAGGTTTGGCTTGCTATACCACCACACCAGCCCTATTCTTTCTGACTTTGGCTGCACAGGTGCCCGGTGGCCAGGAGCTTTTGGCTGGGTGAGGTGAGAGGTGCCACTTTCAGCTTCTCTCTGTCCTCAGGCTGGACTGGGTGTGTGTGAACACAGACATTGTCCACTTTCCATCGAAGCCCCACCCACTCAGGGCACCTGTTAGCATCCACAGCTGAGGCTGGGTCAGACTGGTTTAGTGGAAGAGATGGGGTGAAGACCAGACTATGTGTGTGGCTCTGGGGACAGCAGCTGGAAGGATGTGGCCAGCTCCGGCGGTGGATGTGGCTGAAGCCTCTACCTGCAGGAGGTGGAGCTACAGGGTACCTGACCTGGCTGTGGCCAGCTCAGCATTTCCCATCCGCCTGGAAACGGGGTGATTTCTCCTGGAGGTCCCAGGCAGCCTCGTTGAGAAGCCTGTAGGCCTTCTCTTTTCCACTTGCTCTGTTCTCTTGACTCTCCAGTGACTCCCTGCAAGGAGTTTGAGGTGACCATGAGGCCCACGGAAGCCAGCGAGCGATGTCGGCTCCGGGGCTCCTATGTCCTCCGAGCGCGGAAGAGCACCCTGGAGCTATGGAGTGGCACCGAGCCAGGCACGCTGCTCTACGACTGGCCCTACAGGTTTCTGCGGCGGTTCGGGCGGGACAAGGTGAGTGTGGGGGTAGCTAGGGCAGGTGGGGTTAGCACAAGGCAGGGCGAGGCCGGCGGGGCGGGGGTGGGGGTGGTGAGGCGTAGGGAGAGCCGCAGCGGGGGTCAGGAGTAGTGGCGGGCCAAGAGGCTTTCCTCGCTGGAGGCAGCAGGTGCCGGTCGCGGACACGCTCTCCTCGCTGGAGGCAGCAGGTGACCGGGGCTGGAAGCGCGCTCCTCCTCGCGCTCGGCTGGAGGCTGCAGGGTTCCCAGCCAGAGACTGCAGCTGGAGGGAGTAGGCGGGCCAGCCCAGCACCCCTATCCTAGCCCCAGTGCAATGACCTTCACCTTCTCCTCCTCCCCAGGTGACTTTTTCCTTTGAGGCGGGCCGGCGCTGTGTCTCTGGAGAGGGCAACTTCGAGTTCGAAACCCGGCAGGGCAATGAGATCTTTGCAGCCCTGGAAGAGGCTATCCACGTGCAGAAGCAGGCCGAGTCCCCGGGCCAGCTGCTCGAAGCCCGGCCCCGCCCGGAGAGCCCCTACTCGCAGCCGCACGACTCTCTGCCGCGGCCGACCCCCTCCTCCAACACGCCCGTGCCTGCCGCGCAACCTCGGGGCCCCGAAGGGGAATACGCTGTGCCCTTCGACGCCATGCCACGCTCGCTGGGCCACAACCTCCTCCGGGGCGCGCTGGCGGTCCCTCCCCAGCTCCTGCTGGACCCTCTGTACGACAGCATCCTTGAAGAGCAGGTGTCGCCAGCACCGGAGCACATCTATGACGAGCCCGAGGGTGTGGCCACGTTGTCCCTCCGCGATCGCCCCGACGAGGCTCCTCGGGGCCCCGAGGCGTGGAAGAGGCGGGCCAAGGGCCAACGGGACTTGTCTGCCTCTGGCTGGCCCCAGGGAGCCGAATATGACAACGTGGTTCTGAAGAAAGGCCCCAAGTGATGCTAAAGTTTGGGGGGGTGGGGGTTGTTAAGCGCTGGCCAGGTCCAGTGCTAGCGGATGGAGATGGAGGTGGAGGTGCCGGAGCCTAGGGAAGGGGCTCCACTCTCCACCCTGCCTCATTTGGGGCAGAGGGGTTACCCCCTGCAGGAACTGCCCTGGCAGCTGTTTTCCTCGCAGGTTTTCCGAGATCTCTGTAGCATTAAAATGTGTCTGGAGTGTCTGTGTGTGGATGACTGCTCCCGGGTCGGCACCTCCGGGGTGCACGCCCATTGACTCTCATTCAACTGCTAGGTCCCCCTCCCGGGACCTGTCCTGGGCCCCCATGCACCTGTGCCTTTGAAAGTGACGGTGCACTGGGGAAGTGCTTGTCTTCATATATTTATTTATTTGAAAGGCAGAGAGAAAATTGTTCGCAGCAGCCAAACAGCCAAGGCTGGGGCAGGTCTCCTATGTGAGGTAGCAGGGGTCCAGGCACTTGGGCCAGCATCTGCTGCTTTCCCAGGTGCACTGGCTGGGAGCTGGATGGGAAGTGGAGCAGCCAGGACTGGAAGCAGCACACTGAACCAGGATGCTGATGGCTTAACCTGTTGCACCACAACTCCAGCCCCTTCACCCGCTGTAAGTGAAGACCCCAGACGGGGTAACTGGGGAGGAGGGGTGGTTTAGGGGAGCACCAGCGAGCTTCTGCCCCTGCATCTGATGGGGGCCTTTCTGGGGGCACAGCAGGGTGAGATGGAGGGTGAGGGGAGGACAGGAGCTGATTTGCTTAAGGAAGCTACTTTGTTTTAATCCATTCATCCACCCAAGGGGGCATAACCCTCCTGACTCAGACTCAGCCCTTGCACCTCTCAGTAGCACCCATCCACTGAAAGTTGGGGATGAAATATCTTCATTTCCTTTGAAAGATTTATTTACTTGAAAGCGAAATTACAGAGAGATCTCCCATCCGCTGGCTCACTCCTCCAGATGGCTACAGTAGCTGGAGCTGGTCTGATCTGGAATACCATCCAGGTCTCCTACACAGGTGCAGGGATCCATGGGCTAGGGCCACTCCCACTGCCTGAGCCAGGCACCTTCACAGGAAGCTGGCTCAGGCAGTGGAGCATCGGGGATTTGAACTACGCAGGCAGAGGCTCAGCTTGCTACGCCACAGTCCCAACTCCCTACTTTCCTGCTTTCTGCCACATGCTGGCTCAGTGGGCAGGTGCACCACGTGAGAGTTGAGTTGCTGAGGCCCTGTCATCTCCTGCCCTGTCTCCGTTCCTCTCTGCAAAACTTGCTCTCCCGGGGCGGGGGGGGGGTGGGGGGATGAGGGGGTGGGGAAGCAGTTAAGCTGGCCTCCTACACGAGTCCCAGTTTCAAGTCCTGGCAGCTCCATTTCCCATCCGGCTCTCTGCTGATGCACCTTCTGAGCAGCCAGTGGACTGCTCAGAAGGGGTGAAGGTAGGATGAGGCACAGGTGTCTGTCCTGGGAGGGAGACTTGGGGGCCAATAAGAGGAGAAAAGTAGGGTCAGGGCCAGTGCTCCCTGCTTATGTGCCTGGAAAAGCATAGAAGACAACTCAGACACCTGGGCCCAGCCACTGGCCCACTCCCCAAATGGCCTCAACAGCTGGAGTTGGGACCGTCTGAAGCCAGGAGCCAGGAGTTTCTTCTGGATCTCCCATGAAGGGACAGGGAGGGGCCTCTGCACTGAGGGCATCCTCCATTGCTTTCCTGACTGGAAGTGGACTGGCTGGGACTGGCTGGGACTGGCTTATGAGATACCAGTCACTGCAGGTGGAGGCTTAACTTGCTATACTACTGTGCCACCACACACACACACACACACACACACACCCAGCTGAAGTCTGAGCTTAGATCTTTGCCCAGCTTAGTGCCTTATGCCTTCTGTTGATGTGGGCAGCAGCTAAGAGGGCAAGCTCTCCGCCCACAACGAGGAAGCAGCTGGCCCTCGACCACACACTACGTTGCAGAGCCCAATGTTTGAAGCTTGGGCTTCAAACAGATATTTCCAACATCCGAAGGGTTTGCTAGGATGTAGGCCCTTCGTCAGCCCAGGAGACGATGATGAAGGGGAAGATGTTTCTGACTAGGTTATGGTGGAGTTGAGACCCTGCTTGGCACACAAGCATCCATGTTGGAGGGTTCCGGGATGGGACCCCTGGTTCTATGCCCTTGGCAGGCTGGGGTTCCTGCCACTCCCCACCTTCACTCCCCATGGTGGGAACACTGCACTCAAGTTCCCGGCTGGTCATCGTGGGCATCTGGGACGTGGACAGAAGGTGACAGCTCTCTGGCTCTCTATAAAGCATTGTAGAGACAGCACCTGCAGATGGTGGCCGTGGGAGATGGACAAGGAGGTTTACTAGAAAAAGCCAGGTTCTAAAAAGCCGAACTTCACTTCTTTTTTTTAAACAGTTGGTTTTTTGAAAAAGATCTATTTACCATTTTAAAAACATTTGTTTACTTTTATTGGAAAGGAAGATCAGATTTATGAAAAGAAGGAGAGACAGAAAGATCTTCCATCTGCGCAGTCACTCCCCAAATGGTTGCAATGGCCGGAGCTGAGCCTGTCTGAAGCCGGGAGCCAGGAACTTCTTCTGGGTCTCCCGCATGCGCACAGGGTCCCAAGGCTTTGGGTCGTCCTCTACCACTTTCCCAGGCCACAAGCGCTCAATGGGAAGTGGAACAGCCAGGACCTGAACCAGCAGCCACCATATGGGAACTTGCAAGGTGAGGATTTAGCCATTGACCCATTGCTCCAGGCCCTGAACTAACTTCTTTCCCTCCGCTCCCCTCCCCTCCTCTTCTTTCTCTAGGGAAGTCCTGAAGTTTGAAGAGGGAACAGGACAAGCCCTGGCTGGGAAACGAGGGATAAATGGGTCTCCCGGGTACGTTGCCTCCTAAGGTTTGAGACTTTGCCCCTCACTGAAGGAGTTTGGGGGCCGCACCTGTTGACATGACCCCATTCCTACCCCGACTCCCACCGAGGCAGGTCTGGAGTCTCAATTTAGGCCAGACCACCTTCCCAGCACCCGATGTGGTCATCCGGCTCTGCCCAGCAGGGGGCAGTGTTAGCCCGTGGAAAAAGCCACCGGGGGTGTGGCGACTGTCAGCTTTGGGGTGGGATGGGGGACTGGGCGGTGGCTCTGGCCTAGGAGAAGGGCATTTACTTGGCTGACTTTCAGCGTCCCGGAATCCCACCTTTGCTGGGGTCTTGCATCCCAGAGGGGTGAGGTCTCCAGCTGAAAACTGCCACGTGTTTGCCAGGGCCACCCAGTGACTAGCTCCCACGGAGCTCCTGGGGGCCTGCCTTCCCCCTCTCCTCCCCTCACTGTCCAGGGCGAGCCAGTGAGCAAGCGCCTCTCTTCCGCGCTCGGTCCCCTAGCCAGCCGGGCGCCTCCGGAGGGCGGTGTGGGCAGCGTGGGTTCCGGAAGGGCGTGGCTGGGCTAGCTGCCTGCCTGCTGCAGAGGGCCCTAAAAGGAAGCCGAACTTTGACAGGGGACAGTCCCAGCTGGAAGCAGGGGCCCCTCTGGGCTCCGGGGTGACACAGGGAGAGGAAATTTCGCACCAGGACACGTGCAAACTGACTCTTTTAGCTAAATCCGCGGAGGGGAGGTCCAGGTGGGCACCCCACGTGGATAGGAGTCTGCCATGGGCACCTGCGGCCATGCCACCTTTCTGCCTCTCTTTCCTCTGCCTGTATGTGTTCCTTTTAAAGAATATCGATGGAGGCTAAGTTTTAAGCAGCTGTCTGCAAGGCCAGCATCCCATATGACCAATGGCTCAACTGCTGACCGGGTCCAGCTCCCTGCTAAGGCACCTGTGAGGGCAGCAGAGGTGGCCCAAGTGCTTGGGCCCCTGCACCCACGCGGGAGACCAGGGGGAAGCTCCAGGATCCTGATTTTGACTTGACCCAGTCCTGGCTGTTGTGACCAATCGGGGGAGTAAATGAGCAGATGGAAAGATCTGTCTCTCTCTGTTTCTCCCCTGTAACTCAAGATTTTCAAATAAAATAAAGAGTGAGAGGAGGAGCTCTTCCATCTGCTGGCTCACTCCCTAAATGGTTGCACCATGAGGCTGGGCCAGGCTGAAGCCAGGTGTCCCGTGTGGGTGCAGGGGTGTGAGCGCTTAGTCCACACCTTACCTTCTGGTGCTTTCCCCGGCACATTAGCAGGGATACTGCATCGTAGGCACAGGCTGTGGGTGAACCTATTGTACCAAAACGCTGCCCCGCACCTTCTTTCTCTTTTTAGAGCCAAGAGATGTGTGTGTGTGTGTGTGTGTGTGTGTGTGTGTGTGTTGGGTCCGACAGTGTGCTGGGTGCACACACACTCCGGTGTAGGTGTCCAGCACGGGGCCACACTCAGAACCCCAGAACATACGCTGATCTCTCAGGCTTCTGCTTGCGCAGACTCCTCCCTCGAGTCTGCCAACACCACCTTTCAGCTGTGATGCTAACCAGCCTCTAGCCTTCTGGGTGCTGATTCAATTAGCCAAGGTGCCCACCTCCTGGAAGGGCCATTTAGAAACTCGACAGGGTGTGGGTATGGAGTGAGGGCAGCTGGAGGACTCAGGCTGGACAAGGTGGGAAGCAGGAAGGAAGGCCAGGGGCAGGGAGGAGCAGAGTGAGGGGTTTTGGGAGGGGGCATCTAATACCCAGGTACGCAACTGGCTTCTGGACATATCCACTGTTGTCCAGCATTAGACGGAGCCAGTTCCCCTCCAGGCTCTGACCCTGTGGCCTCTCTCCCGTGCCTCTCCCTGCCTTCTCCCTGCAGGGGATGGCTCCTGCAGGGGAAGCGGGTGGGGAGCGTGCAGCTCTGACGCATTTGTGGGACTGTTGGAGCTGGGGTCACACCTCGGCTCGAGCAGGGCATGGCCTAAGTGTCCAGAGAGAGAGCTGGCACGCTGCTCTGTGGGCTAGAAGAACTGTGGCTTGAGACGAGGAATGGGCAGCCCCGTGAGAGTGCTCCTGCACCCTAGCCTGGCAGCTGGCCCCTTGGGCACCCAGCGGGCTCCTGGCTGGGTGTGAATGCCAGCACAAGGAGCTCCCGGGAGTACTAACAGGCCCCCGCGGAGGAAGCTGGGCAAAGGCAGGGCACAGGATGCAAAACATTGAACAATAATATAATACTGGAGGGACAAGGCCCAGTGGTGTCGTGAAGGATGTTTGCTGCCTCTCCCACTCTACTGCAAACCAGCTGTGCCTCATCCTACTCCTGTTTTGTAAAGTTTATTTATCTATTGGAAAGGCAGATTTACAGAGAGAGAGAGATCTTCGATCTGCTGGTCCACTCCTCCAATGGCCACAACAGCTAAATCCAAGCCAGTCCGAAGCCAGGTCCAAGAACCTGAGCCGGGCTCTGCTGCTTTCCCAGGCCACAACCGTGAAACTGGATCAGCAGTCTGTCATCAGGACTTGAACCGGCACCTGCATGAGATGCCGGTGCTGCAGGTGGAGGATTAATATGCTGAGCTACCACGCTGGCCCTGCATTCCTGATTTTATGCCCCAAATGCCTGACACAACATGGGCTAGGAGAACCATTTTTAAAAAAAGATTAATTTTATGTATTTTAAAGATAGAGTTACAGAGAGAGAGAAAGGAGAGACACAGAGGAGGGTCTTCCATGAGCTAGTTCACTCCCCCAAAAGGCTGCAATACCTTCGACTTGGCCAATCTGAAACCAGGAGCCAGAAGTTTACCTGGGTCTCCCACACGGGTACAGGGTCCCAAGGCTTTGGGCCATCCTCTGCTGCTTTCCCAGGCTACAAGCAGGGAGCTAGATGGGAAGTGGAGCAGCTGGGACAGGAACCGGTACCCATGTGGAATCCTGGCACATGTAAGGCAAGGACTTTAACCACCAGGCTACTGTGCCGGGCCCAGATAATTATTTCTTGATTGAAACATTAAGCGAAGCCCCCTGTGCTTGGATGGCAGGATAGGGGCACAGTTGCTCTGCAAGGTAGGATGCAGAAACATCCCCCTGCTTGGGCCCCCCATTCCCTCTGCTGCAGACCTCACTGAGCAGTTGCAAACGCCTTGAGGTTGACCAGATGTTGGCGGGCAGCCAGTCCTGCAGGTCCCAGGTTCCAGGCTAAGGGCAACCTTGGGGCTGAGCAAACTGCTGGCCTTCCAAGGGGTGGGGTGTCTTGAACTAGAGAGAGGCCCTGAATAACACCCAAGCCTGAGTCTTTCTTTTCCGCTCCAGGCCGTCAAGGCTGGGTTTATTTTTAAATCCCTCTCAGAGATGCATTGATGGTGGATAGGAATTTATTTACAGCTGTACTTAATGCAAAGGCCCACTTGAGTCATGCCGAGGCCACGTGTCCGGAGGAGGACCACTTTGGAGCTTTTATGCACTTACTGGATGGTGGTGGGGAGGCTCAAAGGGTGAATCCTGAATCCTCCCAGCGTGGCCCTCCTCCTTGGCGAGGATTTCTCCCCCACCCCAAGTCCCGAGGGGAGGCCAATCCAGTGCAGCTCAACTGTGGCTCCTTCCCTGGTCCCCGCTGCTGCCAGGAAGGCTGTGAGCCCCCTGGCCTCTGTACTCCTGGAGAAGCGCTCCTCCCTGGGGTTGTCCTGGGCTTGAGGCCGGAAGGAGCACTTTCTCTGGGCCAGGTAGCTATGCAGCAGCTGCGGGGGGCCCAGTTTCTGCCCTACAGATAGGAAGGGCTGGGGCAGATGGAGGAGGCCTGGTAGGATGTGGATGCAGGGGGCCATGGCCTGTGTGGTGGTCAGCAGGAGAACTTGGGGTCTAGAGGAGCTTGGTGGATGAGCGGAGCCTCCCGGTGCGCAGAACTCTGAGAAATCTCAAGGTAAGGAACGGAGCAGTTAGCGAGTTGGTGAGCGGGTGGGGTTGGCTCGCCTGTGCTGGGCTCCGTTTCTCCAATACTCCTGGCTGACATAGAGTGGGGACCTGGTTGGCTGAAGGGCAAGCCAGGATGGCCTCAGGCAGCCCAGCTGCACTGAAGGCTTGGCAGGCCCGTTCCATGGGATGTGGGGAATGGCACTGGGAGATGAGGGGTGCCAGGCTCTGGGCTCTCGGGGCTGCGCGGGGTGCACGGGTCTGCGTTCTCTGTCTCTTCTGTGCTGCCTGTCCAAGGGGAGGTGGGGGACGAGTTGGTAACGTCTCCTCCTCTCTCTGGACTTTATTTGCCACCTGTAACATGGGAGGCCCAGATGAGAAGACCTGCTGGGGTCCCACTAGCTCCACTGTACTGTGTGTTTTGGGGGAAGTTGCCAGGATAGCAATGCCATCTTTATATTAAAATTATATATGTATATATATATAATTTATATATGTATATTTATTTATATTTAATTTTCATTGGGGAGGCAGACTTACAGAGAGAAGGAGAGACAAAGATCTTCCATCCACTGGTCCTGAGCTGATCTGAAGCCAGGGAAGTGGAGCAGTCGGGACAGGAGCCAGTGCCCATCTGGGATCCTGGTGCACGCAAAATGAGATGTAGCCACTAAGCCATTGCCCCGGGCCCTTTTATATATTTAAAGGTCAGAGTTGGGCCTGGCGCAATAGCATAGTGGTTAAAATCCTCGCCTTGTACGTGCCGGGAGCCCATATGGGCGCCGGTTCTAATCTCAAAGGCCCCACTTCCCATCCAGCTCCCTGCTTGTGGCCTGGAAAAGCAGTCGAGGATGGCCCAAAACTTTGCAATGCAGCTCCCGCATGGGAGACCCAGAAGGGCTCTTGGCTCCTGGCTTTGGATCGGCACAGCACCAGCCGTTGCGGCCGCTTGGGGAGTATCCTCTTTGTATATCTGCCTTTCCAATAAAAAGAAATAATAATAATAAAAAAAAGTCAGAGTTATACAGAGAGAAAGAGAGACAAGGAGAGAGCAGCTGGAACTTGAACAAGTACCCAGATAGGATATTGGCACCTTAGGTGGGGACTTAACTTGTTATGTCACAGTGCTGGCCTCACCCAGGCTTTATTTAAATGTGCAGCGGGGGCCACTGCCAGGAGTCAGTCTAGAAAATTGGCAGGTGAATTCCAGAGTGTGAGGGACACAGAAGAGAATTCATTCTGAAAGGAAGGAGACACAGCCTTTAGGGGTCTCTGGAGCAAGCCTGGGGCCCCCATGCACAGTAAGGGACTGAGCAAGGCAGGCACCCTGGCCTGACCAAGGAATGAAGAGTTAGCTGCAAGGCGATGAGTTGCTTGGGGCCGGTGCAGTTGTCGAGAAGCGCACAGGCTGTGGATTGCGTGAGTGAATGAGCCCACGCTGGAGCTGGGTCTGAGTGTCTGTCTCTAGGAGCTACCACCCAGCACCCTTCCTTCACCCTCACCTGCGTGTGTAGCATCCCTCTCGTTGAGGTTGGCACAGGAAAGAGGAGGGACCATTTCCTTGCTTTGTGGCAGGAGCCTCAAGAGTTTGTGGTTGTTGCACATGCAGCAGCAGCAGCAGCAGTGGGGTTGGTGAGATGGCCCTAGTGCCAGATGACACCAAGAGCCACCTCCTGGGGGCATGGCCAGGCTCCTCTCTCCTCCTGGGGGTGGGGCACTTTCCTGTCTTGGCAGGTGCCTCTGCTTGAACCTAGAAGTGGGCTTTAGAGAGCCGTCTCTTCTCACACCGCGGGGCAGCCAGCCTTGACCCCCGGACAAGAGCCCCTGCTTCACGTGGCTGTGGTAGCCACCTCTGTAGGAACGAAGTCGTGGTACAGAGGGCATGCCTTCTCGGGGGCACCTGCTGTGGAAGCTTGTGGAACATGCTCACCGCTATGTTTCCTTCCTGTTGACCTCAGGGGGCTCAGAGCACGGGGAAGGTGAAAACCAAGTCTCACTTCTCGACTAGGCGTCACCGTAACCCCAGAGTCTGCGGTGGCCAACAGTTACCTTGGGTGTTATCAACTTGGTACCTCTTAGCTCATCTGAGCTTCCATGAGGTGTCACCACAGGGTCAAGACCCAAGATTGTCCCCAGAGGGGTCAGAGCAAAGAGATCCCAGCAGGAGCCCTCTGTTTCCTGGCTGCCCAGAGGCTATGCCAAGTAGTAAGGCCCAGTGCCAAGGGCTCTGGGCAGAGGGAAGCTTTGGCCCCTATGGGCAGCTGACCAGGCAACCAGTGGAGGCCAGGATGCTGTGGTTTTCCCACTTGGAGCATGCCTGGGCATCAAGGCAGGACTCCAGGGTCTTGGGAGCCAAGAAGCAGCCCAGGAGAGTGGCCCAGGAGGCTGCAGCAGAGGCTGTCGGAGAAGGACCCTAGAGAGGCAGGGGCAGGAAGAAGGCTGTGTGACCCATCTGGTTCAAACCTCTTCTTTACAGAGGACAAAGGCCCAAGGGCCCAGGCTCCGGAGCTGCAGGGTGAGGGTGGGAATGGTGGGGGGCAATGATCAAAGCAACCAGTTGCCTGAGCCATTAGCTTTGCCGGTCAGCTGCCTCAGCACGCATCACTTCCACATGTCCCAGGTGAGGAACCTGAAGGTCCAGCAGTGAGTGGCCGAGACCACCTGGCTCGTGTATGTGTGTGTATGTCTGTGTATATGTGCATGTGTGGGCAGATGTGAGTGTATGCACCCATGTGTGCAATGCACATGTGTATACACACACGTATAACATGTAGTGTTCATATATGCACAACCTATGCATGTGTATATGTGTGTAGTGTATATGCGTGTGTACGTGCAGTTGGATGTCAGTCCTCCACAGACGGCACTGGGGGCTGACTAGGGGAGGAGGTGGCCAGTGGCCTCCCAGTCTGACAATCCCAGTGTCCTCCTTGTACCCTGAAAGTCCCGTCTGTGCCCCAGGGCCCCTTGCACTTTTCCAGGTTTTGTGGGCTCTAGGCAAAGAGGTGACTGGCTTTGGGAACTAGAAAGCAACTTGCTCTGGGCATGGGTGACCGTGAGAAGCTGCTCGACCGGGCACGTTAGCAGGGAGCCGGATGGGAAGCAGCGTTCATCCACGATGCCAGCAATGCAAGCAACAGCTTAATCCTCTGCCACAATACCAGCCCCTAGTCCCACAGAGTTTTTAAAAAATACCCTCATATTCCCACCTAGGCCTATTTTAAAGCTGTTCATGGACTATTAGTTTACAGAGCTCCCGAAAAGCCTCATGGTCGGTTGGCAGTGTAGACCAATCCCAGCCATCACCCATCTTAAACGCTGGAGTTCCCCTTCTTCCTGAGCCGCCCCTGATTAAGCTAGCTGCAGGCCAAGAAGGATGCTTTGACAGTTCTCATCTTGGGAAGCCTGAAAATGGCTTCATTTCCTCCGCTCAAAAAGAACTAGCCATAAAGGATTCATGGAACACTTCCCACCATAATCATTTCCTGGAAGGGACTTTGGTGAGTTTGTTCAAATCTTGGTTTTTTGGATCTGGGTGGATTCACCCCACAGTGGAGGGTCTGGCCTAGAGAATCTCAACTAAAGCCACAGCAAGAAGCCAGACTCCATCTCTCCAGCTTGCTCTTCCTCCGTATCTCAGCCCCGTTCTGGTTCTTGCAGGGACCCATAAGCAAGGAGCTGGATCAGAAGTGGAGCAGCAGGGATTTGAACTAGCACTGGTGTGGGATGCTAGCACTAGCAGATAGAGGATTAGCCTGTTATGCCACTGCACCAGCCACACCTCCCTACCACCAAGCCCCTCCCTGCCAACCTTTTTAAGATTTATTTATTTCCATTGCAAAGGCAGATTCACAGAGAGAAGCAGAGACGGAGAGAAACGGTCTTTCATCTGCTGGCTCACTCTCCTGAACAGTCATGATAGCCAGAGCTGGGCAGGCCAAGCCATGAACCTGGAACTCCATCTGGGTGTCTCACGTGGCTGTAGGGGCCCAAGTGCTTGGACCATCTTTGGTTGCCTTCTCAAATGATCAACAGGGAGCTGGATCGGAAGCGGAGCTGCCAGCTCTCACACAAGAGTGCCCATGGAGGACCCTGATGTCACAAGTAGAGATCCCATCTGTGGTGCGACAATGACAACCCGACAAAAGAAAAACCTAGACAGACTGCACAAGGTAGACCGTGAGCCATCTCTCTGTCACCTCTCTCCCCAACTGCCATGTGGCAGCTGACCCAGCCCTGGCTCTTGTAACTGTTTTGAGGAGTGACCCAGCGGGTAGAATCTGTCTCTCTCTCTATTTTGTAAGTTTGCGTTTCAAACCAGTGAAACAAATCTTAAAAAGTACAGCCAGCCTTTGAACCCTGAGAATGTATCAGCAATTCCAAAAGGCAAACCAGGAATTGCTTTGCCAACTGCCATGCCCCGTGTGGTTGCTGGTTCCCTGAGCCCTGATGTAGGCCAGGGCCGGGACCAGGGTCTGCAGGAGGCAGATGCTGGGGGGTTCTGGAGAAGTTGCAGTATGGTCTTGAAAGGAAAGCACACTTCTTCAGGGTTTGGGAGGCCTGTTGGTCTGCGTGCCTTGGCAGGCTTGGGCTTGGAGGCCGGCCATAACTGGTTTTCTAGGCGTCCACACGGCTGGCTGTTTGACGGAGTCTGCTCACGGAGGCTGACTCCAGAGCAGCTCCTGTGGGTCTGTTGCTCCCAGGACTAGATCTTGTCGCCCTCTCACCAGGCTGGCAGCCGCGGTATCCGTGAAGGTGCCCATCTTGCAAATGGAGGCACACTTGGGCACAGAGAGGGCAAGTGCTGAGCCAAAGGCTCACCGAGGTGGTGCTGGGTTAGACTGCAGGGTGCTCTGTCTTGACGGTGAGATTCCCTCTTCCCCCCACCCTCCCATCCCTGCCTCACTCTCCCTGGGAGGTAGATGTCCCTAGCTCTTGGGTGGCCTGAGTCCTGCTGCATGACCTCCCAGCCCTCTTCCTTCTGACTCCCCACAGATGGAGTCTCCTTGGCCATTAGAGGCAGGCACAGGCTCCACTATCGCAGGAGGCATCTGCAGGGGAGGCGGGCTGTGCTGGCGAAGTGAGAGCATCCTGTCTCCAATTAAAGTTCGGAGGATCCATCTTCCAGTTCAGCCCCCTCCGAAATTGACATTTATTAGGTTGTCAAGGCTGATTTTTCTTCCTGGCCCTTTCCTGCCCCCAACTCGTGTGTGTGTGTGTGTGTGTGTGTGTGTGTGTGTACACATGCATAGATGCAGCAAAGCCTATATTTTGTTTAAAAAAAAAATTTAAGAATGTCTACTTCCTGATGGAGTGGGAGGTGGTGACCCAGGGGCAGATGTGGGCCAGGAAAGGAAGGAGGCAAATCTGGGATGAGGTTGGGTCTACAGGCTGCGGGGAGGGAGGCCAGCTGTGCACTAAGAGGTTGCCAACTGTGTGATTTTGGAAGTGCCTTGCTGCCCACTCTGAAGGCCATCTCTCCCTTGTGCACCTTGGAATCTGAAATTCCACTTGGAGGAATGTGAATGTATTCATTTCTTTCCTAAAGTGTATTTTATTCAATTAAATTTACTTTGTATTTGAGAAGGAGAGAGAAAGAGAGAGATCCAACAACCTTCTATCCACTGGTTCACCCCCAACATGCCCACGATGGCCAGGATTGGGCTGAGGCTGAGCCGGAAGCAAGGAGCTCAATTCCACTGGGTGACAGGGAGCCCAAGCACTTGCACCATCCTTGCTTCCCCCTGTGTCTGTGTTAGCAGGAAACTGAAGTGAGAAACAGAGGCAGCACTAGGCCAAGCACACACCTGCTGAGGTCTCTCTCTCTCTCTTTTTAAAATTATCTTATTTTATTGGAAAGTCAGATTTACAGAAAGAAGGAGAGACAAAGATCTTCTGACCACTGATTCACTCCCCAAGTGGCTACAGAGGCTAGAGCTGAGCCAATCCAAAGCCAGGAGCCAAGAGCTTCTTCCAGGTCTCCCACGCGGGTGCAGGGTACCAAGGCTTTGGGCCATCCTTGACTGCTTTCCCAGGCCTCAAGCAGGGAGCTGGATGAGAAGTGGAGCAGCTGGGACACTAACAGATGCCCACGTGGAATCCTGGCACATGTAAGGCAAGGACTTTAACCACTAGGCTACCGTGCCAGGCCGAAGGTCTCTTTTTAGAATGTGAGTAAGGGCTGTGTGAACTCACTAACCTCCCAGAAGCACAGGATGCGGTGCAGGAGGAGGCCCCCAGGATGAGCCCGTGTCCTCCTGTGGAGTGTAGACTGCTCAAGGTCACTCATCGAAGGACAGCGATGGCATGGCGGCCATCAGCTTGCTCCTCTGAAAAAAAAACTCTATCCTGATGGAGCCTGGTTCGTTAGCTGGGCTTTCTGGGGTGGCACAGGGAGCCTGCCCTCCTGTAGGAAATGGCAGAGGCTGGTGAGGACAGTGTTAGATTCCTGCATGCTCCAGCTATTGGAGACTTTCCACCAACCTTCAACACCCATTCCCTCCTCGACTCTAGCGACCCCTTTTTCTTGCCACTCCTTCTACTGTGACACCCTATTTGCGGTTAAATGAACGCGTTTTTAAACCCAATGTATAGGTCCGAACAGGAAGCAGTTGGTTGCACAAGAAAACCCAGTTATGACTTGCCAGAAATAGGTGGTGATCACAAAAATAAATGTAATGAAATCAAAAGAGTGTTATTCAAATCTAGTTAGGAGCCTCGCCTGCTGAAAGCCCTCAGCCTGCCGATGCTTTTCTCTGTGCAAAAAGGAAAATTACCAAGTGTTGGGGGGGAAGGCACTGGAAACCTGATAGCCCCCAAATGAGACTTCTTCCTGGAGGCTCTGTCAGTGTCCCAGCGTGGGCTCTCCGCGGCTGGCTGGTTTAAAGCAGCAGGAAGCTGCTTGCTCAGGTTCCGAGGCCAAAGTCAAGGTGTCAGTGCGGTTCCTGCTTTTTGAAACCTGTAGCGAGAGCTAGACATGAGGATACAGTTTGGGATACTCACATCGCACATCAGGATGCGTGGGCTCAAGTGCTGGTAGCATCTCTGGTCCCAGCTTCCTGGGAGGCAGGCAGATGATGCCCTACGTTCTTAAGTCCCTGCTTCAGACTGGTTTAGCTCTGGCCTTTGTGGCCATTTAGGGGAGTAAACCAGTGGATGGAAGCTCTTTCTATCTCTGTTTCAGTGTGACTCTGCCTTTCAAATATATATTTAAACTAAATATTTAAAAAAAAAAAAAGAAATCGAAGACTAGAAAGTGATTCTTGATGGCATGTCAAGCTATGAGATATTGGTGTGACCAATCAGCTGCCCCCCAGCTTTGCCCATCTCAGTGCCCTGCTAACCAGGCTCGGATGTCCCCCTTTCCCGCTGGGGGCCTGGCTTCGATGACAGCCACCTGGGAGTAGGTGGGCCCTGGAGGACCAAGGGTGTGGCCGGATGCCGTGGACCGCATTCCCCGTTGTGACTTCTGATTCCATTTGGAGCCGGCTGAGGCCGTGGAGTAATCGAATTAGGCAAATATTATGGGGAAGAAAATGGGCCTGTAAGTAGCTTAAAGTGATGGAAATGACCTGAAGGTAGCCATGCAAATGGTCTGTATAATATCCTATAATAGCCTTGTCCAGGCAGCCCGAGGAGGCAGGCTTGCAATAATGAGGTGTCTGATTAGAATAATGTTCAGTGGGAGAACGTGCGAGTGTCCGCATAAATCAGGCCGGGAGAGCCTCCCCAATTAGTTGGGCAGGAGACGGGCAAGGTAGGTGCCGTCTCCATACCAGGGGGTCTGCTGTGTTGGCTTGGCATGGGGTGAAAGACTGGGGGAGTATCGGCAGGGGAAAGGATTCAGCCTTCTAACTATGCCTGGGATGGCAGTTGCTAAACCCTCGCTCCCTGGGCCGTGTTCTGGTCAATCCCCACACAGGCTTGTTTCATAGATTAAACACAGTTATTTCTCCTGGGAGGTCAAGTTCATTCCTGTGTGGTGCCTGGCAGCACATAGTAGGCCTTTGAAGAAAGCAAGCTATGCAGGATTACGCAGCAGCAGCAGTAGAGACATAGCTGTATTCTCATCACCCACAGTGTCTTCTTCTCGACATGGGGTCTTCAGGAGGCAGGCAGACCCTGGTTGAAGGCATCTTTCCTGGCCTTCTGCTCCCCCAGCCCTGGGAGAGCTGAGCCCTGTTTTCAGCAAATGGCTGCTGGAGAACTGTGCCTCTTCTGCTTTCATCCATCCATCTGTCTCCACTCCAGGGTGCAAGAATGGGGCCCAGCTGCCCGACAAACCTGAGGTCTTTCAGTAACCACACAGGGAGCGAGTGGTGAGGCATCCATTCTTTGTGTGTGTGTGTGAGTGTGTTCAGACATAATTATTATTTTTAAGGTTTATTTTATTATTTATTTGAAAGTAGAGTTAAAGAGAGTGAGACAAAGAGAGATCTTCCATCTGCTGGTTCAACTCCCCAAATGGCCACAACTAAGTCAATTTGAAGCCAGGAACCTGGAGCTTCATCCAGGTCTCCCATATGGGAGCAGGGGCCCAAGCACTTGGGCCACCTTCTGCTGCTACTTTTCCAGGCCATAAGCAGGAAGCTGGATTGGAAATGGTGGAAATGGAGCAGCTGGGAATCAAAGCGGCGCCCATATGGATTGCTGGCACTGTAGGCAGGGGCTTTATAGACTATGCCGTGGCACCTACCCCAGATTTAATTATTAAATATCCCTTATGGGTCAAGGTCAGGTGCACGGAGAGAGAGAAAACAGAGAAGACCACCAGGCTTGATGGAGGACAGCCAGGAGTGGTTACAAACTCAAGGGTCAACACACAGCCCTGGGCAGGTGGATAAGAATACAGGGACTCTCCCAGATCCACCTGCTCCCTTGTACGCCCTTTGGGCAGCAGGGCCACTGGCAAGGTGGTGGACTACCTGCTCTCCTGACCCCCTCCCGGCTCTCCTGACCCCTTCCCGGCTCATCTCTGAAGAGCATCTCTGGGTTTCTTGTTTCAGCACCTGGGAAAGACCAGGATGCAGCCAAACCATGCATCCTGCCCAAGACAACACAGCTGCCAAACCAACGCATGTGCGACACTCAGTCACAGGCAATCCCAAAGCCCTCAGGTGCAGATGCCTGTGTGACTGCCAGGTTTGCGTAGGGTCCCCACGCACATCTTCAACGTCTGTGGGCACACCCACGTGCCACCTAGAAGTGGCTTGTTTTGTTTGATGCCCGGGTGCAGCAATTTTGGCAGATTGAAAATGAAGGGAATGCTGAACTATGTCAGGAAAATTTTGACCTATAGGCACTTTGGTATGATCACTCAAAATCCAGATAAGGAGGCTAATGCCATGAAGGAAGTGGCTGAAGGCTTCCCATCGTGTCTTGGCTGCTCCACTTCCCATCCAGCTCCCTGGGAAAAGCAGCAGGTGATGCTCCAGGTACTGGAGCCCTGTACCCTCATGGGAGACTTGGAAGAAACTCCTGGTGTTGGCCTGTCCCAGCCCTGGTTTTGATGCTCATCTGGGGGAGTGAACCTGCAGGTGGAAGATCTTTCTCTGCCTGTAGTCTTTCAAACAGACAAACAAATAAATACATCATTTTTAGTCTAATAAATAAATTGGTAAATAATAAATTATATACAAAGTCTATAAATATGAATACAAAGTAATAAATAAGTTAATACAAAGTAGCAGGTGTTTATTTTGTCCCAATTCTGCAGGCTGGGATAGAGGGTCAGGTCACCTCAGGGCTGGTTTCTGCTGAGGCCTCTCCCCTGGACTTGTAGCAGGTCACCTCATTGTGTCTCTCACAGACCCTCTACTCTGCACTGCAAAAAAAAAAAAAAAAAGAAAGAAAGAAAGAAAGAAGAAAAAGAGGGACATCGCTGAGGTCCCGTCTTCCTTGCAAAAGGACACCATTCATAGAATGGGTTTCCGGAAAGCCCATGAAAATTCTGAGACTGGCGCCAACATGGTGCTCAACAGGCTAATCCTACATTTGTGGTGCCAGCATCCCCTGTGGGCACCAGATCTAGTACTGCCAATCTGGCTCCATGCTGATGGTCTGGGAGGGCAGCAGAGGATGCCCCAAGAGCTTGGGTACCTGTACCCATGTGAGAGACCCAGAGGAAGTTCCTGGCTTTCATCTGGCCCAGCTCTGGCCACTGCAGCTATTAGGAGAAAAGACTAGCAGGCAGGAGATCTTTCTGTCTCTTTTTCTCCCTGTAACTCTACCTTTCAAATATAAATAATCATTAAAAAAATAAGAAAGGATGGTAAAACACCCCAACTTCTGGACAACACAGATGGAGTCCCAAGTCACGGACTGCTTTGGCTCTGGGGCCCGGAAAATAGGAAGTTCCAGTTGCCCACCTGGTTGTGGAACGTCCAGGTGAGGACTGGGTTTTGCTGCAGTCCCCAGTGTCAGCAAGGGGGACCAGCGGTCCTCGCTGTGCACAGCCCTGGGCCGGAAGCTCCCTCTGTGCCTCTTGTCCAGGGCAGCACAAAACACATCTGCTTGCACCAACCTGAGCTTGGGCTGTTCTGTCTTTAGGATGTTCGCACTGCAGGAAGAATTCTGGCCATCACAAGTACCTGGGGGAATGAAAAAACATTTCTTTTTTTCTCTCTCGCAAATAAATAAATACATGTATATATGTTGTGTATATATATATATATTTTTAAAGATTTATTTATTTTCATTCGCAAGGCAGATTTACAGAAAGCAGGAGAGACAGAGAGAGGGAGAGAGATCTTCAATCTGCTAATTTACTCCCCAAATGGTTGCAATGGCCAGGGCTAGGCCCATCAGAAGCCAGGAGCCAGGAGCTTCTTCCAGGCAGTGACCCAAGGACTTGAGCCATCCTCCACTGCTTTTACAAGCCATAAGCAGAGAGCTGGACTGGAAGTGGAGCATCCAGGACATGGACCGACGCCCATTTGGGATGCAAGTGTTGCAGATGGAGGATTAGCCTGTTGAGCCGACATGCCAGTGCTGTTTTTTTTTTTTTTTTCTTTTTTTCTTCCAAACACACTTAAGGAAATTTCCAGAGTTAGATAAGATCTGTCCCTCCAAAGCTGTCCCCCTGGGGGACATGGTGCATCACTGATGTCACTCTATTCATTCCAGGGTCTTTGTTTTAAAAATACCAATAATTCGCAATTCTGAGATGCCTGCTTGGGTCAAAGACACGCCAAGCACTTCACACACCAGGCCTCATGACATTCTATGAAAGAAGAATTGTCCCTTCAGGAACAAGACAAAAGCCGTTCTATTCCAGCGGCACCCAGCCTCATCAGCCAGCCCCCACAACTCTAATCCCTAAATGCAGTAGTGCACTGGGCTCCAGATGATGCAGAGTCTGTTTCCAGAAATCACGTCTCGTCGTGAAAGGCGAGGAGAGACCCCCATAGCGAAGAGCCAGAGAGTGTGTCGTGGGCTCAGCTGGATTTCCCAAAAAAGGAGTTCCAGGAATATTTTGCTGCATAGCAACATCTCTGCGAGAGGCACCTTGCCTCCCAAACCGTGAACTCTGGCATGTGAGCGCACGTGAACGCGTGCACGCGGATGGGTGTGGTGCACTGTGTGTGCCCGTGCATGTGTGGGGGTGGGTCCTGTGCCAGACTTTAGCCTTGCACCCAGCTCCCCTTTGAGAGGGAAGGGAACATCTGAAGGCATCGCTGAATGGGCAACAGACATGGCCACCACCTCGCCCTCCGTGCCCGTCCTTCTTACCCCACTCACTGCCCTCCTGGCGTCTGCACACCACAGCCCAGAAGGGGGTTTTGCTTCCCACAGAGTCCTCCCTTTACGTGCAATGCACCAGCTGAGGGTCCTCAAGGGTGCCTTTGGGGTTGTTGATATTCTTCCCTGAAAGGGACCTTTGAGATGGACTTTTCAAAGATTTATTTATTTGTATTTGAAAGGCAGATTAAAAAAAAGATTTGTTCTATTTTTATTGGAGAGTCAGATATACAGAGAAGAGGAGAGACAGAGGGGAAGATCTTCTGTCCGATGATTCACTCTCCAAGTGGCCGCAATAGCTGGAGCTTGTGCCAATCCAAAAACAGGAGCCAGGAGCTCTTCTGGGTCTCCCGGCACCCATATGGGATCCCGGTGCATTCAAGGCGAGGACTTTAGCCTCTAGACCATGCCGCCGGGCTCAACAATGGAGCAGCTTTGAAGCAACCCAGAACATCATGCTGGATGGTCTCTGTAGCCCCACAAGCTCCCACTGCAGGGTCCTGGCTGCTGGCTATGGTCCCTGGTCTGAGAACAGGTGGTGATGGTGGCAGCGGGCAGACAGCCACAGGGGCCCTGGAGCTGTCCTCGGCTCCCTCCCCAGAGCTCTTTAAGAGGACTGCTGGGGCTGGGCATGGAGGACAGCCGTGAGACTCCTGCCACTGCTGCCTGGCCTCCGGGGACACTTCAGCTCCTGGCAGGATTGCAGGAAGAGAGCTTTTCTTTTTTTAACCACTTTTTCTCCTGCAGTGACCCACTTCTGTCGTTGAGGCTTCAAGGCGTCATCATCATCATCCTCATCATTATTAAAGGACAGTCATTATTTCCTGGGCTGTGGTTGGGAAGTCTCCATTTGGAATACCACTCAGCCCCTAGGGTGGGGAGAGCCCAGGAGAGTTTAAGTTCTACCACTCCTCCTTCGTCTTCCTCCTCTTCCCCTTCTTCCCCTTCTTCCCCTTCTTCCCCTCCCCTCCCTCTTTTCCTCCCAGCCTCTCTTCCTTCTCCTCTGCATTTTCCCTCCTCCCCTCCTCCCTGCAGCCTCCCCCTTCTCGCTTGCTGATCAGCTCCTTCTCCCATCTGTCTGCTTCCGGGGAACACTTGTGATGTGACCTGCCAAGGCCGGTCCAAGGTCTCAGAAGCCCATGGTCTGTAAAGATAACTAGGAAGGGGGTGAAGGGATGCCTGCTGGGTGATGCCCACGGGATCACTAGCCACAGCTGCTTCCCTCAGCAGTGGCCACTTCCTGAACTGCTCTAGCTGCAGCTGCCTTTCACACCCAATTAGGAGAAAGCCCCAGCGACCCCGAGGCACTTCCCGAAACCCCAGGTAGCGGTCCAGCACTTGGCCCTGTCTCCTCTCCAGCAGGACGCTTCATTAAAGCTTTTAGCACGCTGGCGGTTGTTTCCTGACTCTGAGCAAAAGGTACCCACCGAAGCTTCAAGCTTTGCTGTAACCTTTGAGAGTTGGGTGTCTCCCCAGCACTTAGCG
This sequence comes from Ochotona curzoniae, assembly GCF_017591425.1. Taxonomy (NCBI): domain Eukaryota; kingdom Metazoa; phylum Chordata; class Mammalia; order Lagomorpha; family Ochotonidae; genus Ochotona; species Ochotona curzoniae. Next base: position 5,757,679 of record NW_024465322.1, read on the forward strand.
GGGGTAGCTCTTACACTCTCTTCCCCACCCAGTTCATGTCTTGCTGTCCTCGACTCAACCTTGACTCAGGAGAGGAACCTCCATTGGAACACACGTGACGTGGTGCAGCCCTTAGGGCTGGCAGCTCCTGGGACAACCAGCCAACGTCCCTACCTGGTTTCTCCTAGCACCCGGTAGGGGGACCTTCTGGGGTCTTGACCTGTGGCTTCTTTGGTCATGGTCTCCCCAGGCCCTGTAGAGGATTAGGCCATTTCTGAACAGACGTTTTGAGACCTGGTCAGTTTACAAAAATTCATGAATGTGAGTGAGCTGTGTGCAAACCTTTGAGGCAATAAACAAAACTGGAGCTCAAGGGTCAGGCCCTTTCAGGAGCTAGGCTTGTGGGGATGACTGGGGTGGGTGGTGGTTGGAGGGCATGGGGCATGGGGCAGGGGGCACACCTGTTTATCCTTCATTGCAGGTTCACTGAGCTCATACTGGAATGCAGCAACCTGGCTGTCTTTTTGTCATATGAAATTTGCGTTTGCTGCTAATGAAATTAATCACAGTGGGCACTGTGGTGCAGTGGGTTAAGCCACTGGCTGTAATGCTGCCATCCCATGGTCGACCGTTGGAGTCCCAATTGCCCTATATCTGATTCAACTCCCTGCTGATGTGCCTGGGAAAGCATCAGAAGCTGGCCCAAGTGCTTGGGCTCCGGATACCCACAGGGGAGACCCGGAAGAAGCTCCTGGATTAGGCCTGGCCCAGCTCTGGCTGTTGTGGCCATTTGATGGAGTGAACCATCAGATGGAAACTCTCTGTAACTGCCTTTCAAATAAATAAAAATTTAACTTGATGATCAGAAAACATTCAGGAGTCAGAATGATGGCTCAATTGACACATCCTCTTCCTGCAAGTGCAGGCATTCCGTATGGGCACCAGTTCATGTCCCAGCCGCTCCACTTTCCATCCAGCTCCCTGCTTGTGGCCTGGGAAAGCAGTCGAGGACGGCCCAAAGCCTTGGGACCCTGCATCCACATGGGAGACACGGATGGTCTCCTGGCTCCTGACTGGGGAGTGAAGCAATGGAGGGAAGAGGTTTCTCTGTAACTCTGCTGTTAAACAATAACTTTTAAATTGATTATTAGAAAACATTCAGACTTTGAGCAGCAAAGACATCGCACATGGAGGGCGACAAGTCCCCTTATCTGCCTGCTGGAACAAGGCAATCCATAGTTACTATTCAGCATATGTCCTTACAGGTGGTTTTCTCAGTGTATTCATTCACTCTCTTATTCATTCACTTGGGAAAGGTAGGGTGCTACTAAATACTACTGCCAAATCTCCTGGTGTCACCTAGCCTCGCACTGTGTGGTCCTGGTGTCACCTAGCCTCGCACTGTGTGGTCCTGGCTATCACTATGTGAACAATGGCTGTATAATATTTTGTACTGATGGGCTGCTGAATTTGGCCAGGTGTGGAGGAGCCCTGGGCAGGATAACAGTCACGTGCTGGACCCCTGCTTCTCTCTCCCTTCCCCCAGCAGCTGCTTTTTCCCTCTAAGCCCCCAAGCTCTGGCTTTCTTCCCCAGAGAGGCTTCGGGGCCGCCTGGGATCCCCAGCGCTCTCCTATCCACATGCTGTTGCTAGCCAAGACTCTCCTGCCTGGCTCAGACCTCTTGGTGTGGAGTAAATGTGTGGTGTGGAGGGTCTTGCCTGGCCAACCAACAGGGGTGAGTGGAGCCTTCCTGTCCCAGAAGGGCAGAGGGGGAGCGGGGCGGGGAGCAGAGTGTGATGGCATTTGGGAAATTTGATGATGTAAGCAAAGCCTCTTCCTCCTCCTGCTTTTCTCCTTTTCTCCTCGCCCCCTCCTCCTTGTCTCCTTCCTCCTCCTCCCTCTCCATCTTTGCCCTCATCCTTTCCTCCCCTTCTCTGGCCTCTCCCTGTTCTCAGCCCTTCCTCCTCCCCCTCCTCTCCCTCTTCTGCCCCCTTCTCTCTCCTTCCCCCCACCTCCTCCTCCTCAGGTGTCCATGAATATTCATGAGGAGCTCACCCTGGGAGACCTCCAGCTTTGCTAAGGAGCTTCTCCTGTACCGGAGGCCAGGGAGGCCAGGCACTGGGGCCAGGCTCTCCCTCTCCTCCTCCTCCCTGCCTGGGAGTGCGGTGGGAGGCAGAGCTGGGGAGGGCTGGGCAGTTCCCAGTGTGTGGGCTTGGGTGTGAGTTGTTGTCTGGGGCCTGAATTCCTCCTCTCCTTTCTTTTTGCACATGCACATTGGTGACCAGGCCCGCGAGGCAGAAGCAGGGCACAATCATGGAGACCTGGCTGGAATCCCAGAAGGGACTTAGAACAAACTGCGGATGGCTCAATAGGTTACTCATCCACCTGCAAGCACTGGCATCCCCTATGGGTGATGGTCTGAGCCTCTTCCGGGTCTCCCATGTGGGTGCAGAAACCCAGGCTCTTGGCCCCTCCTCTTTTTATTTTTTAAAGATTTATTTATTTATTTACTTAAAAGATTTACAGAGAGAAGGAGACAGAGAGAAAGATCTTCCATCCATTGATTTATTTCCCTAATGACTGTAATGACAGGAGCCAGGCGTTTTCTCTGGGTCTCCCACATGGGTTCAGGGTTCCAATACTTTGGGCCATTCTCCACTGCTTTCCCAGGCCATAATCAGAGAGCTAGATGGGAAGTAGAGCAGCCGGGACATAAACCGGTGCCCATATAGGATGCTAGCAGGTAGAGGATTAGCCTATTGAGCTGCCATACTGGCCCCCTTGGATCCTCCTCTTTTGCCGTTTTCCTAGGTACATTAGCAGGGAACTGGACTGAAAGTGGAACAGCCGGGATTTGAACCGGCATCCACAGGGGATGTTGGTGATCAGGTGAGAGAAATGGGGTCTCAAACCCAGGCATTCTGAATGGGAGTCCTGGTATCTTCCCTCCCTGCTCTCCCCTGTAGCCAGGTGGGTCTTTCTAGATGCCACACCTTCTGGGCTCTTTGATGCCAGCCTTCCCTTCTTCCTCTAGGCCCCTCCCAAATCCTGTAGGCAGAGTGGAGGAGCCACTTCACTTTGTCTCCTTCCTGGATGCTGGAATTCTCCAGGGAGTTGGGTGAAGCTGGGATGGGCAATGCAAGGGGGCCTGGCTGGGTTACAAGAAGCCCAGCCAACAGTTAGGTTGGCGTATACCTGCCTGAAGACCCATGAACCCTAGCAGCAGGCAGTGGGGGACCAACTGGGCCCGTTGGGTGGGTGGGAGCAGTGAGTGCCTCGGGCATCCCCACCAGAATCGTCCCTAAGGTTTGGGGAGACAGGGGCACACAGCTGAAGATGATGGGGACTGCCTTTTTCTTCCTGCCTGGACAGAGCAGGTGACACTAGCTCTAGCGGGCATGACGAGTGAGTGTGGGTGGAACCTGTCTTCCTTGAATTCTCCAAGGCCTCCTGTTTTCCATAATGTCTTCCCAAATGCTTTTGTAACCTTACCTCCTTCCCTGCCAGGGCCCCCCAGCAAAAGCACCCCACCATTACTGTATTTCCCTAGCTTCTTTCCTTCTCCTGTTTCCCAGCCACCATTTCCCAGCCCCACTCTGCATCTCTGGCTGCTGTCATATTAACTCCCTGCCTATCTGGCTCCCATCTTCCACCTCTACCCATCTGAGCCCTTCCCCCACTCCACCCCCTCTGGCAGCTCATTGCCATCTGTCTTGCCAACACTCCCTCCTGTGCCCTGCCCAGCTTCTGCCCCCATCACTGTCACCCTCCCGGCTCTACCACCCCTTCTCTGCCATCCCACTCTCCAGGACAACCCTGGCCAAGCCCCCGGTCCCCAACCATCATGCCCATCATGCTTTGTGCCCCTCTTTCCTCTCCTCGACCCCTCTCCCCACCCCAGGGTGGGCAGGCAGTGTGGAGTGCAGCAATGCAGGCAGACAAGAGAGAGCGGAACCTGGACTCCCCAGGCGAGGGTCGGGCCTGCTAATTCCCCCGCTTCAGGGTGAAGGCTGCTGAGGCCTCATTCGATTATGTCACATCCACTCAGCCGCTCCGCCCAGCTGATGCAGAGCAGCCGGCCCCGTGGGCCCCCGGCCAGCCAGCACCTAATGGCAGGAGTGTACTCTTTCTGCCCGGCCGCCCACGATGGGAGCTGGCGGAGGGGGGCCTCTGGGAGCAGGATGGGACCTGGCTGTCTGGCCTTAGGGCTCCTGGCCCACCGTGATGGACTGGAGTTTGTCCCTTGCACAGTAATCGCTGTGGAGTTGCATTTCAGTGCCTCTCATTCCATCACTGCCCTGTGGAGCTGCCTGCCCCTGCCTGTGGGAGCCCGTTGCTCTGGTTCTCCCATTCTCTCTCTCTCTCTCTCTCTCTCTCTCTATATATATATATATATATACACACACACACACACACACATACATACATGCATGTCAAGAATATTTCTGGTGTCCTAAGCTGACCAGTTTGGGGTTACTGGCACAGGCAGTGGAGACCAAGGACAGTGCTGGCTCCCCTCTCCCAGGACAAGGTCACTGTCCTTCCCAATCCGAGCTTCCAGAGAGGCTTTCTGGGCCAGGTCCAACCAACCCTTTGTCCTGGCTCCCCCTAGCCCATGCATCACATATGCTCATCAACTCCCCCCCCACCGCCCGACCCCACCTCGCCTTTCAAGGCCTGCCTCATGCTGGAAGCTTCCAGAAGCCCCCTTGCCTTTCAGCTCAGAATGCTGAGGCCAAGGGAAAGGTTGCGGCCATCCCAGGTCACATGATGGTGCGGGTCTGCAGAGCCAGAACTTGTCTTGCAGTGTGTGTTTGTTGGTCTTTCTGCAAAGTTCCCTTGTTCCAGGCTGATGGGGTGGGGTTGGAGCTGGCCCGCACAGGCTAGGGAGTCCCTGGTCTGGCAAGCCTCTGGAGGGAGCGTGTGGACGCTGGTGCTTTGGGGGCACCATAGCACTTAATTTTTTGCACCGATGCTTTTGTGTTCCTGATGGCCTATTGCCTGGACACTTGTCCCTTAACAAGGCAGCCCTGTGGTCCCTGCTCCTGCCCGCCCGGCCTTCCCAATTCTCTTCCCATTAACCTCTCGGTCAGATCCCTCTGGCCCCTAGAAGCATTTGACACTTCCTGCTCAACCCTCCTGCTTATCCTGGCCTGGGGAGTGTGGGATGTGGGGTTCAAAGCGCTGAAGATTTCTCATCATAGATTCACTTCTCTGACTTAGGGGTGACCAAGCTGCTGAGGGCTGGTGTCTCCAGGGGGACAGGCTTGGGGTGTGGCCGCTGAGATACTGCCTGGGACACTTGCATGCCAGAAGGGAGTGTCTGGGCTCCATTCTTGACTCCAGCTTCCTGCTAATACGACTCCAGCAGGCAGTGAATGCTGCTGGCTCAAGGAGCTGAGTCCCTGACAGCCACATGGGAGATCTGCATTGAGTTCCTGGCTACCTGTTGTGGCCTGGCCTTGCTCCTGCTGTTGAGGGCATCTGGGAAGGGAGTCGGCAGATGGAAGATCACTGTCTTTCAAATAAAGAAAAAAAAAAAAAGAACAGAGATCAGTAGTATGATTTACAACTATGCATATTTCATATCTTGATGTCCCCGAGCATAAATTAAAAATGAATAAGTTTATATAAAATTTTTAAATTTATTTTTTGGAAAAACAGAGAGACAGAATCGTCCAGTTGTTGGTTCACTCTTCAAATGGCTGCAGCTGTTAGGGCTGAGCCAGACCAAAGCCAGGAGCCTGCGATTCTCTGTTTCCAGGGTGGGTACAGAGGCCCAAACACTTGTTTTGTCCTTTAGTGTTTTCCCAGGTGCATGACCAGGGAGCTGAATCGGAAGTGGAGACTTGAACCAGAGCTCTTCTGGGATGCTGGCACAGCAGGTGGAGGCTTAACGTATTATGCCATGGTGCTGGTCCCCAGGGTCAGAATTTGAGCTCGAAAAGTTCCATGCTCCTGTTACCTTCCAAAGTGACGAAGGAAAACACGGGGCATTTGAGGGTGTGGCACGCTCTGTTTTGCACACAGGGAAGTGGATGTGTACTTGAGTCACTGCAGGGGCGGTCCGACGCCTGGCTGCATTTGGGATCTGTGCCAATTATGACAGCAGAGGAAGAGAGTGGCACCAGGGAATCCTCCTGGTCCCCTGGCCTGGTCTTGGAAAGTGGGCTGGAGAGGCAGGGTTGAGAACAAGCAATCCTCTCCACCTTACAGAGGGAAGAGAGCTCAGTTCAGAGAGTGTGACATCATTCCTCTGTCTTTACTTTAGAGCTTGTATAGTGTCTATGCTCCTGGAAGTTCTGGCTTCCCCAGGAAATCCTCCTGACTTCCTCCCTCTCTTCCTTAGGTGCCAGAGTTCTCCCATTCTGGAGCCCCTGCTGCCTATCCCTGCCCTTGGCACCTGTCCGAGGACTGGCACCTGCCAGTCTTCTCCAGGTGACCTCAGGGCAGGGATCAGCTTAGAGGTCATTGTGGAGGTCCCTGGGTGGACCCTGTAGATGGGAAAGGAGGGTGGCAGGGGAAGGAGGCAGAGGAAGGGCCAAGGGGAGAGGGCAGCAAGCAAAGGGGACAGGCCCAGGTGTCGTCTTTGTGAAGCAAGATGGGGAGAGGTGGGCGCCTCGGAGGGACGGGGCATCACCTTGGATGGCTGGACTCTGGGAAGGGTCCCATTCTTTCTTAGCAGAGAGAGCATCTGGGTATGTGTGTGTGTGGAGGGAGGGCAAGAGAGCCAGGACCCTCTCCCTCCTCCCCATCTTGTTCCTCCCAGGGGGTCCAGCCCTGGCTCAGGGAATGGGGAGGTGTTGACGCTTCCTGGTGACAGGAGATAAATGGCTCCATTCTAAGGAGCTGCTCCTTTTCCAGTACCGTAGCAGCTCGGCTTTTGACTTCTCTGCCTTGGGGTTTTAATTAAATGTCAAATATAATTGAGGGCTGGAGCACTGATGGGTGCATGAACACCAAGTTCCCTGTCTGCTCTTGGTGGACCTCTCTGATACTCATCTAATCTGGGGGAAGGGGCTAATTGTTCATTCTTCCTTTGAATGCCAACTGAGAAAACATTGCATTTTCCCCTTTCCTCAGCCTGGGTTTGCAAATAATATTTGGAAGAATGAGAAACAAAACAAACTAAACTAGCATATATGTTACATATACAGAGAAGGAGCCACAATCGGGACTGGATGATTTGGGGACCAGCAGTAGATTTGATTTGCAGTTCCTTTTCCCCGAAACCAGGCTGTGGATACCACGCTATTGATCTGTTCTCTACTCAGCCATTGGGGTTTGGGGGCCTGGTGCAAGCTGCCCCATCTTCTGCCTCTGGCTGCTCTGTAGGAGCCAAGATTAGGAAGCCAAGTCTGTCTTTCCACGGTTAGGTGGAGTCATTGCCACAGTTGCTTTCCAAACCTGTGTGGTGCGGAGGAAGATGCTGAGGCCCAGGGCAGGAAGCAAGTCAGGACACCTGCACCCTGGACGGGTGGCAGATCCAGCCACACCCCTCTACAGCACTTAGAGCGGCAGCTGAAGGAGGCAGATGATGTCACTTTTTGAAGCAACTAAGGTGATTTTGTTTCCAATCCATTCTATCAGTTTCGAGTGGTGACTGCATTCAATCCGTTAATAATACAAAAGCTGTTCTGGAATGCTGTTAATGGTATAAGAGTAGCAGTCTGGTGTGACATTGTAAACCTTTGCCTGTGGCGTCAGCACCTTCCATGGTTGTTTGTTTGGGTCCTGGCTGCTCCACTTCCAGTCGACCTCCCTGCTAAGTCGCCTGAGAAATCAGCAGAGGTTGACCCAAGCCCATGGGTTCTTGCACCCCATGGAAGACCTGGAGGAAGTTTCTGGCTCCTGGCTTTGGATCAGCTCAACTGCGGCTGTTGCAGTCATTTTTTAGAGTAAATGGGTACATGGAAGCTCTCTCTCTCTGTCTCTCCCTCTTGCTCTGTTATAACTCCACCTTGCCAATAAATATCAATAAATTTTTAAAAATAAGAATAGAAAGCAGTACTGGATTCTGCTTGGGGGCATTCGTGTCTTCTGGGGGGTGGGGTGGGGTGGGGTTCCTAGCGTTACCTTTGCTGCCAGATGCCATCATTTTCCAAAAGCACGAGTGTGGTCACTTGTTGCTGCTTGGGAGCAGTGTCTGCCTCTCCGTCCGACTCCTTTGCATGATCATATGGCCTTTTCCATGCCCCTACCTTCCCACACACCCTCCATCCTGCAAGCTGCCATACCCAGCTCTCTGCAGCCACAGCCCCTGGACTTCCGTTCTACCCTGTGGCTGAGTTAGGGCTGCGTTAGGCTACGAGTCAATGGGGCTGCTACCCACCGGGCTTATCTGGCCCACAGGTTGGGGAAGGAGGCTGTGGCCAGGTCTGGGGATGCTGCCACAGCCCTGCCTTCCTTCTCTCTATTTCTTCTAAGGTCCGTGGAGGATTTCTACTTCTTGACTTTGTCTTATTTGTACTCCACATCTACACCTGTCAATGTAGGCCAAATGGCATTAGGGTGGCTTTGGGCATCATTTTTATATTTCTAAAAAAGATTTATTTATTCATTGAAAGAATTATTTATTCAGAGTTACACAGAGAGTAACAGAGACAGACACACAGAGAGGGAGAGAGGGAGAGAGATCTTTTGTTTGCTAGTTCACTCCCTAAATGGCTCCAACAGTCAAAGTTAACCCAGTTTGAAAGTAGAAGCCAGGAGTTTCCTCCAGGTCTCCCACGTGGACACAGGGGCCCAAGGACTTAGGCCATCTTCCGCTGCTTTCCCAGACATGTTAGCAGGGAGCTGGATGGGAAGTGGAGCAGCCTGAACTCAAAACAAATGGGATGCTGGCATCCCAGGCAGAGACTTATCTTGCTATGCTGCAGCCCCAACACACTTCTTTGGGTCATCCTTTACTGCTTTCCCAGGCCATAAACAGAGAGTTGGATGGGAAGTGGAGCAGACAGAACATGAACTGGCACCCAAATGGGATCTCAGCACTTGCAACTGGACCATCAGCCTGGGCCTGAGTTCTGGAGGCTGGGTACAAGCTATCTTTGAGCCATGGCCCTCTCTCTGAGGTTGGCCACTTCACCCTGTCAATCCAGGAGGCGAGTGGGAGGAGAGTGTGGGAAGTGTGGGCTAGGGCAGGCAGCTAGAAACGGCTGCTTCCTGTTCAAGTTGTGCAGGACACGCAGAGGGAACCAGGGACATTCCAGCAGGTGGCTTGTCAGCTCTTCCCCTGCTGGGACACCCATGTGATTCTGGGTGTCCCAGGTTCGCTTGTCTCTGCCCTATGGTGGGGGCAGCGGGAGGATTTCACTTCCTCCTTTGCCACCTTCTGTTTCTTGGACCCTGTACCAGCCACTTTGTCCCCTCTGTCTGACAGGAGGATGAGGCCTCCGCCTCCAAAGTTGCTCTGAACATTAGAAACCACCAGGGCTGTCTTGTGGTGCTCTGCATGAAGTTGTAGTCGGTGGCACTGACATCCCACAGGGACACCTGTTTGAGTCCCTGGCTGCTTCACTTCCTATCCAACTCCTTGTTAATGCACCTGGGAAAACAGCGTAGATGGCCCAAGCATTTGGGTTTTTGCACCTACATGGGAGACCTGGAAGAAGGGCTTAGGGATATGCCTGGCTTCTGCATGTGGCCCTGTGGTCATGCAAATAAACCAGGAGGACCCTGCCCCCACTCTAGGTGCATGGGACAAAAAAGATAAGTAAATTGGCTCTGGACTGTCTGACCACACCCTCTTTAGAGCCTTGGTTTTCCCATTTGCAGAATCAACAGACGGACCTGGGCTGTGTTTCAGTCTCTTCTGGCACCTGCTGAAGTTCTGGCATCTGAACTGTCTGCAGTATTTTCCTTTTCTTTCTTTTTTCTTCTCTTGTTTTCTTTCTCGTATTTTTAAGATGTATTTATTTGACAAAGTTATAGAGAGATAGCAGAGGGCGGTGGAGAGAGGAGAATCTTCTATCTGCTGGTCCACTCCCCAAATAGCCACAACAACCAGTGCTGAACTGATGCAAAGCCAGGAGCCAGGGGCTTCATCTGAGGTCTCCCATGTGGGTGCAGGGGCCCAAGCACTTGGGCCATCCTCTGTTGCTTTCCCAGGCCATTAACAAGGAGCTGGATCAGAAGCAGAGCAGCTGGGGGTTTAATCCGCAATGCTACCACACCAGCCCCCTGAGACTGGGTTTTAAAGATGCCCTGCTTGCCCAAGGGATCCAGATGACTTCCCATTTGTGAATGGGTGACGTTGGACCTGAACCTGTGGCTGTCCCAGGCCGCGCTTGGAGGAGAAGAGAGGGAAGGGGACAGAGTGACCTTGATGTTGGAGTCCTGTGGCCAGCTGGCGCTCCCGGGGTTGAGGGAGGGGCCCTGCTATGTGACTATAATTCTGAGCAGCCTCGAAATTCCTCCTTGAAAAACCGTGTCTTTGTGATGTCTGCCGACAAGGACATTAACGAACTCGTAGCCAACTCCCCACGCAGGGAGGGCCTGGCTGGCAGACAGAGGCAAGCTTACAGCACGGGTCAGAAGTCCGTTGAGCGTACCTCCCCATGTGCCTCGCCAGCCCACAGATGCTGAGCCACGGTCACGATCATTGGCAAGACGAGGATGATGACTGCCAGCTCTGGGTAGGGGGAGCAGGGCCAGATCAAACCGGGGATCCATACACAAACAGCAGCCTGGGTGCCAGGGTGGAGCCTGGGTGGCAGTGCTACGAGGACCCAATTTCCAGAGAGCTAGCCTCTGAGTTAGCGGGCAGAGTGGAGACCAGCCTGGGGGGATCTAAGAGGCACAGTTTTCTTGGTTAAGTGGAAGGAGGCTCAAAGCCCCTGGAAAGAAATTATGATGTTTTCTAAGCATGGCCTATGGAGGCCTCGCATCTTGGGCTGCCCATCCCCTGAGCAGATGGCATCTGTGTGAAGAAGTGAGAACTCCCACTCTGGGTGACCGTGCCCTTGGGCAGCCTGAGGACTGCTGGGATATTCCATCTGCCTTCTCCGACTGGAATGGGGATCCCAGGACGCTCTCCTGCACCCTGCCCTAAACTCCGATCAGCTCAGCCATTCCATCTCTGACTCAGATGAAGACAGACAGAGCAGGATGATCAAATTTTGAGATGACAGTTGGAAGGGATAATTGAGATCCAGAGAGAGAGCGCGCTGAGGATTTGAAAACATCCTGACAGCCCGAAATGATGCCTGAAACAAACAAGATGAAGTTTAGCAGGGACCAATATTAAGCCCTATATTTAGGCAATAAAAATGAATTATGTAGGCACAGAATGGGGGGAAGAAGCGTGACTTGGGGGAATTTCAAGGCAGAATTCCGCAGCCGGCACGTTGAGTCTGTGGGCTGCCTGATGGGGGCAGCAGAGAGCAAAGCCGCGCTAGAAAAAGCCGAAGCTGGCATGGGACGATGCATGGCCACGCAGGCCCGAGGGGCGCAGGTGAGAACTGAGTTGGGGCACAGATGCTAACCCAAGGGCGTGGGCTAGTGTGCATGGACTCAAGGGTGGGCTTCCTGCTCACCGCCCTCCCGCGCCAGCTCTGTCCACACCACTCAGCCCAGTCCTCTGCCCCACCTTGGGGGGTGATTCACAGTGACCAGAGCTCAGAGGAATCAGCGACTGGAAATGGCCAGGCGACAGAGATGGCGGACAGATGAGGGATGGCCAGAGATGAAGGCTGGATGCGGGAGGGATGGCTTCATGGGGGATGGACCAGATCCTGGTGTGTGACACAGGGACTCAAGCAGATGCTCTGTTCCACATGGGCCCCCCGGCTTTCATGAAGCCATGAACGTCAACTCATGCAAGGGCCTAGAACACCTCTGTGCTGCTTCTAGAACTTTCCCTCTGTGGCTAAAATGTCATGATTGTGATAATTACTATTTTTGGGAAGGAGAGGGAGATGGAGAGAAAGGAGATCCTCTCTGGGCTGGTTTCCCCAGTAGCAGGGGCTGGGCCAGGTGGAAGCCAGGAGCCAGGTGTCCAATCCAAGTCTCCCACATTGGATCCCAGGGGTGCAAGTCTTTGACCCATCATGGCTGGATGCAGGCACGTGTGACATTTGCAGTTGTCCCTCCCTCTCCTGTCCCCGACACCACTGAGCTCCCCTGGGAAGTCACCACAACCCCCCAAATGGGGGTTTGCAAATGCAGGAGCCGTTAGCAGCTAGTCAACAGCGTCAACACGTGAACAGGGTCAGGTCTTGGGGGAGCTGGGTGTGTGAACCATTCAGAACCACGTTGTATGAAGCTGCAGCACCTGTCTGCAGATGACAGCTGACCTTGTCTTCCTCACGCCACGGGAAGGGGTCTCTGGCCCCTCCCGCACGTCCTTCCGCACAACAAGTGAACCAGCAGTGTGCCAGGGATCAGGACTCCATTCAGTAAGCAGATCTCTGCACCATATTAAGCTGGCATTTTCAAAAAAGACAGGCTTATTTATTGGAAGGCAGAGTTATGGGGTGTGTGTACGTGTGGTCTTGTACCCACTGGTTCACTCCTTAAATGGCTACAACAGTTGGAGGCTGTACTCATCCAGAGCCAGGAGCCAGGAGCTTCTTCTGGATCTCCCACATGGGCGCAGGGTCTTAATGATCTGGGCCGTCCTCTGCTGCTTTCCCGAGTGCATTAGCAGGGAACTGGATGGGAAGTGGAGCAGGTGGGACTTGAATTTGTGTCCAGATGGGATGCTGCTGCTGCAGGCAGTAGCTGAACTTGCTAGGCCATAATGCCAATTTCTGGGCAGACTCTTGACGTCATTCTGCCTTGCTCTGCTGAGCTGCCGATGGCTATGCACCCTCTTTCTCCACTTGGAAGCCTTGCCTGTTTGAAGCAGCTTCTAAAGATACCTGGGAATGCAAGAGGTAAGATTACATACTCTGTACAATGACTTTGCAATTGTGCTATGGACACGATTTCCTTGTTGTCACCAGCGGGGGTGTGATGGAAGTGATTCTGCGTGTATTCAATGGAACCTGGGCCTCTGTGGGGAGCAGGCCTGGTCTGGGGCGAGCTGCTCAGACGCTGAGCAGCTGGTCTGCTTGGTTCGAGGGCTCAGTGTACCTATGGGTGTTTGAGTGGCCAGTGCTGGTCCTGACTCTGGCTGGGTGCCATGGTCACTCCCTCCAGGGCCTCCTGAGTGCCTGGCCCTGGATGGAGGGGAGAAACCTGTCGGGGTGCCATCCTATAGGCGGCTCGCCCAGAAAGGTCCTGGGAGCCATCTTCTGTACTTAGCGTGTCTGGAAGAAGTAGACCGATTCCTTCTTATTTCAATTCTGCGTCCATCAGTTGGACCTCATCACATCCCCTTCCTCCCCCCAGCTGGGAGGAGGGAACGAGATTGGGCTCTGATAAGAAAAATTGCTATGCAAATGTGAGAAATCATCATTCCCATTCAGTGCTGCTTGAAAGTGATTTCAGAAATGACAGAACCATTAGGATCTGGGAGCCGACGGGACCGAGAGGGTTTGCCTTTAAACAAGCTGGAGGAGGCTGAGGGTTCTGGGCGCGATTGTGGAACTCAGGCCGCAGGAAACCCTCTTTGCCAGAGAGAGCGGACCATCCATCAACTTCAGAACACGCATGTCCTGAACACGGACCATGTGGCCGCCACTGAGGTGGGCGTCGCAGCCGGGGAAGTTGTTATGGGATGAACTGAAGCCTCCTCCAAAACTACACTGGCCAAAGAATGGACTGTATCTGCAGATGAGGACTAAGAGGAGGCCATGGGGTGGGGGGCATGTAGTTGGTGTCCTTAGGAGAGGCACACCTGGACACTGGCAGAGATAGCAGAGGAGTGTGTCCTTGGCCTAGCGATTAGGATACTCAGGTCCCATATAGGAGTACCTGGGTTTCGCTCCTGGCTCCAGCTCCGGGTCCAGCTTAGCTTCCTGTTCATGTGCACCCTGGGAGACAGCCAGCAGGTGATGGCTCAAGTACCGGGGCCCCTGTCACCCACGTGGGAGATCCAGATGGTGTCCCAGGTTTCTGGCTTTGGCCTCAGCCTAGCATCTGGGGAACAGCAGGTGGGAGCCCTCATTCTGCCTCTTGGTCTCTCTAGTCAATGAATTCATTAGATGGCAGGTCAGACGAAGAGGGAAGAAGACAGGACCGGCACAGGGAAGGGTTTAAGGCATTGGCTGGAAGCTCAGAGATCAGGGGAGATGCAGATTTGGGTAGTTGGCCCAAGAAGTAGGTCTACCACTACCATAACACACACACACGCCACTCCCTGGGGAGCCAGCGGCAGCACAGGCTGCTCCCCAGAGCCCCACGCTCCGGCTGCAGGCACAGCCCGCCCCTGCTCTCCAGGGGCCAGTCGGCTGTTTCTGTGGTTTGTTTGCCGCTGCTCTCCAGGCAGATGGGGACTGCTGGCTGTTCATCAAGTTAGCAATTAACAAGTAATTCATTAGGCGCCTAATGAACAAATTATTAACCTGGCAAGCCATGTCCAGCCGCGGACTGGGGGGAGAGAAATGGCTATTAATAAGGTCTCCAAGTGGCAGGTGTGGTTTGGTGGTTAAGGCATCGGGCAGAATGACAAGGGCACGTGGGTTCTGGACTCTGGGGCCAGATCGCTTTGACTTTGCTTGCGCTGTTTGGCTGTTCTGGCTCTGTGTGTGTGTGTGTGTGTGTGTGTGTGTGTGTGAGAGAGAGAGAGAGAGAGAGAGAGAGAACCAATTGCAATTGGATTCAGTAACAGTGGATATTCAGGCCTGTGATTCTAACTTTCCAGGAATCTGCCTCCCCAAGCTACCAGCAGGTGCACCACCCCAGTGCACTGCCCTCCATTTGCCTGCCCAGGCTGGATGGAAACATTTCTGTAACAAAATGAAGTCCTGTCTATAGGCCAGTACAGCTCCCTAAACAATACGGTGTAACAATTGTTGAGACAGTGCACATCTTATTAGGTGCTACAAGCCATCTGCTGCTGATTCAGTGTGTAAGGTGTGGTTTGATCCTTCAAGTTTGAGCATGGGGAGATTTGGGGGGTCTGGAACCCATCTCCATGGAGACCTGTGACTGATTGTCCTCACCCAGTGCTTCTGAGATGCTTGGAAGGGTGCAGAGGGCTGTGCACTGAAGACTGGAGCTTCAGGATGCATGCCTTAGAGTTTGAGGAGAAGCAGAATTTATAGAATTTATTTTTGTGCAAAGAAGTTTAAAAATCCATGCATAGTTTTTTTTTTTAAGAAAGATTTATTTAGTTTTCTTTGAAAGGCGGAGGAAGAAAGAGAAAGAGAAAGAGAGGAAGAAAGGGAGAGTGATATTCCATTTGCTGGTTCACTCCGCAGGGGGTCACAATGGTTAGGGCTGGGCCAATCTGAAGCCAAGGGCTGGGAGCTTCCTCTAGGTCTCCCACGTGGGTTTAGGGACCCGAGTGCTTTGACTGCCCTCCTTTGCTTTTTCCAGGTGCAGTAGCAGGGAGCTGGATGGGAAGTGGAGCAACCAGGACACGAACCAAAGCCCATTTGGGATGCCAATGTTGCAGGCAGTGGCTTTACTCACTGTGCTAGAGCACTGCCTCCCATATCTATCTATCTATCAATCTATCTATCAATCAATCAATCTATCTATCTATCTATCAATCTATCTATCAATCAATCTATCTATGATCTATTTACAGCCTGTATTTCCATGAACATTTTGGAAATGCCCAATAGAGCACACGCTCTGTGCTCATGAAACCAGGTGATGCTGTGAGCTCTGGCTGGCTGGCTCACTCAGGGAGCATCTGTGCAGTGCAGTGAGCCCTTCTAGAGTTCTTACTAGCAGGTGCAGCAGGAACCAGGCCCTCTGAATCGCATCCACACACCTGGGTCCAGGAGTTGTACTAGAGGGAGCATCCTGTTTGAGATGCTCAGCAAGGGTGGGGGCAAAGACCCAAAGATCCTAGAGCATCCATGGGCAGCTGGACACCCTGCTGGGAGTGGGGAGGGTATCCTAATGGTCAGATCCTGCAGGGGTTGCTGGTTTTTCTTGGCCTGTTATATTTCCTCCTACAAACCTGATGCCTGTCAGGGAAGTGGGGAGATCTCCTCTTTTTTCAAGGTGGTGGACATAGCAGCTTTCCAGTCAGCCCCCAAGAACTGTGGGCCCCAGACCATAAGAATCCGTTGAGCTAGCACTGGCCAGTGCATTAGGGTGATGGACAAAGGGCATCTGCTGTGGTTGGGTGAGGGCGTGGTGGGAGCCGGCACGTCCCCCGTCCCCATCTCAGTCCCTTCTCCCGGGGACTGCTGTCTCCCATTAGCCAGCCAGCAGCTTGCATTTCTTTAAAACGTGTTTGTGTCCGAGATGAGTAACAAGATGCTCTTGGAGAATCTGATTACTGATGGAGATTGACTGCAAAAAAAAAAAATCATTATCAGTTTTGCTGGTTCTGGAAAGGAAGGTACTGATGGTATTGATGAGTTTCCAAATAAATCGATGTTCACTTTGCGTAGGCACATGAGATAGTCTCTCCAGCAGGTGGATGACGGGCAGGTAATGGGTCAGCCTGGTGGATGGGCAAGCTTGGAAACTGGAGAACCCTGGCAATGGGGACTCTGGAAAGGATAGGTTGGCAGGAACAGGGAGGTGCTGACTGTGGGAGGGTTCAAGGCTGGCTGGACGCTGTGTCCTGGCTGGACTCTTCTAGGGCTGTGGTAGGGCGGTCTGTAAGGGGCTTGTTGGGCTTCTTGGTGGCAGTTCCCTGCTGGCCTGGCACTTGTTACCAAGAGTTGTCGCCATGTCAGGAAGGTAGAATTAAGGTTTCAGCTTCTTCTCTTTGAGGATTTATTACGTTTTCATTTGAAAGCTCCATAGAGGAGAGACAGAGACGTTTTAGCAGTAGCTCACTCTCCACATGGAAGCAATGGCTGGACCTGGGCACTCCTTCCGGATCACCCATGTGAGCACAGGGGTCATCCTTTGTTGCTTTTCCAGGCATGCTAGCAGGGAGCTGTGTCAGAAGTGGAGCAGTTAGGACTCGAACCACTGTCCATAAAGGGATGCCAGTGCTGCAGGTGGAGGCTTAGCTTCCACGGCATGGCACCATCCCTTCAGCTTTCTTGTAAAAATGTATTTATTTTATTGATCAATTTGAAACGCAGAATGTCAGAGAGGAGATACACACACCATTGGTTCACTCCCTGAATAGCTCTAAAAGCCATTTAGGCTGGGCCGCGCCAAAGCAGGAGGTCTCCTCCCTGTATATGAACCGTCTTCTGCTGCCTTGCCAAGTCACATTCACAGGACGCTGCAGTGGCTAAGGTTCAAACCTGCAGCCCGGTTCCAGGTGTGACAGAATGACCCGTGGTGGCTTCACCTGCCAAGGCTGGCTTCATCAGACACAGAAAGCTGTGGGGGTGACCAGGCCAGAGGGTGCAGAACCTGGGACCGCACTGCTGACACGGAGGGACCAGACAGTTCATCTTGTGTTGATCGGAGCGCTCACCACTCCGACTGCCGCTGGTGTGCTAAATCTTTATAGCATTAGATTTTAAAGTCAAGCCCATAAGCCAATCTGGTCTGAATTAGAAGAACTTAAATGGCAAGAAATCCTCCGGTCAGATTTATCAATTTTTCCTAAGCAGAGCAGGAGGGGAGGGGATGGAAGGGAAGCGTTTAAAAGCGTTTGCATCATTTGGAGCCCAGAAAAGCTGGGAACACGGACGCACCATTGGAACCAGCTGGGTAACCTTGAGCTTGAGCCCCTATGCTTAGGTGCTGTTGGGGGTAGAGGCATCATTCACTCATCCATTTATTCACTTACTCAGTCATTCTTTCAGCAAACACCTTTTTCTAGAAGTCATTATTATGCCAGTCTCCGGGGACACAGAGTAGGCAGGAGGTATCCAAGAAAGGACACCCAGGGACAGCACCATGGCGTAGTAGGTTAAGCTTCCACCTGTGGTACCAGCATCCCCTGTGGATGCCAGCTTGAGTCCCAGATGCTCCACTTCCTATCCAGCTCCCTGCTAATGCACCTGGGAAAGCAGCTGAAGATGACTCAAGTGCACCCATGTGGGGGATCCTGAAGAAACTCCAGGCTCCTGGCTTTGGATCAGCCTAGCTCTCGCCATTGCAGCTATTTGGAGAGCAAACTAGCAGACAGCAGGTCTCTTTTCTCTGGCTCTCCTTCTCTCTGTGTAACTCTGTCTTTCAAATAAAAATCAATAGCCAGGAGCCTCTTCTGGGTCTCCTGCATGAGTGCAGGGTCCCAAGTCTTTAGGCCATTCCCAAATGCTTTTCCAGGTCACACACAGGGAGCTAGATGGGAAGTAGGACCGCTGGGATTAGAACCAGCGCCCGTATGGAATCCTGGCATATTAAAGGCGAGGACTTTAGCCAATAGGCTACTGCACTGGGCCCACAAATCAATAAATCTTAAAGAAAGAAAGAAGGAAAGAAAGGAAGGAAGGAAGGAAGGAAAGAAGGAAGGAAGGAAGAAAGAGACAGGCAATGGGATCCAGAGGCCTCGGGGTCCCTTCTGAGGAATGGGATGTCCCTCTTTGTCTTGGAGTCCTAAGTCACTCAAGTATACTCAAGTATATGTTGTGTCCATGATCAGAACCAGGGCTGCCCCTGGGTGTGTCAGTCCATCTCAGACCCAGCACAGAGGCCTCTCCCGCTTGCTGGGCTTGGCTAAATAAAGACACAGCCCTTGTGGGGCACCATGGGGCTAAGAGGGTTCCCTGGGGAGACAGCAAGCAGCAGGAGTTGGCCTCCTACAGACTAAGCAGAGCTAGTCAGATTCCTGGGAGTCTGCCTTGACCTTGGGCAACCTAGCAGATGGCCAGTGCTGGTATGCTGGGCAGCGAGTGTGTGTGTGTGTGTAGGAGGCAGTATGTGAGGCTGTGCCATGTAGTCAGGGTCTACCAACTGCAGCCTTGGCATCAGCACAAGGCTGGGGGTATGTGTGTGGCTAGCCCAGTGCCAACCTCAGCTGGAGCAGGGTGTGTAATTGGGGGCAGAGGGAGGGGGCAATGAGCAAGGCTTTTTTTTTTTTTTTTTGAGTTTTCCCAGAAGGGCCCCAGGGAACTGTGTGAAGGGGGCAGGCCTAGAACCCTTGCTGGGAACAACTGGGATTGATTCAAGGAGGAGATTCAAGGACTTGCTCTCTGTACTGGCTGTGTTAGCTGACACAGAAACTGCCTTGGGTGCCTCTTCCTTACCTTCCACCATCTGCTACTGCGCAGGAGCAGTGGACCCGCTCTGGCTCTTCTGGACCCAACCTTCATTTCTAGACCAGTCGAGCACTGGAAAGCTCCCAGTCCTAGGTGTAAGGCGGACCATGCTGGAGTCCTGGCTGCTGGCTGTTTGCTTGGGGATCTGAAGCACGGCTCCAGGGCTACCTTAAGTTAGACTTTGCAAGCTTAAACGGGAAGCTAATTTCATCTTGCCTTCCTCCCAGGAGTAAGGGCTTGGAGTTGGTAAATAAAGCAGAAGTGGGGAGCTTGCTGCCCATGCTGCCTGCTGATGCTTAAGGGGGTATTGATGGCTTCTGGTGTCAGCAGCTTGCCTTCTCCTCTTGGGGGCCCACAGGCTTTCTTTCTCTCTCTAATGGGTTACCCAGGGGGCTTCTAGGGTGATCCCGACAGGGTGGGTATGGCTGCAGAGAAACATCTGGGGGCCTGGGGCAGAAGCTTAGTAAACGAGCCTTTCCCTTCCCCACTCCCTACTTCTATAGTGGAGCACTGAGCACACTGACTGAAATCAATTAGACCAATCAATGCCCCTGAGTGCTGAGTGCATCTGCGCCCTCCTCAGGCGCCTCCAGCACCCTCTCTGAACGCCCACCCTGCCCCAGGACAATGCTCACTCTAGGCATGGGTCCCGTGGGTGAGCTAAACTTTCTCCTTCCAGGTTGGGTCCTGGGAGGTAACGGCGGGGCGGGGTGGGGCCCTGGGGATCTGGAATAATCCCGTGCCCTGGGAAAGAGAAGCAGCCTGCAGAAGGCCAGTGGAAGATTCAGGTCCTGGGTGCCACGTGCTGCCCTGGAACTCCAGCGTGGAACACCAAGGATGGGGCCCTGCCGAGACCCCAAGAAGAGTTTATTCTTTGAAAGTTATAAACAGGAAGCCACGAATGTGGTGATTAATGCACGTTTCACCTCCAAGGTGGGAGACTGACATTGTTTTTGCTCATGACAAAGCCTGCAAGGGCCTAGGCTGGTCACTCTGCTCTGACCCGGTCACCCTCTGGGTGAATGGTTTCATCCTGCATTCCACCTGTCCCCCAGCACCCTCCTGACTGGGCTCCTTAACTCTGCCACTCACCTCCTCCACCCCTGCACGCTGATCCCTGCTGTTGGCCAGGGGAGGGTGGGGGGAAAGGACCCCTCATTTTGGAGCTAAGCCAGCCACATGGTTGCCTCCCAAGTGATTTCTGCTCTCTGGCCTCCACAGTAGCTGTCAGGGTCAGTCTTCTGGGACACCCTTGCTTCCCGACCTGCTGCTTGCTCCCAGGTTCGCAAGCCCAGGTCTCCCATGCTTAACTCGATACTACAGTGTCCCTAAGCTTTCCTTCCCACGGTGGCCAGGCTGTGTGCAACCCCACTGTACCCGTCTTTCAGTTTTCCAGAAACCGAGGGTGCTGAGTCTTCCGTTGTCTCCTCATCAGGTCCTGGGGTACCCTGAGCTAGCCCCTCGCCTTGATGGTGCAGGACTAACTCTACAAAAGCTTCCTCAGGGACCAACATCTTGACGAAGTAGGTTAACTCTCTGATTGCAGTGCCGGCATCCGATATGGGTACTCTACTTTCTATCCAGCTCCCTGCTGATAGCCTGGAAAAGCAGAAAGGATAGCCTAAGTGCTTGGACCACTCCAGCTGTGTACTCCAGGGACTCCATTCCACTCTACAAACAGGAGTAGAGAGAGGGAGAGATCTATATGCTCTTTCCTGTCTCCTGTGCTAGGCTCTTGGATCTATGGGAAGAAGGGAGGAAGGGAGGGAGGGAAGGAGGGAAGGAGGGAAAGAGGGAGAGGTCTTTCACCTGCTGGTTTACTCTCCAAATGACTGTAGCGGCTGGAGCTGGGCTGGTCTGAAGCCAGGAGCATCATCGGGGTCTCTTACGTGGGTGCTGGGGCACAAACACTTGAGCACTTCTGCTGCTTTCCCAGGTGCATTAGCGGAGAGCTGGATGGGAAGTGGAGTACTCAGGACTCTTAACTGGCACCCAACCGTGATGCAGACACTGGAGGCAGAGGCTTAACCTGCTTCTATTTTTGTTTATTTCACGTATTTGAAAGTCGGAGAGATATCAAGAACTCCTATCTGCAGT
This sequence comes from Ochotona curzoniae, assembly GCF_017591425.1. NCBI lineage: Eukaryota > Metazoa > Chordata > Mammalia > Lagomorpha > Ochotonidae > Ochotona > Ochotona curzoniae. The sequence goes on from NW_024465322.1 coordinate 5,778,939, forward strand.
TTCACTTCCCAGATGCCCACAACAGCTGGAGCTGAGGTCCAGAAATCAAAACCAGGAACCAAGAAACTACACCCATGTGAGTGACGGTTAGAACCCAAGTATTTGAGCCCTTACCGCTGCCTCCTAACATGAGCAAATAGCAGAAGTGGCAGCCAGAACACAAACCCGGGAGCTCGGATGGTAGGATACGGGGTCTCCAGCACAACCTTAAGAGCTACACTCAATGTCCACCCTGTTTCATGAGCACGATAACAGACTCTTGGCCACGTAGAGACAGGAGGAAAGAGAAGGTGCCAGGTCAGAGTGCTCAGCAGCCACCACAAACCACACACTGGCTGTGGCTGGGGCCACCCACTCACTCTTCCTGTAAGAGTCTCTGTAAGTTTCCAGCCCCTCACTTGCTGCCACAGCCCCCTCTCGCTTGCCCCTGTAGGAGCTGAGATGAGTATTCGCTGCTGCTTTGTCTGCCCACTTCCCTGCAGGAAAGGAAAGGAAAGGAAAGGAAAGGAAAGGAAGGGAAGGGAAGGGAAGAGAATGGAATGGAATGGAGAGGGTTTTTTTCTTCTTCTTTTTTTTTCTCAGCTGTAGATAAAAGAAGGTGGAAAAAACCCTAAGTTTGGGAATTGGCATTGTAGCACAGCATGTGCATGTGATAACAAAACAGGTGCCTTGGGGGGCGCACTGCACCACCAGGAGATCCTGGAGGGAGAAAAAGGTTAGAACTGTTCCTGGCCAGACTCCTGCCCCTTGGTCTCTGAGTCCATTCGCTAGCAGCATTCATCTCTTAGCCTACACCTGCCTGAAGCTAGTAGGACCTTAGAAAGCATCCAGAGAACTGGTCAGATGTCTGGTCCTGGCCTAGGACTCGGGGTGGGGTTGGGAGTCGGGGAGAGGGCAGGCGGGAAGGGACCCCCTGGACGGGACCCTCTACCCAGCTAGGGCTGCAGCTCTAACTCTGGAGCCGGGGCTTTTGCCCGCCCCGCCCCTTATCCTTTATCCGCCCCAGGGAGAATTACGGGAGAAAGTGAGGGATGCGTGTACGCGGCGCTCCCGGGGCCGGGAGAAGCCGCGTTCCCGCCTAATCCGTCAGATGAAAGTTGCTCCCTCTAGCTTTCCCAACCAGCTACGTCTGTTGCTTTTGAGCGCGACCCCTCCCTTCGCGGCCAGGTCGATCTCCAGCCTCTCTCCCCCCACTCTCTCTTCTTTTCTCCCTAGCCAGCATTTTAGTTCTTTCTGAAAAGCCAAGACCAAGCACCACGTACGCAGCCCAGATCCGGTTCGGGTCAGTGCGCCGAAAGTTGAGGACACACTACCGCGCGCCCCCAAGCCCGGTACCCATGTTCGGGTGCGCGCGCCTGTGTGCACGCGCGCCGCAGCAAGTCAGGTGCGCGCGAAGGGACCCGGCGTGTAGGGCGGCCCTCGCGCCCCAGGGCAGGCGGTGACCGGGTTAGGGGGGTACGTCTGGACACCCGGCGGCCTGCGCCAGGTGTACCCGCGTGGCCGCAGCCACGTTGCCGCGCCCGGTTCTGCCGGAACGTGCCCGCAGTCTCACTTCTGCCCTTTCCCAGCCAGAAGCTGCCTTTTCGGGTCGTTGATTGTAAAATTCCGTGACTAAAGCACGCCGGGGAGCCCGGCCCACGGGCAGATGGATCCAACACCCCCTTCCTTCCCGGCGGTGGAGGGCGGGTCCCCGCCAGGAGCTTCTCGGGGACCAGCTTCCCCGAGTCCGGGCGGTCGCCAACCAGCGTAGAGGAAGTGATGGTTGCCCGAGCCCGGCGGCGGAGCCCACAGCCCGGGTCGGAATGGGAGCGCTCCCCGCCAGGGCTGGGGGCGCTCCCCGCCAGGGCTGGGGGCGAGCCACCCCCGTCTCCCGCGTCCGATCCCTCCGACACGGAGGCGAGGGGAGGGCATCCGGGCCGAGCAGTCTCTTTCCTTCTGCGAGCTCAGAGGGGGAAGGGGAGACAGGGGGAGAGCGATTGGGGAAGGGGCGTCTGGAAGGGCCAGGAGGCTGGGGCGAAGGGCGGAGAGGGTTGAGGCTATGGTGGCGTGAGGGAAAGTTCTGGAGCTCCGCGTGGGAAGCCCGTGTGTAGGTGCGCGCGGGGCTAGACCGGGGCAGGTGGGGAGGGTGGTCTTGGAGGCGCTGGGGGGCCGGGAGGAGGTCTTCTATCCGTTTGCACCTTTGGGGACACACTCAGCATGGGTTCCTGGTCTGGCGGAAAGAGGCTGTAACCCGCTGAGGGTGGAATCCTTTTCCAAGCCCGTGGCACCAGGTTGGGTTCTCCCGCCCCTCCCTTGGCATCCAGACCCTCTTCGTCATGGTGTTGGACAGGGCACCGGGGACTCCGCGCCCTTCGGCTTGGGCTCAGCCTTCCAGGGCCTGTGAGACCCCGCGGCTCATGGGGCGGGGGGCAGCAACCAAGGAGGGTAGGAGGGTGCAGTCGCTCGCGGCGGGGCGGAGGGCGGGATGGGGAGGAGGAGGGAAAGGATGCAGAGGCTCCGGTGGGTTTGAACCCGAGCTGTACAGCCGGGGAGCCAGTCAGTTCCCGGCCCGGGCTCCAGGTTAGTACAGCGAAGGGCAGGCGACGGAGCGCTGGGGGTGCGGACGGCGGAGCTCGTCTCTCGGCCAGCCTTTCCCGGCGCCACCGCCACCGCCGTGTCGCCACCGCTGCGGAGTGTGGCTGCTGTGCGGCGCGCCCGCGCCCCAGCGCCCCGCGCGCCGCGAGCCGCCTGGGAGCTGGAGCGCCGAGCCCGGGGCGCAGGAGAGGGGCGCGGGCGCGAGAGCCGCGGCGAGGGAGCCGCGCGGAGGGGGGAAGGGGCGGGCGCAGGGAGGGCGGGAGGGAGGAGCGGGGAAGAGAGGGAGAAGGGGAGGGAGCGAGCAGAGCGAGGGAGAGCTGGAGAGAGCGAGAACCGAGAGCCAGAGCGAGGGAGACCGGAGCAAGCGAGAGAGAAGGAGGAGAGCGTGGAGGACGCACGCGGAGCCTCTTGGTGGCTAAGATTCCAGCAGGAAAAAAAGTGAGGCGGTCCAGGGTGAGCGGGAGAAGATTTTCCGGTTTTCTTTTCTTTTCTTCTTCTTCTTTATTTATTTATTTATTTATTTTTTTGAATCTGTGCTTCGTCTGGGTCCGCGGTCCGCGAAGCTCCGAGTGGATCGTTCCCGGGGCGCTGACACCCGTCGGTGGATTGCTCTCTCCCGTGTGCGTGTGGCTCCGAAGCCCGTCTCGCTGCTTCCTTCCAGCCCTCGGCTCTCCGGCCGCTCGCCAAGCCCCTCCTGGGGCACGCCAGCGGGGAGATCGGGCCCGCGTGAGTGTGTGGCGGGGAGCCCCGCGCGCCTTCCCCGGACGAGCTCAGGGATCAGGGCTGCCGGCTGCCGAGGCAGGCGTCCACCTCGCTGCTGGTGTGTGTGTGTGTGACTGTGTTGGATTCCGGGGGGCCGAGGGGGCGTCGAGAGGCAGCCCGGCGCTCTGCTGCCGCCCCACCCCCTCCAGCCAGAGGCGAGAATCGCCGGACTCTCGGATCCGCTCCGGTTTCGCTAGCTGCTGGGATCTCCACCTTGGATTCGCGGCTGCTTGTTTCTGCTCGGCTGTTATTATTATTGTTGCCGCTGCTGTTATTTTATTTTTCCCCAAGGGAGAAAGCACAAAAAAAAAAAAAACCCCAAAACAAACCAAAAACAACTGTGGGATTTAATTAACATGATCTTGGCAAACGCCTTCTGCCTCTTCTTTTTCTTAGGTGAGTACCCGCGGACGGCGGCGAGCCCGGGGGAGGTAGTGCTGGTGCTGGTGGTCGTGGGGTGGGCGAGCCGCTCGGGGTCGCGCCTTCCGCCGCCAGCGTGGGGCCGGGCAGGTGGGGCGCGCGGGCAGGAGACGGGCGCGGAGGGCGCGCGGCGGTGGAGCCCCAGGCGAGGCCGGCTTGGCGACTCGGGGACCGACGACCACGGCGTCCCCGCACACACACTCCCGCGCGCGCGTGCACGCACACAGACACGCGCACACTCGAGGGCTCGCATACCTTGGGAGCGCGCCCGTTTCTCCATTAGACCCTGGATTCAAATTGTGGCAACTTCAGGGGAAAAAAAATTGCAGTCAACTCTGGATCTGGAAGATGGGAGGGAAGGGAGATAGAAAAATTCAGGCCCGGTCCTTAGCAGGGGCCGGTGGGTGAGCGCTGCGCCTTGAGTCCGTGGAGGTGGCGAGGTGGCGGGGGCGGCGACGCAGGGCGGGGATTGGGGATGTAGTGTATGCTTCCTCCTCTGGGCAGCTGCAAGGCCGGACTGTTGTTGGGAAGGGGTTCAGCTGGCTGTCATCCCCATCTACTGGTCAGCCTCCGGGGCCAGGCACCCTGACGCCCTAGCCAGTTCCCAGTGGCTGTGCTCCCTAAAACACTTCTCAAGTTACTCCCTTTCCTTCTGCCAGCCAGACCCTGGGTGGCGTGAGCAGCCTGGTTGTCTTCATCTCTGACAGCAAGGGACCCCCTTAGCTGGGGAGGAAAAGTAGGGTGGCAGAGGGAAAGTTTGCTCATCCCCTCCAGTGTACAAGGTGAGGAGGGGTGAGGAAAGAAGAGAGCTGGTTACCAGGATTCCGCCCCCTCGCCAACCCTCTCCTGCCCGGGAGCCCTACTCCCCTCTGCAGTTGCTTTCCTAGCTTTTTCTGGACCTGCTCTCTGTGCTGGGGGGGAGGAACCTGAGCCGGCTGGGCTGGAGGTGTTTGTCCAGAGAAGGTGGCCCCCAGGTGGAGGTGAAAACCCGAGGCTCAGATGGGCATTGCCTCTGTGTGTGTGTGTGTGTGTGTAAGCAGCACACAGCTCACTGTGCTGCCTGTGCCCTGCAAGGTGGTGGGAAGAGGTGGGTGCTGGTCCTAGCAAGATGTGCACCTGCCGGGTGGAAGGAAGAACCCTGCAGACACTCCCCCTCATATCCCCGGGGAGGGGGAATAATCTGGACTCTGTGTGTGTTGGGGGAGAGAAGGGAGTCTGATGTTGATCAGGCCCGGGGCACTGGGCCTTGCCTGCTTCCTTCCTGCCCGCTCCTCATGCCAGGCGGGAAGTCCCCTGGGGGGCCTGGCATTGCTCGAGGGTGTGGCTTTCCCTGGGTCCCACCTACTGGCTGGAGGCAGTTCCTTCCTGGGGTGGGAGGAGCCATGGGTGGTCCTCCCCACTCCCTCCCCACAGTCCTGGAAGAGCAGCCCTTTCCAGGCCCGGACCTTCTGTTGGGATATCCTCACTGCTTGTGCGGAGAGGGCCAAGGCGGGGGAAGCTCCCCGCTCTTTCCTGAAAGTGGCAGTGAGGGTCATGCTTGGGGTGGGTGTGAGTGCATGGCAGGTGGCGGCGTGTGGAGTGGGAAGGCACCCCCTGGCATTCAGGGTGGGGAGTGGGTATCCAAGCTGGCCAGGTCCCTCTCCGTTCTGAAGCTGGACTGAGGAGCTTAATGAATGCAGTGATGACTGGGGGCGTGGTCAGAGACCCTGGTCCAGTGCTTAGGATTCAGTTGGTGGCGCCCTCCCCCACCCCTGGCCCTCTTCCTTGGTGATGAGTGGAGCTTGGATGGGAATTCTGCTGCGTGAGGGGACAGGGTTTTCTGGGGTGGCTGCAAGGGGAGAACCTTTCCTAGGAGCACAGGCCTTTGGTGTGCCCTGATTGGAGGTTCCTGGGTGAGGTCTGGCATGAGCCAGGAAGGTTGGGGACCTGGGTGGAGTGAGTGGCTTACCTGGCCAGCCATCTTGAGCTCCAGCGTTGGTGTGCTCAGGGCAGGTGAGCGAGGGGCTCGCTTAGCGTTCCTGAGGGCGCTGTCAGCCCTAGCTGTGCCTCCTGGAGCTGCTCCACGCTGTGCTTGGTGGAGCATGGGTTTTCTGGCCATCTGAGGCTTGGCAGCGTCACCGTATCATGGCCTGCTGCCCTTGTCACCGTTAGGTTTTTGGCCGAGAGCTTTGGAATAGCACCATTCTCTTCTAGGCCTGGCCTTGAGTGCCTGTGAGAGTCAGATGGCTTGGTTTTAAGATGTCCCAGTTTCTTGTCTAGTGTATCCCTGGCTGGGTGTCATGTGCCCCCTTGGTAAGACAGGGGTGGAAATCCTTGACGTTGAACCTGTCAGGGATGTGGGATGGGTTGGCTGTGGGGGAGGGGGCTCTGAGGCAGGTGGGATAACGTCATCATGACCCTCACCCCCCACCCCCTTAGGCCTTTGCCGACGGTTCCATACCCAGAAGGCCAGGGTGCAGGGAGGGCCTGTTCTCTGGCAGCCCTCTGCCCCACACAGGTGGGAGGGAGAACCCAGAGCTAGCTTGGCGGTGGGGACAGCAGGTGCACACGGGGGCTACCCCGGTCATTCCAGCTGTTGCTGTGTGGCCCAGAAGCCCTCGGTGCTGCTCAAGGGGTGTGTGGCAATCTGTTGAAGCCAGGGAAGGAGAGACGCTGGCTCAGCTTGTGCAGTGTGGCCGGGGTTCCAGCCAGGAGCCTGCAAGACTCCACTGCTGGTCCACACTGCTTCCTCCTCTCATCCAGCCTCTGGTCTCTCCTTTTAGAGGACTGGGCAGCAGGAGAAGGAAAGGTCTTTGGCTCTGGCCCTTCAGGCCGTCCTGGCCACCTCCTGACCCCTTTTCCCACCACCAGCGGTTTCCCCCGGGGGCGTCTGGGCAGTGGCTCTCCTGCTGTGCAGTGCTCTGCCTCTTGGTGTCGCTGTCCCCCTGCACTAGCACCCCCCTGAGCAGGTCCTCCTGGGGGCGTTGCAAGGGAGAGAGAGGATGGGTTTGAATGGGGGAACTTGGCTCTGCTGTGTTCCTGGGAGGAGACTTCTGGCCTAGGGTTTTATTAGGTTTCGGGGTGGAGCGGCGTGGAAAATGCCTTCTCCAGCACTCTTTGTGTCCTGGAAGAGGCAGTCATGGCTCTGGGCTGTGGCTTGGGCATTTTCTTGGGAGTGAGGTGGGGTGCAGGATCTGGAATTGGGGGCTTAGGAGAGAGGGCGAGGAGACCCCCCCTCCCCACCAGATGTCTATGTGTCGGGAACTTGGGTCTGGAGTTCGGCTTTGAGATGGGTGGACGTGGCTGGTCCTCATCTTCCCATTTTTTCCCCCTAGCCTCCTTCTCCTGGGCAGGCTGCTGTGTATTTGCATCTGCTGGCAGAAGTGGGCTGGATTTAGGGGCTCAGTGAACGGGGGCTGGGGGATGCTCTGTGCTTCCCAGCTTGCCTTGTTGCTTGGTGTCTCAGAGGGGGAGAGGATTAAAGGGAGAAAGGGCTTCAGGATAGCATGGAGGGGAAAGAGAGAGAGAGAGAGAGAGAGAGAGAGAGAGACCATTGGAAGAGCAGAGAGGCAGCAGCAGAGGTTGAAGCAGTGCATCCAGGCACTCAGGCTGGGCCGGCCTGCAGCACCAGCTTTTGGAGGGGGCTGTGGTGGACCTTGTTGGATGACGTATGATGGCCAAGTTGGCAGGTTTTTGCTTGGTGCTAAAGCTGAGTGAAAAGGTGTGGTAGGAACCCTACCCTAGAGCCAGGTTCAGCAAGCCAACGTAGCCTTGGATTGCTATGTCCCGTCTCTCTGGGTTTGCCTCAGTTTCCCCCGGGGCTTGGCTGGCTGCGGGGTCCATGTGTGGTCCCCACAGGCTGTGACGGTCGTTTCAGGCTATTCTCAGGGCCTCCGCTGGCCTGGTCCGCTGGCTGCAGCTGAGATCTCTGGGATGGGGGTGAGATACAGTGCCTCCCCACAACAACCCTGCCCTGCCCCGTGTGCAGGCCGCAGCATCCCGTGGCCCAGTGCGGTCCTCACCCAGCCTCTGGTGCTGGGAACCCTTGGCGAAGGCCTGCTGAGTCAGCCTACCTCAGCGTGCCTTCCTGTGAGATGGGCGCGGAGGTTTCCAGCCCAGCCCCGTCCCGAGCCCCCAGACCTGCGTCTTGGGTGGGTGGCTCCTCCGCGGCCCTCATTCACGCTTGTCTTCCCTCCCCCTCCTACCACTTGCCGCCCAGACGAGACCTTCCTCCGCTCTTTGGCCAGCCCTTCCTCCCCGCAGGGCCCGGAGCTCCCCCACGGCTGGCGGCCCCCGGTGGACTGCGTTCGGGCCAATGAGCTGTGCGCCGCAGAATCCAACTGCAGCTCTCGCTACCGCACACTGCGGCAGTGCCTGGCTGGCCGGGACCGCAACACCATGCTTGCCAACAAGGAGTGCCAGGCGGCCCTGGAGGTGTTGCAGGAGAGCCCCCTCTATGACTGCCGTTGCAAGAGGGGCATGAAGAAGGAGCTACAGTGCTTGCAGATCTACTGGAGCATCCACCTGGGGCTGACTGAAGGTGAGTAGGGGCGTGGCTGATGCCCGGCCAAGTGGCCACCTCTCCATGGGGATGGCAATGGGGACCGGGGTGGAGGTGCAGGTGGCTTGCAGTGGCTTGCAGAAGGAAAGGAGTACCTGGAGGATGGAGGGCCAGGCTGGATACTGCGTGTCCAGGTGTTTTCTCTGCTGCCCCCAGGGTCGGGGAGCGTGGGCAGTATGTGGCTGGGATGGGGGTCTTTTCTTTTTTGGCCAGCAGCTAGCACATGGTAGCCAGCTGTGAGCCACTGCTGATGGCTCTTGGACTGTCCCCAGTGATACCGGCTTCTTCTAGAGAGGAGTCTGTTCCCAGAATCTGACATCCTGGGCTTGGCGTCAGAGGCCGGGCCCTGCAACGTCCCAGCTACAGGGACCTAAGGGGAGGTGGGATGGGCAAAAAGCAGGTGTGAGAAGGCTGTTGAGTTGAGATCCGGAGACTGGCTGACCTGTGATTACAATAACTGAGAGCTATTACAGAGACAGAGGGAGAGAGAGAGACCTTCCATTGCTGGTTCACTGCCCCATTGGCCGTGTTAGCTGGAGCTGAGCCAGGCTGAAGCCAGGAGCCAGGAGCATTATCTGAGTCTCCCACATGGGGTGTAAGAACCTAAGCACTTTTGGGCCATCCTCCACTGCGTTCCCCGACACAGACCCAGAGAGCTGTATGAGAAGTGGAGCACTTGGGACTTGAACTGGTGCCCGTAGGGGGTTGCCGGTGCCACAGATGGTGGCCTTACCCTCTATTGCATGGTGCTGGCCCCTGATCCCTAAATTCTTAGACTGTTTGGCACCCCTACATTGCCAAATGAAGTGTAGGGAGGCTCTGGGACAGGGAGGTGATGGGGCAAGGGGTTGGGGGAAAAGGAGGGTTCAGCAACTCCTAGAGCTTGCCGGGAGCTCCACCCCACTAACAGGGGCTGGGTGAGGCTCCTTCAAGGAGCTCCCCAACCCTACCCAGGCCTCCCTTCCTCTAGGCTTAAGCCTGGGTGGGTAATCGATGCCTGAGCCTGAGGCACTCTGCTGTCTGCCCACCCTTCGCCACACACACGCTTGGTCTGAGTGACCACCATTGATTTCTTTTCCCTGAGGAGGTACCGGGAGGGCCATTCCTTTCCTGCCCACCACCATGCCTTGGGCAGGGGGCTGGGCAGTCTGGTGCGGTTTTATCCCATTCATAAACTTGGAAGAGCCTAGAGCCTAGTGGAAAGAGAGGGAGGGAGGAATGAAGGACTTGGCTTGTAGGAGGTGATGTCCCCTTGAACGTGGACAGCCCCTTAGGTGGAAAGCAGAGAGGGGATTGTACCTTTCTCATGCTTGGGGCAAATCCAGAGGCTGGCTCATCCTTGAGTAGTGATGTGACCAACCGCAGGCAGGTGGTCTCCCTTGCCTGGCCTCTTGCCCATCCTTCCATCCCTGTCGCCTAGCCATGTCTTATGAAATAAGGGAGTCACAGGAGATGGGTGCTGGATGTGCCATAGGCTCTGGATGTGTGTGGAAGTCTTGCAGGGAGAGCTGGCCACGTGGGGAGGGGGCAGGCAGTTCCTGTCTGGGGAAGGAGACAGGGATGCAGTTTTGACCTCGGGAAGTTGAGGAAGAACTTAGCTGTACGCGTTATTGAGCGTCTGTCTCCCTGTGCACCTGCTCCATCCTGGGCAGACATGCCGGGCAGGTGGAACTGCACCTGATGTCACTTCTTCCTTGTAGGTGAGGAGTTCTATGAGGCCTCACCCTACGAGCCGGTGACCTCCCGCCTCTCGGACATCTTCAGGCTTGCTTCCATCTTCTCAGGTAAGTTGCCCTGGTCTCGAGGTCAGGTGTCCCCTCTCCCTCCCTACCCCTGCCCGGCTCGGTTACCCATCTGTACAGGAGGAGGAGCTTGTGCCGCTTGCCTCATCCAGGTAGCCCTCTGTCTTGATTGAGGCTTTGTAGGCCTGGCTGTCTGGGGTGGATCCCGGGTCTGGAACTGGTTCTTTGGCCTGTGGGTCCTTGTTGCTTCTCTCCAAGCCTTGGCTTTCCTGCTCGGTTGAGTTGCTTTGCCTCTCAGTTTTCACGGCTGGTTTGCAGGTGGAATGGCAGTGCCTGGATTGTTGCCTTGTTGTTGGTGGACCCTTAAAACCCTCAGCTGCCCCCCCTCCGCCACGGCTCCTGGAGAGTGGGGAGGGACAGGGGCAGGGACCCTTGCTGGCTGTGGCCCTGGGTGCAGGCTGAGCACCCCTCTGTCCCCAATCCCAACTGGCACAATCTGAACTCCAGCATGCTCCCATGTGGTTTAGAATCTCACTGGCAAAGGGGGCGTCACACCGATCCACAGTCACCAAGCAGGTGCACTGAACATCCCTTCAAAAGCTCCCTTTGGGCTGAGCACATGAAGGTGCTTGGGCAAACCCGTCTCCAAGATGTTTTCATCCTCATCTCTGAGCAAAGTCCAGAATGAGAGGCGCTGGGCTGCTGTCCCCAGGCGTTTCAGCAACCGGGTCTCTATCCTGTAGCCACCGTGGGTGTTAACTACCGTCCGTTCTGCTGTGCTTGTTTATGCTTCCAGAACCACACTGAGGAGGTGTCTCTGGTCCCTACCTGCTCCCTTCTCCCCCTAAGCTGCCCTGGCTTTGGGGGACAGAATGGCGGTGGTGGGTACTGAGAAGGACCGTGCTGGGCGCTAGCTCAGCCAGCCAGCAGTGCCCAGGTTGGAGGCCTACTGAACTCTGTGGCTTGTTCTTCTTGGCTTGTGAGGTCTTGTGGCATTTGAGGGATCCCGAACCCCGGGGCAGGCTGCCAGGCTTTTGTCTGAGATTGACCAGAGCTGGCTTGTTCCCTTGGAGGGTCTCTAAGGGTGGAAAGGGGGCTTGCAGGTGTCCACGCAGTTTTGTGGTTGTCTCGGAAATCTGCGGCGATTCCTAGGCCCTTGACTAGGCGCCCACATTAGTGATTTGCCCGGCAGTTCTTGCAGGAAAAATGCTTTGTGCATTGTGGGATGTTCAGCATCTACCTGGCAAGCATGCCCTGGGTGTGCGTCTTGGTTGCAGACCCTGCTATGCCAGGTGTCTGCACTGTGGCTGTCAGCTGAGAACTCTGCTTGAAACAAAGCCCCTTAGATGAATTTTTAAAAATTATTTTAATTATTATTTAATTGTCATTTATCTGAAAGGCAGAGTTACAGAGAAAGGCAAAGAGAGAGAAATCTTCCAATCTTCCATCTCCTGTTTCATTCCCCAAATGGTCACAAGAGGTAGGGCTGGGCCTGGTGGAAGCTAGGAGCCAGGAACTTCTTCTGGGTCTCCCACATGAGTGCAAGGTCCTCAGGCTTTGGACCATCCTCTGCTGCTTTCCCAGGTCATAAGCAGGGAGCTGAATGGGAAGTGGAGCAGGCAAGAACTTTAACCAGTAGCCATATGGGATCCTGGCACTGCAGGCGGAGGATTAGCGTGCCATAGCACTGCGCCGGCCCTGGGTTTCATTGTTTAAAAAAGTTGTTTTTATGATGGCCTCTCCTAAACAGCAAAATTAGGTACTGAGGCATAGGGTTTGGTTGCAAAGGATTGGGTTTTGGGAGTTCCAGAATCCATGGTAATAGTAAGATCTGCCCTGTCTGCTCACTTGAGAACACATGTGCTGTGCCCTTCCTCGCCTTGGCCCCCCGACTGTTGGGAAAGCCTGCTGTGGTGTGACTGGATGTGGTGTTTGCATGCACCTGCTGAAAGACATCCCAGGCTCCTGTGAGAAGGACTGTCTGGGCGTGACCTTGGACTCCAGGGGCAGCAGATGTCTGAAGGGAGGTGGATGCCTGAGATCCCCCTTGCTGGACCATGGCGGGCGCGCTGGGCTCTTCCGTCCTACTTCCTCCAGTCTTGCCTGTGTCGTGATGGGCTGGCCGAGGTCCCTTCTAGAATGTCCTGATTCTCACATCTCATTAGACCTCAGACAGTGCTCCTGGCAGGTGCACCCCACGGTGAGGCTGCCTTGGGAGCCTCAGATGCACCTGCGCCGGTCCTGCCAGCAGCCCAGGTGCCTGTCCTGTGTCCCCCTGCATGTTTTCCCTTGACTGATTTCCCTGCCCCTTGGCTTGCTCCCTGCATGTGGCCTCTCCATAACCCAGCTCCTCCACCCCCTGCCATTTCCTGGGCTCACATTGAAGCGTCTCCCTAAGCAGGAAATCTTGACTTAGTGGACTTGACAGTCCCTGGAACTAGGATGTTGAGGAGACAAATGAGGAAGTTACTCTGTAACCCAGCTACCTGCACCCTCTCCCCACCCTGGCTCCCTGCTACTGGGAGGTAGCCAGGACCCGGGGGGAATCTTGCGTCTGTGTACTCTGAAAGGATCCCTCCCCTGCCGTCCGAGAGGGCTGGCTTTGGGGTCTTGTCACCCACTATGTGTGGTGTAGGGGCCCTGTGTGGTGGGCTGACGCAGGGAGTGAAGCAGGGAGATGGGTCCTGTTTGCAGCAGCAGTGTACACAGATCTTGAAAGTACCATCTGGGGTTCCTAGGAGGAGTCTGGGACACAGAGGTGGGAGGGTTGGAGGAGGGAGAGCAGAGGCCTTGAGCAGACTAATCCGGGTCTGATCTTGCCTTGGTTGCTCCAGGCTTAGCGGTCTCAGGTCTCCCTGCAGCCTTTTTGAGCTGGCGCCTGTTGGTGTTGTGTTAGTGGTCTTGGCATGTTGGCATTGAGCAGGAGGGGGTTCAGGGCACCCCCTGCGAGTGAGGCTGTGGTCAGGGATTACCCTCGTCCCTGCCCAGTGTGTTTGATGGAGGCGGGAAGTCATTGGGAGGGGACGGAGCAGGTGGTGCAGCTAAAGCTGATTGGTGACCTTGTGTGACCTGGAGCCATCCATCAGTGAGGGGGGCAGTGGGAGAAGAGGCCAAATGGGCTGCAGGGCCACCAGGGCTCTGCCTTATAGAGGAGTGATGGGCAGGTGGCCTTGGTCGGCTGGGGTCTGGAAACCTCTCCTGCAGCTGGAAGGGAATTTGGGGGTCATGCAGGCCCACCCCTCCACCTGACAGGGTAGGCAAATGAAGACATGGGAAAGAGAGACCAGGGCTCCACTTCTGGTCCCCTCCTGGCCCAGTGTGCTTCTTATGCAGGTGCTTCTCCTCTTACTTACTATGGGGCTGGTAGAAATACCTGCCTTCTAGGGTTTTTTATAAAGACCCATGTCATGCTGGCTGTGTGTGCTTCCCCAATACCTGGTGTGTTCCAACTAAAATGTGTAGCTGCTTGGAAACGGTCATGGGGGAGGCTGCTTGGCTCGGGAGCTGAGTGAGCTGTAGTAGTTGGGTTTGCATCCTGGCTGTGGCTCATGCAGACTCCCCTAGTGATGGCACCAGTAATTGGATCCCTGCCACTCAGCGTGGGAGACCTGGACCAAGTTCCTGGCTCCTCGCTTTGGAAACACACTCTGTCTTTTGGTTCTGTGCCCCTGTCAGGCCTAGAAGCTAGCTCTCAGTGAGCCGGGGGTTGGGGCTGCCTTTTTGGTTGCTGTTGTGTCCAAGCAAGAACTCGTTGTGGCATAGTGTGTAAAGCCACTGACTGTGAGGCCAGCATCTGGTAAGAATGCCAAGAGTCCTGGCTGCTTCACTTCCAATCACGCCCCATGCTTATGCACCTGGGAAAACCGTGGAGATGGCTTGGGTGCCGATGTTCTTGGCACTCCAGGCTCCTAACTTTGGCTTGACTCAACCCTGCCTATTGTGGCCATTTGGGGAGTGAACCATTGGATGGAAGCTCTCTCTCTCTCTTTTTACGTCTACTGTGCCTTTCCAGTAAGCAAACCTATATATATATATATATATATTTTTTAGTTATTCGTTTTTATTGGAAAGGCAGATCAGGTTTACAGAGAGGAGAGACAGAGAGAAAGATCTTTCATCTGCTGGTTCATTCTCCAAATGACCACAATGGCTGGAGCTGATCCCATTCAAAACTAGGGACCAGGAGCTTCTTCTGGGTCTCCCACATGGCTGCAGGGTCCCAAGACGTTGGGCCGTCCTCTGCTGCTTTCCCAGGCTATAAAATGGATGATAAGTGGAGCAGCCAGGAAATGAACCGGCACCTGTATGGGATCTTGGAGGTTGCAGGATGAGGATTTAGCCTTGAACCATTCTGCTGGACCCAGTAAGTAAATATTTTTTTCTTTTCTTTTTTTCTTTTATAAGATTTATTTATTTTATTGGAAAGTCAGATATACAGAGAGGAGGAGAGACAGAGAGGAAGATCTGCTGTTTCACTCTCCAAGTGCCATATTGGCCGAAGCTGAGCTGATCCAAAGCCAGGAACCAGGAGCTCCTGGCTTCTTCTCTCACATGGATGCAGGGTCCCAAGGCTCTGGGCTGTCCACTGCTTTCCCAGGCCACAAGCAGAGAGCTGGATGGGAAGCGGGGCTGCCGGGTCACAAAATGGTGCCCGTTTGGGATCCCACCATGTGCGAAGCAAGGACACTAGCTGCTAGGCTATTGCATAGGGCCCCACACTTTGGCTTTGAAAGAGGAAGTCCCCAGGTCCATCATGTGTGAAACTCCTTCTCTTTGGTTGCTAGCGTTGTCACTGCGAAGTGAGGATGAACAGGCCATTGTGGGAATAATTAGGATGCCAATATCAAAATCTTAAATATATGCACATGTATACACATACCTTCCCAAATGCCAAGAATGCATTTCCAAGGAACAAAGCACTCAGACGTGGCTAGAATGACCCCATTCAGATGTGTCCCTCACTGATCTTCTTGTTAGATAAGGTTTTATTCATTTTTATTGGAAAGGCAGCTTTACAGAGAGGAGAGACAGATCTTCCATTTTCTGGTTTACTTCCCACTACGCTGCAACGGACATTGCTAAGCTGATCTGAAGCTGGTGGCCAGGAGTTTCTTCCAAGGACCTAGGCCATCTTCTTCTGCTTTCCCAGGTCATAAGCAGGGAGCAGGATGGGAAGTGGAGCAGCTGGGATGTGAACTGGCACCCATATGGGGTGTCAACACTACAGGTGGAGGATTAGCTGGTTGAACCCCCCGCGTGGACCCCTCCTCCATTGATCTTGGGTGAATCTGCAGTCTGTATGTCGGATGGATTCCCGGTGGTGGCTTGGGTCGCTTCCCCTGGGGAGTGCTGGGTGGCTGTGAGGGAGGGGGGACAGGGCCAGGTGTAAGCCAGCAGCCCAGAACTCCATCCAAGTCTCTGATGGGCATGTTGGGGATTTGAGTCCTCCCAGGGCGCGCAGCAGCAGGAAGCTTGGTCGCAAGCTACAGGGACTCCTGTAGGGAACTCGGACATTGTCACAGTGATGTGCTGGACACCTGCCTCTGGAGGACCCACTTCTAAACAGAGCTGTGCTGCATATGGGCTGTGGGCGTTATATCCCATTTCATCTCTGAGTCCTCCAGGGTGTGGGCAGGCAGGTGTTCTGTCCTGTTTAACAGGAAGAGGCTCCCCTCCTGGCAAGCAGCCCCTGGCTGGGCAGCAGCCCCAAACCTCCCCAACACCTCCACCACCCCCTTGCTTCGGCAGCTCAGGCCCCAAGACCAAGCCTGGCAGAGGGAAGCATTGCATGCCATGACCTGATGCCGGAAGCTCTGGGGAACCAGGAGTCCTTTGTCCCTCCCTCCAGTGACTGCTCAAGGGACACACAGTGGGAGCATGGGAGGGGTCTGCTGGCTCTGATGGCCCCAGGAAGAGGTCAAGCAGTAGGTGGGTGCAGGCCACTGGGCTGCTGCATGTGGGCAGCCCTGAAATCTTTCCCTCTGGCCTTTCCGTTGTGATCTTTGCTGCCTTCCATCATGCCCTGTGTACTTGGCTTATTTCTTGGTCCCTCTTGTGTCTCTGGAGTTGGCTGGCCATTTGGCCTGGTGCCTTTTTTTTTTTTTCTTATGATTTGAGTCTGCTTCTCCCCAGAGCTCTGGTCTGGCCACCTGCGTTGCCAACCTTTGCGGCCCTGGCTGGCTAGTCGCTTGAGCTCTGCACCTTTTGAGCCTTCGCCGTTTCTGACACCTTCACGGGCACGGTTCTCGGGCGTCCTCGACTGCAGTCAGAGATTCTATTCAGGCCTCCTCCTTTCGTTCCATGTAACGCTGTCACCATCTGTCCGGTGCTCAGGCCAAAAACCTGGGTGTTTTCTTCCATCTCTTCCCCCCTCTCTTCTCTCATTCTCTTTATCTCTCTCTCAAACACCTTCTCCTCTCTTCTTTCTCGTCTCCCCTCTCTCCCTTCTCTTTTCCCTCTCTTCCTCCCGTCTGCTCTTCTCTCTCCTCCTCTTTCTCCTTTATCTCTTGCTCTAGTCCTCTCTCCCCTCTCTCCTCTCCTTCTCTCACTCTCTTGCTGTCTCTCCCTCCTCTGTTGTCTCTCCTCTCTTCTTCTCTCCTCCTCCTCCTCTCCCTTCTCTCTCACCTCCAGAACTGGCAGCATTCTCCCTGCAGGAGGTGAGACTGGGCTCACTTTAGCCATCTTTGCCTGTGGTCACCATCCAACGCAGGTTGCCACTGTCTGTCACTTGTTGCTGCGACAGCTGTCCCCGGCCCACCCCTCCTGCCCCTGCTCTGCGATGCTCCCTCTCCTGTCTGCCAGCCAGTGAGCACGTGGGACTTGCTATAGGAGTATGGGAAAGACTGGGAATGGACACGTTGCGGACGAGGCAGAGGTGCATGGTGGGCGCAAGCTGGGGGCTTTTCGAGCCTCTGGTTGGGAGGCTGTGCCCCGCCTCTGCGGCAGCCTCCTTTCTCTTCCGTGGGAGATGAGTGAGTCAAGGGTGTCTCCAGGGCTGGGGCTGGGAGCGTGACTTTAACTGGGTCTTTGGAGAGTGCCAAGAGCTGTTTAATCCGCCTCATCTGCCCTGGGCAGCTGTTTTCCATTTCTTCCTTGGCACATCTCAGCTGTCCCCAGAGGGGCCTGGGAGAGCCGCAGCAGGGTGGGAGCCCCATAGCATGCGCCCTGGCGGCCTGGCCTGCATCTCTGAGTGCTTGAATCCTTGCAAGGTCTTGGGTGGTCTTGTCAACTCCCTCTGCTGGGCTGGGCTGGGTTGGAAGAGTGAAGCCTCATTCCTGCCCTTTGCAGACTGAAGTGTGGGGTGGATTGGGGGTGGGTAGCTGTGTCTGGAATCCTCTGTCTCCTTTTGTCTTCCTCACTGCATGGGGACTTGGAGTCTTCTCTGGATAGAAAGGCTGCGGACGTGTTGGGAGACGCCCCCTGCTTGGTGAGGGGCCAGCCTGGGGTCCTGTCTCCCAGTAGGGGAGTGGGGCTCCCTGGTTACCCTCTCTCCCTAGGAGAGGGAGAATCAGGGTGGGGGCTAGTCTTCTGGCAAGCAGGCAGTTGCTGTGGTTCTGTAGATTTCTTGATTTTATTTATTTTTTTCTTCTAGTCCAGGAAACTTACCAAGTTTGGGCCCAGGGGTGTGCATTTCCCACCCTCTAGCAAAAGCTTTTGCTCTTCCAGCTCCGAATGGAAGCCACAGAGGCTATAATTACACTGGCATCAACGCAGGCGCCTGCTGCGAGCAGGGATGTGCACCTGGGGAGCGTGCACGCAGCCGCAGCAGCCGGTGGCCTCAATTAGCTGCTGCTCCCTTTGCCCGCTCCTCTCCTGAGCCCATCCTGCTTGGCTACCCTGCTGCTTGAGCCCTGGTCGGATCCTCACTCACTTCCCCTCTCTGGTCCTGCCCATGGAGGCAGGGTCCCTATTTTAACCTTCTGTGCTGACATGCATTTTCGGGTCTTGGCCTCAGGGTCATGCTTCTCTCGTTGGCAACCTGATCATCTCTGGCCGCAGCTAGCTAGGCCAAGGGCTTTCAGTTCCCCCCCTTCCAGGAATGCCCATGTCTGCCTCAGGTTCCAGAAGGTTCACTCCCAGCTGTTAGGGTCAGTGAAGGAAGTCATCGGGTGAGGATGGTTATAGCACAGAGTGGGGTGACCTGGACTAAGGTAGTGGCAGAGGTGCTGGTAAGAAGTGGTTCCCGGGTCTTGTTTCCATGTGGGCAGTTGGATGACGGGTCTGGGATTCAGGGAAGAGGTCCAACACTGGCGATCTGAACCTGTGAGTCCATAGCGTCTTGGTCACATGTGAGGCTACAAGTTGAGTCCTAGGGAACAGGTGCAACGTTGAGAAGAGGGCAATGAGCCCTGGGTGGGGGAAGACAGGACTTATAAAGCAGGCTTTGCAGAGGGTGCTGGGCATCCGGCAAGGAAGGGAGCCAGGTGGGCAAGGGTGAGCTCTGTGCCCAGGGCTGCTGCTGCCAGGCTGGGAGTGGGATGTCTCAGGGGCATCTGACGTGTTATTTCCTCCTCCCCCTCTTCATTCCCCTTCCTCACCTTCTTGTCCAGCACTTGGCTGTGTGTGGAGGTGGAATTCTAGCTTTAATGATCCAGTGGTGAGAATGCGGGGAGCCAGGTGCTACATGTTGCTCTCACCTGTGTCCCTCCTGCCCAGCGTGCCATTCAGGGCACCCAGAAGAGTGTCTGGGGGTGATGAGTGGGTGAAAGGGCAGAGCTGGTACCTAGAATAGGGTGAGGAGTGATGTCGCTCCCGCTCTGGTTTGCTGCCAGCGTACCTGATGAGCTAGGGATGGGCTCCTGCCCACTCCAGGATTTGGTCTCCCTATCTTGGGGCGGCGGGGGTGGGGGGAGGTCTTAGGTAGGAAGGCTTTGCAGAAATGGGTGCCTGTCCCTTCTTTCTGCCAGTCACTAGGACTCTCTAGGTGGGGATCAGTTGACAGTGCAGGGGTAGGTGGGCCTCGTGATGAGTGTTCCCCCCCAGAACAGCTGGAGCCTGGCAACTGCTGGGAATTCTGCTCTGTGCCCGTGGCTTTCTGCTCTGTGGACTGTGGCACAGATTTTGCAGTAAAGATTATCGTTGGCACAGCTCATGATGTGTAATGGCTTAGGCTGGGCCAGATGCCAGCCTGAGCACCTTGGGCACCTGTGGTTTAATCTTGTGAATTCTCACCACAAATTTCAGGTGCAGATCCTGTGATATGACCACCGTTTTACAGACAAGGAAACGGGGGCAGAGAGCGTGCACATGCAGGCCTGTCAATCCTTGGCAGCTGTGTCCTCCCACCGCAGGCCTCTGACTTCTCATGCTCTCTAAAGATCTATTTATTTGAGAGGTAGAGTTACAGAGAGAGAGAAGAAAGAGAGGTGAGGAGAGAGATTCCATCTGCTGGTTCATTCCCCAAATGGAAGAGGAGGAGAGAGAGAGAGATTGATTCCATTTGCTGGTTCCCTCCCCAAATGAGTGCAACACCAAGAGTGAGGCCAATCTGAAGCCAGCAGGCAGGAGCTTCTTTCCTGGTCTCCCATGTGGCTGCAGGGTCCCAAGGCTTTGGGCCATGCTCTGTTGCCTTCCCAGGCCACAAGCAGTGAGCTGGATGGGAAGTAGAGCAGCTGGGAGTGGAACTGACATTCATACGACTTGACAGATGAGACAGCTTAGCCAGCTGCGCCTCTGTGTCCGCTTCTGACGGCTCTTCCTCCACACCCTTCTCCTCCAGGGACAGGGGCAGACCCAGCGGTCAGCGCCAAGAGCAACCACTGCCTGGACGCAGCCAAGGCCTGCAACCTGAACGACAACTGCAAGAAGCTGCGTTCGTCCTACATCTCCATCTGCAACCGCGAGATCTCGCCCACCGAACGCTGCAACCGCCGCAAGTGCCACAAGGCCCTGCGCCAGTTCTTCGACCGCGTGCCCAGCGAATACACCTACCGCATGCTCTTCTGCTCCTGCCAAGACCAGGCATGTGCCGAGCGCCGCCGGCAGACCATCCTGCCCAGCTGCTCCTACGAGGACAAGGAGAAGCCCAACTGCCTGGAGCTGCGCAGCGTGTGCCGCACCGACCACCTGTGCCGGTAAGGTCATGGCCAAGGTGCTGATAGGTCCGAGCCAGCTCCCTCCATCCCGAGGTGTGAGTGGGGAGTGGATTCTGCAGCCTGGTAGTATTGGGCTTGCATCCTGGCTTGATGACTTGCTAGAGTTGACGCAGTTTTCTGGGTTTCCATGCCTTCACCCCCTGAGACAGGAAGAGCGGCGTCCTGTAGAGTAACGGTGAAGCATTTAATGACGTGTCCAAGGCTTGGCACAGGAGTGGCGGGCAGTCAGGTTAATCAGTCAGTGCAGCCTCATGACTGAGAAATGTTTTTGGGTTCCAACGGGTTGCAGTCTGGCTCTTCATCAGTTCTCATGTTTCTCCTGTCGGTTGTGTACTAGTCTCCATCGAACCCCTGTTGTGTACAGTGTTGGGTTTGAAGGCCTGCTGTTGTTGAGGCGAATTTGAAGCTCTTGCAAGGGGCACCCAGGTTCAGTGGGATGATGCTGAGGGTCCCTAGAAGAGGCAGTATAGGGGTGGCACTGGCCTCTGCCTGGGTGCTCAGGGTGGGAGGGTCTTGAGATGAGCTTGCACGTAAGGCAGGGGCTCTTGGGGTGTGGGTCCTGGTGGGAGGTTGGTGTAGAGATGGCAATTTGCTGCCCTAGGTGATGGTGTTTATGGATTTTCTGCTGTGTGCTGCATACTACTGCCGTCTCACTTAGTCCCTCAGTGGAGGGTTAAGGAAGGCGTTTGTGTCAGCTCTGTGTGTTAGGTGAGAAGACGGGGTGGTGACTGGGTGATGTTCATTTCCATTCTGTATTGGCCACACCTCATCCTGCATGGAGAGCTCCGTGTGTGGGGAGCTGTCCACTGTTGAAAGAATAAAGACTACTGAGCGCTATGGAGTCAGAAGGTGGAGGTGATGCAGGACAGGCGTCCCTTTGGCTGTGACTGGGGTTAATTGGCCTTACCTGTGCGGTTTGGTTGGGTGCCTGAACCTAGCCTCTGAGGTCAGGTCCCCTATAGCAGGGCAGGAGGGAAAGCTTGATGGGTCCTGTACTTCCTTGAATATGGGGGAAGAGCACATGCTGATTCTTAAGTTCTCTCTGTTCTAAATGCTGAAACAACCTCAGCAACACATCAGGCCCAGAGACAGGGCAGATGAGGAACCAGCCTTGAGGTGTGTGTCACTCAGGGGCTCATCCATGCTAGGGCATAGGCCAGTGCCCCCACAAAACTGGGGGACTTTAAGAGGTTGGTGCTGCGGTCTGGGAGTCCAGTCTGAACTTCCTGACTCCCTCATTGTTGGTGTGCAGGTGGAGGGAGAGAGAACAGGGTGTTGTTCTCTGGTGAGGTGGAGGTGTTTGGAGTTGGCTCAACTGGATGGTTTTCTTTGTTTTTCTGGAGGTGATTGCTGTGGTCTGTGTGTGGCAATGTTGGGAAGCGGGGCCTGGTGCATAGGGTCGGGTGATGGGGCAGAGGGGTGGCTGGTGAGGGAGCCCAGCCTGCTCCCTCTTCTGACGGCACTTGTTTGTATTTCCACCTGAGCTATCAAGGAGCATGGGACCTTTACCAGGAGCCATGCAGATGTCAGCATTAAACACTTGGGTTTCCCAGGCCTGTGTCAAACAAATCCTGCTCTTTTTAAAATTAAAAAAAAATTAAAAAGAATTGTAAAGATCTGTGACACACACACGCACACACTCAGGGCTCTCATCTGCTGGTCGACTTCACAGATGCCCACAGCAGCCAGAATTGGGCCACAGTTGAAGGAGTGCTCTGTGAGCTGCATCTGGGTCTCCCATATGGGTGCAAGGTCCCAAGCACTTGGGCCATCCCCCTCTGCTTTCCCAGGCCATTAGCGGTGAGCTGTATCAGAAGTGGAGCAAGTGGGATTTGAAATTGGTACCCATAGAGGGTAGTCTGATGCACCACTGTGCTGGGCCCATGGTGTGGCCTTTTAATGTATGTATAAAATGAGTATTGCTCATGTTGGAGTAGATTATACATAATTCACATATGCCTCGCTTCAGAGTTTGTTTGTGTTGGTGACATTCAAAATCCTCTCTGTTAGCTATTTGGAAAAACACAGTTAATTGTTGCCAGCCACAGTTATTCCTGTGTGCTGTGGAGCAAGGAATTACGGCTTCCATCCAGCCACACCCAGCACTCCGTAATAGTTCCCATTACCTCCCTTCCCACACATCCCCTGGCCCCTGCAACCGCAATTCCATTCGCTGCTTCCACAAGGGCAGCGTTTTAGCTTCCACCTAAGAGGGAGGACACGCAGTTCTTGCCTGTCAGTGCCACCCTCATTCTCCTTTACACCATGACCTCTAGTTCCACTTACGTTGCTGCAGATGGCAGGTTCTTGCTTGCTTGCTTTTATGGCTGAATAATATTCCATTCTGTATCTAAAGGTTGCGTTTTCTTTATCCGTTCACATGTCAGAGGCCACCTTGGTTGATTCCACATCCTGGCAGCTGTGAATGGAGCTGTAGCAAACACAGGTGTGTGGGTGTCTCTTCATGCCCCTTTGTCATGTTCCTAGAAGTGGGAGACTTGGAGCTCAGGAGAGCTCTGTTGCAGATTGTCTGAGAAACCTCAGTACTGTTCTCCACTGCGGCTGCGCTAATTTACGCTCCTGCTTGGCATCCTTGCCAATGCTGGTTCTTTCTTGTCCTCGTGGTACCAGTCATGCTGATGGCAGGGAGGAGGCGGTTTCTCCTTGTCACTTTGATTTGTACTTCCCCAGAGGCACGTGTGATGTAATCTCTATAGTCTTTACAAATCACTTGTGTCAGGTATTTTCTATAGTAGCCCCAAAATGGGGATGGGCCCTGTCTGACCTGTGGACTGCCTGCCGCCTGTGACATGATCTCTCTTGGCCCAGCCAAGGCGCTTGCAGGCGCGACTCGAAATCCACTAAGCCCCACGACAGGCTGAGTTTCCAGTTGATAATTCTGTGTGGCCTGTAGATGCTGCTTTTAAAGATCCAAATAGTCCTTGGCAGAAAGGATTGAACTTGAACCTGAGGGAGAAGCCCAGAAGAGGCAGAGACCTGGGTGAAGAAGTTCACACTATGGCCCATCTCTCCCATGATCCTCAACCCTGCTCAACACGCTTACCCATGTGCAGGTTGAAAGCACAGTCCTGGGAGGGCCGGCGTTCAAGCCGAGTAGATCTGAAGCTGGTTAACTTAACACGCCTGCGACCCATGCCTGAGTGCTTGGGTTTGGTATCTGGCTGTAAACCCCTGCCTCTGGCTCCCTGCTCATGTGTGCTGTGGAAGGAAGGGCATGGTGATGGTTCAGGTAGCTGGCTTCCTGCAGACCCATGTGGGAGACCTGGAGTTTGGGTTCCTGTCTCCTGGTGTTGGCACCATTGCTGCCTCTCAAACAAGCAAAAAGGGCCATAGGGAAGGGATGAGGGTGGAACATGCATTTTTAGGTGGGATGATTGGAGACAGGCACTGGGGAGAGCAGAACCCGGGGTGCATGGTGGCAGCAGGTGGCAGGTGGAAGTGGCCACCTGCTTTCTCTCAAGGCTTCAGCCGTGTTCTGGTGGGTGCACCCAGCCTGGATAGCCTCATCCTGTGCTCAGGAACCCTTTCCCTGCTCTCCTTAGCCGTCTCCAAGGACCTCCGGGCTCCTCTGTGTGTGTGTGGTCCTGATCTGTCCAGGTGGTCTGCCTTTTCCTCTGACTGGCAGAAGGGAGGAGCTTCCTTCCTTCCTTCTCCTGCGGGCGAGTGTGAGCCACTGACCACATGGATCCCCTACTCAGCAGCACCTGGGACAGTGCCAGTCATAGCCTGTGGGGGACAGAGCAGGAGGCCTGGGCTTAGCCATCCGTGGTGCCCTTCCTCTCCTAGGGGTTGGTACCCTCCAGACCAGGACAGACAAGTGTGCTACAAGTAGGGTACTGTTTACTGTGAAAAATGGGAATGCCCCAGGCCGAGGTGGTTGGAACAGGAACTGGAGACGCCTTGGAGCCTTCCTTTCCAGGATGGTTTCATGAATGGAAGCAATTTTGAGTTGGGGTTTGGGAAACCAGGGGTGCCCTTCTGTAACCCCCTCGCTCCTGAGCCAATAGTGTACAGCGTAGCCCCGCTGGCCAGGCCTCCCCTTGCCTGGCTGTTTGCCTGTGTGGGCTGGGGTTTATCAATGCATGGCTTTTGGTCTGCGATCTTTGGGTACAGCTCTGCCAGAGCCATTGTCACCTGGCATTGCATTCAAGCAAGGTCTCTGATTGGCACGGTGTGGGGCATCACCAGTGGGATGTTTAATGGACTTCCTCCCGTGCTGCCTCTTGTCCAAGGAGCCGTGCTCAGACCAGGCTGTCTGCACACTGGGCCTTGGCCCATCGCAAGCACTCAGACATTCTCCCACGCTCTTAGGACCCAGGAGGGTGGTTTGGGGTCAGTGGCTCAGGGCTGGAGCTCCCAGCCGGGTGGAAATTCAGAAGCTGCTTGTTCAGTTCCACTGTCTTTGGAAGTTGCAGCCCCCTGGGGCAGGGGCATCCAACCTCTCCCTATGCCTGCATTGGTCTGAATCTTCAGGGCTGTGGACTCAGCTTGTGCAGGGCCTGGGAAAGCGCAGGAGGAGGTATTTCCACCCTAGTCATCTGATCACAGAGCTGGGAGAGCCTCCTATGGAATTTGGCTTGACGGGCATCGTCATCTACAGTTTGTTTATCTATTTGTTAACCACAAGCCTTGAGTTCAGAGCCTCTCCGCTTACACTCATTGCAGAGAGGGTCTCAGTGTGTGTGTGTGTGTGTGTGTGTGTGTGTAGCAAGGGGCTTCCAAAAAACCAGAAATTCTGGTGTCTTATGTGCTGGGCTGCTTTCAGGCCTCCTTGGGAAGGGGCTGTCCAATGTACCCCTCCGCCCCTGCCTCTTCTTTTGCCAAAAGGATATAAATAGCTCTGTGCTGGCCCCATGCCATCCCCTGGGCTGTAATTTAACCTCGGGCTGCTGACAATGGGTTTTAATAGAGTCCAGGCCGGAGCTGTCCCGACAGCTGGGGGGCCCCTGCGTGGTAGACAGCGTCCTTGTGTGAGAGGAAGAGAGGACATTCTATAGTGGGGCACAGGGAACTGGGCTCCCCTCCTTGGAGGTCATCACGAGGGAGTGGGGGGCCTGGGAGCCTCTGGCAAGGCACTGCCTCCTGCCCAGCCTGGGCAGCGTGCATGGCACACGTCTCGGTTTTGACTTTCGGCTCCATGGGCCTGTCTGCCAGCTTCTTCGTGGCTCTCTGAGAGCCACTGGCAGCTGTGGTGAGTGGATTATCTCCAAATGTCAGCGGATGATTGTGGGTGGAGCCCGGGATCGCTCCTCACTTTCTTTATGTGATGATCACTGTGGAAGGAAGCTTTGACACGAGGTCTCTGGCCTGGTAGTAATGGCATCTTCTGAGGAGAAGGGAGAAGAAGAGGAGGAAGCAGCTGTTGTTGGAAGCCTCTGGAACATACAAGTGGAGACATCCAAAGCTAAAAATTCTTGTTTAACTGGAAGTTGAGGAGAGAGGCATGAGTTTAGGGTAGAGACTATAGGAGTCAGGAACATCATGCCTAAGGAGCAGTGTGGCTTGGTCTGGTGTTAGGCACGTGGTGGGCACTTGTTTCTTTAAAGAGCATCTAAGCTTGCTGGGGCAGACCAGACTCAGCCATGGCACCTGCCAGGAGGAGGCTCTGCTCCATTCAGTGTCTTCAGGGTTGAGCTGCTTGGCTGTGGGCCTTCGGGAGGGGACGGTATGTGGACATAGGGCCAGGAAGGGAAGGCAGGACCAAGCATGGTGGGAAAGAAAGAGGAGGACTTGATGTATGTGGGTGGGACAGGTGCGAGACGGGAGATTTGGCACAGTTGGGCAGTCCTGGGCTTCCCACCTGCCCACACCCAAGTCTAGCAGGCACCAGGGTCTTCTCAGCTTGCTACTTCCTAGGGCGATGAAGGAGTCGGGGGTAGCCTGCCCTGGGTTAGGAGTTGTGTTAAATCCCTCACCATCAGCCTTCTGTAGCTGCAGTTTCTGTATCGCCTCACCCTAATGCAGATCGAATATAATGAAGCAAAAATTGCATGTGTGCTTAACATGGGCATTTTTGCTCATTATTATTCCTTAAACAATACAATATAGAACGATTTGCATAGCATTTTCATTGTGTTCGGGATTGTAAGTAATCTAGAGATGATTTAAAGCATATGGGAGGAGGTGTGTGGGCTATATGCAAATCTGTTTTTAAAATTCCTTTTCAGTTTATTTGGAAGACAGAGAGAGTCTCTTCCATCTGCTTACCTACTTCCCAAATGCCCACAGTAACCAGGGCTGGGCCAGGTCCTAGCTGGGAGCCAACAGCTCTAGCTGGGTCTCCCATGTTGGGGAGCAGAGTCCTCTTTTGCCTGCTACATCCCAGAGTGGTGTCCAGTAGCAGGAAGCTGGCATTGGGAGCTTATCCAGTCTCCTGTATGCCAGTGGGGACATGGGATGTCAACTTCCCATTCAGTGTCTTGGACGTCGTGATGAATGCCTGCCTCTTTTTCTTCTCTTTTTTGCTTCTGTGCCAATATCGTGCCATTTTATTTAGGGGGTTTGTGCATGCCCAGGCTTTGGTGTCCGTACAGGGCTTTGGGGTGGGAGTGTTGTAGAATGAGTCCCTGTGGATGTGGAATGTGTGTGTGTCCCCTCTGCCAGGAGCCAACTGGATGTTCTTGGTGGGAACTGGTGTGAGTAACCCCATCCTCTAGGAGGGCAGGTGTGGGGCTGGTCAGGGACGTTTGTTCCTCCGTTCCAGGGTGTGTACCGCCAGTATCCCGGCTGTTGGAGCATGAGAAAGGGAGATAGAGCCTGTCTCTCTTCCCTCCTGCCTCGCCCTCCATGTTCACTCTCTCTCCTTCCTTCTTTCTTCATTCTCAAAATAAAATTCACTTTCGTGTTCTGCTGCTGGTTACGAAAGTGAGATGTGCTCAGAAATAATCCTGGCCAGACAAAAGAAGGAATGGACTCCCAGCCCAGCACCCCAAAATAGGCCCCCTGTCTGCACATATATGTGTCATTTGAACAAAAGTGGCGATGCCAGCGATTTTTTTCCTCCAAATACAATGTTCACATTTCCCCATCTTGGTACACACGGTTACCTGGTTCTTAATGAACTAAGTAATCCCTTACAGTTTTTGCGTGCCCGTAGGTGGTTTGGGAAGTGTGTGTTTGTATACTCTCTGTTCACTCCTACTATTTATTTTCTTCTTATTATTATTTTTATTGTTATTTTTAATTTGCTTGAAAGGTAGAGTGACAGAGAGAGGAGGAGAGAGAGATTTCTCCATTTGCTGGCTCACTCACCTCATGTCTGTAGGCGATGGTTGAAGCCAGGAGCCTAGAACTCTTTCCAGGATGCCGACATGGGTGCAGGAGCTTTGCACTTGGGCCATTCTCTGCTGCCCTCCTGGGTGCGTTAGCAGGGGGCTAGATCGGAAGTGCAGCAGTGGAGAGTGGTGGAAGGGTGGCCCAAGAGCTCGGGTCATTGCTACTTACATGGGAGACCTGGATAGGGCTCCTGGCTTACACCTGGACCGGCTTTGGTTGTTGAAGCCATCTGTGGAGTGAACTAGCAGATGGAAAATCTCTTTTTATAGCTCTGCTTTTCAAAAATAAACCTTTAAACACAAGCCAGGTGGAGGTGTTGAGAGCAAGACCATGGTCACTTGGGACAGTCCAGGTTGTGGGAACTTTGAAATGTTCATGAAAATGAAATTCAAGCATTATTTTTTTTTGCAAACTTTATAAAAAGGTCTTATTCATCTGCAAGGCAGAGCAATAGAGAGAAGGAGAGAGAAAGAATTTTCCATGTGCTGATCCACTCCTCAGATGAATACAACAGCCAGTCCTGGGTCCAGCTGAAGCCAGAAGGCAGAAATTGTATTCAGGTCTCCCACATTGGGGAAGGGACCCAAGCACTTGGGCCATCCTCTGCTGCCTTCCCTGGTACATTAGCAGGGAGCTGGACCAGAAGTGGAGCAGTTGGGAGTTGAGCTGACACTCCTATATGGGTGCCAGTCTCCTCCCAAAGTAGCTGCTTTACTTTTGTGTCACAAAGGTTTGTGCAGTCCATGCTTAGTTTTTTTTTTTTTAATCGGAAATGACGTAATGAAAGTTGAACTGATCTGAAGCCAGGAGCTGTGGAGCCTCTTCCAGGTCTCCAAAGAGGGTGCAGGATCCCAAGGATTGGGCCATCCTTTACTGCCTTGCCAGCGTTAGATAGGGAGCTGGATGGGAAGTGGAGCAGCCCGGACATGAAGCAGCTGGGGCCCCGCAAGAGAGTCTCATGTGTCCCAGCAGAAGGGGCGGTAGGCTGGAAAGAAAGCTGCTGTGTTTCCTCCTGCCCCCCCCCCCTTTTTTTGAGATTTGTTTATTGAAAGGCAGAGTTACAGAGAGAGGGAGGGCCCCACGCTCCTGTTGTCCCTTTATGTGGCTTTGAGAGACATGGACCAAAGGGAGTCACTGTGAGTGAGTGGGTGGATAAAGGAGGGTGCCCGTTTCACAGGCTGGCGGTGCCTGCTGGCTGGAGCATCCTGCCCGGTCTGCTGCACCTGCTCTCCAAGCTTGGAAAGTATCCCTTCAAGCCAGCCGGGGTGGTTTATAAGAGGGGCTCCAGGGGTGGGTGCTTGCCTTGGCACACTTCATGCGGGTTAGACCGAGGCAGCCACACAGAGATCGCCAGAGATCAGGCCTTGATCTGTGAGGCTGCTATGGCCATGAGGACCCACCAGTTCAACCTGAGCCAGAGGTAGAGCAGCTCTTGAAAGATGAAGTAGCCAGAGCCTGGTGAGAGAGGTAGAGTTGTCTGTCCCTGGTGACATAGCCAAGCAAGACTGGGCTGCAGCTGGGGGAGGTGTCAGGTGTCCGAGCCCAGGACATGGCTTTGGCTGGAAGCTGTGGTCAGAAGGCCTGAGAGCAGTTGAACCTTCTGGCAGCCCAGACAGCCCCTGGCACCCTGAGGGCTGGGTAGCAAGGGAGTGGTGAAGTGGAGGTGTTAGGGGTCCTTGGAGTCCAGTATGCCCCACCCTTCCCGCCATCACCCCCTTTCTGCCTGAAGCTTTGGGTCTTCTCTCCCCTTTGGACCAACCTCCCAAATGTCAATGGCAGGGAGGAGGTGGGGGAGGAGCAGCAGGAATGATGACTTTGGGCCCCTCTCCTCCCCTCCCCCTGTGGCTTGTGCAGGAGCCTGGGGAGGGGGGGTGTTTGGCTTCCTGGACCTCAGTGGAGAATTCTGTGCCAGACAATCATCTTGGCGCTTTCATTGCCTTCTGATGCTCTTCTAACTGTGCGGGGTCGGCTATTAACTGGTCATCAAACCTCAGCCTCTAGCCCATCAATAGTCATAAAGTTGGGGAGATAAAAGCCATCAGTTTTCCATTATAGCTGAAAGCAATACTGTAGATAGCTATTTTTTTCCGAACGCGGCAGATAGATGTATTTTAACTAGAGCAGGGCTTCCAGAGGCCCACTGCCAGGGCTTGGGATAACCTGACAGCCGGTTCTGTAGCTGGGGCGTTGGCGGGGGGCTTTCTCTGCCTCGCACTCTTATTCTTTCTGCGTGTGCACATCTTCAGGCTGGGGGTGGGAGCCGGGCAAGGCTCAGACTTGGGACTTTTGCACTGTTGTGGCCTCGGCTGATCTTTTTCCGTGGTCAGATGCATGGAGCTATCCTCCGAGACCCTCCTCTGCTTGAGCCTGGCTATTTGAGCAGGTGCTTCCTTGGCCTGAGGGGAGCCAGTGCAAGGGGAGTGGAAGGTGAGAGGGGTGGGGGCCCGCAGGCTAGGTTTGTGTGGAGCAGGGTGCTGGGCAGCAGTGGGGGTGGCTGCCCTGATGTATGGTTTCTGGAAGCTGCCCGCACACAAGCCGCCCATTTGGAAATGGATTTTGCCATGAACCTGCCTGGCTGTGAGCAGCCGTCCGAGAAGTCCTTGGAATGAGCTTTTGTGGTTCTAGAAGAATCTGGAGCAGAGGGTGGTGTCTGAGACCCCCTGCCTGTCTCTTCCCTCAAGCTGGTTTGGGCAGCCACCAATCCTGGCCTTTCCCAAGGGATCACTCGCCCTTCAGGGAGACCTTGTAAGACCCATCACGCAGGCTGCCACTTCTTGAAGTCCTTCTCTGTTCATGGGCTCCCACCACGACCTGGACAGAGCTCCTCTGAGCACGAGTCACAGTCATCCTATACACAGGTCCCATTTCCCAGAAACTCTGGGGTTCCCTGCCACGCAGCAGGAAATGACCTGCTCGGCTCATGCAGCTGTCCTGCTTGGTCCTGTGCGATTCCTCCTGCCAGCCATGCAGGGGCTCCCCGATGGGTGCTGAGTCTCTTTGCACCCCACCGCTGGGATCACCAACCCCCTGTGGTTGTGAACTCTATGAATCCCAGACAGACCCTCCCTCCTTTTCCCCCAGACATCCATCTCCATCACATCAGGTGAGGCTGCCCTGCTGTGGGCTCCCAGGGACCAGCACTCAGGGCCTGCTCACCTGCTTGGCCAGCGCAGCCCTCAGCCAGTCCTGGGCGTCTCCCTCTGTGTAGCAAGGACTACATTTGAGCAGCCTAGGCCTCTGGGTCCTGCTGGGCACACTGGAAGGGTGTGGAAGGTGCAGGAGCACCTGCCTCCTGCCATCTTTGTTTTTTTCTGTCCCTCTGTTGCTCCTGTGGGGATGTGAGAACAGCCTGTCTCCGGCACCCTGAGTCCCTCTGGCCCAGCTGCTTGTCTGCCCACTCCTGCACCTGCCCACTCACACCTGGTGCAGTCAGCGGGTGTGCAGCTCTTGGACATTCTCTGTCTTTTTTGAAGATCTATGTATTAAGAGGCAACATTACAGAGAGAAGGGGAGAGAGCGATATGTATCTTCCATTTACTGGTTTATTCCTCCAATGGCTAGAGTGGGCAGGGCTGAGCCAGGCCAAAGCCAGGAGTCAGGAGCTTCATCCAGGTCTCCCACATGGAGCAGGGGCCCAAGCCGTGGAAGTGGAGTAGGCAGAACTCTGATCGCTGCTGCTCGGAGGGCATGCTGGCACTGCAGGTGACAGCTTAACTTCTTCTTCTTCTTCTTTTAAGATTTATTTATTTATTGGAAAGGCAGATATACAGAGAGGAGGAGAGACAGAGAGGAAGATCTCCCATCCGATGATTCACTCCCCAAGTGAGCGCAATGGCTGATGTATGCTGATCCGGAGCCAGGATCCAGGAACTTCTTCTGGGTATCCTACGTGGGTGCAGTGTCCCGAGTCCCAAAGCTTTGGGCCGTCCTTGACTGCTTTCCCAGGCAGCAGGGAGCTGGATGGGAAGTGGAGCTGCCGGGATTAGAACCAGCACCCATATGGGATCCTGGCGCGTTCAAGGCAAGGACTTTAGCCGCTAGGCCATGCCGTCCAGGTGAATTTTTCTTCTGCCATACCTTTCATTCTGTGTCTTGCCCCCTGACCCTTGAACTTTGGTCTTAGCAGAGCCCTGGTGGGCTGTGTGTGTGTGTGTGTGTGTGTGTGTGTGTGTGTGTGTGATGCATGAAGCACTCCCGTGGAGAAGCAGGTCACTTTCTTGGATGCCCATTTCTGCTCTGTGTTTCTTGTGCTTGTCACCAGTCACCATTTAAAAAAATTATTTATTTATTTTATTGGAAAGGTAGATTTACAGAGAGAAGGAGATACAGAGAGAAAAATCTGCCTGTTGGTTCATTCCCCAAATGGCTACAAGGGCCAGACATAAGCTGATCCGAAGCCAGGAGCCTTTTTCGGGTCTCCCACGTGGGTACAGGGTCCCAAAACTTTGGGCTGTCCTCGACTGCTTTCCCAGGCCACAAGCAGGGAGCTGGATGGAAAGTGGAGCAGCCAGGGCACAAATTGTGCCCACATGGGATCCCGATGCATGCAAGGTGAGGATTTAGCTACTGGGTCATCGTGCTGGGCCCCAGTCGCCATTCTCGTCCCACATTCATGAAGTGGCCTTGCTTGATGGATTATCTTAGTTCAAATTCTCAGACCCACCAGGTCCTGGTGCTCAGGCTTTCTGCTTGTGGAGGTTTCCAGAAGATTTGGGCTTGACTTAATGACCTTTGACCTCAGACGTCTCCTCTTCCAGTTGGCTGTGTGCCCATTGCATATGAGGAGGCCTCATGGGAGATGACTTGGTCAGTGCTGGCACAGGCAATGCCTGCATGGGATCCCAGGCCTCGATCAGGGATGAGGCACCCAGCCCTCTGACGTCAGTGGGAGATCGGATGTTCTTGTTATGGAGGTGGAGGCTGGGGGCAGAGCCAAGACTGAGGGCTCTGAAGGAGGCAGATGGGGTCTTGCCTGGATCTATCAGGGAGTGGTGGGAGCCTTCAACTGGTCATATATGCACGTGGGGACAGGTGTGGGAGAGCATTGCATGTGCAGTGGGGACAGAGGCCAGTACCTGCTGCACTCTGTGGGCCTGTCTCAGGCTGGCAGTCTGGAATTCCTTAGCATATAGATTTTATTTTTTCTTAACACTCTTTTTGTAAAACACTAACCTCAGCGAAGGGGGAAGGAGGAAGAAAATACGGGAAAAAAAAAAAGCTGAGTTCAGCAGCCGCGGTTTGCTGTATTTTTCATCTTGCATCAGCAAGTTGGGACCACAAATAATCTGGTCTTACATGCTCCAGCGAGGCAGTAGCTTACGCTTCCGCTCTCCTCCTGTCGTTGTCACCGTCGCTCCCTTCCTGGGCTTGTGGCACAGGTGTACCCCCACCATACACACACACACACACACACACACACACCCAGAGTTAGGTGGGAGGAGGATCTCCCCAGGGACGCACTGGCCAGTAAGGGGCTCGCTAATTAATTTCTGAATGAAGTGCTGAAATTGGCGACATTGGCTTTGTTAGCTGAGGGAAAATGTCACTTAGAATAGATGTCGCCCTGATGAATGGCGGCTACTGAGATGTGCTGGGCGCCCTTTAGTCTATATAATGAGGGAGAGGATGAGGGCTTGCAGAGCTGCTCAGCTAGCTGCCTGATAGGCAAAAATTGGTGTTGACACGGCTGACTCTGGAATGGAGTCTGGGGCATGGGATGGGAGCTCCCACCCCAGTGCTTTCCTTGGGGCCAGACTGCTCTGCTGGCTGTTCCTGCTTTCTGGCAGGTCTAGGGCTGTGGTGTGCAGGCTTCTAGTCCACTCTGTCCACATCTGTTTCCAGTCCCTGCCCTACAGCCCTTCAGGTCAACTGATTTTGGGAATCAGTGTGGTGGGACTGTTGCATGCGTCCTCTTGCATGTAAAGAGGAAAGATGCTCAGTTGGCGTATGCCAGATTCCTGTCTCTAGAAGGTGTTTTTGCAGGTGTGGGTTGGTCTGGTCTCCCTCCACACACTGTACTGAGTGGGTGTGCCAGACACACAGTCACAAAAGGGGTTGTGACATTCTCAGGTTATGGAGCTCAGGAGGCAAGCAGATGTTTGGGACTCAAATCCCATGCCCTGTCCCCATCTCCTTGTGCATGTCCACTGGTCTCAGAAGGACGCTTTTCTCAGCCCTGCTCCTCAGGGACCTGTTGGTCTCGCCTCTGTAGGTCCCCAAGGCACTTGCTCACACTTAGAGTGCTGCTTAAGGAGGTGTGTTAATTCTGTAGGCCACTGCGGCCTCTTTCAGCAAATGCTATTACCGGCAATAGCCACAGTTGTTTCCCAAGGTCCTAACAGCTACCGGGCAGCATGGGTGGAAGGATGAACGATGGTCTCATGTAGAGGGGAAAGTGAGTGTTGAGCTGTCCTCGGGCCCAAATGAGTGTGCCAGGGATGAATCTGTGGGCTGACAGCTAGGAGGGTGCCTGTAGTTGTGTATTTTCAAGGAAATATGTTAGAGTTCTCAGGCTTTTCGCTGCTTACGGGGAAGGTCTCCATGCTTCCAGGTATAGCATCCCATCCATCCATCCATCCATCCATCCATCCATCCACTCACCTACCCATCACCCACACATTAATCCACCAACCCACTCACCCATCCATCCTTCCATCTGCTTATTCATCCACTCACCCTCATACTTGATCTTTCACCCACATATTCGTCCAACCATTTGTCTATTCACCCCATCTACCATCCATCTTTATATCCACTCATCCATCCATCCCTTCATCTGTTCACCCCTACTTATTCAACCATCCATCCTCCATCCATCCACACATTAATCCATCCATCCATCCATCCATCCATCCATCCATCCATCCATCCATCCACTCATGTATCCCTCCATCCTATTCATTAACTCACCCATCCACCATCTACCCAGCTACCTACCCATCCACCTATGTATCTGCCTGCCTGTGCACCTCCAGCTTTTGCTCATCCAGCCACCCACCTTTCCCTTCTTTTCCTTCCCCTCCATCTAGTGGTTGCCAAGTCCTCATTGGGTGTAGATCACTTTTTTGGGCACTGAGGTTTCAGACATGAGCAAGATGGTTTCTGTTCTGAAAGAATCTGCAGTTTAAAGGGAGAGATAGGATGAAAGATACAAGATCATGGTGCTGGTGTGAGGCAGTGTAGTAACTGGAGCCTGCAAAGTGTGGCTCCAAGTTGGGGGTGAGACATCTCAGAAACATGTCTGGAACAGGTGTGTATAGGCAGGGTTCTGTAGAAGAGGTTTACTGAAAGACAAGTTTGCATGATGTGTTCCTGGCAGGCGGAAGGCAGCCCAGAATCAAGATGACATGAAACATTGTGGTGGGGGAATCATCGGTGCTGCTGCAAGACTTGGGGTGAGGGAGAAGGTCCTCAGATGGCGGGGCGAGCATCAGGTATAAAGACTAAAACTTGGTTGAGAATGGTACTTGGGCAATGGGATCGTAAGAGAAATGCTTCATCTTAGGATGACTTGGAGGGAGGTGGACCAGCTGCTTCTGGCATGGTGTTTTGTAGCAGAAGGGAGGGTCTCAGGGTGGGGAGAATGGGAAGGAGGAAAGAAACCCAACCTGAACCACCAACCAGAACCCTATCAGCATTCAGAGAAAGTTGAAAGAAATCTTTCAGCTGGCTGGCCACCTAGCTCAAGGCTAACCACAGTCTTAACACAATAATAAGTCAATCCTCACTGAATAATTAAATAGAGAGCCTTCATAAGTATTGACTTAATGTGACAGCAAGTCTATAGTGACTTGGGGTTTGCTTATGTAAACACAATCTCTTGTTCAGCTTACTTAGCAGTTCAATGAAATAGAACAGTCCTTCAATTAAAATCAAATGATGCATACATTTAATTCTTTTCTTTCTTACTGCGTAATAATAGGTTTGGAACCTGGTGAAGGGATAGGGGAAATGGAGATGAGAGGGCATGCCCAACACCTGTGTTTGGAGGATATGAAGAGGTGTGTCCAGCAGTGTCTCTTGTAGGTGACCTTAGTGCCTACCTCCGGTGTCCATGGTGGCAATCCAGAGGGCTTGGGTTGGTCTCACTTCACCCAGACCCTCTGGACCCACTGTTCTGGATCCTTGATGGGGTTTAGGGTCTGGCTGATGGCTTCAGTCAGCTGGGGTCCAGTGGCTCTAGCCACGGTCCTTTGCCCATGGATACCTTCAGGGCTCACCCAGAGTGTGATGGGTGCCAGGTGAGCTTCTGGGAAAAAGTGGGTGGGCATGTGAGAAGGAGGAAGGTGGCACACAGGGATCGTAGGGTTTTCCCAACGGGCATACCAGTCCTGCAAGCGGAGGCTGATTTTGCTACACAACTGTGCCAACCTGCATAATGACAATCTTAATGCCACTTTATTAATAGGGAGTAGCTTCCTTTTTGAAATTTACCTTTGGGGGGGCCAGTACTTTGGCTCAACTGGCTAAACCTCCACCTCTGAGCAACACTATGGCTGCTCTACTTCCCATCCAGCTCCCTGCTTGGGAAGACAATAGAGAGTGACTCAATGTCTGGGGACCCTGCACCCACGGGGGAGACCCGAAAGAAGCTCCTGGCTCCTAGCTTCAGATCAGCTCAGATTCAGCCATTGCAACAACTAGGGTAGTGAACCAGTAGATGAAAGAACTTTCTCCCCCTCATTTTCTCTGTAAATCTGCCTTTCCACCTGCAAGCATCAGGATCCCATATGGGTGCCAGTTCATGTCCTGGCGGCTCCACTTCCCATCCAGCTCCCTGCTTGTGGTCTGGGAAAGCAGCAGAGGATGGCCCAAAGCCTTGGGACCCTGCACCTGTGTGAGAGACCTAGAAGAAGCTCCCAGCTCCTGGTTTTGGACGACTCAGCTCCAGCCATTGCGGCCACTTGGGAAGTGAACCAGCAGATGGAGGATTTCTCTCTCTCTCTCCTCTCCTCTCTGTAAACCTGCCTTTCCAATAAAAATAAATAAATCTAAAAGAAAATAATTGTGGCAAAATACATGAACATCAAATCGACCCTTTTAACCATTTTAAAAATAAAATTTATTGATTTTATTTATTTAAAAGGCATATTGATGGGAGGCAGAGGGAAAGAGTTTCCATCTGCTGGTCAACTTTCCCCATTCCCCTAAATGGCCACATCAGCCATTCCTGAGCCTGCCTGCCTGCCTTCCTTCCTTCCTTCCTTCCTTCCTTCCTTCCTCCCTTCCTCCCTTCCTCCCTTCCTCCCTCCCCTCTTCCTCTCTCCCCTCTTCCTGCCTTTCCTTTCCTTTCCTTTCCTTTCCTTTCCTTTCCTTTCCTTTCCTTTCCTTTCCTTTCCTTTCCTTTCCTTTCCTTTCCTTTCCTTTCCTTTCCTTTCCTTTCCTTTCCTTTCCTTTCCTTTCCTTTCCTTTCCTTTCCTTCCCTTCCCTTCCCTTCCCTTCCCTTCCCTTTCGTTTCCTTTCCTTCCTTCCTTCCTTCCTTCCTTCCTTCCTTCCTTCCTTCCTTCCTTCCTTCCTTCCTTCCTTCCTTCCTTCCTTCCTTCCTTCCTTCCTTCCTTCCTTCCTTCCTTCCTTCCTTCCTTTCTTCCTTCCTTCGTGCCTGGGCCTGCTGGCACCTCCTGGCTGGGCAAAGAGCTGTGCACAGGTGCTTAGGATGCTGGTGGACATGCAGTGGATGATGGCGGGTTTCAGTTTTCTGGAGAGGAGTGGGCTGCTGCTGTCTGGTGGTCTTGGAGGAAGTGGCTAGAGGGGGTGGTCAGGCTCTGACATGGCATAGCAAAGGCAACCAGGAATGCCTGCTGGGGCCTGGCTCGTTAGAACCACACAGGATGCCTGTGCAACAGCTGGGGTTGGGATTATTGGCAGGTGGTAAGACTGCTATGCTGTGATGGACATGGGTAGGGGGTGTGATTCAGGAGGAAAAGGCATGCAGCTGCACCTTGTGCCTGGCTCTTGGGAAGCCACCAACCCTGGCCCCAGTCCCTACACTTCCCCGTCCACCTTCCAATCTCCCTAGCTCCCAGGGGGACCTGCCTCAGGCAGAGGAGGCAGGGAAGGCCACCAGAGGCAATTCCTGTTTCTTTCATTATGTCCCCTCCTGCCACAGGTCTCGGCTGGCCGACTTCCACGCCAACTGTCGGGCCTCCTACCGGACGCTCACCAGCTGCCCCGGGGACAATTACCAGGCCTGTCTGGGCTCCTATGCGGGCATGATCGGTAAGTCCTTCCCTTCCACATGTACGCTGCACCCTGAACGTGGCCTTTGCTACTGCAGACCAAGAGCTGTGAGAGGGACTTGAGGGAAGACATCCCTGCTTGGAGGAGGAGGAGGAGAAAGAGGAAGAGGCCCCATCCCCTTTTCCTGGGGGAAGGGAAACCTTTATAAAGCTTTTGTGTAAGAAGAGATTGCATTGGTTTGATTTGTGCTGAGCAGTTTGCGCGAGTAGTTTGATCAATGCTCTACCTGGACAGGGTGTGTGGGTCAGCATTCGCATTTCACAGATGAGCAGACTGAGGCCCAGGGAAGGTGCCTCATTGGCTCAGCTTGTGCCCACACGCTCTGGGTTCCATACCTCCTGGCCGTGAACTTGTGGCTTCACCATGGCCCCCTTGCTCATCAGTGGAGGAGAAAGCAGGGTGCCTCTCTGCCCTAGTTGGGGTGTGGACCTGCTGGGGTGTCCCCTCCACTCTCTTGTCCCCTCACTGTGCCTAGCCCTGTGCCCTCTGCTGAGCCCTGTTAGTTGTTGGGATAGCAATGCTCAATAAGAATTGTGCGTTGGGATGCATGGGTGTGCGTGTGCACAAGGGGGTCTGGGGTCCAGAGGCAAGGCCCCACTGCTTTCCCGTTCTTCCCTTCTCCCGGCCAGGTTTTGACATGACTCCTAACTACGTGGACTCCAGCCCTACGGGCATCGTGATATCCCCCTGGTGCAGCTGTCGCGGCAGTGGCAATGCAGAGGAGGAGTGTGAGAGGTTCCTGAGTGACTTCACAGAGAACCCGTGCCTCCGTGAGTTGGGGATGCTGTGTGGGAGCCCTTGGGTGCACCCCAGCATTTACCTCCTTCTTTTTGCCTTCCCTGCGACAGGTGGTGGTGGTGGTGGTGGTGTGTGTAGCTCTTGGAGACTGACTCCAGAGCAGTCAAGTTCATCACGGTGGCCTTGAGCATGCGTTGAGTGAAGGATGAAGGTTAGGGGCTTCAGAGCAGCTGTCCTCTCTTCCCCTCTCCCTGTAATGCGTCTGTTTCCTCTGTAGCTGGTGACATCACCTTGACATCCCTGGGCCCCTTTCTCAGTGGCTAGAGAGCATGTGCATAGAGGGATTCAGCAGCCACAGCTCCGATCTTGGCAGGCTGACAGCCAGTGCTGCCTGGGCCGCATGGAGCTCCATCTCTTCTCCTCCTCTTCCTTGTGTCTGTCTGCCCCTCTGTCCTTCCCTCCTGCCTGTTTGCACATGTTGCGTGGATAATGCCTGTTGCTCATGAGCATGTGTGTCTGATGGAGGAGGCCTTAGGAGGACATCACAGGATGGGGGCTGGATGTCTCCATGCCTGAAGGCTTCTCAGAGGATGTGTAGCTGTTGGTGGGTGGATAAGGAAGGCAGTGGTTGCTTGAAGAGGCAGGGTCAGTGTCCCCTGGACTCCCCAGAAGCCCATGGAGGGAATTAGCCCAGCCACATGGGGTTGAACATTCAGTGCACGGGTAGGCCAGCGTCTGTATCCTAAAGTGTGGCCTGGCAGATCTGAAAATGGTGGTGGTGATGAGTAATGGGAGGGCCGTCAGCTGACCTTGCCCAGACAGGATCTGCCTCTCTGGGCAGTTCACCTGCTCCTGTGTGGAGATGGTGGGGTTAGGGACAGAGCTGCACCAGCAGGCTGCAGAAGCTGGGGAACCAGGGTAGGGAAGAGAGGCTGGTGGGGAGAGAGCTTCAGCAGGTGGCTCTACTGATGGCAGGTGGGGTGAGTGTTAGGAGGAGCCGTTGAGTGCAGAGTTAAGCGGCGAGATGGCCCTCCAGGTGTAGGACAGAGGTAGGGCTTGCTCTTGGCTCTTGGTGATAGGGTTCAAGCCTTGGGGACAGAGCCTGATGCCAGGAGCATGGTCTCCAGTGAGTTAATGCCCATGGCATGCGAGTTGGGGGGCAAAGAGAAGGGCTGGTCCTGGGGTCCTTGGAATGCCAGTGTTAGGGACCTTGCAAGTGTCTGGGCGTGGCTGAGGAGACAGCGGGCTCTGTGCCCAGGCACTGGGGGCTGAGAAGCTTCTAAGGAGGGGGGCTGCAGCATCGATATGAGGAAATAGTTTTCGCCATCCTGGCACTGCCCGCTGCCCGACTCTTCTCTTCCCCTCCTCTATCCTTCAGTCTTTGTTTGCTCTGGTGTCTGTCCCATTTTAGCCTACCTCTGGCTGCTCTCTTCTCTCAGTGGGTGCCCCCTCCTCCGAGGAAGGTGGTACGGTCAGGGTGGGGGCAGGTGCAGAGGTGATGGGTAGAGGGCCCCCTTGTCACTACATCCGCCTGTCTCGCATCCACACTCCAGGAAACGCCATCCAGGCCTTTGGCAACGGCACAGATGTGAACTTATCTCCGAAGAGTCCCCCCATTCTGGCTACCCAGGCCCCTCGGGTGGAGAAGCCACCTTCTTTGCCAGACGACCTGAGTGACAGCACTGGCCTGGGGACCAGTGTCATCACCACCTGTACATCCATCCAGGTGAGGACCGTGGGCCTGGAGCTTGGGGAAAGAGGGGAGGGTGCACAGTGAGCTGTGGGATCTGGGAGATAGCAGGAAGCCAGCAGCAGAGTGGGGAGCAGTTTGCATGGGGCCAGGAGGCAGCCCCAGAGAGCCTTCCCTGGAGTCTGGGAACCTGGGTGGTGGGGAAGAGCTGCAGGGGGTCATTTATCACCAGTTCGTTCATTTAGGTGTTCCATTTCACAAGTAGTTTTTGTTTCAGATTTATGTGTTTTTTAAAAACTTTATTTTTTATTGGAAAGTCATATATACAGAGAAGGAGAGGCAGAGAAAGATCTTCCATTCCCTGGTTCACCCTCTAAATGACCACAGTGGCCAGCACTGAGCTGATCCGAAGCCAGGAGCTTCTAATAAATCTCTCATGTGGGTACAGGATCCCAAGGCTTATGGACTGTCCTCGACTGCTTTCCAGGCCACAAGCAGGGAGCTGGATGGGAAGTGGGGCTTCTGGGATTAGAACTGGCACCACTATGGGATCCTGATGTGTGAAAGATGAGAACTTTAGCTGCTAGGCTATCACACCGGGCCAAGATTTATGTATCTGAAAGGCAGAACAATGTGGGGGGCGGGGGGAAGGAGAGTCAGTCCATCCTCTGGTTCCCTTCTCAAAAGGTGACAAGAGCCAAATCTGAAATCAGGGGCTCCACTCTGGTCTCCCACATGGCTGACAGGTGCCCGAGCACTTGGGCCATCTTTCCCTGCTTTCCCAAGCAATTAGTAGGGTGTTGGATCGGAAGTGGAACCCTTGGGACTTAAAAACCAGCACTGTTTATGGGATGCTGGCATCTTAAGCCATAGCTTAACTCATTGCACCCCGACAGCCAGTCCCTTGTGAGTGTTTGACACCTGCTACACGGCAGTACTGTATGAGACACCAGAGAAATGGAATGGTCACAGTTTGTTAACTGTAATTGCTGTGTCGTGTGCTAGTAGACTGTGCCTGCCTCATTGAATGTGCTCAGACAATGTTGGTGCTCTCGTTTCACACCCAGGAGACTAACCTGGAGGGATCAGGTGACATAGTTAAGATTACATTGCCAAATGTTCATTTGTCCATCCATCCACCCGTCCTTCCATTCATCTGCCCATCCATCTATCCACTCATACCCCAACCTGTCTGTCCTTTCATGTATCCATCCATCCATCCACCTACATTTTTTAAAGCTTTATTTTTTTATTGGAAGGACAGATTTACAAGAAGGAGAGACAAAGAGAATGATCTTCCAACAGCTAACTCACCCCTAAGTAGCTGTAATGGCCGGAGCTGAGTTGATCCAAAGCCAGGAGCCAGGAGCCTTCTCCAGCCTCCCACCTGGGTGCAGGGTCCCAAGGCCCTTGGCCATCCTTCACTGCTTTCCCAGGTCACAGGCAGGGAGCTGGAAGGGAAATGGGGCAGCAGGAATACTAACCAGCGCACATTTGGCATATGCAAGGCGAGGACTTTTGGCCCTAGTCCACCGTGCTAGGCCTCATCCAGGTCTTCCAGGAGTTTCTGGGGCATGCTGACGAAGAGGTGGCCACCTTCATGGGTTTTGTCATCCTTCTGGTCTTGTTGAGGGTAAACAGGCCTGTGGTGGTCCTGTCATGGGGGGCCCTGTGGCACTGTGCCTCCCCACTCAGCATCTCTGTGGGCTCTGTCTGGGAACCTGGTTCTAGGAGGGCTGCGTGTGTGTGTACATGCGTGTGCACACACACACACGCACGCACATGTATACAAACCAAAGGGTCCACAAGCCCCCAAAGGAGAGAAAAGGAATTTAGATGGAGACACTATCAGGGCGGGCCAGGGGTCCAGCCAGGATAAGGTGGTAAATGGGTGCAAGGCACGGTGGCTGGTTCAGGCAGGACTTGGGAACCTGAATGCTTCTGTCTCAGTCCCAGCTAGCAGATGGGGCCACAGCAATTAGGCTGGTTGGTGCCAGGCAGTAGGGACACGGTTCTCAATGGGATGACATGCTGGCTGAGGTCCATGGTGGGCATTCATGGGGCCTGTGATGAAGACTGGAGCCAGTCCTTGGGCTGAGATTCTCCTGTACAGGGCTGCATGCTTGCTACTGCCCCTCCCTGTCCCCAGGGCTCTGCTGCCCAGGCACTGCTGACCTCTGCAGCCTTGCCAAACTCAGCATGGAGTATCTGATGGCCTGCTCCCTGCACTGGACAGTTCTTAATTTCACTGGGCATGTTTGAATGAGCTACGGACAGGCAGGAAGGCAGGGGGCTTGCGGGTCCCAAGCCACAAACACATAGATAGTTTCCAGTTCAAGTTCATGGTAGAGTGATGGGCCGCTCAGCTGTTCAGAACATGTCCCCCATATGCCTCTCTGGGCCCTACCTGACCACTCCAGTACCTCATGACACTCCTTCCTTGCCAAGCGCTCCAATGGCTTGCACCTGGCAAGGTTGCCCGGCTGACATGCAGTGTGGCAAGTATCACTAATCAATCACAGCTCCCCTCCCCCACTGAGTCCAGACAAGGGTTCATTGGCATCTTTTTTTGGGACTCAGACGCTGTTCCTGGTCTCTGGTGTTCATTCATTCATTCATTCACTTGGTTTTGCATGATATTCAGTATAGCCCGTGCCGAGTTGCTGTTGGAAGCCACATGATGCTCAGGGCAAAGACAAGAGGATGTAGTGTTCTGCAGGTGCAGACACCTGCCATCGTTGATGACCGCTCATTGGTTGGGTTACACCTGTGTCCGTTGGGAGCTCATGGGAGTCAGGACTATGCTGTGTGGGGTTAATCCAGTGCTTCTTGTCATGTCCCCTGTGCCTGATGCCACCTGTGCACAGTCACTCTGCCCATTGGTCTTACCCAGTGCCTTCTGTCCCACAGGAACAGGGCCTGAAGGTCAACAGCTCCAAAGAGTTGAGCATGTGCTTTACAGAGGTGAGTGCACGAGGGTGGGACCTCGGGTCCGCCTCAGGCTCACATCCCCACCCTTGCCTGTCCTGCATAGGTGCTGGGGGGCAGGCAGGGGACAGGTGCACAGGCTGCAGCGTGGCCCTCGCCATCCCCCTGTGGGGTGGGTCAGGGGCAGAAGCCCTCTTGGCCCTTTCTTACTCTCGCCCACGAGCACATTGGGGCCTCTGCTCGGCGCTGGTTCTGGGCTGTTAGGAACATGGAGCGGAGGGAGGAGACACACATTAGCATGGCGGGTTTGGATACTCAGAGCAGAGGAGATGTGGCTCTCCCCTCTCCTCTGAGGACTCAAGTCCCTGGGGACCCTGCGAGCCTATCTTTGAGGTCTTCATGCATTTGCCTTCTCATTGGGGTGCACAGGTCTTGCTCCCCAGACACAGGGGAAAGGAGGGGCCTGCTGCTTCCCTCCCTCCTTTGGCCAACCAGACTCTGAGGAAGCCCAGCCAGGCCAACAGAGGGCAGAGGAGGCTCCCTCTAGGCAGACAGACGGTCAGGGGTTGGGGCAGCTGGAGGGATGCCTGGGTCCCTGGCTCTATCTGACTGCAGCCCTGCTGTTGTTTTTTCTTTTCTTTTTTTTTTTTTTTCCCAATCTCCTCTCCATTTTCCGGATCTCTGTCTCCTCCTCCTCGTGCCGTGGACTCAGCTGACGACCAGCATCATTCCGGGGAGCAACAAGGTCATCAAACCAAACTCTGGCCCCAGCCGAGCCCGGCCGTCGGCTGCCTGGACCGCCCTCCTGCTCCTGATACTCAAACTGGCCTTGTAGGCACCCCTCCCTGGGGAACTGTGTGTTGGTCCAGTTTCTGGAAAGTTCCACAGA
The DNA here is from genome assembly GCF_017591425.1 of Ochotona curzoniae. NCBI lineage: Eukaryota > Metazoa > Chordata > Mammalia > Lagomorpha > Ochotonidae > Ochotona > Ochotona curzoniae. The sequence continues at coordinate 5,822,848 of NW_024465322.1, forward strand.
CAAGAACTGCCACTGGACAGGATGGAAGAATACGCAGACACACACGGGCACCACATGCACCTTGCAAAAACAACGACAACAAAAGTTTTTTCCCACCTTGTTTCTCCCAGGTTCTTTCTCTGGAGAAGTTTTTTTTCTAAAGCCAAACAGACAAGCAGGGTGGAGAGAAACACCGTCCATTCGCTCCAGGGATTTTCTTCTCTGAATCCTGCCGAAGCAAAAGACCAAGCTGCCCAGAGGCTGTGTGACTGTACCTGCAGCAGGCTGAGGCAGGACAGGCCCGGCTGGGCACCTGCCCTGGGGAGGGGGCAGAGGGCTGTGGGAGCCCATGTCTGCCATCCTCACCTCTTACCTGCTAGATAGAGCAGGGGTCCTGCTTCTGTCTCTGTCCTCAGCGGGGGGCTCCCAGGAGTGTTTACGTATGTCTTGGGGATCCCCACGGATGCCTGTGGAGGGGGCCGTGTGCCCTGAGCTTCCTGGGTGGTTCTGCCTGCCTGGGGCACCTGCTCCAGAGTGCTGCTTCCCCCCCTTCCACCTCCTCCTCCTCCTTCTGAGTGGTGGTCAGAAGTTTCAAGTCCAAGAGAAATGAAGCTTTGCTGGCGTCATGGTTTCTTGGGGGTCTGTGGAGGAGGTGACCCTTGGTGGAGAAGGGGTGCTGAGTTGCAGAAGAGACTGCCAGGTGGACATGCGTCTCTCGCCTCTCCATGTCCCTTCTCTCTCTCTCTCTGCTCTCTTTTTCTCAGTCTCTCTCCGAGACCCAAGTCAGCTGCACATACAGTCTCTTTAACCGTGTGTACATATACATCCACATTTGTGTATCGTGTGGTTCTCCGTTCTTTCCTTTTTTTAAAGAAATGAGACTATCAGAATAATACCCCCAACAGATGAGCGAAAATGTATTATTGTAAAGTTTATTTTTTTTAATGACGTTGTCTATAATGGGAACGGATGGCTCCCGGCCTCCACTCTCTCTGGCTCTTGTGTGCTCGGCTGCCGTCGGTCTCACTGGGCTGTGGCTGGGGGGCCCCTGGTCCGCATTCACGCTTAAGCTAAAGGTTCCAATAAATGTTCTTGGAAGCAAGTCGCCTGCCATCTTGCTCCTGTGCAGCGGTGCCAGCCCTGTTGGTGTGTGTGCGTGTGTGTGTGTGTGTGTGTGTACGAGTGAGTGTGTGTAGGAATCTCCCCTGGTACTCCTGGCTTATCCCAGATAGACAGCTGTGAGAGCAGAGACCTGATGGAAGATCTTCCTGTCCTTCCCTGCATAAATCTGATCTGCCTTTCCAATAAAAATAAATAAATCTTAGAAAAAAAAAGTTAGGACAATGAGTGAGCTGGCGTGAATGAGAAGGGATTTTTTTAAAAGAGATTTACTTGTGTATTTCAAAGTCAGAGTTTGTAAACAGAGAGGGGAAAACACACACACACACACACACACACACACACATACACCTTAACTCATGAGTTCACTTCTTCCTAATGGTCACAACATGCAGGGTTGGACCAGGCTGAAGCCAGAAACCAGGAGCTTCTTCCAGGTCTCCCATGTGGGATGGTGGCCCTAGCACTTGGGCCATCTGCTGTTGCTTTCCCAGTATATTAGCAGGAAGCTGGATGGGAGGTGGAGCAGCCAGAGCTGAGCCCATATGGGATATAGTATTGCATATAGCATCTTTACGTGCAGTGCCACAACACTGGCCTCTTAGTTTTTTTTTTTTTTTTAAGGCAGACAGACAGAGACTGAGACAGACATAGAGAGATCTTCCACCTGCAGATTTGCTCACCAAAAATGCTTGCAGCAGTTGGGATGGAGCCAGGCTGACACCAGGAACCCTGAGTTCCATCCTCGCCCTGGCTGCCTCCCAGGTGCATTAGCAAGAAGCTGAGGGCAAGGGCAGGGCCGGAAATCAAACCCCGGAATGCCTACACGGGATGTGGGCATTCCAAGGGGCGCCTTTGCTGCTTGCCAAACACTAGCCCCTGAACTATGGCATCTGGAGGTGTGTGTGTGAGTGTCTGCTCCTTGACTTCAGTCATGAGGGTTGGCATTCTCTGAGTCCTCCCTGACCTTGCAGCTGCCCTAGGCATCCTCGTCTTTGCAGCTGGTCTCTCTTGGGTTTTGTGGGTTCCATGTGCTCCGGATATCAACTCTGTGCTGGAGTCTCTTTGGTAATGGAATGCCCGGTCAGACTCCCTGGCTGGTTCCCAGAGGGGTATGACCAATATGGCCCTTGGCTCTGTCTTCTCCCTGGGGCACTGGCCCCGGGCAGCTGAGCCTCGGTTGTCAGTTGCACAGCTCCAGCTTGGCTGCTCTGAGTACACGTGACTCTGCAGGTGGGTGTCCAGGAGCTCCCAGGGTTGTGGCATTGGGAGAGGGAGAGATCCCTGCAGGTTCACCTTGAGGAGAAACCCTTGGTGGGTCTTGTTGAGAAGACTCCATCCGGTGTGCAGCTGTGTCTTCTGCGGGGTTGATAAGACATTTATTTTCCTCCGAATCTCTGTCCTGTTTCTTCTTTAGTTCAAGTCTGAGCTGCAGGAGCCACATTTGCAAGACATCGTGTTGCAAAACCTCCCATCTGTGTCTGCCCCTTCACTTAGCAGTAAGCCTGCACCGCCACACCCTGCTGAGACCTCTCTGACACTTGCTGACTTCACATTCATTCTCACTTTCTGTTCACTCTCCCTTCTGCGTGGGCTGTGTCACTCAGTGGGAAGTGCCTTGGCCAGAATGCAAACATCTGGGTTTGCATCTTGGGCAAAACCCACTTAACCTCTTGTGTGTGTGTGTATGTTTAATAGATTAATGGATTCTTTTATTATTTTTATTTGAAGGGTAGATTTGTAGAAACAAGGGGGAAGAGAGAGAATCTTTCATCTACTGATTTGCTCTGCAAATGGCTGCAACATCTGGAACTGGGTCTGTCTGAAGCCAGGAACTACGCAATTCTACTGGGTGTCCCATAGGGTGCAGGCGCCCAGCACTTGAGCCCTCTTCCACTGATTTCCCAGGCTATAAGCAGGGAGCTGGACTGGAAGTGCAGCAGCTGGGACACGAACTGATGCTCATAGGCCATGCTGGCTTCATATGTATGTCATATGAATTCATATCAATTTTAGGGTGGATTAAAAACACAGTATGGGGTTGGGGTAGGAATCACAGGTGAGGTGTTGTCATTTTAGTCCACTATATGTGAGTGTTGGTGACAGTTGGTCAGTTGAGCCTGGGATCTGTATTTTAGCTGATTGGTCAGAGGGACAGACTGAAGGATGCACCTTCGCCTTCCTTATTGTAAACTCTAATCTGGGGAGAGTGTTGGAATGGAGACTTGGCATCTGCTTCCAAGAAGAACACAATTGATGTAGACTTGGTTTTCTTCTTAGAGATACTTCCTGAGCACCTGCTCCAGGTCCAAGGGCCTTGGGTACAGCAGTAAACGAAAAACAGACTCATCAGGTCCAGTACGCTGAGCAGAAGATAGCCATTATGGGATCTATTTCCTGGAGAAAGAGCAGGAAGGGCAGGGAGAGGCATGGCCTGGGCTGAAGGCAGGAGGCGCAGGCTGGAATGGGCCTGGGCATGATTGCCTGGACTGGTCTGGCCAGGTGAGTGTGAAATCCTTGAACCAAAGGCATGTGCAGCAGGGGGAGTTGTACCTTCTGCCTGAAGAAACCGGACTGGACCTACCGTGCCAACCTTGTGGCTAAATGTCCATTGTACATCTCTCAGCAGAGAACCCAGCAGGAAGCCACTGACAAAAGCCTCCATGGAGAAACTTGGGCAGAGAAATGAATGAGGCTGTAAGTCAGAAGTTCATGAACATTGTGAAAAAGAAAAAAAGGAGGCTTAAAGGAGAATGTTGCAGTCAACACTGTTTGCTGTGTAACTGGAGGAAACTGGTATGTTGGTGTGTGTGAGTAGATATTTGTGTATTAGCACATGGAACTAGAATGGTTAACTGTCAAACCAGAAGAGGAAAAAAAAAATCTTACCTCGTGTGTGGAAAGAAGGAAAATAGAGTGTGGAAAGGGGAATGTGAAGCAAAGTAGACAATGCCATTCACAGCAAAATAGCAACATAAATACTGTAAGTGGATTAAATGCCTAATTCAAATAATCAACTCATAAATTGGATTACAATGATCATATTTAGGAATGTATTTTCTACTAGGGATATATAGAGGGGGCTTGGAAATAAAGGAACGGGAGAAATTGCAAGTGAGTAGACCAAGAGAAAGTCAATAAGGAGAAAGAAGAGGAACACTATATTCCAGTAAGAGAAATAAAGAAAATTACAAAGGTATTAAAAATTATGCAAATAGATAGCTAGCAACACAGCCTCAAAGTTATGTAAGTGTGCATATATAAAGTAGTAGAAGTTTCTACAGCAGTAGAACTTAGGGAGAAATAGGCCAATGAACTATTTCATTAGAATATTTCCAAAATATTCCTTTCATAAGTTTATAGAGCATGTAAACAAAATGTATTAAGTGTATGGAGAATTCGAATGGCTGTCTTAAGAACTCAAATGTACATCTACATGTGCAGTTATAGCACATTGTCCCTAACATGAAATCGAAGTTCCTTTGAGTATATGTAGACATTCATAAAAGTGACCACACATCAGGTGACCTCCATGAATTCCAAGGAGTCAACACCATACAATGTTTCTTACTCCAAAAGCTCTCCAAGCTTGCACATTTGGAAACTGAAAAAACGGAAGTTTTGGATGAAAAACCAAGTAGTAGTGACAGTTGCAGCATCTTTAGAGGTCAATGAGCGAGTCAGCCACGTGGTCACAGGTAAAGCCACAACGAGGGGCAAAGGCATAGCCACAGGTGCTTTGCTTAGAAGACACGAGTTGTAAGATCGCTAAGCACCTGTCACATGAAGCTGGGAAGGGCAGCAGTAAAGGGGTCCTGGAGGAAGAGAATGTCAGCACATTACAAGCAAAACCAAAGAGTTGAGCAAATAGAATACAAGCCTTTTGAAAAGATAAATAAGATAGAAAAGCACTGACAAGACTCACTGATGAAAATGTAGTTACACAGGGGGCTGCATGAGAAAGGAAAGTGAGATGATAGCTTTTTAAAAATAGTAAAACAATATTTCTAAGAAACAGTAGGGAGCACCAATAAATTTGAAAAATTAGGTCAATCGTATGCTTTCCCAGGAAAGTGAGAAATTGGCCAAGAATAAATAGAAAACTTGGACAGAGTCGTAACGAGTCAAGAAATTGAAACCTCAGCCAGTTCCTCTCTTCAGAGACCCAGGCTCATTTTGTTTTACACTTGAGTTCCACAAAGCATTTATGGAGAAAACAGTCGCAATCCTATGAATGCTATTCCAGAAAATAGAGAAACGGAAAAAACCAAACGATTCATTTAATGGTGTGATCTTAATTATTGCCTTAAAACCAGACAAGGTCTGGAGCGGAAAAACATAGGCCCATATCACCTGCAAGAATGGATGAAAAGAATTCTGGATACAGCATTAGCTATCTGGACCCATTGGTGTCTGAAAACGGTAATCATCACCATCGTGGTGGCGAGTTGACACAGGGTGGCCTGCAGGCCAACTCACCACCTAGACAGAGCAAAGAAGAAGAGCATCCTGGGGTTGGAGAAAAAGCATGTGGTGAAGTTCAGAGTCTATTAATAATGGGAATAAAAATGATGCCAAGGATCAAGTCCAATGTCCATTTATAACAATCATCATCACCAGCATCATCACTACCATCAACATTATCACCACCACTATTATCATTATCATTATCACCAACATTATCATCATCATATTTCTCAGGAAGCTAGAGGTGGCTGAGGCCTTCCCTGAGTCTATACTGCTCTGGCCAAACCTCAGCAAACCACTCTGAGTGGAGGAACATGGGGGTCACTGTTTTACGAAGAGTGGGATGGGGTTGATGTGGTGGTGATGAATGAATGCTGATGCATGTTCTGTCTGCTCCAAATCCAATCCAGCTCCCTGGTAATGGTCTGGGAAAGCAGCAGAGGATGACTCAAGGCTTTGGGCACCCGCACCCACATGGGAGACCCAGAGGAAGCTTCTAGCTCCTAGCTTTGGCCTGGTCCAGGTCTGGCCATTGTGGCCATCTGTGGAATGACCCAGCAGATGGATGATTTTTGTCTCTCTGTGTGTTTCTCCCTTTGTTTCTGTAGCTCTGACTTTCAAATAAATGCATGCATGTTCTTAAAAAGGGGTAAAAAAAAAAAGTTGACATGTACCTACAGCTCGGCGCAATCCCAATTCTTCTTGGCCTATTTTCCATCCAGTAGTGGTGAAGGCTGAGGGCTGAGCACCTGCAGGGACTATTCTATAGAACAAAGTTCTCTTGGCTGGTGACACCAAGAGCTCCCATCAGTTCTGTAAATCTTAGAGATGGCCAGGACAAGAGTGTGACATGATCTTCTGAGGAGTGGACAGATGCCCATGTCCTACAACTTTGTACCTGGCGTCCGCTCCAGGTCCACAGAGAGAAGGAGAGACTGAGATGCAGAGAGAGGGAGAGCTCTTCCTTCTTCTGCTTTACTTCCCAAATGACTGCAACCATCCTTGAGCCATCCTGCACTGCTTTCTCAGGGTCATTGTCAGGGAGCTAGTTCAGAAGTAGAGCAGCTGGGAAACTAGCCGTTGCCAATATGGGATGCCAGCCCCGCAGGCAGAAGATTAACGTACTACACCATAGCACTGCCCTGATCTTAAGTGTATCAGACACGTTCTCACCCCTGCCCATACTATGAGCTCTCATAACAAACAGAAAAACAAAGGACATATTCTCCTCATAAGAATCTAAGATTCTTGCGCAAAGATACGGAATTTCATGAAACCCACAAAGTATAGCCCAGCCCCCAGAGGGCCCAGCTGCTCTGTCTCTCCTCTCTTGCCTGCTTACCATCTTCTATTCTCTCCTATGCCTTTTTGTTCTCACTTGTCTATTATTCCAACTCCTCTGGCCTCGTGAGAAACAGGGATTACTGAAGCCATCTTCCGTGTGCATGAACGCGTCACACCCTAAATCCAAGGGGCCTATAGCCTCCCAGAGTCAAGTTCAAATTCTTGCGGTGGCCTAGCAAGTTGAGCCTCTGCCCGAGGCACCAACATCCCCTGGTTTGAATCTCAAACTCTGATCCAGCTCTGTACTAAAACACCTGAGGAAGCAGCGGTAGATGACCCAAATGCTTGGACACCTGCACCCACACGGGAGGCCAGCAGGATGCTCCTAGCTCCTGATTCAGACTGGCCCAGCTCTGGCCATTGTTGTCTTTTGGTAAGTGAAGCAGCAGATGGAAGATCTCTCTTTTTCCCCTTTCTCTTTATAGTTCTCCCTTTCATATAAAAAAACTAATCAATATTATTTATTTGTTTCTGCAAGAAGATTTGTGACAGCCTCCGCCTTAGGTCCGGAACCTTCTAAAGTCCAATCAAGGGGACAGTGAGGAGGGTGTCCCCTGGCACAGACACATCTGCCGGGGCTCATGTCTGCAGACACTGACTGTGCGGTGTGGTATCTATGAACCTGCTGCAAAAGCAGAACTGCACGCTCTCCATGCTGAGCCCAGCTCCGGACGGGAGGGAGAGGGACCTGGGGAGGTGGTGGTGGAGAGAAGTCTTGGTGAATTCCACCTTGAATGTGAGATAATGTCGACTGAAGAATTAACTTTGTAGATAACGTGGATCTGACGATGGGCTCAGTATTCAAAAATTTGCTGGCAAAAGCCCAGGCAATATTTTATGACTGTCAAATGATGCTGCTTGGAAAGTTAGTTATTAACGACTCAGGAGAGAGGCACTGAGAACGTGTTGATCAAGGGGGTGCAGGGGCAGGAGGGGGCGAAGAAGAGTCATCACGTGGGTTTTCAGAGGGCAGGCCAGGGCTAGGAGGAGCGGGACTGGCTCCTGGCTCTCCCCTGCCTCTTGAGTGACCCCAGGGGTGCCGCCTGAGCCTCCCAGCCTTGGTTCTCATCTGCCACTCACGACACGCATCACGTGTGAATTCTTTTCAAGCAATTACAAGCTCAGGGTTGCAATCATCGATCATGGCAAGGGGTGAGGACGCGAACGCTTCCCCTGTCTGCCCCAGCAGCTCGTGCTGACCTTTGACCTTTCCGGCTTTGCTGCATGAGCCCAGAAAGGTTTGCAGGCCATTCCTTTCCCTCATCCCGAGCCTGGGGGGCCAGTTTTGCTAGCGGGGGGGGGGGTATCAGACCAGGTCCCCTTAGTCCAATGTCCCCTGGCTCCTTGGTGATTTGCTTCCATTTGTGCTTTTAAAGTGACTGCTGTGGAAGGTTAGCTAGTTGAGCCAATGTGCCAGCCCTTGATGTTTTTAAAGTCATTTTTGCAATTTTGGATGTACAGTGAGGGCTATATATGTATATATTTTGATTTGTTTTATTTTTATTTGAAAGACTGATTTTACAAAGAGAGATAGAGAAACAAAGAGAAGGTCTTCTATCTGTTGATTCACTCCCCAAAGTAGCTGCAATGTCGAGGGCCAAGCTGATCCGAAGCTGGGAGCCAGCAACCTCTTTCAGGCTTCCATGTGGATGCAGGGTCCCAAAGCTTTGGGCCACCCTCCACTGCCTTGCCAGGTCACAGGCAGGGAGCTGGATCAAAAGCAGGGCAGCTGGGATCCAAACTGGGGGCCACACGGGATGACCGTGCCAAAAGGCAGAGGATTAGCTTGCTGCACCACCACAACAGCTAGGGCTGGACCAGGTGGAAGCTGGGAGCTTGGAGCTCCATCTATGTCTCCTACATGCTTAGGACATCCTCCACTGTCACTGCTCACTCCGTGCCTTCTGTGGTCTCCTCTTTTGAAGCCCTTAGGATCCCACCCCAGCAACCCCATCCAATCACCTCCCCGGGGCTCCACCTGTAAGCACCATCACTAGCTAGAGCCTTTACGCTCACCCACTAACGGTGAGACTTTGGGATTTCAACGGCTGCATGAGTTCGAGGCACCGCATCCTGTTCACACCACAACAAAGGCACCATTTTTTTTTTAAGAGTTGTACCTCCCCGCAACCCCGCCTTTCTTCTATCAGTCTGTCCCCCTTGCTTTTCATCTTAGTGATAAAAGCAAAATACGTTCAGCAGAGAACATTTGAAAAATACAAAGTGGTATAAAGACAGAAATGAAAATAATCCCAGTTCTACCACCTGGAGACAACTATTATTAGCATTTTAAAGACTTCCTTGCAGTGTTGTTTTTTTTTTTTTTTCCTGTGTATACCTGCAGTTTTTAGAGATTTCTCTACCTATTGATTGGCTGGTGAATGCTGTGAATTTTTTCTTCTTTGGATTTCAGATAATCTTTGAGGCCTTTTTCCCATTGACATTGAATGGCAGCAAAAGTGGGTAGTGCATTTGATCAGTCATCAGTTAGTAGATGTGAAAGTTATTTCCAGTGTTTTGTTCTTATATGATACTGCGGTAAAAACTGTCATTCATCAATCTTTACCTGCAGCTTGGGTTACTGAGACCAGATTTCTAGAAGTCAGGTGCTTATGACAGACTGTTCTGTCCAAGAACTTTCTAGAACATTTAGGTGGATATGATGGTTCTTGCTTTTTGCTTTGATTGAATCACTTTAGACTCCAGGTATAAAATATTAGGAACCATCATCTTCTAGAAGATGTTTTCAATTGTTGTTGATCTTTACATAGTTGATCAGGGTGGAAAGGATCGAGGGTTTGGGAAAAGTGATTGTGGCCACTCTTTCCAGATTTCCTATCTCTTCTTCTTGTACCTGGGGGAAGCGGGGAAACAAGAGGAGAAGCCATACCCCAACCTCCCGTCTGCTCCAGCACCCAGGGATGGGGAACGGCCACCCTATGTCAACCCAGGGCCCCCGATGTGGGAACCATCATCTTATGGTACTATTATTATTGCTATTCATAAAAGATTTATTCATTTATTTAAAAAGTAATGGATAGCAATGAGGAGAAGCAGAGGGAGAGAGAGAGAGAGAGAGAGAGAGAGAGAGAGAGAGAGAGAGATCTTCCATTTGTGGATTCATTCTGCAAGTGGCCACAGTGGCTATGGTTAGGCCAGGCTAAAGCCAGGAGCCAGGATCGTCATCGGGGTCTCCCATGTGGGTTCAGGCACTCGGGTTGTCCTCAACTGCTTTCCCAGGCAATAAGCAGGGAGCTGGATCAGAAGTGGAACAGCCTGGACTCGTATTGGTGCCCTTATGAGATGCTGCTGTGGCAAGTGAAAGCTTTATTCCCTACATCACGGTGCTGGCCTACTGAATACTGTGATTAAAAACGTTTAATGATTATTCATATATTTATTAGTAATTTATATTCCCAGCCTGTTTTTAACTGGCATATTATTCTTTTACTTGTTGAGTTTGAGCTTGCCACATAATCTAAGAGGACTGCTTAAGTATAAGCTTATGTTATCTTATTCCAAAGTACCATTTGTCTAAGTTTTTTTTACAGTTTTTCTTTCTTTCTTTTCTTTCTTTTTTTTGTTTTTGTTTTGAAGACTTTAATCCCACGTGTAGAACTTTCTTAGTCCTTCTCTTTGTAGATTTTGCTCTGTGTCTGGTCTCTCCCAGCATAAGATAAGTTAGTTATTCATCTTTCTCTCTCTCTCTATATATATATATTTGCATTATACTATGAATTTAAAGGATTTTTTCTAGTTATCAAATCATCTGCTGGGAGTTTATTTTGATGGAAAAAAACAATTTTCATTTGTTCATCTAATAGTTAACCAATTGTTCCAGATATTTCTCCTCCTACTATTTTCTAGTGACATGTATATTGGAAATCAACTCAGAGCTAGGTATGCATTTATGGATGCCCTTGAACTTGTCTGTGAATTACATTGCTTTTTCCCATCAGTTTGGCACTCTTTGATTGCTGCAGTTACAGGCCGTTTTAATACCTGTCACAGCAGGCTCCTCTTATTATTCCTATTTTTTATAATGTTTTTGCGAGAATTTTTGGCTTTGATCTTTACAGCTGACCATTGGAAAGACTTAGTTAAGCTTTAAGAAAAAAATGTATTTAGAATAGAAAATGTATTGTTAATTTGGAAGTGGGGGGGGAGAGAGAGAGAAATGTCTATTTGTGTATATTGATTATCTACCCTTTCTATCGCCTGTCTGTATCTGTCATCAGCTATCTACCTATGATAGATTTTCAGAGAGAGTGAGTGAATGAGAGCATTCCACAAATATACTGACCAGGGCTGGGCTGGGTTGGAGTTGGAAGCCCACAACCCATCCAGGTCTCCTCCACAGGTGCCAGGCACCCGGTGAGTTGAGCCACCACAACTGCATTCCAGGGTCTGCACAGCAGGAAACTGGAGTCAGGATTCAGAGCTGGGTACTGCTTGTCATTCCAAAACAGGTTGAAGTTTATAAACGAATGGGGTGCATTGTTGACTTCTTTCCAATGCATAGACTCTGTTAACTGCCTGTGTCTCATTGGTACTCTCGTCCATCCTCATTCATGACTTGGCTCTGGATGTCTGGTCTTGCATAGCTCTGGGAAAGGGGCTGTGGAGCAGGTGCAGGTTGGTTGTGTAGGTGCGAGGGCTCAGTTGCGGCCACATCCTGGGGAAGCTGGCAGGCTCAGGGTATCAATGATCAAGATGGTACTCAGATGGGACCTCTTGGCTCCTAGGACGTTAGGAAGTCACATCAATTAAAAAAAAATCTGGTCATCTGGTATGTGTTCTGCACCATTGGTCTGATCAGACCGCAGTCACCATCCTGGGACTCTATACCCTGCACCTCCTTCTTTTTATTTATTTTTAAATTTTTAAAATTATTGCTATCATTTTGTGATACCGTTCCATATTCCCTTATCCCCTCCCCAATTCCCTCTCCCCCCCCAGTTCCTTTATATCATTACTAACATATAGTTCTTCATACTCAGTCATATGTCCATCATTGCGGGCATGGACAATGGCAGAGAGTCCAGCATCCTATTGTCAAGATATAGTAAACAGTTTCATTGTAAGTCCATCTTTGTCTGGAAACAGAAATGCATACCACACTGCATCCTCACATCTGGATATTAGTCTCCATTTCACAGCTACTGTACATCTCCTCAAATGAAAAGTCATGACGCAAAATCAACAATAAAAAGAAAAATAGAAATTTACAATGCCATGAAGTTAAACGACATGTTACTAGATATGACAGTCTCCATTACACAGCTACTATACATTCCCTTAAATGAAGAGGCACAAAACAAACTCAACATCTAGGAGAAAAAACAACACCAAGAAGTTAAATAACATGCTATTAAATGACTAATGTGTAGCTGAAGAAAAGAAAATCAAGAACCTTCTTGAAGAAAATGATGCCACTGCATGATCTCCCTGTTGGAAAGTCTTTCTCTTCAGGGTTTCCTGATCTGGGCGAGAGGGACGAGTGGGAGGAGGTTGAGGACGAGAGCAGTAGAGAGTGGGCTGGTCCAGTTTCTTGGAGCAATCTTGTGATTCCCAAGCAACCTTTCCTGGAAGGCCTCACCCCTTTGAGAAGCAGGGAGAAGGAACTGCTCCAGGAGAGCAGAGAGGAGGAGGAATTCACTGCTGTTGTTTCCCGATCTTTTCTAGAATGTAAACTTTGGGTTGTGGTATTAATCTGTCTTAGCTTTTTATTTATTATTTGAGAGCAAAAGGAAGTTATGTCTTCATTTTTGTAGTTTTTATTTTTAAAATTGTGTACATAGTTGACAGGGATCCATGCTCACCTGGGCTTCTAATTAGAGTAGGGAGGGTTGAAGTATGGAGGTGATGGCTGCTGTAGCTTTGCCCAGCCCAGTCTGCCTCCAGCTCTGGCTTTTGCATTCACCAGTGGGAGCTGCAATCTAGTCCCCTACCAGGCCCACTCTCAGCCCCAGCTTTTCAAGTGTCTGTTGAGTTCTGCAGCCATGCTTGGCCTAGCCCTTCAGCCCTCAGTTCTTGAGCAAACCATCAGGTGTTGCAGTCCCACAGAGTCAAGCCCACAAGTCCTCTACAGAAATCTGCCTCAAATCTGGTTCTCTGGCATTCCAGTGGATGTTGCAGACTAGCCTTCCGTGGCCCACTCCTGTTCCCATGCTTGTGGAAGGGCACTGTGGCCTAGCCCTGCCAGGCATGTCCCCCATGCCTGAACCATGGCTTTGGTGTGTGCCCGTGGGCCCCACGTGATGCTACTCAGCCCATCCCAGGTTTCCCAAGTGGGCAGGTGCCTTGGCCTGACCCAGATATGCCCTCTGATTTTCCTTTCTAAACTACTCAGTCTCAGCTCCCTTGCCTACCTGGTGGTGCTTCCAGCCTGAGACGTAGCTTTCCTCTATTAGTTCACATCCCCAAATGCCTGAGACAGCTGGGACTGGATCAAAACCCAAGTCTGGATCTGGGAACTCCATCCGGGTCTCCCACATGGGTGGTAGGATCTTAGCTACTTGAGCTGCCCTCATGGCTGCCTCCCAAGGCGCCCATCAGCTGAAAGCTGGAATCAGAAACAGAATCGAGGCTTAATTCAGGTGATCTGAAACAGAATGCTGGCAACATGAATGCCGTTTTGACTTTTGTACTCAACGCCTGTCCCTCCTGATGTGAATGTCTTCAATGCAGAGGCGTTGTTCTTCCCTGCGCTCACATGCGTCCATCCCGGTCCTCGTGCAGGGGTCTCACCTTTCCTCCCGGGCTCTTTTCCCTTGCCGTGTGTGTATACACACCTCACACACCCATGGGGGCAGCTCCCCTTTCTCCCTTGCCTCCCCAGAGTTGGGCTCCGTGTCAAAGTCACACAGGGTTGTCTAATTATAACAGATTAGTCCATTAGGATTTACGCCTTTCTACTTATTGGCTGGAACTATCCATTTCACAGCTGTGGCTCCGCATCTAACACGCTAGCAGGTGATTTAAATATAGAAAGCAATTTAACCTACTTGGATACTGAGGCATCTTGCTTAATGCAGTGCATAAATCCTGCGGCTCTTTGCTCTCGGCTCTCAAAAGGGCAGCCAGCAGTTTTCGTGTCCCGAGAAGATTTGGCTTTTCAAGGAACTTACACTCCAAGAAGGGGACTCTAGGTGTTGCGGGTATAAGAAAGGAAATCTTTTCAATGAGGCCAGAGGTTGTTTCTAGGGCAACCAAGCATTTCTCTCTCTTCTTTTTGAGGACTGTCATATCCTTCATTGAGCTTGTGGAGTCTGTTGCAGGAGGGCCTCTGAATTCCCCCTCTCTTCTTCACTTCATTTTCCACAGCAGCAAAAAAATGGCCCAAGTCCTTGGGCCCCTGTACCCATGTGGGAGACCTGTAAGAAGCTCCTGGCTCCTGTCTTGGGACCAGCCCAGGTATAGCTGTTATGGCCATTTGGGAAGTGAACCAGAGAATGCAAGATCTGTCTGTCTCTCTGTCTCTTCTTTTTAATTTATATATCTGCCTTTCACTTAAAAATCTTTTTTAAAAATGACACAGTCTTAGTCTTGCTGCTCCTAGCCCCGGCTCAACACCCACGTCACAAGAGAGCCCCATGAAAAGTGTGATTTGTAGGTGATAGGGGACATGTGACTTGTCATTCCCAAAAAAGTATCTGTTCCAAATTGCTTCCAGCAATACAACTCCAAGCTTCAAACTTCTTTTTTTTTTTGAGGTTTATTATTTGAACAACAGAGTTACAGAGATGGTTGGGGAGGAGAGAGAAATCGATCTGTACGTTCACTCACTCGGGTCATCTGCTGTTTTCTTAAGGTGCATTAGCAGGGAGCTGCATCCGAAGTGGAACAGTCAGGACATGAACCAGCTCCCATATGGGATGTTGGCATTATAAGTGGTGGCTTAACTCACTATGCACAATGCCAACCCCTCAGTCCCTAGTTGACCCCAGAACCCAACTCCCAGGTCCAAATGGGAAGAAAACAGTGATCCCAATTGAGGGCTGAATAGAACCTTCTAATTTACTTGGCAGGAACAGATGTCATGTCCTTGCATGTCATTTACAGTTTTAGGAACACAATGATATTCCCCTCCCTCCCTGGTCTTTCATATTTTTCTTTTACATCTTGGCAAAGACACACTTTCAGCTTACTTTATAATCACAAGCTGGATCCCCAGCTGTATAAAGAACCTGACAAGTGGAAAGCTGTCTCAACTAGTCATCTCATGGGTACAGTTGGTGAGTGTGGTCAACAGCTCATCCCTGGGAGCCCACGGGGGTGGAAGGAAGGCACCTGCCCTGCCTGGCATCCTAGTGGTGCCCTTCACATTGGGCTCTTGCACTTCTCTGTTCTCATTGCTGCTCCCTAGACTCGCAGCAGCCTCCCATGGCTTCCGGCTGACTCTTCTGTGTGTGGGAAAGCCCAGGTTGCTCCTGGGGTTTCTGGGGCTCTGAGCCTTGGAATGGCTTTCGGCAAGGACAGCTGGCTCTCTCAGTGAGGTGTGATTGTGATTGTCACACTTAAGGTCTCTCTGCCTATCGCCCCCGTGACACCACATTGTGTGTAATGAAAATTAAACAAGGTGCAACTTCCGACGACAATAACCCGTGTGAGTCAGCTGCGCCTTCAATAGAGGACTTGATGCTTTTTCTGCAGTGACACTGCCTTTGGCGCTGTCGATCTCAGTTGGCAGCAGAAGCCCTCGGAGCATGTGGGTGGGAGTGGGGAAGAGTTGAGTGTCATGGTTGGTGATGGGCAGAGCTGAGTGCAGGCTGATTCAGCACTCATACACACACTTAGCCTTTAGGAAGCATTTGTCTATCTCTTGTTGTTGCCCTGAAATGCGAAGGATGCATGATAGAAATTTGCTCTTGATTTTACTCTGCCGTCCATCCCCCATCAATCCCCTTCCAGAAGGCATGGCTCTTCCCCTCCCGTGCTTCACACCTGTTGCTGGAGGGAGGTTGCCCAGCCAGAACATCCAATTCTTTGGTGCTTCTCCCGCCCTGACTCCTCCCTTGTGTGACTGTGACAATGAGCTCTGCGCTGGTGGCTTACCAGCAGAAGCCAAGTTGTTCACTTGCAAGCTTGGCTCCCCAGACCTTCTCCCTCTCCGGCTGTCTCTTTTCTGGCTGAGTGTGGCGTTTTTTTCAGGCTGCCGTCACACAATATCATCTACCACACAGAACTGAAGCTTAAAGTTGTGCAAGCAGTGCAAGAAGTGCCCACCCCATCCCAGTTGGGTGATTGCTTCCTTTCTGGGGAGTCTGGAGGAAAGGTGGGGTGGCTTGCTCTCCTGCAGTGCTAACCTGATTCCCATGAGCTCTCCTCTGCTGGTCTCATCTGCTCCCCAGGGCCCCAACTCCTTAACACGGTCACCCAGAACTTCTGCGTGAGCCAGCCAGGAGCACACCACATCCCTCTTGTGCCTGAGTCCCTAAATGACTGTGCAGCTGAGCAGGATCAACCTCTCTTCCTGCCAACTGGATCTCAAGGGAAGTCCTTCAGTATCGGGGTTTGCCCGTTACAGCAGTTGGCACAGCTGACACTCCCTACCCCACCTCGAGGCCTCCCTTCACTTGCTTGGAAGAGGCAATCTGCAAACTCCCCATTAGTCTCTTGGGGGGTGCCCCACATTTCCAGTATCGTAGGAGGGATTCTAATGTGGGTGGTGATAGACACCATGTCTCCAGTTCCTGGAAATGAAACTAGAAGTCAAAGCCTTTTTGTCGCGACAAGGTGCACACCAACTGTGCCACCTTTCGGCTTAAGCAGTATAACGAATTTCTATGCTCTCGGTTTTTTCTCTGCAAAGAGGCATTTTAAGCCCTACCTGGCAGGATCACTGTCAGAAGGATGTGAGAGCAATGGATGGCCAGTACTAGGCACATAACAGGCAACACACACACTGACTTTTGCATTTATCACATGTCTGTTTGATAAGACCCTGATGAAAACCAAGGATTCGTGCAACACCGCTGGAGAGATACAACTCACAGGTTTACCTTCCGGTAGGATCCAGCCTGCTGGTGGCATAAGACAGGAGCTGAAACAGTGGGGCATGTGGAGGTGACCCCAGGGAGCCATTCTTGGCCAGAGGGAGGCTTCCAGGAGGAAGAAAAGAAGAAGCAGAGATTTGTTTTTGGGGTTTCTTCAGGCAGTGGGGCTTGAAGAATGGAAATCCAAACAGGAGCTTGGGGCACTGGTTTGCAGCTTGTGTGCATGGCTGACCCCTTTTGCCATGGCCTGGGGCAGAGAGGAGTGTTGAGTGTTGGAGAGAGCCTGGAGGAGGTTGGAGGTGCCGGGCAGGTGATTGGTGCATAGTTGTTGCAGCAACCCAGGCAGTGCGTGTCTGCACAAAGGGTCACATTACTGCCATTGGCTAAGCCAGCCTCACAGCTCTGAGCCCTGAGGTGGCAATAGCTTCATCATGGTGCCTGCACAGGGACCCAGAGGCACTCAACGGTGCCCAGCAAGGCACCGCGATGAAGAGCTTAACTCTGTGCCTCTTGCCCTGTGATGGAACACCAAGAAAAGTGCAAGTGACACACAAGGATGGGGCAACCCTGTCGTTGGCACCCATTTCCCTCATCCATTGCCACCGTCACCACTGGATCATCTGAGAGAGTGGTTCCTGCTTGGGAGACCCCCTCCCACCACTGCTGAGCTTGTAGCCACAGGCCAGTCCAGCCCCTGTGGGGGCCAAGTGTTGGTGGACCTGTCATGTTGTGCCTACTGCCCACTGTGCTGAGAGGCTCCAGGTCAGTGACGTAGGCACCTGCCATTTCCTTCCTCCTGGGTCTCCGGTTGCTACTTAGCTGCCTCAGATTCCTCTGTGTTCGGCGTTTTCCAGGTTAATTAATCCTATTATTATCATCACGGTGCTTTATAATTAGGCACACCGTGCAATTATATCATCTATTCCTCCTTACTCATGTGTCAGTTGCCAGCCAGAGACCATGATGAGTTAGTATTCTCTCACCCACGCTGGATCATGCTACCCTCAGCCATTCTGAGTTGGGGTGGCTACTGTCTGCTTTTGGGGGAATCCCTGCTTGGGGTGGGCTTCGGGGATTGTATGGGGACTATCTGATGGCCCCAAAGAAGGTCTCTATAGGTAAAGTGAGGGGACAGGAGCATTCTCATCTGGACTGGGGAGAGAATCACCTGCTTATGGCCCCAGCCGTCTCACCTGGACCTTGCAGAGGCGTCCCCTACTGCCGTGTGGGTCTAGGTCCAGCACACTCTACCAGTGCAGATTCATCTGTGTGTTTGAAATGGAGGGATGAAGGGAGGGAGAGAGAGAGAGGTAATTTTCATCTGCTCATTGACTCCCTAAATGGCTTCAATGGCTTGGGCTGGGCCAGGTTGAAGCCAGGAGCCAGGAGTTCACTGGGATCTTCCATGTGGATTGCAGTACCCAAGTACCTGACAGTTAAGTATCAGACCAAGAGTGGAGGGCTGGTGCTGGTCGCAGGCTGGGAGGGTTGGGGTGTTTAGAGTCGTGCTCCTCCCTACCTGTGCACTGTGATACTCTGACCTGCTGGGGTAGACCTTGTTGGCTGAGGTGACTCTGCCCCTACCTAGGGCTGCCTGCTAGAGACAGTGAATACCCTGCTCTCGCATATGTTATTAATGCAAGACCCATCTACTACATGTTTACCTCCTGCCTATCTGTTCTCATGGTCTGAAATATCCCATGCTGGGGGCCACACAACCATGGTCTCCTTGCTGCCCAGTGCTTGCTGACATGACCCAAGCCAGCCTGTCACTGTGTTGTGCAGGGCCTGTAACCCTGACCTCACATGGCCTTATGCTTATGCTCTATCATAAAAAATATGTATTTTTATTAGAAAGGCAGGGTTATGGAGAGAAGGAGAAAGAGATGGAGAGAGAGAGAGAGAGCGACGGGGAGAGAGAGAGAAAGCAGAAATCAGGAGCCAGGAGCTTTCTTTGGATCACCCATGTTGATGCAGGGGCCCAAGCACTTGGGCCATCCTCTGCTGTTTTCCCAGGTAGGTGCATTAGCAGGAAGTTGGATGGGAAGTGGAAGCAGCTTGGACTTGAACAGGTGACTATATAGTATGCTGGCGCCATAGGCACAGAGGTTTATCCTGCTACCGCATGGTACTGCCCTCCCACCCCCAAACCTGCACCCTCCCACCTCTCGTTTCTAAATGAACTGTGCACAACCGTGAGACCTTCCAGTGCCAGGAGCCCGTCTACGTCATCCCTAAGTCACCTTCCCCAGTAGAAATCCTGCAGGTGCATCTTAACACAGGTGCCTCGTGGGAAGGGCAGCCTGTGGTCCCCAGTGCCTGGGGCCTCCACTTGTTACACCTGTCTGTCACAGAATGGACTCGGAGTGGGGACAGGAATAACATTTCTTCCTCCCAGGAACCTTTGGGAAGTCTGTGTACTTTCCCCACCAGGTTTGAATCAGCCAGCTGAGGACATCCAGGGTGGGAATGGGTGCTACCTGGGACCCTCTTCTGGGGTAGGGAGGGTGGGGAAGAGCCAGGGAGGCACAGGCAGGCTCTAGCACCTCATGTTCCCAATTTGCTCAGTGGAGCTCACAGCATTTGCCTCCTTTATTTCTCAGGATGTGAACTGGGGATGACTGTGTAATTCCTGGGGTGGGTGTATCTTCTCAGAGCACCACCCACGCCAGGAAGATGGCCTCAGTGACAGGAGCTTTAGGGAGGTCTGGGTGGGTGGTGCAGGATTCTTCTAGCCAAGAGGAGGGGGTGTCTTGTTGGCTCGCTCAGAGTGTCTATAGTTCCAGCCACCTGGCGAAAGGGGCCGGCTTCCCTTTAAGCAGCCTTTCAAAGGAGGAAAAGCGAGCTAAAAAACCACAGCAATGACGATAATGACAAACACAAGGGACTGGTGCTGTGGTGCAACAGCTAAGCTGCCTCTCATTGTGCCAACATCCCATATGGCTGTTGGTTCATGTCCTGGATACGCCACTTCTGATCTAGCTCTCTGCTTATGGCCTGGGAAAGCAGTGGAGGATGGTCCAAGTCCTTGGAAGTCTGAGCCCATGTGGGAGACCTGGAGTGGGTGCTTGGCTCCTAGCTTTGGATTGGCCAAGTCCCAGCTTTTGCAGCCATTCGGAGAGTGAACCAGCAGATGGGAGATCCCTGTCTTGTCCTCTCTTTGTGTGACTTTCAGATAAATGGATCTTTGAAAAAAAAAAATAGTGACAAACAGTACAAATCAATCTGAAAAGAAACTTGGGGTGCCTGGCTGGTTTCATGGCCGAGACAGGTGTGGCTGCCATGGTGCCCTTGGACATGGGCATCTTAGGGGTAGGAGTGGGCATGCGAGTGGCAGAGGAATTTCTAATGGTTTCTATCAGGCTTGGTTTCCATGCCTCTCTCTATGCTTAAGGTTTTGCGTGACTCTTGAGCTTTTCTGGATTGAAGGAGGAGTAAGCAAGGACCAGTCTGGTTGATAGGGTGGAGGTATCAGCTTTGGGTGTCCTGCTCCATAAAAATGACAGAGCAGCTCTGGCCTGGCGATGCAGCTCTGAGGTTTCAAGAAGCCAAGGACCTGTACCTTGAGGCTTGATGGCAGAGGAACAGGTGCCAAGCTGGGGGCTGAGGGATGCCAAACTGCTTTCTCCAACCTTAGTAAGTCTCTATGATAGTTTTCCCTCATTTACCCTTTCCTTTCTCCCTCTCCCCCTCGTTTTCATTTCCTTTGAACCTCAACTGATGCTGCCCAGTCCCAGCTTCTCGGTGTAGAGATGAAGGCAGCTGGGAGTTTGCCCTTGAGCGGTGCTAATTGGATGTCTTGGCCTGCACGGAATTATTAAAAGCCATCGACTCGAGCTGAAAATGGAGTTTCCCTTGATCTGACAGTACCATCCCACCCTCCTGGAACGAGACCCCTCAGGCTGCTCCTGAACTTGTGCCCTTCTCTCAGCTTCCTGGGGGAAGGGCGTTCACAGTGCTGCCCTTTCAATTGGCTTGTCCAGCCGGCTCCTGTGTGCTGCCTGTGTGAGCCCAGAGAACGGTGCTCACCTGCCTGCCTTCCTGGAGGAAGCATCTGTTTGTTGAGCTGAGTCCCCTGAATAAAGTTCCGCTCTGAGGTCGCTGCTGCTGTCCCTCTGCGGGATGCGCGTGTCTGTCTCCTCTTGAATACAAATCTTCTCCCCACGTTGGCTGCTCCCTGCCTAAGAGCTGGAGGATGGGTCTTTATTGAGTGCATTCATTGCATAAGATGGCTCAGGCCCTGTGGAGCAGGTGCTGTTGCATTGCGTTTTGCTTGTCCGGTGGGCTAGGAGTTCTGGGGGCTGGGCAGTGGAGCATGCTGGGATGCTGCCCTCCTTGCCCAACCTTGCTAAATCCAGTGACCTGCGCTTCTTCATGCATGCTCCTGACTCACCCCGGTGGCAAGCAGGATCCTGGAACCCCAAGGATACCTCTGAGCCTCTGACTATGTTGGTTCTCTGGTGTGAAGGAATTGGGATTTTTCGCTGACCTTCTCTGTGCTGGATTATTGAGGCGAGAACAAAGCAATCCTGAAGTCCTATAAAAGTCAATGGGGAGGTAGGGGAGGTGGGGGCGGGGAGAAGAGAGAGAGAAAGGGAGGCAGAGAGAGAGAGAGAGAGAGAGAGAGAGAGAGAGAGAGAGAGAGAGAACTTGCTGCTTTTGGAGACCAGCCAAGAGCAGGAGATAGGCTGTCCCTTAGAGTACCCCCAGGGGAGCTCAGGTCTGCAGGTGCCGTGGTGTTCAGCCTGGGGACACCTCTGTTGGACTCCCAACACCCCCACCCATAAGAAGATCGGCTTGTGTTGTTTGAAGCTGCTCGACTGGACACAGCAGCAAGGGACAGACTCACAGGATCCATCCCCCATGGCCTGCACCTGCCTGAGGACTTCAGCTGGGCAGCTTTCATGCTGTGGCCTCTGCCTGTCTCTGGAGAACCTTTCTCAAGAGTCTCAACTTGACCAAAAGGTGAAGGATGTGAACAGTTCCTGGGCTGCAGAGGCATTTCAACCCCAGATCCTTGAGGCTCCCGGCCTTCTGAAACTCCCACAAGGCCCAGGTCTGCATCCTTGCCTGTCTGCCTGGGAGGTAGTCGGTGTTTCTCTGCTTCAAGGTTAGACAGATTTACAGAGAGGAGAGACTGAGAGAAAGCTCTTCTGTCTGCTGGTTTACTCCTGAAATGGCTGCTATGGCTGGAGCTGAGCAGACCTGAAAGCAGGAGCCAGGAGCTTCTTGGGGGTCCCCATGCAAGTGCAGGGTCCCAAGTTTAGACTGTCCTCTGCTGCTCTCCCAGGCCACAGGTAGGGAGCTGGATGGGAAATGAAGCAACCAGGAGACCAACTGGCATCCATATGGGATGCTGGTGCTTGCAAGCAGAGGATTAGCCAATTGAGCCATCAAGCCATTCCCCTCTCTTTGCCTCCTTCCTTGTGGCCGCCTCCTGAGTCACTGGTCTGTGCCCTCCAGGGGTTCCCAAATTTCCTTGGGCACACAGATATCCTGCAAGTTTCCAGCAGCATCACCTCCTTGTAGTAGGGTTTTCATATTTGGGGCGGGGGGGGGGGCTTTGGCTGAATGGCCAAGGTCAAGGTTAATAAAAAGGTCAAGTGCAAGGGCCTTGCCCACCCTGTTGGTCATTGTCTTGCAATCCCTGATGGTATGAATGATACTTGATGGTCAAGACACGCCGTCCGCAACTCTCAGAGAAAGGGTTGGCAAGACCTCAGCCAAGGTTGTCTCCCATTGTCTTTCTCCTTGGGGAGAAAAGCAGCCGAGGGTGCCAAGTTCACCCCTGGCCAAGTTTTCTGCTATTTCACTGGCTACAAAGGAGGTCCCTTTAGCCCTAGTCTTATCTAAAAATCTCCTTGATGTCCGTGCCTTCTTCCACTCCCTCACACCTCTGAAGATCAATATTATTGCAGAAGTGAGAGATCAAAGTTTTCCAAGTGGTGGGTAAGCGGGGGTGGGCATTGAGGAGGAGCATGGAGAGAGAGCGCTTGCGAAATACATTTCTGAGACTGCCAGACACATGAAAGCTTTCTGTTACCTTTCTTTTTTCTATCCCCCCCGTCTCTCTCTTTCTTTCCTATCCATCCCTCCCTCCCTTCCATAAACAAAGCCATGGCCTTAGTCACATCTTGTAAGCCCACTCTGCTTATATATATAAAACCAAAGCGAAACACTTCTAATAAAGCCCTAACAGTCCTGGCCATAAGCAGCTGCACGAAAAGGCGAGAATGACACACAAGTGTCAGGTTAGAACAACAAAGTGGGCCACGTGACTGGGGATTTATTGTCTAGTAAGTGTGCTGTAAAGGCCCATATCATTTCATGTGCTTGTTAAATGGCTCCTGGGCTTGGAGCCCCAGGGACACACCAGCACCATTTCAGCCATGAGGTGAATCAACCTGGGGGTGGTCCCTTTGCCACTTCTAGCCATCTCTCCCCAGATGGCCAGGGCAGGGAGGAGCGAGGAAGAAGGCAGGGTCAGGGAACCAGCAGCTCAGGAACTGGGGTGATGACCCTTGCAGTTTGCTGGAAAACCAGCCTTATGGCCGTAGTGGTGACCTTGTGCCCTTGTGGCTCTATGCATACCTCCTTGTGTGGGTGGCTTGTCTCATGAACAGGGCATAGGGAAAAGTCAAATGAGCTTGGAGAAGCTTCGGCGGGAGGAATATGGAGGGAGAGAGAGAGAGAGAGAGAAAGAGAGAGAGAGAGAAAGAAAGAGAGAGAGAGAGAGAACAGAGCATGATAAAAAGCAGCATTGTTCAGCTCTGGATGCACTTGAAATGCTTTAAAAACATTTATGCCTGGCCCCATCTCAGACCGTTAAACTAGAGTGTCCCAGGGTGGGGTGTAGGTATGGGACTGGTTAGGGCCTCCCCTGGCAGCTGTGCCATGCCCGCGGGTGTGATGCACCACCCTGGGTGATCATTTTGACCAGTGCCCACTACTGCTGGCTCCCTTATTCTCTTGCAGTCACCACTTACTCCTCCATCCCCTCCTCTGTAGCAGTACCCGATTGCCCAGGCTCGAGCCAACCATATTGGCTGCATCAGTCAGAATGCTGTCAGCAACCTGGCTGACCCGCTCCCCATCTGGTGCTTCTCTGCTGCGGACAGAGACTATAAATGAGAAATGATGAGCCATGTTTTCAAACCAAAGATGCTGCCAATGGGACAGTCCGTCCTAACCAGCCTGCCTGGATGGAACTAAAGATGAGGTTGGAATGCGTCTTGATGTAAGCATCCAGGACTGCTCTGCTGGGGTGGTAACTGGCTGCCCAGCTGGGGGTCGGAGATGGTGGGGCACTGCCTGGTAGGACACACAGACTCTGGGTTTAAATCTGCTGCCTTGGGGTCAGTGTTGTGGCTTAGCCAGCAAATCCTCTGCCTGTAGCGCTAACAATCCTATATGGGAAACTTTTGAGTCTCAGCTGCTCCACTTCCAATCCAGCTCTGTGCCTGGGAAAGAAGAGGAGGATGGCTGCTGGGATACTTGGAAGAAGCGTTTGGCTCCTGGCTTCAGGTTGGCTCAGTTTCTGGTCATTTGTGGCTGTTTGCGGAGTGAATCAGTACATGGAAGATCTCTCTTGCTCTGTAACTCTGACTGTCAAGTAAAATACATAAATCTTTGAGAGAAAAAATTAAGTATCTAACTTGCTTTACACATGGATGTATGTTTCTCTGCATGGGGCAGAAGTCTGGACTGTGAATATTGCATGGGGTGATGGTGGGCTCGCTCTGCTGGCTAGATGGAGAAAGACTCCTGAAAGATGGAGTTTGGTTTCCATGGGAACCTGATGTGGGTGTGTCAGGACCACAGCTGAGTTCCATTTGTTGAAGCTAGGAGCCTGGATTCTGCCCTCTGCCTCCTGTCACCATGATGTCTTCATTACCCAGTGCCCCATGCTCTCTCACAGCTTCTACCCTCCCTCATTCAGGCTTGTGAAATCCCTGTTCTGCTTTCCCCTCTCTCTCTCTCTCTCTCTTGAACTTTTGAAAAAACAAAACTATTTATTTGCATTTGAAAGGCAGCTTTGCAGAGAGGAGAGACATTAGTACAGACCTTCCCTCTGCTGATCCGCTCCCCCAGTGGCGGCCATGGCTGAGGCTCTTCCAGGCCGAGGCTCTTCCTTGTCTCACGCTTGGTTGCATGGGGAGCAAACATTTAAATCAGCTTCCGCCATTCTCCCAGGTGCATTAGCAGGACGCTGAATTGGAAGTGGAGCAGCCGGGATTTGAACCAGTGACCATATGGGATGTTGGCTTTGCAGGCGGAGGGCAGAATCTGGATATACAGAGAGAAGGAGTGACAGAGAGGAATATCTTCTGTCCGATGATTCACTCCCCAAGTGACTGCAACGGCCAGGGCTGAGCCGATCCAAAGTCAGGAAGGAGCTGGGAGCTTCTTCCGGGTTTCCTATGCGGGCACAGGGTCTCAAGGCTCTGGGCCGTCCTTGACTGCTTTCCCAGGCCATACGCAGGGAGCTGGATGGGAAGCGGGGCCCTGGGATAAGAACTGGCACCCATACGGGATTCTGGTGCGTTCAAGGTGAAGATTTTAACTGCTACGCTATCGTGCAGGGCCCAGCAGCTTTACTCTTCATGCTGGAGTGCTGGCTGCTGCGACCTCACCTTCTAGGATCTTATTTAAAGGGCTCAGTTCAAGGCCAGACTTTGCTGGAAGGAAGCCAGGGAGTTGGTTACCTTGGAGCAGGTAAGGGACAAAGGACCTCCAGGTCCTGCAGCTGAAGCCTCATCCTTGTTTCCGACTGTCTGACACTGCTCGCACCCAATATCCTTGATTCCCCCCTCCCCTTCACACAGATGGATGGCCCACGATGTTCTTGCCTCAGTCTGGAGCTCTCCTCTTGTTTCTCTGCGTCCGCTCCATTGACCCCCAGGACTCTCTTGCCCTTGGGCTGCAGCCTGGCTTTAGCTTACAGACCCTGATGGCCGGATAAGAGGAGTAGGAACTGGGAGTCCTTAAGCCCCAGGGCACTGCCTGGGGTGTAAGTGGATCTCCAGCTCTAACTTGCCTTTCTCCTGCTGTGCAGCTTTTGTCTTTCTTTCTTCCTCTGGCCCGAGGCAATGGTGTGGCTGATCCCGAGCGGTTTTCTCTGAGCCCTTAAAAGAATTCACAAAACTGCTCTCACTTAAGGCTCCTCCGAAATCCACCTTGGGCACACCCACAGAAGCCCCGCTGGAAAGCAGCTTTGGATGGTACCATATCCAGCCGAACACTTTGCAATGTATTGTTTTGTCTCTCCACTTGTTGAATGGAGTGAGCTTCTTAAGGGACAGTGTGATGACCACGATGGCCCTGTGCTTGACCTGCACTGCTCCTGTGAGGAGGGTCGTCCTGTATATGTGTCTGTGGCTCCTTGGAGAGTACTTTTGGGGAGTGCCTCCTGGTGTGTGTGAGTGTGTGTGTGTGTGTGTGTGTGTGGACAGGGCAAGCTTGGCTTAGAGCCCAAGCTTGGGTTGAGAAAGAGGCACTGGTACAGGACCGCTGGGGCCTGGGAGGAAGTCAGGAGGCAGATACAGAGCAGTACTGGCTGATGAAGGACTGTGTGGGCAGTTCAGTGGCCTTGCCTCTGCTGGTGAGCAGTGGGCACAGCCTGGCAAAGAAGCGTCTCGTGCTACGTGACATGCAGAGGCATGATCATGGAATGATGATTGGTGCAATCAGAAGGTCCCTCTGGGCCTCCAGGCTGGCGCCATCCAATATAGCTGCCACTCAGAGTCATTTCGTAGCTTTGCAGGCTCTGAGATGTGCCTGGTCTGGGTGGTTTGGACTGCAGCTGCAAAAAGCACTCTCCATTTCAAACACACAAAACCAGCTCCTGATGAATGTTGGCGTCCACTATGTGTTCGCATGATTGTGTTGCTGTATATATTGCGTTCAAGGGAAGATGCCAGAAATGGGGCCTGGCATGCAGCTGCCATGCAACCCCCATACCAACTACCTCCCTGGTAATGTTGCAGGGATATGGACTTACATCACAAGCCTCTTGCGCAGGCATGGTAGGGAGCCCCTGCAGAGGGAGCCCATAGGAGCTCACAGCTGTGGGCTGCAGGGTAAAGGGTTCTACATAATTGAGACATGAGTGTCCCCATGCTTCATCCAGGCCTGCTTCCTCCTGGAACAATGGGCTCCGTTGAGCCGGCCCTTTGCCCCACAGCTGGAAGTCCTTGAGGGGCAAGACCCCTGCTTGTACATGAAAAGGGCCTTGGAGAAGGCTCCCTGTGACCTCTGGAAGGGGCACACAGGATCCATTCTTTGGGGCTGTGGCTGTGACTCTAGAGAAATGTGACAGCCCAACAGGCCAGCCCTTGCCCTCGGGGCTCTCTCTCTATTCTGTCTGCTGACCTCGGGGTCTTGTCCTTCAAGTCTCACTTGGGGCTTGGGTATAGAGGGGGATGAAGGGATGAGGGTTGGGGTGGGCACAGCCCCTGTGGGTCAGGCCTGGCGCTGCTCAGGTTAGGGTTCTTGCTGCTGCTTTCCCACACAAAACCAGCTCTCCCAACCCGACTCCCAATTTCTCTCCCACACTGCTTCTCACTGGGGCTTGAGGCATTTTCGGAGCAAAACTTACACCTGCTAGGAGGAGGGGTGACTTGCTCGCCTCCCAGCCAGTCTCAACTCTGTGCCCTCAGATCATAGATGCGACAGATGTTGTCATAGTGGGGGCGCTGTCCTCGAGTGAGACCTCCAGGGAGAGCTTTCTGCTGCCTCAGCGCCCTCTTCCTATTCCTCCCTTCTCCTCTCCTTTCCATTCTGTTCCTTCCTTCCTTTCCTTTCTCTTTCTTTCCAGACTCATTTATTTGTTTGAGTGACAGAGGGTGAGAGAAGGAGGTCTTTCATTCACTGATTCCCTTCTCAAATGGCTGCAAAGGCCAGGGCTGAGCCAAGCTGAATCCAGGAGCCTGGAGTCTCCTCTGGGTCTCCCACATGGGTGCAGGAGCCCAGGGATTTAGGCCATCCTCTGCTGCTTTCCCAGATACATTAGCAGGCAGCCGGATCAGACGTGGAGCAGCTAGGACTTGAACTGGCGCCTGTATAGGATGCTGGCATTGCAGGCAGCAGGCTTACCTGTTTATATGACATCATCGGCCTAATGCTCAGCTCCATTTAAATGATTTCTAAGGGTTTCTTCTGTCTCTTTGCCGAAGCTCTGAAGCTTGGTACTGCTGCGGCTTGAAGATGTCCTTAAGCCACCTGGTGCTGAGATGAAGGTCGGATCCGTCCTGTCTCCCTCCGTTTGCTGCTGAGGCATTAAGTCACCAATGTGGAAAACCCATGTTTGGCTTGAGAAGGGAACTTCAACACAACGACTTCTTCTCACTTCTACTCAGAAGGCAGAGAAAGAGAGAGAGAGAGAGAGAGAGAGAGAGAGAGAGGAAGATATGGAGCCTCATCTCCCATCTGCTGCTCCATTTCATAATGCCTGCAGCAGCCAGAGCTCAGCCGGGTGGAAGCCAGGAGCATGGAACTCAGTCTGTGTCTCCCACGTGGGTGGAAGGAATCCGGGTATTTGGCTTCTCCCCAGCTGCCTCCCAGGGTGTGCATTAGCAGGAAGCTGCATCCAAGTGGAGGAGCTGGGACTTGAACCAGACACTCTAATGGGGGTGTCCCAAGCAGGTGCATTTTCTTATTTAATTCTTGAAGCAACCCTATGAGATCAGCATTTTGGCCCTCCCTTTTTCCCTCACTTCTCAGAAGCAAATAATGATACAGAGAAGTTGAGGTGCGCAACCAGGGTCTCACAGCTCCCACGCTGTGTCACCCAGTGCCTGGTGGTGAGCACTGAGGTCCCTAAACTGGATTTCCCTGTCTCACCCCTTGCCCTTCCCCCTCTATCCAGTCTGGAGTCCTTGAGAGAATTGTCCCAGCCTGTTTCCAATGTGTGACCTCTTTTGAAGGGTAGGGGCGAGGCAACCCCTTGTGAGCCTGGCCCCTGGCAAATGTGCAAAACGGGTGGAATGAGGGGACTTCAGCCAGCTGTCTGTTCTGTGGTGACATGTCATTTCAGACTTGACCTGTGTTAAATTGCCATGTGTAATTGACAGGCTGTTCTTCCCTCCCAACCTTTCTCACTCCTCTTGCTCCCATGAACCCAGAGGAGAAGGAGGCCACCCTGACAGGATAAGAGCCTGTCACAGGCGTCCCCTCGCTTTGGTGGGACACTGGACTTGGATGGAAAGTGACATCTTCTCTTTGTGTCTTGACCTTCTCTCCCTCTCTCCTGCCCCAGGGGTTCACAGCCCAGAAGCTGATAGAGAAGGACAGGCCTGCTGTTATTGGAACAAGCACGCCAGCCGTACAGCCAGGGCCAGCCTCTCCCTGTGGCGATGCATGCGAGGCGGTCATCATTGGCCTGCTCTGATCCAGATGATCCAGCCTGGGCAGCCTTGGTGTGACCTGCAGGGACCACTTGATTTGGGCCAGCATCCTTTACCTTAGTGTTTGTCTCTGTCCCCTGAGCCCATGGACAGAGGGTTCTATATTCCTTTGTACTGGGTCCTGGGTCCAGGCACAAGATGCAAGTTCTAAAGCTTTTCCCCCAGACGTCAGGTTTTTGTAGTCTTGGGAGCAGCCTCCTGGTTATCATCCCCATGGATGCCCAGGTCTTTGCCAGGTGAATCACATGGCACAGCCAATAGAGAAGTACACACATTGACACACATACTCACACATACAATACAATGCATACATACTTACCTAGATGCACTCACATGAACACCTATGCACACATTTGCATGCATCCATACATATATGTATGCATACACACGCACACATATACATAGTCTATCATTGCCAGTGACATAAAGCAGATGCACCCATGTCCCAGCTGGACTCTGCATTAGGTGTGGCCTCCTGGGGTGCTCTCAACCCCTCCCTCCCTACAACTGGCTGGTTTTATCCCAGAGCCTAATTAGCAAGTGTGCCCTGTTGTGTGTGTGTTTGAGCCTCTCCACGCGTGGTCTCCTTTCCCAGGGACTGCACAAAATGATGCCACGGTAGTTTCATTGCAAGCGACAGGAGCATTAGAGGACACAGGGTGTGACCTTTCCCATGTACCTCTCTCTGGAGAGAGAGAGCGAGCGAGCTCGACATTGGAGTTTATTTCCCTGGGGATGCCAGTGCCACCACATCGCCAGCTGCGCTTGTGTTGCGAGCTGTGTTTGTGTACAGTGTTATGTGTAATTTATTTCCCCTGGGGGAGAGCTGCTGGGATGGCACATCTGACTCCTGGTAGAGGCTCCTTTTCCTTTAATTTTTATAAATAAATCCACCCTTCTCCCACCCTACCCCAAGCTTCAGCCCTGCCAGGCAAATCGTCTCTTCCAGCTGGCTGCCTGATTCGACTGGCTTCTTAGGGCAGCATAGCGGTGCATCCACATTGGCCTTGGACTCTCATCTCAGCAGCTGCCCTGGGACCCAAGCATCAACTACCTTCTTTCTTTTGCAACCCTGGTCTGGGGTGGCTGGCAGGGGACTATGGGATGTATTAAGGTCCAGGACACACTGCCTGTCATAGCCCTTGTCCATGGGGCTCCCCTGGATGGCCTGAAATGGACTTTAACCTTGTGCCACTGAAGAGATGTCCTCATGATGCCTCTATCCACTCAATGGGGACCCTGCGGCTCTTCCCAGCTCTGCCATCCTTGGCATGAGCCACCTGCAGGGCAGTCCCGTGGACTCCACCATCCATACCCAGGCACTCGGGCTCTGGGCATAAAGGCTGGAGAACAGAGACATCTAGAAGGCACGATGACTTAATGAGCTTGCAAATGTGATGCAAACGTTGGCAGACTCAGTGGGCATGAGTGCCCACCCTGCCATTCTTGTTTCCATAACAACTTCAAATCTGATTTGCGGTCTTGGCTGTTTTCCTTCTGATTGTGTGTGGTTGTGGGTTTCGTGGGTCGGTCCTGGGCACTTGGTTTCTGTGCCTTCCCTTTTGTTGCCCAGAGCCTTACTCTGGATGCCGCCTACTCCATCGCTTCCTGTCTGGCCACCTTCTGTTCTTTCCTCCATTTCCTTTAACATAAATAGTATGTGTTTATGATATGCACACTATGATTGTTGGATATAAATGGTGATATAATCAAAACTTAACCTCTATGTTAACCAAGCCTCAGTGGTATCCCATATACTTATTATTATTATTGTTGTTGTCAGGAAAATTCAAATCTGCCCACTTAGCAGTTTTCAGGGCTTTGGATGTGTGGTTAAGATATAGCTATCAGCAGTCTGCATTCTGGATCTCAGAAATCACCCTGCCTGTCTATCTGGTCTTTGTAACCCATGGCAATTGTCTTCCCACTCTCCCCGCCACCAGCCCTGAATAACTGACATCTATTTCCTGCTTCTAACAAGTTGACTTTTAAAGGATTCCATATCCGGAGCCTTCACCCTGACGTGGAAAGCTGAGCCTCTGCCTGCAACACCAGCAGTCCCTCTGGGTGCCAGCTCATGTCCTGGCTGCTCTACGTCTAGCCCAGCTCCCTGTGTATGGCCTGGGAAAGCAGTGGAGGATGGGCCAAATATACCACAACTGGGAGACCTGGAAGAAGCTCCTGGGTCCTGGCTATGGATCAGCTCACCTCTGGCCATTGCAGCCACTTGGGAAGTGAACCAGTGGGTGGAAAGGTGTCTCTCCCTCTATGTGTAAGTCTGCCTTTTAAATGAAAATAAATAGTTTTAAAGATCCCGAAGCCATGCCATTATATACTCCTTGTTTCTGCTGAGTGATGCCATGTCCTTCAGACTCATCCACACTCTTGTTAAACGACAAAATCTCCTTCTTACTCACCACTGAATAGAATTCCTTTGTGTGCGCATCCATCCATTTTCTTAACCGTCCATTTGTTGATGGTCCTTTAGGCCGAGTCTATAGCTTGGTTGTTGTGATTCATGCTGTGTGTCATGCTGTGACAGTGCAAATATCTTAGATAATGCTAATATAATTCTTTTTCTCATTATTCTTTTAAAACCTCAATTCTTTTAAAAAGACATTTATTTATTTTTATTTGAAAGGCAGCGATACAGAGGAGAGAGATCTTCCATCTACTGGTTCACTGCCCAAATGGCTAAAGGGCTGGGGCTGAGCCACTCCAAATACACAGCTTGTCCCAGTGCCAAGCTCTGCAAGCTACAGACAGGCAGGTATCAGGTAGAGATCATCTGCAAAGATATTAAAGGAAAAAAATGACTTTGGTGCAAGAATGTCTTAAAAATCCATTCAGGCCAGGGGGTCTTCAAACGGCTTGTAGAAAAAAAAAGGATAATGGGAAAACTCTCCACGGATTTCAAAGTAAGCATTTTAATCACACTAAACCTCTATTTTCATCTTATTTTCCATGAATCTTATTTTTTTTAAAGATTTATTTATTTTAATTGGAAACACAGATTTACACAGAGAGACAGAAGGCTCTTCCATCTGTTGGTTCACTCCCCAAATGGTTGCAACAGCCAGAGCTGAGCTGATTCGAAGCCAGGAGTCAGGAACTTTTTCTGGATCTCCACCTGAGTGCAGGGTTTCAAGGCTTTGGGCCGTCCTCCACTGCTTCTCCAGGCCAAAAGCAGAGAGCTGGATGAGAAGTGGAGCAGCCAGGACTTGAACTAGTGCCTATACAGGATGCCGGCAGTACAGGTGAAGAATCAGTGTTGAATCACTGCGTCAACCCCTGATTTCAATTCTCTTGGGTCTTTGTCAATTCTTGTGGATCATAATAGCGATAGGATTGCAGGACCATACGCTAGTTTTATTTTCAGCTCTGGTGGGGAGACCTCCCTGCTGTGTTCCTAATGACTGCTAACTTGCATCCCACCAACAGTGTACAAAAGTTCC
This sequence comes from Ochotona curzoniae, assembly GCF_017591425.1. Taxonomy (NCBI): domain Eukaryota; kingdom Metazoa; phylum Chordata; class Mammalia; order Lagomorpha; family Ochotonidae; genus Ochotona; species Ochotona curzoniae. The sequence goes on from NW_024465322.1 coordinate 5,855,614, forward strand.
TATTTACCCCCATCGTCACTATCATCTATTTTTTGTCTTTTTGATAACAGTCATTCTAACAGGTGAGAGGTGATAGCTCACTGTGATTTTAATTGGTATTTTCCCTGACAGTGGTGCTAAACATCTTTTTCCCCCCCTTGTTTTCATAAGCTTGTTTTCTGTATGTCTTCTTTTGAAAGATGATTATTTGTTTTTTTCTGCCCATTTTAAAAATCAGGTTATCTGTTTTTTTTTTTCCTACTGAACTGTTAGTGTTCCTTAAGTATACTTTTAGTACTAACTCCTTAACAAATGTTTCCAAAGAATAACTCTCCATTATTCTGGGTTGCAAGTGTTTCCTCCCATTCTCCTGCGGAAGATTTCCTTCGCTGTGCAGAAACTTTTTGGTTTTATACAATCTTATCTGTCTCTGTTAGCTTTTGCTGCTTATGCTTTTCATGTCACATCCAAAAAAAGAAAAAAAAAAAAACTTTGCCAAGAGCAGTGTCATGAATGAATCTTCCTATTTGTTTTCTCTGAGTGACTTTCATTTTCAAGTCTTATGTTAAAAGCTTTAGCCACCTTTGAAAAAATATTTTTTTGCTTTTGTTTGAAAGGCACATTAACAGAGAGGAGACAGAGAGATCTTCTGTCTGCTGGTTCACTCCCCAAATGCCTGCCAATAGCTGGAGCTGTGCCAGTGTGAAGCCAAGAACCACGAGCTTCTTTTAGGTCTCCCATGTGGCACAAGGGCCCAAGAACTTGTACTGTTCCCTACTGCCATCTCAGGAAGTTGGATCAGAATTGGAGCCATTGGGACTAGAACTGGGGATCCTAGAGGATACTGGCGCTGCAGGTGTTTTCCCAGGTGCATCAGCAGGAGGCTGGATGGTAAGTGGAGAAGCCAGGACCAGAACCAGTGCCATATGGGATGCTGGCCTCCTAGGCAACAGCTTAACTGGCTCTCCCAGAAATCTAGCCACAAACAAAGCTGTTTGGAACGGTCGTTTCATCTGTTCTCTGTAAGCCTGGAGCAGATAGCAATGGCCAGCACTGTTCAAACTCCTAACTCCCAGAGGAACACATATGAAGTTGCAAAAACAAGTACCCTGGAGGTTCTGGGCATGGGTGTGCATCCGTTTCCAAGTCAGAGGGAACCAGGGGTGTCTGCTCTGTTCCTCGCTTCCCCTTTCATGGGAAAGGTTTGCACTCCCAAGCCTTGTGTCTCTTGGTCTCTGCCTGTGTGCCCAGCACCTTGGACAGGTACCGGGGAGGCTATTTCTCCCCAGGGGACAATTTATTCTTCACTCTGTGCATGTCAGCAGAGCTCTTCAATTTCGAGGACAGTTGGATGAAATTGGATGTAGTCAATTTGCATCCTCAAATCGGTTTGGTACACACGGGTGCGTGCACTCCTGTCTCTGGGGACAAGGGGAGAATGGCGTCTGACAGCTCACGGGCAATGAGGTGACAGTCTGCTATGCTTCAACTTGGGGCCTTGGGTCCCTGTATCCTTGCACCTCCGTTTCTGTTGATAGAAAGGGGAGTGGATCTGGGCTCTCTCAGGTCTCTTTTAGTTTTTGAGTTCTGTGGTTTTATATCTGTGGGGAACCAGGGTGGTAAGAAAACCAATGGGCTGTGTGCTGCTGTGTGGCTCAAGTGGGGAGAACAAAAGAGATCCTTTATAGTCTTGGCCTTGGGCTTGGACATAGGGTCCATATGGCATGGCTGCTTCGGTTGCTGTCATGTAATATGTAGAGAAGGATAGTTTATCAAAAAGAGAAGTTTGGTTTGGCATGCGGCTGTGGTCCCACAAGGGAGGGGTCTCATCTGGGGATGGGTTCTTTCTGGCAGAATCTTGAGGAGGTGGCAGGGCACCCCACAGTGAAAGACAGGGATATGTATGTATGCTTTCTGTCCTCCCTCTACATGAAGGCCTCCAGGACTCACCCATGGCGTCCTGATGACATACGATTCTACTTACCCCCCCGAGGGGCGCTCCTGCAAGCACCGTGTCGGGTTACGGGTTACGTTTCTCTCTTCTCATTTCTCACGGTGGCATGGCTACCCACCCATGCAGCTGTAAAGACACCTGCTCACGCTGCAACTGAGCCATCCTAGGGAAGGTTGAGGGAGCAGCCCCTGCAGACTCCATGGGGATGGGGGATTGGTTGTGAGTGATATGGGAGGCTGTGTGCTTCTGGGTCCATGACCTCTCCCATGCAGCAAGGTTCCAAGGGCTGGGAGAGAGAGGCACAGCCCCGGAGTACTAGGTCTTTCCTTGGAGTTTCTGCACCTTCCGTTTCTACGCGTCCTGCCTCTGGGGGAGCAGGTTTGGGCCAGAGCCCTCCTTTGGCCTGGGGTTCTTCTCGCCTCTCCATCTGTATTTCCGCTGGCTCCTGTAGCCTCAAGGACTTTTCTCTTGTACTTGCCCTCTCTCCTCCTGTCTCTCTTGCATCATTAATTTTTACTTCTCTGTTCTCTACTGCAGTGTTCCTGTCAGAATACAAACAAGCTGCTAATACCTTCCATCTCCAACAAAGAGACAGCCTCCCCTGGTCCCCACGCCTCTCACGCCTCTCGCCTGCTGTTATTGGATTTCCCTGCTGGTTTTGACAGCTGGACTCTCCAACACATTACTATTTTGGATTTCTCACCTATAATTCTCCGCCATTCTGTTCCAACCACGTCTTCTTTCTGATCACCCCATCCCTCACAATATTCCCCTCAAGAGTTGCCTGGGGTTAACTTTAGTGGTCACTTCTGAGTCCTTGTGTTGAGCTGTTGGATACCATTATCAAAAGCCACCTCTTGGGGCCTGGTGTGATGATTCAATAGCTAACTCCTCACCTTGCAAGTGCTGGCATCCTGTATGTGTGCCAGTTCATGTACCAGCTGCTCTAATTCCTATCTAATTCCCTGTTTGTGGCCTGGGAAAGCAGTGATGGATGGCCCAAAGCCTTGGGACCCTGCATTCATGTGGGAGATCCAGAAGAAGCCCCTGGCTTTGATTGGGCTCAGCTCTGGCCATTGCGGCCATTTGAGGAGTGAATCAGTGGACGAAAGATTTTTGTCTGTTTCTCTCTATAAATCTGATGTGCTTTAATAAAAATGAATAAACCCTAAAACCAAGCCAAACCACCACTCTCTTTCCAGAAGCTTTTCATTGCCTCGCTGCTGCTCCTTAACAGGTGACTTTGCTGAGTTTGGTCAGCTCTGTATGCCTGGCTCTATAGGATTCCAGCCTCCGATCTCCAATTCTGACCTCTGCCCCTCCAGTGACGGAGTGTGTGCCCAGCTGGCCCAAGATCATTGAGGCCATCAGAAAAGCGCCTTGGCTCTGACATGCCTTGGCTCTGACTGAACTCACCCAACAAGTTGGAAAGTTAGACTTGCCCATGTTAGGAAGGCACAAATGAATGTTCTCACCAGTTTAGGACAGCCCCCTGCCCAAACATCTTAGAATCACTTTTGGTGTATATTTTCTCTTCTCTTTGTCTCTGCCTCTGGCGCCCTCCCAACCTGCTCCACAACTATCTTGAGGCAGGGCGGTGTGATCTCTCACCTCACCTTTGCAAAGGTCCACTGACAAGTTTCTTGGTATCCAACCTTCCTCCTTACCATGTAGAGTGATGGTTTAAGATGCTGATTTTGAAACATAAACCAGCCCCCATATAGCATTTGAGACTGCCCCCACTTCTCTAACCACAAGCTCCCCACAATCCAAATCTCTACTCCCCGGCTTCCGGCTTCCATCTGCTTTGGCCCTCTCTGGTCCTGCCCCTATTGTACTCTGAAAGGTTCAGCAGGGGCCCTGTGCAGGGGCCCCCTGCCTGGAATCTTCCATCCTGGAGATGATTGCTATTGTCCCTCTCCTTCAGGTCTTTGTCCTCCCAGAGTGCCTCAAGTCCTCTCTGAATCACTGCCTTCATCGTTCTCTGTGCTCAAATTTGTCTTCTTTTCAAATCACCGGCTTCATTGAGGTGTCATTGACACAGTAAACTACCTATGTTTGTGAGTTTTGACACATGTAGTGCATCAGCAAAACCATTCCCACCATCAAGATAATGAACCCATCCATCACTTCCAAATGGATTTTTTTTTAAAAAAAGAAATATTTATTTAAGAAACAGACATAGAAAAACAGCTGGGGAGGGGAAGGAAGGGAGAGAGAGAGGTCTGACCTCTGTTCAGCTTCCCAAATGCGTGCAATGGGAGAAGAGCCAGGAGTTGAACCCAGTGGCTATCAAAATGAGACCCAGGCATCTTGACCTCTATCCCAAATATCAAACACCACACTCCCAAGATTTACTTTTGTCTCTTTGCACCTATCTTTCCTGCATATGCCCTGCTGCCCTGGTGGCACAGTGGGTTAAGCTGAAACTTGTGGTGTCGGCATTTCGTATGAAAATGAGCACTGATTCAAAGTTCCAGCTACTCCATTTCCAGTTCAGTTCCCTGCTGATGTATCCAGGAAGGAAGCAGAGAATGACAAGTGCTTGGGCCCCTGCCACCTGTTTGGGAGACCTGGATGGACTCCTAGGCTCCTGGCTGCAGCCTGGCCCTGTCTTGGCCATTGTGACCATTTGGGGAGTGAGCCAGCGGGTGGAGGATCTCTCATTAGCTCTCAGTTTCTTCCTCTGCCTCTGTAACTCTGCTTTCTATAGCTTTATTACTTCCCTGTCTATTGTTTCTATTAGCTATGGAGAGACATCGAGATTCTTGACTAAAATTGGGAATTTGTCTGTTTCCCCTTGAGGTGTTATCAGTTTTTGTCTGCTGTATTTCGAAGCCTTTCTGTATTGCCACGTCTTCTTTATGAATAGACTGCTTTATCACATGAGAATGTGAAATAGCCGAATTCACTTTGGGCTATGTTCTTTATTCTGTGATGGATTTTGTCTGTTGTGAGTTTAGCCACCAGACTTTCTTTGGGTTAATGTTAGTATGATATATCCTTTTCTATTTTGTTTTTTTTACTTTCAATTTGTGGATGATTTTATATTTGAAGTGTGGGATTTTTTTTTTCTTTAAAGATTTATTTATTTAAAAAGCTGTGTAATGAAGGAGGGAGGGAGAGAGTGAGGGAAGGAGTGAGTGAGTGAGTCGGGGAGGAAGGGAAAGAGAGAATTCTATTCACTGGTTCATTCGCCAAATGGCCAAGATGCCTGGGAGCCTGGGGCTTTGAACTGTCAGTCATGCTGGCATTGCTATCGGGGCACAACTTGCTGTGTCCCCACGATGGTGTCTAAAGTGTGTTTTGTGAGCAGCACACAGATTGGGTCTTGGTTTTGTCCCAGTTGACTATCTCTGTCTTTTAAGTGGGATATTTAGATCTTTACATCTAACGTGATTATTATATAATTTTTACTTTTTACTTGGAAACTCAGAGTTACAAAAAGATGTATCTGTCTACCTACCTACCTACCTATCTGCTGGTTCACTCCCTAAATGGCCACCACAAGCAGGGCTGAGTTGAATTGATCCAAAGCTGGGAGCCAGGAGCTTCTTCTGGCTCTCCCACATGGGTGCAGGAACCTAAGGTCTTGGGCTGTCCTCCACTGCTTTCCCAGGCCATAAGCAGGAGGCTGGATTGGAAGTGGAGCAGCCAGGACACAAACTGGCACCCATATGGGATGCTGGCGCTTCAGACAAAGGATTAGGGTGCTATGCCACCACACCATTTCCGTTACCCTTTCTTGTCTTGCTTGCTGTATTCTGTGCTATCTATCATTTGCTCTCATCTAGGTCTTTTCTAAGGTCTTTTTGGATTTATTGAGAGTTTTATTATTTTATTTTGGAAGGATGTATCTCTACGTTGTTTTCGTGGTGGCTTTGGGTTTCCACTGTTTACAGAATTTGAGTTGTCACTCTACCTTTCAGTGATATTACAAATACTTCACATTTAATGTAAGAACTTCACACAAAAACACTCTGCTCCTCTTCTAATGTCTCCTGTGCTCTTCCTACCACTCCTTGAACCTCTACAGATGTTATAAACCCTATGCCATATGATGGTTCTTTTTGTTATGGGTAATTTCTTGAAAAGAGAATAAAGGTTGGTACCATGGCCTAGTGGGCGAAGCCTCTGCCTGCAGTGCCAGCATCATACGTGGGTACTAGTTCAAGCCCCATCTGCTCCACTTATGATCCAGCTCCTCGCTAATGTACCTGGGAAAGCAGCAAAAGATGGTGGAAATGCTTGGGTCTCTGTACCCACGTGAGTTCCTGCTTTGGATCAGCCAGCCCTGCTCTGGCTGCTGTGACCATGTGGAGAGTGAATCAGCAGATGGAAGATCTCTCTCTCTGTCTCTCCTTCTCTCTTTGTTACTCTGATTTTCCATAAAATAGGTTTTATTTTCACTTCCAACACTTGGTGTTGTTTCTAATGAGATCCCTGCTATCGTAACATTCACTGTGTGGGACCCTCTCATGGCTGCTGTGAAGTTCTCCCCTTCTGAATGCTTTGGAGTGATTTGCTGGTCAGGTCCCTCCACAGAGCTGACCCGTGTTCCTCAGACGTGGAACGAGCTGGGATTCTTGCATTTGTGGGTGTGGTTCTTACCACACTTGGAAAAAAAAAATCTCAGCCATTGTTCCTTCAATGTTTTTCTGTCCTCTATCTCCAACTCTCTGATTGCAATTATAAACACATGAGGATGCTTAAAGTTGCCCAACAGCTTGTCCTGTTTAAAGCAAAACTCCTCGCGTCTGAGTTTCATTGTGTAGAGTTGTGGTTGATCCCTATGTGAACTTTCTAGATATTTTCTTCGGCATAACTCATCTTTTATATAACCTGTGTATTTTTTTTTTTAATCTCACACAATGTCGTTTTCACCTATCGAATTCCTACTTCTGTACCTCTCCTGCCTTCTGGGTGATGCATACCCCTTGTACAAAGATGCCTGCTGTCAAATTCCCACATCTGGCTTTGCTTTGGGTTGCTTTGAATGGATTAATTCTTCTCCCCCATCCTGGGTCCCCTTTCTCTCGTTTCTGATGTGGCTGGTGATTTCTGATTGGACGCCAGCTGCTGTGAATTTGATTGTGTTGAGTGCTGGGGAGTTTTGTTCTGGGATGAAGCTACTTGACTTGGGGATGGCTGAACCCTGGGTGCCTTGTGCTTTATGGGTCCTTCCTCCCTTACTATAAGGCCACCTGTCTGTTGGGACTTTCTATGATCAAACTTCTTGACTTCATCCTACACACGTGGTGCAAGGTGCAACACACAGAGCGGTCCTGCTTCTTGATGACATTGGACAATGGTGGTGATCTTCCCAGGGTTGTGGGACCAGGGGTTGCACTTACTGGTTCTCTCTGGATGCGACGGTGAGACGGACCTGCGCAGCTGGGGCAAGATGCCAAGTCGTGTTTGCGAGTGCTCATGCTCTTCCATCCGATGGCGGGCGCGTGCTTCTCTGCCTGCCCATCCACCCTGCTGCATGTGCATCCCGCTGACGGGCAGTGCCAGGCAGTCACAGGGCCATCATGCTGGGACTCGCCTGTTTCACTGAAAATAGAAGCTCACTGGCTTTATTTTAGCTCCTTGGGAGTCTGAGTCGGCAGGATTCTGGTTAATCACGATTTTGTTTGCCGGCACGACTTTGTCATTCCTCATAACCCTTTATTAAACATCTTCTGTACACAGGAAAAAATATGCTGGGCTTGGAAAACATGAAGAAGGAAGACGCTGGGGGGGGGGGTTGGTGGGGAAGCAGTTTCTTCTTGTTCGTGATGAAAAACTCCCTCCCCAAGTGCCCTGCTGCATGCTGGCCCTGACCTGGAAACAGCGGGGTGATCCTCTGTGGTTTAAAGGAAAGAGCAGAGGCTGCCAACCTGACTTCATGCTCATGAGTAGCTTTTCCACTTGCCTTGGCCTCAGTTTGTTCGACTGTGAAGTGGGGACACAAATGTCCAGGCAGAGCTTGGTGAGAAAGACACCAAGTGCTGTGTGGAAAAGCTCTGGCACCTAACTGGAACTCAATCAATGGAGTAGCAGGTAGCTTGGTGTCTCCGAGGCTTCTTTGCGCAGAAGAGCAGGAACTGAGGCTGGTGTGCTGGGGTCATTGGCTAAGTCTCTGTCTGTGGCACTGACATCCCATATGGGTGCCAGCTCTAGTGCCCGCTGCTTCATTTCTGATCTAGCTCCCTGCCAATGTGCCTGGGAGAATGGATGGTGCATTACCTGTGATCCGGTGGGCCCCACGGACTCGGTCCAGAGCATATGGGGCAGGAGCCTGGAAAGGCGCAAGCACCCTTGCTTATCAACTCTCCAAGACTAAGTCATGGGGCCTGCATGTCACAATCCAACGCAGTGCTTACAAACATCATTCAACTGCTTTAGCACCAATATTCTACCACTCATAGTACCTGCTTTTCTTGCCCAGCTGGTTGGGTTCCCCAGAAGCACCTCACTCCTCTCTCTTTCCTCCTGGATATGGGCGAGGCAGGGTGTCAGGGAGCAACCAGGAGCTCAGGACTGCCAACCTCCACGCCATACACTCTGCCAGCGTCCCGCTGCTTCCCACACTGAAGCAGCAGGGCTGAACGCTGGGCACTCCCCAACTCCACATACAGCTATAGCTCACCTTACTGACATAAGGTGCGGAGTATCATGGCACCTTCCGGGAGGCCACTATGTGCCCTGAGGCCCTGGCCCCAATCCTACTGCCTTGGGCACTTCAGGAGGGAGTATGTGGCCTCTGAGCAGGGCCTGTGGCTCCTCCCAGCCCTCAGCTGAAGCCTGGGAGGGGATGGGGAGGAGAAGAGCTTTAAACAGGCCCAGAGCAAGGCTGGAGCTGAGCTGAGCTTTTCAAAAAATCGAAATCAACTGGAAGGTTATGGAATGGCCTCTGATGCCATCAGGGGATGCGCTGTGCATGGAGTGCGGAGAGCAGAGGATGGGAGAGAAGTTAGAGGGCCAAGTCATGCCATTGCCATCCTTGTAGGGGACAGACCAAGTCCTTTGCTACTGGAAGGACGTTTTGTTATCCTGGAACTGTCACAAACACGGGTCTTTCTGTGGATACTGGGACTGGGGCCCCAGGGCTCAGAATCTAGAGGGGAGTGGGTTACAGTGGGGGGAAAACAGTGTCCCCAGGTCTCCATTCAAAGGGCATGGGCAAAAGGGACTTTGGCCTTCAGCCTTGAGCAGCAGTGGCCTCTCTGGGGTTTCTAGCATGGAGGGAAGAGGGGACAGCTGGAGGCCAGTGCAATTTCATGTTCTGCCACCAAAGGACTCAAAGCAAACCCCTGACTGGGATCTTTAGCTGTCACCCTTCTGACAAGAAGGTGATAAGGGCGTTTTGGAGCAGGGCCAGGCTGAAACAGAAGCCAGAGTCCTGGAGCCTCAGAGGGAATCCTTGAGCCAGCATGAAGTGGCTGCTTTAGCCATCTGGCTACTCATGGCTGAGACCAGATGAAAGTTCCACCGATGTGAGTGGAAGCCTAATGGAGTCCACACGTGTGCATATATGTGCATGTGCATGTGTGTGCAGGGGGTATGCAGGAGCGGAGGAGAGGCAGTGAGTGGGGTGGGGGAGGAGCTGGGCTTGCACCTGCCTGACAGCCCCCACGGCCTCTGGGTCTGCCCTGTGCAATCCCTGCCCTCTGCACCTGCAACCACATGTTTCGAACGGCTTCCCTGACCCCACACTAACTGTGGACAGTGGAACCCATGCCCTGGTGGAGGAGGAGGAGGAGAAGACGGAGGAAGAGGATGGGGAGAAGGAGGAGGGGAAGAGGAGGAGAGGGCCGCCAAGCTGGCTGCTGCGTTTCTCACTGCCTGCCAGGAAACATCGCTCCTCTGTGAAGCAGCCTTTACAGCCTGTGACACGTAGTCCAGCACTCCAGGGGAGACAAACGGGGCCACTCAGTCCTCAGCTGCCTCCAGGCCTGGCCCTCCTCCAACTTTGGACAAGATTCTGACCTTGAGCCCTCCACACTGTTGTCCTGTAGCGCTGCTGGCTGGGGACAGCACCACGGGTGACCTGGACACTGCCTTCCAGGGTGACCCTGCTGCACAGGAAGGCCACCTGACCTGTGTCCAAACTCTGGGGCAGATGGACACCTGACCCCTCCATGTCACCCCTCTCTGAGGAAGTGCTTGAATCACACAGTCCCTCCTAGAAGGCATCCCTGTGCTCATGTCAGCATCCTCTCCCAAGAGGACTTCATTTCTGTTATGGTCTTAGGCAGCTAGTTCAGGGTCAAGAGTTTGGAAGCCTTACTTCCCCTACCTATGTGATCCTTTCTGCCCTCCTGTGAGTCACACGATGTTCATCCATTATCACCTGGAACCTGAGCAGGGGGATGATATTTCATTGTTGTATAACCACTCCCCTCTCAAGCTCCCATGGAAGCTCATGATGGGAAGGAGCTCAGTCAGTTCATCGCACACTTCCATCACTCTGGCACTCGACTCTTGGCCTCTCCAGTACCTGCTGGCTCTCTGGCTTCCTGCGGACAGACACTGAGGACAGATGACCGCTGGATAGCTGTGTCCCTCACCCTCTGTTCACTGCGTGGGTGAGTCAGTGAAGATGCAAATGTTTGTGTTTCTAATTTGTGTACTTTCAAGAGCTTCAGGAGAGGTGATGCCAGCAGTAATAGAATGTGGACAGAGAAGCCGGCAAAGGGTGAATGTTTACAGTTTTGTAAGTGTGGTCAGGTTGTTGACTGCACATCTCTTAGGATAATTCGTGTCACGGGGGGAGCTGGGACATAGGTCCTCAGTTTAATGGACTAATTTCACAGCGATGACCGTTTGTTCCTCCCAGGGCTTGGATTCAGACTGGATTGCCGCTATGACTTTTCATTTTCTGATTTTTGTTATCATGAGACAAATGACTGCCTAGTGTCTACAGCTGGTAATTGGGAAGGTGGGACTCCCAAAATGCCAGTGGTTTCTGAAATAGCAGGTGCTATTGTCACCAAGTTTAGCTAATAAAGACCCCTCAACACATCCTACACTTGTCTGGTGTGATCTCTCTTGCACCCTACAATATTTTCCTCTGGAGCCCAACTTTGAGTTCAGCTAAAATGTCACTTCTTCCAGGGAGCCTTCCTGCTCTACCTCAGTGATGACTGGTTCTGCTCAGTAGCAAGTGGGAAGTTGGGCTGGATTTCCTCCTTCTAACCCTCCTCCCTCTTTGTATTTTTAATCCCAGTGATGCCTACATCCTATTTCTGGTCTACCTCCTGGGCATGGTTTTACTCAGAGTTGACTTATTTATTTGAAAGGAAGGGAGGATGCGGGTGGTGGAGAGAGGGAGAGAGACTGATCTTTGGTCTGCTAGTTCACTACCTAAGTAGCTATGATTATCCAGGGCTGGGTCAGGCTGAAGCCCGGCGCTTCTGGCTTTCCCATGTGGGTGTAAGGGCCCGAGTGCTTGGATCATCCTCTGCTGCTTTCCCTGGGGCGTTGGTGGGGAACCGGGTCAGAAGCAGGACAGCGGGGACTCCTACTCATGCTGATATGGGATGCTGGGGTCCCAGGCAGTGGCTTACATGGCTTTTCCACAACACTAGCCCCAACACTTTGAGATTTTAAAATTCGGATTCATGTTCCCTTTTTGCTTTACCCTGCCCTCCCCTCTCCCACCCCAGCCTGTGCCAACAGCCTGTGTTTCAGACAACTGCCCAACTCCCAGCTACCAGCCTTTAAACGGGATTTGACATCCTACCTTAAACAGATGTTGAAACTCCAAGGTTGTGTTTTAGGTGGCATTGGAAGGCACTGGGGCTTGGTACAATTGTGGTACCCAGGAAACAGGCTAAGTGGAAGTCCTGAGGTCACCGAGGGTTTTGTCCTTGAGAAGTTGGGTCAAGACAGGACTGGTTATAAGACCCTGACTTGGTTCTTTGCTGGCTAACCACATGGCTTTTCTCTCTGCTCACATAGAATTGGCCATCTCTCCATCCTCAGCAGATGGCTGAACCCACCCATGGGACCATCTGATCTTGGACTGTGAAGCTCCAAAACTGTGAACCAAAGAGAACTTGCTTCCTTCCCAAGAGCCTTCTCCCAAGTATGTTTAAATAGTGATGCCAGGCTGACTAGTATGCTGGCTGAGTATATTGCAACTGAATTTGTCCCAGTTGGCATTGTGCCCTGGGCATTCCCAAAGGCCTGTGGGAATACAAGCTCTGTCTGGCCATACACATGAAAAAAATTATTTATGAAGGAGAGAGAGAGAGCGAGAGGGAGCGCGAGAGAGACCTTCTATGTATTGGTCTACTCCCCAGATGCCCACAACAACCAGGGCTGAGTCAGGCCAAACCCGTGAGCTGTGAACACACTCGGGATCGCCCTTGAGATTGACAGAGACCCCACTGCTTGGGCCATTGTCTGCTTCCTCTCTGAATGAAGGAAGCTGGAGCAGGGGAGTCAGGGCTTAAACCCAGGCAGAGTGCTGTGGGGTACATCTAAGTTGACTGCTGTTTCCATTGTCTGCTCCTAGCTGGCCGAGCTCTCTCATACCCCTAAGGGTCCTGTGGGAAAATCTGGGTGCTCCTGGGTGCAAACCCAGATGTGGTCTCCGTCTTTGTTTCTCATCACATCTTCCTGGATTGCTCACTGCGGGCCAGGCATTGTGCTGAGCACAGGGCTGTGGGGGTGTGGCGCAGGGATACAGACCCAGGCTGCCATCGGGGAGCAGGTCCATGGCCATTCGCAACTGGCAGAACATGGCAGGGTGTTGGGGTGTGTGTGAGGCTGTGTGGCAGCAGGCAAGCAACGGGGGAGGGGAGGCAGTCACAAAGAGGGCTGAGGGCTGTGGCTCTTTTGAATAATGAAATCTTTGTGAGTTTGTCATTTTCATTTTTTTGGGTGGACACCTTATACATACATATTCATGGAGGGCAGTGTGATAGTTCGATCTAAGGAGACACTGTGTAATGAAGGAGGCAGGGTAATTAGCATATCTGTCACTTTCAACTTGTGTCATTCTTTTATTGTTCATGAAGAGTCACTGTATTTGTACACTTGAAAAGCAGAGTGACAGAAAGAGGGGACGAAGACAGAGAAAGGAAGAGGCAGAGGTCTTCTAACCATTGGGTTCATTCTCCTTAGGTCACCAATGGCCAGGGCTGGGATCCAGGAGCCAAGAATTCCATCTGGGATTTCGATATGGCTTGCAGGGATCCAGGTACTTGGGTCATTAGTCACCACTGCTCTCCATGGTGTATTAACAGGGAGGTGGATGTGGAGCAGAGTGGTTGGGAATTGAATTGGACCCTGAGAAGGGATGTTGGCATCCCAGGTGGTGATTTCAGTTACTGTGCCTTAATGCTGGTCCCATGCTCGCTGTCACTTTTGGTGGTGTCTACTAGGTTGTCTGTGTTTCTGTCCAGCTTCTTTCCTGCTGTCTGGCAAGGTCTTTGAATCCATGTGTGGTGTCCCACATGGTGGCATAACATGTTAATCCTCCACTTATGGCACCGGTATCCCATGTGGGTGCTAGTTCAAATCCCATCTGCTCCACTTCCCATCCAGTTCCCTGCTTATGGCCTGGGGAAGCAGTGGAGGATGGATCCCTGCAGGCACATGGGAGACCTAGAGGATGCTCCTGGCTCTTGGTTTTGGACTGACCCAGCTCTGACTGTTGTATCCATTTGGTGAATGAACCAGTGGAAGGAAGATCTTTCTTTCCGTCTTTCATTCTGTCTGTAATTCTGCCTTTCCAATAACAAAATTAATCTTTAAAAACCTGTGCATGTGACCCCACAGGCTGATGGTCAGCAACAAACACTCCCGGTCTCCTTGTGTGGGGTGGGTGATGGCCAGGACACTTGTTGGCCATCCTGTATCGGGATGCATAGATATCAGTCCTGGATCTGGTTCTGATTCTGGTTCCTGGCCTGCATGCCCGCAGATGCATCTGTGACAGCTCCTGTATTTGAGACCTACATGAGCATCCTTGACTCTGGCCTTTGGCTTGGCCCAGCCTCACCTGCTGTAAGTTTAGGGAGTAAATCAGCAGGTGGGAGGTGTGTGTGTGTGTGTGTGTGTGTGTGTGTGTGTGCGTGTGTGTCTAGATCTCTACCAAGCAAGCCAACAAAGCAAAGTGCTAAGCTCTAAGCTGTCCCGGTCCCCAGCGACCATTTCTGGCTTTATCTTGTGCCTCACACTGCATACCCACCTCCTACGAATGCCACCTGCTTTGGTCCCCAGAGGCTGCATCTTTGGCTCACATACCTCCTCCTGCCTGGCTCTCCGGCTGGCTGGTGCTTTCTCATCCTCTGGTTACTTTCCGCTGACATTCTCTTTGCTCTGCGGGGCCGGAGGGAGGAGGCAGAAGGAGTCTTCTATGGCATAAGCGTATGGGGGGAGGTTGGAGGCTCTGGCACCCCAATCAGGTCTGTGTGGAGGGTCTGTCCCCGTCTGCACTGGCTCCGGAGCTCCCAGGGGATGGATACACTTCACAGAACAAAGCAGCCTTGATCTTTCAGAGGTCAAGACTCCTGGGAGCATCACTGGAAAGCTTTGGTCACTCCATACAGAGCACACACAGCCTAAGGTTTCTATAATAGTTTCAGAGGCTTAAAGCTCAGGGTAGCCCCTCCTGGTTAGGAATTCAGGTCCCAGAGTGCCTCCTAAGGCTGTGGTTAAGGACAGGAACCTGTGGGTTTAGAAATGGACCTTACAGCTCCCATGGCTGCCTTTTCCAAAGACTGCCTTATTCCTGCGAGGAGATTTTTGGAAACTTCCAGGTGATGACCGTAAGAGGTGTTATGGAGGGGTTATGGGGCTGAGATATGGGGCTGAGATGCACTTTAAAAGTTATTTTTATTGGAAAGGTAGACTTAGAGAGAGAGAGAGGCCTTGCATTTGTGCCTTACTCCCCAAATGGCTGCAGTGCCTGGGGTTGAGCTGGTGTACAGCCAGGAGCAAGAGCTTCCTCCGGGTCTTGCATGAGAGTGCAGGGACCCAGCTACTTGGGCCAACCTCTACTGCTTTTCCAGACCATTTGCAGGGAACTGGATTGGAAGAAGAGCAGCTGGCACATGAACCAGGGCCCATATGGGATGCTGGCACCACAGACAGAAGCTTAGCTTATCACAGTACCATGCTGCCCCGAGGCTCTTTGTATTACTAGTTTGAATCATTAATGCACTTCAAAAGCTGCTCTGGCCTGTAGGACCTAGAACTTCACACCACAACGCAGGAGCCCTGTGCCTGGCCCTGCCCTGGTGTTTGTCTACATTTGACATCCCTCTGGGATTGAGTGGACAGAGCTGGCTCACCCTGGCTTTTCATGTAGGCTCTGAGGCTCCTGCAGGTTATGGATCCTGCACCTGTCCCCTCCAAAACCTCCCCCTCCGCCCTCAGTTACCCTGTGCCCGAGCAGCCAGGCTAGCCCTGACTGGTGCTGTTTTGTTTACTGCATTGTTTTCTGTGTTTCCTGGCTAAATGGAAACAAGCAAATGGAGGCATGGTGAGCTCTCTCTTTTATTCTTTACAAAAATATTGAAATGATTTTCCCACCTTGTAATAAAACCGTATTAGCTTCAATTTGTCCCATTTCCGGAGACGTGACCAAGTTGCCTGTGAACCTCGCTCAGTGCATTAGTTGCTTGGGTGGTTAATTATCCCCCATTAATTTTGGGGGGAGGAGAGTTTTTTTTTTCTGTAGTGTGACAGCCCCAACGAGTCATTTACCTGTTTATTCACTGTTGCTGTGATGGGTCTATTTTTCTTCACTGCAAACCCAATATTAAGTATGCAGCCAGTTTATTTATTTATTTATTTATTTGCAAAGCAACCCTGACCCGTGAAAGCCCCTTGCTTTTCGTCCTGGTTTCCAAACAATTCATTCATGCTTTTTGCAAGAATGTAAATGAGCCTGGCTGGGTTTGGGCAGATTTCTCTGGGATTGAGTTGGGGACTCAGGCACGGGGGAGGGGTGGCGGGAGCTGTCACAGAACGGATATGTTCGGCAAGAGTGACAAGGCGTATAATTATGCACGAGGAGCTCGGAATAGGGATTGTTGACTTTGATGTTTAATTTCGGCAGACTTCTCTAGTTTGTTAAACTTAATCAAAAGCAATCAAAATACACTGGTGTGAATTACAGCAAATTAATTTCAAACCCATGGCGAGCATCGTGCCTTTCAAACTCGGATATAGAACTGGAACTTCCAAAGGAGCCACTCAGAGTGAGGAAGTGGTATGCTTTTGAGCAGGGGAATAATGTTGCGAGCTTGTGCTAGGATCTGGCTGGGGCTGGGCAGGATTCTATAAGGCTTTGGTTTTCCTTACAGGGAAGAATCAAAGCCTCGGGATAAACTTCTTTCCTTCTCTGACTTGGAGAAGTCTCGTCGGACCCTTCCTCTCCCCCTTCTCTGAGCCTCAGTATCCCAATTCACTCCACAACTCCCTACCTGCCTTTAGTTCTTGCCTTGAGTGTCTCACGGAGCCTGCACCTGCTGTCTCCCATTGACAGTGGCTGACGTCATGGGTGCCCTCATCTGGCGGTTGTGGATTCAGTGCTAAGGCATTCTGAGCCCTGGTTCTCCCACTCACGTTACCAGGAATACTGAGCTACATTTCCGAGTTTGACAGCTTCATCAGAAACCATCAAAATATACCCAGCAAGCATATAGAACATTCGTCTCATACCAATGCTCAAGATTCTCTTTGGCCAGCCTGGAGAATCAAGTGAGAAAGCAGATGTGAAAATATTATGCAGGATGACAAGTGCTGTGCAAAGGGGGCAATAGTGAAAACAAGGCAGGTGGGGCTTGGAGAAGCCCATGAGTCTCTTCTGCCCACAGCTGCTCACAGGAGTTATACTACGTTATAGGGGGCCTGCACCCCCCACCAAGTCATTCCAACTCTGAGTCTCGAAAGAAATATTTTGAGTAGAGAGAGAGAGAGAGCCTTCCATTTGCTGGTTCACTCCTCAGATGGCTGTGGAGCGGGTCACAGCTGGGAGCTCTATGTGGGCCTCCCGCATGCATGCAGGAACCCAAACCCTCAGACCATCTTCTGCTGCTTCCTGAGGTCATTAGCAGAGGCTGGTTCAGAAGCTGAGTGGTGCCTGGGACATGAACCATGACAAGGCCCAGAAGAAGTGCTGGCGTCACAGGTGGTGGCGTTAGCAGCATGTCCGCAGTGCTGGCTCCTGCTTTTTGGATATATCGCCTGTGTTTTGGTCTCATAGCTCAGTTACTTCTTGCATCATGTAAAGAAAAGATGCTGCTGTTATGCCAAGCTCCTGGGATTATGTCACAGCTGCATGTCTTAGCAAAAATCTAGTTTTACAACTCTCTGGGGACGTTGTAAACAGTAGACGTGGGATAGATAGTACTAAGCTGCAGCCTTCGCACCTTTCCTTCTGAATGGATCTTTTTGTTTTGTTTTAATTCTATAGATCCAGGCCTATGCAGCTTCTGGCCTCCCAGACCTGTAGTCCATTTCCCACCATGGGTAGCTGTGGGACCTGTGGACTCTTACGCACCTCCAGTCTCCCAGCCTGGAGGTTGTGTGATTCTGACCAACATGACATGGGTGGTGGGAAGGGCCCCTTCTTTCCCGCCACAAGTAACTCCACACGGGCTGGCGGCCCCGTTCTCTGTAGCTTCATCTTCATGCTCATATCATCCTGTAGACTTTTTTGGACCCCGTGGCTCAGGCCAGTGGCCTCTGCCCCATACCCTGCTGGGAACCCTTCTGAGTAACATTATTGTTTGCTCAGCATCCAAAGCTGGCAGCGAAGAGTGTGCCTCACTGGCTTTTTATTTTCCTCTACGGCTCTTTGCATGTTTAATAAATTCTTAATTAAAAGCTGGGCCCCTCATCGATTCCTGTCAATTGCTTCTCCATGGCGAAGTGTGGCCTCAGTGAGGGCAACGTGGAGTCTGCTCCTGGCCCCTCCACCCACTCCCACAACCCCTCATACGCCCCGGTGCGTGGATACACACACGAGGCCAGAGGACTCGGGGCCGTATTTACATAATTCTGTTGACATTTTGAGGCTGAAATTATGTATGCTGCCTTAATTCGCTGTTCAATTAAATGATGACTGTTTGGAACGCAGTCATTTCTTTTGTTCTGCCAACAGATTGTTTTATATATCTGCCTATATTACCAAGTTATTAATTTAATGATTTCATAATAGCAGTTCATTCCTCTGGGTAATATAAAGACAGAAGTGCACGCCCCTCATCCAGCGGGGGCGCCCGCCACTCGCCCTGTGTGAGCGGAGGGCTCTGGAAGGATGAAGACATCCATTTTGGCAGAATGGTTGGGCGTGTAGAGGGAACGTGGAGGCAGGATTCAGTTCAGCTCCGGATTTCTCCATCTCATCTTGGAAAGGCAGGCTGACGTCCACTCCCAGGAGACCAAATGTGAGGAATCACTTTCCGAACTCAAGTTCAGCACCACGCTGCACACTGGTGCCCCCGAGAGCTGCTGCCTGTGTCGACTCCCACAGCTGTGGGTACAGTGAGGGTTCAGCCTCTGCCAGAGATGTGCCAGGGTTGCCCATCCTGGGGGGCAGCTGGGTGTTTCCTCTGTAAGTGAGACATGCTGCCATGCTGTCCTCCTGTCCTTGCTGGCGCCAATCCTGGGTTGGGAAAACAAGGGCTCAGATCCTATGTGGGGAGCTGGGGCAAACATGGTGTCTGGATACAGACACTTTTCCGTCACTGGAGTCCTTTGTCTTGTAGGGTTTCTTTTATTGGAAAGGTAGAATTACAGAATCACACACACACACACACACACACACCCTCAGCTGCTCCTGGCTTGGTGGGCTAGGTGGGAAAGAACTCTCAGCACAGCTGCCAGATTCGCCCAACTAACAAGTGCCATTGTTCATTGCTATATGCTTGTTTTATGTCTCTGTGTGTCACCTCTCTGGAACATGCCTGATGTCCTTGGGAGGAGAAACACAGAACACGCAGAGAGATCTTCCACTCACTGGTTTACTTCCCAAATGGCCTCAGTGGCTATAGCTGAGCTGATCTGAAGCCAAGAGCCAGAAGCTTCTCTTTGGGCTCCCTTGTTGGTGCAGGGTCACAAGGCTTTGGGCCATCCTCTGCTGCTTTTCTAGGTCATAAACAGGGAGTTGGATCAGAAGTAGAACAGCCGGGATTTGAACTAGTGCTGGTTGGATACTGGTGCTGAAGGCCAGGGTGCAGCCTGCTATACCATGGTGCCAATCCTCAGCCTCATGCATGAGACAGTAAGTGGTCTCATAGAAAGCTCACCTCTGGGTGGGAGTAGGGTTCAAGTTGAGGCTCAAATCCAGGAGGAGGAAGAGGAAGAAGAAGCAGCAGAAGAGGGGGAGGAGCCGCTGGCTTCCTTTGTCCATCTCTGAGCAGAAAAAACCCAGCGGCCCATGAGGGACCGCTGGGAACAGTTTGCAGTGTGGGCAGCTGGGTATTCAATATTTCCAGCGATGAGTGAGATGGTGATATAGAGAGCACGCTCATTAATTTTACAGAGGACACTCGGAGGCTAGAGGAGCACCTTGGGGGAGTGGATTAGAATTCAAATGGATTCCAGAGGGCTTTGGGGTGTGGTGGGAGACCAATGAATTGAGTCTTGGGAAGGACGAAAGTGGGGAAAGGTAGAAACAGCCAAGTGGACAAGGGGGAAGGGAATGGGGAGGGAGAGAAAACAGAGGAAGAGGGGAATGAGGGACCAGGAAGGAGGAGCAGGAGGACCAGCCTCGCCTGAAACCGGAAGCCCTTCTGACCTCCCTCCTCTGATTCATCCCCGCTGACATTTGCAGGCAGCGTAGGATGAACTTTCCAGCCATCTCATTGGAGCTTCGGGGGATAACTGTCAGACAGACATCGTGAGGTTTAGAGCTGTTGAGGTGTCTGCCCGAGGCCACACAGCCCGTAGATGTCACGGCCAGCTGTGAACTCCATCAGCTCTTGAAAGCTCTTGGCTGGACACTTAGAGTGTTGAACGGGATCCCCCCCCCCCCCATCTTCAGCCCCATTCCCAGGAGTTGTCAACTCCATGGTGTTCCCACCTTGGTCCCCAGCCTGGCTCCATTCCCTCAGCACCTGCTCTTCTTGTGAGATGCTTCAGGACAGCCTGATTTTGACCAGCTATAGAGGAAACCTGGGTTCCTTGCAGTCATGTCTGCTGTGCCAGGACAACGTTTGCACCTTGAAGCAATGCAGCTGCCTGTCAGGTTAGCACTTGCCTGGATGGTTGAGCACTCTTAGAGGCGGGCAAATGCTCACCAGGTGGGGGAGCCACGCTAGGTCCAGCAGGTGGGCTTCTGGGCTCTGCCTGCTAAAAATCCTTCATGATGGTTGTCTGAACAGCTCATCCTCCCCGCACCCCCGTCCTCATCCCACTCCTGGCCCGTCTGTGTTATTTTTGTCACCCAATTGAATGAAGCCGGGACTCATCTGAAAACTACTCCCTTAGCCCCCTGCCGTTACATTCTGCTGTTTTATCTAAAGGTATAGAAAGCTTTACCTTTCCTGGCTCAGGTAGCAGGTGTAGTTTCCTGTTCCCTCTTTCGAGAGCATCAGTAACTGTAACCTGATTGGTTCCCCACGTCCCTAGTCACCAATCAACTTAAAGATCAGTTTAGATACAATCCTTCCGGATGAGAGCAGCCTGTGAGCCTGACCTGACCCTGGCGGCCCCTAATCAGTTCCCTCATTTCCACACTGCAAGTAGAGGAAAACAGGATATGCTTGTCCATTCCAGGCTGCCTGTTAGTCATCAAGTCCAAGCTGGGTCTCAGTTTGCCATGCCCAGAGAGGGTTTCCCCAGAGAGGCGCAGGGTGCTATGCCCTCATGACCTCTGGCATAGGTCAGCAAGGTCTGGATCCACAGAGAGAGAGAGAGAGAGAGCCCAGGCATGCTGTGGCTACTGGCCACCTGTAGGGCTGCCAGGACATTGCTTGTGCCTAAGGTAGGCCTGGAGAGCAGCTGCCTGTAGCCAGGATAGATGCTGAGCCAGCTCTCCCAACTGGAGTGGACCTTTTCTGGCCTGATGCTCTCAACCCTAGTTCTGGCGGGGTGAGAAAGTCCCAGTGACCATCATCTTCTGGGCACAGCCAGCATTCCCTGTGTCTGGCTTTGGCATTAGTTGTCCTGGGGCCATCTGGTCTACCTGAATTTAGACTTCTTGGGGGTTCCCTGTCTGCATCCTTTGAGGGTTTGGCCTTACCCAGGGCTACAGAATCACGTGTCTGGCATTCCTCTGAATCTGGATGCTAAGTGCCTGCTCCAAGCTTCCTGCAGTGGCTCCCAGAACTGGCCCTGGTTCTTGTTGAGCACAGTGGAATTTTGTCACCTGTCTGGGGGTTGTTCACAGACCTAAGATGCTCACTCTCCACCTGCATATTGGGGATTGCCCACCATCCACCCCGCAACGAGAGGCCATCCATGCCTTCTCTAACTCGGGGTGAAACACATCACTTCTGTGGGCACATGCAATTTGGACCCAAGCCTCTGTCCTTGCCCTAGGGTTTGTCAGAGACGGCACAGAACCAGCTCCCCCACCCTGTCTTTGATTCGGCACATTCTGTGCTCCAGGCCAATGGGAGAGCTCATGGAAATGTGGCAGTCAGGGTGGGCTCCCTGGAGCCAGTGGAACCCTGTGTGTGTGAGCTTTGAAGCCCAAAGCTGGTAGTAGCAGCAGAGGTTTGAGTTGTGAGGGTGGAAGGATTGTGTCTTGGGCACGGGTGTCAGCACTGCTCTCCCGGGGCTGCCAATTAGTAGTGCCAGCTGGTGAAGACTGGCACGTGCCCTGAGGCCACCAGAGATGGCCACTGTCATGCTAGCAGGTGTGTCATCTTCCATGTGGCCTGGCGGGATGAAGACCAGGGGACTGCTGCTTCCCCCAGCAGAGAACCAAGTCTGCCTGGAAGTGGACACATCCCTGGTTTGGTTACGCTGCCACCTGGCAATTAAACACTATGGGAATCCCAGATCTGTGTCCTTGTTCCTGCCCACCCCTCTTCTAAGCGCCTTGAGAAGACGGCCGTGTGTTCTGGAGGTGGAGAGATGACAGAGTCAGCGCAGAGAGGGGCCCTGCGTCGTTCATCATCTCAGGTGCTTGGGCGTGAAGACAGCCAGCCCTTGGGAGCCCCTGCGGGCCACAGCACCCTGAGGATAACTGAAGGTGACACCCAGGTAAGACAAGATCCTCTCCCAACGATAATCCCTCCAGGGGTGCCCCGAGCCCTGCCAATTACTGCCTAGCTTGTTGGGCTCTTGCTGTCTGGGAGTGGGGCTCCCCCAGGGAAGCCTCTTGTGGACTGACCATGTTGTGAGTATGAGGGACAGGGGCAGTCCCCATGCTGGGTGATGTGGGATTGCCTGGGAGGTTGGAGAGGGGGGAAGTGGGAGGGGAAGGTTTGGTTTTCTAGGTTTTGCTCCCCCAACTCCACCTACCCTGCCTCTAACTGCCAGCAGCCACCCTGATGATACGGGCTGGCTGCCTAGGTTAATACAAAGCCGGGGTTGACCCTGGAAGATGGTCTCAGAGGGGCAGAGTTATTTCAAGCTGGTAAAATGATTAGTGGTGCTAATGACAGTGGCAGAGCCAGCCCAGGTCCTCCTGGCCTACTTAGAAGCCGCTCCCGGCCTCCCCCCACCTAGATGTTCTTCCCTCAGCGGCCTCCTTCTCTTCACTGTCTGCCATTGCTCTTTCCTCTGACTTTCCCAACACTGCAGGCCCTGGGGACTCTTCCCCCCCGCCCCACCTGCCCGTGGTTCTGGTATGCACCAGCAACACCTCTCAACGCTTTCCAGTGATCCCTGGAGCTCTAAGGAGAGTCTTGATCATAAGCTGTCTGTGGGCATGTCCTGTTATTTATGGATGTCCACCTGCAGGTGGACCTAGGGGGTGCTCCTGAGCTGGGAGACCTGAGGAGGAAGCAAAGATAGGTTTTTTTTTTTTTTTTCTTGGAGTTGGCTGCGGTGGGGTGGGAGGGGATGAGTCCCTAGACTGGGGATCAATGTCAGGCCCATGGAAATTGAAATGGCCTCTGTTTTTGTTTTCTGTGTTGAGCTTCAATAAAAGATGGAATGTGTGTGCATACACACACATACACAACTCACTACCCAGACCAATGACCCAGTGGCCAATCTCGATGAGTTGCTGAGCCTTGACCAATTCCAGCCTGCTGATGAAGATCCCGAATCATTTCCATCTAATCTCTGGTGCTTGACTTCCAAGAAGCTAATGGCCCCCTTGGTGACACGCCGTCCTTTCTGTACAAAATTGATGATGGTGACTTGCCTTTCTGAACTGCTACAAAGTGTCAGGTGGAAAAAACAGCCCCTGAATTGCTGCAGGGGATTTTTTTGTTGTTGTTGCTGAGCAGGTGGCAACTGGCTCCTAGCTCAGGCAAACACAATGGTTAGCCCAGGCCAGGAGGACAGTGGGAGATGGAAGAAGGCAGGAGAGGGTTGGAAGCCTGGACTTTAAGCCAGAAGGCACTGATGCTATTAGCATTGATGACAAGTAGGGTTGTAATTTATAATCACAGAGTGTGTGCACTGCCTTTGCTTCTGTGTAGTTTGCTAATCTGCTGTTTTATGAGCAGTGAGATTCAGGCACACTCGCGTGGCTGGTCCAGGGACCAGAGCCACAATGACTGGCAACTCATCCTCTTACTGATGAGTGTATGGCAGGAGGGTGCTCCTGGGCTTTGATTGTGGAGGAAGCGGTTGACCTGTCTTCCTGGCTGCGTAGAGAACGCCCCGATGACAGGTGCACAGCTGTTCAGCTGAGTGATGCTCCAGCCCCAAGCTGAGACTCAACCCAGCAGGTAGTGCTTCTTGGGCAGACAGGGACAGGTTAAGAACATCGATTCTTTTCTGTCCATTGCTTCTGGAGAACGAGTTGGAGCCAGCTGCTTTCTGTGAGTCTGCAAATCTCTTTGCAAATCTCAGCTCCTTTCTCATCTGTGGAATGGGTTGTGGCAATTAAGTGCTGTGAGAATTAAATGAAATATGGAAGTGTTTTATGAGGGTATTACCTCAACTCATTAGGAAGGAATCGGGTTGTACCTTCCACCACCAGCACCGCCACTATTATTACCACCACTTTTATAATCACCACCATCATTTTCAGAGGGGCTTCCTGAGAGTGTAGAGTCTTGGGGGGCTCACTTCAGAGGTGGCTTTCTAGTCACAAGCTTGGGAGATTCTGATCCAGAAGTTCTCAATGGAACCCAGACACAAATCCACCCAGATGGTGGCAGGTGATCAGGTGGTTTGTAAAAGGTAGTCTCGCTTTCTCTTTTTAATTTTAACTTTTTAAAAAGATTTATTTATTGTTATTGGAAAGTCGGATATACAACAAGGAGGAGAGACAGAGAGGAAGATCTGACCGTTGATTCATTCCTCAAGTAGCCGCAATGGCTGGAGCTGAGCCAATCTGAAGCCAGGAACCAGGAGCTTCTTCCTGGTTCCCCATGTGGGTGAGGAGTTCTAAGACTTTGGGTTGTTACCGACTGCTTTTCCAGGCCACAAGCAGGGAGCTGGATGGTAAATGAGGCTGCTTGGACCCAAACTAGCACCCATATGGGATCCCAGGGTGTGCAAGATAAGGACTTCAAACACTAGGCTGTCATGCTGGGCCTGCTCTCTCTTTTTTAAAGAGAAATTTATTTTACTTGGAAGACAGTTATCAGGGGAGAGGGGCAGAGACAGAAAATGAATTTTACTGTTTGCTCATTCATTCCATAAATGCTTCCAATGGCCGGAACTGGATCAGGCCAGAGCCAGGAGCCTGAAACCTTATCCCGGTCTCTCATGTGGGTGGAAAGGACCAAGGCATTTGGGTCACCTGAGCTGGGAGCTGGACTTGAACTGGTACTCCGACATGGGATGCTTGGCATCGGAAGCAGTGGCTTGATCGCTTTGCCACAGACCAGCCTGGCAAAATGTCTTTTTTAAAGACTGGACTGTTTTCCTACAGAAGCCTGGCTTATCCAGGAAGAAATCATCTTAAGCAACACATGTGACAGGAGACCACAGTGGCTGGCAGCCAGGTGTGAGTCGGGGTTACCATGCAAATCAGACGTATACCTGCTACCTGCTCCTTTGCTTGGTGGCTAGATGCAGAAAATCGTCCCAGGTACCTATACATTTCGGGGGCCACCTGAAAAGGGGGCCTCCTGGATGGTAGGATTGGGGGAAGGGACCAAGGCCTGAAGTTCATGGCAAGTGAGTGCTCGGGTGAGTGGAGCGGGCCCCTGCTCTATTATTAAAGGGGACCTGTGTGGGCTCTAGGGAGGAGGCTTTGAGGTGCTCCCAGCAAGAGAGTGTAGCTCAGATGAAGACATGTTGGGAAGCTGGAATGAAACAAGCATGGGCATCTGTTCCTGTATGGGCTGAGTGGTAGTGTTGGATGTACAGGAGGTGTCAAGCAGTCAAGTTGTGCTAGGCTGGGAGTGATTTGGAAGCAGGGATGGGACTCCAATGGGGAGGAAGGTGGAACATGTACCTGCGTGGAGCATGTTGGGGTTCCTATCCAAAAGCTGCAAGGAAGGCAACGTGATCCAGAAGACTGTGGGAAGCAAGAAAGAGTCCTCGAATCTGAAAACTGAGGCCGGTTACAGGATGGAATGATAGAATCATGATGGGTAGCCCAGATGTCCTTCATCCCGCACTCTGAGAATTCATCCTCCCGATCCCAGCATCTGCTCTTTCCCCAGGAGACACTTTTAGGAGAACTAAAAGGAAGCCCAGAGGACTGTGAATGTGTGTAGCTCTCTATTCCCAAGGGACACAGTGTGGGCTGCACACGGCAACAGCTTCAGGAAACGGTTGTAAATATCAAAGATGACATCCCCACAAGGAACCCTCGGGGTGGAGTGCAGAACCGCAGGAGAGTACCCTTGGTTCTGAACAGGCACACTTGGAAAAATGGCTCAGCCTCCAGGTCTGGCGGGCAGCATTCTGGATCTTGGGTGACGTGGCTGTGCCCCTTGTTCAAGGCCTGGCTTGAGCATTCAGAGTTTGTGGTTTTTTTGGGGGGCGAGGCATGGGAGGTGCCTTTCGCTCTGGCCTTTGCTAATGCTGCAGGTGCTGCAGGTGTTACTTGACTCCACGCTGGGCTCTGCAGAGGTGTGCCTCACTGCATGGATGGGAGGTGCGCCAGTCCATGGCTACTCCGATAGCATTGATGACATGGTCTCCTGGCCTTCCTGACCTCTCCAGCCAACAGGAGTGACAGGGGAGGAGCCAGCAGGAGCCTGGAGGTTTTTACTCACTCAAACATTCATTCTATCACTTGTTCACTCTTTGGTACATCTATTCACTAGCTCATTCATCATTTGCTTGAGTGTAGACCTGCACCGCCATGCACAGCTAGGCAACATTTGAAAATGCCACTGCAAACTGAGCTGGGTCCGAAACGTAAAATACACACAGGATATGTAAGACTCACTCCAACAAGGCTAACAACATCAATGGTTGCAAACGCATGCGTTATTTGTTGAAATGACAGTATTTTATATCTACAGGTTAACGAAAATATAATCTAATCTCATCTATTTGATAATATATCAAAATGTTATTTATTTATTTTTATTTATTTTATTCAAAAAATAGGACACCAGAAGCCATGAGAATTTCCCATGCTGGCTTAAATTCTACTTAAGGAAATAGAAACTGGTTTAATAATTTGTGTTCCAGGTCCAGTCTGGCATATGCTTCCTTGAATACTATCATGGCGAGAGTGAGGCTGGGTCGTAGGTCCCCCAGGAAGGGAGTGGGCACCCAAGCCATGAATGGGTGATTTCCAGTGGGACTTTGTGCAAAGTTTGTGATTGATCAAGGCACTGAAGCTGTTCATGATTTGTGTTCAGTAGTTTGTGCTTTGCTGCCTCTCTACAAGTGTGGGAACAGGATCTGAATCAATTACCCAGTGATCTGGGAATTCCTGTAAGCCAAGACTCCAGGTTGTGCTGTATGAGGGTATGCACACACATGTTAATGAGCTGCAATCTTGTTTCAATTGGGCAAGTCCCCAAAGCTCACCCGCTTTGTTGTTTTCTCTAAGTCTGTTGTAGCAGCTCTGGAGGTGGCAGCACGTGGGGAGATACAATGAAAGCAGCAGAACAAGCTTCGGTTCCTCTGAAGGTGTCCAGGTGTCACCACATGGGGAGCCTCCTGGTGCCAGTGCCCCAGTGTTTAGGCACCACCCTCCTTCACACTGTATTCAACAGGTGTCTGTGGGATGCGTGCTCCGGGCTGTACCCTAGGGAAGTAGAGCTGAAGTCAGGGTTTTCCTCTCCCTCTTAGATGGCAGTGGTTGAGAAAACTACACAGCAACTCAATGTAGTTGAGTGCTGCCATGTTCTGGAAGATGGATCAGAGGAGTTGTCTGGTCTTCCAGCCAGACACAACAGGAAGCCCCATGTGTTACAAACAGAACAAATGCAAAGAGATGGCAAAAGACTCACAAAAGGAGGCACGCTCTCTGAAGACCTTGGGACCCATAAGAAGTGAGGTGAGCTGAGATAGAAAGAAGAAAGATTATGGAGAAGTAAGGAGTGGAGGCTTCCTAAATTTGACACAATTTGTATCCATAGATTTAAAAAGCTGAGTCAAACATAGGACCAGTGTTCTGATATGTCAGGCTAAGCTGTTGTCTACAATGCCAGTATCACACAGGGGTACTGACTTTTGTCTGGTTGCTCCACTTACGATCCAGCTCCCTGCTAATGCATCTGGGAAAGCAGCTGAAGATGGCTCAAGAGCTTGGGCTCCTGCATGGGCGACATAATGAAGCTCTCGGCTCCTGGCTTCAATGTGACACAGCCCTGGCTGTTGCAGTCATCTCAAGAGTGAACTGGAGTCTGGAAGATTCTCTCTCACTCTGTCTTTCCTCTCCTCTCCCCCGTCCCTCTCTCTATTTCTCTCTAGCTCTGCCTTTCGAATAGCTAAATAACTTTTTTTTTAACAAAAAGAATTGGAGTAAAATCTAGACATGATAAATGCGAAGAAATCCATACGAAGTTGCATAATACATAATCAAACTCCTGAATATTAAGGTGAAAGAAAAAAAAAATCTCAGATGTGACAATGTCTTCCACAGAGAGGATGATTCAAATGATGGTAGATATTTCTGTCAGAAGCTATGCAGGCTAGAAGGAAATGGCACCATCTATTTCAAATAAAAGAACAGTCACTCTAGCTTTCCACACTCAGTGAAAATGTCCTTCATGCAGCAAGGAGAAGTAAGGACACACTCAGATACAGGTAAGCCCAGCCTACCTGTCTGCGGTAGAACTGCTGTGAGAGAATGCTGTAAGAATGCCTCTAAATGGAGAGGCTGCGAGAGAAAGAGGACTTGGATCAACAGGAAGGAAGGAGGACCGATGGAAAAACACGAATAAACACAGCACGATTCCTTCTGCCTTCTTCTGAGTCTCCCAAATGTTCGATGGTTGAACGTTCTTACTCTGTTGGATGGTTTTAAGTGTATGCAGAGAACATACTTAAGGCAACTGTATATAATAAGCAAGAGAAGATGAAAAACTGTGTAGGGAAGTAAGAGTTTTTTATGTATGGTCAAATGCAACAACAAAGACAGTGACAACTGGCATGTATAATGTGATGCTTGTGTCAAGGTGAATGAGGTGCGGTGCTGGGTATGCAAGTCCGCACGACATGGCTGCAGAAGTGCCAAGGGGGAAACCCATAGCGCTGCATTTGTGTGTTAACACAGAGGAAGAGCCAAAGTGATGTGCGTTTTCAGCTTAAAAGTCTGCAAAATGAAAAGAAAAAGACCAAAGCAGATGGATGAAGCACATCATAAAAATAAAAGCAAACATGAATATCATTCGCAACAGTAGAAAAATCAACAAAATCGACAAAAAGCTGATTCTTTGGAAATATTAGCAAAACTGACAAACTTTGCTAGTAGACTGGCAAGGAAAAAAAATATACAGATGGCCAGCATTAAGAGTAAAAAGGAGGATAGCCCGTCAGAACTGACAGAGAGTAAAGAGACACAATGAAAGAAATGTACAAACAACTTCACAGACATGATTTTGTTCACTTCCTTGAAAGTATAAAGCATAACTCATTAAAAATTTAATAGATAATTTGAATAGTCCTAAAACTATAGAGTAATTTGAATTCACACACACGTTTTCCCCACAAAGAAGCTTCCAGATGGATTCCCTGGAGATTCTGCCAAATGCTCGGAGAAGCTTTAGCATGAATTTTCCTGACCTGTTCCAGAACGCAGAAGAGGAGGAACTGTTTTTATAAATCAATCAATGGAGCTAGTTGTCACCTGGCACTGAACCAGTGAAAACTAGTGTAACACAAGAAAACCAGAGCAATAGCCCCTATGAATACAAAATCCTTAAGAAAATACGATGCAATGCAATCCAGCAATATGTAAACAACATTATACACCATGACCATGAGGGTCGATATCCAAAAATGAATCATATTAATCAGTCCATCATATTAATCAGGTGGTGATAAAAGTCACAAATCGTGGAATCATTTATCTTCATACAGAAAGTTCAACGATTATTTTGGTTAAAAATCATTGGAAAAGCAAAGAAATAAAAGCTTAACAGATCAGAAAATAAGAAATGTAGTTGCCCAGATGTGCAAATGATATATTTGTCAATATATAAGATCTCAGAAACTCTACAAAAAAATCTTTTGAAACTAAGAAAAGCAAGCAAACATACGGAAATTAAAAACAAAATATCAGTTAAAAATAAAGCAAAAATATCAGCAAAAAATAAAGAATAAAGAAATATGCTGAAAACCAAAAATTACTAATGAAAGAAATCAAAGAAGATCTAAGCCAATGGAGTGACATACCATATTCATGGATTGGAGGAGTCCACATGGAAGATGTAAATTGTTTCTCAAACGACTTACAGGTTTCATGTAATTTTTATTAAAACACCAGCAGAGCTTTTGTATATATAGGTGAAATTATTTTTAGATTTATGTGGAAATGCAAAGGAAATAGAATAAAGAATTTCAAGAAGAAAATGGGAAAGAACAGTTTGTCCAGTTTCAAGATTTTTACGGCAGCTCAACAATCAAAGTTGTGCAGTATTCATTGAGGTGTAGACTCACAAGTCATAGCCACTGAGTGGAGAATTCAGAAGTACACCCACGCAGACACACTGAACTATTTTGATGAATGTAAAATATGTTTTAATGGAGGAAGGACAACCTTTCCAACAAAGGATGCTGGAAGAATTTGACAGCTGAAAGGAAAAAATTATCAACCTAGACATAAATCTCTCACTTTCTACAAAACTAACAGAAAATGGATCATGGATTTAAATGTAAAATGTAAAGTTCAAATACATTTATAGAAACCACAGGAGAACACCTTTGAAAACTGCCACATGGAGAGTTGTTACACCTGACCTCGAAAGAAAAATATTGGTAAATTGAATCTCTTCAAAATGAAATACTTTTGCTGTTAAGAGAACAAAAGAAAAAAAAAAAAGACAAGCTACAGATGGAGACAAAATACGTGCCAACCAGTTAAGGGTACTTTAAAATGTATGTGAAAAGTATAATTAAAAGGTAAGCCTATTTTGGTGCAAAACAGCTTTGTAATGCATGCATTTTTCATCATACACATTTCCATGGATTTTTGAGGACCTTTCAGAGGCATAGATTCCAAATTGTTTTCCACTAAAATAACCATCTACACTCCGTTCCCATAAACTTTACTAAATACCTTAAATTATTATTTTTAGCTTTTTAGATACTTTAATTGCTGTAAGTCAAGGGTAACTTTAACAATAAAACACAAAAACACAAATGGTCAAATGCAATGTCTCCTAGATTGTATGTTTGGCTCTTATTATTGATGATTTTTAGTATGACTACAATGTAACTGTAATAAGTTTGATAAAAATTGCAAGTTGTTATTTTTTAAGGAAAGGACATTTAAAATACAGTTATACAATATATCAAAATCTAAGGTCTTGACATTTCATGCATGAAGTTCCCACAGATTAAAAAAAAAAAACTTGGGGCCCGGCGTGGTGGCGCAAGTGGTTAAGGTCCTCGCCTTGCACGCCCGGGATCCCATATGGGCGCCGGTTCTAGTCCTGGCAGCCCCGCTTCCCTTCCAGCTCCCTGCTTGTGGCCCGGGAAAGCAGTCGAGGACGGCCCAAAGCTTTGGGAACCTGCACCCGCGTGGGAGACCCGGAAGAGGCTCCTGGCTTCGGATCGGCATAGCATCGGCCGTTGCGCTCACTTGGGGAGTGAATCATCGGACGGAAGATCTTCCTCTCTGTCTCTCCTCTCTGTATATCCGCCTTTCCAATAAGAAAATAATAAAAACAAATCTTTAAAAAAAACTAGATATTAACCTAGTTCAAAATGTCTAAATATATAGCAAAAAACCTACTAACCAATCTCCTTACAACAAAAGCAAAAAGTCATAAAACACATAGGCAATTTCTTCTCTCTATTACCAATGATCAAAAAATCTTGGAAGCAACATAGTGTTTTCCCAATCAATCAAAACCAATATATACCAGGTTTAAGACTAGTGAACTCTGAATGGGAAATAACACAAAAATTACCAGTCATATTTTGGCTGCTAGTGACAAGTATAGCACTTTTTATTTTTATTAAAGTTTTCTCAAATGTATGTTGTTCATGGTTTGAACCTGGCATACTCCCTTCAAAAGGAGCTACTTCCTATGTGGCCGCACACTAACTTAGTGTGAAGATAAGGCTGGGTCTGCTTTCACATCTTCTTGTTAGGATTTAGCTTCTGATCAGGCTCTTCTGGGAAACCATCAGAGGTAATCCTGTCTCTAGGTGCAGACCCATTGGGCGGCAGCCAGGATACCAACTTTGAACCAGCACACATGAAGAATGCCAGAGAGATGTCTGCCTGCATCTTTGCAGGCAGGTTGCAAATCAGAACCACTTTCTTAAAGTCAACAAAACAGTATCTGGAACACAGAAGCAATTCTCAAAATTAAATACTAAAAAATAAGTAATCCAACTTGAAAAGGGACTGTAGACACGAAGAGTCATTTTATCATCAAGATATGTAGATATCAAAGAAATTGATGCAAAGATGTTGAACTTCATTAGGCAACTGGGAAATGCAAAGTATAAACCACAATGCCATGAGGTGTGACTACACCCTTACTAGAATGAACAAGTAAGAGAGAGTGACAGCATCAAATGTTGATGTAGATGCAGGGAAACTTACTCAGTCATACGTTGTTGGCGGAATTGTTACTAATACAACTCTCCCAGAAAAACATGCATCCACCATGGACCTAGTGGTCACACTCTTGGGCATTTTGCTTGGGATGTAAACTCATTCCCACACCCAAAGTCTGTACTTGTTTGTCCGTAAGAGCCTTGTTCATAGTAGTCCCAAACTGGGCACAACACAGATGTCCTTCATCAAATGCATAGTTTAAAAAACTGGCATATTCACGTCATGCATAAACAACCATAAGAGTGTCTGTTGACATGTGCGACCACCTGAATTGAAATCTAGAGAATTAAAATGAGTCCAAGCAAAAACAATCTCCGAAGGTTACATACTGTATGATTCTGCTTTATAAACTTTATAACATTAAAATAATTTATTTCTTTAGTGTATTTGAAAGGAGAGAGAGTCAGCATCAGCAATCTTTATCCACTGGTTTATACTCCAAATGCTGGCAACAAGCAGAGCTGGTCCAGGCTAGAGGTAGGAGCCCAGAGCCCAATGTAGATCTTCCACGCAGGTGACAGGCTCATCCCTTTGAGGCACCAGTGCTGCTTCCCAGGGTGCACGTGAGCCAGGAGCTGGAATTGGAAGTGGAACTGGAACTCCAACCCAGACGTTCTGTTATGGAACAAATCCCATCTTAACTGCTATAGCAAATAGCTGCCCTGTCTTCAATTCTGAGGGCTATTTTCACTGCATGTTCGATCTAGTCTGAAGCTATTTTAGGCTTACCTTGCAGTGCTTTCTAGACACCTTCTGTTGTTTCCTGATCTCCGTTGTTTTGGGTGAGAAGTCATTGTTGCTGTTACTATTCCCCTGGAGGCAATGAGTCTGGGTTCCTCTAGGATATTTTTCCTTCCTTCCTTCCTTCCTTCCTTCCTTTCTTCCTTCCTTCCTTCCTTCCTTCCTTCCTTCCTTCCTTCCTTCCTTCCTTCCTTCCTTCCTTCTCTCTCTCTCTCCCATCCCTTTTCAGCAATGTTATTGTGAAGTATCTCAGTCAACTGTTCTTTGCATTGCCTTTGTGTGGATTTTTTTGAGCTACCTAGATGAAAGGTTTTCTTATTCATATGCCAAAAAAAAAAAAGCTTGCCTGATATGTGGTCATTTTTTGGACCAATGTTTCAGCTCCCTCATTCATGTGGGAACTCAGTTTCCCATGTGAAGGAATTAGGAGGTGGAGCCACTGGGAGTGGGACTGGCACCCTTAGAAATGAGACTCCAGATAGTTCTTTTCATCTTTTAGTCTATTGTGACTACAACTAGGAGCTGTCAGTGTAAAGCAGAAGAAGACCCTCGCCAGAACCCAGCCGTGCCGTGTTCTGATCTGGTGTCCCCAGGTTCCAGAGTCATGGGAAGTGAATTTCTGTTATGTAGGAGTCATCTGCTCTGTAGTGCTTTGCTATACCGCTTAAATGAAGAAACCTAACCTCTGATTCAGACAATTTTGCTCTTTTTCTCCAGGACCGTGAAATGCTGCATTGCACTTTTCTAAGGGCGGTGCTACCCTTGAGCTGCTGGATAGAAGCTGTGAGCCACGTGCCACAGCAGGGGTAGGCAGCCAGCACTCTGTAATGGCTGTGCTGCTAAGCTACAGTGGCCATTTAGGGGCATGCAATGCTTTTGGAGAAAAAATGATGTATTCATTTGAAAAAGTGACAGAGAAGGGAAGAGAGAGAGAGAGGTAGGTCTTTAACTTGCTGTTCTTCTCCCCAGATGGCCACAACAGCTGGAGCTGAGCCGATCTGAAGCTGGAAGCCAGGAGCTTCTTCTGGGTCTCTTATATTTTGTGTGCAAGGGCCCAAGGACTTAAGCCATCCTCTACTGTTTTCTCAGATCATAAGCAGGCATTTGGATTGGAAATGGAGCAGCCACGTCAGGAAATGGTGCCCACAGGGGATGCTGGCACTGCAGATGGGCGATCAGCTTAGTATGCTGCCATGCCCACCCCTTGTCACCAGTGCGTTATTCCCGAGTAGGGTATTTTTAGTGTCCTATGGGTTTATGAGGGAGCAACTCCTTCATGGGTCAAGGCACAATTGTATCTCCCTTCCTGAAGTCACATTCCATGCATCATCCTACTGTCTCACTCTGTCCTGTAGTTAGCGTTCTAAACAACGCACCGCGGACTTGACATGGAGATGAGTTCAGCATGAACTGTGGCATCGTTAATAGGAGCTGGAAGACCCTGCGATGACCCTTAACCTCCTTCCAGTCTATACCCAACAGCCTGCAAGCTCCCTTGGTTTACTCCTGAGTCTAGTCAAGCTTCTGAGATGCCGTTTGAAGGCACCCCTCTTGCCCCCATCACCGTGTTGGTTTCTAAGAAGAGCTAGGGCAGCTTTACGGCTGCTGTATGATCAGGGAGCTGCTAATTGCTGTGACTGTCCTCAACATTTCCTAAGCAAAGCACACTTCTGCCCCAACCCTGCTTTCTGGAAAATGCTTAATTGCACCTGAGCTAAGCCATGATTCCAACCCGTCTCACGTCTCTAGGGTGTGTTGGACACTAATTTGGCTGTGTTGTCACCCAAGTTGCATGCAGGTGTGTGAGAATTTGTATGTGTTGATGTGGTGGCATGGGTGCACTGGGAACAGGAAGGAGTGGGGGGGGGTTGGGTGTTTCATATCTTTCCAATGTCCTTGAAAACAGATGGCTCCCCTCCAGATGCCGGTGGAACATATCTATAACTTGGGGGACTGACTTGTTTGTTCAAGCTCCTGGAAGTGGTACGACAGGGACCCTTGTCGAGTGAGTCCAAAGGATATCAGCCATCATTCTCCTGCACTCTCCAAGGTCTCTAGAGAGTTCTGTTTCCAAGAAGACACAGGCTGTGCGATATTGTTTTAGCTTCTCATAGAACTGTCTTCTCAGGGACCAGTGATCTAAGATTATGCCTCCAGTTTCCATGGGGTGTTGATAAAAGATGCGGGGATATGAAGAATGCCCTGCAACTTTTGTGTAACTGCCATTGGAGATATCGCTCATTTTGTGATTCAATAGCTAATAGAAAGGCTGGGAGAATAGCTCTCATTTTTCCCTCCTTTTTAATCACAGCATCCTTTCTTCAAATAAAAGCTTATGTGGGAATTTAATGCCAACAGTAGATCAATATGGTGGAGATGGAGGCTGCAGGCCCTCGGGCCCCATCTTTCTTCTCTTCCTGCATCTCTTCCTCTTTCACCCACTACCTTATCTTACCCTGTCTGATCCCTTGCAGAAAGTTCTCTTGAACATAACATCAAAGGCACCAGGGCCAGTGCAAGGCAGACGCCCTTCTGAGAATTTAGTGCTAGGGTGAAGTTTGTCTCAACTGACAAATAGTTGCATTTGCCTTGCCGTAGCCCGGAACGCTGTGAGTTTCCCTTCTTGCGTTGGAGGAGGGGAAGTTCAGAGAAATCGTGTCTTCATCATGCAGTGCTTCTTGTTTATTATTCCTTCATGTAGCCAAAAAGGAAGGTCTCACTCCCCATGCCCCCCCCAACCTAAGCCAATGGTGTAGAGTGATCAGCTTCTTAGAGCAACATTATCAATTTGTAAGGAAGTTGTAAACACTCCTTGTGTTTGTTTACTTCTCTGTGTTTGCCAGCTCTGCGCCAGGTCCCCCTCCGACCCCTTACCTTGTAGAGAAAACCACATTCCAATCAATTTAACCACTAGGCTACCACGCCAGGCTCCTTATATTCCTTTGCAATGTTGTCTGTTCTGTGTTGACTTCTTAGCATTCTTTGTGTGTCCTAAATCAGGCTGGGCCGATAGAAACACAATGTGAGCTGCACACAAAAATTAAAAAACATTTTCTGCTAACTATGCTGAAGAAGTAAAAAGGAAACCAATGGGTTTTTAAAAATAATAATCTGTTTTGCTTAACCCATTACATTCGAAATATTGTCATTTCAGCAAGCAATTAACTGGGGCCGTCTTCATAATAAGTCTTCAACAGCTGTTGTGAATTTTCTACTTCAATTTCAAGCTGCATGTCAAACGCTCAATAGCCATATGTGGATAATGGTTACTGGATACTGAAGCTGGCGTTACGAAGTATCTGTTCAGCTTTATATATAGGAGATAACTCCCCTTGTTTTATAACCCAAATATTGGATTTTAAAAAATTTGTTTATTTTTATTTGAAAGACAGATTTACAGAGAGAAGGAGAAACAGCGAAGAAGAAATCTTCCATCTGCTAGTTCATTCCTCAAATGACCCCAACAGCCAGAGCTGAGCTGGTCTTAAGCCAGGATCCAGGAGCTTCCTCAGAGTCTCCCACGCAGGTACAGGATCCCAAGGACTTGGGTCATCCCTGCTGCTTTTCCAGGCCATTAGCAGAGAGCTAGCTTGGAACTGAAACAGCTGGGACACGAGCCAGCACCTCTATGGGGTTAGCCTGTTAAGCACTGTGCAAGCCCCACTGGAATTTTTTTTAACGGTGTCCTTTACACATTTGCAATGTTTGATTTAGTTTCTTCTGTTTTAAGAAGTCCTAATTTGTACACTATGAAATCTCCTTCACTCAGAATACCTCTTTTCCCCCGAAGTTTCTCTCCCAGAGGCTCAGATATGAAGTTGTCTTGACATAGATTTCTTCTGGCTCCTATAGAGCTTATGTATCTTGCAGAATAAAATAGCAATCAGAATCTCTCCTTCTGGCAAGATGGAGAAGCAGGAGCCTGTCTGACCCTCCTATCTGAGATGAATGAGAAAGAGAAAATTCTATTTTTGTGTGTATATGTATAAAGCCATGGTTTTTAGTACTGGACAAGAAATGAACTGCGAGAAGTC
Organism: Ochotona curzoniae; assembly: GCF_017591425.1. Classification (NCBI taxonomy): domain Eukaryota; kingdom Metazoa; phylum Chordata; class Mammalia; order Lagomorpha; family Ochotonidae; genus Ochotona; species Ochotona curzoniae. Next base: position 5,892,560 of record NW_024465322.1, read on the forward strand.
TGAAACACATGGCATACTTGCGGTGGTTTGTTCAGCCGACCTCCTGGGGAAGGGGTTCAGACCACAACATAGGAAGTAGTGCAGGATGGAAGATTCTGAGTGGGATCTAAGGGTGGCCCATCAGGGTAGGTCAGAGCAGATTGCTGGAGAAAAGACTTTGGAGGGAAGCGAGAGTGAGAGAGCATGCGTGTCCATGTGCCTAAATGTGCATGCACACATGGGAGTGAGGAGAAGAGTCCTGAAGGTTCTCATATGTCAGTCATGAGCCTTCAGCTAAGTGAGCAAGGGAACTGTTGAACCCGCGAGGAGAATGATCTCCAAAGAGCCAAATTCACAATATCAAAGGAAAATGTTGGGGCCAGCAGCGTGACATGGTTGGCAAAGCCAAACTGTTGGCTCAAACTGTTTACGTAAAGAAAGTTTTGTAATTGAGCAGCAGAAACAGAGATTAAAAGACAGAGGGAGGGAGACAGGATATAGGGCAGGACTCCCATCTGCTAGTTTATTCCAGAATGTCTGTGCTAGCCAGGGCTGGGCCACCGGCAGAGCTGGGAGCCAGCAGGGTAGACACCAAGTCACTTGTGGTGTCTTTGTTGCTTCCCGGGGTCTGCGTTGGCAGGAAGCTGGGGTGAGGAGTTGGAGCCAAGAACTGGACCCAGGAACCGCAGCATGGAGTTTGATATTGAGCTGGGGATTTGTTTTTGCATCTTTGTTTCTTGAACACGATTTTAATGTCAGTCTATTGCAACCATTTTAACCATTTTAACAATTCTAATAATTTGTGACCTCTGCTTGCTTTCTCTTCACATCAGCGTGGCACTCCCATCCTTTCGAAGTTTTCCAAGTCATTCTAAATGTACCTCTTGAAGACAACTTACAAACGGATTCCATCTTCAATCACGTTTTTGCTTTTCTTAGAGAAGCTTCTGACTCACAGCAGCATTCAGCAGTGATATCCAGAGGGATTTCCCTGGTGCCCCTGAGCACACAACTTCCCCCAGTCTCCCCATCCAGCACAGGTGGTCCTCATGTTGGGATCGATGAACCCATGCTAACGCTTCACTGTCATTCCAAGTCCGTTGCTGACAGCAGGGTTGTACGTGCTGCAGGTTTTGACAAATGGGCAGTGACGTGCATCCACCATTATAGCAACATATAACGCAGCGTCTCATTGCTGTAAAAACAACCCGTGCTCCATCTCTTCATCCTCCTTCCTGTCACTCCTGACAACCACTTCTTACTGCAGTTTTGGAATCACACAGTATACAGTCTTTGCAAAGTGGCTTCTTTCACTGAACAATATACACTTAGGGCACGTCCTCGTGCCTTCTCATGATTTGAGCACTTTCTTTTTAGTGATAAAGAGTATTCCATTATCTAGGTGTACCATGGTTTGTTCAGCTGTTCCTCTACTCTGGGGAGCATTCTGGTAGCTTCTAAGATTGGGCAGTGAGTGATGAAGAAAGCTGTTATATAAAAATCCACGTGCAAGTGTTTCTATGGACACAAGGTTTGAACTCTTCTGGGTAAGTGCTGAGGACTACACCTGCTGGATCTTTGGCAAGAGTTCATTTAGTGTCTGAAGTGGCTACACCATTTTGGGTTTCCTTTTCTAATGGACATGAGTTCTTCTCATCATCCCTTGATGTTAATATTTTGAATTTCAGCCTTCTGAATAGGTGTGGTTGGTATCCCATTGCTTTAAATGTCAATTCCCTAATGACATATGCTGTTGAATATCTTTTCATATGCTTCTTTTTCCACTTGTATATCTTCTCTGATGAAGTGTCTGTGTTCATATCCATTGGCCATTTTTTCAATTACTGTGTTCATTTTTCTAGTGTCGAGTGTTAAAAATTCCTTGTATGGTTTAGATAATAATTCTTGATCAGATATGAGCTTTGCACATATTTTCTTCTGGTCTGCAATTGTCTTTGATTCTCTCGTTAATGCCTTTCACAGATCAGGAGCTTTTTATTTTTAATAAAGTCCAGTTTATTCACTATATGTATATATTTTGCCATGGATTAAGTTCTTGATGTTGTAGTTAAAAAGGCAGCAACAAACCAAAAGTCATACTGATTTTCTCCTATGTGATATTTTAGGGGATTTTTAGCTTTGTGTTTTGCATTTTAGATGAGGCATTTTCAGTTAATTTTTTTTGTGAAGGATATAAAATCTGTGTTTAGATTCTTTTTTTCTTCTTCTTGCATACACATCTGATGCTATCATCATTTCCTGAAAATATGTTTTCTAGTTCAACCTTGCTGTCTTGCCAAAGATAAGATGACTATATTTGGGTGTTTCAGTTTCTGGGTTCTCTTCCGTTCTGTTGAACTAGTTGACCATTTGTTGGCCAAATCCCACACTGTCTGTTATGCTCATTGTTTCATAGTAAGTTTTGAAGTTGGATGGTGTTACTCCTCTGACTTTGCTTTGCTTCCATGTTGTATGACTATTTTGGGTCATTTGCATGCCCAGGAATTGTCATAGAATCTGCTTACAAACATCAATAAGACAACCTGGTGGTATTTTGATTGGGATTGCATCTAATCTGTAGCTTGAATTGGGAAGCATTGAATCTTGGCAATACCGAGTCTTCCCATCTGATCATGGACTCGCTCTCCATTTGGTTAGTTCTTCAATAATTGCACATCAGAGTTTTGTAATTTTCCTCATATGGATCTTGTGGTGTGTTGTGTTTTTATTCCTGCTGTTTCAGTTGGGGTTTGATTGTTCCTTCCTGCGTTTGGATGCTTTTTTAATTATGAACTCCTGCTTGGGTGAACGTAACCTGTGGAGATAATGAAAAACCTTCAGCAGTGATCTTTTCACCTGGGGTGAACTTGTGTTTGTTGCTTCTAGGAAGTCAGGGATGCCGTTGACCTAGCACACTGCAGCCTGAAGTGAGCTCAGTCAGTCGGGAGACTCTTGGGGTCATTGTCCCCAGTCAGCACAAGACTGCAGGTGTAGTCTCTGATTCTTGTGTAGCCAGGAGAATTCTCCCACAAAGCCATTCTGGCTGTATGTCTCTTCCTCAATGATCCTCACTCAAATTGATCCTTCACCATTTCTCACTCTCACGGACATGCCCTCACCTCTAAAGTATTGATGATTTCCTCTTAATGAGGCATCCACATTTGGGCCACTATAATGCCACAAGAAGGTATGCATTAATTCCTGTGTTTTATTCATTTCCTGTCTTTCGAAGCTCAGGTTACTTAAATCCTGTTTCACATGGGAGGAAAGTCTTGCTTCCTCCACGGAGCATACACACTTCCAGAAGTTTTCTTCTGACGCCTGGAGGTGCTCAGTTGCCTGTAAGAGTCCATCTTTTAGATGTGATTATTCCAGTTCTTTGTTTCTCAGCAGTTTTCTGTTATTGAGATCGCTTCCCCTAGCCACCTACAGGCAAGCGAAAACCTCTCTTTTGCTTTTGTTTCCTGGCTGTGTTCCCTGGCAACTTGATGGGGAAGTTCCAACATTCTTCTTCCCGTGCAGGAGCTGTTGGCTGGCTTGGTGGATTCCATCCCATCCGTCCCTAATGGCACCTTCCCTTGCTGTTGTTGCTTATCTGTTGATAAGCTGGCCACACAACATCCGTGTGCTCTATGCTTCATCTGTACAATGGGGGGAGAGAGAGCATCCCCCCACCTGGTCTGGGTGTGAAGACTCAATGAGTGGTGTTGGAGGAGTCAGAGTGAGTTATTGTACAGTACAGTGGCTGGCCCTAGCGCTGGACACCTGACCCAAGGTTCTGGAACTGTGTTCCATCAGCCAACCTCAAGCTCTCCACTCCTTAGCAACAATCTGCCTTTGAACAAATCCATAAGCAGACACATGAACCAACTTGGCATTAGAATATTTGCAAAGGGTGACTCTTGGGACAACAGACGCCTGAGCTAATCTGTTACGGCACTGGCTGAATTTGTTCCAACCAAAGGGCCATCACCAATGTCAAAGACAGTTAGCGTCACCTTGCCTCCGTATCTATTTCTTGTTAGCGTTCCAACATTGAACAGTAAACACATCTCCCTGTTTTGGAAACCTCTCCAAAACAAATACTCCAACAGCTGTGTTAACCATTTTCCTGTCCACCCAGCAGCTTCGTCTTGTAATCTCTCTCTCTCAATCTAAAACTTTTCAAGTTCAAGACCCCCTAGTAGGCTGTGCCACTCAGGAGCCTGAGCTGAGGGAAGTTCTGGCAGCCAATCTTCTCTCTAGATCTTCTTTTTCTTTCCCACAGCTAAAAATACTCATTTCTCCACCCTGCCCTGTCAGCTCCTCTGTAATTAAAAGGGCCGCCAAAGATACACCTGCCAAACCTCTACCCTAGTGCAGAACTCAACGAACAGGTGGGGAAGGTGGGTGGTGGGGAGGCAAGAGTGAGTTATCTCAGGGCTCTGCTCAAAGCTGATGGTCAATGAAGGGATGGGGGCTCTTGCAGGAAGGTGGGTTCCTGTACCAGAGGCTGTGTTTTCTGGGGAAGTCCCTTCCCACCCCCAAGAGTTGATTGGTGTGGGAGATAGATGTGTACACAATCCCAAAGCTATGGTTACAGAGGTGTGCTTGCAATGATAATAACCATCAGCACCAGGAGCAGGCGTTGAATCAGGCAGTGACATCCCATGCTGGCAAGCCAGTTTCCAACGCATTTCTCTGGCACCTAACTTCAGCATCTTGCTAATGCAGACTGGGGACCCACCACTCAGTTAGGAAACCTGGATCGAGTTTCCAGCCCTTGACTTTGGCCCAACTTTGGCTGTTGCCAGCATTTAGGGAGCAAACCAGTGAATGAGAATCGTTGCTCAATCTGGCTCTTTCTGTTTCATCCTGTCTCTCAAATAAACACATAAGCAATAAAATTAGTTATTTTATTTTTATTCGAAAAGCAGATATACAGAGAGGAGGAGATATAGAGAGAAAGATCTTCCATCTGCTGGTTCCTAATAATCTATTTTCCCGGGCCTTTGGAGAGTCATGGATTCCCGCGCAAGGCTCCTGTTTTTTGTGATTTATGTGTAGAGCAGATTTGCTTCTCTGTTTTCAGCTGTTCTCCCTAACAATGTTTACGAGATCATCAGAAAAACTCTGTTTCCCACTTCTTTTAAAAATATTTTCCCCCTGCATTTTTGGAAGCTCTGTTTGACTTTGTCTTTCAATGATTCTATTAAAATTTTAATTTTAGCAATTGTATTTTTATCTTCTGGGAATTTGTGTTCTTTGTTCTGTCTTTTTAAATTGCATCCTATTTTTGTCCCATGGATACAATATTTTCTCATGTTAATAGGATATTAATTAAACGATCCTTTTTTTCCCCAGTTGTACCCTGCACTCTGTATGGGTTCCTCTAGGTACTTTTTGCTCGGTTCATGTTGTTGATATTCTTCCTATTTTATAGTTGCCGGCCGTGCGCGACTCCCTTTTGAATCAAGTCCCGAAGTGCCCTCTGCAGGTTGGGAGTCCTATGGAGAGGAGATCCTGTACAGTGTTTATGTTATTATATATATTTAAAATATATATATTACATATATACATTAAAATTTCTCTTTGGAAAGTTAGTGAGATGGAGATGGAAAGACAGAGAGAATGGTCTTTCTGCTCACTCACTCCCCAAGTGACCTCAAGTGCCAGAGCTGAGCTGACCTCAAGCCAGGACCCTGGAGCCTTTTTTGGGCCTTCTATGCAGGTGCAGGGACCCCAGGCTTTGGGCTGTCCTTGACTGCTTTTCCAGGCCACAAGCAGGGAGCTGGATGGGAAGTGGAGCAGCCGGATGTGAAGCAGCACCTATATGGGATCCTGGCAGATGCAAGGCGAGGACTTTAGTCACTAGGCTACTGTACCATTCCATTGAGATTGGGCATGAACCTCTGGTCCTAGGTCCCTACTAGTCCGTACTGCGAGCCTGGCTCTCTGTGGTGTCTCTCCATCCTTCTTTCCTTTTCCTGTCCTCTTCCCCTTTCTCCTCTAAATGTACTTGGCTCCCCTGCTGCCTCTTTCCAAGTCATTCTCTCTGTCTCTCTTATACCGTGAGCTACTGAAGCATTTTAAATCCTGGAGGTGTGTCGGCTGATTGTGCTTTGAGGGAAATAATGAAGCATGGTGTGTTGATTGGATAAGGTGCCTTCTTATAAAACAATCCTGGGGATGGGATTGGGAATGTGAGTGGTGTCCCCTGCAGCTGCCAGGACCCTCCAACTCTTGCCAGGACATTTGGAAACATCTGGCACGTCATCAGATTCTTCCTGTGGCTTGGCCAGAGGACTGACTTCAAGAGCTCACCCTGGCTGGGGTAGGGAAATGGGGGAGTGTTGTTCCGTGATTTGGCTTGGGAGCTTAAGACCCCATGGAATTCCTGGACCCATTAGCAGAATTTGAAGCCACTCAGGGTTTCTGGAACATGGGCAGGATTGTGCATGCATCTGCGCGCACACACACACACACACACACACACACACACACAGGCAAGATTATGGCTGCCCTCAGGCAAAAAGGTTTTGTAGACACTAAATTGCTGAAACACATTGACTCTGGAATTGCTTCAGCGCACACTAATGGTGGCCTTAAGCATCCTGCTCACTCACTCTTGTCACATCATAAATGTTCACAAGACACATGCTTCTCTTTCCTGCATCTGCTCTTGATCTGGTGCCTTGCAGGGCCCTGCCAGCACACCTGGGCCTTGGTGGGCACCTGCCACCCTCCTACAGTCAGCCTTGTACCCACCTGCCCCAGTGGGCATGGGAAAAGAGTGTGGAGAAGGGAATGGCCAGGGAGAAAGGGCTCAGATGGTTGGGGGTCACGTGGGGAGCAGAGGAGGGGGCTGAGGGATGATGCGTCTGTTGAGAGCTGCAAGAGGTAACTTGTAGGAAGAATAAAGGATAAGGGAGATCAACTGTGTCACCAAGCCTGCTGCTTTGCAAAGGAATTTGATGCCCAGCGGGGTTGAATTACACCCTTGTGGCCCCGTGATAAGGAGTCAGTCAGTGTAAGCTTAGGCTCCTGGCCATGCATCAACCCACGCTATCTAGGAAAAGGGATGCAACCGGGAGTCCGAGTTAAGAGACTCTTTCACAGCCTCATGAAGGAAGACACTTTGAAGGCCCCTCCACAAACACAAGTGTCCTCTGAAGTTGGTGTTGTCCCAGGCCTTGGACAGGAGAAGGACAACAGATGAATCCCCAAGATCTAACCAGAGGTCGTCTTGAGATGCACAGTTCCTTTGCAGAGTGTCCCATCCTCTCACTCAGGTCAATGTCGCGGTGCTTAGTAGCTCTCTTGGTTTCGGGGTAGCAACCTATGTCTTCTCCATGGGTGATGAAGGAAGTGGTTTCACACGGCATTAGTGGTTATCACGAGGGGCCTGAGCCAGGCTGCTTATGAAGCAAAAAGGTTTGCCATGTTGCAAAAAACTGAAATCCAGGCCCAGAGTTTTCCAAAAAACACACTTCTGTAAGTATATGAGAACCCCATTTGAAGAACAGAGACTCACTATTCACGCTTCTGTAATTGCCTGAAGCTTGACAAGGATGTTGGTGAAGATGCTGCCCTCTTGCCATGTCCTCTGTGGTAGAAGGGATGGAATGAGCACTCCGGGGACCACTAGCAAGGCTGCTTATCTTGTTGCAAGCTGACTGATTCTATCCCAAAAAATGAGTTGGAGGAATACTTGTAAGCTACGGAGTCTTTATTCCCCAGCCTGTGAGCACTTCCATACCACCACAAGTGGAAGAGGGGAGCAGCCCCGATCGGCTGTTGTCAGGGGTTTTTAAGCTCACATTGGTGTGCCATGATCACTTAGTTGACTCAGTGGTGAACATTAGAAAACATCCCATCCACTTAGACATTGTCAATCAACTTAAGGTCAGAACACACCTTAAGCCAGTCAGCTAACCAGTGTGTTTATAGAAGCAGATAGCCATAGTAAGCTCAGAACTTGCTTAAGGAACCAACATGGAGTCACATCTACCTACTGCTATGTGGTTCTATCACCCAGCTGCACCCTGTCACAATCTCAGGAAAAGCTCTTCCCTCATATCCCACCTCCTGACACTATGGTTTTCGGGGTTCAGAAGCATGCAGCCCACGGCAGCCAGCCTTCACCATTAGTCTAGCTTACCCTGGAACAGCAGCTCATGAGCGCAATGGCCACAGAGCTAAAGATGGAGACACACTTAAGCCCCCTACTGTGGACTCCCATTTAGCATGGGGGAACCGGCCGTCGCCTCTCTATTCCCCATGGAGACCAAGTGACTGACTCCTTAGTGGAAAATGGGCAATACTGGCCCCTTCCATCTCACAGGAGTGTGGAACTTTTGAGGGAAGGGGATACTGGCTTAACACTTCCTGGCTGCACAATGCAAGCTAGAATTTCTATCTGGAGTGAACAGAAAACCTGGTCCACGAGCATGGCATTCCTATTGAGAGGATGCGCAGTGAAGGAGAGGTGGCAAGGACTGTGATTAAGGCAGCATTTTTTGTCACCTCACTTCAAGGAAGCCATTGTTAGTGGGAGCTGGGACAGCTTTCCAAACGTGTGCTTGCAGCCTCAACTTCCAGGATCAAGGGCTTCTACCATCCAAGACGCAGTGTATTCATTAATTCAGGGGCCCTTCCACGACCCTGTGTCTTCCACAGTGAACATGCAAGCGTCCAGGAACCAAGCTCTACAGGTGGCTCCGCATAGATCTAGCAGTGACTTGTGCAGCAGGGTACTTCGGTGGAGGTGGGATGTGGCCTTGTCCCCTTTGCAACTTTAGGCTCTATGGAGTTGCAGGTTCTGAATACTGAAGGGGATCGTATACGCTTGACAGAAGTCATAACAATTGCACTACTGAGCTAGAAGTCACAGCTGTTGCCTGCACGCTCTGGTTTTGTTTTGCCTTTGGACAGTGGGCCAGGAAAGGGGGAGGGAGAAGAGGAGGAGGAGGAGTAGGAGGGGAGAGAAATGTTCCAGATCAATGGGAAAAGACAGATCTGTTTGGACACAACGGGAGCAGGAAAGGACACATGTGGAGCCCAGGTGCGATGGTCTGCTTGTGTGTACACCCTCGCAGCTGCATGTTGCAAGCCCCGTCCCTTGTGGGATTGTGTTTGGAAACCTTAAGGAGGTAATTAAAGTCAAATGAAGTGATGAGGGTGAGGCCCAGGTCTGATGGCGCCTGTGTCATTGTAACAGGATTCACCAGAGAGACCGATCTCTCCCATATGTGCACAAGCGCACTGCAAGAAAGCAGCCATCCACAAGCTGGAGAGATGGGCCCTCCTTCCCCAGAAGCCAACTCCATTGGCATCTTGATCTGAGAGGTGCAGGCCTCAGAAGGGTAAGCAAACCCACCTGTGCTGTGCTGGCTCCAAGTCTGTGGCCCTAGATTGTCAGCACACATAGCCTGGCATTGGGTTCTGGTACTGAGTACACTCACATACCAGGTCACCCATGTGATGCCTCCTGGGTCCTTTGTTTTCTTATGAGTCAAAGGACATGCATAGTCACCCTGGTCTTGTTGTGGATCCCTAAACCCCAGGGCTTTGAAGCTGTTCCACCTAGTAAGCCACAAAGCTGTTTGAGGTTGAGAAGAGTTTAAAAGGGAGTGGAGAAGGGAGAGGAGAGTACCCATGATGGCCCTGGGGTCCTTGCATTGATGTAGGCACCAGTTTATTTCACAGAGCTTCCTCTTCTGATTCCCCACCCCAGGAAGACACTATGGAATCACAGACAAGCTGCTGTTCATGTGGGCAGTCTCGCTCAGCGCAAGGCGTGAGCTGTGGTGGTCAGGAAGTGCACCTGGTGGCTCTCCAACTTCAGGAATATGAGTGCCTTGCAGTGGTCCCACCACCCCATGTGTGTACACCAGAGCTGCACTTCTTGTGAGCTGCTGTCAGCCACCAGTGAACACCTGTGGCAGGTGCAACAAGGAAGGGCCATCCTGCAGTCATGGGCTCCTCTGACTGATGTCGCCTGGGAAGTTGAAACTTTCCCTAGACTGCACCATCTACCACCCAGGCTTCTCTTCCTGTCCCTCCTCTCTAGTTAGATCCACATTATGGTCTGAGTGCGCTTCCAACCTTCCTGGGATTCCCTTCCCCTCTTCTCTGGCAGGTGCTTTTCTGCAAATATCATTGGACATCCCTCCTGTAGCATCATCTTCCCAGAGGACCTGTCCAGGGCCTCCCGGATCCCTTGCTCACATCTCTGTAAAGCAGACCTTCCCTAAAGCATGTCTTCAAATCTCCTGGCTTGGCTGCCTTCTGTTTCTTTCTGGGGCCCTAACTGATAACAGGTTGCTGCAGTTCATGCATTTTGGAGCAGTTTAAAGAAGAAGACACGAATCCTAAGCAGTGTGGTGAACATAAGAATCGGTATAAATGGGTCCTGAAATATAGGGTTGATTTGAACTTAGAGGTTGACATTTCTAAGACAGTGTGTGTGTGTGTGTGTGTGTGTGTGTGTGTGTGTGTGTGTACAGCATAAGCAAACGTTTGCAGGCAGAAATGAGTGTTTATGGAAGCTTCTCTCCAGGAGTGCAAACCTCATTGCCCACCCTGTCCCTTTGAAGGTGGTAGCCAGAATCATTCCTTTTTTCATATGTGAAAAGGCACCCACTATTTCCTGATTCCTCTTTGTATGTCTTTCTGCCCATTACAGGGAGTCCAGACTTTGGCAAGAACCGGACCACTGACTAAGGCCAGTGGAGATATTCCATGAAAAGGAAAGCAAAACGGGGAATGAATGAGTGCTTTGGAATCTGGGTTGCAGGGTTCAGGATACTGGGAATCAATAGACTAAAGCATCTGAGGAGGACTCGCAGTTTTCTTTGGAAATCAGAGCTTTGACCAGAGGCATGGATCTCCTGGGAGGACAGGGAACTGAAGATCATTAGAGGGAGGTCTTTGTAACTCTGGTCTCCCATGTCAAACCTTTCTTGCTAAGCTCGGTGAAGGCAGGTTCCATTTGCTTATCCATTCAGCACACTTTGCTGGGCACCTACCATGCACCAGGACCTGCTGCCACACTGGGGCTGTGCAGACCATGAGTGAATGGTCCAGTAAGACAGACAGCATAGAGGATGGCAGGAAATAATAAGCAGCAATCAAAACAGAAAGTGGCATGGGTGTGGGTAACCAGGGACCTGGATCAGAGCAGGGCTGGCAGCTTGGAGATGAAGGAGCAGGCCCTGTGGCCGCCTGGTTGGAACAGTGGTTTCTGAAGTCTCCAGTGTGCTCTCTGCTCTTGTTAATGTTTACTTCGCATCCTCTGGGCGTTCACCCGACCACCTAGAAGCTGTCATTTGCAGAGGTTTCAAGTTCCAGGGTTTGTATTTCTCAGTTACCTAAGTGCAGCATGTAAGAGGCACTAGTCCCATGTCATTACAGCATCAGGCTTGGGCTGAAGTCCATTATCATCCCCTCTGCATTGGGTGCAGAAGCAGCTATGGCTCCATGAGAGCTGGTTCTTCAACTATAGTCCCTCTTCTCCCAGAAACTTGGAACAGAAAAGACCAGAAGACTCCCTGCATTTTGGAGTGAGGAAATCTGAGTCTAGATTCTCTTACAGGTTACATAGCCCTGAACTTTACTTTTCTGAGCTCATTATTTTGTATCGTTCCCGAGGCTCTCAAAGCTTTTAGCTTACGATGGCATCACGTTAAAGTCCATTATCTGGTGATTTGCGTTGGCTTCAGATGTAGGTAAGACCGCCCAGTACAACTTGGCTTCACCTAGACTTTAAACTTCACAGACAAGCATTATTCCCTTACCTGTAGAATGCAGTAGAAAGAAGCTGGAGAAATTCCATAGGCAACTCCACACCCAGAATGGAGAGGATGGCAGCCAGCAAGCAGTGGTGGGTCGACAGCAATCATGAGGTCTAGTGGTCAACCGTATGGGCCAGAGAATGTCCCTGGACTGTGTCTCCTAAGGACTGCCATTTGGGAGTTCACCAAAGGTTTTCCACAAGCCCAGCCTTGATCTGATCTTTTTTTTTTATGAGGCTATTTCTTATCTAAGACACTCGGACTGCCTGGGGAGACCAGAGGTGGAAACAGCTCGCTCAATTCTTGTCAAGCAGTCAGTCCTAGGCCCCGCATATTTCTTCTGAAATCTGCTTAAACATGGAACAGCTTCCCTTTAGCCCTTCTCTCTGGCAGTGCGTTATCACACACGGTCGGGAACCTCCGGCGGGCACCTTCGACATGGAGTGTGGAGAGCTTCTTCATTAAAGAGACAAGTTCATTAAGTGCCATCTATCTTTCACATCACTGCAGGCAACTTTTATTTCAATTACTCTGCCACTGTGGAGCGTGAGTGTCCCTTTCCTAACCCCTAATAACCTGCTCACTACCTTCCTAGTATCCAATAAAAGGCAATCGGCTCTTCCTCCAGCCTTCATCAGCCACCTTATTTACTGGTTTCCCAGCTACTCGCTGCCACCCTGCCCCAAAGCCAACACCACATGTCCCAGCAGTGCCCTCCTCCTGGATACAGATTGCTTTAGCAATTAGCTACTGCGGTGCAACAAATCACTCCCAATTTCTGTGGTTTCCAACAAGAATCGTTTATTTGCTCCCTCTTCCACGGCTCAGTGATCTGGGCAGGCTTAGCTTGGATGGTTTATCTCTATTCCACATGAGGTTGGCCGTGCTTGACTGTACACTTTCACTCAGTTTTCAGTTCATCCGTGCACTGGCTGATGGGCACGGCCTCAGTTGTGTGTCTCCCGGTTGGCCGGGGTCATCACTGGTGGGGCACCTTTGTTCTCTTCCAGGTGGCCTGTCTCCCGGAAAGCCTGGACAATGAGCAAGCCTCATTGTACAAGCATGACTCTCTGTGTTGCACAGCATTCACCAATGTCCTGTTGGCCATCGATGGGCTCAAAGTAGACCAAGTGAGGGAGTAGGTTCTGAGAGGCCTGACTGCTGAGGGCCATCAGAGGGCTAGTCCACCAGATAGGAGATATCTCTCTGTTAAAGCCTACCTCTGTCTTAATCCTGTGATTTAAGAAGAAAGAATGGGAGGAATTTAACACCTGCCAAAGAAGAGGAGGTGAGGAGCCACTCTGGCGGGTTGATGTCCACCGTGGGGCCGTGGAGTCTGCCTTTCTAGCTTCTTCTATAACTGGATGATTGTTCCTGCAAGCAGTTTCCCTCAAGCCAACCAAGGTGTGCAAGGTGCAGCCTCTTTGCTGTGAGTGTGTGGCCCACCCTTCCCAAGGTGATGTAATTGAAGGCCAGCACTCATCTGGATTCATCAGGCCTGTAATTTGTTAAAAAATGAGTCTCATGATTTTATAATCACACATCAGTTTCAATCCTTACAGATGACAAAATCGGGGCCAAAAAAAAAAAAACAAAAAAAAAAAAAGGAGGGTTGGAGGACACTCTTCCTGAGGGCTGCGAGTGGCAATTTGGAGGCAGGAAGTGTGGTAGGGACTGGAAAGTGCTTTTCAACATTCAGGGCCTACCAGAGCCAAGAGGGGTTGGACAGAGATCTGGACAAGGCTGCCAGGTTCTGACACTGTGTAGAACCACAGGGCAGTAGGGATTAACCCAATGAAATATTAACCTGTAGCTAGTGCTGCCTCATGCATTTTAAACGCAAATCCGCCCTACGCTCTAGGTCTGGGCTTAGCCAGGCAGCAGCTGTTGGGGGCTGCTTGTTGGAGGGACTGGGTGGCGGGGGAGGCAGCACAGCACAGCCAGGCCCAACAAGGATGTTGGCAGTGTGAGGACTTCACCAGAAAGCGGAAGCCGGTGTGGGCTGTGGGTGGAGTGGAGCTTAACTGGATTTAATGGGGAGGGGGTGGGTGGAGGTGCATTTTCCTCTACAACATGAGCTGTAAAAAAAAAAGATTCCCTCCCGCCCCCCAAGCCATCCTGCAAGGTCAGTGGAAAACCTCATCTCAGCTAAAAATGGGACTGTTTGTTGCCCTCACTCAGTGTTTCTTCCTGGAGTTGTGAGTCATAGGATCAGAGAAAGCACTGAAAACAGGCTGGGCATTGCCGGGTAGTCAGCCCACGGGAACGTGCTGGGTTTGGAAGACCATGTAGCCTCATCCTGCTCTGCCACATACACTCTTGGCTGCTTCCATGCAGGCTATCCCTGGGGCCCGGGCTGGGGCTGGGGCTGGCTCCCTGCTTCTTTAATTGGAGTGTGGGTTTGGTCTTTTTCACAAGACTGTTGTCTTGAGCAATGGGTCTCACTGCCTCTTCTCTGGTTGGCTTGAATTTTCTGTCATTAATCTCAAATATTTGTTTATTTATTTGAAAGGCAGCATGAGAAAGAGAGAGAGAGAGAGACAGAGAGAGAGAGAGACAGAGAGAGAGAGACAGAGAGAGAGAGATTTTCCATCTGCTGGTGGACTCCCCAAAAGATCAGAGCTGGATCAGGCTCAAGCCAGGTGCCAGAAGCTTCTTCCAGGTCTCCTGTATGGATACAGGTGCCCAAGTACATGGACCATCTGCTGCTTTCCCAGGTGCAGTAGCAGGGAGCTGGATCAAAAGTGGACGAGCTGGGACTCAAAACGTATAAGTTCCTGGTGCCGGGGGAGGTATCCCAACCCCCTATGACACAATATTGGACATGGGTTTTCTTTTCCATGATAACCCTTGACTGCTCCTTGGGGTGGGGGCAGCCTCTTGACTTCAAGGAGCGTTCCTCCTCTAGGCACATGTCTTTTTCTCTTCCTTCTTGCTCTTCGCCTCCTTCTTCCTCTCCTCCTTTTATTTCTCTTACGGAAGGATTAAGTTTCCTGCCATTTCAGACCACTGGAGAACACAGGTGCAGAGCCTGGCCGGAAGGAAGGGGGTTATTAGTACCAGGTTATATTTAATCCCATTCCCTTGATTAGTGACTGTGATTAATTATGTGGTTTTATGCAACTTGAGGGAGGGTGTAGCACCATTGTACTGCAGACTGGGCACGGAGCCTCCAGCACACTGGGGAGTCTCTATGGGTATCAGACTTTGCTTCCTCTGTTGAATTGCATTCCTTTCTGCTGTACATGGGCATGATCACGTCAGGGTCAGTATGCCTATGTTCTCAGTGTCCGACTGTCCCAGTGCATCCCCACGTTTTGAGCTGGGATCTGGGCCAGTGATTGGTACTGGCAGAGAGCAAGCAGTTCTGTTGTTCATCACAGATTCGATGTTCTGGTCTGGGTTGGGGTGGGGGCTCTCTTGCTGTGGGGTGCAGGAGTGGTCCTGATGTTGGCTCCTAGAGAGGAGGAGACCTGGGCAAGCTGAGCACTTCCTTCCTCTTCTGGCCTTTTTTTTTTTTCTTTTCTTGAGGATGGAAGATGCCAGGCTCATTTTCAAGGGAATCCAGACCCTGTTTCTCAGTTCCCCCGGAAACGGTGAGCTGGAACCAGGGTGGAAAGTGGGAGTGGGCACGCCACTGGGTTCTGCTTCTAGACCCGGAGTTAGAATGCATAGCCCTGCCTTCTCCTCTTCCAGGGAAGTTCATGTTATCATTTGAAAGAGATTTGCGAGCAGTGTGCGTCAGGGGACGCCTTGTAATTACCTCCCTCTGTGAAATTTTCTATTTATATCTCCTTTTTTTTTCTTGGTTAATTTATTTCAGTGAAATAAAACCAACGCTTTCAATGCCAGCCTCAGAACTGACTCGCCTGGGCGTGGGTGACCGTGATGAGCTGGAAGGGGGTCTCTTTGGGTCTGGCTAAGGGGCAGATATAGGAGGAAGGTTGGAAACACGCGTACTGTGGCATGTCTCAAAATAGAGCCATGGGCCTGGTGCAATGGCTCAGTGGATAAATCCTTGCCTTGTAAGTGCCTAGATCCTCTGTGGGCACTGGTTCGTGTCTCGGCTGCTCCACTGCCCATCCAACAGTCTATTTGTGGCCTGGGAAAACAGTAGAGGATAGCTCAAAACCTTGGGATACTGTACCTGTGTGGGAGACATGGAAGAAACTCCTGGCTTCAGGTGAGCTCATTTCCGGCTGTTGCGATCACTTGGGGAGTGAACCAGCAGACATAAGATCTTTCTCTATGTATCTCCTTCTCTCTGCAAATCTAATCTGCCTTTCTAATAAAGGCCTGCTTTTCCAGGCCACTATCAGGGAACTGGATGCGAAGTAGAGCTGCCAGAACTTGAACCAGCACCCATATGGGATGACAATGCTACAGGCGGTAGTTTAACTTTATTGTGCCACAATGGTATACCCTCCCCTCCTCTTTAACCAGCTGCGGCTTTTGCAATCTTCATTTTTGCACCTGTACAAATGGAGACAAGAAAACATCCTCTGTTTAGTGAGCACCTGTTGTTAGTTAGCTACACAATGGAGATGAGAGCAGAAATTTGGCAAGCCCCTCACACAATCTGTCATATTTTGTTAACTGTATCTCACCTTGCAGAAGAGTTGGTCAAAATGTCTCCCTCACTCCCTTCATTCCTTCCACATGTGCACACACACACACATGCATGAGTGACCCTTAAGAGAGTCAAATAAATCGTCCAGGGTCAAAGGAGGAAGACCATGAGTGACAACAGGGCAAGGTTGGCCCTCAGAGATGTATGCCAGGATTGTATTAGGCAGCATTCGTCAATTTTAATTGATGTACGTCTGGTCCTTGATGGTCCCTCTGCCTCTTGGCTACCCCCTGCATCCCATGAGCCTATCACCATATTTGCAGCATAAATACAGCAATGTCAAGGTCAGATCTGGCGCCACAGAAGACATACCTTGGCCTCCTGCTTGAGAGAAAGGGGCTGCTGGGGTCAAAAGTCAAAGACTTGGAGACTGCAGAGTCCCGAGTTTCCGGAAACAAGCCGGGAGTCCAGTGGTCTACGCACTACACAGAGTTCCTCAGGCTGGAGCAGAAAGGATGCGTGTCAGGCAACCCCTCCAGACCTGCTCTGGTCACAGCAGCAGCTGTGGGGGTGTGGATGATGATGGGGGAGCAGCAGGTGGAGTGCACCTGACCCAGGCATCTGCTTCTTTAAGGTCCGTGATCCTATTGGTTTGGGGCTGGGCAAGGGGCAGGCAGCAGGGCCTGCTGACTAGCCTGCATCTTTCCACAAAATTGTCTGTGCCCCAGCCTGCAGCTGTATCGGTTATCCTACATTTAGTATTGCCAGTACAAACTGCAGGCTACAGCACCTTCAGGGCTGCAACATTTGATATTGTCATGCCAGGATTTGAATCTTTAAAAAAAATAAGTGCTTTCTTGTCTGTTGTCTTCTGTGCATCCCAGCAGTCTGTTCTGACGCTCATACAACTGTATTCCACTTCCCTCCCTCCCCTGCCCGCCCTTCCTTCCTTCCTTCCACCCTCTATCCCTCTCTCTCTCTCTTTCCTCCCTCCCTTCCTTCCAGTTTCCTTCCTTCCCTCCCCGTCTCTCCTTCCTTCCCTCCCTCTTTCTCCATCACCTCCCCCTCCTTCTTTCTTCCTTCTTTTATTACAACAATGCTCCTCAGTGGGCCAACACGGATACCATCATTTGAACAGAGAACAACTAAAATCATCCAAACTGGCCCCAGTTATATATAACATCGATTTCCTGTGACTTCTACAGGTAAGACATAGAGCTAGATTGAAGCTTCTCATAGTCCATGTAGAGTCTAACCATTTCAAGATTAACAATTCAAAAACTTCTTTCTTAAAAAGAAACCATTGCTTATAGGTAACACGATTTTTTCTGGTTTGAGGTCAAGGGGTGTGGTGTTGATGGATACACACTCTTACGAAGCTGGTAACACTTAGGAAACCCTCGCAATGGGTTCAGCACCTGCTGTTCTACAGCCACCGCCTATGGCACCTGCTGTGGGTTCTTGCTGATAAAACAACAAGTGCAAGCCGCCAATGTCATTACCGATCTATAAAGACCTTATCAAGACCTTGACCCTGTGGTCTTTTCGGACACAGGAGTGCATTTAAAAACATTTATAGCACTTTTTCTAAAGGCCATCCACAGGGCGTCCACATCACGTTCTCCTGTTACGCTTCAAAGAGGCAGGCGGGTTCCTGAGTCCCAGGTCAGATCTGCTGAGTTGGACCCCCTACAGGTCACACCCAGGGTTCTGCATTTTCTTTCTTTTTAAAAAAATTATTTATTTAAAAGGCAGAGAGAGAGTGAGATCTTCAATCTGCTGGTTCACACCCCAAATGGCTGTGATGGCTGGGTCAGAGATAAGCCAGAAACTCCATCTAGCTCTCCCACCGGGAACATCCTCTGTTGTTTCCTCAGGTCCATGAGCAGGGAGCTAAGTGGAACAGCCTGGACTTGAACCAGAGGCCATATGGGATGTGGACATCCCATAACCTGCTCTGTCATATCCACCATGAAGGTCTCTACACAGGACAGAATAAGTTCATGGGAATTTATCAGCTTTTCCTCCTGGGTGCATGAAGGGGCAAGGCTTAGCAGCAAGTCTGACAACCTCAAGAATTTTGAGGAGCCAGGATAGGTAAGGCCATTTTCAGGTGCCTGCCACCCCTGCCGTGTGCGACGTGATCCGTGTGCGAACATTGCAGCTGCCATAGGTGCAAAATCATCTGGTTGTGGCTTGTCACTTCTCTTCTTCACTCAAGCTTGCTCTTCCCCGCTAACTTGATGAATTCCTTATCTTTAGGCAGAGCACAGGTGAGGGAGTCCGTCGTCCGAGGGGTGGGGTGGGTGGCATGCATGCAGAAACCTTGTGGCTGTGCCACTGCCGAGCCCAGAGTGGGTGTGTGCACACATATGCACAGACACTCAAGTGTTATTTCTGCAGCCGTGCCTGATGGAGACGCAATACGGGCTATTTAGAGTCCCTTTTGTGGTGGCAACTGGCACAACCAGCCAGTGTTAGTATTTCAAGATATGTCATGGCCATCTGCAAGACAGAGGCCAAGTTCAAGTGCGCTGATGTAAATGAAAGACTCTGAGTCATGGGAGTGGCTAGGTCGGCCAGTCCCCTGGCTCTGTGAGATGGGGGATGCCCCACAGCACATTCCTCTCTGTGGAAGAGTTCTGACTTCTGTAATATGGAACATCACAGCCATAACTTTGACCTGGATAGATTTCAGAGCAGGTGTTGCCAGCAGGACCATAAAAAAACCAACAGAAAATAGCAATGTTTTCTGAAGCGTGCTGTACGGAGTGTGGGTCTTGGAAAAGCTGTTCCATCTTCTTTGCTTTCTTTCTTTTTTTTTTTCTGTTTTTGGTGGTCACAAGCAGTACTGTGGAATATCCACGTGTGCCGCTCAGCATTTGCCTGCCACCCCCACCTCCCGCTGGCACGTGCAATCCCCTGGTACTTTGAAGAAATGCTTGACCAAAAAAAAAAAATGACCCACCTCCCACCTCCCTGAGGTTCTAATTTAACCTGTTGGTCTGTAGGGGATCCTGGTCGATCCCTCATTTAACCAGAGTCCATGTATTATTAGGTTTCCTAGGCTGACTGCAACCAAGAGTCATCAATGGCATGGTTGAAAACAGTGCAACACATATGCATTTTCTCCCAGTTCTGGGAGCTGCAGCTCTGACATCCAGGTGGGTGGGGCTTGTGTTGTGGAGTAGGGGGTCAAGATACCACCTGTGGCACTGGCATTCCATATCAGTGTGTTGGCTTGAGTCCTGGCGGCTCCACTTCTGGTCCAACTCCCTGGGAAGGTAGCAGAAGGTGGCCCAAGGGCTCAGGGCCCTGCTACCCACTTGCGAGCTCCTGGTTCCTGGCTTCAGTTTGGTCAAGCCCTGGCTGTTGCAATCATTTATGGAGTGAACCAGGAGAGGAAAGATCTGACTCTCTCTTTCTCTCTCTCTCTCTGACACACTGCTTTTAAAACCAACCAATCAATCTTAAAAACAAAAAGAAAGCCAAGGCGTGGGCAGGTTTCCCAGGGAGATTCTGCTCCTCATTTCCCTCCCAACTTCCCTTTGTGGTAATCCTATTCTTCCTTGTGGCTGTGTTTCTGCACCTTCTGCCCCCATTGCTACGCAGCCTTCACTTCATAGGCTCTCTCCTTTCCTTCTGAGGACATCCATCCATTATGGTCTAAGGACCACCTTACTCTGTGCAGGGTAATATCCTCTTCACTTGATGACATCTGCAAGGGTCTGTTTCCAAGTGAGATCATATGCACAGGTAGACCAGTAGGCATCCTTCGCACAGCTCAATGCCCACTAGAACGCTGCATTCTTACAAGCTTCATGATCCAATTAGCTCTTGACCAGTTTCGCTCTATTCCCTGGGGAGTGGACAGTCTGAACTGTATACCCCGGGGTCACAGGGTGCCAAGGGATGCTTTTCCCACATGAGTGATTTTGGTTTTTGAGTGGGTGACCTCAAGCCCTTGTCTCCAACCAGAATTAGCTGGGCAACCAGAGTGTGTGCTGCTCTGGCTGAGCAAATAGTTCTCGTCAGCAGAAACGAGGCATGCTTTCCTGTCTGTCCTCAGCAGCACAGCCACAAGTGGCAATTAAGCTGTGCATTTGAGAGAGCCAGGTCCTGAACACAGCGCCATCTCCATCCTCACGATCCTGTAAAGATCTGGGTCCCATCATCTGGTTTTCCAGGTAGTAATTCATTACAGAGAGAAAGAGAAAGGAAGAGAGAGACAGAGAGAAGGAAAGCCCATTGGTTAGCTCACTTCCCACATGTCTGCAATGGCCAGGATTGAGCTGGCATTGAAGCTAGCGCCTAGAACTCCAGGTGTCAGGTACCCTATTCTTCAAGTCATCACTGCTTGCCTCCCCAAGCATCTGCATCAGCAGGAAGCTGAAGCCAGAGACCAGAATGGTACCCAAACACTCTGATGTGGGCTGTAGACATCTTACCTGATGTCTTAATGGCTAGGCCAAACTCCACCCCACTCTGCCCTGCCCCCAAGTAGTGCTGAAACGGAGGTTTTCTCTTCTGGCGGAAAAGTTGAAGTAGGCTCTGACTCCATCAGTGCCAGGTAGGCTCTGGGACTGTTATCAGGGAACAGGATGCCGATGGCCTGCCTGGACTCAGGGCAACATTCTGAAGTCAAGTTCTCGGCTGCCTTGCCTGCCCACTTCCCACTCCACAGCCTCTCTCTTCTTCTGTCTTACCTGCCCTTGCTAAATGTGGCTCTGTGGTTGACCTACTGCTATGAGCCCGTGTGGTTTGGGCTGTGGGAAAATGGAGCTGCTGATTGCAACAGCCTTGCTAAGGGTCAGAGGAGAGAGGGCTCCGGTGGGGAAATCAAAGGAAGCCACTCCTTCCTGCCATCAGACGATGGAGCTCTGACAGGGACCGTGGTGGTTGTGGTGGTGAAGGGGTGAGGGTGGCAACCAGGGGGAGGGAACCAACTTGTGTCCTGTTTGCCCTTGCAGAGAATTTTGTCACAAGCCTTCGCCCCTTAGAAGCCTCCAGGGTTCAGGGGAAGCTGGAGATCTAGATGGTAGCCAGCTATGCAGGGTGCTGGGGGCATTTGGTTGGAAAGCAGTACCTTGTTCTCTCCACAAGTGTGTCTGGAAGCTGCAGGCATCAGCTGGAGGGGAGGAGGGGCCAGAGTTTTGGTGCAACCACTTCATATCTGTTGGAACTGCTTCATGTCTGATCTAGCTTCCTGCTAATGAGCCTGGGACAGCAGCAGAGGATGGACCTCAAGTATTTGGGTCCATGCCTTCATAGGTAAGACCCGGAAGAAGCTCCTGGCTTCTGGTACAGCCTGGTTCAGTCCTGGCCATTGCAGTCATCCGGGGGAGTAAAACAGCAAATGGTCGTTCTCTCACTTTCTCTCTCTTGCTCTCTCTCTCTGTACCCTCACCTGAAAGCAGAAGTACTGCTGGTACGACCCCCAGATTCCAGACCCCCAGATCTGGAATCTCAGGGTCTATGTTCTGGCTCTCTGGTGGTGTCAACACTGGCCCAGACGCCGTGGAGTCAGTGCCAAGATGGAAAGATGCCAAGCAGGGGGAGAAGGAGGAGGGGGCTCAGTGGGGAGCTGTGGGCCTTGGGAGTCCCAGGTTGTGCAGTCCTGTCAGTCTGACCTTTGCGTGGCTGCCTTCTGGGATGAGTGGAGTCTCCAAAGAGTGTGAGTCATGCTTTCTCCTTTGCTGTTTCCCATGAAGATGTGTCTTGTGGAGCTGTGAGTAGCGGAAATGATTGCATAATTGCAAGCCCTGTTCTCTTGTTGCAGTGTTTCCCAGCTGCTTTTACTATTTCTTTTCCCCCACTATCTCACGCCTAGGTACCTGTTTACTTGCCAGGAGGAAAGAATGCTCCATAAAAAGGCGACTGAGCAAAGGTCACGGGCAGAGAGCAGATACTATGCAACCTACATGGAGATGGCTCCTCAGCCAAAGTCCAGGGGACAGGTTGCTCAGCTCCTGGGTATAGAGGACCAACAACTGCGCTCATTAGCTCAGCTCTGGGTCCCTGGTGAGTTCCAGCCCTGGCTACTGCTCCCTGGCCTTTGGCATCAGCTAGGCCTGCTGACCGTAGTGACCACGTCAAATGCCTACGAGAGGAAGCTGTTTCCTTGCTGTCCCTAGCGGCGACAGCGGCTGTGTGACAAGTCAAGGTTACCTTGACAGGCAAGTGGCCGGGGGAGAAAACATATGCTTCTATCAAGATGTGAGTCACCAATGTGATGTCATCTGAATTTTAACCGGATGCCATTAATTTCTCCCATGGAAGCACATCACCTATCGGGGGAAGGCGAGACATTGCCACTGAGGATGGCTCGCACATTCTTATGCGGCTGGACACACAGAGACGCACTTACCGTGATGTGGACGCATGTGCATCTGCCAGCCGCACAGACCCAAGCGACAGGCAGAAGTTCCTATGATTAGTGGGATAAGCCGATGGAAGCATGATGGAATTCTTTTGAAAGCGTTAATGAGGGTGACCTTCAGGTGGGGATGTGTGGGCTGCACAGGAGGGAATGCGGCGGGAGACTTTGGCATTCCTCTCTGTGGAAGACATGGGTACGTGTGTGGGGTGAGGTAGGGCTCACCAGTTAGGCTTCTAACACCCAGCTTTTTGAAGGTGAGATGGGCTGCCCTGCCCATGATGTGTGTCCTCCAGGCGGTTCTTTGCCACGTGCTGTTAGCCTGCCAGTCTTCCAGTTCTGGAGTAGCCTGGCACAGAGGTCACTCTCACAGGCTGAAGGGTGGCTTCCCCAGCTAATGCTAAGAAAACACACCCCGCCCGTTGTGTTGTCACACACACACAGCTCTGGCCTGTGTCGCCTTTTGAACAGAGAACCAATGGGTGGAAGATCTCGCTTTGTCTCTGTTTGTTCTTCTCTCTCTATAAATCTGCATTTCCAATTAAAAAAATGCTATTTTTTTAACTGACCACAATGTTGAGCAGCAGAATGGACCCCCTTTCTCCAACAAGGAGAAACACCTTATTGGGTAACAACGTACACGTGCTCTGGAGAGAGCTCTGCGTCCTACTGACAAGTCTTGCTCTGATGGCACTCTACCTTTGTGTTTGCACAGATCTGGGCAGGAGAGTGCCATTCCTTATCGTGAGGTGGTGGGAGTAACAGCTGAGAAAGATGCCAGCGGCTTCGAGAGTCCCTGGATAACTGAGTTACTTAGCCCAATGACAGCTGAATCACCCATGTTTTCCCTCTAAGCCTACTCTTCCAACTTGAGCTGTGGAATCGTGGGAATCCTGACTTCTTCATTGTTACCCTCTGCAGACCTCCACGTGGTGTGTTCTCCTTGTCTCTGTTAATGGCTTTATTGGATGTGTGCCTATTTCCTTCGGCAGGTGACATGTGAATGGTATCTGCTCGCAGGTGCCCTCTCTCCTGCCATGCCTGGCCTCCTTGGCCTCCTCTGCTCTCTCATTCTCTCTGTCTCTCTCTCTCCATCACACCTGCTCTTGCTGCCTACTCCCACACCTCCCTCCCCTGGGTCCCCTTCTAGCCTTGAGGGCCTTGGAAATGAAGGGATTATTCCAGGTCACAGGCACTCTAGGGGCCGCCTTTTGGAAGGTTTCCTTTTTAACTCACTTGAAGACTGATTGTTTCTTGTAAGAATGCTGTTAGGGGGTTTGGGAGAAGGTCTTAAATCTCATGGGGTATATGTGAGTGATGAGATTTTCAAAGGGAAAATGAGAAGCGGGCAGATCTGATAACCCCGGCCCGCTCTGGGCTCATGCTCGGCTGAGAGTTGGTGAAGGGCTCTCCTAAGAACATCTGGCTCTGGATCGCTCCCCAGGCTCGGAACTAAATGAATGGGTGATACGCACCTCCAAAAAATAATCCACCCAGTTAGGACCCAACAACCTGTGCTTGTCGGCCCGATGGGGCCAATGTAGAGACAGGCTGGGGGTTGAGCCTCAAGATTTGAACTTTAACTGGCCAGGTTTTGTCCTCATAAATTTTAGAGATAGCTTTAGGGTTTCTGGGGGAGGTCTGATTAATTATTCATTTTTAAAAAGATTTATTTATCTTTATTAAAGAGAGAACATGTACTCACTGGTTCACTCCCACAATGACCAGAGTTGGGCCGAACATCTCTTGTGGGTCTCCCGCATGGGTGCAGGGTCCCAAAGACGTGAGCCACCTTCTGCTGGCTTCCCACGTGCATTATTGGAGAGCTGGTTTAGAGCTGCTGGGACTTGGACCAGGTAAACCCAAAAGGGATGGCAGCATCACAGATAGAGGCTCAGCCAGCTACACGCCTGTGCCCTGCCATTTGTGCCTTCCAAAGTTCTGTAGAAGGTTGTAGCAGAGAGCAGGTGCAAAAAGAAACCCGAGAAAGAGGCCAAGTGGCAGGGGCAGCCGTCGTGGCTGTGCTGTGATTCCTCTGTGGCTTGAACCCCATAACCTCGCATCCTTGGGCCTTGATTCTCCTCAGAGCTTCTGAAACAAAGGTAAGCCAGGCGTTCTGCCCTCCCATGCAGGGAGACACTGTTGGGCTTCCTTGGCTGGTACCCACAGGATATTCCCTCAAGCAATAATAATAAAATAAATTTTCAAGAAAAAAAGGAAAGATGGCCGTTTCAGCCCTACCTACACGGTACAACCCAGAATAACCACAGACCGAGGCTGAAGCCTCCTTGTGTGCTCACCACAAGTAGACCCATGGTGATGGTCTCCATCTCATTGCCATGGCTGGCACGGATGGGGCTGCGGAAGGAGCACAGGTATTGGTTATCATGGCCGTGGTGATATTTGTGTCTGTGCCAAGCCATCCTGTTTCCCACCCCTGCGAGGGGTGGCCCTTCTGATCCCGAGTCACAGCATCAAGGAGTAAGGCATTGTCTTTCCTCCTCCATGCCCCAGCTCCACCCCAACTCGTATCACATTCTTCTCCCAAACCTTTGCGTTTGCTACCACGGAGTGCCAACCAGGGGAATGTCCAGAGCCCGCCTGGCGGTCTCTCTCTCTCTCTCCCCCCAGCAAATCCCCACTCGACTCCATTTCCCTTATCCACCTGCAGATCGCCTCTCATTTGTCATCTTTATTAGCTCCTAATCTCCCATCAGTTTAATGCTGGGGTTTAAGGAGCAGGATTAGAGGGTGGAGTTTAATTGGATGATCCCCCATAGCCCCGGGAACATCAGATTCAATAAAAGTTGAAGAACAGATAACATCACAAGAAAAAAAAGAAAAAAAGGGTTTTACAGCCTGAGACGGGTGTACGAGCTAGGTGCTGCTTCTCAACCTCCTATAATCCGCCTTCTGACTCGATGAAACGAGGAGTTAGTTTCCCCATCGTCTCCTGCCCTGCCTCACTCTGGTTGTTTCCCTGGGTATACTGGGAAAAACAGCATTTATCCCAGGCAGGAATGTGCTGAACTGGGGCTGGCATGGTGGTGGTATAGCCACTTAAGCCTCCGCCTACAGTGCCAGCATCCCATAAGGGAGCCAGTTTATGACCTAGTGCTTCATCTCCAACGTAGCTCCCTGCTAATGGCCTGGGAAAACAGCAGCAGAAGATGGCCCAAGTCCTTGGGACCCTGCATCCATATTGCAGACTCTCACTGGTGTGACTCCTCTCTTGGCTAGGCAGGAGGCTGGCCTGGCTGTGGTCACAAGGCAGGCTGGAAGAGAAGCAGAAAGTGCAAGAAGAAGGTTAGCTTGTTGGCTTCCCTTCCTGGATATGTCATGTGTCACAGCCTGGAGTCCCTGTGGCTTGGGACACTGGCCTGTGTGTCCTGCAGCTTCTCCCACCCTGGGAGGCGTCCTGTCCAGATGTGGAGACTGGAATTGTTTTCCCTCTGCTTCCATCTGGTTCCTCCTTTGCATCTTATTGAGCAATGGAATAACTCCCGGGGTGTGACATTTGAGAAGGGCTTAAACATTTCCGCCCAAAAGGGGGGGATGTTTGAAGATTTTTTATTTACTTTCTCAAATCTCATGGGCAGATCTAATCTCTCTTTATTTTCAAAGAGTTCTGCTTAATTTCCAAGAGACAGTGGGAAGGAGGAGAGGGGAGGAAGGTGAGAGTTGCTGGCAGACATTCCAGACTGCAGGGTTGAAAGGAGAAATTGAGGCAAAGTGGAAATTCTGGGAAGGTTCGGGTCTGGCAGGTTTGGACCACACATGTTCCCCACCCCTCCCTACCCGGACTGCACGTAAGCAGTGAGAACATCCACTCCCAGGTCCCAAGTAGGGAACTAACTATCCGGCAAGTCAGAAGAATCAGGGTCAGGGATGGCGTTGTGGCACAGAGGGTAAGGCCTCTGCCTGTAGTGCCAGCATCCCATATGGGCACTGGTTTGAGTCCCGGATGCTCTACTTCCTATCTAGCTCCCTAATTATGGCCTAGGAAAGCAACAAGGGGGTGGATCAAGGGCTTGAAACCCTGCCATTCATGTGGGAAACCCCGGATGGAGTTATGTGGCTCCTGGTTTTGTCTTGGACCAGCTCTGGCTGTTGAGTCCATTGGGGGAGCAAACCAGCAGATGGAGGATCTCTAACTCTTTAACTCTTTAAAGAGAGAGACACATGTGAGTCTGTGCACCTGCCTGCTGTTCTCATTCTGGGGAGGAGATGCGGGAGGGTGATGGGAAAGGGGTAAGACTGAATGGTTTTGACCTGTAGCCCTGGCTCTGTCATAGCCCTTCTTAGCCCGTGGGGGAGGTATGTGGAGACTCCTGTGTGTGCATAGGCCTCTCCCAGCACAGCGCGGGGGGCTCTTCTGCGAAGGGAGGTGCGACTCTGACTGTGCTTTGTGCTAACCCAGACAATAGGAGAAATGATTAGGGCCTTTCAGAGCAGCCGCCTGACAATAGTGAGAGGCAAGTGTGGGCTGATGGACGCACATTCACCTGTACTGATGGGCAGGGGAGGGCCTGCACCTGCGTGGTTGGTGCAAGGCCAATTTCTCCCTAGCCCCAGCAGGACCAGTTCCCCCTAGCTCCCATGTGCTCCTCCTGTTCCATTCCTCTGAGATGGTTAAATTTAGTGTTCTGGTGTATCTGATTCTTTGTAATGTCTTCCAGGGCTGTGCACCTCAACGTCACTTTCACTGCATAATTGCTAATGCATGCTGCTGATGTGTGGAGTTTGCAATCCCTTTGGCTGTGGGGGGAGGGAAAAGAGGAGGTGAGATTGAGTTAGGTGAAGGGAGAGGGGGCACTGGGGAGGGATGGGGCAGGCTTCGTTCTGCTGTGATCTCCCAGCCCAGCCCTAACAAAGCTCAACAGAAAGTGGCTGCTTAGGCTGGTTACAAGTCCTTTCTGAGGGCCAGCACTGTGGTGCACTGGGTTAAACTACCACCTGTAATACTGGCGTGGTTTATAGGTGCTAATCTGCATCCCCGCTTCTTTTCTTCCCAACCGACTTCCTGCTGATGTACCTGGAGAAGCAGTAAAGGATGCACGAGTACTTGAATCGCTGCCACCTGCAAGGGAGACCTGGGTGAAGTTCTGGGGTCCTGACTTCAGCCTGGCTCAGCCTTACCAGTTGCAGCCGTTTGGAGAGACAGTCTCTCTCTCCCTCCTGCCCTTTCTCTGAGACTCAACTTTTGAAGTAAGTAAATAAATCTTTAAAAACAAAGAAACCCTTATCTCTGACTATGATGAAATCTGAGATTGGGCACTCCCCTCAGGGTCTTGGTGAGGCTTGGGGGACAGGGCAGTTTGGTGCCAACTGCTGTGAAGTGTAGCCCACTGCGCACGCATCTGTGCTCTGCCCCTTGCTGGCCGTGTGAGCTGGGATTGCCTTCAATTTTCTGCCTTGTTTTCTTTCCTTTTTTGTCTCTGCCCGCCGTGCAGGGATGCCGTGAGGATCAATGACGTCGTGGCATGAGAAGCTCATAGAAAGTTCTCTCCTGGGGTCCCTGAGAGAGAGAGACTTGGGACATGAAATCCAGCCCCACCACTGACCGTGTCTCAGGAGTGTCCCTGTCTCCTGCAGGTGCCCTGGTTTTCTCGCCTGTCCAGTAGGAGACCAGATACTCTTACTTCTTAGGGTCGTGCTGAGAATGCATGAGCAAAAGCATTGAAGCGCTCAGGTGGGGCCTCGTAAGTGAAAGGCATTCCCTCCAGGTTGGCTACTGCCCTGTATATTTCTTGGGTGTAATCCCATTTTGGGAACTCCCAGAGTTCCTTCTAGAAAGATTTTTATTTTTTGGTGTGTGTGGCCTTACCGCATGTATCTGGGCATGCAGTTGGTGCCTAATGTGTGCTGCTTTCTGTCCTCACCTTGTGCCTCTTATGCTACTGGACGTGAGCAGTGACCCCGTGGGTGCCATAAAGAACACACACCAGCTGTCCTCCTTCCCATACAGATCTGGGGAACATTTACCCATCCTGGCCTCAGTTTCTTTCCCTGTAGAGTGGCAGCATTGCCAGGGGCCTCAGCAACAAGTCACGATGCTTCTCAGTGCTCCCAGCCCGCGCCAGCAGCCCCTGCTCCTCCCAGGATCCTCTCACCGGCTGTTTGGTTGTTTTTGCTTTGTTTCTTCATCTTGAATGTGCCAAGTGTTTATGTCGTCTCTGAGAGCCCAATAAACGGCCTTTCTGGGAGGAGACGGGGAGTAATGCACGGAGCGAAAATCTGCTCTTTTCACATGAATGCTCCAGGCAGCCAGCCACAATGAAAATGAAATGTGTGGAAAAATACAAGGTGAATAAAGACGCCTTTCGTGGTATGGTGAGTCTTTTTTACCCTTGGTACCAGCACGGACCGTGTTGGGGGTCTTGAAGCCCAGGCTATGGCATCTGTGAAGGGCTTCGGGGGACAGGGGAGAGAAGGCTTGCTTCCTGCCTCCTACAGGGGTTGTTGTGGTGTGGGGTGATCTGGGCATACCTGGCTTAATTCCTGTGGAGCGGTAAGCCTGGAGAGCAGGTGTGAACGTCTAAGCTGGGAGACATTGAAGCAGCAGACACCATGCAGTGTTTCACGTGGTGACTTGGGTCCCAAGCATCTGTGTGATTCTAGACAGGGTGAGGTCGATTTCTTGCTGCTTTTCAGCATGTTACTAGCGCAGGTGTGGGGCACCTGGCTGCAGCCTGGTCTGGCTCAGGCAGAGGTCAGGATTCTCCAGCTCCCTCTTGGTCTTCCATGTGCATATAGGGACCCAAGCACCTGGGCCGTCTGCTGCTTTTCCAAGGGCATTAGCAGGGAGCTGGATTGTAAGTGAAGGCACCAGGACTGGAACCTGTGCTAGTGTAAGATGCAAGCATTGTAGGCAGCGCTCTAACCCACTGCTCCATGGTGCTGGCCCAATTACAGTGTCATTTCTCTAATATCGCTTCTCTGGCTTTCCACAGAGTTTTCCCTTTCTCTGAACCCCAGCAACCACTGATCCTTTCACTGCATGCTATAGCTGATCTTTTCCAGATTGTTCTATTAGCTGCGTTCAGGCAGCAGGTAGCTCTTTCAGACCAGTCATGAGCGTTTAAGATTTCACTACGTCTTCTCCCGGCTTAATAGCTCATTTCTGCTTGTTGTGGAATAATACATCGTCTGTTTAGCCATTCACCTGCTGAAAGTCATCTTTTCGTGCCTTCCCAGATAGACAGTCGCAAATAAGGCTGTTGTAAACCTTCTCTCACAGGCACCTAAGCTTTCAATTCACTTGGTTTATACCCAGGGGGCATGATCCCTGGATTGTGTGGTGAGACCAATATGCTTGGCTTTGTAAGACCCTGCTGAATTGAAACAGCTGTCCGTTTTGCATCCCATCTCTTCTTGCTTGTGCTTGGTGCTGTCAGCCTTGGGATTTTAGCTATTCTAATGGATGTGCCCTGGTGTCTTCATGGGCAATTGCTTAGTGCCCTGTGAGTGTATGGTGGGTGCAATAGGAAGCTAGCAGTGAGTGTGTGACAGGCAGGTGACAAGCAGGACTCGGCTTACAGCATCCAAGAGAGCTCTGGTCCAGGGCCCCAGGACCTGAGCTCTGATGTTTTATCTCTGCTATCCCTAGCAAAATGGGGAGTGGCTGTGTGGGTCCTGGTGGCATCCTTCCAAACTCAGCACTTCAGTGTTCTTCTGGTGTTCTTCACGGTAGAGCGAGGTCTTTTCCTTTTCTCCATCCTAATCTTCCAGTGAGCGGCACCCTGGGTCTCATTTGCAGAGGTGGTTGAAAGGCTGCTGAAAACTGACCACCTGGGGTGCTGGGCATTCTGGGTGGGTGGGGACCAGACAAGGAAGGGAAGCATCTCCGGGGGAGTGCAGAACTGCCTGGGACCTCGGGGCTCCCCCAGGCTGCCAAGTACCGGTGTGCCACTTGGTCACATGCTCCAAGATTGATCTGGCAGGAGGCAGGGGGATGTGGCTGACTGTTTCTAACAAGCACCTGGCTGAGGCTGCTGGCCCTGTGTCTCTTGCTGGCACAGCCTGGCTGATGTTTTATGAAGAAAAGGATTGAGATCTGGGGCACAGGTGGGCCTTGACTCAGGTGTCCCAGGCGGGAGGTGGTGGAGCTTGGCTGGTTTCCCGGGCTTGCAGACTCGCTGGCTCCACTTGTCGCTCCTTTCTCCTCCTCTTCCTGAGGACAGGGTCAGGGTGGGATGGGGTGGAGGTGGCTTGCTTTCGAGGGGCTGAAAATCTCCACGCTCATGTCTTGTTGCTTCTATTTAAGCATGCACACAGCTACACACATCCCACCCCAGCCAGGGTGTGAGCTAGAAGGGCAGTGGGGTTTTTTAAGTCTGGGACAATAGAATCATTCATAGTTTTTCTATTTCTTCTCTACCTCTGTCTTCTCTTCTTAGCTTTCCATGTCTTCCTTCTTCTGTCACGTTCTCCTGTCCTCTTAACAGAAGAGGTTAAAGAACAAATCAGAGACTTACCATCCAATCCCCCTAATGTCCCTGTTGAACCCAGCCAATGGCGTGAGAAAGGAAGCACAAAGTGCTGTGGCTATTTGCTGGAAAGGAAGAGTAGGGTTTGGGTTTGGGCCTGAAAGCTTTCTAGGGGTGCTTGATCTTTCAGGGTGAAACATAGGAATCCCTCAGTCACCATAACGCAGTCCTTACTTGCTGGAAGAGATGGTGGGAACAATAGCAAAGGCTCTTAACAGCATTGTCACTTGGTCCCCATAGGGACCACCGGAGCCTTGGTCGGTGACTCTACTGTGAAGCTTCCTCCAAAGACACCAGAGACCTGTCCCATGCGATAAGTTTTGGAGCGTGACCTTTGAGTGGTAGAGGTGCTCATGCAAGGGAGACAAAGGCAGACAGAAAGGGTGCAGGAAGGGACTGGGTTAAAATGGTGAGCTTATCTCAAGAGGCAAGCTTATGAAAGAGGCAAAGGTTTCTCTGTGAGTTCCCAGGACTATGGCTGGAAGGCAAGTTTCCAGATTTCAGCACCTCCTCTCTCAGTTGCTTCTTAAATCCTGGAGCAGAAGTGAGCCTCTGTCCGAAGTACTGAGCGGCTAGGGCCCCAAAGCAGGGGATCTGCACTCTGCCTTGGAGAGGCAGTTAAGTGGCGAGGAGCTCTCCATGGTGCTGAATGCCAAAGGCACAGCATCAATTGCACATCCTGGCTGTGCCCAGGGTGGGTGCGGGACTGCCCAGCCCTGAGCTGGCAGGCAAGCAGGAGACATGTCCTGCAAATGCAAGACCCCAAAGGATGAGTAGAATTTGAGCCAAGCAACCGAGCAAGCAGTCCCTGCTCTGTCTCTGGGATTGACTGAATGCGTGGAAGGCGAGGTAAAGAGTGGGAGAGTGCTGAGGGGCTGTCTTCTCTTTGAGTACCTGGGAATGCTCACCTCCAGGGCATGTGGGAAATAGTCTTGCAAAGGAAATGTCCTTGCATTCACTATTTCATGAAGACCTTGTATCGGCCACTAGAGCCTGGGCACCCGGAGGCATAAGCACTTGCACATCCTTTCGCACATTTAACACAGCCCTTCTCACCCAGGACAGACTCATGAAACGTTAAACAAATGACTCAGTCCACTGGAAAACAAACTGAGGGAGTCTGAGCCATGGCACAGCTAGGAGTGTGAAGGTTCTAACTAGAATCTCTGAGACAGGCGGGAGGGAGCGACTGGTTGTGTGTGTGTGTGTGTGTGTTCTCAGCGATATTTTTGAAGAACTTCCAGCCCTCTTGTCACTCCCTCACTACCCCACTGGGACTGCCAGCTCTGTGACTCATTTGTTCTCCCTCTACTGGCCAAGCTTTGGGGGGCTTCTGTTCTTGGAGCCATGCACTTCTCACATCCACTCAAGCCTTTTCTTAAGAGCTTGATTGTGGCACTAGTTCTTCTGCCCAGAATCCAAGCCCCTTGTGGTGGGGGTGGCTGGTCAGGGATCTGCTCTGGGACTGGGAGTGTGTTCTAGGCCCTTGCTGATGCTGTGTTCTTCTCATCTCCAAGCTGTTCCACAGGAAATGAAAATGCTCTTGGTTCTGCCTTTTTTCTACCCTGGGAGACAACCACAGGAATTTGATGGGTCTGCTGGGAGCTGCTCCGATTGGATTCCCCAGGGGGTACTGCAAACATTAAGAAGGGAGCAGGCTGGGGATGGGAGGCAACAGGGAGATATGCACCAGCAGGTGGCTGCTGCTCCCATCCGATGATGTCTGCCCTCTGAGGATCCCTCCTGCAGGGCACATGGAGCCTGGGATGCTGCCAGGATGACTGCAAGAAGGCAAGGAATGGGTCTCTCTCTCTCTCTTGTCTAATAGCCTGCTTCCGACAAGGAGCTCCTGTTCTCTTCCCCTGGAAAGCTTTTAGGAACGCTGAAAAGGACAGGCAATTACAGGGAGGTTAGGTGCGCCTGATTGGATGTTGTTACAAATCACTCATTGTCATCCGAGGCGTTTGGAAAGGAGGCCAACGGGGACTGATTGCCGTTTAGGGTAAGTGATTTCTGTTTGCAGTGAGCAAGCAGGATGGAGGCTTCCTCACTCTCTGTTGGCTGTTGTGTAGAAGATTTTGCTTGGTGAGGAGGGGGGTCTCCCCTTTCTTGAGGCTTACAGGATGGGCAGAGGGAAAGGGGCTGAGCAGCCCTCAAATCCAGTCCCATTCATCCACGTCCTTTGTGTGTGGGAAGCAGGGGGCACAGAGAAGGGAGAAGACCAGTGCAGCGTCACACAACTGGCAAGTGGAGGCAAAGCGTTAGGCACCATGACTGGGCTGCTGGCCAGTGTCCTTGTTGGTGACCAAGCTTTGAGCAGATAGGCTGGTGTCCCCCCAGCTGTGTGCAGCTGCATGGGTTGGCACACCTCAGTCTGTTCCATGGATCCTGTCACTTGGCACTTCCTATGACCACATGATGTTCCCTGGGACAGGAGATAGGGAAAGCGCTGGGCTAACCCAGTGTCCCCAATTCCGCAGCTCTCTGCCTCACACCTTCTACCAGCATGTCTGAAACACTGCTCATGGAGACACTTCCTACCCTACCCCTCAAGGATCTCAGTTAACACCAGGTGGTCTGTGGGGCCTTGCAGGGTAAGGAAGGTGGGGATGGACTATGTAGGAAGTAATAATAGAGCCGCTTACAGTGGGAAAAGGGGAAGGAAGGGAGTGGAGGAAAGCATGGAAAGAATAAGCCATGCTGAATCCACATGTTGGTCCAGCATCCTGGGTAGGACAGGTCAGAGAGACTTGGCCCATCTTGTGTTTGCCTGTACCCCAGGTTCACTAATGAGTAGCTGGATCAGAAGCAGAGCAGCCAGGACTCCAGCCAGTGCTGTAGTGTGGGCTACTGCTGTCCAAGGGATGGACCATAATGGCCCCCACACCATCATGCCATGAGATGGTCCAAGTCCCAGGACCCCTGCCACCTATGTGGGAGATGATGTCTCCAGCTCCTTGTTTCAGCCTGGCCCAGCCTTGACCATTGTGGCCATTTGGGAAGTGAATCACGGGCTGGAAGATCTCTCTCTCTGTCTCTCCCTCGCTCAATGTAATGCTGAATAAATAAACTGGAAAAAAAAAATAGTGTGACACTTTAGAAAGTGTGGTTTTCAATTCCAGTCTTGCCACCACCACTCATAAGTCACCTCCCCTTGGTGAGCCTTGATTTTCTCATCTGTGATATGGCTCCAAGTACAGGATGGTTGTTGATTTGTTTAATAGACATTTCCTGGTTGTTAACCAGAAGCTGGGCATTGTGTTGGATGCTACTCAACAAAAATGAGAAGAGAGAGAGATTGAGATTTCATCTGTTGGTTTACTGTCCAAATGGTTGCTACAGCCAGAGCTGGGTTGGTCCAAAGTTGGGATCCAGGAGCTTTTTTGGAATCTCTCACATGGGTGCAGAGGTCTAACACCTTGGTCCATCCTCCACTGCTTTCCCAGGACATAAATAGGTAGATGGATTGGAAATGGAGCAGCTGGGACATGAACAGATAGCTGGATGGGATGCCAATGCTTTAAGTACAGGATTAGCCTCAGATGCCATTCTCCCTTCTCAACTGCTATTTAAGAGTTCATAATTCAGTGAGAGAGAGAGAGAGAGAGAGTAAGCAAATAAGTAGGCATACAAATACACAGAATAGTTAACTGCTGTCACAACAGAGTGCTAAATGAATCACAATGATGAGGCTCTGAGTTTGGATACAGTTGCCAAAGAAGATTTCTCTGGGGAGGAGAGAAGAAATTAGAATTGCTGATTTGGGTAAATTGCATGTGTAGAAGAAGGTGGGCCCCGAAGACAGAGCAGTTGTGTCCCTAAGGTGGGAAAGACTGCTTCCTAAACTCTTTGGCAGGGAGGTGGACTGGAAGCTGAATAGCCCTTTGAACGGGTATTATGTTTTAGGATGTGGGCATTACCGGCGGTGGTTTAACTGGAGGACAGGGAATCCCATGCCCAAATGTCCAAAGTGATGGACTGTGCAAGGTCAAAGCTGAGAGCTGGGAATCCAAATCTCGTCTCCCCCATCAATGGCAGGAACCAAATTCTCTGAGTTGTTCCTTGCTGCTTTGTAAGCTGTGCTGGAATGGGGACTGGAGCTGGGCATCGGACCAGGGACTCCTCTGTGGCATGAGGTTGTCTTAACCCCTGGGCTCAATGCCAGTCATTTACGAATTCCCTCATGAGACTAGTTTCCTCCTCTGAGCTGGTGACTGAAGACGGATCTGGGCCATTTTCTTGACTCTTGCTTTTCCGAAGGTAGAAAGCTCTGCCAGATGTGACATCCACCCACACATGCTACTGATAACACGGTTCTCTGCCTTGCAGCCCCCTATTAAGGAAAAAAAGCCTCAGACGTGATCATGGGTACCTGTGTCCAGGAAATGCTCTCATTTGGGAACGTTTTGAAGTGAAACTTCAGGAAATTAAAGTCTGCGAAGAGTTCAGTCGCTGGATGGTGTCAGATTCACAGGAGGAACTGAAGTCATTTCCCTTCCATTTTTGCCAAGGACCTCATGGGATCAGGAGCATCCACAACCAAAAACCCAAAATAGGGGTGCAAAGGGAAAAGAGCCGAAGATTCCTAATCTCTCTGAGCTTCATGTTCAGCCCACCGAATGGCTAGATGAGGGGAGTGAGCCCTGGAGAGGTGAAGGGATTTGGTTATGGAAGGATCCAGAGTAACACAGCCCAGGCCTGGAGACTTGTCCGTCCCTGCTCTGCATGGTGTTCCTGACACACACTAGAAGCAGGTGTGTCTCCAACTGAGGTCGCGGCTGTTAAAATTTGACATTGAATAGTCACGTCTGCGTACCTGCTCGGTCACCGAGGCATTCATGACTATAGACAGCGGCCCATGGACAAGCATGCAGCTGCTCCCCGAGCCAGCAGGGCCTCTCCATCTCCACCTGACAGCCACGAATCACTAAATTAGACTAACTATCTTAATGGGGAGAAAATGGAGGGTTACGTTAACTGGGTCCATGGAAGCAATTTTCCGTGTGTGTTCCTTCAAGGGAGATTTGGCCGAAGGAGCAGGGGTCCTCATTTTCCATCAAGGCCATTGCCCTTGCAAAGAGATGGAGTGAGTGACGGGGCAAAAGATACTGGCTTGGGGTAGAGTGGGGGCAGTTGTGGGATGGGAGGTATCCAGTTGAAGCCAGTGCATGGCCCAGGAGAGAATGCTTTTTTAAAAATTATTTTTTAAAAAAGATTTATCTATTTTTTTTTATTGGAAAGGTAGATATACAGAGAGGAGAGACAGAAAGGAAGATCTTACATCTAATGATTCACTCCTGAAGCGGCTACAATGGTTGGAGCTGAGCCAATCTGAAGCCAGGAGCCAGGAACCTCTTCTGGGTCTCCCATGAGGGTGCAGGGTTCCAGTACTTTGGGCCATCCTAGACTGCTTTCCCCCCACCCCAACCACCTAGCCCTGGATGCGTGAGCTATACTGACCCACACACTGCTGCCTGCCATTCTTTAGTGGGTAGGGGGGCATTGTGCCCCTGCCTCCTCCATCACACGAAGATTCACGTGGCACAGGCATCCCACACCACCATCCCCTGCACCCCTCCCCTCAGTCTGTCCTCTTCTGCAGGGCCTGTCTTTTACACATGGCCTTGTGTCTCCCTCATCCATCTACGCAGGAGCCTGTTTGCTCTCATCCCCATGGGACTGGATAAGGCAACTTCAAAAAGTTTGTGAGATGGAGAATTAAAAGACAAGTTTATTTTGATGTGAAAATGTTTTTGAAATCTGTGCCTGGTTTTGCATACGATGCATCCCTTCCTTGGCAGAGATTTCAAAAACATTTTTGTTCCTAAATAAATGTCTTTTTATTCCCCTTTCCCAAACACTCTGTAGTCCCTTGTATACAGATGTGGGTCCTCTAGGGAGGTTAAAAAAAAAATAAAAGCTAACTCGGGTTATAAGGGCGAAGGAGGTTATATACTTCCACCAGGCAAAGGACTGTGGGAACAAGTTAGATTCATCCTTGGAAGAAACCCAGCCCTCACGAAAAAAATCCCTCCTGGGCATCCCTGCTGTGTTTCCTGGTCATCCCAGTCTCTTCCTCTGGGGTCCTGGGCTTGGGGTCTAGTGCCTCAGTGCTCCGCTCCTGTCCTTGGACTGGGCTGTTGTACCTGCTGTCTTTTTAGGACTCTGCAGGACCTGTTGTACCTGAGTCCCAGTCTGGCTCTCTTGCTTCTGCTTTCATTCCCATGTCTTTGAGCCATCTCACGGCCAGTGATCTTTCTTGGGAAGCTCCCACCAGGCTTTCAGGCCAAGTTCATCAGCCTGCTTCCAGGCATGGATCGTTGGACTTCCAATTTTCCGGATGCCACTTTGCTTTTCACTTTGCTAAGCCACACCATTCCAGATCGTTCTCCTTTTCTGAGTGAAGCTGGGCACCTGGGATAGGGCACGAGTGTGCGTTCTGTAGGGCTCCTGAGAGTTCTCTAGACAGGAAGAGGAAAACATTCAAAGCAGGAAATGTGTGAAGGGCAGCGACTGGAGTCCTGAGGGAGAGGTGATGCCCAGGAGCAGCGGGCAGGGGCTCTCCTTGGGACACGGAGCCTGTGTCAGCATGTCCTTGGGGTGTGGTGCTTGGCTGGCTGTGGACCGTCCATCATGAGGATCACAGGACATGGTAAGGGCTTTAAAAGAAGTCAGAATTCTAATTGGATGCAGAATTTAGCATTTTAAATTTTTTTTGAAAGATTTATTTATTTTTATTGGAAAAGCAGAATTAGGGAGAGCAAAGGAGAGACAGGTAGTTTTATTTTCCATCTACTGATTCATTCCCCAAATAGCTCGTCTAAAGCCAAGAGCCAGGAGTTTCTTTTGGATCTCCCACATGGGTGCAGGGATCCAGCACTGAGCCATCCTCTGTTGCTTTCTCAGGCCATCAACAGGGAACTGGATCAGAATTGGAGCGTGAACCAGTGTCCACATAGGATACCGGCATCTCAGATGGAGGCTTAGCCCCACTATGCCACTGCATTGGCCGTTTGCCATTGCTTTTTAAAGCTTGTATTGTTCATATTTTAGATTATCCTCTCATGGGAACCTGAAAAGGACCTTCTTAGAAATCAAGTGGCCGGTATGCCTAGTATAGTGGCTGTTAACCACATGTGGCTTCAGGGTATTTGAAAAGTAACAGGTTGGATTGAGATGTATCGAAAGCCCAGCACACATATCCAATTTTGAAGACTTAGGGCAAGAACAATATTGTGGAATGTTGTGTAGAAATTCTTGACACTGAGTATACATCGCACTTTCAGGACATACTAGGTTTACACGTTTCAAGAAAATATTTACTTATTTCATTGAAAGAGTTCTATGATCAAAAAAGAGAGATCTTCTACCCACTGCTTCACCCTCCAGATGGCTTGGAAAGGCCACGGCTGGGCTAGGGCTAAGCCAGCAGCCAGGAAATTGATCCAGCTCTTCTACATGTGGTGGCCAAACATCTTGTGCTGTGTTCCCCAGGCCATTAGCAGGGAGCCAGATCAAAGTGGAGCAGCCAGGATATGAACTGCTAGTCCTCTGGGATGCCAGTGTCATAGGCCTGGGCTTTACCCGCTGCACCACAACATGGGATCCATGTTTGGTTAAACTTATCATTAAAATATGTCACTTCTGTTTCACTAGGTGACTGCTAGAAGATTTCATGTCTCATCTGTGGCTTGCATTGTTTCTCTGGCAGATAGTCCTGCCTGCTCCAGCCTGGACTTGAAAGACATTTTCTGAAAAAGCCAGAAACAAATAGCTTAGTTCCCATGGTTGCCGGCCCAGCTTTCCCATCTTTCTCAGCTCACCGTCACAGTGTCCTGGAGCTGTCTCAGACAGAAAAAAAGGCTGTATGTGGACTCCTGGTCTAGACCAATCCCGTAATAGCACAGTTGCTTCCTCTTGCAATGCTGGCATCCCATATGGATGCTGGTTCGAGTGCCAGCTGCTCCACTTCCGATCCAGTTGCTTGCTTATGGACTGAGGAAGTCATAACCCTTGTGGGTGACTCTGGAAGAAACTTGTGGCTCCTGACATTGGATCAGCTCATCTCCAGCCACTGCGGTCATTTGGGGGAGTGAACCAACAGATAGAAGATCTCTCTGTCTCTTCTCTGTTAAACCTGCCTTTCAAATAAAAATAAGACTATCTTTTGTTTTTTTGAAGAAAGCTTGGAGAGAGAGTGGTTACTTTTTTGTTGTTGTTAAGAGAATGATGGAGTTTCTTAGGTTTCCTTTCAGGCTCATTTACTTCTTGTTGCAATAAATAGGCCAGAGAGTGGGTGTCCCTCTGTGGACAAGAATATTTTTCTCTGAGGCTTAAAGTCCAGATGCAGATGTGTTCATCGTGGCTATACCCTACCAGAATAGACATTTGTTGTGGTTCCTGAAAAAGCCTTCTGCAAGGCTGCTAACCCAACTGAAAGCATCCCGGAGATCCTGCTCGTAGTTTGGAAGTCTGTGTTCCACCTTTGGTCACCTGTGGGAAGAACTCACAAGTTCTTGCGGATAGCTGTATTTGCATGCAACTGTTACATGTCACTTTCAACTGGATGCAGTTGGCAAGAAATACCCATTTATCTTTCTTAGCCCATGGGTCCCCACTCCCATCCCATGTTTCTTTTGGCCATTTAGATAAGTGAGCAGGTCACATGCCTCCATCTTGTTGTGCCTTGCTTGGTTGACTGCTTGGTGATGATGGGTACAGCTCAGTCCTAAAGCAGATCTGTACCTGTTCGATGGGTGGGATCACCTGAGGCGGGACCTCAGTATAAGGGCAGGTTATGGTTGCTAGGATCCCTTTTCTCCAGCTGGTCCTGACTGTACATCTATTGGCTCCTGACAATGATCTTCCTGGATGTTCTATCTTCACTAATGGTTTCACTCTCCTCCACTGGATAAGCTTGTAATCTATGTCCTTAACTTCTAACATGATGCTAGGGAATGGTTGAGACAGGAATCATGAATACAGACTTTTTTGGTGGATGCCTGCTGTATGTACATTGCAATGTCACCCCTCCCTGTCCTCAGTTCCACGTGCAGAATCCTACCTTGAACTTGATATCTGTTATTCTCACACATTTCACCGTTAATACACGGGCATGTTTCTGTTATGCTCCACAGCAGTAAACATTTATGCAGATTTTATCTTTGTGTGGGTTTTCTTCAGCTAACCCCCTTATTGTGTGTGTGTGTGTTTTTAAATTTATTTTCTTTCTTGAAAAAACTCTTTACTTTTCATGATACAGTTCCATACACGTAAGGGTTTCCCCACTTCCTTCCCCGTTTTCCTTCCCACCATTGATTTTGCCTATAGTATTGCAATCATATAGTCCTTCATAAATAGACACAAGTCTGTCATTCTGCTATTTAAGTGTATTCTGGCATTGTAGGTATAGACATTCCTGGAGAGGCTGGAGAAATAGGTAGGGGCTGCTCTGTCCTGAGGCTGGGAGATTGTGAGATTGGTTTCATCAAAGATGCCATGGCTCCTGGCCCTGATGAAGGTGGTTGCAACAACCCTGGAGGTGACACTTGAGGTATGTAAGCCTCAGAAGGCGAGAGGAGCTTGGAAGGGGATCTTCCATCCATCAATTCATTCCCCAAATGGCCACAACTCTTTGAGTTGAGCTGACCCGAAGCCAGGAACCAGGAGCTTCTTCCTGGCCTATCACACAGGTGGAAGATCCCAAGGCTTTGGACCATCCTCTACTGCTTTCCTGGCCATAAGCAGGGAGCTGCATCAGAAGTGGAGCAGCCAGAACACAAACTGGTGCCCACATGAGATGCTGTGC
The DNA here is from genome assembly GCF_017591425.1 of Ochotona curzoniae. NCBI lineage: Eukaryota > Metazoa > Chordata > Mammalia > Lagomorpha > Ochotonidae > Ochotona > Ochotona curzoniae. Next base: position 5,933,556 of record NW_024465322.1, read on the forward strand.
TTGAAGATGGAGGATTAGCTTGCTATGCTACTGCACTGTGTCCAGGATGGAGTCTCCCGATGTTCTGGCCACTACAAGCCCCCTTGAGCTGTCAGCAGGGCTGCATTCCCTGCAGAGTCTGTGCAGGACCTTACTCTCCCTTGTAGCGCCTGGTGGAGACCAGTGGCCGTACCACTGCTTGGGTTGTGGCAGAAGCACTCCCATCCCTACCTCTGTTTTTGTTCTGTTGTTCCCCTCTCTGCATATGTCCCTGTCCAATCTCCCCCTGCCACTCTTTTTTTTCAGAAGGTTGAACATCTTGGATTAGGGCTAACTTGAAATTGGTGTGGGCCAAGACAGTCTTTGCCAACAAGGCACAGGTAGACATGAAGATTAGGCAGACATTCTTCTGCCAGTAGGTACATCTTGTCTCCCAATTACCTATAAAACCAGTTTACTTTGGCCTAGCTTAGTGTCAAGATAAATGTTCATTGATAGACATATAGAGTGCTTTTGTTGGTTCATCATGGAGGCAATGGGGAAAGGACAGGAGGGAGGGAAAAGGCATTCCATCATGCTGTCTCTGCCCCCTTAACTCGTCGGAAGATCTTGGTTTCTAAGAGCTGTCAGTCTTCTTGCTTGCTCACCCTTTGGCTAGTCTTTTCTTTAAAAAAGGACAAAAATCTTCAAATCAGCCTTTTAAACACCCGACCACGCAAATCAACAAGCGCACACACACACACACACACACACACACAGCCTAACATGAAGACCCCACGGCGCATCAAGAAGATGCTGATAGTGGAGGATGGAAAAAGCTTTGCCGTAACGCAGGAAAATACATTAAATTTTGCAGACATCAAAGCAGGCCCAGCAGTCGTCCCTGTGTTTCCCAAGTAAACAGCGCTTTCCAAACGAGCCGCTGCCACCCTGGGATCTTAGAGCAGGTGGCGGGAACACATTTCAAGGGGGCCAACCACGGAATCCCTCGGCTCTTAATCAAAGAGCCAATTCTGTAAAAAAGTGGCAATAAATGAAGCCTTGAAAAAAAATGGGTTTTTGATCCAAACTGCCCCAGGTACAGGCAGGGACTGCCAATGACAAATCCATTTTCCAACAAGGGAAGGCTCTTGCTTGTCTGTCTCCAGCCTCTCATTTTGCAGCTGACTCAAAAAGGAAGAAAGTATTCCAGACAAAAGGGACCTGGAGAAGTCAAAGACGTCTCCCGTGGGCTGTGAACGCAGCGCAGGGTCTTTGTGTCGGCAAGAGTTTGATGACAGTTCTGACACCTCCGATCTTGGAGGTATTAGCATTTTAAAGGTTGTGTGTGTGTGTGTGTGTGTGTGTGTGTGTGTGTGTGTGTATGCATGCCTTCTTGTGCCACCCTTTCAAGGGCATGGGGAGATTATCATGGAGTATTTTGGGGCAGGATGGGAGGTCGTTGAACTATAGAATCCTGGCAACCGAGAGTCATTAAAACTGTCAGGGTTCAAAAGCATGAAACACTGGTAGAGATTGAAAGGGTTAAATGAATAGTGGCTGGCCCAGTGTCACACAGATACAAGTAATGACATTCTGTCGCCAGTTGGCTAACTTTGAACTCCATCTTTGGCTTTACATGGCTGTCCCTCCGTGTCCTCAGGCCATTGGTTGCAGGTTTCTCTTGTAGATGCCCAAATCCAGATACTCAAGTGCCGAGTATACGAGGACAAGGTTTGGCGTACAGTCTATATGATTCACCCCCATAGAGCCAACTTCTGAAATTTTCATTTATTTAATTTCTATCTGCAAGGTAGAGAGGCACAGAGAGACACAGAGGGAACAGAAGAGGAGGGAGAGAGGGGAATGGGGAGTGAGAAAGAGAGACAGAGAGGTCTCTTTTAACTTACTGGTTCATTTCCCAGATACCAGCCACGGCCTGACGGGGTCAGGCTGAATTCAGGAGCCAGGGATCCAAAGCAGGTCTTGTATGCAGATGGGAGGGTTCTTTAAGATTTTTTTCTAGATTTTGCAGCATGCCTCATACAACATAGATGAGATTTGGATAGCTGTTGTACTGTATTCTTTAGGGAATCACGGTGAGAAGAACTTCCTACGTGGGAGAGGCTTCAGTTTGAGCATCTTCAATCTGCAGTTGGTGGGATCTGCAGAGACGGAGCCCATACGCATGCAGGCCCTGCCATCATGGACATTCGAGGACCAGGAGGATTTTCACCCCTGAGTCTCCCAGCACAACATCTCCCCACCTACCTCATCATCAGAATCATCTGGGAGGCTTGGAAAAGCTCAGATGCCTTTTATCAAGATGTGCGATCTTCAAAGAGCTCATGGAAAGGGGTATTTTTTTTTAAAAAAAATAATTTTATTGGAAAGGCAGATTTACAGAGAGAAGGAGAGACAGAGAGAAAGATCTTCTGTTGGTTCACTCTCCAAGTGGCTGCAACTATCAGAGCTGAACTGATCTGAAGCTAGATGCCTGAAGCTCCTTCAGCATTCTCCACGCAGGTCAAGGGTTCCAAGACTTTGGGTCATCCTCTGCTGCTCTCCCAAGCCATAATCAGGGAAATGGATTGAAAGTGGAACAGCTGGATTCGAACTGGCACCCGTATGTGATTCTGGTGCTTACAAGATGAGGATTTAGCCACTGAACCATCATGCCAGACCCAGAAGGGGGGCAGTGGTTAAAATATCAGTTTATTTGACTGCAAAAACATTTTGAAATGTCTACATATTTTTTCCCATACTATGCATTTTCCATGACCTGTTGGATAGATAGCCCGAGGTTCCAATGTACAAATGTAAGAAGACATTTCCATGGAAACCTGGAATCGCTCCCCGGGAGGGAGGTGTCTGGGTCCCATGTCAACATACCTTTGGCTCTTGGAACAACTGTGATTTACAAGGGAAGGGTAGTCCCTCTGGTACGTATCCTTAGCACATCAGAAGTGGTAGGCCTTTCTGATTTTAGCCACTGTCATACTTGTGAACTGGGATCTCATTATGATATTTGTCTTTAGTGGAGAGGGAGAGAGAAGCAGAAAGAGAGAGATGGAGAAAGCAAAAGAGTGCGAGAAAACAAGTCTTCCACGTCGGAGACTTCGACAAGTGTTTCTGGCTCTTGGCTCGGGCTCCCATCGCGTATCTGGGGAGTGAAGGAGGGGACGGGAACATTCTAACTTAAATAAATAAATACCGGTTAAAAGAAACAGAGTGGGCAATGTGTAGTTTGGGCATATCAAAAAAGCTCCATAACCCAAACCCACAGAGGTTTGAACTGTGTCATCGCCCCTCACTAGCTGTGTGCATCTGAATCCAGGAAACCCAACCACGTCACCCGTGTGTTCTTTTGCTTTTCTACATCTCTATAAACCAGGCAGCAACCAGAAAAACATCGGGGAGGCACAGACGAAGAGCGCAAAAGGAAATTGAAGGGCTTGGCCAAGGCAGAGCCCCATCTGCTTAGATCTCTGTAATCCCCACGTTCCCGTGGAGCATTTGGTGCTGGGAGGGAAGTGGAGGTCTGTGTGCGTGTTCACGCGTGTCATACACATGTATGTATGTGACTGTGTACATGCATACCCGGACCAGGGTGAGGTTGTCTGTTCAAGGGGGCAGGGTGCTGTCCCCAAGACCTGCAGGAGATGTGGTTAGTGTTCCCACGCACGCTGACTTACTTCCTAAATCCCCCACCAGTATCCTCTCATAGGAATTGCAGTGGTTAATGTCGCTCTGCCTTTGCTGGCCAGCATACAGGCCGACAGTGAGCTTCTTTCCTGCTGGCCACCACTGTACTATTAACTGCTGACTGGCTCTGAACTCACAGCCGAGCTCCAAGGGCAGCAGCCAAGGTGGGCGTCTTTCTGGACTCACCTGCCTCTCTCCCTTCATTTCTAAGTTCCACTCCCTCCTCCTGCCCCTCGTTGTCCAAGGGGACTCGTGCACACGGGTGTGTGCCCTGCATACCACACGCACACGCACACGCACACACACACACTGCCTGCTGTGGACCAGGGTGATGAATGGCGTGTTTGAGAGGCTCCTTATCGCTGTAGTGCACATGTGCTTAGATACGTGTGCCTGTGCGGGAGCCCAGCACCAAAAAAATAGAGCTCTGGATCTGCCTTGTCCCTGCCCTCTTTGTACAGATGAAATGTCAGATGCTGCTGGCTGTCCTGTCAGCAACTCTTTTTGCAAAAGACACGGAGGTAAAATATTTAAGAAAAGAAAATTTGTTCGGGATTTAGTTCACAGAGAAGATCTGGGCCCATGTGGATGAAACGCTTGCTCCCTGGTGTGGTTGTGGCTCCTGGATGCAGCTGCTGGTCCCACAGATACGGAAAGATGGCCAAGGGGGTTGAAAACCAGCAGTTACCAAGTGATGGGAATTGCAAGCTGGGGACCCGTCTCAATGCTCCTAAGCCTGTCTGGGGGCTGAGGTCCCTCCAGGAGTACAGGTGCAGTAGCCAGAAGCTAAAAAAAAAAGCAACAGCTCGTACCTGAAACACATTGCATTTGCCCAGCAAATCACAGTATTTCCTTGTTTTATTTATTTTAAAATCACTTACTGGTTTCATTGAAGATACACTCTGCTTACTGTTAGGCTGCAGGCTCCATGCAGAGAATTAAAAGCAACAAGAATCCAAGTTGGGCAATTAGATGAGTTCTTGTGGCTTTATGAAACAGGTGTGTGCTGCGTTTCTTTATTAAAGGTCCAAGTGAGGACCGCAGGGAGGCCAGAGCTTGGCCTTGCCTCCCATTCCTCCCACCAACTCCTTTTTTTATGGGTGTGAAGGTGAGAGCGTTCACCCTGCGAGGATGCATCACACCTGCCACAAATATCTTCCGAGTCACTCTGCAGCGATGGATGGTGCTGGATGCCCCAGGCCCGGATCTCTTTGGGAAGCCGTCACTGAGCAGAGGGAGTGACATTTCAGGAACAGATCTGAGGTGCAAGGCAGGAGTGGTGCCTGGTAGGGTCCGTGAACCTACACCCAGTGTTTTATCATGGGGAACTCCTTCAGTGCTCTCCTCCCCACCCTCCGACACAGCGCCCTGGGGGCACATATGGCCAGGTCAATTCCTGTTTACAGATGACGTTGGGTTTAAGTTGATGTTTGGTGTGGCCTTGGCATGCCATAGAAGATACCGTTCAAGTCCTGGCTGCTCCACTTTTGATTCAACTCCCTGATAAGGCACCTGGGAGTGCAGCAGAGGATGATCTGAAGCCTCGGGACCCTATACGCATGTGGAAGACGCAGAAGAAGCTCCTGGCTCCTGGCTTTGGACTGGCTTAACTCTGGCCTTGGAGAGCAAATCAGTGGACACAAGGTCTGTGTCTTTCTCTTCTCTCTGTAACTTGGCCTTTCAAATTAAAAAAGCAAATCTTTAAAAAATGAAAGAAAAGCCAATAGATTTGCATTAAAAAGGCAACAACAGAAAGGCTGAGCTGAGGGTCAGATGGTGAAGGCAGAGTGCCCAATGTTTTGTTCTTACAGCTCTGGGTTTGAGAACACTGAGGATTTGGGCATCAATGTCAGAATCATTGCTGGGCAGCACCAGTAGGGAGCTCTGGAATAGGAGGCCAGCACACCGCAGGCTTGGAGGTGCCAGGGACAGAGGTCAAGGTGAACCCGGAGTCTAGGGACTTCTGTTTGCTCATTGTCCTGGCAGCATGAAAGCTGTCTGTCTTTGGTCACCAGATGCTTCTTCTGTGCAAACAAAACCTGCAGCCCTTAAAATACAACAGTTTTAAATGTGGCACTTCTAAATGTGTCTGGGTGGATTAAAGCTATTTTTTTTTTTTAAATGTCATGTTATTTGAAGATTTAAGAGGTGTCTAGCCCTCTCTAGACTGCCTCTTGGGACTGCCCTTAAGTCTTCCAGCTTCACCTTAATCTTGCCCCTACCCGCGTCTGCACTGGCTTTTCCCCCTATCCCCTTCGCATCATAGGGCTTTTGGGTAGCTTGGGTCTTTTGGGACATGTCCCTGGCCAAGAGTAGAAGTGGTGATGGGGCTGGTCTCTCCCTGGCCTGTACACTGTGCTAGGTGGCCATCTCTGCTCACTCTGATGGAACCTCTGTAGGTGACAGAGGTGTGCCAGCTCCTGGGTGAGGCATAGTTGCTCACACACCTGTCTACTTCCCTTGAGCCTCCCTTCCCTCTCCTCCCCCATCCCTTCCTGTCCTTACTCAGCTCTACCTGAGGAGGCAGCCCAGTGGATTTGCATCAATGAGAAGCAATCAGGAACAGCTATAACACTTGCAATCAACATATGATTGCTTCAGGGTTACTCCATCACCTCGCTCCTCCATGCGCTGATTACCATGAAGCCTCATGTGCCCAGCAGTTTCTCTCGGCTTGGTTGTAAGGCTCTGGTGGAGCAATGTGCAGGATGGTGGCCAGGCTGAGCTCTATCTACTGTGTGAGAGACCCTGCCAAGCCCGGGCAGCTGCGGGGCCCTGGCATTGGGTCAGCAGGAGGAATTCAGACAGGAGCCTGAGGCCCTGTTGGGCTAAAAGTGTCCCAGACTGGCTTGGGACTACAGGATTGGGACTCAGAAGGGCACAGTGTAGAGGGACTTTCTTGGACAGAGAGAGCCCTGATTCCATGGGCTCGCTTCCACCTGTGCTGAGGTTTAAGTGTAGGCTGCACATCAGCCCTGTCCCACCAGCTTTCAGGACCACACTGTACTGTAGATGAGGGCGGGGATGTAAAGGCCAGAACAGAGGCCAAGGGTGTATCATCCCTCCACTTGGAAGGACAGAAGCCTCGAGTTGAACTTGAGACTGAACTGAAATGCTAAGTCCAAAGTTGAAGTTCACGTTTAGCATGGAAGCTATTCCACCTGGCCCTGGGGATAAACAAACAGGAACCCCTGCCCCCCCGCCACCTCTGTTTTCAGCAGTGCCACACACATACCCTCACGTTAGCTTTTCTTTTTCAGAGAGACAGAGAGAAAGATTTTTCATCTGCTGGTTCACTCCTCAGATGGCTGCAACGGTCAGAGCTGGGCAGATCCAAAGCCGGAAACCAGGAGCTTCCTCCAGGTCTCCTACATGGGTGCAGGGGTCCAAGCATGTGGGCCCTTTTCTGCTGCCCTTCCTGGACCATTCCAGGGAGCTGGATTGGAAGCGAACCAGTCCGTATATGGGATGTTGGCACCACATGCGGAGGCTTAGCTCACTATGCCACTGCGCTGGCTCCTGAATGTTTGAACTGAAATGAGACAATGAACGCTTCAGGAGACACCTATGGATCGAACACTGTACAACCCACACGTGGATCAAGACATTGCAGGGTGCTCCATAGATATGGACAATTTTTGATGGATCAGTCAAAAGTGAAATGAAATGTACTCAGCTGTCGCCGGAGCGCACGGCCCCTAACCACAGCCTCTCTAATCTTAGTTCAATGCTCCGAGAACAGCAGGTACTGCCAGTGTGACCTTCCAGCAACCGCATCGGAGACAGAGTCAGTTTTTATTAAAGGGATGGAGGAATGAATGAATGGGAATCCTGCAGTTTTCCCTAAGTTCCATAGACGTGCAACCGCAGTCAGGTGAAATGCCAAACAAACAGCCAAGATAAAGGTCAGGAGGAACACTGGAGGGAGGATGGCCACTCCTTTGGCTGGCCAGGGGATGGGAAGGTTAAGAACAGCCCCAGCGAGGGGTGGTTGCATTCACAGTTGTGCTTGCCTGTGGGAGATGGGGAAAACATACCTTTGGGGGTGATGGAAATATTTCATCTTTTTTTTTTAAAGATGTATTTTGTGTTTTATTTGAAATACAGAGTTACAGAGAGAAGGACAGACACAGAGGAAGATCTTCCACTCACTGACTGATGCACTTCCCAGATGGCTGCAGCTATTGGAGTTGAGCTGGTCTGAAGCCAGGAGCCTCCTCCAGGCCTGCCACATGCATGCAGGAACTCAAGCACGTGGGCCATTCTCCACTGCTTTCTCAGGCCATAAACAGGAAGCTGGATGAGAAGTCGAGCAGCTGGGACTCAGGCTAGTGCCCATATGGAATGTCAGTGCTCTGGGAAGAAGTCTAGCCTGTTATGCCAGGGTGCCGGCTCCAGAAATATTTCATCTTAATTGAGGTGATGTGGCTTATATATTTGGCAATCTCATGGAGCTATTCCTTTCAGACCTATGCATCTCATTGGTCAATTTTACCTCCCCCCACCCCAAAAAAGGCATCAAATTCAGGCGAGATGAAAGAATGCAGAGACATATATAGGGGTCCAAAGCCCCTCCTCCACCATCTGGTTAGATACAAAGCCCTGTGTGCCATCACTCATGTGTGGTTTCCAGATGAGCATTTAGGGAGAGGTTGACAGGTGTAAGGGTTTGTGGAGAACACAGCCAGTTCTGCTCTCACCAAGCTCCTGGGCTGGGTCAGACTCAACTAACTCCCTTCCTGGAGCACCTGCTGGTCTAGGGAGATTAGCAATACACGAGTGCTGGACGGTGGAGCAGCAGCTGAGGGCGAGTGGGACAAGTGCCTAATTGACAAGAATGAGGTAGGGAGGGGGCGTAGACTTGGAGGAGTCCTGACTGCAGGCAGAGAGGATGGGTTCCAACATGTGACCCCCAGGGATGAGATGGGGCACGTGGTTCTAAGTGGGCACCAGGAGTGCAGAGACTGGGGTATGACGAGAACCATGGACTGATACGATCTAACTGTGGCTTACCCTGAGTGAGTGTCCAGATCTGGGATGGTCCCCACTTCTCTTCCTCAGTCTCCCCACCTAAGTCAAAGGGAATAGGGACAGCACTGCCGTTATCAGACCGTGATGAGCCTGTGCCCCCTCCTACATGTTTGCAAAGCTTGAGCTCCTGAAAGTGACAGCCACTAAGAGATGTGACTATCATACCCCATCTGTGGGGGAAAACAGCCCATTTGCTGGGCTGAGGGGGCTGGCACAGAGGCTGGGGAAACAGGGGAAGTCTGTGATAGAAATGGTATACACAGTCCCATATCTCCTGGAGCTACATCAAGGCCGGGGAAGACACCTGTCTGAGCTCGTTAGTGGCAGGCCCCGGGCTGCCTGACAGTCCTCTGGCCCTCTTGTCACACAGTCTGCTCCCTCCTGCTCAGACACTTGCAACCCTCTGGACTCATTACCAGACCCCACGTGGAGGTGGCCTTGCCTGAGAGTGAGGGCTGCCTTGAGTGATCTTCAGTTTGTCTCACACGCGATACCCTTGCCAGGGACCGTGCTGGTGGTGAGGCCACATCCTCATTATATTCAGGCTGGCGTGGGTGTCAGGAGGGCCTGTTGCTGTGTTAGCTGGGTGCCTTGATCTCATGGCTGCTGTCAGGCCCACGAGCACAGGGGTGACGAGCTGCCATGCGGCAGGACAGGCTGTGACATGCGTGGCTCTCTGATCCTGGATCCAGTCTTCCCCTTGCACCTCAGATCTCCACACCAGGGCTGTCTCTCTTTCGCTCTGCCCTCAGTCACAAAGAGGGTGAGATGGACAAGACCCTGGGGTGGAAATACTGCTAGTTACAACATGGGTTGGACACACCGGGAGCCTCACATCCAGAGGGCCGGCTGAGGAGCCCCAGGGGACAGCAGGAGCTGTATGAAGATTGAAGAAGAATCTATCTTTTTTGTTAAAAAAATTGTTTGTTTTATTTATTTGGAGGGAGGGAGGGTGGGGGAGAGAGAGAGAGAGAGAGAGAGAGAGAGAGAGAGAGAGAGACTTTCTATCTGCCGATTCACTACTGACTGGAGTTGGTCCAGGCCAAAGACAGGAGCCAGCAGCTTCTTGCAGGTTTCCCGTGTAGGTGCAGGGCCCAAGCATTTGGGTCCATCCTCTGCTGCCTTCCCAGGTGCATTAGCTGGGAGCTGGATAAGAAGCAGGACAGAGCCATCTGGACTTGAACAGGTGCTTCGTTCGATGCCAATGTGGCTGGTGTGAATGTGGAATATCATTCACTGTTCCACAGTTCCAGATCCGATAAAAGAGCTCTTCCGTGTCTGGTAACCAGAGCAAGAAACTACCCGTGGCTCCACTTGGTGAGTGGAAATGAACCTCGGGAAGTGTCAGGATTGGGGGCCAATTCTGCTAACGTTGAGTACACGGGTCAGGCTGCAATGAACAACACATAGGACGACCCTTAGTGCTGTTACAGAAGCTTGTGTGAGATTGAACTAAACATGGCTTCAGTGACAGGTGCACACTGCCAGCCAGGGAGCTGCTTCATTCTTAACTGCTGAAATTCAGGAATGTACCCGCTGGGGGCCTGGGAGGGCACCTGGATTCTCTGTAGAGACTTGGGGAGCACAACCTCACTGACCTGAGGCACTGAAAGTGGGGGTGGATGTTGTGCACCTGCTTTGTAGCTGGAGATCCAAGAAGAGGCTTCTATAAGTGCCAGAGGGCAGAATGGCCACCATGTAGATGTTGCCAATTGTGCACTTGGTGTTTTTGGGCAGGGTAGTCATGCTTGTGTGGCCTGACCCCTGCAAGAGGTCCTTGGGCTTGTTCTGTGAGCCGGGGCTGTGGCCTGCTCTGCTGGGCACTGCTATGGTATGAAGGTATGAGTTGTATCCTTTCATATTTGCATCAGGAAGGCAGATCTGCTGACTTTATGCCACAAGGGCAATGAACACACAGGAGGAAAAAATGCCACAAAGGGGGGGCGGGAGTGAAGGCCTAGTGGCTAAATCCTCCCCTTGGATCCGCTGGGATCCCCTATGGCTGCTGGTTTGTATCTTGGCTGCTTCACTTCCTATCCAGCTCCCTGCCAGTGACCTGGGAAAGCAGTAGAGGATTGTCCAAAGCTTTTGTACCCTGCACCTGTCTGGGAGACCCGGAAGAAGATCCTGGTTCCTGGTTTTGGATTGGCTCAGCTCAGGCCATTGTGTCTATTTGGGGGAGTGAGCCAGCGGACAAATCTTTCTATCTGTATCTTTTTCTCTGTATTTATCTGTCTTTCACTTGAAGCAAAAAATCTTTATTTGAAAAAAAAAAGCCACAAAGAACTTGGCGGATAAGACAAGAGACATGCAGACACAGATGAAAAACCAGTTAAGAGGGAAGCTGGTTGAAAGGACGAGGTCCAGACATAAATGCAACTGAAGGACACCCGGCTAGAACACATCAAACAGAGCCAACGAAATCCCCACGGAGGGCAGTGCAGGCAGGAGTCAACACCAGCGAAACTCACATCGTGGATGAGAAGAATAACTTCTCCCCGTGTTCTGAGGGGAAAGAACAAAGACAGCAAACTATGCAGCAGACAATTGAACGTGAGAAGAGAGAGGAGGACTCGATCTCGGGATCACAGGTATTGCTGAGGACCAAACCAGGACAAATTACTCGGAAACAACAAAGAGTAATTGAAGAGAAGCAAGTGGCAAAGTGGCCTAAATATGCAGAGAAGTTGAAAGGGAACTGTATCTTTATGCATCCAGGCTAAATGCTTGAAGCAAGAAGAGAAAGTCTGAGCATGCTGAATGAAGAAAAAAAAATGGAGTTTGAATAGTTTTTATAGTTTCAGAAACTAGAATTCAAATGCCTGTACATTTTCTTTTTTTTTTTTTTTTAGATTCATTTATTCTTTTTTGAAAGGCAGATTTTATATATAGAGAGAGAGGGTTAGAGAGAGAAGGCCTTTTGTCTGCTGGTTCACACCTCAAATGGCTGCACCAGGCCCGTTGTGATGACCTTGTGGCTGGATCCTCACCTTGCATCTGCTGGGATCTCATATAGCCCATATGAGATCCTTCTCTCTGTATATCTAACTTTCCAATAAAAAACATCTGCACCAAAATAAGTGTATTTTTCATTTCAATTCTATGAGATGTTTGAACCATCCTAGTATACAACTAGCTTGTTCCTTTCTGAAGGAAGCATAGTAAGTTCCAGTCAATAGTAAGTTCCAGAAGCAGGTGTCAAAGTGAGGACTTCAGGCATAGGAGGTCACGGAGGAAAATGCCCAAAGTTAAGATCAAGCCTGGAGCAAAATTTCTATATCCTTACTGACCCCGGCATGGTAGCCTAATAGCTAAAGTCCCTGCCTGGCATGTGCTGGGATCCCATACGGTTACCAGTTCATATGCCAGCTGCTCTACTTCCTCTCCAGCTGCTTGTTTATAACCTGAGAAGGCAGTCACACACAACCCAAAGCTTTGGGATGCTGCACCTGCGTGGGAGCCCGGAAGAGGCTCCTGGATTCGGATTGGCTCAGCTCTGGCTGTTGCAGCCACTTAGAGGAGTGAACTGGTGCATGGACACTCTTTTTGTATATCTGCCTTTCCAAGAAAAATAAATAAATCTTTTCAAAAAAAATCCTTATCAACACAGCTAAGAAAGGAAGGAAAGGAATAATGGAAGGATGAAGGGAGGGAAGGAGTGGGGGAACCAAGATGGGGAGCACGCATGAAGTATATCTAGGCTTTTCAGGTTATGAGAAATAGGTCGATAAAGGCTTTACTTTTGACATTGATCATTACGAAAATGAAATTCAACAACTGATTGCTGAAACTCAAAAAAACTAATCAAAGATTTCAGAAAATGTGATTTACTCTTGGTGAGAGAAAAAAAAGCGGAAACAAAAACTCATGGTCTTTACAGCACTCTGAAATCTAAAAAATGTAAGAAAGCTACAAGGCAGAAACAAACAAGCAGTGGGTATCAAAAACCACAAGGACTCCCCACTGACTCCAGATATGTAATTGATGACAATAAAGGAGGAAGTCAGCCTCTCAGAATACATGGAGTCTGAGATTACATCAAATCATAAGTGTCAGTTCTACGCCATTTATAAGATATAAATCGAAGACACCATGATGGACAGGGCAAGGCTACAAATAAAAGCCTGGGTAGATGGTATCAAGGAAAGCCATGCAAAGTGCGCTGGTGACGGTATGAATACAACAGCAATAGGATTTGGAGCACAAAGAGAATTAGGGAATATTGATGAAACATAAAATCCAGCATAAAAGCGGAGCTGTCAAAACCCAAATGGCAGATAATATCAAATAACTGAATATCAAAATATTTAAAGTAAAAGTGTAAAACACACAGAGAAAAGAGCCGAAAGCGCCAGGAGCGAGGACCACATCTTCTGGTAAGATCATTAGGGAGAATCACAGGAGAGCAGGCGGGAGATAAAGGAACGAACAACTTTCAATTATCGATAATGCGAAAGTCACTTTTCACTCTATGAACAGGTCATCAACGCTCCAGTCAACCATTCTTAGAACATTTCTTAGGGGAAAAAAAACCTTCATTAAGTGCTCAAAAGTCAGTATTTATCTAAGACGAGTTCCCATTCCCCATGAAATATAGACAGGGAAGGTTCTAAGATAGACAGACCTGAGGTGGGAGAAAGTGAAAACAGCATAGCTTAAAAATCACTGGGGGTCACAGCAGAGCTACAGACCAACGCACCAAGAAAGAAAAATAAAAACAATTCCTGTAAAAGCTGCTGAGGTGCAGTAAGAATTGTAAAAGAAAGAGAACACGTTCGCAAGCCACTTGCTTTGTTATTAAATTAGAAACAGGGAAATATTTAATTAAAGATTTTAATAAACATCTTTAAGAAATGAAACAGAAAATAAGAAGTTAAAAAAAACAGAGCAGTTATTCTTTAATTAGAATAGCAGTAGAATGACCTAGAAACCTTGATAGAAAATGAGGAAGTAGGGACTTGGATGGTGGTATGGCAGGTGTGCTGTCCATCTGAGAAGTAAACCAGTGGATGGAATCTCGCTCTTGCTCTCTCATTTTCTCCCCCTCTGCCTCTCTTTGATTCTAAATTTCACATACATAATGAGGTATTTTTAAAATGAAAATAAGGGGGAAATGCAAACCTAAGTTTGATGTTACAGCACCTGTAACCACGGGTACCAAAAATATACGTTGCCTAGTATTATTATATGGTGTTCTATACTATTTGATTTTCTTTGTAGCAAGTTGGTATTCACCAACACTGGCTTAAAAGGAGAGAACTTGCACTCTTGGGAAAAAACCTTAAGTAAAAAAAAAAATTGCCTCCTGAAAATTTTCTCTTGACTTAATGTTGTGGTTCAGTTGGTCAAATTTCAAGTAATACCCAATCTGTTAAGTGAAGTTAACCATTTACAGCCATATAAATAGGTGGAAAGCTTTTCAAATCGTTTTTCGACTGCAACCTTAATCCTGAAACAAAAGTAAGTAATGGTTTAATTTTCTTTATGAAAAGCAATCAAGCATACCTATTGCTATTGAGGCAAGAATACTATGTGGTATGCAATTAGGCATTATCTCAAGAATAATTTAAGACTAGGGACCCTATTGACACCATGTAGGGACAAGGTAGGCAGAGAAAATTTCAGTAGGTGCTCTAAAGACATTTGATAAAATAACAACCACTCAAAAAATGTCTCGGTGAGAAAATGAAATAAAATTAGTGCGAAACAATTGCTTATCTCAAGCTAATAGTTTGTTATCGTATATGATAGTAGAATATGAGCAGAAACACTGTTGTATCTGGGACAACCAAGTGTATTGCAATTCCCCTGTACCATGTGAGTGTGCCTGTATGACAATGAAGAAGGGACTGAGATGTGCCACAGTGTGATTCTGCAACTAAATTCCATGTGGCTGTGGTTCTTAATTGTATGTCCTGGGTGACAGCTGGAGACAGGAGGGCTCTCATGGAGACCAGGGCTGATACTAGATACCCAACAACCATTGGGATAACCCACCACAGGGTCCCTGCTGATGGAGTCTAGTGGACAGTCACAAGTGTCGCAAACACAACTTGCTCCAAACCAAACTCTTAAATGTTTGCCAGCCACAGTGCCATCTATTTTCATTGTATTTAATCCTCATTGAATCTCTACAATCCAAGTATTATCATCATATGCTTTTTACATATGAAGTCTTAGAGACTAAATGAGATTTGTAGGCCACGTTCAAGATCATGCTGCTGTGGACGACTTCAGCCCTAGTTCTTTTTCTGTCCTTCTTTTTATCTTGCTGACTTTCAGAACTTCTGTGCCAAAGTGGGATTCGAGCTCTCACACACACGAGTATCTGCAGGCCACGATCTATCTCAATTTTCAAAGACAGTGTCCGTAATTGAATAAAAGTAAATACATCTTGGAGGTTCGCAGCAATCCTCCACGGTGGAATTTCTAAACTATTTTTAATGCACATGTATTATTTTGCTATTGGGCACAACAGAAATCCAATAGGTCATATAAGAGAATCAATGGAGCTAAATGCATGTTGGCAGTCTCTCTGAGCAGTTCCGAGTCTGCTTGGGGCCGGGGGCCTGGGGTCTGATGCGTTGATATGCATCGAACACGTGATGCTATGATACTCTTCAGGTATAGGATCCCTTTAGGAGCAGAAACCTTATCCAAAATTGTTTTAAATGTATAGATGGACTTGATTCTTGACACTGACAAGTCTGGTGAAAGGTCTTTGCTAGAATCAGGTAAGACCTTGTTTACAGCTCAAAATGTTGACCAGTCTCTCTCTCTCTCCCTCTAACTGCTCTCCCTCTTTTATTTCTGCTGCCTCAGGTCCACTGTGAGCAGGCCCTCTCTCCTTCTCTCTTTCTCTTATCTAACAGAGGAAATCAAGTTTACCGGGTTAGCAATCCACAGTGTAGGTATTCACCTGGATTGGATGAACTTGCTTCACCTGGAAGTACTGATTGACCTGGCTTTGGTCTTGGCCGTCTCTGTTTGAGTTTTGTATCTAGAGATGTACTCAACTGCCCTGATGTCCAGTTATACCCTGCCCCTCAATAAAGGATGGAGACCACCAGGAAATTAAGAACAGGGCATCCCCTAGGAAACAGGTGGTGAGGATTCAAATAACTCAGAGCTGCCACTGTAAGAGAAGAGTGGACTGGAACTCAGTAAGACACCTGTGTGCATCTATTATGTGATGACGTGGACATGGCGCCCTCTTTGTTTAGAGTAAGGAGAGGGTGCCCAAAGGTGGCTTTCTAAAGCAAAGCACCCCGGTTTGAGGTAGGGCTGGAGAAATTCCTTCAGGGATAGCACTGGGCTGGAGTCAGGAAAGGAAGGGTGGGGGCTGTATGTGTTAGCATAGCATGGCCAGACCAGCCCTGAGCTGGAGAACTGCACCTGCAAAAGCCAGGAAGGGCGGTGATAAGCATGTTGCAGAGCTTATCTGCAGGGCTTTATGTGAGTCTTGGTTCTGCCATTCCTCATCCCCAGGTAGAGCAGAGTCCTTGTGGGGAAGGGTCCTGGGTGCTGTGGCTATGTCCTGTTACAGGGCTATATTATTAATCTAGCCTTAGTTTTCAACATCTGTAAGATGGGTGTGATAGCATAGCCACTACATGTCAGCTCAGTGCTTCCTCCCATGGGAAGGAATGTTTAGAGGAGTCCAGGAAGACAAGCACTTGGGGCATGCGATAGAAAAACATAGGCAGACTCGGGATGAAAAGGGAGAGGAAGCATCAGTTGGAATCTCCTCCAATGCAGTGGTCACACGATGGTGATGGACCCACGTGGCCATTGGACTGGAGCACCAGGGAGAAGGCAAGGCACTGGAGGGCAGCGGAGCTCAGCCGGCTTCAGGGAAGGAGGCCCTAAGAGCAGCAAAGTTCTGAGAAGGGGGTGGGAGCAGCCAAGGACAAGACAAAATGACTTCATAGGCTTGTGTGGGCCAGAGACCATAAAAACCTCAACGTATGAAATTAGCTTGATTCTGCAAAATAGTTACATCAAGGCGGCTGTCAGGAAATCAATAGCATGCTGTAATTATGCCCATAAACATGCTTAAGGAGCAGAGAGGTCAGAGGCAAAGGAGGGGGTAGTGTGGCCAGGTCTTAGAAGGAGCTGGTGGGCCTGGGAAGTGCCCCAGAGTTGGCAGGAAGTTCCTGGCGAGGGTTGGGGAAGTGGGGGCAGCTCCTTGCTCCTGGAACCTGTTCATCCTGGGAGAAGGTGGTTGGATGAGGCAATCTTTTACGGAGACTTCACTGCAGGCTGGGCATTGTTGGGATGTGGCAGCAGTCTAGGTCTGGGTGGGCGAGGTTGGCCGGCATACCTGCCGACTTCAAGTCTAACATTGACAGGCGTGCAGGGTGGTTGTTGACACAGGGTTCTGGAATATGGCTGCTTAGGGGGCAGAGGTTGTCTGCAGTTACAGTTAGAGCTGATTCTGTTCCGGGGGAGTGTGCGCTATTCCAGATCCAGTCGTACTCCAAAGCACTCCTTTTAAGACTCAAACACTCCTTAAAGAGAAAGGAAGACCACAATTTTCCAGTCCTTATCAGCTCTCTGCTTTATCCTGTATGATTTCTTATTCTCAAAAAAAAAATATTATGAGATGGGAATTTTTATCCCTTTTGTAGGTCAAAAAATTGAGGTACACGCGGACGGAGCGATCTTTTGCAGCCTCCTGCTGATGGTGGGAATTTTTACCTGTGATGTATGCCTTCGTCTGTTTTGCTTTAATTAAATTGTCACTGTGGCGATTTTCTGAATTTGCTCAGAAAATTGGAATGTTAGCAGGGGAGGGGTTCACGTGGAGGATAGGGCCATGGAGAGAAGTGAGAACAGATTCCTGCTTGGGAACCAGAGGAGGAGGTATAGAGCAGTGTGGCAGAACCCTGGGGTGGCTTGAGCCTGGGCATGGGGGAAAGGCCCCAGGTAAAAGTGGGGTGTCTTGTACTCCAGCCCGCCTGTCCAGGAAGCTTGGGTTGGATCTCAGAACATTGCCCTACCCCAAATTTGGCTGGTCTCCACTGGCCCTGCCCGAGGAGACTGTCTCCCTGGATATTCAAGCTGGGAATTCTTTGCTAGAATTTCTCAGACAGTGATAACGATTTTTGAGATCTGGAGAAAACAAACAGAAACAAACAAAAAATCAAACACTACAGTTTTAAGAAACTGGGAAGATGACGAACTGGATGATGATGAACTGGGAACGTGAACGCTTTAGAAATCTGCCTAGAGCTGCCTGAGAGCTGTCTACCGAGATGGAGTCGGGAACCGAGGCAGAAGTGCCCATCCCAGGAACAGGGCAGCGGTGCATCTATCAGAGGCTTGTTGTCCTTGCCACATGCTGGGACTGGGTCCACTGCCCTGTCCATTGGCACTGGGGAGTCCCAGTTGCAGATACAATAAATCTTAGTAATCTTCTACACATGGAATCATTCCAACAAATTCCACGGGTGGTATTCCAAGAAATAATCAGCTTTAGTAATGAAAGAAGTCATTAAAGGGGCAATTTCGGCCCCGTGATTCTGTGCGGTGCTTTTAGGAGCACTTGCTGGGAGATCGGAATGTTATTTTATTCATTACCAGCCCACAATGTTTATGGCTGGAGTATTTGCTATTCGTTACATTACAGTTATTTGCAAATACTTTAACTGAGAAATGTACGGGGAAGATGCAAAGGTTGTTATGGGAACACTCGAACATTAAAACAGGAACTGGCTTGAAAAAATAGGAATTAGCCGAAGCAATAATGAATTCCAAGACAACCAAAATCAGACCGAGCAAAGAAAATGTTTTTGCTGTTTAAAAAAAAAATAATAAAAAAGAAGTGAGCTCATAGCAAGCAACATGTATCCTAACTCTAATTTGACATTGCTTTTGGACACAATTTTAACCAGTTTGAAAAACATCAATGCAAACACAAGATTTTCTGTCTGGAATGTTTGTCATTGAAAGAGGGATCGGGGGATTCCAGGTAGGGCAATTAACATGTGGTGTGCCGTGTTGGCTTTCAGATTTCACTTTTGAGAAGGGTGGGTTTTAAATATTGGAGTTGTTCTCTTCTAGTCTTTAGATGATTTTTGTTTGGCATTTATTTTCTGCTACGCTCGCTTCTTCTCATGTTTTTGACTATGAACTCTCTCTGCTCAGGAGAGATCATTTCAATGGTCTGTTACATCAAGGTATATAATCTTAAGGTAAATTTAGGGAAGCATGTAATCTTGTATGTTGCTTCATAACAATGGCAAACATGCCTTCATTATATATCAGTCACAGATCGCCTTTGTAGTTGCCTTATGACTGAGAAAACCACTTAGGGTTTATTATTACAGCCACTCTTTTTAAAAAAACAAATGTTTAAAAAAAGTAAGAGACAGAAAGGATCCTTCATCTGCTGATTCACTGCCCCTATGGCCACAATGCCTGGATGAGGATGGATCAGGATGAAGCTGGAACTGGAACTCCATTCAGGTCCCTTGTGTGGCCCCAGTCATTTGGTCCATCCTTCCCTGCTTTCCCAGGTGTTTCAGCAGGACGCTGGAGGAACAGTGGAGCAGCTGGGATGCCAAGGTGTTCTCATGGGATGCTGGTGTCACAGGTGGCACCTTTTACCCACTGTGCCACAGTCACTGGCCCCATGAATCACTGTTTGAAAGAACAAAACACCCCACACAAAGCATTATGAGAAGTACAGAACAACTTGTGAATTTGGGAGCTCAGGAGAGCTGTCACGTAGTGTGAGATCCTCTCATCCTGGAGATCGCTATGTGTCGGAAGGTCAGAAATGCTACCCCAAGGCTGGGGCGTCAGTGGCTGCCAATGTCTAGATCTGCACAAAAGCAGACAGGAGAAGGAGGGACAGGGCTAGGAGCCTCAAGACCCTGGTGTGACCGGTCCTGCTCTGACCACCTACTTCAGACCCAGTGAGACCCCCTGAAGTCTCGATGTGGGCAGGGAGGTGGCTGGCAAAGACAAGCTGAGGATGGTCAGTGTTGGTGTGGTGGTGATAAAGATGACTTCCCTCTCCACATGGCTACCTCGGCGATGAGAATCATAGGGGAGGTTGGGGGGAGTGCCAGGGCCGGGGAAGGACACACGTCAGCTGAGATGGGATAGGGCTGGGTCTGAAATCTCTCAGGAAGTGACTTATGCATAGGTGACAGAAACATCCTGGGGGTGGGAGTAAATTAGGCTGTCATCTCCACGCTGCCCACATGGAGCCTCTTATGGCTGGTGGTCGGGATTGGAAGGACCCTGTGCCCACTTCGCACGCTGTTGTGACGCAGTCAGAGCAGGCGTGAATTTGTCTCTCATGACTAAATTCAGTCCAGGCTACCCTAGAAATTTGGTTCTGAGACTGCCTTTCCTGGGCCACTTGCGTGCCTGGTACAGCCTAACTTCCCAGTGCCAACGCAAAGTCTGTGGCAATGCCCCAGTGCGCTAATTCTCTCCTGACAAACACCTCTTCTCACGAAGAGGATGGCTTTCTCTCAGCCCGTCAGCAGTTTCATGAAATGAGTCACGCCCTGACTACTGCCTGAAGGCTAGGAGCCAGTGGAAGAGGCAGGGGTGGGAAGTCCTGGGCTGCCTCCTGCAATGCAGCATCCGAGTGGGCGAGGGTCAGGCTGAGTCAGAGCCTTAGTCCACAGCGGACTCCACGCACGTAGTGTATAGTGTTTTCCTGGGCCTCCAGTCGCTGGCGTCCTACACTGAGGCACTTTGTTCCTACTTGTGTTGTGGATTGTGACCAGATTCCAGCCTGGAGAATTCCTGCTCATACTTCAAGACGCACTCTAACTCTCCCTTCCCTTCCCTTCCCTTCCCTTCCCTTCCCTTCCCTTCCCTTCCCTTCCCTTCCCTTCCCTTCCCTTCCCTTCCCTTCCCTTCCCTTCCCTTCCCTTCCCTTCCCTTCCCTTCCCTTCCCTTCCCTATCCTTAGATAATTTCAAATACATCTTCACAATAGCACTGGGTGAAATTGATAGGAGGCTGTGTTTATTTGTCTGTCTGCTGTTAGAATATGAGTTTCCTAAAGGCACAGATCACATCTTCAATATCTGCTATCACCTGCACCAGCATGGGGCCCCAAATGCAGAGAAAGTAATCAATGAACATTTGTTGAATTAAATTGAATTTGTAAATCAGGCTCCCTCCTGGAAGGACACACCTAGACTCATTTCACCATGGGACCTTTGGCATGCAAGCGATTTCACCAAAGGGTCTCTTGAAAACGCCCCCGACAACAGCAGGCAGTTTCAAACCGACCACCTTTCCCACACCCTTCCGCACCCTTTTCTCAGGAGCACATTTCCTGCTGGAAGTGGGGTGTCCTAGCTTTCACACAGAGCTCACCATCCACATACTGCAGGTGGGGTGGGAGTATTTCTTGGCCCCTGCCCCTGAGCCTTAAGGTGTCTCCCTGGAGCACATGCAATGGTGAGGGGGCTGCTTTCCGGGCATTGTCTTGAGCTTCCAAAGCACAGACTCCCCGCCACCCTGATCCTGCACCCAACTGCGGTGGGAGTGGGTGAGGCGGCGGGAAGGCACGCGCCCTGGTTCCCAGCTCTCTGCCGTTATAACAGCCCATTTTGGTTGCAGCCAGAAATCACGCGTCTGTCATCACCCATTAAAGGTGTTTGTAAGGAAGTGCAAAATATCGAGGCTGATGCTCCCCGGCAGTAATGCTGCTATTAATATTGATAACCCTTGTAATGCCAGTGCCATATTAATAGTGCTCTCGCAGCCTCCTCCTCAGGCTCTCTTTCTCTCTCTCAGCCTCACCCTGCAGTTTATTTTTAAGGATTGTGAGAAGTTATTGATCACACAATAAAAGGGAGCAAGGACTCAAATGTAGTGTGTAACTGCTGGGATGGGTCATGTCTCAGAATGCCACTGGGTAGCTCCGTGCATTGACTGGCATGGGTGTGGAGGCTCTTTATAACCACTCCCTGCTCCCCTGGTATGGCAGGTGACCACCTGCTATGCCTTAGGTAGCTGTGCAGGGTGATGAGGAGCCAGGAGTCAACACAGCCCCGGAGATGACTAGGCAGTGCAAAGTGCCCCGGGACGTGAAGGTGGCATGGTTGCAGGTGGAGGTTGTCCCCCCCCCCCAAGTTTGCTACAGAAGGATTATGCCCAGGAGAGCAGAGCTGGACTTCATTATGCTGCAATGAATCCCTGTCCCCAAATCTCAGAATGTAACTATTCAACCATCGGATCTGCCAGGTGCCAAGTCAAAATAACAAGGACGAGGTTTGGGGGTGAATGAAAGAGAATATTCAGTCTGCTGGCAGATGAGGGGTGGCAGGTCTTAGGGCATCCAGGGCTTTGCTGGGTAAGGGTATTTGGGGGGCTCATAAAGGGACCCCAGGGAATGGGGTGCTGAAACATTTAAACCATTTTCTGCTGCCTTCCCAGGCCATTAGCAGGAGTTCAGCCTTTATGGAAATCAGTCTGGAGAACACTCAAACAACTCAAAATCAGCATACCATATGACCCAGCAATAGCACTCCTAGGAATATATCCAAAACACCTGTTTTACGACAAACCAACATGCATCCCTATGTTCATTGCAGCACAATCAGTAATTGCGAAAACATGGAAGCAACCGAAATGCCCATCAGCAGAAGATTGGATAAGAAAGCTTTGGTTCATCTACTCCATGGAATACTACTCAGCTATTAAAAAAAACAAAATGCAGTTCTTTGTGGCTAAATGGGCACAACTGGAAACTATAATGCTAAGGGAAATGAGCGAATCCCAAAAGATTAGATACCACATGTTTGCCTTGATTTAACCTGTAATTTTTTGTTTGGTGGTTTGTTATTTTTTGAACCTGTCATTGATACTGTCTCAACCCAGATGTTTCGAAGAATGGAACTTGCATTATTTTTAACATATTGTTTACCCAATACTATGTCAATTAATTCCATAATGTTGTATAATGATACTGAGGCCTTGTTGGGGCTTTTAACTGACTGGATCTTTACTCTGTTAGACCTATCTTCAGACCATAGAAGGTCTCCCCAAGAGGCCACTGAACTTATCTGGACAATAAGACGCTGAACTTTATGCTAGGCAGGTGTTTGCAAGCAATGAATCTCAACTGAACTTGAACTAGGGTTATGCAACAAGGTGGAGGAATCCACCATGGGGGGAGGGGTATGGGAGGGGTGGGGGGGATCCCCAGCGCCTATAAAACTGTACTACATAATATAATGTAAGCAACAATAAAAAAAAAAAAAAAAAAGGAGTTGTATTAGAAGTGAAGCTGCCAGGACTTGAACCGGTACCCAGTGGGATGTTGGTATTGCAGGCAGAGGATTTAGTTACTACATCAGAGCACTGGGCCCTCTCCAGCTTCCTTCTACTCTATGAAACAACCCATATCTATGGGCAAAAGCAGGTCAAAGGTGTTTTTAGCAGGAAGTGGGAGCTAGCTTTAGGTTATGTTCTCTGCAATTGCTTGTTTGTGAGAACACCCATTGAGAACCTGAGTTCTCCTTGCAGAGAGGGCTGTGTGACACTTTCTGATGGGTGGTGAGTGATGGGCAAGTCCATGTCCACCAGATTGTTAGTGGACACGGATGGATTAGAGGTTCTTGGCACCAGAGACAGTCCAGACATGAGACAGAGAGTGATGGTAAACAAGGTTGAATGGGGGAAAGGAGGGGCATTGGAGAGAAAAGATGGACACCTCTCCAGATGGAATCAGAAAGTGGACCCACTCCTTCAGTTACACAAAGTTACACAGTTTAATGGGGAGAATCCACCTGATATATCAGGTGTATATATCAGTAAAAAGAATTGGGAGCTAAGAGAGCTGAGAGCAGCGCACCTGCTGGACCAAGCAGGTGTCTCAGGCAAGAGATGAGGGTTCCGTCTGTACTTACACTTGGGTTTCTATGGGGATGGAGTCCAGGTCTTCTTGCCGTTTTTCCTTCTATTTCCTTCTTCTCCTTGACAAAGTGTTTTCTGGGTGTGAATGAGGTAAAACTCCTTCCGAGTTTGCATTGGACTGCCCCTAGGTAACGGGCAGAGAGAATTTTCCCTAAGGTACCTTCTTTAGGGACAGGACTGGGACCTCCTATAAAGTTACAGGGGTGTGCACAGGACTTTGTAATTTCTAACTTTCTGCCTTACAGAACGGCCTTGGGGCAGACTCTCTCTTTCCAAATGCTGCTGCACTTGGCATCACTCTGCAAGGTGCTCCCTGGTTAACTGTGGCTTCTGGAACTCTTATGGTAACTGTTGCATAATTTCAAAGTTACCTTGTTCCCTTGCTTCACACAAGGCCAGAGGAAGTTCCCCAGAGGAACTTCCTTGTTCTTGCTGGCTCCTCTTTTTCTGGCTGCCCTGTGTGAAATCCTCACATCCTTAACGCATCCCTTTGGTTCTTCCTTCCCAAGCTCTTTGGCTATCTGCCCTGGAGTGCCACTGCCAAGCAGGTCCACTCTATGACTCACACACGTTTCTCTGATGGCTTTTGCAGCCAGAGCTGACCAAAATCTTCCTCTACTCTGTTCTATCCTTGCATTAGAAAGGTGGCTGGGTGGCTGGCTAGAGCCGGAAATGAAAAACCTCAGCAACTTCAAGTTCAAGATTATACTTCCACAGTTGGGTTGCTTCTGGCTTTACCCTGAGTGTCCCCAAGACAAATGTCACTCTCTTCCTTGGCCATACCTCTTCTCAACAGACAGTGTGGGCTGCCTGAAGGATTCTCCCTGCATTCTAGGGACAAATCCAGCTCCTATGTCCCTGTTCCTTGAGAAACAATAATGTTGGCCCCTGTTTGGTGAAAGGAACCTTCTGCATTCAGCCAGGCCAGATTTTCATTACAAAACTGTTCTTGTGTTAACTCTCGGCCATCCAGCGATAAACGATGCCAGATGCAAAGTTTTTTTCTGACCCGGGAGGAAAGTGGTCAGGACTTCTCCCTATCCTTGCCTGCACCCCCTTCCCACCCTTCTTCTCCCTACCTCCAGGCATGTGTCTCATTCAGAAAAACAGCGCTAATAGCTTGCAGCCAGGCTTTGGAGAGTGTCATATGCTTTCCTGACCGTGTACTTTGGAGGGGCCTGCAGTTGTGTGGCCATGAGTGTGACTGGGTGCTGTGGCCAGCTAGAGGAGTTCCAGCCTGCACAGCAGTCCAGATTTACATGTTCGGTTTATAGCTCTTTGGATCTCAGATACCAGACATGGGTTAACAACATGGAAGGAATCGAGACAGAATCCTTTCTTTTTTTTTTTGCAGGGGTGGGAGGGTGAAGGGAGATGTGCTCCTCAAAGTAGCAATTCATAACTACCTTAAAAAGGTGAAATTCTAGGGTAGGCATTCTGCCTAGTGGGTAAGGTACCCGCGCCCCACATCCAAAAGTCTAGGATTGACATCTGTCTCTGGCTCCCAACTCTAGCTTCCTGCTAATGTGCACCCTTGGAAAGCAGCGTTGATGGCTCAATAAATGGGGCTAAGGGGACAGGGCTGAGGAGCAGGTGGGAGCCAGCTCCACCCCCGCCATGCAGCAAGAAGGGGGATCTGTGGTTCTCCTACAGCGAGCAGCTCTGCCTTGACAGAGTTGGGGCACCTGGTGCTGACACTGAGCTGGTGACCTCCGTGTAGGCTGTGTGACAGCTCATCCCTTCCTCTGCTCAGCTCCCCCACATCCCTTCACCTCCCTCATCCTGGGGTCAGGTGGGAGCTGGTGTCGGTGTGTCACTGCTGCTCTGGGCCAGCGTGGTACACATCTGTGTGTGAGTGTGTGTGTGTGTGTGTGTGTGTGTGTGTGTGTGTGTGTGTGTGTGAGTGTGTGTGTGTGTGTGTGTGGCTGGACTCCTGGCTTTGATCTCACGTCAGACTTGAGCTTTATTATTCTTCCAAGCACAGTGATTATCCCTCCCTAATCATGCCAGGAAATGAAAAGCCACAGACGCTTTCAGCTCGGTGGCCCCGCAGATCTCTGTTGTATTATGAATGTGAAAGTTGATTGAACCAGGAGAACAATTTGAAAGCAGTTTCCACAGCGACCTTGCGAAGACAGAACCTAGCCCCAGGCCTCGGGCAGCCCAGGCGTGGCATCCACGAAAGCCAGGAAAACTGGCATGAGATGGAGCCTCTGGCCCCTGCCCACCCCTCTGCAGATGGCTGACTCCAAGTCGGCCAGCCTCCCCGAACCCCGGTGGGAATTGTTCTTGCACCTGCAGAGTTAGGGGCTCCTCGGCCTGTCTAGTGGCCAATCTGTTCCCAATTGTTTGTCCTCCCATGTCAGGGCAGGGCTTCCCCTTTCCCACTTGTGGCTCCAATACACCTGGTCGCTGATGCAATTGGTGGGGAACCACTGCACACCTGTCTGGCCAGCAGGCGTCCCTCTTCAGAGTCCCGGGATGGCAGTGAGGGGGAGAGGGCAGTGGCAGCACTGACCATGCTTTCTGGAAACTTCTGATATTGTGATGGAGCTCAATGTTGTCAGCCATCCGACAGGAACTCATTGGATCACTTCTCTGTCATCTTTCCGTTCCCTCCTTCCTCATCTTGGAGTAATACCTCTAGTCTCTGACCCAAATCTAATTACAAGTGCCCTGGGTCTGCTCTGTCAGCAGCAACCAGGTTGCTCTCTCTCCCCACCTCCCCCTATTCTCCTTCATTTCTACGTGGCTGACATCTCATACGGGAGCTAGTTTTGAGTCCTGGCTGCTCCACTTTCAACCCAGCTCCCTATTCATGCACCCGAGAAAGCAGCAGACAGTGGCTCGAGGGCTGGGGCTGACATTAACCCCTGTTGGCTTTCTGTTATCTACAAGCTGTCATGTGCAGGCAGAGCACGAAAGGAGATTTCTGGGCAGAGAGGCAGCGTCTCATGTTGGAGGGAGACGCCTCCTTGTTTGGGTTCACCTCTTTGCCGGGGCAGAGGGGACAGGAAGACTGGACAGGGACTCAGAAAGCCTGGGCAGATGGTGATACCTTTGGCATGACATTGTGGGGATGGAGTCTTCCCCAGGTCACAGAGGTGTCATCTGCTCACGGTTAGGGAACAGCCATGAGTGCTGGCAGAGCTCTTGCTGACGGCCCAGGGCCACGTCCGCATCACCTGCCCCCAAGCACGTGCATGTGTGTGTGAACACGGGGGACATTACACTTGTCTTTCTTCCTGAGGGATTCTGGTCTACCTTCTTTTCTTTTAAAGGTTTTATTCATCTGAAATGCAAATTTACAGGAAGCAGAGAGAAAGAGAGAGAGAGATGTTCTACTCCACTGGTCCACTCTTCAAGTGACTGCCACTGTTAGGACCAGCTGAGGCTGAAACCAAGAGCCGGATACTCCACGCTGGTTTCACACATGGCCCATCTTCTGTTGCTCCTCTGGTGCATTTGCAAGGAACAAGACTAGAGGTAGAGCAGCTGGGACTTGAAGCCCTTGTCTGAGTATCCCCTGCCAGCCAGGTAAGAGGCTGGGTGAAGGGCAGGCTCAGTCCTTGGGTTCCTTGCCTGAGTCTGTTCTGTGCATGGTGGAGGAGCCTTAACGACTACAGTGCCCCCATGCTTTGCTGGGTTCACAGCTGAGTCCGGAGGAGGAAGGAGAAAGACAGGTAGGTCCTGGGAAGCAGGTGCCCACTTGCTGCTCCCAGCTGTTCACAAAGGCACTTGTGTGCCAAGGGGGCAGGCAGCCTGGTTCAAGTGTGAAGTGTTTGCCACATGCTGGTGTGGGTTATGACGCACAGTGAGGGTTACCAAAGCAGGTAGGGGGTGGTCATTTCACATGATGGCTTTGGGATGACTGTATCTCCTATTGGGGTGCCTATTTCATGTCCCAGCTCCTCCTCGGCGTCCCATCCAGCTTCC
Source organism: Ochotona curzoniae (assembly GCF_017591425.1). NCBI lineage: Eukaryota > Metazoa > Chordata > Mammalia > Lagomorpha > Ochotonidae > Ochotona > Ochotona curzoniae. Next base: position 5,961,083 of record NW_024465322.1, read on the forward strand.
TGGGGGTACCGAGTATGTCCCACTCCACTGAACCTGCCTGTGCCTCCTGACCAGGTAGGACTTGGTGATGTCAAATGCTCTTACACACCGCCCCCCCTCCACACCAGCTGTTGGTTTCTGAGCTTTCTTGTTCAACAGCAGTGGTGTGTGTGTGTGTGTGTGTGTGTGTGTGTGTGTGTGTGTGTGTCTGTGTGTAGGCACACATCTTGGAGCTCCTCACTCAAAAGGACGCAATTTGCTCCGAAAAGTAGCAGCCCAGCCAGTGACAAATTGCTGACTCCCTCGACAGGAATATTGTTCAATTATTCACATACGTGTTTGGCCTGACAAAAGTCTCTGCTTGAGCACATTTGCACTGCTCACGGAAGGCGCTCGCGTGCCCGCAGCCCTGGCTCTCGTTAGCACTCACTTCCGGCAGCTTTCCACCACTGCGGCGTCTCCTGTCTTCACGCTATCATTTTCTCTTATGATTTAATTAGCAGGAGGCTGGACACGTGGGCTCTTCATTCATGCGGGAAGTTGAACAAACTCCACCGTTAGATACCTGCTGGCTTTGTGGAGCTGGGCTCTTTTCTTTGTTCCTCACCCACCCAGTCACACGGTGGGATAGTGGCTTCACAGATTCTGCCCTGTCTCCCTCCCATCCATACATCTGGCTTTTGGGGTGAGCGGCTTGGTCCTGGCAAGACTCAGGGTCCAGGACAAGCGCTTCTTGCTGTAGGTGCAGGGGGTGGTCACGCAGGGACTCTGAGACTGAGCTTCGCAAACATTGGCCTCACGTGTTTGCTGGTGGGAAGAGTTGTGAAGTAGTCTGCCTTTTAGCCCTCAAAGCACTGTCCTAATTTTCCAGAGGACGAAGACTCTGGAAATTTCCTAATTTTCTAATCTCACGCCAGAGGACGAGGACTCACGCATAGGCTTGCATGTTGCACAGACAAAGTGAAACACCTTGCACGCAGGGTCCCCCTCATCACAACATCCTCCTTTGCTTTTTAGCACAGAGCTGGCAGTGGGCAGCTGGCTTGGGCGTCATCGGTGTTTGTGGGAAAGGCCACAGACACGCTGGAAAAGAATGACAAGAGCCAAGTGGCCTCACACCCCCTGGCTTGCGCTCTGCTCATCGCTGAGAGGGTCAGCTGAACACCACCAGCTCTTATTTTCACACAAGCGTGGAAATTCCTGCATGCCACATCTCCCCCAAGCCCCCGAGCACCCTGGGCCACAGTCATGTCCTAAAAGGGACAAGATCAAAGTCTTCCAGAATGTGTCTAATTGCCCATCAAGGACTAGATCCAGTGCCCATATGGGATCCTGGCACTTTCAAGGCGAGGACTTCAGCCACTAGGCCACCACGCAGGGCCCTCTAATAAAAATAAAATAGTTTTTTTTTTTCTAAAGAAACTAAAACAGGCCAACAAGAACTTGTCTACACCAACAATTGGATGGTGCGGCCCCCGTATGCCATGTGGGAGACTCAAAAGAAGCTCCAGACTCCTGGCTTTAGACTGGACCAGCCCTGGCCATTGTGACTGATTAGGGAGTGAATCAGTGGATGGAAGATTCTTTTCATCTCTCTCTCCTGCTCTCTGTTTTTCTGTCTATGAAATAACATCTTAAAAAAAAAAGCACTGATCTTAAAAAAATAAATGCACCTGCTACAGTACAGAGCTATTGAATTTTGAAACCTGCCTGTGCTCGCCTTGGCAGGACTGGAGCAAACGATTTCACGAGCCTTCTGCAATCCAGGGGCTGAACATTTCCCACTCCTGAGTAGAAAGAAGCAAAATGACTTTCAGACGAGTCTCTATCATCCTGGAGGGACTGCTGAGCCAGGCACATCATGGAGGGCCACCCTAAATGAGCCTTGACTGTATAAAGCAATATCAATCAGGCCCAGTCTCTGGAGTTAAAAAGAGACAGGAGCAGACCTCAATCTTTGGACAATTACATACTAATCAGGATGGAAGTGATTGGATTTCGGGTGTTCTGGGAGTGTTGTGTTTGGAGAGTGAAGACTGAAATATGTGTTACAGGCTGCCTGCGTCCTTTGGCTGTGTGCAGTGCTGAGGCAGGTGGGAGCGGCCCCGCGTGTGTGTGCTCACACCCACAACCATCCCACCCGCAGCAGCCCACAGCATGCCCTGCTGCTCTCCTCTCATGCCAGGCGACTCACTCTTCACCTGCGTTGAATAGTTGGGAAACTTAGGATAACACATCTGACAACTATTAAAGGCATAAAGACAGAGCGGCTAACTTCCAGAACTATTATCAACAACAACAACAACAACAAAGATGGAATAGAGGCAGAACTCTATGAATTCAAATGAAGAGAGAAGTTAAAAAAAGAAAACATTTAAAATCAGAGAGTGGAAAAGAGCTAGAACAAATGAACAATCACAATCAATATGATACAGTGGCTTTGAAAATCAAAACATGCAAAAGCAAAAATAAAAATAAAAAACTGTATCAAAACCAAATACAGTCCAAATGTGTGCTATCCACAAAGTGCATACAAGATCCAAAGATGCAGAGAGATGAAATTAAACAGCGGGGGAAAAATTACAAGCAAATGCTGAAGTTGGTGTAAGATGTAATTACAGATGTAATTATATCTTGGTTATAATAGTCTGCAAGGCCAAAAATTTTTTGAGAAAAAGATTTTTTAAAGATTTATTTATTTTTAAAATTTTTTATTGGAAAGTCAGATATACAGAGAGGAGGAGTGACAGAGAGGAAGATCTTCCGTCCACTGATTCACTCTCCAAGCAACTGTAATGGCTGGAGCTGTGCTGAACTGGAGCCAGGAGTCCAGAGTCTCTTTCAGGTCTCCCACGCGGGTGCAGGGTCCCAAGGCTTTGGGCCGTCCTCGACTGCTTTCCTAGGCCACAAGCAGGGAGCTGGAAGGGAAGTGGAGCAACCAGGACACAAACCAGTGCCCGCATGGGATCCTGGTCGTGTAAGGCGAGGACTTTAGCCACTAGGCTACTGTGCCAGGCCCAAGAAAAAGATTGTTTAGAAAAAAGATTTAGGGATATTTAGAAAAAAAAAATCTCACTCTATGTAAATTTACTGTAAATATGTAATAATTTTAAGACCGAATGTGTCCAATTGTACAGAGCCAAAATATGCAGAAGACAGACAGACTCAGCCACAAGGGCAAGGACAGGTTCACAACCCAAGGGTGTGGTTCTGACACCCTGCTCTTAGTGTCTGGAGAGGAAAATGCGATAATCCCTAATGGAGGAGAAGTCCGCAAATCACCTTTAAGGTGGTGATGTGCCATTCGAGCCACCTCTTAGGTGATGAAATTGCAGTGGTGAAGACATCATAGCAGAAAATAAATTTCATAATGAGTAATAAAGCATCAGAGTGAAATGCTACAAATCAACTCTTGGGGGAAAAAGTCAATTGGGCGCTCACAGGTATAAGCATGGCCTGAAATGCTTTTATTAGAAGAAGACAAAATGGCAAGAAATATACTTAGCATTCAACTTTGCTTTGTGCCACTTTAAAAGGCACAAAATAAGAGCGGGAAGAGAGCAAGCACAAAAAGCACAGCGAAAACAACAGCGGAGGTGAACGAAACGGAAAACACGTTCAACGGAAGGGAGCCACGGAGTCAAAGCTGCTGCTTTGAAAAGTCTCATCAAATAGGCACAACTCGGCAAGGCTGGGCAAGGACAAAATTACAAATAAACTGAGGGGAAGAAAAAGTAGCTGGAGAATAGAGATGGAAGAAGCATGGCTCCAAGAGAAAGCAGCAGGAATTAAAACGTTATTAGAGGACGTGGCGTGGTAGCCTAGTGGCTAAAGTCCTTGCTTTGTATGGACCCGGATCCCATTTGGCTACCTGTTCAGGTCTCGGTTGTTCCACTTCCCATCCAGCTCCCTGCTTGTGGCCTGGGAAAGCAGTCAAGGACGGCCCAAAGCCTTGGGACCCTGCACCCGCGTGGGGGACCTGGAAGAGACTCTAGGCTCCTGGTTTCGGACCTGCTCAGTTACAGCTGTTGCAGTTACTTGGGGAGTGAACCTGCAGATGGAGGATCTTTCTCTTTCTGTCTCTCCTTCTCTCTGTAGATACGGCTTTCTGATGAAAATAAATCTTTTTTTTTTATGTTATTAAGGAATCTCATGAAAAGAGTCACATTTATAATTTCAAAATGTATAAGATAGATCCATTGTTAGGACAAGAAAAACAAAACTTTTAAGGAACAAATGAGCTCAGGTTCACATAATGCTTCAGAGTGTCAAAAAAGCAGTGTATACCTTCGTTGTGACAATCTAACCAAACCACTGTAAGAATGGAGAGGTTTTGGCCAATGTAGCTCATTAAAAAAAAAAAAGATTTATTTTATTGCTGTGGAAAGTTAGATATACAGAGAGGAAGAGCTTTTGTCCATTGATTCACTCCCCCAAGTGGCCATAAGGGCTGGAGCTGAGCTGGATCTGAAGCCAGGAGCGTGTTGCAGGTCTCCCAGGTGGGTGCAGCGGCCAAGACATTGGACCATCCTCTGCCGCTTTCCCAGGACATCAGCAGGGAGCTGGATAGAAAATGGAGCAGCCAGAACATGAACAGGAGCCTGAGTGGGATGTTGGCGCTTGAAGATAGAGGACTGACCTCTTGAGCCACTGTGTCCTTTAATTTCGTTTTCCATTAAGTGGTTGGCAGCACCCTTGCATATGAACCCAGGCGCGCCTTTGGGACTACGTTGTAAGAAGAAACTGTTCATTATTCCTGTTTCCAGCTGAAGAAACTGAGAGCCAAAGAGGTCACAGGCCAGTTGTCCACACTCCTCCATGAGTGAGTTGCAGAAGCGTGATCCCAACACCTGCTTCTGGAATATATGCCCCTCACCAGGATCCTATCCGTTCCTTTCTGCAGCAAATAACAAAACCTTATTGGAATCAATAAAGGAAAGGACTAAGAAAAAAAAAAGTAGACATACCCTGCCTGAAGATAGAATGACTAAATATCCCGAGGACCCCAGATCTTCCTGTAGGAGATTGTTTATGCATGCAATTTCAATCAAAGGTGTTACAGGACTTTGTGACACCTGTGAGGCTGTCACAAGATGTTTATGGGTAAGTGAGCGGGCCAGAGAGTCGAAGCATTCCTGAGAGATGAAACCAAGTTGGGAGAGGCCCCGGTCTTTTCAGATGACAACACGAAATATTTCCACTCTGGCACAGGCACAGGCCAAGCACTTCTAAATTGCCTGTGAGTGGTCACAGAGTACATTACCAGGGAAAGCGTGGGTTCTTCAACAGGTGGTGATGATCCAGATGGGAAAGATAGAAACAGATTTCGACTTCACACCATGAGCAAAAATTAATGCCACACGGGCAGAGGTGTTCAGTGTGAAAGACTAAAAGTTTTAAGACGTTTTTTTAGAAGAAAATGTGACAGGAAACCTCAGGACTTTAGGGAGACATTTCTGAAACATGACACATGAAAACACTCAAATTGTAAATGAAATCGCAGAGGGCTGCACGATGGCACAGTAGATCAGTCATCCACCTGTGGTGCCGACAGCTCACGTGGGTGCCTCTTCATGGCTGTTGTGCTTCCGCTCCAGTTCCCTGCTGATGCACCTGGATAGCAGTGGAGGCTGGCTCAAGTCCTCAGATACCTGCGCCCACGTGGGAGACCTGGAAGAAGTGTCTGGCTCCAGGCTTTGGATCAGCTCAGCTCTAGCTGTTGCGACCATTTGGGAGCGTAAACTAACAGATGGAGGATCTCTCTCTCTCTCTCACTGACTTTCAAGTAAAATTAATAAATGTTTTTTTTTTTTTTTTAAATTATGAAAAGACGGCAGAGTTCATGAAGTGGATAACGTGGAATTATCAGAAGATGATGGGGAGCAGAAAGACATGTCATAAACTGAGAAGAGAGATTGCCATCACACAGAATAAATGACAGGGGTACAGTGTCTGCTTGTATATATCATAAAGCGCTCCTGTGACTTGACGGAGAAAGACCAGCAGCTCTAAAGGAACCAGAACAAAAGATGAGTAGACATTTCACAATAGAAAGCCAGAATGGCCAATAAGCCTACACAAAGCATTCAGCCTCCATAGCAATCATTGCATGCACATTAGAATCAAAATGGGATATAATTTCTTTCTGCCTCGATAAACAACAATTGCCGAGTCTGAAAATACCGAGTTAAATCAGCGGAGCAAAAGGAAGCCTTCCTGCACTGCTGGTGGGGGCACAAATGGAGACAGCCACGCTGGAAGCCAACCTGGCATTCCTTTGTACGGTTTAGAATACAAACACCCATGACCCAACAATTCTGTTCATGTGTGCGCGAGGCGTCGTGGCTAAGCCTCCCCAGAAGACAGGTGGACGAACGTCCCCAGACCTGGTCTAGGATGGTCCCGACATACAATGACCTGACTCGAGGACTTTCAGCTCTACTAGGGGGTGGGTGACGGAAGTGCTGGGTTATATCTTGTGTCTGGGAGAGCTGGGCAGCCACAGCCATAGAACGCATCCGCACGTGCAGCCAGCTGACACTCACAGGGTGCTGTGTGTGAGCCTCAGGGCTTGGTAGGTTAGAGGCGCCCAGTGCTTTTTCTATGAAGGATATCTTTGGCTTAGGATGGGGTTATCAAGGCCTCAACTTAGAGGGAATCAGGCAGCACTTGTGTTAGAAAGCCCAGAAATAGCCCCCCACCCAAATGAGCAGCATTTTGGGTCTTATCATAGAAAGGGATATTATACAATGATGAAAAGGAGTGAATTACAGAGGCGTGCTCGACGTGGAGGAATTTCCAGAACAACAGTGACTGGCTGGTCCTGGGAATTCACATTTTTCCGCAGCTCCTGAGCTGCTGAGCCTGGCTGGGTCTCTACCCAGGTTTTCCAATGGTTGCTGCCCATGAGGACTTTCCGAAATCCCGCCCAAGACCCTGTGGCTCTCTAAAAAGTGGTGTGAATTTGAACCACCCATGTTGCCCCTCACCATGTCAATACACCCCCCAAACCCCCCTCACTTTGTGATCCGTATAGTCGTGCCCTTTGCCTGGTGTCTTCAGGGGGCTCCTAGCTGCTCCGTTTTTCTCACATAACCTGGCAATGGCTGGAAGGAGCTGCTCTGCATTCGATCATATTGTAACACGCTGCTCTCATGTCGTTTATCTTCTGAACGCGAAAAAAGGCTTCTGGCTTTATCCCGTGGGCTTTGGCCCATGATTCTCAACCTGACAAGATTGTATGCCTTGATTTCTCTCTCCAGAGGTAACCCTCTCTCTCTACGGCATCTGTCAATTTGATGGGCAACACCGTCTCCGGCTTGATTCAATTTATCGACGGAAGTATCGAACAGGATCGGGTCAAGTTGATAAAATGTTGAATGTGGCAAGGTGGAGACAGGTGTCGGAGGCATGCCTCATTAGTCCCACTAATTCAACAAATATGTATTGAATTCCTGATACCTTCTTGGCGACTGCAGCACACTTGAGATGTAGTGGAGAATAAGCAACATCTCCTGGGGTGGAGGCGTTTAGCTTGGCAATAAGAACTGGCTGGGATGTCTGCATTCCAGTGTGAAGGGCCTGGGTTTGAGACTTGGCTCTACCCTCTACCCCGATTCTAGCTTCCTGTCCATGTAGAGACTCTGGCAGGTGGTGTTGGTGGTGGCTGTGGCGGTTGGATCCCTGCTACTCATATGGGAGACCCAGACTAGATTCCCAGATTCTGGCATTTGGGAAGTAACCAGCGTTTGCTGTGTGTGTCTCTCTTTGCTTTCTAAATAAACAAGAGTTTAAGGGAAAAAAGAGAAATTTCTTATGACCATAAACTCTGCTCTTCATATGGGTTTCGCATGAATCAGATATTTCTTTGTGATAAGCTACTCAGCAGAATTAATAACGCTCCCATAGATAGTAGTGCTATATATTTCAGTACATCAGCAAAAGCATCGCTAAAAGCAACAAAAAAGATTTCCTAAAAAGTTCAAAAATAAGAATACTATTTTCAAAAATTTTCTTGGGGATATTGTGGTAGTATAGCTAGGTAATCTTCTCCCTGAGGTGCCAGCATCCCACATGGGTGCCAGTTTGAGTTCCAACTGCTCCATTTTGAAGACAGCTCCCTGCCAATGACCTGGGAGAGCAGCAGAGGGTGACTCAAGTCCTTGGGCTCCTGCACTCACACGGGAGACTCGGAAGAAGCTCCTGACTCCTGATTTCGGATTGGCTCAACTCTGGCCATGGCAGCTATTTGGGGGAGTGAAATAGTGCATGGGACCTCTCTCTTTCTCTCTCCTCTCTCTGTAAATCTATCTCTCAAGTAAAAAAAAAAATCTCAAAAGATGATTTATCTTGGTGCAAAAATTATGAAGCCCATATACATTAGGCATCTTCACAAAATTCAATGGGAATATGTGTTATGAAAAAGACTGCGTGATTTTCAAAATTGCTTGCACTGAAAGTATTTCTCCGTGAATTTTCTGAGAAGCTCTGTGCGTAAAATCAGGCTAAGAAGGAAGCAGGCAAACTACAAGGAGAAGGTTGGATTTGCTTTAAGGATCAGATGGAAAGTCTGGGAAGGTTTTGAGTGACAAAGGAACACTCTCTGATTTACTTTGCTTTCCTTTCTTGGAGATTTCCTTTATTTATTTAAAAGGCAGATTGACTGAGAGCAAAGGAGAGATTGTCCATCTGTTTTTGCACTCCACAAATGAGTACAGTGCTCAGGGAGGGCTGGGCTAGACTGCAGCCAGGTCTCCCTCATGGGTACCAGGGGCCCAACCACATGGGCCATCCTTTGCTGCTTTCCCAGGTGCATGGAGCAGGGAGCTGGATTGGTAGTGGAGAAGCCAGATTCAAACCAGAGCCTAGATGGGATGCTGGAGTTGCAAGTGACAGTTCCACCTGCGGTGTCACAGTGCTGGCCCTGATCGATCCTTTCAAACTTCCCTCTGTTGGCTGCATGAGAGTGAAGCCAACACACCAAAGAGGTCCAGGGAGGGGCGGCTTCCCCTCTAACCTCACTTCCATAATTCAATGAGTTCCTTTCTGTGTCAGTCCCTTTCAGCCCATGCGCTTTGTGTCTTCCGGCAAAGTCACTCTTTCTCGTAGGGGTCCCTGCAGCCCTGCTTCCCACAGCCTTGGGAAAGTGTGCTGATTAAGCAACCGTCCAGAAACTTTGGTTTCTTTTGACGTCTCCGTGTTCTTTGAATTGACGTTGACTGTGATTGCACCTGAGTGTTTTGGTGGTTGGGCCTCCCAAGCTCTCTCTCTCTCTCTCCCCCAGCCTTCCACTGCCATGAAACTTCAGCACTGACATTGTCCGTAGCTTCTGGACACTCCTGGAATGCGAGGGGAAAGCATGGCTTGGAAGCTGAACTTCTTTTGTTTGGCAAGTACCCCCGTGCACCAGCAGCAGTCTCCAATTTGCTGTTCTAAGGCACATGCTGAGTTTTGCTTTGGTTTGTGGTCATTGTGGCTTCAGGCCCCAGGCTGACATGAACATTCTGAAATCTGCCTTTCCACTGCCACAGGTTGCACTTCACAGTAACAATTTCCAAGGGGACATGGTCCTTTTCCCCAAGGTCACTGTCACTTGTACTTCATCATTTTGTTCTTCCTTGTTGAGGGGAATGTAGTCTGGAGTCAAGCACTCTATCTTACCTCCTTTTTCTTCCTGAGAGACAGGATTGTCATTGCCGTGAGTCAAGTAGCTCAATTGGGATGGACCCTAGGGACACATTGGCGGTAATTCCCATGCCCTGGAGTCCAGAGTCTGATGTGAGCTTCGGATTAGCAGAGAAATTGGATTTACTTTGGACACCGCATCAGGAGGAAAAGCATCAGAGCCGTGGGAGAAATTGAGGTGATTGAATGAACTAGAACCAGGCTAAAGGCTGCGTCCTTTCCCTTCAAGGTATAAAGACAGGCTCAGGAGACTCTGTGTTAGAAATACGTTGTCACGGGCTGACTGACCTAAGGCAAGAGGTAGAACAGTTGGAGATGCCCAACAACTGGCCGACACGCACCTGTAGTGCGTGCCCACCATCACTTCCTGGCCACAAGCAGGACACTGGGGTTGGGTGGCGTTAGGAGTTCTTACAAATTCTTCTAAGTCTGACTGAGACTGTGCCCTCCCTCCTCCCCCGCACCTCCGCGAACTTCTTTATGAAATAGCAATAATAGCACCTGTTCCATGAGGTGGGAGGTGCGGCTTATTTGGCTTATTTTAAGGTCTCCAAAGCACTTCCTTCAGATCCAGTCCCATGATGCAAGAACTCAGAGAATGAGAGGCACACAGGCCCCGATGGGGAGGGGCTGTGTTTGGGTTCAGAAGACTCCTGGAGATCTCATTTTTAAAAACATGCGCGTGTTTGTGTGCGTGTGGCAGGGGGTAGAGAGGAGGATAAACAGAAGGACGGGTACAGGGTGGGAAGTTTGCAGGTGTGGATGGGCAGGGGACATGCTAGGGGAACAAATGACACACAGTAGCAACAGAGATCAGGAGCCATGAGACAAGATGGAAAAAAAAAAACACTGCCTGTTTGCAACAAGCTTACTCACCACGGAACAGCGTTCTTTCTAGCTAGCGGCAGGCATCATCTTCTTGCAAAGAGAATGGGTTAGACAAGGTGTGAGGAGGTGTGAAAGCTTCAAGTGGCTGAGAGGTCTTGGTGCTGTGCCAAGCTGCTGGCACGGGGCCAGTTGTGTGTATGTTGGGGGGGAGGGCAGCCAGGAGCTGGTCTGTGTCCCCGTGAGGCTGTGGATCGTCATTGCTGTGAAGTTGTCTCTTGTGCACTTTGTGTGTGGAGGACTTTTGCTAAAAAGCTCTCTGGAGAAAACAATTTACATAACACTCCTGACTCCAGTGGCGGTTCCCCACAAGGACCCTGATGTCCTGGAGTGAACCTCAGACAGGAGACACCAACTGTTGTTTTCTTGGCTGTTTTCAGTTGTTCTTACTGGCACAGCTCAGAGGGGGAGCCTCTCACTGGTTGCAGGCAGTTCCAGCGTGTAAAGATGTAGTCGGCTGCGTTTCGTGCTGTGTGCTGTGGATTAAATGTCAACATCTCCTCCCTGTCCTCCACAACTTGATGGCGCTTGAGAGCAGAGCCTTTGGGAGCTGATTAAAGTTAGAGGAGGACCCCAAGATGGAGCCCCACTGGTGGATTCGGTGCCCTTACCACAAGAGGGTACACTAAATCAGAAGAGGACTGCACTAGCAATGGACTCCATCAGCAGCTCCTCGACTTTGGACTTCCCAGCCAGATCTCCCACTTGAGTCATGTTCCGTTGGTTTCCCAGGTGCATTAGCAGGGAGCAGGATCAGAAGAGGAGCAGCCGAGACTCACATCAGGCACTCTGATGTAAGATGCAGGCATTGCAGGCGGAGGCTAAGCCTGCAGCTTCACCACGCTCGCCTCTCACCGCACATTGCTATGTCTTGTCGTAAATAAAGCCTCATGAGTTACAGCAAAGAAGCTGTGCACACAGACCATTTGGAGGAGAGTGGGGGGAGAGAAAGGGAAGGAGACTGCCCATGATGCCTTCAAACGACTTTGTGTTCGGTATTGTGCGTTTCATTCTTTTTGTTCACGTGTTTAAAAGGCAGACTTACAAAGAGAGAAGGTGAGACAGAGAGAAAGAGATCTTCCATTGTGTGGTTTACTCTTCAAATGGCTGCAGTGGTCAGAGCTGGACTGATCTGAAGACAGCAGAGCTTCTGTTAGGTCTCCCATGTGCGTGCAGGAACCCAAGGACTTGGACCATCCACTGCTGCTTTCCTAAGTGAATCGGCAGACAGTTGGAAGTGGAGCATCTGCGATTAGAACTGGTGTCCGTATGGGATGTTGGTGCTCAGCAGTAGGGAGCTGTATTGGAAGTGGAGTAGCCAGCCAGGACTTAAACTGCCAACCATATGGCATGCTAGTGCCACAGGTGGACTTAACCCACTCCTCCACGGCTCAACTCTGGTGTTGTGTGTTCTCAAACTTCCTGTATGCAGTTGGACAGTGTGCCTTTTGAGGCACTAGCAGTCTCTGCTCCACGTGTGTTTGCGTCTGTGAGCTGGTGCTGTTTGGTTTCAGGGCAGCTTGTCACTTGCAGACCTCATGGCTGATAGACAGTTGTGTGTTGCCCACTACCGTAGCCATCCTGAGTGGTGTTGGTGTGGGCTTTCCTGCTATGGAGCCTTCTGTGGGTACACAGGAGTCTGTCTAGGGGTTGCAGGGAGGTCTGGCATTTCAGGGACACAGGGTATATGCGCCTTTCAACTTCACTGGGTCATGTCAGGTGTTCAATGGATCATAGTCATAAGTACTGTAAGGATCTAAGAATGGCACTTGTTGTTGCTCCACCTCCTCCCCATCATTTAGCATTGATGTGTATGGGGATGTATGCACAATGGCATGCAATAAAACATGTGTAATCATAAATAATCAAAAGTATTATTATATATGTCCATTTTTCACTCCTGTGCAGAGCTTAATTCATGAAACATGATAAGTATACCTTAGAGACAACCTAAGAAGTTTGCCAGGCTAAATTCTTCTTATTCCATCCTTCTGTTTTTATTTGCCTACTTATTTTGATTCAAGTCTGTACCTCCTGCATAAAACTATTATGGATTATTAAATTTTCTACAGGTTTAGGGCCAGTATAATGGCTCAACAGGCTAATCCTCCACCTGCAGCATCACCATCTCATATGGGTGCCAGTTCAAGTCCCAGCTGCTCAACTTCTGATCCAGTTCCCAGTTTATGACCTGGGAAAGCACAGGAGGATGGGTCAACCTCTTGGGCCCCTGCACCCATGTAGGAGACCTGGAAGAAGCTCTTGGCCCTTGGCTTTGGATCTGCTCAGCTCCAGCCATTGTGACATTTGGAGGAGTGAACTAGCAGATGGAATCTCTCTGTGTGTGTTTCTCCTTCTTTTTCTATAGTATCTGCCTTTCAACAACAAAAAAAAAAATACATCTTATTTTTTTCATAGGAGATTTTTCTGGAAGTGGAGATGTCCAGAGTTTGGTTGAAGTCTGCCTATCTCCCTTTAGGGCCCATAGTTAGTACATGCTAGATGCACTGAGTGGATGTTGCCAGCCAGGGAGTTCAGCATTTCTTGCTGAGAAGTTACAGAACCTCAGGACCCAGCAGCGGTCTACTCAGAGCTGCAAAGGGACTCTCAAGATTGGAGACTGGCACTGAATACCTTCCTAAGGGATCCAAGGCCCAAGAACCATCCAGACTCATTAAGATTCTGTGGACTTCCAAGAGCGTTTGCTACTCCTTGTTCTCTAATTGAATGACATGGTGAGGGATTCTTATTGGGTCGAGAAGAATTATAAGCATGGAGACAAGAAAAATGTTTCTCAGAGTAAACCATGATGGCCCAAACGACCCAGTCACCTACGCATATCTATAGTTTTCCACTTTCTTAAAAATCTTTCGAAGACCAGATACTTTTGTAAAATAGAACACACCAGGATACTACGATATATGACCCTGCTGATGGCATGACTTTATTAAAAAGGCATGTAAACGGGTTTTGCATTTGCTTATTACACAGTCAATGAGAATCGTTATGGGAATACAGATTTACAGGAACACACAGCTGCAAAGCTTAGGCAATTCCTGTACTTTATTAAACAAATTTAGTTTTTACATAGACTTTGGGTTTACAGCTGTTTTCTATTCATAGCAAAAAAAAAAAATATGTAAAGTCAAAGTCAAATGGTTTCTATGTATCTCCTGTGCACCTCTCTCAGTAGCCCCCCTGCTATAGTCAATGCTGGCACAAGTGGTGCCTTTGTGGTCACTGCTGATCCCGCGTTGACAGGCTCCTGTCCTCTGAGGGTCAGCATCCCCAAAGGGCTCACCCTTGGAGGCACGCAGTCTGTGGATGCTGTTGATCACATCCCCGTCATGAAACAGGCAGAGCATCGTCACTGCCAGCACACCCCAGCTCCCCTGTATCCATTCCTGTATCCTGCCTACAATCTTCCGCCTTTAGCTTATTCCAGTGGCTCCAGGAGCTTACAGAGGGGCAAGTCGGAAATTACGACATCCAAGTTAAACACTAGCAATACGAAACACCACTTACACTTTGGAAAGTCAGAAGCTTCAAAAAGAAAAAGCAACGCAGAAGTTAAGGAAGCAAGCCATGACATGAGGAGAATGTATTCACAGCATATTCACCTGACAAAAATCTTGTTTGTAGAGTGTTGAAAAAAGAGCTCTGTGACATCAAGAGGGAAAGAACAAACAAACCTCCAAGAAACAGGCAAGTCTCAAAGGGACACTTGATGGAGAAAGATACACAAATGGCCGATACGTTGAAGGAAACCCCCACGGCCCATGTTCTATGCCTCTCTGCGTTTAAGTGCCAGCAAGGAATTAACCTGGTGCTGACTCTCCTATGTTGCTGGTGGGAGGACTTCAACAGGCTTGGAAAACTGGGAGTCTCTTATAAGGCGAAGCCTTCATGTTTCCCACCGATCTGCAAGTTCATTCCTGAAAACCAGGTGTCTGAAAAGATACTTGTCTGTGTAGAATATCTTTGTAGCCCAAACCTGGAGATGGTCTGGAATGGTGAAACTAGAGTTTAGGTGAGCTGAAATTCTTGTACCCCTGCAATGTTTGTCTCTTTCAGTGTCCACTTGATTTCCTCCTTGCCCAGGTGCCTGTCTCCTCTGGACAAATGTGAAGACTCCAATTTAAGTTCCACCTGCTATGTCATAAAAGAGGCTGGTGGTAGGGAAGTGGTCCCTTTTCTCCATGGGCCTTGCTTATAGGTGATCACTCTCATTTTCTCTTTCAATCCCCTGGCCCATTGATGATGGATATTTCTCTATGTGCAGATGTAGGTGTGTTCTCTTACTGTTAAATAAATTCTGTTGCATTTGGCACACATGACTGGTCTCTCCTTTGAGTGTCTCTGTGGGAGACAAGAACCTGAATTGGAAACGAGTCTGCTCAATCTCTTGTTCCCGTCATTGGCAAGCGAATGGACAGACCAAATGGAAGCACCCTGGGAAGCAGAGCACGGACACGCATCTCTGTAATGGCACCAGTGAATCCCACAAACATCCTGCCTAGGGAGAGAAGATAGCCTGCTGTGTGTTTTGTCTACATGAAGTTCAAGAGTGGAGCTTTGGGGATCTGTGGGACCTGCGACAAGGAGTCACTGGGCAAAGACGTGAGGGGAGTCTCTGGAGTTATAGAAACATTGTACACTTGATCGAAGCACTGTTTGAACAAGGTGTATGTGATTGTAAAAAGACATTGGTTACACAGCGAAGCTCTGTGCATTCCCCTGCATGCCCATTGCATCTCTGTCAAAATGACTCAAAACATTCCAGAAACTCCCAAATGTGTCTAACCTGTCATTGCATGCTGTTACCTAAGTGATCAGAGGCCCTCTTCTCCCTGTGCCCCGGGAGAGGAAGCATCCAGCTCAGACCCTGGACCTCGCTGTGTGTGGCCCAGGTCATGGCACCCAGGGGCTTTCTCAAATAACCTCACTTGGGGAGATGTGTGGAAATCCAAGTTGGCAACCAGAAAAGCCAGCACGGAAAAACCCCTCACCACAAGTCTAATGTTCCTAATTGGCAACGCATGCAGTAGAAACCTGGCTTGTGGGTACACATGGCAGAAATTAGTCTGTGCTGGGAACGGAGGGGCTTCACCTGGCATTGTGGCTGTGCTGGGTGGTGGTCTTCTACACGCTCTGTGTCATTCTGCACCACATTTCCATGTTGGGATTATTTTCCATTGTACTCCTTGAACCTCCACGCATGTTCGTAATAAGCCTTGAATGCTTGAAAAAAAAATACCCTAAAATACCTCCTGAGTTGGAAAACAGCTGTTTGAGGTTGTACCAACTCTGGAGTGCTCCTTTCTGTTTGGGCTTGATAGCTTTGTTAACAGTGGAACTGAAATAGTAATGGGGTGAGCTGGCAGCAAGGAGGGAGATGGCTACAAGTGCAAAATCGATGATGGCTAACCTGCCCTCGATTCTCGGAGGTGGCTCCCAGCCAGCTGTCATCCTCTTTCCTTTTCTTTTTTTATTTAGTTCTGTCCCTAGCTTCTGTTTGTCCTTCTGGTAGTCCTTCATCTCTGCAGTCATACACATTAATGAGGTGGCCAAGGCAGGGAAGAAACTTCTGAACTTCCCCCAACAGGTGCCGGAAAGGGCTGGGGTCCAGATATGAGGATGCTGGAGGCTGGGGCACTCTGGTGAAGTGGGATTAGGCCCTGGAGAACTGGGAATAAAGGTTCCAGATAGAGTATATTGATGCCCAAAGGGGGAACCCTTTCCTGAGCACGAATAACTGAGGCCCCTTGGAAGCATATTTGGGAGGTAGCAGCCACTTTGCTTACTTCTGAAATGTGCTGATTTATTGGCATATGCACAATTCATGGGACTACCGTATCCATGTGAGCATTGCTGTTGAGTGTGCTGAGGTCTTCTCAGATCCCTGAGCCTGTGCCCACCCCATGAGTGTGCACATGTGTACACACACATATATACACAGGAGAGGAGAGGAGAGAAGAGAGAGAAGGAGAGGGGATTAGAGGGAAGGAGAGGAAATAATGGTAAGGGACTCTTTACCCTGGTTTTGTGGGCTTCTGCAGGTCTGTGTACCTTTCCCAGGGAACCCTTCTCATGGCCGCATTCAACACCCATGACAGCGGAGGTGTTCCTCGGGCTTACGGTGGCTTAGCTCTCTGCTCGTGGCCTGGGATTAGGTGATGAGATTTGGAGCTCATAGCGTGTGGTACCACGGGTGGGCACTTGTTTTCTGGGCTGGGAACATGCACAATGCATGCTCCAGGGATGTGGGTTTGGGCACTGGAACCCACACACTGTGCCTGGTCTTGTGCACTGTGACACGGGTCATTTCTTCTGCAGTGAAGGTGGAGCCTTTCGTTTGTCCGCTGAGATTGGTGCTGCTCTTGCCTTTTCAGCTCTGGACCAGAAAGGGGACCTGACCCAGGCAGGTTATATCTGCCCCTGACTCTGTGGATGTTGAGATTCTTGGTGCAAAGGTGTAGCGTTCTTGCAAGTGCAAAGAGTGTGGGATCTGCCAGACATGTGAGCTATGCATTCTCAGATACAGCCATGCTGGTAACTCCTGACTGCACACAACTAATCAGTCAAGATCACAGAATGATAGAGAAAGAGCACATGGTCGTCTCTTCCCTTCCATCTCTCCACACAGCAGCAGACAGCCTGCCTCTGACACACACCAGGTCCTTGGCATGCTTGTAAAAGGCACCTGCTCTGCTGGTCCAGGGTTTTCTGGTGGATGATCTTTCTAAACCTTTGCATGGTTGGTACCCAGCAGGTATTTAATAGCTCTCTCTCAGGAGGCCCTTCTCTCCCTGCCCAAGCAGCCTGTATTCCCCTGTGGGCTGGAGGAGATAGAGAGAGAATGGTTACAACAGCTGGTGGGAACAGCTGCCAGACAGAAAGGCGCTGTGAGGCTAATTGCTTAGAAGTTAGTGGGGAGGCTGGGAGGAGGCTGCAGCCCAGAGCAGGGCTGGGAGAGGCCCCTGGTCTTCAGGGAATTCTCTCCCAGCAGTTGATAGCCAGTGGTGGTTTAGGCATTCCCCATTTCTGGAATCACCCCTAATTTCCCACCCTCATCCCATACTCCACCTTTCTTCTTCTGAAATGCCCCACCCCTCTGTCTTGAGGAAGAAATCCACCTTCATTTTCAAGGCTCAGACACGCGTGTGTGTGTGTGTGTGTGTGTGTGTGTGTGTGTGTGTGTGCTGTGTTTGGTAACCTGCCTGGGCAGAGAGGATGCACCCTGCCACTCCCACCATGCATGTTGCTCGCAGCACTGTTAACACTTGCATCCCAGTGCCACTGCTCAGCTGTGCTTTGTTGTTTAGGATTCGATCGCTGTCCCAAGAGTAGAACACTTCAAAGCAGCAGCTTCTTGAGCATGGTGGAGATCCCGTTCTTGACACATGCAGAGTCTGAGAAGAGAGAGAGGCCAGTGCTAGTCAGTAGGTGGTGGCCCAGGGTGGTGGGGCTGGAATCTTTCTGTTCTGGTTATAGACTCCATTCCAGAAATAATCTCTGGCATGAAGTGGCTGCAGGGTGTCCAGCCTTTTCATCCATATTACAACTAGCTAGAAAGAGGGAGGGTTTAAAAAGGCATGTCTCTTCCCATGAGAATATCCTTTGGGAATGGCATGTACTCTTCTTTATAGGCCCTCTTCCCAAGCTTCAGGTGTTTGGGAACTATCGCCCCATATGATCCCAGATAAAATTCAGAGCTGGATTTCTAAGAAAGAGGCCCATGATTCAAAGAGTTGGGTCCTGCCAAAGGGTCATTTTTCTCATTAGGATCACACTTGGAGGTCGGTGTGTACAACCTCACTGTCCATATTTTCTAGCTCTGGGCCTGGGACATGAAGGATGTTCCATGAACAATGATCTTCCATCTATTGGTTCACTCACAGAATGGTTGCAATGACTGGTGTCAGGACAATCCAAAGCAAGAACCAGGAGCTTCTTCAGGGTTTCCCACATGCTTTCAGGGGTCCTAGCACTTGAGACCATTGGCGGCTTCTTAGGCACATTAGCAGGGAACAATATAGGAAATAGAGCAGTTTGAAGTGCTGTGATACGGTGAGCAAGGTCACCATCTGAGAAGCCAGCGTCCCATGTGGGTGCAGGTTTGTGTCCTAGCTGCTCTCCATCCTGGTCCCTGCTCACAGCCTAGGGAAAGCAGTGGAAGATGTGTCTCCTCCCCTGCACCTGTGTAGGAGATCCAGCTGGAAGCCCAGGCTCCTGGCTTCAGCCTTGTCCAGATCAGGATGCTGTGGTCACGTATGGGTTAAGCCACAGAGAGCGCTGCCGCCCCTTCGCTAATTGACTTTAAGGAATATTTTAAAAAGCACCAGAGCATCCGGAATGACAGTTGGTACTCTGGTATGGCAGTACCAGTGTTGCAGGTGGCACTAGGCTGTAGCACTGACTCCAAAAGACATTCACAGAACATTCCACCCCGCAGCTGCAGAACATGCGATCTTTTCTTCAGCGTGTGAAGTCCCAGGCTTCTGGATTCCTTGTGGAGATACCATTTACCAAAGCTAGAAAACCAGTCCTCAAAAGTTGAAAAAAAAAATTGTCTCAAATCTTCTCTGACCCCAGTCCACTGTATTGCCATAAAGCTGGAAATGAACAACACAAAACTCCAGAAATATTGCAAATCTATAGAAACAGAATAACATGCTTCTTAACAAACAATGGCTCATTGAAGGAAAGAGGAAATTTGAAACATTCCTGAAACGAATAAAAATAGAAGCACAACTTATGAAAATATATGGGATACAGTGAAAGCAGTGTTAGCAGGAAAGTTTATAGGAATAAACACCTACATCAAACAAGGATGGAAAAGTATCAAATAAAAGACAGCTCAAGACCTACATTGGTAAAAGGAAAGAAAAAATAAAATTACAGTGGAAGTAAGCAGATAGAAATCTACAAAACTACTAAAGAAGCAGGTTTTTGAAAAGACAAACAAAATTAATTATTAGTCCCCCCCCCCAAAAAAAAACAAGATAAAAGAGAGAAGATTTAAATCAGTGGAATTAGAGATGAGAAAGGAGCTATTCTGACAGATATTGTAGAAATACAAAGAATTGCTATGAGCAACCGTTGTGGCCACTTGGGCAGTGAAATCAGTGGACAGAAGGTCTTTCTCTCTGTCTCTCCTCCTCTCTGTAGATCTGACTTTCCAATAACAAATAAATAATAATAATAGAAATAAAAGCAATACATCACAGCACCAGAATGAGGCTATCACCAGAGGCTTATCTCAGTGGATGCATTTTAAAAATGCCCCCATTATAAACTCTTTAATAATCAGATGTAGAAAACACAGACAGCAACGCAAGGGCTGCATTTGTCAAGCTCACGGCCCATATCAGCTTGGATGGGGAAGAAATGGAAGCCTTTCCGTCAGGATCTGGAGCCACGCAGACTATCTGCTATCACCACTCTTGTTCAACAGAGCTTTGCAAGTTCTGGCAGTACCGTTAGGCCAGAGGAAGGAATGAAAAGTACAAAAATGTCAAGGAGGACAGCAAATTCCTCTTGCTGCTCGTGTCATGGTTCTCCACGTGGGAGAATGAGCAGGCTTCAGCCAGGGGGATCTCGGGCTCCCGGAGCGCTTGTGGAGATCCCAGAGATGAGAGCTGGAGAATCAGCCAACGAATCCTCATCCAAATACTAACGGCGCTCTTCGCAGAGTTAGAACAATCCTAAGCCCAAGCAATCCCGAACAGCCAAAGCGAAGCTGGAGGCGTCGCAGCATCAGATGGGAAACAAGACACAAGTACAACCAAAACCACATGCTACAGAACAGATTAGTAAGCAAGAAATAAATCTGCATGTTTACAACCAACTTATCACTGACAACTGTGTTAAAAAAAAAAAAAAGACACATTCCCTGGATAATGGACAGTCTTCTTAGCAAATGCTGTTGGGAAAATTGGATTACCAGAGGCAAGATTTTGAAAAAAAAAATAACACACACAAAACTCTATCTCACATCTTATACAAAAAGTCAACTCAGAATGCATCAAGAATCTAAATGAAAAGCCTGAAGCTGCTGGAGGAGAGTGGCCAAGCTGGGGACATGGAGGGTTGAGCGGTTACCACAGGGTGGAGCTAGTATTTTCTGTGGGTGGCTGGCCTGAGTCTGGCTGCTCCGCTTCGCATTTGACCATCTGCCAATGTACCTGGAAGAACATGAGAAGATGGTCTGAGTGCTTGAGTCCCTGCCGTCCAACATGTGAGAACCAGATGACGCGCCTGGCTTCTGGCTTCGGCATGGCCCAGCCCTGCTCTTTGTGACCATTTGGGGAATGAATCAGCAGATGGCAGATTCTCTATTTCTAATTCTGTCTTGCAGATACAATAATAAATCTTAGAAATAAAAAAGGCTACTAGAGGAAAACATATGAGAAATACTTCAAGACATTGGCACAGGCAATGGGTTTTTGGAGAAGACCTTAAAGGCACAGTCAATAAAACCAAAAATAGACTAAGGGAATTATATCAAAGTGAGAAGATTCTGGCAGCTAAGGAAATAATTATCACGTTGAAGAGACAACAGGCAGACGAGAGAAAATATTTACACACCGCAGGTTTGATAAAGGATTCACATCCGGAATGTATAAGATGCTCACGAAATTCAAGAACAACAAAATATACAGTTATGAAACAGGCAATGTATTAGAACAGAAAGTTTTGAAAGGAAGGAAGAAATAGAAATGAACAACAGGCTCTTGCAAAAGGGGGCTCGGTCATCAGGGAAATGCAAATGAGATCTCAGAAGGTATCACCATGAGATACCGTGCAAGTCTAGGTGAATGGCGGTTATCCAGAAGTAAAAACAAAGCAAAGCAAATAAATACAAAACAGCACATGCCAACTGAACTTGAACTATGGTTATGCAACAAGGTGGAGGAATCCACCATGGGGGGAGGGGTATGGGAGGGGTGGGGGGAATCCCCAGCGCCTATAAAACTGTACTACATAATACAATGTAAGCAACAATAAAAAAAAAAAAAACAGCACATGCTGGCAATAGTGCGGAGAAAAGGGAACCCTAATATCCTTTTGTTAAGAATGCATACTAATAGAGTCCATATAGAAAATAACGTGAAAATACCTAATAAAAAAAAAAAGCTAAAAGTAGGTTGACCCAGTATTCTACTGTTGGGAATATATCCGGAAGAAATGAAGTCATATCTATACTGCCACCTTTATTTCAGTCCAATTCATAATAACCAAGAGTCAACGTGGGTGTTCATCAACTGCTGACTGGATAAAAACGAGGCAGACATTAAGCACTGTAACACTACTCAGCCATAAAGAATGGAACCCTGACATTTGCAACAAAGTGGACAAAGCTGGGGATCGGTATGCTACATTAAATAGGTCGAAGGAAGACAGAGTCCACATGTTTTCTCTCATAATGGGAATTACAAATTATTAGTCTGGACCTGGTATGATAACCTAGTGGCTAAATCCTCACCTTGCATGCGCCAGGTTCCCATATGGGGGTGCCAGTTCATATCCCAGCTGCCTCCACTTCCCATCCAGTTCTCTGGATGTGGCCTGGGAAAGCAGTAGAGGACGGCCCAAAGCCTTGGGACTCTGCACCCGTGTGGGACACCTAGAAGTTCCTGGTTCCTGGTTTCAGATTGGCGCAGCTCCAGCCATTTGCAGCCACTTGGGGAGTGAACCAACAGATGGAAAATCTTCCTCTCTGTTCTCTCCTCCTCTTTGTATATCTCCCTTTCCTATGGAAAGAAATAAATCTTAAGAAAAATCTCTAGTCTATGAATCATCTATTTAGTACTTTCTATCATCTGTCTTCTAGCAACTTCTTGTCTCTTGCCATCTATTATGTATTTGTTACCTGCTGTGTGTCTGAGGCATCTAGTATCTATTTATTGACATTATCCATCATGTATCTACTATGTACCATGTATCTATATGTACGTATTTATCATCAGTGCACCCAACCATGATGTATATATCTCATCTATTGTCTAACTGCATCATCTATAAGCTGCCACCTATTACACAGCTGTCACTTATTCATCCATCAAGCATTTATTGATATGATTTTTTTCTTTATAAAGAAAAAAAGATTTATTTATTTGAAAATCAGTTACAGAGACAGAGGAGAGGCAGAGAGAGCCAGAGTAAGAGATAAAGGGAGAGAGAGAGAAAGTCTTCCATCTGCTCATTCACTCCCCAAATGTCTTCGGTGGCTGCAGCTGGGCTGGCCCAAAGCCAGGAGCTAGGAGCCAAGAGTTTCTTCCAGGTCTCCCATGTGGGTGCAGGGGTCTAAACACTTGGGGCATCTTCCACTGCTTTCAAGGTGCATTGGTAGGGTGCTGGATGGGAAGTGGATCAGCCAGGACTGGAACTGGCACCTGTTCCAGCATCTGGGATGTCAGTACTGCAGTCGGTTTTAGCCACAATACCAGTCTTTATCACCTTTTCATTCATCATCTATCTATATCATCCAATCTAACTATCTATCCACTATTTAGTCATGCATCATCTATGTAGAAACTGCCTGTCCAGCTGTGTATTATAAGCATGGAAAGACTCACAATGTATATCCAGGCAGCCTCAGAAGCTCATTCCTCTCCCACGTGCTTGGAGGAGCGTTGTGTCTTTTCCAGAGGGCAGACTTTGATGTGCTCACTCTCCTTGCTGTAGTGACAGTAAAACCTCTGCCCTCCTGGCATGTCCCTCTCAGAATGTGCTGACCAATCCCAACTCCGATGACCCAGCAGCACAGAGACCTGAGCCACACGGCTTCAACCTGGAGCAGTGGCCAAGCCCCTCTGTGCTTCTCTTTATCCCACCAAACCCTTTCTCTGGAGTATTTGTCCCTGTTGGGTCCAGGAGGCTCCGCAGAAGCCACAGCTTCTCCTTATCTGGAAAGGAAGGTAGAGATAAGTGTTTGGGTTCCCACTGGGAGCTGGGCAGGAGGGATAAGGCAGGACTCCCAGCATTTCCCTTTGAGTGGTGAGACGCTGGGGCTGGTGGAAAGGGAGGCATGTGAATGGTGTGTACCTCCTGTGTTTGTCTTCCTCAGGGTGGGAGCTTGGTGGAAGGATGCTGCTCTGCCCAGCTGTGCTAACCTTCTAGGACAGGACCCTCAACCCCAACCTGCAGCCAGGCAGGAAAAGTGCCATGATGAAACTCTAAGGTTTGATTGCCACAGCATAAGCTCAGGGGTCTGGTCTGCCTTCGTTCATGGTACTAACAGTGAAAACTGGGGTCACAGCAGTGACCTCCAGGCTAATCCTCTGCTTGTAGTGTGTACAACCTATATATGGGTACCTGTTTGGGTCCTGGCTGTTCCCTTCCTGATCCAACTCCCTACTAATGTGCTTGGGAAAGCAGTAGAGGATAGCCCGAGTCCTTGGGCCCAGGCACAGTCTGGGAGAATTAAAGAGTTGAATCCCAACATTAGTGTGCCCGACATTCTTCCTGCTGTTTCCCGGAGCCTCTCTGCTTGTGTCCCAAGGCTCGGCTTATCCCCACATCTTCTCTAACCCTCTCCCACTTGCAGCACTGAGTTGGGGCACAGGGGCTAGATTCAGGATTTTCCTCTCGGCTCTCCCAGCACCACCATTCTCCCATCCCAGGACTTGCCTGCCTGCTCCAGGCTTTTGCAGAACATTCCCCAGGTGACACATGGCAGATGTGGGAGGAAGGGAGAGTGAAAAGAGGCAGCAATTCATCCAGTCGCCTTATCTTGAGTCACTTCCTGTAGTAAGGCAGAGAAGCCTGGATGTTCCTGGAGCAAAATTATATGAAGGGGAGGAGGAGAAGAGAAGCACCCCTACACTTACAAACTATAAAAATGAAAAATAAATGTCAAAATATTATTCAGTGAAGAAGGGTCCTTTTCCTCTCCTGCCTCTCTCCCTGTTTCCGTGAATGCCTTTAAGTCTAACCCCAACCTAGACACGGCCATTCGTACTCCCAGGCAGAAGGGCCTTGCTTAAGCCGAGGGAGCGACACGCCTTTTACAGTAGAGCTTTGAAGGCTCACTGCGTGCCAGGGGCACGCTGACCAGGGCAGTATCTCAGATACCAACCAGTGAAATCTGGCATAAGAAGGTACCCGCCACCTGAGGCCATGCACAGGCTGGACCGTGCAAGGCGCTGGCTGGAGGCTTTGAACAAATGAACAGAAATGCTATTTCTGCAATTTCTGTAAGAACGAATGGACAGTGCCCTGCTCCCTCCTAGACCTTCACAGCAAAATCCTCCCCGTTTCCATGCCACAATCTGATCGGTGCAGTCCCCACCCTCTAATTCTTGACATTCTTGAAGGGCATCCCCCTCCTGCTTCTGGTACTGGGGAAGGTACCTGCAGCTCTCCTGGAAGCTCCACATAGGTTCAAGGATGCTAATGTATGCGTGTTTACAGCCAGCTCCACTCCACACCCCAACGAGCTGCACAGCCTTGCAAGTTCAAAGTCAACCTTCCAACAATGGGAGCAGAATTGTAATTGAAAGAGGTAAAGCAGGCATGTGGCAGATGTGGTGTGATGGGAGGGGCGGGGGGGCTCCTTATTAAGCAGTCGCTGGAATGACTCTGGTTGTTATAACAGCTTCTTATTGAAATGAGAGTTCGCCTCTTTTCTTTCTTTTTTTTTTTTAATAAAGAGGAAATCGCTCACGTTTGCAGTGTTTTCAGTGACTTGGGATTTCTCTCTCTTTTTTTTAAAAAGACTCCTAACTGATTTATTTTGTTGTACAATATTGCCTAACATTCACAGGTTCATTTGAATAAATTATTCAACAGTATTTGGGGGTGGGGCGTTTAGTGCCACTGCAGCCTGTGCCCTGGGGTCCGTGAACAACACCAGGGAAAGCCAGGCCCTGTGGCTCTTAGCTCATGCACCCCCGCCTTACCCCTCCCCCCAGGCCCCACAGATGCATGGTGGAGCCTCACTGTGGTGGGCAGGGTGGGGATGGCAGAGTCAGCAGGTGGCCCCGCAGTGGGGGACTCTGGTGAGGTCCTCTCCTGGCCCCCACCACAGTCAGCGCATTTGTTGGAGTGTGTTCCAATCCAGACCTAGCAGTAAGACAGGGAGGGATGGTCCCCTGTGGGCTCACACCTGAGGTTCGTGAATGTGACCTCAGCAACGCTGAGAAGCAGGAGAGACTCCTGTGGGCCATGTGATCTGTCCCTGCCTGCCTCCATCCCCGTGAGCATCGGCAGCCACTTAGTGCCAGTGCAAAAAACTCACCCTTATGGAGGTAGAAGGGTACGGGTGATGGTTGAGTTGCAGAACCACCATTGGGCATTGGCCAGTGACCAACTGAGAGGGTCCGTGCAGGTGGCCAGGGTGTCTCCACCCCTGCTGCCCCCGATTCTGGTCTTGCAGGCATTTGAAGGTGACTCTGACTTCTGGCTCATTCTCCAGAGGCCAGCTGGAAAAGGCGCCTTCTCTCTTCCTCCTTGCCAAAGAAGCTGGCTGTCGGTCCTCGGGGGCCCTCCTGCCACAGTCCCCATTCCCCAGCAGCTGTCAATCCTGGGAACGACCCTGCCATCCCTGAGCTCCCCATGGGGGGCTCTTTTCTTAGAATTTTAAAATATTCATAGAACTAATTAAATATAGAGATGTGCTATGGCCCCTAATCTGTGGCTTCTCATCTTCCGTCCCTCCCTACTCCTCCACCACTTGCCTGCCGCCACCCCCCATCTCTTTCCACGGTGCCCAAGTGGGCATTGTTGAGAGTGTCGGGCGAGGCGGGAAGGAGAAAACCACAGGCAGATAAGGGAGAATTGGTATGCGGGGCCGAGGCCGCGGACACCAGGGACTTCTTTTAATCCAGTCCATTAATCAATTTCTCCGTAGAAATTGAATTAACTGTCTTTCATCCAACATCGCTTCCCGGGACTTGGAGACGCTGTGTGCACACAGGAATGGTGATGTGGTCGGTGTGCCTGCTTGCCAAGGTGCACCATCCTGAAGGACCACACAGTCCACCAGGCCGGCCTCAGCCACGCCTGCCCTGACCTGAGCTTCCCCATGAAGCTGCTCGCTCCCTGCCTCTCACTCCCAGCCCCTCCTTTCAGCCTGCACACATTTGCTTGAGAGTGTTGGTCACCCTGAAGGAAGATATTTTTCCCTCTTTAGGTTTGAGTTGCATCCCTTGTGGAATACCCCTGGCCTGCAGACCCCAGCCTCTTTCTTTGACATCAGTAGACCCTGGCCAACCTGGGCAGTCCCTCTGGGCCATGTTGGAAGTACCCGCCTCAGCCTTGGAGAGAAAAATTCAAACGGCTTGTTATTTTTTTTTTTTCTTTTAATGGCTCTATCGAAATTGCAAGTGCCCATGATGTGCACAAAATCTGGAAATGCCATACACTGGAGCCCTCAGATCACACCCGCTCTTGACGATCTGGGTCTCCTGGGCAATGTCCCTCATGAGAAAGTCTTTGTGGCTGAGACAAAAAGGACTTCATCATTCTGGGCCAGTTGTAGGCCATCCCCGCACACACACCTCTTGCCCTTGTTCCACATCCTTGTCTCCAGCTCTGAGCCCTGTAGCACTCTAGCTGACACCTGTCACGGGCTTGCACCTGCTCTCAGCTTTCTTGCAGCTCTGGTTCTTATCCACCTGCATGCCCCTTTGCCTTCCTCCTGGGACAACTTGTTATCACATAAACCATTTCCCCCTTCCCTCCCACATCCACAGAGAACCCTGTGTCCTCTTGTGTCATTGTCCTTGAGAGGTGGGAGGAAGGTCAAACATTATTTTTTGGAACTGGTGCCGCAGCATAACAGGCCAAGTCTTCATTGCTCCACTTCCCATCCGGTTCCCTGCCTATGACCCTGGAAGCAGCAGAGGATGGCCTAAAGCCTTAGAACCCTGTACCTATGTGGGAGACCCAGAAGAAGCTCCCGGCTTCAGATTGACTCAACTTTGCCCATTGTAACCATTTGGGGAGTGAAGCAAAGAATGGAAGATCCTTCTCTCTCTCTTTTTGTGTCTCCTCACTGAGCAACTCAGCTTTCCAAGTAAAGATTTAAGAAAGTTAAAATTACTTTGTAAAAATTGTCTCCAATACACATCAGGTAAGGATTACATATCAGAAGACAACATCCATTGTGGGATATTTCAATCAACCATTGTCAGCTTTTGATCCAGTAGATTAAAGCAACAAGAGCCTAGATGATTTGAATGACATGTAAATAGCTTTGATTTTAATTAGCATTGTTAAACCTTATGCTCCAAAGGCTAACATTGTATCATTGTTAAATAGATTATGTCTCATTTGCTTTTATCATCGACAATGTCAAAATTTGCCAACATCCCGTTTTTGGAGCTAACAGTCAGATTTTAATTAGAGTATTAGATGCATCAAAGTGCTTTTTTTTAAAAAAAAAAAAGGAAAAACTTTGCATTGCTAATTATTTAAGGTCAAAACCAAAAAGAATACTCCGCAGCGGGCAGCTTGATTTTCCTTGCCCCTTGCCTCTCCCTCATCGTGTGGAGCAAATCTCTGTCTTTGTTTACTAATTTTATAATTATATCGAAAGGAAGCTACTGAGTCCTACTTGCCCCAAGTTTCAGTATTTATCAGCAGGCTTAACTAGTCCCACTGTCTCCTGAGACTCCGCTCTTCTTGATGGCTGCAACCTGGGCACTGTTTTGAACGATCTTGGTAGAAAGGTGACCAAGAACTCCTTCTAAACTTGGAAAACTGAAAAGCTGAGTTTCCACTAGTCTTTCTGGATAAATAATTGGATCACTTGCCCTTTCATCCTGCGCTGTCTTTTTGTGTCTGGAGACGGTGATCCAAGTCCTTTCAGGGGTCTTGAATGAAGGCGGAGCATCACTTAACTGTTAGATTTCCCTAAGCAGTCTCTCCGTGTTTGGTCCACATGGGCAAAATTGGCCCATATTTTTATTGTTTGCCTCAAGTGTGCATTCCTCGGTTTGTCTCTGTTCCCTGTAGTGAGCCTGGTTGGTAAGACACACTCTTCCCTGAGAACTGCGGCTATTCTAGGTCAGAGAATATCGTTCCAGTTTCGTTTCACTCAATGATTCCCTAACAGGTATGTATAGAACACTGTGCGCCAGGCATTGCTCCCCGCACTCGGGACAGACGCGTCAATTGATAGAACAGAATTCTTTACCTTTGTGGAGCTGGCTTCTGGATTGGAGATTAAAAATAAGAAAATTTAAAAAAATTGTAAATATATATATATATATTTCTACAGTTTTCTTTCTCCTTAGGGAGAATGGAGAAAGCTAAAGTGGAAGTTAGCGAGCGTTGAAGAGAGCTGCGTTCAGGAGAGGAATGAACAGGTGACAGTTGAGTGAAGGAGCAAGTGAAGTGAAGGGAGGAATCACTGAAGATCCCGCGGGGAGGGGAGAGTTTGGAAAGACAGGCAACTGCAGAGGGCTGTGAGGCAGGAGTGTGCTGGGCTTGATCCGAGGCAGAGAAGCTGCAATGGGACCACAGCAGGGGCTCAATGGAGAGAGTGGCAGGAAATGAGTTTAGTGATGCAACAAGAACTGCCTTTGCTCTGTGTGTTGTTGCCAAACAAAACCCTAAGATGGTTGGAAGCATTGTATAGAACCTCCCTAACTGGGTCTGCTCACCTATCTGTTTGCTGTCTCCTTTCCTCCTGGCTAACAGGAATGAGATGACCTATAGATCTAGTGCTGGGAATACCTATGGGGGTGGCTATACAGGTTGGACATGTGTCATAATGCCTGGGCCAGCTTCAAGTAGTTCAAGTCAGCATTTCCCTTTGCCCTTGGCCAAAAGGCCATCAGCCCACCTGTACCCCCGGAGGAGGCAGCCAGCTCTGGGTTGAGCAAGAGATCCCCATCGGATCCCCACGGCTGGCAGCACTCAGGCATGGAGGATGCATTGAAGCTGCCATTCCCGGTGCGGAGCCTCAAGGCTAATAGGCATTGCATATTCAATATTTTCATTTATGGCTCATCAGCGCAGGGCTCATCCCGACTTCCAAGCCACGCAGAACACCTGGATCACAATGCGTCTTCGCTCACAAAAATTTCCCAGGTAATTAGGTTTATGGAGGGCTGCCATTTGGCACGTCTCTACCCCAGGTTCCCAAGCCCTCCTGGGGACAGATATCTGAAGCGGCAGAAAAGACATCTCAGTGTGTGATTGCACTGAGAAGCTAAATGAACATAAAATAGTCGATAGGAGAACTCTCCAGTGCTGTACGCACAGGCTGTGTCGGGCAGCGGAATTCCTGGACTGTGCCCAGCCGCTGGCGCTCTCTATACTGCATCCCCAGGAGGCCACAGGGGATCTCCAGGTGGAGCACAGAACAGGGAGCATGCGTCTCCTGACAAACCCGCTCCTGCTGGTGCCGGGTGGGAGCTTACTCAGCTCTGCTTTTGGCCCAGACCTCAGGGGCAGAGACCCTCTCTGGAGCAGCAGGTGACCGGATCTCGGAGTGGTCCTCCCTGCCCACTGTTAGCAGGTGTGTGGACTATGGAAGTCACAGGGCTTCACTGGCTTCTCTGGTAGCTGCCTTCCCTCAACTCCCATCTCTCCCTCTCTCTCTCCCCAACTCCCATTTTTGTTGTTGCTGCTGTCCAAAGGGTGTTCTGATTCTCCAGTAGCCTGTCAGGACTCACAGCATTGCAGAACTTTCAACTGCAGGACCTGCACCATCACATAGGGAGGAGGATGGAGGAGTTTCTGGTGCTTCACCCAATTCAGGAAGCCAGTAAGTGGCTGTCTTATCCCCAGAGTCTCACCCACACCAACCCAGAGCGGCTCCTGGCACCACGAAGAGGTGGGGAATCTGAGAGGTGAATGGAAATCAAAGACGGCTAGAAACGTGGAATCCTTCTGTGGTAGTAAGAGAGGACATAGTGGGGCAAAGTGGCTCAGGGGCATCTTGCCACCTGTGTTCCCAGATAGGAGACTCTCTTTGCCCCAGAGATGGCCATCGACTGTCATTGGTTGAAACAGGGGTTTTGCTGTTGGCCATTTCCCACCTCTTTCTGCTTCATTCCAGACCTTCTTCTGGGCCATCAAAGAAGATCCACTTACAGCTGTAAAGGCTTGCCTTATGCCTTCTTCCTTTTCTAAGATTGTTGCTATTTACTTGAAAGAGTGACGGAGACAGACACGGAGATCTTCTGTCTGTTGGTTCACTACCTAAATAACTATAACAGCCGTGACTGGGTCTGCTGGAAGCCAGAGGCCAGGAGCTTCATCTGGGTCTCCTCTACAGGCAGCAGGGGCCCAAGCACTTGGGCCATCTTCTGCTGTTATCTCGAGTGTGATAGCAGGGAGCTGGGCCAGAAGCAGAGCAGCCCAACTAGAATGGGCATTCCAATGTGGGATGCTGGTGTCGAAACACAGATGATGGCTCACCCTGCTGTGCCTGACAAAGCCTGTACCTGCTGTCTCTTCTGACACTGTGCAGCAGCACAACTCCCATAAGCAGTGTTTAAACTCCCGGGAAAAATCCAGAGCGTGTCTTTACCACAGCACTTGGCAACCCATGTTGAAGTGTCGATCTTCCTATCTGCTTGCAAGACTGATCTACTTGGGGGAGAACGATCTTCTTCTGGAGCTC
Source organism: Ochotona curzoniae (assembly GCF_017591425.1). NCBI lineage: Eukaryota > Metazoa > Chordata > Mammalia > Lagomorpha > Ochotonidae > Ochotona > Ochotona curzoniae. The sequence continues at coordinate 5,992,215 of NW_024465322.1, forward strand.
CGTGGGGGTACCCGAAAATACAGCTGTGTGATTGAGCAGGGCTATGGGGCCCGTGGGCCAGGGCAGATGCAGCTCTGCAGGCTGGGCCCGGGGCTCCCTGCCAAAGCTTCCCCTGTGTGCTGCAATGGCTGTGCAGGAGAGGAGCCATCCTCTCCACCTCTGCAGCCCTCTGCTGCTTTCTGATGGCAAACACGGATGGGCACAGCTTCCTTCCAACCACCCCCATGCCCGTCCCCTCGACCTCTTCCAGGCGCCCGCCCGCCCTTTTATCACAGTTGCATTAAGTCATCTCGCTACATTCAGCGCCACCCGATTGACTGAAGCTTTCACAAGCAATTGCTTTTATCTGAAATTTGAAGAACCCACTTTGGCAACAATTTTTATTCCAGCTGCGCGTTTGCAAGGCTATTAACTGTACTTTGTCCTCCAAAACGGGGCCGAGCCCTTCCCCGGGGGTTGAATGCTCTTGGTTGGCAAGTCCAGTTCTGGAACGGCAGTATCCTCTCTCCCTTCCTGTCTCCCATCCGAGCCCAAGACAGTGGATGCCCACCCCTCCAGCTCCCCGTCCTATACTGGCCTGCACGTGCCAGTTGGCACTGGCTCCCCAGGGGAGTGAGAAACCCAAGAGGCTCTACAGCAAGCAATGTCCCTGAGGGCACATGCCATGGGATGACTCCAGTCCTTGGACAAAGGTAGATTTCAAAGTCAGTCACCACCCTCACTGAACCTGATTGGCTGTGTTGGCAGGTAGCCTGTGTACCTTCCGAGGGCTCCAGAGCCATGGGGCTGATAAATACCAATCCCTGGAGAGTTGCTGCACATCTTGACTATGGTCTGGGCTTCTTTAGCTTTAGCCAGAAGTGCATAGGGTGGAAGTGATGAGAGGTTGAGTCTTGAAAGAGCCATGGGTTCCTGCTGGCTGGCTGGCTGGCTGGCTTTGCCATGGAAGAGTTTGCTCTTAGCAGCTTTACTGCACCGGTCTGGGTCCCAGGGTGAAGAGAAATAGAGTAGAGCTGAGTATGATGCGAGGCCTAAGCTGTGTCTGGTGGATCGGCAGCTTCAAGCAGAGACACTTGAAGTCATCAGATGACTGAGTGTTGCCCAGAGCTAGGCTGGCCTTTGACACAACAGGAACTGAGCAATGGCCAAGTGTGTCCTTGTTGCTGCTCAAGGTGCCCTTCCAAACTCTCTTTTCCTTAGGTACAGGTGTATTTCTGCTGGAATATTAGCAAAGAGAGAAAAAAAATAGATTAATGATAGCACCACTTACACAATGCCCACCATGCCCTAAGTTCTAAGAACGTGCAGGCATTGTGTCACTTAATCTTCGCAGCAAGGCCTGTAGGTAAGGTGTCATTATCTTCCCCAGCTTTTAGAGGAGCAAATAGTGGGCTGCAGAATCTCAGGGACTTGCCCAAATTTGCACAGCTGGGATGAGCACGCAGTGCGGTGAGGATACGAACGCAATCCGTCTAACTGCAGAGTCCAGAGCTTGGGCTGCTTTTCAGGGACCCAGCCAGGATGTGTGTCATCCTCTCATTGAGCCCAAGTCTGAGCCAGCGTTTGCTGTGTTTGCAGGAGCAGGCTTTTCAAGCCTGGGCTCTAGGAGTGGATGGGCAGGTGGGCTCTGCTCTTGTTGGAACCATTTCACACTTTGTGGGGCAGTTGGAGGAATCACAGGTGGCAAGGTGGGTGTCCTTGTTTCTGAGATGACATTGCTGAGGCAAGACTAAAGTTAAGATCAAGGTGGTGTTTCTTCTCCCCTTCCCTCCTCTCCCCTTCTTTTCTCCCCTCTCCCCTTCCTTCTTCTCCCTTCCCTCCCTTCCCTTCTCTCCCTCCCCTCCCTTCCTCTCCTTTTCCATCCCCTCTCTTCTTTTCCACCCCCCTCCTCTCCCCCTTTTCCCTTCCACTCCCCTTTACCCCCTCCTCTTCCCTCCTCTCCTTTCCACCCCTTCCTCTCCCTCTCCCTTCCTCCTCCTCTCCTCCCCTTCTTCCTCCCTCCTTTCCCTTCCTCTCCCTTCCCTTCCCTTATCTCCACTCCCCTCCCTTCCATTCCCCCTTCTCTCCCACAATTTGTTCAGCAGCATCAATTCATCTGAACATGCTAATTTCTAAGATAAGCATCATGGAGTGGATGCAAAAGCCAATATGCTTCAATTAGAACTACCTCCTGTTTGCAAACTTGGTAACTGGAGCCTGTGGTTTGCATTCCTTTTTCCTTTGTGAGGCCACAATTTAATAATGTACCCACCCCTATCTAAGTCAGGCCCCTGCTCTCCCATCCCAACTAACCCAAGTTCGAGGTGCTTGGATGTGAGGAGGGGGTGGTCTCCATGGCAAACGCACATCTCAACCTGGGAAAGAAAGGAGTGTTGTAGAAGGACAGGAAGCGTGTGACATGCAAGAGAAAGAGGAAGAGTCAATTGCCCAAGACATGAAACAAAGGGCATTGCATACATTGCAGCCTAATCTTACTAAACAAGGCCGATGTGGCTGCTTTAATAGGCTCCAGAAAGCCAAAAGGATCTGAAGGGAGCAGGTCCTGGTAACAAATGAGATGCAGATTTGGAAAGAGAAGCAGTCAGTAGTTTTTCCTGGAAGGATGGAAGAGGAGCTTTAAAAAAAGAAAAATTACATTGAAATTGAAGAAGCCCAGCCCAGGCTAAGTCCAGAGCAGAGGCCACCCCTCCACCCACTTGCCACCCAGGAACTCCTGGCACCTGTGTGGGAGCTACCCGGCCCTGGCTGCAAAAGCTTGCCAACCTCCAACTCTGGAAGGGCTCAACAAAGCCTCCATAGAGCCCCATGAGTGAGGAGAAAGCTGAGGTCAGACACAATAAGATGTCTCCCTTCAGCTGCCAAGTCGAGGCTCTCCCAGGAGCAGAGATGAGTGGGAATGCTGGGGTGGGAGATGAGAAGTTTTGGTTCCAGAATAACAAAGGTGCAAGTTCGGTGGACTAAGAAGTGTGTGTGTGTGCTGGAGCTGGACAGTTTCACAGGGATGGACCCTGTGGTCATGGAGCTTGAGGGATGGGCTTTTCAAAGACCTCCACCTTTAGCCCTGGGCATGACCAGTAACACTTGCTGTGGTGTGGGTATTCTTTGGGATGTTGACTATTTTCGGAAGAGCCTTGTGTTACAGGCTGGGTCCCCCAAAACTTAAGAGGGTGGAAATAGAACAGTTGTGGATTTGGAGGTGAGGCCTTGCAGAGGTGCTTCAGCATGGACTCAGCTGTGGCTGTTGTTGGTCAGTGCATGGAAGATTCTCTCTCTCCATGTGCCTTTCAAATAAAATATGTCTATATCCGTGGAAAATGCTTAAGATGATCAAACACTGCGGGCTTTCAAACTTTTTACACTAATATATGCTTATTTTTAATGCAGTTTTCCCACAAACTTTCTGAAGCACTGTCATATGACTTAAAAAGAGAAGGAAGGTAGATGGTGCTGTGGCATAGAAGGTCAAGCCTCCCAATGTCAAACAATCCTTCCATAGGAAGCCCAGTTTGCATCCCGGCTGCTCTGTTTCCAATCCAGCTTGAGTAATTCTCTGATAACGCACTTAAGAGTGCAGCAGAAGACCCAAGTGCTTGAGTTCCCGCTAATCATTTGGAGACCTTGGGTGGATTTGCTGGTTCCTGGCTTCTGTTGTAGCCATGTGGGAAATGAGCCATCTGATGAAAGATTCTCTCTGTGTGTTTTACCATAGCTACCTTTTGATTAAATAAAGTTTTAAACAATGAGAGAGAGAGAGAATAGAGAGAGAGAATAGAGAGAGAACGGATCACATGCCTGATAAGCCAGTGTGGAGGAAATAGGAAGTTGAGCAGAGTTCCGGGACTTGAGCAGAGCAGCCATGAATTCATTGAATGTGACTTGGGGGCAACATGGGAAGCACTTGTGACCTTGTGACTCCTGCACTGGTGTGGCCAGGGGACTGCCAGAAGAAGTTCCTTCTTGTGGGGTGGACGACGTGGGATCTGAGAAAGCAGGGGAATTAGGGGACCTCCCAAGTATAGTCTCCCACGAGTGCCTGCTCCCCAGGCAGGGCAATGGAAAAACCCTCAGCCACCCAGCCAAGTCCTGATACAGCAAGCAAACTGTTGTGTTTTCAGCTTGTTCCCTTTGTGCATGCCAAACTTCAAGCAAAAGGAGAGGGTGAAAGTGTTGAAACTGTGAAGGCACGAAATACTGTGGCCTCTGTGTGAACTCATAGGCTCATGAGTGCATCTTGGCCTTAAACCCATCCATCAAACAAGCAACCAAGCACCAAGCAGGGATGGTTTTCAGCAGCAGCAACTGCAGATCAGGTTAGGTTTAACTAGTCATGGAGGGTCTCCCAGGGGCTATATCAGTGTCTTCTGGAATCTGAAACCCAGACCTTGGGGTCTGTGCACACACTACTCCCCTGGACAGAACACCTTGTGCATAGCACACTGGAGCCCTGGGGCAGTGGTGGGGGGAGCCAGCCCTCCTTCCTAATAACTTTCCCTTGACTTGACTGCTGTTAGGAGCAGTTGTAAGACGGCTGGGAATTGGTCTTCGGCCTGTGAGAGCAAAACCTCCCCACCACGGGTTTTATTTGCTGGAAATAAATTAATTGCACAGCCCTGGGTAGAATGGGGAAGAGCAGAGAGAGAAAGAAAGCAAGTGAGAGAGAAGCAGAGAGCCAGGTGCTCTGGGGCAGGAGGCAGAAGGGGTGGCATAGATGGCTTGGAAGTACAGGGAAGTGTTGCAGTAATTACAATGGATTCATAGCTCCGATGAACTTGATGATCACCCCAAGACCGCAGGTGCATCCATGCTGTTGAGGGCTGTTCAAAGCACCTGCTATATCAGGAAACAGGGCATGTTGATGGTGTATGTCTCCCTAGGAACCTACACCCTCCCCTGGGCCGGGCTGTGGCCTCATCTGATTGCACATCACTTGGCACACACCAGTATCTGCCCTGGGAGTGTCGGTACAGCTCTGCAACACAAACCTGACATTCAAGTCTGCCGTACTTACACAGCCTCTGGGTAAGGAATAAGATGGCCTTTCTCCTGTGTGACAGGCTAGAAGGATAAGGAAAGCATCTGTGTTCGGAGCTAAGGATGGGCATGAGGGATCTGACGCACAATCAATGCTATTTCTTAGCCTTGGTTTTCTGTCTCTGTGTGAGGGCTGGGGCCGTAGCTATTCACTGCATGAGAAGGCACTCAGGATGGGGTGTTCTACCTGTCCCCACTTCCCTGCCAGAAACCTACTCTCTGGTGGTCCATCGCTGGCCTTCCTGGGTGGGCTGCAGCGAGGGAGGACAGTTTCAGGGTACAGGCAGGGGCACAGGAGAAACAAGGTGTGGTCCAGCTTCCCTTCAATCAATGGCTCTAGTCCAGGGATTGGGAGTCTTTCTTACGTTTGAGTTCAGCAGCTCGCTGATCCAGGGGATGGGTGGATTATGGGGGTCGTGGTGTCTTGATGACGATTAGAGGCCTGGGAGGTGGTGGATATGAGTCTGTGTAGCCCCTGGAGTGGATCTCACGTTCTCCGTGTCGCGTATGTGTGTGTGTGTGCGTGTGTGTGCGTGTTGGGTTGCATATTTCTGGGGTGACTATGAAGTGTTTTCACTGGGACCTCAATGAAGAGATCTCCGCTCTCTTTGACATCTGCTGTGAGTGGGGTGGGGTCCACGGCCTGACTTTTTAATCTAGAGGAGTGTCTGAAAGACAGGCATGAATACGATGCCTGGAGTGATAAAGCTTATATGAAACGTGAAGAGAACACACACACACACACACACACAAGCACACACACACACACACAGGCAAAGTTCAGCCACAGAGTGGCCCAGGAAGGGAAAATGAAAAAGGATGGGAGAGGGATGCAGAGAGAGAGAGAGAGAGATGGTACCTCAGGACCGTGTCTTATCCTGTCTGCAGGGGTGGGGAGTGGGGACAAAGTAAGGTCCTCCTTATGAGCTTAGGGGGTGGGGGGAGTGGCTATGTGGTACTGCCTCCTCCCTGGTTCCAGGTGAGGGAGATATAGCTTGAGAAAAGGGTCATTTGAGTGACAGGTGGGCAGGTTTGATGTATAGGGCGGGGAGTGGGATGGGATGAATTCTAGCTCCTGGCTCTAATCTAGCCACCTGCCTTATCCCATATCATTCCGAGCCTTTTCCTCCCCTCCCCAGGTCAGGATCTTGGTCCATCCCAGGTGAAATTTCTTTTAAAATAAAATATTTACTTACTTTTATTTGAAAGACAGTTTTACAGAGAGAAGGAAAGAGATCGTCCATGTGCTTGTTCACTCCCAAAATGTCTGCAATAGAGAGAGGTGAGTTTCAGAACCAGGGTCTTCTCTGGGTCTCCCATGTGGGTACAGGGATCTAAGGTGATACTCTGCTGCTTTCCCAGGCCGTAAGCAGGGAGCTGGATGAGAAGTGGAGCAGCCGGGACCGGATGTCCAGGAGGGGTGCTAGACCTGCAGGCTGAGGGTTAGACTGCTATGACACTGCTACTCCTCCAGGTAAAATTTCATCTCTTCAGCTGGGTTTGTATTCATCTCTTCGGATCCTTATTCTCACCTTACTTTTGCCATTGTTGGTGGTCTCTCTGATTTCCTGACCTGGCTCTCTACCCCAGCGCTGAGCTAACCTTTCCACCACTGCAGAGGCCAATCCCCATATGCAGCCACCGTCTGACGTGGATTTTAATACCATTTGAAATGTGAGAACAGCTTGGGAAAGCCATCTTAACTGCCACATCTCTATATTTCCAGAGAACTGTGATGCTTATGGAAGTGGATGCTTAGAGATTGGCTGCTGGGTCCCCAGACTCGGGCTTTCTCTTTTGTTCTTGGACCTTTTTCCTCCTCATTCTCTGTGAGCCTCTGGTTGCTTTAGACACATGCAACATCAGGTCTGGAAAGCTTGTTGTGGAGTGAGGAAATGAACACACACCTGCCACATCCAACTTGTCCAAATCTCGCAAATGAGCTCCGGCTTTCTCCGGGCATTATTAATAACCGTCCTTTTGTTTCAAGACCGTTTTCATTTAATTTTTCAAGGCTCTTCCTTGATCTCATGAGAACCCTGTCGGGGAGTTATCAGACAGGATGGCCCTCAGGAAAGAACCTCACTACACAGCAGGGGTGGGTTACATAGCCGAACAAATATCATTTTCCAAGGGATGACATGAGCATGCGTAGTAATTAGATCTGAGTTGGTTGAACACAGTGGCAAAACCCAGTGGCTTTGGAACTGGGCAGACCTGTGCTTTTGTTGACTAGCTGTGTTCCAGGGGTCCTGGATGGGAAGATTCTGAGCCTCTGCTTCCTTGAGCTTACAATCAGCAGTGACAGTTACAATCAGCAGAGAGCTTACAATCTGCTGTCCAGGGTTGTCAGGGAGACGGAAGGAGCACGTGCACTTGGAGCCTGACACATGCTGTGGTACTCAGACTTGGTAGCCGCCATTACTTTGGAAATGTTAAGGCTAAGAAGGACGCTTAGCACCGGCAGCCACGAGGTTTTGCACCTGCCTCTCGCCCACCAGTTAGTCGAATGTGCTGAGACAAACACTGTGAGAGAAAAAAGATGACAAACACAGAGTCCCCTTCTCCCCCTGCCCTACTTCCAGTTCAATTGGCAGATCCATGTTTTGGAGCCCGGAGAAAGTTTTCTGAGAGTCCCAGATGTCTAGGAGCAGCAGTAGGGCGAGCAGCACCCTGACACTGAGTGGTTTTCCAGGTTCTAGAACCTTCAGAGTTAAGGCTTTACTTGGGACAAGCCGTAACGACAACTAACCTAGGGAATTTTAAGACAAGAGGCTGGCCACTGGCTTCCTACTGGACAGGCAGCTTTTTTCCTTACAGGACAAGGCATATATTCTTGATATTTTCCACTTGGGTTCTATCACACCCTCTGCCTGCCTCAACTTGGAGACCATCTTCGGATGCTTGTCAAGTCCATATTAAGGGGAGGCCCACTGTGTGCTCAGTGGTGGGAACCGAAGGACTAGGAGGACTTAAACCTGCCTATCAGATAGTTCCTGCATTGCATACGGGCCCCATGGAAGTGAGCAATAGTAACAAATGTTGGTGGGAGTCTGTTGGTGGGTTACATCAGGCTGAAAATCCCTGGAGATGTAGGGGAAAGACAGGGTGTAGGGCTTTGTGTCAAAAGCCTGGTGACACGCCACACCTTGTACCAAGTAGTCAGAGACACAAGGATGGTGACTCCAGCATCTATAACTGGACCAAAACAGCAAAAACAATCCATTAGGACAAAAAAAAAAAAGACTAAAGCCTTAACTATAGATACTCTTTGGGTCAGTAACATGAAAAGGCACAAAATTTTAGTAACCAGGGCCAGCACGGTAGCCTAGCAAGTCAACCTTCTACCTGGAGCACAGGCATCCCATAGGGCCTCCGATTCGCGTCCCAGCTGCTCTGCTTTCTATCTAGTTCCCTGTTTGGCCTGGGAAAGCAGTGGGGGATGGCCCGAGGTCTTGGGATTCTGAACCCGCATGGGAGATTTGAATGCAGTTTCTGGCTCCCAGTTTCGCATTGGCTCAACTCTGGCCATTTAAGGAGTGAATCAGTGGCTGAAAGATCTTTGTCTCCCCCCAACAATAATCATTCCTGACAGATCATGATGGTGAGCCCTGAGCAGAGTGATACGAAGGAAACAGCAGGTGGAACGTCCTTACTCCACAGAAGGCTGAATACACAGACACACCGTGTGCGAGAATGACACGTGCCGACTGCTCCCATGACCCCATGAGTTAGCTTTGCTCTCCTGGGTGTAGACAAACTCAAAGGAGTTCCTGTGGGTCTTGAAACAGAGAATGCTCACAGGTACAAGCCAGAGGCAGCTCTGATGTGGACTGATGGTGTGCTGAAACAAATACTTCCGACAGAGCGATGCCACGGAATGCCACGGAATGCCACTCAGCCACCACGGAGGTGATGTTATCAAACAGAATCCCGGGGGGGAGACATGGTAAGACTCATGCTCCTTTTCCTAGCAAGCTCAAAGTCAGCAGCATGCACCTACAGCTTTAGACCTAAGGAGAGCTGGGAACCCAATGGGGAGACAGGGCAGCACTTCCTGAAATGGCACACTTCCTGGGTGGCACTGGTGGTCACCCGAATGAGCTCACTGGGTGGCAACTTACCAAAGAGAACCCTTGCAGTGTGATAGCTTCCCTGGACTCTTCAGTGAATGCATCCATCTGAAATATAGGTGCCATGCTTTGCCTGGTACCTTTCCTTCACATTCAAGGTCACTGTACAACCACAGGCTCCAGGCTCCCGAGAGACAGGCATGCTACCATGCTACCCAGAGTTACGGGGCCTAAGGAAGGGGTCTGTCCACACCTTCTTCATGGGTTCCTTGCTGTGAGCTGCATGCCTTACACCTGCCACATCCCCCTTTTGGGATGAAGTTTCCCACATGCAGTAGGGGTGATTGGCCCCTTCCAGCCCCCCGCCAACTGTAGCTTCCTCTCTAAGGGACATGGACATGTTTTCTGTATGTTCTAGGCTCCAGACTGTCCCAATTCATTTGTTCTAGAACTTCCAATGTGCTAGCTCTTGTCATTCTCCTTCCTTCATCCAAGCCAGCCATTCCACCCCCTTTGCGGACAACTTAGTCCATCCCCTCTTTGTCCTTGGGTTTTTCAAGACAACCCATTTGGGCTGAGTCCTATGTGGTGACAACTTGTCAGAACAGCTCAGGCCTAAGTTCTGTGGTGTGATTTAAGCAAAAAAAAAAAAATTTTGACTGGGGAAATTAGATGGAGGTGATTGCAGCTAAAGTGCCTTTTATTGAGGCTTTTGGAAACTGTAAATGTCATCAGTCTTGTCAAAACCAGACATGGGAGAAAAATAACAGGACCAGAGGCGGGCCAGGACACACGCTGGGGCTGCACTAACTTAGAATTAGCTTTCCTATTTGTCGCGATTTTTCCCTTGTAGGTAGTGCAGTGCAAGAGGGAGGAGAAGAGAATGGAAGTGGGAGGGGAAGAAGGGGCGCGTTGGGAGCCCGGGTGAAAGACACGAAACCTGAGCGTGGTGTTGTTTGTTTTTCATTCCTCTGGAGTGTTGACAAAATCTCCGTGACTCCTGGGCCTCTGAGACAAGAACCATGGAAGGCTGAAAGTCTCAGCTGAAACCTGCAGCTGGCGTCAGAGGCAAGAGACCAGGCTGCGCTGGTAAAGGATGCTTGGCACTCTGGTTGTCGTCAGAACAATCTTCTGGCACGGTCTCCCTGGTTTCAACCATGCCTCAGAAGCAAGTCCGAAGTGGACAGAGGCAGCTCGCCCTTCCGAGACTGCTAGAGTTCCTGGGAGCATCACCAGGATGACCGTGGTGCAAGCTTGTCCCAGGAGGTGGCTGGGAATCCAGCACTAGGAGCCTGAGGGAGCAGCAGTGTGGATCTGTGACTGCAGGGAACTCAACCTGTGGGAGAGGGCTGAAAGCTGTTCAAAATGCCTAGAGCAATGGATGCACGGGAAAGAGGTGACAACTGGCTTGCAGAATTTCAAGTGGAGACTGGGATTGTACACGCCAGCCCAGGATCAGACCATGGACCCCAGGCACCAATGTCTGGACTAGGGATAATAGCAGGTGGCCACTCGGTAGGTCAGGGAAGGGAAATCCAACTCCTTGATCCTGAACCAGGGATGGTAAAGAAAACCCAGCAAACCTCATCCTCGGTAACAGGGCTCCTGGGTGATTTTTAACAGCGCAAGTTGGAGCCTAGTCTCAGAGGGGTAGAAGTTTCAAGGTTAGAGAAGTTTCAAGGTTAGAGAAGTTCTCCAAGATTGTGATTGAAGGGTCCGCAGGTCCTCCTCCCTGGGATAAAATTAATCCTCATTTGTTACAGGGGATGGGGCCGCACTGTGGAGTTGAGGGCAGGAGGTTGGAGTGCTGTCCGTTCAGTGCCCTCTGGCTTGGAGGTGAGAGAGGGCAGATTGTTGGATGCTGTAGGGTTTGTGAACGAGACAGCTTTCATGCCCAGATGCGTCCACTCCCTTACTGGTTCTTCAGAATCGTGCCCAGGAAGATGGCAACACAAGTGAGAGAATCCAAAAACCAAAAATGTGAATTCCAAATTGGTCTGGAGTAGGAAGCTTTCTGAGTACAAGTGGAACATCCTATACCTACTGGTCTGACCTATCGTGACAGGGTCCAGGCAGAATGCATCGGCACCTGAAGATGTGTACGCAAGGTGTGCATAGAGTATAAGTGAAGTTCATGGGTAGACTGGGGACCTGACCTCATGATCTCTTCCCACATCTATGCAAGTGTTCCAACACTGAAAATTCTGAAATCCAAAATGCTCCTGGCTACATGCATTTTGAATAGCGATACCCGACCCGGGGTCTGAAAACGGCATCAACATTTCACATTGGCATCCAATTATAGGAGCTGCACACTCCTTTGGAGGATTTGCTTTCCTCTGCAGGAAAGAGAAGGAAGATAATTCCCAAAACGTGAGAGCCTCGTCATCTCTGCTGGGTGTGCACCTGCCTGAGCTTGTTCACTCACAACTCTTTATGACTTCTGGTTTAGTAGCTGTGCTCCCAGATTCCCTGATAAGGCTGGAGACATGAGGCCATGTACAAAGGCCAAATGCTACCCACATCCCCAGATCCCACAGTCCCCTATTGTCACTCCCAGCAGCAGAGGAAGGGGTGTGGCTGGGGCACCTCTCTTGTCCCAGCACCCAGTCAGCACGGCTCACTTGCATGTCATTTCCTTGACCAGCCTTCCCTGGACTCCCTGATCCCTGGTCAGACTCCAGCACCACCCCATAACCTCATCCTAGTTCCAAATCAGGTTTGCAAAACGTTGGGCTTTACCAGCCAAATCCTGGTACCCTTTCCTCCTCTGCCCTCTTGTTTCATTCCTACGTTTTCCCGCCAACACACACACACACACACACACACACACACACACACACACACACACACACACACATGCATGCACTCAGCTTTGGGAATGTGGTGTCTAATTTGTGAGGGCCAGAGGCCGTGGCTTTGTTATTTGTGATTAATTTTACCCTGCAATTGAACAACTAAGATAGATGGGAAGTGGCAGCTTGGTTCCCGGGTCCCGTGACCTCAGACTGACAGAAGAATGTACTCCAGGACATGCTAGGTGCTAATTGCTATAACTGAATTATCTCACTCCTCCACTCTTGGGGAGGCATAGGTTAGTTGAAACAATGCATGATCTTTTGTTGTAGATGCACCCTGAAGCTGAAGATAGACTCAACCTTTACTCCTTGCAGAGGAAATATATCATCAGGTAAATGCTGTATAAATTGAGCATAATGGCTCAATTTGCTAATCCTCCCCTTGTAAGCACCAGGATCCCATATGGGTTCTGGTTCGTGTCCTGGATGCTCCACTTCCCATCCAGCTCCCTGCCTGTAGCCTGGGAAAGCAGTCGAGGACAGCCCAAAGCCTTGGTACCCTGTACCCACGTGGGAGACCTGGAAGAAGCTCCTGGCTCCTGGCTTTGGATTGGCTCAGTTCTGGCTATTGTGGCAACTTGGGGAGTGAGCCAACAGATGGAAGATTTTTTCTCTGTCTCTTATTTTTTTCTGTTGATCTGCCTTTCTAATAAAAATGAGCAAATCTTTAACAAGAGAGTATGGGGTTAGGGGGAGACAAACAGAAGGATCTGAAATAGTTAGGACTGGGTCAGGCCATATCCAGGAGCAAGGAGTTTCAGTTGGGTCTCTCCTAGGGATGGCAGGAACTCAGGAACTTGGGCCGTCCTCTGCTACTTTCTAGCTGTGCCAGCAAGGAGCTGGTCTAGAGGTGGGGCCGCCAGGACTCAAACCAGGCACTCTGTGGGATATTGATGTTCCAGCCCACTATTGTTCCATTGCCGACCCCTATAACATTTTCTTGCTTTGTTTTAAAACTGTTTTGTTTCACTGCTAGAGAAATCATTATTTGATTTTGGCTATTTTAGGCACTATAAAATGATTTCAAGGTTTATGTAGTCTTTGGAAATACATTGCTTTTAGAAAGGATAGTCTTGGATGTTCTCTGGACTGTTGCTGTCCAGTCAATGTACTTGGCTTTGCTGAGCTCTCCCATCTCAGCACTGGTCTGCAGCTCTTCTTAGCTGTCTGTTAAGGATGCCTGTAAAGGGTGACGTAATATACCCCTCCTGAAGAGCTTAATTTCTTTCCTTGGTTTACTTTCCTGGCAAAGACTTCCACTACCTTCTATAACATCCAAAGAAGTGGCCCATGTGACAATTCTACAGTTATATAGAAGATAGGAAATTGTATATCCCTGCCTTGAACAATGTCTGTTCCTCATGAGATAAGGAAATGTGTGGGCCACTAACTTAGTGAGACTTTCTGTAGAATAAGTGTTGACTTTCATCATCTTCTTGCTGTGTTTACTGAGGAATTATCTGGATTTTCCTATTAACCTCAACATAGTTCATAGCATTTCTTGGTTTTCAAAATATTAAATCACCCCTATGCATCAGAGAGGTAAAGCTAGTTCAAATGTGTTTTTGGGTTAGTGAGAGTTGCTAATATTTTAAAGAGCATTTCCACGTGTCTTGAGAAAGGAGCAGCATGATTTATTTTATTTATCCCAAATATCTTTGTGTGACTAGCACCAAGACCTGCACTGGCTCTGCTAATAAACTGGGAGGTGTGTGTTCTTTTTGCTCCAGAAGTGCTTGCATAAAGTTAGGACAGTCAAAGGTATAAAGTTTGGGGAAAATGTCCCCTGTAAAAGCAGATTCAGTGTTTATTTGTGGGAAGATCTGAGGGTGTGGTTCCAATGTCTTTAAGAATTTCTAGATCATTTAATGCTTTGTGTGTTCTTAAGTTGTATATTTCTAGGAAGCATCTACTTTGTTTCCAAAATTATTAGCAAATAGCTGTTTTTTTTTAAAAAAAAACATGTGTGCTAGCAAATAACTTTTAAAAAAATTGTGTGTATGTGTGAGAGAGAGAAAGAGAGAGAGAGAGAAAGAAAAAAGAGAGAAAGAAAAGAAGGAAAGAGAGAGAAATGAGAAGTTCCCATCTGCTATATTCATGCTCTCCAAACATGTGCAGTAGCCATCCCCTGGGCACAGCCAAAGCTGAGAACTGAAAGTTCTAGGTCCTCTCTGCTGGTGAGGGGGACCTAAACCCTCGAATCACTGCTTTCTTTCTCCCAGAATGCACGTTAGCAGAAACCTGGAGTGGAACCTGGAACCCATGTGAAGCTCAGGCACTCCAAAGTGGCAAGCAGGCCTCCCCAAGCAGGGTTGTAGCCTCTGCATACCAAGTGCAACCCTGAGAAAATAGACCTTGGCGATATCATTTTATTCAGTTTTTAAAAATTTCATTTGTTTGGTTTTATTTGAGAAGGAGAGAGAGGAAGACAGGAGATTTTCCATCTGTTGGTTCATTCCCCAAAGAGCTGTATGTATGTGTCACACATCAGAGAGAACATGCATTTGTCTTACTTGTCTTTTGGGGACTGCCTGGCTCCTTTCACGAAGCACAATGGTTTCCAGCTGAGTCTGTCTTGTCGGAAACAGTAAGAACTCATCCTTTTTTATGGCTGAGTAGTATTCCACGGAGTAAACACACCATGTTTCTTTTATCCCTTCATATGGTGATGGGCATCTGGGCTGTTTCCATGTCTTAGCTCTGTGGATTGTGCTGCTAAAAGCATGGGGTATAGACCCCCTTTTGCTTATATCCATGTATCTGTTGTGATACGCTTGAGTTTTTCCTGTATTTAGCCATTGTGAACGACACGGGCATGTCGCTTCACCTTTTTCTTGCTGGACTGCTTCTCTGAATACAGATTTTTCTCTGATCATTCACAGTGTTTCAGATTTATGCTTCCTTTCTTTCTTTTTCAGCATTTGGAAGTTTCTCAAAGTTTCTGTTTTGTCTCTTCCTGGTTGGCTAGCTTTTGAACCAGGCTTGTAGGTTTTATTTTTTCTTTTGTTTCCTGCCTTGGTAAGTATTACTTGTATTTTTGTTATCTCCTTGCATTGACTTGTTGTTTGGGAGCTTATTCTTTTGTTCATTAAGCTAAACAACAATTAATTCAGTAGTTTGAGCTTGTTCCTTTTTCATGCAGATCAGTGACTGCATTCGCTGCATTGCCAGAATAAAGGGCTAACACCATATGGCCATCTCATTAGATGCAGAAAAAAGCATCTGACAAAACTCAGCATCCTCACAAGGCAATAGCTCTCAACAAATCAGATATGGAAGGGACGTGTCCACACACAGCAGATGCTGCTTGTGGTAAATGCAGAGTTAACGTCACAGCCAATGAGGACAAATGGAAACTCTCCAGGACCTCGAACCAGGTAAAGTCGTCCATTCTCACAAGCTCTTCAGCGCTGGAAGTTCTTGTTAAAGCAAATAGGACAGAGGAAAAGGCACCCAAAGGGCAAAGAAAAAAGTGAAGTCACTGCGAGGTGATCATGTGATCTTGTACGTGGGAAACCCTAGTAAATGAAAACAGTTTTAGGACACATAATCCAGCCTCAAAAATTGGTAGCGTATGCCCACATGAACAGTAAACCTTCCAAAACAGGAAATCATGAGAATAGTCTCATTTATAACAGTTACCATCAGTTGACCAAGGAAGTAAGTACCCTACACATGGAAAAATCATGGAATAATAACCAAAGAAATGAGGACAGCATAAATGGTAAGCCATCAGTGCTTATTGTAGCCCTATTCACAATAGCCCAGTTATGGAATCAGTTCAAGTACCCACATACAGATAGATACATGGAGAAAACATGGTAGAGATGCACAATGGAATATTGGTTAGCATTGTAAAAAAAGTGACATTTTGTCATCTTGTCACTGTGGGAAGTGGGAAGTGAAAGGCTGTGGGAAGTGAAAGCCAGGCACAAAAAGACCGATAGCATGTGTGTCCTTCTTAAACATACTATCCAAAGTCATTAGACTCGCAGGACCAAGGTGTATGATTGTGCTACCAGTGACTGGGCATAAAAGATACAGACCCTCAATTAGATAGGCTGTATCGCCCAGCATGGGAATTGCAACAAGTAGCAAGTAATATAATGCATGTTTCAAAATCACATTTCCCTCGTATGTTTCAAAACGATTGTATTAAATAAAGTTTTCAAAGTTGCTGCATGTTTTTGGTGAATGAAACCTTTGACATTGTGAAGTGGCTCTCTTGGCCCTTGCAATGTTGGATTCTAGTTACTCTAGTGTTGTATCCAAGCAAAACCACACAGAGATGCACTACATGCTGATAGTGTTTGAAAGCTCTTTATGGCCACCGCTCTTGCCCTAAAGATCTCTTGACCCCAAATTCCAAAACAGCAGTCCTGACAAAGCAAACAAACAAACAAACAAACCCTGGGCTGGGTTCAGGGGCTGGAGCTAATTGAGCACAACCTTAAAGATAAAAACTACTAACCTTGCAGCTATAATAAACTCGTAACTGCTCGTCATGCTTACAGCCTACTCGGGGGTACAGGTGTTCTTGCCAAGCAGGACACAAGTGTTTGGCTGGGCTACAGTCCCACGCGTCAGCAGGTGCCTCCCCTAACATGGCGCCCAGTTCAACACAGAGTCCTCTGTGTCAGGTTTATTATTTCTTTAGTCTGAACCACAACACGAAACACACGTTGTCTATCTTGGGTGAGAATTTGCTGATTCGTTTTCTCTTTCTTTTATTTTCAATTAGAATTACTTCTAGCCAGCAGAAACCAGAATATTAAAAATTCATTGTGTTCATTTTTGTTTAATAACAGTGCCTACGGTTTGGAGATGATTTCAGCCTCCCCCAGGGATTCCTGTGTTGAAATTGCTTTCCTGTTGTGAGGGTTGAAGAGGGTGGAGATGTAATTGGACTATGGCGTTCAGAAGATGGTCTTTGGGAGGGTCAGGCAAAGTCATGAGGTTGGAGTACACAGGTGTGTGCTCCTGTGACGGAGTACATTAAACCTTATGAGGGAATGGAGACTTGCACACACACACACACACACACACACACACACACACACACACACACACACTCCTGGTTTGCAACTAAGTGTCCTTAAACCTCCTCCAGGCTCTTCAAACAAGAAGGCCAGCATGGGGACCAGTTTGGTGGCTACACAGGCTAATCTCCATCTGCAGCATCAGCATCCCGTAAAAGTGCCAGGTCGCATCCTAGCTGTTCCACTTCTTATCCAACTCCCTTCTTGT
The DNA here is from genome assembly GCF_017591425.1 of Ochotona curzoniae. Taxonomy (NCBI): domain Eukaryota; kingdom Metazoa; phylum Chordata; class Mammalia; order Lagomorpha; family Ochotonidae; genus Ochotona; species Ochotona curzoniae. The sequence goes on from NW_024465322.1 coordinate 6,009,424, forward strand.
GGCCCAAGAAAGCAATAGAAGATGACCCAAATTTTTGCACCCAGGTGAGAAACCCTGAAAAAACTCCTGGTTCCTAGAGCAGAATACACTGGACCAAGACACTGATCCAAAAGCTTATGTTGTAGGATTTCCGCCTTTAGGCCAATATAGACAAAATACATGATTTTAATTGGACCAGTACTTCCTGCTTATGAAAGTTTGGATTGCCTTTCTCCACACAGCCTTGGCAGCAGCTCCTGGATGTATCTCTCATTCGTTTATGTCCTTTGTCATTAGCTTCTTCCACAACAGGGCTTCCTGTGGCAATGTCACAGACTCTGTGGATGTGCGATATTAGGGGTCCTGTCTTCCTATTTGAGAGACAATTTGGGTTGAGTAAAAAATTTTGAAATCTGTGCTCTTTTGATGATCATGGAACTCTCTGATTCTCTTTTTTGGCATGAAGTATTTTTTTTTTAACAGCAGCTGCATCGATGCAGTATTTTGTTTTGTAATGTTATGTGCTCTTTTTCTGTTTCAGATTTTTCATTCTGCATTTAAAACAATCCTCTTTCATTTATTTAAGGTAGAGACAGAGCTCTCATTGCTAGATTACTGCCCAAAGGCTGGCAACAGCTGGGGCTGGAAAGCAACCAGGGTTGGGAGCTATAAATGCAGCTCAGCTCTCCCCCAGTGGGTGGCAGGAACCCAGATATTTGAACTATTGCTGCTCCTGCCCCCAACGTTTCCATCAGCAGGAAGTTGGAGCAAGTGAGCATCCCAAACAAAGTCTTCGTTCTGCATCAGGTGTCTGAATCCTGGGATTTCTTTCTAACCCAGGGATCGGCACTCTAAGTTCTAATGCCCTTTCATCTGAGTTTGTATTGCTCTATGTTTTCTATGACTGTGTTTTCACTCTTCATTCTGTGAAATGTCCTTCCCACGGTTTTCCAAATCGGAGATGCCTCTCTTAGCTGCATTCCACCATAATCACCTGATTAGTGATCATTGTATGTCTGTGGCAGGTAATTTGATTGAATCACTTTAGTATCCTCTTGTTCCCATTCCTGTTATCCTCCTTTATCTCTCTTAAGAGAGTTGCGCAAAACTGCGAGTTAAGGCAAAGGCCGTGGGCAGCGTCCTTTCCAGGTCATCCGAGAGCCCAGACACATTCCATGCCAGGATTCTCCAGTGCTTCAGACTTACCAGTCGCAGCAGCATTGGGCTCACGCCATCACAGGCTTCATGTTCACTTGTGGTTAACAGATAAAACAAATAAAGACTACTTTCTGTCCGGTAAAAGAACATCATTAAGTTATAAGTGTTTTTTTTTTCTTACTTTTTTCTGTTGCTCTATAAGACAGTGACTAATTTTATGTCTGATTTAGCAATCAAATTCCAGGAATCTTTCCCCCATTGACTAAACATGCCCCATCGTCCATTTGAGCCAATTTGTCTATCTTATTGGATTTGCTGAACTAAATAAATCTGATTTAAAGTAGGTACTCACTGTGATTTGTATGAGTCATATTTTAAAATATCATTTGTTTATAAGAGAGTGAGGCAGGGAGGGCAAGAGGGAGTAGAGAGAGACAGAGAGAGCAAGCTTTCATGTGCTAGGTTCACACTCTAAACACTTGTAATGGCTGGGGCTGGGCCAGGCCAAAGCTGGAACTAGCACCTCAATCCAGGTTTCTCATGTGGATGGTAGAAACCAACTACTTGAGCAATCTGAGATGAAATAAGTCTGGGGAAGGCTTGGCCCTGCACCTACGAATCCCTTTAGACATAGGGAGACATCACAGGCCCTCAGGCAGCATGTCCAGATCCCAAAGACAGGTCACACCTGCGCTGTGCCACACCTATGTCGTGTTCCAGGCATCCTGTCCCAGTTTGGGCAGGTGCCCAGAGCCTTCACTGGCACTGTTCTTCCTCCTTGGGGGTTAGGAAGTACAGCGGGTGATTGTCACCGTGTTGGGGTTGGGGATGAGGAGAGGAGTGGGATATTTTCTTTGTGGTGGTCTTGGATGTGGGGCTGGCTGTCTCACCTTCCTGCCCAGGGAGCTCTTTCCTTGGGGAGGTTCTGTGGTGCCCAGTACCTCTCACACACACATGGACATAGAGCTGACCCAACAGCATGGACTTGGCTGGCCAACAAGTGACACCTAGGTGTCTTAGCTGCTCTCTGCTGTGTTTCAGGTTTTTAATGACAACAACAAAAATTTAATAGATCTCAGAATTAGTTTTACTCCAGTTCATCTTGTTACTCAATTCAGTTGCTTTTCAAATGCCTGAGGCTTGAGCTGCTGGGATAGATGCTCCTTGAAAAGGCAAAAAGAAAAAAAAAAAAAAAAAGCAAAAAACGTGTGCTAAAGACTACCTGTGAGTGGAGCCTGGGAGGACCCCAAGCCTCGCTCACAGTTCTGGGGGACGGGGTGGGTGAGGTGCAAGCTCACAAATACCACTCCAGGTCACTGTTCGCTCATTTTCATTTGTCTTTATCATTGCTTTCAGGGTGCTGTTCTGGGTGCACTTCTTCTGGTAGTAAATTTATGCATGATTATTATAATGTGTGACTGCTATCAGAAAGAAAGCTAATCTTCCTCCTGTCTGTTTATCACTCTGGGGAGGAAAAGGTGTTGGTGGCTGGGGATGAATGTCCGCAGAGGGTCCGTCTCAGTTCATACATTTTTGCCAAGTGTAGATGGTTCTATTGAGAGGAGGCAGGCTTTGCTCTCTGGTTCATAGAGAGGAAAGATTTTCCTCCCACGTTATTAAAAAGTATTAGGCATGAAGAATGAAGCATCTTCCAGATTGGGGGAAGGTAGTGAGAGAGGAAAAGAGAGAGAGGAGAGAGAGAGAACGAACCATGTGGGTGGCAGGCGTCCAGCTGCTTGGCTAGCACCTGCTACCTTCCCGGCTGCATATTATCAGAAAGGTGGACTCCCAACTGGAGTTAGGGATAGGACCCAGGCATTGCAAGATAGAATGTGTGGGTCTGCAGGCTGCCTCTTAACCGCTAATCACACATACCACCCCGGTGATCTTGAAAGGGAAGTTACAAAAAATGTGATCACAGCGGCTCTCTTACATTACAACTTGGAAAGCGCCACCCTTTTCCTGAAGGGTGCCCCCATCTGAGATGGGTTCCTTGAAGGCAGGAATACCAGGAGCAGTGCGAGGAGGGTGGCTGTGAATGGGCTCTGCCCTCTGCCAGGCTGTTTGGGCTAGAGCAAGCCCCACTGCATCCTTAGGGGCTTCGGATTCCCTCTCTGTGCTTGGTTGGCTGCAGGATTCAGCAAGTGAGGGGTTGTGTGAAGGGCTGACCATGGTGCTGAATGTGAAGAGGGTTGTGGAGATTTCTTCTGGTCATGTTGGTGAGCTCACAGCTCCTTGCTTCTTCTTGTCCCTGAGGAATTGTGCTGGGTACTGGGAGCAGAGACCTGAGCAAGGCCTGTCTTCCCTGCAGGAGCCCTCAGATGTAAGTGAAACAGCATGGAGCATACCAGCAAGACCTGAAGATAGTGGGGGCTGATGTATGCTTGCAGGCTAAGCCTCTGCCTGTGGCACCAGCATCCCACATGGGTTCCGGTTCAGATCTGGATACAGCTCCCTGCTAATGTCCTGGGAAGGCAGCAGAGGATAAACCAAGTGTCTGGGATCTGCACCCACATGGGACACCTAGGAGGAACTCCTGGCTTCCGGCTGCAGCCCAGCCCAGCTGCAGCTGTTGTAAACATCTGGGTAGTGAACCAGTGGATGGACGATCTCACTGTTTGTCTCTCCTTTTCTCTGTAATTCTGCCTTTCAAATGAAAGTACAAAACTCTAACCCTAACCCTAATCTTAAAAAAAAAAAGACAGTGGAAGGTAGATAGCTGGCTATCCTTCCACTCTGACAAAGCCACTTTTATTTTATGTGCAGGGCACGGCATGGCACATCTTCCCCAGCTAACTCAAGCAGGGACCTGCCCTGGCCTTCTGTAAAAATGCAAGTGGCCTTGGGAGCTGGGGTCCCTTTTGGTGGGAGTGGCATTTCAGATGGGTAAATCACACAGACTCGCAGCCTGGGATTCCATCCATGGAGTCTGCACTGGGGCCAGGGAGGCCCCCGGAGCCCTCAGGTGACCCTTGGGCTGCTGGCCTTGGAGAGCTATGACAGGTGCAGGGATCTGGGACAGACTGGGGATGACAGGCAATGTCCATTCATCTGTGCTCTGTTGGCAAGCTGCTCCTTCCCTCCAGGGGTTCCTCCCATCCTGTGAGGACTGGATTCCGTTGGAGGAGCCAGGGACACCCCCACCTCCAGGGTCCCCATCTGCCTGCCAGCCTGCTCATCGTTCTCCTCCTCACGACAGTCCCAGCCATGTGGCTAATGAGAGGCCTGTTCAGACCTCATTAGCACAGCGACTTGCTCTCTTCTGCTCTCGGAGCCTAATGATGTCTCTTTCATTAGTCCAATTTTGGCAATTAATGTATCTCTCCATGCGGTTGTGGGTTGTGGGTCTGAGGGCTGCGTGCCTCTCCTCTCCTTCGCTGCCAGCCTCTGTATGTTCATTCCTTGCTTTAGCAGGAAGCAGAGACACAGGAGGAAACCCGGCAGGGACCTAGTAAGGAGATCCCGGGCCGCTTGTGCAGTCAAAGGAAACAGCAGGGGACTGAACCAGAAGTATCAGGAGATGCAGGGTGCCCCAAGTCCTCTTGACTGTTGGATGTTGTAATACTGTGCTTTACAGCACCACCCCGCCAGGTGGCTGCAAACGTGGTTGATTCAGTGACTCAGTGGCGCACTCAGGGACCGTCTCACTGTTTTGGGGGCACCCCTTATACATGCCCTTCCCCTACCCCTCCCCACAGTTCTGGCGTAGCCAAGGCAAGCCTGAGGTATGTTCTCATAGTGGTTCCCTGAAACCGCCAGGAAGGGCTTCTTTCTCTCTGCCTCTCTTCTGATTTCTTAAAAAAAAGAAGAAAAAAAAATGACCTAGGGGAACATTTAAATTTTTTCTTTTCAGGGGAGAGTGTGAACACGGTCCCCCACTACCACAAATTACACAGTCGAGTTTCTTACATCTGGGGAAATCGCAGGGGTCAGCACATCTGGAGTGCGATGGATGAGCCTCGCCCCGGGAAAACCACCTTCATGATCATGGTGTCTCTGCTGCCAGGGGGAACTCTGAGCCCTTGCCAGGCTTCATCCATGTGGATATGGGGAAAAACCATGGAAAATGCATGTTATGCATGGATTCCTCCACATTTTTTACACCAGAATAAGAGAGAAGGAAGAGAGATTGCTGGGTCCCACAGTTGATCCATTTGTAGTCTTTTGGAAGAATCTGCATACTATTCTGCATAATGGTTGTCCTAATTTCTACTAACAGCACAAAAGGGTTCCCTTTCCTCCACTTTCTCACCAATATTTATTACTCTCCGATATTAATCATTCTGACACAAGTGAGATGATATCACGTTAAGGTTTTGATTTCCATTTCCCTGATGTTTAGTAATATTGAATGTATTTTCATGGGTCTCTTGGCTAGTTACATTTCTTCTTTTGAAAAATGCTTGTTCAGATACTTTGCCCACTTCCTAACTGGATTATTTGTTTAGTTGTTATTGAGCCTTTCAGGTTTCTGTATATCTTCTAGATATTCATTCTTTTTCAGATAAATGGTTTAAAGATGCCATTGCCCATTCTGGCAGTCGTTTTTCATTCTGTTAATCATTTGCTTTGCTGTGCAGAAAGAAGTGTCTTAGTTTGATAAAATCCCATTTGTCTATTTTTGCCTTCATCGTCTGTGTTTTGGGAATATTCTCAAAAAAAAAATCATTACCTAGGTAAATACCTTGAAGTGGTTCATCTGTTTCATTCAAATAATTGAACAGTTTCAGGTCTTACATTTAGATCATTGAAATGTTGTATATTGATTTTTATAAACAGTAAAAGGTAGGGTTGACTTTTCAGTCTTCATTCTAGGAATATCAGGCTTCCCCAGCACCATTTAGAATAGCTACAAAACCAACACAAAACCAACAACAGAACAAAACATTGGACCAGCCATGTGGAAGGTCCTACAACGAAAATCTCAAAAATGCTAAGGAGACAAGTTGGAGAAAGCACAGAAATAGTGGAAAGCCCTCCCATGTTCACAGATCTGAACTTTCCAAAACAATTTACAGATTCAGTGCAATAGTTATAAAGACACCAGTAACAGTTTTCACGAAGCTAGACAACATGACCCTGGAATTTACATGGACGAGCTTGTCTCCCTCCCCTATCCCCAAGCAACCAAAGCAATTTGAATAACAAGACCAAATCAGGAAGCATCTCACTTCTCTGCCACAGAGCTGTTGTAATCAAAATAGGCTGGTACTAGCATGCAAACACATAGAGCAATGGAACAACACAGAAAACCTAGAAACGCACACTTGTTGCCTATGTTAGGAACCACAGCTACTGGTTCTTAACATAGGCACCAAACACACAGTGGTGGAAAGATAATCTCTTCATTAAATGTATTTTTAAATTCAATCTTCATAAACTTTTTAGAGTACCCTCATGAACCCCTTGCCTAAATCTATTGTGGAGAATTGTTGTGGCAGTTCTTGGGTAATAGTGTTTCGTTTCCAGGACCTGGCCTCTGTTAGGCATCGAGCCATGTGGTTTCCAAGTCAATTCCAGCTTTCTAGAAAGAGAAGGAATAAAGCTGGAGTTGCAATGTTTTAGGGGAAATGACCAAGGGTGCTTACTTATTTGGTGAATTGCATATTTAAAGGTGCCAACAGTGTGATATTGTTATGAAAGAAGCATGCAAACCATGGCCATAGTAGAAGTAGAGAGATCCACCTTGTGCGGTAGAGGTATTCAGCTCTCTGCACCTGCCAGTCCAGACTGACATGCAGCCAGATGAGAGGGGTGCTGTGGACCAGAGGAGCCCTGGAAGTTAGAGCAAACAGAAAGTCAAACAATTCGACAATGGAGAGAAGAGCTTGAAGAGACACTATGAGCTTGAGGCTGGGCTCTGGAAACCGGGAGTTAGATGCTGTATTTGAATAAATAAAAGGCTGCCTATGGACTGGATTCTGTTCAGAACTAAGAATGAACCAATACCAATGGCTACAGTACAACAGGAGGGCAGTTGAACCGCAGCGCAGCAATGGCCATGAACCTTGCAGATTCTGGTTGTCCCCACTGCGATAACCTGAGGCAGCCCTTCCCAGTCCCATTTCAGATAAAGAAACTGAAGTTCTGAGAAAAGCTGTGCCATGCCACAGTTTATGCAGCGTGACATTGGTCTAACACGCTTGGATTAGGCCCACGTCAAGTGAGGACTTAGGTAGAGGAGGTTAGTGAGACAAACTGAAGACCCCAATCTCTGTGGTTGACCTCAGAGTGGCAGCTGGGACTCTGCTCCTCCTCACTCCTTGCTCTTATAAATTATCATCATGCTCAGTGGGAAGTCCAGCCGATATTGGGGGCCTAGCCCACACCTTCACTCCTGAGATGTTTGAATTTCCAGGCCAGGGGAGTTTTGACGTTGGGCTCACTTGGTCATTCTTGAAGACATGGAATTAGTTTGTGCACCATAAGCAAACATTCTGTTTTGGCCAGGGCCCCAGCATTCTACTAAGAGCTATTTCTTAAAAGATGTCTAATTCTCTGTGGTGAGCGGGCCCAGCCTTGGTCCATAATTCCACAGGCCTTCCAGTGGGCCTTCCCCAAAGCTGCGTTTTCTATCTTCTTCTGCCATCTTGCTATGGGGTCTGTCATATTTCAAAACCCAAATGAGCAGACTGTAGCATCCACAAGCTCTTTCCCTGTCCTGGCCCTGTTGGAAGCTGCAAATCGTTCATATCATCCAGCACATTTGGTATCTCAGGATTCCTGCGTGTGACCTGGGTCACCTTCAAACCTCAAAGCCCATTGTGCACCAGGCTTCTCCTGGAGGTTGAGATGGACTATTCAATGACTTATTTTTCACTTTGTAGTCATTAGCCCAGTGCAACTCTAGTGATTGTACACCTCTCCAAAAAGTTATTAGCATGCTGGATCCCTGAATCTTTGTTAGGCTTATCACTAATCCTTTGGAGTGCAGCAGCCTTTGCTTCCCCTGTCCAAAAGGCACGATGACTTCAACACAGTGGGTGAGTGTGGTCTTCCGTGGGGTGTCCAGGAAGTCCAATTCTCTGGCAGGAGAATGTCCAGTGCACAGGTTAAATAAGCCCCACATAAACGTTTGGCCTCTGTCTTCCACTGCAACCTCAGGCGGGACTCAAAATTCAATCTGTTAGGTTAGTTTTTAGGTTGATCCTGAGTAGGGCTGGCCAATGATGTTATCAATGTCTAAATGGCCCTCTGGGGAGGAAAACCTTCCATGCACCCCTGCATTATAGGAGGCAATGGTGGAGGGCGAGGAAGGCAAAATCACACAGAAGTGTTGCGATGCCTTTCATATCAATGTGTGAACACCTGGGTTCTATTTTCTGGTCAGAGTAGGAAAAAACACAACTGCAAACTCAGTGGCTGTGCACCAGGCACCTGAAGCCACGCTGATGTGGTTTAACAGAGCACTGTGTTGGTAGAGTAGCTGGGAGAGAGATTATAACGGGATGAAGGCTGTCCTCCTGGATCCAACCAGTTTCTGCAGAGGCCACTGCAGCCAGTGCAATAGAAACAGGAGAGGGTCATTGTCCCTGCATTGCTAGTTCTTTCAGAATGGTGTGCCTTTTTGTCCTTGGCTATCTCTGATTTATTCTGTGGCCTATTACAGAGCAGTTTCAGAAGGCCTCCTTCACGGAGATAGCATTTTCCCCAAAGACAAGAACTCATCATGTAGGTCACTACAAATGCCAAGAACATGAATTTCAGTTACACACCCACTCGTGCACAGGAAGAATACGGGGTGGACCCACAGGCTCGGCAGGTCCTCCTGGCATCAGACTTCAACCAGGAATGCCTGAAGTAGTTTAGGGGACAGGGAATGAGAAGGTAAGCTTATTCTGCTGTGTCTTGTTTGAAATTGGTACACATAAGGAGTCTTCAGAAAGTTCATAAAAGATGTCTATTATGAAAAAAAATGCGTGGGTGATGCAAAATTCTGCACAGTCGATGTACCATTCAATTCTATTTTCCCCTGAGCTGGTCTCTCTAGGCCTTGAATTCAACAGTGGAGAAGGGTTCATGCTTCTGTGTTTGACTATCAATTGCCCTCAACTCAGCCTGTGGGTCCAATAATCCTCACAGTAGCTCCATTTCCCCTTTCCCTAATGTACAGTCACCCAGATAAATGTGCCTAGACCTGTTTGGGAAAGGTGTGAGGGAATCACTATATTATATAATTACTACAGCATGTGAGAACTCTATGCTTACCATAGCACCGGAGAGTCTACTAATCGTGGCACAGCACAGTGCTCCCTCCTCTGCTGCTGAGTTCAGGGCCTGGTTGTTGTCACAGATCAGCAAACTGAGCAAGTGTTGTGGCTTCTTACGGTGAATAGCCTCTGCCTCCCTGCCTCACCGTTGCCTCTCGGCTGGTGCCGCTGGCAAACAACATCCCTGTGTGCACGGATCTTCTTCCCACTCTTTGGCTATGGGTCAAACCCTGTTAGCTATCATGCCATGCCCTCCACAGTCACAGTCTCTGCTGGGACTTCTGTCCTTATGGGACGTGCCGCTTCTCACATGTCTGCCTTCCTCAGCTCCTTCACTCCTTCCCCTTCTCGCAGGATCACAGGACGACTTAGGTGTTTCCAGTTCACCAATGTTGATGTTCTCTTTCCAGAGTTCCTTGTTTATGCGAAAGGGAGACAAAGATTTTATCTGCTGATTTACTCCTCAAATGGCTACAGCAACTGGAACTGAGACATCCAAAGCCAGCATCCAGGAGCTTCTTCCAGGTCTTCCATGTGGGTGCAGGGGCCCAGGGACATCCTCTAATGTTTCTACAGGCCATAAGCAGGGAGCTGGATTAGAAGTGCGTACCAGAGCAGTAATCATTAGCTTAACGTGCTATTCCATCGTGCCAGCTCAATTTCTCCAGGGTTCAGTGAGTTTTCCTCTTTGCCCAAAACCCTAACAGCCAGTCTACCCCACCCTATTAATTCTTAGTAGGGAGTCTCCCAAGAAAGAAAGTCTAAGTTGGCAACCCCACTTTACCTAGCCTTATGTTTGAATCCCCTTGGCCAATCACCCTGCAATTGCTCAGTTGCAGGCTGTTGTCTTCTCTGGCTGTGGCTAGTGTCTGTTCAGTCATTCTTTCATCTTTTGTGCAGAGTCTTGTACCTACCCTGAGAAGACCTGACTTTCTGTGGCACAGCATAAATCTGGTATCAGCCTAAGATTAAGACGGGATGTAGAGGTACTCCAAGAGATGCGTATGTTGTCTGTCAGGAGAGCATCCCTTGTGGCATGTCGCATCCACACCTAGGTGCCATCTCTAATAGGCAAGATTGAGTCTTCTCTGAAAGCTCTGGGGGCTTGGGAGGGCAAATTCACTGAACAAATATTCCCAGGAGCATCTAGGCAGGTGTCTCCATTCCGTGTTCAAAGACCGGTTCTCCTCACCAGAGTTTTGCTCTTAACACCCCAGACCCACCTTGTGTGAGTATCTGTATGTGGCTGCCACCAACTGTTCAGCTGCGTGGCTCTTCTAGGGCACGATATAGAAGGGCATCTTGCTTGGCATGCACTCTTAGCCATCCAGTGCTTGTTCCTCAAGCTCTCTTTGTAGGATGGGAATACAACTTGGAGGTATTCAGTCAATTCTACTTGCTTTGTAGGTGCTGGGATTTTGTAATTTCTGATGCCCAAATCACTGTTGTACACAACGACATTTGATCTTCTTGCACTGAATGCAAGCCCAACACCAGTGGGGTCTTCAGTACTTGGCTGTAACTTGTCCTACCTCTTACCACTAGTGGGTGAACTAGTCCAAAATCTCACTTTACTGACTGTTTTCTCAAGGCTAACTGTTGGTTTGGTTTGGATGCAGCATAAAGCAGATGCAAAGTGAAGTTCAGATGGATAGGAGGTGACTCAGGAGTCCTGGGCCTCTCTAGCCTCACATCAATAGTCGCATCGCTATGGCCTCTACTCCCATGGTGATATCTCTTCTTCTTCTTCTTCTTTTTAAACCTCCTGTCAGCTTCTTTTTAGGGGGTTGCATGAGGCCCAGTAACATAATACAGGGTAGTCTTCCTAATGCAACAGTCTTAGCTTAATCACGGCCAAGTAGTTCTTTGCACAGTGCACGGTTATCCACAACATTCGGGAATTAAGATGTGAGCCTCTGGGAGTAGGCATGAGTTAGTCCGCAGCAAGGTCTGCCCTGTGCAAAGGAGAGAGGAAAGGAAAGAGTTGTCTACAGGTGGTGTTTCAGGACTGGAGCACAGTTTTAGGACAGTATCACCTGAGAAAATTGGGGTGTGTGAGCCAAGGTTGCTTGTCAGAGGAATCCTGTGATACTCCCAATGAATCTATCCCAGTGCCCCCGCCTGTCAGTCACATCTGCATGGTAAGCACCTGGGCCAAGCATCAATGATACATCACATCTACTTGGACTGACAGGTATATGTTCATGGCTGCCATCAGCATTGACTCTTCAACAGGAGGTTGTTTTGGCTTGCCTTCCAGCTCTACTGTCTACTTAACTACAGGAGCTCGGGCAAATCACTTTAACCTTTCGGTGCTGCTCTGGCTCTGCCTGTAAAGCATGAATGATAATGGCACCCAGTTACTAAGCTCGATAGACGGTAATAGAGTGGTTGCAAGGCATAATTTGGACTAGTGCTCTTCTATTTATTTATTTAAATGGCAGAGTTACAAGGCCCCGTGCAATGGCTCAATGGCATGGCTAAATCCTCGTCTTGCAAGCACTGGCATTCCATATGGATGCCGGCTCATGTCCTGGCTGCTCTGCTTCCCATCCAAGCTCCCTGCTTATGGCCTGGGAAAGCAATAGAGGGTGGGCCAAAGCCTTGGGACCCTGCACCCATGTAGGAGACCCAGAGGAGGCTCCTGGCTTTGAATTGGCTCAGCTCCAGCCATTGCAGCCATCTGGGGAGTGAACCAGCAGCTGGAAGATCTTTCTCTCTTCTTCTGTTTGGAAAGCTGATCTGCCTTTTCAATAAAATAAATAAATCTTTTAAAGGTGGAGTTATAAAAAGAAGAACAGAGAGAGAGAGAGAGAGAGAGAGAGAGAGAGGTTTTCCATGTGCTGGTTTAAATGGCTGCAACGGCTGGAGCTGAGCTAATCCAAGGCCAGGAACCAGGAGCTCCTCTGGGTCTGTGACATGGCCCAGGGCTTCGCGTTATCCTTCATTCCTTTTCCCAGGCTGTCATCAGGGAGCTGGCTGTGGAGTAGCCAGGACTCGAACTAGTTTTGATAAAAGATGCTGGCGCCATATATAGGCTATACCATAGTGCCAGCTCCGATTTCCTGTCTTTGTCATGCCAACAGACTTATCTTTCAACATCTCCATCGACTGGGGTGCTAAAATACTCCCAGTTAACTTTACTTGTTGGGCTCAGGTAATGAGAAGACTTACTGCGTTTCTGCTCTCTGCAAATTAGTGACAGATTGCTCCCAGAAGAAAACGAAACTATTTCTATATGTTTTCTTTCCACGTTGTGACTTACTTTTTTTTTTTTTTACTATATCATCATTTATACATTTGTAAATATAACAAGTAGGAACCCTATATGCTTATACTTGTGATGTTATTTTATAAAGCTAACAGATGTATAAATAAAACACAAAGCCACAAAACCAATCATGTTCACATACACAAAATTCAATGACTGGGATAGATTTTGTTTTTAATGAAAATGTGTTGTTTTCTACAGAGGTACTGGCTGCCTTGTACCAGCCTTGAGTAACAGAATTTGGCCTCTGTTTGGTAATGAAGCATAATAGATAATTTTCTTATTAATTCAAAAATAACAAATGCAATTGATTTTTCAAAAAAAAAAAAAAAAGACAGATTATTTGAAAAGCAGAGTTACAGAGAGACCAATCCTCTGGTTCACTGTCCTGAATAGCCACAAAGGCTGAGGCTGGGCCAGGACACAGCCAGGAGCCTCACGTCCATCTGGGTCTCTGCATGAGTGCAGGGGTCCAAACGCTTCAGCCACCCTCCGCTGCGTTCATGTGAGAAGGGACCTGGAGCCAAAGTGGAACAGTTGGGACTCCAGCCAGCACCTGCATGGAATGCTGACACTGCAGGTGCTTCTGTCAGTAATTACTGCCGCAGATTTAAGCTCAGGCACCTACAGTATGTGACAGGCTCGTTGAGAAGTCATCACCTGGCTACCTCCTTGTGACATCCACTCTTATTTGTTTTAGATAATGATGCTCCAAGATTCAAGATGGAATTATTAGAGAAAATCTGGGTGTTGCTGGGAATGTGAAACACAACCAGTGACTGAGCGAACAGGGAGCGTGAAAGGGCTTCCCGAAAGTTCCCATGCAGTTCATTGTTGTCAGGAGCTGTTAGTGAGACAAAACTGCAAGGTCACACAGGAAGCACCCGTGCTTGTTAGCCCAGCTCAGGCAGCATTCTGACAGGTGGGAGGCAGGTATTCCTGTCCCATCTTCCTTTTCATCTCCTTTGAAGTCCGTGTCTAGAATGATGTAACCTGTAATGCCATATGAGGTTCCCAAGATGTAACAGGGGTGAAGTAAAGCAATGTGAAGTTGAGTGAGCCGGGAGCTTCTTCCAGTTGCTCCACTTCCTGCTCTCCAGACCCCCCTGCAGCTGCGAAGCCACTCTGGCTATTCAAGCCTGACGCCTGGTGAATTATGTTCCTCCAAATTGCTACATTAATAAGGGCCATGTGTTCCTAGAGGATCATTAATTACAGACACATTTTTATTTCCCACTGAAATACAGCCCGTATTTTGGCTCCATGTGGTTCAGGCACAGTCTTGCCAGGCACGCCGCATCTTGCTTCTGACACCTGCGCCTGCAAAACAACCCCTTTGGCTCCTGCTCGCTTGGTGTTTTTCTTCTTGTAAGCAAGGCTGTGTGAGGTTGGGGGGTGCCTGTGGATATGGCAGTAGAGAGCAGTGCAGAGCATGGGGCTGAAGGAGCAGGTCAATGCTGTCCTGTTTATGGTCTACCTACGAGAACGCCCCCTGTACTTCAGGTAGCTCCAGATATTGGTATACTATGGGAAGTGCTCTACCAGAAGTGGGGTTTACTGAGCTCTGAAGCAAGAAGGATTGAGGCAAGAGCCCCAACTTTCGACACCTGCTGAGGTTTGCAGACTGAGGCACCTCCTGCTTGCACCGTGTCTGTAATGATGCAATCCTTTGTGTGTTGCCTGGACCTTGGGATGAATATTCCATGTTCTTCTGTCTGGTGGTTTGCAATTACCTGCTAGAACCCCCTAGGAAAGTTTGAAAGTCTGGCACCCAGGCCATGCCAAAGACCCATTTAGTGCCTTGGAGAGCTTGCAATGTGCAGGTGTCAGCAGTCTTGAGGGCTTTGTGAGTGGAAATACATACATACATATATATATATATATATATATATATATAATTGTCTGCAGTTGGAGAAGGTGCAGTTCCTTCTTACTCTGGCAGGCATGCAACCATTTCTTGCAGCTGTCCCCTGGGGAGCTGCTTAAGGATGCAGGCACAAGGTCCCACCCAGGATCCTCATCTGCATTTTAACGAGACCTCTAGGTACTTTGTCTACTTGGTAAAAACACTTTTTCCTCTGGTTCACTTTCCAAACTTTAGTAGGTAGAAGAATCACCCAGAGGGCTTGTTAAAAAGAAAAATCCTGTTCAGTGGGTCCAGGTGGGGCAGGGGGATCTGTTGTTCTAACAAGGTCTCTGGTTGGTTTGGTTCCCACGCAGAAGGTCCTGGGGTCACACCTGAAGGGATGCTGGTGCTTCTGGCACTGGGGCTGCTGACCCTCAACTCAGCTCCCTCTGTCCTGGGGCCTTCTTGCTAGGAGAGGAGAGGGAGGGGAGGGAAAGAAAAAGGAGGCGAGAGGAGCGGAAAGGGAGAGGAAATGAGGAGAAGCAGGAGGGAAGGTGAAAAGGAGGAGAGGGAGGAGAGAAGCATGGACGAGAAGGGAGAGAGAAAGGAAATGGGAAGGAGGATGAAGCAGAGCAGAGGGCAGGGAAAGGGTTCTGGGTTGGGAAGCGTGATTACTGGGTTTCTAGCGTGATTACTCCATTGTGTGACCACCACCCCTCCTGAAAGAAGCGTTTTTGTCAGAAGTAGTAAGTCTGCGTATTCTTCTTGCACCCCCATTCCTCTGCGGCTGGCAAAATCTTACCTGCTTCATATCTCTGTGTATTTGTGCTTTTGGAATACAAACAGAATCCTGCAGCCTGTGGCCCTGAGGGGGAGGGCGTCTGCCTTCCTCCTTTTTCGTGGTGTCTGTAGGGTCTGCCATGGTACAACTTGTTAACTGAACTTTCTGCTTTCTCTGTCCACTCTTGTGCATGCACCACTGGCCTTGAGCTTCTGCTGGAAAGCTCCAAGTCTTTATCGTGCTTCTCCCCTCCCTGGCTGGGTCTTTGGTCCCCCAGCCAAGGTAGTTCCCAAAGACTGGCTAAAGGCTGGGCACTGCCTGGGACCAATGGAACCAGAACTGCACATGGTAGGGAATGGGGGGCTTCTGGTCATATGGTGCACAGGAGAAAACTGAGACCCTGAGAGTATTTATGGACAGTGCAGTTCCCCCAGGGCACTCCGGGCTGCCCAGGATGGGACATGCTGATGGAAGGATGGCAGAGGGAGAGAGAGAGGGAAACTGGGAACAGGAGAAGGGGTGCAGGAGCCTCTATTTCAGAGCCTGGAACACTGACCTCCCCCCCTAAGGTAAGAACAATGAAGACTCAGGTTGAGATTTACATCTGTGCTTTTTCAACTTCTCAGAAGATGGTGCAGAAAAGACACATTTACTGAGAGATGATAAATTCTGGTTTTGCAGATTTATGAGAACTTGTGTGGAGGCGAATCATAGATTTTTATTTTTTTGGCAAAAGCCTTTAAAACTTTTATGTCCCATCATAATGGCAAATGGAGTCCAGTAAGCACTTAAAAAATTTCTTGATTCAAAGATTCCCTCCACTCCCACCACCACCACCACCACCACCCTTGCCCTCTGGCTGGGCCTGATGGCAAAAGTAGGCACCTGCAGGAAATACAGGGGAAAAAACGATCAGGAAGGTAACCCCTGGAGACTAGCGGGCATGAGCTTCAAGCTAGACTTCAGTGTTCACTACGCACAACATGGGCACAGGGCTGTCACCAACTGAGGTGTCTTCCTGTTTGATGCAGTGGGTGAGTGCATGGGGTGTGGCCAGCCTGTCCCCCTCGACCTGCAGCCTTCCCAGCCTCCCTCTTTGGGAGGGCACAGTGGTGGTGGTGGTGGTGGTGGTGGTCTTGGGGCCTTCCAGGAGGAACTTGAACTTGGGTTAGTCATAAACATAACTAAACAGCATACTGGCTCCTGGGAGTTACAGGGCTGCATGGGTGAGTCCAAGCTACTCCACAGGGTCAGTTTTCTTGACAGAGTCAATATACATAGTATGAAAACACACACGGATATTGTCCTATGGTCCCTGGGAGTCCAAGAGGCCTTGTGTTATCTAGGTAAACATGAAGTTGTTTGATTTCCTGATCTCTAATTTTATCAGCTGTGTCTGTGAAAAGTACACAGGCCAGACAGGCTGAGGAGGGTGAGTACAGGTGCCAGCACATTTGTGTGTGTGTGCAAATGCTTGTTGGTGTGTGCATGTGACTGTGTGTGTGTGTGTGTGTGTGTGTGTGTCTTTGTTTTCTGCTGCTGTAAGGGAATCCTTGAGCCAGGATGGATCACTGAAGAGCAGATGTTTGGTTTGTGGTTCTGCAGAGCAGTGCAGGGCAGTCCAAGGGCATGGTGTGGACGTGTGCCAAGGAAGGGGCTCCTGCTACTGTATGCCATGGTGGAAAAGCAGGAACGCCCAAGGAGAAGCAAGTGTGTGCCAAGGAGGGAGAGACTGAGAGGTCAGCCTGCTGTAGAGCAGCTGAGACAGACTCTGGTTCCTTGCAACAATCCAATCCCCATGTTAGCATCGCTGTGCTAGATTCCAGTGTGACTTTCAGAGGACATGCCATAGTTACGTCAGAGCACTGCATGTGTGTCTTTGTAAAGCTGTGTGTCTGTGTGTGCATTCCTGAGCATGAAGGTGTAGGTCTCTGTGTGCCATGGGTATCTCTATGTGTACACGTTTCCATGTGTTTCCATGTGTGTCAGTATATATCTGTGTGTCTCTGCATTTCTATATCTGTATGTGGGTGTGTGACCTTGTGAACGCCTTCTGTGTCTCTGAGTGCCTTCAGGAGCATATGTGCATGTCTGTCTGTCTATGACCTGTTTGTGTGTGCTTGTTGTCTCCAGGTGTGTCTGTATGCGCTCACATGTGTGTCACAGTGTTTGCACATGCCTCCAGGTGTGTCTGTCTGGATGTGCCTGCACATGTGCCTGTTTCCACCTGTGAGGGTGCACATCCGTACTCTTGCTCAAGGACATCCCTGTGTCCATACATGTATTTCTTTGTACATGTGCACATCTTGCATGTCTTCGGGGCAGAGTGCTCTCTGACGTAGCCGTGTTGGCACACATTTCTGACGAGGCCTCAGACTCCCTACGGTTCTCCCTGATCCTCCTGCTCTCTGACACGTGTGTCCCTATGCTGTAAGCACAGCCACTCTCCTGGGTAGCCAGCTCCTTCTTTGCCTACACATGGGTTCACTGGGGACTTTTTCTACCTCCTGGTGGGATGCAGGGCTGTGTTGATCTCAGGGGTCCCATCCGGCATCCAAGAGGGTGAGGGTGCAAGTGAGTACGGGTGAAGCTTGGGCTCATTACACAGACCCTTTGCACACATTTACCCAGCTAGCCCACAGGCCAGCCCCGAGACAGGGCAGTGGTGGGGGTTAGCAGCAGAGGAAGTCACAGTGAGGTCTAGTGACTTGGCGGGCAGGAAAAAAGCCCGGGGCCTGACCATGCACTCAAGGAATCTCATTTGGAGACCGAGAGAGCTAGGAATTCCTGTGGCTGATCAAAGGAAGAGATGGGGGAACTGCGGAGAGAAAAGTTGTCAGGAGGGAGGTGGAGAAAGTGAAGTCTGGCCTGGGAACTGTGCTATAATCTTGGCCCAATAGTGGGAATTGGAGGGCAGCTGTGCTAGCAACAGGGTCATGGTAGGACCCACCCCCTACCCCGGCAGGCTGGGGACAGTTGCATAGCTTGGCATAGCTTGTTCTCTGCCTCCAGCTTGGCCTTCAGGCAGCAATGCACCCTGTTTCTTTCCTTAGGGGAGCAACTGAGATGATGCACTCAAGCCCAGGAGGGCATCCAGTAAGCAACAGTCTGATCCCAATATTGACCACACAGGTCCAGCGGATGCAGGTGGACAGGCAGGTGGGCACAGTTCCACACTATCAACACAAGATCTGCTTTGGTCATTTGTGTTTTTTTTTTGTTTTTGTTAAAAAGATTTATTTATTTATTTGAAAGTCAGGGTTACAAAAGACCAGATACAGACATCTTCCTTCAGCTGGTTCACTCTCCAAGTAGCTTCAACGGTCAGAGCTGGGTCAGGTCAAAACCAAGAATCAAGAGCTTCCTCCATCTGCTACATGGGTATAAGGGTCCCTCCTCTGCTGCCTTTCCGGATACGTTAACAGGAAGCTGGATCAGGAGTGGAGCAGGCGGGACTCGAACTGGAACTTACATGGGGTATTGGTGATACATGTGGCAGTAGCTTTACTTGCTATACCATAATAAGAGCCACATCCTGAAGGTGATGTCCTTCCTTGAACCCCGCCAAGGGGACAACCTTCTATTCGTTACACAGGGAAACAGCATTCTTTTAAGCAGGTGCCGAGAAGATCAGGGGATCCTTTTGTGGGAAGCATTTCTCGAAAGTGTCCAGTCTCAAGGTCCTCTCCCAGGTAGCCACCGCATGATGGGAAGGGTGCCTAGGAGGCTGCATTTTGCACGGCTGGCTGTTCTGAAAAGCGAGGAAGTGAATGATGCCATTCAACCCAGAAATTATCTTTGCAACTTTACAAGGGACCCTCAGCTAACTCAGACGCTGTACCATAACTCCAGATGGTTAGAGCAAGAAGGGGTTGTTGTTCTGGTGAGGAGGGGTTTTGCCCCCAGATACAGCCACATCACACACCCTTTCTACCCTCCTCTCCCAGGTGACAACAGCTGGCACAGGGATGACCTGCGACCCCCGTCCCCACCTGCCAGGCTCCCACAGCTGTCCCCCTGGCTTCCTGCCACCAGCCCCCACAACAGCAGGAACAAGTTGTCCTCTATTCCCAGGGTTGCTGCGTGTCTCCCAGAGTGTCCTCTTGTTCTGAGACCTGCAAAGCTTTCCAGTCTCTGAAATGAATTTTTTCCCCCCAATTTGGGGATGGAACCAGCCCACTCCTCGAACAAAATCTATAGCTCTGAGCAGCGGCAGAAAATTGGCCAGGCTTAATAAACCTCAGGCCTGCCGCGCTCCTGTGGCTGTATATCAAAGGGAAAACAAATATATTGACTAATTCCTCTCGGAAGAACATCCATAAATTACAGCTGTTTGAAAGCAGTCCGTGGTGGGAAGAAAAAAAAAAAAGGTTGCGGGTGACGTCACCGGCACCATGTTAGTTGGAACTGCCTCTCACACTGGGGCCGGCTTCTCTCGCTGCCTCCCAGCGTGGAGCGTGGGAAGGGCTCACTGTCAGCAGGGAAGCTGCCTGCATTCTGGGATCAGGGAGAGAGAAGCCTCCTCACAGCCCTCATTGCAAGCGGCTCTGCTTCTCAAAGGCAGACCCGAGACCCTGGGTGCAGATTGCAGAATGCCGAACGGATCGGGGTAGGAATGCTCCCTGTGCCCTATGGGACACTCCTCTCGCCCCAACCTGTCTGTCTGCACGCATCGTGGGGCAGCTTCCACAGTCCAGGCCCACCCGTTTTCCCACCACAGGTGTCCCGCATGTGTCCCTCCCTGCTCCTCGTTGTCGCCCAATGCTACTTCCACAGCAAAACTGCAAAACTCTCCATCCATCTTCACTGGGCTTTGAGCAGAGCTGGACTTCTGCCAGCTGTAACCAAGGAGCTATTCCCGCAAAGCTCCATGTGGGTGTAAGGGCAGCCATGGCTCAGGCTCAAAGACCCATGCCCTCTCCTGGGTGCCTCTGAGGGAGGCACCCCTGTTGGGGGTAGTATAAGAAGCTGACCCAGGTCTCCAGGATTCTGTCACCTGAGCCTCTGTCCTTTCCAAGGAGTGCTGCTGGCTTCTAAGGAGTGCTGCTGTGCAGTAGGATCTCCTGAGGCTGTCGCAAGAGGCAGAGTCCAGGGCTCCGTCCTCAGGCAATGTGTGTGTGTGTGTGTGTGTGTGTGTGTGTGTGTGTGTGTGTGTGTGCGCGTGCAGGCATGGACCTACACCAAGAAGCCTGGATAGAACTGGCTGGACTCTGAGAATTAGGAACACAGATACTGGGAAGAATGGGACGGGGAATTTTCCAAGTAGAGGCAGTGTTTGCATTGGAAAACTGGGGCTTGGGACAAACTTCAGCATGTGGCCTGTGGGC
This sequence comes from Ochotona curzoniae, assembly GCF_017591425.1. Taxonomy (NCBI): domain Eukaryota; kingdom Metazoa; phylum Chordata; class Mammalia; order Lagomorpha; family Ochotonidae; genus Ochotona; species Ochotona curzoniae. Next base: position 6,029,996 of record NW_024465322.1, read on the forward strand.
TTGGCATTGTGGCACAAAGGGTAGTCCTGGTGCTTTTAAAGTTGTACTCCCATGTGAGTGCCAGCTCAAGACCTGGCTGTCCTGTTCAGTCCCTGCTAATGAACCTGGGAGAGCAGAGAAAGATGGTTGGTAGTTCCTGGGCCCCTGCACCCTCGTAGGAGACCTGGCTGGAGCTCCTGGATCCCCGTGTTGGGTAAGCCCCACCCCAGCTGCTGTAGCCAGTTGGAGAGTGAATCTGCCATTCTTCCTCTCTCTGTCACTGTGTCTTTCAAATGAACATAGTTTTGGGAAAAAAAATGGTGCAGATTGATTTACTGGCAGGTAGGGGCCCCCACCACAGAGGGAGGCACCAGAAGTCCTTCCAGTGAGCAGGCTGAGATTCCTACCCCAGTCCCAGCACCCACCAATGTCACAGCTGCTGTCAGGGGCAGACAGGCAGCCTGTGAGCCTCTGATTGCAGTCATTGCTTGCTCAGCATGTTTGCACACACCAGTCTGGGTGCCAACCTTCCTGCATCTCTTGTGCTGTTCATAGAAACACACACAGATGCACAGGGCACCAGCCCAATTCCAGATTCCACCTGCAACGTTCGCTCATACCTGTGTCTGATTGGACTTCTGGGCTCTCTCTCCTTCTCCTCTGGAGCACTCTAGGAGGCTGCCTACCCTAGCCTTGATTGCTGTAGGGTTGTGGCCAGGATTCTGCAAGGGCTTCTGTCTGCTTCTCTCTTGTTCTAGAAGTTCTGCTTCCTGGAGTTCTCTGGGAGGGAGGCAGGAGGGACAGGCTGGGAGTTGTGAGTGGTATCTGCAGAAGGGAGGTGATATGTGAGGCAGACCTATTTCCAAGGTAGGTGTGGACCACACAGCTGGCCGCATGGTGCCCAGACTGAGTCCCTATACACTCCCATGCTCCATGGCTTGGTTAGTTTCAGATTTAATTTTAAAAGATTTATAAATGCTGGTGTTGTGGCATTGTGGGTTATGTGATGGTCTTAGATACTGGCATCCCCTGTGAGAACTGGTTGGAGTTCCGGCAGTTCCACTTCTGATCCAGCTCCCTGCTAATGTGCCTGGGAAAGCAGTAGAAAGTGATCCAAGAACTCGGAGCCCTGCCACCCTCTTGGGATGGAGTTCCAGTCTCTTGGTTTTGGCTCTTGCCGTTGCAGCCATCTGAGGGAGTGAAGAAGCAGAAAGAAGATACCTCTCTTTTTCTCTGCAAGTCTGCTTTCCAAATCAATAAATATTTCTTTAGACAATTATCACAAAGTAAAAAATAAGAACCTCTGTGCAGTGTGATACAGTTTACACTGGCCGGATGCATGGCACAGCAGCTTCTCTGGCTTTCTGCAGTGTCCACTGGGAGGCCCATCCTCTCCTGCCCAGGTGTGGTGCTGCTGCTGGTCATTCCCCCAGGTCACACGGTTCGATCACAGGGTGTCACCTGATGAATGGTGTTTCTCTCACTCCCCACGAGTCCCTGGTTATGAATGAAGGTTCAGTTAGGCCTGCAGGCATGGGCTTGAGTGGGAGCCCCATTTTTCAGATCTGTATATTCTGAAAGGAAATTGACCTATAATTTTCTTTCTTTTGTCTTGAATTGAGAATGAATTCCTCCTTTCTTATGGAACAGAATCCTGAAATGGACTGACACCCTTTTCCTGTGAAATCACGTGGGGAGACCTGGAGTTTTTGGATTTGGCACTTTTCAGATGAATTACTTCAGCTGTGGAATTTTGTCGACCGTGTTTTTTGAGTCCTTGAGTCATATACTTCAAGTTGTTAAATTGATGTGAGTAGAATGGCGCCTGGCATTTCCTTATAGAATTTCTCTTGTAGAATCTGTAGTGATATTCTCATTTTTATTCTTGACAGTAGTAATCTCTGCGTGTGTGGTGTCCTTTTTGTTCTTTTCCAGGTGTTGTCTGTGGTCTATTATAAGATACTTTTGATTTCATTGATTTTTTTTTTCTCAGCTGTTTTTGTTTTCAGCTTCATTGATCTCTGATTTTTATCTTTATTACCTCTTTTCTCCTTCAGGCTTTGAGAGTGTTCTATTTTTTGTTTTCTTAAAGTAGAAGCTAATAATCTCAAGTTGACACCTTTCTTCTTTTCCTATAGAAGCATTTAATACCATAATTTTCTCTTTAAGTACATCTTCTGTTACATCCTACATATTTTGAGAAGTTGTGTTCTTATATATTTCAGTTCAGTTTAAACTATTGTAATATCTTTTGACTTGTAGATTATTTAGAAATGTATTGTTACATTTCTAAATGATGGGTAATTTCCTCATCTTTCACTTATACGTTTCAAGTTCAATTTCTTCGGAGCTAGAGAAGTGACTTTGTATTATTTCACTTTTTAAAAAAATTGCTAAGATTTGTTTCAGGATCCAGGACACGGTTTTTTTTTTTCCTTGATGAATTTCCCACATGCACCTGAAAGGGAGTGTATTCTGCTGTTGTCGGGTGGTGTGTTCGGTGAATGTCGACTGAAATAACTTGGGTTTCCCATATTCTTGTTGGCTTTCTGACCATTTGCTGTATTACCAGAGAGGAATGTGAACGGATCCTATGATGATGAACATGTGTGCCTTCCTTGTAGCGTTTGGTTGGGGCTGTGTGCATTATAGGCTCTGTCGGGAGGCGGCAGGGGGCAGGCTTAGCATACCACATTTTGTTGAGGAATTGGTGCTTTCATGATGACGTAGCGTCTTCGTTACATCCTCTTTGTCTCGTGTGACTTCCTTTGCTCCGAAGTCCTGCTTTGAGCCACTGAAGATTTTTTTTCCTGATTGGTATTATCCTTTGCTTTTTTGTAAAATCATACTTGCAGTGTGTTTTCTATAGAGACACATCTATTAAGTCTATTCTGATGACTTACACCTTTTGATTTATGAGTTTAGATCGTTTACGTTTAATGCAATTATTGACATGTTCGGATTTAAGTCTGCCACTGCATTATGGTTTCTACTTATTTCTTCTGTTTTGGTTTCCTGGGTTTCTCCTTTTGCTTCCTTTTGGGTTGTTTGATCTGAGTTTATGGACATCAGTGCACGCCTTTAGGATATTTTAAATACCATATTTGTAATGTTCTTAAGGTTAGAGATCCAGCTGTTTCTCCTATTTGCTCTTTGCCCTCTCTGTGATGGAAACAGGAGAGCACTCTTCATGTGGCTGCTGAGCAGTAGCTTTTTTTTTTTCCTTAAGTACATTTTATGTTCATATCTAGCTTGAAGCAAACCATCATCAGATGCACACACGATTAGATAAATGAAAATACAGCCATTGTGTGGCTGTTATGGAAGAGTTGGAGGTGCTAGGAAATGGGATAGATTTTCACAATGCAAGGCTTTTGCCACAGTCCCTGGGGTCTGTGAGCCTGGGGTCTCACAGTCCCTCTCTTGGGGTGGAGGGAAGAGACGGATTAAGCCAGACTTGACCACCTGAGCACAGTGGCCAATGAGATGGGACTGGAAGGAGCCTGCTGCATCCCAGTAGAAGATGCAAGGACGCTCTGGTTTAATGCTGTTACTCTGTGTTGCTCAGATCGGCCTTTCCCAGAGAGATCTGTTTGTAGGGAGTAGAAGAGCTGCTGTAGAAGAATGCACAGATACGGTAACCCAGAGCAGGAAGGAAAGACCTGGAAAAAGCTGAATCACGCACTCTGTGTATGTCAATTAGAGGAAGCCACAGGGCGCGTCCCCAGCCCTCTGAGACCAGAACGCTGAGGCTTTTGATGCTGCGAACTCCCATGGCTCCCACTTCTCACCCCTCCACCTCCCTGTGTGCAGTGTCCCCTGCACAGGCTACGTGCACTTCCCTGCTGCTTGACTTCCGCTTCTGTTCTGTGACTTGCTTTGGCCAGTGAGGGAGTGACAGTGGAGTGCTTTAAGTGGAGAATGTGCATACTAGGGTTTGCTGCTTGTGCGTCTGCCCTGAGCACAGATGCCCCGGACAGCCCTGGAGCTTCTGAGACACATGCAGTAATCCCTTTAGAGACAGTGTTGGAATGCGCGGGTGCACACACGTACACAATGGCTGCTTCTCAGACGTATTGGGGTTGTTCAAGGGCAACTCACATCAATAGTTGGCTGGTTGATATAGATGCCTGTATTTTAAATCTTTTTTCTTTAAAAAACCTTGTCAGGACGGGCATGGTGGCCTGGTAGCCTAATTCTTCACCCGCAGCTTCAGCATCCCATGTGGATGGCAGTTTGAGTCCTAGCTGCTCCACTTTCGATTCAGCTCCAGACCTAGGACCTGGGAAAGCAGCAGCGGATGGTCCAAGTCCTTGGGGGTCACTGCAGCTCAGCTCTGGTGGTTGCAGCTACCTGGGGAGTGAATTTGCAGATGAAAGATCTCTCTGTCTCTCATGCCCCTTGTAAAAAAAAACAGTTCAAAAGATATTTTTAACAAAAATTCAAAAGTATATAGTTTTTTAAAGTCTTATTCATTTGAAAACCAGAGAGAGATAGACTCTATTCATTGGTTCCCAAGTGCCTGTAGCAACTGGGACTGGGTCACACAAAAGCTGGAATCTAGGAACTCTATCTGGGTTTCCCAGGTGGGTACCAGGGATCCAACTGTGATGCCTTCCGTGGTGTTCATTAGCAAGAAGCCTGAATGGGAAGAATTGCTGAGACTCAAAGCCTCAAGTGGCATTTTAACCACTGTGCCAAACACCCACTCCTTTTTTTTCCATGAGGGTATCTGTGATTTTTCTAAATTGGGGACCCACTCTATTGCTTTGTAATCTTTTCACTGAATATCACTTCTTCATGGAATTATACATTTTTCTGTAGTATCATCTTAAATAATTAAACAGCATTGTACCTTTGAATATTTAAATGACTGCTACTCTGATGTTATTTTGCGTCATTGTCATGACATTTTTTTTAAAATAAATGTTCTCACACATGCTTGATATCCTCATGTTTATTTCATTATATTAAATTTAAAGGTATAAACCAAGGTAGCATGATTTTAATGCCATTGTCAAATTTACCAGAATTCCATAAAACAATTCCCAGTATTTCACCAACACTGAATATTATTACTTCTTACACTGGTCACAATATTAAAAAGTTTAAAAAATATACGTTTTGACATGCATTTCTATGATTGGAGAGATTTAATAACTACTTAAAATTTTCAAAATAGCCTTATGGAGGTATAATTTCCAAGCCATAAAATGCAAAAATTGAAACGTATAACTCCATCATTTCTCACTAAATTTCAGAGTTGTGCGACTGTCACTGAGGCCCCATTCTGAAGAAGTGCATCACCCAAACCCGTCCCTCGTGCCTCTTCCCAGCACTGTTCTGTTCTCTCAGCTGCAGTCAAATACTTGGCCACCTTCTGTCTTCCATGGATTCAGTTACGACTGTTGTGTGATAAACTTCCTCAGACCTGGTTTTATGTTTACACAATCCTGACAGTTCCTTTTGCTGAAATTCGAAGGTCTGCGCCAACGCGAACAAAGCTCTGAGAGGTCATTCACTTGCCTCCTGGGGTACTAATGCTGGTTCTTATTGACGTGTAAGATCGTAAGTCGTATTAAAAGACCAACCCAACCATCACAGTCTAACACACACAGTTCTCCACACCAGAACCCTGCTTCCCCATTATTGGGTCATTCCTCTTCCACTTTCCCTGTCTCACCTGGGCGCTGAAGGCCCCGACCCTCTTGCTGCTCCTGTCCCAGCCCACGGAGCTCCCCGTTTTGTCTGAGCCACTGACTAACTATCACTGTATTCATCTGGAGACCTCACAGCAGTAGCACTTGCTCCTTTGGTTTCCAAGGAGTTGACCACTCTTTCTAACGATTTCTTCAAGCGTGGTCCTAATTATAATTCCTGTCTCCCCCACCATGCTGCAATTTTCGATGGTAGAGAGCCCAGGTATCGGTTTCAGCTTCGTGAAGCAGCAGGCCAAGTTGCTGCCTACAAAACCCACATCCCATATCAGAGCACGGGCTCAAGTCCAGGCTGCTCAACTTCCAGCTCTCTGCTGATGTGCTTGGGAGGCAGTGGAGGATGGCTTGAGTCCTTGGACTCTTGCCACATGGAACCCTGCATGCAGTTCTATGAGTCTGGCTCCCCTTCAGCTGTTGAGAATATCTAGGGAGAGAGACAGGAGTTGGTAGATATCTCTCTGTGTGTCTCTCTTTATCCTTTAAGTGAGTAGATTCATCTTCATAAAAAGAAGGCAGCGAACACAAGGGTTTCGCTCAATGAATGCCTGGCCCCCATTGCTCTCTCTCTCTCTGATTTGTTCTATCTTTAGATTTTTAGCAGTATTTAAACGTTTATGTACTTAAGCTCATAACTTTTCATTTATAGTTTCTCCCTTGAAGGCTTCCAAGGGCCTTTCTACATGACAGCAAGTAAGAATCCACTTGCATTTTCTTCTGGGTCTTGTATGACTTTTTAAAATGAAAAAGTTGAGTGCCTTTACCCATTTGGAGTCTCTATTGGTTTATAGTGTGAATGGTATACTTTGAAACACTGTTGATGAATTACCCTAACATTCTTTATGAAACAAACCCATTATTTCACACTGGCTGGAGAGGCCATCTTTACTGAATACTAAATTCTTATTTTAGCTATATCCCATTTCTGTGCTTCCTACTGGGCACTATTGCTTTCCTGGTTTAGTTTGGGATCGATACCAAATAGATCAAAGAGACTTTTAGCTGCAAAGATGCTTCATGTGGGCCATACTGTTATCACCATGGCGGTGATGGAGTATCCTTTTCTTTAGGACTTTTTCTTTGAGCTTGGGAACCCATCCCTGGCTTCTTGAACTTTCATAGTCACTGTTATCAGCTTAGAGACATTTCTCTCTCTGTCTTTAAAATTGGTTTATTTGGGAGTCAGAATTACAGACAGGGATACACACACACACACACACACACACACAGAGAGAGAGAGAGAGAGAGAGAGAGAGAGAGAGAGAGATTACAATCACAGGTTCACTCCCCAAATAGTCACAATGACCAGGGCTGGGCCAGTCTAAGCCAGGAGCCTGGAGCCTCCATCAGGGAATCCCTTGTGACAGGTACACAAATGGTTGCACCAACATCCACGGTTTTCCTAGGCTCAATAGCAGGGAGCTGAGTCAGAAGTAGAGCAGCTGGGAGTTGAACTTGAGCTCACATGGGATACTGGGGTTACAGGCAGAAGCCTAATCTATTAAGCAACAAATGTTGACCTCTGCTTCTGACTATAGACTGTCTTGATGAGCACATCACATCACACCACACCACACCACACCACACCACACCACATCACATTTCTGCCTCTGTCAGGCTGCTTAACTAGAAGTTGGTGCTTTCAAAATTCATTGAAAATGAATATGCTTATTTTGGTACAAACTTTCTTTTGAATCCCTTCAGAGTTTTCCCATAATGTACTTTCCTATGTACTTTTTGAAGACCCCTTGTATTCTGCTTCATTTTGAACTCCTAGGAAGGGGTTTGTACTGCAACTTCCCATGCAAAGCTGGTGGCAAAAAAATTAGGTTGGGTGTGAGACCATATGGAGAAGCAGAAAACGTGGTGTCTGGGTAGTTCAAATTGGTCCAAAGGCAGTCAGCTGGCATAAAAATGTGCAGGCTAATAAGGTGTAGATGGGCTGGGTGTGGTGATGTGTAGTTCATTTGTAGATTGATTCATTTGGTCCCTGTGAAAACCCTTCAAGGCAGGTATTATGAACACTGTCCCCTGCTCCTTTGCAATACATATGCAATACACACTGCATGAAGCCTTAGAGACGAGACTGCACATTACAGACCCCCAACTCTCCTCTGTAAAGAGTGCAGGATAATAATGTGAGAAGCTTGGCCAAGCTATTTCTGTTATCGAATCTAAAAATACCAGCACCGAAGTGACCTACAAAGTTCCCATCAGCCTGAGTCTGGCTGGGTTCCAGCTGTCAGGGCACAAGGCAGGGAGGAGAGACACTGTGGTGGCAAGGACTCCTGCTGTGTACCTGCTGGGGTTTGAGCCTGGCCGGGAGGCTTGGAATGAGCAGTCCTTTCTGCCTTCCCCACACTCATCGTCCCAGACATATGGGACATCGCAAGAGAGGTCCATGCAGGCAATGCACAGACTTTGAAACTGTTGGTGCATTTGCAAAGCAGATGTAGGCTGACCGACTGTCTTGCCATCCCCTACATTCTGCGCATACACTTGCCTGTCCCTCCATGGTCTTTATCCCTCCAGACAGGGCCACTTCTGCATATCGCTCTCTAAAACAGGAAACAGACCCTTCCATGTTTTTCTTCCTTTTTTAAAAAAAATTATTTTACTGTTCTTTGGAAGGCATATTTTACAGAGAGGAAGAAGGAGAGAAAATGGCTGCGATGTTTGGAGCTGAGCCGATCTGAAGCTAGGAGCCAGGAGCTTCTTCTGGGTCTCCCGCATGGGTACAGGGTCCTAAGGCTTTAGGCCATAAGCAGGGAAGTGGATGGGAAGTGGAGCAGATGGGTCTGGTGCGATGGCTCAGTTGGCTAGTCCTCCCCCTGCAAGTGCCAGGATCCCATACGGACACCAGTTTGACCAGTTTGTGTCCTGGTTGTCAGGAGAAAAAGAGAGAGAGAGAAAGAGAGAGAGAGAATGAATCTCCACCTGTTGGTTTAGTCTTCGAATAGCCAAAATAGCTGAGGTTGGGCCAGATGGAAAGGCAGCAGCCAAAGGGTTGGCACCATGGCAAAGCAAGCTAAGCCTCTGTCTGTAGTGCCAGCACCCTATATGGGCATATGGGCACTGGCCGCTCCAGGTCTAGTACAGGTCCTGGCTGCTCCACTTCTGATCCAGCTTACTGCCAGTGGCCAGAGAAAGCAGAGAGATGTCACAAGTGCTTGCACCCATGCATCCAAGAGAGAGATCTGGAAGAAGCTCCTGGCTTCAGACTGGCCGAACTCTGTTGTAGCAACCATCTGGGGAGTGAACCAAAAGGTGGATGATATTTCCCTCTCTGTGTCTATAACCTCCATTTCAAATAAAAATCAGATTTTTAAAAAAATAAAAGTGCATGTGCTAAGAATGCCATCCAGGTTTTAGTGCCCAGATATATGGACCAATTCCCTCTGCTTTCCCAGGTGCATAAGCCAGGAGCTGGATCAGAATGGCATAGCCAGGGCTCACACTGACACGGCGATGTGGGCAATCACCCCTGGGCACTGCCTGCTGCCTGGTAGGTGTGGCTCACGGCTTACCTGCCCATGAACTGAAGCATAGCTTCCAGCACTACACAAGGAACATGATCTCTGGCATTCAAGGGGAATAGACTTGCCTTATAGCCAGTTACAGCATCTTTGGCGGATTGGAGAACTACTGGAAGATGCCCTCCTGCCCTTTCCTTACTTAGCCTTTAAAACTTGTAACATATGCGAGATAAAGTGGACATTCTTCATCAGCTTGATTCCAGTGGTTCTTTGGTCGAAGAATGCTATTATTCCCTCACCCTTGGCGACCTTGGGGCCTGCTGAAATGTTTAAACCTTGAGACTCTGATACAGAATGCTGACACTGCAGGTGGTGGCTTAACCTGCTGACCACAGCACCGCTTCCCTTCTCCCGTCCTGGACTCCTTTATGCAGCATGTCTTCAACTCCGCTGTAGCGTGCGTCAGCGTCTTCTTGCTTTTGGAAGCTGTGTGTGCGTGCTGTTCTGCTGACGGACACTGTGATAGAGTCTGCCTGTGGCTGCTGTGGCTAATGCTGCGGTGAACGCGAATTCAAACCTGTTGTCACTTCTTTGGGTGGGCTTGCTATTCCTACATTTAATTTTTTGGCGGGATCGTCAACACTGCTTCCCATAAGGGTGGTACCATTCTAGATCCTCACTAAGACTAAACAAGGGACTAAACTTCTCCACGCTTCTGTCGACACTTCTTTTCCTCCTTCCTCTCCTCTATCTCCTCTTCATCCTTGAACTTCTTCTTGTCCTTTTTTCTCCCCTTCCTCCTTCTTTGATAGTAACCATCTTTTTCTCTTTGTATTTATTCATTTTTATTGGAAAGGGAGATTTACAGAGCGAAGGAGAGACAGAAAGATCTTCCATCTGCTGGTTCACTCCCTAAGTAACTTACAATGGCTGGAACTGAGCTGATCCAAAGCTAGGAGCCAGGAGCTTTTCCCAAGGTCTCCCATGCAGGCACAAGGTTCCAAGGCTTTGAATCATCCCTCTCTGCTTTCCCAAGCCACAAGCAGGGAGCTTGATGGGAAGTGGAACAGCCGGGACATGAACTGACAACCATATGAAATTCTGGTGCTTGAAGGAAGAGAATTAGCCAATTGAGACATTGCAGTGGGCCCGACAGTAGCCAATTTATTGAGTGTCAAGTGGTACCACCTCGAGGTTTCAGTTTGTACGTCCCTGAGGCTCTTTGAGTACGGTTGTCGTCGTCTGTTTTCTTGGGAGAAATATCAATTTCCAGTCTCCTGTCTTATGCTCAGGTTGGACTTTGTGGTTGTTGATACTGAATTTCAGGGAAAGATCCATGCTCTTCAGCACTTGGAATAAAGACGGCTGTGAAACAAAACAAAACACAGAACACCCACTTGCTGAGTCAGCATGTCCTAGTTTCTCTCTCTCTCTCTCTCTCTCTCTCTCTCTCTCTCTGACCCAGGAATGTGACTGAGATTTCACATATAAGTCATGGCCAATGGCTAGAATTGGAAATTCATGATGACGGATGGGATGTAGTAATACGTGAAGAATCACATTATGTAAAGGACACAGAGGTGAATTTTGGTTCTACCTCTTAGTTGGGTGAAGGTTTCTCGGACCCATTTGTCTCCTAAAATTCTCCTGGCACCTAAGCGAGACCTTGTGTGTATCCATTGCGGGGGTAGGACAGAAAAGCAAAGAAGAGAAGCAGTTCATTACACAAGTGCTTCACACATGCTAAACGAAGGCAGCCTCTCTGCACTGGGCATTAAAGCAAGCTTCGTGCCCCTCTTTTCTGGCTGCCAGCTCTGGGTTAGTGCAATTGTCTCCTTCCCTCCTGGATCAGGGCCTGAGTGACCGTGGTTCTGCACTTCCCGTCTTGCCACTGGGTGGCAGTGTGCCCTCCGGCAGAAACCTTTGCTGGCAGAATCTTGCCTGGTCCAGTTGGAGCAGGGTGTGCCTGAAATTGGGGCAGGAGCACTTGACATGGGGCACCTCTCCCTGAGCCCAGAGGAATCTTGCCTCCAGGATCTGCTTCCCTCCCCTCCTCCCCACGTCCAGTTGACTTGCCCCTCCTTGGTCTTCTTAGGGCATCTGCATTGTTGGCTGCCTAACAACACTGACTTGTGGGTTTATCCATTGTCTCTGCGGATTTGTCTGTCTCGAGTCCTCTGAGTTCCAGGAAGAGTCCAAATCTTTTCATGCTCTTGGCTTTAGAACTTAGATGAACAACTGCATCAAACAAATAAAAACGTGAGTTTGTCATATTGAGGACAAGGCATGTTGCTTTCTGACCACTCCTGGCTCTTGCCATGGTACCGACTCATAGAGTGTGAGCCTTCGAGCCTTCAGACTTCGAGCTGAAACCATCACATAGCATGAGTTCAGCAGCTGGAGGATCTCGCTCCCAGCCTCTCCCTTCTCTCCCACTCTGCCTCTCAAATGAGTACAATAAAATATCAGTTTATTTTGGCATGATAGTTTTATTATTATTTTTTATTACTATTTAAAATGTGGTTTGTATTTTTTTCTGAATTATCTCCTACTGACCTTTGGGATTTTTATCTACCCTACCTGTATTCAAAAGCTTTAGGATTTCTTTATATTTAATTTTTAAAAAATTGTCAGGGGCCAGTGTGGTGGTACAGTGGAGCAAACCATGTCTAAAGGACATCTCTGTATCAACTCTGCTACTATTACCGGGATAGTTCTTACTCTGTAGGATAATTGCTTTCTCTTACACACCAGCTCCCACTGGTTTTCCTCTTTATAACGTTATCTTCTTTGAGCTCGCCATTTTTTTTTTAAGTGACTTGAAATCTTTCCTCTGCCTTGAAGCATTGACCTGGATCCTTGTTTAAGATGTCACGTGTTTGTTGCATTGGCATTCAGAAACAAAGTCAAGACATGCTCACAGCTTTGCTTTCTTGGGGCTCCCATTCTGTGGGACCTCGGTAGCAGGACCGGCCTCGTGCCTCAGTGTGTCTGACTATCTTGCTTTCAAGTTACCTTGCAGGCATTTCTGCAATTGATTAAATTTTGAAATCATGCGTTTCACTTCTGCAAAATTCTCACTAATGTAAATATTCATTTACCAATGGACATTCAGGCTGTGCCCAGTATTTGTTTCTTATAAATAATATTTAACGAATATCTTTGAAAACAGATCTTTTTTTGGGGGATGTTTCCATTTCATCATTTTCTTAGACTTTATTTCTTGATCTGGGTCAATGGGTCTGTGCCTGTTGTAGGATTATAAACTGCTTTTCTTTTTTTTTTTAAGATTTATTTATTTTTATTGCAAAGTCAGATATACAGAGAGGAGGAGAGACAGAAAGGAAGATCTTATGTCCACTGGTTCACTCTCCAAGTGGGTGCAACGGCTGAAGCTGAGCTAATCCAAAGTCAGGAGCCAGGAGCCTCTTCCAGGTCTCCCATGTGGGTGCAGGGTCCCAAGGCTTTGGGCCATCCCTGGCTGCCCTCCCAGGCCACAAGCAGGGAGCTGGATGGGAAGCGGGGCCACCGGGATTAGAACCAGCGCCCATATCAGGTCCCAGCATGCGCAAGGCAAGGACTTTAGTCACTAGGCTACTGTGCTAGTCCCACAAACTGCTTTTCTAAAAAGGTGGCACCAACCTGACCCCCATCAGCAGTGGATGAAAGTGGGCTTTCATTGTATTCTTGCCAAAACGCGGCTGTTATTATCTCCTTGAGATTTTTGTCTGGGTTATGTTAAATTTATAAATCAATTTAGCAAGAATTGTTGTCTTTCCAATATTGATTCATATTTTCCAGGAAAATGGTGTGTCTCCACTTAATTAAACCTTTATTTTACAGCTCTCGGTGAAGTTTTGTTATTTTTTTCTCATAAATCCACTTACTTGTTATTGGGATTATTTCTGAGCGCATCGTGGCATTTTTCTCTTCTGTTTTCTTTTGGCCATTATAATTGTCATGGAAACGTATCCTCTGCTTTCCCCACGGTGTCTTCCAAGGGACCATCCCCGCAGCTGCTCTGTGACACACAAAGAGGCTCTATGTGGAGACAGGCTCAGCCAAGCCCATGACCTTTCCTTCGAGACCGCCACGGCACATTCACGAAGAAGCTGACCAGTTCTATTGATACAACCAACACAAAGCAAAACCTGTGTCATGATTTGTATGACTACATCCAACACATACCAAAGTTACTTGGTCACAGAGTTCTTTTCATGCAAAAGGCAAAATGTGGACATCCAATCTCTCGTCCTTCATTAAAGTGGTGTTCTGCAGAGCCTACGTTCTTGGCTAACAAATGCTCCCATGTTGTCCGAGTAGCTTTAAACAGTGCCGGGTACCCAGATTCACCGTAAGCTCTGGGCCGTTCTTCTGCACTGGCCTTAAGCTTGGCATATACATTGTGCTGTGTGCTGGTAGCAAAACCAAGGGGCATTAGGATTTGAAAAGTGGCCTTCCTCACTGTTGCACACTTTCTGGTTCAAAGGATGAGGCAGAGCGAAGCTGCACTAACTGACTCAGGGGATACCAGATCAGAGCATCCGGAACGTAGCAGCCTGTTCATGACCTGAGCCCAGTGAAGCCCAGACCACCTCCCAGCCCCTCCACTGGCCTTCAGACGTGTAAGGCAAATACACGTTGGCTGCTCGAAGCCCCTAAGCTTGGGGGTGATGTCTCTTCCACTTTATTGTGGCAGTAGCAATGAATATACTTGTTCTGAGTGGGTGTGATGTAGGCAGTTCCTTAAGTTTGATAGTCTTTATCATTTTACCTTTATTTTTTTTTCCAAATGATCTTTATAAAAAACAAAAAGTTATTGAGTCACTTTGGGGGTGAGCCACTGAGCTTATTTTAAGGTTTGCTAATTGATGTGGTATTTTATATTAATAGACTTCCTAATAATAATGTGTGCTGGCCTTCCTGAGGTGAGATATTCTTGGTAATAGATGGATCATTCTTTTCATTCCATATGCTGGTGTTTTCCTTGGAGACTTAGCATCTATATTCATAAGTGGATTCAGCTTATGGCTTCCTCGTTGGGTTTGCTTTATGCCAACTTTGTCAAACAACTCGGTTTGTTTTTCCTGTTGGCCTGGGCTCTGGTTCAGGCTGTCAAAGGTTCGGGGTGTAATTCACGGCAAAACCCATCTGCTTGAGGACTCTTTTTTTGCTAGCACATTACTTATTGAACAGTCGTTTAATTTTTAATTTTCACCTTTGATGATTGACCTCCTAATTCCTCCTTGTTTTTGATGAAAGATTTCGAATTTGAAGATGTTTAGGCAACAGTCAGTAAAGTATATCCGACATTGTGTTTGGAGACGCTATCCTTCGAATCTTCTGCAGCAAAGTCTGATAGAATGAATAAATGCTGGGTCAGCTACTTCTGGACAACAGCTTCCCGAGGACTTGTGTCTCAGTGTGATTTAGGGTTTCTGGACATAGCAGTGTGATTCTGCATGCAGCCTAACTTCTCAGTCGTTAGATGGTGAGTCTGATGGCTATCTGATACGTTGGGAAGCACCGTAGTGGTCTACATTCACACAAATGAGAAGAAACGTCTGTATTCGTCCATGCATGGATCTTAAATGTTTTCACAGAATTCAGGAGCACAAGAGAAAGTATCTGAAGTCACAAAAACCTGTCTACAAAGCTGAGAACCAAATTGTCCTGATGGTTGGTTTGAGTGATAACGTGATGTGGAGCAGGAGGTTAACCAGGTGATGTGTGAGAAAAGAATGCAGGAGCCGCTGAGGGAGGGAAGGGCCTTCCCACGCCCTTAGATCCCCCGCAAAGCCACCTCTCCCTCTGTCCTGTTTGTGTATCCACTTGCCTGGCTCAGCCTCATGATTTCCCTACAGATCAGACACAGTTGAGAACAAATGCAGGAAGAGAGCAAAGACTGCATGGAGAGAGTATCAGGGTGGGTCGTGGGGACACTTACTAGAATGGGATCCCAGTTCATAACAGAATCTCTTTCTGTAGTGTCTCTGAGGATTCTCCAGCCAGGGGCCTGACACACACCTAGTGCCCAACAGATGCTAACATATCGTAATCGATGATGATCTTGAACAGTGACTAAAACCAAGTCTCTGCCAGCAACTGCCTCTGTGACTTTCCCAAGGCAGCTTGCTTTCCGGAACTCTGTTTCCTTATTTGTGGATGGAGGACTGTCTTAGTGTTCTTGTGACCAGGCGTGTTGTGACCCACACTGGAAACTGAACAGCAGAGAGAGAGAGAGAGAGAGAGTGAGAGAGTAGAGAGGAGTGCTGAGTGGGACCCATGCTTAGGGGAGCTTTCAGGAACTCTCCATGCACCCAGGCATGGAGGCAGCTCTCAGTCTAGCTTCTCTCACTCACTCCAGCACCTGGCAGATGGTGAATCTGAGCTGGGCGTGCAGGATGGGCTTGGGAGGACTGTCCATGGAGGTCTCCTACACATCAGCTTGGCATTCCACCAACGGGGCCAGTAGATTGAGTGAGTGAACAACAGCAACCAAAGAACCCTCAAATACATCTGAACTTCAGGCAAATCACAAGTGACTGTTTAGTGTGGTACACACATAAACTCTAAGACTATCGGCGTTTATTTATTTATGTAAAATATTTATTTTATTTATCAGAAGAGCATGCTGTGAGAGAGAGGGATACAGAGTCCTAAGCACGGGGTCTTTCAGCCCAGAGAGGCTACAATGGCCGGGGCTGGACCAAGTCCAAGCCAGGAACCTGGGGCTCCGTCCTGGTCTTTCACTTGAGTGGCAGGAGCCCAACTATCTCTGCCATCCTTTGCTACTTTTCCAGGTGCATTTGCAAGGAGCTGGATAGGAAGCAAAGCAGCGGGTGCTACAACTGGCCCTCTGTTATGGGACACTGGTTTCCCAGGCACCAGCTTAACTCTCTGAGTCACAATATTGGCCCTGATGGTTCCTATTTAAAACCCATTCCCTGATGGTCCCAGCTGGTCTGGAACCCAGATGTCTCAGGTGAGAAGTCTACAGTGCATCACATTATCCCCTCAAATCAAAGATCTTAGTTCCAGGATCTCCGTCTTCCTTGCCCCCTCCTCTTCTTGAAGAGAAAAGGCTGGAATAACTGAGTATGGAACTTCTTTTTGCCATACATTACCAAGAAAAGAGCCTCTCCATATTCAATACAGCAATCATTATGTCTGGAGTAAAGAACAATTGATTCTTCCAAACAAATACACCAGCCTTGTGGTTTCAGGGAAATTTGTATCTATAACCTGTTGTCGCTGTTAAGGCAGGAGCAAATATGTTCTTAATAACCAACTACTATTTACTTGGTGTACAATAACTTGCCCGCTAAGCTTAAATGAAATGCACAGTTAATTAGAGCTATCTCTGCACCAAGTCCTCCAGGGAAAACATTTTACACACTTTTGCACTTGGGATTATTTTCTGTTCCAGCTTCTCTACCCAGCCGAGCCCCTGTTGTTGGATATTAATATGGTCCATTCTGGAGGAGAGTTTTTTTTCTTTATATTAGGCCAAACTCATCCTGTACAAGGAGTATGAAAGCTTCACTTCTGGAATCCTCTGTCAGGGAGGCCCTAAGGTGTGTGCACCTGCCTGGATTGGCAGCCCCAAAGCTTGCTCTGGTCGCTTGCCCCAGAGTTTACCCACTAAGTCAGAGTCTAATCTTTTACTTTGCCTCTTGGAGCCTTGAGTTTTCCAACCTGACATAAGCGTCGTCAGTGAGGTCACGCATAGGTTGGGACCAGATGGAAGGGATTTTCAAGCTTGAGACCTGGACTTTCTCAACAACTTCCCCTACCATACAAGCCTACATTTGACCCTCCAGACAGAGAGAGGAGAGAGATCTCCCAAATGGCCACAATAGCCAAGTGTGGGCTTCAGCTAGGTCTCTCACGTGGGTGCAGGGGCCCAAGCACTTGGGCCATTCTCTTGTTACTTTCCCAGGCGCCTTAAGAGGGAGCTGGATTGCAAGTGGAGCAGCCAGGTCTTGAACTGATGCCCTTATGGGCTGCAGGTGCCACAGGCACTGCGGATGGAAGACCACCACACCGGCCTTGGATTTGATCCTCTGTAGAGATGGCTTTGAGACTCTCATCTGCTCATTCCCTCTCTCTTCTGCCGTTCAGCATGCATCTGATACCCCGATGGCTGTCGGTCTGAGGTCTCAGCAGCTGTACGATTTACAAGACTCCTTGTTCCCTGGCTGCATTCTTTGCAGATGTGTGGACTCAACTATGCAATTCAGGGAGACCTTCACATCATTGAGCTTTGTTTCTTTTTCTGCAAAGCAGGAACAGCAAGTCCCTACCAGTCAGGGCTGGCTGTGGAGTTCCGCGTGAGACTGTCCAAATATTGAAGAAGTCCAGAAGTCTGAAAGAATTAACATGACAGTGGATACTTCCCCCACGACAACCCCCTCTCCTGCTGAGCAAGTGATGGCATTGGCAAAGCAGTGGAGTGCTGGAAGCCTGGAGTATGAAAACTTAGTTGCACGGACAAGCATGACAGGCCAAGCGGATGGGCAGGCAGACCCCCAGAGACCCCAGCGGGATGGGGAGTGGAAAGCTGAGAGTCAGAGTGATGAAAAAGTCTGACATGGGTGCCGGTTGCAGAAAATTGAAGCTACTTTCAAGGTTGTGACCTTGTTTGATTTTTTTACAGTTCCCTCTGAGGATGACAGAGCAAGCCTCCTCTCTTTATTGTTGTAGCTAAGGAGCCTCCGGGAGGGAAAATGACTAGCCCAAGGTGTTTCCTGACGGTACAAACCAGCAGCAGGTGGAGTATTGAGGGCCTGGCTGTACCCCAACTTCCAGAAGAACATGTAAAGGAGCAGAGAGCCCCTCGTGCACAGGAGAAAAAGGCCTGCTCCCCCGGGAGCTGGTGAGCTGGCACTGCATCACTGATGTGTGCCTCTCACAGAGTGTTCCTTGGCACCATCCACTTGGAAGAGAATGGGGTGATCAAAAAGTGGGGATTACCAAGGCTGTGTGGACATGGGTGAGAGTTTCAGGTTGATAGGACTTGAGCTTTTCATGACTGCCCCTCACACCTGTTCTGCTTGCAGGTTCCTTCAAGCCTACAGGAACTCAAAGGGGCAAACCTTAAAATAAGCTCAGTGGCTCACCCCCAAAGTGACTCAATAACTTTTTTTTCTCTGCTTCCAAGCCACCTTCTTATTAATGAGCTTAGGAGATAGCACAGGATGGCCCAAGTATCTGTTTCCCTGCCACATGTGGGGGAGACCCAGAAGGAGCTTTCATGCTGGCCATTTTAACCATTTGGAGAGTGGAACAGCCAATGGAAGCTCTCCCTCTTCCTTCCCCCCTTTCTTTTCCTTTCTCCCTCTCTCTCTCTCTCTCTTATGTTGCTTTTCAACAAATCAAGTGAATCTTTAAAAGAAACACAATAATAAAAACAAAGCCAGAGATTGGAGTTCTGGTCACCCCCGTAAGATGTTTATTATAAAGGCTGGAGAAACAAAGGAAGGCACCAAGCATTCAAGGTAAATGAAGAAATCTAAGAATGGAGACAAACCAAATGTGCTGGCATATAAATTTGCAGAGGACGAAATGAAGAGGTCAAATTGATGTTGTAGCCAAATCTGGTGAACTTCATGCACTGTATGGTCATCCAATGGGTTGTCCATAAACTTTTTGAAGAAGTCTCCTATGAGATATTTGGGAATCTAAACCAAACTCATGAGTGAGGCTGGCCACATTTCCCTGAAGCACTTGCCAATGTTTCTGTCACTGTGCTAGGGGAAGCGCCAAAGCGGTGGCAGGAGGCCCATCTCCTGCAAGAATCTGCAACGGATCCGACACTGAATGCATCCAAGTCACAAGCCGTATAGGCCTGTAAGGCACAGATCAGAAGGCACCCCGGGACCTTATTTTGGGAGCTGATGTCTCTTTAAATCCTCTCTGCCTGTTCCTGCTCACAGCTCCTCAGCTGGCCTGAGTGGACCCCTCTGGAGACGTCTCAGGAGGAGGGGGCTCTCAGATACCACCTGCCATATCCCGCAGTCGTGGGGGTGCTGATGAGTTCCAATGGCTCTTCTTTAATCAAGAAAGCCACTAAAAATGCCAGCAGAGAGAGCGCCCTGCCCAGAGCTGGAGGCTGCTCTGTTTGCTGATTGATACTTGTTGTGTAATTCCTGCCGTCAGCTCTCTCGGGTTCGGCCATCTGTTTTCCCACCCAACAAGAGCACGTCGGCTCCCGTCTTGGATGATTCGAGGCACAGATGACATAATGGTGGGTTGGGGGCTTGGCAGTAATTTGCTTTGGACATGTAATCATCTCCGAGAGGAAGTGGCTTCCGTGGGCTGGGAGGCATCTCAGGCTTTAGGTTTTTAGCGTTGGCTGTTTGAAGCCAAATGAAGCACTGATGATATTTCCAGATCTGTTGATGAGACCTTCGCATGAACTTTAGTCTCTAAGTTCGTTCACCAGCCCTTTTCCCTCTGTATCTTGTCTTCTAGGATATTTTAATTGTTTTGATTAAAAAACAAAAAAATCATTAAGCATGAGAATAATCATGAAAGGAGCATTCTACTGGGAAGGAACACAGAGGTGCTAAATCATGTTTCTGACCCAAGAAATGAGACAACTCAGAAATTCAGAATTCAGAAATGGCAGGGGAGGAACAAGGCCATGATTTCAGTCTGATGATCACGTCATTAGGAATGGGGGGGTGGGGAAATCAGTCTACTGACTGCATTGATGCTACACCTGTGGGCAAAACCGCTTTGGGCTAGCAGTCTGAGTGTGAAAGAAAGTGAGCCCAGAAAAATGCTAAGTTGTTCAGCTGTGTTTGCAAGGAAAAAAATCATCTCCCAGGCATCAGGATGAGTGTGTTGGTGGCATCAGCTAAAGAGCCGGACTGCCCATCCCAGGGGAAGTCCAGGAAGAGCTGTTGGGTATAGACAGCTGCAGGAGGGACTTCAGGAGTGCCAGTTTGTATTTCAGTTGTTCCACTTCCCTGCTTGTGGCCTGGAAAAGCAGTAAAGGATGGCCCAAAGCCACTGATTACAATGCCTACATTCTATAAGGACACTGGTTTGAGTCTTGGCTGCTCCACGTCTGACCTAGCTCCCTTCCTAGTGTGCAGGGGAATACAGCAAAATATGGCCCAAGTGCTTGTGCCCCCTGCACACACAAGGGAGATTGCAGATGAAGGCCCTGGCTCCTGACTTGGACCTGGTTCAGCCTCAGCTCTGGCAGCCATTTGGAAAGTGAACCACTAGATGGGTGATCTCTCCTCTCTCCTTTCTCTGCCTTCCAAACAAATCAAGAAAAGATTTAACCTAGAAAAAAAAAAAGTCACTCATTCTATTTTTAGGCCCAATAAGTTGCATGGAGACACAGGGCAGGGAACAGTATGAGGAATCAAGTTTGGTGTTATCAGAGCATAAAGGACAGGCATTGTCCCATTGGAGGTGAGATAGAAAACAAGGCTTGGAACCAGTCATGGCTATTCTCTTTGTCACAAAAAGAATCTTGAGCTCTATTCCATCTGCAGTGGGGAGCCATTAAACAGGAAATGGACCACGGCAGGACAAGGTCCTTAGTTTGCTGCCACGGCAACGTAAACAAAGGTGGGTTGGGAGCAAGACCGGTTGGAGGATAATTGCCTAGAAATGTAATTGCAACTATTCAAGCAAGACACGGCGCAACCTGGTTAGGAAAAGAAGGCATTGAAAAGAATTGGGGGAAGAAACTGGCTTTGGAAATCTGCAGGATGCTGATGGGTTCTGGGTCTCAACTGTGAGGTTGTGTCCTGTCCTTCCTTCAACCATACCAGACGAATCCTCGCAGAGTGTCCTGCTAACTGTAGCAGTAGTAGGCTCCCCCCAGCATGATGCAGTCATATCCAGGGGCTGAGGAAACTCTCTGGGAAGAATGGACTGCATAAGCCTGCAAGTAAGAAAATGTCCTCAGTCAAATGGACTTAAGCAGTGCCAAAATGACCTCGCACAGCATGTAGTGCTGGGGTAGGGTGGTCCGTGGGCTGGCTGGCTCAACACTCAGGGGCAGCAGAGTTCAGTCCAGCTTTCTCATTCTGTTTTGCCATCCGTAGCACAGGAGTTTGTTCTGACCTGGCTGTCCCAGAGGCAGTTTTTCAGAAAATGGCTTCTTTCCTTACAAGGAACTCTCCACAAATGTCCTCGTGTCTCTTATGGACCGCCATAAATAGCTTTGTGCCAATCAACACAGACCCTTGGACCTGGGAGAGGGGATGGGGCTATTCTCAGGCATGGCTGAGCACTGGCAAGAAGAGACGGTGACCTCAGTCCGACAGTTCTTACTTAGGAAGGGAAATTGAGTATGTCTGCTATGGCTGGAAAGCGCCAATTCAGTACACTTGCCCTCTGCAAGGTAGAGGTGCAGACCCAGGGACAGGGATGAAAGGTGTAGCTCCAGGGACCTGGTTCACTTTCTCCTGAAACTGTAGGAGTTGGGAAAACGAGCAGCTGGGGAGAAGTGCCTTGGAGGTGACCTCAAGCTTGCGCAAGTGAGGATCAAAGGAAACTGGGGATGCTTTGAGGTCTTATTTCACAGTGACAGTAAAAGGTAAGTAGCGTGCCATGCCTTTTCCTGTCCAGAAGAGCATTGCTTTGCTACCATCAGTGCTGAGCAATGCCCTCCTCACTGGATTGGTGTGGCCCACGTACATTTGAAATGAGCATGAAGAACTCAACAGACCTAGGACACTTAGTGACAGCCTTTATCTGCTAAGGTTTATTTCCAATGTTCCAATGTCTCCCGCGCATAGACATTCCTCTTTCTCTTCCCCTCCACTTTGCAGATAAAAGCAGAAGCAGGGGGCTTCACTGGAATCCACAGCTACTAAATGGGAAGCAAGAACTGGGCTCTTCATGGCTGCTCCTGTACAAACTTCATACACGGAGTAGTAGGACCACATGTAAAACACCCCAAGAAAGTGTCAGAGGGGGATTTAGTCACTAGGGAGAAAACACTGAAAGATTCAAATAAGTCAAAGCCCAGAAGCAGAGAGAGAGAAACGGTGATAGTCAATCCCTCTTGGGACAATGCTGCTGTTTCCGCAGTTCAAATCTGTTTGGTTTTGTGGGAATCACTGGGCGGTTTGGAAAGAAGAAGTCCACTTATGTCCTGGTCCTAGAAGCCCAAGATCGGGGTGCTGGGATCAGCTCCTGATGAAGAAGGAAGGCGTGGTGGATTTCCATCACAGGATAGGAGCTAACGTGAGAGAGAACAGGTGTCAGGAGAGGGAGCAAGAGGGTGCTCTGAGAAAGAGCAGCACAATCTTGTTGTGGCTGAACCAGTCCCGTGAGAGTCAACTCAGTCCCATGGAATGGCTGATTCTTTCCACCATGGCAGCTCCAGGGACTTCTCAGTAGGCTCCTCTCTGCAAGGTAGCATTGCTACCACTCAAAGCTGCTCCAGCCTGCCGATCTCCAGGATACAAGCCACATCCCCACCAGGCCCTCTCCTACTTTCCTGACACCTGCCTTCATCCCATTGCCCCCGCCCCTTGTTGTGAGTCTTCACATTCGTCAGAGAAGAAAGATCTTAATATGCACCCAAGAGGTAGGAAACAAATGCAAAACTCTTTATGTTTCCCTGTCTCTTCCCAAAGGAGTTTCAGAATTTCATTTTTGTTCTCCCTTTTCTCCAAGAAGAATCAAACAAACTATACAACTCTGGTACTCATCTCCCTCCCAGCAGCCCCGCCCTTGGGATGTTCCTCACATCACACCGTCTTTTTCTTTATCCCTTCACACCAAACACTTTCAAAGTTAATTTCAAAAAGCTGGGAACACTTGATAGTTTTAATTAATCCTATGCCTGGGGAAATATGATTTTGTGCATTCGGGGCCTCTCAGCTTTCTCGGATAGATGGCTTGTCTGGGATAATGCCAGTGTTTCCAATTTAGCTGTGATTATGCCACCAAGTCATTTGTTTGTTTATTTGTTTAGACCTAAAAGAGAAGCTAATGCTGATGTGTGTGTGTGTGTGTGTGTGTGTGTGTGTTTTCGGAAGAGATTGCTAGTTTTCCCAATAAGGTCTCCCAGGTAAGTAGGCCGTCTGTGGTAGTCTCACCATTGCATCCTGCATAGATCTTGTGAGATGGGCAGGAAAAGGCATTATCTCCCTCACAGAGAGGAAACGAACAGAGGTCCACAGAATCCTGGTGGTGTGTCCCTTGTCACATGCTTGAGGGGACTGAGATGCAAAGCGAAGTGGGCTAACTAGCAGATCCAGATTCCTAACACAATCACTCATTCCTCCTCCAGTGAGTGTGCTCCTGAAGCTCTGATGTTACAATTGTCAGGAGCGCCAGTTCAGAAGGTAGTTCCTGGCCATCACTAGGCCTGGGGGGGGCGGGGGGGGCACGTCTTTTGCCATTGGGAAAACATTTCCCACTGCCACACTGGGTCTTCTAAGTTCCAAACCAGTGCAGCCCCTGTGCCAGCAAACATGCTGATTGGCTGAAGGAAGTCATGTGTCTACTACTCTGTGAGGAGTTGATGGGCTGGGCCACACTCATGGAGACTTGGAATGGAGTCAACTCCACCTGATGCCTGATGTCTCGTGTTGGTGTCCCCGGAGTCTCGTATAGACTCTTACCTCCTACTCTTCTCCATGCCCCAGGATCACCTGTTGCATCTCTGCCTCTTCCAGCCTGCCCTAGCTTGCTCCCTGCTTTTCCGTGAAAACTCATTTCCTAGGTGGGTATTTCCTTTTCTCCTCTCCCAGGGTCAGGCTTTCTTCTGCTTCGCTGTTGCTGCCCTCTGCACACATGCTGGACCAGAGATGGGGAGCCAGACATGCATCAACCTGGGGAAGTCAGAATGAAGGGGGAGTGGCAAAGAGAGTGTCACCCACAGAGCCCACACCAAGAGCTACAGGTGCATGTATCATGGGGCTGTGTCAGCTACTCCAGGTAGAAAAAACAAAAAAGCCCCAGTCTCCATCTTGTCACCTCACCTTATAGAACCGCCCTCCCTGTGAGAGAAAGAAATTACAATGAGGAAAGCCTGTGAACAGTCAAGCTGTAGCACTTTAGAAGGAGGCAGAGAAGGGTCCTTCCCATTCAAGACAGACGTCTGCAGCTTTTTCGCCAGAAATTATCTCTTCTTATCCTGATGATTTTCTCTTCCTCCAATTCGGGAGGTCCTTGTGCAGAAGGGAAGCAGTGGGTGTGGACATGGAGAATGTGCTTTATAAAGTACCTGGACACGGTGGAAGAAAGTATAAGAGCTGGCAAGTAGGGGAGGCCAAGAGCCAAGATGAGATGGGGTGCGGCCAGGTGCCAGGGCTCTGAGGCCAGTAGCAGCCTGCATGTGTCCTGGCGGGGGCTGTAGGGCTCCGGCCTTGGATTACTCTCCTTGAGCAGGTGTGCTGTAATGTTTTGATGATAAGAGCAGTATCTTTCTCCTTCTTCTTCCAAAGGGTCCCAGAGCGGTTAGCGAATATTGATTAACAAATAGACGACTGACTGAACGCATGTGAAGATGGCCATTTATGCACGCCAGGTCAGCAGAATATAACAGTGAGTACAGCCTGACTCCTGTTGATTGATTGCTCGTCAGTTACAGACGGCTCTGCCCATATGGCATGCAGTGCTGGCATCCCATATAGGGACCAGGTAGAATTCCAGTTGCCCCACTTTCAATCCCACTCCCTGCTAATGGCCTGGGAGAGCAGTGGAGAGGATCGTCTTAGTACTTGGGCCCCTGCAAGCACACATGGGATAGGGAGAAGCTCCTGACCCGTGACTTTGGATTGGTCCAGTTCCTGCTGTTTAGGGAAGACAGAATGGAGATCTCTCTCTCTCTCTCTCTGATTTTCAAATAAAGTTATCCGAGTTGCCCCTTTTTCATGCACTTGTTCATCCATTAAAAGGAAACAAACAACCTTGTGAGTAAATCTGGGCTAGAGAGAGCAGTGCCTATATCAGCCTGCGTAATATGTTTGGTTCTCAGAAGGATGTACATGCCTTTTGCTTCCAACTTGTCTTTCCTCTCCGGAAGCTAACATTTCACAGTCGCTGCAGGGATCCGACTGTGAGAGCTGCGGTTCCCACTCCACGTGCAACTCTGTCACCCTCCATGCCAGGGCCTTCGTCCCGCCTGCCTGCCATGTGAGGGGCTCTCGGGGAAGACCACGCCTGTGCAGCTGTTGGGAGCCAGTTAACATCAGCTGGCATTTGCAAGCGACATTTAAAGGTCACCTCAAACTCTCCTACTGGGGAAAGAGGGAAGGGAAAAGTGCTGTGGAGAATACAGACTCGGGTTGAGACTTAATGAGCCTGGGCAAAAAGCAGAGGTGGCCAAGCAGATGCCGTGCAGTAGGGGAGGGCTTTCCTCTGGGGGCAGAAGGGAGCAGGGCAGGGAGGACCTAGCAGGACCCTGAGGAGACTGGGGTCCAGGAACTTTTGTCTCCTCTCCGATGTGTGATTCCAGAGGAGTGTCTTGATGAGAAAGGCAGGGAGTTAAAGGTTTTGTATCTTGCCTAGGACCAAGATCCTCCTACAGGTGGGGAGGCTCATGGACCCTGTTTGAGGATCTATCAATTACAAAGCACTGCAAAACCTGACCAGCTCACCCTCAACTGTGGAGTGGACAGAGAACGGGCGTACTACTGGCATCGAGAAGAGGGCATTGCAGAATCCGAGTAAGCAGGTGGTTGGGAAAGAGGGGTGCTCCTCTCAGTCGCAGGAGACCAAGCTAGCTGCTGACAGAGGCTGGGAGGGCCATCGTGCGGATCCCACGGCCTGGGGTGCTAATCAAGACAGCATCTAATGTGCCTTGCTGGTGGTACTCGCTGCTCCTGAGAGGCTCTTCTTCTCCAGGCCTGGGGCTCCTCACTGCCTTGCTACTCCCCTTCCCATCACAGTCCAACAGTGGCTGTGCCAGCTACCTCTTCCTTTGCATGCTGTGTGAATGGATACATGAAAGTGCTGACCGGACTGTAGCTAACAAGAGCTACTTGGTCCAGAATTTGACTGTTGATGGCAACTGAGTGGGGACTATCACAGCCATCCTATAATGTCTCCTCCCAGAGAGACGCTTTGTCTTGTGGTTCTCTGTTCTAAGGGGGATGGGGAGGATCTTGCATTTATGGATCCTGACAGTCATGGGTATTACTTGCTCTGTCTCTCTTTACCAATCTCGGCATGTCTCAGGAACCTAAGCAAATGTGGCACATTCATGCTTCAATCTATACTTATCGTTGGTAGATAAATTTATATTTACCTTTGAGAAGCAGAGACAGTACACTCCCATGCTCTGGTTCACCCTGTTGGGTGACAGGCTAAAGCCAGGAGCCAGAAAATAAATCCAGGTTTCCCGGGGTGCAGGTGGCAGGGACCTAACCCCTTGAGATCATCAGTGTTGTCTCAAGGAGTCTGTGCTAGCAGGAAGCTGGACTTGAGAGCCAGATGTGGACCCCAGGGGCCCCTCCAAGGTAGAACTTGGGTGCATTAACTGCTAGCCTCAATTCCCCACCCCGAATGCTAAACAGAAAAGAGCCCACACGTCTCAGCTAACTTTCCCACCCCGCCCCAACAACAGTGACTGGCAGGCAGGCAGGCATAGCTCACATCACCAAGCCTGAAGAATGCTCAGAAATGGGTGTGCAGCTAGCTGGGGTGACCCATGGGACCCCGGCTTACTCTGAGGCATACCCAGTACCCTCTGTCTCCCGAGTTCTCTGGAAGGGGTTGGACGTGGCACCATCTCCCTCTCTGAGGGCTACTCCACCTCCAACCCAATACCCTTGTCTGGAGGAAGCCTCTGCTAGGGGAGCGAGGGTGGGGCGCCACCGCTTCTGGAGGCTCAGGGCACACTAAGCTGCTGTCAGTTTCACGGGGACATTCCAGCAGGGATTACCCTATCAGGCTGCATTCAGATGTGACACCTAGTTGAGAGGGATTTGGATTAGAGGAGGAGGAGGAGTGCTAGGAAGGCAGAAAACCAGACAGACTGGAAGATGTCCTGGCCTGCCTGGGAGGCAACTAGGTTCTCTCTCTCTCTTTGCCTTTCCCTGACAGCATCCTGCTGGGTGTGACTGCTGTGCCTGGGAGGAAGTGGGGTAGACGAGCAGTAATGAGGACTCAGACAGGCTCAGGAGGAGGCTGACCTGGCTCACAGCTATGGGGATGGCTGGTCCCACACCCCAAGGTCATGTGGGCCCTAGATGTCTCCCCTGCGGTTTTGAGCTCAGGGCCAGACAGCCCCCTGGCTTCTTAGGAGACCCAGGAGCAGCAGCCAGCCTTCTGCCAGCTTTTTGTTCAGGGTCTCCCTCTGGTCCAGGAAAGGCTTTGTGCACCATGTAGTGGTTCTTTACTGGGCTTGTGCCCAGCTTCTTTCCCACCATCATGATGCAATGCCCGATTTTCACCCTGGCTGACTCCCTGCAGGACTAGAACTCTTTGCACAAAGAGATGCCAAGAGACTAGAGACTGAGTTGCTTTGAACCTGGGCTGTTCCCCAGGTGTGGACCGCCAGTGTGACTGCCACCATGACTTCAGTACTGGAACCCAACAGGTGACCTAGTACACTGGAAAGGGAACTTCCCGGGGTCCCATATGGGGCTCAGATCACAGTGTGGATGCCCAGGGCACCAACTTCCTCCTTAGGCTCCCCCCCAGCTCTGACTCAGCTTCCTAAGTGACACAGAAGGTGGTATCCCTAATAGGGTGGTCTGTCCAGAGTGAGCGGTCTCCCTGCTTTGCTAACAGCACGGACAGACCCTCTCCCCAACTGTCATGAGTCCAGTCCTACGGAACAGATCCACCAGTGTCTGGAAGCAGAAAGCCCACCTATAGCAAGCAGCCCTCAAATAGCACCCACACTCAACACTGCAGCTATCTGCAGTCCTTCTCCTCTTCCTTGGAACTTCTGGGAAACTTAAAAAAAAAAATCCGTACAAACAAAACATAAAAAGATTGATGACTCAGAGCTGTTGAGTTCACTGGGGTGTTGAGCACTTGCGGGATTTGAGACATTGAGTTGCAGGCAAGTGAGTATCATAGGCTGCTTCTCTGGTGGACAGGCTGAGAGTAACAGCACTGATGCATCCACCCTTATGGCCCCTGTGAGGATGGTGTGAGGTGAGCTGCTTCGCTTCATGAAGTGCCTTATGGTAGGCAGAGCTGAGCACCATGGGTACAGCTAACGCCATCTGCCAGATGAGGAAACCGCTGCGCAGGGCACAAAATCACCTGCTACAAAGCCCAAACAGCAACTGGTCCCAGAGCCAGAGCCAGAAGCACAGCCCCTCCTTGTCTTTGCATTCACAGCTGTGACCTCTCTTGCAAGGTTCCACCTGTCTGAGCCATGTCCAGCCTCTCTGCATCTCCTCCTCGCTCTGCGGTTCCCAGGGCTGGTTGCTGATGCTCCCCAGGTCTGGACCAGTTCTAATGAGTCTCTGAGTGAGTGTGGACCAGGAAGGGAGAGTACCTGCAGCCACTGCCTGTTGGGCCTCAGGCCTTGCTGGTATGAACAGTGAGAGGTGAGCGCTCAGGACCCCCTCAGGGCCACCAAATTACAGGTTTGCTAATTATTTATCCCATAAAGCAGTGGATAACTGCCAGGGATTTCAGAGGGGGCATACCATGTTCTGGGAGCCACATGGGAAGCACTAGGGTTGGTTAGGAGGGCACAGAGAGAAGAAGAGACTGTAGGCAGGTATGAGAGAAGGAGGGTTGTCAACAGAAGTACTTTTTGAAGATATTGTGGCTGTCTGGCTGGCCCCTGGTCTGGAGGTAAGTGAGGAAGGTGAAGGCTCCGCTGTGGCTTGGTTGGTATGCAATTGAATGACAAGCCCCTTGGGTGATGGACAGTCCCTCAACATGACCACAGAGGCCAAGTTCCAGCATACACAGACAGAAAGGTGTGGCAGTCCTCCACCCACTCCTCGCCCTCCCTAAACGCATCATGTTTGGTTTCAGTCACCACAGGCCAAGTCCTGGGGTGGGAGTCTGGCTCCTCCCGCTGAATTCCATCACACCCTCCTCGCCAGCCTTGCCTTACTCACACTCTAAATCTCTAAGTCCTGGAACACTGTCACAGGAGGAGGGAGCTTGCTGTGGGATGACACCGGAACAGAGGAAACAAAGAGGGGCGGAAGGAGCGAATGCGTGCAGGGGAAGCAAGCCAACCTCGTGATAAGAACCAGGATCACCTTCCCTCCTCCGGTCTGGTTCTTAATACTCAGAATTCTTATCCATTCATTAGGGTGGCAAGCGCAGTCTGGTGACAGGTTAATTACACAGTTCTTGGTAATTAGAAAGTAAATAGATGTTAAGAGGACACCACTGTCAAGATAAAAACTGTCTATTAGAAATCCTTCTTGCATGGCAAATTCCACCTTCATCTTTTCGACTTGAAGGAATTTTTTTTTTTTTTTTGGTTGCGGTTGCTTTCAGAAAAATCTCCTCTGCTGTTCCCTGGAGCTCAGACGTATTTAGTTCCAGTTCTTCCTCACCCCCTGCCTTCTCCCTCCGTAATGCACCTTGCTGCCTCCATTTGGGGCTCTGTTTCTATTCTGGGCAAATGTCTCCAAGCGTCAGACTGTTCACATGTGAGATTCACGGCCAGAAGGGTTCAGGAGCAATTTCTGCTTCCTCTGGGACTGAACGAGATGGAGAAGAAGAAGAAGGAGACCCCTTTGGGTAGAAGTTTCTCTTCTTCCATTGCTATGTGGCTCTGCCCAGATGGAAAACGCTGGCCGAGCGTTTGGAATGTGGCAATGCTGCCGAGTTCGAACTAGACCCCTCCATATCCCACACACACGCCCGCCCAGAAACAGACTCTTTAGCCATTAGTTCTACTCTGCAGCCAGCACAGACTGTGGTCTCTCATCTCTACAGGGTTTATTCTGAGCTTTCTCTCTGGGAGGTGAAACATCATTACATTATAGGACCCAAATCATTAACTCCACAGTCACAGCTGCGTCCTCCTACGTGGGTCCACTCCCCAGACACTCACTGAGAGTTGGATCAACAACCACTACAATAGGTTTTGGAAGACAAATGACCTCCCTCTGGGAGGGTGTTCCACAGAGTGAACCTGGCTCTGAGGTTCTAGTATCTTGCTTGGGGTTTTAGAATCAAGGTTTAGGGGATCTGGCGCAATGGCCTTGTGGCTGGATTTTCGCCTAGGCATGTGCCAGGATCCCAGAATGGCACCAGCTGTGTCCTGGCTGTTCCACTTCCCATCCTGCTTGTGGCCTGGGAAAGCAGCCGAGGACGGCCCAAAGCCTGGGGACCCTGTACCTGGGTGGGTGACCCAGAAGAAGCTCTTGGTTCTTGGCTTTGGGTTGGCTCAGCTCTGACCATTGCAGCCACTTGGGGAATGTACCAGCAGACAAAGGATCTTTCTCTCTGACTCTCCGTCTCTCTGAATATTTGTCTTTCCAGTTAAAATAAATAAATCTTTTAACAAAAAATCAAGATGTGTACTTGGGCTACAAAATCCTTCCTGCTATGTAAGAGACATGAGACTATTCCACAAGGTCTGTAATCTCTACCTGCCCTCTCAACCAACAATGATTGGAAATGAATGGAAACCCAGATTCTATTTGTGGCAGGCAGAACTTCGACAAGAGGCAATAGAAGGCCAGGTGGTATGTCTCTCCTCATGGCCTCCTTTCTCTCTTGGATTCACTCACGTGCTCAATGTGAAAGCCGTGGTGCCACACACCAATAGTCGCACAAGGTTATTGCCGATGATTGGCACTTATCAACAAAGCTGCCTCTCAGGACGAGAGAACAGCAGCCTTTTGGTTTGTGGGGGACAGGTAGTTATATAGTTAGGGGGAGTTACTTGTGCTGACTGGGCTTAAGCAGGTGTACAGGGCTGAAGCAGATTGGTGGGTTACCAGGGTTAACTCATGATATTGACATAACTGATGATATTGACAGGGAAGAGATGGTTAGTGTGGGTTTGCAGAGGAAGTGACCCTCAGCACAGCAAGCTTGCCAAAGTGCACCTGTGAAACCAGAGGAGGCAAGGTTGCAAAATGCAACAGCTCAAACATGAAGGAATCACACAGGTCAGCTGACCTTGTTACAGCAGCTGAGTATCAGCAAGGACCAGACATGGAGCCGGATGTTGGATCTACAGTTCTGACTTGGCCACTCACTGCTATCAAGGAGCACATGGGAAGGACATAAAAAGAAGTCAAGAGGCAGGTGCCAGGCACAGCAACAGGAGGCATTGCCAAGTACAGGGAAATGGAGTGCCGAAGGCAGAGATGAATGGACCCCTGATTTGGCCTTGTCAGTGAAAGAAGGGTCAAATTAAGGGAAGGCTTTGATGAGGAAGTGAAGTTTTCCCGGAGTCCATTACCAACCTTCATAAGGTCATGAGCGCCAGCAGATGGAGACCCAGAGCCCAAAGCCTCTGATTCACTACACTAGGCACAAAGGGACGGGAACTCTGCTGTATAATGATCAATTATATCCTTGCTGAACTGTGGGCTCCAGCTACTATGAGGACAGCCAGAGCTCTGCCAGGGGGCTGGGAGGCCTGTAATGATCAAGCATTGGCCTGCTGGGCCTGAGACAGAGGCGGTTGAGAGAGAGGGGCTTCTAGCTGAGGTTTGCTCCCAGGGCTGCTCTTGAGTCTTGGCCACCACGGGGCACCTCAGGGTCAGTGGGGCTCAGCTGTGCTTCCCGCAATGCACGTGGACAGCATGGTGTTGGGGTAGGAGACTAGAACCAGGACAGGAATGGATGCTATAGAGCATGTGGCTAACCCTGATTCAGAGGGGTTTATATGGTGATACCCTGCCATCCACTCCCACCACTGTGTTGTCGTCCACTCCCTGTCTCCTCTTCCTTTGGCGTCTCCTGACAGCAAAGCATGGTGGAGCTCAGGACTCCCAGCCTCTAGCCCCAATTCCTGCCTCGACTTGACACTGTCCTTCCAGCTTACCTACCCAGGTGCAGTCAGGGGCTTCTCCAAATATAAACTGACACTTCCCTAGCAGCCCCGCTCCCTAGTGACATCTCTTGACATGACATTAATGGAGAAACAGTCAAATGCATCCCCTGGGCTGGGAACATTGATTTCTCGTTTAGACCCCTCGGCCAGACAGCAACAACAGATGTGGCAGGTTTGATTAGGTGTCTCCACCACAGATGGGGTCCACAGGCAAAGACCAGACTCAGATGAGGAAGAAGAGGGGGTCTTGATTTGGAAATGGAAAGTTAGAATATAGAGGAAATAAGAGGCTTCAGGTTTGGATAACAAACCTCCCTCACCCCCTTTTTTTTCTTTTTGGCATTGGAAAAAAAGAATGCATTAAGGTCTCTTTTCAAAAATCAAATTCCTGTGAAAGTTTTGGGGAGGTCCAACTGAGACTAGGGTGCCCCATTCCCCAAACAGTGGCCTTATCTGCTTTCCAGGGAAATTATCAAAATGCGACTCTCCACCATTATTCCCCAAACCCTCTGGGTCTCACGCCTTGGTGTGGGCATTCCGACTGTGCCAACCCCCAGCTCCGGAGTTTACTCTTTTCTAACAAACCAGCACTGATTTATCTGGAAACAAAAACTTTCCCCTCAAAGACCAGAAAACAGCATGGCTAGGAAATACCCATTGGAGCTCTCCACCCAATTAGAAAACTTTCCTTGCAGTTGGGTGGAACTCAGCTTGTTGTCCATTATACCAATCTCAGTTACAATGGATTGCATTCTTTGCTCTGGCAGCATACATAAAGCATTTTTTTCTTTTCAAATGAATAACATTTACAATATCATCAGAAGTGGAAACGAAGCACGCTAAAGGGGAGCGGATGGTAGCGATCGGCAGCAGCATTCCCACTGCAGTACTAAGACCTTTCCCCGCAGCAGCAGCACGGGGACCCATGCACGGTGGCCCCAGGTCCCCGTGCTCAACTCTCTTTAAATATACATAGCTCTGTGTGTGTATACATCACATTCCCCGAATGCATACAGATGGAGAGATATATATTATCTCTTTAAAATATTAAAATAAATTACATCTTTGCACAGAATACAGACATTAATTCTGTTTCCAGGAGATTTGTCAAATCAGTGGCCTGTGTTTGCATAACAAGCTCTTGAGTTACGCTGTGCAGAATATAAATTACCAGGCTGTCAGCTCCGGCTGAAAACCTCCTTCCGAGCATCTCAGTCGTGTTGTCGCCCTTGACTGAGATGAGCTTTAGTGTGGTGCAGGTACCCGGCTCTTTCTTAGAAGAGGCTGCTGATGCAGGGGAAAGGGACAGCTCGGGAGACAAGGGATGGCTGTGCCTCAAAAGCAACTCCCCCTTTGTTCAGAAAGTAGAACTTTTGTCCTTCACCTTTTCCACACACACACACACACACACACACACACACCACACTCACACAGAGCCACTGTTCTGCGCATTCAGTTATTTGATGAACTAGCAGGCTGTAGACTGCTAGATTTGGGACAAGACATTTTCAAGAATGTGAATCATCCAGAGGACTGAGACCTTAGAAAGCTTAAAACAGGCTTATGAGCTTCAGATTTCCAGAGAGTGTGGATTTGTTCCAAGTGTTATAAATAAAGCTTCTAAAAATAGTGAATGCTTCTTCAATGACTAGGGGGTGACAGACTTGTACTAGGGGCTTCACCTACAGTATGCTACTGCCGTTAATAATTCTACAGACGGTATTAGAGGAATTTCCCACTTAGGTGCCAGCAAACAAAGAGATGATTTCGGAATCTTTCCCCAGGATCCCAGGCAGAGCAGGTTGCTGATCAGGGTCTTG
This sequence comes from Ochotona curzoniae, assembly GCF_017591425.1. Lineage (NCBI taxonomy): Eukaryota > Metazoa > Chordata > Mammalia > Lagomorpha > Ochotonidae > Ochotona > Ochotona curzoniae. The sequence goes on from NW_024465322.1 coordinate 6,063,921, forward strand.
AACTCATGTCTGTCACGGTTCAATGTCTAGGCTATCCCAACCTCATGATACCACATCACTTCCTGCTCCTCTCTAGCCCATGCTCCATCTCCACATAGACTTACATTATAGACTTACCCAAGAATCTCTGACCAACTGGTCGACCTGCTCCTGTTCTAAGGAAGGACATAGAAGGGAGGGAGCTGGCACAGAAGCCCTCAGTTTGGGATAGAGTTTGGGTTAGGACTCTCCCGGTGTTCTGGGTTCCCTAAGTAGGATCCAGAGAGAGCTGGGGTGGGCTGGCTTGGGGGTGAAACAGAAGTGGGCCAAGTATATGTTTGTGGGGCAGCCTCACTGAGGGATGCTGAGTGCTCTGGGTTGAGCCTGACTTCCACAAACATGCTCCGTACGAGACTGTAAAACGCTTTGTGCCAATCATCGTGTTTCCTTGCGATCATTTCCAATTGCAAAATACATCTAGAGTTGTGTTCACCAAGCTATGAAATTTGTCTCTGCTCCGTCTCCCTTCTGAAATATTCTGTTCAGCAAGATCAAAGGCCAGTGGATGGAACTGAATTTAACTCAGATTTCAGCCAATTCTTTTCCCACACTTGGTATTTCTCCACCCGAATTACACTTAGATTGGAAGCGTTTCTGCCTGTAATTTTCGCAACAATACATAAAAGTCATCTCTTGGTTGAGTGGGCACAGGGCAACTTGGCGTTTTTTTCCTTTCTTTCCTTTTCTTCCCAGTGTTCACTGCACCACAGATTTCCCCCTAAATAATAGCACAACAACAATCCAAGTGTGTGGCTTTTATTTTCCCATTTACCAACAGTACCGGATTGAGTTGACACTTGCTTGTATCTGAGTGCGTCTGGGGAATTCTCCAACAGTTGGGAGGCATTTTCTTTCTGACAAAGACCACAGGTTTTAGAATTAGTAAGCTAGGGGGTCTCTCCTCTTGCTTCCTTTTTTTTTAATATATAATATATATTTATTTGAAGGTTAGATTTTGGAGCGAGAAGGAAGAGAGAGAACAAAAGAGGGAGAGTTCTTCCATCCACTGGTTCATTCCTCAATTGGCCACAATGGTTGGAGCTGGGCCAATCTGAAGCCAGCAATATCCACTAGGACTCCCATATGTAGGTTTTAGGGACCCAAGGACTTGAGTCTGGCCGCAAGCAGAGAGCTGGATCAGAAGTAGATCAGGCAGACTCAAAGTGGTGCCCATGTGGGATGCTGGCACTGCTTGGGGGAGGGTTAGCACGCTACTCCACCTTGCCTGCCTTTTCACTGCTTCTCCTTCCCTGTAGCTGTCTCCCTCTTTATGTTTTCCAGGGTGCTCCAAGTTTCAAGGCTTGGCTATAAAAACCATGGAGCAGGAACATGTTCCATGCATACAGAGGTGGACTCCAGGGATCAGTGATAAATGCAACACATACTGTCATCGCACGTTGCAATTGGACGCTGATTAGGGAGCTGAGTAGACCTTCTGCTTCTCTCTCACTCCAGGATTTTCTAGCCTCTATTCACGGTCAAAGCTATCATTTCTTTTTTACAGTTGGTCTATCTCCTGCTTTCTGAGGAGCCGGAGATTTGCTGCATGCTTTCTTCTGTTGTCACACGTGTAAAAGTTTAGCTGTGCTTCATCCAGCCTCCTGATGTTGTAATTTGTAAGTGTGCACAGACCTCACTCACTGACCCTTCTCAGAATTTCCATTTGCTCTCTCAGTTGGTGTACTTGTACTTATTCCTATCATTTCCTATTTTGACACTCTCCAACTTCTGAGTCAGACTCCACTGGGACTAAACGTGGGCATCCTCCAACCAAAACGCTTCTGACCTTCAATTTTTCCCTGAACCTCTATCTTGTCTTCCTTAGTTTATATCCAGGCTATTTTTACACATCTTCTTTCTGAATTCAGATATACAAAGGATGATCAAACGATTCTCAACATTTCAGATTATGAAAAAGATGCTCTGTGTGACTCCAAAAAAAAAAAATGTGTGCAAAGTAAGCTTGTCTCCTAATTCCATATTTTTTCATAAACTTTTTGAGTGCTTTCCTGTGATTTGCTTACATAGCACTGTGCTTTCTACTAGTACACAATCTCAATTGATTACTGCAGTGACTTTGTCCAGAAGTCAAGGCTGGCATCATTATCCTCAAAGTTTCAAGCCAGATGACACAGTCCTTCCTCAAGGGGCTGCTCGCACCTCACATTTCCAGGTTCACGTTCATTTCATCATGGACTCAAAGTCCCTTCCTAAACTTAAAAAGCAGCTCGTATGGGCTGCCCATCCATCAGGTCACACATTTCTATTATGACTGCCGCTACAGACAGATTCATTTTGATCCACATATACTTTGCGAGAATGAAGGATTTGTCACATTTCATATTTGAATAACGTTTTCATCCTTTCCCTGGTGCTGCCTTGCACTTCATCTTGTTGGATACGCACTGTGTGTCTAGGAGGGAGGTAAGGCATGCACCTACTCTTTCTTCCATTTTCCACACGAGAAAATGAGCACCTGGGAAATGGAAATGATGGGCTCTAGATCACATAGAAAATTAGGGACAGAATCGGGACTGTAGCCTGTGGTTGGAGAACTACATTGTCAAAGAATGGATGGGGAAAGTACCCTCTTTTGGGTGTATGGAGACGATTCTGTAGAGCATAATAACAGTCTGTGGATTGGAACCAGCAGGGCTCACACTCCTTTAAGAAATATCTGTGGAAGAGTTAGGTCCTCTTTTTCTCCCCCACCCTGACATTTCAGATCAGTCAACAAGTTACCCGTGGAAACACTTGCACTCTGAATCCATCACTCTTTAAGTACATAGGGGCACGGATCATTAAGGGGAGCCAGAGAATGACCATCAAAGCCAAGACACACTCAACCAGAGTAGCAGACAGAAGCTGCATTCATCGAGTACAAGGAAGCCTGGAAGAGTCCAGCAAAGCACGATACTGACATTTTTTGGTGAAGGCCTCCAGGTTTGGGGCTGATTGGGCTTTTTGGTAAGGATATGCTTATTTACCTTTATTCAAAAGCCAGAGTTACAAAGAGTTGGAGAGAGAGTCTTCCATCTCACGGTTCACTCCTCAAATGGCAACAGTGGCCAGAGCCAATCTAAAATCAGGAGGCCAAGAGCTTCTTCCCAGGTCTTCCACACGGATGCAGCATCCCAGGGACCTGAGCCGTCCTCTATTGCTTCCCCAGTCCGTAAGCAGAGCTGGATCAGAAGTAGAGCAGCTGGACTTGAGCTGCACTCGTATGGGATGCTGGCACTGCAGACAGAAGCTTCGCCTATTTTACTGCCCTCTCCCTCATTTCACTTTCTTTTTTTTTTTTCAGTTTTAGAGAGATACAGAGATGGGGAGAAAAAGGAGGAGCAGAAGAAGAGAAGAAGAAAAGGATAAAGATGATGGAGATAAGGTTGGGGATAGTTTAGCCAGATGCTAGACTAGCAGCAAGCTTGGGGCAGCAGTCAGGGCCGAGACTTGATGTCCAGTGCTTGGATGAGGATTGTGGCCTCGCCTTCTCTCCTGTTCAACAGGACCCATACAGATGCATCTTAGGATCATGTACACACACTCTCACTCCGCTCCTTCCCAACTGTGCGACACAATTCGGTGCACAGGGGGTTGCAGAGGTCAGAAGGCTTATTCAACATCGGGGGAGAAATGCAGTTGGGTGAGAGGCATGATGGTGAGAATGCATTTACATGGGGCTTCTGCAAAGATTCATTCCACTCCTGGCAATTAGTGGACTCTAGATAACCAATCCCTATTTGTACAACTGAAATCAAGTTTCCTCTTTTTTTTTTTCCTAGTCTGTGTTTCCTGAAGAATCACAGCTGCTGGGGCAGGGGCTAGGGGGCTGGGGGAGGAAGAAGTAAGATCCGTTTTCAGACCTGCCACTGCCAACAGTACCAGGTGCCTATCCCACTGTAAAGGAGAAATCCGCACTGAATGAGCTCACTCTCATTTCCTAGCTGTTGAGTTTCCTCCCCAGATAGTATCCTGGACTTGGTATTGAACATAGATACAGGAATATCTGTCATGGTTCATTTCTATTGCAGTCTCTCCTTAGATCCATTCGTTTCATTCGTTTGAACAGCTAACCTTTGGTTGTTGTTGTTGTTGTTACTTTTTAAACAAATGATTCACTTACAAAAGTGTCTTGGATGTTAAGACCTGGGTCTCATTGTCATCTCTAGCTTTTTTTTTTTTTAAATGAAGATTTGATTCTCCAGATTAGAACTCCAAACTTCCAAGGTTCACACAGTAACACCTTGTAAAAACAGGGCTGTCAAAAGAACACCCAGAGAGATGGAGAAAGACAGAGAGGGGGCACGCCCGACACAGATGTGGGGCTGAGTGGCAAGCGCAGAGCTTGTCGTCAGCTTGTCCTCTGGTTGTTTCCACGCTGACCTTTGCTTTGTAATTGGGTCATGACTTCCTGGAGGGTATGGACCATGCCCGGGACATCTGCATGCCCGGTGGCTCTTTAGTGTCATTGACACAGAGCAAATGGGCAGTGCTCAGTGGCTCTTTAGTGTCATTGACAGAGCAAATGGGCAGTAGGCATGCTTGTTGGATTCTGTGTGTGTGTGTTGGGGGTGGGGTGAGAGGTAGCTACAGAAGAAAATGAGTTCCACTGGATCCCTGTGTGTGGACCCCAAGAAAGTGTTCCTCCATGTGTTGGGGGTTGCTGTGCTTGCTAACCGTGTGATTGTTCACAGAACGGGAAAGCAGGAAAGGTAGACGTGTAGCAACCCAAAGGGAGGAGCCTGACACGCCTCCATCCCCAACAGCCTCCCCCCTCTGTTGCTGCGTGAGCACTTTGCATGAGCCCGAGGGAGCTGGTTACAGTTTAATTTTATTTCTTTTAATTTTATGAGCCAGAACCCCTGGGTCGATCAACATGAAAGAAAATGGTAATTTGCCAAGTTTCCTTTCTTCCCAGGGTTGTTTACCCGAGGAGGAAGTGTCTCCCTTGCAAGGTGCATTTTCCACTCAGCACATCATCTGTGGTTCCATTGGCTGAATTTATTTATTAACCTCTTCCCTTCTTCGGTACTTGGAGCTTGATCTCAAGACATTGTTCTCCAGCTTGTCTCTTTATGGATGCCATCTCGCTGTGCAGCATCCAGTTTAGGATGCAGTTTCATAAGGGCGTTTGGCTAATCCTGTTGCTGTTGCTGAATGTGCACCCACAGAGTTCACTTATTGACAATCCAGTGCAATGGGATGAAGACAGTGGGGTCACCAGAGTGGGGGATGTGTCATCATGGGTTCAGACCCCTCCCATGTGGAGCTATGTCCAGTTCCTGCAAGAAACTGTCAGATGAGACAACCCTCACCAATTCCTGGGCCTAACAGTATCCTGACCTTGGGCTGTAAGGAAGAGATTTTTTTGTTTCTTATAAATCTTCCAGCTAGGTGGGTTTCATCGTAGTGGCATGGATGTGTTGGGACAAGTACCTTGCATTGTACCAGCTCTTTCTGAAGCCAAGAACCATAACATCTCTCCCAGGTTCTGTATGGTTACCTGTGTACACTCCCACCTTCACGCAAGGACTGCAGCCCCCTTTCGCCCACCCCTCAGCCAGCCCCATGTCTCTGGTTGACAACTAGGTTTCTAGATGGGTGGGTGGGTGATGCCCCTCAAGTCCTTGCTGGGCTCTAAGAACGAATTCTGGCTCCATCAGGGAACTGGTTGGCAAAGTCGCCCTGCTGTGCAGCCTGTTTGCCTGGTTACAAAATGGGCAAATATACATTCTAATAAGTTAGATACTGTCTGTAAGATCTAATAAGATAGATACTATCATCACCACCACTAATAATAGAGTAACCACAGATATCAACAAGATGCACTCCAGCACCTGTTGACATGATTCAAATGATGAGTCGGGTGATGGGTAGGTGATCAGGGAACATAGAGGAATCACTAAGGAGGGGATGCAGTGAAGTCTTGGAGTTGCGGCCACGATGCAGAGTCACTTCTTCTTTTCTCTCGCCACTCTCAGCCACGTGAAGCTTCTCCCTGTCCTCATTTCACCTGCGATTCCAAAACAGGTACCAGGCCAGCCCTGAGGCCCCCAACACTAAGAGCCAGACCACCCTGTATTTGACAGGGGTGGGGTGGGGTGGGATGGTGGCAAGCAGCACCTCTCTTCAGAGCCTCAGGAGTTAAGACCCCAAGAGCCATCGCATCATGAAAGATTTAGCCTGCCCCTTCCTTCTCCATGGGATTTTTAAATTTTCCTTACTCCATGGAATTATTTTTCTTCTTTTTTACTTACTAGGGATGCCACAGTAATTTTCCCTGCCGTCTTTCTTTGCAAATGTATGGTACTTTGGTTACATGAGGTCTCAAGGAGGCTTTAGAGTGGGAGCGAGGAAAGCTGACAACCCTTCTTTGTGTTTCTATGGGAAGATATCCACCAGCTGACTGCCTTCAGGGACAAAGGCGTGATGCACAGCCTGTTCATGGGTTCAAGGTTGTCGCTTCTGCTCTTCTGTACTGAGAGCAGAATTTCAGATTGTTTCTTATGTTTGTTGGAGTGGATGGCAGGCTCTGTGGCTTGCATCCCCAAGGCCACTGCTCTTTCCGTGACCAGGCAATGCCCAGTGGTGACAGCTGGACATCTTATCCGCCAGGACCTGCCTAGATTTGGCAGAAGACATTAAGCAGCTCACCTGGCTCCTAGGGATGTCCCCCCGCCCCAATCCCTTACTTCTCATGTCTCTGCTCCCCCAATCCTCATGTCTCTGCTCCCCCAATCTCAGAAAATTTTCCTTTTGGGATGTAAGTCCTGTGGTGATAGTGTAACTGACAGATGTTCTGCTCTTGTGAATGGGCAGGTGGGAGGAAGTGATGAACGCCCCTCTCCAGCAGGCCAGGTGGTTATAAGCTGCAAAGATCCAGCTATGTTGTCTCACCTGCTCTGCAGGAACTGCTGAGGGCCTAACAAGCAGAGTGCTAAAGGACCCTCGATGAGCAATGTTATCCCATGTTCTGTACTCACATGGGGAAGATCTTTGGGCAAATGGCGGTGCCGTGTGTGCCTTTCCAGAGAGGGAGCAGACCCGAAGAAGCCTGGAGCTGGCATGGCAGGTGCAATCAGAATCAATCCTATGATTGGGGATTCTGTTTCAAAACTACTTCTCAGGGATATGTTCTGATCCCATGTTCAAGGAATAAGGCATAAACTTGACCCTCAAAGTACTCATAGCTGGCATCCTGTGGGTCAGCTTGTGCCTCGTAACAAACCAACTAAGGTATTGCAGCTGGAAATCACAAGCCTTTGCCATCTCTTGCTGTTGGGTAGGTGGCCACGGTGGCTTTTTGGGTATGGGTATTGTGACCTACTTGTGAGACTTGCAGTCAACCAGGACTGGGTAGGTTTGTGTCAGACAGCAGTAGGCTGGCTGGTTAATGGGCCTCTTCCAGGCAGCTCATGTGTGAGCCACATGGGTCTTCCCATGCTTCAGTAGACGGCACTCATCAAATGGCTCCCCGATCAGAAGACAAGGCTCCCTGCAAGCAGGGAACTATTTTATGTGTTTGTCCTTGAGCTTCTAGACCTTAGAATATGCCCAGCGGATAGTGGGGGCAACCAGTCACTATTCCTCATGGTAGAATGGAGCGATGACTAAAACTCGCAGTACTCATGGGAAGAGAAATACGGATTTTCTGGAAAAAAAAAAAGCACTTAGGAGAAGATGCAAACAGGGTGATACAAGTGTTAATGGGAGTACAGTAGAACAGACAGCTATTTACATAATTTGATAGAATACATCTGTCTCTGTCCCAAGCCAGTGTTATGTATAATGGTGCCACACTTGAAAACATTCACATGCAAATCAGCACCAAGACAAGAGATATTCACCGATGTCATGAAATAAGAGAAGAGGACAAGTGTGTAAATATCATCAAGAAAGAGGTAAATGTATTAGCAACCACAGACGGAATGAATTTACACCTGCCAAGACCAAGGGAGAAAGAGAAATGAAAAAGAGAGTTTACTCCACAAATGCCGATAACAGACAAGGTTGGGACAGTCCTGGTCCAGGACCCGGAAAGCAACTTGTCTCCCAAGTGGGTAGCAGAGCCCCAGTCACCTGAGCTGTCATCAATTACCCTGCAGCATCTTCTGGAACTAGGGTCAGGGAACTGAACCCAATGTTCAACATGGGACGTGGGATGTGGAAGTCTTATGAAGCGTGTTAGCTGCTGGGTAAAACTGCAGCTCCCATCCCATGTCCGAGTTCTGACCCATCATCTGAATCTTGCCAACAGGCATTGGAGAGCGTGTTCTTTATCGCTGCTCTGTTGACTCTATTGTTATTATTATTTTAAAATTGGCTTATTTAATTGAAAGAGTGACAGTTCTATCTCTATCATCTGTCTGTCTTCCACCTGCTGGTTCACTCCTCAAACAGCCACAACAGTTGGGGTACACCAGGCCCAAACCAGGATCTAAGAGCTTCATGTAGGTTTCCCACATAGGTTGCAAGGGTCCAAGCACTTGGACCTTCCTCTGCTGTCTTCCCTAGCACACTAACAGGGAACTGGATCAGAAGCGGAGTAGCCGAGATTCTGACAGGTGCTCACATGGGATTCCAGTGTTGCAGGTGGAGACCTCACCTGCCACAGCTCAGTGCTGGCTCCTGGATCTCGTATTACCGAAGATACATTCCAAATAAATTGCATAAATTCTTCATAAGCAGCGTTGTAATAACTATGCAGCCATCTAGGAAACAGTGACGGCTGATTTATAAATCACTCCTTATTCCAAAATAAATCCCAGTGAGCCAAGAATGTGCCAGAGGAAACACTGCAAAGATTCATGGAAATATTCTCTTGTTGTCAATCATCTCAGGATGGGAAACTTGGTAGCCTTAAAAATAGACTGGAAATTGGACAGCACAATCGTAATAAATTTTTTTTTTCATGAAGAAAAGAGTAAATAAAACAGAAAAATAAACGACAAAGGAGAAAGTATTTGTAGCAGCCCATATTTAATGAGCACCCAAGCGCCGATAAGGAAAGCCTAACCCCTCAGGTCAAATGTGAGGCTCAGTTGTGATGAACTTCCATGACAAGAGATCGATCACCACTCGGAAATATTCACTTGAGAAGAAAAAACCAAATCAGTTATCACAAGATTCCAGTCGCATTGGCAACAACAGCTTGATGACACAAACTATGAGACACGTGTTGAGAGAGGGAGGTTGCCAACTACTACCTGTGAGACCGCCATGCGCTCTCTCTTTATCACAGCCAAAGGTTCTTGAATTCCGTAGCTGGGAACTTACTCTGCAACTGATTTTGAATCTGAGTGCAATGTGGGTTGCACTGGGTTATTTAACACATCATTGCACGTAACAAGGAAGGCCTGTGGATGACTCAAATGTTCATCAGTGGGGACCTGGCAATGTCTCTTGGATGCTACACAATGGCGTGACCTGTCTCCAGTCACCAGAAGGATGTTGGCTTCCAGACACTCTTAGGGCAGTAATTCCATGAAATATTGTAGATTTTCTACAGGATCTCGCTGTCTCCTCTGATTGTGTGTGTATGAATTATGCCCAGGCACATAGAAGACATTGCAAGCATAGAAACACATTCAAGAAATGCAGTGTTTCCTCTGGCACATTTTGTGGGGAAGGATATTGGGGTCTGAGGTAGGAGGGGGCACTCACAGTTTGTAAATTTGAGATTTTAGAAGCATACATAAGGGAACCTGGCAATGACCGTGTTATAAATTCCCTGATGTTGTCCTCTGCTCGCTCTCCCTAAGCATGAGTAGGTCCACGCTGCAGAATGAGATTGTATGTAGCTGCTGGTTCAGTTCCTAATTTCCTCCAACAACCAGAGCCCAGGTCTCCTATCGGAACCCAACTATCTACACTGTTATACCTCACCCCAGGGTCAGCACTGACAAGAAGTTGGGGTCAGGAGCAGGAGCTGGTAATAACAGAACCCAAACATTTCAGTGTGGGAGGTAAGTCTTAATTTCAAGGCCATATGCGCATTCCTATAGGATTTCTTTATAGATTATGGCATACTCTGGGTCTTTCTTGTTACCAGCTGGGTGTCATGGTTATGGATTCTGAAGTGCCAAAGAAAGTCCTTCCCAACACCTTGCAACTTCTGTGTGGTGCAGAGAGCAGTACAAGAAGTTGGTCATCAGCAACTGGCTCTAGTACAGAGGGGATGTAGACCAGGGAGCATGTCTGTCTAACAAGACTCAGCAAATCTCTTACGTTTCTTGTGATGCAGGTGGTCAACCACTACCACACAATAAAAGTTTCCCCCACACAAGGCTTGAGGCTTCATCTGCATAACCTTCACAGTGGTCGAGTCCGCGGATGAGCTGGATCCGGCTGCTACCAGCCTACAGGAGCTGATTGCTAAACCTTCAGAAATCAGTGAGCCACTTGTTCGACAGAGCTGCTACTACAAATACAATTAGAGCCACTTACAGTGAAAGAGATTACATGGAAGACAAAGGCTGTAAACACACTCGGGTTATTAAATACATTCCAGCACATTCCAGAGGTGGGGAGGTTGAGGTTTCCAATGCTTCTCCTGGCACGCAATTGGGAAAAAGACTATGCTGGTAAGTATCAAGGAGCTGAGCCCTCTCCAAGGTGCTGCCCTCACGTTGACTACTTGCACCCATGTGGCTTAAGGGGACACTGCCAGGTGAGGGGTCCGCAGCACATCTCTGCCTCCCAGTGGGTGGTTGAGATCCTAGGGAGGGTACGAACCAAGGAGTCCCGGCATGCTGTGAAGACCAAGAGCCAGCCAGAGTGGGCTGCGGCCAGGGAAGACACTTCTTCATAAGCAAGCTCACTGTGCATAAATACGTCCACTGGAATGCAGGACCAAACATAATGTATAAAAGATTGAATAGAAGATATATTACGCTATTGCATAGCAATCCTGTCTACAGGAATTTATGGCTTCGATATATTCCCCATTAAAAGTGGTTCAGCTAGCTAGGAGAGAAGCTCCATTCATCTTGCATCTGTTGCCAACCATCAATATTATGGCTTACCCATTTAGACTGGAAATGGGACCAAATATTTGGGCTATTTATAATAAAAAATATGAAAATCTTTGTATTGGTGTTCATCTCCCAACTCTTCCAGTTTAATCGCAAGTCTGTTTATGTAGTGCCCCAGGGGAAATTTCTCACCTTTGAGATAACTGGGACTCGAGGATGGGATTGGGGTGGAAGAGTAGAAGGAATTCTGGGGTTGAAGCAGGTGCAGTGCAATGTCCCTCAGTGCCCAGGATAGGCCAGAGAAGACCTTCCCAACGTGAGAGCTTAGGTGTTCAAGGAGAGAAGAGATGGGCACAGCTGGAAAGCTTGCAAACAGGTACTAAGGAGGGTGCAAAATTAGGAAGCATAAGACTTAAAGGAGCTAATGCCAGCCAATTCCTCAGGGACTGGGCTTGTGCTCAGGACAAAAGTTCTCCCCTGCAACAGTCCTGATGTCGACACAGGTGGCCCTTGTTGTGCATTTCCAGAGTCCCCGTGGGCAGTTACTCCCACAAGCAGGTGCCACTGTCCCCCACGCTGGGTAGGTTTTACATCTATGAGGGCATTCTGATGTTCACCGGGTACACTCAAGGTGGCAATGGCCAGGATGGTCTTCCCAAGCCAGACCGTGTCCTCACTGGCCTGGCTGCCCTCTGGCTCTGCTACCCCAGCTTGGGTCACCTCCTTGCTTGCAAGCCCCTTTGATGGTGCACACTGCACCTCCCTCCTCAGCTTGCAAGAGCTCCAATGGAAAGCACACTGAGGCCTGTGGTCGTCTGGGCCCATGGTGGCCTGCGTCCCTTTACTCATCTGTGCTCCTTTCCACACCGGATTCTTCCTGTCTCTGATCTCGGGCAGTTGGATGCCCCAGTCCCAATTGCTAGCTGTGTGAGTCTTTAGTTCTAGGACTGCATCCAGGAAGGTCCTTCTTTATGCAGCACCTTCCTGCCAGGAGCCTGTAATCACAGCATGCAGACAGAAGAGCCTGCTGGGACCTGGGACTCCATGCTGAGCAGCCTCCGAAGCTCCTGCAGCCCTCGGCTCAGCTGGCTTGGCTGGCTTGGCTGGCTTGGCCTTTGCCTTCCTGGGGCCTCCCTCTTTGAAGTTACTCTGCCCTTTGCTCATTAACTAACTGGCTGGCGTCCTTTTGTGAAAGGCGGTAGCATTCATGGTCTGGGCCACTGAGCTCTGGCAGTTAATCATCCCTGTTGACAAGTGTGCCACAGCCTGACAGCATGGTCCAGAGAGGAAGCAGGGCACATGGCAGCCTGGGCTGGGGGATGCTTGTGGCTAGCAGCCCCAGACAGATGGAAAGAAAGGAGATTAGCATGGGATGTCAGCAGAGTCATGTCAGGGGTGATCCTGACCAGTGACGGCCTTTGGCAAAGACTCTGATCTTGGGGTACCATCCTGCCACACCCCCTTAAACAGAGCAGACAAGGACTGCTGTGTCGCTGCTTTCCACAAATGCTCTCATCGTGTGTCTCTGTGCCTTAGCAGGTGAAATCAGGAGAAAGATCCTTGTTCCTGAGGTTCCAGCTTCTTTGCTTTGGAGTTCAGCTGTCCTGAACATCATTTGTTACAGCAGCAGCTGCTCCTGCGTATGCAGTGGGCCATCTCCTGTGCATGGTCTGCCTGTTTGCCCCAACCTGGGCATCCTGTTCTGCCCGATTGTGAATGAAGCTCAATTATGATCTACTAGGCTTCAGAGCCTAGAAGGGGCATGGTGGATTACATTGCTGCTTGCAATGCCACCTTCCCAAACAGGAGAGCTGGTTCAAGTCTCAGCTACTCTGCCTCTGATGCAGTTAATCCACATGGAAAGGCAATGACAGAGGATGGCCCAGGAATATAGGACCTTTTCAACAACTTGGATATGGACGAAGCTCCTAGCTTCAGCCTGTCCCAGACCTGTTTATTGTGGCTTTTTGAGGAGTGAACCAGCAGTTGGAAGCTCTCTCTCTCATTCTACCCTTCAATAAATACATTTACAAAATGTTTTAAATTAAAAAGCTCAGTGCCTGCTGGGCAGGCTGTGGCCTGGGTTAAAGAAAGCATCAAGAACAGTCCCTCCCTAGTGGTGGACAAGGTGAGTGACTGGGGTGGGCTGGGCCAATCACGTGAATGCAGACCCTGCTTTCTGCAAGGTGGTCAGCTCTGAATGTGCAGTTTCCCACCTTTCCCCCTCAATGTTGCTAGCATTTCAGGGTTCCCGGTGTGTTACTTTGCACAGAAGCCATGGGCAGCATTAGTAGTCTGACTGCTGGGAGCCAGTGTTTTTGAGATTTCATAACTGCAGCAGAGAGAGGGCAGAACTGCTGGTCTAGAAGGAGGCTCCTGACAGTGCTGTGATCAGCTGCTGTTGCAACCACCACGGATTGAAGATCCTGAGTTCACGCAGGTGATCTGAGATTCCCTGAGATCTACAAGGCAGCAAGTGGTGGAGCCAGGTCTTGAACTCAGTTCTTTGTGACCCTGAAAGTCTAGCTATTCCTGGGCCACTTTGTCTTCTGCCCAGGCCCACCTAAGCATGCAGTGGACAAGGTTAAAGCTTGACTTCTTTTTTTAAGATTCTTACTCTTTTTTAATTAAAGATTTATCCTTTTTTAAAAAAAAGTTTGCAGAGAGAAGAGATAGAAGATCTTCTATCTGCTTGTTTGCTCCTCAAATGGCCACAACAGCCAGAGCTGAGCTGATCCACAGCTGGGAGACAGGGGCTTCTTCTGGGTGTTCCACTTGGGTGCAGGGTCCCAAGGACTCGAGCCACGCTCTGCTGCTTTCCCAGGCCTCATGCAGAGAGCTGGATGGGAAGTGGAGCAGCTGGAACATGAACCAGTGTCCATGTGAGATGCTGGTACACAAGTCAGATTAGCTTCCTAAGCCACTGCATCAGCCCCAAGGCCTTTTGATTCTCCCTTTCCTGAGAGATGGTGAGATTCTCCTTGTACAGGTGCCAAGACAAAGGAAAGAGGATTTCATGTTGGAGAACAAACACTTCCTGCCCCACCTCCCTCTCCCAGGCAGATGAAAATGATGCAGCAGCTCACTTCCCAGAGCCCTCGGTGGCACATTTTCTCCCGGTGAACTGGTTATCAGCACTTCCAGCAAGTCTGAGATGAATCACTGAGTGGATTTCTCTTCTGTGACTTCCCTCGAGAAAGCCCAAGCCGTAGTCCAATCCCAAGCTGGGCCCAGCTGAGGGCAGCGAAGCAGCTGATGGAGGAGAATACGTGGGAAATGAAGATGAATGGGCTGGCCCTGCGAGGCTATGGGGCTGAGGCACCTGGGGGAGGGAGAGAAGGGGGCCCCGCAGCCCACAGGAGGTCTTCAAAGTCGGGCTGTCAGCTTTAACAGTCAGCAGCTTGTGCAACACACGTGTGTGTGTGTGCACCTGCTTGTCAACATGAGGGTGAACATGTCAATCAACCTGCGAGGCGTATTGATCTGGCCTAGACCTGTGCAACCAGGTGTCAGCACAGGAGGCTGTGGGCTGGATGTGTGGCTGTTTGGGCTTGAGACCTGTCTTTGCCATCGGCACAGCTTTGGTAGAGTTAGGTATGTGTTAGAGGAGACCCTCTTGCGGGAGCAGTCTCAGGCAGTGGGCATAACTTCCTCACACCTTGCACTGTCCCCATTCCTTATCTCTAGTATACACACAGCTGCTTCCACAATGCCTGCCGTGCAGTCAGTCTGTGCCCAATATTCGCCGCTTGGAGACCAGGGTCATCACATCACGCAGTGGTTGAAGTATCCGGCTCCTCGGCTTTGGAACCAGCTCCCTGCTGATATCTGCAGAGAAGCTGGGACATGAACCCGCACCCATATGGGATGGTGGAACGGCTGGTGGCAGCTTTACTCGCGATCCCAGTAATGGCCATGGAAATTGTCTTTTGAAGACAGTAATCTGATCATGCCTCATTCTAGTAATATCATGCCCTTATCTTGTCATATCCTGGTGATGCCACACTCTGAACATGTCATGCCTGATGCTCCCCAGGCTCTCCCAGACGTGCTGGGAGAAAAGCTGGACTCCTTGGCTCTCTCGTTTCCTCCCTACGTGGATCACCTGAATGCCTGGTGCTTTTGTATCACCTGAGCTGAATGACGTCTTCCTTGTGCCCATGGGGCACATCATCTGGAGATGGAGAGCTCCCAACCTGGCGGTCCTGGGTGTCCCAGCAGAGCCCAGTGCCCCTTGGTTGTCCATTCTGTGGCTTCTCAATGCACCTGTTTCTCAGCTGAGTCTGTGTGACCCTGGGAAGAGAGAATGAGCAGCACAGCACGGTGCGTGTGGTAGACAGCCCATGAATGCACATAGGGGTCCTTTGGTGGCCTTGATTGTCCTGGAAGAGCAGATTGAGCTCAAAGGATTCCTAGGGGCTGTTCCTAGGAGGCTACCACAGCTCAGCAGGACAACTCCGCACCTGCACCTTCACCCAGATTCCCGCCGGGTGGGACGAATGCCTGCTTGCCTCCTCCGAGGCAGCAGAGGGACCCATCCACTGGCATGGATGGGGAGAGATTGGCTTGCTGCTTCCGGACAAGAATTAATAGGTACAGCCCCTAATCCTGTCTGCAGGGAGATGAAGGAGAAAAGGACTGAGTGGGAGCATAACGGCCAAGTTCACCCTCCTTCCTTCCCCCGTTCTACCGCCTGAGTGCCTCTCTCGTGTTTGAAGTTCAATGCATAGGAAATGAGCAGCGAGAGAGACCCGTAGGAGTCAGCACTTTTGGAGTGGATGGAGTCTGGCACCTGGGTGGTCTCCAGGAAAGCACAGTGCACCCCTGCTGGTCCACAGAGGTGTAAGCGGCTGGAAGAAGGTAGCCCCAGCTGCTCTCTACAAACCACCCAAGGGGCCAGCCACCACACGCTGTGATCTGAGTGTTCTTGGCACCTCTGACCAAGGGAGCTGGGAGAGACAAAATGTTGGAGAAGAATTCCCTCCATTCCACAGTTGGAGAGCCAGATAGGTTATAGAGTGTGATGATGCAGGTGGCTCAGGGCCTACACCACTCCTCTTCTCCCACATCATCCCCAAAGGTTGACGAGGAACCCTTCCTGCAGCTCTGTGCCATCTTCCTAGGCATCAGCCGAGATATGAATTGTCTGGTTGGCATTGAGAATACTCACTGTTGTCACCACATAGCAAGTGCTGCCAATACACCTTGTCTCTGCATCCTTGTCTCATTGATTCTGCCCAGCAGGATCATAGCACGTGGCTGCTCTCACGCTGTAGTGTCTCACTGCCTCAGAGAGGCAGGGCAAAGCCTTGAAGGAATCAGTATACACACAGCTGCTTCCACAATGCCTGCCGTGCAGTCAGTCTGTGCCCAATATTCACCACTTGGAGACCAGGGTCATCACATCACATCACATCACACAGAGGTTGAAGTATCCGGCTCCTCGGCTTTGAAACCTGCTCCTTGCTGATACACCTGCGGAGTCCTGGATGGAGTTTCAGGAAACTGACTTTAGTGTGGCCCAACTCCAGCCATTGTAATCCTCTTGGGAGTAAACCAGCAGATGAAAGATCTCTCCCTCTGTTTCTCCAGCTTTCTTTGTCTCCTATGACTTTCAAATAAATTTTTTCAAAAATGCATCCTTTAAGAAAATCAGTCATTATCATCCACTCATTAATTCATTTGTTCACTTCTGAACAGAACAGCTAGAGCTATGCCTTAGAGTTACACATGCAGAGAGAGAGGAGAGAGAGAGAGAGAGAGAGAGAGAGAGAGAGAGAGAGAGAGAGAGAGAGCAAGCTCCTCCATCTGCTGGGTCATTTTCCAGAAGGCTACAATGGCCACAGGACAAAGTCAGGAACCTGGAATTCTATCTATGTCTCCTACAAGGGTATCAGGGACCCAGGCACTTGACTCATTATTTGTTGTCATCTCAGGCACATTAGCTGGATAGGAAGTGAGGCAGCTGGGACTTGAACTGGTGCTTAAAAAGGATGCTGGAATCGCAGATGGTGATTTTACCCACTCTGCCTGAATGCCAGTCCCATCCTGGATGCATCCTGAAGATAGATCCAGAAGACTGGACCAGCGCATGAGAGCGACAGCTGTAAGATCCCCAGGAGAGCAGTTGCTTTGGGGTGCACAACCACAAGGTCCACACCCAAAGGGCTCAGAAGGTGGGCTTTCCCCTAGACACCCAGAGTGCAGGGGTGAAGTAGTGTCTGATGAGCCAGGACTGGGGGTGCTGGAGTCACAAGCCACGCTTACAAGCAAGCAGAACGAAAAGCTGGCACTCAATGACTTGCCACGGGCTAGCAAGGGTGGGGAGGATGGGTCCTGTCTTTTCTGCTCTGTTTCCTGTGCTGGAGACAGCTCGAGGGGCAGCGCTGAGCAGCAGCACCAGGGTGACATTCACAGCAGGACCAGACCAAGAGAGAGAGGCGCCGGACAGAGATCGAGGTGGGGAGCATCAAGAACTGAATATGCTTCACAAAATCTGAGCACAGAACCCTGTTGCTTGAACTGCAGACCAGGTTCAAAGGGTCCAGCCAGGGCATGGGATGGTATTATCTGAGGCTACTGGGTTGCACATTCTGAAAACAGAGTCTCAGGCTCAGGGACAGAGCCCAAGTAGTCAGCAGCTGCCCCTGAAGCCTGGGGCAGACCACCACAGATGTCCACGTCATATGGATGTCCTGACCCCTCCATGGCCGCTACTGCTGGTCACCAGCGTCTTGGGCTTGATAAATTGAGTTAAGCTAGCTAATGAGGACAAGAGAGCAGAGTCCAGAGCCAGGCCAGGGATGGGGGACCCTTGAGCCAGTAGAAGACTAGCATATCTCAAAGGGGCAGTGGCTGGTTGTTGGGCAGGAATGCAACGGAGGGCCAGAGACCATGAGAGAGAATGAGAGTTGCAGAAGTAGCTGCTGGTTGTGTTTGCAAAAACAATCTTGTCAGGCCTGACTCCCAATCTGTGAGTGTGTATGTGTGATGCAGATAGTATGTGTAAGTGTGTGCAGCCTAGTGTGGTGTGGGTACAATTGTATGTTGTGTGTGTGAGTATAACCTTGTGAATGTATAGGTTTGTGTGTTTGAGGGTGTAGAAATGTTTGAACGACTGTGTCTGGGATAGTGTGAGCGTGTGTGATCGTGTGTGAGAGTATGTGTGTGGGTGACTGTAGGCGAGCTAATGTGGATGTGTTTGAGAGTGTCAGCGTACCTGAGTGTGTTGGAGAAGCGTGAGTCTGGCTGGCTGTATGTATGAGTGTGTGTGTGTGATTGTGAATGACTGTGTATGTTTAATAGTATGCTAGCAGGGTGACTGCTAGCATATATGACTGTGCACATTAGGGCACACAGTTCAGACTCTGTATGAATGTGTGTGAGTACGTGTGACTGTGCCTGTTTACGTGACAATGGATGATTGTGCTTCATGGAATACACACAGGTGACTGTGTGTGAGTGTGCATGGCTGTGTGTGACAGGGCAAATCTGCACGACCATGGTTGTTTGTGGCTATGGCTGTATTGTCTATGCATGCCTGGCTGTGGGGAAAACATGAGTGATAGTGGGGGCGGGAGGAAGGTTGTGCAGTACAGAAGGTCCCTGCTCCAGATAGGGCCCCTCTGGGAACCATCACCCCTAGGAGACACTCTCGCCCCAACAGTAAAACAAAGAAACTCCAAAGGCAGAAGCTGTGTCGAGATCAAAGCCTGGGCTCCTCCGGGCCTCCACCTCCTGCCTGCTGGCCTCCCTCCATGGCCCCTCCCTCCACTCCTTCTCTTTATTCTGCTCACCCCCCCTTTCCTTCAAAGACCTCCTTTCAGGAAGAGGGTTCGCACAAGCTTTGTCTCCAACATGCTGTGTTTTTTCTGTTCCACAGGCACTGCATGGAAAAAGATCAAAAGAGGGGCAGGGAAGAAAGGCAAAGGAATCCACCCCCAAAATGAAGGATTTAACCCTTCCCTGCACACCCAAACCATGAAAGTGTGGGGGCAGGGTGCAGCCCAAGACTTGGAGCTCCTGTGCAGCGGACAGGGCCTGTCATCCAGGGTCTCTGATGCTCCTGAGTGGCTGTGCTGTTCTTTCTCTGATAACTTTTGCATGGCCTGTAGCCTGGTTCATTCTGCTTGCCTGGTAGCCCTGTTTGAAGATGAGGGCTGAAGTGGCAAAGCAAGGACAAGGCGTGCCCCCAAAGGGAACTCTGGCAAGCCAGGACCCAAGCCTCCAAACCCCACCAGTTTCACAGTTGGGGATCCAAGTGAGCTGCATTCTGTCCTGTGAAGTAACCGGGCACGGGGATGGTTGTGCTGCTGGGCACGTGATTCTTGCCTATGATCTTCCCTCCCAATCCCCTGGGCCCTGACACCTGGATGTGTGTGTTGTGCTTGAGATAAGGAGCAAATGCAGTGGATAAGAATGTATTCTGGCTCATGCAACATGGGGAACCTGGGCTTCCAGGGTTCCCGGGATCCTGGCTCCTGAGCTTGGATTAGATAAGCCCTGGGAAGGATCTTAGCAATCAAGCAGAGGAGTCTGGCTCAAAGGCACATGGATTGGCCCAGTCAGCCTCCTGGTCTCTGTAGACCTTACAGGGTCTGGATCTGAACCAGGCACCAGAAATTGTTGCATGAGTGAGGTGATCAAAAGTAACAGAAACAAAGCAACTGCCTTTCTCTTCTTTCGGGGCCTTGTGGGCTTGCAGTGATGTATAGACATACACCAAGACTTTGGCGCCAGCAACAAGGTTTTAGCATATTCTGTTGGAAGTGCCTATGAGGCTGTGTGCCAGGTGGACCAAGGGCAGTGGGCATCACAGGGGGCTCCTTGAGACTGCAGGGGTCCTGGATGGCTTTGACTGCCACAGCCACTGACCCAGCTCTTTTTCATTCATGGGAGCAGTCTCTACTGCGGTTTTCTGCAGTTCACCATCAACCAGCAGCAGAGGACCCTCGGGAAGACAGATGGAGTTGAGAGACTTGTTTTGTGGCATGCTTGGATGACAAGAGAGCTGTTGAACTGGAGGATCCCAGGGGCCAGCGTGAAGTGCCTGGGGACCCTGGAAGATGGGGTGCTTAGGAAAGCAATAGGCTGAGCCACAGCCCATGCACATGTGCTTAGGGGGGGAGTCTAAATAATTTATAGTTAGTAACCTTATTTGGGAAGCAAACTTTTTTTTCCCCTTTTTTGATTACAAGCAATTAGTCTTTTATGGAAAATCAATTAAGGTGGAAGTGCAAACATAGGTGTTTCATCTTACATATGTACAAGAAAGATTTGCCTCCGCCTAAATGAACAGGCCTCTAGAAAGGAGTCCCCAAATCTTGAAGCTTGGAAAAGACTTCTATGTTCTTCAAGATGTTACCCAAGATCTGGATCCTACAGGCAGGCCAAGGAGCTGAAATCCAAGAGAGATGATACAGAAGGGCTTCAGAAGTGGGTTCTAAGGACTCCCCAGCCAAGACCATCACTCACACTGGCAAGAGTGAGTTACCTGTCCCTGGAGATCTGGCCTCCTTAGAAGCTACTGCTGGCAGCTGCTTCCGCTGCCTCCCTACATTTGTCCCGATACACTGGGGAGCTGGCGTGGATAGGGAGGTGCTGCTGCTTTCCCAGGCTGTAAGCAGAGAGCTGGATGGGAAGTGAAGCAGCTGGAACTTCCATCCGTGCCCATAAAGGACGCTGGTGGAGGAGTAGCATGCTATGCCTTGTCGCTGGCTCATATTCTCAACTCTCAGTTTAACCTGGCACGATGCCTGCTTGTGCTCCGGGTGTGAGAGATACTTCAGTATTCGAGAACTTTCTCTAAGAAGCCAATATTGTGGCGTAGTGAGTAAACCCATCACCCGAGAAGCATCTTCTCGTAGGGGTGCTGGTTCAGTTCTGGGCTGCTTCACTTCCAGTTCAGCTCTCTCCTGAAGCATCTGAGGAATGTGGCAGGAACTGGCTCATGTTTTTGGGCTCCTGTACCCATGTGAGAGATTTGGATGCAATCCCAGACTTCTGGCTTTCACCTTGTCCACTCCCAAGCCGCTGCAGCCTCTAAGGGAGGAAGTCAGTGGGTGGATCTTGCTCTGTCTCTCCGTCTTTCTCTGTCATTCTGCCGCTCAAATAAGTAAATAAATTGAACTTCAAAGAATCCTAAGATGTGGCTGAATTCTTCTCTTGTACCTCTAGGATGGATATTCCCTGGTTATTGCTGGTTCACCGTTGTAACTTCTTACATCTTAAGGACCGTATGTGAATTCCCACCTGCAAGAAATTTCCAATTCATAGCAATGCCCCTCATGCCCTGTCCATTAAATTCGCTGAATGGATCAAGAAGCCTATTCCCCCCCTGCCCCGTTCCCACCTCCTCCTTGTGACCCCTGCTGTGTGCTTGCTTGGCCCTTGCCATGCTTCCAGACCCAGCTGCAGGCAGGGGTCCTGCTCCTAAGCTTTCCAGCACATGCTCTTGTTTCTCCTCAGGAACTGTCCACCTCTCCCTTGCACACAGCAGACCTGACCACACTCCTCAGGACAGCCTGCTGGCAAGGTTGCCCTTGGTTGACATCAGGACTGGGAGATGTTTCTCTGCTCCCCCCCCCGCCGGCTGATACATTCCCTTCACAACAGGTGCTCTCTGTGCCCACACTGAGCACCTGCTTCCCGCTGGCAGCATGCAGATTATACCTCCATGAACAACCCTGAGATAGCCCCTAGCCCTGGCTACATCAGGGCTGTCCTGGGAAGCAACAGCCTCACTCATGCTGTGACATTGTCCCTGAGCCCTGTAAGTCTGCACTTGAAGTGGCTGCAAATTTAGTTAGACATCGAGTCTCATGGGAGCTTCCAAGGGGTCTCTGGGTCACAGATACCTGCTCAGTTGAACTCTTGGCATCTTTGTACCATCATGTAACGGTCGTTTGCCATGATTAGAACAGATTCTTGCCTTGAATTCTCATAAGATTTGCAAGACAAATATTTCTTAGAATCGCTCGTATCCTATTCAACTCAGTGCACAAGTCCAGACAGTCAGCAGGGACCCGAGACATACCTGTTGAGAGAATGAATGAATGAAAGAAACATCAAGGGCCCCTGGTGCTTGGAGGCAGTGGCAGGCTGCAGGCAAGTAGCTGCTATGCTTTGATGTCATTACCAATGTCCCCAGCTCCTGGGGAACCACTGGGAAGCGGGTAGAGCACACTGGAGCAGGGCTTCCAAGTAATTCCTGGCATTGCCAGGGAGACCAGGACAGGCTTTGCTAAGAGCACCAGGATGTGAGTATGGCTGTGCACACAGGCAGGAAGCAGACCCACAAGACACCCTAGGCACCTTGCAGATTCTCTCTAGTTTGGGGCCTCGCACAGCTTCATACTGGAGGGTTTGAAGCAGCTCTTTGGTTTGCATGCTTGTTGCATCCAAAAAAGACAGGGATTTGGCTGGGGCATGTGTGTGCACACATGCTAAAGTGTCTGCATATTTATTTGCAAAACCATCCACAAGCTAGGAGCTGGATCAGAAGTGGAGCAGCTGGGACACAAACCAGTGTCCATCTGGGATATCAGTGCTGCAGGTGGTGAATTAACCTCTTGTTGGCCCCAAGGTATCTAACTTATAAAACCGTTATATTTCTAGAAAAGTCCCTAGAGAAAATTACTCTGACTTGGAGCCCAACAAGATATTTCTTTGGCATGCAAAAAGTGACTCAAAAAAAAAAAAAAAGAATAATAGCAACACATGGATAAAATGGACTTCCTAAACATTTAAAGCTCCTTCTCTTTGCAAGAATCTGCAAACAAAATTAAAAATCAAGACACAGACTGGGAGGAAATATTTACAAAATAAATAGCTTATCTGGGAACTTGTGTTCAGAATACAAAAGTACTCCACAAACTTAACAAAGAAAAACAAAGAAAAATTTAAAAAATTGGTGTGATATTGGAATAGACACTTTGTCAAAGCAATAGACAGATGGTTAAAAAATGATATTAAACATCCGTGCCATGGTAATTAATTGCACCAGAGAAGCCATTGTGTGTCAAGTTCTACATGCTATTACAAGTTAACACCACAGGAGGGCAGCACTATAGCTCCATCACAAGCGCTTAAAAAGAATGATTTTACCAAGCATTGGAAAAAGGTATGGGGCAATCTGAATTCTCACAGCTTGTATCTGGGAAACATAAAATTGTAAACTATGCTTGAAAAACAATTGAGTAGTTTGAAAAAAGTCCACATATAGAGGGATGCAGCGAGGGCCAGTGCAATGGCATTCAGGCTCAGCCTCCGCCGGCAGCACAACATCCCATATGGAGGTTGGTTTATGTTCTTATGTCCCACTTTCATTTCAGTTCTGTTCATGGCCTGGGAAAGCGGCAGAAGCTGGCCCAAGCCTTCAGGTCCCTGACACCAGATGGGAGACCAGGAAGAAGCTCCTGCCTCCCAGCTTTGGATTGGCTCAGCTCCAGCCATTGTGGTCATTTGGGGAGTGAACCAGCGGATCCAAAGACTTGGGCTATCTCCTGCTGCTTTCCAAGGTCATGAGCAGGGAGTTGGAGAGGAAGTGGAATAGCTGAGGCAGGATGTGAACAGAGACCATAGAGATGTCGGTGTCAGAGCTAAAACACAGACCTGGAGAGACTCTTGGCCACCATCGGTGAGGTCTGGGAATTTGGAAGTGCGATTGGGGTAACTGTTTTGCGGGGTGGAAGTTGGGGTACAAAGCAGGAGAACACTTCCACTTTGTCATTTGTCGCTAAGGAAATGTGACTTTGACGCACCTTAAAGCTACTTAAACTGGCTTTTGAAAACATGTTAGAAAGATTTAATTCTTTAAAAAAAATTAAACACAGAGAGACTGAAGGAGACCTTTTCCCAATAGTTCACCCCCCAGATGACCATCAGGGTCAGGGCCAGCCCAGGCTGAAGTCTGGAGCCAAGAACTCCTCCTGTGTGTCCCCCATGGACCTGCAAGGGACTTGGGCCCCTTGCTGGTGCTGCCAGAACGTTCCAGAAAGGGATACTGGTGTCACAGGTGTGGCAGCTTAAGCCACTGCACCTCAACTTTGCTCTTTCTTGTCTAACGACAAAGGTATTTAGTCATATTTATGTGACAATTCACACAGATTAGAGTAAGTTATCGGTGACCGAGTGTCGGCACTGTTTCACACTCTCATTGTCACTGGGAACGGTGAACAATCCTACAGCACCTGAGAGAACGCCAGATCAATACGAGTTTTAATGAACATGGGTCACGTGCCTTGCTTCTACAAAGTCCTGTGGGCATTTTTGTGAAGAGATCGATACAAATATTATTTAAACTGTTGCATAAGAGATATTTTAAAAGATACAAAGCAATAAGGTGACCATCTACCATATGCCACTCCTGAGATACAAGTCTTAGCCACTGTCTGTGTGTGGAACCTTTTTTTTTTCTAAATGTGATCCCCTTTTTCTTCTTTAATTTTTTTCAATTTTTATTTGAAAGGCAGATTTTGCTGAGAGAACACACACACACACACACACACACATCTTTCATCTGCTGGTTCACTTCTGAATGGTTACAACGGTCAAAGCTGAGCTGATCCAGGAGCTTCTTCTGGATCTCCCACATGGATGGAAGTTCTTGGACCCCGTGCACTGCTTGCTCAGGCTGTCAGCAGGGAGCTGGATGGGAAGTGGAGTAGCTGGGACACGAACCAGCACCTGTATGGGATGCTGATGCCAAAGGCAGAGGCATAACCTACTGCATTATGGCTCCAGTCCCCAAAGTTTAAATTTGAAAGTCATATAGAAAAAGAGAAAGATGGACGTGAAAGGGGGTCCTTCAGTCAAATGACCCAGTCAAAATTCATGCTGGTGTCCGGCTTAGGTCCACCAGGAATGTCTGCCCCTGGACGGGCTTTTTTCTAGGAAAGAGAATTTACCCAGCAAATGCTATTTTAAATGCCTGTTAATTTCGTCTCATTTGGAGTCCATAGGAGAAAAAGAATCTGATGTTAAACTGTGGGCATCTCAGAGCTTCAAAAGCTAGCTGTCCCCACGGGGGGAGGTTTCCAAGAGAGACGTTCGCATTCACCAAGGGAGATTAGCACGCATTAGGAGGGGAGCGTTATTATTTTAAAGTGCTGTTTGCCCACTTCATCTCTCTCCTTTTCACAATCTGATTTAATTTAATGTCGGGGTTATCTCCACGGACTGTGATAATCTGAGATTTTTGTTTTTTTTATCAGAGCGGCAAGGTTCCTAGTGTTCCTAAGCATTGGTGTTCCCCCCGCCCCCCAAAGGGTGCTCTGCCCTCCTCGCCAGAGTCCGCTCCTTCATTAGACCTTCCAGCTCACCTTCTTTGTCATTCCTGTGGTCCCGTTCTCTGACCCGCCAGTTCTGCTTTAGCCTGTCGGTATCCCTCTGCCTTTTCAATAATGAAGTACAACAAACAAGTAAAATTAGCATCCTGTGGCATTTTGTGTGTTCAGCACGCTGTTGGGGTCTTTAGCTGGCACGCAGATTAATCCCTGCTCGCTCCAGCCCTGCTTTCCACCGCCTGCTTTTTCTTCTTATGGTTTTGCCATATGCGGAATCTCTCAGTCCAAGGCCTTTTTTGTTTGTTTGTTTGTTTGTTTTGCTTGCAGTAATGTTTTTGACATCCATCCATACTATAAAAAGTAAAGATTGACTTATTTATTTGAAAAGCAGAGAGACAAAGAAAGAGAGATCTTCCATCCATTGGTTCACTCCCCAAATGACCGCAACAGTCAAGGGCCGGGCTACGTTGAAGCCAGGAGTCAGATGTTCCATCTGGGTCTCCCATGTTGGATGGCAGGGGTTAAAACATTTGCACCATCTGCCTTTGCTTTCCCCCAGGTCATCAACAGCCAGGACTTAGGAACCTGTGGTGCTCAGATGTGTTTTGGCAACACAAGTGGCTGCTTCTGGCTCCCAGATCATTCCTGCTGATGGCTGCAAGGACTTCACTAGGCACCCAGGCCACAGATGATTGGTGCACTCACCTGTTGAGGAGTGTCGGGCTGCTCCCACCTCTTGGCCATTGTAAACAGGGCTGCAGTGAAGGTGAAGGTAGTTTATGGGGGAGTTCTGCTTCCTTCTTTGAGACACACACTCAGCGTGGAGGTGTTAAAGTCTTGAGCAGATGCCAAACCCTTCCGCAGAGACCGGAGCAGTTTGCACGGAACACACGAGGCCTCCACCACCACCACATCCTTGCCAACACTTAACTATTTCCTTTTTTAAAAATAAACATTCAAACAAACAACTTCCTCATGCAAACAAGATATCACACGCTTATTTATTCATTTATTTTACTTTCAGGGCCCCTGCCTTAGGAGGCAACAGAATCCGTCTTTATGTTTTCTGTGTGTTTGATGTTTTGTAATTATGGCATCTTGCATGTTCCAAGGCACGTGATGCATGTCATGTTGTCCTTTATTGATATTCCCCCCCCCCCGCCAAAAGTACAAATTCTCATGGCAAATCAATAAGATTCCAAATGGTTGTTTCAGCAGTACTTGCAATGGATTTTAAAAAGTTGCACTTGAAAGTAAGAATTAAAAAAAAAAAAACAGCAAAAACCTTTGATGAAACAGGAGGGTCCCAAAGCCATCTGCCAGGATTGCTGTGGGGGTGTTTCTACTTCCTTGGATGGGAGGTTGGACGACTGCTAACATCCCTTCCAATTCCGTTTTTAAGAATAGAATTTGAATATTTGCGGAGGCCTGTCTGAGAACGCACCAAACCCTGAGTACATGACAAATGCCTTTTTTCTTTCTTTTTAAAAAAATTTTATTTGTATTGGAAAGGCATGTCAAAACTTCGGAGCAAAGGAGCTACAATGGCTACAATGGGCTGAAGCCGATCCCATCCGTAGCCAGGGGCCAGGAGCTTCTTCCCGGTCTCTCGATAGGTGCAGGGTCCCAAGGCTTTGGGCTGTCTTCGATTGCTTTGCCAGATCACAAGCAGGGAGCTGGTTGGGAAGTGGAGTAGCCATGACATGAATTAGTGTCCATATGGTATCCCGGCACACACAAGGCAAAGATCTAGCCATTGAGCCATCATGCTGGGCCTGGCAAATACTTCCTTTTGAAAGGGCTTTTACTCTCGCCATGTCCAAATGCACAGTCACCATGGGAATAGCTGAAGATTATGGCTCTTTGGAGATCTCGAGAAGTGGCAAGAGGATCCCACAACAGGGCTTCTCAGATAGGCGTTAGTCTCCCTGACACCCAACTTCGGATGCTGGCCTATCTCCTTTGACTCTGCAACCCTGTCCATCTGGCAAAAGCAGCCAGACCCACAGCGTCCATACCCACCAAACACTCACTATTCCAGCAGCACAGAGCTGAGTCACCTTCATCTACTGCACTTGAACCTGCCCTGGACACCTGCCCACTATGCTCCCCTCCCTCTGCCCGGCAGGCTCAGCCTGAGCACCTGCCAGGTGGGGGATGTCTTAGCAAAGAAGCTTCTCTGACACCGTCCCTCAGGGATGGGAGGGCTGTCCCTGCAGGGGGTGACTGCCGAAGAGCCCCTTTGTCATGTGGGGCGGGCGCGTGCCTCTTTTGACAAGGAATAGTGCTGCAAATCAAGCAGAGCTTTCGGGCATATACATACTGAATGAGGTTTATTTATGAGTAGGAAGCTACCTATAAAAAAGAATTATGAAGTCCAGGAGGAGCTGATTTATGTCCTAGTCAAATGCAGACTGTAGTTCAGCTGGGGGGGTGTCCATCTGTAACAGGTGTCCCTGAATAAATCCCCCCTCCACCCCCACCCCGGCTTCTAAGCCTTCTCCTTGCTTACCACTGGAGTTTAGGGAACCTGGCCTTTTCTTCTGCTCTTATCACTTCCCCTGTTCTCCGGAGGCTCACAGCAGGAGGCTGGAGGGAGGAAAGAGAGAGTGATGGGTTTCTATCGCCCCACGTGGCTTTTCAATGCCTGGAGGCTGATCTGGCTCCCTCTTGGCTGGTGGAGCTTGGTTAGTAGATCTGAGAAAGCCAGAGAAGGTGTCAGCAGAGATACCTGGCTTCTGTCGACAGACACGGCAGAATCAGAATATCCCCCTGGGGCTGCAGACCACCAAGCTGTGCCTTTCAAGGCTGTCGCTGGCAACTGTGTAATGAGATCCTGGCCTCTGGCTGCCTTGGCCTCTAAGAAGCTCAGCATCCTCAGATCTTTGGTCAAAAGCTGTGCACCCCAGAGGATGCAGCAGCCGTCATCTGCTCTCTGTGGATGCCGACGACGATGACGGGGGCTTCTGTGGACTCTCCGGAGCTCATCTGCATTCATGTGGGGCATGCCATGTCCTCCTGGCATCTACCACCGCAGTGGTCTGTTTCAAATGCACAGATCACAGATGGAACTGGGATGCTGAATGCACAAACATGGCCAGGACTCACTTACCATCCCTCATCTACATCTATCTGTGTCTGCCTATGGACCAATCAATCAATCTGCATATTCATCCATCTACTCATATATTTCTATCAATATTTGCTAACCTTGCATTTGCTTGTTGTTCTGCATAGAGCCTCACATCGTGGCTAATTGAAAATGTCATCATGAATGACACCCTCTCCTTCTCAATGTAGGTGGTCACTGAGGGAAGTGACGATGCCTGGCCCACATAAGGGTGTCTCCTGGGAGGTTGCATCATGCTGTCATGTCAGTCAGCATCCCAAGGGAAGATGGCTTTGGGTCAAACAATCACGAGCCTCTCTGACGGACGGAAGCTGCCACTCCTAGTACATAGGGATGGGAGAGCTGAGCCCAGGGCTGAGCCTGGCTGTGGCTGGTTCTCTCACAAGACCAGTCATTCTGTGGTCTCCTGAGCACAATCCCTGGGAGACCAGGAACCCAGGGCAAGTGTTATTACCGATCTCACTGAGAGCTAGAGAAAGAAGTCAAAACTCTGGAGCGGAATATTTGTGAAGTTTCAGGAGCAAGCAAACAAACAAGCAAGACGGACAAGACAGATGGACCGATGCTCAAGTTTCAGATCCCACATGCAGTCTCTGCTGTGTCCAGCTGCATGCAATGGGCAAAATCAGCCACGTTCCCCCATCTGGTAAGAACATTCTAGATCTCTACCTCCCCCCAAACATGCAGAGTTCTTCTGGACTGCCTCAAGATGTCAAGCTTCCTTAGTTCCTCCTGGGAAACTGAATTCTTCTGATCTTTGGAACATTGCTTACTGTCTGTGCTAAGTCTCCACCTGTTTCATTTTTCTCCTAAAATTCCAGAGGATCTGGACAGGCACCATGGTGTTCTGGGTTAAGCATTTGACTATGGTGTCAGTTCAAATCCCAGCTGTTCCACTTCTGATCCAGTTCGCTGCTACTGTGCCTGGAAAAACAGTGGAGGGTCGCCCAAAAGCCTGGGCCCCTATACCCACACTGCAAACATGAAAGAAGTTCCTGGCTTCAGATCCATTCAGATTGTAGTCAATTGGAGAGTGAACCAGAGGATAGATTTCTTTCTCTCTTTTTTGCTCTGTAAATTTGCCTCTCAGGTAAAATTAAATCTTTAAAGAAATTCCACAGGATGAAGTCTTACTATTCCAGGAAAGGTGACATATGGACACAGCTTTGAGTTGCTGTAGGATTCTATATCAGGGCTGGGTAAGGAAAGAAAGAAGGTTCTAGAAACATGTGTTGTGTGCTGTGTGTTTTTCCTGACACCATCCTCGGCTTATTAGAGGGCTAAAATTTATCAACTGATCCGCACACTTCTCATGAAGGCTCTGGTCAGTTGTGGGAATTTTCCTTGCCCGAAAGCAATCACAGGTTATAACACGAAGCGCTGAAGAGTTTGTCCGGAGAAGACTCAAAACACGGGGCTGGTGCAATGGCATAGCAAGCTGACTCCACCTGAGACACCAACATCCCACATGAACACTGGTTCAAGTCCTGGCCACTCCACTTCCAATCCAACTCCCTCTTAATGCACCTGGGGAAGCAGCAGAGGATGGCCCAAGTGCCTGAACCACTACACCTACATGGAAGATCTGAAGAAGCTGCTGGCTTCAGAATAGCCTAGCTCTGCTGCTTACTACCATTCGGGGAGTGAACCAGAGGATGGAAAATCTTTCTTTTTTTTCCATTCTCTGCAGCTCTTTAAAATAAAAACAAATAAAAAAGACTCAGAACAACACAAAGTCAGGCTCTCACCCATATTGACCTTCAAACATGCAAGAAGGTCCTTGAAGAGTTTGGGAGGATGTCCTTTAGGGAGTGTTCAAGACCACTCAGAGGACTGAGGTAGGTGGAGAGCAGAGCAGGTGGATTTTAACAGATGTCTGCAGAGGACAGAGGGGGGAGTGTGGGTCCACACATCCGACAGGAAAAACTGCCACATATCATGATTTTGCCTGCTCCCACCATGTCACCAGGGTGGACCTTGCACACATGATCCCTTGCAGCTGTACAGGGAGGTGAGCTACAAACATACCGAAGCCAGCCCAAGGCTTCTACCTCCCAGCCAGCATCTCTCTCCTCTTTGCTTGCTCTGCGATAACGCAGCAAGTGGCCTGGCAATCTCTCCCCCTCAGCCCTGCTGGAGACAGCATCCTTCGGAGGTGAAAGCACAGTTTAATTTCTAGGCTCACCCAGGCGTGGCCTGGGCTGCATAGGACCCGAGAATGAAATATCGGTGGTGCGTAGTTGATAATGTGCTGCGTGTGTGCCCGGCACGCCACGTGCACAGAGCAGTCATTCCTACAGAGATGGCTGCACACTGGCACCAGTGTGTGCGGCTTCTTGTGTGGTGTTGTGTCCACTTGGCGGATCCTCGTCTAAGTGGGAGACCTTTAGTCCTCCCCCTGCCTCCTGCTCTGAGCAAACATGAAGAGGACAAAAGAGAATGACGGAGTGACCCCCCTCGCCTTGGTCTGGTCCACACTGAGATCCTACAGAGAATTCTCTTCTCTCTCTCTCTCTCTCTCTCTCTCTCTCTCTCTCTCTCTCTCTCTCTCTCTCTCTCTCTCCTTCTCCCTCTGCAGTTTCCCAGAGACAAAGGGGTCAAAGAAAG
The DNA here is from genome assembly GCF_017591425.1 of Ochotona curzoniae. Taxonomy (NCBI): domain Eukaryota; kingdom Metazoa; phylum Chordata; class Mammalia; order Lagomorpha; family Ochotonidae; genus Ochotona; species Ochotona curzoniae. The sequence continues at coordinate 6,094,955 of NW_024465322.1, forward strand.
CATTTTTTCAAAGAGTTTCTTTTCTCAATTTATGGCTGAGCTTCCCAGTGGCAGCAAAATGAAATAGGTCTCTGTTATCTCTCCCCCAGAGAGAGACAGCCCGTACAAGGCAAGGAGATAATTCCTGTCTGTCTTTTATCTGCCTCATAAAACGCATCGTGCAGGCATGTAAAATATACAGGATTAGGCAACCACATAGGTGGAGAAAGGGACAACCCTTGGCTTCTCGGGGAAACAGCCAAAGTAGAGGGTTTTTTCCCCCTAAGATGTGTTCATTTATCTCAACCAGTAATAGAGAAATCGTCCATCTGCTGATATCCCATTGACAAATGCCCTTTGATGGCTGCAGCTGGGCCAGGCAGTCTTCCCAGGTCTCCCGCGAGAATGGCCGGCATCCATGTACTCACACATCAGCTGCCACCTCCCGGGGGTTTTAGCAGGGAGTTGGATCAGAAACACAGCAGCCAGAATTCCAACCGGCACTCCAACACGGGATGCAGGTGTCCCACGGGGTGCCCCAATTCATTGTGTCACAATGCCTGCCCCACACAGAAGTGCTTTTCTCTAGTCCTTATTTATGTATCTTTGAGAGAAAAAAGTACATTGATAGCCGAGAAGGTTCCAAAGGAGCTTACCATGGTTGATGAAACATGGAGGTAATGGAGAATAATGGCAATGGGTGGGAGTGATGATACGGGGGGAAAAGATTCTTTAGAAGAAAAAAAACAACATTTATTTTTAATTGAAAGGCACAGTTAGGGAGAGAGAGAGAGAGAGAGAGAGAGAGAGAGAGAGAGAGAGAGAGAGAGAGAAAGAGAGATCTTCCAGTTACTCCCCAAATGACTGCAATGGCCGGGTCAAGCCAGTCTGATGCCAGAGGCTTGTAGCTTGTTGCAGGTCTCCAGTGCAGGTACAGGGGACCAAGTACATGGGTCATGTTTCGCCACTTTCCTAGATGTATTAGCAAGGAGCTGGATTGGAAGTGGAGCAGCCAGGATTTGAACCAGCACACATGGGGAATACTGCAGGTACCGCAGCTGGGGGTTTAGCTTGATATGTCACCTCACTGGCCCCTAAAAATGTTTCCTGTTTTATTTGCTCATTGGTGACTTAGCTTTCTCCTGGCCAGGACCGAGCTTATAACTTCTTGAGTGGCTTGTTGCTTGCACTGAGAAGCAACATGAGGTGCTCAGAGGCCAGAGGGTGCCATCAAAGTGGTGGAGAGGTACCATCCCATAGCCTTGGGGCACTGCGTGACATAGAGCTGGGCTGGTCCTGCTGGCACGAGAGTCTCTTTGACTTGATTGGTGCATGCCCCCTCAGCTCCATCCTGAAGCCAGAGAGGCCTTATCCTCCTCTGTGCCAGGCCCAGGCTTACATTAGAGGATGCCAGCAACACCGTCTTCTAGCATCCTGGAGGGCAGGTGAGCAAGGGCTGTGGGCAAGGTCCTCCTCGGTAGTACTGCGCGTGAGTCACAGGTGCTTCTCAATGGCTGGAGACCCACTCCAGGGAGACTTCGTGCTATGTGAAGCAGATAAGCAGCAGAGCTGTTTATTCCCTCGCTGGTGGCTGGTGGCGTGAGGCCTGGCTTTGAGGCAGATGGATCTCAGCTGGTAATACAGTACTTAAACCACAGCCGACACCTTTTCCTATCAACTAGCGAGAATTGCTTTTGCGAGCTTCCCGCGTCAAGGCTGTCTGCTTTGCTTTTACTTGCATATCAATTGCCACGCAGCCTGTTGCTTATCTCTGTCCTGGACTCTGAGGCAGCTGCCCACCCCCTGTCCCTCCTGTCCCCTGAATGGCATCAAAACCCCAGAAAGACAGCAGGGAAGGAAGGATTGGCTCTGAATAAACAGGACAGCCAGCAGTGGGAGCCGGCAGGCAAGGGGAGGGACTAGGCGGGTGTGGGGTCCGGGTAGGAGGCATGTTGTCTGTGCAGGGTCTCCCCCTCTTCACCTCCCACTAGCAATGGCTCGGTGGGAGCCAGCAGTGAGCTGGCAAGGTTCTAACAGATGGGTCTAAAGGCAGCTGCTGGACTCACAGCCTTGGCCAGGTGACAGCGCCCTGAGGCAATGGGCTAAAGGGATTTTCAACTTTGTTCTCGCACAGACTGCTAAAGTGTGCTTTGTGCGCTGCAGGTGGTAGTACTGATAAGCAAAGAGAAGGGAAAGCTGCCCACGATCCTGCATTGTCTCTTTTCCCAGAGCGCGTGCAGAAACATATTTGCATAGAGTCTATTTTAATAAAAGTAGCACCACGTTGTGGACTAAATGCTTGTGACTGAGCTAAAGCTCTGGCTCTCCACGTGACAGGCTCTTAAGGGAGTTAATTCAGGTCAAGAGAGATTGTGGATAGGCCCTGACCTGATAGCGATTTGATAGTCTTCGTAAGAAAAGACATAGGGTCCAGCACCATGGCATAGTAGGTTAAACCTTTGTCTGTGACACCAACATCCCATTATAGGCTTCAGTTCAAGTTGTAGCTGTTCCACTTCTGACGCAACTCCCTGAAGACACTCCTTGGTATACTTGTATTCGAGTCCTTGAGTTCAAGTCCTGACTTCACTAAAAAACAAAAACAAAAACAAAAACCTTTCTGCTTGTGGGCACTCTGGCAGTCAGTTAAGTGAAAGTTCAACTGCTTGGATCCCTCCTGCTGAATGGGAGACCTAGACTGAGCCCACAGCTTCTACCCTTGGCCTGTTTCAGCTCCGTTGTGGTAGGAATGTGGGGGGTGAACCAGCAGAAAGAAAAGCTCGTCTCTCGCGCTCCTTTACACATGGTTTTGAAAGTAGTTCCATCCCAGTGTCCTCAGGTGGCGGGGACAGCGCCCCCTCCTGAGCCGTGGCTGCAAGTGCAGCGTCCTTTGCAGTGCTGGTCTTTCCTTGGTCAGCTGTTGCCTATCTACTCCCTAAAGGTGGTGGTCTCCTCAAACTCATCCACAGGCCCCTTTAGATTATGGGAGCTTGCTGCCAATTGCTGTGCGACAGCAGGAGGTGGCAGCAACAGCACCACGCCCCAGGAAGGCAGACCCCTCACAGCCCTTAGGGGCCTGAGCTTTGATAAGACCTAGACCCTGCCCTGCTTCTGTTCTCCAAAGACCCTGTTGCCCTGGGAGTGGGAGTTGGTCTTGCCCTGCCCAGCTCACCGAAGAGGTACCCGTTCATTTCATATCCCGTTGCCAGCACCGTGCACCACTTGTAGCGATGGGAACCTGTGGTTTTGGGTGCTTGGCAGCTCCCGAAACCCACGTCCCTGCCAATCTACAGCTTCCTTCCCAAGCAGCTGCCACCACACAATGGAATTAACATAAAAGACAACTCGCAGAGGCACATTTAATTTACGGTGATTATACCATCTATTATACAACGCAGCTTTAAGTGTGACAAGTTCCCTGGAGAACATGGTGGGGGGAGGGGAGGGAAACACACGGAAAAAAAAAAGTTACAGCATGAGAGTTCTCAGAAACAACACATGATCCGCAGAATTGTCAATTGGGTCTTTTTGGAAAAGGACTAAACATTTCTCATTTCTCAGTTCTCTGCTTCACTCCCATCAGAAAGGAACTCGGTCTGTTTCTGATGGAGGGAAAAATTACATGTCCATCAGACAGGCAGGCACTTTCCCAATCCAAAGGACAGTTGGAGCTGAAGTGGGGGAGGGAACCGGATGGGGAGATGTGCCGGGGTAGGTATGGGGTGGGCTTCCACCTGGAGGATGGGATGGTATTTGTCCAGTAGCGTTCATGCCCAGTGCTCAGTCTGGTACTGGCCCAGCAGCAGGGAGTCTGAGGTTCAAGCAGACTGGGCCACACAAGTCCTGGGTCCTGACCTGGTGCTCTAAGGCCTGGGATGGCGGGGGGGTGCTAATACTCTCAAGTACCCCTAGCACACCTCCCCTGGCTGCTTGACATGCAGGAAAGGTGCACTAGTGCTTGCTAGTCCCAATTCTGCTGGTGAGCAACTCAGTTCTACTATCCGTAGAATGGGCAGAACACCAAGCACCTCAGACTTCCGCTGTACCTTCGACAGGATCTCACCAGGGCAAACCTTGTCTTAGGACTTAAACATTCTTCTCTGAATTGAGGAAGTAGAGATCAACCAGTTTGTACTCATTCTGTGTCCAGTCACCCAAGAGAGCGCTGTGGGGGTGAGGAAGTGAGGAAGAAAACCTGGTAACTGACCAGGAACCACCTGTCAAGGTGCAGCAAAAGTCTCTGGAGAAAGGGAATTACAAGGCAAGTTTGGGGTTGGCGTTGTGGCACTCTGGGCTAAGCTGCTACCTGCAATACCAGCTTCCCGTATAAGCACCAATCTCATTTACTGGGCTCCCTATCCAGCTCCCTGCTCACACACCAGGGAGAAACTAGCAAAAGAAAATCCTAAGAACTTGAATCCCTGCCACCCATGCAGAATGGAATTCCAGGCTCCCAGCACCAGACCATTGCAGCCGTTTGGAGAGTGAACCAACAATGGAAGATCTCTCTCTCTCTCTCTCCCTCTCTCTCGTGTGTGTGTATAGTTACCTTTCAAGCAAATAAATCTTTCAAAAACGATGTTGGTGTATTGATTGTTTGAATCCATGCGTAGTTTATAATCTGCGCTTTCCGTCAACAAGGCCTGGTGATGAACGTATGGCGTGACATGAACTTCAGATGCTGTTTGCCAAGTCAAGGTCACAATCCTCAAGTGACAGAGGGGACGGACCCCTGAGCCTCGCTGACTAGTACAGCTGAGAAGCCAGGCCTGTGGATTCTAAACTCTGCACTACACTCCTTCCACGATTCCATTTTGCCTTTTTCAAATATATTCTACTGGAGGTACAGTGCCTCAAGATTACTGCAGAAACAGCTAAACTAGCAAGTTGTAGCAATTCCCAAAGTCTTGCTGACCCCTGGGTTGCATATAACTGTGAAAGGGGAAATAAATCACCCTTTCTCACGGATTGCTTCAGACTCCAGAAGTTTGCTCATGCAGAGGAAGTGCCAGTGAGGTGTCAGAGCTTAACCCTGTTGCTGGCCAACTTCAACTTGTCCTGTGTTCTTTGCTGCTTTTCAGAGCCAGCACATTTGCATGAAAGAGAAAACCTAGCTCCCTGGTCTCTGGCTTTTTTTTTTTTTAATCCATTTCTAGTTGACCTATTTCTGTCCTACTAATTACTCCCCTTACACTGCCAGCTTCCCACTGGGGGCCTGAGGGCAGGTCTGGATGTGGGTCTAAAGATGGGGACAGATCACAGTGCATAGCACAGCACAGCACATTGTCCCCTTGGCTGCGGGCAGCCAGAATAGATAACACTTAAAAGTATGCCATCCTCTGGGAGATGAGGCTGTGGCACAGCAGGCTAAGTCGACGCTTGCAACACTGGCAGCCCAAGACAGAGCACCTGTCTGAGTCCACGTCCCATCCACTTTCCTTCTAATGCACCTGCTAAAACAGCAGAGGTTGGGCCATATGCTCGATGCTCTGCTACCCACGTGGGAGCTCCATGTGGAGCTTCAGCCTAGCCAAGCTGATGCTGCTACAACCATCTGAGAAATCAACCACCAGATGAAAGATCTGTCAGTCTGTCGTCGGTCTTTTGCTTTGTCTTTGAGGTTCTATCTTTAAAATACTTCTTTAAAAACTGTTTGCTTTAACTTTAAAGGGTTACAGTAACCCTCAGTTGGTTTTTCTTCAGGAGATGCCAATACTCAACTCCCTGAACTGCACTCAAATTGCACCCCTGCTTTCAGATCCCAGCCAGTAGCTCTATCCATTAGCCCATGCTGGGGTCTTGGCTCCCTGAGAAACTATCTGATGGGAATATCAGCAGAATTCCAAGTGAATGGAAATGCTAGCCTGGCTGACTCACTGTCTCCATCTTGGATGGAAGGAGGGAGAAAAAAACATAGTGGGTAAAGAATGTCAGAATGTTGCAGCTGGAAAAGAAAGAGAAGGAAAGAAGGAGAGAGAGCGCAAAGGATGCACTTTGGAGGGAGGGGGCAAAAAGCAGAGAGAGAAGGTGGCTAACCCCTCCCCCCTGCCTGGGGACCCTGTCACTGCAGAGAGGTCTGAGCTGCGGTTGGTGCATGAAGAATCTGATGACAGACATTCTTTGGCAGAGGTCAAGGCCTGCCCTGTGGCTGTGATGTCCCCTACTTCTTGTACTCACGCTGAGGGGGTAGGGAGGACCCCAAGTTGGGAGGCATGAGAGAAGCTGGGGTGAGGCGGGCGTTGGTTGATTCATTCTCTTCCAATCTGACGAGTGGCTCGCCAGGACACCATCACATTCAATTTTGCCTATTTTTGTCATTCCCCTGGTCACAGTCTCATCTTCCATTAATGATGGCGATTAGCTTCAGCTACTCTGGATGCTAATTAGACTTGGAGAAATGTATTTGGGCTGCCCGTCGCTCTGTGTTCCAAGGCTGGGACACAGTAGGGAGGTGAAACAGAGCAGGGCTCAGAGACGAGACCCACACTAGCTGGAGAGTGGAAGAGCACGCCCCTACCGTGGCCCTTCCCTCCTCTGGCCACTTGGTCCACCATGTGTCGTGAAGTGCTTTTACTAGAGACCCTATGTTAGCAAAGCAACAAATTGAATTTACAATGAAAGATTCAGAAATTTGACAGAGGAAGCGCATGGCATGGCCCGAGTCTTGCATAGGTCAAGCCTCTTATAGCTGAAGGGTTTTGGGGGTGTGCGGAGAGATGGGAGAGAAAGCAAAGCTGAGGTAACTTGGCAGGAATTTCAACCTTGGTAGACCTTGCTCTGTCGGAACTAGGCAATGGAATAAGAATGCAGGGACACACCTGTACAAGGAGCTGGCCAGACTGGGATTTTAAAATGTCAGGTGAGAGTTCTTGGGGGGCTGCCTCTGTTTGCTGTCTGGGAGGTCTAAGGGCTGCAGAACCACATGCCTGAGATAAGTCCTTGCTCCATTACTCTCTCTCTGTGAATTACTCATGGTGCCCCGCTCTCCTGAAGTCCCATCTCTGTGCTTTTCCTCCACGCAACAATCCCAGGATCCTCTGCTTCTAACTGCTGATGCCACCTCCTTCATGAAGCCTTCCCTGACCACTCTGATGCCAACTATTTTCTCTCTACTTTGAGTTGTGTTGCTGGGTTTCCTCCTCGGAGGCACAACATTGGCAGTGCCTACTTCCACCATCCAGTTTGCCATTGCTGGAGCCTGGACCTTAGACAGGCTCTTGAAACTTAAAAATCTCATTTCTCATCTCGCTGCCAGTGAACCCCCCAAATCGTCTCCGAGGGAAGCTGTGAGCAGGACTCCGAGCCGAAGTCTCTTTTATCCAATTTGGCTTGATGCTGAGAATGTAGTTAATGCTTCATAAATCCTTGCAGACTGGCTGAAGAACAGAGATTCCAGTACCTTGTTATGAGGAAATTTCAAAGAAAATAGCTCCAGATGTGAGACGAGTTGGAATAAAAAAGAAATACAGGCAATACAAGATGAGAATTGCTTTCTCGTTGCTGTTAAGGAATTCAGAGGGGCTGGCGCTGTGGTGTAGCCAGTGAAACAGCTATCTGCAATGCCATATGGGAGCTGGCTCATGTCCCAGCCGCTCCGCTTCTGACCCAGCTCCCTGCTTGTGGCCTGGAAATGCAGAGGGTGGCCGGAGTGCTTAGGCCCCTGCAACCGTTTAGGAGACACAAGCAAACTTCCTAGTTCCTGGCTTTGGCCTGCTCCAGACCAGCTTTGTTTGGGGGTAATCAAGCAGTGAATGGATGATCTCTCTCTCTTGCTCTCTCTCTCCTCTCTCTTTTTTCTCTCTCTTTCCCTCTTTTTCTGTGGCATTGCCTTTTAAATAATATATATTTTAAAGAAAATAACTCTGCTACCAACATCCACTGGGGAGAAAAGAGTGGTCTAGAACGAACTGTCAGGATCAAAAGGTGCCACGCAGTGTGGTGGCACAGTAAGCAATAAGCTATGGGATCCTTGCTGCTGTATTGGCTTTGTTCCCACACGGGGTCTTCAAAAATGCATGGGAAGTGCCTATTACAAAAACCTGCCTGAATTTTCGGCTGTTTTGCCTGACAAAATTTTGCAAATATATTTGAGAAGCATAGAGAATCTCTGATTCACTCCCCCAAGAAGCCACAGCAGCTCAGCCAGGATTAGAATTGGAAACTGGGAATGCAAGCCAGCTCTCCCACCTGATGGCAAGAATTTCGCTCACAAGCTGAGCCCTCCCAGCTCCCTCCAACCCGGCCTGACGGCTTCCTGGCACTCAGAGCTACTGAAGGAAGGTTCAACCTTAAGCTTGGCTGCCCTCTTCGGGTTTGACATCCAGCTCATCGTTTCTGGTCTCGGTCTCATGAATCTCTGCAGGAACACTTGACAACGGCTTGTTACCTACTGGGCTTGGTGGTCAAAAGGCAGTGATTCAATTCACTGGAGCCAGACCAAAGGAATCCATGGTTGGCATTCCGTATGGGTTCCCGTTCATGTCCCGGCTGCTCCCCTTCCGACCAAATGCCCTGTAAATGTTCCTGGGAAAGCAGAAGAGGATGATCCAAGTCTTTGGGATCCTGTACTCATCAGGGAGACCCAGAAGGAGCTCCTTGCTCCTAGCATCGGATTGGCTCAGCTCCAGCCGTTACAACTAATTGGGAGTGAACCGGCAGATGGAAGATCCTTCTCTCTGTGGCTCTTTCTCTCCATAAAAATGCCTTTCAAATAAAAAATAAAACAAATCTTTTTTTTTTTTTAAAGAGTCCCTAAACTGGTCTGTCCTCTTACTGTGAGCACAGTTACAAATACTTCTATGCTGCAAATTCCTCCTTTTTATATCTAGGTCAACGCAGTGTTCTCAATTAACAATTATTTAAGTGGCTCACATAATACCTGGGACAAAGCATTTGATAAATGGTTATAATCTTGATCATGGGTTTGGGGAAAGAAAATTAAGATGTGATTCCAGACACCAAAAATAGGTCACAGAATACTGTGAGGACTGTGATAGCTGACTGGGTTGGCTATGCTGGGCTCCCAGAGGACACGTTCTTCTTCTTTTTAAGATTTATTTTTATTGAAAAATCAGATATACAGAGAGGAGGAAAGACAGAAAGGAAGAACTTCCATAGGTTGATTCACTCCCCAAGTGGCAGCAATGGCTGGAGCTGAGCCCATCTGAAGCCAGGAGCCAGGAGCCTCCTCCTGGTCTCCCATGCAGGTGCAGGGTCCCAAGGCTTTGCACCATCCTCGACAAACATACAAGGCTAGGGTTTCCTCTTCTAAACTCCACGGTTGCATGGCACCAGTAATTCCTGCTTCCTCATGCCTTAAAACTTTCTTCAGACCATGGATTACTCCCATGTTCTGGCCCGCCCAGATCAAGATTTTTGTTCTTTTTCATCCTCTTTCACCTTCCAGAAGTAAGTAGAGGGAAATCCCAGGAGGCTTGGAAGAGGAGACCCTGGTGGTGTGGGGGAAGGGTGTTGTGTGTGTTTTGTGGTGTGTATTGTGCTATCTGTGTGTGTGTAGTGCATATGCAGCTGGTGTGTGCTTTAATGTGTGTCTGGGAAGGCGTGTTTTTGGGGTGGTATAAATGATTTAGTCTGTGGGGGATGGTACGTATTGTAGTGTGTACATGGTGTGTGTGTGTGTGTGGTGTGCACTGTGGCGTGTGTATATGTGGGTGGTGTGTGTGTGTAGCTTTGTAAGGGGAGAAGCCCTGAGCCGCTGTCTGTCTTGCTGTCGGGGCTGCTGGGGTTGAGGGGCGCAGGGAGGTTACAGCAACCACAGAAACGCACTTCCCCTGTCAGTTGCGTCTCTCAGGACTCCCTGGGGCCTCTTTCCATTTTCCACCTCCTGCTCTAGCGGCCCAAGGTGTGAAGGGGCGTGAGAGCATGAGAGCACCCTCCCAGGAGGGGTGAGCAGTGCACCCCACCCTGGGGAGACACAACAGCAGGGGGAAATGCAAGCCAAGCTCACCTGCCCGCGCCGGGAGCCGCTGCTGGTTGAGTGAATCCAATACCCCCGTCTGTCTCCATACAACATCTTTCTTATTAATAATGTAAGCATGATGGAGGCCACTATTGATCTTCGATACCTAAATCTCACTTCTCTATGAATAAAAAATGTAATAAGATCTCAGGAATCAGCTAAAGACCACTGCCTGGGTATACATGACAGGGATAAATTACAGGGTGCTGGGAAAGACAGAAAAATGTTAGCGGATGGTAGCCCCTGTTTGCTTATTGGCTTGGCTGAGACTGGCTCAGAACCGGAGCGGGCTTGGGGAACCTGCAGAGAGGATGGCCCCCACCCCCAGGTTCCCTGCGGCCCTCGGGATAGTGCAAGATAGATCACTGTCAGAAGCCCTGCATGGGCAGTAGCCAATTCCTCTTTCTAATTTTTGGACTCCTACTTTGATGGGTGTGAAGGTGCAGGAGGTGGGGGAGGGGCAGGATTTAAGGTGTTCTGTAAAACTGAGTGTGAGAGGAAGTGGCAGAGCAGATAAAGCCACTCCCTGTGGTGCTGGCATCCCATGTGGACGCTGGTTTGAGTCCCGGCTATTCCACTTCTCCCCCCCAGCTCCTTGCGAATGCACCTGGGAAAGCAACAGAAGATGGCCCAAGTACTTTGGGTCCTTGGCACCCATGTGGGAGACCCGGAGGAGGCTCCTGGCACCTGGCCTGGCACAGAAGATGCTCCTGACACCTGGTCTGGCCTGGAGGAAGCTCCTGGCACCTGGCCTGGCACAGAGGAAGCTCCTGACACCTGGTCTGGCCTGGAGGAAGCTCCTAGCACTTGACCTGGCCCTGAGGAAGCTCCTGGCACCGGGTCTGGTCAGGAGGAAGCTCCTGGCACTTGACCTGGCCCTGAGGAAGCTCCTGGCACCGGGTCTGGCATAGTCTCTGTCATTGAGAACATCTGCAGAGTGAACCAGCAGGTAGAGAATCCCTCTCTCTCATTGTGTGTGTGTGTCTTCCCCTCTCACTAGAACTCCAACTTTCAAATAAATGTCTTTTTAAATAAGAAAGAAAGTGGGAAAACTAAACAGCAGTATCTGGAATGGGATGGTGACACGGATGCTGCCAGGCATCTGCGGTGAAACCTGTGTCTTCTCTAAAAATGTCTCCATCTCTGGGATGCTTGAGGCTGTTTCTCTGCATCGAGCTACATTCTGGTAGAACTCCCTTTCCTCTGTCGGTACCACTGTCCACCCTGGTGGTGACATGACCGGGTCAAGTGCGAGGCTGGGCTGTGACAGAGAGGGGAGGGACATTCAGCATGTGTGCTGTCCCCCATCCAGGGATACCAGGTCCTTGGCACAGGCGGTGGGCTTGGCTCTGGCTGTGATTTTCAGCATCACGTCACCTGTGCTTCCCCCAAATGAAACCCTTGACAAAAGCGATCTGTCTTCTGGTTCCTTGGCGCATTTCCAGTCCTTAACTGCTACTTTGATCCCTGGAGAGGAAGTCTCTCGTTGAAGGCAAACCGTCCCCTACTCTGCCCACTTCCCCCTTTGTCACTGTCATCTCATTCATCCCTTCCAACGGCCACTTCTCTGGACCCTTCCTTTCAGTCTCCTGCTGTCCACAAGTTCTTCCTGTGGCTGGAGCTCGTGTCTGTCCACTTCAGTCTAGTGCTGTCACACAAGCATGGTGGCCGCTGTGTGTCACTCTGTCCCTGTAGCACCTGTTACTGCCATCACAGACCAGCTCCGTGACCCGGAACAAGTCCCTCCCCACACATCCTGGACAAGGAAGTGAAGGCATAAACCCTGTTGCTCTCATCTGCCCGTTTTGGGTCTTGGGAAGTATCTTCCGCCTTTGCTGTTTCCCCCCATATTGCCCTTTCAAAGGTTACGATGATTCTCTAATTGAAAATTCAATAACTTTTCTCAGTGATCAGCGTACTTGACCTTTGGGGCAGCATTTAATTATTGATTTCCTTTTGCCTCCTTGAAATTCTTCGCTTCTTTTCCAAGGATGAGGTTTTCTTGCTTGCTTAAGAATTCTTCTCAGCCACTTTTACCATAGCCCCGATTCTTTTTCCCGTATCGCCAACTATCAGAAAATTATAGACAGCCTGCAGAATATTAAAATCAAGAGCAGAATAAAGGAGGACAAAAGGGGCCCTAAGAATTACAGATTCCTGAGAGTTAGCAATCAAGTGGGAATCGTGGCAGCACGTTGGGAAGTGGACATTTTCACTTTTAAGATGCCTGCATCCTATGTCAAAGTTCCGATTTGAAAGGCAGAGTTACAAAGAGAGAGGGAGACACAGAGATCTTCCATCCATTGGAAACAATATAAATATTGGGGGGGAAATAGTCCTAGCAACAGCTAGAACTGGGCCATTCTGAGGTCAGGAGCCAGGAGCTTCATCTGGGTCTCCCATGGGGTCAGGGACCCAAGCTTTTCTCACACTGTTAGCAGGGAGCTGGATTAGAAATGGAGCAGTCAGGACATGAGTTAATGTTGATACCAGCGTCACAGGTGGTGTCTTAGCATGCTTCATCACTGCACTGGCCTCTAAATGAAATTTTTCTACAAGGTAAATTTTACCATTAACTTATTGCTTATATATTGGAAGACTTGAGAAAGTAATGAGAGACAATAAATAAAAGGAAATGAATTGCCTAAAAATTGAGAAATTGTTTTAAAATAAAATTAGCAATGAGTGACAAAATTAGTAAATTCAGACTTATCTAATTACTTGCTGTAGTTATGCAATGCAAAAAATTCTATTCAGACAAAGAGAACAATAATTTAGGAGGGAGAAAAAAAATGAGTGAATTGATTTTATCTAGAACAAAATTAACGGGCTTATTTTTAAAATAATATTAATAATTATGGAAAACTCATCTTAAACGATATAATTATACAGCCCAAATTAGGAAAAGAGTAAAGAAAAAGTTAAAATGAGCATGTAGCAAATAGACTCAGCAAAATATAAAGCAAGATAACACAAGATAGGTAAACTATATCACTCTTCCAATAATTGTAGGGATCATGAATTTATAAATAAAACTTAAGACCACAAAGTGGAATGAGCTTATGGAGGAAATTGTGAAGACCTAGCACTTCTTGTCTGAACTGTGTCAGCAAAAGAAACATCGATGCAAATTGAGAATTTGGAGTCTGATGTGATGGCTAGATCCTTGTCTTGGATACGCCAGGATCCCATATGACACCGGTTCATGCCATGGCTGCTCCATTTCCCATCCAGTTCCCTGCTTGTGGCCTGGGAAAGCAGTCAAGGACGGCTCACAGCCTTGGGACCCTGCACCGTGGGAGACCCAGGAGAAGCTTCTGGCTCTTGGTTTCAGATTAGCTCAGCAACAGCCACTTGGGGAGTGAACCAGAAGATAGAAGATTTTTCTCTCTGCATCTCTTTCTTTCTGTAAATCTTTCTTTCCAATAAAAATAAATAAACCTTTTAAAAAATTGGTAGTTTGGATATTTTCAAATTTAAAACTTTTGCTCCATGAAATGCACCATGAAAAGGATGTAATAATAGGTTACAGCCCAAAGGAAAGATCACCAAACCACTAGTCTAACAATGAGACATTTAGAACACACAAAAGGGCTAAAAATCCAGCAATTAAAAAATTCATGCTAAAGATGGGTTAAGGATGGCAAATAAACATCTAAAACCAGACAGCATCATTAACCACAGGAGAAATACAATTAAGACCTCAGCAAGACATCACTGCACATCTATTCAAATGGCTACAATGAACTGAAAAAAAAATATATATATATATATATGTATCATTGCTGGAAGGAAAGCAGGTTTGGTGGTAAGACAAGGTAAGCATTCCAAAGTACAATTTGAATGTTTCCTACAAAGCCAAGCATGAACTCAAAATCCAACCCAACAATCATGCTCTTTTCCCAGAGAAACGCAAAGCATAGCAGACTTATTTATAAATAACAGCTGGAAATAATACAAGTGAGCTTCAATGGTGTACGATTGGACAGCTCTTGGTAGCTCCACACTGTGGCTGCGAAACCTACAGCCATTGGCACGGACAACTTGAACGAATCGTGCAGGGACTCCTGCTGAGCGCAAAAGGCAGTCTCACAGTGTGACACAGCGTCCTCCAAGGGAGGGAGCCTCAGACACAAGGATGGAATTGCGGTGTGGGTGCCAGCACAGGAGCTCCCCCAGGACTTGGGATAGCTTTGTGTCCTGACGGTGGCGGGGGATCCAAAAGTCTTTGCACAGCTGCAAACTGCATTGAACTGTGTAGAGCATGCAACACACACACACACACACACACACACACACACACACACACATCGATGCATGCAGAAACTGGCAGAATTTGGGAGAGATGTGTGACTGAGTCAATAATATTGAACTATTGCCATCTTCCTAGGTCTGCTCATCCTGCAATTGTGGAAATTATCATCACTGGAGCAAATCAGTGATGACAAGTCTATAATTGTTTCAGAATTATTTTAATTGAAAATACACCTAGGCCATGTATTCCCTCCACTTTTTCAGGCGAGAGAACCTAGAAACCATGGAATCTCAATGTTCGGATCTTAGGTTCCAAATAGCATGCTGCAAAAAACACTGAGGTCCGTGGAGGAGAGGTTTGGATTTAGGACTAAGGTAGGAACTATGGGGCATCTTGCAATGCTAGAAAGTAAGGGACTGCTAAACTAACAAATGAAGCCAAGATCAAGCGAGGTTAAGAGCTCTGAATGAACAAAGATGCAAATCTAAGAGCGTCCAAGCACACAGTGACACCACACTTATCCTATGCTATGGAGCAACCTGTGCGCGCCTACTGATATCAACAAGCATCGAACCAATAGATGCCTGCAGGAGAGTGATAAATGAACAAGAGTCGCTTTCCACGGCGATGGGGGAAGTGGGAGGGGAACAGTTGTTTCCTCAGTCTGTGAGTGTGCGCCCCACATAGTTACTGCCAACGATTGCAGTGCATGGAAGGAGTAAACGAGGAAGTTTAGGGGGTCACCGTCGTCATGCAATGGAGCAAGCTGATAAGTGGAAAACTGCCATGCCAGGTTGAAATGCTGGTTTGTCCCGGCTGCTCTGCCTCTCCAGTACAGCTCCCTCCTAATGTGTCTGGAAAAGCAATGGATATCTGCTCAGGTACCTGCGTTCCTGCCGTGCAGGGGTAGAGAAAAAGTAAGAAGAGAGGGAAGGAGAAAGAGAGGGACCTCATAGTAGGGGCATTTGGTTAACACTGCCTGAGCCAGGGGCTCTGATTTAATGTCCATGAGAAGAACACTTTCCTGGCTGATATCCTTGGTGTGACAGCCTGGGAACACCGCTTTGCTCTGGGTTTCTTCCCCAAGACCCACAAACAGCACTCCTGCAGGCATCAAGCTCAGCATAAACAAGGCTGGTGTGGGAGACCGGCCCAGCCAAGATGAGCATGAAAAGACATGAGGATACCACGCCCTGCAGATCCAAGAAGTTCCTAACTTGAGTTTATAGTAATACATCAGCATTGGTTCATGACTTGGGGCACATGGACTAATTATGATGCTGATAAAAGGGTAGAGTAAGTAGGACAAACACATTTTGTAAGCTTGTTGGGAATCTAAAAGTACTTCAAAACAGAAGGCTGCTGCTTAGAAAGCGACAGAGATCCATGTGAAAACGCAAAGATTCTTGACTGCCTCAAAACATAGGCACCTGACTCCACGGTGTTAAGACAGAAGCACAGCATTGCCTAGGAGACTTAAGGCAAAGGAGCTGATGCTGCCGCAAGGGAATAGCAACCAGGAAGTGTTGTTATTCATAACGGGCAAAGGAGAATTCAAGACCAAAAGCCGTTAACAGCTTAATGAGGTCATTCTTCACCATAAAGGTATAATGGTCATTACTGTTTCTGTTGTAAATATCATAAAAATGACTTTGGAGAACATGAATAATTACATCACACGGAGAGGGGACCATTCATACAGCACTTGCCGGCTTTGCTAGGTCAAATTGACTCAGACAAATGGAAATGGCAATGATTGAATCATGCAACAAGCAAGGTTAATTTTACATATGTGCATCAACTTGTAACCTCAGGGGATGTTTTCAAATAATTATGACATGTTCATGAAAAATTGATTATTCCCAAGGTCACCAAGAAAACAGTGAATTACAAAATGTGCATTCCTATGGCCATGCTTTTAATTGTCAAATAAGTTAAATTCAAATCTTGAATGCTTTGACGAAACAAGGAAGATGAGAAACAAATAATCAGGAGATCAAGAACTAAGAAATTAAAACAAGAGAGACAGAGGAAAAAAATAGGAGAAATACAAGAAGTTGGAATTAACGATGATAGGACATGAATGAACGACTGACAAAATGAAAAAGCCATAGGGATTGGAAATGAAAATCCAATAACCATTTTCTGAATGTATGAGAGATATCTGTCAAGTATAATAAACAAGGAAGAAATTGGATTAAATAGAAACACACCTCACGATACAAGTCCCAAGAACTAAGAATATTTTCTGAGACTCAAAAGTGCCAGAGTCTTCATGTTTATATTATTTAATTGGGAAATCTCAATATCTGAGTGACTGCCTGTGAAAACTCCGGCTAGCTCAGAAAAAGACAATGTGCTTATAAGAGATGAATGAAATCTAAATCATTAAAAACAATTGTCCTATAGTCTCACTTCCTCTGTTTCTTCCTTTTCACCTTATTTTCTTGTGTTTAAAAAAATGGCTCATTTTGAAAGTCAGTGTGACAGAGGGGGCGGGAGAGAGAGAGACAGAGAGAGAATCTTCTAACTGTTGGTTCACTCCCCAGACGCCTGCTTCAGACCAAAGCCAAGAGCCAGGAGTCTCACCCAGGTCTCCTGTATGAACATGAGGGGCCCAAGCACCTGAGCCACCTCCCACTGCTCCTCCCACCAGCAGGGAGATGGATCCTAAGTGGAGCGGCTGTGACACAAAAGAGTGCCCATGAGGGAGGCAGACGTCACAGGTGGCAGCCTTATCCACTCTGCTCCAATGCCAGTGTCATTATTTCCAACTGGGAGCTCAGCCAATATTCTGCTGGAGTCAAAAGAGCTGTTTCAGGGGTTTCAAAGCTGGATGGTCCTAAACAACAGTTTCAAATGTGCTTCATCTGCCCCAAGGTTTAGCATCTTTGTAATATGAAGTAACAACTCCAGAATATTTAAAAGATACCATGGAAATGTGTCTTGACTCCTGCCAGTTGCCAGTAGTAACACTAACTCTTCAGCCTAAGCTCCTAAGATTCTCTCTGTCTTAGATGTGTAGGACTAGGGGCTTGCCCTTGAATAGAAACCAAGAGGAACAGACAGAAGGCAGGTGACAAAGAAAAGATGGGAGCCGGAGCCATGGAGCAGTGTTAGGACTGTGTGACCCTGTAGACACCTGCCGATTCAAGTTCTGGCTGCTCCACTTTTGATCCAGTTCCTTGTTAATGCACCTGGGAATGCAGTGGAGGATGGCTCAAATCCTTAGGCCCCTACACCCATGTGGGAGACCTAGAAGATACTCCTGGCTCTGGTTTTGTGGTCCTGCTGTTGTGCTCATTTGGGGAGTTGAGCTCTGTCTCGGTTTCTCCTTTTCTCTGTAACTCTGCCTTTCAATTAAAATAAATATTGAAAAAAAAAATGAAAAAAAAAAAAGCAGAAAACCTCATAAGTGGAATGTGCAGCCTCTATTGGGGAATAAACCAAGCAAATCAAAATGAGACAGGTAGAGCGTATTCTTGCATAGCTTATTTCAAATACATGATTTCACTCTATTATTTAATATCCAAACATTGAACAACAAAGTCAGAGACTGAGAAATATCTGATAAAAATAATTAAATAGAGAGGATGTAAACAGTGTAAAACAACGACGCAGAAACATCAGAAGAAATTAAGGTGGAATTTTGTCCTCAGTTACATATTGAGAGAAATTTTTATGATTCCTTAGAGGGGAATCATTTCAAACCTATTTCATAACATCTGCAACATCAGGCCACACAGAAATATCCTGTAGGATGCATTAGGCTTGGTTGAAGTCATTTCGTGGAATAAATAATACAGTTGTGTGTGCATAGATCTTATTGCAAAGTATGGGTTTAATCATTCTATAATCATCACTCTATTAACTTTTCAAGATCTTGGGCATGAAATAAAACTTTCAAGGCCTTGTAATGGATTATGATCTTGATAGGTTTGAAATCTCATGCTCCCTTGAGAAATGCAGGCACAATGCATTTCAGCTTGGCACCTGAACCCAGCCTCGCCTTCCTGATGGTGCCACGTGTCTGACTCACTCTCCACTGTGTCACGGGTGAAGTTCAAGGAAGCATGGCACCGACGTAGACCTTGCTTGTTGAGCCTCCGAGGGAAAGGCAGGAAGCAGCAGATGCCAAGTGTCAGCCCCAGCTGAGGTGGGTCCTCTGTTTGTGCATGCAGCCTGACCCAGCTGCTTCTGATACAAAGTGCCTTCAGGAACCAGTACTATGGCACACAGGGGTTAGGCCACTGACTACAATGTGGGCTCCCTGTGTGAACGTTGTTTCAAATCCCAATTGCAAGCTCCCTGTTCATGGACGTGGGAAAGCAGTGGAGGATGGCATGGTGCTTGGTCTTCTGATCTATGTGGGACCTGGAAGAAACTCCTGGCTTCATATATAAGCCTTCCTTTCCAAATAAATAATAGATAAATATTCTTAGAAAAAATTTCACCTTAATCTGGGCATCACTCTCCATTGAATATATATACATTCAATGGAGCATTCAATATAAGCATATATATATATGCTTATATTTTATTTATTTCTTATTTACTTACCTACTTGGTTTAAGTGTATTTATTTGAAGGTATAGCAGAGAGAGAGAGAATCTTTTCTCCACTGCCTCAAGGGATTGTACAGACTGAGGTTGGGACCTGGGGGTGAGACAGGCAGAAGGCAGGAGACTGAAGTGCCATCTGGGTCTCCCATGTGGGTGTCAGGGACCTAAGTACTGAGCCATCCTTTGCCTTTTCTTTATCAGACACATGAGTAAAGATTTGGATCACAAGGAAGCAGCCAGGACAAATATGGAATGCCAGCTTTGCAAGTGAGAGCTTAGTTCACTAAATGGCTAGGCTACCTTGGACAGCCTGTTATTATACTGACAATGTAGGTAAATTAACATTTTTTGTTATGTGGAGGGCATAAAGAGAGACAAAGATCTCCCACCACCAGCTATCACTTCCCAAATACCTGCAAAATAAAGAAATAAGTAAATGAACAAACGAAAGCCAGAACTGGACCAGGCACATGTCGAGAGCCCCTAACTCAATCTGGTTTCCCACATGGGTGGCGTGGGACCGATAACTTGGGTCATAACCTCTTAGCTCCCAGGATGCACATTAGCAAGACGCTGGGATTGGGACTTGAGCTCAGCCTTCCTGATCCGGAATGTGGGTATCCTAAATAGCATCTGAACCATCAGGGAATGCCTGTCCCGAGTGTGGGAATGTTCAATATCCTACAGTGCTTGCTTTCTTTTAATGCTTTAATGCACTTGTGTCTACATTGCTATCTCCTACTTAGTCCCTCCCTGTAGTAACCATTATTCGGGCCGGGGGATGTTCAAATATAATTTCCTATCTCGCAGTCTTAGTTGATTCTCTGCTTAAAGAGCTCTTTCTCCTTGGCTAACCCCATCATGTGCTTTCACACTTTGCTGAAGTGTTATGATGACTTTCGTAGTTAACTTACACACACACACACACACACACACACACGCTCCACATACTTCTTATCAGGCTGTCTTTACAGTTTTTCTTTCTAATGTACTATACAACTCACTGATTCCTGGCCATTCTTGTCA
The DNA here is from genome assembly GCF_017591425.1 of Ochotona curzoniae. Classification (NCBI taxonomy): domain Eukaryota; kingdom Metazoa; phylum Chordata; class Mammalia; order Lagomorpha; family Ochotonidae; genus Ochotona; species Ochotona curzoniae. Next base: position 6,114,756 of record NW_024465322.1, read on the forward strand.
GTCTGCTATCCATCTCTGCCCTGATTGTGAATTCCACTGAGGGTAAAGATTTGCTGTCCGCCTTCTTCATTGCTAAAAGCGTGCCTAGCACCTAGTGGGTATTCAACAAGTATTGTTGAGTGAAAAAAGAGATTCATTGAGAGATGTGGTACAGGGCACTGCTAGAGATAAAAAGAGCTGCAGAATTCCATTCGCACTGAGTCTTGATGAATTTAATGTTGCAAGAGAAGCACATAAAACACTGATATCCTGCCAACGCTAACTATGAAGTGTAGCAGGTTCAGGAGAGCAACGAATTGTTTCCAACGTGGTGCTGGTGTGTGTGGGCGTGCAGGATTTGTTATCCCTATAACTTCCAAGAGCTGTCCTTCTCTGGAATGTGTCCTCCCTTCCATCTTGTTAAATCAAGACTCAGTCCAATGATAGAGTTGTCTCCTAGCAGTCAAGACGAGCTAAGTAGGGACTGGCATTGTGGCACAGAGAAGTGATACCAGCATCCCATTTAAGCACTGGTTTTAGTCTTAATTGCTCTACTGTTCATCCAGCTTCCTGCTAACACACCTGGGAAAGCAGTAGAAGATGACTCAGGCGCTTGAGTCTTTACAACTCACACGGGAGACCTGATGGAGTTTCAGGCTCCTAGTTTCATCTTAGCCCAGCTATGATTGTTGTGTTGATTTTTGCAAGGGAACCAGCAAATGGAACTGTTTCTCTCTCTTCTTCTTCCTCCTCCTCTGCTCTCTTAACACTGCCTTCCAAATAAAGCTCCAAAAATGAAAGTAACAAAACAGAAGGAGCCCTCCCAGACAGTGCAAATCCCCAGACTCCAGACTCACAGGATGAGGCTTCATAACAATGTATCGGTGCCAGGGAGACGGAGGACAAGAGGGAGTACTGTGTGGAAAGAATGGGTGGGAGACAGCATCCTGTATCCATGCACAGGATCTGTTTAGTCACAGGGAACAGTGGAAAGTGCAGGATTAACCAGTGGTCCATACCAAATTTACAGATCCATTTTCTTTGCCTCCATTTCCTTCGCTTTTCTTTTCAGCTTTTTAAAGAATATTCATTGATTTATTTTATAGCCTGACAAGCCACTTTGAGTCCTTCTTTGAAACAAGTTAGGGAAAACACCAAAAAAAAAAAAAAAAAAAAAAGCAGTTACTAATCTATCTGGGATGGGCACAGCACCTTCCTGGGGCCAGGCAAGGAAGAACACAGGTGAGCAAAAACGAAAGGCAGAGAAGGAGGAAGAAGATGAGAAGAGAGAACCCCTTGCCCTCGAGAACGCTGGGCAGTCATGGCCCCCAAACCCATACATTGATTTCTCCTCTCTCTGAACTCCACTAGCACTTAGAGTTCAATAACAGCCAATCGAGCGGCTGATGATGCACTGCCTGGCCCTGCTGCCTACTGTCGAATGTGGCTAAGTGTTGCTTTTGGGCTGGGGGCTCTGTCAGCATCCCAATTGGTGGAGCAGCAGTTCCAGAGGATGACGGATGGGCAAGCTGAGGCTGCCTAGGAGGATGGCTCAGCCCCCTCTGAGCATACCACCTACTGGAGCTAGCTCCTGCATCCTGCTGGCCCCTTGGCTGCACTAAGGGTCTAATTAGTCCCTGTGTGGGTGAGGGTCTCCTCCCTCTGGTTCTGTGTGCCCATGTGTATCTGAAGCTGTCGTTACTGTCACAAGGACACTTGAAACTCTTGCATGACAATGAACCCACACAGTCAGCTGAGATTTTCCTCTTGTTTACCTGCAGGCAGTGTGGTGGTAGGGATGAGGGGAGTAGATAGCCAAAGATTTAGAAGTAATTCAAAGATGTAGCCTTGTTAGAGGTGGGTGATCCAGAAAGGCTACATTGTACACAGGGATGGAGGAATCTTGAAAGAGTGTTGCTATTGCATTTAAACAAGAGACTAAGAGAAACCAAACAATTAAGACACACACACACACACACACACACGTTCGTCCTGGGCAGAGCTGTGCACAGGAACTAGGGCAGAAGCATCATCTAGGATTCAAGGAGGAGATAGCAACCGTATAGCCAGTACATGGGACAGAGCAGCCCAAGAAGAGGGGTTCCTGTGATCAAGGCAGCATAGGCCATTCCATGCTTCAGGCTGCCTCCTGGTAGCAGCGAAAACCCTAGGGGAGAATGAGAGCAGAGAAGGCTGTGATCCAGTTTGTTTTTCAGGGATTTAGTTCATGGCTCTCTGTGGAGATGAGCCAGGATGGAGGGAAAAGCTGGGAGGTCAGCTTGGAGTCGAGGGCAATTGTGCAATTAGGAGAAGGTGATTTAAATCCAGGCAGGTGCTATAAATGATGGCAGGTGGCTAGTTCTGGGAATAGTCTTATCAGAGGCAGGCACAGTGTGCCCTGATGGCTTTCAATAGGGGATGTGAGAGAGTAGTGGCGTGGTTGCTTGAGTAAATACCAAGATGGCATTGCCATCTACCAAGATGAGGAAGACTGTTAAGATGAGGGTTGAATTTTGAATGTGATAATTTTTAAAAAAAGATTTATTTATTTTACACAAAAGTCAAATGTACAGCGAGATATTTTACACCAAAGTCAAATGTACAGCGAGAGAGAGAGAGAGAGAGAGAGAGAGAGAACGAGAGGGACAGGATAGAAAGGCAGAAAAATAGAGAGCTCTTCCATATGGGAGTTTATACCCCAAATGACTGCCATGGTCAGAGCTGGGCCAATCCAAGCCAAGATCCAGGAGCTTCTTTTGGTCTCTCTTAGGTGAAAATCATGGGTCCAAGTACTTGGGCCATCTTCTTCTGCTTTCCCAGGTCATTGGCAGGAAACTGGATCACAAGTGGAGCAGCTGGGTCCAACACAGTAGCCTAGTGGCTAAATCCTCTCCTCACAAGCACTGGGATCCTATATGGGCACTGGTTCATGTCCCATTTGCTTTATTTCCTATCCAGCTCCCTGCTTGTGGCCTGGGAAAGCAGTCAGGATGGCCCAAAGCCTTGGGACCCTGCACCCACATGGGACACCCAAAAGAAGCTCCTGGCTTCTTTCTTCAGATTGACTCAGCTCCGGCCATTGCGGCCACTTGGGGAGTGAGCCAGCAGAAGGAAGATCTTTCTTTTATGTCTCCCCTCCTCTTTGTAAATCTGCCTTTTCTATAAAAATAGATGAATCTTTAAAGAAGAAGTTGAGCGGCTGGGACTGGAACCACATGCGATGCTGGCACTGCAGGTAGAGGATTATCTTGCTATGTCACCCCTTTGACCCCAGCCACAATCATTTTTATGGTCCTGTTGGTTTTCCATGTGGAATGTGGGTATTATAGTCCATCAATGGAATGGAAAAGTCACCTTTGAAATGCTCAGAATGTGGATATCTTCTAGAACCGTGAGACCTTGCAGGCAATGAGAGGTGAGATCGGAGGGCAGGGCAAGGAGGCAAGGGTGGCAGAAGGGAGAGCTGCCACCCTCAGCAAGCAGAGCTGGAGGCAGTGGCTCAGGAGGTGCTCCCTGGGAACTGGAGAGAGAGAATCAAGCAGAGAAAAAGTAAGGATTCCCCGGGCCATGCCAACAAGACCAGAGTTTCCCAAGAGAACTCCACGGAGCATTGATCCAGCAACGCTCCAGTCGCTGGTGACCTTGATAAGAGCTGTTTCCAAGCACTGGGGTGGTCAAAGATTGATTGCCCATGAATTTCGGAGAGAGGGGTGAAAAGGTGAATTGAGGATGGCACAGAGGGAGGTTTCCTTCAAAGATTTTACCTTAAACGGGAGCCAAGACATTGGCGATCAGCTGATAGGGGAGGGAGAGTGCCAGGGATTTTCTTTAGAGGAGACGAGTAGCAACACGGTAATAGTTCTGTGTGCCGATCGAACTGTTTCAGCAGGGGCAGGGGCAGAACTGGAGAAATCATGTCCTTGCGAGTTGCAGTAGCGGAATGGGAGCAAGCACAGAGGCTGTCTCCCCACAGGCATGGGATATTAGAAGCTGCTCAAAGGTGGGAGACTGGGACAGCTGTAGGGGGTAAGAAGGTGGCAGCCTTGAGATGACCACCTGGGATTACATCTTTCTATCTGGATGCTGGTTTCCAAGTCACCCAGAGAAAGAAATGCAAGGAGACTGTTAGTATCAAATATTGCTGTGCAAGAATGGGGCCATAGGGACATGTCTGGAACTAAGATCAGAGAAGGAGAAAGGACTTGTGCAGGGGAAGTTGCCTGGAGCCCAATGCCTTTGGCAGGTGGAGCTGAGACCAGTGCAGGAACTGGGACTCCAGGCTTTATGCTGTCCCCATACCTTCAGGGAAGGCTCAGCAGACTCCTGGGACTGGAGACCCAGCCTCCTGTTCTCTGGAGAATGCCTTCAGAAACAGCCATTCATTGGTGATAGCCTCACTAACTTGTCAGCCGATAGGTGCCATTACCAGGCAGAGTTGTGTTTTTTTGAAAGCTGCATCTTCTTACCACCTTAGCCATCCACTCGTAACTGGTTCACCTATTATGGGGCACCTATTGAAACAGTCAGGTTCCCAAGCATACTGGCTGATCCATCCCAAGTGGCTTCCTTGGGGACATAAGAGAGATGAGTTCCTCCCAAGTGGGTCTCACTTCATGTGGAGGTTGTAAGGGCAGGTGCAGGAGAAAGCCAAGGATGCCAATCAGAAAGAGAGGGACTAGCCTGGCTGTGAGTGCTCCCTCTTCCCTTACCCCTCACACCCAGGCCCCAGTGCTCTTAGTCTTGGACTGCCCATGACATTCCCTCCACAGGGACCTGCCCCCTGTAGCTCTTCTTGTCCGGAAGAAGAAGGGTCAAGAGGTTGCCCCTCCACTCCATCTTCCTTTCTCATCAAAGCGCCCTGGTTTATTCCGTTTGTAACGCTTGTCTTTGGGGAGACATCCTATCAAAGCCATCCCAGAGCCTGAGAGAGAAGCTGCCAACCCCCAAATGCCATAATTCTCACAGCAAGAAAGAGAGCTGCAAAGTACCAGAGCGAGGGCAATATCTGAATGATCTGGATGTGACTCAGGCTATTCTTGCCCTTGGCACAAAGCAGAGGGGAAAGGCTGTTTCAGAAAGCTGTGTGTTCCAGCTTGGGGATCATGTGTTCCCCATGAGAATCTTTGGTTGCTTGTGGTTTTATTTGCCTTTGTTTTCTGGAAGCCCTTAATTTTCTCCAGCTACTAGATTTTGTTTTTCTCCCAGGGGTAGTTCTATGAATAAACAGGACATAGTGTGCAGGGCCCATTCAGGGAGGACATGAGGTCTGGGTTGTCAAGGGGCACAGGTGTAGAGGAAGCTCACGTGTCCTGTCTACTGCTTTCCCGCTGCTCCTGCACCCCCACCTGAACCTCTGCAGGTGCAACAGCAGGAAGAACTAGAGAAAGGTGACTGCAAAGTCATAGCCATGGTGAACAGCAGGGGCACGGAGAAGTGGGAAATATTTCCAGTCTGGCAAGCAATTGCATTGCCCTGAAAACACTGAGACACAAGCCTGTCTCTAGCACACAGTATGCAGTGGCCACTGTTGACCATGCATGGACCTGTCGCTCAGTGCTTTCTGCTGTGATCAGCCACAGGTTGGAGTGTGTGTGTGGGATGGGGTGGAGTGGATGGGGAAGAGCCTAATACGTCATTCGCACACTCCGCATCCTAGGTGTCATGCTAAGTATGTTCACTTCATACTTAGCATGAAGTGTGCTTCACTCTGTTAAAAAGCAAGCTACTGTTAGATCTTACAGTTAGGGAAAGTAGAACCCAGCACTGTTCATGAGTTAATATAGGACTGCGCCACGGTTGATTTAAACTGGATGGCGCCTACTCCACATTAAACCAAAATTGCTCTCCTTGTGTTCATAAGATTCGATTAAAATCAATCCTGCACAACGGACTGGATTCTTCTTTGGGTGTGGAGGGTTATGAATGCATTTCTGCAGTCAGCACCACCTTTTGGAGCAATGCCCAGAGACCAGATGGACTTAAACTTCACTTACAACTCGATTGTGGGGAGGTCTACCAGGTGCCAGTGTAGTGGAGATCTTCCTCCTGGGAAACCCAAGCACAGACACAATTTTACCTTTAAAATTTTTTTAAATCTTTTTTTAAAGGACAGAGTTACAGAAAGAAGGAGAAATAACAGAGAGGAGAAGAAATGAGAGAGAGAGAGAGAGAGAGCTCACAATGATCAAGAGCTAACTCAAGGCCAGGTGCTGGGAACTCCATGTGCATCTGCCACTGGGGATCCAAGTCCTTGGCCCATCGCCTTGCTCCTTCTCTTGGTGTGTGTCAAGTGCATGCTGGACTCAGAGCCTCTACTTGGACTCAGATATCCTGACAGAACATACAGGCATTCCCAAGCAGGATCTGAACCACCAGCTGGTCAAATGCCCAAGGCAGGGACAGCAAGTGTCTGTGTCTGTGCAGGATGGAGAGAGCCCGTGTTGGTTTGGAACAAGGTCCCTGGGACAGACTTCCTCACGTGGGGAAGGGTGAACCAGTCAAGTCATCTCCCCATGGAACCTGCAACCTTGTGGAGAGAAGTGAATGCCTGGTAGATGTGGGGACAGAAGGCAGGGAGCAAAGCAATCATAGTTGCTCAGTGTTTTTCCCTAGCAGGTGCTGAACCAGGCACTGGAAAGGATTTTGCTGGGTGCTTGTTTCTGCTCAACATGGAAAGGAGATGAAAGAAGCCACTTCCAATCCAGCTCCCTGCTACTGCATCTGGGAAGGCAGTAGGTATTCAGGAGCCCCTCTCCATCCCCCACATATCGCTTTATTGTACAAAAGTGCAAAGTAATCACCATGTTTGGTCCCTCCACCTGGGCTGGCTGATTTTTTTTTTTTTTGGCCAGCAGATGTTGGAGCTAACTAATCTCCAGAGGCTAAGACAGAGCTTGGGTGTGCCAAGCCTCATTAACTGTGTGGCTGGGTCACGATGCCCGCCCAGGAGGATGTTCAATGGCAGCATTGTCGGGATGAGACAATGTATCTGTCTTACTGTATTAACAATTCATCAATCCCTGCACAGCCCCTCTCCTGCAGCTGTGGGGGAGATGGTGTGTGAAGACTGGCTGGCTGTGTGGCTGCGTCAGAGACGGACACTGGGACACACTGTGGCCGCTTCCGCTCATCAGTGAGATGGCAGAGAAGCAATAACACCCAAGACCTTGGGTTTCACCCCATGATGGGACTGACCTTGCCCGGATGGCGAGCGTAAATAAACACGCCACGAAAGTGACAACGTGTGGAGCTCGATTTCCACAAGCTTCAGCAGCTGCTTTTGTCATCTTAAAGGACAGACTGGCTGCGGGCACAAGCAATAGGTGGGGTGGGTCTCCTACACAGAGGGGGAGGCTAAGATTTCAAGAAAGCCATGGATGTCTGGCCTGCTCAGGTGCAAATCCTCTTTGCTCAAAACTGGAGACCAGAATTTCTACTTTCGTGTGTCCATTATTCAAGAAATTGCATTTTGGGGTCACTGGGTGACAGGTGATTTCTTTTCAACTTCCTCTGGGTGAGATGACACGTTAAGTCACTTGAAATATCCTCTTTCACACTTGTCTTTTATTAGTGAGCGACATTACTTAATATCTGCAGTGTTCTTCACACACGTGTGATGATTTATGATATGAAAAAGCCTGCAAGTCTCAGATTCCAAAAAGAACAGACCAAATGCATGCAATGTATCTTACCACCCCAAACAGAAAATGCTCCTGGCACAAAGTGTAGGTTTTTAAATGGTGTGTTTTTTGATGGTTTTGTAAATTACATGTAATATACTTTCCCCCAATTAAAAAAAAACCTATTAAATAGGGAACTGGAGAGAATCAAGGAGACATGAAATGAGCAAAACTAGCCCATTGGCAAAGCACTGAATGATGGACTTGGACTACCTAAGAAATGGTGAAGTACAAGGAAATATTCAGAGTGGTGTGTGAGAGGAGGCGTTGTGTGCTGGGGCCATCGTGGGTGACGGGGGCAGAAGGGTTAAAGCTTGTTATCTCCTGAGAATGGGGGTGAAGATGGACAGAGTTCTGAAGCTGCCAACACTGGGTTCATACATTTCTGACATTGCTTCAAGTTGTACAGTGATAGTTTTAAGAATATTTATGTATTTATTTGAAAGAGTTACACAGAGAAAGGAACAGACAAAGAAAGAATGAGAGAGATCTCTTCATCCAAGTGGCCGCAAATGGCAAGGGCTGGTGGGCTGGACCAAGGCTAGGAGCCAGGAGCTTCTTCTGGATGGCGCACATGCCATAGGGGTCCAAACCTTGAGCCATTCTCCACTGCTGTACCAGATGCATGAGCAGGAAGTTGCATCCAAAGTGCAGCAGCTGCAACCAGAACCGACACCTGTACGGGATACGGCTGTCACGGGAGTAGCTTTACTGCTACACAGCAACACAGACCCCAACTGTGTAGTTACTTTGTGTAGCATCTTATCTGTCCTGTCTCTGATATCAGTCTTCCAGAGATGGCCTCATTGTGTTTCTTACTGATTTCACAACACAACAGCTTATCTTAACATCCTTGTGCTTGCAAAAAATATACTTAATTGTTGGACCACAGGCAGGTGTCCAACATATATGAACATTTGGGTAGCTTTTTTCCTTCTACGGAAAACCTATCATGAGGGATTGTGGCTTCTGATATTCACACGGGGTTCTGGAACTGAGACTCCCTTGGATGAGGATAATAGTTATATTTCTTCAGCACCGACGCTTGTGGGAGAGCTTCAGCATATGCTACAAAGATCTGCGTGGAGTGGTCCACCCTATAGGTCAGCCCCCTTCCTCCTCGGAGTTCTTTCTGGTCCCAGTCTTCAATCTGTTATCTTGCAGCCTCTGACCACCTCGCCATCTGCTCCTCACTCAGATGGTTTCTATTTCCAGTTGGGAGAGTCAAGTGGGCAGATTTGCCTGAGCCTCCACCTGCTGGAAAGGTCACCCCTCGTCGAACCCCCTTTGGGATCTGATATCCTTCTCTAATGCATCAGTGGCATTCAGCCATACTTTCCCCATTCCCTGAGTGGGAAACTTGTGTGTGTGTGTGTGTGTGTGTGTGTGTGTGTGTGTGTGTGTTTTGATGCTTCTCAAAGGCCCGGGACATGGATTCACCCTCTTATCCTCTCTTTCCACTGACATCTCATCCTGGTTCGCCCCTGGGAAGAAGTATTAAGAACTGCATCAGTAAGATCACGGAACATTGCAGTGCCAGAATAGTCAGGACTCCAGCAGCCACAGTGACGGAGGCCCCGTGGAGAGCTGCTTCTACAGACAAGTTAATGATACAATCCCCACGTTTCACTTTAAAGCTCCTTCTTCAATTTAAAAACAAACAATACATCCTCTTCCTTGAGCTTGGCACTGTGGTATACCGGGTCCAACCACGTTCTGAAATGCTGGCATCCCCTGCGAGCACTAGCTTGAGACATGGCTGCTCCACTTTTGATCTAGCTCCCTGAAAAGGGTTTAAATCCTTGGATCTGCCCTTCCATGTGGAAGACCTGGAAGCAACTTCTTTCTCCTGGCTTTAGATCATCCCAGCCCTGGCCACTGCAGCCAGCTATTTAGTGTGTGAACCAGTGGACAAAAGATTTCTCTCTCTCTTTCTCTAACTTATAACTGTGCTTTTCAAATTAATTAATTTTTAAAAATCCTCCTTCTGGACAAGCTTTGAGACTCACATGCAGGGGTTTTTATTAAGGATATCCCGGGAGGCACTGCTGGGGGGATGAGGGAGGAAGGGCTGAGCCAAGAAGGATGCTGAGCCACAATCACAGGGAGTGATGCCTGGGGCAGAGCTGTCCCTTCACAGTGGTCCCAAGTCAGGTTAAAGGAGCGGCACTCACCAGCCTTCTCACTCCTGTGTCTTCAGAATTGCAGTTCAGAAATCACTCCAAACCCAAGACAGTAGATTTACTTCCCAGCCTTTTCTTCTACTTGTTTAGGGATTTACCTCTCTCAGCTCCAGCATCAATCATTTATAAGTGAAGAGAATATGTCCAACTGATATGAATGTGCTTCAGCCTCTTGGACGCAGCCCTGCCCGCTTCACAGCCATTCTACCTGGCGAGGCTCAGCTTGGCCGTCGGGGTCATGGAAGCATGTTAGGGGCTGGTGAATTCTCTGGAGACCAGAGGTCCACCGACAGGTCAGTTTTTAAAAGGGAGTTGGAATGAACAGCCACTCCCCAAACGGTTTGTGTTATAAAAAGAAATATTTTGAGAAAAGCCTGCTGAGCACTCTGGAGACCAGGAGCGACTTCTGTAAGAGCGTGTCATGACAGACTTGTCTGTTTTTTTATTTCTTTTTCAAGTAAGGATTTTAGATGGGTGGATCAGCAGATGTACTTCTGGATTTCATTAAGGCATTCTAAAACGAATCATGTCACACCATGCCTCGTATCACATCATATCGTATCATATCTGGAGATGTATTTTAAAGAGGATGAAAGGCATCTTGGGTAGATAATAGGCTACCAGAGGATCCAAAGATGTGGATCAATGATAAACTGGAGAGAAGTTTCTGCTGAACCTCCCCAGGGCCCTGACTGTGGCTTGGTGCTAGTCAAAATTTTAATCAATATCGTCTAAGAAGACAGAAGCCAGAGTCATCAGTTTTGTGCATGACGTGAGCTCAGGATGGTTGGAGAATATTCTGCTTGACAGAATCAGGTCCCCAAAAGTTCTCAACAGGCTGAAGGAGTGGGAGAAATCTAAAATGATAAAATTTTACGAACGAGAATGTAGCATCTTATAGTGGGCTTAGGAAAATGATTTCACAGTCATAGATGAAGCTAGCATATAGAAGCAGTACTCTAATGAAGAAATTTGTAATCTTTCTACAACAACTAATATCTATCAGTCTCGCATCTATTTATATAATTTATCAGCTATATAACTACCTTGTGTGTATGTATCTGTCATCATCATCATCATCTATCCGGTTTCTATTTATTGTCCATCTCTCCATTTCCCATTTATCTGTCTCTCTTTCTCTTTTATATATCTACAGCTGAGATTTAGTTGAGAGTAAATTCCTGGTTCTCACCTGAAAGCAAATATACTTTTGGCAGAATGAGCGAAGCAGCAGTGTCTAGAGTGATGGGAAGGATCATCTTGCTACATCCCATGTAAAGGAAATCGCAAGCAGAGAAATGTACTCCTTTGATAGTCCAAGTTCAGAGGGCAGGAAATCAAATGAGGAGAGTCCATACAACCTTGCTCACAAACAATCATTTTACAACCTGCTCAGTTCTCGCCTGAAGAAAACAGATTTAAGAGATAGAATAGGGTCCCCGGCTACAAAATATTTGAAAGGATGATATGTGAGAGAAGCATTAGCCTTTTGTTTCCAGTGTTAGAGATAGCATTACAAGCTTGGAACTATGCAGAGGTCAGTTTAGGCTCAGTAGAAAGAAGACCCTCTAGTCCTTGTGAGCTTCGTGAGTGTCCTGCACAAGTATGAGAACTCCAGGAGGTAACGTCACTTGAGATGAGACATCAAAAGGCTCCTGGTGTTCTTTGGAGAAGGTTTCAACCTCCATCACATGGGATATTGGAGCGGATGAGGATTCGGGCAGCTCTCGGGCCTCAGGTTCTGTTTCACAGATTTGACAGCCAGTGTTTCTATTGATTCTAGAAAGGTCATCATTGGCCTGTGGACTCCTATTCAGGGGACAGCAAAGCTATTCCAAAGGGTGGCTAGAAGGTGGCTGAAGGGACTGAAATACTCCAGTGCTGTAGCCCTCTCTATAAACATTTCTGAGATGCAAACCACAAAACAGAAATCTCCACCCAACCCATTTAGCTACCTTCCTTCTTTGAGTTGCCATATCCTGCTTTTTGTGTCCTTTATTCAAGCACAGACACCCCCAAACATCTCCACGGCATAAGGCTGCACAGGGGTTCACAACAACTCTCATTTGCTTAGTACCTGCTCCATGCCAAGCACTGAGCTAAGCATTTGACTATAGTACGCCCTTTGGTCTTCAAACTAACCCTGTGCACAGAGCTTGTCATCACTTGTCATTTCCAGATGAGAAACAAAGGCCTGGTAAGTCGATAAGCATTGTGAATGGTGGGGAGTAAAACGGCAAGACAAAGGCAAACGTGGAGTTATCTGGAAGAATTCTGTTACAATTCAGGGTATGGCACCTCCTGGAACAGTTGAGCCAGCTCAGTGTGCAGGTTGGCCACCCTGGAGCCAAAATTTCATGTGGAGGCCATTTGTGGACTACCCACAGCTCCCGTCTGCTCACATAAATTGAGTCTTATTTTGATTGGCTCATTTGCTGAGAATAATAAGCCCATATGCCAATATGGATAAAGAGGGGGGAGGCCACAGAGAGAGGGGAAGACAGATAAGGCATCTTGTGGCAACTGGGGTGGCAGGAAGAGGGGGGGGAGAAGAAACTCCACATTGACCATGTGTTTTGCTTGCGATGGAAGTCATGTTTCCTCATTGCACACCAAATTAAAAAAATAAACAGTTTAGCAAAAAGAAGGTCTTATTTGCAGTTTTCCCCCTGGCTAGCTGCTGGGTGCCCACTGTGGACACGGAAGCATGCACTCTTTCAGCCCATGTGGCCATCAGCATGCATGCATTTGTTATGAAGACGCAAGCTTTCTGTGTACACACTGTTTTGTAGCCTCTTTTCTTCCCCTGAATGTGTTGTCGTGAACATTTTTCCACCTCATTAAATTTTCTCCTACCCCATTATTTCAAATGGCCACATAGCATTCCACGGTATGGATAGGCCATAATTGGAACCTCATTTTTCACAAATAAATAAATAAATCACAGGGAGGTTGTTTCCCTGCAGGTCGAGCTCCGGTGCTTTCCGAGGCAGTGTTGGAGAGGCGGTTGCAGCCCAAGGAGAGAGGGCAGCGGCGTACATGGGAAACAGGGTCCTGGGGTTTTGACTTGGCTTATGCCTGGGACTTTATGAAATAAGGGCTTGTGAGGGCTGTCTAAGGAGGAAGAGGAAAGGATGGATTGGAATACGTCCCTGAGGTGTTGAGGAAGAGACAGGCCTTGAAGGCTGCTCCTGGTGGGGGAGGAGGGCTTCAGGGGAGGCGTCTTGATCTGATCAAGAGCCAGCTGAGGCTCTGGCTGGGCCCTGAGTTTGGTTTGTGGTGTAGAATCCCACACAAGGGCTGTTGCACAGACCCAGGAAGCAGATCCTGGGTCCATGGTAAAGCCTGCACGTGGAGGGTGGTCCTAAGAACAGCTTAGAGATTGCTGGAAGATATCACTCTGTGGCTAAGGCCCCCACGTCCCCAGCAGGACAGACAAAGGGAAGGGCAGCTCTCCCCTTCAGACCGTCTTGAAGACCGTGGAGACATGGACCATCTTCCTAGTTCCTCATAGTGTGTACAGGGATCAGCCCCGTCCGCCTTCTCCATGAGAGGACTCCATTCTGCACATGAACCTGCCTGAGAGAGAGAAAGAGCCGAGAGAGCTGATGGTACCTTGTGGTCATGCCTCTCAGCCTTCAGCAAGGTCCAAGTCCCTAAGAGTGAACTGGAAACCCCAAGGTGAGGATGAAGGTTATTACTGGCAGTGTCTGTGGCAAGGGCAGGAGGAGTGTCTCGATAGCGCCCTCTTCTGGGGATGATCAAGTGGGGGCAGTGGGTTAAGCTGCTGCTTCTGTTGATCTGATCCCAGATAGGATGGACAGCTTCCGTCCCAGCAGCTCTTCTTCTGATCCGGCTCCCTGCTGATGCACCTGGAAAAGTAGTGGAAGAATGCCCAAGTGACTGGGCTCCAGCCACCTATATAGGTGTCCTGGATGGAAGTCCAGTCCCCTGGTGCTGGCAGACGAAGCAGGTGCCAAGTGTCCCTGGCTCCTCCACCCACGCATTTCTTTGTCATCAAACCATGCAGCCCACCCCTCAAAATCAATCAAACAACCCCCACAATGCCCCCCCAAAACAACCAACCCAAACCACAACGAACCAAACCATAACAAAACCAATAAAATCAATCAAACCAAAACACCACAAAACCACACAGTAACAAAACCAATTAAATCAACCAACCCATCACCTGCCTTTTCAGTGTCATGTCTGAGGGTAACAGAACCAGAGGGACTGGCTCCATAGCTGCCACGTGTGCTGGCCCTGATGCCTCATGCATCCACATCTACAGTAGAGACGGCTCTGCTTGTCAGGTGGATAGACACTCGGCAGCTGTCGACGTGGTTTTTCTCCTAGGAAGACACAATGCGATTGATTAGGGTTCTCCTTAGAAATGTCAGCCTCACTCCCACTTCCTCTTGCTAAGATTGCTCCCAGTTGGCCCTGACTGGAGTTTGGGGTGTTCCCAAGCTGTGGCAGCCGCACAATTACAGACAATCTCTACGTTTACCTTCACAGTCGTCTAATCATCTCCATTGTGCATAGATTTTACTAGGTGCGTCTCCCAGGGGATGACTATATTTCCTCATCACTGAGCTCTTTGGGGGCTCTCAGCATCTCCCTGCCTTACTCACTCTGGGTCTGCAAATGCAGACAAAAAAAAAAAAGCTGTCACAGCTCCCAAGGATTACTCAAACCTGGGCCCTGTCGCCATCAGATGCAGCAAATGACAATGCCTGTCTGGAGAACAGTGGTGAGATAGGGTGATGGAGACTTCCTCTTGAGACAGGCCACATCCTTCTCCCCCCTTGTTTTCAGGGACCAGAGACTTTTTTTTTTTTGCAGGAAGTATAGGGGATACTCACTTGATCCTTCAGGAGCCAACGCTTTGCATCCAGACTTTACAGGGTCTCAGCCCAGTAGCCATTGGCTGCTCCGAGTGTTGACACAGTAGGTTTACTCCAGCTGCCTTTCTTCCTTTGGTGCACAGTGCCAAGGAGAGCATTGTCCAGGTAATTGTTGGACACCCGCTAAGGAGCCAGGCGGCCATAGAAAGCTACAGGCATGGGCAGCACTCTTTGGGGAGGAGATAGTTGAGTTTTGGGTGAGAAACCATTAATGGTGATAGCAAGACACGGATTCATTCAAGGAGGTAGCAGCCCCGGGTTCTTTGCCAGGATGGGGAAATGCCTCTGTCTGTCTCCCTTTTCAGATAACAAACCATCGCTAGGGAAAGCCCACGATCACCCTCTGTAAGGCTGTATTGCTGTCTGCAGGCAATACAGTAGAGGCCCACGGATGCTGACAAGTCTCTTTGGGACGGCTTCCCATTTACCGTCCTGGGTGTCCACCCTGAGCATGGCAGACATCCCAGGTGGTAGCTGGCTGCAGATATCTGACCATGACATGTGGGATGTTTCCCAAGTCCCCACAGAGACCAAAACACCACATCTAGTCCTGCCCACCCTTGAGACTGTACCATGAGGCAGCATTCTCTCAAAGGGTTGTCTGCAAGGGCGTCCCCTTGCCCAGTGCCAGTGCAGTCCTGGCACTTGCTACCAGGTCACTTAACAAAGCAGAGGAGGTGTCCTCTTCAGGCTGTACAGTGACCAGCGTGCAGGGTGTGGGGACGCCATTTGTTTTCATCACGCGCATGAAAATCGATGGTGTTTGTTCATCTGGCGGAATGACAACTCATTCCTCTAGACAGGCTGGCTTCACAATTACTCATTGAAGGGGAAATCTGATAAGAAACAATAGTCTGGTCTCCAGGAGCCATTAAACTGTTGTATTCTAATTTAAACTTCAGGCCACACTGGCTGCCGGGTTTGTCTTTCCCCTTTAGTATATATATATATATATATACACACATATATATATATACACACACACTCACTCTCACACACATGTATTTGGGTTCCTCTACCCACACATTATTGATTTTTCTAATCCCTTCTCTTTGACAAAGAAAAATAATCCTATAAAACCAACAGGCCAGATGAGAAAATTTAGTAAGATCACAGCAGGACAATCAGAAAAAGCAAGCTCTGGCCCACTTGGCAAGGGCGATTTGCAGATACTGGCCTGTGGCAGGCACAGATGAGTCTGTGATGATGATTATATTTTTTGTACTCCTGTTGATACCTGGTGGGGTAGACTTTGGGCTGAGGGAGGGACCCAGGTGAGCTGCTGGTACACACAGCTCAGAAGAGCCACATGGAAGAATAATAGGTAACACCCAACATCATGCTCATGTTGGTAGCTGCTGCTGTTGTCCACGCCCCTTTAATGTGCCTTCATTAGGATCATACAATTACAGAAGAGTGTGTAAGGAAGAATGAGAGAGAACAGCTAGTCCAAGTCTTTCTTCTTTCTTTTTCTTTTCTTTTCTTTCTTTCTTTCTTTCTTTCTTTCTTTCTTTCTTTCTTTCTTTCTTTCTTTCTTTCTTTCTTTCTTTCTCTCTTTCTCTCTTTCTCTCTTTCTCTCTTTCTCTCTCTTCCTTTCTCCTTTTGTTTCTCTTTCTTCTTTAATTTTCTTCTTTTTTAATAGACGAGAGTTTAGAGCAAGGAGATGTGGAATGGTTTGTTGAAGTCTCACCCTCTTTCCCCAACAGCTTGTTAAGGTGGCCAGATGGGCAGGTGCAGTGTGTGCAATTCCTCCGCCTTCTATGGGCCAGCTCCACCACCCAGTCCTGGCGCACGGTGCTGGATAAAGGAGATGGCTCTGCAATCCCCACAGAGCTTTGAGGTGGGATGGATAAAACCAGCTGAGGGTCAAGTATGCAATGGGGTGTTGATGGTCACAGGCAACTCACCCAGACTGGGTGTGGCTAAAGAAGTTTCCAAGACAACTTGATTTCTACCTTGGGACTGTGGTGGGAAGTGTATGGGCAAACCAGGAACAGGGTGAGGATGGACACGAGGCCCTGGTAAGGGAGGCAGGAAGGAACCAAGTGATCAAGTGAGCTTTCTATGACAGAGAAAGGTTCTCATTCAAGTACTTCTTCCAGAGTTATCACAAGAGCTGAGGACGGATGGAAGCGCACACCCTCCGCCACCCTACATAATCCTATCCACTGTCAATCTGGGGACTCCTTCCCCAGGAAGTACTTCCCCTCACCTGGGGCCTGGAGATCGTATCAGGTAACCACTCCCCTTACCAGGCTCATAAGAAACTGGGCAAGGGGAAAATGTAGCAGGTGGAAGGTGGATACTCCTCTCTTTCACATTCCATCCCTTCCTGGACCACCCCATCCCTGAACGTGACCCGCGTGAGTCTGTAAATGCCTCAGTTTCTAAATAAACCTCAT
This sequence comes from Ochotona curzoniae, assembly GCF_017591425.1. Lineage (NCBI taxonomy): Eukaryota > Metazoa > Chordata > Mammalia > Lagomorpha > Ochotonidae > Ochotona > Ochotona curzoniae. The sequence continues at coordinate 6,131,909 of NW_024465322.1, forward strand.
TGCTTGGCAAGCTGTCCTGTGTTAACGCCTTTTCAGTGAGAGGCAAAAACCTAGAACATTAATATGGGGCCCCAGCCTAGCCTACTATGCCTTCACAGCCTAGCTGCACTCACGTCTAAGTTTAACACAGGATCCCACCGCTGTTATCGAATGCCCCGTGTGGCTGTGGGGATCCGAAGAGGCAGTCGAGAAGTCTTGAAAAAATAAAATTTAAATAGAATCAATTTGAATCAATTTTACTTTAAAAATTCATGTGTGGGACTTTTAAGAAGTGAGAAGACCTTGAGAATGGGCCATCCCTGAGTTGCCAGAGAGCTGCATGCTATGCTTGCTCAGTGTGGGGTAGAGGCCACACCGGCAGGTGAGGGAGAGTGTCCTGTGGGGCAGGCAGGTGCTGGGGTAAGGTCTGGTCCACTCTCTAAGGGTTTACAGCAGCTGGAGCTGGGCCAGGGCTGCCTCAATCCAGGCCTGAGTCCCTGAGGCCTTGTTGGCTGCCTCCCCGACTTGCAGGAGTCACAGTTACACCCAGGCTGCCTGATGGGGGCATCCGAAATAGCATCTTAACTACTAGGCTCCATGTGGGTCAAGGGTGACTTGAGAAGGACAAGTTCTTCATTGCAAGTGCAGATATATGCAAGGAGGCGGTGTTCCAGTGTGTGTGCGCGCTCCTATGAGGCGCCTGCGACACCCTCTGGGGTTAATTTTCCTGCCCTCTCACTTACCTTGCCGCAAGCTTGTGAAAATCTGGACTTGACAATAGTATTTCTACTTGATAAACCATGCCCCAAAGGGATGGGATGTCTGTGCAGCTCCAACGTGCAACTGAAAACAGAGACTGGGCAAAGGGGCCAAGCTCTGGTACCCAGGGACCTTTTGCAAACCCAGGTGTTCACAGTAATACATAGTTTTTTTTTTTTAAATCTACTTATTTATTTGAAAGACAGAGTTACAGTGAGAAAGAGAGAGAGAGAAATCTTCCATCTTCTGGTGAAACTCCCCAGATGATTACAACAGCCGGAACTGGGCCAGACCAAAGCCAGGATCCAGGAGTATCACCCAGGTCTTCTACTCAGGTGACTTAGGTCATGTGCACCTGTTTTTCCTAGGTGCATTAGCAGAGAGCTGGATCAGAAGTGGATCCACTTCTGCTGGATCAGAAGTGGAGCAGCCGGGACACACACGGGCACCCATCTGGGCTGCTGGAGACGCAGGTGGTAGCTTTTCGTGTTACATGGGCATGTCAGTCCCAGCATGCAGCTTTAGCAACTCCACTCTGTCTTTCCAGCTTCTGTTTTAAGGACAACAGTCATGTGGATATTTACCAGCACTCAGCTGTATTCTGAAAATTTGGTTCTAAAATCGTTTAATAAGATAACATCAAGGAACTATTTCTGGATGCCTAAGAGAGAAGGCGTTTTCTAGATCGCCTTTCCAAGCAAAGGGAAGCTCAGTTCTTGCAGAAAGCCTTCAGTGTGTGTGTGTGTGTGTGTGTGTGTGCAGCTAAGAACATCACTGCTGGTGCTGACAAGGTCAGAGTCCAGAGGAACAGTCTAGACTGCAGAGTCACGGGCTTGCAGGCCTGGGGAGGAGAGAGGCACAGCCAGGGAAAGAGGGAACTGTCATCGGCACCGTTGTCTTGCGAAAGGGGTCATGTCTCCTTCGGAAGCCCCCAAAACCAAGGTCTTGGAAGGCACAGACAAGGCAGTCCTTGCATCTGGCTCATTGGTGGAGACGGGTGGTGTGAGGCGCCTTGAACGATATGCTGGCATTGCAGGTGTCGGCTCCTCCTCTAACGCTGTACTGTTGACTCCTGCATGTGTGATCTTTATAATGCATGTTGGGTTTGTCAGGCTGGAACCCTGGTTTTAGAGCTGCAACCCTGTCGCATGGCCAGAGGAAACGGAAGATGTCTTGTGGGGATCAGGAAAGCACTGACCCAGACGCGTGTGTATGGGTAGAAGCTGGGCAAAGGTCATTTAGCAACAGGCTGCTGATTCCCCTTGCCATCATGGTGTCAGGATAGAGGAGAGCAGGCAGTGGAAACTGGGGTGCCTGGAATCCCTGAGAGAACCGGGGACCAGCTAAGGGACCAGGTGGGAGCTCATATGTATGTTAAACACATGGAAATGAGAGCAAACAGCTGAACCGGGCAGACAAATATTGAACAGGGTCTGGACCTGAGACTAAAACTAACATGGAGAGATGAGAAGCTCTTGGAAGCAAAATGAGGTGCAGAGGGGCTGGGTGGGGGAGGCAGGCAGGGCCACAGCTGGAGTTGGGTGCTTGGCAGCACCTGCCTGCTCCGCCTGCAGACTGACAAGCCCTGGGAGCAGCCCTGCAGATGGACTGTATGTGGAGTCGGGATTTCCTTCTCTGTACCACTCAGCCCTGTCCTCTAGGGACAGCCCACTGGTTATGGGAATAGAATGCCAGTTCGAAAGGATGCTAAAAGCAGAAGGGGTTGGGGTTTACAGGGGAGGGTGAGGGAGGGGATGGGTCCTGAAGCCCTTTTTTTTTTAAAGATTCATTTTTATTTTTATTGGAAAGTTAGATATGCTGAGAGGAAGAGGGACAGAGAGGAAGATCTTCCATGTGATAATTCATTCCCCAAGTGGTTGCAACGACTGGAGCTGAGCCAGGAGTCTTTTCTGCATCTCTCACACAGGTGCAGGGTCCCAAGGCTTTGGGCCGTCCTCCACTGCTTCCGCAGTTGCACTAGTAGGGAGCTGGACTGGAAGCAGAGTAGCCAGGACTTGAACCTGTACCCTTTATGGGACACCAGAAGCCTAGCCTGGTACATCAGAACACCTGTAAATCCCTTTAGAGATCTGGGTTCAGGAAGCCTGGCTTGGTCCAGGTAAGACTGACGAGCATCTGGAAGAACATTCTATGGGCAGGACCACGAATGGGTCATCGACCCAGCAGGAGGAAGGCTGAGTGTAGAGGTTGGCGGATGTCACCTGTTGTTCACCTGTGATCCCAGAGGGCCGTTCCTGACCTGAAGCTTCAGCAACACAAATGCATGTTAGGATACCTATTATCAGGTAAGAAGCGGGGCAGAGCGGCAGGGGGGGATCCAGAGACTCCTCACTTAACAGTTCGGGTCAGTGTGGTCTTGAAGTTGTCTCCTGGATGTCACTCACCCATCACAGAACATGAGAGCTGAGAGCCAGCAGAGGTCACTGGCATGGCCTTTCCCACACATCCCCTGAGAAACTGGCAGCAGCTCTAAGCTCTTCACACGCAGGTTCCATGCAACTGAGCAGGAGTCTGTGTATGGCCGTGCCCCAGCTCACATCTTGTTCCCTGTCCCATGACTCTTGGTAGGTGCAATGACCTCTGAGAAGCACACGTTTTTCATATTTGAAATGGGGAGTCCAACACTGCTGCTGCTGGTGGTGGTGGTGGTGGTGTGTGTGTGTGTGTGTGTGAGCATGGGGGAGGAGAAAGATTGAGTCCCCATGGAGAGACCTCTGCCTGCTACATCAGCTTGCGCCTATCACCTGCCACTAGCTGATTGGGGGCATCTGGTTAGACTTGTGTGCGTCCCCTGACTGCTCTTTCAGGCCGCCTCTGAGTCTGTCGGTGGCAGGAAATAAGAGGCCAGTAGCAGCCTAGGAGTTGGTTTTAAATAACTGCTTCCCCCTGCCAGGTGAGCCTCTGCCCTCCTCTGGCCAGTCACAGGCTGGGCTGCCAGCTGCGAGGCCAGCTTGCCCCCTGCTGGCCACCTAGCCCTGGAGAGCCATGGGCTTCAGCTGCAAGGCCTGCAGGATTGTGGAGGGCAGAGTGAAAGCGGGGGACAAGCGAGGGCGTGAGGGTCAGGTTGGGGGGCAGCTGTGACCATTTTCTCGGAGAGTATGCTCATGGTGAGGCTGAGCTCAGGGATGCAAACTGCAAAGCACTCCCACCCTCCACCCTGTCACAATGTGGTTGAAAAGGACTCGGAAGGACAACTGGATGCATTGGGAAGCTGGGAAGGGCAGTGAGTCGGGGAGGGACCCAGGCTGCAGGAGAGGGGGGAGGGTAAGAGCAGAGTGACATTAGGCCCTCGAAATCATGGGCTCAGGGTGTGTGTGTGTGTGTGTGAGAGAGAGAGACAGAGAGAGAGAGAGAGAGAGAGAGAGAGAGAGAGAGAGAGAGAGATTGGGTAAAGAGGGAAGGAGGGAGACACATACACACAGAGCAAATGCAGGGGCTTGCTCAGTAAGATTCGCATCTGAGATGCAGCCTGAGACATGGGAAACGGCCTCCCAGGTGTTTGAGGGACACAGAAGGGACCGCCACCCCCCCGCCCCCTCCAGACTAGGAATCCAACTGGGAGAATTCTAAAGACTGCCCAGGCCAGCCTCCCCCACGCCCCTATCCCAAGCGGCACTGGAGCTCCCAGCTGGAGGGGCCCCAGCAGGTATATGCCTTATCTTCCTTGAGCAGAGCAATCCCCCCACACCAAGCTCAAACAGCAGCCTGCAGGAGAGGCCCTGGCTGGCCCTTCCCCACTGAGAGCCACTGCCTGCCTTTTTTTTTAAAGCTTGGTCTTCAGACACAATTGGTAGCAGGTTTGGTAAATTTCAGCGTGCAAAGTAGATTTTGCAGCAGGGAAAGGGGGTCAGTGGGAGGAAGTACGAGACAGAGGGGAGAAGCTGAAATAGAAAAAAAAAATGCTGCAAAACTTCATGCAGCCTGTGAGGAGCATTAACTTGGGATGATGTAGAAGCAAAGACTAAGTGGTCTGTGCGTCATCTGCACTGAATCAAACTTGTCCCAAATATATGCGTATCAGCATGCGGGGCGGCCCGCCGGGCCTGTTGGATGGCCAGGCCCTTGCGCCCCCTGGAAACTACCCCCCAAACATCCCCACTTCTTCAAAAAAGCAAAGCGAGCTGTAGCTCCAGCTGAGACAGGGAAGGTATGGAGCTGGCTTAGGGGATCAAGGAGCAAGGATTCTGAGACCAGGCCTGCCAAACGCAGAAACAGCAGCTCCTACCCCACCCAGAATTCCAGGTGCCTCCACTCCAGGCTTAGAGCCTCAGGTCCTTCTTTGGCACCTAGAGAGGTCCGGGGGTGGTAATGGAAGGGTCTTCTAGATAGAAGCGAGAGTCTAGAGCTGCACGCGTGTTCAGCCTGCATCTAGGATGGTGGGCGGAGCTCACGGTCAATGATGTCATACTATTTGCTGGTCCCGAAATGGGTTCCAGTGGGCCTGGGGCTTATATGCAGGTGGTGTTGACATTTTACTCTAGGACTGGAAAAGAAACCCTGGAAGAGGAAATTAAATATAAAAATAGTATTTCAAGGGAAATAAGCAATCTCAGGGGTGTTGTGATTAGGGACCTCGTGTAAGGCTGGCTTACCATTCGCTCAGTGGAAGTGTTGGTGGAGAGAGGAAAGGAGGTTGGGAGGGAGGGAGGCTGGGAGTTGGCCATGAACTCTGCTACCTGCAGCCAAGGCAGTGCTAAGGGGCCCTGCCACAGCCCTCCCCTACCATTCGTGTCCACAGTCTCTGCACCATGCCAATACATGCAATGCCTTGGCCAGATGCTGTGCCAGTGCTGGTCAGCCGTGGCTGACTCCTGGAGAGGGTGGTGGAAATGGCTGCCCCTCTCCTGACCTCCTGCATCTGGCCTCTCTAGAACAGAAAGCAGAAAGAGGGACAGAGGAGAAGCAGGCCCTGGCACCTTTCCCCAGAAGGTGGGTAGACCGAGCCAGGATTGCTTGTGCCCTGGCCAGGAGAAGGGTGGCATGGTGCCCAGCAGCTTTCTGCGGCCCTTGGTTATGAGAGGAGACCGTGAGACTGGGTTCAGGTGCCAGCCTGCAATGGACCCTCACTATCACAGCCTGGGCCTCTGCAAGTGTGTCAGCCTGGGCTCATGGTATGGGCTTGAACACACACACACACACCCATATACACACACACACGCATAGAGAAGCATACACACTCGCTCATATAAGTGTGTACCCATGTATGCACACACTCGCACGCATACCCACTCACAGCAAAATACACACATACACTCACATCATGTATGTATGCACAGCCTCACATATATGTGTGTGCCCAAATATACACACTTGTACCTTCACACTTGAAAGCACACTTTCACACTTGCGAAGCCACACACATACTAACACTGGCACACACGTGTGCCTTACACTCGCATACCCACATGCACACACCAACCTCCAGGCGCACATACCCACAGGTAGAAACACAATGTGTGTGAGTGTGTATGCACTGACGCATATAGACGTGAGCACACTCACACACACAGAGACTTGTACGTCAGACCCCCAAGCCAAATGTTTTGTCTCCTCACTCCGTTTTCAGCATAAACTTTGGGTATGCCCAACTCCCACTTGAGAACTTTCTGTACACCTGAGTAGGACTCTCGAACTGGATACAGTTTTCTGTGCCGTGAGCTGGGTGTGTGGAATGAAAACACCAGCCTCCACATGAAGCTCTTCTAAGGACCAATTGAGAAGATAGATGCAGATGCTTTCCGGGGTGTAAACAGGCTAAGCAAATTAAATGCAGCCAAGTGCCACAGCGGAGCCCCAGTTCATTTGCGTTTTGTATGAGATGCAAGATGAGAATCCAGGGAGCCTGCATTTGCATACTCATTCTTAGTGGCTGAAATATGGAATACTTCCTTTCCTCCGGGTCCCAGGAGGTTGGTTGGTTTGCATGTCTGAGGGATGCCATCCATCGTGAGGAGAAGGTAGAGACCCCAGGCACTGGCTTCCTGCTGGAGCTGATCCCCAGGATCTAGAACTGGGCTGTGAGCACTGTGCAGCCCCAAGAGTCCTGCTTGGGAGCCCAGGGTTCCAGCAGGCAGCTTCCCCACCTGCCAGCTGCCTGGGTCTGTGAACACAGACAGCTTGGAGTTGAGGCACAACAGGTGTTTCCCACCTGCTACACAGAACTCTCCAGTCTCTTTCTGAAGACCTGTCTGTCTAGGTGCTGGGGTGTAGCCCCAGGGGACTCTTGGGTCCTCCTTCCCATAGAAGAAGGGTGACCCAAAGGTTCTCAAGTAGGGTGATGGGGGACCCACACAATCAGTCCTCTCCATTGCTGATAGTGCGGAGGTGCCTGGCAGGTATTAGATCTGTATGTCAGCTCTAGCTCATCGCCATTCACTCACCGTGAGGCATCTGGACCTGAAGGAGTTTGGGGATGACCCTTCTTGGAACCCAGAAACTTCTAGTAAGCTCCTCTGGCTTCTCCAACAGCACCTACGATGGGGAAATTACCAGGTCACTGCTCGTGATCTGGGAAGGTGGTTGAGGACAGCCCAAATCCTTGGGACCCTGCACCCATGTAGGAGACCTGGAAGAAGCTCCTGGCTTTGGATTGGCACAGCTCTGGTCATTATAGTTGCTTGGGAAATGAATCATTGGATAGAAGATCTTCCTCTCTGTCTCTCCTCCTCTCTGTATATCTGACTTTCTAATAAAAAATAAATAAATCTTAAAAAAAAAAACAGATGGCAGTGGCAGGGCAGTCCAGAGCATCAACCAAAGCTTAAAAAATGCAGATGAACTCTAGTGTAAGAGTACTTCCAAGGCTTTTAATAAAATTAAAAGGTAAATTTATTTTGGTCCAATTTTTTTTTTCACAGATTCTACATCATACACATTTCCTGAAAACTTTCTGAAGACCCCTTTCACATATGGGATCAATCTGGTGGAAACGCTGAAGAAAATACACTGTGTCTACCTTCTAACAGAATGGATGGTAGTGGTCTCTGGCATATGGATTACACAGCAGCCTGAAATCACCAACTAAGGCAGTCAGGCTGATAGTCAAGGCAGTGCACCTGCCATGCAACACACTCAAATCTGAACTTCACTTTTCTCATGTATGACTTACTCTGTAAAAACCCCTCTCTGTGCTCGTGACGATGCCCATCTAATGAACTGATTTTGCTTGAAAGGCTTAGAATAACAGACATAGAGATTATTCCTCATTCATCTACAACAGCCAAGGTTGAGCCAGGTCAAAGCCAGGAACTTCACTTGGGTCTCCCGCATGGGTAGAGGCAGGAACCCAACCACTTGCAGAATTACCTGTGGCAGGATGCTGAAATCAGGAGCAGAGATGGGACTTGAACCCAGGCACTGTGACATGGGCTGGAGACACTCCAGGCAATGTCATTATTTACTCACACACTCCAGGCACGGTTCATTTCCTTACTCAGGCCAGAAACCAAACGTCTCCTACGTCACCCCCAGCATAGGGGTGTCCACATCTTACTGAGTCTTTCTCTTTGCTCTCTCTGAGAGTGGATCCTCGGGCTGATTCTTCAGCTCCTGTCTGTCTGAGCTTTCATTGCTGTTACTTATGTTGTACCCAAGGGAGCTGACACAGAGGAGCACCACACGTTGATTCAGAATTAGAAGTCCTGTTTTGTCAGCAGTGAAGCATGGGCTCAAGCCTCCAGGATCCCTCGACCTTAATCTACAGAACAGCGGTTCATACAGGCGCAAGCCATAAGCTGGGAGGGGATCAGAACAACACAGCTAATGCTGAACTACCTTAGGACTAGAAGCATGACTAATTCTAAAGCTTTGTCGCTGTATCAGATGACGGTCGTTTTTCTCCTAGTCATGCTTGAACAGCCTACCTGGGGATTTCAGCATGTCAAGCAAGGTGCAAGTTTCTGGGCAGAGCTACAGTCACAGGAGTGAGGAGGCTACCTTACCTAAGATGGAGCCCAGCTCAACAGGCAGTCCCCCTGTCAAAGGCGTTATTTCACTTACACATCACTACAGGAGTCTCCTTACTGCTAGCATCGCGCCCTCCCTCCCGACTCAGGTTCCTTCTCTCATTTCTATCCAACTGTGCTTTTATTTTCTGGAAAGCGAGCCTGTTGTGTTACTCTCCTAGTTGAAGCCCTTGGAGGATTCTTATTCTGTGTAAGTTAATAGCTAGCTCTGTAGAAGGATGTTGCACCACCCTGCCATCCTCGTGAACGGCACTGCTGTCTCTACACCCACCTCAGAATTCAACCTTTCTCTTCTTCTGGGGTTTCCTTAAATAGTATGTGCTTGTTTGGGTCTGTCTGCACAGACTGTCTGCCGTGCTTGGGTTCCTTCTCTGTGTGCCCTTCCTTGCTTCTCTCCTACATATTTGTCAGCACTGGAGAGACTTCCCACACAGACACCTGCTCCCTTCTTCCTGTCACAGATGTTCACACGTTTTAGGAGCTTTCAATGGCATGCTAGCTTTGTTGAACCTTCTTTGAGTACAGACTGCACTCTGTGATCAACTTTTCTATCCGCGACCTGCCCTGGTGCCTGGTATGTACCAAGGACTTCCTGTATATGGGTCAAGAATTGCATGTTGCAAAACTAGTGAGAGCAGAACTGTGAAGGGGGGAATTAGATGAGAACAGAAGGCTGGGATCAGAGGAGGTGGTGACTTCATTCAAATCCAACCGCCTTGTTCTGGGTGATGAGGGGAAAAAAAAAAATGAGGGATAGAGAGGTGAAGCTGCTTGCCATGTTCACACAGGTGCATGCTCACTGGGTGGTTTCTCATGGTACAGGCTTCAGAGAGAGTGGGATCATGGCAGGTTGTTGAGTAGAAATGAAGACTCAAGGATATGAAAGGAATAGTAGATGGGAAAGATGGGGGAGAATTAGAGACATGGAGAGAGAGGGGAGTCAGAGGATGGAGGAACATGGAAAACCAGACTCTGTTCTGAGGTTGTTACTGCTGTATCAGATGCCCTGCCTCAGTCCTAAGGGTTGACTGGGAGACACTGCCCATTGGGATTCCCACGACACCCAAAGCTTTCCTCTAGACAGACCTAGCAGCTCCCCAGCTGCCTGCTGGTCCTGGCCTACCTGTTCTGGACTCAGTTGCTCATTGAAGTTCACGTCTTACCTTCTTGTCATCGTTCACAGAACTGACATGCTGAGAACCAGAATGTGGGTAGTGATTAGGTCTGACCTTTGTCCTCCTGGCTTTTCACAATCCGGGTGGGGAGTAGACTTTGGACCAGGCATGCCTACACTATGTGCTGAATGTGGTTAACATGGCAGGGGACGGGGAGGCTGACAGAGCTGGAATGATTCTGATTAGGGGTCATCTTTGAGCAGGGTCTTCATTGAAACGTCTTCCTCTTGGACTGAACTCAGGAGACCCTCCCTGGAGAGTCTAGAGATGCCTTGCCCAACCCCTGCATTGAAGAAGGATCCCCCACAAGACACCTGTGCTCCCTTCTGTCAATCTCAGCCCCTCTCGTGCCTTGTGGCTCTCAGACACATTCAGCCTGGCACTTGAGAGTCTATTTATTCTCTCCCCGGGCACTTCACTCAGGCGCCGAGTGTGTGGCCGTCTCCTGTACTCTTCATTTTCCTTGATTGCCCTCTTGCTGAGGAGGGGAGCTGCCAAGTAGACTTGGAGGGTGCTTTGCCATTCACAGATGGGCCCAACAAAGTTCCAGGGCCTTTAGTCTCTCCAGCCCCCTGCAGGCTTCCACAGGAATGCAGAACTCTGGTCCCATGTTCTGCTGCCCCACTTGGGTCCCACTTCCGGTACCACTTGGCTGCCCTGCTCCTCGATGGGTCTGCAGAACAGGCATGATGCCCTAGTGTTATGCCCTCCAACTCAGGGTCTCACATTATTGCTGAGGGGCAGGACAGCATCCTCACTGCTCTCCAATGATGGTTTTCACTGGTAGAAGTGGTAACTGCTAGTATGAAAGATAAGGATTCCATGGGGTGTGCTCTTGGAAAAATGGGGCTTCTTAGTGGTCAAGGGGGTATTTATTCACAGCTTCAGGGTCTTATCTGAAAGGCCAGGGATCAATACACCCCACTGATGTTGTAGGGGAAAAAGGGATGTTGGCCCTCAGGCTCTCTGATACCATGAGTTTTGGAAACAGAAAACCAAAAGTGGATTTTGGAAAAGAAAACAAGAGTTATCAGACGAGTGGAACCTGCTTGCAGTCCCAGCACTTGAACGTATGGAATTCTGGTCCTTGGAGTTTGCTGAGAGGTTGGTAAGTCCCACTGCCCCTTGCTGTGAGCAGGTAAACTAGATACGCTCTTCTCACGGTATCCAGAGACCCAGAGTTTGAATAAAGACTAGGTTGTCCTTGGTGGGAAGGGCGCTGCTGCTGACTTCTTGTTCCGCTGGCAGAAGGTGCCTGGTTGTTGGCGGCAGGTGGATGACCTGTGCACAGGCCACACGGGTGCACATGGACCAGGAGTTCAGGAGGTGTGTTAGGGCAGTTTAGCTTATGCCTTCTGTCCATGCTCAGTCTGGGAGCTTTGGTGGGATGAATTGTCACTCTCAGGAGGATTTGCCAGGGTTATGAAGATGCTTGAATCTCTCCGAGAACAGCTTGGCACTGTGGCCTTGGTGTACAGTGACTTACAGAGACATCCTCACAAGGCCCTGAGCACCTGCAACCCTGATTCTGTGGCAGAGCCGGACATAAAGACTGGGGGGACCTGATTTTTTTTCTCTCTCCCCCTGCCTTTTTTTTTTTCTGTTGACACAGAATTTGGCTCATGAAAAGGTGTGCAAAGGTGGTCTGCCTCTCTGTCAAAGTACACACCAGGCTTAGAGCAAGGAGAACTTGGGGTTGCCACTGAGCTGCACTCCCAGCCCTTGGTGAGTCAGGTGGCCCTCCTGAAAGCCACTTCTCTGCCCAGCGGCCTCCTTGGATCCCTCCTACCCCCAAGCCTGAGCCTCCACTGCTGCCAGCAGATCCCAACCTGGCTCGTTCCCAACTCCACAGCAAGTATAGTCAGCAAAAAAAAAAAAAAAAAAAAAAAAAGCAACAGACCAAGCATGCTGACGGGGCCCTCAGCAGGCCCCCATGCAGGTGCAAGATTTATTCCAGGAGTCATCACCATGCCTCCAGGCTCCTTCCAAAAAGGCTGAGCAGGGAAGGTCTGTCTATTTTCTGCCTGCTCTTAAAAAAAAAAAAACCCCATTCATTAGGCAGAGCAGCACAGGCAGAGGCCTCGGCCACATTGTCTTTTTATTTTGCCATTACGCGGCAGTATCTTCAGAACAGGAACCCTGGATTGTACACTGGGTCCTAATATTTCAAGACCTAACAGGAACAAATATGCAATTATGTAGCTCAGTGGTGCACGAGGAGAGGGGGTGGGTGGCTGTTGCTCCAGCTCCTGGGAAGTGCCTTGGAAAGGAAACTCAGGCTCAGCACCTTGCCTTGGGAAGCAGTCTGAGCTGCTGCCTGCTTCTGGCCTGGCTTTGTTGCAACTCTCTGGGTCCTTCAGGATGAAGCATGCACAGGCCGAGGCTGGGGCGTGGCTCCTCCTCTCAGTGTGTGCTTGGCTCTTAGCAACCCTATAGCAATCACAGGAGGGAGAGATGGTGCAGAGGAGGGGCCTGTGGCTGTAACCCACATGGGTTGCTTGACCTGGCACTGGATATGCTCCTTATCCAGTGCAAGGAGATAGAATGACACCTGCTGCTATGTAGTCCCAGGTGCCAGTGAGATGGCCAGGGAGAAAGGCGGATTTTGGTCATGGTGATGCACATTGGAGGAATGGAGAAACGGCCGCTCAGAGAGATGCAGGTTCACACTCTCACAGTAGGCCAGGGATATTTGCCCCTGGCATCTGTGTTCTGTTTCTTGTCCCCCAGGTGTCTGGAGGGGGTGGGGCTGGCACAGCCCTGAGTGTCCCTGTTCTTGAGCGTGGTGTCTAGGGACAACCGTGTGCTGTGGATTCTCACTTTGCCATAGACAAGCTGCTTGGCATCAAAGTGCCAGGAGACACATACCCAAGGCACCTGCCCAGTTCTGGGGCTCCTCCTCCCCATGGGGCTGCCTCTTTGCCTCTTATAAAGGTGAGGGTAAGAATATCCAGCACCCTATACAGTGGCCTCCCCAGAACTAGGCAGAGCTGTACATGTGTGGAAGAGAGATGATGTGTGTGTGTGTGAGCATGAGGTAAGTGGCTATGTGCGAGTCAATGTTGTGTGTGAGCATATTTATGTACGTAAAGATATCAATGTAACCTGTGTGTGTGAGAGAGTGCATAAGTGTGAGTGTGAGCATGTGTGAACAATGAGTGTGGTGTGAGTAACTACGATGGGTGAGTGTATTCATCTGTTATTGTACGATGATGTTGATGTGACACATCTGCCAGTACAAGTGTGTGAGTGTGAGGAGGTGTGCATGTGTGTCAATGAAGGCCACGTGTGCACATGTGTGTGCATGCATGTTATACGTGTTGTCCAACAGGCCCTGAAAAGAGCATGGAGCCCCAGGTTTCCATGGTAGCCGAAATGCCTATCAGTCCTTCAATAATTAATCAGTCAGAGCTCTTAAATACATTTCCAGATACTCATTTCCCTTTAATGAAGTGCTGATGCTCCTTGAAAGCATTGCTCCTGCCTGCCATAATTCTGCCCTCTGACCTCAGCCTGTCAAGGAAAGTGGCAGTGGGCCAGCTGGTGACCCCACTCAGTGAAGGGGAGGCATGGTAATGCACTCTGTCCTCATCTCTCAGGCGTCTGGGATGCCTACTGTGGGTCACCGGCCCTTCTACCTGCTCTCGCACTCACCTGCAGCTTCCTCTGACACTTGTGCCTCCTGAAAGAGAAATACGCAGCCCATCTTGGTCTCTGCTAAGGACTTCCCCTGCCCAGGGTGAGTGTCCCCATGTCGCCTGCCTGCTCTGTGCACCTCCTGTCTCCCCTTGGCATAAGGAGCCCCTGCCCTACATCCGTGCTCTCACTCCCCTGAACTCTGCACAGCCTTGCCCCCTGAGGCCCACAGCTCTGCAGAACTGGGTGTCCGGGCTGTGCTTGCAGCTTTAGAGCAGAGTAAGGAGAAATAGAAAGATCTCCGCCATGATAAGGCTAGGTTGCACTGGTTGTACTGGTTGCACTGGTTGCACTGGAGATGCTGAATCCCGTGACCACATCCCTCTCTGTTCCTCAAGGCCAGTCCCATGTGCCACTGGCACAGTGACCTTCATAGGGTGGCTAATGAAGTCAGGGTCCTCTAAGAGGGCAGTGGCTTGTGGCTTGACAGGGGCTCCAGACTTGCTCCAAGATCCATCCCTTCGTGCTCCAAATTCTGAGTCCCTTTCCTCTTTGTGCACCTACCATCAATGACATGAAAAGAGAAGGGACAAAATTCTAGGGAGCAAGCCAGCATGAGGGCAGCACCAGAGGAGAGTGACCACAGCCTTGTGATGGACCACAGCCTTCCAACAAAAGCCTTCATGACCACAGTGTGGGCCCTGCCTGGGCAGAGAGTCCCTTGAGGCCTCAGAGGTAGACTGTACATTTTAAGTGACCTTGAGCTATTCAAGATGGTAGACTAAAGACAAATCTGAAGAAGTTCTAAGTCTTTGAAATCACACACACATACAAAAAAAAAAGATGCTCATTAGGTAAATACAAATTGAAACCACAGTGAGCTGTTACTGCATACCTATCAGAATGATTGGAAAATTAATGGAGACCTTACCAAATGCTGACATCCAGGTGGGAATGCACGTGCCTGGACATGTGTGGTCAGAGTAAGCTGTAACTGTCAAAAGCTGAGAATAAATGCACTCATTCAAGTTGCATGTGTATCCTACTAGGGAACACTATTCATCAAATAAGAAGGAATATCTATCGAGTGCAGCATACTTGCACAGGTCTTAAACTCACACTGAGTGACCCAAATACATCTCACATAGTAAAGAACTATTTTGCTTTTATCTGAAAACAGATTTACAGAGAGAGAGAAGGAGAGACTTTCATTCACCGAAAGTTCAATCGCCGAATGGCTGCAACCTCCAGAGCTGAGCTAATCCAAAGCCAGTATTTGGGACCATCATCTGTGTCTCCCACATGGATTCAGGGTCCATCTCCCATTGCTTTTCCAGGCTCATAATGAGGGAGATGGATTGGAAGTGGAGCAACTGGGACATGAAGCAGCACCAGCATTGAATGCCTACACCACAACTGAAAGATTAGCCTACTGTGTTACTGTGCTAAGTCTGAGCCCAATCATTTTTAAGAGAAAACAATGACCAAAGTTTTCTTCATGTGGACTCCCAAGCCTGGCTTTTGCTGTGGGCCAGGGCTCCATTATAGATGAAATCCATCTATGCCGCTGGTACCTGACCACCCTTCTGCCACCCTTCCTTTGTTGTTTGGGGGACATTTCTCCTTCAGGAAGAAGTGGCCCTGGCTCAACGCCAATGTATCTCCAGCAAGCATAAAGCAAATTAGGAAGTCAGGGGATGATAGCAGGAAAGACACCTGAGAGCTCCCGACCCTTGCTGAACAGCTGTCTTACCTGTAGAGTTGTACTTTCATTCATTTGAGGAGGGCAACCCAAGTTTTCAAAAATTTTTACAAGCAGTTCTACAGTGTAGTCAGATTTGAGAATCACTGGCAAATCCAAGCTCCTCCTTTAATAATAATAAAATTTCAGGCCCCCGAAAGTGACATACATGCTCCTTGACAGGCCATGCGGCCAATGGTATCAGCTCTGTTCACCAGTTCCTAAAACTTGGACCTGCTCTTTGATGCTTCCACAAGCATTTTCCCATCCATCTGTCATGCAAGCCTTTGAAGAAACAGCACAAGACAGTATGAAGCAGCACAATGATAATCATTCCCATTGTAGAGATAATACCATTGAGGTCCACAAAGAGAGAATTACGTGCTTCAGACTTAGCAACAGAAGACAGTTACCCATTTGGCCTTCTAATGTCTTGCCTGATATGAGCTCTTAAAAGGAAAAGCTGAGCATTCATTTCCCAAGACCGTATCATTAACACTGCAAACCCAAGCACAGGAAGTGCTACAGGGGCTCTCTGAGGTCTCCCTCCATGGCCAATTTCTCCCGCATTTGCTTGGCATAACTCATTAAATGATGCCCGATTTCCTTGGATCTTAATCTGTTACTGTCAGCACCTATTGGATCTCTATTTGCACCCAATTTATCTCTGCCTCTTTCCAGGAATGAGGACAAACAGTCCCTGCCCCTCTTGCCTTCTGAGGTTGCTTATTTACAACTGCGCTTTAGTGTAAATTGGCCCATTTATTCATTAGCTGTAATGTGTCCCTTTCAATGTCTGGTTACCGTCGAAGATGTGATCATCGCTCACTGTAGCATTCTGGGAGTCTACACTGTATGAAACATGGTTTGCAACCTAGCAGGAGTGGAGGATGTGCAGAGAAGGGGTGGGTGAGCACAGGGTCAAAGGGAAGAAACAGCTAAAGAGACCTTGGTCCTGTGTGGCTCTCAGCATTTAGGGCGTTCTGAGACAGGGATGGGCAGCAAGCCAGCAGCCCAGAGGCTTTCTGAGGGGCAGAGAGAGAAGTCCCAGATGCTCAAATAGGGATGGGGAGTCACTCTCACCTTACTGCTGATGCACTCCTGGAGGCGGGGGGGGGGGGGAGTCATCACTTTTCAGAAAGTAAGAGGCTTCAGGTTTGCTTCTCAGCTACATCATTTCACAGAGAAGATCCGTGCATTTTTATATGCACGTAGCAGCAAATAGCAGTGGTGTAACGTTTGGTTTCTGTGTTGTCATGACTTTTTGCTCTTTTTTTTTTTAAATCCTGAAGTTGAAACTGGTTCTTGTCTTTAAACTGAGTGTCTTGGTGTGTAAAACTGAAACAAAAAATGAGAGGCAGATAGCTCTTGAAGGCAGCAAATATTTGTGGAGGGTCAGATACCTTGGGTTTGGATTTGGGATTTACAAAGCTTCGGGCAATGCTCTGCATCTGAGTGACAACTCTGAACAGGCCTGGATTAGACAGACACAACACCATTCTTGAAGTCATACTCTCAAAGAATAGCTTCAAGCCTGGTTAAGAAGGATAAAGTACAACTCTTGGGGTCATTTCTAGCTCTGCTGGTCAAAACGCAAGAGTACAAAATCCCCTCTTCTTTTGATCCTGATAATGTGTTCATCTTTGCACTTTCAGAAATATGTTTTCCCACCAACAATCCATGTACCCATCCATCCATCCTTGCATTCATCCAACCATCCTCCATTCATCCATCCATCCACTCACACACCCATTCATCCACCTGCCCAATTATCTATCTAACCTTCCATTCATCTCCATCTAGATGTCTGTCCATCTAATCATCCATCTATTCTCCTATGATTCATTCGCCCATCCATCCATCCATCCATCCATCCATCCATCCATCCACTCACATACCCATCCTTCCATCCATCCATCCATGTAACCAACTTCCATAACCCTTCCATTTTCAAGAAGGTTGGCATCAGACTACAGCAAATCTCCCTGTGACTAGCCATTGTGTTAACCATAACATATCTCAGAGCTCTGGTCCTGAAATGGAAATGATCCAGGGGTTTTCTTGACTTGTGCGGACATCAGACATTTTCCTTTTTTTCCTTCACTAAACATTTTATCTATATATTACACATATACTTGTATACACAACAGTGATGTTATGACTACAAATATATATATATATTTTTTCTTAAGAAGGCTCCGTAAAAGTAACTGCAATTGGAATGAGCCTGGAAGCACGGTTCCCAACTCCAGACTGGACTCCTACTCTTATTTCCAGAATTACAGCCTTCGTTTGGCTCTGAGAACCTCTGGGCCCAAAAGAGCTTCAACTTGAGAGTTGAAGCCCAATGTGTTCTGGGTGAGTTGGAGGATGTCTTGCCTAGGAAAATCACATTGGATGCAAGAGTCCAGTAACAAACTCCTCACATGAATGGATGAACGCATGGAGGCCTTAAGTAGAGTTTGCCTCTCATTTGTGCTCTAAACAGAGATAATGTTGAAATTATGATCAAGGGCTGGGTTTACTTGAAAATGCTGACTGATGCGTACCTGACCAACCAGGTGCAAAAAATAGCACATCCTGGGAAAGAGTGGCTAAGTACCTAGAACCAAGTGCTGGGTAGTTTTCAATCAACACACAGACAAATTTTGTTACAATGAAATTTGTTTCAATGCAATACCAACGCTTAACAAAGCACCTTCAAAACTGAGGGCACTTAATTTTGAAAGACATACATGAAACTTGGCAATGAGCTTTAAGTGTTTTCCAGAGGAGTGCCATTGGACTGTGTGTTTTGGCACCAGAAGACTTGGGTCTCTGGAAACCCTGGACAAAACCCAGGAAAGTTATCCCAGAGCCCTCTGGGATATCCCAACTTGTCTCTGATTTGAATGGAGGGCAGAAATGTGGCTTCTCAGGAGGCAGATGCCTAAGTCTAGCATCCTCCCAGGTGTTTGTAATCATCTGTTCTCTTCCAGGTGAGGGATGTGTATCTTAGCTGCCCAAGGTAGCGCCACTAGGAAATGGGGATCTGAACCCAGGTCTCCCATTCTCTTCCCTTGACACCTTGAACTTGGGAGAACACCTCCTACTCTGTCTAGCTTCAGTGCCCATATGGCATCTGTTGCTACAAGACCCTGGCTTCTGTCTCTGCTAGAGGACTTCCTTGTGGTAAACTGGGTGTACCCAGGACACGGTTAAAGTGGCCGTGGGTTTCCAGCTGCATGCTGAGGCCAGCATAGTTTTTTATTTTGAAGGAGGAGGGTGGAAGCAAGCCCAGGAGTGGGTGGGAGGAGAGTATTCTTCAGAGCCTGCCTGCCTCGCCTTATTATTAGGTTAATTGAAACCATAAAAGCAAGCTCAGATTTGCATTAAAACTCTGCCTAGCAGATGGCCACAAGTTCTGAGCATCATAAAAGAGAGAGGATTGGAAGTTATAAAGTGTCTTGGGCTCATCTGCAGTGAAGGAGAGGCATTGTGGGAAATGGCCCTCACCACCCCGAGGCAGCTCCTTGAAGGGCTCAACCCCAGCTCTGCATAGAACCTCTTCACCAGGGATCACAAGCTACAGAGGTCAGCAAACGGTCTGACCCTGTGCTCTCTCTCAACGTTAGTTTCTACTTCAACTTCCTTTTGGGAAAACAAGGCCTTCAGCTCTTCTCCATGCCTACTTTTGCCATCTGTTGTGTCAGCTGTGACTGCCATAACCAGTGCTGGAACCTGTGTATCTCCACCACAGGACATTGCATGTTACGGTCTTGGGGCTGGGAGGTTCCAAGACCAAGGTGCTTATGCGTCCTTGGCTGGGGAGTGCATCTTGGTCTACAGATGACCACTTTGGATCTTTTGGATTCTGGATCTCTTCTAAGGGCACTGCCCCATTGAGGAGAGGTTCACCCTTTCTGCCTAAAGAACCCCCAAGCTTCTCCTCTCCCCCACGTGATCATCATTATTATCATCATGGAGATTTGTGCTTCAGCATTCCAATGTCACCAAGTAGACGTCCTCCTTTTCATCTAATGTTGCACTTGTCCCTGACGGCAGTTCCCATCTTGTCATTGTCCTATGAACGTTTGTCTCTGGGTGGCCTCAAACTTCAGCCTGCCCCTTCTATCCACTTTCTAGCTGCAGGAATGAAGCAGGTGTGTCTTAAGATTAGCATGAAGTTAGCATTCAAGGGTCTGGAGGCTGTGTCTTTAAGGTCAGGATTCCAGCTCCATAAGGTTCCAGTGGGACCGCTTCTGGACTGTAGACCGGTCACATCTCATGGTGTCCGCACATGGCTTTGTGTCAGGGCACTGAGCTCCTCCATGAGGGTTCCCCACCCAGGACCTCACTCATCTTGATTGTCTTCCCACCTTCATGTCAGAGGCCAAAGCTTCAACCTATGTCAGTTGAAGGATGCCATTGCCTAGAGAATGCCAACATCCTTCTTTTTCCCTCTCTCGACGCTGCCACTCCTCAGTGTCGTCCTTCCCCTGATGAGAAGGAGGCCAAGAGGCACAGAGCCCTAAAGGATTGATTCCTGTTCTCTATCCACAGGGGCTTCTTCTGATACCTCGCCCATCCCACCTCCTCCTCACAGGGGATGGATGACAGGCCAACCACATCATGGACAAGGATTCTCTCACAAATCCTAGCAGTAAGCAACTGCTGTCCTACTTGCCCTTCCCTCCTTCCCTAGTCACATTCCCCTCTGGACCTAGATCTGTCCAGCATCTCCTCTCTTCTGTATCTTTGCTTGTCTTCCTGTCTCTCTGGGATCATGGTCCACACATGTGCCCAAGAAATAACTCTGTCCAAGACTATCTTCCTTGGGATTCCGTTGTCTGGAAACTGGATTTTTCCTGCTTTCCGTCTAGCTGTTCCCACTCTAAACTCCGCAGAGGCTGTCTGGACAGCTGTTTTCTGCCTGTTGCCAGCTAGACTCTTCTTATCCAAGGTGTTGTACCGTTCCACCGGATGATTTTTCCCAACCTGTGAGGATTTGGGATCTCATTGGAAGCCACTCGTATCCTATGACTCAACAAGAAAAGCATACTAATGGTCACGAGGTGTGAATTCATCCTTTAAGCCTTTGTGCGCTCCCTGTCATAGTCGTTTGGCATCCAGCACAGGAAGACAAGCATTCAGCAAAGACAGAAAAACAAAGAGCGTGATGCCTCCATGGTCACTGCCAAAATGATGCCCCAAAGGAGTCCAAATGAAGTCTCTGGGCTGTGGCTGGGCCGTCAACACCAAGCTATCACGTTAACCTGTCGGGTACTACGCCTTCAGGGCTCACTGCTTCAGAGGGACTCACTGTGAGAATTCCCTGACCTCCGGTGGGGATAGCAGGAAAGGCAAACGTGGACAAGCAGGGAGTGTGTGCACCAGCCGGCAGGCTCGTCACTCTGCGAGCATTCACTCAGGTAATTGCTGATGAGTGAGCATTGAAACCACAGGATGGCCAAGAAGAGGAAATTGAGGCCATGAAAGGTTAAACTACTGAGCCACAGGGAATAGAGATAGAATAAGATTGTCTAGGTGTGGATAATTGCTGGAACTGGATGATGGGTGCATGGAGACTAATTATACCATAGTCTCACCTGAGTGACCAGGAGCCTCCTGTGGATAGCCAAATCTGTGGATTCTGAGACCCTCCATGTCAAATGTATACTGCAGTGCTTGCACATACCCCATACACATCACCCCATGTACTCTATAAATCATCTCTAGTCAGCATGCCTATAACCATGTATGTGGTACAGAAACTGTGGTTAGACTGTATTTTAAAATTTGCCTTATTTTTATCTGTGTAACTTATTTAAACATATTTTCAATGCACAGTCTGATGACGGAGGCAAAACCCAAGGATACTGGGGATCGGCTATGTCCCAGTTCTTTCATGTACTTGAGATTTCCGCAGTAATGCAGATGTAGTCCAGGTGGTTTGTGGGAAATGGAATTAAAAGATAAGTTTATGATGCCAACATTGTTTGGGCAGCTGGTGGAAGCAGTCATTTGCAATACTGGCATCTCACTCATAGGGAAGTGCCGGTTCCAATCTCGGCTGCTCCTCTTCTGATCCAGCTCCCTGCTGCTGCACCTGGGAGACAGCTCCTCTCCAAGTTCTTGGACCTCCACCACTCACAGAGGAGACCCTGACTCAGTCCCTGACTCCTGGCTTTGGCAGATCCAGCTCCTGTGTTTGCGGCCATTTGGGGAGGAGGCAGTGGAGAAAAGATATCTTTCTCTCTGTGAAACTGTGCCTTTCAGACACAAATAAAATACGCCTTTAAAAATCAAATAAAAACCAAAGCGGGCTGATCATGGCATCTCTGCCTATGAAATGCATTATTCCCTAGAAAACTCTTGGATGTGTTCTTGGCAACACAGGCTGCTCTCCGCCTTTGTCAAACCACACCACACCAGCTCTGTGAATGCTATTGGTGTTTGTTTTCTAAGGCTATGCCATGCCTCAGGGTTGTAGGGGTGGGGTGGGACTGACAGGACAGGCATCCCTGTTCCTTCTCAAGGCCGCTTCAGAAGTGGAACCCTCTGCCTTCATCCGGGGGAGGCCTGAGACAGGCAGGGTTCCAATCCCACGAGGCAAGGGCTGGGAAGGAGGTAGGGGGAAGGGTGCATTGCCTCTTGGGTTTTTGTTGTTGTTGTTTTAATTTCCGGACGCATTTCTCCACAGGCTGGGGGAGGCTGCCGGGCGCTGGGGAGCCTGTGTGCTTGTGATTAGATGGCTTAGGCCCAGGAGCAGCAGCTGTTAATCCTGCCTATTAATTAGGAGATGCGGGGAGGGAAGAGCTGCGTGAGCAAGCGGGCTCAGCTAAGCCGGAGCTGCACTCTGCCTTCTTCTCGGCTAATCCCCTCCGAGAGACAGCAGAAGAGACACAGCCTCAGAAGAGGTGCCTGGAGGAGGGCTGCAGTCCCGCCCACCCCTGCTCACCCAGGTGCAGGTGCCTGTGTGTCCGGAGCAGCCATGCCTTCCATCGCAAAGGGTGGTGTTTCTGAGAAGCCCTTTCCAACACCACACAAAGGGATGTGTGCTGACCCTTCCTTATTCTCGGAAGGCCAGGAGGTCTCTTAGGTGGGCCTTATGGGATTGGTCACTGCAAGGGCAAGGGCAGGGCTCTTCAAGGCACTGTCATCATGAGGATCTGGAGCTACTGATGTTAAAGTTTGATTCCTCTGTTTGACCTGGGTACACATGCCTTGTCCCATACTCCATTGCGTATCACTGGTTCCCAGCGACACATCCCTGCACCAGGAGACCAGCTGCTGAGAGAGGAGGACTAGGGCACTGGCCCTGCATCTCCCTGTTGATGGATGCTGTAAGCTTCATGCAAGCACTCATCGGTGACACGCAAGTATGATGTGCAGTGAGGACACGGGTCAGGGATGCAGGGACAGGACATACCGGACAATCTGTGTAGATATGCCGCCTTCTGCGTTTTCACCAAGGCTGCAGGGAGCTGGGATGGTGGTTAGGAGCTGAGGTACCTGCAGCTGGGTTTGCCAGAAATTGAACCAGCATCTCTATGGGATGCTGGTGACACGGGTGGAGGATTAGTTTGCTATGCTGGCCCCAGGATGTGAACTTTGAAATCAGATCATGCCAGGCTGAAAATAAGGCTCTGTTTCCTGTTGACTTGAGTGGTGATAAAAAGGAAGGAGGAGGAGGAAGATTTGGAAACTCATCATGGACCAGATTTTGCTTTAAGGTTTTACATGAGTAATCCCAGTTATCTTCATTGGAAATCAGGAGCTGTTTTATAGGACTTCACACACCCGGAGGCAGAGGCTTACAGAGGTTAGGAAATCCACAGTTCTTCCAGTAAGTGTCACGTTGGTCCCTTAACCCATACTTTCTAATTACCTGTGTGTACGCTCTCTGCAAAACTACACAATGTCTCTGCAGTGGTATATCTGGCTAATCTTCTGCCTGCAATGCCAGGATTCCATATAACCTCTGGTTTGTGTCCCAGCTACTCCACTCACAATCCAGTTCCTTGCCTATGGCCTGGGAAAGCAGCAGAAGATGGTTCAGGTCTTTGAGACCCTGTACCCATGTAGCAGGCCATGGGCTCTACAGGATAAAAGGAAAGAACTTTGAGATTACCCAACTCTGATGCCTCATTTAGCAGTGGAAGAAACTGAGATCGCAGAAAGTCAGTAGGATGCTGCAGACCGCAAGGCCAAGAAGGATTTATAATCAAGCCACGGATATCCAATCACCATCATCTTTACTATATCAGAATCAGGCTGCTTATTGTTTTCAATTTGGTTTTTAATTTTAAAATCATTGAAGGGTGGCATGCAGTTGCAAGAAATAATAGTCTCGGGACTGGTGCTTTGGTGTAGCATTTTAAGCTTCTTTTTTTTTTTTACTTCTTTTTATTATTATCATTTTATGATACAGTTCCATAGACCCTGGGATTTCCCTTATCCCCTCCCCAATTCCCTCTCCCCTCACTGAGTTCCCCTCTATCATTACTATAGCATAGTTCTTCCAACATCCCTTGTGGATGCTGGTTCAAGTCCTGGCTATTCTACTTATGATCCAATGCCCTGTTAATGGCTTCAAAAAGCAGTGCAGAATGGCCCAAATCCTTGGATCCCACAAACCACATGGGACATCTGGAAGAAGCTCCTGGCTTGGGATAGTTCAGCTCTGTCCATTATGGCCATTTGGGTGATCTCTCTCTTTCTCTCTCCTCTTTGTGTTGCAACTCTGCCTGTCAAATAAAATAAAACTTTGAAAAGAAGGTTTGTTAAAGAATCTCTGTGTCCTTCTCGCTCTCTGTAACACTTTCAAGTGAATAAACAAATCTCTTTTTAAAGAAAAAAAAATAAATAGCAGCATCCCTTGTACTCTCCACCTGTCTCCTTCAAGTGGCATCAGTGGCGGTCACCATGGTACAATTTCCCAACCTTGAACTTGATGCAGAGACCTTCCATGTTGGCAGGGACCTGTCACGTGCCTTTTGAGGGCCACGCTCCCTTCTCGTATCATCCTCCCATCTCTCATCTGACAACTGCTGATCTTTGTGTTTCTCCAGGATGGCTCTGTAGGTGGGATAATATAACAACTGACCTCATGAGGTGAGCCTTTTTGACTGCAAGAGTTTTTTTAAGAGCCATCCCAATTGTCAGAGGTTGTTGCAGGTGGCTTGGCCAATCACCTGCTGAAGGCTTTCTCGGGGAATCTTCCAGGTTTCAACCATGATGTATGCAGCTGGTTTTGTGTCAATGGGTCTGAGAGTCAGGTAACTGAAAGTGTATTAGCCTGCTCTCTCTTGCCGACAGCTGAGCACCACAGGCTGGGGGACTTAGTAAAGGTTTATTGGGGTTCTGGAGGCCCAATGTCTGCAGGATGCATCTGGTGATGGTGTTGGTGTTGATAGCATCCAAAAGAGGCACAGGGCTTCATAGGGCCATTGTCGGAGACTGTGTGTGTGTGTGTGTGTGTGTCTCCTGTGGTCTCTCTCTCTCTCGCTTCTTACACATCCACCAGTTTTACCACGGGACTTGGAGCTCATTAATCTCCTCAAGCTCTCAAAGGCCTCACTTCGCTTTAACACATCAAAGCCACATCAAGTTCCTACCCTCCTAATTTCCCACATTGAGGATCAAATGTCAACAGGCAAAGCCTGCAACCGTCCACAGTCTAAAGAAGCTACTGGGCGCTGTCCCAGAGTGGCCGTGTCTTTCACTGTCCATCTCATCCACAGGGTATGTGAGAGCCTGCCACTCTTCTGGATGTGTGGTGCTGTCTCACTCCACTTTAAATTTGCATTGCTTTATGGCTAACGATAGGAAACATCTTTTCATATGATTATCTGCCATCTGTATGTAAACCCTCCAGGAGTGAAATTTCTCTTTCTGAACCTTGCTTGTGTTCTAATTGGATGGTGGGTTGTTCTCTGTAGAGTTTTGGAAGTTGTTTGCATGCTCTAAATACTACTCTGTTGGAAATGTGGCTTAACAAACGTTTTTGCTGGTAGCTTATCTCTCCATGGTCTTCACTAGATCGATGGCAAAGCCAAGTTCCTCAGTAGGATGAGGTTCAATGGTTGATATTTCCTTTTGTGGTTTGGCCCAAGGAGCTTTTTGCCTGGCCTCAGATACCTTGCACTTTATATCAGGTCTCTGAAAGTTGAATAGTTTTTGTTATGTTATTGAAGTCTGTGATCGCTTTGAAGTTAGTTTCTGCTCCACGAATGAGACTTAAGTCAAAGTAACGTCCTTTTTCCAGCTGAAGTCCAGTTGCTCCAGCACCATTTCTGAGAAAGGCAAACTTCCAATGCCTTGCTCTTCTACCTTTGTCAAAGATGAGGGCAAGAGCAATTTGTGTGAACAATTTCTGCAGATTCTATGCTGTTTTATTGTCTCATAAAGAAAGACATGAATAGGTCATGGTTCCTGGGGCCCAAGCCATGGCATACTAGGCTAAGCTTACACCTGCTGTGCCAGTATATTCCAGTTCTTTTGCCCTGTATATCCATGTAGTCATGAGAATCATCTCATTTACAACCAAAAACAAAACTTGTCAGGATTTTACTGGGAATTGCATTGAACCCTGTTTTTTAAATTTATGCAGAATCAATATGTGAAGTTTTCCAATCCATGAAAACTATGTATACACATTACTACTCACTTAGCACTTTAATTCCTTCATATCATCAACTATCATTTTCCGCATGCAATTTTATTTGCAATTTGCTAAATTTAAGTGTATGTGTTTCAGGTTTTTCTGAAAGGCTTAAGTGATATTAATTTCAAATTTACTCTCCCTGTGTTCTTTTGCAGAATACAAATACTCAGTTCATTGTATATTGAATCTTCTTGAACTCATTTATCAGTTATAGATTGGTTTTTTTGGTAGCTCAGTTTTTTTAAAATTAGAGATTTTCTCTGTAGGTGCTTATGCTATGTAAAAATAATGCAAGCTGTACTCCTTTCTGAAGCGTATATCTCATTTCTTTTTCTTGCCTTATTGCTTTGGATAAAACATCCAGCACTTCATTGAGTAACAATGGCAAGAATGGGGCACCTGTGACATGTTCTTGCATTTTAAGGGCTAAGTGCACAAACTTTCACCAGCAAAACATAAGCTGTAGATATTGCGAAATCATACTTTCTTCTGGTCCTAGTTATCTGGGAATATTATCATAAATAGTTATTTAACTTTTAAAGTGCTTTTCTGTATGATTTCTGCAATGTGATTTAGGAATTCTAAACTGGCTGATAAGAGGATTCATTAATTTTTGAACATTCAGCAAACTCTACATAGCTATAATGTATTATAGCTAATACATATCATATAATATGTATCACCAAATTCTATATGCTCATATTTTAGGGATTTTGCATTGATATTTATTAAGGATATTGAATCTTTCTGCTTTTCTCCCCACCCCCCCTTTCTTCATGTTCCTCTTTCTGTCTTGTACTAACTTTGTTTAGTTTCGATCTTACTGAATACTAATCTCATAAAATAGATTTGGAAGACTTGCCCCTACTCTGCTTCCATTTTCTGAAAAAGACTATGGCAAAATTGATAATGATTATTTGATACATAGTTGGTACAATTTTCCAGTAAAATAATTTCAGCCTGGGGATTTCATTTTTAGGCTCTTTTAAATTATAAATTTACTCTCTTTTAATAGTTATAAGCTGTTCACATTTCCTATTTAATCTTGGCACGAGTAGCAGCAATTTGTACTTTTTGAGGCATCAATTCATTTCATTTAAATTGTTAAACTGCTCTGTGTTCACAGTATTCCTTTATTTTAAAAGAGGGGATCTTGGTGTGATTTGGATCATTTAGTTTTTAAAGAATTTATTTTAAAGGCAGAGGGACAGAAAAAAAGGGGGGGAGAGGAATGTAGACAGAACATTCCTACCAACTATTTACTCTTGTTCGAAAGACACTGAAACGAATTTGTGTCCTACTAATGTATAAAGGGTGACATAGATGTTGGCCAGATCTTGTAACCAAATTCTGTCTGCTTCTTCTATAAGTTATTGATTAGGGGGCCTTGAAGTCACAAATTGAAGTTACTCTTGTGTCTACTTTTAGCCTTGCCGCTCTCAGTTTTCGCTCCGTTTGTAACTGTTGTTGACACATACGTACACAGGGTTGATGTCCTCTTGAAGAACTGACCCTTTAGTGACACTCTATGTCTTGGAAATTTCCTCATTCAAGATTTCTGTGTTACATTTAATCGGTCTCTCTAATGTAGTTATCCTTTCCTTTTGTGATAACATTGTCAACAAATGTCTTACCCTTTCTTTTACTTTCTGCTTTTTAAATTTATTTTGCCAATCTCTATCTTTCAGTTCTTATATTTAGACCATTTACACATATTGTAATCATTTATATGCTGGGGCTTGAAAGCAATACTTTATTATGTATTTTGTATTTGTTTCCTTTCTTCCTATCCTGTAGATAATTGAACATTCTATAAATTTAATTCTGTGTTTAATTCGGTTCTTTTGGGTGTATATGTTCTTGTGTGGTCGCTGTAAGTGTTATACCAAGTTTATTTAATCACAGCAACACCATGAAGCAACCAAACTTGCCTTGATAACCCTGTGCTCCATTTTTTAGTACATTTTTTTTCATCTTTTACTTACGTACATGAACAATTACTTCAGGAAGTGCTATGTTCTTGATTCAACAATCAAACACAACCAACAAGCCTCAAGTGTTAAAAAAACATTGTCTTCACAGCATAGTTTTGATGCTGTGTTCTTTCTTGACATCCCAGCCGTTTGTGTTTCCTTCCTGTTTTGACAACTTAAGCCCTTATTTTAAAAGAAGGCTGCCTTCACATTCTCTTAGTTTTCTCTTTTCTATATTGTTTCTGGGTTGAGAGATCTTTTCCTTCGGCAGTGAAAACTGAGTCACTTCTTGATGACTACCTCCTAATCAGAAGTTGAAGGTCAAGGAAATTGTTTTCCTGCTATGTCTAGGTCACTGTGCCTTTCTCACTGGTTCTAGAGGTTTGCTGAGGATGTACCGGAGTGTAAATTGGAGGGAGGTTCTCTGGGTTCACTCACCTGCTTGCGTTTTTAGAAACCACCTGCTTGCATTTTTAATTCCCTAAATGGGAATTAATATCATCTTAACTATCTTTTCATCTGTACCCCTCTTCTCTTTTTGATACCTCAATTACATAAAATTAGATCATCACTGCTTCCCCCCAAATCCCTATGTATCTGTTTTTTTCTCTTCTGTTTCAGGAGAGATTCAGAATGCGTAATTTCTACCATTAACTTTTCTACTTTAGCAATTCTTCCCTTGGACCTGTTTATACTTCTTTCAAGTATACTTCTTTCAACCAACCATTTGTTGGTTTTATTTCAGGTATCGTATGTTTATTCACAAAGTTTTAGCATGGTTTTTCTTCATTGCTCCTGTTTCTTGATGGACACTTCCTAATTTTCATGTATTTCAAATGTGACCAAAAATGTTGATGGAAGCATTTTTGTGATGAGATTGCTTGAACATGTCTGCGGGAAAATTCTAGCATCTGTGCTGCGTTTGGTGTCAGAAAATTCAAGAGGAAAAAGACATGCGTCTCATATTTATTCATTCTTCCTCATGCTGTAAGTTCTCCTCTCTTCACTTTTCTCTTTAGAGAATGTTTTAAGCCACTTTATTTTTCCCATAAAAGTCTGCTGAGAAATTGCCCCAATTTCCCTCTATCTGAGAAAATCATGGTTTCCCCTCCATCTCTTGGTGATACGTTTGTGTCTGCTGGTATCTATTGATGACTTTTTAAATCAATGTTCTTCCAAGTTCTTAGTATGACAAAGGTTTGTCTGTGAAAACCTGAGCATTTGGGGTATTCTGTGCGAGGCCATTTGAGTCGATCTGTTGCTTTAGCCGGCTTCCTTGAGTGCCACCCAGGCTTGAAGAAGGGGCATGGCTGCCAAGTGGTAGCCCAGGTCTAGCTCCCCATTTGGCATCTCCTGGCCTCTCCTTTTACAGCAGAGGGCTGATGGCAGGTGTCCCCCCTGCTACGTCTTAGGTTGCAATGACTTGTCTCTGTCCCCTTCCTGTGCTAGAATCTTACTAAATTTCAAGTGCACAGTGTTAACTCATCTCCTGGTATGACACCCTGGCTCCTCACTTGGTCTCTGACACAAAGGCAACAGAATTGGAGGACTGCATGGCATCCTTGTAAGGTTACAAGTTCTGGCTCTCTGCCCGACTATTCTGGCTCAGGTTAAGGAGAGACCACGTGCTGGAGGTGGGTAGTGTTTTCCTGTAGTAGATAAGTTAGTGTCTGACAGCTTGCCTGGGTCAGGTGCTTGGTACAGGAGGCTGAGTCACTCTTCAGGATACCTGCATCCCTCATTGGGAGTGCCTGGGTTGTCCCATCTCTGCTTCCAGTTGCAGCTTCCTTCTAACGCATCCTTTGGGATAGGTCAAGGTCATGGGCCCTGCCACCTGCACGGAAGACCTCAACTGAGTTCTGGACTGTGGGCTTTGCCTGGGCCCCTGCCGCAGATCTGGTTTTTGCAGGCATTTAGAGAGCACACCAGCAGATGGGAGACCTTGGAATCTATCCTGTCTGCCCCCACCCACCTCTCTCTGTATGTCTGCCCTTTTCTCTCCGCTTTTCAACTAAAATAAAGCTAAATGAAATTTCCCTCTTTCTAAGTTGTTCCTTATTTGGTTGTTTGGGTCAGGTCTTTTTGAGCTTTGTTCTTTGCCCCTACATAAAGAATTTTGACTTCCTGGATTTTTTCAGCTTCAACTGGAAATAGCCAGGAGGATTCCCCAGGGAGATCACCATGCGTCCTTCCTCTGCACTGAGGCTCTGCTCATTTTTCTTCTTCCTTCAGATTCCCTGTTTTGTTCCTTCCCTGTGCGACATCCAAAATTATTGGTAGTACTCCACAGGAGAATTAAAGTCTATTTAGTTCATGGAAATTCCAGATGATGTGCTGTATGTCCCCCACCCCCTCCACGCCCCACACAACGCCAGGAAGTGAATTTCACCTTGGCAGCCAAAATCTCAAACCAAAACAACATGCCCAATGGACAAAAGAGTGACAGGACATGCAAACCCCAGTCTGTTGGTCCAGTTGCTGTTTCCAAGCATGGGGTTTCCAACACGTAAACTGGAGGTGGGGACGCATACGTAACAAGCAGACTGTTTTGTTGGCCTTTAAGAACATAAAAATGTGGAATTCGAGCAAAATATATCATTGTTTGGCTGCAAGGATTCTGGGAGGGTTCTGAAAGTCTCCTCAGGTTTCTTCAGTTTCCCTTAAATAGGAGCCAAAGTGCAATCCCAACAAGGTTTATTGGAGGGTTCTGCTGGCTCCCCAAGGGAAGTTCCACAGGGCTTATCCTGAGTTGGGGAGGCAGGACCACACTCGACATCTGTGAGTCTCCTGCTTCTGCCTGCTTGGCTTGCACCAGGTTCCTTGTTCTGCATAGGCACGGTTGCCCTTTTTTCTGTTGTTTCCTTGGTTTCTTTGGCACATAGCCCTCTAAGCTGTAGTTTTGCTCACCAGAGCCTCCCCTGGAAGTTTTTCATGTATTTTTTTTAGAGGCAAGCTGGACTGGGGAAACCTCTAACGAGGCTGCAGTGGGTCTTGGGATTGGTGGCTGACTTAGAGTGATTTAGAGCTGCAGGTGGATGCATCTTGAGTTTGATCTGGGGACTCCTGTTTCTGTCTCTATGGAAAATAAAAAGGATTTTTTTTAAAAAAACCTCTGAGTTTATTTTTGTGCAAAGAAATGTGCTCTTGGCATGCTCATGTAAGATATATATGATGAAAAATTATGCATGCTTTTCAAAAATGTTTTGCACCAAAGGGAGCTTATCTTTTAATTCCATGTTTCCCCTCCATGGAATTTGTGAAGTGCATTTGTATCAATGCATGGAAGCAGCGACTCAGAATCTCAGGGGTTAGGGAAAGGCCAGTGTGAGGTCTGACACTGAGCACTGACTTGCTGTAAAATAATAGGTTGCATTCAAAACCATCTAGATCCCATAGCATCCATGCGTTGATACGATCCGAAGGCACAGTTCTCTGTGGGCACCCTCCAACATGCCACTTCAGCAAGCGGTATCGACAGCTGCCTGCAGTCATCAGCCGCCTGGCGTCCACAAGAATTTCCCAAGTGTGTGTAGGGCTTGGGTGGCAGAAACTCAAACATTTTGACATGAGGCTGAGCTTCCCTCATTTCCAATCTCCTATGCACGCCATTCCCCCGAGGAATCAATGCTCATGAATTCATTAAGTCCTGGAGACTGTGATATTTGCTGGAATACAAAACACAATTGGCTCCAACCAGAACATAAATTGCAGCGTAGGAAAACTTTTGTAATTTAATTTCCCAGTGAATATAAAGAGGGTGTACGTGACTATGGCTTCCATGCACTAATAATCAGATGCAAATGAGATAGGAGCATATTCATACTCAGACAGTGCGCTAGTGGGGAGATAGCTTACAGACAGTAAAAAAAGGACATCCTTGCATAATCTGTGTGTACGGTGAAGCCAATAAAAGGAAAGTGAACTAAGTGCCTTGGCTATTAATTACTGATTGAATATTAAAATGACGTTTCCCCACCATGGAGACCCAGTTTAGTTCATATAACACCACAAGTCATGTATGTGTGTGTGTGTGTGTGTGCGCGCACATGCATGTGCTGTGATTTGTGGAGACATCTAGCCGCCTAGTCGCCAGCTGCCTGGTGCTGACACAGCCTGTGTCACACAGGCAACTCCACCTGTTCATTCATAGCGAAGACTCGTTAGAGGAGCACATTTTAGTTCTGCGTGATATTAGCCATCCCTTCTAAGGAATGCCTTTGAGTTTACTCCCAGGAGGCCACAGTTCTGGGAGGAGCTGCCAGGTGGGTGTGTCCCACCCACCAGTCTGGGTGAATCAAGGGGAGAGCCTGCCTCCATACCCGGCCCTCCCTGGGACGCCTGTGTGTCCTGGGAGCCTGGATCCCAGTGGGGCAGAGAGACCTTGTGTGACACCAACCTTTTGACTCCAAATCTTCTGGTTTCTAACCAACAGCTCTCCATTCTACGTCTAGACCACATCAGTGTTTTATTCTTTTCGGGGAAAGACAGCCTCCCCTCGTTCCTATCTGAGGAACCCGCCCAGGCAATAGTACATTACAGTAAATCAGACACAGGTGCTCTGTTAGACCTGGCCCCAGTTCCTACCTCTCACACCTAACTAGCTATGTGACCTCAGGTACATCACTTGAAATCAGAACATGCTTGGTTGCTGAGGGGACTGAAAGGACCATGGCATGTGGAGTACCTAGGGTAGCACCCAGTCATGTGTAGACTCTCCAGGAACGTACATTCCTGCTCACGTGGTGTTTCCTACAGAAGCCTCTGCATTCTCTAGGTGATGTGGGAGCCAGAGGACCATACACAACCCTGCAGAGGCTTTGGCCTAAGCTTGGGCAATGGGTACCAGGAACCTCCTGAGGTCTTCATGTCAATGGACACTCTGTGGATCCACGAGAAGCCAAATCAACACCAAGACAGCACATGTCCAGTGAATGAGCCAAGAGAACCACGAAGCAAACAGGCCAAGAGCAAGGTCATAGGACAGAGAGCCTCAGGCTAGACTCAGGGAAGAAGGGAAGGAACCATCGTCTTTGTGCTTCTGGAAGTTTCTGTCACTCCTTCCTGGTATGTCTCCAATCCTAGGCAGTTCTATTTTTCAGCTTTGGCATTTTTCCTCCATGACATTTGAAGGATGAGCTATTAACGATACTAAATTAATAACGGTTATAGAGTATATTTGAGAAGATCATAAAAAAATCAGTAATGTCATCATGTCAAGCAAAGTTTCTGATGGTTTTTGTAAATTATGCATGTCTTGTATTTTTTTTTTCTCTTTCCCTCCCAACATTGATCCAGTGCTTTCAGAGGGACATTAATCTACCTGACCACATCTGAATCCTTAATTATTCACGTCCAGCCGTAGATCTAATCTTACAGACATTCCCTATGGACTTACAATGGTGGAAGCAGAATTGGACAGCTCAACTCTGCTGCCTGAACTGAGACCCATTCAAACTTCCCCAACCCCAACAACCATGCACATCATCCCACACAACCGACCCCTGACCTCTGCTCTGTTTAACATACAGAGATGGGGCGCTTCAGGAAGTGTTGTATCTCCCAGGGTGACAAGAGATAAAGACTTGTAGGTAGAAATGCAGAAGAAGGTGACTCTCTGGGCAAAGTCCAGAGGGTGCTGTGAACTGAGAGGCATTGAGACCATATTGGCAGGAGCTTGAGTGGTCTTCAGCCTCCCTTTGACCAGGGTAGACTGAGCTAGGTACCTGCTTCCTTGAGCTTTGTTCTGTGGGTGGTCAGATAAATCCCATACACCTCACTGTAGACTCAAGTATCTAAGGAAAAGCAGCGTAAGAAGGAGACCCCTGATGCTGGCCATGGCGGTCATGGTGATAACATACTGAGTATCCTTCGTGGCTGGTCAGGACTTTGCAGGGCTGAGAGCACTTGCTGGGGTAGCTGTACCTTCCTGCCCTGGCTTTTCTAGTGGGGAACAGAGCTACAATATGGTGGCTTTGAAGACAGCCTTGATGGAGACTGGGGCAATAGCTTCTGTATGGTCTCAAGTGGTGGAGCGGAAGGTGGTGTGTGATCATGCAAGTTGGCCTTGCCCATGGACCCACAGCTGCCCTGCTCTGTTCCTACATGAGCAGGCAGGAAAAGTAAGGAGGTCACCCATCATTTTAGCCTGTGCCTCGCTCTCCTTCCCCTGTCTTGCTTACTTCCCATCTCTTCCCTTCCTTCACTCCCATCGCCTTTCCTACGTGCTCCAGCCCACACACAATCTGCTCATTTTCACTGGAGACATTAATGATTTGGATGGTGGAAATGGAAGAACTGAAAACAAGAGTGTCCATCGGCTTGAAATCATGTAGGGCTAGGTTGGAGACAGCCAAGGCAAGGGAAGAGATCATGGTGCCCAACTTGTGGTCGCAAGAGAGACACACACAGCTGGATCTGGGACAGTGATTGAGACTTGGGGAGCTTCTAAAAGACTTGATTTCACAATCCATCCTTGGTGACGGTGAGCAAATGGCCCTGGAATGTTGAATGCACACTAGACACATCAAGAGGGGTTCTAGGAGTCCCAATGGATATGGGATTTCAGAAACTGTTAGCTTGGCAGGAGCTCAGGTAAGAGTGTAATTGCAAATGGAGTTTGTTGTACTCAGTCATGGTAGGGTGCTTCTCAATTGACCTAAGGGAAAAGAGCCTGCTTGCTTGAGAAAATTGGAAGCCTGGGAACTGAAGTTTGTTCCCCAAGGAATTGAGTGGTTTTAGCAATTGCACCAGATCTTGAGGCCCAGCTATAACCTGCTGTGGCTACCTCTAGGGTCAGCCATGCCTTTCTATCATCCTGGGCTTGAGTTGCAAAATCAAGTCCCAGCCCTGGGAACAACAGGTCCCAAGACCCCAGCAATAAGACAAGGATGACCAGTGTACACTCATCCTGTTGGGCACAGAGAGGTCTCAGGTGGTACAGAGCCTGCCAGCGAATGCTGCCAGTAACTCGGAGGTAAAGATTTCAGCCCCTAGGCTATCACACCGGGCCCACACAGAATTTCCTCGTTTTCCCTTCCATCGTCTCATTAAGGCCAATCAGTTGCTAATGCCAACGCACATCTGTTGAGGATCTGAGAAGGACCAATCGGCATACTAACAGTTTGTTGTCCAGTCCTCGCTACAGCTACAAGAAGCGATGTTCCAATATTTTCCCACTTGACCCAGCAAGTAGCTGAGCGCTAGAGAGGTTAAATAATGGCCCGAGTTCCAAAGTTTGGGAAGTAGTGGTACTGGGCATTGCCTTAAGATTCCTGTACTCTCACTGGCTCCTCCATCGTGCAGAGGTCAGGGTGGGAAGCTGCCAGTTTTCTCCAGTCAGGACTTGACATATATGGAGGCCCTGCTGTCCAGAGGCTCAGACATCCAGACTGGCTTGTGAGTATCTTCCCTGGCTCTCCCGCTAATCAAAGCAAGATTTATTGATAGAGTGAATCAATTAAGCAATCGTTGTTTATTGAGTTCCTCTTGCATTATTCAATATTTATTGAGCGTTTTCTATGTAGACAGCACTTGTGCAATGAGCCATGGAGGATACAGATTCAGTCTTCATCTTCAGGGAGCTTGAAATCTAGCGGGCAATGGGAGAGGGGGGAGGCTGCCAAGATTACACCATGCAAGGGACTAAGTATGAAAATCTTCTGTGGTCAGCATCTACAGCGCATGAGACTGAGATGCAGGTGGGGGAGGGCACAGAGCCTCCTATTAGGAAGTAAAGCATAAGATCCACAAAGCTGGTGGGGCTTCCATGCCCTCCCAAAGCAGGTGCAGGAATAAACCGGGAGTCGGGAGAAGGGTGGGGAAGAAGGTTCTGAGGTGCAGTTGCTGCAATTGGGCGGGCAGCAGAAGCAAACTCTCAGAGTGACCATAAGCTGCTTCAGTGCCCAGGGTAAACCAGTCTGAGAAGGCTGGAGATTCATCCTGACTTAAAGACATTCAAATATGGAATCCCCCGGAAGATGTTTTACGTGCTAGGACCCCTGCACCCATGTGGGAGACCTGGACAAATCTCCTGGCTCCTGGCTTTGGACTAGCCCAGCTCTGTCCATTGTGGCCATTTGGAGAGTGAGCCAACAAAAGGAATTTCTCTCTTTCTCTCTCTCTCACACACTGACTTTCAAGTAAGGTAAATAAATATTTGAAAAAAAAAGTAATTGTTTTACAACTCCAAAATGGCCTGATACCGCTGAGGTGGCGGTAAAGATTCATTTGCAGAGCTCTGCTGCGTCCCATCCCCTGTAAGATACCTAACGGTGTTGAGAAAATTGAGACACTGAGCTGCTTTTAAATATACGCACCAAGTTGTCCAAAGAAATAAGACATTTTCGCAGAGATCAAGACGGAATGGAAATACAAATCTGAAGATGTCAGCCAGACTCCCTGCCAATCCCCAGTGACTCGGGACCACAGTCTCATGGTACAGAAGTACCGTCAAGTTGGCAAGAGGGCTAGTGGAACTCCTGTCTCCCTTCCCCTACATGGACTTAGAAAATCCCCCACTGCGAAGATCACTCCACCTGCTCAGAACGTGTTTCCATCTCTCCTTCCAATTTTATGTCCAAGAGCCATTGTTCACACACCCGGCAGTGTGCAGCACGTGGCAGTGAGGGTTGGAACCCAGATGTGCAGGGCCGAGGAACGTCTTCCTGGCTCCCTGCAGCCAGGGATAACCCCCTGCTCCACAGCTGCTCTCTGCATGTCACAAGTTGACTTTACTCCTTGTATTCCTGCCTGCTCCTGCGTGAGTGGCAAAGACTGATGCTTCCACCCACGTTCCCCCCTCGTTTGGAGGCACAGAGCCAGTGTTCAGTCCTCAGCTCTTTGCCTGACTAGCAGCTAACTTATGGATTGCGGGCAGAAGTGAGGAGTGCCATCTTCTGAACCATCTTCCCAACACCCCGTCTCTGCTTATGCACAGGCTGGATTGGGGCCACTAGGAAGTAGCAACCTTGATCCTTGTCTGTCTTCACGGAGTGGAGTACCTTCTCTACCCTGACAACTTGAACCGGAGCAGGGATAGGGCCCTGATGGCAGTGGGCTGTTAAGATGCTGGTGATGATAGTTGTGGCTGCTCATCCATATTGACTGAGACACGGGACCACTGTGAGGATGTCCCTCCCACTGAGATGGGATGCCTGGAAAACAGAAGGAATGGCTCTTCCTGTGATGTTATTTAATGCCTGTAAAATCTGCACGCTGCCTAGAATGGCTCCCGTCAATCACTACAGCCCTACGGGGTACAGCAAATAGAGCAAACACATCCAGCTGTTGAATTAACCAAGCTCTGGGCACTCTTTCTGATAGAAGATAATAAAAATTCCTTCATTCTTTCAGCTACTTTAGCCATGCTACCAGTTGTTTTCTATGCAGTCCTCTGCTTCGTCCTATCTGGAATCCAAGTTCCTTTCTTCATAAACTGTACCCCGATCCCAGACCATACCCTCCCCACATCTCCAATCATCTACCACTTAACCACCTGGCTCCTATGATCCAGTCACATCAATCGCACTGCTGTTTAGCACATTCAGCCGGAGTCCACAGCCTTATCAGCAGAGGCAAAACAACTGGCTTTCTCTGTACTCTGTAATATTGCACGTCTGCCTGGAAAGATAACACACTCAGGGGTTATCAGATCCTAACACCTGGTTTGAGATGAGTCTCCCACATCCTCTACCGAACCCCTGTATGACTCCTTGGCCAGTTCTCAAAAAGTTCCGTATCCTATCCAGGGAGCCATTGTCTGCAGGTCTGCAGGGTGTGGCCAGGAATGGGAGTGCACACATGGTCACAGACAGCACAAATTGCAAAGTCTCCCCACTCGCTGACACATTCACAGCCCCGTTGAAGATAGAGAGCCAAGCCCAGAAATGACAGGTGGCCGGCTCTGATTCTGTCCTGCTGGGCACCTGCCTGCATCAGGACCCAGGCATAGCAGTAAGTGACAGGCTGAGACCTGAGTGACTGGGAGTCAGAGGTTCTCTCCTGGGGGCTCTGTCCACAGCTCATCTGGAGGCAGGGACTACTGTCCAATGTGTGTCCATCCCTACACCCAGTGCACTTGTACTTGGGGAGGATGGGAGAGACAAGTGACGAAGGAGGGGTCTGGAGAGGAATAGATAGATCCACTTTTCTGCTTTCTGCTTTTCTTCCCACTCTCTCCCCATCCCTCTAATCTCTGTGTGTATCTCTTTCAATATTCTGCAGGGGGTGGGTGGGGGGGTGCAGACTAAGCCACTCCCTACAGCTTTGGTATCCCTTATGCGGACTTCAGTTTGTGCCCTGGATGTCCCACTTCTGATCCAGCTTCCTGTTAATTCTCCCAGGAAAGCAGCAGAGGATGGCTCAAGTGCGTGGGTCCCCCCACCCCTCACCTGGGAGACATTGGTGAAGCTCCTGGCTCCCGGCTTCAGCCAGGGTCACTCCTGCTATTGCAGGGGGAGGGGAATGAACCAGTAGATAGAAGATGTCACTGCCTTTCCAAGAAAGAAACACATTTTTTAAAAAATGAGGCTAAAATAAGCCTGCTTCTGGATTCTACTGCTGGCTCTGAAACTGATAAGCTGTGTAATCAACATTCTTCAGTCACTCGCCTCTCTCTCGCTCTTGTTCTCATTCCCGCTCCTGCTCTCTCATCAAACGCTTTTTGGGTTTTCTCTCTGATGGGCCAGACATGTGCTAGGTCCTAGGGGTTATCAGAAAAGAAGGGAGCACCTTCATACCAACTGCTGTTAGAGCAGTTTAACCCACAGGTGCACCTGTGCTGCCTATAGGGCCTCCCGACCTCCTCTCTGCCCAGGAATCTCCTCCTGCCTTCAAAGCTGGAGTCAGCACCAGCCTTTGCCAACCCCCTGCTGTTCCCACTCCCTCTGAAGGCCACCCCACATACCCCTTTCACCAGAGCACATTGCAGTCTCTCCTTGCTTCCTCTGCCTTGCTCCCTCCTTCACCAGGCTGGCTGCCCAGGGTGAGGCTGAACCGTACCCCTCCCCAATATGCAGGCACTAATCCCCTCACCTGCCTACAGCAGAAATATAAACCACTGCTTGATAATCCCCTGGGATTTGATCATCGCCTTCTCTCCCTGTCTCTCTTCCTCCACCCAAATACCATTTGCATTTTCATTGCAATCTTCAATGGTTTGGTAGGGTTTTTTTTTTTTTCTGTTTTGGAAAATCACTAAGTAATTTCGGCTTCTAAAATCCTGCTCGGTCGTGGATAAGCGCATCTGTTGGCATTACTGAGATGCAGATCTGCCCCCTCCCAGGACATGGAAGTCCAGTGCATCACTCACAGCTTGCTCTTGCTACTTGGTTCCTCCTGCCCCTGCCACAGCCTCTTCCAAACCAAGAACTTTCATGCATCGAAGTCCCGCAAAGCCACGAGACCCATTTCAGCCTTTTCTGCAGCCTTCCATGTTTCTCTCTATTTGGCAGATTCATGCCCATGCGTCAAAATGCATATTAAAAGATGCTTATTGCAGTACTCCAGGAAAACATCAGAAACAATAGCCTCCGTGAACAGAGGCTGTTTGAGTAAATTCTAGTGCAATGACGTACCTCCATCAGTGAGGGCAAATGCTCAGACAGAATGAGTATCTCCCGAATCACAGCAGCTTAAGACAACACAAGTAGGGGCTGGCAACAGATCAACCCTCCCCACCTCCAAGCACAGAATTCCACATGGGTGCCGGTTTGCGTCCCAGCTGCTCCGCTTCTCATCTTTCTCTCTGCTCATGGCCTGGAAAAGCAGTGGAGAATGCCTCAAGTTCTTGGGTCCCTGCACCCATGTGAGAGACCCAGAAGAAATTTTTGGCTCCCGACTTCGAATTGGCCCAGCTCCAGTGTTGTAGCCATTTGGGGAGTAAATCAGTGGATTGAAATCTCTCCCTCTCTCTCTCTCTCTCTCTCTTTCCCTCGCTCTCTATCCCTCCCTCCCTCTGTAACTCTGACTTTCCAAGTGCAATCAATAAACTTTTTAATAAAACACATAA
This sequence comes from Ochotona curzoniae, assembly GCF_017591425.1. Classification (NCBI taxonomy): domain Eukaryota; kingdom Metazoa; phylum Chordata; class Mammalia; order Lagomorpha; family Ochotonidae; genus Ochotona; species Ochotona curzoniae. Next base: position 6,171,812 of record NW_024465322.1, read on the forward strand.
ATGAATCTCTGGCTCAGAGTCTGCTACTTGGTGGCACTCAGGGCCCCAGACTGAGAGGGAGGGCCTTGCACATATTCAGGGAAAATACGCTGTGCCTGAGGCAGACAAAGATCCTGGAAGACCTTGGGCCAGCTGATTTGCAGCTTCACTCAAAAGTCAGACCACATTGGCTAAGACACATCACTTGGGTCTTGTCAGCAGAGGCAGCAGGAAGAAGTGTGATCTAACCACATGCCTGGAAGGGAGGGGGAAAGCAAAGCCTTGGAGGATAGGTCAAACAGACCTAGCTGGAGAGAAGTAAAACAGAAAAGCTGCACCCAGCAACCCCAAATCTCCAGCATGAGGATTTGCACGAGTCCTGCAGGAATCTGTGCGTCCACGCTCGCCCACTTACTCTCATCCCTTCTCAAGCAGCTGGGGCCCGTGGCAGATGTGATGGTTACAGGACCCCAACCCAGATCTGCTACACCAGGTCCGGTGGGGTGGGGGGTGTGCACTAGTAAAAGTCCGGGCCTTGACACCAATGGCTAGGCCCTGCATCCCACAGCGTGCACGTAGCACCACAGTGCTTTACTCATCCCAAACGCTCCCACTCTGAAGAAGCATTATTATGCACTTATTTATCCCCCTGTGCATTGATTTCTCTACCACACATGTATTAAGCATTCGTTCACCGTGAGCCTGGGCCTTTGCTAGAAGCTGAGGATGTGGTAGCATACAAAGCAGTTTGGGTCCTGTTTTGATTTCACAGTCTAGGCTGGGAGAAACATTCAAGAGCAAATAGCCACTGATTCACGCATGTGCATTGCGACAAAGGCTAGGTAACAAAAGAGGGTTGTGAGCAAATCAAAGAAGTGGAATATACTTCAATGGCAGGTGGGGACAGTGCAGAAGGACCACTCAGAAAGAAGGGAAGGTTGGGGAACCACTAGCAGTGAGATCCCCAAAGCAGAGCAGGGCAAGTTGAGATGGAGTCAGGGATAGCCCTGGGAAGACCCATGTGTGCGTGGAAGACAGTGAGATTTGGAAAGGTTGTGTGAAACGGCACCAGGTCCGAAAATCCTTGTGAACATGGTAAGGAGTTTGGTTTTAGTTTAAGTGCTGTGGGAGCCACTAAGTGGGGAGGGGAAGGAAGCAGATGAAGGACGAGGGAAGAGGGAGATGTGTTTTGTTTTTGCAACAACTTTACGGAAGTGTAACTTACATACAATGCCAAGCACTCATTCATGTTGTTCTCAATAATGAATGTAAACAGGATGAATTCGTGTAACCCCAAAGCCAAAAAAAATCCAGGGACTGACATTGTTGGCACAAGGGGTTAAGCTGGCTGACATCTCATGTCAGAGAGCTGGCCAGCTTGGGTCTAGTTGCTGCCAGCCATGCTCCCCAATAAAGCACCTGGAAAGGCAGCAGACGATGGCCCAGGTGTTTGTGCCCCTAGGAGACCCGGATGGAGTTTCAGCGTTTGGATTTAGGACTGTCCCAGTCCCAATCATACGTCTCTCCCTCTGTCTCCCTCTCTCTGTGTCTCATTCTGCCCTTCCAATACATACAAACATACATCTATTCATCATTTAGAATCCAAAATCTGAAACTTTTGAGTGCCAACCAACGTGAGGCCACAAGGGGACAATTTCACACCATAAAACTTTGCTCGTACACGGAAACATGTCAAATTGCCTTTAGGCTGTAACACATCAAGTGGATATAAAACACAAATGGATTTTGTTTTTAGCCTTAGGTCCCAGCCCCCAGGATAGCTGAGATGTATGTTGGCAACTACTCCAAAATCTAAAAAAAAAGTCTGAAATATTTCTGGTCCTAGACATTTTGTAGAAGGGAATACTTGCACTGTGTTATAAGTGCGTGTGTGTGTGTGTACACGCATGTATAAACCCAAATGCACATAACCTCTGTGGCCAGCAGGACTATGTTGCTAAACTAATGCTACAACTGTTTCTCTTCTCCTCTGCTTCTCCACCCCAGACTGGCCAGTCATCCTCTGCCTGCTAGCACCATTGACCAATGTTTCTCAGAGTCTCATGTAAAGAGGAGGCCACCACATGTGCTCCTGTGTGATGGGGTGTTGAGCACAGCAGAAAGTCACAGAATCCACCTAGGTTCCTAAACAAATCATTTCTCCCACGGTCTGAACATCTGGCCCCTCAGAATGCAGAGGTTGGAACCTCTTCCCACCCTCAGGAGAGGTGAATCTTGGAGAAGGGGGTTAGGTTCCTGAGGGCTTAGACCGGCAGCCTCATGCAAGAAGTCCAGGAGAACTTGTTATCCTGGCCGCTGGAGGAGAGCAGAGAAGGGACCCACCCCGGGGTTGAGAGTGAGTTCTCAGGGGACCCCAAGTCTGCTGATCTTGGCCTTGGGCTTCTCAGGAACGCTGAGAAATGCATTTCAATGGCTTACAGACTTACCAAACTAAGACAGCTTAGGAGAGCAGTCAGAACAGACCAAGACAATGGCCTTACTTATTTATTTATTTTGGCCATATAAAAATTGCTTTATTTGTGGGGTACCACACCATGTGATGTTTTGATATACACATGCTTTGTGTGATGTTCCATTCAGAGGAAACATGTTTATCTCCTCAAACATTTATTGGCTTTTTTTGGTGGAAAAAAAAATCAACATTCTCTCTAGCTTTTAAAAAATTGCACAACATATTAGTGTGGTGTTTGCTCACCCTACTGTGCAATAATAGAACAATAGACCTCTTTCTCCTAATGGAAACTTAGTGCCTGTTCATCAGCTTCTATTTTAAATAAAAGATTTATTTATTGGAAAGGCAGGTCAGGCCCACACACAGAAGGAGAGACAGAAAGATCTTCCATGTGCTAGTTCACTCCCCAAATGTCCACAATGGCTGGCACTGAGGCTTGTCAAAGCCCGGAACAAGGAGCTTATTCTAGAGGTCCTCCCACGCAGGTTCACAGTCCCAAGGCTTTGAGTCATCCTCTACTGCCCTCCCAGACCGCAAGCAGGGAGCTGGATAACAAATGGAGCCACTGGAACATAAACTGGTACTCATATGGGATCCTGATGCTTATAGGATGAGCCATTGAGCCATCACATCCAGCCCTCTGTTCATCAACTTTTGACCCTGACTATGTTTTCCTGCCTCTGGTGACCCCCTGTTGTACTCACAACCTTGGTGAGGCCAATATTTGTAGATACCACACATGAAGTAGGAGCAGACAGTACTAATCTTCTCTGCCTGGTTATTTTGACTTTGCCTTGACCGAGGTTGTGAAAAATGTGGGGTTTTTTTTCTTTGCAATCATTTTCCTGAAAATCTGTTTTTTGCTTTTTATGTTCAGTTTAAGAACCATTTCTTTTTTGTTGTTGTTGTTTAAGATTCAGTTATTTGAAAGAGTTGCGGAGAAAGAAGAAGAGGGGGAAGACAGAAGGAGAAATTTTGCACCTGCTGGTTCACTCTCCAAATGGCTGCAATGGCTGGGGCTGAGCCTGGTCCAAAGCCAGGAGCTTAGAGCTTCATTTGGGTCTCCCACGTGGGTGCAGAGGGCCAAGAGCTTGGGCCATCTTCCTCCGCTTTCTGACATTAACAGGGAACTGGCCTAGAAGTGGGGCAGTCAGGATTCGAACCGGTGTCTGTAGAAGAAGCAGTAGCATTGCCTACTGTGTCGCAGTCTTGTCCCAGTTTATGATGTATTTCAAGTTGATTTTTCAATATGGTTTCTGGTAACGATGAGTTACCGTTTTTTTCCTTCTTGGCATGGCATTTGAGTTATCCCAACAGTTTATGAAATACACTTTCTTTTATCAGATTGCCTCATGCCCTACTTGTGGGGAATATACTAGACAGGTTCATGAAGGTCTCTTTCTTGGTTATCTCTGTATTTCACCCATATACATGTCTGTGGCATATCCCAACACCACACATTCTACAGTCATGAATATCTACAAATCAGGTAGCTAGACTCTGCCAGCTGGTGCCTTTTCCAAAATACTGTTGGCTACTCTAAGTCCTCGCATTCACAGGGTGGCGCAGAGCTCACAGCAGCACGTATGGGCCCAGTTTGGTTGTCTTTTCCAGTCCTCCTCCTACGGAGGTTAAAGATGGGGCTAAGGTTGCGTGCTGAGACCCCAGGAGACGGGGAGGGAGAGCAGCAGGCTCTGAGAAATCCCTTGCTACCATTGTGGACCAGCCTCTCCTCCCCCAACCCCAGAGCCTGTTCAAGGTGCTTAATTAACAAATCTTGAGTACAAGGGAACTGTTTACTTAGCTTCCTCAGCCACTGTTCTCCCGAGGAGCTCAAAGCAGGGCTAATAGATTTTTTTCTCCTTTCTCTCCATCCATCAAACAACTTCCCCTCCTTCCCAAAACAGGCTTCATCCCTGCCCCCTAGAGACCTGACTCTCATCAGAGACCCCAGGAGAGACACACACTTGCTTCTCTAAGCATCTCTGAACAACAGCTACCATCGCTGCCGCTCCTCTTTCCCCTTCCCACCCTCACCCCAAGACCCACGGAGCTGCTTTCAAGTGAACAACGGAGTGGGAGAGGCATCTGCAGGTTCAGATTGGCAGGGAAAAATGGACCCTCTTCTGCTTGCAGAGAGGCTGAGCTGCCCATGCCACAGTGCACATATTCAGGGGTGACCCCATCCCACTGATGGGTCACCACAGCACCTGGCCACCTGCAGCCACCAGGAACAGAACTCACCTGCCATGTGGTAGGTTCCTGTGCTTTCAGATGCGATCACCTAGATGTGCTGTCTCCTGCCGTGAGCCCTGGTCACTGCCTGCTATCTCCTGCCCCTCTTAACACGTGTGTGCCCTCCCTGTAGACTCCTCTGGACTCCTACTGCTCGGCCAGCCTCCTGGATTCCTGGTCCATCTCCTCCTGGGGCCCAGGCATCAAGCACTGTAATAAGTCCTCTGCCCCAAACACCTGCCTGCACTCCAGCTGGCCCACCCTCTGCCAGCTGACAGCTATCTGGACTACCTCTGGTCCATCACGCGCTGTGCCCTGACTCCGCTGGCATCTGCTCAGGAGAACAGCCTCCTAGCAGGCCGCTTGTCAAGGCTGCCTCACACCTGTGATGGTCGCAGCTGTCCTACTGTTTCTTCCCATTGCCTGCTCATCAAGAAGCAAAGACCCTACTGAGCAGGTCCTTGTGGAGAGTGCTGCCCTGATCACAAAAAGCAGACCTGAGGCCAAGAGGAAACCTGTGCACCGCGCCCCTGGGGAGGATGAGGCAGCAGGAAGCCAGACAGATCAAATCCCAGCCTGGTGTGGGTTGCTTCACCCTACATGAAACAGCCTTGGAGCAGGTGTTCTGCTTAATGGTTGAGACGCCTGCACGCAGCTTGTTTCTGAGCTCTGGCTGCTAACTTCCAACTTCCTGCCAATGCAGACTCCTGGAGGAAGCAGATGATGGCTCAAGTGTTTGGGTTCCTATCACCTCCCAGGGAGACCCAGGGTTGAGTTCCTAGTTCCTGGCTTAAGCCCTAGTCATCCCTCGCCATGGAGGGCATCTGGGTGTGTGAACCAGAGAATAAGAACTCCATCCCCACCTCTCTCTCTCCTTCTCTTTGGCCTCAGTGTCCCTCCAGGGTAAAGTTTATACTTCACATCAACACCATTTGAGGGTCTGCACTGAGCATCTTCACCGTGGGACTGAATTAATTTTCTTTGTCCACCAACTCTGAGATCTGGGCCTCCAGCCACGCCAGCGACTGGTCTACCATGCAAAGGAGCCTGAGGAATGGTCCCTCACCTGGCTCAGGTGAGAGAACAGGTACAAGACAAAGAAACCAGGACGCTGCTGCACCAGCTCAGAGGCTGCATTCTCTCCTGCCTTTTCTTACGTAGAAGAGATTTGAGGAGGGTAAATAAGTCCCCACAACTGGAAGGCTGCTGATCGGTGCTGTGGATTCCCACAGTAAGCATTCAAGGAAGTTCATCTGCCCTAGAAAGGGAGAAAAGAGGGCAGAGAAATAGAGATGTTTCATACAGCAGGGATTGGGTAGCCTGCATTCCTTACCGTGACTGCTGTTTGATCCCATCAATCTATTCATTTTTGTGCACCTGTAATATTGTTGATCCAGGTCTAACTTTCCAACATCTCTCTCTCTCTCTCCTATCACCCATTTTATCTACTTTCTATTGTCTAGCTACTGTCTACTTACTCATCAATCTATGTCTTATCACCTTCCTTCACTGTCACATGTCCCTTTCCTCTGTCTCCATTCATCATCTCTGTCTACTATCTGGCTACACATGAACTTGCCATCACTCTGTTGATCCTACCATCTCTACTCTCTGTCATCTATATCCATTTTCTCTCCTCTGTTTCCATCAGCTATCTATCTATCGATCAGTCTACTAATCATTTATCAATCTCTGCCATCTATCTATACACCAATTAACCATCAATCTATATATCTCACCTCCTATTTCTATTATCCCACCAATTCCAGCTGAAGTGAGAGGGATGCTGTAACTCCTTACCATGACTCAAGAACACATGCTGAGTACATAGATATGCCTCTGTGAACTTGATAATAGTGGGCTGTGTCTAGTCCAAGATGTGAGTTGTCCAAGGAATGGAAGACTCAGAAGGGATGGAAATTGAGTGAACCAACTGAACTGTAGTATGTAACTCTTCCCTCATTTTTTTTTTATGTATTTCTTGGTTCTCCCTAATCTCACTTGAGTTCCTCACCTCTCTCCCTCTTTTTTATTTATTTGTTTATTTATTTGTTTGTTTATTTTTGCACTTCTCCTGTTGCCTCCCAGGAATACTTGCAGAGGAGTGCAACTCCCCATCAGTCTGGGCAAACACCTGTTCTATAGCTTGGTGCTTCTTTGCTTCTGCCTCAAGGCACCATTTGCCTTTGCAGGGAGCTCAGGCACCAGCTTTCAGCCCCCTGGGTGGCAGTTCATCAGCTGGAATGGCTCTAACATGTCAAAAGATGGATAGCCACTGGTCCTCAGCCAGAAGCTTCCATTCACGTCTCTCTGGACCAGTAGGTCCATGTCGAAAAGGGGAGTCATTGCACACAATCAGGGCAGGATGGCGTCTTCTTCCCAGCCTTGAGCAGCTGCCAGCACTGTGCAGTCTGTGTCCTGTTGGCCAGGATCGCAACTAAGGGAAACGAGGGAGGAATCAGACAGCTCAGGGGGACATGGAATAGCTGATATATCATCTCCTACATACAGATACATATGGATAAGGAGAGGTCTAACCTCAGGCATCATGCTCAAGAAACCATTCTCATGCATGACATTGAAGGACATAACTTTTTGTCCCCTCTGGAGGATGGGAGGTAGAACGGAAGCATGTGATGCTACAAGTCTAGTCACTTCATCTTTCTGAGTGTGAGTTCTTTAGGGAAATGGAGTTGGTGTCTACTTTGAGGAACTCGAATCAAGTTTAACAACCTGTGTGACAGCACTCAGTACAGTAAACACTACCTGCTCATTGACTCGGTGCTGACACACGCGCGCACACACACACACACACACACACACACACACACACACACACACACACAGTATCTGGGTGTGTCCTAGCTTCAGTTCGCACTGACTCCAGTCATCTAATAACACTAATAACACTAGTACCTTTATTTTATATCTATTTTTAAAAAATTTTTGATGATACAGTTCCATAGACACAGGGATCCCCCCTTCACCCTTTGCATTCTCTCCTCTAATCTTATTGTCTTTCCCCATATTATTATAATAGTATAATCCTTCAGCAACAGTCACAAGTCCAACATTCTACCATCTAAGTGTATCATTACCCTGTAGATATAGACCATGGTAGAAAGTCTAGTATCCTATTGTGAAGATTGAATAGTTTTATTGCAAATCTTCCTTGAAACAGGTGGATGAATATCCCCTGAGTGGATGACCCAAGCCACCAGTGGAATCTGGTCACAGAAGCCCAGGAGCTTGGAAAGTGGACTCCTCACAATGTAAGCTTTTCTGGCGAGAGCAAACCAAGTAGGGGTCGGGGGAACTGTGGTCTAGCTATACAGAAGTGATTCAGATGTCCAGCCAAGTCTTGCTCCTAAGCATTGTATTCCCTGCGACGTCATCCTGATACAGGCAAGCAGGAGGTACTGACAAGACAACTGAACTCCAGGTGCACACCCGGAAAGGCAATGAGGGACATGATGCTACAGCAGCTTGAACCCTTGGGGAGTGAAGTCATCCCTAGGCTCCAGTCCTGCAAAGTCACCACAACCTGAGAGACTGGGTGTGCCTTTCAGCTCTGGTTGATTTTTTAAAAGATTTTGCTTTTATTTATCTGGAAGGCAGAGTGACGCAGAGATAAAGAGGTACAGAGGTCGAGGAACCTGGACCTGCATCCAGGTCTTCCTGTGGGTGGCAGGAGCCCAAGCCCTTGGGCCATCTTGCGCCATTCTCTCAGGTGCGTTAGCAGGGAGCTAGATTAGAAGTAGAACAGCCAGACTTGAACCAGCATTCTGATTTAGAATGCCAACATTCCAGGTGGCGTCTGATCCCACTGTACCCACACCCCCCCATCAGCCACATAACATAGTTTTGTCTTCTGCAAAATGAGATTGTGCCTGTGTAATGGAATAAGGTGAGAGCCCAGTGAGACAGCACCAATGAGTTCACTCTGCAGGACGCAAGACAGTAAGTAGTTTCTGTTATTGTTCATGTGGAAGCTGGAGGAGAGAGGAAGCCTGCTCCAAGCCCACACCCCAAGCCTGTAACCAGAGTCCAAGCATCCACTCATGGACATCTCTGCCATACAATGTTAAGTGTATAAGCTGGGACATCTTGCCGGGAAGCCATTCTCACAGACAATGAAGGATTTCTTCTTACATACCCCATTCTTTTTATTATTATTATTATTCTTTAGAATTTATTTATTTGAGTGACAGAGGAGAGAGAGAGTGTCCCATCAGTTGGTTCATCCCCTAAATGGCTGCAATACCCAGTACAGGGCTAGGCTGAAACCAGCAGCCTGAAACTTCTTCCTGGCCTCCCACATGGGTCCATCATCTTCTGCTGCTTTCCTAGGTGCATTAGCAAGGAGCTGGGTGGGAAGTGGTGCTGCCTGGGCTCTCTCTGGTACCCATTTGGGATGGCAGCACTGCAAATGACAGCTTAACTTCCATGGCAGTGGCTCCTATCTACTCAGTTCTACAAGTAAACAAACCAAGACCATCTGGCTGGTTCCCTGCATGGAGGGTGTCATTTTGGGGAGGTGGCCGCAGTGTTGCTCCTGGGAGGAGTCAGGTGCCTAGGGTGGTACCTGTGTAATTCACCCCAAGTGACAGGGACCTTGTTAGCCGTCCTTGCATTGAGGAGCTTGATGGATGGAGCTGCAGGGGAAGAGCATGGTGGCCGTGATCTGCCATGAAGGTGATGAATAATGTTTTCTTTTCCCCTTAAATGATGACTGAAAACTTTATAGCTAGCCAAAGCAGGCTTTCTCGGAGCTCCTGGAGGAACACTTTTATAAAGTGTCATTTAATTAATGAGGAGGTTATTGATTGCTGTCATGCATTGAGTCCTGCACAAGGACCAGGTAAGAAACAGTGATGGAAGACCAGAGAGGGTGGCAGGGATTGGGCCAGACACAGTCACAGCCAGGCTGTGGGGGGAGGCCCTGCAGACACTCTCACAGGCTGTATTTTAAATAGTTATCGAGTCAGACATATCAAGAGAAAGAGAGAGATCCTGTCTGCTGTTTCACTCTCCAGGTCTGTGACACTAGCATCGCATACTGTACCAGTCTGGGTCCCAGCTGCTCCATTTCCAATCCAGCTCCCTGACAATGGCCTGGGAAAGCAGCAGAAGATGGTTCAAGTGCTTTAGCCCCTGAGCCCACATGGACGATTCAGCGAAAGCTCCTGAATCAGAGGATGCAAGATCTCTCTCTCTCTCTCTCTCTCTCTCTCTCTCTCTCTCTCTCTTTCTCTCTCTGTCTGTCTCAACTCTGTCTTTCAAATAAATAAAAAATGCATCCTTTAAAAAACAACTTTAAAATATGCAGTCACTCTTGGGCCTGTCTGGACACTTGCTATGATGGCATTGAACCCACAAACACTCTCGCTTTCCTCTGAAGAGTTGACAGTCCAGACTGAGAAGAGATTCATGTTCAAGATCCAGTCGTAAGAGGGCAGGGTCAGGGAAGCCAGAGCCAGGGCTCCTCAGCGCTGTTCACTGGCATGGTCACAGCATCTTCTCTCGCAAAGTGACCCAGCTTGAGCTCTCCATATGGTATGGCACAGTCCTCGGGGATGGCTGGCCAGGCGGACACAGTCAGCTGACACCCCTTTTTCCCCTGCTGCAGTCCCTCTTCTCTTCCATTTCCCGTCAGCATCATCCCGGACAGATGTCAGAGTATGTCGGGGACCTGGCACGAAGGACAAGTGCTTGTGCCAGGCTTCTCCCTGTTGGATCAGCTTCCTTTGTCTGCTTAATGAATTCACATATGCTTGGATATCTTTTTGTTGTTGTTCATTATTATAGTTCAGAGAGATGGAGAGAAATCTCCCATTCACTCCTTAAACACCTGGGGCAGGCTGTAGCCAGGAGCCAGGAATTCCGCACAGATCTCTCATGTGGATAGCAGGGACCTCAGCACTTGGGTCATCACCTGAACAAGGTCAGCACATGAACAAGGAGCTGGAACTGGGGGCAGGGCCAGCGTTGCTCAGCCAGAGCCAGGGCTTACTCCCCAAATGGCTGGATCTTATCTCTCTTCTCTTGGGAAGTCTCCACAAAGCCACGGACGCCCCTAGCCTTGTGTGACTTTAGGTGGACATGCATAAAAACATCTGCAAAGACCCCCTTCTCAAGCAAAGTCATAACTGCAGGAGGATCTCGGGGATACCTCTTCTGGGGGCAGAAAATATCACTATTCACCTTATCCTCGATGTGTCATCCCAGGACCACTGTCCAGCCAGGGAGATGTGGCTGTGGCATGGTGCATTGAGCCAATGCATGCAGGGGCTGAGGTTCTACATCAGAATGTTAGTTCAAGTCCCAGCTGCTCTGTTTCCCACTCAGCTCCCTACCGACACACCTGGGAAAGCGGTGGAGGATGGCCCTACTGCTTGGGCACCTGGCACCCACATGGGAAACGGGAGTAGAGGTGCTGGTTCCCAGACAGCCTGACCCAACCCTGACTGTTGTGACGATTTGGAAGAGTGAACCAGTGAATGGAAGATCTCTTTGTTTCTCTATTAAATAACTGAATCAACAAATCTTTTCTTAAAACAAAGATTCAGACGGAGAGTTGAGATTCCAGCTGGGGACTGTAAAATCTATTCAGCCATGGGAAGATTTGCTACAAATTGTGCTGCATTAGGGGAAGCCCAAGTCCACTCAAACCCCACCGCACACTTTCCTTGTTGGAATCGAATCCTCAGAAATCCCCAGATGAGAAACAATTTCTTCAAGGTCACAGAGATGATGTCAAGGGCAGAACCACAGGCAGGTTCTGGGATTTCAGTCAGGGATGTATCTCTCTTCCACATGGGGGCTGGCATCCTCCCACCCCCAACACGCACTCCACAGCCCTGAGAGCAAATCCCAGTCTCTCTCTGATGTCCCACACACCTGCCAGGATCCCTGGGCACTTTCCTGAATGTAGGATTCAGTTCCTACATTCAGGCAAGCTCTTGTCTGTCCTGGGCTGCCTTTCCCTCTACAGACACTGGTTCTTGCATTCTCATTCCATTTATGTCTCCTCTTGTTTATCTTGTTACCTAAGTACTTGGCACAAAAGTAATTATTTTGTTGCAAAAGGCGCAGCAGCCGGTGAAGTTAAGAGAGAGAGAAAAGAAACCAAGTGTGACTCCTGCGGTGGAATTGTAGACATAACTAGCTCAATGGATGCAGAGACTTTCCTGAGAATCAAGTTCCCTTTCAGAGACGGAGGGGGAGGTCTGGTGGCATCTCGCCTTGAACACAAAAGAAGATGGTTTCCTACCCAACAGGCCTTGCACACAACACCCTCCCCAGCTCCAAACCGGCTGCGCTGGGTCCCCCCCGCCTGCAGGCAGGGTCAGGCAGCATCCCCTAGGTCTTCCTAGATCCTTCTGTCTCAGTGAGGCGGGGGGTGGGTGGTTGTGGGGAGCAGCAGGATCCACAGAGAATGATGAAAAAAAGATAACCCTGTTCCTCTCTCATCTCTCTTTTCCTCCCTCTCTCCTCCCTCCTTCCCTCTGTCCCCCCGCCCTGTCCTTCCTCCTGCTCTCTCTTCCTCTCTCTCGTGGCTTCAGCTCCCCCTCTGAGCCTGCTTTCTTCCAGGGTGTCCCCAAGTGGTGCACAGGAGAGGTGGCCCCCTTGCTGTGCCCAGCATCCTTGAAAATGTTCTCCTGTTCCACGCGTAAGAGCCAGATGCAGTCGGCATGGGCAGAAAATATTCACTGGGGTCCAGCAGGGGAAAGGCTGGTGCTCTGTGCCCAAGCTACAGGAAGGCATGGGTACCATGCATCTTGTCTGAGACTGAGTCTACCCCCATGCTGACCCCTACTTGCTAAAGTCATCCTTGCATCACTGCTGACCCTGGTCCAGCCCTGGGATACACGTTGGCAGTGGGGGAGGGTCATTATTGGAGATCCTGGAGTCCCTTGAGTAAGTAGGATTCCACTTTGCTTATTAACTGTCAACTGCAACAAGTCACAGCTTTGCTCAGATACCATGCAGTGTCCTCTCGACGCAGTGAGGACTCTGACTTTTCCTCTCTGACTCAGTTCCCTCACGCCACCACCAGGGTTCCCTGCAGGGACAGGTGACCTAGGCAGCTTTGGAGAAAATGATCCTCCCGGACAACACCAGTTCAGTGTAGCTAGGGAGCAGAAGCCACTGCAGGTGTGTGTGTGTGTGTGTGTGTATGTGTGTGCATATGCGTGTCAGGGAGTGATAAGAGAACTTAGAAGCATACAAGACGATGACAACGGCAACAACAACAACAACAAAGGAAGAAGTAAAAAATAAAACCCTGTAAAACCAAGTCTGGAGATGACCTGCAAGTGAAAACTCCACAGGTATTCTAAGCCCAATGCTTGATGTATAACGTAGGGAGAGAACCCATGTCCCGCCAGAAAAAAGCTGGGGGCCCTGACAGCACCTGTAGGGATAATCACATTCTGAGGACTGTGGAATGTTGGGCTGTTGTCCTGGGAAATGATGAAGGATGAAAAGCATGCCTTGAAACAAAAACAAAACAGAACAAACCCCTGCAAAGCTGGTATTGCTTTCCCCCTTCATCAAAAGCAGAAGCTCCACAACCCAAAGCAGTGCCTCCAACACCCACCATGGGGCGCTATTGAGCAAAAATGCCCAGGTACTACAAGAGCAGGTCCATGGCAAGGTGTAACACAGGCATGCATTCAGGTGGAGGAAAATGGGTGATGGTTTTGGGGGAACTTGGATATCAAGACTCCTGTATGCAATATTAACACTCAGGTCCCTTTATTCCTAGGGAGGGTATCCCCAGGGCTTCCCACCCCTGAAGGGACAGAAGGCAGACTGGACTGGGTGGCTAGCTGCTGATCACAGAGACCAGGCAAGAGCGGCGCAGACAGCAATCGTCAGGCCTTGCCATCGGAATGGATGGTTAGCGCGGATGAAGCAGCAAAGACAATGCGTTTTCCAGACGGAGGCTAAATGAAGCTCGCGGTATTAAAGGCGTAAATCACCCACGCTGTTGGTGAGGCCCTACGTGGACAGTGCTGCTGATGAGGCGGAAACCTTGTCCGAGAGCCAGCTTCCCAGGGAGTGAAGTCCCTGGGCCACCATCTCAGCAGAGTCCCCATTATCCAAGGATGGAGGGAGAATGTGGGTCCCCCAAGCGACACTCTCATGATGATTGCTGGTGGGGTCTGAGCCTCCAGCTCCTCCGTGGCCACTCAGGTCTGGAGCTGCCCCCAAATAGGCAGAAGGCAGGTACAGAGAGCCAGGCAGCCTGCTGTGTGCCCCGATTCTCTTCATTCTAGGAGGGCATATGAGAACTGCTGGTCACTATCAAAACCGTTATCCCTAAGGAAGCAGCTACCTTCTGTACACAGCCACGGGGAGGCACCTCCAGGTGAGTGGAGATTCTTTGGGAACAGGGAGGGAAGGGGAAGGAGAAAGGCAAGGATGTCCCCATGAAAGCCTTCACCATCCCCTCCTGCGGTTTCCTAGCCAGGATCCAAGATCCAGTGCAACCACCTGGGCAAGGCATGCTGAGACGACCATGGTATTGTCCATGCCACCTTCCTCCTGGAGTTCCAAGCTCAGCCTGCACCCCCCAGGCAGCTTAGGGGGTGGGCATTCCTGGGCCTGCTCAGGCTGTTGCCAAACACCGGGTGCTCAAAGAGTACCTAGAACGGGTATCCACCTGAGGCAGCAGCCACATCTCTCAGCAAGCCAAATTCTTTATTGTTGTTGTTCTTAATAAAGATTCATTTATTTGAAAGGCAGTCTTATGGAAAGAGGGGGAGAGAGAGAGAGAGAGAGAGATCTACCTGTTGGTTCATTTCCCAATGGCTGCAGTGCCAGGATGGGACCAGGCCAAGACCCTGGTACCCCACTGGGTCTTCCTGTGTGAGCATCAGGAGCTCCGGCACTCAGACCATCTTTAGCAGCTTTATCAGGTGGGATTAGCAGGGAGCTGGATGGGAAGCAGAGTAGCTGGGACGTAAACTAGCACTACTAGTGATGGCTTAACCAGCTGAGCCAAGACTCCCAGGCTAAATTCTTGGATCTGGATATGGCATTAAGGACAGAGACCCACTGGCATAGGTTTTTTTGGTTTTTGTTGTTGTTGTTGTTGTTTGTTTGTTTGTTTTTAGCTCTGAGGGCTTTCAAATTCATGTTTTTGAAAAGATGACACACCAGACACTGTTTTGGCCACTGCTGGGGCTGTAAGGTCCACTTCAGCTCTGCGGAAGGATTTGTTAACTGGCTCTCAGTTGTGGCAGAGCCTCACTAAGTACATGGCTGCCTTATAGAAAGTGTCATATCCTAGAGGTCTATCCTGCATCCTAGAAGGCCACGGAAGGGGGTGGGCAGGCAGCCACGCTGCTTACAGTGACCAAGGACACATGGTCTTAGCTGCATGATAAACACAAGCCTTTCACCTCTCTACCTGTGCCTGGTGTAGAAGGCCTGGGCAGTGATCCATGGGCTTCTCCAGCATGGGATGACAGGGTGGTTGATGGAGAGATTCCCTTCACCATCAAGGGCTGGATCAACGTTCCCTGGCTGTCCTCCAATGCCTGTGTCTTAATAACCGAGTTACAGTTTATCATTTTGATCAATTTATCTGTTTCCCGTGTTTGCTTTGGCTTTGTCGAGCCTTTGAGAAAGAGCCATCATGCCGTAAAGCTGCGAGGGCCCTGGAGAGCATGCACTCAGCGTCTTGTTGAGCAGGTGGAAGAAGGGGGCCCTTGCCCTCAGATGGGGTGCTGCATTCTGGGAGCCCACTAGATGGGGCTTCTCCTAATGTCTGGAAGGGAGAAAGATATGGATATCTTCATCATCAGGACGTGCTGGAAACAGAACTCAGGGAGGGCAGTGGTGGCAGCCCATTCTGTACTGCAGGAGGGGCCTGGCAGCTCCAGGACTGCCCAGAGAAAGATTGGAATTCCCACAGGGCAGGAAACCGGGCAGCCAGGAAGCAGAGCACCACAGGTCTCCACAAAAGACACGTTGACTCCTTTTTCTCTTCTTCTTCCTTCCCTGCTTTCATAGCCAGGCAGGACTTGGTCATCAGGACCCTGGAGGAGACACACACAAGAGCGTCTGCTAATGCTCTCATTCAATTGCTTACCATAGCCATGCCAGGTGGGTATTGCGCCTATCTGGCATAATGGCAAAGTAAGTCATGAATAGTGCCTTAGTTGTGAGTGGTGGCACTGCCGGCTGTTCTACAACTGAGTGAACAGGGGATGGTTCCCCTCTGAGGAATCTATTGGCCCAGGTCCTCAGCCCCTCGGTGTGCTGTTCCTTGGGCCACTGGCCTTCCTTTCTTTTCATCTAAACAGAGCCCATGCTCATCAGCTCCACCTGGGATGCTTTTGCCTCCTGGGAGGAAAATTTTGTCATTGAGCTGTTAAGTCGTAACAACCCAGGGTGTCAAGTGCTTTGCGGTGTGGCGGCTTCTGCTTCGGAGAATGGTATCATTACCTGGCACTGCCCTCTTCAGAGGCTGCCCCACAGTCTGCCCATGATGGGCCCAGCACAACAGCCTAGTGGCCAAAATCCTCACCTTGAACATGCTGGGATCCCATATGGACACCGGTTCTAATCCCGGTGGCCCCACTTCCCATCCAGCTCCCTGCTTGTGGCCTGGGAAAGCAGTCAAGGAAGTCCTAAGCCCAAGAATGGGCAGCCTCACCAGGGTCCAGGGTGGAGCCCAGCAGTGACAAAGCATGTAAGGAGGAAGAATGGTCCCAGGCTGGCCAGGCGTGTGTCTACCATCCATGGGCACGTTTCCCTCTTGATTGAAGGCTGTGATTCCGTCTCACGGATTCCCACCAAGCAGTCTCATTTAACCATGGCATGTCCCAAAGCCCCTGTTTCAGACCCTGCATTTGGGTCAAGTTCTCCTGTTTACTTCATTGGCTATTCCCACAAATCCTTTAGCTACAAACAGAAGAGTTTGGAGGACCAGTCTTTAACATATGAGCCTTTGAGGAGGACAGCCAAGCCACAGTAATTCTGAAACTTTGTAAGCCTCGGTCTTCTCTCCACTTTCTGGAAAAGATCATCCTTCACTCTCAGATTAACTGAGTATGAATCTACACTGAGAAAAAAAAAAAAAACCTAAGAACTTGATAATACTTTCACACAGGCCCATCTACTTCCAAATTCTATGTCATTTATAAAAGAGAATGTTGCTTTTGTTTCCTTATCTGTTCTATGGAAACATTATCATTTATCCTGCCTACGTCATGCAGAATTGATGGAAGCAGAAAAGCTTGGGATCACATTTTTATTAACCACCGAGTGTCTAGAATTCTGTTTAGAGGAGAATTTGCTCCCTAAGCAGCATCTATTATTATAACCATTAATAAAATCTGGGGGTGCACAAATATCCACTTTTATTGCTTGCTCTTCAGAGGCAATATCTGCTCTTCTTGCAAACCTGCTGGCGTTGCTGGGTATACTTCCTGAGTGCTGACCTGTGGCATCAAGGCCCCTGAAAAATAACCTGTCTCAGCAGATGCTTATCTCCAGCGGGCTCAGGATGGAGCCTCCGAGGCTAACAGCCCTGGGGAGCAGAGTCGAAGCCTAGTGCACTCGCTTTTCCCAATCGTTGTTCTCAACCAACTCAACCCATCCATCAACGGACAAGTGATTATTGAGCACTGCTTCTGTCGAAGTGCCTCCAAACCCACATCCAAGGCAGGTCCTGCACAGCCGACAAATGAGCATCTTGAGCTCTGCACAGATGCAGCGGGGTGGGCTCTGAAGGACCCACAGATGGACAGAGACTCTGATGCCCACACCTGCCATGTCCTTCTCTCCAAGTCCATTAGGGAAAAGTTATTGTAAGACTCCCTAGTCTGAATTCCCAAAACCTGGTCTCTTTGAGAAAACAGAGACACAGATGGAGAGAGAGAGAGAAAGAGAGAGAGAGAAATCTTCCATTTGCTGCTTCATGCACCAAATGGCCACAACAGCTGGGGCTGGACAGATCTGAAACCAGGAGCCAAGAGTTTCTTCTGAGTTTCTTACATAGTTACAGGTCCCCAAGGCCTTGGGCCATCCTCTGCTGCTTTCCCAGGTACAGGTGCGGCTTGCTACACCACAACACTAACTGTGTTTTTAAAAACCATTAAGTGGGAATATATGCCTCCTCAAGGAAGTTGAGAGATCATTGTGGGGTCAGCATGGTTGCACAGCACGCTAACCCTCCGCCGTGGGGGGGCGGGGGGGGGCTGCAGTACTCCATATGGGTAGCAGTTCATGGCCCGGCTGCTCCACTTCTGATCCAGCTCTCTGCTTATAGACTGGGAAAGCAGTGGAGGATGAACTAAAACCTTGGGGTCTTGCACTCTCTTGGGTGATCTGAAAGAAACTCGCGGTTCCCAGCTTAGGATCAGCTCCACTGTGACAGCTGTGGCCATTTGAGGAATGAACCGGTAGACGGAAAGCCTTTTCTTTGTGTGTCTCTCCTTTTCTCTATAAAAAGCTGCCTTTCAAATAAAAAAATAAGTAAATAAGTCTTGAAAGATTCTGGCAGGCGGAACCACACATCACACGTCTTTGTGGCATATCACAAACCATCCAGCAGGACAGTCAGCACCTGTTGTGTTCCCAGGTAGATGAGAGAGGTCTTTTCAGCAGAGACCTGATGCTGTGGCATGGAATCTCTTCCCCAGACTCTCAATGCTAAATGTGCATTTTACAGAATGAAGGTGATGGGAATTGGCTTTTTTCTGGGTGACTTAGAAGCCAAAGTTCTCTGTTGGGTTTATCAGATGGCACACACTTCACACCATGAGGTCAGTGACTGTTAATTGATTACAGCACTAATACCCGTTAAATCCAAGTGAAACCATATCAGGCACCCTCTATCAGTTGCATTTGGGTTGGAGCAATTTTCCAAAGCAGTGTCTCTCTCTTCCAAGCTCCCAACCCCCACAAAATCTCTGTATCATCTTACTGGCTCTTTCTTCTCTACCCAGAATCTACTGCTCTGGCCAGCTCTGCTCTTCCTGGTCATGGCTTCATAAATCCTACAGTCTCATTCCTCCACAAAGAATTGGTTTTGACACAGATGCGTTTGGAAGTGACTCACCAATCTCTTTTTTGTCAGGGGATTTGAGTTTTGCATGAAGTCTTGGCCCCATGCAGAATATTTTCAATAGATAGCCCACCGAGGTGGAGATGGCACCCTTAATAGATTTCCAAATGCAATCACAGAAAGATACAAAAAAAACACTTCACTGTACTATGGGCAAGAACAAATCTCGGAGGTCCTTCACCAAATGGGTCATCAGGAAAATACATGCTACAGCCACAAAAAGCCAGCTTTTCTGATGCCCCACAATGTCTGGCAAGGATGTGGGACAACTGAGACTTCCAGATGTTAGTGGACAGAGGCCAAGTTGGAAGACAGTGTTTGTTTTTTAATGAGGTTATACTTCTGAAGGCAGGTCACATGTACTAGGCAAAGTATAAAACCCTACAGGAAATACCAGGCACACACACACACACACACGTGCATACACACACAAACACACACACACACCTTCCTGTTTTAGTCACAAAGTATCTCCATCACTTCCTCTCTCCATCATTCTGCTAAGCGGTTAATGGCTGTCACATGATCCCTGGAACTCAGCTGCCTGCTGACTGCACCTGCACCACATGGCAGAGACTGGACGGAGATTCATTCCTCTCTTGTGGCCAGTCCCAGTTGATCAATACCACAGAGCAGTTTTTACTTCCAGCAGAAAATGGCTTACATAGAACTACAGCAGTGCCACCAAAGCAGAGGAAGAAGCTGCCATAGATTCTATGATTTTTACTCACAGCTCTGAGCCAGGCCACAGGTTCAGAGAGAAACTTATTCTGGAAGGAGACCTCTTCTCGAATCCCACAACGTGGTTGGTGGCAATCTCTTCCAGCCAACTTAAGCCAGCTCCTCCCCAGCTCCTACCTAAATGTGTTGAGCTAGCAGCTTTGTGGTAGAGCAATCTCTACCGTTCTCAACCTTCAGCTTTCACTGTTTACTTTCTGCAAGGGGTACTGCTGTCCAGCTCTCCAGAGTGCTTCCAAAACTTGGACCCTGGTAGACATTCACGGGCCTTCCCTTGGATGGAGAGGCTCATGCATACCCTGGCAGGGTCACCTGTTTCACCTCAATCCTGCACTGACTCAGGTCAGCCAGTCTGTTAGGAACTTACTAAGTAAAGCTAGACCTCATCAGACTCGCCTTGCTACCAGTAATATGATGCCTAGTCCACCTGCCCTCCAGACACCAGGGAGTCAACGGTCATGGCCAATGTGATGCTTATCATGTTTTGGCTGCCCTTTGGCTCATTCTACTCCAACATAATCTATGGAAGTCCATGTGCACTGTTAACAAGGAGTTGTGTTCTCCCAATTCCACGCCTCTTGCAAGACCATTCAATGAATACTCGCCCGTTGCTCTGGAGTATATAAATCTCGGCGAAATGAGTGAAACAGACTGGTGGATGGAGTAGAAGCCGCAGTGGTAATTTTTTCTCCCCCCTTTTTCCTATTTCTAGGAGCCGTACCAGCCCTACCAGTAATGCGCTGTTTGATATTTTAGCATTTCAGATATTTTACAGTAAATTACTTCAGTTTATGGCACTCTGCTTCCTTATATAATTGTTATAAATAACCTTCCCATGACATAAAAGCCGTAAACATGGCGAAACTGAAAAGTAAATTATAGACATTTCAGTGCTTACAAGTAGAAACTCAAACACGTTTAGGCAAGCGAGAAAGGTAGGTTTGTTTGTTGTTGCGTGCCCTAACCATCCATCTCGTGTTTGCACAATATATAACACACGGTAAATAAATGCCAGGGAGCAGACAGGATCCTCACTGCTCCAGTGGCCTCCAGCTGGGGGTGGGCTCCGCAGACCTGGAGCTGGAAGTCTGAGCTCTGGAGTGGTTGGCTGGAAGAGGCTGCTAAGGCGGGGAGTGTGGAGACCCAGGAGCGATATGCGGGAGCCTCAGACTATACTGTACTCCCCTGGGGAGCTGAGAGCAGCTGGCTATGTCTTGGGACCTTTGGATTCGTCCATCCATCATGGTCAAGGCACCCATTACAATTCCTGAGTGCCTATGTCTATGTCACACCAGGCACTTTGAATTCTTTACCACATGGAGGATGTGGGGTAGGCCAAGGGCACAGTGAGACAGGCCAGGATTCCTAGCAGGGATGAAAACTGAGTCAGGCTTATCAATAACTGTTCTACCGTAAAGCCGCTGGATTGATCAGCTCTGAACTTCTCCATCACCGTAAATCTCCAACCTACCCACTGTGCTACAGGCCTTGAACCTGAACCTAGGCCTGGCAGCGACCAGCATCTCCTCACACTCCTGAGTAGAAAAGGCCAGAGAGTCTCCCCTGTTTCACAGCTGCTTCCAATTGGCCCTGAGCACTACCCACCCTGTTGTCGTGTGTCTATCACAGACAAGTGGTTCCATCTCTGATAATCCAAGGGCCCTGCCAGAGGGCACCTAGTAAAAGCCCTTCTTGTGCCCACATGGCCTCAAACCCTCCCACGAATAAATGCTTCGGTTAGGGTCTGGCCCCTACTTCCAGTTGCTCGTACCTCTCCCTCTCCATTCTATAGGACCCCGCCTGGAATACATCCCAGCAAAAACATGTGTCCTCTGACTCCGGCATTTGCTGTGGACTGTAGTCGCTGGGAATACAGACCCGCTAAGTGAAGCGACATATCCGTTAAAAGCAGGTTTACTGCTGGACCAAACAGTTACAAAGCATGATTTTTTTTTAAGCATTTGTTTTTACTTTAAAAAGCAGATGTACAAAGAGAAGAAGATACACAGAGAGATTTTCCAACAACTGGTTCACTCTCCCAAACAGTTGAAATGGCCAGAGCTGAGCCAAAAGCCAAGAGCTTATTTCCCATCTCCCATGCGGGTACAGGGCGGGGATCCAAGGACTTGGGCCATCCTTTGCTGCTGTCTCAGGCCATAAGCAAGGAAGTGGATTGGAAGTGAAGCAGTCATAATTACAATAGATACCCATGTGGGATGCCAGTACCACAGGTAGAGGATTAGTCTGTTGAGCTGTAGTGCTGGCCCCTGAGATGGGTTTCTCTTTCATGAAATGGACTGCTGTAGTCATTCCTCCCCAGGCTGCCTCTCTCAGTGGCTGAGGGACCCAGAATCCCTGCTTGACTGATCTCTCCATGCCCTGGAGTTGGCTGCCAGGTGCTTATATCCAGCCTACAGAGAGAGTGCAGAAAACGTGTGGAGAAATGTGCACCAGTGTGTATGGCGAGGTCTGGGGGTTGCATGCTTCCCACCTTCCCCTGTTCCATCAGCCCAACCCAGGCAGAGCAGAGGCTGGGAAGAAAAGTCAGAACACCTACATTACCCAGGGCTGTATATAACATCAGTGGTCTGGGGCCTGCTAAGTATTTGAGCTATCATCTTCTGATTCCCAGGATAGATGCATTTGCAAGAAGCTGGATGGATACAAAGTGGAGGGACCAGAATGCAGCTGTCACAGCTTCTTCCACAGTAGGGCATTCCAGTCTCACAGAACATGTTTTTTTTTCTTTCTGTCGAACTAAAATGAGCTTCCCTTTAGTATGTGGAGTCTCCTGGGAGCTTTCGCAAATGTACTTTTAAATAAAATCAGATTTTGCAAATGCACTCATAATGACAGTGTCAAAAAGAAGCTATCAATCCACAATGTTTGTAAGGCAACAGTGCTTCAAAGGATCCGTGTTGTGGAGCACTGAGTTAAACTACCACTTGGGGAATGGATATCCCACGTCAGGGCTCCTGATCCAACACCCTGCTAATGGGCCTGGGAAGGCAGCACAGGATGACCCAGGTTTCTGGGCTCCAATTACCCACATAGGAGCCCAGTATTAGGTTTTCAGCTTCTAGATATTGCACGTGTTTGGAAAGTCAACCAGAATGTAGAAGATCCTCTCTTTCTCTCTTTGTCCCTCTCTGGGTTAACATGGCGACTTTCTTATGCTATCCCAGTCATGTTTGTCAGAAAAATGTGGTGGGGGATCTGTTACCTGGATGGCAACCCACCCACCCTCGACTCAGGAGGAGGGTAAGGCTGGAGGTTGGTAAACCAGCCATCAGGATACCTTGGGTAACACCTGGGCATGCAGAAAGATAGGATTCTTGGCTCTATTTGATAGAGTTAGGGAGCATTTGGTACTAAGAGACCCTTGGAACGAGGGCAAGGAAGACTGTCTTCCCTCTTCCTCAGCCCACCTCTTGCACGCAGCTCAACATCCTCCCAGGCAGCCTCTGATTCTCCAGAGCTGCTTTTCCAGTCCCTCTCTGGCCCCGACTCTAATGGCCCCAGTCTCCATACCATCTGAATCAGCAGGACCCCTTGAATGCTAATGGCTTTGGATTGAGTTCCAGGAGCAGGCCCCAGTGGGAATCCAATTCTTGCTGTGCTGGGCTTGGGTGTCTCTCAGGTAGGTGCTGCATCGTTTCCATTAAGTACCATAATGCAGACATCATTATCGGCAGGTGCCCTGACCTCGCCCTCACTAATGAGCAACCATTGATGTGAAAGTCATGTAAGCATTTCCCTTTCTGGAACTTCATCCTCCCTCCATCGCCTGCCATTCCCATGTACCGTCCCCAGCCCCGCACCCCCTCCTCTCCCGCGCCGCCCTGATCCCTCTAGGCTGAGGCCTGAGAGAGCTGGAAGAGAGAATGGCTGTGGCACCGAGAATGACCACAAAGGTGCAACTTGGAAGTTAGGGGCCAAGGGTTCTTCTTGGGGGCTTGTGGAATGAGAGGCTTCTTCTTGCTGGGTCTACTTCAGCTCATTATTCAAACAAGCTCATAATGCCTACTCTGCCAGCCTCGTAAGGATATTGTTAAGGATCAAGTGAGATTAAAGGTTTGCAGCGCTTTGGAAAGCTAAAAACTCCATAGGCTGACAGGGATTGCCTTTAAGCCAGGGGTAAATGAACTCAGAGCTGCAGAACACTTGGGGAAAAAGGGGATTGGTGGGGCTGGTCGGGGGCAGGTGAGGGTTTCCATATTGCAGGGAACGAGGCCGACCTTCTGCGACAGCAAGGAGAGGAAACGCGCCAGTGTCCCCAGGTCCCAACAAGGTTGTCCAGAGACAAAGCCTGCAGACTCCACTCAGGTGATTTGGAAAAGTCATTCAGCTTTGGTTCTCACTCTAGGGTGTCTGGAAAGAGAAGCTGGTGACCCCTGAGAAGCGCTTATCCTCCAACTGCCACATCATGAGACACTGAGGGTTGACAAAAAGAGCAGAGACCTTGAGAACTCAGAGCACCGGCCACAGACAACTGGATGGTGGCATGCAGCAAGCGAAGGGAAGTGCGACAGGTGTGGACACCAGAGGAGAGGATGGGCAGCAGGGGTTCCTGACCCAGGAGAGCCTACGCAAGTAGCTTCTTGTGGTTCCTGGGGGCATAACTCGGATTATAAGCATGCAAGGCTGGCTTAGAAAATAGTGATAGGGAGCTGGTCCAAGGCAGAAACAAGGAGAAGGTTAATGAGTGGCACAGACAGCCTGCGCCATGAGGAGCAAGAGTGACAAAGGGCTCCATCCTATGACCAGTGACAAAGATCCTGAATTTGCATGAAACTTCCAGTTCAAGAACTCATTAGTGTTGACTTTCTACTCTTCTCCAACATGTGTTAGGGACTGTGAGTGACACAGAAAGGGGTGAGTGATGGGCCCAGCAAGTAGCAGCAAGCAAAGCATTTGAACAAATTCGGTGATGTGTGAATCCTTGAGTCATGTGAATCATCATGATATTTGAGCTCTCACCCACTGAGTCAATCATGAGGTGAATGCATGAGCCAGGGTGACCCAGTGAGGACGCTAACACCGTAAGTAAGATTTGGAACTGGGCACCTTGGGGAGCTATCGTGACAACAGGTGAGACCAGGTTGCATTATAATGATGGAGGAATTGAGAGACATTTTCCTTCCTCCCTTCCTCCCTTTTTACGTCTGTTTTTCCTCCCCTCCTTCCTTTTCTCCTTCTTTCTTGTCCTCCCCTTCCTTCTTTATTTACTTCCTCTCTCCTCCTCTTCCTCTTACTTCTTCTTCCTCTTCTTGAGACATTCCACACGATCTAATTTCTATCCAAGCCACCAGGTTTGCTTCTCCCTTTCGTCATCTTCAGCACCAAGTTCCACTCACTCATCAACCCTTGTCTCCACTACTCTCAACTGAATCCTAGGACATCCCATAGCTGTTGCCTGCTGGGCAGCTCCTCTACCCTGCCTGTCTCCATTCTCTGTCCAGCACACAGCCACGCAGGCACTTAACAAGTGTTCAATGTGATCCTTAAGCCTCTTCCACCCCACAGGACCTCAGAGCAAAAAGCCTAATGCAGGAAGCGCCCCTGGAGACACATATTGGCAACTCACTGCCCATGGACTCAGACCCATTAAAATGCAATCTCCACAATATTTTTTTTAAGCAGGACTCTTAAAGCCACATGATGTTAAAACTGTCTCGCCAATAAGCCACATTAACCAGCTCATCAATTTGTTCTCCCACTAGTCCATCCCCTCCCTTGGCAGCAAGACTGGTAGTTAAAGGAGCATAATCAATGCATGTTTATTCATTGGCTCACCACCCAATTTGTGGGTTACCTGCCCTTCTCACAGCAGAGGCCACGTCTGTCTGCGGCCTGCCACTGGGGGGATTGCTTCATTCTGTTTATCGCCTCAGTCAGACAGTGGGCAGGGGGCTCTGGGGATACTCAGAATAGAACTTCTCTTGGCTATGATTAACAGCAAGAATGGCCCTGGAGAGGGGAGGGAAGTTTCTTGTTCACATGGCTATGGGATCAAGAACAGAACCTCTCATGTGCATGAATAATCAAGACTGAGCTGAAAAAACAGAAGTGTTCTTCAGCTGTAGTCTGACCCCTCATCTAACGTGAGCCCATTGAGGCTGGGTGGCCGTGGTAACACCGATGTGGCTTTCGGGAGCTGGTGTCACTCAGTGTTTGAAGGTTGAGGTTGAGTGGGAGCTCTCTGGGTACTGTGAACACAGCTGCCTCTGCTTGGGCTTGCGAGCAAATCGTATCCCTGGCACCCTTGCTCCCACATGCCCTGGTTAGAACCGGGTCAGGCACTCTGTTGGGAGTTTGTGAAGTGTGCCTGATTCCTGGGGGAAAGCAGAAGCTACAGCTGCAGTGTCACTTCTACTTGCGAAGGTTGAGAAAGTCTCCAGGGTCTTGGGCCGGGAACAGAGTCTGTGACGCAGGATTTCGGAAGAGGAGATAAGATCAAAGAGGGGTCAGAGAAGATGAGGCAGGAGTCAACAGGGCATGGAGAGGGATGGCTGTTAGCTTAATGGTTAAGATGCTAGCCAAAATACTCCTGTTCCACATCAATATCCTGGACTTGACTGCTAGCTCTTCTTCTGTCTCCAGCTTCCTGCTCATGTGCAACATGGGAGGCAATAGGAGATGAGTCCCTCACCAGCCACTGGTGAATCTATACTGGGTTCTGGGTTCCTAGCTTTGGCCTGGCTCAGCCTGGCCAGGGTTTGAAGGCTTGTCTGACTGGATGGAACTCTAGAGTAGATCTCTGCCCTGCACCCCAACTCAGGGTCCCCAATCAGGAGGTCTCCTGGGACAGGAGGATCATCAAAAGCAAGGAGGTCAAGTGCTGGCCTGGCCTGTTGGTGGCAACTGAGGGACCAGATTCTTTCCTTCCAGCCATGGTCATAAAGGTGGGAGAATGTTCGGTGCAAAGATCATCAGAACGTGAGAACAGAGGAATGGTTGACAGCATGGGTCTCTAGAACCTGAATGCTCCATCAGCAGCATTATCCCACCCCAGCCACTAGGGCGGCGCCACATTTACCCGGGCGATGGATGCATCCACAGTGGTAAAGAAATGGGACCAGACAGAAGCCTGGGGGCTAAGAGGGAACAGTAGGAACCAGAGCACACTAGAGAAAGCATGTCCAGCACAGGATATGCTGGATAGCATGGGCTCCAGGCCTTTGTTTTGTTTTGTTTTTATCAAAACAATGAAATATTAACTCGGCAAGCAATCCATCATGGTAAAGAAAATCTGCTTTCCAAGTACATTCATTCAGTCCCAAAGACCTGGCTGGTATTATGCACGTGACCAACACAGAGCTGCAGGGGAGCAAGTCAGGCAGACAGTAACACAGAGAAGGGAAACAGATTCTTACCCACCACACCACCTCGCTAGTCACCTTGGGTACGGGCATCGGTTGGGGAGACACACGTGCTCTGAAACTGTCCTAGGCGAGTTGCTCAGAACCTCATGTTCAGAGTCTTCCTCGTGGTGTTACCACTGATTTCTGTTGTCTTTCATTGAGCTGGAATCAGCATTCCAATACACACGCCTCTTTGTGAAACTTCTCTGAACCACAATGATGGTTCTTGGGTGTTGAAAGATTAGTGGGGCTGGGGGGTTCATTTCCTGATAGCCCCAGCTCCCCGCAGAAGGGTGGCTTCCCTGGCCTGGGTCACACCTCACACAGATACACACACAATTTATACTTCATACTTATATTTGTGCCGCAGTGTACATGTGTGCATGCAGGTGGTTGCATGGACAAAGCCGCACACTTGGAGCTGGCTTGTGATGAAATGCTCCCACTAAAGAGGTAAGGTCGACTCAGGAGCCGCCCAGAACTGCCACCAAGCTTGGTGATATGGGTTGGCCTTCCAGTTCCTAACTGGTACAGACATCAGCAACGAGGCAACATGGTGGGGGTTGGGATGGAGCAGAGCCTGCTCCCTGGGGACCAAGGAGAAGAAGGAAGAGGAGGAGGGAGCCTGGATTCTGCGGCTCATCCTGACATTGTGAGCAAGCAGCACTTGGAAAGCTTGAAAATCTCCATTTGAAGTCGCCTGCTGGGTGTCACACTGTCCCAGGCCTAATAAGGCTGGGCGAGAGGGACTCCAGAAAGCTAGCGGGATGCCCCAGCATTTCGATTCCTTGAGTGGTGAATCCAAAGACGGATTTCTGAACAAATTCCCTGACAAGGCCACGTGCCAACCCTGTGGACTGTACGCGGGGAGCGCTATGCATACTTGTTCTTGGGATGGTCATCTGTTGGTGCCCACTCCTGGGAAGAGCTGTGTGTGTATGCCCGAGGGACAGGTCGTTTGCTTTGGACTTCCATGCAGGCAGTGTAGCTCCTGGGATTTGGGAATAAATATTTGATCTTTAAAGATCATTTTGTAAGCTGGCAGCCGGCCGCCCAGCCAGGTTTTTTAGTGTTTGTTTATGGCTTGCTCCATATGATTCAATAAACTCTGCCGGAGACACATGTGCATAATTAAGTTTAAAAGCCAGCCCCAACTTCCCGGCAGGACTTGCTCCTCACATCGCAGTTTATAGTTTATGTACCAAATTCCATTTAGCGCTAACAGGATCTTTCTCCCCCACGCTGGCTGAGTCAGAAGCTGGGAACTGCAGGCGCATCTCTCCGCTGGCTTGTTGATTTTCCCCTGATGTGTGAGTGTTCTCAGATTCTTCCCAATGACACCGCATTCCAGTGCCCGAGTGGAACAACATGAAGGGTGTCGTTTCCCGAGCCCGCCAAATGGGGCCCGTGTGGCACAGACTTGCTAAGCCTTGTTCAGTGTCAATATCACACGAGTGGAAAATGCAAGGGTTGCTGATGACTCCCATGATGCAGTCTGACAGAATGAGGCCTAAGCAAACTAGCAGCTCAGTTCCTAGCTAGTCTGTCTTTCCCTCCCATCTCTCTCCTTCCATCATTCTTACTGTACTCTTCTCCTTCTTTAAAAAAAAAAAAAAAGATTTAATTTTATTTGAAAGGCAGATTTATCGGGAGAGAGAGAAAGAGACAAAGAGAGACATCTTTCATCTGCTGATTCACTTGCCAAATGGCCACAATGGCCAGAGCTGAGCTGATCCAAAGCCAGGGACCAGAGGCTTCTTCTGGGTCTCCCATGCGGGTATAGAAACCCAAGGACTCGGACCACTCCCTGCTGCTTTCCCAGGCCATAAGCAGGGAACTGGATCAGAAGTGAAACAGCCAAATGGAATACCAACACCATAGGTGGAAACTTAGTTTACTATGCCAAGTTACCAGTTCCTGTTCCTCTTTCTTCCATTTTTTTTTCTCTTACAAAACAAGCAGCTTGTCTATGTGCTGTGTAC
Organism: Ochotona curzoniae; assembly: GCF_017591425.1. Classification (NCBI taxonomy): domain Eukaryota; kingdom Metazoa; phylum Chordata; class Mammalia; order Lagomorpha; family Ochotonidae; genus Ochotona; species Ochotona curzoniae. The sequence continues at coordinate 6,200,669 of NW_024465322.1, forward strand.
TCTACCAAATTTATGAAATTCCACTGAAGATTATTTTTTATATCTGTAATATTTCCACATGACTAATTGCATTTAGCGAAAAGCTGACACTAGACAATTTCTTGGGCTCATTCAGTGTTGGATTTATTAAAGCCCCCAAATCATCCATCATCTCAAAATTTGGCAGGCTACGTTTATAAATAAATTAAATTAACCAGTGTGTGCTACGCCGGGTATTCACATGTCGGAGGGCATGCAGACATGAAGTGCATACGCCCGTGGGAAATTGTGAATCTTCCTTCCCAGTGAAGGTGTCTCAGGCTCACAGACTCCAAATGTGCTGCTAACACGTGGTGACTTTTTCAAAATGAAAGGACTCAACTTGTAATTGTGAACTTGACCTGGTGGCCTGAGGCTCTCCCTCTTTTTCACTGCCAATGTAGACCGTATCTCCTTGATAAACACAATGTGATGCAGGCAGAATTAGTCTCAGGGCCCAACGGCACAGGAGCTGACTCTTGGCTCTAGCTGAGCCCTGACCACCACTTCCTATTAGGAACCGAAGGCAAACACTTCTTCACTTTGAATCTAGGTTCCATCAGCTGGAAAGAGACGAGTTGCAGAAAGGTCATTGGAATCTGACAAAGCAAAGACAGTGTCCAACAAGAGTGGTCCCAAGGGGCTGGCACCATGGGGTAGCAGCCTAAGCCTTCAGTGCCTGAATCCTGTAGAAACACCAGTTCAAGTCCTGGCTGTTGCACTTCTGATGCAGCCCTCCCTCAGCTCATGGCCTAGGAAAATAGCAGAAGATGGCCCAAGTCCTTGGGTCCCTGCACCCACGTAGGAGACCCGGAAAAAGCTTGTGGCTCTTGGCTTTGGACCAGCTCATATCTAGTCATTGTGCTCATTTAGGGAGTGATCCAGATGATAGACGATGTTTCTGTGTGTGCATCTCTCCTTCACTTTCAGTAGCTCTGCCTTATAATTAATTAATTGATTAATTAATTAATAGTGGACCAATGTGAATGTGAATGTAGGTAACAGCTGCTAGTTCTTTTACCTGCTACCCCCATGTTTTGTCCCATGGTAATGGGTACTATCATCTTGGTCTCAGAGCTGACTTGATGATGCCAGTGCAGAAATGGGTCATCTTGAGGGACACGCAGGCATGGAGCCCACAATCCGTATCAGAGTACCAGTCTCATTCCCAGTTCTGGCTCCTGACTCCAGGTTTCTTTCCAAGGCAGACCCTGGGAGGCAATGGTGATGGCTTGAGTGATTGGATTCCTGCCACCCCCCATGGGAGACATGACAGGTGCTCCCAGTTCTCGGCTTTAGCCCTGGCTCAGCCACGGGCACAGTATGTATTTCAGGATGAACAAACAGGAGGGTACTCTGATTCTGCTTCAGACTATTGAATAAATATATTTTTAAAGATGTATTTGTTGTTATTTGAAAGACCTGTCCCGAGCTCCATCATCCATACATCATCTTCACCCCAAGTCTTTACCCTTAGTCCAGCAGCTATTGGCCCTTAAAGTAAGACCTCAAGGTTCAGCCACCCACAAGCCCCATTCAAACCATCGCATCCTTCAATATGTGGATGGGAAACTGTGGTCCAGAGAGGAACCAACTTGTCTGAGTGACTTGTAGGACAAAGCTTGACCTGATGATGACAAGTCTGGTCCCTTTGTAGGATACCATCTGGCATTTCTAATCTTTTTTTCTTTCTTTCTATTTCAGGAATTCCAGCATCCTGCCTAGATCTCTTAAGTTGCACTGCTTTATAACACACTCTTATTGAGCAACAGGTGATAAGAAGACAGAAGTCTGCTGGCTCATGCTGGAGGCTATTGATTCCACACATTGATCTGGACTCCGACACGTGGCTCACCAGCTCCAGCCTTACATCTCTATCCTGGAGTTCGAATTGCTTGACTGTTCTCTTAAATCCACATTGTCAGGGCTGCCTGCTTCCGAGCAGGCAGCTATGAGGGCTGGACTTCTAGCACTGCTCAGTGCATTGAGTTTTGAGATGGATTCAGCCAGACTTCCCTCCGTGATTTCCCAGAGGGAGTTGCACAGGCCCTGCATCTCCCCTGCATGGATTCCTCTTCTTTGTCTTCCAGTGATGAAACCTTGCAGTGGCTGCTTCCCAAACAACTGGAGTGCAAAGGAGGAAAGAGGAGCAATGAGTGAAAGCTAGTGGATGCGATGAGACTCCATCAGCGAATGGGAGGCAGAGCTCCCCAAAGTCCAGGTGTGACTTCCTGAGTCCTTGGCTCTGTTATCTTCCACAGCTAAACGGACTCTGCAGCTGGGGTGAAGATGGGCTCTGGACATGGGGAAATGACCCAGATTTACAGGACTCTGCAGCTGGGGTGAAGATGGGCTCTGGTCTTGGGGAAATGACCCAGATTTACAAACAAGTTCAACATGATCACAGGAGGTCCTAGAAAGCAGAAAGAGAGGAGTGGAGAGATCCAGACTGATGTGGTGATGTGATGTGAGAAGGACTGGAACTGCTATTGCCAGCTTTTGAAAAGATTTATTTATCTTTTATTTGAAAGACAGATATACAGAGAAGGAGAGACAGAGAGAAAAGGTATTCCATCTGCTGGTTCACTCCCCAAATGGCCAGTTCAAAGTCGGGAGCCTGGAGCTTCTGACTTTGTGGGTACAGGGGTTCAAAAACTTGGGCCATCCTCTATTGTTTTCCCAGGTCATTAATAGGGAGGTGGATTAGAAGTGGAATGCCCAAGACTTGAAGCAGGTTCCGTACAGGATGCTGGTGCCACAGGTGGAGGTTTAATGTGCTATGCCATGGTACCGGCCCCTCTTGGTATTAAAGTATGAGCAGCTTCTGGAAGCTAGAGTGTCAAAGACACAGGTTGTCCTGTGGCCGCCTGCAGGAGCTCAGTTGGCCCCATGGACAGACTACTGTAGCATGGAAACCAACATTGCCCTCGTGGTCTGCAGAAAGGTGTAATTTCCAGTTGCTAAGAAACACAGGGGCCATGATTTAGCTTTTGTACAAAACTGAACAGGGTCCTGGACTATGCTCTTACTAAGGGAAATCTCCCATTGACCCTGGCATGCTGCATTCTGTGTTTGTCAGGCCTCCTGGTGAGGAAGTCCTTTCTTTGCAAGGCTTCAGTTTCTTCACATGTCTCCTGGTAGAAGCTATACCTGTAGGCATCGAAGGCCTGCTACCAGTTGAGACCAGGAAAGTCACTGAGTTAGATACTGTGCTGAGCTTCCAGTACCAGAAAGAAGCCCATGGGCATGAGTAGCCAGACATGGAAAGGGGCATGGGACACAAGTCCAGTTGTCTGGATTTTGCTCCCTCCATAAATATTCATCTGATGCCAACATTAGGCCTGCCGTGGGCTGAGTACAACTATGAACAAAGGCAGTCCCCCTCCAGCCTTGCTACAGGTCTCTTCCATGTCTCCCTGGTTCCCTGGCTCTGAAGACCCAGATCTCAGTAGAAGCTTACTGAAGAAAACAGAGAATCAGAATTCACCAAACAGCCACTGCAAATGCCAGCCACGGCTACGGTGGTTGTAACCTTGGACCTGACATGGCATTTACAAGTTCCTGAGACAGAAGCTGTTATTCCCCAGAAAGAGAAATCGGTGTTCATGGGAGCTAAATGCCAACATGTCTGGTTTGTCTGCATGATGGCCAAGGCCTGTCTGATGCTGAGCCCTTGGGGTTGCTCTAGCTAATTCTGTGCCAAGTGTTTAAGAAAGTACTACACCATGGGCAAGTCTATGGCACTTAACAGGACACAGACATCTAGCTGGGTTCATGTACAGAGGAGGGTGAGGACTTGGAGACAATCCCAGGAGTCTGGTTCCCATTGCTCTAACAAGGCACCTGGAAGAGCTTCACAGTTGGGCCCACAGTTTGTGCAGATAAAAGGCCATGCCCATGACTGAGTGACCCCTTTGATCCAGCGTCTGGTGAGGATCACATAATGGGTGACGTCCCAGTGGATAAGTGCCCCTGAGGGTCATCCCATAGTTAGATAAGAAGACAGCAGGAGGGGCCTGCCTTGCTTTTCTTACCAATCCCATCTCGTTCCTCTTTCCCAGCACCTTGAAATGGTGAGATCTTGTGAGGAGCTTCATATCCCCTGAAGCACTGTCCAACAGTGCTGCGAGGAAAGAAGGAGGAGCATTTAGCCATCAATATGGAATATCAGCCTTGGGGAGACGGCACCTTGCACGGTAGGTTAAGTCTTTGCTTGTGGTGCCAGTCTCTCATACGGATGTTGGTTCAAGTTCTGGTTGCTCCACCTCCCTCCCAGCTCATGCGTATGGCCTGAGAATCACAGATGATGGTACCCAAGTGGGAGACCATAAGGGAACACCTGGCTTGAGATCAGATCAGCTTTGGCCATTGCAGCCACTTGGGAGTAACCACTGGATGGAAGATCTTTTTGTCTATCTCTCCCTCTCCCTATAAATCTGCCTTTCCAGGAAGAGTAAATAAATCTTTAAAAAACGAAGATGCGACCTCTCAGGCTCGTTCAGCTGCTCCACAAGAAACAAATACAGGAAACTGGGTTTCTGAGCGCCTCATCCAGAACCTTTCCATGGCTGTGGAGCAACTTGATGGCTGTACTTCCGGTGTTTCACCTGTCCTCTGAAGGCTCACCTGACTTATCAAGAGAGGCAGATTCGTGTCAGTACAAGGGGTGTATTCTACACACATCCACTTTCTTCCTCCTGGCCATCATTTGGGGCGGGTTGGAAGCCATGACCACACAAAGCTTGCAGTTCCTCCTGTGGATTCTGCTTCCCCACCTTGCGACTTTGACCTATTCAATGCGGTGAAAGGGATGTGACGGGAACTCAGCACCAAGGCATTGCGGGGCTCATATCACCCTCCTCCACCTCCTGCTGCATAACCCAAGACCACCACTCTCTGAAAAAGTCCGAGTGATCATCCTGATGAGAGACTCAAAGAGGGAGAGAGAGAGACCTTGAGGGGAGGAAGAGCCCCGCAAGCCTCAAATATGTAAGTGAAGCCATCGAGGGTGAGGGCAGTCTACCCTTTAGTTGGCCTGTGTTCTTATTACTCTGGGGACTTGTCTTAATGTAAGCTTTCCTGCAGATGTGGCGTAAGATTCCCCCTTTGCCTCTTTTTTTTTTTTTTTTTTTTTTTTTTTAAGATTTATTTTTATTATTTTTTATTGGAAAGGCGGATATACAGAGAGGAGATACAGAGAGGAAGATCTTCCATCCGATGATTCACTCCCCAAGTGAGCCGCAACGGGTCGATACTATGCCGATCCGAAGCCAGGAGCCTCTTCCGGGTCTCCCACGCAGGTGCAGGTTCCCAAAGCTTTGGGCCATCCTCAACTGCCTTCCCAGGCCACAGGCAGGGAGCTGGAAGGGAAGCGGGGCTGCCGGGATTAGAACCGGCGCCCATATGGGATCCCGGGCGTGCAAGGCGAGGACTTAACCACTTGCGCCACCGCGCCGGGCCCCCCCTTTGCCTCTTACAATCCCCAAGTGCCCATGTTGGCTCTCCCGCTTCTTGGCTTGAGTCTTTGTTTTCTTACGAGTATACTGGGGATAATAAGAATATCTACCTCATGGGGTCATTATGAAAATTTCATTAGATAACATACAGGGAAACTGATTTATAAACCATTGAACACTCTAGGGGGAAAACACATTTAGCATTACTAAAACACCTGGAATCCCTGCCAAGCCCACATGATGAAAATGTATAAGATTTTTGTCATCGACTAACGAACATTACTACTGGAAGAGAAATGAGGAGAGCTCACAGCTGGGTGCTGTTGTGTGTAGAGTCTTAACAGATCAAAACTGCAGGCTTTTCTGCATGCATGGGCACAGCCTAAGACCCTGTGTACGAACTGTCTGTGGTCAGACTGGTAGGTGAGGCTGTGTACCACACAGGTGGGGTAGAGAGAAGCTGCTGAAAGTCAGTAGGAGAGGAAAAAGGAGGCCCTTATGGGCGTAAACAAGTGGATATCAAACAGATGTTTGAAAGGAAAAGAAGGTTGTCACAGCATGCATATGAAGCGATTTGGTGCTTGTTTAATAAAACATTAGAGATCATTTGTTGTTTGAGATCTTCATTTTTTTTCTCTATCTGCAAACGCATTAGTTTATCATGAAAGGGCTTTTCCTTTATTATTATTTTTTTTTTAATCCTCCCACCCCATTTTAAAAAAATCTTTGACCCAAGGATTTCAACACTCTTTCAACTGTTCCTGTAGAGCAGAAGAGAATCAGGGACAGATGCCATCCAACAAGGCTGCTCTAGATAAAGCTGGAACAAGCCCAGGTTTGGATCTCACAGGTCCAGGGAAGGAACGTAACTTGGCCATGTCGACCATGTTCGCATGATCCTGAAGAAAACACTCAACCGGGGAACATCTCTAACCACGGAGCCCCGTAACTCTGAGATATCCAGCTAGGTGTGGACAAGGGCAGGAACACAAGCAGGTGGAACCAGGAGCCAGCTTTGCCAGCCAGTCAGGACCTTGATGCTGTTAGCTTTGCTCTGAGGAGGTGGCAGAGCTCTGTTTAGGATGAGAACGACTAATTTCATACACAGTTTAACTAGGTGGTTCAATCAAACTGTTCTTCCCTATGAAATTTGATGGTGGGAAATGATTACCATATAAAAAAAGGTTTCACTCGGTTTGATTGAGCGATTTCTCTAAAGCATCTATAGCGTCATTTCATGGCTGTAAATGTTCATTTCACCACAGCCAACTGTAATTGGGTTCCAAAGCAGGCAAACGGAGACACGTGCCCGGCATGGGGTAGGGTGCAGGAAAAATGAACTCAGAGGAGGAATGAGGAAAAAGAGAGAAGCAGAGAGTGGATTGCTTACTTGATTGTGCAGATAAAAGTTTAACTTTCTGCTCTGAAAACTCCTGCACTAGGAAACCATAAATTGCAGTCCCGATTCGCTTCCCTGAGTAACAAGAGAGCTGCCAAGACAGGCTCACTGGGTTCCTTGTGCTTATTTATAAAGGAGAAAATGGTGCTTTGGCTCGCATAGGGACTCTGACATCTGCTGTAGCCTTGCTCTTCCCTCATTCGCCTGGAACCTTTGGATCCTCATGGAGAGAGAGACCCTAACTCCTGCAGCCGTGGAACACTCTTGCCTTCTGGTATCCTTGGCACCGGGCACAGTAGGATGGGTCCCAGTAGCTACTCTGCTTGCCTAGACTTCCCTGCCCCACCCTGTCTCCTGGTACCCCGAGGAGATTGGCACTGAGACTGAACCCCTTTAACGTAAAGGCGGGAGGATTCAGCCTTTCGTCTGTCTCTCTTAGCCCATGTCCTTGTTCATCTTGTAAGATGAACCAAGGGACAAGTGGCTGAATTGAGGGAGTGGTACAGATGGCCCTACAAAGTTCCAACCAACTGGACTCAAGACGTCATTTGCTTCTCCAATAAATTAAACTCGATTGGGCACTCTTACTGGAGAGATCTGTTCAGGGGGTTTCCAGGTCCTGTGAGGGAAATTCCAAGTCTAGGGCAGAGGGTACCCGCCATCTGCACATCATTCCCAGACCTACTGAAGCCCACCTGCCCATCCTAAACATCTTTGCCTGACCAAAAACCAAGAACTCCCCTGATCAACCAGGAACTCAGACACCAGCTGAACACGCGCCTCTCAGGCCCAATTTCAGCTTTGCATGGACTTCACCCCTAATTCTGACCTAGACGAAGCAGATTCTTTTAAAAGTCCAAAATGGCAGGGACCTTCAGGGTCAATGTTTGAGTCATTCCTCACAAGAAGGAAGGAAGGAAGGAGATGGATGCTACTTGGCTTTCCCACCAGTTGGTGAGTTGTGGTCCCTTCCCCAGAAGCTGGGATGCCCATCTAGGGATGGGTGCTGGGGCAGACTGGATACTGCTCTTGGAGGTCTGAGCTAGCCTTCCTCCCTGCCGTGTAGGCCCTCAGGAACCCCAGCTTGCTCATTCATGTCTTCCCCTCTGAACAGCTTGAATGGAGTCCACTCCCCCAGCCTACACCACTGGCAGGACTTCCTCTGCCTCCACCACCTCACACATCTGCAAGCCAAGTGCTTTTAAGCCCTTCCCTTCCGCCCCCTTCCTCTCCACACCCTCCTATCTCTACCATCCCTTGTTATTGTTGGAAATGAATCCTCTAAACAAACATTTTGTTTTTAATCTACAGGAGTCCTAATTGAATAGGCTTGCTGCATTGTTATGGAGAAAAAGGGGGTAATTTCCTGTCAGTTATTGAGCTATTTAGCAATTATTTCTTATCATTAGTTTGCAAATTCGAACAGCATCAAATTCTGTTTGCCAAGTTTAGAAAGGCTTCCCTGGCTGGCCTGTTGAGAAGCCGGCCCTGGAGATGCAGGCACCTGTGGCGTTTTCTGATCCCCTCGGCCCCTCCTCTAGGACCCACAGAGGAGTGGGTGCTCAAACCCCAGGTGAGAGCCTGCCTAATGGGGTTTTCTCTGTCTTTGGCACTCTCAGGAGCTAATAATAGAGTGAGCTGCCTCCCAGGAGAGTGACAACACTGCCAGGGAGTTTGTACTCAGTGTATGTACCTGCCACCCCAACTACTGGGTCACCTGGCAGGCTTGTGTCTGCAAGATAGATGGGACAGACAAGCAGTGAGCCTTCTGCTTGGTCGGCTTTCATATCTGCTGCTTATGCTGCCAAGGTTTGTTTCCCAGCATCTTTTTCTAACACTCAATTGCCCATGGCGTTTGTCCCATGTCCAGGAAGGCCGCAGACATGGTCCCTGTTACAAGGTACCTGGACACTGGCTGTGCGGTGCACTGGCTGAGCAGCCAGAAGCAGCTACAACGCTTGCTCTCACAGCCCTGAAGGGCCTAGGACTTCGTGAATAGGGACCATTTGTGAGGAGTGATTTGAATGTCGTCATGGAGATTGAGACTCTGCCGCCCTGGACCCAGTGCCATTTCCTCCTCGTCACAGCTTACGAAATTCGCGCTGGTCCATTCATTCACCAATCAGATGTAACCCGGCATTTCACCTTAGACTCACATCCCTAATCTCTCCCGGCCCCTCCCGCAGACCCCACCTACTGATGGGTTATCCTTAGGCAAACACCTGCAGGCATCAATGCCCTGGGGCCTGCCCTCAATCCCTCCCAGTCCCGCCCCCCACACCTTGTGGGGTCATCTGAATGACAATAAGGGCCCCCAGGTGCCGCTCTGCCTTTCTCTCACTTTCTCCTCGCTCTCTCACCACCTTTGTCCCGATAAAACTCCTCGTTGCGTTTGGTGTTTTGGGCTCACGGTGAAAGAACTTAACTGCGGGAATTAGCTGCGCGTAACAACGTAAGGACTTCAAGAACTTCAAGTGCGTTAAATAACTAACACTATTATCCTAAGCTTGAAATTGTGGCACAGATACTATCAATAGCTTCCTGAACACCCACCTAGGGTGTAAGGTGCTGTTAGCCCGGAAGAGCCGGGGCAGGAGGGAAGCTCCTGGGTGGTGACAAAAGTTCCCGCCTAGAAGAGCCGCCCGAGACTAACCAGTGACTGGATTGTAGGGAATCCATCACGTACACTGCCATGTACATCGTGTGGGTCCCAGAAGAGAGGGAGGAAGGAGCAGGAAGAATATTTCGAGAAGTAATGGGAAGAACTGTCTCCAGTGCTGCATGCCCTATAAACCCCAAGTAGATCGAATGTGAAATGACTCAGGTCTAGGTTCATTAGAATCACGCTCTCAAAAGACAAAGGCGGAATCTTGGAAGCCACAAGAGAGAAGCTACTCATCTCATGTAAGGGAAACTTAGGTAAGATTGTTTTCTGTTTCTTACCAGAAATCTTGGACACTGTATGACACTGGGCTAACAGGATCAAAGTGCTAAACAGCAGACACACACCTTGAGAACAAGGAATTCTACAACTGGGAAAACTGTGCTTCAAAAATGAGGAAGAATTTAGATGGTATCATATTTTTGGTGTGAATGACCAGGCTGAGGGGATACATAATCAGTAGCACATTGCTAAAAGGAGTTCTTTAGGTGAAAAATTTTAAAAAGGCAGACAGTACAAGTAAGTGGCACTACATTATTTTTAAAAAGGTAAAAAGTACAATTATAATAGCTAGAGTTATTATAATGTTGGCTCATAACTCTACTTTATACTCCACAAGATCTGAAAAGATGCAGAGAAGCAATTGCTAATATATATTGCTAAACATGCAATATATAAGGAAACAATTTATGATGTCAATAGGAGGAAGGAATGAGAACAAAACTGGAATAGACGCAGATTTTTATATGCTCTTAAGAATTAAGTTGCTATTACAGTTAAATTAAAATTAGATGGTTGAAATTTTAGGATGTTGAGTGGAATTTGTATGGTAACTACAAAGAAAATATCAATAAAGTATAGACAAGAAGAAGTGAGAAGGGAATCAAAACGTTTCGCTAAAAGAGTAAACAGAAGGCAATATAAAAGAAATAAAATACAAAAATGTGTTCTAGCATGCATAAAACAAAAGGAAGAACGGTGGCAATGTGTCTCTCCTCATCGGTAATTACTCTGCATATAAATGGGTTATATTCTCCAAGCAAAGATAGAGATCGGCTGAATGGATTTTAAAGCATGATCCAACTATCTATTGTCTATAGCACACCTGGTCTTTAAAAACATATATATATATATGTATTCTTTATTGAAATTCAGAATTAGAGAGAAAGAGAATCTTCCAGTCACTGGTTCACTCCAAACTTGGCTGTAACAGTCATAGCTGGACTTATCTGAAATCAGGAAAGAGGAGCTTCCTCTGGGTCTCCCACATGGGTGCAGGAGCCCAAGGGCTTGGGCCATCTATCCTCCACTGCTTTCCCAGACCATTGGCAGGGAGCTAGACCAAAAGTGGAACAGCTGCATCTGGAACTGGTATCCATGTGGGATGCTGGTGCCACTGGTAATGGTTTTACCCACAATGCCATTGTGCTGGCCTCAAAGACATTCTTTTGAGATACAAAGATGCAAGTAGTCCAAAAGGGAAACAGTGAAAGAAGCTATTTTGCATGCAAGCAATAACTGAAAGAGAGCCGGAGGGGGGATCATGTTAACATTAGACACTAAGTGAGGTGGCAGCAGTCTAATCAGACCCATCACATATCCAGAAAAGGTCCAATTAACAAGAACGATATCAAAATCGTGGGCATGGATATATCCAATGAGATGTGGGGAAATGGGACCTCTGCTGCACTGCTGGCTCTTACGCAAGATGGTGTAGCCACTGAGCAGTTTCTCAAATGGTCAACATAGATCTGTCATCTGACCCAGCAATCTGAAAGTGGAGATTTGGACAGACAGTTACAGGTCAATGTTAAAAGCAGCACTACTGACAATAGCTAAAATATGGAAATGACCAAGCTATGAGGACTGGGACATGCATACAATGCATTTTAGTTCTGCTTTAAAGGGAGTGAAGTTGTGATGCATGTTGCAAAATGATGAGACCAGGAAACATCATATGGAACTCACTCTGCGGCATAGCAAGTAAAGTTCTCTTCAAGTGACCCTGGCATCCCATGTGGGTGCCAGTTTGAGTCCCGGCTGTTCCACTTCTGATCCAGTTCCCAGTACATGCTCCTGGGAACGCAGCTGAAGATGGCTCAAGTACTAAGGTCTCTATACCCACATGGGAGACCAGGATATAACTCCTGGCTCCTGGCTTTGATCTGGTCCAGTCCTGGACATTGTGGTCCTTTGGGGGAGTAAACCAGTGAATGGAAAAATCCTCTTTCTCCTCCCCATCTGTTCTCCCCCACCCCTCTGTCTATCTCTTCTTCTCTATATATAATTCTGTTTTTTAAATAAATAAATATTTTTAAAAGAAAAGAAAGATAAGAAAAAAAGACATCATATTTAGCAAAATGAGCCTGACATGAAAGGACACATATTGTAAAATTTCACATACTGGACTGCCAAGAGTGGCCAAATTCATTGACACAGGAGGTAAAACAGAGGTTACCAGGTCTGGGAGCAGGGGGCTTGGGGAGCTTTGTTATTAGTTACCAAGTTTTATTAAAGTAATGAAACATTTGTGGATATAGATATTGGCGATGGTTACACAATGATGTGAGTACAAAGGCATATGAAAAAGTTTATGGAAAATGAAAGATAAGTTTATCTCGGTACAAAACAGTTTGAAATCCCTGAATAGTATTTTTCACAGCACTCATTCTCTGTGAATATTTTTCTGTCTTCTCATCTGTTTAATGGCACCAAATTATTATGCTCACATACTTAGAAGTGATTAAAATGATAAGTAAGATGTTGGGCATATTTTAACACAATAAAACCAGAGTTTCTGGAATAGGAGAGGAAGTTTGCAGTAAAATAGTCCAAGTCCTGAGGCATGAGTTGTGGCGTAGCAGCTTGTTCCAGCCAGCATCCCATATCAGAGGATTGGTTCAAGTCTCAGCTGCTCCTACTTCCAACCCAGCTCCTTATTAATAAGTCTGGAAAAAAGAGGAGTTGGTCTAGATGCTTAAGACTCTGGGAAACCTGGATAGAATTTCTAGTTCCTGCCATTTGCCTGGCTCAGTCCCAGTCATTGTAATCATTTGGATATTGAACCAGCAGCTGGAAGATTCTCTCCTCGCCTGTGTGTGTGTGTGTGTGTGTGTGTGTCCCTCCCTCTGTCGCTCTACCTTTCAACTGAACAAATGTTATAAGAAACAAAATGCAATTGACATTTTGAAATTTGATTGCCACGTACAACCCTTGTCTATAATCTTGATGAACAGTAGGTTTTTTTCTACTTACTATGTGTTGAAGTCTTTACCTAATTGAAGGCTAAGGAGGAGGGAGGGTGGGAACGTGGGCGGGAGGCTGGGTGGAGTGGAAAGTATCACTATATTTCCGAATCTATAGTGTGAGACACATGTAATTTGTTCAGCTTGTGTAAACACGATCATCAAAAAGAAAATGCAAGTCTGTTTGACTACTCCTGTTCAGGCTGTGGCCAGATCTTAGATTTGAATCTCCGTAGCCTGGTTCTGTCCACAACACCTCCATGCACTCTGCAACCTCCCATTAGAGAGGACCCATGCTTTCTAAAGCTATCACCAGGATCTGTAAGCCAAGTTAAAGGCATATACCATGCTAGGATGAATTGATTCACTTCTATATCAAAAATTAATTTGGTCTTGGAGTGGAAAGTCTCGTCCCAGTTCCTGGAAAATCATGAGAAGATAGAAGAATGGCAGGAGATCAACCAGAAAATAGCATGCTATCAGTCTAGCTAAGGGGTGAATAACGTGGTCATTCTTATCTACAGCAATTTCTACAGCAGTAATTATGAAGAATATTAATTATTAAAGGCAATGGCAAGGGGGACAGTTTCTGCAATGAGTTCTGTATAATGCTGATTGAGTTGCAGAGCTGAAGTCCATCTCAGCCAGAAGATGCACCCTTTATCTATGGAGCCATCATTTGTGTTTCACCTACCATCTGTCTGAGAACCTTGGGGAGTACAAAGAGGAAAGGCTTTGTGGGTGTGTGTTTTGAAGATGTACTTATTTTCCTTGAATATCAGAGAGAGAGACAGAGAGAGAGAGATCTCATCAGTGATTCACTTTTTAAATGGCCACAACGTCCAGAGCTGGATCAATCTGAAGTGAGGAGCAAGGAGCTTCCTCCGGGTCTCCCACGTAGGTACAGGGGTCCAAAGACTTGGGCCATCCTCTGTTGATTTTCCAACAGAGCTGGATTGGAAGTGCAGCATCCAGGAGTTGAATTAGCACCTATAGGGGATGCTGAAGCTGCAAATAGAAGTTTAACATACAACTTCATGGTATCAAGCCCCTGGCCAAGATTTAAAAGCGGGATATGCTACACCATGTCACTGGCCCCAAGGGAGTGGAAACTTTTAAACCACACACAGAATTCAGGAAGATTCTACAGAAATAGAGGAAACTGGTGGCTTCCTGAAACAGGCACATGCATTGGCAGGCTGACACAGACAGGGCAGACACTGCCCAAAGAGGAGAGAAGGATATCAAGGCTGCTCAATTATTCATCAGCTGCTCTACAGAGCGAACGCTATCAGGCAATGATCTGCAATTATTAATAAATAATTTAAGCTTTAATAGCTCTGAAATGAAATGCTTAATTGCATCACAACATAATTAATGGAATTAGCTGCAATGTTTTAAATGAGAACTTTTTTCTCTGGTCTTCGCTCATCACATTTTCTTTGCCCTGAGTTATGATAACATAGAGTACAAATAGGGTGATTTAAACTCTAGGCACGCGTGTGTGTTGGAGACGAGCGGGTCACATTTTGGCACAGGGATATGTGTGCGTGTTTTTCTTCTGCGGTTCTTGCTATTGAAAGTCACCAGAAAGTAGACATGACCATTCCAGCACACATGTTTGGGCCTGATCCCCAGGCTCTCATTTGGTAAGTGGAAGGACTGTGGATGTGGCTTGAGGAAAGATGAAGACGACTTACTCTACAAGGTTCCGTTTCTTCATGTGTAGACTACTTCTTGGGGAGCCACTCATTCCAGCAAGCTGCATGGTAAGCAGACCAACCTGGGCCTGAATCCTCACTTTCTTAAAGCCACACACAGATCTGGCCACACACAGTGTGAGTATGTAGACCCGCACCTGCCCACAGATCTGCAGTCAGACACAAAGCTATCCCTGCTCACCTGGCTGCCAGCGAGCGAAGAAATAAAAACTGATTGTTATGGGTCATGAGGATTGTCTGCTTGTTTGTGAAGTTGTACAGCTGCGACAGTGACTGGCACCTGCTGATCTCCCCTGCCTCCCTCAGGCACTCCCAGACACGGACACGCAATTCTTCTCAATTTTAACTTATATTGCCACGCCAAGGCGGTTCCAAGACAAATTCCCCAGCTTTTATTCCAACCAGATGGCTCCCCTCGGGCACTTCAGTGGAGAAATTCTGGAACAATCACGGCACAGCTAACAGTTACCAGAGCTATGGTGCTGATCCATCTTCTGGACTAAGACCACTCAATTTCAGCCAGTGATTTAGAGGGCCCATCAAATATGAATGAACGCGTGCCCTAGTCTTCAGTCGAAAGTGTGTGCCATTGGCTGAGTGCTAGCAACAGCCTTTGCCTGCGGATGCGTCCATCCTGTCTAAGCTGCTCACGGTCCTGCCTTTTGCCTCTTCTTTCTCCGACAGCCTCTGCTGGGTGACATGCTTTGATACCCAGTCTTCATCTAGTCCTGAAACACAAGATAACTTGATCTGAGATTGCTTTCTCGTGGCTGGGGTCTCCATCTACGATCAACGGGGGAGCTGTTGTGAAAGAAGCCGAGACTCCAGGGGCCTGGCAGACCTGGCACAGTCATGTGCACACAAGGGAATAAAGAGCAAAGAGAACAATCAGAGGCCAGAAGACGAGGGGAGGGGACCCTGGCGATGGTCAGTGTGTTGAAGCCAGAGGGGAAATGATCTGACTGAGGCAGAAGTTTCTGGGAAGATCAGGGGACCAAGCTGCAGGCCCAGCTCAGTGGCACAGCATGCTAATCCTCTGCCTGTAGCACTGGCATCCCATATGGGCAACCTGTTAGAGCCCCAGTGGCTCTACTTCCTATCCAACTCCCGGCTTATGGCTTGGGAAAGCAGTGGAAGATGGTTTATGCGCTTGGTCCCCTTGCACCCATGGGAGAGACTTGGAGGAGGCGCCTGGCTCCCAGCTTCAGACAAGCCCAGCTCTGGGCATCATGGTCATTTGGGAAGTGAACCTGTGCATGGGAGAGCTCTGTCTCTTCTTCTGTCTTCGTAAAATCTGCCTTTCAAATAGAAATAATAAAAATAAATATTAAAAAAAACTAAAAGGAAACCACACGGTAGCAGGGACGTTGTTACCCTGCCTTTCTTGTCCACCTGGCCTACGGCCGAGGTGGGTCTCAAGAGGCGCCGCTCTGTCCCGCGTGGTCACAACGATCCTAAACATCTCCAATGCTTTCGGCACGGCTGGGATTATTTTCTCACATTTCCATACGCTTTTATATTTATATTTAGAGCACGGTGCTCCATCATTTTAATTCAAGCTTTTAGTGCTAAAAGGTAAAGGAGGTTATTGGATTTCTCTGCCCTGGGTCCCAGTCAGAAGCGCATTTTCCTTCCCCTTTGCTTCTAAGTCATCAATAAATTATTACGACTGCTATTATTATGAAGAGTGCCACGTGGGCCCAGGAATATGTCTAATGTAACCTGTGTTTTAAACAAGTGGTGCATCATCCCACAGAATGGCTCGACTGTTCTGGTTTGTAAAGAATGAGCCACAGCAGGGTGTATGGGATGTTCCCAGGGTTGTACTGAGAATGGGAGGGGTTTAGGGCTCGCTGTTAGGATACAGTACTTACAGGCACAAGCACAGTGCTCTCTCTAACTCACAGATCAGATCCAGACTGTTTTATTGTTTTCTGGTTTTTGCTATTTATTTTATTTTTTGATGTTTACATAGTTGATCAGGATGAGAAGGATCAAAGGTTAGGGAAAAGTGGGTGTGATCGTTGTTTCCAAATTTTCTGTTTCTTCTTCCTGTTTTGGGGGGAAAGGAGGAGATAAGGGGCACCCATTTGGCACTCAAACTCCCAACCACCACAGTACCTGAAGATGGGGAACAGCCACTTGATATCAACTCAGGGTCCTGATGAGTGCATGGTCTGAGTTTCTGCCTAGATGGTTTTCATACTTCTGAAATGCTGTTGATCTCACCAATCCAAGGATGAGGAAACCTTCTCAATGTCCATTGGTTGACATAGTCCACCTTACAGTCTCCATCTGACCAGATTTTTGCTGACATAGTTTGGCTGGAGTAGTTGTCCAATTTGTTCTGTTCTGCTTCTTCTGCCATGGTACCAAATGTCCTCTGCAGGCCCCAATGGGCTGTCATATCCTCCATGTACATCAAGTCCTGCTGTCCACTGCTCCATGTTTTCCACTGAGGAGGACCACTTCTCACGGGTGTGCCCGAGGACCAGGTCAGGAGACCCAGGACCAGCCACACTCCTCCACCCTTGAGGCCCATGGAGCTGGCATCCACCCAGACTACCATGGCTTGCCTCACCTCAGCATCCACCAGTGGATGCTAAAGCCTGGCTAGGTTCAGCCTGCTCCCAGTTCCAGTTCCAGTTCCTGCTGGTGGGTGAAGCAGCCTAATCTGACCCAGCCAGTCCCCATTCCCGGCCCCGATGTGGACTGGCTGGTGTTGTAGCCTGACCTGGCTGTCCTGTACCCTGTCTTCATTCTTAGATCTGCCAGTGGATGTTATGAATTGGCACAGCCTGGCTCAGCCTTATCCAGCCCCAGAGCTGACTCACATGTATGCTGGCAGGTTCAGTAACCTGGCCTGATCTGGGCTGCTCCTTGCCTTCATTCTTGTGCTCACCTGCAGGGACTGTGCCCTAACAACGGAGCTCCCAAGCTCTTCTATCAGGTCTCTTCCCAGTGACAGATATCACACACGCCGGTAAGTCCTTGGTCTAGGTTGACTTAGTACACGTCTTGCCCTGGCACGAACAGTGTCCTTGCCCAGCAGGTCCATATCTGTTCTGGTTGTTACTCTTAGGAACTACAACCCAGCCATACCTGGTACATGCCCAGACACAATTCTCACATAGTTCAGCAGGATCTGAGACCTAGTCCAGGCTGATCTACATCCACCTGGACTCTCCAGAGTACCAGTGGGTGCTGGAACCTGGCCCAGTCTTGTGCTCCCCACTCCCAGTCCATGGCAAGGGAGACTACAGCCATATCCAGCCCAGACTGCTTCCTCCATTCTGGCTCTTGTATTTACCAGTGGGAACCCCAAGCCAGCTGGGGCATCCTCTTAGGATTTTATATCTGCAGATTGCTTGTTCACTTACCAAATGATCCCAATGGCCGAGGTTGGGCCAGACCAAAGCCAGGAGCCTGAAGCTCCTTCTGGGTATCCCTGTCTATATAGAGCCCACCCTCTTGGGCCATCTTCTATTGTTTTTCCAGGCATATTAGCAGGGGGTTGGATCAGAAGTGGAGAAGCTGGGACTCAGACCAGCAAAGTTGGAGATTCTAGCTTTGTATACAGTGGCTTCACATGTTATGCTTCAAAGCCAACCCCAACCATGGAAGTTTTCTGGGAGTTATTTGGAACTATATTCACCAATGACCTTTCTACTTGCAAATTGTAATATGGAAACATGCCTTCCTTTTCTCTGACCTGAGCTCTCCTCTGTGATATGGAATGATGGAACTGAATGTTAGATTTGTTATAGCATCTACTTACTGAATTTCTGCCTCTTTTCCCACAGCTGCCCTCATGCAGTGTTCGAGCCCATGTATCCATCCTAGTTGAAGTTACTACTGAAATATTTCTCTGCTTTGCCACCTAGTGACTGGACTGAGTCCCTGCATCCATCTTGTATGCACCTGAACACCCATCCTTCCTTCCTAAGTCCAGGTAGGGGTTGAATGTGAATAGAGTACTCAAATTCTGCCCTTTAGGTCTAGTATACTGGCCAGCCTCACACACACCAAACAGAACGAAGCGGGGAAAGAAGAAGAAAATGTTGAATTATTTGCCCTTTCTTGGTCAAGAGCTGCTTGCTTTTGGGAATACCTAATTTTATGTCCTTTGTCAAATCTGTCTGCCCCTGTTGTATTCTCCGTATTTGCGGGGTAACTTGGTTGGAAGGCCTTCTGTTTCACAGTATTATTGTGACTATCAAATGTGACAAGAAACATAAAATAATCTTCACCGTGGTAGTAAAATGAAATTCCAGTTGTGGCTGAATCTTTTTAATAACTTTTTCTTTGTAGGCACTTAAGAAGTGATGACCGACTGAAAATGGACCAGAGCCTGTGGCGGTGATGGGGAGGCAGATTCTGTTCAATACTGGGAGAGTTTCCAGAAACCAAAATTGACCTCAGAAAGCGGGGAGTCTTCTGAACTAATGAATTAGCCCATTGGAGACAGTCAGAAGGAGGCTAAGCACTTATCGGCAGCACAGTTGCAGGCAGCCATCTGTCATGGACTCCTGTTCCACAGCTACGGTTCTTGAATTCAGGAGGGAAAATAAGCTTTTATAACCCACAGACCAAGACTCATGAAACAAGGATCCCGGACAGCCATGTACGATGATTTCCCTTTCCTGTGTACTGGTCTTGAGTTACTCATCTTCCTGAATCATTAACTGCAGCCAAACCTATCTTATCTACACAGTGTCTTCTGTTAGGTTCAAGACGAAAAGGCTCCAAGAAGATGTGGAGATGCCCAGTTATGGTTGGAAAGTTTGGCCAGTTTCAGTAGGAAAGGCAGCACAGTGGAGTTTATAACCAGCTTATAACCCACCCAGGAAGCGGAGAGTGGGCAGAGGGCCCTTTATGTACTGTTTGTTGGGGAGAGTCAAGCAGATGTGCAGAATATCGCATCACCCATGATGAGGTGAGCTTGAATGTGCAGGAGATCCCATTGGAGCTGATGATTTGCAAGATACGTTTCTGTGCCAGGAAAGATGCTGGTAAACACTGGTGTCTTGAAGGTTTCCCCAAGGCCCAGCAGACCCTAACATCTGCCCACTGTGAACTGGACGTGCCGCTGTACCTTTGTTGCTCTCCACCATGCTTCTCTGTTACCTTTAATCCACGCTCTAAACTGAAGACTCATCCAGAGGTTGATCGCCCTGCTGAAGTCTTCTCAAAAATAAATCTGTTGCACTTGGAAACGTGTTCTGGTGTTAACCAAAGATTCATTGGTGAATATAATCCCTATTTTGAGAATATTAAAAAGTAGGACTTGGGAAGAGAGTTACACTTGGGGTTAATAATTTGAGTGTTCCTAAAGACCTATGTGTCGGGGACTTGGTCTCCAGAGTCTTACATTAGTGGTTAATGGAGTAATGCCAATGGTCAATGAATTGAGTGTGGGGGACTCTACACTGCTATTGGTGGGGGGCACTGAGAGGTCTTTGGCTCACTGGGAACATGCAGTAGGAAGGAAGGTAGTTTTGGCTACAAGGTGGTTGTAGAAGCTGACTTCAGCCTGGATTACCTTTTTGCAACTCAGCTTCTCCTGCGATTGAACTTGTGCCACCCTCTGGCATCAGCGGACGCCTCCACCCACGGGCTCATTTGCTCTTGGAGTGTGGCTCTCCAAAATGCTCAGGCAACCTGAGCCTGCTTCCTTCCTGTGCAGCTGCTTCTGAATATCCATCACGTGTAGTAGTGAGACATCGATGAATACAGTGTGATGATGTCAGGGGGGCTCTCCCTTCCTGAGTGGGGTTCCAGGTCTTCCAAACAGAGGTTCTAGAGCACTCCCTCACTGCCTCCCAGCTTAGGTGGACACAGGCAAAGGTGAACTCCTCGAAAAACAGAGCAAGTCTTCTCAAGACATATCACAAGGCTTGCCGATCTCATGAAGATAATGGTGCCAAAACACCATCCTTCGGTGCAATAGCAGCCTGCATGGACCAGGATAAAGACCCCATCGCTTTATGTTTTTGGAGCGTACCTACTGCAGCTGGTGCCATGGCGGTAGTTGGCTAAGCCTCCACCTGCTGTGCTGGGATCCCTTACGGGCACTGGTTCAGGTCCTGGCTGCTCCACATCCCATCCAGCTCCCTGTGTGTGGTGTACAGAAGCAGTGGAGGATGGCTCAAAGCTTTGGGACCTTGCACCCACAGGGAAGACCTGGAAGAAGCTCTAAGTTCCTGGCTTCAGATTGCCACATTACAGCTATCTGGGGAGTGAGTCAGTGAATAGAGAAACTTTCTCTCTGTCTCCACTTCTCTTCATATTATTTTACATATACTATATATAGTATATATAATATATACACTTTAAATTTTCATCTCTGTCACCACCTCGTCATTTTATCTAACATATGCACAGTGTTTTACTATACACTGGACTTAAGACATTTATCTTTTATTATTTCACATTTTGCATTTTATTTTTTTTTAATATTTAAAAAAATGACTTGAAAAGCAAAGTGACAGGAAGGGAGGCATATGTCCTCACGCACACTGAGAGAGATTTAATCTGTTGGTTCAGTATGGATTTGCCAGTATCACAGGTAGCAATTTAATGTGCTGTGCCACAATGCCAGTCCCACGTTTTCTCTTTCTAAGTCTAGTTTTTCACAGCTCCTAAAAAGGAAGAACTCTTCCCTATATTCTTTTTTTTTTTTAAACCATGTATCACAATTTCTCTAATTTAACAGAGCTTTGGGGAGACTCATGGCTATGATAACCCGACAGAGAAGCATATGGCTGTTTGGAAGTGTGTGTGGTTTTATGCAAAAATGACTCCTGGGAATCTCAGTAAGAAAAGAGTGCCACTGTAAGGAATCCACATTTACTAGGCCCCAGCTGTCAGCAAAGTTCAAGTACGTGCTGTGAGATGGGACATTATGCATGGTCATGTCATCTTGGAGAGGAGAATTTGATCAACTCTTTGGACTCTCAAGATTTTGTTTTCCTTCACCCCAATTCCCCCCAATAATGTGAAAGCCTTCACCGAACAATCCAGGCAAACAAATTTGTAGGGAGAGGGTTATGTAGTTTTGAGATTGTTCCTTCCAGGCTGTTACCTTGATTTTCACTGACACTGGCATCTCCAGTTAGATGCGTTTGCCTGGGACGTTTGATGGAAACCTCACTGTGTGAGGGTTGTCAGAGACGGCAGCCGTCACAGAGATGAAAGTGGAAGTCTACTCTACCTGGACACGAATCCGTGTGTCTTCAGAAGGGAACATAACTAGTCCACCCAACTGAGCCAGTTCCAAGACTGAAAAGTTGTCTGAACTCCCTAAGGTTGTGTTTCTAAGCACTACTGTATTGTTGTTGTCGTTGTCATTGTTGAAGCAGAGAGGCAGAAAGACAAAGATTCCTTGTTTTTCACGTCCCCAAATACCCACACCAGCTGGGGTCAAAGCCAGGAGTCCAGAAGCCAATCCAGGTTACTCACATAGGTGACAAAACCCAACCACTTGAACCATCTTGGTTCCCTTCTGGGATCTCCATAAGCAGGGAGCTGAAGTTAGGAACCATAGCTGGGAATTAAACCCAAGAGTTCTGATGTAGGATGTGGGATGCCGGACTTTGACTCATTCTTTTCATTGCTAGGCCAAATGCCTGCCCCTTAGAACTTTGTGTGAATGGCCAACTCGGAAGGATGCAAAAGGAAATGAAGCTTCCCAAATACATACACCAAGCTAGTGCTTCACTCAGTGAGCCCCCACCCTTACTCCCACACTCTCGTTGCTGGGTTCTAGGTCTCTGCCTAGCCCTGGCATTGCTGTCTGCCGCCAGAGCCTCAGTGCCCAGCACCAGATGGAGTTCTTCCTGCCAGCTCCTGATTCTTTCAGAGAGCACCCTGGGTGTCGCTCTATTTCAACCTGCATGTCTCCATGTTATTCCAATTTCCCTACTTGTTTGTCTTACCCACTAGACTGTGAGGTCCTTAAGGACAGTGAGAAGATGTTTTATTCATCCTTGCTGTTCTTAGGATGCCTGGACACAAGTATGGGCTGAATCACATCCCCGAAACTCCATGTTGCAACAGGCTCCTGGAATCTTCTTTTCTTTCTTTCTTTTTGTTTTGTTTTGTTTTCTGCCTCTAAGCTCCAGTGCTGGGATAAGACAGAAGGGATATGGCTTTTACAGAAACAGCCAAGTGCTTGAATCAGCGCCTCTCATCATGGGTGCTGAGTAAATGTTTGCTGACGGGAGAAGGCTAAGTGGGGGTTTCACGGCTTGTCCCTGTCTCATCAACTACTTCTCACAGATCGCATCCTGCAGGAGCTTAATTGATGCTGCCTCTGGCCACAACCTAATTGTTGCTCTGTGGGCAGAAAGCTGCAGGCAGGAAGCTATGGTTTGCCCTGTCCCCTCAGCCCACTGCACAGCACTGGGCAATCAAATGGCTCCTCTGAGTCCCAAGACATCTAATGCCTTAAGCTACTGCAGGAAACGTGATGTGGAGATCCTAAGAGCTACTTCCTGGTCAGCTCACGGAACTAAGCAAAGAGGACAGCACACTTGACAGCCTCACATTTTCCCAGGATTTGGAGTCCTCGAACCAACCTTCTCCTGTGCTCCGTCTTGTTGTAGCTCTTCCAAGGCCTGAAGGTCATTTCCTCCCAGCTGATGTGCCCCATCCATGCTTTCCATCCTAAGCCAGGAACAGGCTGGCCAGTCAGCTGCACCAACTCCTGACAAGTAGCTGAGAAGGTTTTAAGCATGTAACCAGACTCCATTTGGCTTACAGTACCAGACCTGCCCCCACAACATAGCTTCTGTAGTAGTGGGCCTCTTGAATGCCATGACCACCTTTCAATATTTGTAAACCTTTCCCTCATATTTAGAATATTTCCATAGGACACAAGCTTAAAAGCAACAGAGGAAAACAGAGAAACTGGCAAGATGCAGAGGGAGGGAGAGAGGGCAGGAGGGAAGGACATATTCATGTTGTTAAGCTTTTCTTTTCCCCTTGCAGGAAAGCAGTCATCTGGATTTCTTATTACACGAGCCTCTTATTTCCACCCACGAAGATGCTCGATCCTATTCTTTCTGGAGTGGAAAAAAAATGCTGCCCAGCCATCCTCCCTGCTAGTCGGGGATGCACAAATGATAGGGGACTGTCTTAGCCACACAGCAGGTGAGTTCACGGCAGCGGAATGCAATCAGCCCAACGTCAAATCCAGCGAGGAAAACGTGTATTAACAACGCCCCTCTGCTTGTGGAAATTGTAGAGGCTGGGAAGGGAGAATGCATCTGAAAGTGTCATGGCTGATCAAAGAAAACCGTTGGGTGGGAGGTGAGTTATGAGAGCAGGGGGCGTGGTCATCCAGATGACAGGAGGATCAGTGGGACTCAAGGTCCCCAGGGGTCTCTCAGACTGGAGGCGAGGGAGTTGGAGGTGGGGGCCGTTCCTGGGAGCCAGCATGGTGTTTTGCACAGCCCTAGGGAACAAAAGCCAACTCTATTGTCTTCTACTGAGGGATTCAAGTGAATGTCTTACTTTGTACAAGACTCGTGTTTTGGTTCTACAAGGCAGTGATAATCAAGCTATCCTGGTGAGTGTTAGCATGTCAGAGCAATTCTTGGTAAATCTTTGTTTTGTCCTAGAGTTGCATTTTTTTTTTCCTTTCAAAGCTCAGCCTGAATATAGTTGCCTCACTTTCACTCCTGCCCAAAGCACAATTAGAAAGTGGAGTCTGAGTTAAGAAACCCCTGAAAGGTCTCTACTGCCACCATCCCTAGTCACCTAGGTGGAATGGAGAGTCGGATCAGTGACTTTTTTTTATGATTTATTAACTTTTATTGTAAAGGCAGATTTACAGAGAGGAGGAGAGACAGGAGAGAAAGATCAATTCATCTGCTGGTTCATTCCCCAAATGGCTGCTACAGCCAGAGCTGAATTGATCTGAAGCCAGGAGCCAAGAACTTCTTCCAGTCGAGCACAGGGTTCTGAAGCTTTGGCTCATGCTCCACTTCTAGGCCACATGCAGGGAGTAAGATAGGAAGTGGAGTAGCTGGGACATGAACCAGTTCCCGTATGGGATGGCATGCTTTGAGGTGTAAGATCAGCCAGTTGAACCACTGTACCAACCCCATCCGTTCGGTGATTCAGGGGTGGATAATGCCCCAAGGTTCCAAGTCTGGTATGTTCACGTGTGACAGCTCAACTAGTATGAGAACTGGGGGGGCTACCCTGGGGTGGAATGCCTTATTCATGTAGTGTCCCCATCCCCTTTCCCCCTTGGGGAGTTCCCAGGCTCCTTCAAGACCCTATTGCCAACACACCAATGCAGCTATTTCTGTACAAGCATTGGGTAGGGCCAATAGACACTGCTTTTTGTTTGGTGTGCATAACCACCCCTCCCCAGGACCAAGGTAGTAGGTTCTTTCTACTTCATGATGCCTGGATGCCAGCTAAGGGAATATGAACCTGCTGTGTGGGACCTAGCTTCGACACATGTCAGCCATGCAATCTCAAATACATTGAAACACCTTACTCTAAGTCTCATTAGTGAATCTGGGAGTGAAGGCTCTGCATGGTTTCATTGGGAATCTATTCTGGTATCTGTGATATTAGGTGGTTTCATCACTGAGTACACGCCAGGTGATGTGTTCTCACGGGGCCGCCTCCTTGCGTGCACTTGCAGACGCGCGTTGTCAGGGCCGAAGCATCCTTAGGTGGCATGTAATTGAAACTGTGGCTAGCTGAGCCCCCGAGGGTGACTTCAGGGTGCGATGGTGTGAATCACACAAGTGGCAGAGGTGACGGCTGGCTGGCCTGTGATAAAACACTGCGTAAAAGTCATCCATGTATACATTTGAGCATGAGGCTCCTCCAATCAGAGTGCGTGAGTCCAGGCTTCTCAGGAATGTCACATTCCAGATGTTCTTGGCCGCGCTTGCTTTGAACCACAAAGGAGATCCTCATCAAAGCTGAAGTGCCAGAGGAGGGTCAAGCAGATCTTCAATGTCTGCCGTGTCCACCGAGAAGCCCGCTTTGCATCCTGAGCGGACTACGACACCCTCGGGCTCCGTGTCTGCCGCACCTGATGCGTCCCTGATCTGCGAGGCACATTCGAGACAGATTGTACCTCCTGTTTGGCGGCTCCAGACGATGCCCTTGTCTCTTTATTGCTCACAAAGCACAGGTGTTGCCGGATCCCAGGTTGGCTGAGTCCTCCTGTGACACCTGCTGGCCAGACATTTGCCCCAAGCAGAATTTCCCAGCCCATGCACCATCTGGGGATGGAAGGACGCCCTTTCCAGGAAGGAGGGGAGATGATGCTAACAGGTGTTAATCAGTGCAGCTCCACCGCCAGCAGCCTGCGTGAACATTTTATTAGGCAATCATATATTTTCATTAGCGATGGTGATGAAGTGCTTAGGTTTTAATGGGGTGTTTTAATACCTTTTTTTTTTTTTTTGCCACCAGACTTCATTATCATGCCAGCCTATTGCCCGCTAGGGCAGGCTTCTGGCCGCTGTTTGCCTCTCTGTGCAGGGCCTGGAAGACAGTGTCCTCCTCCCAAGCTTCGGGCCTAAGAACGCTTCCCATCTGCTGAAGGAGACAGCAGGGCTGTTCAAGGCCATAAAATCAAAGACAAAGCCAGCTCCTGAGGTTTATGTCTGCACTGTAACCTGACACTGCCCTGAACGCTACAGGGAGGTTAATGGTTCAGGGAGCCATCAGACAGTTTGACAACTGGGTACCACATGTTGAAGGCTTCCGTTGGGATCGTCCTTCCTGTGTGGCAATGAGCTGGTCACACCATGTTTGTCACCCACTGGGCAGAATGGTCATACAACCTCAAAGTTTCCATCTTAATTGGATAAAATGCAACCAGTCGAGTGCCTAGGATGTTGGCTGTAGCTTCTGCTGTTGACCATTGACCCACTGTAACTAGGAGAGGTACTGTGGTATTTCCCTTTGTACCGACTCACAGCTTTCAACCAACCTACCTCCAGCTGTTGCAAGCATTTGGCAAATGAAACAGTAAATGGAGGATCTCTCTGTTTCTAATAAAAAAAAATGAAAACATTTTCAAGAACTAACAAAGGTCTATGAAACTGTGTCAACTTGTCAAGATATTTAGTCATGAAACACATGACGTCATGTTCATTCTTTCTGCTCATGTTCAAGATAAGTGTGTGTGCATGAATCCAGAGACCATTCTGGACTTCTTCCATCAGTTGGATGTAACGTACATGCTCCTAGCTCCTAACACTCTAGCCTTTTGGAAACTCTGTTTTCTGGTAATGGGTTGAGATTCATTCTGTGTGGCACTCAAATGCCAGCCACTGCTACTTCATCAGTGCTGACATCTCTTTCTCTGTGTGGCAGTCAGTGCAGTCACAATCATGGCACGGTGGCCACCGAGGGGCTCATTGTGCAGGCACCTGTAGACCAACATCTGACTTGCTTGTGTAAGTGGCTCATGACCTTCACAGTGTGAATGAATTCCACTGGAAAATGTGATAGTAGAATCCAGCTTTCTGAATACTGTCAGGATAAGTTTCTCAATATTCTACTTCGGAGGGGCCATGTCCTAACCCCAGCTTCCAATCTATCACACTAACCAGGCAATCAAACAGAGCTGGAGCCCCGGGTGCTGGGAATCTGAGGCATCTGGGAATGCCACCTCCTGTGTGTCTTTGAAAGGGAGATTATCAGGTGGAGCTACAGAATGGCTTGACTCTGGAATCAATCCTCTTCCACAGTTAAGGTTTGCTCTCATGACCCATTCCACAGCCCTTGGGTTTTTCATAGAGTGTTACCTACCTTGAGTTCAGCTCAACATTTCCAGATTCACATCTGTGAGTTTAGGATGAATGACAAACACGAATCTTGGAATTGGAGGACAGAACACTCTTGGCAGCTTCTCTCTGTGTCTGCAACAATCCTGAATGCACGCAAGCATGAGCCGCATTGGGCCAAGCTCTGTGCTGAGCACTCCTATTGCAGATCTCATGTCATATTCGTCTTATTTCTGTGTGAGCCCAGGTCATTATTTCGATTTTGGAGACTGAGCTGGAGGTCTAGCAAAATGAAGGCACTCACCCCAGGTCATCATGCAATAGAAAGCAGAGAGGCTGGCATTAATGCCAAGTCCTTCTAGCCTCCAGGCCTGTTTCTTAACCAAAGGGCTGTGCACTGTTTGTTTCTGAATCCCAGGGCAACGGGCTACAACTCCACTTGGCCTGAAGGGACTGGATGAGGGGTGCCCTTGAGCTGCTCTGTGTTTGCTTGACAAGCTGTCTGGCCTTTACCTAATGGGTAGAGGTAGGCACACACAGGAAGATTGCAGAAGTGTGTGGAGGGATGTGATTATGTTCACAGTCCGTGTTTCACACATCAATTTACTGACTGTGATACATAAATTAAGACATTATTTCCAAGTGACAGTCCCTGAGGGTTTATTGGACATCACGGTGGAGGTGTGCAGGTGGTGACAGACTTTTCCAGAGAGGAAGGGAGAGGGGATGGATGATTGGGCTGGACTGTTTTCATGGGGACATGAGGACAGAGCTTAATAAAGAGAGGTCAGAATTGCATTAGGAGGTGGGGTGCAGAGAAATAGTAAGACATGGCTGTTTCCTCAGTGAGCTTAGAAATTAGACAAAAAAAAAATGTGGAATTTGAGCCTATAATACTAGTGCCATTGTGCATTGGGAGTTTTGAGCCCACGCTCAATATATCCATGTTAGTAACTGTGTCCACATGAAAGAGCAGTTAATTCAGCTCAACAAGACCTTTCACGTCTCCTTTTAAACCTTGGGAAAACACATCACGTTAGTGTAGCAGGCATGCAGCAAAATCAACAAAGTGTACATATAAATGGATACATTTTGAAAGAAAAATGGTACCATGTAGCCACAATTCATGTCAATAAACAGTATGCCCTGGAGCCTAGAAGATCCCTGTTAACAGCTAGTGTGGGGACCATTGTTGTGGTGCAGTGAGCTAAGCTGCCGCCCGCCAACCAAAAATCCCATATCAGAGTGCTGGTTCCAACCGGATCCATGCTTTTGCACCTGCGAGGGCAATTGAAGATGGCCCAGATGCTTGGCCCCTGTCACCATACGGAGTTCTCGGCTTTGAGAAGTGAACCAATGATCTCTCCCTCTCCCTATTCCTCTCCCTCACGTCCTTTCACACTGTCCCTAATTACCGTAACCTATTCCTTCGTATTGTCCTACGTTCTGCAGGGTTTTCACCAAATCAAGCCATTCTACTGTCTGCCTCTGGCTGGCTGACAGTGTAAGGCTGCTGTGCCGCTGCCTGGCTGATTCTTTACTTAGTACTAAGCAGTACTGTGTACTGGACATGCCACACTTCGTTCGCCCATTTGGGCGTCTGTAGATATGCAAGCTGCTTGCCCGTTACAAAGAAATCTGCTGTGAGGACTTAGGTGTTGCTGAGCATACAGGCTTTTGTTCCTGTAAGCTAAACACCCAGAAGCTTGCTACATGGGAAGAGCGACAGGTGTATGCCTGCTTGTGTAAGCATGTTGCACACCTTGCGTGCACAGCTCTTAAATGCTGATATTCACTTGCAGCCATCTTGGTGGGTACTCACTGTACCTTCCAGTGGTTTTCATTTTCACATTCCTGATGATGACAATTCTGAGAGACTTTCCCTTTGCCTGTTTTCCATCCATCTGGCTTCTTTGGTTAAATGCTCAGCTATTAAAAATTGAATGGCTTATCTTATTACTGAGTTGAAAGATTTCCTTACATCAACTAGATACAAGTCCTCGCCTGGAAGTGCAATGGAAAACATTTTCATTTTTGCTTTGTTTTTCAGTTCCGGAAAGTCACTGTTGTTGCCATTTGAAGATACAATTGATTTCTACGTAATGAGTTTATTAGTCTGTGTAAGTACTGGATTTGGTCGTTGTAAGCACTACTTGAAGCATTATTTCAAACAGTGTTTCTGCAAATTCTTTGGATTTTTAAGTGTGTTTAATAACTTTGCTAAAACATGACAATCTTACATCTTTTTTTCTGATCTTTTTGTCTTTTTTTCTTATTACACTACTAAAAATTCTCAGAATTACTTTACATAGAAGGGGTAATAGTTGACATCATGTACCCTTGACCCTATTTTTTAAATGTGTTTTAAAAAAATATTTGTTTACTTTATATTGGAGAAGCAGATCAGCTTTACAGAGAGAAGGAGAGAGAAAGATCTTCTGTCCACTGGCTCACTCCCCAAATGGCAGCCACGGCCACAGTTGAGCTGATATAAAGGTAGGAGCTTCCTCTGGGTTGCCCATGTAGGTACAAGGTCCCACGGTTTTGAGCCATCCTCATCTGCCTTCCTAGACCATAAGTAGGGAGCTGGATGGAAAGCAGAGCAGCCAGGGCATGAACTAGTGCCCATATGGGATCCTGGCACTTGCAAGGTGAGGAGTTAGTCATTGAGTCCTTGAACTGGGCCCTGTCTGTTTTACTAAGAGTATGATACTTGCGGTAATATTTGTCGTTTGCCACTTGGGAGAGTCCTTCTTCCAACTTTAGCAGGAGATGTTGGGAAAGACACATTGAACTTCATCAGATACTGCTTCTGGAAGATTAAGATGATGATGTAAATTACAAACCACTATCCCCTCCCTTCTGTGCACACGGGGGCATGTAAGGCAGGGGATTCCACACATTACATCACCCTCCTCCCTTCCTGGGAAGAGACATGTTGAGTCTGTGGACACACTGAGGGGGCGGCCATCATACTCACTGTCTTCACAGTCATCCTTACCAATGATGGGGGCTTTGCCCTGGGATAAATGGTCTCCTCTTGGTGGAGACCAATGCTCAAGCCATGTGTTCATGTACATCAAGTACATTGTCATGAACATTTGCTTCGAGGTAAGGCTCTCTCTCTCTCTATCTCTCTCCATCTCTCTCTCTCTCTCTCCATCTCTCTCTCTCTCTCTCTCTCTCTCTCTCTCTCACACGCACACTCTCTCTCTCTCTCTCTCTCTCTCTCTCTCTCTCTCACACACAGCCCCCAAGGGCATCTCAGACAATACTCACGGGGGACATCTGCCTTGCAATTGGGCTCTTAGCTCCAGCCACAACAGGCACACGGGGAGTTAAACTGGCCAACAGAAGCTGTCTCTTTCTCGGTCTCCCTTTCTCTAATAATTAAATAAATACAATTTGAAAACAAAATAGACAATGAGCCCAACAGAAGCCTGTTGGCTTATTAATGAAGCTGGCAGCAAATCCCTCTAGATGCAAACAGCTTCCATGTTGATGGAAACAGCATTTTTGTAAGAGATTTTTTTTTTCTTGCTTAGGCCACACATGCCTAACAATCCTCCGAGCTGTTCTGCTAAAAATAAACCTCCCTGCCTCGGTAACCACATATGGTATGCGTCTTCCTCGAGGGCCTCCCGGGTGCCAGCTCTTTCATCTGCCTGGGCAACTAACATGCTATAGGTGCAGAATTACAGTCATTTCCATGACTCCCTCCACCTAAGTGGCACATTTTTTTTCAGCTAGGCCAGGTGGACAGCTGTTTCCCTCCCTTTCCTTTTCTTTTGCTCAACACCTTCAGCTGAGACCTGAACAGTCTTTCCTAAGCCAGTTCGATATGTGAGGGTGCTTCTCGCAGGTGCAGAGGGGCTTTGCATGAGCAAGGTGGCACAGGCGTTGCATTGATGCAATGAGTGCCCAGTGAAGGCCCTTTGTGGGCAGCTGTTGTTGGGACACTCTCTACCATGCGGATTAATCAGATGTTCAGGGGCAAAAGATTGGTGCAGCACTGAGTTATAGGACCTCCTAAATGGAGGACAGCAAGGGCAGGAAGATGCAGAGAGGAGGGTGGCCCAGAGCCAGCCTAAGGCACATGTATATCATGAGTGGAATACTGCTTGGGAGGACCACATCAGAATGCCTAGGGTTCAGTCTCAACTGTTCTGATTATGGCTTCCTGACAATGGCTGGTAGCATGATGATTCAGGTTCCTGGTTTCATTTAACCTGCCCTTGTGGGCATTCAACCAGTAAACCAGTAAACCAGTAGATGGAAGGTCTCTCTCTCTCTCTCTCTTTTTCAATGGAAGATTTTCCTCTACTTCCCTGCACTGCTATATCTCCTTTTCTCTATATATCTCTACCTTTGAAGTAAGAATAAATAAATCTTTTTAAAAACCCCATCTCTCCCATAAGCAGCCACCTGAAGCTGGAGGGTGGCAGCCTGAAGGCAGGATTTATCCTGAGGACAAGTGTCAGAGCAGAACAGTAGGTAGGAGACAGAGGCACAATGAGAAGCTGTGTACTAATGAGTGTGTTCATTCTTGAATTGTCGCTGTTATGTGCTGACATGCTACTATGACTCTGCACAGGGCTGGGGGTGGGATGGTGATGGAGAAAGTTCTGTCTGCCCTTGCAAGTGTACAATCTTCCCAGGGAACAGCAACACGCTGGAGATGGGTACCTGGAAGATCTCTGAGCAGGGCACAACAATGGGCTAAGGTGGCACTCCAATGCCAGCAGCCCGTGTCAAGAAAGCTGGTTTGATGCCAGATGACTCCACTTCTGATCCAGCTCCCCTTTAATGGACTTGGATGGTTCAAGTGCTGGGACCCTATCAGCCATCTACACAGAAAACCTGGATGGAGTTCCAGGCTCCTGGCTTCAGTCTGGCCCAATGCCAGCCATTGTAGTCCTTTGATGAACCAGTGATGGTCTGGCTTCTCTGGGGAAGGAGGCAAAGTTGGGATAGAAATGAACTCAAAAGCTGACATTGCAGCCTTCAAGCTGGGGGAAGCCAAGGTGTGATTCAGGACAATACACAGTCACACCTGCTGGCACCTTGTAAGACCACATGTGAGGTGATTACAGATCTGCACCAAATGCCAAGGCCTCGCACAACACAGCAGGGATACCGTGTCCCATGATGCCTCAGACAGCCGTGGGCTGCTAGACTCTACAGAAAAATGGCTGGCATCTCTCTGGCAGACTTGGAGGCAGCCAAATCCCAGCAACTGTCAACGTCCCACCCCCAGACACCCTGGGTATTCTCGCAGCTCACTCTGCTGAGTGCTGGGGCCACTGCAGGCACAGCCTGGGAAGAATGGAGCTAGAAAGCCGACCCGGGAAGTCTTCCAGTGTGTGGTCTCCCAGGCCATGTCCTGCTCATTAATGTATTGTGGCGAGTCATTAATCCAGTGTAAACCGGTAATTAAAAATAAGCTCCTTTTCTTGGAGAAGTGGAGAGGGAGGAGGAGCCAATGGCTATATCGATGGCCACAGACAGGACACATGAAGGCAGTAATACCCTTTCTTTTGTATGCTTTTCTTTCTCTCTTTGAAGATTTATTTTTATTAGAAAGGCAGAGTTACATATAGAGAGGAAGACAGAAAACGTACTTCTGTCTCCTGGCTTGTTCCCCAGGCAGGACTGGGCCAGGCTGAAGCCAGGATCCAGAACCTCCTTGCAGGCCTCCCGTGTGTGTGCAGGGAGCCAAGTACTTGGGCCATCTCTGCTGCTTTCCCAAACAATAAGCGGGAAGCTGGATCAGAGGTAGAACATCGGACTTGAACCCGTGCCCATACGGGATGCCGGTGCTGCTGGCGAGAGCTTGGGCTGATACACCATGGTGCTGAACACTTTCTCTTTACTGAGGAGGAGGCAGATGTCTTTGTGTTCAACAAATCTCCTTCAGATGTGTCAAGGACTTTGTGGCTTTTGGATTCCCATTCCCAGCCTTGGTCTCCCCTGCTTTCCATGCCCTGTCTGAGAGGCTGGCGCTGAGCGAGGGAAACCCCTTGCTTGACAAATGAACTGCGATCCGGCAGCCAGTTTGTTACATCTCTGCTTTGCACGGGCATGTCCCTGAACCCTCACGCCTGGTTCCAAGGCTCACCATGGCCCCCACGGGACTACAAAGAGAATGACTGTGGCCTGGGCACCTTGCTCTGGGAAGGGCACTTGGAGAATCACCAACCAAAGCCTCGTGTGGTTCTTTCGGGCAGATGCTTTGGATACTACCTCTGTCATGTGCCAGCAGCATCACCTGGCTCTAGAGTTCTGAAACTCAGCTTCAGCTATCAGTACTATGGAACCGTCTGAGTCCTTATTCATTTGACAAATATTTGTCGAGCATAAAGACCGTTGCAGATGCTGGATTGCAGCAGTGGGAGAAGCAACTGTTCTCCCCAGGGTGCCGTTAGAGTTTAGCATATGGCATGCAGAGGGTAGATTAATTTATCTCACGAGGTGTGGTAGGATTCAGTCTGGTGACTTGACACATAGTAGAGGCTATGACAACGCTTTGGCTACCAGCGTCTCTCCTTTCAGGACCATTCCTCCAACAGGTCGTACACCAGTGGAATCTCTCGCCACGCTTCTTCTCTTCACTCACTTGTTCCCTCCCTTGCAGATTCTCCTTGCCTCCCCAGAACCTGTGCCCAATTCGACCAAGTACTTAACTGTGGAAAGTCGGTTCAGCCCAGTGCAGGGAATCTTACCTGCAAACAGGGCCTCTAGTGAAAAAGCCTGGAAGACGAGCAGGAATCTATCTGGAACTGTGGGCTTTTGGCCTCGGTGAAAGGCAATGGGGGTTCTGTTCAGATTCTCCCACTTCTATCTGCCAGTCTCAACATGAAGGTGGGCATCGGATACTCCAGGACCCCATCGTGCTCACAGTAATAGGAAACCAGTGTTCTGTTTGACCACTGTGAGGGAGTTGGAATCGCAGGGAGAGTTTGGCCCATGAATGCCCAGGGGCAGTGCAGAGACTTCAAACCCTGGTCGGAGGGCTCCTACTCAAGACCTGCCCTTCTACAGGGATCACTCTCTGTAGAGAAGCCAAAACGCTTCTTGTCCTTTGAGAGCTGGACAGGCAGGGCTGGCTTCCTGGAGGAGGAGGTGAGGCTGAACTAAGCCCTGCTGTATGGCAGGTGCAAGCCCCTCCCTCAGTAAGGAGGTTGGCCATGGCAATAAACCACAAATAATTCCGAGGCTAAAGACCAGCGGCTTAATTACAGCAGGCAGACCTAGCCATCCCTCCTGTGGATGAATGGCTGCCGCAGAGAGAGTGTTCATTGGAATGGCTTAAATAACGGTTGTGTATTTACCGTGGTGGGACAAACTGCCGCCACATCCAATAAGAAGACCTGGCAGGATAGCCAACCGTGCCTGTCCCTTCTGCACAGCTCAGCGGTGTCCAATCCAAGAAGCCCCCACTGTGGTCATTTCCTTCTCCGCCCCTCCTTTGGGGAGCCCTGCCTGATCAGCGCTTTTATTTTATGTAGCCTGATTTATCCGTTCTGTGAAGCTTTCGGTTCAACTTGGAGAATGTTCAAAGTAAAGTTTACCCTGTTACAGACTTAATTGGACCATATTTCAGTCCCAGTGCATCTGTTAGTCGTGGCTCTCTTATCCTGGGTCCATAAACTTTTATTAAGTTATATAT
Source organism: Ochotona curzoniae (assembly GCF_017591425.1). Classification (NCBI taxonomy): domain Eukaryota; kingdom Metazoa; phylum Chordata; class Mammalia; order Lagomorpha; family Ochotonidae; genus Ochotona; species Ochotona curzoniae. The sequence goes on from NW_024465322.1 coordinate 6,235,609, forward strand.
CAGAGAATATACATATATATTCTGCTAACATGTTTGCCATCTTTCCTTCTCCCCCCGCCCCTCATTTTCTGCCTTTGCTTGGTTCCTTCTTAATGCTGTTTTTATTTTCGCTATGTGGGGAGAGAGAAGTTTCTAAGCTCAGGGGTGGGGGCACCAGAAGATGGTACAGAATTTACTCAGTTCCCCATCTTTGTTTAAACCAGAAAGGGTTTGCGTCCCATTAACCTCAACTGAGCACAGCTGAGATGTCAGAGCTGGACTCCAGCTCATTCCCACTAAGCTTGTTGGTGTGTTTGATATGCTAATTCTCAGCTTCCCTCCACCCACCACAACCTCAGGCAGAGGAGGGGGGCGGAGAGAGATAAGAGAAGGTGGTTTTAGTTTGGCAAAGGAAAACAGACTTGAAACTGAAAGCTATTTCCTCAGTCCTGTTTAGTAATGTGAGATATTACGGGGGAGGAGGTTGGGAAGGGGTGGAAATATATCAGGCTGCCTGGAGAGAAGCCCTCCTTCTTCTTTGGGCTTTTCCGTGGATGGTCTGGGTTGAGGGGCTCCGATTGGCTGATCTGGGCCTGACATCACAATGCAAAGTTTGCAGCTTGCTGAACTGCTTCCTCATCAGCCCGTTGACTCTCTCCACCTTGAAGAGTCAAGTGGGAGAGTGTAAGGGATGAAGATTTGTTCCAAACTGGAAAGTCCACGGAATCCCGGGATTCTCTCCCCGCTGACCCCAACACTGACCTGAGGGTAATATCGTTACCTTGGTTCCACGCATGGAAGGAAAGCTGCCTGTTTCCCACTGCATTAGGCAAAACTCACTCAGGTTAACTCGACATTGGTGTTTGCGGAATTTTGAAAGCTCATCAGAATTCCCAAGGACAAAGGCAAGTCCTTCCTTGCAGGACCCCAACCTTCACAGATCCTTGTCTGAGGCCACTAATTGGGTCCACTGTTCAACTCCAAGCCTTGGGAGGAGAGAGTGAATTACTAATAGAGATGGGGGTCCTCCTGTGCATTTACCGACGACACAGCCTTTCTACTGCATGGCTACTGCTCATCCTCCCTCACCTGTTTCTCTCTTTCTCTCTTTCTTTCTTTCTTTCTTTCTTTCTTTCTTTCTTTCTTTCTTTCTTTCTTTCTTTCTTTCTTTCTTTCTTTCTTTCTTTCTTTCTTCCTTCCTTCCTTCCTTCCTTTCTTTCTTTCAGATTTATTTATTTTTATTGGAAAGGAAGATTTACAGAGTGAAGCAGAGTCAGAGAGAAAGATTTTCCATCTGCTGGTTTACTCCAGCAATGGCTGCAGCTGAGCAGAACTGAAGTCAGGAGCCAAAAACCTCCTCTGGATTTCCCACACGGGTGCAGGGTCTCAAGGTTTTGGGCCGTCCTCCACTGCTTTCATAGGCCACAGCAGGGAGCTGGATGGGAAGTGAAGCAGCCAGGACGTGAACTGGAACCCATGTAGGATGCTTGTGCTTGGAGGTGGAAGATTACCCAGTTGAGCCAACACACACCTTTGTGCTTCTACCCACCTGTACTTTAAGGAGTGTTGCACACTATCTGTTGGAACCAGCCACTCCCATTCAGAGCGATCCTTGTTGCTAGCCCTAGTATGTGATTGTTGGAGATTCTTTATTTAAATTTTGTAATGGGAGCCAATGTTACAATGCAGGGTGTCGAGCTGCTGCTTGGACACAGGTCATATGCTCACTGCTCCACTTGCCATCTAAGTCGGAGCAAATGCATCTGTGAAGCAGTGAAGGTTGACCGACGTCTTCGTACCCCTGACACCCAAGATGTGGAGACCAGATGGTGTTCCTGGTTTCTGGCTTCAGCAAGACCTTGACAGTCCTTTGGGGAGTGAACCGGCAGCAGAAGAACATGCTTACTCTCTTTGTCTCTCCTTCTCTTCTTGTAACTTTGCCTTTCAAATAAATATGCCATTCTTTAAAAAATTGTAGTGGAAAAGAGAGCCAACTATGCAACCAAGAATACCTGGGATTCTGACCCCACCACCAGCACTGAGATCTTAGACAAGCTATGTAACCTCTCCAAGCCTATATGAAGCACTCATAATTCAATTATCCTGTTGGCAAGTCCAAGATGGAGCCATAGCATATGCAAAGCATTTGGTGTAGAGTCTGGCTCATAATAATATTGAATTAGTAGTATTGTTATCCCATTCCGATGATCATTTGCATATTATTTTATTACAAGGGTGTGTCATTGTTATCTTACTATTATGATGATTTCACATGTGAAGAAACTGGTTCAAGAGGATCAATCATCCAGTGTCAATATCTACATGTTTTTGTTTAATGCAAAACACCTTAGGGAGGTGATGGGGACAGAAGATGGGGATAGACTTCCAGGAATTCTGGTGTGTGTGTGTGTGTGTGTGTGTGTGTGTGTGTGTGCGCGTCCTGCATGCCCTGGGGTGTGACTGAAGTGAAGGAACAGGAAGACACAGGGACAGGATCATCCATCACCTGTAACAAAGTGCTCTCAGCCCAGTGTACCCACAGACAGCCCTTCAGAGCACACAGGAGAGGCTTTGTTGCAAACCAGGAATGCCATCGGAACAGCTGTGCACTCACAGATGGGTCTTGATCAAGGAGTGCGTGTTTAACCAGGCAGGGAAACAAAGAAAGAGTGCCAAGAGCAGAATAATGAGACAATGCTAGCTACAGAGGTCTGGGAGAAAGGATAAGGGTGGGACGTGTTGGAGTTTCAATGTCATGAGAATATTGGGTACGCAGGTTGAAGAGGCTAGAAAGTGAGGTTGAAAGCCTAGGGTATTGATTATTTGTTCCTGTATCAATAATGACCCTACAGCTTAGCTTGAAGAAGAAAACATCACTGACACCCCAGTCTTTACAGTTGGGAATCCAGATCCACTTTGGTCATTTCTCTGGCTCCAGGACATGGGAGACTCACATGGCCAGGGGTTGCAGTCATCTCAAGGCAGAGCTGGGGAATGGTCCATTTCCAAGCTTACCTGTGTGGCTATTGACAGGATTCAGTTTCTCCCCAGTGGCTAATAGAGATGTCCCTTAGCCCCTTACCATGCTGACCTCTCTAAAGGGAAGCTGTTCCCATCAGCAGGGACAAACAAGAGGTCAAGAAGTGAGGGAGCCTTCAGTACGTGTCCTACCCACCCCGCCAGCCCCAATGCACATGTGCCTGTGGGTACATACACACACGTGCATTCCACACCTCCCGGCTCCTCTCGGGACCAGCACAATGCAGGCAGCTTGGAGGAATGAAGGACAATAGGATCCAATTTCTTCCTGTTTCAGAATCTGCTCTGGCAGCAACCGGTGATGATTCAAACACTTAAATCCTGACCCACTTAGGTGGGAAACTTCGATTGAATTCTGGGTTTCTGGTTTGGGCCTGGCCCTGTTCCAGCTGTGGAGTGAAATGGCGCATGGGAGATCTCTACTTATGCTTCTGAAAATAAGCTAAAAGAACATTAAATGCATACATAAAAATAAATGAAATTAATATTTTATTTTATTTTTTTAAAGATTTATTTTTATTATTTTTTATTGGAAAGGCAGATATACAGAGAGGAGAGACAGAGAAGAAGATCTTCTGTCCGATGATTCACTCCCCAAGTGAGCGCAACGGCCGATGCTATGCCGATCCGAAGCCAGGAGCCTCTTCGGGGTCTCCCACGAAAGTGCAGGGTCCCAAAGCTTTGGGCCGTCCTCGACTGCTTTCCTGGGCCACAGGCAGGGAGCTGGAAAGGAAGCGGGGCTGCTGGGATAGAACCGGAGCCCATATGGGATCCCGGGCAAGCAAGGCGAGGACCTTAACCACTTGCGCCACCGCGCCGGGCCCAAAATAAAAAAAGACTTATTTATTTTGAAAGAGAGAGAGAGAAAGGTCTTCCACTTGCTGGTTCACTCTCTCAGTGGCCACATGGGCCAGGCCCAGAGCAGGAGCCAGGGGCTTCATCAGGCTCCTCCACATGAGTGGCCAGGGCTCAGACACTTGGGCTGTCTTCTGTTGCTTTTCCCAGGCATGTTAGCAAAGAGCCAGATCAGAAGTGGAGCAAGCCAGGACTCGAGCTGGCACCCAAATGCGACACCACTGTCAAGGTGGTAGCCTCACCCATTATACCACAATTTTAGCCCTCAAACATACATTTTTTTAAATGAAAGAAAAAAAATAGTGTTAAGCTACCACTGCACAAATCGCTGATTAATACATAAGAATTTCAAACAGTTTGCAAAACACTGTGTGGGAAACTTTATTCTGAAATCTAAATAAAAATGCGTTAGTCTCATGACCCAAATTTACATGCCGGAGGGCTCTCCAGCAATATTTTCTGCTACTTAAAACATTTGAACTGTGTGTGTGTGTGTGCGCGTGCATTCACACTTCCCTCAGGTTGAAGTAGGACGAAGCATTTAAAACAAAATAAAAAAAAAAAGTGAGAATTGAATTTATGTGGAATTGCTGAACTAACAGTCTCCAGTGAACCTCTGAACTGTGGACAGTTCAACGTGAAAACCTGTCTGCGAAGGCTTGGGAAGGGAGCAGAGTGGGCTGCCCCACTGGGTTAACTCTCAGTGGGGCCTCTTTCAGGACAGCCAGACATCATAGACAGGGAGTGACCAGAGGGTACGAAACGCACACAACCTATTCCCTCAGCACGTAAGGAGGGCCTGATACCTCTTGGTCCATCTTGACCGTGTCACTTCTTGGATAACCGTCGGTGGGACCCCTGTCTGACCTGACCCAGTCATTAACTCAGGCTGAGACCCCTACACACGGACACACGACTTCACATCTCTCCTTGTCTTCTGAAGTTATCTTTTAATGTACCATCATATTCTTTGAAAGCATTTAAAATTGGAAAGCTTCAGCACAGGGAAAGTATGTTACTTACTTGTTTGTTTGTTTGTTTGTAAGTGGGAGAGAGAGAAAGAAAGACCCCATGTGCTGATTCACTCCTGGGAGATTGCTACTCGGGTGACCAGAAACATCACTCCCAGCTTGCCTCCCCGGGTGCACATTAGCAGGAAGCTGGATTTGGATGTGTAAGCACTTCTAACCTCTAGGGACACTGATATGGTATGGGGGTGTCGGTAGGCCAAATGTTCACCCCCATTTTTGTTATGTCTGCAAGCTTTTTGTAATGTGTACTTACGTTCATCTACTTGAAAAGAGAGAGAGACAGTGACCTTCCATCTGTTGGCTCACTCCTCAAATGGCTCCAACAGCCAAGGTTAGGCCAGGCTCTGGCCCAGAGTTGAGAACTCCTTCCAGATTTCTCACACGGTGGCAGGGAACCAAGTCCTTGGGCCGTTTTCCACTGCCCTTCCTAGTGCGTTAGCAGTGAGCTGAATGAGGAGAGCATCCTAGAATATGATTGGTGCTCCAACACGGAAGTCATTGGCCAGAAACTCTGTACTTTGGGGAAGCACAAACGGAATCTATGGGTTTGGCCTCTCGCTGCAGCTCCCAACTTTGTTGAAATCAATCTTGGAAGAACAGAACCACAAAACCGGTAACTAAGAGTGATACTAGCTCATCCATTCACTTACCTCCAGGCGAGAAGTGTAACCCATTCATCCTGGAGAGAAGAATGTTCCCATTTTTAACGATCATTACTACATTGTGGGTTGGAGAATGTTCTTTGGACAGACTGGGAATTTGTCAAAGTGGGATATTAAGCAGAGGGATGAAGTAGAGTCCACAGTCTCAAATATTTAGTCAATTCCATTAGCATTAATGCCTTACAGATTCTGAAAAGGGAAGAAATGAACCTGATTAACTTCCACATTTCTCGGAGCTGTGTGCGCACCCTCCAGTGCATCCAGCTCTCACTGCCCAGTTGTCCTGACGTCTCATGCTCTGTAGAACCATTTCTACAAAAATGAAACCCGAACTCATCTTTTGGGAATTGCTACCTGGCATGTTCCAAAAACACCTTTTGGCAGCTGTATGATCCTTGAGTTTGAACCCATAGGTTTTTCCCTCTGTAATTGGGAAAAACTTCAAGTGTCATTTGTTTCTTTCCTTTATAAACAAGGGGTTCAACTTTCCCAAACCTTGCTTCATCACCAGAAGCCTTTCAGGGTCATTTTTATTCCCATGTCCACTTAAGATCTGTGGACTTGGAATTGTGGTGTAGCAAGTTAATTTTCAGCCTGCAGCAATGGCATCCCACATGAGTGCTGGTTTGAGTCCCAGCTATTCCACTTTCATTCCAGCTCTCTGCTTATGGCCCGGGGAAAGCAGCAGAGGATGGCTCAGGTCCTTGAGCCCCTGCGCTCATCAGGGAGACCTGAAAGAAGCTTCTGGCTCCTGGCTTCACACTGGCCTAACTTCAGCCATTGTGGTCATTTGGGGGGATGAGTGAGCAAATGGAACAGTGTGTGTGTGTGTGTGTGTGAGAGAGAGAGTCCTCTGCAACTCTGGCTTTCCAATAAAAATCAATAAATCTCAAAAAAAAAAAAAAGAGTTTAGTGCACTCAGAAAAGCCCCTCTAATCGAAACAAACCAAGTGCATTTAGGAAGCAGGGCACCTGATGACACCCACTGGGGTGGAGTTTCCCTCCTGGATTTGCAAGGGAAGACACCACCCAGCATGTCCTTCTCGCTCAGGATTCCCTTTCGCTCAGCGAGAGCTTCCCGCGCGTTATTTTATGGAAGTGATCTCCTTCCCTGGAGGTCAAGGGAAATTTATACAAGGTAATCAGTCTCCGACCTCTCTCCAAAGTCCTCCAGTGCCGCTCTGCAGTCCCCTGACTCCGGCCATCCCACCGGTCACGGAACAGGCCTGTTTCCACCCCAGAGTCTTTGCACGGACTGCAACCCCTGGCTTGTTTTCTCTCTCCTTCGTGTCTTTGCTCAATCTCCCTCTCAGATCTTACCCTGACCCCATCAGTTGCAACATTCCCTCCCTCTGCTCACTTTTTGCTTTCTCTCCAAAGCTTGTATCGCCTTCTTCCAGCCCTTAGAATTGTCCACTATTTCTCTGCCTCTCCTTCCTGAAAGCAATGACATCTATCCAGCTTCCACCCAGGAAATGCCCCAAGGATGGCTGCATTTTAGATAACCAGATGCAACTAGCACTATGCGAGAGCTTGGAGAGGGTGAGCCGAACCTTCAGCTGGGCTCCTTATAGCCAGCTACCTGGTCCATCTATGCACCTGTAGGGTTGGACACACTTAGTGATGGGAGCCGCTGAGTTGTGGTAAATACTTCAACAAGCTTAATGTATTCTATCATCTGTGATGAGACAATAATAAAAAAAAAACCCTCAAGTGCCACACAGCTTCGATTTTGGTTGAAATTGTCTCAGCTCCGTGTCTTAATTCTTGATTATATAAGTCTGATCAGAATCTCTGGCTACCAGTTAGAAAAGCCTTTGATTTTTAAGACTCAGGGAAACGAATTAATTATCATGTAATACATGCAGATTAGCAAGCACTGTTGAAAGCGTGGACTCCGTGGTTGGGGGCGGGGAGCTGGCTGAGCATGAGCCATTGATCTCCAGCCTTTCTGTGCCAGAGGAAGATTTTTTTTTTGAGGCTCTGGGAGACAGAGTGACTTTCCCAAGGTTATGTCAGAGGAAGAAGGAAGATGAGAACCCAGGCTTCGATTCCCAGCCCATGCGCCATTGGAGGCACACTCCTGTACCAAAGAGAAGCAGGCGTGCTGTAACATTTGCATAATATATTACACCAGAGGCAGAGTCCCCGCCGAGAGCCGCAGCAAGAAAATAATCATTATTTAATCAAGAGGCGGCTTACACTTTCACTGTGAAGGTTAGGTTAAGATTTGCCAGCTTAATGAAGGGTGCCGCCTCCACGTGAGAGTGTTTACTGAGCCATGCTCCCTGGAGTGAAAATCAAACAAACCTGTGACATCCAGGGTATGTTTTCCTGTCCTGAAAATCATTGCGTAACTTTATGGACTGCCAAACCTTTTCCTGAAAGCCCATCCTCAGGGCAAACTGTGACCAGAGGCGACCCAGACACAGGGATCGTGGCTGCCACCTCCACTCTCTCTCACTGGTTTGACTTGATTCTGTGCAGTGCATCTTTCCAGATGTATTCATTTTATTTGTAAAGCAGAAGGACAGAACTAGAGGGGGATCTTTTTTAAAGATTCATTTTTGTTTTTTATTGGAAAGGCAGATTTACAGAGAAGGAGAGATAGGAAGATCGCCCATCTACTGGTTCGTACTCCCCAAAGAGCGACAATATCCGGAGCTGAGCTGATCTAAGCCAGGAACCACTTCCGGGTCTCCCACGTGGGCGCAGGGTCCCAAGGCCTTTGGGCCATCTCCACTGCTTTCCCAGTCAGCAAGCAGGCAGCTGGATGGGAAGTGGAGCCGCCAGGACTTGAACCAGATGCTTGAGTCACAGGTTGCTCCATCACAACACAGGCCACTGACATTAGTTGCAGTCTCCCAAGCCAGATGATTATGTCTGTACCTCCATGCACAACCCAGAAACCTGGAAATTGGAAAACAGTATGCTGTGCATGGCACAGTTCATTCCTTAGAGGAAGCCCTGTAGGCTTGGAGAAGCAAACACTGTAATCTCTGTTTTACAGACGGAAGTTGAAATGATCCAGGGACTCAAAGTACCGCCCCAAGGTCTCCCACCTCCTTCTAATGAAGGGCAATCATACAACTGAGGTAGACAGCGTGGCTGCTCTTGCATGACACTTCTGCCTCCTGAGGAGAGCCCTTCAGTACCCAGCGGAGGGGCGTGGAGTGGCACAGCACAACACACGACTTCTCAGAGACTCAAGCCCAGAGCTGGAGACAGTTGCCAATTGCCTCAGACCATAGAAAATTCATCCTGGTAGAGGATATAATGCAGGTACAGCATGCTCCTTGGAATGCAGCCCATATTGCAAAGGGCAGCTCTGAAGTTGAACACCGAGAATGTGAAAACAGGAGCCTGCCCTCTTGCTGTCGCCGTTAGTCCAGGGTGTCCTTTATGCAAAGGAACTGACTGATTTAAAGGCGCCATCCAGCTGGCCTCACAAGGCTCTCAGCCCTGGACTCAAGGAGTCATTTGCTTCGTACGTAGAATCTCAATGTGGAGAATTCCAGGTCCAGGCAGGATATAATGTAACCCCCACTACACACACCAACAGGCACCCATCTGGTCTTCAAGAATTCCTTAAACAGCATGGCATCCCTACCCAGTCAAAAGGAGGGTCACAAACTGTCAGTCAACCAGGTACTTGACAACAGGTTGATCATGTACCTCTTAGCCCCAGTTTCCGTCTATAAGAATATCACCCCAAGTTCCTTCAGGATCCCAGGAATTAAACACTAGCTGCCTGGTTCCTCGCTCTGCACTTCGCAGTGAGGACCTACTTCCTTCCACCACCCCAATGTCAGGGATTATCCTTCTGTGTGTCGGATAAGCAGACCCAGTGTAGGGGTTCTACAGCAATGTCTCCAGCTGTAGTTTGGGGTATTGCTTGGCAGCAGCTCCTGACTGTTGTGCTAGTTATCCCACCCCAACCACGTGGCAGCCCATCCCTAACCAGGAAGGGACCGCCGCTCCAGCTGTGCTCCCCAACCCGATCATAGAGAGAGCTGTGGCAGAGTCAGCCGTGGTCTGACCCACATGCTGTTTGTTCCCTTGCAATGTATTGAACAGATCTTACCTTGTTCTGCACGTACTCTGGAGAGCGCTCAGCACCTGCCACGCTGTCCTCAACCACGTAGGGCATAATCTAACACGATAAAGCTCCCGGGCTGCCCAGTCGTTAAAATCCCTAAATCAGCACTTGTTGTCTTGGGGGATTCATAAAATACACACAAATGTGGCCCAAACACACTCCACGCCACCCTCCCATCACAGGTCTCCAGTTCGTTTTTCCTGCAAACAGGATCCACACACAGACGACTCCAGACTGAAAATTCCCCAGTTCATATTAGCATCGCTTTGGGAAGGTCACTGTGCAGTCAAAATATTGGCAAGTCATGTTGGCATTCTTAGCAACATAGTAAGGCATCTGGGAAGACAATGACAGCTGGGTCCCTTCAGTGACCTCTGACCTCTGCCCTCATAAAACTTAGCCTGGCCCCATTGAGGAGCAAGTAGTGTTCTTCTTCTTTAAGATTTATTAATTTTACTTGAAAGAGTTACAACCACCAGAGCTGAGCTGATCAGAAGCCAGAGGCTTCTTTTGGGTCTCCCATGTGGGTGCAGGGATCCAAGCACTTTGGCCATCTTCCGCTGCTTTGCTAGATGTCTTAGCAAGGAGCAGGATGGGAAGTGGAGCAGCCAGGACTTGAGCTGGCACTCATATGGGATGCTGGCATTACAGAGGAAAATTAGTCACTATGCCACCCATGTAGGCCCCATCATCTGTTCTTTACACACCTTTCCACCCTCCCTGATACCCCCAGCCATCCAGCTGCCCTCTGGGCTCATTTCCTGATGGTGCCAGGAAAGGCCTTTCCCACCAGGCCTCCTGGAGCACTCAGTTCTCATCTGATGTGCACGCTTCCAGCCCAAGAGAGCTCCCTTCTGCTCCAGGCACCTGGGGATAGGCTCTCTCTCTCTCTCTCTGGGTTTCACTGTTGCTCTCGCCTCTCTGAAGTCCTTTAGCCAGACAAGCAATTACAAGTGTTCTCTGCACACTCGGTTCCGTGTTGGTACAACAGCGGGTAGATGCACGGCCGGTGGTGGCTTGATAAAGGGGCTGGCATTTCAGCTGATTGCCATTGGAGATAAGTGACAGCTCTGAAGGCTTGCACTTTTGTTCCACTTCTGAAGGCGCGGGGCCACGGGGAGGACGTTGGCTCTTCTTCCTGATTCCGTTGCAGGAGAATTTGTAGAGCGAGCAGTCCCTTTGGAGGAGGACCATGCCTCTCCGGAGATCCTCATTTAAGATGTGGCTATCAGGTGTGTGTGCTGCAGCTGACGCCTCTGATACAGAGCCTCTCACATGATTCTCCCGAGTGGGACCTGCTGGTGCAGGCTCGCTGCTTTGCTTGCGGGGAGGGAGGCTCTCAAGCTGTCCTTGAGAATGGCTCTGCTTGTCCTCTCTGCCTTCTCTCTCTCTCTCTCTCTCTCTCTCTCCCCCTATCCCTTCTCCACCCCATCTCCACTTCATCCTCTCTCTTCTCCTCTCCTTTTAGGAAACAGCCAGGCCTGGGAGAGGCTATGAAGGTCCTGGCTGGCGAGTGTTGTCTTTGCAGAGTCAGGAGGTGCTATGGCACAAGGTGGATCACTGTCTCCATAGGAAGCACTACATGGGAAGAGGGAGGTAGAGGTGCAGGTGGCTGAGGGTGTCGAGGATGACAAGGAGGAACCTAGAGAGCAGATACCTGAATGGAGGAGCTAGAAAACAGAAGATGCTGGCAACCACTGCCTCCCGTCGGTGCCATATGGAGGAGAGATTCATTAGTCACAGATTGAGCATTCTCTAGCCAGCTTCCACTGTGCAGACACAAGGGCACCCAGGAGAGGACCCTTCCATCTCTTAAAGAGGCCGCCAGGCCGGCACCTCCTGTCTGCCTAAGAAGCGGCGGGAGGCAGGTGATGACCGCTGGCGTGAGGCTCAGAATGAGGAAGAGCATCTTTATAAACACATTACACCTCTCAGGGAGTCGGGAGAAATTCAATTAGATTGGAATGAGAAAGGTAGCTTGAATATCAATTAATTGTCTAATTGGAGATAATGGACACCTGGGGGCACCCTGCCCGGTTCATTCCCCACCCAAATCCACAGATTTTTGGGTTTGTGTGTGTGTGTGCATGTGCGTTTTTCACTTGGATCTGAGATGCAATTGAATTACACCGTTCCTATTAGATTGGACGCTGATTGCATTTGGCGCTTGGAGTTAATTACATAGTTAATTACACAGCCAATAACTCCCCTTGCCTAATAGCCCTGCAGGCTCCACACTGGCGATGGGGTTCTTGCAATGGGCATTCTGGGAGCCCAAGGAGGAGGCAGGCCTGCGGGAGGGCACAAGTGAATACTAATAGGGAATTATTCTAATAGTCCCTTGTTCTGGAGGAGCAGTAAATTATTCTAATAACATTTACCATTGTATTCATTCATTATCTAAGGGTAATTAGGGATGAAGGCTTCGGGAGGCCTCCCCTGGGGGACTGCTTCTCCAAGGCACTTTCCCCTTCTTCTGTCTCTGAGTATGCCCGGTTTCACCCTAGAAGGGGAAGCTGAACTACGAGGTGACTTTTGGTTTGCCTGTTTTAGTAGCTGGGTGGAATGGCATCCAATAACTTGCCAGGGATGCAAAGCGGGCGGAGATGGTGCAAACCCTGCCATCTGGTTGCTCCCAACATCGCTCTGTAATACTCCAGGGCTTCCCAACTCCATCTACTTCTCTCTGTATCTTGCTGTGGGCTGGCTGGGCTGACAGGGTGGCATAGCCTAGACAAGGTGGCTTATGGACCCCAGAAATTTGCTTCAAAGAGATGTTCTGGGACCCAGCACAATGACCCAATGGCTAGAAGAGTCTGGAATCCATGTAGGTGCCAGTTTGCGTCCCCGTTGCTCCAATTCCCATCCAGCTCCTTGCATGTGGCCTGGGAAAGCAGTGGAAAATGGCTCAAGGCCTTGGGACCCTGCACTTGCTTGGAAAAACCGGAAAAAGATCCTGACTCCTGGCTTTGGATCATCTCAACCCTGGCCATTGTGGCCATTTGGGAAGTGAGCCAGTGGATTGAATTTCTTTCTGTTTCTACTTCCCTCTGTCAGTCTGCCTTTCCAATAAAAAACGAATCTTAAAAAGATGAGAGTTTCTGAGGTCTTTCTTTGTAAGGACACGGATCCTGTATATGTTTTAAGCACCTCCCAGTGGCTCCCTGTCCTCATGCCACTCCAGCATGTAAATTTCATGGGCTGGACCAGGGGGGTGGTGGGCAGCACAGTCAGTTCATAGCAGGTTCAAACTCAAGGTTGAGTGTGGCTTGACGCTTAGCACCAACCATGAGGGGGTTCAAGATACCCAGTTGGCTGTTTGTTGCAACAACAGAGTTACAGGTGGTCAGGGACAAAGCCGGGGAAGAAGAAGGGGGCTTTAAAAAGGTCTTCTCAAATGGGAAGCTCAAAAACACATTAGAGATGCTGACAACCACTGCCCAGTATCTGTGCCCTAGGCAAGGGAAGTGCATTAGTCATATATCGACTAGATTTTAGGATTAAGTCTTTGTTACGCCTATGACTTCCAGAGGCCACTGATAGAGTGGATCAGATGTCAGTGGAAGGAAGCTATAGGAGCAGATGCACCTGCTGGGTTAGCTGTACATAATCACAGAGACCGCCCATGACAACATCTCCAGCGTGAGCACGAGGTTGGCCCAGCTACCAATCTGTCAGGCTGAGTTACAGGCAAAGTGACATGCCAGGCTGCAGGCGAAGGAAGGAGGAGAATGCCTGCTTTCATGGCCTCCCAGGGAAGGCTTCTGGGGGGCAGGAGAACCTCAGCAGGTGCCTCATGATGCCAACCAGGCCAGCCTGGGAGGAAAAACACACAGAAGCACGCTCATGACAAACACACAGCAAAACCAATTTTGTTTCCAAACACTTCGTTTCCCCTCCATTGAACCTTACCCAAACTATGTGTTTTTCTTTCCGTTTTTTTTTTTTTAGGATTTATTATTGGAAAGGCAGAGTAACACAAAGAGAGGACGCATACACACACACACACAAACACACACAGACAGATCTTCTCCCTTCTTGTTCACCCCACAAATGCCTACAACAGCTAGATCTGGGCCAACCCAAAAGTTTTATCTCAGATTCCTATATGGGTGGCAGGAGCCCAGATACATGAGCCATCATCCATTGCACGCACCATCAGGGCAACAGCAAGGAGCCAGACTGAAGCAGAGGGCATGGTACTATACCCCGAAGAAGCCTGATGTGGGAAACTGACGTACATGCACCTGCTGTGCTTCCCTTGACCTTCTTCCTCTACTCAAGCCATTCTCCTTGTCTGAGCCACCCAGCACAGGGTCCATGTCAAACTGTATCTCTTACTGAAAACTCTTCCCTGAAGGCTGCTACACTGCTGCTCTTCTTGCCTACTTGTAACCTCTCAGAGTCATACGTAACCTTCCTCCTATCTGACCGCTCGCCTTGAGGCAGGATGCTTGGCCACACACCTGCTGCCCATGGATAGTAAAGCATGTGGGGAGACCAGTACTGTCTTGTTCTCAAGGCCTGAGTGTCCAGCCTGCAGCCAGTGGGGGAAAAAAAAAAGAAAAGAAAACAGTTTGAGCTGAACTTTTTCTTGCTGCAGGAATTTGGACATTTGGACCTTGTACCACACAGTGGGTAGAAAACAAACAATGCAACTGAACTTTAGAGATTTCAACCTCACAGAACTGATGCTAATAATACAGACTGGATGATAGGAGAGGATGGGATGCTAATTTCTTTTGAGATTATTTCATTTTATTTAGAAAGGCAGAGCTATAGAGAGAGAAGGAGAGAAAGAGACGGAGATCTTCTCCTTGATGGTTTGCTCCCCACATAGCCACAACGTCTGGAACCAGGCTGGTCCAAAGCCAGAAGCCAGGAACTTCTCTAGGTTTCCCCACATGACTACAAGGACCAAAGGACTGGAGCTATCCACCCAGGCCATAAGCAGGAAGCTGGATCAGAAGTGGAGCAGCCAGGACATGAACCAGAGCTCATATGGGATGCCGGCACTTGCAGGTGGAGGATCAGCCTGATACCTCACCATGCTGCCCTAAAAGAGATATCTTTCATCCATTGGCTTAGTTCTCAAATGACTGTAACAGCTAGGACCAGACAAGCCTGAAGTAAAAGGACCCAGTAACTCCATCCCGGCCTCCCACATGGCAGGAGATCAAGTACTTGCATCATCTTCTATAACTTTCCCAGACCACTAACAAGCAGTTGGATTGCAAGTGGCAATGGCCAGGACTCGAACCAGCACTCTTAGAATCCAAGCATTGCAGAAGGCAGCTTAACCTGGTACATCACATCATTGGCTCTCCCAACCCCCCCAATTCCTAGATGTCTCTGTCAGATGAACGCATCCTGGGGTTATGGTCACAGACTTCAACATGGGCATACCCCATAGCCCCGGTGATTGACACCACAGTGACAAGGAGGCAGCTGAAGAGTGTGTGAGAAATGGGAGTGACAGCCCTATGCCAGAGACAGATAAGCAAAGGGAAAGAAAACAGCGCAGCCGGCAGCCCAACAATAGGAGGATGAGCAGGAAGGAGAGAGTGGCTGATGAATTTTCATGTCCCAGGGGCTCACCTGCAGCCAGTATCTCTATCAGACATGGAAGGGATCCAGTGTGTGTGTGTGTGTGTGTGTGTGTGTGTGTGTGTGTGTGTGTGTGTGTGTGTGTGTGTGTGTGTGTGCCTCACTCTCCTCCCCTGGCAGGCAGTAGATTCCCAGGAGGTTTGGGAGCTGCACACCGGATGCCGTAGCTCCTGGAGGCTGGAGGCTCTCATAACACCTGATGCTGACCAAGCCCTGACCCAGCTCTCCGGGAGCTCTGAGCCGTGAAGGGGACGCGAGGAACACATTCCAAGGAAACACTTCATCAGTGGGAGACAACATATTGATCATGGATTCAGGCAGCTGACTTCTCAATTTGGGATGCAGTGGATGTTTTCATCAATTCCGTTTCTGCTGGGATGATAGAGACCCCGGGTTTCTGAAAGCTGCCCAGTGATGGAGAGAGCAAGGTGCCTGCCAGAGGAACAAGAGGGGGAGAAGGAGGAAGAGTTAGGGCTCAAGGTGACCTTGGAGACACTGGGTGGGGATATTGTTTTTTAACATTTATTTTATTTTTATTTGAAAGGGAGACACACACACACACACACACATCTTCCATCTGCTGATTCACTCCCCAAATGGCCACTATGGCTAGAACTGCCTAGGTCTGAAACCACATATCCCCCACATGAGTTCAGGGGCCCAAGGACTTGAGTCACCCTCTGCTGCTTTCCCAGGCCACAAGCAGGGAGCTGGATCATGAGTAGAGTAGCTAGGACACAAACTGGCATTGCATATGGGATACCAGCACTGTAGACAGAAGCATAGCTTACCATGCCGTAGCACCTATCCCCATCTCAGTGAAGATTTGAAGATCCTTTACCAGTGAAAACCCTCCTAATCTCAGTGGCCCCATTTCCCATCCAGCTCCCTGCTTGTGACCCAGTAAAACAGTGAAGGACAGCCCAAAGCCTTGGGACCCTGCACCCACATCAGAGACCCAGAAGAGACTCCGGGCTCCTGGCTTCGGATTGGCTCAGCTCCAGACATTGTGGCTGCTTGGGGAATGAGTCATCAGAAGGAAGATTTTCCTCTCTGTATATCTGCCTTTCCAATAAAAATAAATAAATCCTAAAAAAAAGAATAAGAAGGACAGCCAGGTCTCAAACTAGCACTCCTCTTGGGGATGCTGGTTCTGCAGGTGGCTTAGCTGGCTGCCCCACCGCGCTGGACTCAGTAAGCATCTTTGGATTGCATTTCAGACTCCCTTGCTACTTTTTACATTGTCCCCATGAGGCCAGCCTCTTGCCTAGGTGACAGAAGGTCCCAGTGTGACCAGGATTGTTCCAGTCGTAGCACTGAAGGTCATGTCTCCCATAAAAAAAAAAATCCAAAAAGTTCTCTGGCAAGCTGGAACTTGAGTCGCCCATATCTTTTTTATTTAAGATATTTTAATTTCTATTAGAAATTTTAAAAATTACAGATAGAAGGGCAGAGAGAATGCTCTTTCATCTGCTGGGTTACTCTCCAAATGGCCACAATGGCCAGAGCTGCACCAATCTGAAGCCTGAAGCCAGGAGCCAGGAACTCTTCTGGGCCTTCCGTGTGGACGCAGGGTCCCAAGGCTTTGGACCATATTCCTCTGCTTTCCTAGGCCACAAACAGGGAGCTGGATAGGAAGTGGGGCAACAGGGACACAGACTGGTGCCCCAGATGGAATTGCTGAAGCTGCAAGGCTGAGGGTTAGTCAGTTGAGCTATCGTGCCAGCCCTGGTCACCTATTTCTTGCCCTCTGGCATCCTGTTGGGTCCACCAATGGGAGCAGCAACAGCAGGTGGGAGGGTGGGAGCAGAGTAAGGCCAGGACATCTGTGTGGTTTCTAGGCTCTGGCCAGCTGAACCATGACCTCTGGCACAATAAGACAGCTGACGTATTCCTCAAATATTAGGTTGAATACAATAAGCAGGGAGAGTAGCCAAGGAGAAGAGCCAACAGGGCTGGCTGGCAGTAGTCATAGATGGTGTTTGTAAGAAGACGCACCTGCAAACTGAAGTTGCAGTTTAGGGAAACCAGAAGGATGGAGATGTTCCAAGCTGAGTCCAAACACTGAACAAGCCCTGGTCCTAGAGGAGGTCTGGTGAGAGACAAGAGGAGAGGGAGAGAGACCAAGCCAGATTGCAGAAGCTTCCAGTGGCAGGGGATGCTGCTGGGCTCCTGGGACCAGTGCTACGGGCCCGGGTAGCTTGTTCTTTATCCGAGGTTCTTGTCCTGATGAAGAACTCAAAGCAGAAGCATCCATAGACACACATGGGAGTGGGGCTGATCTGAGAGACAACGTGGGACTTTTGACAACTCCACCCAGAGAGCTACCTGTCACCAGGGTGCCAGAGAGTTTCCTTATGCTAGAAGAGTGTGGGAGGAGGCCAGAAAGGTATTCCTCACTTGGTCAAGAGCAAGCTCCTTCCCCATTACCAGCTTCCTTCGGGATGAGTAAAGAGATAAGATGGCACACCCGTGACTTTCTGTGGTTTTTATGGTGCCTGCATGTGGAGTTTAACTTCCATATGGGCATCCTGGCGTCTCCTCCTTGCTGGTCCCAGATGAGACACAGATGAGTCCTGGGAAGGCAGGTGTATAGATTGACAGGTGAAGGCATGACGCTATCATGCAGTCAGTCCTGATAAACATTACAGCTCACCTATTTCAATCTCACCACCTGCCTAGCTTCCCTCTATTCCATGAGCGTCTAGAGCCAGGCCAGAAAAGCAAGCCATTGTGATGGTCTCAGACCATGTTATCTGCCTTCTGAGATGAGGTTTGCTTTTGTTCTGAGTGTGGAAGCTCCACACTGGACACATTGTCCCTGGCCACCACCGATCTGAGGTGCCGTGGCATGGAGGAGGACGGCCAGGGTCATTGGAGCTCATTCTTTTTGACAGGTGGCATTCAAAGAGCTCAGTCCCTTTGAGGAAGACTGTCTCATCTCTCGCAGGTTTCTTAGGGCCGGATTCTCAAAGCAGGCGGCTTCCCTTGATGGAATTACTTGGTGACTGTTTACACATTTGCACAATTAACATGCCTTTTAAATGTAAATAGAAATCAACCCAGGGGAACACACGATTAAGTAGCTGGCAACGTGCAGTGGGTTTTAACAGTGAGCGTGAACCCGCTCCTTGTAGCATACCCCGTACATCAACAGCGGCACCAGAAAGAGGCCAGCTCAACAGCTGAGCTCCCAGCATGCAGCAGGAGGCTGGCACCATGGAATCGCTCCCAGGTGACACTGTTTTGAATGTCGTTTAAAGTTCACTTTCATTATTTTAATTGTCACTGTAAAAATTTCCCATTCAGGGCTGATTAGGTTCCAAAAGAAATCAGAACTTAAATCCCAATCAATCATAATTGAAATATGTGGTTGCAAAGCAGCGTGTAGAGCCACACTGTAGATGTGATGAAGATGAACGTTAGCTAGTTGCTTGAAAAAATGCTTCAGGGAAGACATGGGATTGGGCATCGTTGACTGTGAACGAGTTGGTTCAGAAACAAGGTCAGAACTCTCTGTTTTGTATGGAGGCCTGGATTCCTTGTGCCATCTGGGATCTGTTCATGGACTTCCTATTACTGGCAGAATCTGTCAGGCCATTGTGGTGCAATATAATTCACCCAGAACCTGCGTCTACTGCCTTAGCTATAGTCTTCACAAATCTCCCTGACCAGCAACATTCAAACTTCCAGACCACTTGTAAGCTCTTTTAAACGGTGACAATCATTTGTTTTCTTCAACCCCTAAGTATAACTCTAGGATTTCGGAGCAGACACCCCTCATTTCTGTTTCCCAGAGATTTCTGGCCAATGACAAGGCCACAGAGCTCCCATCCCTCGGGTCTGTATTCTTTGGCACGTGGGGAGCCCGGCAGTCGGCTGGGACTTCCTCTACTTTCTCCCTAATTTCGTGGACTTCAGATGAAGGGGAGATAGCAGGAAGAAGCTCTTTCCTGTTGGGCTGTCTTTCCTTCCAGAACCTCCCAGAAGGAGGAGGCCCCATGTCCCTCCTCCCCACATCCCCAACCTACAAGCCAATTTTCTTAGAAAGGGAAGTCGGGGGAATTGACAGGAACCTAATAAAGGTCTCTGAAAACAATGTTTCTCCATTTGAAAAATAAACCATGTCTTTAAATGCATTAACTCTGTGGGGAAATAAATGTAATAAACCAAATTCAATCCCTGCCAACATTTGTTTTCTTATCTATGTAAAATCAATATACTTGTTGCAATTATGTCTTTCAATAAATCCTCCCAAAGTCTTATTTTCTCATAAGATTTCCTGCCGCACTCAGATTCATTGCATTCATTTTCCATCGAGAGAAATTGTTCCTTGCAGTTTCAAGCGGTCCGGGCTCCCTTGAAGGATGCTGCACCCCGCCCATAAGCAGCTACTTCTCTTTTGCGAAGGCCATTTAGGCAACGATTACTTTAATTGGATAGTGGTCCTGGGTTGAGGCTAGTGCTGTTCGGAGCAGCCTTCTTGGTGTAGAGCAGATTTCCCCAGCCCAAGCTGGCCTCTGCCTGCTTCCTTCTCACTCACCCTTCTCTATTATCTTTAGAGAGCAGTTGGAGGAATGATAGGCATGTCCTGCCTTGGATGTGAGGCTGTGACTGTGTTTCTAGGGAATATTGGGGTTGTGGGTGATGGAAGTCGCTTCTTCTAATTGGAATTTGCAGCAGTGCTAATGCATATCTTTGTGTGTGTGTGTAGTCTTGGGCCTCCTGCCTTGTCACGGGGGAAGGAGTAGGACCATGGCATCCTGGAGCTACAAGAAGCTTAGCAATGGCTGGTGCCTCCAGATAGACCCTCTTGCCCCATGCCATCGGAATCCAAGAGGCAATGGGTGCCAGAAAATCCTCCGCATGCCTGCATGCAGTGAGTCCTCACCCCTTTACCTCTTTCTGCAGGCAGCAGGGAAGATGGGTGACTTTTTCACTGAACTTGAATGTGACTTCCACTGTAACGTGGAATGACATTGATCTGCTTCAACATGGGAATCTATGTTGCTTTGTAACCCTGCCCGGTCAGTCTTCAAGGTGTGATGACTCCTTGAGGTGTCACCTTGGCGGGATCAAGAGCTGCCTAGCCAGGCTGGCTCAGCACTCCCGGGGAAGAATGGCATGCAATGTGCAGGACTGCGAGATAAAGATCCACCCAGACCCCGACTGTGGGAAGGCTCCATCCCAGAGTCCAGGAGCCTGGATGGAACACGAAGCAGACAGAAAGGAATGCTCCTCTGTCTCCTAGAAATAGATGTTCTCCTCCTTTTGCCCTCGAACATGAAAACCCCCAAGTCTCCAGCCTTGCCCAGCATCCAACGCCTTCATAACTTAAACAGAGCTGCACTGCAGAATCCTAAGATCTCGAGCTTGTAGACGGCTTAGAATGAGGCAGTTTCCTAACAGCCATCTTAGCATATCCTACTGGTTCTGTCTGCACAGGTGTACTTGGGTACACCTGCATCTCTGGGCAGTTCCCACAATTCTCATCACATCTTTCTCTAGATTCCTTTGCTTTCTCTAAAGGGTCCCTGCCTGCTCCCCCCTCCTCTCTGCCCATCACCTGCACCTGGGAAACCTGCCCCAGTCTTGCAGGGGGGTGGGGGTTTTGGGGTAAGAGCTTCCCAACCTGCGCCATGCACTCCAGCCAGCACTGCAGACCAGTCGGTGGCTTGCCCCAGCGACTGCTGAGTGATTACGGAGCTGATACGGTGGCAGCACTCGAAACATCTCTCTTAACCAAATGCTGTTTGTTGTGACAGGACAGGAAAAGGCCATCATGCCCGAGAAGTGGTGACGAGCCGGGGAGCGGGGAGATGAATGAGCCTGCCAGCGAGGCTGCGGAGACACCGTGGACTCGAGTTTCATGATGAAACTCAATGATGTGCATTAAGGGCTTGGCTGCTCTGAGTAATTGATCTGCTGCTCCAAGTCCAAACACCCGCTTGAGCAGGCCTGGGTGACCCTAGCCGAAGAGGAGAGATTTTCTGAAGACCTTTTAAGCCAGAGAGGCTTTTCTCAACCTTTCTTGGTAAATTGTGTATCTGTGAATAGAGGAAGAAGGAGGCACACATGGGGCCTCCAGGAAAGGGGTGGTTACTAGCTGTCACAGGAAAGAGATTTCCATTCCTCTCTGCTGAGAGCTTGGCTCCATGTCACTGGCTGCCAAAGGCTCTTCAACCACAGGTGAAAGGAGCTGGAGTGGCCTCCTGAGATCTGCTCAGAGGCAGCCAACGAGTTATGCCACATCCTACAGAGACCGGGCAGCGTGATGCCGGGTTTATAAAACACCAGAGAGTTTCCCCTCTATTGCAACGGGAGTTCAGTTCCTGTCATTGGGAGAACATTTGCCATTCATCTCGTTTCAATTATTCACCAACAGAAAAGGCCAGGCATGCATAGAAATTTAAGCATGAGCCTGAGGTCTTCCCGGTGTGCTGGGAGGGGTGGGGAAAGGAACTTGCCAAGATGGGACAAAGGAGGGTTGTCCCTCCGATTCTGACTCACTGGGAAGCCAGCTCAGATCAGACGGAAAACTCACCATCAGCCTCTTCTTGCGATGTGGAAATGGTCATTTGACTGTTGCCTGAGAATCCAAGGAAGACTTAATGCCCATTAAAAGAAAGCAACGGGGGTTGACAATGTGGCATAGTAGGCTAAGCCTCCACCTGCGGTGCTGGCATCCCACATAGGGACTGGTTGGAGTGCCAACAACTCCACTTGTGAACCTGCTCCCTGCTAATGCGCTTTGGAAAGCAGCAGAAGATGGTCCAAGTGCTTGGGTTCTTACACCCATGTGGGAGACCTGCAAGAAACACCAAGCTCCTGGCTTCAGCCTGCACAATCCTGCCATTGCCACCATTTGGCAGGTGAATCACTGGATGAAAGATCTCTCTCTCCACCCCCCCATCTATTTATCTATTTCCCCCTATCTTTGTAGCTCCAAAGTATGGATTTCAAATTTAAGAGGAAGCAAGATGAGTTAGTTCCATCTTCTTTCCCAAGTGCCATTCTTCATCTTTCTCTCTCTCACTTGACTTGGCTGAATTCACCCTACAGTGAGGGTTCCATTATGGAGACTGACATCAAAGAACAAAGAGCAAGTGAAGAAGGGAGGAAAGCTTGGGCTGGAGATGTCACTCTTCATACTGGGTGATGGTACTGACTCCCTCCACACACCATGAGAAATCAATAAGCTTTCCTTTATCAACCCCGTGGGAATAGAATGTTCAAGTCAATGGAATGTTCCTTGGTGAATGATCAGGCATTGGTGCAGCCATTTCCTCTAAAGTTCAAATATTGGATCATCCACAGGGATACCCAGACAGCCTCTTCTATAGTGCTTAATCCGGTCACAAATCTGACATTCCTGATCATTGGTCTCCGGGCTTTTCTCTTGGGAACTCGAGTTTGGTCGATACTCTCTGAGGGATGGTTGGTCGATTCAGCAGGGTGAGAAGACTCAGCAGCAATCCATCAAGGTTTGGAAACTAATTGGTCCAATTTTCACTCTTCGACAGTTTGCTTGGAACAAGGATCGCTGTCTGTGACTGCCTTGCATCGGCTTTTCATGCTGGTTTGCCCGTGTTTACCGACTCGCCGAGGCTCACTTCCCCGGGTCTGGTACTGGCGATTGCTATGGTACAATGAGAACCTTATCTCTGCCTACAGTGGAGTTCAAGATCAAGTTACTCTCTGACTGCAAGATTCAATGGGCAACTGAGGTTTTAGGAGGGGTGGGTAGTCCACTGCACCCCAGAGCTTACAGAAGTATTCAGAAGTGACTCAGCACTTACATTTTCTTAAAACAACCACTTTCTCCCTGCAAAATAAAACAAAACACAAAAACCCATGCAAAATAATACGATGCTGTTCCCATCACCTCCACATCATCTAGGACCCTGTTCTTTCACGGTCTTGGGCCTGTCCTACCTAAATATGAGCAAATGCCATGCCCCCGACAATGCTTCCTTAACTAGAGAATACGATATTCCCAAAAGACCCCAGAGCTCTTGAACTGAAGACATTCTCCAAGGCAAGGGACTCTGAGATTCCTTTTGTCATTGTTGTTTTCTGTGTGTGTCTCATCTTCTCCCCTGAGCTCTCCCTGACTAGTCTCGTGTCTCTGATATTTAGCATTATTAAAATGAGTTTTCTGCAGAATCTGGCTGACAACCATGAGCAGCTGCTTTGCAAGGGAGGGTGGAACCTGGCTTCATTTTTCAAGTGAGATGTAACAATTCTGTGGGTTAGCCTTGCCTCTCATTTGGCCATACGCCCTTGAAGTCACGGACTCTGACTCCGTATGTAATTAGGCATTTCCCACATAGCTGCATATGTACCATGGCATGCTACTTGGGAGCTAAAGTTAGAGCTGGGGGTGGGCCCTGTGAGAAGGCAGGCAGAGTTCCATTCAGCGGGGGGTCGGAGGCAGTCTGTATTTTCATTGTACCTGACCTTTCTCCTTACCTCTCATTACTGCATCTCTGCTAGCTTAACAAAGGCCCTGCCATGGGCCGGGAGCTCGCTAAGTGCTTTCTGGGGTCATTAACTATGTCAGAAGGCTCAGAAGTCAATGATGATTTTTTTTTTTTCCTAACTTGTCCCTCAGACAGAGAGCTCCATAAAAAAAAAAAAAATCATTCTATTTACCTGAAGAATATGTGGAACAAGGGAAGAGATCGGAGCTGCTCCATTTGATGTTCTTTACACAGAGCAAGTGCTGTTGTACTACACTGGCGTTGGTTCTCAATAAGCGTACCACTTTCAGGACAGCTGCCGCACTAGGAACTCTAGGACAAAAGGTTGCCTGTGTGTGACAGGTTCACCCTAGAACAGCAGACCAGAACCCACAACTAAAGGGAGAAAGGAGGAGCCTGTTCTGAATATACTGAGAAGAAATTCCAATCATGGGGTCCGGCTGCTACCTCCTAATCAAATTCAAGTCGTGGCAGAAGCAGCCCAGCACCTGCCAGTCAAGCCTCAAAATGCCGCATCCCTCTGCCACCTCTTTCTAATCTGCGGAAGGAGGAGCTATGGCAGGAAACTGAACAGGAGAGTGTTTGATTGCTCATTCTTGGACTCCATCTCAGTACTCATCAGACTTGGAGAAGCAGCTGTAACACGGGAGGTAAGGTCACTGGTGGCCTGCAGGGAGAGACCACCGAACTCTCGCTCCCAAAACTGGATGCTTATTGAACTGTTGGAATCCTGCACGCCCCAGCATGAGGAAACCCAAGGAGTTGCTTGTTCAATTCCGATCATCAAGTTAAATCACATGTATGTGGCATAAACGTTGTCATTCTGGCCATCTCGAAGTGGCCTGTTCTGTGGAGTTAGACACATGTGAATAGCTGGACAAATCGCCTTGCCTCTTCAGAACGCTGTATCGCCCAAGCTTAAAGCTCTCAACCCATCAAACACTCATTCCCTATCCACTTCTTCACTTCAGCGTCTTGTACTTTTTTTTAAAATGCTTGCAGTTATAAGAACACCGCGCAATGGGAACTCTACCCTCTGAGTGTACCCTCCAGGATTGTTAACAGCATCTATTTTGCTGTACAGCAAGTTTCTAGAACATTCTCATCATATATCACTAAATCTTAAATCCACTAAATAGGAATTCCCCATTACCTCCCCGCTTAGTCATCCTGCTGTTTTCTGCTCCTGTGAGTTTAGATACTTCCAAGATGAAATCACACAGTTTTCGACTGTCACAAGGCCCCAGGCTTCATCCATATGGTAGCACGTGACAGCTCTCTCTCTCTCTCTCTCTCTTAAGGAGAGATATTCCATTGTGGGCATCTCTCTCATTTTGCCAGTTCACCACTTGGCCATGGTGACTACATCTGCAGTGGGCATGGGAGTGCATCTAGCTCTTTGAGACTGATTTCACATCCCCGATAGAGGGATTCTTGAGTCACGTGGTAGGTCTATTGGTATATGTTTGAGCCCTTGTAATGTTTTCCCCAACAGCTGTACCAATTTACACTTCCAGCAGCAGTGTGGAAGGGCTCCCATTGCTCCACATTCTTGCCAACACTTTTTATCTTTTAGCTTTTTGATAATAGCCATTCTAACAGATGTGAGCTGATATCTCATTGTGGTTTCAATTTGCGTTTCCCTAATAGTTTGTGATGTTGAGCATTTTTTGTGTACTTGTTGGCTATGTGAAGGTCTTCATGGGAGAAATATCTGGACAAGCCTTGGCTCATTGTCAAAACTGGTCATTCATGTTCCTGGGCTTGAGCTGTGGGGCTTTTCCTCATATATTATGGCTGTTAAACCCTTGGCAGAATTAAAGCCAACACCTATTTTCTCCCATTCTCTAGGGTTGCCTTTTCGCTCTGCGGATTGT
Organism: Ochotona curzoniae; assembly: GCF_017591425.1. NCBI lineage: Eukaryota > Metazoa > Chordata > Mammalia > Lagomorpha > Ochotonidae > Ochotona > Ochotona curzoniae. The sequence continues at coordinate 6,261,241 of NW_024465322.1, forward strand.
TTTTTATGCTGTTTAGAAACTTTTGGGTTTGACATATTGCTAATTGTCTAATTTGCTTTTATTGCCTATGCTCTGGCTGTCATATCCAGGAGAAGTGAAAGAGAACAAACTGAACACGTGTGCTTTTAGATGTGGGCTGCATGTGTGTGAAGATGACATCTGATTCTCCCTGGCCACTTTCGAAGGCCTCTGCAGTAGGCTGACTCAGGAAGCTGCACAGGGCCTCGGAGAGAGTCCCTGGAGAAAACGGGGAGGAGGCAACTTCTACCCCAAAAGAAGCTCATAGTTTTCAACAGCTTGGTGAGAAAGAATATCCCTGTGTGAAAAGGAAGAGACCATGGTCATCACAAACAGCAGAGGGTCAGGACAGGTAAGGAAGCCAAGTAGTTCAGATCCCATATTCCAAAATATGCTTTTCCCTGGCCCAACAGCAATAGTTAAATAACCTGGAAAGGTATTAAGAGAGGAAAAAAAAAAAAGACAAAGCACATCCTGATCACATAGAAGATCGTTTCATACAAGCCTAAAACGTGATGAGATTCAAATCCAATGTGGATTGTATTGAATGAAATAACAAAAAAGATAAACCAAGGTAGAATGACATTCATTGAAAATGGACAAAATTGGGCTGACTCTGTGGTTCAACGGGCTGATCCTCCATCTGCAGTGTTGGCATCCTGTATGGGTTCTAGTCCTGGTTGCTCCACTTCCTCTCCAACTTCCTGCTTATGGCTTGGGAAACCAGCGAAGGATGGTCCAAAGCCTTGAGACCCTGCGTGTTCATGGGATATTCTAGAGAAACTCCTAGTTCCTGGATTCCAGTTGGCTTAGCTCCAGTTATTGCAGCCACTCTCTGTCTCTGCTCCTCTCTCTCTCTCTCTCTCTCTCTATATATATATATATATATGTATATATGTATATATACATATGTATATATATATGTATATATGTATACATATATGTATATATATGTATATATATATCTGACTTAGCAATAAAAATAAATTTTAAAAAGAAAAGTCCTTCCAAGAGAAGAAAAATTATTTCAAATAAAAATCTGTAATTACACAAAGGAATTCAAAGTACTAGGAGTAGTAACTAACTCACTAGTACAAAATATTTCTTCCTATGCTTTTAGAAAATTTCACTAAATATACTAACCATTTTTCCTGGTTATAGTTATGTTTGCAGTATCTCATTGTCTATGAGTGAATTTTTGAAAAATACTGCATTAGATTAAGCTTCATGAAGTCAGAATTAAGTTTAAAATTTTTAAAAAAAACCTTTCTTATATCCTCTTATAGATATATAACAAACTAAAGTAAGAGTAGCAACCATCTAATGTAGGGATTTGAACAGATGTTGAAGCGAAAATGACAAAAAGACATCATCACAAGATTGCTACACTGGGGACAAAGTTGTACAGCTTTACCTGAACGTGAGTTGATAAGTTAAGGATACAAAGGCACATCCTAGAGCTATCATTTAAAAATCAATGAGTGGCACATGGCCAGTCAATGAAAGAGATCAAATGGGATCAAGCAAAATAGTCAATTCAAAGGAACGCATGAAAAGAGTAAAAGGAAACAGGACAGAGAGGAACTGAATAGTCACGGGATAGACAGGAACTGAGTCATATCAACACTCACTTTGAATTCTGAACTCCCTAAGAGGCAGCAACTGCCGGATTCAATTAGAGAAAAAAAGATTCAACTACATGCTGCCTACAAGAAACTCATTTAATATAGAAATGTGTGAATCTGTTAAAAATGAAAGAGAAAAGATATAGTACGCTAACATTTGTCCAGCAAAAAAAAAAAAAGCAAGAAAGAAAATTGGAATGACTTTATTACTATCAGGGAATACAGATTTCAAAGCAGCAAATATTACCAGGGATAAACAGTGCTATTTCAACATGCTAAAGAGTTCAATTTATCAAGCAGACACAACATCCGAAATGTTTTATACACCAAATAACAGGGCTTCTAGATATGTGAACCAAAAGTAGTAATAAATTCTCACTATAGTTGGAAATTCCAATAGCCCTTTCTCCCATAATTGACCAAACAAGTAACAAACAAGATCTCCGAGGCTAAGAAAGACTTGACTAGCTAGCACTGGCCACCTTGACCTGACTGACATGTTCACAACATTCTATCCAACAATCTCCAACAGTAAAACGGGCATCCTTTTCCAGTGGTTATGGGACATGTACGGATGCAGAACACATCCTGGACCATTGATGAGGTCTCTGTGCACCTGTGGGACAGGGTCTTCGTTCCCAATGAGATAGCTGGGAAGAAAATTGAAGGAATACTTGTTTGTGATCTTACATATCTTTTAGATCAAAGGAGAAATGAAAGCACAGGTTAGTTGTACATTATTTGAACAGAATGGGATCCAAAACACATCATGATTCATGGAAAGAGACTTGGTATATTCTCACTGAAAGATAGGTCATGCTGAGAATTACCCCCAAATGCTGAAAACAGCATAGCTAAGGGAAGTGGCCTGAGACGTGACCGGCATGGAGACATCCTGATGGAGTTGACACCTTACCAAGGAGGCACTCAAAGTTGAGGGGAGCAGCTCAGCCCTTTGTGGATTCTTTGAGAATCATGCAGTGGAGGATGGCCCAAAGCCATGGGACCCTGTATCTGCGAGAGAGACTCAGAAAAAAAACTCCTGGCTCTTGGTTTCAGATTGATTCAGCTCCAGCAGCTGCAGCTATTTGGGAAATAAACCAGCAAATGGAAAGTCTTTCCGTCTCACCTCCTCTCTACAACTGCCTTTCCAATATAAATATTTTTAAAATGTTTAATATTTTCTTGCAAAAAAAATAACCATGTTACTACAGTGGCTGCCAGTTAACTTGGCTTCTCGGCTCTCCTACCATTCCTCCTGTTGGAGGGAAGTTTGGGAGGACAGGGAGTTGGAGGAGGATTCCAGTATGCAGCATCTCACCAAGGCTGATGGAGCGGTTGACATTGAACCAGTGTGACTCTCTCCAGGGAATGGAAAACCTGAGTGAAATCTCAAGTCATTGACTGTGCTACAGCCAAATGACTTTAATCACATCCTATTAGAAAGGAGCACAGAGCACCTGTAAATGTCCTGCTTTCCAACCCACCTCCCAAAGTTTGGATTGCAGCGCTGTCTTCAATTCCATAAGGCCATCTGTTCAACAAATCCTGTGTTTTCGGAAGCTCATCAGAGCCACTCTCTTTTTCTTACAGCCCAAGCATTTTTAATTCAGGCTGTTACAAATGAACCAAATGAACCTCCTTGTCCTCCCATGACACATTTACACACACACACACACACACTCACACACACACACACACGTGGTAGAGCATCTTTACAGATTGTTAAGGGGAAGGAGCTTAACGTGCAACATCGGATGGTCATTAAAAATTTTCTTGGCAGCTACTCAAGCTCCCAGGAAATATAAGAGCTCTTGTACACTTCTGGCATCGAAAACATTACCTGTGCTGAGCTGAATTAGGGCTCCAGTTGGTCAGCGCAGAAAGCAGAAGCAAGCCCTCAGATTGCATCTGGCTCAAGATGTTCCAGTTCAGTGTTGCAATGGACCGAGTAGTTATAGTCGTCTTAGCAGATCATGCTATGGCCGTAACATGGTACTACCAAAGACAGCCAGGGCGAGAAGCAAGGAGTGGAATGAATCCAAGTGCTGTGGTGCTGCACTCTGGCTGTGGAAGTCCCCACACACTACTCCACTCACTTTTCACTTAGAGCTAACGATACCTCCACGGGGAAACTGCAGAAGAACTCATCGATATCACGGCAGGTAATTTTAGAAACAGTGGACAGGGCCAATTGGTTCAACATAGTCCATCTAATGAAAAAGGCACATGCCGAAGACACAACAGGAAAAACTCTGTAAAATAGGATCGTGGGGTTAGCACTGACCTTTTCACAACAGCAACAGAGGGAAAAGGCATTAATCCTCTCAGTGAAATCAAAGACTTACAGATTGGTCTGCACAGGAGGGTAAGTTACCCTAAACCTCAGGGAGTCCTGATGAACCCACTTGCAGCTACTCAACGAGAGAAGACATAACTAGACAAGAAAATGAAACAGAATGAAGAAACAAATGCACTGAAGAAGCCTTAATTAGTTTAATTATAAGACAAAGAAAAAACAAAGGCAAACATTATCACGTAGGAAGAATGAGCTGTCCAGATATTAAGATGAAACTTCATTCTGTTAATATAAAACAGAACCTTTTAGTGAACTTTTTTTGGGGGCTTATAAAACATATTAGCATTTAAAATAAAACAGGTTAAAAATAGGGAGCCATTGCTGAGGGTGACATTCTCCAGCAATGATTCTAGAAAACAAAACCAGAAATGTGTGTTTTGAAAATCCACAGCCATTCAAAATGAAGAACTCAGTCCTTCTCAGATCAACGTCAAGGGTGAAATCACAGGGAAAAAGCAAGGCTTTCCCATTCTACAGGATGCCACCCAAAGTGCACTGAAATTCAGACTCTTAGCCTTAAGAGTTTACATTTTTTCACTTTGAAACGATGAAAATAAATGAATGGTACATCAATCCAAGGAGTGGAGAACATTTTCAAGTGAAAATTAGGAAGATGAAAATGTATAAAGGTTTCTGAAAGTGCCCAATTCAACAACAACAAAAAAGAGACTCAATAGTTGCAACATGTGCAATCTTTACACCCCCATTTCTTTTAAAACCTTTATTTACTTGAGAGACCAAGTTCCTCTCTGCTGGGTCACTCCCAACCCTGCCTGCAACAGCTGCTTCTGGGCTGAAGTCGACAGCCAGGAACTCAATCCAGTCTCCTGCAAGTACCCAAGTTTGAGCCATCATCTGCTGGACCCCCAGGGTTTGCTTGGGCAGGAAGCCTGATACTGAGCCCAAGCACTCCGATGCAGGACACAGCTGGGTGCCTTCATTGGCATCTTAAACAAATGCCTGCTCCCCATACTACCTGTAGATTATGGAAACAGGTGGATTCTTACTAGTTCTCAGTTTTGTGCCATTTGCTTTTTCAGCACAACATGAGACTGTGTTCTGGTGATAAATTTTCCATTCTTGCTTGGTGGCTAGTTGGCTCTCAGGAAGGGACAGAACTTCCCCCTCTCCAGGAAACCGAACAAAGAATCTCGGGTCCCCTGTGTTCTAAGTCTCGCAATGGAACATTGCTCTCAGTCTTTCTCTAAGGAGGCATTTGCTTCCAGGGAGAGAAGTAGGTTTCTGATTGGTTCTCACGTACATGAATCTCCATCATGGACACAGCTAAATCCCTACAGTCATGATCCCCGATGTCACAAACATGTTCTACAGGCCTGCCCAGTGAGTCTGGACAGGTCTCTGTATAGGAGGTCTCAGAGCTCTATGCAGGTGACAGATCGAACCTGACCATGTACTAGCTGGTGTGCAGAGTCCAGTCTGAAGTCTCCCAAGGTGAGGATTCTGGATTCAGACCCCAACCACAGGAAAGAAATAACAGGATATGTTGTCTCACCTTACAGTGTGTGTATCAGGACTGGGTCTCCTCAGTTACCGATACCTGTGCAATGGATAGCATGTCCAGATGCACATGGGGGACATGATGGCCAGCTCCTCTAGGCCAGCAGGGGATGTCAGCTGCCTCATCAGAGGATGGAAAACACAACAGATCGGACAATTCTCCTAGTGAAGCTTTGCAGCGTGTTCCTGGGTCTGTGGATGCACTAAGGTGGACTTTGTCAACCAATAGACCTTGGAAAGATTTTCTCATCCCTGGAGCAATGAAATAAACAACTTCTCAGAACTACCAAAACCAAATAACATCTTCACAACACTATTGCCCCATCTGGGTCTCTTAAGCGTCATCAAATGACTGTTGTGCATCCCCAGAGGCTAATGTATTCTGACAGCAAGGAGAAACCCCCCTCCCTCTCCTCTCCTTCTGACACAGAGGAAAAAATTTGAAACATTTGTTCCACCCACCTTCCTCTGCACCTGACCCTTCCTCTCTAATCGGAGACCCACTTGGGCATGTATCCCTCACGATAATGTAAACAATATTAAGGAGAAAATAAACAGCTTTTAAAAAGATGACTCAGGGCCTCGACTAGCTAAGATCAGACTTCAGACATTGAGCATACAGTAGCGACAGCAGCTTTTCCAAAGGGGGAAGAAAGGGCACTTGTCACATATGCCTCCAAGCAGAGCTTGAGTGTACCTTTTACAAGAGCCGACAAAGAACTTCTGATCACCTCTAACTTCTCTTCTTAAAATATTTGTTTATTTTACTTGAAAGAGTTTCAGAAAAAAAATAAAAAGGAAAGCTAGAGAGAGATCTTCTACCAGCTGGTTCACTGCCCAAATGGTTCAATGACCAGAGCTAGACTTATCTGAAGATTAGAACCAAGAGAGGCGTCCAGGTCTCCCATGTGGGTGCAGGTACCCAAGGCTTTGAGCCATCCTCTGCTGCCTTCCCAGGCCATAGGCAGGGGGTTGACGTGGAAGGGAAGCCACTGGGATTTGACTGGCTAAGCACCCATTATCAGGCAGAAGTAGGCAGGTGCTCCAGCAAGAGATTTCTGTTCATAGCACAGGGTTGAGATTCCAAAACATAAGAAACAAGATTGGTTAAGATCATCTCCCTCTCCTCTGCTTCGTATCTCGTCTGAGTTACAAATGACTTCTACCCGCCGCCCCCACCCCCGACTCATGACTTGGATCCTAGACCCAAGCCCAACTCCTAGCAGAACCTCAGAGTCCCACTGGAGCTGACCCAACTCTCTTAACAGTAGCAGCATGAGGGCCAAAACTAAAAAGAAAACTGTTGAATGAAACCTAAGATGGAAAAACTAATCTGTTTGGCATCTTGTTACCTCTCTGTTGAACGTAATATGGGAGCCTGTTAATTGCTTGATTTACTGTATAGTCACTCTGCCAACAGCAATAAATAAAGTTAATTAATATAAGGTAATTCACTGCCAGAAAGGCTGGTAATTACCAGGAAATTGAAAAGGAAGTCTCGTCATGATACCATGAGGAGAAAAAAAACCTAGAATTTACTCTCCTCCTCCCTTGTAAATCAACCGGAGTGTTCAGTGCCTGCTTCCTCTCCTTCCATCCAATCACATGGGGTGGACACTTGGGGCAGTGTTCAAGGCACCCCCTGGGACATTCACATCCTGTACCCGTGTCTGAGTCCTGTCTACTGGGGATTGGGAGCTTCTGGAGCCAGAAAACAGTGGATGAAAAATCTCTCTTTCTTTCTCAAATAAGTAGGTAAAAAAAAAAAAAACTTATTTCAAATACATGGCTAATCGTTTGTGGAGAAGGAGCAGCACTTAGGGTGGTCAACCCCATGGGGTTCTGGGTATGTCCAGTCCTCTGCTATGGGGGAAGAAACCCACCAGCAGGGACAGGAGCGAATATCATGCTCTAAATGATTGTTTGCTTCATTTTCGGCAAGCAGGCTTTCTGAGAAAGGCCTCGGAAGTGGGTGCTGCAACGGAGACAAGATGGTCCTTGGCACTGGAGACTTGGGGCTTACACTTAAGGGCTGAGAAAACATTAAAGTGTTTGCTAAACAGCTTAGACACGCGGCTCTCCACATCTTTTCCATAGACTTTACATTGGGATTCGGTGAGATCAGTGCTGAGTAAACACAGCTAGTCAGCCCACTCTGGAACTCCTCCAGCCTGTTCTTGGATCTTTTCTTGACAAAACGTGGTGCCTTTTGCTTGCTTTGCCTCTAGAAATGGGTTCTGGATAGCTTGGAGCCACATGTATTTCCCTTTTTATGGATTATGCACCAAATATCAATGGCTCTAAACTCTTCAGATCCCTGACCTTTGTTCCCCAGATATGTCGCTTTTTCCCCCCACTTTCCTAATTTTACTTCCCTTTTGTGTATTTACATGGAGTCACTTTTTTGTTAAGTGTGTGGATATGCATCTGTATGCACACAGACAAGGTGCCAGGTGTTAAGCAGGTTGTCGCTCTCCACTCATGCAGCTGTCTTTTAATCTTGAAATCTTTTTTCTTTTTTAAAGATTTATTTATTCTTGGGCTTGACACAATGGCTTAGTTAGCTAACTCTTCCCCTTCAAGCACAAGGATCCCATACATGTAGTACCTCATGTCCCGGCTGCTCCACGTCTCATCCAGCTCTCTGCCTGCGTCTTGGGAAAGCATCAGAGGATGGCTCAAAGTCTTGGGACCCTGAACCCACATGGGAGACCCAGAAGAAGTTCCTGGATCCTGGCTTCAGATTAGCTCAGCTCCAACCATTGCAGTCACTTGGGGAGTGAAACAGTGGATAGATCTTTCTGTCTGTCCTCTCTATAATTCCTTTAAGATTTGTTTTTTCTTATTGGAAAGGTGGAATTACAGAGAGAAGCAGAGACAGAGAGAAATCTCTCATTCATTCACTCCCCAAAATGGCCACAACGGCCAGAGCTGGGAAAGACAAGAGCCAGGAACTTTTGGGGGGGTCTCCTTTGTGGATGAAGGGACCCCAAGAAGTTGGGTCTTCCCCATTGCCTTCTCAGTCTATAAGCAGGAAGCTCTATTGGAATTGGAACAGCCAGGACATAAACCGGTGCCCACCTGGGATGCTGGCACTGCAGGTGGAGAATTAGCTTGCTGTACCACTGCACCCCTCTTGAAGTCTTGTGTGAACAGATGATGAAGTGTAGAAATTTATGCTGGCCTCTGGTGCATGGGCCTGGCTGGAGCTCCTTAGGTCATGGGGCAAGGGTTAGGGGACACTCGCCCTGGGAAGCTCACTTTCATGAACAAGTTGTGAGATCACCTTGGGATCTTCCCTCCACACATACTCTGCTGCCACCAGCCTCCAGAAGCCGCCAAACTGATCGGCTGCCTGGTATTGAATGTGAACTTTCAAAATCAACCCCTTCCTACTCATGAAGCTCCTCTCGGGGCAATACGGTTAGAGCAGTGAAAAGCCACCTAATACACAGGATTTATGCACATATAAGTGTCATGACATGCTGCCTGTGTTTGTGCAATTTTCTTTCTCTTACTCATGCCCAGTACGTTTCTGTTCACTAATTGCTATTTTGTCTCCCAGACAAAATCCTAAATCCCCTTAGGACATGACTGGCTTTTAATCTCAAATACTGGTTGAATTGAATTAAATCATAAGGCTTTCATTTTTTTTTCTTTATTTACAGCAACTGCCTAACATAATCCCCAAATGATGACCAACCGAGCCACAGAATATCAAATGCAGCTTGCAGAGCCAAAGGCGCTGCCGGTAAGTGATCATAACTTCCCCTGCTGCTGTATCCCGCGTCTTTCCCTAATCACTTCAAAAACTCAGAAACCCATGTTTCAGCCACAACCACAGTCGGTGCTACTTCTGTGAAGGTAACTTGTGATACATGAATTGCTTCCTAAAACTTCAGCCACACTTTGAGACGGGGTATTCTTGAGTTAGATGTAGGAATTCCCGTGTCCTTACTGAGGTCAAGCTGAGTCATCAATAAACATATGTTCAATAAGACTTGTTGGAGTGTAACCATGAGGTCTTGAGTCAATGGCGCTATTTGCTTTGGGCATTGGCATTATATCCCCTGGACTGTGAAGTGAAGCAACTGATGGTGGGTATAGGGGAAGCATTTCCCCTCTTCTTGTCCACTGCAGCCGATCCCCCTAATTGGGACCATAATTGCTGCAGTAGATCACTTCTCAAAGCTATATGTAAACTGCCTGGTATCTTTTTTCCACTCCTGCCCAATGATCATAACACTATAGATGTGATTTAGAGAAGGGTAATGATATAGGAGCAGGGACATGGAAAATAAAAGCATGCAGGGCCCAGTGCAGTAGCTTAGTGGCTAGAGTCCTCACCTTGAACACACTGGGATCCCATATGGGCACTGGTTCAAGTTCCGGCAGCCCTGCTTCCCATCCAGCTCCCTGCCTGTGGCCTGGGAAAGCAATCAAGAATGGTCCAGAACTTTGGAACCCTGCACCTGCACGGGAGAGCTAGGAGAAATTCTGGGTTGCTGATTTTGGATCGGCTCAGCTCTGGCCATTGCTGCCACTTGGGGAGTGAATCAGCAGGCACAAGATTTTTCTTTCTGTCTCTCCTCCTCTCTGTATATCTGATTTTCCAATAAAAATAAATATTCAAAAACAAAAAGAAGTGTGCATACAGAAGCTACTGGGTCAAGATCTCATACATGCTACTTCTGACTCAAACCACCTGAACATATGGAAATGCATGGTTTCATGGATCCAGTAAGAACAAATGGGTATTTCAGGTAAGAACAGCACAAAGTGACCTGTCTCGTAATGAGCTAAGAACTCTTTCCCCAATAGAGAAGAAACTCTAATGAAAAAACATGGCATTGCTCCAAATTTTGCACCCTAGTCTTGAGAGTTCATTGTTAAGGTTTGCTGTAGAATCCCTACGGCGTTTTGATGTGTCAACTTTAATCTTCTTGAGACTGCAGGATCATACTGAGTGGAAACACCGCTCACATCATTTCTCAAAGTTGTAACCTTTGATAGCTATCTACAATTGTCAACCAATGTATGGATGGCAGCAATATATCCAAATGGTTAATGTGTTACATCCCCCAAGCTTACCTAAACCTTGTAAGTATGGTAGGTCCCTCTGGAAGGCAGAAGAAGCCAAGATGACAGTAAGTTGCTCCTTGCTTTGGAGGATGGGAAAGTGCAGCCTGATCGAGATGCAATCTCTATCTTACAGAGGGATTTGCTTCTGCCAAAGTGTATCTTTCTTGGTCATACTTTTCCCTCTAATCCAGTAGGTTCCAGCAACAGGATGTCATCAATGGAATGGACCAGGACAGTCTGTGGCATGGGGGGGCAAGTTAAGGATCTGCAGACTAAATTATCTTGTAGAGCTGACAGTTCCCGCAACCCCAAGGGAGAAGCATGGGCATGTATGTATATCATTATCCCTGCTGGGTGAAATCCGATTTCAAATTTGGGGTTGTTTTGTTCTGTTTCTCTCATCATGGTAGAGGAAAAGCATTCTTTTTCAGATGTATACAATATCACGAATGACATTTGTGAACATTTGCTCCTAAATGGAGACATCTGGGATAGATACCATTGGAATCACCTCTTGACTGCGATTATCACCACTTTCCACCCAAAATAGATATGTTGTTGGTAGCCAAATCATGGCATGTGGAATCTCACCGATTGCATCAGAACAAGCCTGTTCAACTCTATCCAAAAGTTACCCTAGAGTGGTATTTACAGAACCAGGCTTGTTTTTTTTTTTTTTTTGTTTTAGAAAAGAAAAGTTTAATTTTTTTTATTCACTTGAAAGGAAGGAAGGAGAGAGAGAAATTTCAAATACCCTGATTCACAACCCGTTGTGACGGCCAGGGTTGAGACACGCCAAAGACAGGAGCCAGGATTTCATCGGGGTCGTCACAGGGGTGGCACGGACTCAAGCACTTAATTCCTCACCCATTGCCTTCTCAGTGTGAGTTGGCAGGAAATTGGTTTGGAGACAGAACTCAGCCTCGTGTGGGTTCTAATGACACAGTATTAGAGCCTAAGTCTCTGTGTCTGTATGTGGGTTTCTGGAGGCCTACCTCTCAGTAATTTCTAGCACACACACTCATGTTGCTTTCCCAGCCAAAGTGAACCTGGGAGTTGGCCCTGGGGAGGAGGCAACTCACGCCAGCCTGGACAGTGAGTGAAGTGTGGCTAGTGAGGACAGGACCCAACCACAGCCTGAACATGCAGGCCATACTAGCACATGCACCAAATGATCTCCAGGCTCGGACACCTCTCTGAGAGCCTGGGAGACTCCGACGGTTGGCAGCAACTGACATAGACAAATTGGCTTATAGAAAGGGCCTGACAGCTTGTAATGACCCTATTCCCAGACCTTGTTGGAATGGCATCTAATGATCCTGCTGGGTGTGCGCGTGGATGGTTTGATGAGTGACATCCACTGCACTAGTCATGTGACAACTGTTTGCAACTAACAGGAGGCAGGCAGCAATGGAGGTGCGGGCTCACGCAGAGAAGACGTGCCTGAGAAAAGTAGGTGAAAGAGTGGGTGGGGTGGAGCATGTGGGCAACAGGCCAGCCACTGAGATGGACATTTAGGGACAAGGTGTTGCCCAGCATTCTAATACATCATAAAGCATTTACTGCCTCATTATAAGCTGGCTTCAAAGCTGATTTCCAAACCTGGGTAGGCTTGGCTGACCTATCACCTGAGCCCCAAGGTGCCCCACCCATTGAGATGGAGTTTATGGTCTGCAGCCATACCATCCCACATGCATTGGATCTCATCTCATCTTGGAAGCTAAGCAGGGCCAGGCCTGGCAAGTACTTGTGTGGGAGAGGGAGTTTGTGGGCAGTCCTTGGTCTGTTTTCTAGGAAGATTTGCAGGACAGTGGAAAGGAGGAAGGGAGTCAGCCCAGACCCATCACCAGGTTGGACTTGCCAGTCTGAACTCCTTCATCATCCCATCCTTTCCTACCTCTCAGTCCCTGGAATGGTATTCCATCTGCATCCTTCCCTACACCTGTTCCCTCCTCTCAGGAAGGCATGCCCTTGTTCATGGTGCCTTCACTTCCATAAGAAACAAGTGGCACTGATGGCTGAGCCTCAGATGACCCGAGTCTTGAAGGTTCACAAGAAGCAAGGATTTCACATTGTGGCGCTGTATTTATCAGCCAGACTGTGGAAACGAGTTCCAGAAAGCTTGGCTGTGGCCACTTCTGCTGAATTAAACCTCACCCCATTCTCTCAATATTGACCTTGAATGCAGTCAGAAATGGTGGTCCGTGTAATAAGAACTTGATCACCTTTTGTTCATTCCAATCCTTTCCTGTATCTCTCTCTGTCTGGTCTACATTCATGCTTCCTGTCTTCTTTCCCTGTCTCTGCCCTCTCTTTCCCTCCTTTTTTCTAGTTTTCTCTCCTCCTCCAGGTCTTGCTACACACATATGAAGCCTTTCCCTTCATCAAGGCCAGGTTCCCAATAGCTGCCTGTGACTAGGGTGAACCAGGACACTCTGAGTTCCAATCAGTTGCTTAGCACCGAGGTTGCCGGGATACATCTCTGAATAAGCAACAGGCGTTTCTCTTGACTATATGTGTCTATAAGCTATGCAGTGAGCCTCTCTGTTCAGTGGTGCCTTGGGCCAGAACCAGCTTTCACAAATGCCTTTTGAACTGTGTCTGGGTAGGCGTGAGAATGGGAGGCTATTCTAAAGCAAAGGAGACTTCAGTTTTCAATGCTGAGCTGCAGGTAAGACTTAGCAGAGAGAAAGAACCCACTTCCAGTTGAGAAGTGGAACAAAACCTCCTGTTGAACATAGCTCAGGGCTTTCTTCATAGCAGAATATGAAAGACCAAGGGGAATACAGCCAGGAGCTGATGCTAACCAACTTCTAACTTGTAACTTTCTGCCCTACGAGTTGTCTCCTGTGTCTGTGATTCATACAATTGAGAAATTATTGAGGAGTGTCTGTGAGAGGAGAGAAGGTTGGGTGGGTCAGGGGTGCATGGAAAAGGGGAGAGAAAAGACAGAGAAAGGGGAAAATGATATAAGGCATTTTTAACAAATGCCAAGTTGCAGCCGGGATTTTTGTGTATAAAACACTACTGACGTGGAGACAGAGTTTAGAGTTAGAACAGCCATTGGGTCCCCACATTTTCTTGTGGATCTATTCATCCCAGACTCTTTCTACCACTCCTTCTCATAGCCAAACATCACTTTGAGTTTTTTTTTTAATATTTACTTATTTTAATTGGAAAGGCAGATTTACAGAGAGAAGGAGAGACAGAAAGATCTTTCATCTGCTGGATCACTTCCCAAATGACAACAGCCAGAGCCAATCCAAATCCAGGAGCCAGGAGACTCCTCTAGGTCTCCCACATAGGTTCAGAGTCCCAAGGCTTTGGGCCATCCTCCACTGCTTTTCCAGGCTGTAAGCAGAGAGCTGGATGGGAAGTGGAGCAGCTAGGACACGAACTGGTCCCCATGTAGGATCCCAGCATGTACAAAGGCAAGAATATAGCCATTGACTCATCATGCTGGGCCTCCAATGTCACTTTATTAGAACTAGGAGTTTTCTCTTGTCAGAGAGGCTGCACCTGGGGATGAGAAAGGCTGCACCTGGGGATAAGAAAGGCAAAGGAGGGACAGATAGGATTATTGCTCTCATTGGCACAGGACGTAGCTCTCAAACTCATATAGACACTTAACCCCAAATCACAGGGTGATGGCTGTAGGAGGTTGGAATTATAATACAATTATGATCCTAAGCAGGTGATGGCTGGTGGGAAGCCCCTTGGTCATTGGAAATATGTCCCCAGAAAGGGACATGTCATGAGTTGGGGCCTGATGCCAAAAAAAAAATCCTGCTTTCTGGATTACCATGTGATCCCTACTCTGCACGCAGACACTTGCACGCAAGCACACACACACACACACACACACACACACACACACACACAGAGCGAGACTGTATTATTTCCCAGTTTTAGGCTAACCTTGGAGAAACCCAACTGCCTGGATCCATGTTGTTTTGGGTTGCTCATTCCTTCTTTGCTTCCCTGAATTCTTCAGCAAAGTTTTACATAAAAGCTTTGGTGTGATCACAGCTATGCTGTAGGGTGTCGGGTTGAGTCCAAGCATATGTTGCACTACTAAAGGGAGGTACTGCACAGGCCGTCCCCAGGCCCTCCCCCTCCCCTGCTGAGGTCAGAATCGCATTGCATCATAATCATACATTCCACTAAGGTCAGATTCAGTGGTTACCGGCAAAGTCACCCAGCCCACGTGTATATTGGAGATCAAGAAGTCTGTTCTTCTTGATACAATATAGTTATAGAGTAAAATGATGGCTTTTCCTACTCAGAAATCCCATCAGATGGGAAGAGATTGAAGAGAACTTTCTGTCTTCTTGCAGAGGAGACAGAGGCATGCCAGTACAAGCCACCAGGTTTCAGATGCACTTGATGTTTGTTTGAGACCTTGAAGAAGAAGGCCTTGTAGTTAACAGGAAACCTGACTCATTGCTGTTGTACACTTCACAGGGTGTAGTCCAGTTCAGCAAGTGACTCACCTGAAGACAGGTGCACAGGTGCACTGGTGCCATGCCATCTGCATCACAGACCCTGAGCAAGACAACGTGCTCTGAATCCTTCAGCAAAGAGGAATGTGTTGGAAGTTGGAGAACAGTGCCTCCAATGGTAATACTTGGTTTCCTCTGCCAGGGAGGACAATGATAGTGGCCGCAGCAAGGACCAGGTAGGCTCAAAGTGATGGAGACCAGGTGTACTCCATGTTACCTGGACCAGGTATGTTAAATCTATATTGTAGAGATAAGGCATGTTCATTTTAATGGAGAACAGCTTTGTTCAGTGTGGCCTGGGTGAGGTACGCTCAATGTGACAACGGCCAGCTCAGTGGGCTGGGACCAAGTGTACACCTTGCGACTTTGTGATCAGTGTGAGGGGAATCAGATACATTCAATGAGTTATGCTCATTTTGATGGGCATCGAGTATGTTCTGTGTGACTCGGACCATGCCCGTAGGCTGAATGTGATAGAACCAATTATGTTCAATCAATTTGAAAGAGAATAGCTATGCTTAGTATCACCTGGACCGGGTATGCTGAATATAATGCAGATCTTGCATTTCAGGTATACTCAGTGTGATCGATGACCAGGTATTCTCAATGGGATGGGAACCCAGTATGTTCAAAGTGACCCTTAAGAAGTGAGTTCAATGTGATCTGACCCAAGTATGCTTTGATGTAATGAGAACCAGGAAGCCAGATGTGATATGAATAAGTTGTGTTCCATATGATAGGAGCCAGGTATGACCTGGGTCACTTATACCCTATCTGATTGGGGACCTGGTAGGCCCACTGTTACCTGGTATATTCAGGGTAATGGGGAGAAGAGATGTGTGGTGTGGTGGGAATCAAACCTGTTCAATATGACCTGGAGCAGATAAGTTCAGCGTGACAAGGACCAGCTGCCATCGGTGAGAGCTGGACCAAGTATACTCAACGTGTCCTGAACAAGGTATGTCCAACATGAGGGGGTAGCAGTATGCTCAGTGTGACTTTGGCCAGGTATGTACAATGTGGTGGGCATTGGGCAAATTCAATTTGATGAGGGCCAGATGTGTTCAACGTGTCCTCAACCAGTGTCATGGGACTAAGCGTATTCCTTGGAATGGGGAGAAAACAAGCTTACTGTGGTAGGGGTCAGGCAAGTTCAATCTCACGGAGACTAGGTGTACATAACTTGACCTGGACTGGGTGTCCACTCTGTGTGATGGGGATTAGTTTACATATTCAATGTCATGGGGATCAGATGTGTAAACTCAATGGGACAGGAGACAGTTACGCTCTATGTGACGAGAACAAAGTATGCTCAGCATTGTCGGGAGCAGGTATGCTGAAAGCGACTTGGACCAGGTATGGTGAAAGGGACAGGTATTGGGGCATTCAATGTCACACAGATGATGCATGTTCAACGTGGTGGGGGCCAGGTATGCTCAATGTGGTGGGGGCCAGGCATGTTCAACGTGGTGGGGGCCAGGTATGCTCAATGTGGTGGGGGCCAGGTATGCTCAATGTGGTGGGGGCCAGGTATGCTCAATGTGGTGGGGGCCAGATATGCTCAATGTGGTGGGGGCCAGATATGCTCAATGTGGTGGGGGCCAGGCATGTTCAATGTGGTGGGGGCCAGGTATGCTCAATGTGGTGGGGGCCAGGCATGTTCAATGTGGTGGGGGCCAGGTATGCTCAATGTGGTGGGGGCCAGGCATGTTCAATGTGGTGGGGGCCAGGTATGCTCAATGTAGTGGGGGGCAGGTATGCTCAATGTGGTAGGGGCCAGATATTTTCCTCCTGGTGGGCACCAAGGATACTCACATGACCTGGACCAGGTATACTCCGTGAGACAGAGGCCATTTCTGCTCAGCATGAACTGAACCAGGTGTGTCCCAGGGGGCCAGATGCTGGCCTATGTGTTTGTTCCACATGACAAGGATCAGGTATGCTCAGCGTGATGGGAGCCTGGGCTTGAAGTCGCCACCAGAGCCAGGGTGGTTTGAGGTCAACACTCAAGGTAGGACAAGAGCTGGGTGGCCACAGCTAACGTTGCCATGTCAGCCATTGCAGGAGTGGTGTATGTGCAGGCCTGTGAACCTGCCTCCCTGACATACATGCATCTGTGCCCACCCACATGGCAGATGCACCTGGCCATGGGCACCAGGTGGAGCCCCTGCCTTCCCTCACAATGAGACCCACCAGACCTGTCTTCTGCTCAGGGTGTCCCCCTCCCCTGCCATCCCCATGAAATCATTTAATCCTTGACTAAACGGATCCTTCCATCTGCATATCAGACAGCAGACACAGCCTCCTCCCGAAAATGGCAGGCACAAACTTAACAGCATTGTTTCGAGTCCAAACTTGAGAAACCAGTAACAAGAACGGGTCTTGCATGTGATGCTGAGGTGCCCTTTGGATCTCGGTAAGATTCTTCCCCCTCTCAAAGCTTCAAGAGGAAACAAAAAGAAGAAGAAAAAAGATCTGGGCACAGACATCTCACGCCCCATGCACAGGCATTGCCAGCTGCTCAGTCCCTGCCTTTGCTTGTTCTCCAAAGAAAGCCCTGGCTGCCTATTACCTGGAAAGGTCAGCTCTGCTTTCCTGAATAATCCTTGCCCTGCTGTTGGCCGTGTCAGCGCCCGCACCTCAGGAAAACGGTGATTACTTTCTGAAACAAAGCCATCTGCTGGGTGGCAAAGCCTCCTCCATCAGGTAAGCAGCCCTTTGCCGACCTCACAGCAGGATGGATCATCACGCACAATTCCTTTCTCCCTTTTCCCTCTCCTTGACCTCTCTGACCTGTGCTCCCTGTGTGCTTGCCAATGTGGAAGCCTGTACAGTCTTCTATCTAAACACAGGAGGGTCTGATGGTTCATCTGAAGGGTGAAGCAAGGGGCCCTCATGCCGGGTGTTCCTGTGTGGCTTGGACGTATGCCTGCTGCCCGCCCTCTGTCTGCACCCTTGCTCCCCAGGGGCCCAGAAGCCCACTCCTCACTCCCCGAGTCTCCACAGCTGCTGCTGTGTGGGTGTTTTCCCAGCATCAGGATGTGATGGAGAGGTTGGAGGCCAGCTGCCAGGAAAGCATTCTCACTTTGCTTTCCCATTTCCCTTCTCTCCCAGCACAACATCCAGGTATGAAAACAGCGGTGCCCTAGGTTTACACAGAACCTCTCATGCAGCAAATCTCGGAACGCTCTGCCAGCCAGTCTGATTACACTCATTTTTTTTTTTTCCTCCTGGTGGAGGAAAACATCTTATCTGGAAGGAAATCGACTGCCAAACTGCACTAACCACATAAGGGAAGAACTGTGGGCTCAGCCCAGGCGTCTGGGCCAGCTCCTGCCGGCCCTGCCCTCTGCGCATCCGCATGTGTGGATGAATTCAGGTAAAGAGATGACCAAAGTCAGGACTCCTGTCATCCTTCACACGTAAGCTGCAGAAGGACAAGACACCTCCCCGCAGGCTCCTGGCAGTCCCTGGCTTTGCAGCATACCCTGAATGTCTGTTGCCACAATAGTACCCCATCCTGGTGTTCTATCTCAAGGAGCACAGCTTCTCCTGGGACCCCCATTGCCCTGAAAGATGCTACAGTGCTTATTTGCCTTTTGCACTGCATGAGGTAGCTTCCCTGTTGCTGAGATTAGAGGTCTGTGAAGTTCTGGAGGAGGAGGAGAAGTGGAGGGAAGGGAGACGGAGAAGCAGAGAGGAGAAGGGGAGTCAAGAATGCAAAAACTGGAGTGAAGGCAGGACACAGGTCAGGAGTGATGTGTTGTGTACTGCGAGTGTCGTTTGTGAGTCTACACTAGGAGGTTCAGACCTGGTGTCCACCTGCTCGGGCTGCCACAGCAAGGCAGCACACAGCCAGGGTTCTGAGCCATCGGATACCACTCCCAATCGCTGAGGATCAGAATTGACCCTAAAGATCCCATCCCACATAGTCCCACCTTGAAATTCTGGGAGGCAGGACTCTTCCACATACACATTTTTGGGAGTGGAGGACCCACAGCTTGGGCCCTAATGCTCATATTATTTCTGATCCTTTCAGAAATAGGAATCACATTCTCCATGAGAATTAAAGCACACAGGAGACTACACAAGGTGTCCCATCACTGAATTGGAACTGAACAGAGAAGGGATGAGTACCAGGACCGACTCTCTCCACGTTGTTAGAAAAAGAATGTGGCCAGTGGGTGGATGAGAAAGGGCCTGGTTTCCTCCATTCCCTGTTTATAGACATTGTAGAAGGAAGTCGGCCTTCTTAAACACGATGCATCAAGTGGGTCTCACCAAAATCTAGAAGTTGGTTCCATGACATCATGACATAGCTGGATTTGAAAGTGAGATTGTGCCTAAGGTGACCAAGGGGTTAGCATCAGCAGCATCCTGTCTCGAAGAGGTCCTCCACCTCCTGCTGCGTTCAGGATGCTTCAGAAGCCATGAGGAGCAGCAGCATGTCCTGGCCCTCTCTGCAGGACTGCCTGGATTAGTCCTGGATACTGGTTATGACTCTCATCTCCAGCTACAAGAGAACTGGAGCCTGCAAGCCATGGCCCTAACTCCCAGCAAAGCTCTCCCTCTCCCCCCGCCTCCACCACCACCGTGGGCTGCTACCCTATTGCTCAGGGCTTTGGTGTTCAGAAAACTCTTTTAAAAACCTTTTAATTTAGAAGGACCTTTGAGCTCAGTGTCTGGGCAAACACAATCACACAGAGGCATGATAAAGCGATTTCTGAAGAGCGCAGCTCGAAGCAGAGCCAAAGGGCAGCCTGGAGTTTCCGAGAGCTCCCTCAACGGCCAATTTCAAGGGGATTGCTGTCAGGCGCAATCTTAAGCGGCAGAATCTTCTATCTATTCCTTTACAAATTGGGGATGCCCCCCCATTTTATGGCTTGATGAAAGACAGCATTTCCCTAATGGGCATTCACAGTTGGGAACAATGGGAAGGGACCAGATAGAGTGATGCCCATGCCTTTATACATGACAACACACCAGTAACCCATGTGCATGTGTTGATATTAATAACCCAACCTCCTACATACGGACTCAAGAGGCTGCATATTTCCAGCACTGAAAAGCAGGCATTCGCTTTGACCAGATGATTGTTGCAAGGCTTGTGGATTTAAGGTTGAGCCCCTTAGCTCCCTGCTCTTTCAATACAAGCTTGAGGGTCACTCCATCTTGTGCGCTGTCCATTTTTCATCTACAAAAGTGGGGTTACTGACCCTAGCCTCCAAGGGTCGGGTTGGTGGATAACAAGAGATGATGTGTTGCACTCCACAAATGACTTCTCTGTCAGTTGATTTCCTTTCGCGGAATGGGGTGATGGAAGCGGAGGTCATCCGTGTGTTACAGGAAATGAGTGTCGGAGTGGCTGGAAATCGGGGAAGGGGCATGTCAGGGTTTCATCTCTGTGACTGAGAGTGCAGAGGGTGGCTGCAGCTGTTCGGGTCACTTGTATATTCATGTAATGATGTGTGCCCAGCAGGTGTCTGCCCAGCAGGACAGAAAACAAGGTGGGCAACGGAACATGCAGCAGAGGGGATCCCGGTGGTCACGGAGTGTGGGAACATGAAGCGGCAAAGAAAACCAAGCGACTTCAGCAGTGACAGACATGGTACACAGATGCCTGCAATTCAGGACACACACTTTATGCCAAGAACATTGTTGGGAAGATATAACTTCACTTCTCATTAGTCTGTGGTTGGGGCAGACCCCTGTAAGAAAAGAAATATTGACAGGAGGAATCGCAGCAAACTTAATAATGGCATCAGTGCACATCACAAGGAAGAACCCTAAGCAAAAGCAACTCCAAGTGTGGCTTCTGCAGCATTTTGAACAAAGACCAATGCTGTCTTGGGCCAGCATGGTGGCACACAGCAAGCTAATCCTCTACCTCCAGCGCTAGTATGCCATATGGGCACAGGTTCAAATTCCAGCTGCTTCACTTCCCATTCAGATTCCTGCTGGGAATTTTTTTTCCCAAATGGCCACAATGGCTAGAGCTGAGCTGATTCAAAACCAGGAGCCAGGGGCTTCTTCCAGGGCTCCCACGTGGGTACAGAACCCAAGGACTTGAGCCATCGTTTGTTGTTTTCCCAGGCCATAAGCAGGAAACTGCTTATGGATCAGAAGTTGAGTTGCAGGGATACAAACAGGTACCCATACAAGGTGGTGGCCCTGCAGACGCCATTAAACATCAACCCCTGAAAGCTCTTTTTAATATATAAGACCAAAACAGAGGATGATATTTTGTCCCCATTTTCTGCAAAAGGAAGCTAAGATCTAGCAGGTCAGATGGTTTGCTTGAGGCCGTGTGGGGCTAGGTTCACCTGACTCTCAAATCCCTGTGTGCCATCTCCTGGTCTTACATTTGGGCCGTTCATCCACTTTGAGTTGATTTTTTAATTGTCTAGGTGAGAGGTAGGGCTCCAGATTCAGACTTTTGCATATGGATAGCCAGTTATTCCAGCACCATTTATTGAACATATTGTGTTTTCTCCCCTGCACAGTGTTGGCATCTAAAGGTCATCTGGCTGTGGATGCATGCATTCAGATCTGTTCCCATGGTCTGTGTGTCTGTTTCTATGCTGGCACCTTGCTGCTTGCTTTCAATAGCTCTGCAGCCCTTCTTGAAATCAGATATGATGACACCTTCATCTTCGTTCTTTTTTGTTAGTTTGTTGATGTTTTCTTTGGCTATCTGGTGTCTTTTGTGCCCCTCCCCATGAATTCTAGAATTGTTTTCTTAGTTTTACTGAAAAAGAGAAGATTCAAATCAATGAAACGAATCAGAGGTGAACAAGGAAAAAGACAACAAACACCACAGAAATACAAAGCGTCACCAGGGATGTTGATAAACAACTATACGATAACAGATCGGAAAACCCAGAAGTAAAGATTTGGGGGATCTGTATAGCTTACCAAGATTGAGTCACGAAGACATAGAAAATGTGAACAGATACATAAGGAGTAATGCGCTTATATCAGTAATGAAATGTCTTCCCACAAAGAAACTCCCAGGACCAGATGGCATTGTGGCTGAATTCCATCCAACTTGTAAGAAAGTGCTAATGCCAATTCTTCTCAATTGATTCCCCACAATGTTCTTTGATTTGATGGTGGTTGTATGGAAACAGAAGTTACTCATTCGACTACTAGCAGGTGGAAATAATGAGTTCACTACTTGAAAAAACAACAACGGCATCAGAGGAGTGCAATGCTCATACAACATGATGAGTTGCAGATGACAGGAGCTTTGCGACATGGGGTGGGGGTGGGCCGCTTGATATCGGCAGAAAATTCAGGGGGAAGAGAAAGAAGATCCTGCCTCAGCTTTCCTTACATTGTCTCAAGGGCAACTCAGAGGTTACTGGTGGTTACTCCATTCCAGGCCTTCAGCTTCATCATGGAATGTCTGCAAATATGTGTGCCTACGTCAGGGCCTTTGTTCCATGATACATTGGCCTGTATTTTCAGAGTTAAGCTCCAATGCTGCCTCCAGGGGAAAGCCCTCCTGGATTTAGTCAAGTGTTACGGTCTTCATCCCTATACTCTGCATGCATATCATTTACGAGTCCCCCAACAACCCTCCTTGGGCTCTGAGCCCCTCGGGGACAGAGTTCATGAGCCCCACACCGAGTTTGGGTACCCGCAAGGCATGAATTCTATACCTTCCCAAGGAATCAACTTGGAGCGAGGAGGTGAAAAGTTGTATAAAAATGAACTTGAAGAACAGCCACCTGGAACTTTAGTCTCATTGGGATCAATCCCTGTGACAGAGCCATTTGCCTCCAATGCAAGAAAGTAAAGCCCACGGGGAAATGATGCGAAATTTATTTGTCCCTACCAGGTGAATTATAAAGACCCTAGAACCCTCTGGCACACCCACGCTGGGAAATGAGGAGGGTGAGATTTACCACCTGCCAGCTGCCACAGGTTCTTAATGACCTTCAGATTTGGAATGTTCATTTATGCAGTGAAAAGTGAGAAGGAAGTCTTAGTCTGCCATCCCTTGCCTTAGAGAACATCCACGGCTTTCAGAACCTTCTGAGATGAACTGTTCCGCAGAATCCAAAACCAGAAGGAACCACGAAGCCACCTGCCTCCCTGTTCAGGGGGATGTGCTTTCTGATACACAGCAGACACTCCACAAATAACGGTTGAATGGATGACTGAAGGGATGCGAGAAAGGCAGTCTGGAGAGTGGAGCAGTCATGAGACTCAGAAACTAGTTTAAGGTCTAAGTCTCCTGGCCTCAAGTTAAGCTCAACCTTCTCACTCACCACAACATCCACTGTTCAACTAGGCTGAAACCAGGATCCTGCAACACCATCTGAATCTCCCACACAGGCATGAAGGGCATAAGCGTTGTCTACTGCCTTCCCAGGTGCATTAGCAAGGAGCTGGATCAGAAGTGGAGCAGCTGGGACTCGAACCCATGCTCAGATAGGATGCCAGCATCACAGATGATGGTTTAACTCACTGCACCACAGTTCCAGCACCTAGAGCAGCTTCTTCAACCAGAAATATGAATTTCCAGTGTTGGGGTCCCATGACCTCCTGTCCTTAATCTGTCTTGTGCAGACTGGTCACAGACAGTCCCGTGTAATAGAACACATTGGGGGATTGTGGCTTTTTGGGTTCCCAGGCACTCCTATTAGTCCTTCCTCATGCCCTGCTCCCCTTCTCCTGACCTTCTGAGCGACCTCATTCCCCGGAGCCTGGGATGTTTTTTGTGGCCTCCATCCTTCTCTCCTTTCCCAGGGATGTAGAAGGAGAGGCATCTGATCAATAAACTCACCCCGAGACATAAAAGACTAATAAAGTTTAATAACTTGCCTCTCCCAGGAGTATTTGCATTTTAACAGGGGAATAGTGGTCTAAGCTAAAGGAATTAGACTGTAATGGTACAATTTCAGGCACCATCAAGCAGCTGAGAGAGGTATTTTTGGCAGGGGAGGAGACCTCGCCAAGTTTCCGTGGGGCAACCCCACTGCAGGTTGCCTCCTCCAAGGTCAGCTAGCTGCTCAAGCAGGAGGCAGAGACACAGCAGTAACCATGCCCTTCCTTCAGCCCCATTCTCCATGTGCCCCACAGGCTCCTCTGCCCACAGAGTTTGGACTCCTCCCTCCTCCACATATGTATTTTCTCTCTCTTCAACTTTGCTTCATTCTGCAAATGTGTGTCAAGCCTTATGAGGCAGGAGATTTCCCACAAGTATTGCCAGCCCCAAAGATATGACACTAGCAAAGGTGTCATGAATATAGCTATGGGGTGGGGGAGGGAGCAGTGCTGTGGCATATCGGGATAAGCCTATGCCTATGGCGTCAGCATCCCCAATGCACACTGGTTCAAGGTCCAGCTGTAATGGGAAGCAGGACTGTATTTTGGCACTGGGAAAAAGGCAAAACAAACCTTCTGCTTTCAAGCTTGTCTTCCTTCCCTTCCATCTCCCAGGACCCTCTCCTACAGGGAAACCTTGATTAAACAGAAAGTGAAACATGTGTTTCATGGAGATACAATTTCTGATTAACCGAGCAGTTCTTATATTAATATGGGCTGATATGGTGCTTGTACTACGCCTGGCCCTTGTCAGATTGCAAATATTAATTCATGAAGTCTTGCAGAAGATCAAAAATGGGTCTTTGGAGATCACAGTTAAAAAAAAAATGAATCAGGTAAAGTTGTTGAAGTTGAGTTGAGGTCCCTTCTGTTTAGTTCCCTGGCCCTGAGATGTGACGCAGTCATGGGAATAGGAGATGGGCCCTAAGTTCGTGTGCATGGCAGCTTTATTAGGAGTTACATAGCATGCTCTGATTCAGCACAAAACCTTACCATTAAAAAGTCTTCGCATTCTCCTATGCACTCAGCCAATGCTGTAGAGACAGTAAAACTTCCCCGAGATGGTTTGAGAATTATACCAGATTCCAGGGTCATGCTGTTGAATTTCTGGTCTAAGTACAAGTCTGTTGATGGGCCAGTGACATGTTCAGGAAGCTGGAGAAGGTGTGTGCTGAGCCCCGAGGTCCACTCTACCACCCTAAAATTACTTTTTTATTCTTTCCAACTTCCTACAATAAATTCCTGCTGAGTTTGCTCTTGGGGGAGGAATGTCAAATTTTGAAGTTGGATGCATCCTGCATAAAGTCTCTGCTCCATGACCGTTAGCTGAGGGACTCTCAGCAGCCAAGTTGCCTTTTACCAAGGTCCCCACCTGTTTATCTGTTAAATAGGATGACATGGCTGCAATGGCTGAAGAAATAATGGCTGTAACCACCTAAATCAAAAGTTAGCAAACCCAACTTGTAAATGTCCAGAGAGTGAATAGTTTAGACTTTTTATCAGGGTGGGAAGCCCTTTTCTCTGTCAAGGGCCATACAAATATTTACAATATCATCAGCTTTGCTCATGGGCCATGCACAGTTATCAACTTAAAAATCAGCTTGCTGTAGATTTGTTGAATTTTGAATGCTGACTGCGGTTGCCTTGGTAGGGCCAGATCAAACAATTCTCCAGGGCCAATTGTGGCCCCGGACCAGATGTTTCCTAGCCCTGCTCCACAGACTAACAGGTAAAATCAAATCTATGGTATAGATACTTAGAGGGGAAAAATGGACTTACTGCTGAAAGCATTCAAATTATGGTAGTTTATAATTAATAACAACTGAGTATAATTTTCTTAAATAAATGTCTATAATAAGAAAATACAATTGTTTTATTTTTTATATTCTACTCCTTTTAAAAATATATAATTTATTTCATTTATTTGAGAAGCAGAGAGAGACAGAGAATCTTTTCTCCACCAGTTTATTGCTCTAAATGGCCACAATGGCAGGACATAGATGGAAGCCAGGAGCCTGGAACTTAGAAGTCCATCTGGGTCTCCTGTGCGGGTACAGGCACCTAAACACATGGGCCTTCTTCTGATGTTTTTTCCAAGGCATATTAGCAGGACACGGGATTGGAAGTAGAGCAGCTGGGTCTCAAACCGGTGTCCATGTGGGATGCTGGCACTGCAGGTAGCAGCTCAATGTTATACACCACAGCACTGGCTCTGAATTTCCTTTGCTAAGGAGGTTGCATACGAAGGTTCAAAGTTACTTTTCTCCATTATCACCTCTGTTAGAACATCTGGCAGGTCAGCCACTAGGCAGTCAGGTCAAGGCATAGATTTGGCCCTCAGCTGTGGTTTGCTGGCCCCTGACTTTGAACTTGACAAATACCTGCTTCCCTTTGTCTGGACTATGCAGATGATTCTGGCTGTCTGGCCCCCTGAAAGGGGAGAGTAGAAGATTCCAGAACATTCCAAGGCTTCCTCCTCACGCATCAAGTCCTCTGGTGGCCTCAGTGTCCGTTGGTGTTTGTGAAAAGTGTCTGTGTGTCAGCTCCTCTCTCCCAGCAAAGGGACACAAATGGGCTAAGGCTGGGATGTAGGAACGAAGTTCAGAATGAAGGAAGGAGGAAGGATGGTATTAAAATAAATGCATGGTTTGAAGGCACTTGCAAAATGCCTGTCAGGTAATAGCCTTCTCCCTGCAATATGTAAGGAATACTTGAAACTCAAGGATAAGAATAGAAATAACCTAATTTTAAGAATTGGGGGAAAGAATTGAATACTTATACCAGGTAAAACATACAGTTGACAAAGAGGCACTTGAAAATGTACTCTATTTCATGAGTCACGGGGAAAATACAAATGGAAACCCCAAGGAGAATACCACCCTATACCCATTAAGGTCGCTGACATTAAAAGCAAGCCAAATGAACACAGAATCCTAATCAATGCTGACGACGCCGAGGGCTGAGGTGCTCTTGTCTTGGCAGGTTACAGAAAGGGTGCAGCTGCTGCAGATTCTAGTCTATGTTTATCCCACAGGACCCACCCAATGCCCTTGATGCTTTCCCAAGAGAAACAAAAGCCCATGTTTCCACAAAAAGGTTGCATGGATGATAACAGTGGTTTTATTCAAATGCTGCAAACTGGAAATAGTGCGTTGTCCATCAGCTGCTGGTTATATCAGCGATGACACATACACACAAATGAATCATACTCAGATAAAAATGAACAAATTGTGGCTATGTGCCATGGCATCAATGACATGCAAATGCCTTCTCTGTGGAAGAAGGCTCCATAGGCTGAACCTCGGGTGGATCCATTCTTAGGCTCACTGGGAAAGGCACAGTTACAGGGATTGTGGTCAGGGGCTGGTGTTGGAGGAGGGGATTACCAACAAAAGGGAAGTAGGATGATTCTTAGTCTTGACTTTTGCCGTGCACTTGTCCAGACTCATGGGAGTCTACAAGAAAAGGATTCATTTGACTGCAATTGAGTTCGACATCCAACAACAGGTCTTTAAATGAGACACATCTGTATCAGGCAATGTGGGTATCTGGTGGGTGGTGGCCTTGAGCTACAGGCCCTGGTATATCAGGCCCTGCCAGGCACACTGGATCAGGGTGACCCAGAGGACATGGGTCAGGGTGACCAGGGAGGACCCTAGTCCACTGGCCTCCTCCCTTCTGTGTCTTCTTCTCTGCCCCTCCTTGCAGATCCTTGGTCCAAGCTCCTCCATATGCAGCGCTGGCTGTCACTTCCGTCATCCCCACTGGGGTGTGGGCCATGTTGGTGGAGGCCCCTACCCAGTATCTCCTTTGGAGAAACCTAGGGAGAGGAAAACCATGCCAGGTGAGCCAAGGACTGGTAACAGAGATGTAAACACGAGGAAGTCAGAGCATAAAGTTACAGGAAGTCCAGGAGCTTCTGCCAGGTCTTCCACCTAGTTATGGGGGCTCAGGTACAGCTTCTACTGCTTTCCCAGGTGCATTAGCAGGGGCCTAGATCAGAAGTGGAGCAGCCGAGACTCAAAATATGGGATGCTGGTGCCAAGCCTTGCTTCCTGATCCACACCTGATATATCTTTCTGGATAGGCGATCTTGCAGCTTAAGATATTGGAAACAGAACTGTTGAAACTCCCTTCAAGTCACTCAGTCTCTATTCTGTCCCTGTCTCTGTCCATGGGTCTATTTTTTGTACCGTTTCCTGGAGCAGAAGCCTGCATTTCCCTCTGGATTGCCCTCGGTCCTTTTACCCTCATTGATCATTTACTAATAAAATACCAGGCTTGAGGCATGGAAGGGAACTCACCTTCCACATCACGGATCTTCATAGTTCAGTTCATCCTTGCAAAACTCCTCAGAGCTTGCAAGCCCCTCCCCTCATCTTCTCTCACTCTCATTGCTCCCTGAACCCCCGGTTGGCTTCCTCCAATGAGAATTCTACTGTCTTACTATGCCCTGCTTCTCGCTTGATGGAAAATCTAGTCCACGGGCCAGAATTAGCTGATTTGCTATGAGAGCTGAATCCCAGCATTGGGCAATGTTCTTTCTCCACGATGGGGGAGTTCCTGGTTCGAGCAGAGAAGTAATCCTGGCTCACTTGCTGACTCACCATAGAGGAGCTGAGAGAATTGGAAAGCGCCAGAACTACCAGAACTCCCCGTTGATTTTTGAAAAGGATGTGGGAAGCTTGAGTCTGTTCCCAAACAGCGCTGCCAGTGACTCAGCTCCACTACCGGTGGTTCTCCTGGGCCCTTGTAGGAAGCCGTCACAGGATGGGGTGTGGCGAGGCGAGGGATGGTGGGCTCATCTTTCAGCTGCAGGTTCTGTTGTATCCTTGGGCCCCGACATCCTGCGTACCCTCCACTCGACCATGGGGAGGTGTCCTGGTTCATCACGAAGGCTCTCTACCTCCTCACTAAGCAGCTTTCCCTGGAGAACCAAGGCTGCCACGCACCATACCAGGGGTAGAGTGATATCAGCAAGATAAGGCTTTATAAATGGACAAAATTACCACGTGCATGCCAATTCTTATGTATGACTTCAAGAACATCCATGCACCTAATCGCTATCAGACAATGAAGGAACAGCCACTGATGACTCTCTGCCCAAGGACTCGGAATTAGAGACCAAGGCTATGGAGCAGCATGTTAAATGGTTGCCTGCAGCATAGCCATCCCGTATCAGAGCACTGGTTTTAGTCCTGGCTGCTCCACCTCCCATCCAGCTGTTTGGTAATGCACCTGGGGAAGCTGTGAAGATGGCTCAAGTGTTTTAGGTACCCCGTCAACCATATGGGAGACCCAGACGGACTTCCAGGCTCCTGTCTTCAAATTGGGCCAACCCTTGCCATTGATGCAAATTGGGGAGTGAAGTATTGGATGAAAGATCTCTCTCTGTGTTTCAAGTAAAGTGAAACTATTTTTTAAAAAAATTTGAGAGAGAGGGCCCAACACAATAGCCTAGTGGCTAAATCTTCACCTTATATCCACCAGGATCCCATATGGGACCCAGTTTGTGTTCCAGCTGCTCCACTTCCCATTTGCTTCCCTGCTTGTGACCTGGAAAAGCAGAATTGGATGGCCCAAAGCCCTGGGACCCTGCACCTGTGAGAGAGATCCGGAAGAAACACCTGGCTACTGGCTTCAGATCAACTCAGCTCCAGCCATTGCAGCCACTTGAGGAGTGAAGCAGTGAATGAAATTTCTTTGTCTCTTCTCTCAGTTTATCTGTTTTTCCAATAGAAATAAATAAGATAAATCTTAATAAAATATTGGAGAGAGAACAATTATAAAAATGATGAGGTTACAGGCTCCAAGGAGCCGTTCTTGGTGCAAAAGCCAAGGCTTTGAGGAAGGTTGTAAGATCTGCATCAGAAAAAGATGCTGTTTGAAAAAAAAAAAGAAGAAGCGGTTTGGACTGGAGGAATTTCTTGTGCCATCCTCAGACCAGATGCTCACCTGAGAACCTGCATAAACCCTTTGCGAAGGATACAGCATGAGCAAACCCCTGCATGCAGTGTTCAGCAACGCTCTACCACGAGGCTGCAGTGACCACCTCCTCCTGCAGAGGGCAGCAGGACGGCATTGAGGGTGCAGACTTGGTACTAAGCTATGCTGCCACGACCTTCGCCATAAGCCGCCTAACCTTGGACCAGTCACTTCAAAGTGAAGTGGGATGTGGAGGCATCCCCAACTCCAGGGGCTACAGACTCCCCACAGGAACACACTGAGTGTTCTCCAGGCAGCCGGGGGGCCCAGGAGGACTTCCAGATGCAGCTGTTGCCCTGGGTAACAGCAGTCACAGCAGCAGCAGCCCTGCAGTGTACACCTGTAGGCCAGCTCCAGCTCTGCAGGCTGACCACACCTCCGCCTGGGCTCCAGCCATCAGAGCTGCCCCATCTCCACTTAATGGGCTGTTGTTCTTTTCTGCTCCGTTAATTCCATTCTTGACAACGACGAGACAGACATGCCAGCCTCCCTCCCTGCACCAGGCCTGCCTGGTGACCATGCAGAGAGCTGGAGATGGTGACAAATAAATGCTAAGGACGCCAGGCCGGGCAAAGGAAGGAGCTGTCACCTCAGCATGAATACACATGAACATGCAGGGACTTCCTGGAAGGCTGGAGTGGGCAAAGGGGACATGGTGGGCAGGCCTGAGCAAGCGAAAAGCAGCGGGGCGGACCAGTTGCTGGGGAGACGCAGCGGAACCCCTCTGCTCCCCCTCGGGGAGGGTGAGCCAGGTGGCAGCTTTTATCAGCCCTCTGCTGTCATCCGGCAAGACAGGCTGGCACATGCGAGCGTAAATATACACTCTGCCGCCTCACCTCAGTGCCCCAGGAGCTGTTAGACTTCAAATGGTCGTTCCCAGGAAAGCGGGGAGGGAGGGAGAAGAGGAGGAGGAGGAGGAAGAGGCTATGCTGCTCATCTCAGATGCCTTGTTGATTCCGCTGAGGGTCTTTCTGGGGTTGGGAGGGCTTGGAGATGCACCAGGGTCTCCTGAGGCGCAGGAGTGACACCTTCAGCTCTACTCTGGCCCTTGCTCCTGCATCAGTCTCAGGGACCCTGCCTAGTCTAACTGCAAAGAGACCCACCTCTCCCCTGCCAAACCTTACTAGGGAGAGTTCAGCTATCGCAGAACTATCGCCCTGGCCCACTGCTCCCATCCCTGTCCCCCGAAGAGCCGGAGCCTAAACTCACAATATGAAATCTACTCCCAAGTTCTCATGAGACTTGCGGCTTGCGGCCATCATTTGAATAATGTTGTAAATATCTGAGAGTGGACGACAGATCACACACGTATCCCTGCCTGACATAGGAGCAGATTTGGGTGGATGAGGAAAAAAGGGGCGCATAGAACTCTGCTTTGGGAACAGCCCAGGTACATCCACCTGCTGCCTGCCTGGTGCGTTCATCTCGGAACCCTCATCAATTATTCATCCTGTGGATGCTGGCTGTCAACCTACTTTCTCCCTGGTTCTGCTATAGGACCAGCCAGGCAAAACTCTAGCCTCATAACACCAAACTCATGTGGGGAAGCCAGAAGATACACAAGGGGATAGACAGAAACAGAGACAGCATGGATCAGCCCCTAAACTTGTATGCATGTCACCGCCAAAGACTGAGTCTTCTCGCCAGTTCCCAAGAACACACAGGAGAACATGTGTGCAGTTCCCTAGCATTTAAGGTCACAGTTCCTCTCTGCATGGTTATCACCCTGCACCTCCTCTCAGCAGGGATAGGTCTGCCCACCCTGCAGAAGAGAGCCTGAGGAAGCTGACCTTGACCGTATAGCAGAGCTATCGCCCAGAAAGACGGGACTGGGAGACAGCAGTCTGACATTGCTTTGTGTCCTGGTTGACTTTCCTGTGAGCTCCTCTTGACATCTGTATCAGATCTTTCAGGAGGCAAAGACCCTGTGAGGCTGAGCTTGCAAACGCACTCCGCCACCACCTCTCCACTGTGGAGGGGGCCTGGCCTGTGGCTGACCCTCTCAGGTTGGGCTGCATCTGATGTCCTTGCTGTCTGACGGTTGGCAGCAGGGGTGGGAAAAAAGAGCACGAAGACTGGCTGGGGACTAAATAGGGAGAGGAGGGGGGAATGGCAGGCCTCCATTTAACCTAATTGGGCCAGCAAACGGGAGATGCAAAAAGGCCAGCGCCTGCACCGCCCGCCCGGTGTTGTGCCTCTCCTCCCTTTGAAGATGTGCCTCCTCGAGTTTGGAAACACCAGAGGCAGGCATTGGGTTGCTCATATTTAATGGGTAACATGGAGATCAAAGAGGAGATAGAGATGGAAAACATCAGGCGATAATTAAGGATTGCTCTGGGAGCCCGGCCCGCCCCATTTCACTCCTTCCTCAGCACCTCTTTCATCTCTTCCTACTGTTCCACTGCACCCTGCCTCTTCCTTTCTCAGCTGCTGCCCTCCCCGTCTCCCCACCTCATCAGCCCTCCCTACCTTTGGCTCTCTATCCACTCAGTCTTCCCTTTCCCCTGCCGATCGCAGCCACCAGGCTTGCGCTGTCTGCCCCAGCCGAGCATATGCCCTCGCCTATTCCTCTGCCTTACACTCCTCCTGCCTCCCTCTCTTTCTGCCTCTTGCCTCTCACCTCCCTTCTTCCCCTTCTTTCCACATCCTCTTTCTCTCCTTCCCTAGCCGTTTTCTCACCATTTCTCCCTCCTGACAGCCTCTTCCAGCTTTAAGAATCACCATGACAACAGGTGTCCAGGACCCTCCCAGCAGAGCCTTCTCCCAGCAGGGCACCTCTCTGCTCACTTGGAATCTCCTCTCTGGATCCATAGCCCAGGTTGCAAACACTCCTGTAAGCTGTTTTCAGGAGGCCACTGGGAATGTAGTCTGCAGCCAACTAGAGAAGAAACAGAGCCTGGAGCTCTAACCTGCTTTCCTCTCTGGTTTGGGACCCAAAGGAGCATGACCAGCACCCCCAGGGAACCACACAAGCTGGCAAGAAAGCTTTGTAAGCCACCATCTCTGCTGCCACCTAGAAGGGCTCACCAAGGGCAGCTGTTTCTTCCAGCAGGGAGGGAGGGAAGGATGGAGAGAGAGGAAGAGAGAGAGAGGGCTAGCTAGCCAAAAGAACAAAACTGTAAACCCCTGTGCCTGTTTGCTAACGCCTTATTACTATACCTTGATAGCCACAGGTGTGTTAAAATTGACTCTGTAGGCAACTTGGAGCAGCCAGTTGTGGGAAGCAAACAAGAAAACACACACCTTCCACAAAGGCCCATACAGCCTCTTGCTTTGTCAGGTGCCCGGCTTACCACATGCTAAGCACTTAGCAACTATGTGAATAATAGATCAGAATACAGAGTTGCCACTCTACTACCCCTAAAGATGAAAAATAGGAAACTGCTTCAAACAGTTTACAGAGCAACAACGTTTCTCTGGGTGCAAAAAGAAATTGAAATCCATGCATAAGAGGAGGGTTATTCAAAAAGTTAAGGCAGAGGCACATCATTAAAAATGATGCATGGATTTCATTTTTTTGCATCATAGTTAAAGTTATCTTTCAACTCCTCTATGTCCACAAACTTTCTGAAGTAACTGAGGGGCGGACCAGATGTCCCACACACCCTGAAGCTGCTCCGTTAGAATGCCAAGTTCTTGTTGGTCCTGGAAGGCTGGCTAAGGTCTGAGGAGTTAGGGAGGACAGCCAGTGCACACTGGAACAATCGCTTAGCCATGCCATGCACAGGCTTGAAAACCACACACTAATTCATTTAGATTTTATCAGGTTCATTTTCAAGGCAAGCCTTAAAGACATGGCTAGCTACCCACATGCTAAGTAGCCCTGGGTTGTATGTAATTCACTTTGTAAAACCTGAATAGCTCTCCACGATCATTGAAGACTTCAGCACACAGATGTCAGGAGACAGGAAAGCCTGACTTGGCCTTGACTGTGTGTGGCTGTGACGCCCCTCATATCATAACCGTGGGGGCCTGCACTTTTGTCCACAGCACTCCCAGCTCAGTCCTGTGGGCCTTGGGCAGAGGGGGTCACTTCTAGATGCCCAGACCTGCAGTGAGAATCTGACACGGGCTTCCCACCCTCTCTGGCCTCTTTCCACTGGGAGAGGCTGGAAAGTCTACCAGCAGCTCTATGTCCCAGGATCCCTCTCAGTGAGGGTGCGGGAATATCAATCAGATCTGGCCAGTTCCTTTGCACAGAGTGTGTGGCTGCTACCTCTTGTTGCCCAGGATCTAGGACTGTGTCCGGCTGTGGCCTGTGGAGCTGTTGCTGTGCCCGGGGCGGGCCTGTTCTACCTGTGGGAGCACAGAGGCTGCCCTTGTTGGGACAGGGGGTAGTGGCTCCAGCCCTGGCCAGCCCCCTCTCTCAGTCAAGCTCTCCTCCTGCTGCTGTTTTAGATCTCTGGAGAGGAAGCTCTTTCCAACTGGTTGGATGTTGAGGCTCACCGCACCTTTCGTTTTGGTTTCCCTACACCTGCTCATACCTTTGTATAAAAGCTTTCTACCATGGCTTTCTAGGTCTGCTGCTCCCTGCATAAGAAGAAAAGATAGAAGCCCCCACCCAACCATCCAACTCCACCCCAACCCAGATCCTGGGCGATGGGCTTCCATGCCCTCCTCTCCCTCCTTTTGACTTCTGCCTGTCTTTCCAGAAATCCCACAATGGTGAATGGTTCTAAAGAGATAGCTGGAGAACAGGCTACTCTCCCTTCTGGTCGCGTGGTGGAGAGAGAAGGGTGTTAAAGCTCCAAATTCAGCTCTGGATGTCTCAGGGAAAGGCACAAGGTCATGTGGCCAAGTCTGTCCTCTACAGACGGAGAAGCTATCAACACAACAGGTGTGTTCTGAGGATAAGAGTGTGTGGTGCTGGCATCTGCCTGGTGTCAGGAGAAGGGCTTCCCAAGAGGGAGCACATGTGAGAGCGAACAGCAAGTGGGCATGCAAGGGGGCAAGGCTGCTTTCAAACAACTTGTTCCCATGGCAACTAATGCTCTAGCCAAGACTCAACTCACTCCCACAGGACTTACTCCAGTTTCATGAGACCTAATCCAGTCTCTGGAGGAAGGCATTAATCTGTGCCTATGCACATGCTCACCCATGCCATCACTGCATCGCAAAGGCCTCTCTTCTTACTGGCATTGTGGCTTCCAGAGGACTAAGCCAAACCCACAATACCCTGAATGCCAGTTCCAGCCCTTCTGATCCCGCTTCCTGCTACAAACCCTGGGAAAGCAGGGGAAGATGGGACAAACGCTGGAGCGTCTGCCACCCAGACGGAAAACTCAGATACAGATCCTGACTTCTACCTGGTCCAGCCCAAGTCACTGGGGCCATGAGGGAATGAACTAGCAGACGGAAGATCTGTGTCTCCTCCAGTTCCCATCACTCCTTAAAAAAAAAAATATTACCAATAACTTTCACAAGGCCTTCCCTGTCCCTGACATCATGATGTTGAGGGACTAAAACTCAGCTTGCATTTTGGTGGCAATGAAACTTATCTACACTATAATATTGGTTTCCATTCCCTTTCCCCTCCCCAGGGTGTTGGGGTTCCCTGCCTCTCACATACCAACATTAAAGACTATTATGCTTATTTTTTATTATGGCTCTAAGCATGATATCTGCAAATTTCCTTTTCATTTGGCAAACGAGCCATTGCAAATTATTTGTTACAAAGGCGGATATTAAGTGCAGCAAGTCTGAGAACCACTGACCCATTGCACTCTCTCTTTTCACCAAGGAAGAACGTGAGGCATGGAGAGATGAAATGAAACAACGGCTGAGTTGCTGGTTCAGAATTAAAGCCCTGATCTGATTTTGGGTCCACTCCTGTTGTTTTGTTCTCTCGTGTGAGTGAACTTCTGAGTGGTTCTTGTTTCCATAGGAGGATTAGGCTCACAGTCGTCTTGAGGACAGAGCCTTTTGTCATCATCATTGGGACTAACGTAGCATTACACGGATAGCAGCTACTTAACGCACACTTAATACATCAGATGGCATTGAACGGAATTGCATTCCATTGAAATGAAATGATTTGAATGAAATAGCGGGATGCTAATGCTTGGTGGCAGATTGTGTCTTCCAATATGAAACTATTGGAGCCATCCACTCTAAACCAGGACACTACACATGGTTCGTAACTTCCTCCCCACCTCTGATTTTCTCCCCCGAGGCTCTTGCTCTGGATTACGTTGGCCTCTTCCCATAACTGTGGACTTTTTGGTTTAAGACCCTTCCTAGGGACCTACAAACCATTCACATGTAGCTGAACCTCCCTCCCCAGACACAGTCTTTGTAATTTAGACCAGGCAACCCGGAGGCTTAGATCAAGGTCTGAAGTGTGATTCCCCCGTTACTAGGTTCCAACTTACTTTTTATTTGTTGTCTCTTTTCCAAATTTCTCTGTTCAGAAACCTGGTCTATGGTGAGGTACTTTGTTGAAAATGATTTGGGAACTAATTCTACACGTCATGGGAAATGATCCCAAAATATTGACTCAGAGGCCAGATTCTAGAAACGGAAAAATGTGTTCTGTTTTCCAAGAGAGTGCGTGTGTGGTTTGCACTCACACATGGGCAGGAAGAAGAGAAAGAGAGAAGGGGAGAGAGCCAGAAAGACAGCTCCATATCTGATTCAGCTGTCAAAACTGAAAATGAGGATCAAGGAGACGGGGCACTTATGAAGAAGTGTCAGGGACTAGGCGCACAGTGGCTGGAGCCCAAACTGCATGACCTCCACAGGGGCAATTATTTGGAAAAACGATGAAAAAAATACACTCCATGAATTCAGTTGCTACACTGAGTGGGTTGATTGTGCATAGATCCCGCCTTTAGGCCTCCTGACGTTCAAATACACACCACCAGCACGAGCAACTGACGACAATAAAACAGTCTCTTTTGTGATTTAGTGGAAAACTGACAAGGCCATCGCATTCACCCTAACATCCCAAAGAAAGTGTGGTTGTGATTCTGAAGGGCATTTAAGAGCTAAGAACGTAAAGAAACCTCAATGAAACAATTAGGGGGAAAAAAAAAACAAAGCACCCAGGCATCCCAAATCTTCCCAAGACATCCAAAGACCACGAGAACCACAGCATAAGTCAAAGCTCAATCTCCCGCAGGCCAGAGAGCAGTGCGTGGGATGTGATGGCCAAGAGAACTCGCTAGTGACCGCACAGGTGTCAGCCTAGCTGTGAAACAGTGGAAGGCCTCCCACGCAGAGGTGGCTCACTTGTGAATCAGAGGTAAGTGCCAGAATCTCACCGATGCTGACAGCTTGTTCCTGACGAGGGGGAGATGCTTGTGCCATCCTGAAGATGTGTGAAGCCAGTTGTGACTTGAATGAAACTAACCTGTTCACAACGAAGCCCAGAACCAGTTCCACTCAGCCCAATCCAGGGCAGCTTGCTGTGGCCCAGCCCCCCAGGTGTAACAGGATAGGTGAGCCCCTGGTATTCCCAGGTATGCTGTCAGAACATCAAGAAATGGAGAAGACTTAATCCAAAGTCGGTACAAGGAAACACAAGAGGAGCAGGGCCAGAGATGATGTAGGTGTTGGAATTATCCAACAGATTTTTTTTTTAAAGCAATTAAGATAAAAATTCTGAGGTATCTTGTGGAAATATGAATACACGTGCGAATAAGTAAGGGATTCAGCAGAGACATGGATAATGTAAAAGCAGAAGCTAAATCACAATGCGAGAAAGAGAAAGTGCCATAGCATGAATAATTCATTAAGCAGATTAGCCAAGGGCTGAATACAACAGGCAAAAGGGTCAGTGAACTCAAAGATACATCGGTGGAAACTATAGAAACTAAAACAAACAAAAAGCAAAGTGGGTGAATAAGAACACAGCTCCTGAGAGCGGGGGCAGAACAGCAACCACTTCCAAGTATAGTAGAGTGAGGAGGGAGGATGGAGCAGTCAAGGACTCAATGATTGAGAAAGTGTTGCAAGGCATCACTTAAGCAGGTCATGATCCCCTCCAAAACATACGGTAATCCACAACCTAAAACATAAGACAGAAAGCATGTGTCAAAGCCAGCAAAATGGGGCAGGTGTTGGCCATCATGGTGGGGGCTCACAAGATGCCCTCAGGACATATCAGAAATGAAAGTTTCCTGCCACAAGTGATGGCTCAAGTACTTCCAGAGGTCCACCTGTGTGGGAGACCTGGCTTATACCTGGTGCTGCTGGCTCCAACCTGGCCAGGCCTTCTCTTATCTGTTGTCTGTTGTGGGTATTTGAGGCATGAACTAGCAGATGAGCGAGCTCTCCTTCCTTTTCAAATATGGATTGAGTTACATAGATAGATAGATAGATAGATAGATAGATAGATAGATAGATAGATAGATGAGTCAAAAAAAGTTACAATCCATCTTGGGGAACAATGTTGAAAATGCTGACCGACTTTCCTTTGTAAATAACAATGACAGCAGGCATTGCAACGACCCACAGTACATGCCACTTTTATTCATGAGGGGCGTGTTCCAGACCTCTCTAACATCTAGTTCAAGTCCGGCTATTCTACTTCTAATCCAGCCTCCTGCTAATGTGCAGCCTGCAAGGCAGCAGATGCTAGGTGCTTGGCCCCTTGATCCACATAGAGTTCTGAGCTCTGGGCTCTCAGACCCAGCTATACTGCTGTAGGCATCTGACTAAACTTGTGGGAAGTAAAGGCATAAATAAGGATGGAAAAGAAAAAAAATCTTTCAACTTAGAATGCTACCCAACAAGAGCTGGCACAATGGCTCAATTGGCTAAGGCTCGATCTGTGTGCCAGCATCCCATATGGCCACTGGTTCATGTCCCAGTTGCTCCACTTCCCATCCAGCACCCTGATTATGGCCTGTGAAGACAGTGGAGGATGGCACGAAGCCTTGGCCCTGCACCTGTGTGGGAGACCCAAAAGGAACTGCTGGCTCCTGCTTTGGTTCGGCTCAGCTCCAACCGTTGTGGCCATTTGAGGAGTGAGCTGGGGATGAAAGATCTTTATCGTCCTATCTCTCCTTGTCTGTAAATCTCTCCACTAAAAACAAATAAAGCTTAAAAAGTGCTACTCAATAAATATATGCATAATGTATATAACTTATTACATATATTTATGTACATGTTAATATGTGATTGCCTTGATTTACTTAAATTACAGATGTGCATTTAGCATATATTATATAATAATATATATATAATTTTATTTAATATTAATATATCTGATGAATCTTACACCTTAATGTACATTATGTAATTACTTGTAACTACTTCAAAATATAAATGGACATATTTATATATTATGTGCACCTAAAGAATTTCACGTCTAAATATATTTAGTTCTGTGTACAATATGTTATAAAGATACTTCAACAAGTTGAACGAAAATGCAATTGAAAGCTAGTTTCATTTTTATACAAAAAAGTTGAAATTCATGCATGATTTTTTCTTAATATTCATTTTCCAGGAACTTTCTGAAGACTGTGTGTGTGTGTGTGTGTGTGTGTGTGTGTGTGTGTGTGTACTGAAGGGTCGACTCACTGGGTAAAAGGGTTATTTGATATATATCATGCATAAAAGGTGATTGACCCTTTAAAGCAAACAGTAGCAATGAATCAAGAGACTCGCAGCATATGCAATAACAAGATTCTGACAACGAGAACACAAAATGAGAGGAGTAAATGGAATTACACTCTTCTTGCACTTTCATGAAATAGAACAATGTATTATTCTGCCATAACTCGCAGCTGATAAGTTTATTGAGAGAATATTGAATGAATTTCAAGGAGGGTCAAGTGAGGTTGAGTTTCTCCTGCTTTCAATTTAGGTACACAAACTCAACATCTATTGTTAATCCAGAGTGTATTTTGTTTTCCTGGTTTTTTTGGCCCAGCAAAGCAACAGAATGCAGATGAATTTTCCAGCAATTGGCCAGCACTACCTGCCCCAAGTTCCCTGCCACCTTCCCAGAGAGCAGGGTGCAAGGGAAGATCATGAGGTTTGGAGCTGGGCAGCCAAGGGTCCGAGTCCTGCTCTAGTGAAATCTGTAACCTTGAACTTGACCTTGACAATGTCACTTTCTGAGCTCATTTGTAAAGCAAAGCCAGTAATGTTCATTTCGGGGGATCACAGAGCGAATTAGAGGAACCTAAGTCATAGGGGATCAAACATATGTTGTGTGCTTAACAAAGGCCCAGAAACACCTGCTCTCCAATCCCCTCCAAACTCCACATCCACTTGGCCATCAAGAAGGTCTCATTGGGCTCGGCATGCATTCATTGACGCAGAGCCTCTGGGAACGGCCTTTCTTTCCTGTCCATGAAAAGATCAGGTTCAGAATCAGAAGGTAAAAAAAGAAAGAAAATTAGTGTTCTTGAGAAAGCCACATTTGCATGAGCCCCGGGGAGCCCAGTGAGTCAGCAATAAGCACATTTTTTTTGCCCGTGCTCCTGAGGTTGACTTTGGAGCCAAATCTGGGAAAAAATAAAATAACAAGACACAGAAAGTCTTGGGAACCCTCAGGACACTTGGAGGAAGGAGGGAAGGCAAGAGCAGCTTGTTGACTGAATTCTACACAGCCTGGCATCACAGCAGGATCTTCCAGCACATTCATGCAGGGTCAAATGCCTGTCAAGGAGACAGGCAGGCCTCTTAAGTCCCTTTGCCACCACGTGTGCCCTGGATGTGCCAGGCCAAGTTCTCGACCTTCCAAATCTTCTCTTTCTTTCACCTTTCATAGGAACGATAAGGCCCATCTTCTGAGGACA
Source organism: Ochotona curzoniae (assembly GCF_017591425.1). Classification (NCBI taxonomy): domain Eukaryota; kingdom Metazoa; phylum Chordata; class Mammalia; order Lagomorpha; family Ochotonidae; genus Ochotona; species Ochotona curzoniae. The sequence continues at coordinate 6,301,919 of NW_024465322.1, forward strand.
TTGAAAGTGATCAGAGGACCCAGAGCTGTGGCATAGCAGGCTAGGCCTCCACCTGTGGCACCAGCAACCCATATGGATGCCAATTTATTTCCCAGCTGCTCCACTTCTGATCCAGCTCCCTGCTAATGACCTGGGAAAGCAACAAAGAATGGCAAAAGTCTTTAGGGCCCTTGAACTCATGGAGAAGACAGCTGGCTGTGGTTGACAGTGGGGATGGTCCTGGGGGAGAGCTGAGCTTGTCCCACTGGGACCAGGACGCCTGCCTCCAAGGAGCCCCACTGAGCCTCTGACCTAGGAAACCCCACTCACTTTCTTTCCCTGTGACAGCATCCACTCTGGAAATGTTCTCTCCCAGAATTCAATGTTCTCATTGACCATTGGGATTAGCCTGTAGCTTGTGCATAATCTACTGTGTGCCAGTGATCGGGTTGGTATCTGTGGATTCCTGGTCAGAACACCAACATGGGTGCGCACGAGTGGGTAGCCATAGGGTCTTATCACCTGTAAGCTGGAGATTTGACAGGCACAGGTGAAGAAGTTCCTTGAGCTCTTGACCCCTCTTTGCAACAGAGCCTCATGCAGGCTCGTCCCTACTTGCCCTAGATACCCTGGACAACTGGTCTCCCCACATCCAGCCGTGGTGGTTGGTGGTACCATCTAATCTGAGCCTGGCTTCTGACAGCCAAACTTCTTCAGCAACTGCTCCTGGCATCTCAGCAGAGGGCCTAGCACATCAATGTCTTCCCTCTCAGCCCCACCTGCTTCCCATGTCTTTTTACTCCAAGTCACGCATTTTCTCTACATTCCCCAGCCCAAGGTTCCTGCGCAGCGAGAGGTGGGCAGAGCAGACTTCTCGGCTGTCACTGGTAATTTCAGCCTGCGCAGATGTGAAGTCGGAGGGGGGTGAGTCATCCATTGCTTACATGCTCAAGTCTGACCTCAGTTATTGGGCAAATGGAAGAGAGAGTAATTAGTTTCTTTAATGGTTCAGAAATACACCAGAAAGTAGGAGGGGGAGTGTGGGCTGGGGGTGGGCAGTGGCGATTGTTCAAATCAGCAGGTTTGGGAGTTTAATTTCTTTGTATTCATTAAGCTTCAAGATCTTTCTGACATGCTTCATTATAATACAGTGGCCCCAGCTGGGAGAGCACTATTACCGAGTTACGAAAATGATAAATTAGCAGGACAAAGGTTATTTGTTTCTGGAGTTACTGTTTTGAAAATTCTGGGCAGAGATTTCACCGCCAAAGGCCAGGAAGGTGAAGATATTTGTTTCTGCCGGTGAGACAGCCCTGAGAAAGCGGCAGAGTGCTTTTTCCCCAAGCCTCCTGACAATGTCACTCAGCAGGTCTTCTCGCTACAGCCCTCATCCAAGATGGATGGTGCTGAAAAGGGAGGCTTGGCCTGGGTTTCTTGAGGCTCCGTTCCCATCAAGAGCCCCTCACCACCAGCATGGGGGTTTCTGGGAGTTGCGGATGAAAGGAGAGTTTCATTTATCCTAATGGCACATGACACACACACAAGTGACGTAGCAGATGGCCTAGGGTGCAATCCCACTTCTGCCATCCATGGCTGGATTGTCACGGCACATCATCCGGAATCTCTGCCCTGCGACATAGGAATAATGGTATACATTATGATTGGATGGGCTCTAAAGTCCTGCATGTCACACATTTAAAGACGTTTGTATGTGGAGCCCAGCCCACTGCGAGCTGCACAACAGAGTATCCAGGACCCGCACTGGGTCTGTCTAGCTTCGGCAGGCCAGGCCTGGCTGGCTCATCCTGCCCTACTGGAGTTTGTATAGAACCTGACCTTTTCTTACAAAACCCCATGCTGGGAAAGGTGTGTTGATTGCTGCTAGGTTTAGTGTGGAGAGATCACAGTGTTACCCATTAGAGGTTTCCAAGAAATCAAGGGTCACACTTAATGCTGAAACAGGGCAGAGCACTCCCCAGACTCCTCCCTCTGCCTCCTTCCCTGCTGCCCATGACCTCCCGCCCTCTCCCAACAGCAGAAGGGAGCTTCCCAACCTCCACTGTTAGTACCAGGCTTTCTCCTTCCCATTCCTCTACTAAAAATCACCCTGTCCACCTTGAAGACACCCTCTGTGACTCTCACAGGAGCCTTAGGGTGCTCACTGCTTGCTCAGTGGTTTCTTAGGCATCAGTCACACAGCACACATACTTCCCTTGAAGCCAGGAAGGGGCAGTAGAGACAACATTCTCCACTTGGCTCAGCCAGAGTCCTCCCCTCGCCCCAGACAGGCAAAGCATGCCTACTTTGGATTATGGCTGACAGACATCTACAACGCAGCTCTTGATGTGCCACCACACTCCATCCTGCCCCGCAAAATGAGAATCCACCTTTCAGCAGATGCAGGAATAGCCTCTCCCAGATCAACATCCTTTGGGCAGCACTGGCACAAGGTGTACAGCTTTAGGCAATGTCAGGGGAGCTTGCATCAAAGTCCCACCTAGAACATAGAAGGATGTAGCTTGATTCGGGAGCCTCTTGATTTGCAAACCAGCATGTTGGCTGGTGTCCTGAATAAGCCTCAAGGGAGAGAGTGTGCTGGGAAATGAACATTTCAGCCATTCCTGTTTTGTAAAAAGACTGTTTTCCTCTGCAGAAAGCTCTTCTCTCTGTATATTTCACTTCATCTTATTCTCACAAGTCTGTGCTAATGCATTATTAATTGCTAGCATTTTTTTCAGGATTTACTTATCTTATGTGAAAAATCATAGTTACAGGAAGAGAAAGAGAGAGATCTTCCACCAATTGGTTCACTCCCCAAATGGCTATAAAAGTTGGGCCGGGGTGAAGCCAACAGCTACTGGTTCTCCCACATGGATACAGGGGTTCAAGGCTTTGGGTCTTCATCCACTGTGTTCCAAGGTGCATAAGCATGGAGCAGGATTAGAAGTGGAGCAGCCAGGACTTGAGCTGGCACCCATATGGGATGCTGGCACCACAGGCTTGATCTGCCACCACACAACCCTGATTGTTATATTTTATAGATGACAAAGAGAACATTTGTTGGCCCACCTGAGAATACAGATGCAGTGAGACTTTCCAAATCCAGCCACCTTGGCTGGGGGCGGATTTCCATTCTCTCCTGTGGTAGCTGTTCTCTGATGAATGGGTGCCAGCTGAGCAGCTCAGGATAGCACCTGCTCTGTGGCTGGGAGGACCCTGTGGCTGGAGGCTCTGCTGCTCCAGGCTCTCGAGGTTGGTGTCAGAGGGTCAGCAAGGCTGCGTTCTTCTCCCAGCTTGTTCAGGGGTTAATAGAATGTAGCTCCTGGTGGTTGTTGAAGCCTACGGTCTTCACAGGTGTCAACTAAGAGCTCTTCTTTAGGCTCCTTTTCAAATGGTATACTGCCTCTCAAACCCAGTGAGGATTGTCACAATGCCTTCTGCCAAGCCTCCCTCAAGTTCAATCTTCCACAAGACTCTCATGTTTCTGTCATGGCCATAAGGAATATGCTCTGGACTTTAACTGACTGGGGACTAAATCCACCTGCAAAGCCCCTTCACTGGGGCACCTGGGTGAGTGTTTAAGTAACCAGATACTTTGCCTTGGGGATGGAGTGCATGTCTCTATAGAATTCTGCCCAGCACCATGGCTCCCCAGGATTGCTTAGTGACAGTGCCAGTGTTTGGCCCTGTTCCTTGAGATTCTGGTTCCCCAGTCTGAAGCAGAGTCTGGGCAAAGCACAAACCAGACAAGATGACCTCTGTAGACCATCTCAGCTGTTGCTAAGAGCTGGCATGAGAGAAGGATGCCAGGGTCAAGTCAAAACCACTCCCGCCCCTCTCCCCTTAGATGCTTCCCTTTAGAGAGTGCTGTGGGATTTATTTACATCCTTTCTGAGGCTTACTTCACTTCTCTCCAAGGTCGTGATCCTCTGCAAAGCTGTGTCCTATATCCCCCGATCCCTTACACTCAACAGGCACTCCAAGGTTCTCTGGAGACACCCTGCGAATCCCCCCAGAGCCCTAGCCCAGCCTCTTCTCTCCTTCTCTCACAAGTCCCCATCCAGGGGTTGGGGTGGAGTCAGTTATGCTCTCTGTCCCGTCCCAAACCCTTCTAACTCTCTTCTCTTGGTTCACGTCTCCCTTGCTCTCTATTACCGCAGATTTAGGGAGCTGCTACGTTTAGTGAGCAGCAAAAGAGGTTTGTGTCTGTGCCATGGGAATTGTGCAGCTCCGGGGCCAGACACGGAGCCCTGTTGGAAGAGCAAGGCCCATCACTGTCTTGTTAATAAAAGGGAAATGGAAGAAGAAATTAAGAGGGAACAAGAGCCAAGAGGAATACAGGTTGCAATGAATATTTTTATACGGTTTGCATTATACATAGCACGTTTGCGACTGCTATCCTATTATGTTCTTGGAGCTTGCTCAGAAAATTACACTGGCGCAGGTTTTTAATCCATACTGAAGAGGAATACACTGAGGTTCAGGGAGCTTGCAATTTGTCCAGACTTAGTTAGTAAGTGGCTGAAGGAGCAGTGGGTCCTGATTTTGCATTCAGACTCCCAAGTCACAGAAGTACAGAAGTTCATATCCCAAAGAGCTACTACGAAGTGCTGTATCCAACGACCTCATTTTTCTTGCAAGGTCCTCTTAACTACTCAGAGGCAAAGCAAGAATCGTATTCAAGCCTTCAGACACCTGTTCCAGAGCTCTTTCCTCTCAACAGTTTCCTGGCAGAATTAATACCTCTGAGGCAGGAATCGCTAGCTATACTTTTTTTTTTTTACCTCCTGGTATAAAGTGAGGTCCCTTAAAAATGCATTGTGTGGGAGTCAGCATCAAGGTTCAATAGGCTAAGCTTTCTCCCGTGGTACCAGCATCCCATATGACACTGATTCCTGTCCCAGCTGCCGCACTTCTAATCCAGCCTCCCGATAATGAGCCTGAAAAAGCAGTAGAGGACAGCCCAAGTAACTAACTGAGCCTCTACACCCATGTAGGACACCTGGAGTCCAATGCTCCCAGCTTTGGACAGGCCAAACTCTGGCCATTGCAGCCATTTGGGGAGTGAATCAGTTCTTTCTCTCTCTGTAACTCTGCCTTTCCAATAAAAATAAAATAAATCTCTGAAAAAAGCATTATGTATAATTATGTTGATGATATCAGCTACATGCCTATAAGCTTGTAGAATTCAATTAATGAAATCAAAACACAGAATGACAGTTTCTAAGCTTTGCTTCATTAATCCCTCAATCTTGCTGCATTTTCTGAAAATCTGACAATTCCCAAGTCATTCACCAGCCAAGGCTGTTTAAAAATCAAAGGTTTGCCACTTACTCATATAAGGTTTGTAAGGTTTGTACTTACTCATATAACAAGGCAAGGGGTTGAGGACAGCGTGAGGCTGGATAACAGGATATGGCTTTGGCCATTCCAGTGAAGGTCAAAGTTTGAGACTTTAAACAAAGCAAACCAACTTATCCCTTGCTAACAGCCCTAGCACGAGCTTGCCAAGACTGATGAGGAGCCTTTATAGGGCTGGTAACTCTATCTTCTTGCTCGCTCAACCTCAACCAATGGCTTCCATCAGTGACCTGAAATGGCTAAGCAGGTTCCCACCAACTGTGCATCCCAGCCACAGAGAAATGGAAGCCTAAGAAATCTTGTCTGTTCTCCACACCAAGCTGAATTTAGTGGCTCTAAAGAGAATAGACCCACACACCCCTCTTCTACTCATTTCTCATTGGCTGTGTGTTCCCTCAAGAGTCTCCCTCAAATTCAGGGTATGTAGAAAAATGAAGCTGGATGCTAAGTGCCAACTGGCCCACCCAAAACATGAATATCTCTTGCTAATAACAGAACCCAAAAATGCCCAGTGCAGTAGCCTAGTGGCTAACGTCCTTGCCTTGCACATGCAGGGATCCCATATGGGCACCAGTTTGTATTCCAGCTGCTCCACTTCCCATCCAGCTCCCTACTTGTGGCCTGGGAAAGCAGTTGAGGATGACTCAAAGTATTGGGACCCTGCACCTGCGTGAGAGATCCAGAGGAGGCTCCTGGCTCCTGGCTCCTGGCTTCACATCAGGTCAGCTTCAGCATTGCAGCCACTTATGCAGTGAAGCAACTGATGGAAGATTTCCCCCTCTCTCCTTCTCTCTGTATATCTAACTTTCTAATAAAAATAAATAATAAATCTTTAAAAATAAAAAAAAAGAGAGAGAGAGAACCCAAAAACAGAATCAAGAAGAAGTGGATGCTGGTGTTGGCTGCATGACCGTGTTATCTGCAGTGGCCAGGGTTGCCAGGCAACCTGCCATGTCTGTGTCCAGGGATGTGGACAGGCCAGGTGGTGGATGCGTCTACCACAGCATGTACAAGTTAGAAGTCTACATGCCCACAAAGCAGGTGTGGATAAACCTAGTAACTTAGTGTTCAGGGGGAAAAAAACTGACATCTTTAAAATCTTTCTAAAAGATTATTTATTTTAAAGGCAGTTACAAAGAGATAAGGGGAGATTTTCCACCTGCTGGCTCACTCCCCAAATGGCCATAATGGTCAGGACTGAATCCATTCAAGGCCAGGAGCCAGAAGCCAGAAGCTTCTTCTGGGCTCCCATGTGGGTACAGGGACCCAAATACTTGGGTGCTTGGGCCATACTCTGCTACTTTCCCAGATGCATGAACCCAACAGGGAGGTGATCACCTCTATAGATACGCAAACTCACACAAACACTAGACAGAGACAAGCAGTGACTACAGCGCAGTGTTCAGGGTCATGCCCATGTGAAGGGCAAAGGAAGGGAAGGCAGAGAGAGGACAGTGAGTTTTGGTACCTAGACAGCTGCACCACTCTCGCCTCCAAACTTAGAGACAGGTTCCCTCAGCTTCAGTTCCCTGGAACACTGGTGTTTGCCCGGTGTGCACATTGTAACCAGACTGAAATGTACTTGTGTTGCTTCTTACTGACTGCATGACCCTGAGCAGCTCATGGAAATGGTTTGAACCTCAGTTACCATCCCCATAAAGAGCTAACCCCAATGCCTTCTTATCATGGCGATCCCAGGGCTTTAGGGAGCCAAGAGACTTGCAGGAGCTTCAGTAGAACTTGGCTCAGTCACCAGGATGCCCCTGTGGGGTGACTCTGTATTCTGGAACCACAACTTAAGGCCAACAGCCTCTTTGAGGCAGCTTAGCCCCTGGCTGGGAGTCCTACTTTTCTGGGTGAGGTTGGACAGTGGCAGCCTCCTGGGTTCAGAATAGCCCTCACGCCCTTCATGGCTCTCGGGGGAACAGCTGCCAGGCCTGGCCATGTGCCTGCAGTCTCAGGCAATGCCAAGCAGTGCCAGGCACCGAGCCCAGTCTCCCTCGCACCCATCCTTGCTGCACATTTTCATCTTTTTTATGTGTTGAGGATGCTGCGCTAATTGTGATGGATGCTCTCTTTGGGCTCACGCTGAGGGGTGGATGATGAAGCCATAATGTAAGGTAATATGTCTATTAAAGATTTAAAATAACCCGCCTGCTGGGTGATTCCTCACTCCACTGGCAGACTCGCACTTCTTGGGAAGCAGTTGGTGCAGAATGAGAAGAGGTGGTAGGATGTGAGGGGAGACAGGGATTTGGGCCTGGATGCTCTCCAACTCCTGGAGTGCTATTAAATGAAGGAACATCTCTTAAATACCTACTGCATACCAGCCCACAGCTCCAGCTCTGGGTACGCACCGACGGCCGATGGTGCCGGAATCTCTCGATCGAGGAGCGTTGTTATCTACCCTTCATGAACGAGCTCGCAGAACCTAGTTGCAAATTAGCTGTCCTTGTGATTGTGTCATTGAAGTTCCTGGAGCTGTTCAGTTTCTCAAATACTGAAGAGAATTGAAACTTAGGCTACTGGGACCAGCAGGGGTGGCACGATGAATTGAGCTACTGCCTATAATGCCAGCATCCCAAATAAGCACCATTCAGCTCATTATTGCTCCACTTCTGATCCAGCTTATTACCAACGCACCTGGGAAAGACCAAGTACTTAAGTCCCTGCCACCTACGTGGGAGACCCAGATGGAGCTCCAGGCTCCTCGATCCTGCCTGGCCCAGCCCTGGTTATTCATTTGGAGAGTAAATCAGCATATCCAAGAGCTGTGTTTGTGCATGTGTGTGTGTGTGTGTGTGTGTTTACCTCTCCCTGTCTGTAATTCTGTCAAATAAATACATTTAAAAAAAAAATCTTTAGCAGTTCCCTCAGCTGTATCTGTCTAGCAAAATAGGGACCTTCCATCTGAAGCAGACAGAGCTGTGGTAGCTTCAGCATCAAAGAGGAATGGCAAGGAGCAAGCATCCACCTGTCAGAACCTCTTGTCCTGCAGCTCTGAAAGCTGGAAGTACGCAGAAACAGCACGCAAACAGGTGAACCCATGGACATTCCACGAAAGACCACCAGGCCTAAGAAGAGCCATTGCTTTACTGCCAACCCCTGCTCTTCTTTCTGCCACCCTGCCCTTCCCTTCCCCCAAAATCTGACCAGCCATAAAAGTCTACTTTCCTGGAGCCTGCATCATGGCTCAGCAAATTAAGCTCCCACCTGCAGTGCCAGCATCCCATATGGGCGCCAGTTCAAGTCCCGGCACTCCACTTCCCTTCCAGCTCCCTGTTTGTGGCCTGGGAAAGCAGCAGAAGGTGATCCAAAGCCTCTGGAGCCTGCATCCACGTGGGAGACCTGGAAGACACTCCCGGCTCTTGACTTTGACTTCAGTCTAGACCAATTTTGGCCATTGTGGCCATTTGGGGAATAAACCAGTGGCTGCAAGATATCTCTCTCTCTCTCTCTCTCTCTCTCTCTCTCTCTCTCTCTCTCTCTCCTTTTTCTGTAAATTTGTCTTTCAAATAAAAATAAACATCCTGAGATCTCCTTTCCTCCTGTCATGGCTGTCCACTCACTAGTCTCCCACTGCTAGCAAGTCCTTGCCCTTCACCACTTCCTCCTGCTCAGCCCTACTGCTCTCCTTGTCTCACCAGCCTCTGCCAGAGCGCCTGCCTCTCTCCTTTATGCCTGCAGAATCTTTTTTTGAATCTCCAGATAGACCTGAGGAACAGGGGAGGATAAACAACATCCCACCTTCTTGCATGCTGGAACTAACATCACCAACAAATGTGTTACCATCGGCAACCAGAAGTGAATACGCTATGATCTCATGCTGTAAGCTGTGGAAGCTGTAACCAAGGAGATCAACAGAGTGCTTGTGTGGGGCTCATTGCAAGTCCTGATGCCACCCCTGTTCACACGTGTGCTCAACAGGTCAGATGAGGCCGGCATAGTTTAAACAACAACAACAAAAAATGAGACAGAGAGAGAGAGAAGCTACAAATGCAATTCCATCTGGAAAGCAGCAGAATTCAAATGTAATAGATAGCCTGAGGTCAAGGTCAGGGACTTTCCCAGCAAGGGATTATCTGTTGGGAAGTGTAGCACAACAATCACACCGAGCGTATTGTGAGCACCCGCTACAGCGTAAGGATGAACCAGCGTACACAACAGCGTGCTATTAGATGCTACTTGTCCATAAGGACCGAAGACAAGGTGATCCTAAACACCAAGCCATTTCAGCAAAAGCACAATTCCCTAGATCTACCTGCTGTCAAGATCCCATTCCAAATTAAGGAGATAATCAGAACCACAGGGAATTTCTCCACAAGGAAGTTAGACTGACCAGACATGGTGGTCTCTAGCCTCAGGTGTTACCATGTTTTAAGATTTAGTGATTTGTTTGAAATGCAGAATTATAGCAAGAGGGTGAGAAACAAATGAGATAAACAGAGGAGAGAGTCTCCATCTGGAGATTCACTCTACACAGGGCCACAAGGGCCAGGGCTGAACCTGGCTGAAGCCAGGAGCCGGGAGCTTCATCTTGGTCTCCCATGCAGGTGGCAGGGACCCAAGCACTTAGGCCATCTTCTGCTTCTTTCTTGGGTGTGTTACCAGGGAGCTGGATCAGAGGTGGAGCAGCCCGGACTTGAACCAGTTCCCACATGGAATATCAGCATCATTGCTGGCAGCAGCTTCATTCACTCTGTGTGCCATAGTGCCAGCTCCTCAGAAACCTTTTTCAAAGACTCAGAAAAAAAAAAAAAAAGAATCCAGATTATCGAAGGACTTTTGATACAGTCCAGCTTGGCTTCTTTGGTTGACTCTGAAACCTAAGGGGTCTGAGCACCATTCTTCATTGGGCTCCAAGGGGAAGGCAAGAGCCTTTTGAAAAGATGGGAAGGAAATTAAGAATCTAGGATGCAGCATTGCGGCAGAGATGCCCACACCTGCACAAGCCCCGGGATGAAACTGTTGTGTTGACTGTGGAAACTCATCACAGAGAAACGAGGAAGAAAGCAGGGGCTGGCAGGGGCAGGAAAATCATACAGCAGAATAAGCCAAGGAACGGCAGAGGGCTGCCTGCCGGCACTGGGGATGGCGGGATCGCTGGAGAGCCACACGCATTGTGTATTTTTTCAAAAGGACTAAAAGATAAGGCACTGAGAGAATGGGATGAGATTAAAAGAGCGATTGCTGGAGTAAGAAACCTCACTGAGCACCCAAATAACATCTTTTTGGAGCTCACAATTAGACCAGCTAAAGACTGAAACATGGCTGAAATTCCAATTAAAAACTTGAAATGAAATTCCTGAGTGAATGCCGAGGGAAGGAAAGGAGAGAAAATGCTTACAGATAAAATGAGAGATATCAGGGGCAGACAGAAATAATACATTTGGATTAAAAATAAAGTATCCCTGGATGAAATAGAGAACCCAAAGTGTGCAGACAGAAGTTATTTGAAGATATTTGAAAGCTAAATTTCCTGAAATGAAGGAAGAATTGAAGAAGAGGAAAGGCAAATTGGAAAAGCACATTCATTCACAGGAAGCCACGCAACTGAATAAGCAGGTGCCCTGGTTACGCCATTCAACTCAAAGAAAGGAAGATGGGTCTTTTGGTGAACAGACAGGAAAAGCAAGCACTGTGCAAAGGAAAACAGCAAGGCAGCATCCAATGCCAGGAAACAGAAAGGACGATGCCACCGTTAGGGAGAAAAAGCTGTGACCCAGGGTTACTGTATCTAGCCAGAGATTCTGAAATATGAAGTCCTGGGTTCGGCACCTGATCCCCTCCCAGTTCATCACTCCTCCTGTGTTGGGTGCTCATCCACTTTCTATGTTAACTTTCTCTATATATAAGATATAACATATATATATGTGATGTATATAACTCGTGGTCAAGGTAATATGTGATAAGTATGTAGCTAGCTTAGGGCCACATTTTCCTGCCTTATGTAATAGTATACACCCACTAGTCTGTCAAATGATTTCTGCCCAGGGGACACCTCCCCTGACCTGGGACCTGAGTGGGGACTCACATCACTTCTCAAGCTGTATTGGTGCCTGTGCTTAAAATGCTGTTGAAGTAAGAGGCAAGAACCTAGAAAAGGAATATTGGGCCCACAACAAAAGCATTCCAATTCACGTGTGAGTGAAGTTTCTAACAGATTTTGCTCCCATGCGGCACATCACAGCCTTCTCACACTTGGAACATCGGAAAGCATTTTGCATTGGGGTGGCGGGCTACTCTCAATCCACCATCCCAAACAGCAATCTCAACGCCAACAACAGAGCCATGTGGGAAACTCATGAGATCTTACAGATCTCAGGGAGGAAGAATGGTTGCTTGTAGGCTTTGCTCTCGCGAGCTCCAGGCACACCTGACATCTCACTTGTACTTCACACCGCTCCGCACACTCCTGTGACTTGGCGGCTGTAAATGCTGTGCAGTGGGACCATCTGGATGCACAGAATCCACAAACAATGGTGCTCTGTTGTATTCAGTCGCAGTCATTGAGCTTTTGTGATTTCCAGGTATTTTTCTCAGACCCTGAGGTTGTGGGGGTGAAGAGAAGACAAACAACAAGAGAAATAAAAGCCCTTCTTTCAGAGACCATCCATCAGTCAGAGGCAGAGTGAGACCCAACACCAGCAGTCAGCATGGTAACGGCTACAGAAAGTGTGAAGAATTATAAGAGGAGGTCAGCCTTAGATTGCAATAACAGACTTAGATGGCAACTTGGAGTAGACAGCAATGCGTGAGCAACAATTGAAATACACAAAAAGGGAATTAGGTTTGTCGACAGCTGGAGAGGTGCGCTCCAGGCAGAGGAGACAGTACCAAAGGCCAGAGCTACTGCAGGGACAATTTTGAGGACACCAATGGGCTTAGAGGACGACGAAAGAAACAGAGACTCCTGGGAGAGGTGATGGGGTCAGAGTCGGGTAGCCAACGCAGGAGCTGCAAGACTACCCAGAGTGAGATGTGGAATCGAGAATCTGTGAGCTCTCCTGAACACTTCTTAGAAAGGAGACTTCAGGGGAGATGGTAAGAATGAAAGAGATTATCAGGGGTTTGCTATCAACATCCACATATGCCGAGGGGGACGGCAAACAAAAGTTGATGGGAAAGGACCAGATGCTAGGTACGTTTTATTTCATATTAAATTTTTACCCATTTATTTGAAAGGTAGAAAGACAGAGCTCCCCTCTTCTGGTTCATTCCTCACATGCCCTCAACAACCAGGAGGAATGAAGTGGAAATTGAAGGCTGGAAACCCTATGCAGGTCTCCCAAGTGGATGAGAGGGACCCACGGTCCTAGGGTGCAACCTAGCAGGAAGCTGAAGTTGGGAGCCAGAGTTGGGAAGGGAGGCAAGTTCTGTTCTGACAGGCAAGCATCCTGGAGAGCATTTTAACTGCCAGGACAAATGCATTTTGAAGGAAGAACTAACATCTCTTTATGGCGGTTCGGATGGGATCCAGGATAAGTTCCAGGATTGTCAAACCTAGGCAAACAGAAAGTTGGAGCTATCATGAGCGCTGATGAGGAAAACCACCATGGAATTAGAGACCTCATTTGGCTAAGCTAAGATCTCTGTTTCTATGAGACATCATTGATAAACGGGGAATCAGTAGGGAGTCAGGAGTTCCATGGGGAAACCTGTGCCTGAAAGATTCCGAGCCATGGGACAGGATGAGATCACCCAGGAACAGAGCATCAGTGAGAAGAAACAGTCCTGGAAAGGAGCCCCGGGACACTCCCATAAGAGATGAGACAAGAAAACAGAAGAAGAGATTGCAACACAACTGGCAAAGCAGGTGTAAATCCAGGGAGGTGTAGTGTGTAGGAAGCCCAGGACAAAAGATTTTTCAGGAGGATTTAACGGGTGCCTGTGAAATGCTTACCAAAAGGTCAAATATTATCAGGTTTTCCATTGATTATGGATTTACCCACACTGAGGTCACTGTGACCTTAAGCAAGAATTATTTTAGCTGTATGCCTGAAGACAAAAATCGTGTTTGCCATGGGATTAGGAGAAAACAGGAGGACAGGACTCAGAGATGTGAGTCTAGGGAGGGCAAGTGAGATCAAAGACTTGTTTTTAAGACTTCATTATTGAAAGCAGCTTCAGGGCAAGAGGGAGGATAAGGCACAGAGAGGTCCTACCTCCCCTTCCCCCCACCCACACACAGCCCCGTCTACATGCAACTTTCTCCCACTAAAGTGCTGTACCGGTTACAATGACTGAGCCTACATCAACCCACCTCTGTCACCAACGGCCACATTAGGTAGGATACGTCCTCCAAGTCTGACGGTGTGATGCCTGTGCTCACCTCTGCCGTGTCGTGTAGACTAGCATCATTGCTCTATAAAATCCTCTTTCCCCTTGGGAGGCGCTGACCTGACTGTCCTGCTGGCTTTGTCTATTTCAAAATGGAACCTGCTAAGAATCTCCTGGCTGTTTTAGACTGGATTTTTCTGACTCAGCATTTTAAGTTTATCTGTGTCTTTTAAAGGGCAGGATTTTTTTTTTAAATCTAAATGCCATAGTTACAGAGAGAGGAAAGCAAGTGAGAGAGAGAGAGAGAGAGAGAGAGAGAGAGAGAGATCTTTCATCTGTTCATTCCCCAACTGACTGCAGCAACGAGGTGTCGTCAGACCAAAGCCAGAAGTCAGGCACTTCATGCAGGTCTTGCTCATGGGTGTAGGACCCAAGTCCTTAGGTCATCTTTTGCTGCTTTCCCCAGTATATTAGCAAGAAGCTGGGTTGGAAGTGGAGCAGTTAGGACTCAAACTGTTGCCTGGGCTTAATTGTCCTCCTGTGTGCAAATTGTTATTATTAAAGACCCACTCACCAAGACATGATCAGCAACATTAACTCTCAAGCTCACATTGGTTGCAAAAACCATCTCACAAGGACAGACAACATTGCCTCAGTGGATTACAAAATTCTGAGCGGGGTGGTTGAGTGTCCATGCAAAAGGGGGTGAGACTGCGTTGAGGTGGGTGGAGAGACATCCGCCAGGCCCTGACATACAGCTGGAAGCTCCTTGTGGCCTTGTCAACAGGGGAGCTGCTCTCTTCTCACCTTCCTGTCATCCACACCCACTGCATAGACCCCAGCATCCACTCGGTGATGCACGAGGAGAAACTGCTTGATGGGGATCACAGCACAGTTGGAGTTGTTTGATGGGAAAGGCGTGTGTACGTATAGATGCGTGCAAAATCTGGTTTATTTCTTATTTCTTTTTTTTTTTTACTTGCTAAAATCATTCACTTTCTCCGTACCTGGGAAGAATACCAAGAAGTCATTACCAAAACTTGCAAAGGGACTATAACGTCTATTTTTGTTTTTTTCAATTTGGAGGCACACTGTTTAGCAACCAATAATCAGATAACATGAAAAAATAATTAAAATGATGCTCATTTCAGTGAGTTTTGGACAATGCGCTCTCTTTGTGCTATCCTCTCAAGGCAGGTCTCCCAAAATCAGTGAGTGGGGATGTGTCTGCCTTGGAATCTAATTAACAACCTCAGTCACTGCTTCCCCATGACCAGCCTGAACAAACACCATCTCTCACACATCTAACTCCATCTTCACATTTTATATCACTAATTGATAGAAATTTCAACACCGTTATTAAAATAATCACCTAGTATGGCGCCAGCACTGTGGCCCAATGGCTAACCCTCTGCCCCCAGGGTGCCAGCACACCATATGTGACAGGTACATGACCCCAATTACTCCACTTCCCATCCATCTCTCTGCTTGTGGCCTGGGAAAGCAGTCAAGGACAGCCCAAAGCCTTGGGACCCTGCACCCATGTGGGAGACCTGGAAGAAACTCCTGGTTCCTGGCTTTGGATCGGCTCGGTTCTGGCCATTGTGGCCACTTGAGGGGGTGAATCATCGGATGGAAGATCTTCCTTCCTTCTGCCTTTCCTCTTCTCTGTATATCTCTGTATATTTTCAATATAAATAAGTAAATCTAAAACAAAATTTAAAAATAGATAAAATAAAAACATTTCCCTATTATATTAAATTGAAAAAAATTATTACTATAGAATCCTAAAAGCAGTCGAGACTAAGCCAAAACAAAGCCAGTACAGTCTGTATTTATAATTAATCCAAATAATAGTACATCCATATGCTTCTGCTCACTACATAACTTGAAATAATGTGGTACAATTTGTAATAAAATGTGTGAATTATGGACCCCAAATATAAAACTCCTCGTAGTTCTTTGTGAGGTGAGCCTGCATGCATGGATTTAATCTCTCTCTCTCTCTCTCTCTCTCTCTCTCTCTCTCTCTCTCATGCATACACACACTTTCCCTCGTTCTCTTACACACACACACACATACACACTCAGGTTTGGAAAATCATCAGTGAAGAATTAGGTACACATAACTTCTGAAATAATGTCATTAATTTTGCCAGAGACATCGCGATCAAGATGTTCTTTAACTGCGGAGTGAAAGAAAAAGGTTAAAAATAAGCTGAGATTGCCTAGAGCATCATTCTCTCGTTTCTTCAACACAGCGAGAAAATATTAAGCATTCCATACAAAGACATATGTGGAGGATGGACTCGCCAGATACATTTCACGGTCCAATTTGCTAAGATGGGTTTTAACTAACTTCCTGAACAACACACAGGGAATTGAAAAGAAATCGGGTCCAGCTGTATCCACACGTTTCATCACCGGCCCATCCTCAAAAACATCCCCATTACGCTTAATAGAACCTGTGTCGCCAACCCGCTCCGTTTCATCTGCTCCGAGATGCTTTTCTTTGCAGGTAATGACAATTCGCAGGGAAGGGTATTGAAAAGAACTGAGCGTAATTGCTTGTGATTAAATTTGTGGGGGAGAAAAAGGGGCCATTTCCGTATTTCTTGCCCTTTCTCTCTGGGCCTTGCACCTACCATTTCTTGCCAACAGCAGCACAGCACCCTTGACAGTAGCCGACCCACATCTTAAAACAAAGCTGCCCCCCTTGCTGCCTCCAGCCTGACACAGGAGGCTCTTACACTCCGTGCCCATCCGCAGGTACCATATCTAAAAGAAGAATGGATGCTATCAGATCAGAGAGGAGTTCTGGAGCTTTTGTGCATGCAGGCCTGGTTCTCCGTGGGTAGGAACAATTAGAGCCACGCACCAGGACTGCCTCAGTTTTGCAAACTGGGATAAGAGCTCTTCAAAACCAGGCCATGAAGAGGGACAGTCGGGAGAGCAAACCCTGGGTGGAGGCTGAGAGTTCTGGAGGTCAACGCTTTGAAGCCCTTCAGTGTAGTCACTCCAGGAACTAAATGCTAAGTCTGCAACAGATGCAACAAAAAACAAGGGCACGTGGAAGAGTGGGACAGGGGCGAAGGAGTCCTCTGTCACAGAGATCCTGAGTCTTCAGGGTGTGAGTACAAAGGTAGTGGCTTTCTGGCTACCCCACTCTTCTTTGGGATGGAAGAGAAGGGAGAGGACCAAGAAGGGAGGAAGGTAGAGACAGTCCCTGCAGGAGAAACTCAGAACCCAAAGAGGACATCCCAAGGATGCCCATGGACCAAATTGCGGCAACTTTGCTGGTGCCTGTTGTCAGAACTGTGATTCAGCCTGAGAAGTTACTTTCAAGTTCCTTCCTTTAGCTTGGCTACCACTGGTTGTTTTTCTTCACTCTAAACCAAGTAGAAAAGAAGTCTTAGCAGTAGGGATGGATTTTCAGCAGGCTGCCTTGCTTCTCCAAGGCAGTGTGCCACTGACATCAGGGGTTAAGGTGACTCTGGGCACACACAAGATGAAAAGCACAGCAGAGGCTCACTGCTGAGCCTCTGAAGCAGGCTGTGGGAGCCTGGCTGAAAGCGACTGTAATTGCTAGGCACGGATGCAAGCTGGAGCATGAACAGGGGTGGCTGGCCAGGCTGAGAACCCAGGGAGAGGGCCTGTAGCCTGTGTCAGGCGTTGTGTTTGCCAAGAACAGAGTGTCTGCACCTGCCTGAGAGATCCGACCTGACTTTTCACCAGGGATGAGGAACCCTCTCTGGGCATCCCAATTTTCCTGTTGTCAATGGACCCAACAACAAACTTTGGAGCCCTTGGGCCCACCCAACTCTGACACTGTAACTGGGCAACAGAAATTTAGATTCAGAAAGATTTGCTTGCCTTTCAGGCTACAACTTGGCGAAGTGGAGAAGATGTGGGTTGTCCTGTGGGGTAAAATTGAGTTCAAATTCCAGCCCAACCTTTGTTAATTGCATTCACTTGCACAATTGATTAAGCTTCTGGGAATCATGGTTTCATCATTTGTGAGTGAATAAATCATATTTTCTTCTTAAGAGTTCTTGAGAAACCCAAATGAATGAGACCAACCCACAGCCAGGCCTTTGGAAGGTGCTTAGAGACCATGAGTCATGTGACATAGTCTGTAGAGCTCTCATCAAAAACAAAAAACAAAACAAAACAAACAAAAAATTGATTATACAGCTGACATCCCACACCCAAGGCAGAAAAACTGGAAGGTTCTCTTTTGCATTGGGAGTGAGACAAAAATGTTGACTTTTCCTACTTCTGTTCAACATAGCATTGAAATTCCCACACAGAACAAACAATTGGGCGAGAAAACAGAATAATAGACATTCAAATAAGAGGAAAAAATAAAATTCTCTTTATTCACAGATGACATATCTTACATATAGAAAATGCTGAAGATCTCACAGAAATACGACTAGAACTAAAACAAAATTCAGCAAAAGTAGAGGATTAAAGAATATGCTCATACAAGTAAGTTGCATTTTCATTACACTAATAACTAACAGTCCTGGGGGAAAAGGACAAGGGTAATTTCACTTAACAATAACATCAGGAAGAATAAAACGCTTCAAAACAGACTTTACTAAGGGTGAGAAGAGCCTGAACTCTGAGAGCTTTGCTGGAAGAGGAGACACCCATAGATATAAAGATACTCTGTTTATAGACCAGAGCTCTGAGCGTTGTTCAGATGTCTATACCTCCTCAAACCATCTACAGGCTCGAGGCAGTCTCATTCTGGCCCCCATGTGGGAGACCTGGATGGTAGTCCCAGCTCTGAGATTTAACCATCGCACAATGAACCAGCTCTCTCTATCACAGTCTCTATCCGTCTCTCTTTTCTCTTTTTGGCTCTGTCTCTCAAATAAAATGAAATAAAAAAAATGAGGATGAGCAGCCAATAGGGCAATCCAGACATCAAGCACTAGAGGATGGTTGGGACTGAAGAGAGATTTCAGAAATGGCACAGTTAAAAAGGGATTCATGGAAGATTTGGAAATGACTTGGGAGGAGGGATGAGATGTAAGGATTTTATAGACACACACAAGAGTTTTGGTAAGGGAAAAAGGTTCAAGAGAATTTACACAGCAGATGACAGAAAAGGCACAAAGTCGGTCAAAATGCATGGAAACGTGCACTGGGGGAATGATGGAGGGTGATGCGTGTAGCAGGATCAGAGTGGAATGCACCTGCTGGTGGAGTCCTTGAGCCAGTCCCTGCCCCTGGCTGAGCCTTGAGGGGCTCCAGCAAAGTTGGAATCTTGGGAGCTTGTGGACTTTCCATATACCAGGGAGAGAGGAAGGAGGCTGGGTTGGAGGAAACCAAATGTGACTAACTAGCTCATGTTGTGTTTTAACATCCCATATGAGAACTACTTCAGCTGTCATAATGAAATGAGATAAATATATTTGCGTATAAAAAAATAAAATGAATCTCTCAGTTTTATTGACCCAAGTACTTGGGTTCCTGTCTCCTGCATAAGACAACCAGGTTGATTTCCTAATCCCTGGCTCGCTCTCTCTCCCCTCTCTCTCTTTCCTCTCCTTCTATCACTCTCCATTTCAAATAAAATCAATATTTCTAGAACTTAAGAAAACAAACAAAAAAAATCTACTACCACAAAAACCCCAAGGGATCGCATGGAATGACAGCATCAAAGCAACTTAAGTTGGGTTTCTGGGCTATTATCATTTTTTTTTTCATCCACTGTTTAAACACAAAATTATGTACTTTCCCCCAAATGTGTGCTGGAGCAAGTCCATAATGGTTTATAATGTTTCATTCTTCATTCCAGAAATAAGCAGGTGTACTCGAGCCACATCTGTCAGGGGCCAACGACATAACTGGGAATTGTACAAATTAACTTCCATATGGAGTACAATATTTGTTGGAGATAAGTCGTATCTGAGACTCACATGTGTGTCCATTAGAAGCCAACAGTCAATACAGCAGTTATTGAGAATTTGAATCAACAAAAGAACTAAGGGGAAGAGAACACGTCATGATGGGTGTTGGCCAGAATTGCCCAGTCAATGTCAATAGCACACACCCCTCAATTTCCACACCCAGGTGAAGACAGCCAGCACTGCCTCCCACCTCTGTGGCACAGCAGGAAGCTTCTTAGATGAGTTAATTTGTATCTGTAGCCACTTATACCATGCAAAGTGGCTGAGTTACACCTTTGCCCTTTGGCTGTGACAATTCTCCCCTAGCTTCACACATGACTTACACGTGGGGTTCTGCGGATTCATTCAGCAGAACAGTTCCTGGCTAATTCCCGGGTTAATAGCCACAATGGGAAAACACACACAGCCAGTTCGTCTGTTTATGCCTCAATTTTCAAAGCTAATGGTTTCTTTAACTAGCAGGTTATTCTTTGATTACAAGCTACTAATAGGCTGAGGTTGTGATTGAATTGCATAAATTGAATTTCACAAAGCTCCCATTTCAAAACAATACATCAAATTCAGCACATTCTTATGCAAGCCTTTCTAATCAAGGCAGAAGGAGTCAGTTTCTATTTGTAAGTAAAGGCTGCAAACAATCAGCTCTCATATGAGAAGAATAACTATGCACATATTCCCTCCACAGCTGTTTGCTAAGGGCAGAATGTACTGAAGGCTTGCCATGAAAACTGATTACAATAAGGCACCTGCTCCCGGAGTGGACATCTACAAGAGGAAGCTGATGGAGAGTTATAAAGATTAGATAGATAGATAGATAGATAGATAGATAGATAGATAGATAGATAAAAGAAATAAGGAATGAAAGATGATAGACAAGTAGACAATAGATGATGGTGATGATAATAAAAAATATTAAGGTAGATGGATGATAAATGATGAGACGTTGTTGATGGTTATGATGATGACAGATAACAGATAAAAGCAGGAACATGATAAGGAGGTTGATAATGAGATAGTTGAGGATGGTGGTAGATACAGACAATGGTGATAGAAACTAGACAGACAGATGAAGGTATATACATAGGCAGATGGTATGTAGTTGATGATGATTGGTGGTGGACAACAGATAAAGAGAGATGGCAGTTGATGGTGATGACGGACAGATAGATCTGCCACAATCACCATCAGCACCTCCACACAAAAACAGTTGTGAGTCTGCTTTGCGGCCCCGAGAGCTCGTGCACACACCACATAGAAGCACACAGGATCTGCACAGGTATTGGAGAAGCACGGCAGCTTTGCAGGCACGGCTGCTGGTCTGTCTTCATGACTCTGGTTAATTCTTAAATTCCAACGTTCACCCAACTCAGGCCTCGAGCTTTCGAGCCCTAAGATCTTGAACATGTAAGTCTGCTTGTTCCCAGCGAGAAGCTATGCTATGAGCCCATCATGAAGGGGAATTTCAGCATGGCATTAATGCCAAAGGCAAGCTTGTATGACAAAACAGTCCAGGGGAATGTGTTCCAAAAGACAAGGCACTCAATTACACAACTGCATCATCCTTGTATTTGCTTCCATGAAAATACAACAAATGGTGATGGGCCTCCAGTATGTGTCAAGCATTCTAAACAGGTAGCAGTGACACAAAGTCCCTTTCGATTGGATAGGACAATCTTCATGGAAGTCAAGTGCTAAAGGGCTGACCAAAAGTGTTTTATTACCAATAAATGGAAATAGAGCCTACCAAAACAAGAATGGTTTCATTTATGTTGGAGGTAGGGGACAGAATGTCCTCTCAAAGGAAATAGCATTTAAACTGCAATGTGAAGCTGGAATGAGAGTTCAGCCAGATGAAAAATGATATTAAGAGTGAAGGGAACAACAAGTGTGTATGGTTCATAATATTTCATTCTTCACTCTAGCAATAAACAGGTGTGCTCCACCACATCTGTCAGGGGTTGGCTCTATAGCTGAGAATTCTGCAAATTAACTTTCATATGGAATGCAGTGTTTCTTAGGCATAAATAATAAAAATGTACTCATTTGAAGCTAACATGTATGTCATTAAAACCCAACAACCATTATTGAAAACATTGATCAACCTAAAAACTATTATAGTATAGACTATTTTACCACTGACATTGATTAGAAATGCCAGTGAATAGTGATTTGATTTCTTTTTTACTAGAAAGATGTTCCATCTGCTGGTTCACTCCCCAATTGGGCACAACAGCCAGAGCCGGGCAATCCAAAGCCAGGAGCTTCTTCTGGATCTCCCATGTGGGTGTAGGGACCCAAGGACATGAGCCAGCCTCCACTGCTTTCCCAGGCTGTAAGCATGGAGACGTAAAGCGGCTGGAACACGAACTGATGCTAGTATGAAATGCCAGCACTGTTGAGCCACTGTGTCAATCCTAGGGGAAAATTTCATGAACCCATTTGCTTTTTAGGGAACCAACTCTGGAGGCAGTAGAGGGTATAGACTGAAGCCTACATGAGAGCCCTTTGGAATATCAACAAACAGGATGCTGAAGCCTTGGTGGGAGCAGGCAGTGAAGGGGGCTGGTGAACTGGGGAGCTCTTACAGAGCCAGAATTGTCACAACACAACAGCTCATTCCTTGGTTGGAAGGGATGGGGTAACAAAGCAAGGATGACACTCAGGTCTCCCGATATGAATGACTAGCTTGATCCTACGGCCTTTCATCAGGAGAGCCGATGGTGGGAGAGAAGCAGTTATGGAGTTCACAGCACTGCACATTTTTTTATTAGGGATGCTAAGGTCCATGTAAAGGTCATTGGATATATTGGATTGCAGCTCCAAAAAAAAAAAAAGGGTTTTTTTTTTTTTCAACAAAGTATTATCATCGGGAGCATGAGAGAACCTCAATGGGAATTTGCAGGTAAAGAAGTAAGGGAGACGAAAACAAAAGCCTCAGAAAGCATCCTGTGTTGAGAGGAGAGCAGGTGTCTGTCCAAGGCTACTCAACAGAAAGAAGGATTAGAAAAATGACACTAGAAACTTCAAAACAAAACAAAAATTTTGAAAAAGTTTATTAGGATAATAAAACATTTTTAAATGCACGCAGACTTTCATAAGAGACATTTTCTTTTTCTTCCATGAGTTTTTCGAAGACTTCTTGGGTACACAGATTTCTGAATTCTTTGCACCAAAACTCACTTTTAAAGCCCACGTCCTCGAGCTCCTGGAAGCACCCTGGTGAACAGGTGAGGACAAGGCTGTGTACAGTCCACACCTGTGCTCCAATCGCAGTGTGCTCTCCTGTTCAGCTTTAACTGACGCTTACGTCTTGCACAGGTGTAAGTTTCCATGGCCAATATGAACGACAAAGTTACTGTAAAAATTATGGAGAGGATGAACGGAGATTCTAGCTTTTGCCCACCAAGTGCCAGCGAAACAACACGATCACTCCTCTTTGTTTAACCTGAATGAGAAGATATTTTGACATTTCAATGAGCTGCTCTCATGTTAAAAAGAAAATAGTAATAGCCTGGACATTTTTTTTTCTTGTTCTCCTCAGCATTGGGTGAGCTCCATATCCCTTGCTGATTTCATTAGCACCAGAGCACATGTTCAGGTGCCTACACACACATACACACACACACACACACACACACACACACACACACACACACACACACACACACACACCTCATTTTGCTCTCTGGCCACATACTCAGCATCTTTCATGCTTCAGTGATCCCAACATATATCCATCTTTCTTCACAGTCCTCTCTTTGAGGAATGCGGGGAGAGGGAAGCTCATCAAGCCACATCCCAGAAAGGAGACAGCAGGGCAGTCATCCAGCAGCTCACCTGGGCTTCCAAGGGGGTGTCCCTGTGCCTTGCAAAACTGAGACCCATTCCAAGCACTAGAATCCACTCTGATTGGCAGGTGAGGCATCAGGGTGATTGCCCATGGGGAGCAGGGAAGGGGAAAGCAGAAGAGCGTGCCTGGCTGGCTGCATCCTTCCATAACCGAGTGTGGAGCAGGCGGCGTTGTCATCCCAGCTCATCAGCACAGCACTTGGCCTGGGTGACATTGTCCTCAGGAAGGAGGGGGCCAGAGAAGCAGCTTGTGCAGCAGCCCAGGCCAGGGGTCTTAGCTAGGGCTAACGGGACAGGCTAGAGAGGGCAGCTCCTCCCTGGCTCGTTAGTTACCCACGCGTGTCTTCAATCTCTTTGCACAGTTATCTCAGGGACAAGGGCTCATCGTACTGAGAAGGACTTTTCAGCCTTATCGAGGCTGTCACCAGGCCTGGAATTATCACAGGGAGAAGGCATGGGAGTCTTGCAGCTTCAAAACAAATAAGTTATCCTCCAAGCCATAGAAGGCAGACATGAGCTTCAAATTGGATAGGGCTTTAGTATTCGGAAACTAGAGTTACGGTCTCGGGGCTGTGGGAGGACCTTGGAGAATATTTTGTGGTTGCGGACAGTGTCCATGATGAAAGGGCAGAGGCTCGGGGAGGAGGTAGAAGGAGGGTGAGATCTCAGGAGAGCTACACACCTGACCTGAGCTTCTGTCTGCTCGTTTGGATAACACACAAAAGATGGGTAACCCACGGGAAATCTGTAACGGTAAAATGAAGCGAAGCCTGTAACATGTTCAGAAAAAATGTATATACAATCTCTTGGAGTTTTTAAAGATCTGCTCTTTCTTTTCCTTTTTTTTTTTTTTCTTGTTTAATGATTTTCCCTGATAGTTTTTTTAGGTATAGGGATTCTGCGCTATCCACCCCTTCCTCCTTTCCAGTCCTCCTCCCCCACCTCATTATTCTCCCCCACATGCTATCACAGTAGTATAGTCCATTAGTAACAGTTACAAATTTAACATTCTGCTATTTAAGTGTATCATGGCATTGTAGATAGAGACAATGGTAGAAAATCCAGTATTGAATTGTCAAGGTATAGTTAACAGTTTCACTGACAGTCCCTTCCTTTATTCAGGAATAGCGATGCATGCTGCAGCACAGAAGATCTGTTGTTCTTTACTAATGTTCTGAAAGAATGAGATTTCCAGTGTGTGCCTATTTGTACATGTGTATATGTGTATGTTTGTGCACGTGTGTGGGTGCATGTGTGTGTGTCTGCATGCGTGTATGTGTATGCAGTATGTGGTATGTGTCCCTATGTGTGTGTTTTAAGTGCATGTGTATGCAGTACATGGTGTGTGTGTGTGTGTGTGTGTGTGTGTGGAGGACTCAGACATCAGGACAGCAGCCACCACTTGTGAGAACATTCAGTACAGGCGTAAATGCCACTCAGAAGCGGTGGCGAATGCAAGTGGAAGGGATAGTTTAAAAATCAATTAGGTCACTTGGGTTTGGGTCCTGGTGTGGTGGCTGAAAAATATCAACCAAGCAGCGTTCCTGGTTGGGAATACTCAGGAGCTCCCAGAGAACCGTTCCTTACCCACTGCCTCATTGGAAGGAATAAGAGCGCTGGCCTCAGACATGGGGTGGCCAAACACCTCTGTCCTGCAAGCAAGGACATTCTTGAGAATAAAAAGGATACAACTGATACCATGCTGACCAGCAGAACTCGCTGTAAGCCTTGTGTCTGATATGGGGCTGGTACTTGCAGTATAAACCTTGTGTATAAATCAACGTCTTCCTTGTTGCCAATGCTGCTGTTACTCTCACCAGTAGCTTCGATCAAATCACTGAATTTTTTTTTTCTATTTTAAAGGCAAAATGACAGAAGAGGGAGAGACAGAATGGTGGAGAGAAAGAGAGGTTTATTCTCCAAATGGCTGCAAGGGCCAGGTCTGGGCCAGGCTGAAGTCAAGAGCTTCGTCTTGGTGCTTTCTTAAGCCAGTTAGAGGGAGTTGGATCAGAAATGGCGCAGCCAGGGCTCAAACCGGTAACCGCATGGGATGCTGGAATCACAGGCAAGGCTTATCCCGCTATGCTGCAATGCCGACCCTATCGCTGAACATCTCCAAGCCAGTTTGATCACTGTGCAATGGGGACAATTATAAGCTCCTCTACATGGAATTATTATGATTGTGTGGGATAACTTCTTGGGATGTGTCTGTGATGTGCCTGGTAACTAGTAAATACCAGATATAATTAACTACTATCCTTGTGTTTATGGTTGCAAAGGAGGTGACAGGAACAGAAAAACACTAAAGCTTCCAAAATTACTCTTCTTCAGCCAACGATTCAGTGACCATCCACACATTTGCTGCTTCTCTGTCCCCACCATTAAGGAGAAAGTCCTGAGGCCAGTGCTACAGTGCACCAGAGTAAGCCTCTGCCTGCAGTGCTGCCAGCACCCATATGGGCACTGGTTGAGGTCTCAGTTGCTCCACTTCCGATCCAGCTCCCTGCTAATGTGCCTGAAAAAGCAGTGTGATATACCCAAGCACTCAGATCCCTATACCTATGTGGCAGACCTAGAAGAAGCTCCTGGTTTCTAGCCATTGTGACCAGGTAGAGCGTCGATCAATATCCTTGTCTCTCCTTCTTCCTCTCTGTGAATCTGCTTTTCAAATAAATAAATCTTTTTTTAAAGCCTTTAGTAAAGGGCAATCTAGATAGATAGAAACTTTTCTCTTGGTTAATGGTTGGAAATCAGTCATAGTGAAAGGTGTACTTTGTCTTGAAGTTAGCTTGAGCTCCAGCTACCCACATCCCACGCAGCTTCCTACTCAGTTCCCTACCAACACGCCTGGGAAGGTGGAAGATGATGGCTCAAGTCCTTGGGTCCTTGCCACTCACATGACAGACCTGAGATCCTAGCCAGTTTTTGTGGCTATTTGGGGAGTGAATCAGCAGATGAACAATCTCTCTCCCAGTACCAGATTTCTATCTGCCAGCTACACAACTTTGGGAAAGTTATTTAGTAGTTGGTAAACCCCAGCTTTCTTATCTGTGAAGAGAGGACTGTCCGTCTGTCACAACCGCTGTGTGAGTCGTGTGATAATCCAGCTATAGGTTCATTCAAGAGTCTGTATTTGATAATGATCCCTTTGCTTTAGCCCCATATGGCTAATGAATCCCTTCCCAATATTTTTGCTGCTGTGCCTTCTGAGAAAATGAGGAATAAAGTAGTGTATTATCTTTTCCATCCACAGACCCTAAAGGACACTTCCTGCTTTCATTTCTCTGCCACCGGATACCACTGGCCAGGTAATGTGTTTGTAACACGTCAAGCAGCACACCAGGCTGCAGGAAATCATTGCACTGTCATCTTCAGTTACTCGGGCGGCTTCCTCTTCCCTATTTTTATTTCAGCGTATACACCAGCCCCCACACCTCAAATGCATTACCACTAATGGGGGACCCTGATGCGATGGTTGAGCACACCATTACCATAGCTGAAGCATTCACCAGACTTAGTTGATTCGCACATTTAAAATTCACACTTACATCTGGGTGAGGTGTATTGTAGGTATTGAAAAGAAAAATCTCAGTTTATAGCAGTAGTTAGGGGCATATGAATCTTGGGTACACACATGTTTCAAACCTTCAAGTGGCAAGAGATGGGTAAGGGTTTCAATTTATTATTCTTATTATCATCTCCATTTTTACTATTATAGTGGTGCTTTGAGTAGACTCTCTGTTTTCCTGTTAGGCAGGGTCAGGCCAACAGGAAAAAAACCTTTTGATGGGATCCCAGACTTACTTTCTATTCCCCATGTAAGGCTAGAATGTTCTTCACACTTTGGACAATGAAGAGGAGAGGCATATATCAGGAGATAAGCAGAGCTTAGCCCTTAAGTTGCAATCTTCACTAGTTCATATGAAGGGAATTGGAGAGAAATAGCTGCAAAGACATATTTTAGAACTCTTCACATTTTCTTTAAAGTGTGTAAATTCTATTTTATGCAATGCCCCTCAATGTAAGGGTTTAGTTCTAGTGACACCGATACCAAAATTCACAGGGATAGCATCACAAAATTAAAAAGCATACTCTCAACAAGTCTGGGTTTTAACTCTCACCTTTCAAATCCGCTCATCTCACAGCTGACTAACAGGAAAAGCATTCTCCCCAGTACAAGTCAAACGCAGAGCCACAGCCTGCAGCCAGCCAAGGAACAGCCCCGGGTCACCTTCCCAAGCACACGTTGGTGCAGAGCTCATCCCCAGACTGCGAATTAGCCCGTCAACCTTTCAGCACTACGGACAGCTCATCAATACCTAGGTGGGGAAGCTGGCCTTCCAAACTCCATGGCATATTTCCCTTGAGAAACCTCTACAAGAATAATGGAGAGAAGCCTAAACTGAAGTCCTCAGGGTTCATAGGAAACAGGAGTGCAAAGCAATGGTAGCATTTGTTTATTAGATCATCATCCCTTATGAATTAGGCTGCTGAAAAAACCATGTGAGACAAATAAGAAAGGGGAAGCTGGAGGTCCAGATTTACCCAAAGGTAAAGGAAATTCCCCTGCTAGAAGTTTACTGAGAAAGACATGAGCAGCCAAGCATCG
Organism: Ochotona curzoniae; assembly: GCF_017591425.1. Lineage (NCBI taxonomy): Eukaryota > Metazoa > Chordata > Mammalia > Lagomorpha > Ochotonidae > Ochotona > Ochotona curzoniae. The sequence continues at coordinate 6,329,921 of NW_024465322.1, forward strand.
GTAGAGTCTGCAAAGAAGAGAGTTGTTGCAAGAACACAGCGTAAAGACACGATGACAAGCACAGAGGGAACAGTGTGGTCGTGACATACAGAGAAAACACCCAGATAAAGAGAAACTTCTGTTACTTGTGTACACATATGTGTTCACATGTGCACAGGCATGCGTAAACTCACATGTTCCTCAAGGCACACGCTCTCCTCAGTGACTCAGGGTCCTCCTTATCCACCTCTCTCTCTCTCCCACCCCACTTTGGTCCACATGTGGATCCAATCGCAAAGCACAATGGAGACTGATATGACATGACTCTCCATATTGATGTGGAATGAATGCAAGGCTATCCAGTGTCACCAAATTTCAGTTCCTCGCTGCCAGGAGGAGGACTTGCTGAGAAAGCTGAAGTCTGACTCTATGTCAGGCACAGCTTCTCAGACACCCTAGGGACCAAGACAAAGCAGAACCATGCCATTGTGAAGCTTTGATTCTCATAGAAGAGATCGAGAACAAACAAATCAAAAAAAAAGATAACCATGCCCCACAGATCCCTGAAATAATGGAATAATAGCAAAATGGAGAAATGTGGAATACCTTGAATAGAGAGGCCAAGAGGACCTCTCTCAGGCGGTAACATTTGAGTTACCAGTCACAGAAGGCAGATGCCTGCTATACATATGCCTGGGAAGTGCTACTCTCTGATAACCATCTAAGCAGGGAGAGAAGTAACAGCAAAAGCAGCTGACCTGAAGGCCAACGTAGCAATGATTCCTCAATTGCCTAAGGTACAATCCAGACACTGGTGACCCGTGGTCATCTCAGGCAGCGTCATTCCCCTAACTGTAGAGAGAGGCAGAGCCCTGGCTTGGATGATGTTCTAGAGAGTCAGGCTGGGATTTGAGTCACACGTCACCACACCTGATGGCACGCAAGACTGGCAGACACAGTCCAACCACGCACTTGGAGTGGCGGGGCGTGGGGGGAAAGAAGTGTATTTGGTGAACTCTTGCTTGGATTCCAAGGCTAAGAGACAGAAGGAAAAATGACTGCGTACTGGGGAGACCCCACTTCCACCCCATAGGGAGAGCTGACTTAGCCAAACTCAGAGAATATGAAGTGTCAATCCTTTCACCCAAAGGACTGAAAAGCAAGTGATTATTTTAAGATAGAGCAATACAGTAATGTTACTGCTATAGTAACCCTTCACTAATAATGCTCTCATGAATGTTAACTCCTTTGCCCTTCATGACTTCTTATGCTTCATATACAAGTAAAGTTATCATTTTCATGTCAGAGAACAGGGAACCCAGGGACAGTTACTTAGACCTGAAAAAAAAAAAAGGTCTGATCCACCCTTTAACTTCAACCCATCCCTTCAGGGGTTGAAGAGCCAGCATCCAAGCAAGGGGGCGTGGTCTGTCTCACATGTGCAATGGTTAGCCAGAGGCAGAAAGGGACTTCGATGCAGGGACTGTGTTTAGACATCAGTGATGGATGGGTACCAACCGCTGGGCTCAGGAGAGCTGGAGGAGGAAGCTGTAGAAGATGTGAACCCCTTTTTCTGCACCTAGCCTGGGTCAGACGCGGAGATCTGCAGGCTCCCCTTTGGGAAGCAGCAATGAAGCTTGTGTCATAGACTTTCAAGGGAGGCTCTGCCTGCACTGCTGGAGATCAAATGTGCACCCCCTACAGAAAAAAAAACACTTAGGGGCCAGCACTGTGGGGTAGTGGGTAAAGCTACCACCTGCATATAGACACAATTTTGCATCCTGGCTGCACCACCTCCCATTCAGTTCTCTTCTCACATGCCTAGGAAAATGGCAGAAGATGGTCCAAGTGCTGGGCCCCTGCACTCCCGTGGAAGACCCAGAGGTAGCTCCTGCCTCCTCCCGGCTTTGGTCTGGCCCAGTTCTGGGTGTTGTGGCCATTTGGAGAATGAGCAAGCTGATGGAAGCTCTTTCTCTCTTGCCCTCTTTTTTTCTCGCTGTAACTCTGCCTTTCAAATAGAAAAAAATAAAGGATATTTTTTAAAAAGAGGGCCAAGAGCAATAGCCTAGCAGCTAAAGTCCTCTCCTTGCATGAGTTGAGCTCCCATATGGGTGCCAACTCTAATCCCAGCATCCTTGCTTCCCATCCAGCGCCCTGCTTGTGGCCTGGAAAAGCAGTCAAGAATGGCCCAAAGCCTTGGGAACCTGCACATGCATGGAAGACCTGGAAGAGGTCCCTGGCTCCTGGCTTCAGTTGGCGCAGCTCCAGCAGTTGTGGTCACTTGGGGAGTGACTCAGCAGACAGATCTTTCTGTCTCTCTTCCTCTCTGTATATCTGACTTTTCAATAAAAATAAATACATCTTTGAAAAAAAGGAAAAAAAAAAACTTCACTTGAACAAAAACATGAAAACTTGAAAATTAAGCCATGAAAACCTAGGGAAACGTGGGAATGTTCTTTGACTTCCAAGTGGAAAAGAACTTTCTAAATTAGAAGACAAAGAACTCGTAACTGAGTAATACACAGTTGTGACTACCAAAGATGATACGATGTCATTGTGTAGAAAGTAAAATTATGCAATAATTACAGTAAATTTTCTTCCAAGTTCTCTTTTTATTTGGTGACTTTATTCATGATGACATTATGACTAATTCTCTAAAGACTAAAAATTGTAGTAAGGCACAAAGAAAATGAAAGCCGCTTGAAATGCAAATGCCCTGGGATAATTACTACGAACAGAGCTTTTCGGGCTCCCGCATTCATACACCACAATATACATACTTAGATATGTAAGTCACAAAGTTGAGCCATTGCATTTATTGTAACACTCAAGATCATTTTAACAGGATATATGGCTTCAAGGAAGCCATAGAGATAAGTTAAATGATACACTTGTTTTTGGTCTAAAAAAATAATAAAATTCGTGTAAGGTTATCTCATTCTACAAATTTTTCATCAGTGTATTGAAGACCTCTTCCATGCACGGATTTCAAAATTTGGGGTACCACAATAAAGTTTTATTTATTTGCTTGTTATTTTGAAGGGCACAGTTCATTGGTGTCAAGAATTTAACTTCTCGAGCTATGCCTGCTGCCTCCCAGCGTCTGCATTGGCAGAAGGCTGGAGTCAAGAGCCAGAGCCAGGCAGTAAGTCTAGGGACTCGGATATAGGAGGTGGGTGGCTTTGCTGCTAGGCTGAACACCTGCCCCTAAACCTATCCTTCAATTCCATTTTCCACCATCCTTTTGAAGAACTCTCCTTTGAAACAAATCAATTCAAATCTAACATCATCAAAGTGCGGGAACCAAAGGAGAAAATAGAAAAGGAGGTTAAAAAAAAAAGTGCTCATTTCCATGGCAAGAGTTAAGAGATACATTTCCATTTACAAGGGAGGAAAGGCCAAACACGGCGTTGCTTTAACTTCTAGGTTACCATCTGACAGTGTTTTAAAATCGTATATTGTGATCACTCAGTGGCTGAAAAACAGCAGCTTAGTAAATTGCACATCAGCCTGTCTCACAGAATTGACTAGAAAAGAACAGAACAGAATACATTAGAGTGCCTCATACTTAATTACTAGTGAAGCATTTTTTTTTTAGCATTTCTGGGTAAAAAAAAAAAAACCTCTGTGAACATGAATCTAGGCACAGAACATTTTCCATTGTGCACCTGTAATACACACACACACACACACACACACACACACACACACACACACACACACACACGTGTGTGTGCATTGGGGCACACTTTGAAAGCCTCTCTGAATGGCAAAAACAACCCCAGGAAAGGGGTACCCAACTGTGCCATCAGCCTTAGGAGAAAGAAAAGAGTGGTGTCCCTAGGAACCTGCCTCAGGGCTCACACCAGACTCTCTAGATTGTCTCTCTCTCTGCTTCCTTCCCAGGCAGGCTGAATTTCAGTGTCACATAGGCACATGTGTGACAATGCCCGGGAGTCTTTCCCAGGCTGCAGTCCTGCAGACACCCAGAGGCCCCATGGACAGTCAGCCGAGCTGGCCTTCCCCCCTTGCCTCCTTCCCGACTTTCCTTACTGCTCCCGTCAGAGCTCAGCAAATCAACCTCACTGTGATTGCTCGGGGAATTTAGGACACCGTGTCATTCTGCTGGCCCTCATGGAGATCAGGCTAGCCTTTTGTAGCCATGTCAATCAGGCAGGCTCCAGTGAAGGAGGTGGGGGAGGGGAGCGGGGTTGCATCATCTCCCAGATGTTCAGAGAGACTGAGGCTTCCAGAGAAGCCCTCGCAGCTGCTGGAAGGCCATGCACCTGCCAGGTCAAAGGGCTCTGGATGAGACACCATTAACAAAGTGATGCCTCTCCTAGCCAATGCATCTATAAGAACTGCTGGGTAATCTCCTTCATAGGAGGCAGTGTGTCCACTTCTCTCCACCTCCCATGGCCTTCTTCTGGTCCAGACACTCACCAGCTCATGTCATCCCTTACCTAAACAAAACTCTACTTCCTCCACTTCAGACTATTGTCCCACATCCCTTCTCAAGCGTAGCCAGTGTTTGCCAGCCTCTGCTAACCCTGGCCTCAGAAGATTCATGCCATCTCCGGTTTGAGGAGTGCTTGCTTTCATAGCATCGGTCTTTCGCTTGGTTGGGTTCTTCTACTGAGAATACTCTTTTCCAACTACAAATGTGAAGTCACTTTCAAGTCCAAGCTCAAATGTCAGCTCTTCTCTGTAGGTTTTGTGTTCCTGTTTTTCCCACAAGAACTGCCAGCCTTGTGTGTTCCTCGTGTACTTTATATATTCATCAATTACAGTGCTTAGACTGAGTCACCAATAGCTGCCCTCTGGTGATGACTTCCCCACGGATGTTGGATCAGTATCTCCTTACCTGTGTCTCATTCACATCTGTATTTGCAAAATGAAGTGCCTCCCAATTCTGGTCATTTCTAATTATTTCTCCTGAGAACCAGGGCTTCAACTTGTAACACAGAGTGCAGTTTTGAACAGCAGTGGGAGCTGCAGAAAATTCCTCTGAATCAGTGATGGCAACCAGGCCTGTGCGTGGAGGCCGTGGCCTTGGAAAGCAGCGTTCACACCAGGAGACAATCACACAGAAGGCAGCTCATCAGCCTCCATTACGACCACCTGCCCTTTGACATGACTGCATTTCATCTGCTGGACTGCAAGCTGCAAGCTCCCTGCACCATCTGATCCAGGAGAGGGGTTGCACCTGGCTTCCTCGTTGAACAGCACAGCTGCATGCCCCAGGAAGTGCTGCCAAGGCCACACGGCCCTTGTTCATGGGGCAGAGAGAGACAAAGAAAGATAATCCAATAAACTTGGCAACAGCACTGCACCCTGGGATCAGAATTGATTTCTTCTCTTTCTCATCTGAGCCTGCACGCTGCAGGGCCAGCATGCAGCCTGAGATCAATAAGACATGAGTCCTCTATTAAAGACAACATAAAACATATATTTTTGAGGCAGGGTGGGAGACTGAAAGTCTGACGCTCTCAGGCCTGAAAGACGGATGAGGGCTGGAGCGTGAATGTGCATCCTCTCTGCCGCGTCAACCTCCTTCCATGCCACAGATGGTAGTGTCCACAGCTCACAGAAAGGCAGTGTGTGCTGAACGGTGTAGTGACTAAACTCCCTCTGTTGAATAAGAAAAAGAAACGGTGAGTGAGACTAAACCTCACGGTGGTGTTGGCATTTCATAAAGGCACCAGTTCCTGCACCTACATGGGAGACCCAGAAGAAGCTCCCTGGCTCCTGGTTTTTGATGGGCTCAGCTCTGGCCGTTGTGGAAATCTAGAGTGTAAACCATGGGGTGGAAGATTTTGCTCGCTCTCTCTTCTCTTTATAACTCCATCTTCCAAATATAAATAAAATTAATATTTTTTTTTAAAGGGAGCAATGCACTTTTGGGAGTTTTTTGGTTTGGAGAGTTTTTTCTTGCTGTTGATTTGGTCGGTCATTTCTGAACCTGGCCCACTTTTGCCTCTCTCATTTGCAAAATGGAGATAATCATCCCTGATTTTAGAACACAAGGACAGGATGAGATCCGGCAGCACAGCCAGTCACTCCACACATAGTACGTCTACTTTCTGTTCTGACCTCACCGGAAAGGCAGCGCTGGTGTGAATGTGTTAGCTCGCACCCCTCTGCCTCCGTGCTCCTGAATCCAAACCAGGATGGTATTATTATTGCTGCCCATTCTGGCTTTACCTACTTTAGAATCACGTGACATCTGGAGTGGTGAATACTGCTCAGGATGTGAGGTGCTCTTGATTTTTTTTTTTTTTTTTGCACTCTGTAACTTCATGGGTGACTTTTTAAAAAAAAAAAAAGATCTATTTATTTTACAGGTCAAAGTTACACAAAGACAGAGGGAGAGACAAAGAGATTTTTCCATCCACTGGTTCACTCCCCAAATGACCACAATGGCCAGAGTTGGTCCAAAATGAGGAACCAGGAGCTTCTTTCAGATCTCCCACATGAGGGTAGGGCCCAAGGACTTGAACCATCCTCTGATGTCCCAGGTGCATCAGCAGGGAGCTGGATGGCAAGTGGAACAGCCAGGACAGTAATCATCATCCATTTGGGATGCCAGCACCACAGGCTGAAGATTAGCTTGATATGCCACCATGCCAGTCCCATGTAACTTAGACCTTCCTGGAAAAGGTCGAGAAGAATCCACGACAGGCAGACACGGATAACTCCATGAGTAAATGGACCATATCAGGGCATGTCGGCAGCCCAAAGAAATGTGCACAATCGGTGAATGCATACCTGAACGTCAGACAAGGGCGGTATGTCTAGGTTCGAGAGATGGTGTGGGGAGTGCAGTTGGCCTCACAGAATTTGGAAACAGTCCAGAGCCTTTGTGGAACTAAATCTCAGAAATGAGTTTTGCTGCGTAAAATTCCAGTCACAGAGCCATGCTGTCTCTCGTTTCCGGGAAGTTTCAAAACTACATGAAGTAGCATGGCCAGTTAATAATCAGGCAGACAATGGCTATGAATTTAGTTGAATCCGATTTTACCATCAACAACTCTCACCACAGCAAAGAACTGGCAGCAAGGGACACCAAGGCTTGAGGACACTTCACCTTGTCCCTATGTGTCTGTGAAACTGTGTCCACAAATATGGGGATGAAAAACATCAGGCAGACCTCTTTGCAGCTCCTTCATAGTCAAGCCGCACCACAGCGGCACCCCAGAACCCCAAGTCTGCTGAGCACAGACCTACCCCCCAGCAGGAAGCAGAGGCCAGTGACAGCTAATGAAGGAAAGGTTTGGACATGCCCCAAGTGGGTTGGGGTTGACCACTCTAAGCAGAACTGTCCATACCCATTACTAGGTGTCTGAGGTTTCTGTCTTGCTGCCTGCAGCTGGTTTTCAAAGAAGAGGTGCAAGGTACCAGAGCTGAGGTGTAGCACATGAAGCCCTATTTTCAATACCATCCATCCTACGTGGGATCCAGCTCCTTGCTAACGCACCCAAGAAAGGCAGTAGAGGATGCCCCAGGTAGTAGAACCCTTGCCACCCATGTGGGAGGCCAGGATGGAGTTTCTGGATCTTGGCTTCAGCCTGACCCAGACCTAGCTATTATAGTCATTAGGGCAATGAATCAGAAAATGAGATTTTCTTCTCTCTCTCTCTCTCTCTCTCTCTCTCTCTCTCTATATATATATATATATATATATAACAAATAATAATAATAGTAATAGCAAAGATTTACCTAATTATTGAAAGGCAGAGTGAGAGAGAGGAAAAGAGATCTTCCAACTGCTGATTCACTCTCCAAATGCCTCCTACAGCCAGGGCAGGGCCAGGCTGAAGCCAGGAGATTAGAACCCCACTTGGGTCTCCCACGTGGGTGGCAGAGTCCTCGGACCATCTTCCACTGCCTTCCCAAGGGGTCTGGAGTGGACTGGCTCCTCCGGTAGGTGTCACTGGCATCACACGCTGTGCGTTAAGCTTCTGCACAAGGCCGCCTTTGTGCAGCTTTTCCATGTCTTTCCTCTCCAGCCTTGTTGCCTTCTCTGCCTACATCCATCTCACATCCTCGGGGTCCCTCGAGACCAGAAGAGTTTTTGATTTCAGGGTTTTTTTTTCTCTCTCTCTTCTTCCAAGTCTAGAATAAGTTTGCATACAGCATGAGATATCCCAGGGAAGAGACTCAAGTCTAAACGCAGAATTCATTCACAAGTCAGAAGCACCTTGCACACGTCGCCTGAAGGTAATTTCCTACTGTACCCGCAATGTGCCTGTGCTGGGAATTGCAACTCAACGCTTCAGGTCAGGTGTACAATTTCCCACATACGGTGTCACGTTGGCCCTCAGCAAGGTTCAGATTTGAGATTTTTGGAATCGGGATGCCGAGCCTCTCATCGTTATTACAGGGTCTTGTCATGGCTAACTCCCTTGCTCGTCTCACTTTCAGGATCAGTGACTTTCAAAAGCTCTGTTTGATGGCTGTGTCTGGTACCTGGCAGCCACGGAAAACTCCAGACCCACTCTGCAATTTCTGAACAAATGCTGCAATGCTTTTCTCAGACACATCTAAAGAGAGAAAAGTTATTTGATGTAATGAGAGCTCAGTAAGAAACGAAACGAGCATAAAATTGCACAATTTCTTTTGTTTGGCAAAATGCGTTAGTGTCCACCGGCTTCATTGCCACATGAGCGGCACTGTTAGCTAAATAGCAGGAATGATAGTTGAGTCTGGAGCCCCTTGGCTGAGGGCTGGGCCCAGGAACTGAGCAGCTGGGATCCTGTTGATGCAGCCTCTTATTTCGAGTTGTACAACCTCACATGCTACCCAACTCTCAGCGCCCTGAGCTGTTATCAGTGAACAGGAGAAAATAATAGCTCCTACCTCACAGCAACCATTAAATAAATGGATAGGTGTGACGCACTAGAATGGGCTCCGCTATGGAGTAAAAGGCATGATCCACGCTCACATTACTTTCTTATTCTCCTTCTTGACAAAGCCATAATCTCGCAAATGCATCCGCACGAGTACTTAGCTTCTCCACGTGAATGGTTTCTTCTGAAATAAATGCCTACCTCATATCTCAGGGAAAAACAGAGCAGGAGAGCCCCCAACAAAAGGGGCTCAAACTGCAAATCTCACAAACTAAACAGCTCCCAGACTCCAGCCTCCACCTCTCCTTCACAGGGACCCCCAGCATCTCTCTCACAAACACCTTCTGATTGGCTAGCCTTGCATGATGCTCTATCTCCTACGTTATCAGAAAGAGGTGCAGACTGAGATGCAACTAAGAGAAGTACAAGAGAGTACGAATAAGTACAAGAGAAACTAGGATCTTCATTGGGAAAAGAAAGGACTGGGGACATGGGAAGGAGCAAAAGCAGCATAATATGTGATTGGATGAGCTCCTGGATCTTGGTGTATGGAGACTCAGACATAAATGTGGATGGTGTGTGTGCGCACACACATGTGCACGTGTCACCCCAACACTGTCTGCTGAGAAGTCCTGGATATCACCACCTCCCCCCCAAAAAGCACCTTACTCTTCATGGTGCATTTGTAGCTGCTTAGGAGACCATCTTTGTTTGCACAGAAACAGAATCATAAACTTTAAGGATGATGATAAGACTCGAAATCACCCAAACCAAGACAGAAGCATTATACTTAATACATTTTGGCTGAGACTGCACCAACATTTTTTTTTAAATCCATATATTAAATTTAAAAATCACAGGGCCAGCTCAGTGGCATGGCAAGCAAATTCTCAGCCTGCAGCAACTGCATCCGAAATGCATGTCAGTTTGAGTCCTGGTTGCTCCACTTCCTATCCAGCTCCCTGCTAATGGCCTGGGAAGAGGAGCGAGATGGCCTGAGTCTTTGGGCCCCTGTACCCTGTACTATGCCTTTCAACTAAATAAAATAAATCTCTTTTAGAGATTTATTTACTTTTACTGGAAAATCAAATACACAAAAAGGAGGAAAGACAGAGAGGAAGATCTTACATCCACTGATTCACTTCCCAAGTGGCCACAGCAGTCAGAGCTGCACCGATCCAAAGCCAGGAGTCTGGAGCTTCTTCCAAGTCTTCCACATGGGTGCAGGGTCCCAAGTCTTTAGGCCATCCTACATTGCTTTTCCAGGCCACAAGCAAAGAGCTGGATGGGAAGCAGGGCTGCCAGGATTAGAACCAGCACCCATACAGGATCCCGAAACATTCAAGGTGAGAACTTCGGCCGCTAAGCTACCGCACCAGGCCCAATAAAATAAATCTTTTAAAGAAAGAAAAGAAAAAAGGAAAATGTGGCATTTACCTTTGGGAGCTGGCAGTCTGCTTGGGAAAGTGAAATTTTCCTGGCATGATTGAAAAAAACACTGGAGGAATGATACAATATGTAACAAAGGTAGACCCACTTCCTTGGGTCTAGGGATGCACCTAAGCTAGTCCTGCAAGACTGGCTCTCAGTCAAGATACACACTGAAGAGGCTGGTGCTGAGGCCACTTGCTGTGGCTTAACAAGATGCCCGGCCTCCCTGCTGCTGCCATGGGCCATGTGGAATTCACAAGTGGAAACCAACAAGCCCTGGAGCCTCTCCTCGGGCTGCTCTTTCATCTCGGCTGTGTGCCCCTGAGTGACAGCTGCTGAACATTGCCTGAGTTCAGCACAGGAGGGGCCTGGTTCAGTGAAGGCGGTAGGGAGGTGCTGGGAGAACCCTGCACCTGCTTACTACTGCTTGCAACTGGCTGAGCATCTGAGAGGTCTTGGGTTTGGGGAGCAGCCCCCCACGGGGCTTCTGGTCTTAAGGTATGACCCACAAACCCAAAACCAGCACCCGGTGCCTGTGTCCTGAAGTGCACTTAATCTCTTGGTTCCCCCTGAGCTTCCTGGGGGCCCATCAGAATCTGGGCACCCCAGCAGATCCACCCTGTGAACCCAACCTGAGCCTCCCACTTAGCCCAAACCTGCCACATGCAGGATGGGCACAGAGAGACTGTCAGGTGCTCCTGGTGGCTTCCAGCTAGGCAGTGATGGAGAGGGGCCAGGCAGGCACCCCAGGGGGCCATGGCTGATGAGATGGTAACAGGTTCTAGGCAACAGAGGAAGTGAGACACCAGCTGCCCAGTGGCCCCTGGCAGGGCCGGGCTTGTCCTTTGTTCTTTCCTGGCCTTGCCACCAGTGAGAGGTTAGAACCCCTTGTGCACAGATGCACTCACTGAAAGCCTACTTTCTTCTCCACCCGTGTTGCTCATCGTTGCAGCCTCTTCTGGGGCCTGTGGACCGTGGGGCTTCCTTTCCCATCTCTTTGTGAGTCTCAGGTACTTCACGTTTGTCCACCTCATCGCTGCTTTGTTTCCTCAATGAAAATCGGAGACACTGATTTCTTGGGCTGGAGGGGTGTAACTCGGCTAGTGATTAAACATCCGAGCATTTATTTTTAAAGATTGATGTATCTAAAAAGCAGAGTTAGAGACAGAGAGGTCTTTCATCTGCTGGTTCTCTCTCCAAACAACTGCAACAGCCAGGCAGGACCGGGCAAGGTCAAAGCTGAAAGCCTGGAATTCCATCCAGGTCCTCTCCCCACTCCACAATGTTCTGTGTGTCATGAGTGACAGGGACCCAAGTACTTGGACCGTTGTGCGGTGCTTCCCCAGGTGTGTGTACAGGGAGTGTGGCTTCTGAGAGCCCCAGAGGTGCTCACACGCCACCCCCAAGCGCCTCAGAGGACCTCCTACCTTCAACTCTTCCAGAGCAAAACCCTCTGCAAGCTTGAACTTGACTATAACACTTCTCCAGGGTTTCTGACCTTGATGATGGAGCGGTCAGGTTGCAGCCGAGGGCAGTCTTGTTCTATTTATTCAGTCTCAGGCCTGCAGAGTTTTCCCGTTGGTTGTTGCTGTGTCTCCACCCAAACTCTCCCTCCCTCCCCCCTCACCCTATAACATCCTTGGCAGGCGCTGAGCCCCTTTACTGGAGACAACTTCTTTCTTGCAACTCTCACGGTCAGGGGAGAGGGGATTAATTGGTTACAGGATCAGCAGATGGTTCTACAACCATTGACCTCCCCTGTCTCCTGTGCGTGCGCACACACACACACACGGGCTGTTCTGCATATGACACTATCCCCCTTTTCTCTCACTTGCCCTGAGATCACAGGCCTCACCAGAAGCCTAACAGGTACATGTCGCACATAACACTTGGATGCCCAAAGCTGTGAGCTTCAGAAAGCTCTTTTCTTTTCACGGGTTTACACGGCCTGTGGCTTTTGATGACAGCAACTCAAAGCCAGACACAGACACAGGATAAGCCATGTGTGACCAGGGCTTCCAGACTTTAGGAAAGTCAGACGTCACATTCAGACTATTTCCTCCCCTCCCCAAGGCACTGATGACTAATCCAATGGATGCAGAAAACTCAGGGCGCTGGTAGGGATGTCACAGTCCATGAGGAAGACATCAACACACGCGCAGTGGGAGCATCAGAGCTCTGGAATGATGTCAGAGAGAACGAGAGCCCTGATGCGAATGTTTGCGGCGGCAGCCCTGTCGAGCCATTTACCGCCCCATCCCTTCAATTCTGAAAATGAATTCCTTAGGTCTCCCTCACAGTGGAGCTCGCAACACACCAGGAGGTAGATACAGCAACTAAACTCACACATCTTCTCCTTCTGCACTGGGGCATTTTGGCAGCCCCACAGGACCTTGCCTCCCACCTCTCCCCTGCCTGGTGGTCCAGCGTTGCTTCTCTCCACACCTCTCCCCTACAGCAATTCAGCCTCCTTTCTTGGTGAAGCAGGGGATGCACGCCTATTCAAGCTCATGCTGCAGCCAGCAGACAAAGTCAGAGCAGTTCACTCCTGCACGCAACAACTGCCCTCCAGCAGAGGGAGCCAGAGCCATTCCATTGGCCCCCTGTCACCAAGAGCTAGCTGAGACACACACAGCAAGGAGTGAAAAGTGAGCCAGCCCCACTCCAGGCTGCAGGATAGTTCGGTTCCTCACCCCAACTCCCCATCCCATATCCTTTCCTTCCAGCCTCAGGTAACTCTGAGGTTATTTCACCCCCAACTTTTTGACCCTGGGAAATAGGAACCCATCCAGAGGCAGCCACCACCCCACTCCCCACCTCCCACCATACTTGGTGCAATTCAGTCCTGGCCAACATTTCTGAAATGATCCACAGGTGCCTGGGATGGGGGAGGGAAAGGGCTGCCACCAGGGAGTCTGAGGACTGAAGAAAATCGAGGCTGTCTCTTTCCCCTCCCTGTGGGGAAAGAAAGGGTTGCAGAGGGGGGCTGCTGGGGCACAGCGAGCGAGGGCTTCCCTCTCCACGCCTGTTCACTTCCATGTATCTCATAACCCTCATGGGCCTGTGCCGCCCAACCTCCCCGTGCCAATTCCGGGGTTTTACGCAATTGGCAGCTGCAATTAGCTGTCATTAGAAAGGATTAAATTCATGCATAGGGGCAGGTGGTAGAGAAAAGACCCAAAGCTTTTGGAATCTTCCTTGCAGAGGGATGGAGTAATCTTCTGACTCATATTCTCTCTCTCTCTCTCATCTCAAACACTCAGGGGGCTTAGCATCTCATTGGAACACCCACCCACCCACTGCCTCGCTTTGCATTCCGTTGGATTTGGCTGGGGGCTAACAGTGGAGAGAGCTGAATCCCAGCTTCAGAGTGTGAGGGGGAGAATGTGGGGAAAGCACCCAAGTCCCCCTCCCCACCTTTGAAGGGCTGTAAAGGACACTGGGAAAGGGCTTGGTGCATCTGGCTGTGCAGAGCTCCCACTCTGCTTTTTTGTTTTCCAGGGCTGGACAATGCAGATTTATGCAAATCGTGCTACCAGAGCTGCCTTGGTTGCTCATTAATTAGCATCCAATTCCTGATGCGCTTGTCCAGCTTCCAGAACACCGCTTAATTTGATCAACAGTTGCTGCAGCCTGCACAAGTCTTGAACGTCACCTCTCCTTCTGGTAGGGTCTGGAAGGAGGGCACGGTCCTGGGAAGGGCCGTGGTGGGAGGCTGGGAAAAGAGAAGCAGTGTGGGAAGGATGCAGAGCGCAGTGGCTGCTGGGAGGCCCGAGTCCAGGAGCAGCTGGCTGGTGCTCCACTGCTCATCTATGTCCACCTCTACATGTAGACATTCCCACATCCACAGGTAACTACACACACGTGCACACATGGCCACGCCCTCCCCGGTGATGTCTGCACAGCGCCATGCACCCCAGGTGCAGGCCACGCCCTCCCCGGTGATGTCTGCACAGCACCATGGAGCCAATGGCTTTATCTTTCCCCAACTCATCCTGTTGCCATTTGTTGGGAGGAGGGAACAGAACGTGACAGCTGCCACCCAGCCTGCTGCCGGTCAATTTCTCTGTCCTCGTGTTTCCCAAGCTGCCACAGCTGCATTTCCAGACAAGGGTCTCCTGGCCAGGAAGGAGCAGAGTTTACGACTTGAGACACCTGCCGGTTTGCCAGGCTTATTCTCCATCCTCCAGGCCCTGAGGCTGGGGACTTTGTTACAGAGGGAGTTAGAGCCCAAGCTCTTTCCTGATCCTACCATAGGGAGCTTAGCTTAACCCTTCACGCGTGAACGTAACTGCACTCTAGCTGGTCTTCCTGAGCCTTGGTGCCCAGCGATGCCAGGACCCCTGGAGGAAGGTCCTGTGCTCTCAAAAAATGCCAGCTTCAGCCGCAAGGGGGAGAAAACCGGGTGAGGAATCCCATGCCTGCTGTCCAGCCAGGACGTTTGGATGATACCTTGGCATTCACCACCACCGTCTGACTCTCATTTTCATTCCCTTCCGGTGTGCGATCCACAGCCGTGACTCTGACGCTTCGTGCGGAGGGTGACACGTGCTTCCCACGTCATCACGGCTGTGACTGTCCACACCAGTGAAAAGAAAGCATGAATTTCCTCGCATTCTCTCTCTCTTTTTTTTTTTTTCTGAAGGCGGAAAGGTCTGAAAAAATTTTAAATAAATTAATAAAGCAGTAAAGACGGATCCATGGATGCCACCTGTGCTTGTTATAGAACATTAGAGGGTCCTGGTTAACTGAGACCCGTTCAAAAATTGCATGCAACAGAACAAGCATTCCACCGGCCCTCCAGTTCATCCAGGAGCAGAAAGGGAGGTGAAGTTACGGGGGTCGGTGAGGAGGGCCGAGAGCCTTGTCCCTCTGCAGTATCCTTCTGCAACCACCTCCCCTGAGTGAGGAAAATGGAAATTCTGGGTCCATTTACATGTTTGTTTACAAAATACATCTCAGCCTGGAGGGTTGGAGGGGGAAAAAGAAATCCTGGAGCTGTTCTAGTCTGTGGTTGCTCTGCTTCTGAAGCCATTTCCGGGGTGGGGAGGAGGAAGAGAGTAGAAAGGGAAAAAAAAAAAGATAATAATATGAAAGGAAGGGGGAAAAAAAATAAAGGGGCTGGTGGGAGAGGCCTCAAACACTGCAATTTGCCAACCATTTTCATCCCGATTGTCTGCAATTTCCCTGTGGCCCGAGCTCCAATTGCGAGTGAATGCCGCATGCTTATAATCCCGGCTGGAGCCCAAGTGCTGTGGCTGTAATAGCAGCCGGAGCCACAACAGAACACGCAGATGCCAGCCTGCAGGGGCGGGGGTGCAGTTCCTGTGTTTCAGGCAGGCCAAGGTTGGGCAAACAGCACCTGACTCCCTTGGTTCCTGCTCAGGTGGTAAACACGCACAGCAGCTCTCTGCTATCTTAGTTGAGGGGATTCCATCCTAGAACTTGTAGCCCCCATCCTTTTCTAGCTTTAGGAGCGGGCTATGTGCAGGCTCAGAGAGGGCAAGCAACTTTCTCTCCCAAGGGCACATAGCCAGCGAATTACGCAGCTGGCACTAGGGACTACACCTACTGCCTGCTTCTCGGCTTCCTTCTCCCTAGACCATAATGAGGTGAGATCTCCAGAAAAGAGCTGTTGTGGTTGATAAAGCACTCACTTTGTCCATGAGGGAATAAAAGAAAGACAGAGAGAAAAAGCAAAATTATCTAGAAACCTGGAAGGGCATTGGTGGCTGAGAGACGCTCAAGTGAAAGACCAGAGAAAGAAACTCATCCACAAAGCACACAGGAGACACGCACTCACTGGGAGGTGCATCCGCAGAGCCATCTGAAGGTCCACTGAGGTTCATAATGAAGCTGATCGTGAAGCACATGAAATGCATGGCCTGGCAGGCATTAGATCGAGTCATTGCACCCTTGAAAATCCATTGGTGTGCATGCACTTTAGGATTTGCCATTTGCATTCATTGCCAATGATAAGAACAATCCGTGGCTGTTCCTAAATGGCCCCGAACAGGCTCTCTGGACAATGGGAATCCTCAAGAAGATCCTGGTAGGGCTGGGTTTTCTGCAGAAGCCAGCCATGAACCTCATAGAGAATGCATCCCCCGGGGGGGGGGGAGGAGCTCTGAGCTGCCGTGAAGCTGATCTGGCTGGGATAAATCCCTGCACAACCCAAGCACTTCTGGTTCCTGTGCGTGTGATGCCTGGGCATAGTCTCGCTGTCACCTGCGTGCCTAGACAGGGACTGACTGCAGGTTCCGATTACCACTTGGCCACCTGCTCCCTGGAAGAGAGCTGGTGGGGTGCAGTGGGATGGAGTAGAGGGGTGTGGTCCTCAGTCCTGGTGCATCGACTTCCTCCTGCGAAGCCAGAGGGAATGGATGAAGCCCTCACCCCAGAATGTGTAGGTGAGGGCCTGGCACACAGCAGCCATCACTGCTGTTCCAGGACACCCTGCCAACCTGTGTCTTTGCAAAGGGAGGGTACAAAGGCACTGGGTTGTACAGACCACTCCAGATGACTCGCTAGACAGGGACCAGCTGTGTGTGTGAGACAGGTGAGACGCACTTTGGCAGCCCAAGCTCAATGTTTCTTTTGATGGAGGGATAAAGGGAAACAGAACAGCTCTACCCACCCCTTTCCTGTGCTGCCCTGTGCCATCCTGCCTGAATCAGCCACTTGGAGCCTGTCTTGGCATGACTGGCCTCGGGGGACGAGGGTGAGGCTGTCGCCTGACATTGAAAGTCTTGAGGGAGCAGGAAGAGGCACTTGTGCCCTTTTATAGTGTGTTTGCTAAATATTTTCCAGCAGGAAACTCACTTACGGGAGAACGTGAGACACGGGTGCTGAATGGCAGGGGCAGTGAGAGGCAGATGAGCTCTTACCTGGGGGATTAAAGCAAAGCTAATGGTAGAGCAGGGACATGCTTCACCAAGGCAGCTTCAGAACCTACTCAATGACCTGCCAGGTGATCCCAGCCTTGGCGACTGCTGACAGGTGCCTGCCTGAGAAGGCCACGGCTCGTGTTAGCGGGCATCACACAGCCCATACCCATCCCTGGCACGCGGAGCTGTCTGCTCAGGGCAAGGTTCTGGAAGGCACACCTTCGAGCTTGACCCGCAGCGGTGCGCTCACTGCGAGCTTGGAGGACTTGGTTTGACTGCACCGTGTTCCAAATGGCTTTCCCAGAAAATGCAGGGGGATGAACGATGCCCCTCCCACTCTTGCCGCAGCACCCCTGCCCTGGAGGAAAAGACTGGCCTGGTTGTGCACAAGCCAGAACCCCTTTGGGACACTCAGGGCACGGGGACTCCCCACTGAAATCGGGGGTGAGGGGAGCACACAGGGGCAGCCTCCTCCCTCTCCCACTGTCCCCCACACCTCCCGCCATAATCTTGGCAAGCTCTGTCTTTCCCTCAGGAGCCACAGGATGCCTCACAAGCTGGGTTTGTACTCTTTCTCCTCCAAGAATAAGAAGCAGTCCCTGCTGATTGCCGGGCTCCGCTAGTACCCCTAGCACCCCTAGCTGGTCCTTGGCACCTGCTCCTGACTTGTTAAGAGTTTCTGCACTGGGAAGTGTTTCACGTTTAATTGATACCAAGGGAACCACCTCCTGCTTCTTTAAAGGGATTCTTTGGGACTAACACGCATTGCTCATTAGGGGAGAGAATAGGAGGTGGGGTTGAGCTGCAGCTAATTATGTCCACTGGAGAAAGAGGGCAGCGAAAGACTTGCCATCCCAGAACTCTGCAGACAGTTAAATGAAAAAAGAGTCTCACGCTATTAAACTGGTTGCAGACAGACACGGGGTCCAATGAAGGGGAGGAGAGGGCAGGGGTCAAGGCTGGGACGGCTGAGGAGGCTTTCCCAGCTGCCCATGGGGAGGGGGTGGGATGGGCACACCCAGTGTCCTCCTTCACCCACCCTGCCTGCCTCTTGGTATATGTGGATACCTGGAAGTCAAGGCCAGGAGACAAAGTCACAACGGATAGGAATCTGGAGTTAGGAGACTTGGAGAATGGTGACGCCAAATGCAGAGACCAGAGGGAAACAAGCTTGTGACTTGCTGGCATAAAGCAACAGGTCAGTATTCCCAGATGAGCTACACAACATCGGGCTGAACATTCTGTGATCTCATTTCATACATGTACAAATGGCTTACAAGAGCAGATTTCAGAGGTAACACTGTGGCTGAGCAGGTTAAACCATCACCTGCAATGGCAGCATTCATGTGGGTGCCAGTTTGAGTCCCGTCTGCTCTGCTTTCTACTAATGTGCATGGGAAAGCAGTAGAAGATGACCCAAGTGCTTGGACCCCTGCACCTATGTAGGAGACCTGGAATAAACTCCTGGTTCCTGGCTTTTGACCAGCTCAGCCCTAGCTGCTGCATCTATTTGGGGGAGTGAACCAGCAAATGGAATCAATCTCTCTCTCTCCCCCCACCCCCTTTCAAATAGATACAAATTTTCAGCGCGAACTGGTGAGGCAGATGCATGTGTGGATTCTGCCACATGGAACATCTCAGGCCAGGAGCTGCAGCACTTCCTCCTGGGTTGCGGTGCCCAGAGAAGGTTCAGGCTGAGCCTCATCTGGAGTTCCTGGGGCGGGAAGAGTGGCCCTCTGATGACCATGTGTGATGCTTCATAGTCCTCACAGTTTGTCCACTCTGCCGAGCCTTGTTCCCAGACTACACAGCCAGGTGTCCAGCCCATAGCCAGTAAGACACAGCAGGCCACCTGAGGAAAGCCCTGATTGGACAGCTGGGTCACACAATTGCTCCTGGGCCAAGAGTAACAGACCAAACCTCCGGAAGCTGTCTCCACCAAGAGCTGGTGCTCCAATTTCTGGCTTAGACTAATCCGAGCAGCTGCAGGGCCAGCATTCCTCCTTCACCTGAGCTGTGAGGAGAAAGCAAGAAGGAGGAAGAGATTTCTGCCTAACATTGCAGAGTTTGGAGTCAGGAACAAGAGGGCACAGGTGCTGAGTGAGCCGCTAACAGGCAAGTTTGCGGGACAAGGGTGGAAATCAGACTCACAATTTGCACGAGGTGTGTTGAAGAAGACAATGGGCCCCCTGCCGCCTTCCTGCTTGAATCAGCCCCTGCAGGGATCTGCCACAGCCTGGACAAGCTGGAAAAGGTTGAGCCCAACATCTGGGACCCAGGGAAGAAATTAGCTCTTCTAACTCACACTCCACTCGGCATTTCTGGGCAGTAAAGACAAAAAGCTTCACTCAGGAACGTGGTTTAGGGTCTGAACGGTGGCGTCTTGTAATGACTGCTGCCTGAGTAAACAGCTCCTCTCCCCAGCTTCCTCTCCACTGGGATCCTGTTGAGAATAGCACACTCTTATTTTTATCAATGTATATATATATATTTTTAGAAATGACAGAAATATTCCTGGTGCTAAGATTAAGTCATGAAGATCTACCGTGGGCACGCCAAGGAACCCCATAAGATGGCTGTGTGGCTTGGTAAATGAATTACTTAGTATTTAATTACTAAAAATTACTATCAATTACTAAACGTTACTGCAAATTACTTGCAGAATAGACACATTTGTTTGTGGCTATTAATGATTCCAATTACTCCTCATAGGTAATTGGTTTCTGCCGGCAGACGGGCACCAACTGTCGAAGAGTCTCTATGTAATAAATGCTGTTTGTCTTCTGTCAGCTCCTTGATCGTCAAAGCTGAAGTCTGAAACCCGGGAGCCTCCCTTTCCTCTGCTGCTTCCCCAGGGGGTGTCCTGGGCTGGATTTCACGCGCCCCCCCAGGACCCCTTCCCCTATGCACCAGAGGAAACCCAACTCTGGAGGTGGGGGGTTACCCAGAATTACACAACCAAATAAGCAAGCATTGCAGCACATGGCTAAATGAGAAGCCTGTGGCAGATGACCACAGATCATACAATCCCATTGAAGTGAAATGTCCAGATTTGGCTGATCTATAAAAATAGGAATTAAAGGAATGGCTGCTGGAAGCTGGGAGGGGTGGGAGAAGAGCCGGGAAATGGAGCAAGTCAGCTCACAGGTGCCAGGTTTGTTGGGGACAGGGAGGGGGACAAATATGTTCCAAAATTACTTGGTCCTGGTGCCTGTATCCTTTAAAAATATTACTGATGTGTACATGTTAATGGGGTGAAGTTTGTGGTCTATAAATTATATATCAATAAAGCTGTAAAAAATTGGAACTTCCTAATAATATAGTGATGCTCCACCACCTGGGCCACTCCACCCAGGTGCATGCCAGCTTCCTGCACGTTAGGGAACTGAAACAGGCAGCAACCAAAACTCACTGTTGGAATTGGGGTCTTATTTATGAAGAGCTAACTTCTAGCTATTTGCATACTATTAAGAAGGCATAAACTATCTTCACTAAAGTGGCATAAAACGCAACCATAAAGTACACTCAATGAAAAATCAAATGAAATATTGCCTGAGCTTGGATTCCTCCTGTGCTATACAAGTTGCCCCAAGGGATTGCCAGCAAGTGGTGTACTGGGGATGGTGATCCTATGGGATGGAAAGGAAGCCACAGGAAGAGGAAAAACAGCCTTAACTGCATTGAATCATGCTGAATCACTGGGACTCGCAGAGACCTCTGAAGAATTCTCTACACAACACTAGTTGTGCCGAATGTGCCCTGGCTCCTGGCTGGTAGACAAAGAACTTTTCAGGCATGGTTTACCTCCGTGGCTCTGTCAGGTTGGCATTTGGGCAGGCACAGTTAAGCGTCTTCCAAGATTGGGAAAGCCCACGGGCAGAAAGTGAGAGGAAGTCTCCAGCCACCTCACAGATACCTGGGGCCTTTTGCCTATTGATATGCAAATAGTCACTGCTGTGAAAGTAAAGTTTAAAAACCTGAGTTGATGGGCCCAGCATGATGTGACCCGAGGCTGAATTCTCACCTGCAAGCAATGAGATCCCTTTTGGGTGCCAGTTTGTGTCCCGACCGCTCCACTTCTCATCCAGCTCCCTGCTTGTGGCCTGGGAAAGCAGTAGAGGATGGCCCGAAGCCTCAGGACCCTGCACTTGTATGGGAGAGCAGGAAGAAGCTCCAGCTGTTGTGGCCAATTAGTTGGGGGAAGGAGGGGAGAGTTGAATCAGCAGATGGAAGATCTCTCTCTCCTTCACTGTAACTCTGCATTTCCAAGAAAAATAAATAAATCTTTAGAATTAAAAAAAAAAAGAGAGGGCGCTCAGTTGGTGATAAAGGACAGGGATCTACAGTTTAGAGTAGAATTCAGCTCTCTGGAAGATTCCAGATTAATAGACTTCCTCCAACACTTGGGCGGAACAATTCCTCGACACTCTTGAGTATCCTTCTCTAACCCATGATATGTTGTCTTAGATGGACCAATCGCACCCCAAGCCACTATCTTCCATTTGTAAGGTTTCTTCTTCCTAGAATGTATCCCCTTACCTCCCCTCCGTCTCCTGATGGAGTTGCATAATTAGAGCCAACATTTATTAAAGACCTGTTATGTTTCATGCCTTGTGGAAAGGGCTTTGCATGTCTTACCCCATTTAATCCTCTTCAGAAACCAATTAGGGTGTTACACTGATTAGTCCCATATTAAACCATGGCCCCTTAGAGGTGAAGCGACTTTTCCAGGATTGCATCACTAAAACAGTCAAATCTGACTGTCTGGTCCAAGGAGGTGACTACAAAACATGTGTGGAAAACGTAATGCAGAGATGCGTTTAATCCCAATATTAAAGAGCCATCACCATGCTCATTTATTTCATAATGTGAATTTTGGAGATGTTTGAATTTTAAGGGTTTTGGGGAGATGCCTTATAAGCATGATTTTCTAATGTGTTTTTTTTCTTTTTTCACCAGAATAAGCTGATCTTTAAAGTACACTTTTTTTCGTGAACATTCTGGAGTCCCCTTGTAGATGGGAGTGAGACAGCAGCTGCGTGTGTAAGCAAACATTTCATGCAGGATTATTTACAAGGCTCTAAATGGGGCCAAGGGAGTCTCTCGGCTTTGTGATGGGAGTTTCCAATTCTCCACGCTGAGAGCAGAGAAATGCATAATTCCTACAGCCTGGGAGAACTGTCCGAGCAGGCAGCCCTGAGGACCATAGCTCCTGCTCAGAACAGCCAACTTCAGTCCATCGGCAACCCAGGGGGAAGCCAAAGAAGGAATACCCTATGCCTACCCTCTGGTTTCCTGTAGCCTCCTACTGGCTCAACATAAGCAGAATCCACAGGACAACAGAGCCCGTTGATGCCACCACTGGAGGTGTCTGAATGTCCCTTGGGACCCAGACAGAAGATATGAGTGGAAAGGACTGGGGTTCAAACAGAAGATGTGACGTGGAATGTAAGCTGAGCTCCACAGTCAACTGCACCTGACTCGCACACATCACCACTTGGTATGCGGAAAGACTATTCTAATAAGACACTAAGCCTAATACAAGAGCAGGTGCAGGGCCATTTTGGACTAATGTGGTCAAGTGTTCTCATCTCCTAGCAGGGTCAGTTGGCCTGGCAATGCTGCCCTGGGCTGCTACTTCTCCTTAACAAAGATGTACCTTTGACAAATTCCACTTGCTGTTAGAATCTCAAAGAGCTTCTGAAAATCAAGCTCACTAGAAAGCGGTTATGTGGCATGTACGGCAGTTCTCAAATTCCTCCCAATGAGCACTGAAGAAGGCTGTGTTTCTAGGACTCATGTAAACAGCGCCTAGCCAGGCGGACTTGCAAGAAATGTTTCTCTGCTACATCTCAGAATCTCATCATTTCTTCCTGCCCTATGTGGAATGATTCAAATGAACTGGCCACCCTGAGTTGTTCTTTTTTTTTTTCCTGATCCCCAGAAAACTTGAGCAAGTTAACAACTAGCCATGACCCAATGCCCATCTCTGAAGTTCGCACTGGCATTTAGTAAGTGGGAACAGTTCTGGTCGTTTCTGCAACCTTCAGGATAAAGTTTTGCCCTTCTGAGTCCCACCTTATGAACAAGGAGGAAGTTGATAAAGCAGGCTTACCTTCTACATGTGGCTTAGCAGGCTAAGATCCAGCCAGAACACAGAAGATAACAACACAGGAGGGTGTGTACTTAGGCTGGATAGGGAACACGCTGGCAAGATCTGAAGACTAAGTGGGACCAAGAATGAGGGGGTTCAGAGGGTAAAGCGATTATAGTGGCAAGGGATGGCTTGCTTCTTCCCTCACCCACTTCCACCAAGAGGTAGAAATGAGCTGAAGACCAGAAAAAAGGCAAGGGGGGAAACTGCCCCCGGAGGCAAAGTCACTGTGCCCAGAAACAGCACAGCAAGAAGCTGAACTCGTGGAGGAGAGGCATGAGCACTGGCAGAGCATGCAGCAGGGGACAGGGGCAGCAAGGGAGCCACGGAGCAGGTCTGGGCTGCCCCTTTTGGCTCTCTGCTTTCCCTCCCCCACCTCCCCGTGTCTTGTGTGTTGGCCTCACGCAGCAGCCAGGCCTTGCTGACGCCCCCGTGGCTGCCTCTCTAGGCTCTGACCAGCCCTAGATTGCGCACTTCCCACTCCCACAGGCTCTGTCTGACAGGCTGTAAATAGCCTGTTTGAAAAGTAATTGCATGTTTGGGGTTGGTGCTTGCCATCAGTAATTGCTCATTCTTTCTCCCCCGGTCACTTCCTCGTTTCCTGTTTCCCAGGTTTGTTTCCCAGGAAAGGGACTCCAGGAACCTTCCAGGCAAGCGACAGGAGGAGATAATGAGGCCCATTGGGCCCCACAAATTCAGCAGGACTTGACTGGCCGGGGAGCCACTCGGACAGACCAGCTGCTTCCAACAGCAGGACAGAAAAGGAGATCAGACTCACTCATTGTCTAAGCATCAGGCCATTGAAGATGGCTGCCTGGATTTAGGACATGTGGCCCGTCTTTTGTCCTGGTACATAGGGCAACAAAAACACACTCGCACGCCTGTTTAGTAGACCCATACCATCCTTAAGTGCTTCAGATCTCTCACAGAGGTGCACTTATTGGGCACCTACTGCATGCAAGGCTTCCCTGGGTAAATTCACTTTGACTGATTTCCCGTCAAAGGGGGAAATGGCAAAGAAGCAGACGGCACTGTTTGTCTCAAGGCCTGTGCTTCTCATGGCTGCCTGCATGCCTGCTCGCGTTCAGTTGCCTGATCCTGCTACCAGTGCCCAGCGTTTCTATATACTCCGAGCCGAAGGCCAATGGTTGGCTTCTAGATCTCTCCAGCTGTTGGAACTCGCTCCAGCAGGCAATCAGTGTCCCCGCCCACCAAACCATGACTGACAGGAACTGATGAGTAACTGAACATCCTTCATCTCTCACTTTTCTGTAACAACACTGAGGCACACACTCTGAGCTGGCTTTGAGATGTCCCAAGAATTACCATTCACGTATCTCGCCACCCCCCCGCCCCCAAAACTACAAAACTTAATTGTTTTTCTTTCACTGTTTAGGTCCCATTTCCTTGCCAGCGTTCAAAGCATCGATTTCAAAAGAATACTTTTGCGTTTGTATTCTTGTCTTGGCACCTGCTTCTTGGGAAATGTACCTTAAGCCCCGTGGTACCACAGGTGGTATTAAGAAGAACACACTTGGGGTGGGGTCCTGAAATTAGGTCACTTACTGGCCAAATAACCAGAAGCCCATTACTGGTGGTAAAAGGGTATGCGTGTAGATGTTACAGCTATCTAAAGCTCAACAGCCTAGGCCGGCATTTAAAGATGAGTTTATCTTCTGCAGACAGTTAAGGCTATGGAAAATCAGACCTACAGTCTGATTGTCAGATGTCACCAACTTGCAAACAGCCACATTTACTGCTCAGGTGATTTCCCCCTTCTAGAGTCGGGAAGAAGGGGTTTCCTGATAACTTGGAATCAAGGCATCCAGGTGGCTGCACTTGATGAGTCACAAGAATACCGGATACCCTGGAAAGACAAACCGGCCCCAGCCATCATGGGGTAAGCCTATGGAGAGCACAGAACTGTTAAGTCATGCAACTGTGGCACAGCTAACCATCCTGTGCAGGTGAAGGACAAACCAGGGTGTCTATTCTCTTCTACCACTTGAAAGAAAAAGAAGCAGCAGCCCAGCACCTGGTAGGTGATACCCCAGTGAGTGGGAGCTGGCGTGTAAGCTAAGCTTGTGCTAGCAGTGCCAGCATCCCATATGGGTGCTGATTCAAGTCCCAGCTGCTGCACTTCCAATCCGGCTCCCTGCTTATAGCCTGGGAAGCCAGCAGAGGATGACCCAAGTCCTTAGGCACCTGCCATCCATGTGGAAGACCTGTATGAAGCTCCTGGCTGCTGGCTTCACACCAGCCCAGCTTTGGCTGTTACGGCCATTTGGGAAGTGAACCAGTACATATGAAAGATTTTCTCTCTCTCTGCCTACTTTTTTCAATAACTCTGCCTTCTGAATAAAAAATAAAATAAATCTTTAAATAAAAAACATTGCACGTGTGAGCCATCTGTCAGTTCTGAATGGTGAAAAGAACCAAAGGGGTTTTTGCAGTAAGTCCTGGCACACGCAGCCCCCATGCTTGGCTATAGGAGTTGTCAGTTCTCGCGGTTGGCCAACAGGGAGACTTTGTGATACTTCTTGAAAGTCTGAACTCCAAGTTCAGGGGCAGGTGGAGTCCTGTTCTCATCCACAAGTCTTCTTTTCCTGCCCGTTGCCTCTTTTGAAAGCATTGTGCCTGGCCCTTGTTCACCTGCAAGATTCTTCCAGAAGGAGTGAACCAGAGGAACTCCCCCAGGTTAAATGCACAGTCAACAGTCGCAGGGTACCCCAGGTGCCCAGTGGGTCACAGGAGTGCATCTCTGAGTGTGACAGATGCAAGGACCCTGGACAGGTCCCCACAACCCCACCTCTGAGCAGTGCCAACCAAGTGCCCTGTTTCCTGGGGCTGTGTCCGGAGGCGGTATCTTTGGCACTCTTTGGTGTCTGCACAGGAGGTAAGTGCCATGGCTAAGGCTTATAAAAGCAGGAGTGTATTTACCGCAGCTTCTACTCTCTCTTAGGAAAACATTGATTTCCTAACAGCAGAAGGGACTGCGGAGCCATTAAATCAGGCTCGTCCGTCATAAACTGCAGCGTTAGCCAAAGCGTACTCATGCCTTTCCTTTGATTCTCTCAACAGCAATCCAGAGGAGATGAGTTTAGCTACCTCCCCGGGAAGGATAGGATCCTAGCACTTAGTGCTTGCCTTCGGTCAACCCCCACCCCCTCCAGGGGCCACCCCGAGGGCCTGAGAAGTGAGTAACTATTAAGGCTGATGGACAAGGCAGGGCGGAGGAAGACCCAGCTGTCAACAAGAAATCAAAGCTTGTAGGGGGGCATGACAATCCTTGCCCAGGAGGCCTGAGTCGGGCAGTGGATTATGGTGGCACCAGGGACTGCCCTCCTGAGCCTGCCCCCACCAGTGAAGCACAGGCCAAGTCATTATCTGCCTGTTAAAGTCTTAGTTAGGAGAATAGTCAGTGAGATGAAGGATTTTTTTTTCTCCATCTTCCTTTTTGGGGGAAAGATCACTATCTTTCATCTTTATTGATTGCTTGCTTTTCATTTTATATCCTTTCTCCCTTGCCCAGAATGAGGGAAACGAGGCCTTGCCACGGGCTTTAAACTTTCACGCTGAGACAATATCTCCCCCTTATCTAAGGCCCCCCTGGTCAGGAGCTTCAGGCCCGGAGCACCCTGGGTAATGCGACAGCAGATTATGTCATAAAACGGGCAGATAAGAAAAGAACCAATCTAAAAGACGGAGGCCAAATTTACCTTTCCACAGCCCTCTGCTCCCCATGGGAAAGCAAGCTTTAAATCAATCTGCCTCGGCCGTCAGTTCGCTTTCTCCGATTTGATAACGAGTGCAGTATTTCCCTGGGAGATTGGAGGGTGGGGAAGGAGCAAGGTTGAGCCAAGGGACAGAATGCCCTGATGGGCTCCGGTCAGTAGGGGTTGACCACAAGGGCTATAGTTCTTGGCTGGCAAAGTGTGTAGTCAAGCCGGGTCATCATCTGTGTGGAGAGCCTGGCCAGGTCTGCAGTGCCCAGGAAATCACCCCAAGACTAGACTTCACCTGTAGCCCCCACAGTAGAGCCTGAGACCGTGATGTGATAGCAGAGGCCTGGGGGTTCCACCTCATCCCCTGATGGTGTGCTGACAAACTCAAGGAAGGCTGTAGTCAAGACTTGGCTGTGCCTGTGCCCATGCATCTTCCCTCCCAGGATGTGCTGGCTTGGGGCCCAGCACCCACATGAAAGACCCCAGCCCTGGACTCCAGGCTCCTGGCTTCAGAGCTCAACTGTGTTGTGACCATTTGGGGAGTGAACCAGCAAATGGAAGATCTCTCTCCATCTCTCCTCTCTCTGTAACTCTTTCAAATAAAAATAATTAAATTATTTTTTAAATAGAACTATGAGATAAGCATATTTGGGTACCAAAAAAGAAAAAAATAATGATAAAGATATTTGAAATGCATGCCTAGCTTTTCCGGCTACACATTTTTGCATGCACTTTTTGAAACTTTCAAAAATCTTGGGCAGTATGAGTCTCCTCGATTTGCAGATGGGGACTGCAGCTGAGAGAAGTCAGGCACTCTCTGAAAGCAGCACGGCAAGGTGAGGGGTGATAAATGGTGGAAGCCTCTGTGATTACTCCAATGAGCTGACACCGGAGGGCAGATGGTAGCAACACAGTTATTACCATTATTACCATCAGCAGGTGCTCTTCCCAAAACACAAGGAAACCTGTGTATATAACTAGTTTGAAGCTGTCTCTAAGCAAAGAAGGTTTTTCACGGCACAGCAAAATGTGTGTTCAGATGCCCTGGAGTGTCTTACCCAAACCCTGGGAAACCCATTTCAAACAAGGTTATGTGCCTTTAAAACAGGAGTTCCGATGGACTGGCTGGGTCTCAGCTCCATTTTATTTAGTTGCAGTCTTCTCAGAGGCCGGTGTGGGGATCCCTCACGCCATGCGCTCCACGAAGTGGCAGCTAATTCATCTGAATGTGATCTGCCTGCCTAGTGGTGTGGCTCCTTGACTATGTGCCTTAAAGGAAATATTCCTCTAGCCCGAAGTGGCTGTGCCTGCTTCTTCATTTTACAGGCACATCTCTCAGTCAGGTGCAGCTGCGTAGCTCTTAACCCACTGAGATAGCACAGCACCACATCTCTCCTCTCTCTCTCTCTCTCTCTGATCCCCTAGAATTTCTATCTTGTCAACAGTAAGCTGCAGTGGGGAAACAAGCCCACCTAAAACCAGAGCAAGGGGTAGGGGATGGGGTGGGTGTGGCTCTGAGACCTCTGCCCCTCCCCTACAGCACCCAGCCCCTCTGCTGATACCTCAAGCCCTGGTCAGGGGACAGAGCAGCAACGAAGCAGACAGACAGACAGAAAGCGTCCATCAGCTGGATCATCTCCCCAAACACCTGCAATAATCAAAGCCAGGGCAGGTTTCAAGGACTCCATCTGGGTCTCCCACATGAGTGGCACAGAACCCAAGGATTTGAGCCACCACCTGCTGCCTCCCAGGGTGGTGGATCAAAAAGCGGAGTTAGGATGATTCAAACTCCAGCACTCCACTATGGAATGTAGGACTATCAAGTGGCATTTTAATTACTGTACCAAACACCTGCCTTGCCAGCTGTGACTCTTACAGCCCACCCCTTATCCTTTATTTTATTCTTTCATCAAACGGAGACAATATTATTACCCGTAGTTCCTAGCCACAAGGCTGAAATGAGGGCTAGATGTGTATTTATAACAACCAGAGCAGGCAGTGTGGCATGGTAGGGTAAGGAATTGCTGCAGATATTCACATCTCCTACTCAGGTACCTAGGGTGAGGTCGAGCTCCATGGCCATGCACCCAGGAAAGTGCCAGAAGACAGCCCAAGAGCTTGTGTCTGCACCACCCATGAAGAAAACTCCACCTGGAGTTCCTGGCCTCTGGTTCCTATTGTGGGCCTTTGGGGGAATGAACCAGCACTCTCTTTCTGTCTCCTTATCTTGCAAATAAGTACATCTTTTTTTAAAAAAATGCCCAGAATATTGGAAATTGGGCGTTTTGGTCAAGAGCTCTTGGTATCTCTGCATCCAGGCAGGCTTAGAGCCCACCCTGCTGCAATCCCTCATTTTGATTGAAACCTAAATGGGTGGGTGGTGGGCAAGGATCTTCATGAATCCAGGCACAGTGTCCCTGGGTATCCCAGAGGAAGAGAGTATAAGGCAAGACGAGCATGGGTCTCACACTTCCAAGTGAGAGAGGAGACCCGTAGAGCTGTCGGAGTGAGTCTCTCCTAGGGACCCTGTGAGACCAGTAGGAAGCTCTTCCCAGGATCTCAGCCGCCCCAGAGCACAAGCCACTGTCATCAGTGCTGTTGAACAGGTGCCTCTGAGAGCCAAGGAGGTCCAAAGCCAGCCCTTGGCCTCACCCATCAGCCTCCTGTCTTGCTTTCCTATCCCTCAACCTCTTGTGGGCATCCCCCAGCTGCCAGTCTGGGTCCTGGTTCCATCCCCGTGATCAGCAAAGAGAGAGAGAAGTGCAGGCTTGCTCCCCCCACAACCCCGTGGGTCTATCCAACTCTCTGTGCATGCCCACTCTTTCGAGGAGGACTCTGGCATCCAGATGAACAACAAGAGCATCGGGTCCTCCAGCCGAGGCTGTGCCTGATCATCTCAGCAATTATCCAGGAAATAAACATATCAAGCCAAACATTCGTTTTTACAGCACTAACATAGAGCAGTGTCAGTAAGAGGAAGTCTCTTTTCAGTTAATGGTCCTGCACCTGCTCCCTGTGAAGTCATAGCCCTGAATATTGTCTCCCTGAGAAACAACTGACTTCTCACTGTAGGGCCTCGATGAGAGCTGTAGACGGGACTCTCCTTGCCAACCAGGGCAGCCAGCCCTGTGAGAAGATCTCCCACTCCAAGATCTCCACTCTGGTGAAAGATTAGGCTCGTCCCAGCTCATCCAAATGAGAAGTTCATGCCTGCTCAATTCCTAGAAGTTACCCTGTGTTGGCTCACACCAGATGCCTCACCTCTGCTTCCCACAACCTCCATGAGTTGCCTTCTTCCCACAGGGCTCTTGCTCTTGGGGACCACAAGCAAACTGGACCAGCAGAAATCCAGGTAGGAACCCGGAGATTGCTCCCCCATATAACTGGGGTGTTGTTTCCTTTCCTGTTCAGATATCTTAACCCTATAAGCATCAAACACCACCGAGGAGAAAAGAACAGACATCCTCCCTTTCTTTCTCTTCCTCCTCCTCTTCCAATTGCAAAACAGCCAACACTTTTGCTTGTGCTGGTTCTGAACAGATGCCAGCCCAAGGTCAATGTGACCCTGGATTCTGTTCAAAGCCCATCTGCCATAGGCACTTGTCCAACAGGGATGAAAGTCTTATCCACACAGAAGCAGATTCCTTTGTAAATAGTCCATAACCAGGAGCAGCAGGTGAGTTGTTAAACGCCATGGCCCATCCATGCCTTGGGATGCAGCCCAGCAATAGGTAGCAGGTGTGATAACAGACAACAACTTGGATGCACTTAAAGAGAATCACAGCCAGGGGGAAAAGGAAGACAGTCCCAAAAGGCTCCACACAACATGATTCTATTTCCAGATTCACCACAGGAGAAATGGAACACAGATTAGTGACTGTCAGTATCGGGGTGGGGCAGGAGGAAGATGGACTCAAGGTCCTGCTGTGACAGCCAGGGCCGACTCAGCGACGCAGCAAGTTGGGCATGCCAAATCCAAGCACTGGTTTGAGTTCTGGCTGCTCTGTTTTCAACCCAGTTCTCTGCAAACGAGCCTGGGAAACATCAGAAAATGATGGATCAAGTACCTGGGCACCTGCATCCGTCTGGTAGATCTGGATGAAGCTCTTAATCATGGCTTTGGCTTCATCCAACCTCAGCTGTTGTGGCCATTTAGGGAACAAACCAGTAGATGGAAGACCTCTCTCTTCTCTCTCTCTCCCTTTCTCTCTCTCTCTCTCTCTCTCTCTCTCCTATTCCAGTTCTATGAATTGAACTAACCAGGTGGCTAGGCAGTGACAGGTGCACAAATAGAAAGACAATACCAGGAAACTCCCAAGAGAAAAACTTGAAGTTTGCCATGCCAAGAGCCACACCAAGTCCGCTGAATGCAGCGATACACCAGCACGGTCAGCGTTTCCTGCTACAAATTAAGACCTGCTACGTACAGGTGGATTACAGAGATGCTAGGTAAACCTCACGCCATGCTGCACTAAACACTGAAGAACCTTCACAAAGGTGCTGGTGCCAAGGAGGGTGAAGAAACCCAACCCCCACGGGTATGAGGCTCAACTTCCCACAGCCACAAGCACATCCACACTAAACTCAACAAAATAAAGACACTCAGCTGCAAGTCAATTCCCACGCCCCTCAACTTCAACTCCCATCTGGACTTAGCAAGTTTCTCCCAAAGAGTAGGGAAAAGAAGGCACAGTAAACTCCCAGTGAAGCAATTCCCCTACAGCAGACAGACGGTCAAGGTCATCGCCCTGCAAGGACGTTCCCAGCCTGCAAAGCAAAGCAGTGACATGGCGGTGACATGGAAGCCTGAGTCAGTCTCATAGGTGTGGGGGGAAGATGCCACCATGATGGTGAAAACAGGTCCTGAAATCAAATTCTAGAGCAAAAACAGCAACAACAACAAAATGACATTAATGTAGATACCGGCGAATATGGCTCCAGTGCCGATCTTAGTCTCGATACATGAGCCGTAGTTAGGTAAGTCACTGACAGTCAGGGAAAGTTGATGGATTGAGAACCTATAATGTCAAAATTCAAGATCTGATCCTATGGATGGACAGTCTCACCATGATCTCACGTGGATGAGTCAAAGTATAAAAACCCAGACACACACACAGAACACTGCGTGAAATGGCCTGCAGGTGTATGGCTGAGGTGTAGATGAAGCATAAATAAATTTTAGGTTTTGACTTGGGTTCCCTCCTTGAAGACATCTCATTATTTGTATGCAAATATTCTGAAATACCTTCCCAAAAGTTCTGACATCCAAGACATATTTGACCCTAAGCATTTGAATGAGATAATCAACCTGTGTCAGAATTCTTTGCACTGTCTTTGCAACTTGTCTATCCAAAATGGTCCCCAAGTAAACTTCATCTTCTTTCTCCCAGATTCTTCCTTCCCTCCCATATCCTCCCACGGC
Organism: Ochotona curzoniae; assembly: GCF_017591425.1. NCBI lineage: Eukaryota > Metazoa > Chordata > Mammalia > Lagomorpha > Ochotonidae > Ochotona > Ochotona curzoniae. The sequence goes on from NW_024465322.1 coordinate 6,362,368, forward strand.
CCATAGCCCTCCACCCCATGCAACAGAGGAAGCCAGCTGGAAGGCAAGGGACAGCAGATAACAAGATCTGGAGGCCAGCATAAGACAAGAAGAACTTGGCGCCTCTGGTTCTGAACCTGGCTCCGTCAGCAGGAACATCCCTTTCAGTAAGAGGCTCCCCTAGGGTCCTAAGATTCTCTGTCCTCTACTGAACTTACACCTGTCAAGAATTCCCCCAAGGTCCAGCTGAAACCTCCTCCTCCAGGAAGGCTTCCCTAAGCATTGATTATCCAGGCAGCCTCGACAGACAGCCCTTCACCATGTCTCGCTCACCAGAGCAGCAGGTTCCAGGTCACCCACTGCTGACCACAGCAGAGACCAGCCATGACCCCACACATCTACCCTTCCCAGCCTAGCCCAAAAGGCAACTTGCAGAATTATAAGCTAAATCAGAGGCTGCATTTCCAGCCATTTGAGAATGAAAACCGATATTCCAAAGCTCTGACAAACTCCTTTTTTATCTAGACTTGAGATGTAAAGTTGGATGATTTGATGTTTGACAAATCTTTCATTTTTCAAAATAGCCCTGCTAGGTTAAAACCGTCCCCTCCACGGTTAAGAAAAATGTTGGTGGGGAGGGGAGTGGTCAGTATTATAGCATAATGAGCTAAGCTACTGCTTGCAAGGCCAGCATCCCCAGGGGCCCCAGTTAGAGTCCTGGCCACTCCACTTCTGATGTTAGTGCACCTGGGAAAGCACCAGAGGATGGTCCAAATCCTAGGACATCTGCACCCTTGTGGGAGACCCACAAGAAGCTCCTGGCTCTTGGCTTCAGCCCTGCCCAGCCCCAGCCATTGCACTGGGGAGTCAACCAGCAGAGGGAAGATGTCTATCTCTTTATCCGTCACTCTGCCTTTCAAATAAGTCTTTGAAAAAATTAAGAAAAGTGAGACTCAAGGAGGTCAAGTATGTGGCTTCAGACAGCCCAGCTGGTTGCAGAGGCGAGCTGCACCCAGCCTTCGCCAGCATTTGACTGCATGCCCAGCACACGTTGCCTGGTGTTTTCAGGACATTCCCACTGATGTATCCTCCTCCTCCAGCTAAGTGCCCCAGCTTCCATCTCAATCAATCAACCGTTGTGCTATATGGTACACTGGGGCTAAATTGAACTACAATAACCTCTCGCAGGCTCCCATGTGCTCCCCTCTTCCAGGCCCATCTTGATGCCTCAGCCCGGACCGGGAGCTATTTCTTACAGATCCTGATGACAACTATGATGAATTCTGACCTTAGAGCCACTAGGGGCTGCCAGACTGCCCTGCAGCCATCATTCATAAAAAGTTCTTTCTAGACCTCCTCTCTCTCTCTCTCTCTTCACAGGAGTACTACTAAGGAGCTTGGATCTTTCTTTGACAGCACTATGCAGGGTGGACAAGATGTCCCCGCAGTAGGGTACAGGAAGGGAGGGGAACAAAAGCCAGAGAGTCCAGGCTAAGCTAGCACACCAACAACCCTTCTGTGACGTCACACCCTGTTCAACTTCGCCCAGGAGCCAACTTCTCACGGCTCCTCCTTTACCAAACAGTTGCTAGAACACAGTATGCCAACACATTAGTCAGCACACACCTGAGACCCCCTGCCTCTTCTCTCCTGCACACTTGGCGAATGGGCCAAATACCCTCCTTCTGATTCCCCGCCCCAGGATGGATGCTGGAGGATGCCACTCCTTCCCAGGCTGAGGGAGGCCCCAGAGCTAAGCACTGGCTCTGAATTTGGCAAACTAGTCATTTGACCATAATAATAATATTCCTATCCCAAATCAAGGCCAGAATCAGCTATCACCTTCATGTCGGTGCTTGCTGAGTCCAAAACCTGGAGGAAAAAAAGGGCATGCCTGAGGATGGAGCTTCACAGATCCAGAACAGGAGGCCCGAGACCTGGGTATGTGCATTGCATCATGGTGGACTGACTGTGTGCCTTGAGAAGTTAAGTCCCTACTTGTAGACAACAAAACGAAAGCACTTGACTATGTTGCTGGCTTACAAGGAATATTCTGGAACTTGTTTTTTAACCAAACCAAATTTGGGGGAGATTTAAAATCTGCAAGAGTCATAGGCACTGTGTAGGGTGTCTGGCGATCAAGACGGCACCATCAAATATGACCTGGGGCTTCTGGGCCTGTGGTCCACACCTGTTCTGAGTCCAGTGTCCTGCCAGGGCAGTTTCTGGGAGATACCATGTGCTTGAGGTCCCTGCCACCTATGTTGAGGACCCAGACAGAGTTCTTAGCTGCACTGGAATTCAAGTACACAATTTTTTCCAAACATGCATTTCCTATGACATTTTTTTGAAGCCCTTTCATATGCATGATTTCAGAAGTTTGTCACACCAAAACACATTTACTTTTTTAGCTTCATCTTTCACCGACTGCTGATACATATATATATATGTATATATATATATATATTATATATATGCTTTTTGAGGCCAAAGCTATACATAAAAATTCCAAATTACATATAACCTACACATTTTTAAATGTACGCATTTTTATTTGAAAGTCAGAAGCAGCAGAGGCAAGCAGAAAGAGTTTTTTTTATCCATTTACTCATGTCCCAACTGCCCACAACAACCAGGACTGGTCAGTTGGCAGATAGAAGCCTGTTGCTGGCCATGTGGTGCAGCAGGTTAAACTTGACCTCCTTGTAATGAAAAGATGCCAGCATTGCGGCTTTCTGGGCTGGGACTCTACCTGCCTCACCAGCATTCCATATCAGCACCAGTTTGAGTCCTGGCTGCTCCACTTCCCATCCAGCTGCCTGCTACTGGTGTAGGAAAGCAGCAGAGGATGGCTCAAGGCATTGAGATTCCACACCCACATGGGGGACCCGGAAGAAGCTCCTGGCTCCTGGTTCCTGATTTTGGACTGGCCCAGTCATAGCCTGTACAGACATCTGAAGAGTGAACAAACAAATGGAAGATTTTCTCTCTGTCTCTCCTCCTCCCTCTCTATAACTCTGCTTTTCAAATAAATGTTTTAAAATCTTAAAAAGAAAAGAAAAAGATACCCCGTTGGTTTTTAAAGATTTATTTATTTTTATTGCAAAATCAGATATACAGGGAGGAGGAGAGATAGAGAGGAAGCTCTTCCATCCATTGATTCACTCCCCAAGCAACCGCAATGGCTGGAGCTGAGCCAATTCAAAGCCAGGAGCCAGGAGCCTCTTCTGAGTCTCCCACGTGGGTGCAGGGTCCCAAAGCTTTGGGCCATCCGACACTGTTCTACCAGGCTACAAGCAGGAGCTGGATGGGAAGTGGGGCCACAGAGATTAGAACTGGTGCCCATATGGGTGAGGACTTAAGCCACTAGGCTACTGTGCCAGACCCATAGACTCCCCTTTGTTACTGAATCTCATGCAAGGGGACCCTGCCAAGTCAAACCCACTCTTGTGTTCCACACTGCCTCTACTCTGAACCTCAAGATCCTTGAGAAGCACGGGTTCTTCTCAATCCTTGAGAAGCTCAGGCTGCTTCCCCACACATTTCTCTGTCCAGACAGGGCTGTGATCCCATGACAGCCCTGTAGCCATGCTGTCTCCCAGAGGCTGTGTGGACAAGGCTGCTGGCTGGCAGGTCCCGTTGGTGAGTGCTGCCACCTCCTGGATCCCCTGGCTGCAGGCTGGCCAGCAGGAGAGCACGCCCAGAGATTCCTGAGCTCCTGGGGAAGTGGCCATGCATCAAGGCAAGTGGCCTGCTCTTATTTACACCACGGTCCCCAGGACCCCATCTGTTACCCAGAACCCTCTTTCTGATGTAATTGAGATTTTTTAAAGTTAGATGCATGAGAGTCCCACGTCTAATCATTCACCCTGTTGCTGGGGCTCCAGGCTGCCAGCCAAGGTTCCGTTAAGATAATAAATAGCAGGCACTAAAGCCGGCCTGTCAGTCCCTTGGACAAGGGAGCCCAAAGGGCCTGCAGCTTAGATCCAGCGTGTTTTCTCATGACTCTCCTTGGAGCCAAGGCTGGGGCAGCTGCAGTTTAATCCGCTGGTATCCATGGAGAGAAGAGCAACGGGCAGGAGCTTCCGGCAATCCACAGCGGCCTCAGCTCTGCCTGAATTCGATTTGCAGTCACCTTTTCACCCAGGGTGGCCTTGACCTAGATGCTTTAAAAAGTCTGGAGAGCATAAGATGACAGCCACAGAGATATGGAAATGTCAAAATGTTGGAGCTGGAAGGGATGGTAAAATCATCCGAGTTCACAGAACACAAAATCTCCCCAGAGAAGCGAGTAACTTCCCAAGTTCAGTCGTTGATTGGTGGGGCGGGGATGAGAGCCAGAGTTGCCTGGTGTACAGCCTGGCACTCTTCTCTGCCGCCTGGTGCTGATGTACAATAGAGGGTATGGGAGCAGGTAAAGTGGAAGAACGTGACAATCCAAGTCGCAAACCCAGTGGGCAATTTTATCAACTGACTTGGTGCCCATTTGATTTCCACGTATGTGAAATGTGCATGCGATCTAGTGTCTGGGATTAGTGCATGGCTCTATTGGCTAGTCTTTCATCTCCAAGTACTAGGATCCCATTCGAGCACCAGTTTGTGTCCCAGCTGCTCTACTTCCCATCCAGCTCCCAGGGGAAGCAATAGAGGATGGCCCAAAATCTTGGGACCCTGAACTCATGTCAGACCCGAAGGAAGCTCCTGGCTTCAGATTTTCTCAGCTCCAGCTGTTGTAGCCATTTGGGGAGTGAACCAGTGGATAAAAGCTTTTTCTCTCTGTCTCTCCCTCTCTCTGTAAATCTGCTTTTCCAATAAAAATTTAATTTAAAAAATATCAAAAAGCATCTAGTGTCCATGGCTGATGGACACACCAAGGAAGGTAAAGCATAATGCAAGCAACAATAATAGGTAGATTATATCAAACATAAAGGGAAGGGTACTTCAAAAGGGGCATGGAAAAATTGAATTGAAAGATGTGTTTATTCTTTTGATAAAAAAAAAACCCTGAAATTTGAGCAGTTTGTTCATAATATGCATTTTCCATAGATTTTTAAAGATCTTTTCATCTATATTGCTTTTCTGTATACCCTTAGTGAATAATGAAAAAAAAAGCAAGTGCTTAAAAATGCTACCTACAGTACCTTTTAAAACTGTGGCATACCTCGGGGTAGATTTAACAAAATGCGTTTAACTAAGGACTGCAAAACATTGCCAAAATGATTCATTTGACTTAAGCCAATCGAGAGGCATGACAAGTCCACAGCTGGAGAGGCTCGGCGTCCATAGGATGTTATATGATTCCCCTACCTGATCTCAACGGTCAGTGCAGTTTCAGTGAACAGTTGGGAAGTCTGCTTGGTAGAAGTTACCACAGCCCCAAAGAACTAAAAATAGTACAACTGCTTCGTGAGCGAGAATAAAGCTAAAGGGTTTAACTTGCTGGATCAAAACACTGGGATCAAGTGACAGGAATCCAGACAACAACACAGTACTGGTGAGAAACTGGTTTTAAGATGAACAGAGAGTCCAGAAGAAGGGTGACGCAATTACAGGTAACGTAATTCAAATACCTACATTATTACCACTCAGCTCATACCAAACGTCCAAAAGTAACCGAACTGGACCGCAAATCTATGAATAATGTCTTTAAAAAAAAAAAAGGAGAAAATAATAGAAAATCTTTAGAATTTCCAAAATCTTCTAAGTCCCCCCAAAATTTTAGATAGGACCTAAATAACATAAAGTACATAAAATTTGGACCCATTTGATTTCATCAAAATTCAGAAAATATAGTCTTCCATTTCTCCGTGTTCCTGGGCTCGCTAACTATTCCTGTCCTCACCATTTCGCCACTTGGGACTCTCAATATGGACAAGACTTCCTCCCATTCCCACCCCCAGCCCAGCCCCTGAGTGCTCCATCTACACCTCTCTGGAACTGATTGTTGACTTCAACTGTGGGTAGGCCTCTCACTCCCAGACCCTCTCCCTGCTCGGCCCCACCCACCTGTGCCTTCTCTCCCCTTCAGATCCTTTTTTCCCCAGGTGAAGCTGTCCCCAAACCTTCCCCCACACCTCTGTTGTCTCTATGCTTCTGTTCCATCAGCCTCATGCGGAAGGCTTCGTTTCTCTCCGTTCTGGTGGTTTCACAAGCGCAGCTGGCCTTTTTCTTCTTATTTGCTGGTAACACTCCATCAATCCTTGGCACTTCACATAAAGAGAAGGCACTAAGTGCCCGTTGCAGATGGAATCTCTCAATGAGGCCAGACCTCAGGGCAGAAAAGCCTGTCCCTTTCTAGCGCCAATCCCCTCTGTGTTTCATCAGTGCAGGTGCTGTCAGATCTCGATCCCTCAGGGGTCTCCCTACTACCTCGCTGGCAAATCATGAGGTTGACTTCCAAGCAGGATCTCCGTCTTGGGACTCGAGAGTTCTGCTGTGTGATAAGCAGCTGCTGCAGTGGCTGGAGAGAAATGACAGTGCCCCCTGATGCACACACACACATTGCAACATGCACTTCACACGCATGGCATAGGTGCACAGGCACACATGCACACGTGTACACACACACACCTTTGCACAAAAGCACACTCACAAAAGCAAACGCCAGTGGGAAGCTGCGGCTCCCCACAACCGAGCCGAGCTCCCCAGTGCGAGGGAGCCATCCCTCATCGCTGACACTTGCAGTCCATTAACAGCCGCTCACGCTGTGTGACGGAGAGTATATGAAGAAGTGTTTCCCTCAGATCATGACGGCGGCATCCCTTCTGCTCCGATCAGTGTCCAGTCCAGACGAACCCAGCAAGTCCGTGATGTTTGGACCTTTTTATATAACACCCCCAAACCATTTTCATTCCATGCACATTCTAGTTCTGTTTTTTTTTTAAAGCATCTATTTATTCATTTGAAAGGCAGAGCAACAGACATAAAAAGGGAGAGAAAGAGAACTCTTCTACCCTCTTGTTCACAATGGTTGCAACAGCCGGGTGTGAACCCAAGTGCCTGGAGCCTCTTCCGCAGTTCTGTCAGGTGTATTAAGCAGGAAGCTGGATCAGAAGTGGAGCAGCCTAGACTCGAACCCATGCATAGGAGGTGGCTTAGCTATTTCACAAGCCCTGGCCCTACCTTCTTGATCTGAAAGCTTACACAATAGCTTGAGACTGTTTTCAGTGCATGTTGCTAATGCATCATGGTTACAGACTTGGAGCCCTGTCCAGGGTCCTGCCTCCTTTGGCTGGACACCCCTGAGTCAGGCCAGCGCTCAGATAGACACTGATTTATCACCTCTCTGCCTCAGCCATTTAGCAACAACTTGAGGCTGCCCATTGGCGTGTACAGCAGCAGCTTGATTCAAGCAAATCTGATTTATGGAAAACCCCCAAGAAGAAGAAAGAGATAAATTGGGAAGAATGGCTGTTTTTGTTACAGAAGGACTTGCTACTTTATAAAATGATTCGGCACAGAACTCCCTGAACAACAAACACTTCCATTACATTAAAATATGATCCTATTGGCCAAAATTCAAATTTTATACAAGTTGTCAGGAGCGCCTTATTACAGGAGAAAGTACAGGGCTGCCTAAGTAATGCCCAAATCACCTCCCCTGGGGTCAGCTCCATCAAGAGCCAGAGGAAATTTCCATCTGTGTGTTGGTGAAAAATAGTCCAGAACAAATGCAAAGGGCAGTAACCCAATCTGAATGTAGACATGGGCTTTTGTTTAAAAAGAGAGAGAGAGAGAGAGAGAGAGGATTGGAACACAGGCCAATCCTCTGCCTGCAATGCTGGCATCCCATACGGTGCCAGTTCGAGCCGTGGCTGCTCTACTCCCCATCCAGCTCCCTGCTAATGGCCTGGAAAAGCAACAGAGGACGGCCCAAGTCCTTGGGACCCTGTACCCTTGTGGGAATCCTAGAAGAGAGTCCTGGCTCCCAACTTCGGATCCGTTCAGCTCTAGCCATTGTGGGCATTTGGGGAATAAATCTTCAGATAAAAGATATATCTCTTTTCTCTCTCTTTTTCAAGTAAAAAATAAATCTTCAAAAAGAAAAAAAACTGGAAAGCTCATGAATAAAGAACTGATATAAAGCCCACCGTGGTGACCCTCCATCTGGGAGCAGAAGACATGGCTCTGGGAATCGGGTCCGGAATTCAGCTTGAGTCCCTTGCACAGAGGCAGGTGGTTCATTCCCCAGGGGAACCTACACCCCTGCTGATGCAGAACCCCTTGTCAAAATGACAGACAGTACCTGATGACAATGTGCACTTCTCGGGTTAGGCGGCATGGCTTAGCAGAGCCCCCTGTTTTGCTTCCAGGCTGGGAACCCACTCACCCTTGTTATCCCAAGCTATGGAAAAGCGTAGTGTGGAGGCCTGGTACACACTCGCTCTTTCTCCTGCCATCTCTCTCCTCCCTGGCCACCCCCACGGCCCTGCCCTGGAAAGCTCCATGTCCTTATGGCCACCCATGAGCCTCCCAGGGTGGGAGGGACAGTGTAGCCCAGCCAGACCCCTTCACACACTGCCTGGCCCCTGTGTGGCCATAGGTGGGACACCAGATTGAATTGTGATTTTTTTTTTTAATTCCCCATCTTTCTTCCGCTGGCACGGCGGTTTCCTCGCAGGCCGGGTGTATAGGAAAGCTTTTCATGCTGGCTCGCAGCTGTGATCCTCGGGTTAAGAGAAATGACTCATGAAAGGGCAGCCTTGGGGTACAAGGCGGCGGCATCAGAGCAGCCCAGGCTTCCCAGCGAGAGGCGGCTTCAAGGATTTATTGACATGAGGGAGATCACAGCTCTGGCTCCAGGCCTGGCAGCTGACATTTGCGATAGATTTAGGCACCGCTGTTTGGGCTTGGAATTATTATTACTTTTTTTAACTTTAGCTAGGAGATCGGAGAGAGGTGTTCTGACTCGCTCATGGTGATTTTTCTGATGCCCGAGCAAAACTGAGAAAAGGCAAGGACGGCCATGTCCTCTTGGTCGCATTTGTCCCACCTGCCCGCTCTCCTCCCCACTCAGCGGCTCGTGGAGCTCAGCTGCTTGCGTCTCTTCACCAATAGAACGAGTCCTTGTGGAGTGACCTTAGGAGATGAGCAGTTGGGGCCTTAGCCAGGGATGGCCACCGGCATCTAGTCTCATACCTCTTCCTGCCAGCCACCAAAACCCAAACCAGCCAAACAGAAGGGAGGAAACCTCTCTGGATGCAAGAGAACCTTATGGCATCATGCATCTGAGCTTTTTTTTTAAAAAAAAAAATTATTTACTTGTGTTTGAAAGGCAGAATTTCAGAGAAGGAGAACAGGGAGGGAGAAATCTTCCAGCCACTGATCCACTCCTTAAATGGACACAACGGTTAGAGCAGGGCTGGTGTGAAGCCAGCAGCTTGGCATTTTTATAGGTCTCCCATGTGGTTGTAGGGTCCCAAGGACTTGGGCCATCTGCTGCTGTGTCTTCAGGTACATTAGCAGGGAGCTGGATGGGAAGAGGAGCAGCCAGAATTTGATTCAGTGCTTATTTGGGATGTCAGCACTGCAGGCAGAGGCTTACCACGTTACATCGCAGCATCGGCCTCCAAGTGCTGAACTCCTGGCTGTTCGCAAATGTTTCTCCATGGTGGTTACATCTTCAGGGCCTCCTTGCAAACCCCAGAAAGGTAGTGAAGATAAGGATGCTGACAAAAAAACTTGCCCAGAGAAGCATGGTGATCTTCTTGGAAAATGCTCACTCAGCCAGCAGGGCCACAGTCTCCCGGGGTGACCCATCTGTGACATTAGCTCCGGTTGCTCTGAAATGGCATAAGGGAAGACTTTCAAGATTAGTGGCCATGACCCCCTCGCTTCGCCAGAGGAGCAGCCAAGGCTCCGAGAGGCACAGCAGCCACGTCAAGGTCACAGCTGTGGTTGTGAGGCAAAGGCTGAGCTGAAACCCAGGTCTACCGCCACCCACACCAAGGTCGGGAACAGGCAGCATTTTTCTCTTTCTAAGCAACATGAGGGGCTACGCTCTTGGCCAACAATACAGAAACATTTTGATTGAACACTTGCTAATGCCAGGCACCCAAGAAGGCCAGGACTTCTTCATACATGCTATCCAATCATGTTTAATCATTTTTTTTAACTGCCCGTGCAAAGCTGGTAAGCAATCCATCCAAGATCTCAAAGCCAAGGAGTGGAGGGCCACATTCCACTCCACGGCTTCAGGACTACAGACAGCGACCATTGCGACCCATGAGAAGAATCTCTCAGACTAAAGTTGACCTCTCGGGTCACACTCTTTAGCCCACAGCAGGTCCAGGGGTGACTGCTTCTAACCAAGTCCTGCCTTCAGTTTTCAGCAGAGCCGAGCTGTGTGGTCCTGTGTGGTTTGTCTTCTTGCTGAGCCGCTAGTGAAAATGTGTATGCAGGCTGCATTTTTTTGGACGGCTTTCCAAGGAGTGATTTATGGGAGGATGGGGAGGGACTATGCTGTTTTTCTAGCGCATCCTGAGAATTTGGCAAGAACCGCTCGAGTAATGCTTCACACAGGTTTTTTTTTTCCCCCCTGTGCTGTCCTGAGACGAAACACTGTGTTCAGTGCTGTGGATTATTAAGCACACGGTTGCACCTCATCCATTTGGGAAAAGAGAACCTCGGTCAGTGGGTGTGAACATTTCCCAAGGGAGTTTTCACTCTGTCTTGGGGAGGGGGGTGGTGCAGAAACCATCTGAGAACCAGCATCCTCAGGGACCCCACTGGAACAACACGCGTGGGCTGTTAAATCAATATCAGAACCCAGGGAAAGCCAGGAGCAGCAGAGAAAGATAACAGGATGGGTTTCTCTACCCTTGCCTTGCATCCTATTCCATTCCCCCGTTCCCCAAGTTAAGAACATGATCCTGGGTCTCCTGGATCCTATTCTCTTGGGCATTTTTTTTTAAACTCAGTGGAATCTGCAGTATGAACAAAAGCCAGCACTTCCACCAATAGCTCGCTTAAGCCGGGTCCTGAGTCCCAGCTACATCCAGGTGGCTCCCGTGGCTAGGGGAAGCTGAGTTTGCAATGAGGGAGTCTTGGCCTGGCTGTCAGGAGACCCAGTTCCTATACATCCATGCCACTAGCAAGGGACTCCAGGAAGGAAGGATGCTCCAGAAACAAATAAAAAAAAAGAGAATAAAATTACTTCTGGAGCTAGAGGTGATCGAGACACAAAACAATTGATTTTCACTGGAGTGGAAGTGTGGGCTGCCCAAGCACAAAGTGCCTACAGATCTTGCCAAGACCAATCCGTATGCTCCTGGAAATCGAAAGATCCTGCAATCAAAGAACTTTTCAGAAATGAGCTTCTTTATGGCTAGGACACACTTCAACATTTTGGTCTACGTCACTTTATTCTGTTACACATGCCCTGAGGGGCAGGATGAGTTATCCAAGTTCCCATAACCAAAAACAGAATTAAAACCACTGGGTCCTCTGACTCCCAAACAGGCATTCCAGGAAAGGGGGTGTCCATTTCCCCAAGTTTCCACAGAGGTAGGTTAAATATGGAGGTCAATGTTGAACCCTCAGTTTAGGTACCCTTCAAGTGGAACATGATGGTCTGAGGTGGAAGTGGAAGAAAACGGGTAACAAGTTGAGGGACTATCCAGGTGTACAGGGGACAGGTGGGGGGCTCTGTTCCTTTAGGCTACATTGCCACCTCTTAGGAACACACCCAAACATTGTGTCTCAGGACATGAGCTAAGGCCCTCCCCAACGCGGACCCGTCAGGAGCCGCTGGGGAGAGATGATTTGCTGATGTTGGGAATTAGAGTTTTTGCCAACGCGCATTTAATTTAGAATTAATGGGATGTATTTTGGGGGAGTTAATTGAAACAAAAAAAAATGATTCTTAAACACAAATTTGCTGATGTTTGACAAGGAGGTGGTAAACATTCATTTCGCACATGGCAGTTAATTCTCCATAAATACGCATCTCCCAACAGCCAGCTGCTTTGGATATGACAAAGTGGCTGCTCTCCAGTGAGTCGAAAGAACAGACCAGACATACCCAGGAGCGGCAGGACCCGACACCTATGACCACGCACGGCCCTGGGCGCCATGCACACGACGGGCAGCTCTGAGAAGCCTGGTCCCCTCCAGCTGGATCTTCGTTCCCAGCCAGCTCAGCGCCAGGTAGCCAAATGCTGGGCTGATGCAACCAGATCCAGTGGCACCTAAAGCTTGTGCACATTCTTCCCCGACTCTCCTGGCCTCCTCGCTGTCCTGGGGAACCCCCTAGGGCTCCTCACGTCACCTGGAGCATCACTTCACCTGGTCAATCAATCACTTTCCTGATTCCTTCAGACAGTCTTCTTTCAGTGCAGTTTGTAAAGATTGGTTTCTTTTGTTGGAAAGACAGAGTTACAGAAAGAAGGAGAGAGAGGGGGGCTTATGTTCCACCTGCTGGTTCACTCCCCAGATTGCCCCAATGCCCAGAGCTGGGCTGATCTGAGGCCAGGAGCCAGGAGCTTCTTCCAGGTCTCCCACATGGGAGCAGGGACCCATTCTCTGCTGCTTTTCAGGAAACTGTATCAGAAGTAGCGCTGTCGGGACTCAAGCCAGCAGCCAAATGGGATGTCAGCACTGCAGGCAGAGGCTTCACCTACCACCACCACACTTGCCCCTTTAATTGGTCTTAACCTCTCCCTCCAAGACTCCCACCCTAGACCACTTCCTGTATAGCCCTTTTACAATACTTATTACATCATGAACTAAAAGTCCCTCCAGGTTGGTCCCTGGCGTGTGGTACCAACAACTCTAAAAACAGCAGCAGCCCTCCCAACACCCATTTCTCCCTGAATCTTTAGTCCTGGGGCTCAGGTTGTGCTGAGGCAGCCGTTAAAACCCTCCCCCCGACAGGTGTGAACAGTCACAGAATCTGGCCAAGGAGATGCATGCCAGGTGCTGACTGGTGAGCTGGCTCCCATAGGGGAACTGACAGCTGCCACACCCACCGTTCAGAATAAGAATGTGATGGCTAGAGCTCCAGCAGCCACATTGGGCCCTGGAGTGACTTGGAGGGTATCGCCGCATGCAGAGGATGCCAATGTGGAGAAACTTTGGGGCTCTCCCTCCCCCCAGTGTTCTTGGGGCACTGCCATGCTGTTCCAACCTGATGTTGCCACACTCGTTTTGCAGAGAGAATGAGCTGGAGGGTTTTAGAGCTACCATGACTTAGTTGGATCAGCTGAACCTTCAAGTCCTTAGTTGAGCTAAAACAACAGCCTGGAACACACACGGGGGACACTTACAGCCTGTGGCTGGATGCCTGCCTCCACTCGGGTACCACGTGTGCAAAGTCCGCAGAGGTTACGTCTCTAGCCCAGGGTCGCAGGACGGGTCAATAACGATGCTTAGCAACACTTTCAAGGCTGCCTTGTTCTAGGGCTAGAACTCTCTGACTTTCAAGGGCAGCCCCTTGCTAAACACTAAATAGTCTCCAACATTTTGAGAGAGAGAGAGAAAGAATGCCAACACTGCCAGTGGCAGGACTCAGGGCCCTCGTGAACAATGAGCCCCTGTCGTTGTGAGTCCCAGCTAGAAGAGGCCAACAGCCCAGGCCTTTGTGCCCACTTCTGCAGGGGACCAGCAAAGTCCCTTCAAAGAAGCCCTTGAGGAAGCAATCAGAATGATACTGCCCCTCTGGAGTCATCTCTCGTTCCCTTCCCTTCTCCAGGCAACACCCTGTGGGCAGCCATTGTGCGAGTGGACAAGTCCAACAAAATGAGCACAAGAACTGCCACCCGGGGAAGGCCTTTTCCTAGCAAGGACCCCACAGATGCCACAGCGATCTCCTTCCCAACACATGTGGGAGTCCACGTGAGGCAGCGGACAGGCCTTGCTAATGGCCCAACACACATACACACACATTCACTCATGCCCAACACACGGGATGGTCTTCCAGGGTGCAGTGAACTGTTCAGGAAAAGTCAAAAGTATGCTTTACAAAGGCCGATAACCACCCTTGGGCTGCCTGTGGAACAGAGCGATTTGATGTCTGAAGGCGAAAAAAAAAAATGACTCTTAGTCACGGAAATATGCATGTGGATATTGAGTCATTCACTTAAAAACACCTGCTGTAAAACCTCTCAGGGGGAGCTCTTCCATCTATATTAGAATTCATCAAACAAAAACACTCTGTGTTATTAAAATGTTAACATTGGAAACACCACAAGAAGCCAGAGAGGATCTCGCTACCCCCAAAGAGGCTTCAAGGAGGGAAATCCCCATGCAATTACAATCCTCGGCAAGCTTTTATTTTAAACAGAAAATGACGGCAATGGTTGGAAGATCACAGGCATGCAGATTCCTCTGCGATAGTGGAAGTACAAGCTGCGGGACTGAAGCAAGAAAAAAAGAGGGGACACGTTGGGGAAGTCAGTGCCAACTGGGAGCCCCCACCTTCCTTGCCCAGCCTACCCCCCAGCAACAACCCGGGGCAAGCAAGGCACAGCAGTGGGCTCCAGGTTTCAGAAAGGAAACCAAGACTCCACACGGACTACTGTCTATTCCCATGGCAGATGATGCATGTTCTGTGTCTCTTGCATGCTTAAATCGTGTAAAGGGCCTGTCGGAAGCAAATGATTCCTTTTACAACTGTCTGGGGCTTCCTTTTAATGCATATATTGACTACTTAATATATATAAAACAAAGCCTATATACATATATGTATTTGCTTTTATTTGAAAGGAAGAATTACAGAAAGACAACAAGAGACGCACAGAGAGGCAGAGGTCTTCATCTGCTGGTTCACTCCCCAAATGGCTGTAAAGGCTGGAGCTGGGGAGTGAATCAATAGACAGAAGATCTTACTCCCTGTCTCTCCTCCTCTCTGTATATCTGACTTTCCAATAAAAATATAATAAACCTTTTTTTAAAAAAAAAAAAATCCTTTAGGTAAAGGCGATAATGAGATGCTAATGCACAGAGAAGAAGTAACAGACCAAGCAGAATAACTGCTCAATGTGCTGTCTGGTCCTTCCTTAACGAAGTCATGATGCATTTTGGCCTTTAGACCCAAGTCATCCACACTGGGCCTCTTCCTTCCTCCTGTGGACAAGTGGAAGAGCAGTCAATGATGTCACACCTGAGCCTCTGAGGGTGACAGTCCTCTCCCTATTTCAGGAGAGAGGCGTTGGCAGGTGACTCATCCAAGGTCACCCACAGACGGCAGGTGTAGGCAGGGACTCAGACACTTGGGCCACCCTCCACTGCTTTCCAGGGAGCTAGATCAGAAGCAGAGCAGCCAAGGCCCTCGTTCGCTCCCCAGAGTGATATGCTGGTGTCATGTGTGGCAGTTTAATGTGCAGTTGTGATGTGCCACAATGCCATCCCCTCTTTTGATCTGTGAAGCCAACATGTGAAACAGACAAATGAGATATCATTATTTCCATTTCACGAGAAAATAGAAAAGAGAAGCCAAGTTAAATCATTTAGCCTCAGATCCTACGGTTAGTTCATGGCTCCAGAACAGGCGGGATGACAAAGTCAGCTTTTCCGTATAAAAGTGGACAGGTCATGTCTGCCACAGCTTCCTGAATCGCTGCTGTGGCCCCTGCAGTCAAGGGCTCTGAACCAACACACTTTTTGAGACCTTTGAACATGGAAGCTAGAATGAGCCACAGAGGCTTCATCCTCTATAGCCCATGAGAGAGATCCACACCCTCTCTTAAGCATGCAGGCTCAGCTGTCCGCTTCGCTCTGAAAGCACAGATCCTTCTTGAGTCTGGAGTCCCTGGCTTGGTTACATAGAGCAAAAGCATACCTCCAAGTGCCAGCCTCACACGGCAGGTGCAAAGAAGATGATGGGGCTCAGAAGGCATTACGACAACACGGCGAACCCATAGCCTTCATATGCTCTTGATGGAGTTACTGAACTCATTTGCAACAGACACTCTCCTTCGGGACTCAGGAGATGCTATTTGACCCCTCACTGCCTTAAGCTTGTAGGATGTGTAGGGTGGTTCAGCTGGCAGGACTCCACAGAGTTCAGAGTGGAGGAAAAATCACACCTTCTTGATCTCAAAACACAGCTCCCTCCACCCCCGTGCACAGGCATGCACACGACCCAATCAAGGGCTCTGTGTGCTGGCTGGCATGCTGAGTAGCAGAAGCAGCTTGCCCTCCCCACCTGACGTGACCCTCTGAGCTCTACCCTGCAACAACTCCATCGACTCATTAAGTGCACATCACTGAAATGAACCTGTCACAGAGGGGATTCACACCACGGTAACAGCAAAAAAAAAAAAAAATCTCCCCAGCAATCAAATCACATCGTTAGGGGCCTGAAGGAGGAGAGGATGAAATGAAAGGCCTCCCCTCTTTGGCTCCTGCTCTCTGGACTGAGAAATTAGCAAAGATTCTTTATTTTCTGGGGTCTTGGTTTGCTCACCTACAAAACAAGTGAGTGGGACGGGAGGTGGGACAGCTCAGGGAGAGGAACTGTAGCATCTGAGGGACTGTTCTCTGCTATTTGCACCCAGGCTCTGGAATGGTAGGAGTTATCCAACCTCTCGGAAAGCCGTAACTACAAAGAGATTCCAAGACATTGGTAGACGATGGGATTGAAAGAGACGTTTGGGGGCGGGGAGGTGCAAGGAGCCAGCACTGGGGCATAGCTGTTGAAGCCTCCACCTGCAGCAGCAGTATGCCATAGGGAAATCCGTTGGAATCCCTACATCTGATCTAGATGCCTGCCAGTATCCCCACATGGGAGACCCAGCTAGAGTTCTTGATCCTGGTTTCAAACCAGTCCTGCCCCAGCTGTTGCAGGCATTTGAAGAATAAACTAGAGTATGTAAGATCTTTCTCTCATTCTGTGTGTGTGTCTCTCTCTCTCTCTTTCTCTCTCTCCCTCTCTCCCTCTCTCTTCCTTTCAAATAAAAAAAAATCTTGAAAAAAAAAGACAAGTTTATTTGGGTATGAGAATTTGTGTTATTCATGGGATATTCAAAACTACGTGGAATTATGTATTATGGGGGAAAAAAAAACTATACATAGATTTTTAAAACTCTGGGCATCCAAGCAAACGTGATTCCATTTTGAAGTGCCTCCCTATGTCCAGCGGGACTCAAATCCTAAGAGAGGGGTAATTCCACATCTAGATATCTGAAGCCAGCAGCTCAGCACGTGACATTTAATGCACAGTTGCGTCTCCTTTCCAACCTCCTGGGTCCTTTGCAGCTCTTCCTGATGATACCATAAACATCCATCTTTCTTACAACACTTCCATCACTTGAGGTGTTGAAGCACCATGGGAAATGGCCTTCACACTTCTGATTGCCCTGGAATCCTCTAAGAGAAAGCGTGAACATGCGGGTCATTATTTATCAACATCCTGCTTGGAAGTCCCTCCCACTTCTTGCATCAAGTAACTAGTGTGCTGTCGTGGCAAACCACAGTTGCATCCTCCTCAAGCATGAGCGTCTAGCAATTTCAGCACTTAAGACTCAGCTGGCTGCTAAGGACAGTATGACCCATGTGCCAGGCCCTGGCAGAGCCAGCCCACATTCCCAAGCCCTGGAGGCAGAACTAATATCTGTGTGGACAAGGGTGCTGAAAAGAAAGGTGAATTAAAACACAGCATCCACCATTGCCATGTGTATGCTGCTTGCTCGGCACCTGCACGGGGAAAGCAAGTGGCTCATGGCTTAGCGCGACACCAGTGAGCTCTTTGCAGAGGTCTGAAGGCCCTGACTCCTCATGCTCTCCCCCTATCGCCAAGTTCAAGGTGTGACAACAATAAGGAGAATTAGTATGGCAAGGTGGGGGTAGAAAAAAAACTTTTTTTTTAATTTTCCCTCCATCTGAAAGACCTCTATACAATTTATCTAGCTGGAATCATGACCATAGATAGAAAGCTGCTTCTTAGAATCCGATGCCCTGAGAACTTGATTAACTAATTCATCAGACTCAAAACACATCTACGGGCAGCTTTCTCAGCAGAGAAACTCTTCCCCACAACAGCTAGACTCTTCTGACTTACAGAATAACATCCATAACACAGCAGCCATCATCACCGTGTTGGCTAAGCAGCCCATAAAAGGGTCTAAGCAAGAATACCAGGAAGGATAATGTCTTAGCAGTAGGAGTCAGGGCCGGGGCGGCTGAACACCCAGCGCCTGGTCCTGCACTCTATACCAGGTGCAGAAAAGCCCAGACTTAGTGGTGTCCTGGGGCTGTCCGAGGTCCTGAACACCCAGCACCTGGTCCTGCACTCTATACCAGGTGCCGAAGTTGAGACTTAATGGTGTCCTGGGGCTGTCCGAGGTCCTGAAGTCTGTCTTGCATGTTTGAGCCCTTTCCCCCTCCTGTAGTGCTAGCTGTTGCACAGTAACTGCTAACGCTTCATAACTTCTCACAACATGAATGATGTGACACAGCGGCATTGTTAATTCACTGACCAATCAAGAAATACGCTGAGCCCAAAGCTTCCAGCCTGGGTGCTGCAAGAACTTACATGCCAGCACGGTTAGAGTTCCTTATTCAACAATTCTGCACCTCCGTCCTCGTTCTAGCCACCTTCCTGCTCACACACTGCATGTTTATTAACCTCCTACTATGGAGCGGGATGGCTGGGACTCCCCCAAAGCCTCAGAATGACAAACATATCATTCAGAGATGTGCTTCCTTCCAGAGACAGTTGAGAAGGATGTGGAAGGGAAGCCAGAACCCAAACGACACAAACAAAAAACCTACATGAACTCAAGACATTAAAAACCACATGAAAAGGACACAACATTTACCTATATGAAATCATAAATATCTGCATGAAGGAAAACTAGACCACACAGCTTTGAAACATAAACTGGGAAGTGTGATGGGAACTTCAAAACATTCACAGGGGGAAAAAAAATGGAATTAAAACATGAGTATCTTTTGATGCAAAAAAAAAAAGTGATACTCACGCAATTTTTCTTCATACGCATTTTAAACAATTACCTCCTATAATGGAAGCGTGGATTTTTTAAAAATAAAATTACACAAGACTTGCCGTAGGAAAGAGCATCTCATGTTCTTAAGAGACATTTTCTAGTGAAGAAAAATACAGTGATTCTGAGCTGTGGGGAGGGATGCCCAATCGTTCTCCCAGCAGGAGAACCACACGCTTAAACGACATTGGAATATCATTGCAGCCCAGATTGGGGGGGGGAAAAATCCTGAGGTTCTATAAAATGTTAGAATTGAAAGGCTGCAGGGAAACGGATACTCTCATAAAAGGCATGAGGAGACAAATGACCAACTCCACAAAAGGCAGTTCGGTGAGATGTATCAAACTTACAAACGTACCAAGAGGCTCCAGAAGCCAGGCGCTAGTTTGCCACACGTGTGAGTGATGCTGGCATGTGATGGCTCACTGGTGAGACTAAACACCCAGCAGAGGAGAGCTGACAGATGACAATGTGTGCCCAGACCAACCGATGTGCAAACAACAAGAGGTTCTTCACAGAGTCACACACAGTCATCTCTAACATCTACTTCCAGCACAGTAATGTAAATGATAGTCCAGAAAAAATACGTAAGAGAGTAAGGGGGAGGAAAGGATATGAATGCTTTTGCTTATAAACCACAATGTGTTTCCACAAGGGCACGAAGCCAAGGATGCCAGCGTCCTCCAGGGAAGAGAACCCAGCACTGGAAGTTAAAGACCTGTGAACTTTAGATTTTTTTTTTTCATGTTTGAGCCATGCAAACGTGTTGTCTGCTGAAGCATTTTTCCTCCAAAAACAAAAACAAAGTAATCTTAAGGACAAAGATCATTATCTCTCTTTGAGGAGTCAGCAGCAAGATCTCCCTCATTTAACGCCTGCGGCTTCTGGAGTTCGCAGTACCCGTCCCTTGCTTTAGGGACAAGCTTTCATGCTGAGCGCGGCGCGTGTTGCTTGGAACCCCATGAGATCCGTCAAGGCTACTGTGCAAGGCTGTGCTGGGGGTCCCAGTTCTTTTCTCACGTCCATCCTGTCTTCCCTCTGGAGTGTCAAAGTTTTAGCTTTCTCGCTGAGGGGCACCGCCTGCAAAGAAAGAAGTGTTGTCACCCGTCGCAGAGTCCGTGCCTCGTGCCCAAAGCTGTGATGATATCCAGTCGAATCTCATCACAACCCTACAGCGGAACAACGTGCCTCTGCTTTTCCTCAGAGGATGGCTCTGGGCACAGACGGTGGGAACACAGCTTACAGAGCGCGGAGCTGAGCGCGCCTCTGCGCCTGCTCAAAACTGCCCCCTCGTGCAGAGTTGGAAAAGTGTTAACAATCTTGGATTCCTAAAACATTTTATTAATATGCACACCAAGAAATGCACAGAAGTGTATAGATGAATTAGAGTTTTGTCCTCTGATCACACTCATAACCAATATGTTAAATAAGGACAAAACGTTGCTAATGCTTCAAGAGTTCTCATTATTACCCCCTTCCATTTTTTTAATGTGCGAATGAATATGTTGCATTTACATGTTATTTACATGATTTCATTCAATGAAGCAATAATTACTATTCACCAAAATTATATGATATGCACACAATTTCATTCTCCTTGTCTCTGTGCACATACGTTATATAGTAGATAATGATGTATTATATATAAATTATATATTTATTAACGTCCACAAATAAGAGAAAATGTGAGATTTGTCTGTCCAGGTCTAGTTTATTTCATCAGACTTGACACCTGTTTGTCAGGGCTGGGCTGCAAAGCAACACAGCATAAACATATAGCTCTGTATCCGCCTGGTAAACGTAGGGAACTTCAAAAAGTTTGGGGAGAGTGAAAGGAAAGGCACATTTACTTTGGTGAAAAAAAACGCAATGCATATATACTGTGGGATCCTTGAACAGTTCACAGGAAGTGTGTATTTTGAAGAAACTGTGGGTTTCAGCATTTCTTCACATTCAAATAAAGTTACTGATCAATTGTGTTTTGCAAGTTCATGAGTGTTCCACAATGTTGGTTCATCCTACTTTCACGGTCCAGCTCCCGGAAGGCTGCTACATACTTAGCTGTATTCAAGCCTATTTGCTAATATGTCAGACTCAAAGCCAGTGGCAGAGCAGTCCATCAGTAAGACAGGCAGTCCAGAGGAGGTGTGTCAGGTCATCTGCAGGTGGGCTACCCAGCAGGATCTCTGGCTGGAATGGGGGATTTGCTGTGTTCAAGATGCCCTGCTCCCCCTCCTTCAAGGGGCCAGGTTGGGCACGAGACAGATTACCAAGCTAACGGCAGAGTCTTATTGTGCTGGTTTGCATTGTCCCTCCTTGCTTCAAAAGTGGGCAGAAGTCAAGTAACATCGGAGCCGTAAACATGCCCGGTCCGCTACTTCAACAAAGAAGGTGTGTGGTGACAGAGGGCACCTCACAGAGCGCCTGCAATTCCCCGTTATTTCCCCCAAAGCGATTCATTGTTCTAGGATGCAAAGGAAATATTATTCACGGACAGGAACAAGGAGTGTGGGAAAAGAAGAAACCCCTAGACAGCCTAACGCTTTTGGGGAGACTGGCCCACTAGATCTCTGTTGTAACAGGTGGCTAATTCCACCAGGTACTGGATGAGTGAAGGATGCGGGTAGTTAACAGGTACAAACGACAGCAACCATGATGACAGTTCCTGCCAGTACAGGACCTCTGCCGCTGCGTCCCACTTCAATGACTTGTAACATCATATATCTGCATGGCAAAAAGATAGCATCCCTGATAGCTCAAAATAAGACGCCTTCACTCTGCAAAACCATCTGACTGTCTCCCACTTGTCGCCCAGGGCCCCCAGTCCCTCTCATCTGCTAATGTGATTTACCTAGGAAAGTGCCAAGTTAGGAAATTGAGCTGCAGGAAAATTGAGCTTAAAAGCTGCACTGCAATTTCTACCCAGTTTGATGTTTGTCAGTGCTTCTAAGTGGCTGGCGGTCTTTGGTGGTTGCAGGGCGCTGCAATGTCAGGACAGGCGACCCTTTGATTCAATCGACCGCTATTATGGTACCATGCTGAATGTCTCAGGAAGGTCAGCTGAAATGTGGCTAGGCTGTGTACAGCTGCCTGGAAACCAGGACCCAGGGCAAAAAGAGAGTAGGGTCATGCCACCATCCTGGGGTGGAGGAGACAAGGGCTGTGTTGGAATTTCCAGCCTTCAGACACTGCTGGGTAGAGAGGTAAATGGCTTCCCTAATGACCTGGAAGGCAAACCAAGATGATGTCACGAAATTTACACGTACCATGACCTTGGGACAAATCTAAGCATCATTCAATTTGAGACCAGGTCTACAAGGCTGAAATAACAGTAGTTAACTGCAACGCCATTTTCACTTTGTCTTCTCCCTATAAAATACAAAAACAGTCCTGTGATTTGACCTAAATAGCAGCCTTGCAAGAAAAAAAAAATGCATTTGCATATTGCCATAGCACCAAATTATACAGAATAAATAATCCACGTATTAGGAAATGAAAGCTGAAAGTAGCAGTTTGTCACATGACAAGGAGATCAAAGTACTTTACAGACTTTTTCAAGCATAAGTAACTAAAGTGGGCTTAAAATGAAAAGGCAGGAATGACCAAATGGGTTAATAATGATACAATCTTCCACTTGAAGAATACCAAGTTCAATGTTGACTTAAATTGGAGCAAAAATAGGTTGAGAGGTCAGCATTCAGATTTTGGGGGACTTTTTGAATAACTCAAGGAAGAGCACTACAAAATCAAGAGAAAGACACCCAATTCTGTCCTCCGTTCCCCCCACCTGCTTGAAGAGTAAGCACCTCAATCAAACTCCAGCTGCTGGTGTGGGGAGTTTGTGTCCATCTTGGGAAACCCCAAGAGGAGACAGAAATGGAAAGCTATGGCAGTCCTCCTTGACACTGAAGGACCCAAGGGTAGAAACAGGGTAGTTCACTAGGGGTCCCCAGGTTAGGAGACACCTGAGCTTGCCTTTGAGCCCAGCACAGCCTGCTCCCAGCCCCACACTGCATCACACAGCACGGCCAAGGGTCCTTTGAAGGTCCAGGGCGTTCCTCTTCAAGGTCACTGGACTTGCATATCCTTTGCATCCTTTGCCATATCCCTTGCATTGACCTTCGACAGGCAGAAGACACAGGGTACGTTTCCTTTCAGCTGGCAGCCAGCCCAAGCACCTGCAGTCCACACCGGCTTCTTCACTCCATGGTTTGGCAAATTCTCACTTTCAAAGTGAGAGGCAGTCCACCGACTGCAGTCCCAGTACCTGGGGCAAGCCCAAAGCCATAGTATTTTCCTTGCAAAGTTTTATGGCTGGACTCTGTCCTCCTTGTCCAAATCTCCCTTCTCACAGCTGTTCTGGGTCCAGTTCCTCCCTGCTTCTCTTCACTGCCCCTTCTGGTTCAGCTTGGAAATGAGAGGTGGTGACAGACTGTATGCAAAACCTTGACTTTCCGCTCTTTGCAGTAAGGGAAACCATGTACTGCTCCCCGAGGAGCCTTTGGTGAGAGTAGGAGGACATCACAAATGGGAAATGCCTTTGTGTCTTGCACATATAAAGGATATGAACAAGGGGTAGGCATGGTGGCATCACAGTTAAGCTTCTTGAGAAAGCTACATGTCCCAAATAAGAGTACTAGGCTCAAGTCCTACCTTCGCTTTTTTTTTCTTTTTATGGGAAAGTCAAATATACAGAGAAGAGGAGAGACAGAGAGGAAGATCTTCCATCCGATGATTCACTCCCCAAGTGACCGCAATAGTCAGGGCTGCATTGATTTTAAGCCAAGAGCCAAGAGCCTCTTCTGAGTCTCCCACATGGGTGCAGGGTCCCAAGGCTTTGGGCCATCCTCAACTGCTTTCCCAGGCTACAAGCAGGGAGCTGGATGGGAAGCAGGGCTGCTGGGATTAGAACCAGCACCCATATGGGATCCCAGAGTGTGCACAGTGAGGACTTTAGCCGCTAGGCTACTGTGCAGGGCCCCTACCTCTGCTTTTAATCTGACTTCCTGCTAATGTGCAGCCCAGGGTAGCTCAAATGCTTGAGTCCCTGCTATAGGGGAGACCTGGAATGGGATTTTAAGCTGCCAGCTTCTTACCCTGTGGTCACGGGCTACTTACTGGGGACTTTGGAGTGGATTCACTCTGTGTGTGTGTGTCTCTACCTCTCAGAAAACTCATTCA
Organism: Ochotona curzoniae; assembly: GCF_017591425.1. Classification (NCBI taxonomy): domain Eukaryota; kingdom Metazoa; phylum Chordata; class Mammalia; order Lagomorpha; family Ochotonidae; genus Ochotona; species Ochotona curzoniae. Next base: position 6,386,472 of record NW_024465322.1, read on the forward strand.
TTCATTCAAAAACCTCCTGGTTTCTTGCAACTCGACCTCCCTGCTTGCCCAATCCCCAGGTGCCCCCACCAGGCCTCCTAATCTCTTCTGGAGACTGCCAGCCTTCCCTGCCCACTTCCGCTAGGTACTTATCTCCTGGTCTATTGTCTCCTCTCAATACACTCATTAGCATAAATGGTATTATCTCTAAAATCCAATTAATTTCAATTACTGCAGCCCAGACAGATTGAACCGTGCTCTTCATTCACGGAAAAAGTCTCAGAAAGCAGGGGCTGCCTCTGACTTCTCCAACTTGGCAAGGCTGCTCGGATCAGGAAAACAGGTAAACAATTGGACACGGATCCCTTTGAACCCCACTTACCTCATCACCCTGACTGTGTGAATGTGGTTGTAAGCAGCAAATAGATAGCTCAGTGGGCAAAATAAATAAAGCAACAAAAAGTGGACAGCCAAGAGAACAGCAGGTGATGGCCAGAGGCACGTAGAGCTAAGGAAGAACAAATGACCAAGCACTAGCTACCCATGCGCAAGTCTGGTTCGAGATCCTGTCCCTGCAACCTCGGTCTACACATCACATCCTCAAATACTAACTAATACCTAAGGTATTTCTGGATCTGTCGGGGACTGAGCAGAAAAGCGCTCACTTTTTTTTTTTTAAACATTTTCCCCACATCTTCCTGTGAAACTCAGAGAGACGCAGAGACAGATCATCTGTTGGTTCACTCTCCAGTTGGCCACAGCAGTCAGGGCTGGGCTGACCAGCTGGAGCTCCATCTGGGTCTCCCTCATGCAGGCAGGGGCCTGATGAGGTCTTCGGGGTAAAGCACTGGTGACTGAATTGGGTGCTTTGTAACAAGGAGGCAAAGGGGTAGACATATGCACCCTCTGTCTCTTGTGATGCTCCATGCCGCCTTGCATTTTGCTAGCAAGAACATCACCCCAGGAGCCAAAGCCACGCGGCCACCCACCGTGAGCTGGAGCATCCTGATCGTACACATGGGGACCTCAGGTCTTTATGAAGCTGCTTGCCTCTGGTGTTTTATCATGTAATGGCTAAAACAGACCTCAGAGGGCTTCCCAGGCAGCCCTGCCTGGACTGAGGGGGTCTAAGTTTCCTTCAGATTATGGGAAGGAAAGAACAGCAAACTTCCGCCTGCCTTCCCACTTGCACACTCCTCTTCAGCTGTTTCCCCAGCAGCCAGCTCATCAGCATTTAGAGTAATTGTGATAGAACCCCTGTAATGCTTTCTCTCCGCAGAAAGGTTTTAATACCCTTCTGAGTGACATTTAATATGATAACAGTGGGAACATTTGACGGGAAGCTGTTTTCCAAGAGTTAAAATCCTAACAGTCCCACAGATCACACTGACAATGGCCTTCCTGATTGTGATTAAATTCCCTGTGATTAGAAAATGGGCCGGTGCTATTGATTTAAGCTCTTCGAGTTAAGCCCGGCTTTAGGGGTCTTTCACAAGGCACAGAAGAGCAGCATTGGATATTGTATTTTACCTTCCCAATTAAAGTGCTTTTCAGAGCACACGGAACAGACGGCCGGGTATTAGGCATGAGCCCAACAAGAAAAGTAAGAAGGCATTTGAGCAGAATACAGCACCAGAAGGAAAACTGCACCTTGGATGAGTGTGCACACGTTGCACTGACCTGAGGCTCCAGGCTTGCAGTTCCCCCAAGGGACCTGAATTTAACCCCAGCTGCTCCTGCACAAAGAAGGGGGTCGGGGTGAGCGGCGGAGAGGAAACTTCATATCCTAGAATTTCCAGCATGATTTCCATTTCAAGGATTTGATCCTGCACTCCTCTTTCTCCCTCCCACCCATCATGAATGGCATTTTTGCATCAAAAAATCAAGGACAAATCTTTAAAAGGTTAAAGTGGGGGAGAGGATGGAGACAGCCAAGGCAGGCTCCAAAATGCCCAAGTGAGGATCTTCCTTGGGAAAATTCTGAGTAATTGCAGGCTATTAAGTCAGTTGTCTTCATGAAGGAAGGCGCTGTAAGGTTGTGGATGCCCCTGTAGTGCCCAGACAATGCTTAGACAATGGACAGGCCAGCTTAGGTGTTCCTCCCTTACCTGCTTGCCATGCCTAGTCCCATTACCCCCTCATTGCTGCCTTTCTAGCACAGAGGTGTCCAAGGCCAGCATCTCCCCTCAACTCCTCCCACACATAAGAGGCTCAGCATTAGAGCCAGAAAAGCTGGCATCATTTTCACATAGGGCACATTAAGACATTGATGCTTAAACCACATCCCGGTCTGTAATATACATTCAACCGGAGACACACCCAACATGTAGCAGGTGCATGTCTGTGCCACGCCTACCTGCCAAGGGAAAGTTACTCAGTGTTTGGGGGAGCCACAGATATCTATGTCTTCACCTAGGCTAGACCGACGCCAGGAACAAGGACCTTCATCTAGGTCTCCACATGGGCAGCAGGAAGCCAATCTCTTGAGTCATTCATGTTCTGTCACCTTCCAGGGACATTAACAGGAAGCTGAAATAGAAGCACAGAGCAGCTGGGACCCAAGCCAGGCACTCCAACGCTAGATGTGGCCATCCCAAGTGGTAGCTGAACCTGGTATGCCACAATACCCACCCCACAAATACTGAATTAGTAGTTTCCTTTTAAAAAAATATTTATTTATTTTCATTGAAAAGATTTACAGAGAAAAGGAAAGACTAAGATCTTCCATCTGCTGGTTCACTCCCCAAGTGGTCACAACAGCCGGAGCCAATCTGACACTAGGAGCCTCTTCCAGGTCTCCCATGCAAATGCAGGGTCCCAAGGCTTTGTGCAATCCTCTACTGCTTTCCCAGACCGCAAAGCAGGGCACAGCATGGGAAGTGGAGCATCCAGGGTTAAAACTGGTGTCCATATGGAACCCCAGCACATGCAAGACAAAGACTTTAGCCACTGGGTTACCACATCGGGTGCTTAGTGGTTTCCTTAACAAACAATTAGACAGCATAGTGTATGTGCCTGTGGTAGGTTCTGTGTTTGGACCAAGAAGAATACAGGAGTTCATGATTGATCGGGAGAGGAGTGAGTGATACATAGGAAGTGTAGATAAACAAGGCCAAAAACTATCTGTGATCAGATGGTACCTGGAGCTGTGCTGGGAATGCATGAGGATGGAGACATAGAGAGAGCCTGTCCTTGGGGGAGGTTTGGAAAGAAGGCTGGGAGACTGTTCTCCCCTGTGAGGGAAGTAGGAACTGCAGTTCCTTGACTGCTTTCCCAGCAGGTACATGGCCAACTGTGCTGAACGACTTGTTAGACCAGATTAAGAATGCTGTAAAATTCAATAGCTACTGTTTATGGAACAAAGTATGCATTGATCTGTGCTGGGAGTTTAACCAAGTTATCACCTTTCATTCTCATGACTAGCTAGTAGAGCAAATGCTATTGTCTGCAAGTAGCAGGGGAGGGAATTGATCTGCAGGCATGTAGGGCGGCTTGCCCAAGATCACACAGCTTAAGGAAGCGGAGCCTGTAAGACCTAAATGTAGGCTTCTTGCATCTATTGCCTGCACTCCTTCCATGCCATCAAAGGACCATACAGATTTAGGTCTCTTTGTAGAAGCCCAGAATGGAACAGTCAGGGCAGGCTGCTGGATACCTTAGACATACTGCATGACACCTCTGCAGAACAAGTGAGGAGACCAATCAGAGAGAAAGATGGTGAACTGCACCGTTACCCCATGTCCCATTCTGTCAGTCAGATTGATAAGATCCCCTGGGACGCAGTCACCTAAAGGGACAAAGGAGTTGGCACCAAAGGAACATGCTCAGGCTGTTGGGTGCCAGCAGCAGGTGTACGAGTGTGCAGCATCAGACTGGACCCTCCAGCAATGGACCCTAGAGGATGGAGCTGAAGTGGATAAAGAAGGACATAGGACTATGGAAAAGTGTGGAAGTTCTCCCACGGCAAGACACCATAACACCTTGGCAAAGATCCCAGGAGAAGGTGCTAGTGAAATTCCAGGTTGAATTTTAGAATCTTGGAAAAGCAATGACCCACATTTTTCTGGCAGATGGTGAGAGAAGTTCCCAAGGCTGTTGGGACAAGTGGATGTGACAGGCTGTACAAAGACAATTCAGTGCTGACCATTTCCTGTGAAAGCCAAAGACATTCTGTTAACCCACGGGATGAGGACTGTGACTGAAAGGAATGCCAGCACTAGCAAAGGCATTCAAAGCATCTGTCCTCTTCCACCGGGAGCTGGAAGGAGACCAGGCTGCCACAGAACTGGACTCTCTGATCCCAACCTGAATCCCAACCTGCAAAGCCAGACCGATCGCAGAAGATGCAGGTGGACCACTGCCAACTGGTGGAAAACTGGCTGGCTTGCATCAACTGCACCAGGTGCAGTACCTTTTGTTAGAACAGGTGACTGCGGATTCTCATAAATCAGAAACTCTCAAAACTCTCAGAAACTCTCAAAAGCCGTATCCACTCAAGAGCTGCCATTTGCTGTAGTGGCGAAAAGGCCACTCAGGACACCAAAAGCCCATAGTGGAGTCCCCGGGTGAGGTTCTGTTCTCAATTGCAGCTTCCAGCCAAAGCACACCCTGGAAGATAGCAGGCAACATTCAGGCAATTAGCTCCCTGTCATTCATCTGGGAAACCAAGAACTGGGATCTACAATCCCACCATCCATATGAACACTGGTCTGGGTCCCAGATGGTCCACTTTCTGTCCAACTCACTGCTGACACACCTAGGAAAGCAGCAGAAGACGCCTCAGTGCTTGGGTCTCTGCATCCACATGACAGACCTGAAACAAGCTCCTGGCTCCTGGCTTTGGGCTGACCCAGTCCTGCCTGTTTGAGACATCTGGACAGTGTTTAGCAGATGGGAGACCTTTCTCTCTCTCCAGTCTTCATTTCAAATAAATAAATATATCTTCAATAGAGAGAGGGAAAGAGAGAGAGATGGCCCAAGTACTTGGGCTGCTGCCACCCATGCGGGATACCTGGATAAAGCTCTTGGCTTCAGTCCAGTCCAGTCATAACAGTTGTAACTGTTAGGGAATGAACCAGTCGATATAAGACCTCTCTCTCTCTTTCTCTCTTTATATATGTGTGTGGGTGTTGTTATATCTGCCCTTCAAATTAATAAAACTAATAATTAATAAAAATGTAGGATAGAAATAGACATATAGACTAGTGGAATAGAATAGAAACCCCAGAAATGAGCCTTGCATCCACAACCAATTCATCTTTGATCATACTATAAAAACAAAGAATAGTCTCCTCAATAAACAATGTGAGGAAAACTGGATTTCCATATGCAGAAATTTGAAACAAACGTCTGCCTTACACCCTGTGCAAAAGCCTGCTCCAAACAACTTACAAAACAGAAGAGGAACATTCCAAGATACGGATATAAGCAAGGATTTCTTGGATAAGGCCCCCAAAACACAAGCAATCATAGCAAAAATAGACATATGGGATCATTCCAAACTAGGACATTTCCATACAGCAAAGGACATGATCAGCAAATGTAAGGCAACCTACAGTATGGGAGCAAACATTTGCAAATAAAGCATCTGATAATGAATTATCACCCAGAATATGCAAGGAGCTCAAGAAAGTCATCTACAAAAAACAAGCAATCAAGAAATGAGAAAAAGTTCCGAATCAACATTTTAAGAAGTTATTAGAAAGCAACATTCATTCACATGGGACAAATAGCAGTATATGCCTATCAGAGGGCTCACCTTCTCTTTGCCTTAAATAGTACAGAGACCTTCAATGTCTGAGCATTCCCCAAACCACTGATCACGTCGTATCTACAAGTGACAAGGCCGCAACGAGAGTCACAACAAACCGCAGGTGCCTTGTAGATCTCGGTTAGACACAGGTGCTACAGAGGGCGTAGACAAACTCTGTGAAAACTCAGGAAGCTCTGCCACTTTCATGAGGCTTGTAGGACCCACTGTTCCGAGCATCACCAAGCCTCCCATCAAAGAAGTGGCAAATCATTGTGTTTCACAAACAACTTTTCACCGTGGAGGAAGGAGGATAGCGCCTGGCAGGCCTCCTTGGGTTCTACAAACAGCACATGGCACACCTAGGGCAACCGCTCTTGATGCATTTGCCAGGCAACAGGAAGGGCTTCCAGGTTCAGGCAGCAGAGGGGAGGCGGGGAGGAACAAAGTGAGGGGAGGTGGGGACAGCAAAAAAAGGGCTCTGCAGCCAGTCTGGGTCATGGCAGAGGCAGTCTTGTCACTCAGCCATGCAACTTGGCAGACCTCACAGTGTTACAGGATTTCTGGGTTTGGAAAAGACATCAAGGAAAGTTGATAGCAAGACCCAGTGAAAGATCACAATTAGAATGTTGGACCAAGGCCATGCCATCTGCCACAGGCCCATGTGCCATCGAAAAGGCATGCCTGGTGTGTCCCTGGGCCCTAGTAATGAGGGACTGTGGGCATTAATAGGCCAGCCAACCACCATCACCCATGCTAAGCCAACTTCTGTCACTTCCTGCTGAATCTCACCCTACCCGGCTGCCCCAACGTCAATTTTGTGTCAGTTGGAAGTGGTTCATTCGGGATTGGATGTGAGCAGGTCAGAGGTGGCCACAGAAGCAGATTACCTCAACCTGCCATTGTGACACAAAGGGGTCCTCCCACAGCCCAGGCCTGTGAACCACCCCCCACACACTCACTCACGCAGCTGGCAGAGCAGGAAACACCTGAACTTGGCATGTGGATGGGTCACCCCAGGATGTCAGCATGAGCTACAGCTGCCCTGATGGTTCACAACAGCCCTGCTCGGGAGTGATTCTGCCAGTGAACTGTGAGGACAGCCATCTCAACTGGCCAGGCATTGTGGCCCAAGTGCTTGGGCTCCTACACCCATGTGGGAGACTCGGATAAAATTCCAGGCTCCTGGCCCTGGCTGTTACAGAACCAATGGATAAAACATTCTCTTTCTCTCTCTCTCTCTCTGTTTTTCAAATGCATATGTACAAAGCTTCATCGATCTTTCCTAAGGGATAACAGAAGGAACAGAGGGAAGGGGAGGAGCTCTTCTTACCACCCTGCCAAAACAGGCAAGAGGACAGACCAAGAGCAGCCTCCTGTGACGTCACTTTCCCACTGCAGTTACCTTTGACCTCATCCACGTGACATCACTGGCCAAGGGGGGGCAGAGCCCAGTTTTCACTTGACCCTTTCTGCTGCTCCTTCCCCAGCTGGCAATCCTCAGAGGCAGGTGGCACCTTTCTACCTCATCTCTGGACGTGAGCAGGTGTGCATGCTCACCTAGCATCCTCCACGCTGAGGAATGAGCCAGCTGCTGGCCTCATGGCCTGGTGAAACTTCCCTGTCCACAAGGTCAGCACAAGTCACGCAGGGAAGCCTGCACAAAGCAAAGGTATCCAACTCGCCCTGTGGTGTGTAGCCAGCAGGAGTGGACGAAGCACTCCCCACCACCGCCACCACCACCCCCGACTGCCCACAGGACCCTGTCAGATCTCCAGACTGTGCCATTTACTGCCACCTCCCAGGGCCGTTGCTAGGAGACGGAGGATGAGCAGGGCTGGGGTCAGATCTTAAAGACCAAAAGATGACTCCCATCCAAGTCTCAGAGGTGGCTTCTGCACGCACGAGGAGCCTTGTGCTGCATCTGGGCAGGGGCCGGCCTCCACTCAGATGCTCTTTCCCCAGAGCTTGTCTAAAGCAGCAGGATGTGTACACATACTCACATACACACAGCAGTGCACATGATAACACATATGCATGTTCACAAGTACATGTCTAAATATACACATGCATAGAATGCATACCCATGCAAATACATATGTGTGCAGGCAAGCACTCCATGCCCCATCCCAATCAAATGGCCAGAAGCAGGAGCTGTAGGTGACAGGCAGCACCTTGCCGCTTCCACCAGCTCCAAGCTGGCTTCACAGACCTCCCTGGCAGCACCGCCTGCCGTGTGAGGCCTCAGCACCCTGCTCAGCTGCAGGAGAGGAGCTCGGAGCCAGCCAGCATTTGAAGCCCCAATCTCCCAACCAGGAACCTTCCTTCCCAGCCAGGTTCAAACGTAACCAGCAGAGCCATTCTCCCGCCTCTGTGAACTGCCAGGTCACCAGCCACCTGCACACTTCCAATCTCCCCTTGCATCTCCACAACAGAGGGTTGTCAGGCCCTGGAGCTTTGCTTTCTCATTAGGAACAGGAGCTGAAAAACACCAGGTTTGATCTGGCTTACTGCTGTCCACGACTGCTCTGAATGGATAGTACTGCCTGCTAGAGAGACAGGGCAGCGCCCCACCGAGGACAGAAAGCTTCTCTGGGATCCTAAATAAACCAGGGGCATCTAGAAGCATTTCCCATTGAGACAATACAATCCCTTTGCCAACATTGTGAGGCAGGGATGAAACCACCACCCACCATGCAGGCAATGCATAAGAGGGGGCAGTTTCAAGATCTGGCTAGGGCCCGGCAGCGTGGCCTAGAGGCTAAAGTCTTCGCCTTAAACGCACCAGGATCCCCTATGGGTGCCAGTTCTAATCCCCGCAGCTCCACTTCCCATCCAGCTTCCTGCTTGTGGCCTGGGAAAGCAGTCGAGGACGGCCCAAAGCCTTGGGACCCTGCACCCGTGTGGGAAACCCAGAAGAGGTTCCTGGTTCCCGGCTTCGGATTGGTGCAGTATCGGCCGTTGCGGTCACTTGGGGAGTGAATCATCGGACAGAAGATCTTCCTCTCTGTCTCTCCTCCTCTCTGTATATCTGACTTTGTAATAAAAGTAAATAAATCTTTAAAAAAAAAGACACATTTACACACACATCCCGCTCAGACCCGCTGTCACGTGTAAGACCCATCATTACTTTTCCAGAGTAATTTCTGGAACACAGTGAATGGTAATCACTCTTTCAGGGTAGCCCCAACTGCTTCTATTCTTGGTCCAGTTCCAGACACCAGCACTCTGCTTCCCTAATTTCTTCACTGTTCCCCTCACCCACCTCAGAGCAGGGAAGCAGCAAAATTTCATTTTCCGTGCTAGTGGAACACAGATTTGTGGATTTTTTTTTTCTTAAACACAGTCTAAGAGCCCCCCCACACACACACACATCAACACACACACTTGTAATCTTGTAATCGTGTTGATGCTATATTTAGTAATTTTATTAAGGAGATAATTTACGTAAATTCCATCCCGGAGACCTGCTGTGTTCGCAAGCTAATTCTATTCTTCTTCTTGGGGAAAACAGACCAAGCAAATGAGATTTCAAGAACAGGCAGACGGATTTGCAACTGTTTGTGCCAAAGTCAGGCCTGGGACTCCCCCCACCCTGGCCTCCTCCGGGATCCAGTACGCTGCTGGAGCGGCAATGTGGGGAAGGACAGGGTCTTGTCTCAATAAAGGGAGAGCCATGCAGCACCAAGAGTTCACCTGAGGTACAGAGAGGTGGCCCGGGGGCAGCTTGGAAAAGCAGCCACATCTCTGAGAAGCAAACATCCTCCTGCCTCCAACCCCGTCGGCTTCCACTAGTCCTGGCTTCTGCTATTTTCCCAGGCAACAAGGAGCCTCAGCCCCCTGCAGCTGCTCCGGCTTTGTGCACCTGGCACCTTCCACCCCAGTCTGGGCACCACTGACTCTGTGTCTTGTGGGCTTTTTCACATATACAAGGGATCCCTGCTTTACACAAAGCCAGCGAAATGAAAAGCCTGATTTGTGCTGAGGACATCAAGGGGTGGTTATTAGCTTTACAAAAAAAAAAAAAAAAAAAGACAAACTGGAGAATTTCTTTAAATCTCTTGCTCCCTCGGTGCCTGGGAAGTGAGATTCAATTTAGGGAGAAAAAATGCACTTGATACACAACTTAGGAGAAGGCTCCGCTGGTTCAGTAGATGGCACAGCAGGGAGCAGGTATTGATGGTGATTAAGAAAAAAGGGAGAAGACATCATTTCCTGCCTGCCCTGTAGGTCTGAGATGGAAATCAAGTCGGGCGGGCTTCACACATCCCACACACTTTCAAAAGCCTTCATCGCACCTGCTACCAGATCCTCACATGACGGGCCTGGGAGAAGGAGGTCAACTTTGTGGTCCAAATAAGAATGTGGGATACAGCAGACCAGGGCAAGGGGCTCCGCTGGTACATGGCCACCCAGGGCCAGATTCAGAGTCAGCATGTGGCCAGCCCACAAGCTGGAAGTCCTGCTGGACTTGCCCTGCTTTCAACCAGAACTCCTAGTCCCCAGCAGTCACTTCCTTCCCCTTCAGTTTCTCTTGGCTACTCTGGCGGGCAGGCAGAGGGGAAGCTCAAGGAGCTGGGAAGGCATGCACCTGCTTCCTCTGCAGAGCTCAGCATGGCTAAAGCAGGACAGGTACAAAGGCAGCAAAGGATACCCCATGCCTGCACACTCTGGGGAGCAAAACCTCTTCGGAATTTTACTACCAGTCTCTCCTGCCTCATCTTGGTCTCAGACCCACCATCTACGTCTCAAAAATCACACCCTGGGGGCTGGTGCCATGGCATGGTCTATCATGATGGCTTAGGAAGATAGCAGAGGATAGCCCAAATTCTTGGGCCCCTGCCACCGACATGGGAGACCTGGAAGAAGTTCCTGGCTCCCAGGTTTGAACAGGACCAGTGCCAGCTCTGTTTGCTATTTTTATTTGAAAGAAAGAGTTAGAAGGACAGAGATGGAGGAGAGAAAGAAAGAGAGGGTGCAAGAGAAAGATCTTCCATGCACTGAAGGTTACTCCCCAAATAGTCACAATGGCTAGAGCCAAGCTGATCCAAAGCCAGGATCCAGGAACTTCTTCCAGGGCTCCCATGAGGGTGCAGGGTCCAAGGACTAAGGCCATCCTTTGCTGCTTTCCCAGGCCATTGGCAGAAAGGTGAATCAAAAGTGGAATAGCCAGAACTAGAATCAGCACCCATATGGGTTGCTAGCAATGCAGGTAGAGGTTTAGTTTGCTATGACATGGCGCCAACCCTTCAATATCGCTTTTTAAACGGAGGGGATCAACAAATAGTAACCGTACGCAAAAGCAGTAAAGGGACTCCTGCCAGCCACATGTGGCATGAACGACCTGTGACAGCATGACTAAAGGTGGCAATCCCAGGTAGAGTACAGGAAGCCATTCTGGGGTGATGACGCCTCACCTGAGCAGACAGGTGAACCAAGGAAGAGTCTGACAAAGAGAGCATCAGGTGCAAAGGCCTGAGGTGGGAATCAGCTTGGCCTGTCAAAGACATGGAAAGAGAAACAGTGGCTGATGCAGCTGGAGTTGAGCCAACAGTGGAGGGTGAAATGGGATGAAGTGTGAGGTCATGGGATGGAGGAGCAAGGCGTGGATGTGGACTGGGGTAGAGTAGTAACAAATGCTGGAAAACCAACTGGGATCCACACTAGAAAACCTGAGTCAATATCAAGTGGATCTCCTTCATTCTTCAGGAAACATCCTCTTCTGAAAGCACCAGGAGGCATGCAGAGCAACTCCGCTCAGCTGCCCCCCAACCCTGAAGTCCCTCAGGACAAGAGGTGACTTTGTAGAGGTTGGGGATACTTGATCCAGAGCACCCAGGCAGCAAGTGAGAGAACACAGGCCATGTGTTACCAGCAAGACAGAGCCAGGGACAGGGAGGAGGCGGGGGGTGGCTGGAGGAAAGAAGGCTGGGAGGAAGGAATGATTCCTACTGAGGTTCAACTCCCATTCTGCCCCCCAACACTCCACCTGTCAATACAAGACAATGCTGGGTAAATGCCAGGCCATTGTCTGAGAGAATCAGTCTTAGAGAATCACCCACTTCCCAAATGCACCTGTGAGTGAAGGAACAGATCCTGGTGGCTGTGTCACCACTGCGACACTTGGGGTTGTCTTTCGACCGAATAACCCACCAGCATGACCTGAGGCTCAACAAACCCAGGTCTCATGTGCCATGAGTGTGCAGTTGTATATACATAAAACTGCAGGTGGCGCCCCATGACCCTCTAGATAAGCAATGCCTCTCCAAAGTCTGCAGCTCCAAGCCCTTACTTCTCCCTGCCAGCCTGACCGTAGCTGGCTTCCACTTACTGCATAACTCATCAATTGTACTCCTCCATGGGGGCTTTCATCTGAACCGCATTGCATCACTGCCAGAAGGCCCTTGCTCCTCACTCCCACTCACAAGGAAGCCAGCCAAGGTAGCTCCACTTCCCAGATGACAAAAAGCAAGGCTCCTGGTGGAAGGAAGGGGTGAGTTCCTGCCATTGGCAAATGGAGGCAAAGGTAAGAGCTGACAGCGCCTACCCTGTTAGCCAGGAAAATAATCAACCGGGCTGCTGATGTGTCTACTTCTCAGAGAGGATTTTTAGTCATACACACACACACACACACACACACACACACACACACACACACACACAACCACTGCCAAGGAAAGTAATCACTCCATCAGTAGCCCTGGCTTCCTTGGGCACAATTCTAATTAAAGTCGGACTGCCAGGGGCCTTCTGGAAAGTGCTAAAAAATGAACTCAGGGCACTTTCAGATAAGGAGGGAAGTGTGTTCAGCAAAGAAGCTGTGTGGCTATGTGGGCAGGTGGGGCGGAGGGGAGAAAGGAGACACAGGATAGAACAGGTGATCACTGGGCCAGCAGCCACAAGGCTTCTGGTGACTTCCAAGACAGGCCCAGCTGTTTGAGCTATTCTAGGTCCAGTTCCCCCTGTGAATAATACGCTTTCCTCCACTGCTTGCTTCTGTGCCCCTGAGCTCCCCCATCAACATGTATATTGCTTGGTTAAGGGCTATCTGGCCAGCACATTCTAAATAACTGGAAAATGACAGGAAGGTGACAGGGGCATGATGAATGAGGGGACCCCGAAGAGCTCGTGACTGCCTTGTCATTTATAAACAAGCATGCCTGGCAGAGGCCCATTCACTTTCCCCCAAGCAGAGTGGAGCAGGGCCTGCCTGGACCTGCCTGCTTGGTCTTGCCCTCCCCCGGCGCCTACCCGCATTCAGCCAATCGTTCATGCACAGCCATCGCTTTGTACTAACTCAGGTCACAGCCACTGATTCCAGAGCTGGCAGCCTCCGCAGACAGACACTCATCCCAGCATGCACTGGGCACATGGCCTGCTGAGATGTGGCAAGGGAGGGACAGGCACTCTGAGAACGCAGGCCAGGGTCACTCCACCCCAGTAAGCTTGGATCCAGGAAGGCTCCCCAGAGGACGTGACCCCTGATTGGAGTGTACACAAACACATGTCGAGTGCTCAGTAAGCCAATCATCTAAATCCACTCTCCCCACATTCCAGGGACCAATGCTAACCTGCCCAGCTCCATTCATAGCATTTTGATAGATAGATAGATAGATAGATAGATAGATAGATAGATAGATAGATTGATTGATTGATAGACAGACAGCAGTTGTTAGCAGCCTCTTCTCGTAGTCGTTCAAGGCTTTGAGTCATCCTCCATGGCTCTACCAGCAGGGAGCTGGATGGGAAACAGAACAGCTGGGAGATAAACTGGCACGCACATAGAATGCCAGCATTTGCAGGCTGAGGATTAGTCAATTGAGCCATCACGCCAGCCCTCATTCATTGTATCTTGAGTGAGGCAGATAGAAATTATTATCTTCACCTTGCATGTGGAGAACCTGGGACCCACAGAGGTTCAGCCTTTTCCTGGTTTTTTTGTAATGTAGTCCGTCTGTCTACCCAGAAAGGAGTTTCCCTGAGCCAAAAGAAAGTGATATTTACATAATGACTAGAGCTGGAGGCTTCACCATGCAAACATTGCCACATTTGTTCAAAAACTATGCACAGAATGCATAGTATGACAACTTAAACACCCGATTTACAACAAAAAGCAGCTCTCCCTTGAGTCCGACGACCTTTGTATCTGCCGACACCTGCAGTTGCCAGGGAAGCTCTCTCTACAAGCCTTTCAAAAGTTGAGTGCCTCTCACACACCCCATCTCCACAGCTCCTCTCCAGCAAGCAGGGCGTCCTCCCCAGCTGTCTCCTCTGGAGATGGTGACCCCAACAGACTTCCCAGCGGCCTGCTTGTGTTTCTTCATCTCAAAATACCCCAGCCTGCAAAGAACTTAGCCTGCCTGCTTTTTTTCATATGTTTATTTGAGAGTTGGGGGACATAACAGAGAGCAAGCTACCATTGGCAGGCTCACTCTCCAACTGGCCACAATAACCCTGGGCCAGACAGCCAAAACCAGGAGCTACGCAGGTTCCCTATGTAGGTGGCTAGAACACAGTTACCTGAGTCCTCACCTACTGTCTCCAAGGGAGTACAGTAGCAGGGAGCTGACATTGATCACTGGTGAGAAGAAAGAAACCCAGGGTTCTCAGCTGCTGGACCAAACACCTGCGCCTTAACTGGCGTTTATTACCCCACAGAAACCAGCCAATGGCCAGCCTGGCAAGAGGGAGGCTGCCGGGGACCATGCACGGTGTGTCACTCTTGGGACCGTGATGTTCCATTTGGCCTCCAGCAGGAAGGTCAGCTCCTGACGGTGCATGCAAGAGAGAATACCTCGCACACCCAAAGCTCAGGACCCTAAACATTACAATAAGCCTGAGACAAAGCCTGTGTTTTGGAGAACTTGTGGTTGAAGCAGTTGTCATTGTGCTGAGCCAAATGTCCAATTATAGGATATCAGCTGCATCTCAGAGCACTGGGACCCAACGGCTTAAGAGTGACACCGCCGATGAGCTGCAACAATGTCCCCGGCCCAGCTGTCAGCCAGTGCCCTTTCTCCCCCATTTCCAGGAGGAGTGAGTCCTGTGGACGGTCAGCTACAAGTCAAGCACAATGATCTGGGGTGGGCAATGCCAGCAACAAGCAGGAAAGCTCGCTGAGCTAAATCCCGGGACACACAATATCCAGACTTTACTTGGACTGCCCTCCCCCCTGCCTAAGGCCTCTGTTGGCCGCTATGGCTGCTGACTTGCCATGGAAAGGCACCATCTGTGGTCTCAGCGGCCAGACATCCATCACATCCATCCCCCCAACACAAGGGGGGAGGGCTTCTTCATCAGCAGGAGGTGGAACGAAGATAAAAGGGTAAAGATGGGATTCTCTGCAAGACCCCGGAGCCTCTTAGCTCCGTGTTCCATATGCCAGGCTGCCCAAGGGCAGCCCACGTCAGCACTCCTTCAACCAGCCATCAAGACCACACCTGCACACCTCCACAGCACTGCTTGGGGCTGGGGGGCAAGAGGGGAGAGACCAAGTGGTCTCTGGGAAGCTCATGATGAAACTCAGAAAATTTCGCAACCGCTTTGCTTCAATTCCTGTCTGTGTCTCGCCATCAGGGCATCACGCAAAGGTGCAGAAATCAGACATAACTTCCACTTTATCAACAGGAACAGAACCTCTCGCGTACTCCCAGTGCTCTCCCCCGCACCTGCTCTGGCCCTATACTCCCTTTACAGCAGGATTTGCAAAATGGCATCTTGGCATCTTTGCCAATGCACCCGTGTGTGTGTGTGGATGGAAGCGCGATTGTCCCCAACTCTCATCTCTGTCTCTCTTTGAAGAAGGTTTGCCCCCCTGGTGCTTGTGGTGGGTGTGTCTTGCAGGAGGAGCTAGCATCTACCCCAGCAGTTAGCAGGCTGGCGTCGCCAGCAGGACCAGAGCAGACGTGTGTGTGTGTGTGTGTGTGTGTGTGTGTAGGTGGGCGGGGAGGTGGAAAGGCAGGTCAACTCTGCACCTGCCGTCTGGTTCTTCCCCTTAACCAGCAGGTCTGTGTGACATCCCCTCCTCCAGCAGGAATTTCAAAGGAGAAGGTGCAGGGATCACCCAGCCCCTGCAGGTCATGTTAACAGTCGGGCACCGAGCTGCTATCCTGCAGGTAGGTTGGCCTCCGGAGCTCATCGCAACCTTGTCGAGTAAATATTCGTTGTGGGCTGGGTTAGGTTCACTCTTCCTTCTCTAGCTCTTGGGATATAAGCACACATACAAGCTTACAATGTGATAAAGTTTATTGGGAATGTGAAAAAGTCAGATTCACCTAGGTCATGTTCAGGGTTACGATAGACCACGAAAGGGAAGAGGGAGACGGATGTTTCCATCCTGAACTGTATCCATGGAGGGGAGGAGAGAGAGAAAGGGTGGAGTGGGGGTTGAGAGAGAGAGCACAACCCCATCGCCAGGTTTCTTATGAGCTTAGAAAAGGGAATATTTATGTGATTTCATCCTAGGTCCCAGGTGAGAGAAAGTACATTCTGGGGAAGGGGATCATTTGATTCACAGGTGCTGGGATAAGGCTCACGTAGGATGGGGAGAGTGAGGCTTTCATGAACTAGCCACCCACCTACCCTACACCACACTGACTGTCCAAATGGGCTCTGACCTCATTGTCAGTGGACCAGTGACTTGTCTAAACCATTTCCCTGCGGCCACATCCGTTTGACCCGCCCTGGTGCCTCCCTCTGGCCCAGTTCTCCTGATCACAGCGTCAACATTTCAACACGTCTCCATCTTAGAATCTGAATCCCCCGAGGCTCCTCATTTCCCTGCCTCCTCCCTGGCCTCCCCCAGTCTTCACTCAGTCCTCACTGGCATCTTCTCCTCTTTCCAAACTCTGAATCTCAAAATTCTCTAATGCAGAAGCTACTGCTGTGAAATCTCATACGGGTGCCGGTTCAAGTCCTGGTTGCTCTACTTCCAATCCAGCTCCCTGCTGATGGACCTGGGAAAGCAGCAGAGGATGGTCCAAGTGCTTGGGTCCCTGCGCCCACATGGTCCTAAGCCTCCTGGCTTAGAGTCAGCCCAGCCCTGGCCACTGTAGCCATTTGAGCAATAGCAATGAAGCCAATAATGGAATATTCCTTCTCCATCTGTGTGTGTGTGTGTGAGAGAGAGAGAATTCTCATTTTCAAATAGATGAATCAATCTTTTAAAAAAGAAGCAGCAATCACAACTCCATGGCAGGTGCTAATTTTTAAAAGTTATCTTTGAACTGAATGTTATGAAATCTCTCCTCAGCTTCTCTCAATTGCAGGGTTACTTTCTCATTGTTTTGCATCTCTCTCTCTCACTGATAACCTCACAGTCTGAAGCCCCCCACCGCCCTCCCTCTCTTAGTAGGAAGCAAGATAAGGTCTGGGAAGCTGACAGTGGAAAATCCATGAGTTGAAAATCATCATTCTCTGATTCATTTGTCTATGAGAAGTTCCGTCTCCAGCTACTGGAGCCACACGCAACGGCTGACAACACCATGCCGACTAACGCAGTGCCACTGAATATCACTGTCACGCTTACAGGACGATCACTCTTCCTCTGCGCTGTCTTTGCCTCACTTCCTAAATGCCCGCCATTACCGTCAACAGTCATCCCTCCTAGGGCAATTACTGCACACAGAGGCGATCTTGCTCCCCATTGGGCCATGTCGGCTTCACTGGGGCGGGTAAGTGGGAGGCCGTCACGGCCATGCCCCGTCCACAGAGGGAGAGGGTACTGCGTGGAGCCATCGGTGCTAGGGAAGGAAAAAGTCCCCAAGGGCAATTGACTTCAAATGGACACTCTCCCAAGTCGGGAAACTCCCTCGGATCAGGACTCAAGCTCCTTGCCGTGTGGTTGGAGGGTGGGATTCCCTCACACCATGTCATACCACCAGGGGCTGTTTTCCCTACCAGCCTTTTCTCATCAGGGATCTGAGCATTAAAGGGGGTCATGTTGCCTTTTTCCGACAGGTAAACCCTCAATCCCCACCAGTGTTTTCCGACAGTGACACGGTGGTAAGGGCAGGGACCCAAGCTGCCAGGCTCTTTGCCTTCGTCAGCTAGCTCCCCAGCATCGGATCCCCCTCTTGGGTGACTTCCAGGACCACTCAGGAAGTCTGGGGTCCAGGCCTGAGAGCCACACCTTATGGTGCCACAGACTTGTCCTGTATAGCCTCACCATACCTCCTGGAGCTAGCAGAGGTTGGGCCCAAGCAGCAGGGGCCTAGGCAGGACAGGCACAGGACTTGGCAGGGAGAGAGGGGTTACTGGGTTCTGCCCCTGGGAAATGACCGTGTGTGTGTGTGACATGTGTGTGAGGGGGTTGCAGAATTCAGCCACCTGCACGGCCCATCCACTCAGCCACAGCCCTGATCTTCTCCAAGAGAGTTCCAACACAAGCCTACCACGTCCCCAGCTTCTTCCACTGAGCATGTCCGAGGCCAATAGCCCTGAGACACCCACCCTCCTGGCCCCCAGTCACCGCCCTGGTCATGGACCCACAGTGTAGAGTTTTGTCAGTCAACATTCACAGCCACTTCCACTGGCTCCCTCCTGCTTATCACAGCACCAAGAATGCGCTTGGGCCTAGTGAACTATGGCTTGCACCCTGGAACCTGAGCCCTCCAACCCTGAGGGGTTCATGGCCTCCTCGTGCCCACTCCTTCCTTCCATCTCCTGCCTCAACCCTTCAAGTCTTCAGCTGGATTCTGGCCCACATGATCTCTCTGTTGAAGTTCACCTCCATTGGTAGCTACTACCTTCTGCTAAATATCAAGCACTGGCTAGATACTGGGCTGCTGCTTCCTTGCGTGTTTGACTACTGCCATCTAGCGGCCACTGGGCAACCACTCTGTCCTCCTTCCCTAAAAAGAGCCCTGCCCTCCTGCCCTCCTCTCTCGGGGCAAGGTTCTCTCCCTATCTCCCTATCTCACTCTCTCCTTGCTCCCCTCTCTCCTCTCTCTCTCGCCCCTCTCACCTATCGACTCTCCCTCCCTCTGTCTTGCTTTTATTCCTCTCTCTACCCCTCATCTCTCTCTTTCCCTCCCTCCCCTCCCTCTCTCCCTCACTCTCCTCTCTTCTCTCCCTCTCCCCCTCTCTCTCAGCAACAACAGGTCCTAAGAACCACAACCAGGAAGCCCAGGTGTGCTGTCAGGAAACACCTAGCCAACACCCGACAACTTGGAGCACCCAAGCCTGCTGTCGGATCCCCTGGCGGGAAGGCTGCTGGAGGAGCTAAGGGACGGAGAGAGTGGAGGGGATGGGGAGGAAGGAGAGTGGAAAGGCGATGAAGGAACTGCAGCTGCTCAGAAACAGAGGTTATGGTTACAAGGCGAAGGGGTTCCGGGGGCCCCCTGGGCACTGAATGACCCATAGGATCTGCAAGAAGGAAGTTGAATCTTCACTGGAGAGGAGCAAAGGGCAAGGCGTTCAACCTAGCCCAGGCACTGCCACCTCCTGCTGCCTCCTGCTGAACATTCCTGTGGGCTAAGATCCAGGAGGACAGGTGTCCTGGGTACCTCCTGGCCAGCTCCTCTCCCTCTACCATCCTCCTGGTTCCATCGAGAAAAATAAGTCTTCCTCCTGCAGAGAGCTAGAAAGAGCAGGCACAGAGTCTCCAGGGGCAGGCTATGGCCTCTCCTGCAGGTGGAGCGGGGGCAGTCCCTGCGCCCTACTCCAGAGCCCGTCGCCTTGTGCAGGGCGCTGCTAGGTGAAGCGGCAGGCTATTAAGCAAATTCATTATTGACTACTTCACGTTAGATTTCATTTTTTTTCCCTTTGATGCCAACACAACTAATAAAAATGCACTTTATCTTCTTGGATTTATGGGCTCGTAAAGCAGCTTTCGTGTGCCTTGGGGAATTGGGATTAAAAGAGAATTAAATATCTCCCAGTCCGCTCAGGTGGAGAGAGAGAAAGAACGAGAGAGCGAGAGAGAGAGAGAGAGAGGGGAGGAGTGGGAGAAGGCTCCAGGAAAGGGGCGGGAGAGGGGGAGAGGAGAAGAGTGATTCAAGGACGAGAAATAAACGGAAGTAAAAAAAACCCTGGCAAAAAATATGGCCTTAATATATTGTAAAATAATAAAAAACCTCATAAAAAGTTATCACCCGACATGAGGAGTTCGTAATGTCGAGCCTTGTGGTTTCTGGGGAGGAACTTTCTGGAGAGGAAAGTCATTAAGCAAAAGTAAGCTGGGAGCCGGGTGGCCAGCGGTCACCTCCCACTCCCATGGCCCTCCATCTCCCCACCCGCCACCTGACCGCAGGCTGCCAGGCGGTCGATCGCACAGCGTGGACCAGGGTCAGGGCTGCAGCCAGAGTCATGACAGGTGGAATGTGGTCCTTGCTTTTGCCAGCCATAGTCAGACCCATGATGAAACATGCATCTTTCAGGCAGGTCTTTCCTTCTCCGAGCACCAGAGCTCAACCTATCCCCACCATCCCAACTCCCAGCCTCATGTCCTCTTGTCACCAAAACCGTGGTGAGAACAGAACAGAATAGACCCACAATGGTGGCATCCAGCGTGATAGCCTAACATACGTGGATTTCAAATTTCTTTGCACCAAGACAAGTGTACCTTGTCATTCCATTTTTTTTTTTCATGAGCTTTTTAATATACGCTTGAGCACTAACCTCAGCCCAGATGTCGCTTCGAGGTGTCTCTGTGACTTCTACCCAAACACAAGTCACGGTGTTCGGATCCTGCACTCTTCCAGGTTGACACTTATAGCATGGGTTTTAGGTTTCTTCAGATACTAAATTAAAACCCCTCAGTGAAAACAGTGTGTCTCTTGTTGTGAATTATACCCCCAGAACTCCACACATGGCCAAGCTCGCAGTCTATCTGTGATTAAGAGTCCTTGGAGCACGAGAGAGAGCCTGTGATCAACCAAATGGAGGATCGGTTTCCAGTGACTGGAGTCCTACAAGGGCAGCGAGAACGGGGAAGGAGATGGCTTCTGCGTGAGAGAAGGCTGGAGGTCTCCAGGCACCAACATGGAGAAGGGTGTTGGGGACACAGCAGCCTGTTCCTGGGTTCCTCTGTACATCATCTTCTCCCATTGGCTGCATCAGCGGGCACACAGGATAGCTGAGACATGTTCAATAAGCCTGGAAAAGTCCAGCTGAAGTAAAGTATTGTCCCTGCTCCCTGCTCTTCCCAAAAGGTAGGAACCGAAGAGTACTTGGGCCCATTGCAATGGCTCAATTGGCTAATCCTCCACTTCTAAGCACTGAAATCCTATATGGATGCCTGTTCATGTCCCGGCTGCTCCACTTCTCATCCATCTGCCTGATTATGACCTGGGAAGGCAGTAGAGGATGGCCCAAAGCCTTGGAACCCTGCATCCAGGTGGGAGAACAGGAGGAAGCTCCTAGCTCCTAGGTTCAGATCGGCTCAGCTCTGGTCATTGTAGCCATTTGAGGAGTAAACCAGCAGATGGAAGATTGTTCTTTTTTATTGCCTTTGCAATAAAAATAAAATCAAATAAATGGTTAAAAGAAGAACCAAGGAAGGAAAGAAGCGGCTGGTGGGCAAGGGAGGCAGAAAGGAGGCCCTGAGTGTCACCCAAGCATAGGAACACAGGGCTGCTGTACCCGGGAACCTCATCGCAACAGCAAGGTCACCTTCCAAAGCCTCCCACGGTCTCCTGGGAACTCATAATGATTCTGCACGTGGGGCTCAGCTGCAGAGAGAAGGGCATTTGATTGACAAGCAGCTAACTGAGCTAGTCAGTCTTGGAGCATGCGACTTACCTCACCAGCATCCTGAGGACTCACAGGCAAAGCCCGTGCCCTCCAGACACACAATTTCCACCCTGAAGGCTGCTTTCCCAGCAGCCCTGTTTGCACAAATGGTCACATTTGCACAAGTGGCCTCCCTATCTGTATCAAGTTTGGCACAGCTAAATCCCGCACATTCTTGTATCTCACATCTTTCTTCCTCGTAACCTTGGATCCGACCCCATGCCATTTGCCATCGCCTCCCATGAAAAGTGCCGGGTGACCATGGCAAAGTTCCTTGTTCTTCCATTTCCTTAGAGTTCTCTACATTATCCAGCCAACAAATATTTATCTAGTTTTATTTGAACTCCTTATGTGCCAAGCATGGCTCTGAGTATTTTGAGGCTAATTCAGTGAACTGGATCAACAGGAACCCTCCTAGAGTACAACCGTGAGACATACCCACACACACAGGAGTGTGCCTGCACGCCAATGAGTTACAAGCTCCTTGGGAACATTCAAAGTGCATTATCTTTCTTGGTGTTTGTTAATTCATTCTCTCCTCCATTCATAAAACAGATGTTTCTCCTAGGCTTGTTCTGGGGTCAGGCAGGATGCTAAGCTTGCAGATGCTGTTAGCAAAACAAAACTACGCATGATCCCTGCTGACACCACAAATCAACACTAGGGTGCCTGGAAGAGAATGGATGGTTGGGGGCGGGGTAGGGAGAGTTAGGAGAAAGGAAGGGTACGGCTGTGACTGAGTGAACAAGGACAGTGTGTCTGAGCAAACGACCTTCACGGCGAGAGTTCAACACACTTGGGAAGAAGGGAAGGAATAATGAATAGTGAGAGAGTCATGGGGAAAGGAAACAGCATAGGCAAAGCCCTTCTGTAACAGAAGGTGGGATCAGATGAGGGCCGATCTGGCTCAGGATGGTGAGCAGGCTCCCTTGTGATCACAAAGGAGGTGAGGACAGGTGAGCAGGCCCGCTGAGATCAGAAGGGAGGTGAGGAAGGCGAGGGGACCCTTCAGGGTTCAAGATTTCACAGTCCACCCTAACTTATTTGAAGTATTTTCGAGTAAAATGGGGCCTAGCATGAGCAGTCATCAAAAAGAAGACGCTTGGGATTGGCACTGTGGCATAGCCTGTAAAGCTGCTGCCTGCAGTCCTGGCATCCTATATGGATGCTGGTTCAAGTCCCGGTTGCTCCACTTCCAATCCAGCTACCTGCTACTGCTCTGTGTGTGTCCTTCAAATAAATAAATAAATCTTTTTTTTTTAAGTGCTACATTAAAAACAGGGTATATGTTGTTTTTTTCACATAGATTCCATCTGCATTCTAGGCAATCGGGAATCCCCAATCAATGTCTGTGTCTTCGAAAGTTGATTGTGTCACAGCCCTAAAAAGTACAGACACAGTGCTGCTCAGGGTGATGGCAAGGCCACAGGCCTAGGACAACACTGCTTTGAAGAGCAAAGCAAAAGGAAGGACGATTGGGAGGCAGCCTGACGGCGTGGTGGATAAATCACCACCCACAGAGCCAGCATCGTATGGACGCCGGTTCAAGTCTCCACTGTTCCACTTCCCATGCAGCTCCCTGCTAGTGCCCCTGTGAAGAGGGCAGAAGATGGCCCAAGTACATGGGCCCTCACCACCCACAAGAGAGACCCAGAGGAAGCTCCTGGCTTCTGCCTGACTCAGCCCTGTCCACTGCAGCCCCTTTGGGAATAAATCAGTGAATGAAGATCTCTCTCTCTGTTTCTTCTTCTCTCTTTCTCCCTGTGTGTAAACTGGACTTTCAAATTAAGAAAAATAAAATAAACCTTAGAAAATAGAGACGCTCCTCTCCTTCCTGGGGCTATCGCTCACCTGTCATCATTATGAAGGACCTACTATGTCCAGGACAACATTCCAAGGGCTGGCGTCAGTCTGGTGAATGGCAGAGAAAGTGCATTTGCGGATCAAAGGCTTTGTAAAGCTCCTACAGAGTGCGTAAGTAACAGGTATTAGTGCAGCTTCCTCAAGGAGGCTGGAAGGAGGAGCAGGCATGGCCATTCCGACCAGGGGATCCTCATCCAGGGGACCCCAATGTTAACTTTCCCCATTCCCTGCACCGAGTCTGTGGTTTTGAGGAACATTTCTTGGCCATCAGCTCATATGTGATTTACAAGCTGATGGTTCTGGGAGGAGGTATCTTAGCATCAGGCATAGATCTCAGTAATTAATCCTCGGAGGTCGCTCATGACACAGGAGATCGTACCATGCGGGAGTCGCTTTAATACTAAACAGCTTGTGTTATCTAACAAACGAGGACATTTCACACCCAATAAACATCACTTTTGATAACTGCTACCAGCGGCCATAAATCTGACATAATCCAGGCAGGGGAGCACACGCGTGTGCCCTTCCTGGCCCCTCCTCATCCTCAGGGATCCCTCGCAGCCCTCCACACACACGCACAGGCCTGTATGCAATGCTGCGGGCAAGAGCAGGATCCACCTGCCTGGCTGCACCACATGGGGCAGCCTCACAGCCGGGAGCCCCCATGGCCCGCAATAGCATGGCACCTGCACCTGCAGGATGGCTTTGCAATTTCTGGATGGATCGGGGGTCCTTGCCTGTACAGACATGGGTGACACTCAAAGCAGCAAGCCAGCTTGTGTCTCTGCTTCTTCCCGTGTTTCTCTTTTGGGACACGTCAGGGATAGCTGGGAGTTGGTTTCCATGATCAGAATCATCCCCAGCTCCTCAACCAAAAGCATTTAGGTGATTAGATGCATTTTACTGAATCAAGGAAACCACAAAGATCCCATCTTTCCCCCTCTGGGCTAGCGGCGGATCCATCTCATTTGCTTAGTGAGAGTGCTTTTACCTTCTATAGCAGGACTGGGGCTAAACCGTCACACCAGGACTTGAGGGTTCTCTTGCTCTGGGACGAAGGCACAGCCAAATTCACGCTGAAGAGGAAGGGAACCGCTCAGCGAGATGGGTCCTGTGTGACTCCAGCTCTGGAAAAGCTAAGCGGAGGAAGGCAGGAGAAACTAATGAGCCACCGCCAGAGGTGGCAGAAGGGAAGGGAGGGATGTGTCGGTAATGGCGGGGCCAGGGGAGCACGGAGGGTTTAGGACAGAGCCAGTAGGACACCATAATGCTGTGTGAATCTTTAAAGATGTGTTTAATTATTTGAAAGGCCCAGTTTCAGAGAGATGGAAAGATCAAGAGAGACATTTTCCACCTGCTAGTTCACTCCCCTAAAATGGCCACAATAGCCTGAAGCTGGGCTGCTCTGAACCCAGGAGCCAGGAGTCAGGAACCAGGAGCTTCTTCCGGGTCTCCCACATGAGTGCAGGAGCCTATACGCTTGCACCATCCTCCGTTGTTTTCTCAGGCCACAACCTGGGAGCTGGACGGGAAGTGTAGCAGCCAGGACCCCAGTGGGTACACATACAGGATGCTGGTACAGCAGGTGGCTTAACCTGATAAGCCACAGCACCAACCTCAATGCATACATTTTTAACAGTGGATTTATTTATTTGAAAGGCAGAGTTACAGAGAGAAAGGAAGAGACAGAGAATTTTCCAAACATTGGTTCACTCCCTAAATGGCCACAGCAGTCAAGAACTTCCTGCTGATCTCACACATGGAGGTGACAGTGTTCAAATATCAGGCCATCTCCCACTGCCTTCCCAGAAGCCTTTGCAGGAAACTGGATCGGAAGCAGAGTGACCAGGGCTCGAATCTGTGCTTCAGCACGGGCTGCCGGTGTGACTGGCAGATAGTGGTGTAACCCACTGAGCCACACTGCTGGCCCTAGGTGAAGATATCTTTAACAAGTGACAATATGGACTTGTCAACTAAGGCAAGGGGGCCCTATCGAGACATAATGTTAAGGAGAGGGATCCTCTGTAGGTTACATGGGAATATGGGAATTCTCCCAGGAGCCAGGAACAGGCACTTCAGGCAAACTCCACGGCATTGGCCTGTGTCGGACTTCGAAACTACCTCCTTAGGCACTTTCCATCCTAAAAGAAGAATCTGATCGGCTCATTAGTGAGGTGAGGCAATCTCTGCTGCCTTCTCTCTTCCTCCTCTAGACCCAACAGGAGAAGAAACGGGTGGGTTCCTGTTGTTGCAATAACAGCCATGGCATTTGCCAGTGGCTGGTTCAATAGGAAATGTGTCCTCATGGTACAGAGGCACCAGTGGTACAATGTTAGCATAATTATCATGGCTCATATAAGTACAGCCTGGGTCATGTCTTCATCCAGGCCATAACAGGGGATGCCGTGGCCCAACAGGGTCCTGTATCCTTGCAGGGTACCTGTTCTGTGGGACAGCCTGCCCAACCATCAGACTCACTTGCACCCCTACCCCTCAGGACAGTGACGCAAGCTCTGTGCCAAGTGTCCCCAAGTATCTGCAGAAAGCGCCTCCAGCTTCTCCTTTGGCCCATGCACCTGTGCTTTTGGGGCCCACAGCTGACCAGCTCCTACAGACTCCTCTCGATGCCCTCCCCAACACATACACACACACACACACACGCGCGCGCGCGTGCGCGCGTCCTGGCCTATCCCCAGCCTTGGCTCTAACAAAGGACATGGAAGGGGGCCCCCCTCGTTATCTCTCCCGACCCAGAATTTTGGCTTCCTCAGCCCCTTCTCCCCAAGAGCTGCCAGCTCTCTCGTTTCTTTCCCATGCCAGTTGTCCCGTGAGGACCTGACCTAAAAACAGCATGTCTCCAGTGCCCCCTGGCTGCCTCTGTACCAGTCTGGCATGGACTTGGAGATTGCCAACAGCAAGCTGAGCCAGAAACCACCTCAAAGGAAAGGCACATGGCCAGGAGTGGATCCCACCCTGGCTCTCAGAAGGTAATCCATCAGACTTGGGCCTTATACAGACAGGAAGCCCTACATCAGGGTCTGAGCCACAAAGCAGCAGGGCCTTCTGGGTCTGCAGTTGGATGCACACTTCTTGACACTCTGCAAAGCCACTGACAAGACCAAACAGAAAGGCTCGGCCCACAGACCTGGAGCATCCCCAGGTACGTCAAAACCCAAGTCCCCCGTGCCTGGCTAGCCTCCCTAGGTGGGGGGCTGTCTGCTTTCCTTCATCCCTCCCTCCTTCCTTCCCTCCCTGCCAACCACTCATTTCCTTCCTCCCTTTCCTTTCTCCCCTCCCTTCCCTCCTTCCCTCCCTCCTTCCCTTCCTTTCTCCCTACCATCCTCCCTTGCCTGAGCAGCCCAGCCAGGAGCAGCTGAAATCCAGGCTGGGGAACTGATGGTTCTTCAGACTTGGCTCTCTGATTCTTTCGCTCACCTGCTCTTAGCATGGGAGTTGGGAGGGGTGAGAGGAAAAGCGAGAAAGAAGATGTTCCCAGAGCCCTGTGACCTTTCTCTTCCCTCTCTCTGCATTTTCAAGAGGGCCTGATCTGAGCCTTGAATGCACCTCTAAGATGCTGCGGACAGCAGGCAGACCCGCATCGGGAGCCGTGGACTCCCACTCAAGAAACAGCAGCCCTGGCTCTGGCGTTCTCCCTGGGAGCCACGGAGGCCCTTTCTGCTCTGTATTCCAGTGGCCCACGGTGCTGTCTGCGCCTCATTATGTAAAGTCCTTGGTTTGTTAATAGCTTCAGCATCCTGTGCATTTAAAACTCAGCCACTGGAAGAAAGGTGAGTGAGGGAAGGCTCTGCACTAATAATGCAAATGGAAACTGAAAAAAAAAATGTCGGACTGCAAGAGTTGGGAAGAATCTAAGCAGAGGCTGCAGATGGTTGAGGTGGTGCTGCTTTTCACCCAAGTGGAACACACGAGGGGATGTTGGCCCCAAGGAGCCGTGATTCCCCAACAAGCCTCTCTTCTCCAGGGGATCAGAAGCCCAATCACAGCTGTTATCGCCAGACAGGAGCCACCGTGAGCTTTGAGAGCTCTGTTCCCGCAGCAGCCATATGCTGGAGGGGCTGTCAGCATGCCCATTTCCCAGACGAGACTGTTGAGGGAGCATGGTTGGGGATTTCTGAGCCTCCCGTGTGGATGCAGAGGCCCAAGACCTTGGGTTGTCCTCCATTGCTCCCCCAAGCACATTAGCAGGGAGCTAGATCAAAAGTGGAGTAGCCAGGACTGGAACCAGTGCCCAGGTGGGATGCCAGCACTACAGGTGGCAGCTTAATCCACTATGGCACAGTGCCAGCCAGCCCCACAGTGGAATGGTAAGTTAGAGTAACACGAAGGGAATTCAAAACCTTCGTGAAAAAAAATGTGTATGACTAGGAAAAAATATCCTACACATGAATTTACTTTCTTTTTATCAAAATAAACTTGCAAACTCCATGAACTTTTCTGGAATATCACCTGGAAAGTAAAGGCACTAAGGACACTAGATGAAAACTGCTAGCCAATCTAGTCCAACTTCCAAGAACAAGCTCCATGCCAGGTGTTTTGCTGCCGTACTCTGCCTTTTTCCTGCCTGGGTCAGAGAGCTGGTAGTGACAGGCCCTGGAAGACCAGAGCTAAGAATGTTAAGGGTGCTGGGACAGGAGGAGGAAGAGGATCGGTCCTCAACCACCTATCTGAGCAGCTGCCTCTGAGACTGCCTGCCTCCCAAGCTCGCACCAAAGGCCTTCTTAGCAAAGCCACTCTACAGCCAGGTTTTCTCCTGCTTGCACCTGAATGGAATCCTAAATGACAAGGACTTCAGCGCCAGATTTCAAAGGAGGGTAACCGACTTGGCGTCTACCTGTCATAAGAGGATTTGAGGTTTCATGCTGAATGGTCACTCAATCTCTCCATGCCTCTCTTGACAACCACAAAGCACACAGCCCAACAGCACACATCTGGTCTACGTTGCTGGTGCTGTACCTTCTGTATTCCACAGATCAGTGGCCATCCTGTCCCAGCAATCTAAGGAAAGACACACAAGTAAAGAATTCAAGTTCATGCATAAAGTTTTATTTTTACTAAAGAAACAGATACACAAACAGAATTTCAATACATTGGGGTCACTCTCCCAAATTCCCACAACAACCAATACTGGGCCAGGATGAAGCTGGGAGCCAGGAACTCCATCCCGTGTCTCCCGTGTGGGAGACAGGAAGCAGAGCTGGAAGTTCCTGTGATACAGGGGGCAGCAGTCTTAACTACTAAGCCAATGTACACCTTGTTCTTAGGATCCAAAGAAGGGCAAGGTTAGAGGGATGAAAAATATTCTTACAGGAGCTTTGTAAACTAAATTAGGAACATAAGCCAAGACAAGATTATTAGATGCTGGACCAAATACACTGGACCTTGCCACATGGTCACTAACATAATAAAATAATAGAAATGTATAAAAATAAAATCTTAAGTTGTAAAGCTCTCTTCATGTTTCAAAGTACCTTCTGTTGAAGGATACTCAGCCTTCACAACCTCTGAGACATGCGGCATTCTGGTTACTCTTGGTTTTTTTAGAAAAAGGAGCAAGGGAAGTTTATTGGGCAAGGAAAAATGAAAACTTGAATGTCAAACCAGGACATAGCTTCCTAATTCAGGAAGCTTCTAACCATGGCCATGGCCAACAAAGACTACCAGGTATAGATAGCACCTTGCGCTCCCACCCCATGCAACTCCTCTCCATGGTTCTGTTGGGGCTAGCCTGAGACAGAATAAGGGCTCACCCCAGACTCCTAGCCCACCAAATCACAACGTATATTAACACGGTTCTTGTCTTTATTTTAAGCCTCCAAACTCCGAGGCAGTTTGTCGCGTCATCAGAGGTAACTGGGACACTGTTGAAAAGACAAAAAGCCTTAACGACCCGCGCTTCTATCTGCAGGCTGCGCTGAGCGACAAAAGCAATCTGTGTGAAATGTAAGGACGGGTGACTGATGGGGTGCAGGTGTCTGGTGAGAGGGAAAAAAAGGCCGAATCGGCTGAGGCGTTCTGCACCAGAGACCGTGAGTACATGGACCTCAAATAAACTCGGGAGGCAGGCTTCATCTGGAGGAGGTGCAGGAGGAGAGGGAGCTGCAGATGAGCCTCCACAGCCCTGGACTCCATTCCCAGCAGTCCTTCACCACATCTCAGGGTCTTGACATCTGCACTTGCACGTGGCTGGGCTCCCACCCATACGTCTCCTCCCTTGAACCCAGGTAGCAGCTCTTCTTGTTTCCAGCCCTCCATCTCGGGCTATTGTGCTTTGTAACTTCCTTTTTTTCTTTCCATGCATTTCTTCCCAGCATAGCTGTAAATTCACAATAATCAGGATACACTCTTTCTTCTCAGTGTCTGCCATGGTCCTGTCAACACTGCTGGAAGCTGCCTGGACTGGTCCCCTTTCTGCCAGATGTAGATGGGAGGTGGGGGCCTTCTGGAGGCGGGAGTCCTGCCCAGTGTTTGCCTCTGTGAAGTCTCTGGAAAGGGTTGTTTAGGAGATTCCCCCATGCTCTTCTCAGCATGACACGTTCTGGGCGGTCAGTTGATCACAGCAGTCTTAGAAGAAGATGTGAATCTATACACATTCTCAAAGCCTTGCTTTGCCACCTGTTGGGCAATTCAGATTTTCCTTGCTTGGATTCTTGCAATCCGCACCCAGGTTCTAGCCACCACCCTGATGCTCTGGCCATTCCTAAGGTTCGCAAGAATCCTTCCACGCAACGAGTCAGTCCATCCATGGCTCTGATCTTCCTCTTCTGTCAAGCAGTGTCTTCCTGAGAAGAAACAGAAAGGGCCAGGGGCCCACCGTAAGAACATTCACACAACTGGGGTCTGAGCTGGGGTAGGCCTCCATGGAAGATGTGTGTGTGTGAAATCAACCCGTAAGTCAGCAAACTGTGGCAGACAGGAGTGGTGATGTCAGAGGTCCAAATATAAACCTGGGGCAACTGGGGCTGGCACTGTGGCGCAGTAGGTCAAGCCTCATCTGTGGTGTCAGCATCCCATATGGGAACCAGTTCTAGTCCCAGCTACTCTACTTCCATTCAGCTCCCTGCTAATGTGCCTGGGAAAGCAGTGAAGAATGGCCCAAGTGCTCGGGACCCTTCGTGTGGGAGGCCCAGAAGAAGCTCCAGGATCCTGGTTTTGGACCAGCCCAGCTCCAGCCATTGCAGCCCTTTGGGAAGTAAACCAGCAAATGAAAGATTGTCTCTCTCAGCCTTTCAAATGAGTAACAAATGCAAGCATTTAAAAGCCTGGCAAGAACCTGGGTAAGGGCTAAAAGGTTGGTGGAGAATGTCCATGTTAATTCGTGGCCACCAGCACTGCGTATTGGTCTGAGTTTAGTGAAACCATAAGAAGCTGTCCAGTTTGCCAGTCAGGAGATGAGAATCCATTCACATTGCTAATTTCCACGGTCTCCGGCAGTGTGCCTTCCACGTAGCAGGTGCCTATCAAGTGTTGGTAGATGGATTCATGACCCACCAAACATTTTGGGATGCGCTGCAGGTGTCTGAATCACTCGGAGAATGGATTCTTCACTCCTCTGCTGTGCAGGCCACGTTTATTCTAGGAAATGGCTGTGGCTTTCAAGATAAAGGAGAAAGAAAAGCCCCAGTAAAACAGAGATCTTCCAAGCAGAACTGTTTCTAAGTAGATGATCTCTTCTTACGCAAACTTTACCGCAAGGCCCCGTTACAGAGTCACAGAGCCCCAGCACGTAAGCGCCCTAAATTATGATTCTCCAGACATCAGGGACAGAGGCTTGGCTGTGCCTTTCTCCTGGCAAAGGCCCCAAACCAACTGAAATGCTGGCTGAGACATTTACGGGATGAGAGCACTGAGGCAAAGGGTAAAGGCATTAAATAGTATGTAGATTTTTCCCCCAAAGACCATTCTGCTTAAACAACTGGGGAGGCTAGCACAGTGAGCCATGGGCATAGGGATCATATGTACCATCAAGAGCGGTACCATCACCATATTTAAGGGTTCTCACATGCCCCTAAATTGGGGAGCTGGGGAGAGAGGGAAGCCAAGTTTCTAGAAGGCATAGGTGAGGATAATTTATGCATGGTTTGCTACTCACTTGCTGTTTCAGCCAGTGGCCTATGCAAGAATTCTGGACTCCATCCTCCCACTTGGCCACCACTGAGATATTAGAAACCAGCTCTTCCATGACAGTTGCTGCCACGGAGGGCTGCTTCTGCCAGCCCCTTTTAAGAATACAAGCCTCACTGATTTTCTGCAGCTTCTGCTCCTGCTGTTGCATTTTCCCTCACGGGAGCCCTGGATGGTTTCAGGGATCATGGAGCGCCCAGCAGCACCCACAGCCAGCTGCATGATTTGATTCAGCCTTGCAAATAACTACCTGCCCGCTCACCCAAGGCAAATGTTGATTTATGCTGAATGCTAAGTGAGTGGAAAAGAATGATGACTCACTTCCAGCCGATGACCTTTCTACTTGCACAAGGAGAAATCAGGCGGTTTAAAGGGAAAAGTGATTTGTCTTCTGCTCATTTTTTTCTTCTTCTATGGAGTTTGAGTTCCTCTACTCAACAATACCCAAGGACCTGCCTTGCACTGCGTGCAAGCAGGTGCCAGCAGCTGAGTGGGCCCCTGGTCCCTCTGTTTCTTTACTAAAAATCTTTTTAATTTTTTTGTAAGATTTTTTTTCACTTGACAGAGTTACAGAGAGATGGAGAAACAAAAAGATTTTCCATCCACTGGTTCACTTCCCAAATGGCCACAACAGCCAGAACTGAGCAGGCCAGAAACCAAGAGCCTTGAGCCTCTTCAAGCTCTCCCACACTAGTGGCATGACACAACTTCCTTAAAGGGAAAAAAGCCTGTGTTGCTACCCAGGCCTTACAGTCCATGTCATGGCCTGAAAAAGAGCAGAGAACTCCATGGACCCTTGGAACATGGAAAAGCCAGTCCGTGTGTG
Organism: Ochotona curzoniae; assembly: GCF_017591425.1. Classification (NCBI taxonomy): domain Eukaryota; kingdom Metazoa; phylum Chordata; class Mammalia; order Lagomorpha; family Ochotonidae; genus Ochotona; species Ochotona curzoniae. Next base: position 6,418,763 of record NW_024465322.1, read on the forward strand.
TGTCACCTTCCTCACATACGGAGGCCAATGGGCAGTCCACTGGAAGAGCTGAGAGCATTTGAGCCAGCCCCATACTGAACATCTCTGCCACCCCATCTTTGCTTCTTCACTTGGCTGTTGTCCGTTTCATTTAGCGATGATGATAATGTTGGCGGTGGACAGCAGACAGACACAGGAGCTGATGAAATAGCACACATTATTTTCAGTCCTTTCCCCATGTTTTCCCACTCAATCCTCCCCTCACCTGTACAGGAGAAAGGAACCCCACTTAACATGAGGCAAAAGAGGCACCAAACACCAGAAGCCTGCCCCTAAGAACACACCACCATGAAGGGACAGGTTTTGGGTTTTGCATCATAGTGGTCAGACTGAAGAGCTGAGCTCCATGTGGCTTGGGAAGGACTCAGGCTGGTAGGGGCTGCATCCCTCACTCCCCAAGGGCATCAGAAATTACTTAATGTGTTATTTTTCCAAGCTATGTTTCAGTCAACTGATTTGATTCAACAAGAGAGACTTCTGGGGACTGAAGGGCAACATTTTCTATACTTGAGAAGAGGTGAGGAATGGTTGACTTTCCTTGCAGTAACCAAGGTGGACCACATGGCCAGAGACACAGACTCATGGAATGCCAGAGCAGAGGGGTGGTCTCAAGTCATAACAAGCCAACCACTCATGGCATGGCAAAGCAACCCAGGCACCAAGATGGGACCCTGCCTCAGGATCACACAGCAAGTTAGAGACTCACATTGTCACAGGGCAGAAGAGGCCATGTGGTGTGATGCTGGCATCCCATGTCGGAGCACCGGATGTAGTCCTGGCTGCTCCACTTCCCATACAACTCCCCGCTAACAAACCTCAAAAGGAAGCAGGTGATAAGCACCTGCCAGCCACATGGGGGACCTTAATGGAGTCCTAGGCTCCCAACTTCAATTCAATCCAACTCAGCCATTTCAGCCGTTTGATAGTGAGCCAGTGTCTAGAAGATGTGTGTGTGTGTTTATCCCCCTTCTTTCTGTTGTCCTGCCCTTCAAATAAAATAAATAATCTTTTAAAAAGAGAGAGATTGGCACAGTAGCTTAGTGGTTAAAGTCTTTACCTAGCACATGCCAGGATCTCATATGGGCACCGATTCTAATCCTAGCAGCCCTGCTTTCTATACAGCTCCTGCCTGTGGCCCAGGAAAGTAGTAGAGGATGGTCCCAAGCCTTGGGACCCTACACCCATGTGGGAGACACAGAAGAAGCTCCAGGTTCCTGGCTTCGGATTGGCTCAGCTCTAGCCATTTCGACCACTTGGGGAGTGAACCAATGGATGAAAGATCTTGCTCTGTCTCTCCTCCTCTCTGTATATCTGACTTCCCAATTTAAAAAAATAAATGAATCTTAAAAAAAACTGACCTAGAACTGGATTTTTTTTACTTTCAATCCATAGTCTTTGCTGCAGTCCTGCTGTCCTGAGTGCAATTCCCCAAAGGCATGGGTAAAAAACAAGGATAAATATGGGACCAGGGGAAGGGGATTTTCTGCTGCAAGCCATGACTGCCTCCTGGACGGTCACGACACCGAGGCTGCAGGCAATCTGCAAAACCGTTCATAAATTCAGTTGACCAACAGATGCTTTTTAATATCTCCCATGCCTATCCTTGCAGCAGAACTCATAGTCCGTGGAAGTCGATTTGGGAAGCAATGCATAACGGATATATCGGGATACACCACGCAAGTCAATAATTATGATTCTTCTTCAGCTCTTGAATCCAGATGCAAAACAAAAAGTGTTTTTTCTTCTCCCTTCCTTCTCACTTCCTAAACATCCCCTCTTACCACCACCACAATAAACACAACTCCTCTAAACTGCATTGAAACGCAGACAGGGACCGTTTCCAAACCACTTAGGTGTAACAAAATGGACCATTAGCACTATCCAGAGAACAGGGCACTTGTCCTCTTGCCTACACACACACACACGATTTGAATCTTTGTTTATTTCCTGGGAATGGGACGGCCCTGCTAGGACTGTCACAGGCTTCAACCGCATATGTTTTACTGAGTTCTGGGACCTGGGAAGTTCAAGGACAAGGTGAGCCTCTTCTCTTGACTCACTGTGTTCACACAAGCTCCTCTTCAAGGACTTGCCGATCATGTCCCCACTTGGTGACCACATGGAACCTGAATCACTTGCCTCTGGGTCCTACCTCAGAGTGCATTTACTCTGGGGATTGGCACATCAATGCAACTTTTTTTCTGGGGGTGGGGGGGTGCGGCAGAAGACAGGCATGGATGGGGCCTCCTAACATCAGCACCATGACATCAAGGAAGGTGATATTGGGGACTAAGATATGGCTTGGGACTCGCATGCAACATGCCTGGGTTTAAGTCCTGGTGCTGCTCCTGACTTTTCCTCCCCCTCACGAGGCAGCAGTGATGGCTCAAGTAGCTGAATTCCTCCCACTCACGTGGGAGGCCTGGATGGAGTTTCCCACTCCATCAGCCCCAAACAGCAGCTGTTGCAGGTGCTCACAGCATCAACCGGCAGCTGAGAGTTCACGCTCATTCTCTCTTCCTTCCATATCTCTCCACCTCTCAAGTGGATAAAAATAAACGAGTATTTTTTTTTCAAAAGTGAATTGTCCTAATGGTGGCCAAAGATGATCTTCTTAACAGGAGACTGAACTAGATCTTAAACACTGAAGAAAAAAAAGCTGAGCAAATGATCTACACAAGCGAGCAGACAAGCAAAGAATGTCCAGGAACCCTAACAGCTAAGAATGCTCACTTGTCATGAGCAGGGATGAGGTGCCAACTTCATGCTAAGATACGAATAACTGGGGTTGATACAATGACTCAATTGGCTCATCCTCCCCTTTCTGGGGCCAGAATCCCATACAGGCACTGGTTCATGTCCCAGCTGCTCTAGTTCCCCTCCAGCTCTATTGATGGTATGGAAAAGCAGTGGAAGGTGACCCAAGTCTTTGGGATCTTGCACCTGCATGAGAGACCTAGAAAAAACTCTTAGCTCTGCCTTTCCGATAAAACTAAATAAATCTTAATAATAGTAACTGACACTCTTGACACTCCTTCCTCCTCACACCAATCTGAGGCCAAAGGGAGACCAAGAACTTACAGTGAAGCGGGGAAGTGTAGCGACTTCCCAAGGGTAAACCCAGCTGCATTGCTCCCCAGCCAGAGAGCACCGCCGTACTCCTGGAACTAAGCAGCAGGGGCCATTCCTTTAACCGTCCCTCCATCTCCACCCTGAGGCAGCAGCCAGCGCTGTGGGCATGTGCGCATGTGCGCACACACACACACACACACACACACACACACACCCTTCTCCCAGCCTCTCGACAGGTGCAACCAAGGCAAAACAGGAGCCCAGCAAGAAGGAAAGGGCATGTAGGCTGCAAAAGGGCACAGCTCTCCCTCTCTCCTGGAGACAGAGGGTGTACCGGTGCCGCGATAAGAGGGACCCCCTCATTGCTTGTTTGCTTGCTCATTATTCCAGGATGATTGTAATTTCACGCAAACACGCCTTCCTCCCGGCGCAGCTCGTGACGCCTGCCGCTCTTGTTTGGGGCTGGCCCCCAGCGATGCTAATAACGGCTTCCGGATAATTTTTTTTATTCATTTTGCGCATTTCACTCACAGTATTCCGTGTGACTTATGTAGCCCCTGCAGCTCATATTTCTATTTGAATTGCAGGGCAAGTAGTGAGTTTTAACATTCCAACTGCACACGCATTCTTCTTTCCCTTGAAATGAAAGATCATTTGAACTTTGAATTGCATTAGCATGACATTTTTCTACTAAATTACCCTGGCTGCACTCAACAGCCTGAAAAGAAACAAACCTCTTTTAACTCTATAGGCTATGTGAGTGAATAAATACCCAAGGAAACGCCAGCCGAGCCCTGGCAAGGCGGGCATGCTCCCCTGCAGCGGTGGTGCCCATCTGTGCTGCTGGCCCTGCAGGTGGGGGCGCCCGCTGCCCCCTCCTCTCCAGGCTGTGGCTCCAGCATTTGGAAGGATGGAGCTGAAAGCTAATGGCTCTTAGCAGCTGTTGCTTTACAAAAAATAAAAATAAAAAATACAAATTTACAACGAGGTGCGGCTCCTCACATCATTTTTTAAAATGTAATAATGTTTGCTTTTCCTTATGTTATAATTGTGGCAAACATTCATTGTGGAAAAGCTGGAAATAGGAAAGAATTAAGAAAACAAAAACCTCCAACACGTTCACCACTTAGATAAGCCATGACTTTTAGGGAAACATTTTGTTTTTAAGATTTATTTCTTATTTGAAAGAGGGGATTTACAGAGAGAATGAGAGACACAGAGAAAAAGATCTTGTGCTAGTTCACTCCCCAAATGGTTTCAATAGCCAGAGCTGCACTGAGCTGAAACCAGGAGCCTCCTCCAGGTTGTCCTCACGGTTACAGGGGCCCGAGGACCCAAGCCATTCTTTGCGGCTTTCCCAGGGTATAAGCAGGAAGTTGGATCAGAACTGGGACAACCAGGAGTTAAACCCAGTGTTCAAACGGGATGCCAGCACTTGTAGGTGGAAGGAAAGCCTGTGCCAGCACCCACCAGCCCCAAGAAAAGATCTGTTTTTTCCCCAAGTCCCTACAGTAATGGATGATCACTTTCATTTACAATTGTGCATTGCCTTATTATGTTTATTTTGTATGAATGGTATGATTCTTGTTTTACTTGGCATTTCTTTTGTGTTTTCCCATCTCTTTGCCCATCAAGATCTGCCACTGCTGCATAATATTTCATCATTGAAATACATTATATTGATTTAACCATGTATTTGGCATTGATGCTCCTTCTAAAGCCTGATTATAATAAATGCTTGAGACCCTGCATCCGTGTGGGAGACCCTGAGGAAGCTCCTGACTCCTGGCTTTAAATTGGCTCAGCTCCAGCCATTGTGGCCACTTGAGGAGAGAATCAGCAGACTAAAGATCTTTCTCTGTGTCTCTCCTTCTCTATACATATACCTTTCCAATAAATATATATATATATATTTTTTTTTTTAAGGAAGGAATAAAGGAAAGAAGGAAGGAAGGTTGCACTTTATAAGACACACATACTCTTTCATGATCTGGATGCGACTCAGTTCTCTCTGTCGCCTCATTGGCCTCGGCCAATTCTCTCCATCACTGTCGCATGAAGGTGTAAGCGTGGCTGACCTCTGCTTTCACTCATCACCTGAGGAGGAAGACTCCCAATCTGGCCATGGGAGGTTCTTCACTGATGCCCCTCAGATGGGCGGGGGGCAATTCCTGCTGCTCCCACGAGGGACAGATGCTGGATTTTGCCCATGCTTGTCTTGGGTGCATCCACCACACAGATGTCAATCAACACGGGGAATCCCATCAGTTGGTTTTCAAATGTTAAACCACACTTCTCCTCTCATTAGCAGTTGCATTTTGCTATTTCCTCACACGTCTTTTAGACTTTTTTTTTTTCTTTAATTGGATGAAGACATTGCAGTATTTACCGTGCTGTTGCTGGATATCTCTCTATTCCCATGAATATTCTCGAGCTTTGTTCTGAGAGGCAGTTAATTGGAAACAGCTTGATCTTTTTATCTCCCGCTTTTAAGCCTTGCTGGATGAGCCGGGAGCAGCATCAAGTCTCAACTCAGTTTTGCTCCTATTCCTAAATCGAATCTTTGTTGAGAACCCTTCCCAGGGCTGAGTGTATACTGAGCTACTCACTCAGACCACTGGGACAAAGATGCCAGCCTTCTCCACCTCTCAGAGCATCTACTGAGCCTTGCAGGTGGAGCTACAGAAGCCTCCCTGTGCCTCTGCACCCATCGGTGCACCGGGCTCCACAGCTCTGCAGAGTCCCCGCTCTCTGCTCTCCGGCTCTCTGCCTGACCCATTCTAGCCCCAAGGCTGCACCCCCTGTCAGGAACATCCCTGGAAAGCACTTTGATGTGAGCACTTACTTCTGAGTCCACCCAGCTTCGTAGCCTGCTGTCTAACGTACTGAAAAAACCACTGCAGACGTCCTGGCTCATTCTTCAGTTGTTTCAGGAGGAAAAACAATTGGCAATGGAGCACCAATCCAACTGGAGACTGCGATAGGTTGAGCATTCCCTCTCCAAAATACCTGGGATCAAAGGTGTTTCTGATATCAGATGTTTCTGGATTTTAAAATATTTGCATATGCCTAGTGAGATAGCATGCAGACAGGACCCAAGCCTAAACATGAAATTCATTTACATCTCCGGTACACCTTACACACGCAGCGTGAAAGGACTTTTCTGCACTGTTTCCATGCAGCTATGTTTTGACTACAACCCAACACAGGAATTCAAGGTCGCAACTGTCCAACTGTGGCACCGTGTCAGCATCTGTTGCTAGGAGAATGAGTACACGCTCTGACTCAAAACTCGGTGGGGGAGGGCAAGGTGGTGTTTGGCTCAGCAATTAAGATGTATTCCAGGACCTGATGAGGTAGCCTAGAAGCTGAAGTCCTCACCTTGCATGTGGCAGCGCTCCATATGGGCACCAGTTATAATCCTGGCTGCCCCACTCCCCATCCAGCTCCCTGGCCTGGGAAGGCAGTTGAGGATGGCCCAAAGCCTTGGGACCCTGCACCTGCATGGAAGACCCAGAAGAAGACCCTGGCTCCTGGTTCCTGACTTTAGATTGGCTCAGTCATTGCAGCCACTTGGGGAATGATTCAATGGATGGAAGATCTTACTCTTTATCTCGCCTCCTCTTTGACTTTCCAATAAAAATTTTTGAAAATATATGCACTTCACTGGGGCCAACACTTTGGACTAACTGGTAAAGACTTCAGCTGTGACATCACCATCCAATAGGGGCATCTCCAGAACTGGGCGAATGCCCTTGAATGTCCATCACACTCTGGTCTTGGTAAAGCACCTACCTTGTGGATGTTGTTCCAGAGGTGGGAAATGGGCCAAGACTCCACCACTTCTCCAAAAGATGATTGGCAGAACATTGCAGAGGGCACTGTATGGAAGCGGATCCTCTGTGGTCTGAACCAAGTACAAGGCCCGGTAAACTAGAGTGCATTGGGCCTCTTAACACAAGTGGGCTGATGATGCCTACGCTGAGTCCTCTGTACTTGGTAACCCAGATCAAGTACGCTATGGAGGGTACTTACTGAACAGTTCTGGCTGGGTAAAGAGAGTTTTTTTTTTTTTAATTAAATGGAACAGGAAGCCAGACTTGTTCCCATAGGAACTGGCTTTTCTTGGAGGAAGTGAGATGAAGTCAGGGACATGGATCCTGACGGTTTTTGAATGGTCTTCCAACGGTCCTGAAAATAAGCATGTGATGGGTCTCTCATGTCTAAGCAGACTTCCAGCCACATTCGGACTGTTGAGTGTCTTCTGCAGCTGCTGTTGAACAGCATGCAAGACATCAGCCAGAGAGATTGTAGATGAATCAGAAGCAGGCGGCTCCTGCTTCTCCAGGCTGCTTACTGACACACATGCAAGTCACACTCTCTCATCGAGTGATGGCTTGTGTTGTTCGTGCAACTTTCAAGCCTTGAAGAACACGTACCTGCCAAGCCCAAGATGAAACCATACAGTCCTTGGCCTGCTCTGCCTCTGAATGTTCCTATAAGAGTTCTTTCCAGAGTTCATGGAAGGCTGAAATGAAAACATGAGTTAATCTGGGTGTCCAGCCTGCCAAAAGCAAGGCTGATTTTTTTTATAGCACACATTCTCCATGAATTTGATGACTACCTCTGTAGGCACTGATCTCAAACATTTTTTTTTTTGCACCAAAATGTACCTATTATTTCATTTCTGTGTCCACAAACTTGGAAAGCACCCTCGGGCGTGACCTATACTTCACCCAACCTCCTGATCACCTTTCTGAATGCCCTCTGAGCCCCACATTGTGCAAATGGAGACATTTCCACACACTGGAAAGGTTGGATCGGGGTGAGAGACAGGTTGCTGCCTTCCCAGACAGTAAGCAGAGAGCTGGTTGGGAGATGGAACAGCCAGGACACAAACTGGCACCCATACAGGATCCTGGCACTTACTGGGGGAGGATCAGCCAATCAAGCCATCACAGGGGGGCCTAGGCCAGTCTCTCTTGCTGTGACTCCAGCCGGTCTGCTGTAGCTGTTTTCATGGCTCTGTTTTCATGGCTATTGTTCCCATCAGACTCCACTGTACCTAGTTCGGATCACATGTAACTTTTTCGCATTTTTTATTATCAATACATCTATTTGAAAGGCAAAATTACAAAAATAAGAGCGAGAGAATGTGCCATCTGCTGATTCACTCACCAAATGGCCACAGTGGCCACAGCTGGGCCAATCCAAAGCCAAGAGCCTGAAGCTTCTTCCAGGCTGCGCACATGGATGCAAGGACCCAAGCACTTGGACCATCCTTGGCTGCTTTCCCAGGCACAGTATTAGCAACTGGAACTCGAACCAGCACCCATACGGGATGCTACCATGGCAGATAGTCACTTTACAAGCTACACAACAATGCCAGCCCCGCCCACCTCTGGCATTCATGGCTGCCCTGCCATTGTGTCCATCCTGGCATCCATGCATTCATGTGACAATCACTTACCATGGTTTCTTTACGTTTGCATAGAATCAATGACCCCATCCCCACTCTCAAAGCTAAAAACACCTACTTAGGTAAGCAGGTAAAATACTGTTGAGTCTATTACGATAGAAGGGGTTCTATTGAAGGTGTGTACAAGAGTACGCCCACTTTAGGTTTCTGTGAGCAAACTGTCCCTCCATCCAGACGTGTCCACTTTGGATGAGAAGCCTGCCAGAAGGAAGCTGTCTCACAGTGCGGGGGAAGAATCCTTCAAGGCACAGCACCTGCAGGTACCACTGGGCAGCACACAGGATGCAGAGACGACCGCTTGCTCCGGGAGAGCCAGCTCCAAGGTTAACCATCGTCTTCTGTCACAGTTAGTCCAGCCCTAAGCAGCACAAATTCTATCCTTTCTCTCCCACCTTCATGACGAGCCTGAGAAATGTTCACTAACCAATGGATGAAGAAGATGGTCACTTTGTCACTGAGTCAACAGCCAGGTTCTCTTTGGAAAGCTCTTCACCTTCCCCCACACACTGGCCACCCTTGAAACCCCTCCTGGCTGATGTCACAGCCTCTCCCTGCCGTAGGACGCTTCCTGCAGGCCCAGGTGCTTGCTGTTCGGGTCATCACCAGGGACCCAGAGCCTGAGGCTGGAGGTGGCTACCGCAGCCACCACGTGTGACACATGCATTTATCAGTATTTACTATTTATTGTTCTCCGTCTGCATCCTTCACCTCACTGCTCATGTCTCCCATTCAGAAGCGTTGACTAAACCTCTCCCCCGCTTAAAAAGTGTGTTGTGAGGCTCAGGAGTTGATGGTAGGAAACAGACAGTGAGTCTGTCTTCCCTGGTCTCCATCCCCAGCCATGCACCACCCGACCCCTGCCCCTGCCTTCAGTGCCTCTGAAACTCTCAACTGGGCTGGCACTGGCCATCACATCCAACCTCTCTTGCCAGCCCTCCCCCGTCCCCAACTTCACAAACACTTCCATCTGAAAGGAGGAGTTTTCCCTTTAAAAAAAGGAAAAAAATAATAATAATAATCCCCCACCGACTGTAACTACAGTGCTGCATCAATCACGCAGCCGTAATTGCGCGGCCCCAGGTCTTCTGTTAGGGCCGAGCTACCTGCCAGAAAAAACGGCTGCAATCAGGCTATTGGCAGCAGACAATCAGCCGTCATTTGTAATTCTTTATGGCTGCATGTTGCCGGGGCCGGAAATTGGCTGCTAATCAATCGGTTGCCATGGCAACCCAGCATCATGCAGCCATCAATACAGGGAAAAGAGAGGGAGAAATGATGAGGGTAGTGGGTGCCACGAGCCCTGCCAGGCACTGCCAGGTGACCTCACCAAGTGCCAATCCAGCAGAAGCCAGACCAGGAAAGACCCAGAGAGAGCCCCCTCCTCAGCCCCTATAGTGGGCAGGCTTCACAGCCAGGTGCAAGCAAGGAGTGTTGTCATGACCACAAGGATAGTAGCAGGTGAGTGAGTGCTGGACCACCTCCCTGTCCTTGGACACTGGCTGAGCTTCTGGGGCCAGGCCACATGCAGACAACTCTGGGGGGTGGGGGAGAATGCAAGCATGAGTGATGGAGGAGACAGGGAGAATAATTGTCAAATGGCCTACACGGGCTTACAGAGCATCTGCTGTGCATGTGGTCCACCACATGGCAAACTGACCATCCAGCATCCAACCAAAGCGAGCCAAAGGGGCTGGTGCAATACGTGAGACACTGCCTGGGACCCCCATCTCCTGTCTGATGGCAGCTGCACAGCTTCTTGCTCACACGTACCCTGAGAGGTGACAGGGACAGTTCGAGTTGCCGTGTCCCCTACCACCCATCTGTGCAATGCCCAGACCCCAGTCCTGGCTACAGCCTTGACCCAGCCCTGGCTGCCTCAGGCATTTGGAGCGTGAACCAAAGGTGAAAGGATGGAAAATACTATTTATTTTTATTTGAAACACAGAAGCCAGGAGCCAAGAACTCCATCCGGGTCTCACACATGGGTTACAGGGACTCCCCCTGTACAGGCTCACTATGAGCAGGAGGTTGGAGTGAGAAGCTGCACTGAGTCATCAAAGCCCAGGATCTCTGAAACAAGATGAAAATATTTTAACCAGCATCTCCTGCTGAGCCAAACACCTCCCAGCTCAACTCCAGCCTGCAGATTGGTGGAGACACTCAATTACAGCACAGAGGACTCCACACAAAGAAGTGCTAGCAATTCTACCATTCAACAGATTTTTACCTGGGACCAGCCCAGTTCATAGCAAGCCAGGCCTTCACCTGCTATGGGCACTGGTTCAAGTCCCAGCTGCTCCACTTCCAGTCAACTCCCTGCTTACGGCCTGGGAAAGCAGCAGAGGATGGCCCAAGTCCTCAGGACCCTGCACCCATGTGGGAGACCTGGAAGAAGATCCTGGATGCTGGCTTCAGATTAGATCAGCTCCAGCTACTGGCAGCTGTTTGGGGAATGAACAAGCAGATGGAAGATCTCTCTCTCTCTCTCTCCCTATTTCCCTCTCTCAATCTCTCTCTGTGTAAAATCTGCCTTTCAGATAAGAATAAACAAATAAATCTTTTTAAAAACAAATTATTTTAACCAGGATAGATATTGTTTTTATAATAATAATAAAAATAAAAGGTCAGGGCCCAGCTCGGTAGCCTAACAGCTCAAGTCCTTGCTTTGCAAGCGCTAGGATCTCATATGGTTGCCGGAGGGAGGAAGAGGAAGGAGAGGAAGGGAAGAGGAGAAAGAAAAAAAGGAAGAGAAAGAGGAGGTGAGGGGAGAGAAGGGGAATAAAAGGAGGAGGGGAGAAAGAGGTGGAGGACAGGACGGAGGGAGGAATGGGGGAGGAAAGTGAGGGTTAGGGGGAGAAAGGAAGAGGCAGGGTCTCTTTTCCTTCCAAGACACTGTTGGAGGTTGGCTTCTCTTTTATCAATAACTAATGCGTGCACATGTGTGAGGACCCGCGCCCCCAGCAGGTCAGTGCAGACCAGCCTGTCCGCCCTCACGCCGCAGCGAAACGGACTGCAGGGACAAGCTGCAGGGACGCCCCGGCGAGAGGGGCGACGCCGACCTCTCGTGGGCACTCGCTGTCTTGCAGGCGCAGGGAGCCCACACTGGTTTGGGGGACCCCTCTCTGCCGCCAGACCCACGGTGCAGCGGTGACCCCTGGCTGGGATGAGTGAGTAGGAGTGCACCCAGAAAACAGCGTCTGCTCCCCTCATTTTGTATTTTACTTTAGAGTTTCCAGCTGCTGGTTCAGTGCCCCCCGCCCCACACACACACAGCTCGCCCACCAAACACCGGTATGGCCAGGGCTGGACGAGATCTATGCAGAGTTAGGGGAAGCGGATTGGGTACCAAGCTGTGCTGCCAAGCTCTGCACCCTCAGCTCACTGTGGGACTCCTGAGATGCCAGCGTTGCTAATACACTCCGTAACGGCGTTTCAAATCCCTCTTATTTGCAGTTCCCACAGGAGGGCGCCTTCAGGTGTCACGAGCCAGGTCCATCGGCTGGAGGGACAGGAGGACTTCAGAATGCCTGCTGTGGGTCCGGGAGGGGGGGTGGACTTCAGCGAATTCAACTCTGGATCAGCAAAGCCACCAAATACATGAAAACAGAACAAAGGAATAAACCAACACACAAGACCCAGGACACAGAGCTATGCTCCTGAGGAAGCCCCCCAAGGCCACACAACGAATCCCCGGGCATGCGGGACTGCTGCTGACCGCCCTGGCCCCAACTCCACGGTTTCCTGGGACACAGGTGACCCACCACCAGGCTCCTCATCCCTGCTCCTTGCAGGATCCACCAGCCCTGGTGGTAACAAGTCTCGCCACCAGGGGGTGATGCAAAACCAAATACCAAAATTTTCTCCTGCAAACCCCGGGCGGTTGGCCAAGGGCAGGGGCCTTCTCCCCCCGACCCCCACCCCTGCAAGGCATCCTGTCCTCCTGTTTACTCCCTGATCACATTTTAGCTAAGCACCGCTGGTCCTGCCACTGTTGGATCTGTCACGAGGATTGTCATTCAACAGTTCGTGCCAGAGTCGATTGTGGTATGTATTTGGGGAAAAAGAAGAAAAATCAAACCGTGGCACTATTAGGAAAATGCCTGACCATGTTTCTCAGGGGAGCCTAAAGTGGCCCATATACAACTCCTATCTCAATGATAATTATTAATCAGTGAATGAACACCGGATTCCTAGGATTCCAATAGAGGTGTGTAGAGGGGCCATGCCAGGTAATAACCGTTCACCAAGTCCGTATTGAGTGGGTGCTGCATCCCAGCAGGTGCGTGGACTGCCGAGGTTATCGCACCTCCACCAGGTGACGGCCAACACCCCTGGTCTCACCTGAAGGAAGAGACCCTGAGACTGCCTGCTGCCTGATTTCATTCATTCTTCTCTCAGCATTTATGGAGCTGCTGGTTGTGGCCAGGCTCTGCACTAAGCCTCAGTGTAACAGGTGAGTAAGGCTGACGGGCACACGGCTGCAATAGAATCAAGGAAGACCCTTTCTCTCTCCTTTAATCCAAGATGCTTCGCTGCCCTGGATACAAAAGACAATCCTCTTTGGGTCTCCGGTCTCCCAGCCCTACTTTGTGCACCTCCGATGACTGAATGACGGGGTAGATCCGTGGATGCACGGATGGGTGAACCTGCCGGCTGGATCCGGAGGAAAGCCCCAGCGGCTGCTGTAATTAGGGAGCCAAGAGGGGGACATGAGAGGGACCAGGGAATGCCGGGCACGGTGTGGGCTGCATGGGGAGCGAGCAAATGCCCCATACACACACATACACAGACATACACACAGAGAGACATATACTCACACATACACAAATGACAGACACACACACGTGCACGCGCGCAGATCTAATAAGATTGTCTATTTTGTACCCAACCCAGTTCATCAAGTCTGTGGGCTGGGCTCGGCTCTGAGCGGGATGACCGCTAGATGGCGATGCCGTCATCCTTGTTGTGAGGTCCACGTGCCGGCGCGTCCATGTGCAGGTGCAATCAGTGGCAGTGGTCTCCGATGGCCTCCTGCGTGCTTCCAGCAGCTGTCTGTATGGCCTCTCAGGTTGGAGAAGGCCGACCCAGCGTTTGTCACATGATTAGCGACTTGCACTGGCAGCCAGCCCTGACCACAGGAGCCTTGACCAAATCCCTCATGGCCTGAGCCATGGAGTCGGATCCCCTCCGGGGGGACCCAGTTCCCTAGCTGTAACTGCAAGCTGCCTTCAGCCGCCCGTGCCCCTCCCCTGCGTCACAGTGCCCCTGGATCCTCGGGGGTCCTGGAGGTGTGGGGGGACCAGAAGCCTTCTTAGGGCATGTGACCAGCCTGAGACAGAGCGCACGTCTGGGTAACCTGGCCAGCAGGCTTGGGATACAGCTGCCAGGAGACGGTGTCTCATAAGATGGTCCTGAGTAAGCTTCAGAAAGAGCTGACTTCTCACCCCACTGTGAGTCTCACTGGAAAAAGAAAGGAAGAAAAAAAGATAAATGGGGTCCAAGCTCTGCCTCCAGTGGCTACCACAATTTTCTAATGATGGTGATGGTCACTTTATCATCCCAGCTGCATTGTCACAGGCCACTGTCCAGCTGCATTGTCGTAGGCCACTGTGGAGCTCATTTTAAATTCAAGGAAATAAAGACTAAAGGAGAGCAATGAATCTCAACTGAACTTGATCTATGGTTATGCAACAAGGTGGAGGAATCCACCATGGGGGGAGGGGTGTGGGAGGGGTGGGGGGAATCCCCAGCGCCTATGGAGCTGTACTACATAATACAATGTAAGCAACAATAATAATAAAAAAAAAAAAAGACTAAAGGAGTGAGATAAAATTGCCAACATCGGGCCCGGCACTTAGGGTCAAGGTCTAAATCCTTGCCTTGTGTGCACCGTAATCCCCCTACGGGTGTGGAGTCATATGTACTGGCTGCTCCAGCTCCCTGCTTGACTGGGAAAGCAGTCGAGGATGGCGCAAAGCCTTGGGACCTTGTACCTGTGTGAGAGACCCGGAAGAAGCTCCTGGCTCTTAGCTTCGGATTGGCTCAGCTCCAGCCGTGTGGCCACTTGGGGAGTGAACCAGTAGATGGAAAATCTCTCCCTTTCTCGCCTTCCCTCTGTAAATCTGATCTACCTTTCCAATAAATGTATCTTTTTTTTTTTTTAATGCCAACATCACAGAATTGGGAAGTTCTGAGGCAAGAATGAAGTCTGTTTTACCTGATTTCCCAATCCGGAACTTTCTCACCCTGCCACGCCATCCTGGAAGCACCCTCTCTTTCCTGCCAGGACCTCCTTCCAGACCTAAGACTAAGGGAAGGAGAAGTTTGCAAGGAAACACGCGTTTCACACCAAAAAGGAAAACTCTGTGCCAGCTGGCACGTCTAACAGGTGGCTGTCTCACATTCACGTTGGATAGTATTTGGGTTGGCTCTTCTTCGTACCAAGCTGCTTTCCTTTGGAAACTAGAGGTCCTCTATGACACACGTGAATCAAGACGGATAACCGGCTACAGGCACTGGAGTCTCATACAATGTTCCCCAATTGTAGAGGCTGTTATTATGGCATAGCAGGATAAGCCATCACCTGTGTCACCAGCATCCCCTGTGGACACCAGCGGGTGTGCCGGCTGCTCCCTTTCGGATCCAGCTCACTGCTAATGTGCCTGAGAAGGCAGAGGAAGATGGCCAATGTGCCTGTGTGAGAGAGCCAGAAGAATCTCCTGGCTTTGGGTCTACACAGCTCCAGCCTCGCCAGCCGTTTGGGGAGTGAAACCAGGGCGGGAAGGGCCAGGGTAGCAGGCAGTTGAGGCTCTAATTACATATCTTCAAGGTGAAAATTAGACAAAACCACAGACTTGGACTCACATAAAAGTGCCTAAGTCAGCCCAGTCCGTTGATCATGCAAGGGAATAGTTCCTCCGTGGCACTTGCACTCCAGGAGAGGGCTCAGGAAACGGGAAAATGCTGCTGCGTGGAATCCCTTTGTCCACACTGGGAGTGCACCTGTTGGCTGAAGACTGTCTGGTATACCCAGAGGCCCCGCCTCCTTCCCAGGAGGCCCCGCCTCCCCCCTGCCTTCCTCCAGGGAGCCCCGGCCTCCAAGCACCAGGAGAAAGCTGTGGCTGGGGTAACCAATTCCTGTATCGATCCTGAGATCCTAGGGATCCATAGAAGACCCATTCACTAGGAGGAAGACGCATGCAAACGTTGGGGTCAGCAACGGACTTACAGGAAGAAGAGGCAGGGATGGTGTCACTCACTTCAGAATTCCTAGGGATTAAAGTCCCTGGGAATCACTAGACTCACGAGGACCTTTGCTGCTTCTTTGAGAACCAGCACTATCTCAAGGGATTTTGTTCCCTTGACCCCCATCAACATCCCCTCAGCAGTCCAGCATTGCTGACCACCCAGGAGCTTGGACGTGAGCTCAACAGGCAACCAGGCCACTGTGACTCCAATCTTTTGTAAGATTTTTTTAATCTAAATTTGAAAGGCAGAGATACAGATAAATTTGGGGAGGCAGAGAGGAGATATAGACCTTCCGTCTGCTGCCTCACTTCCCAAATGGCAGCAATGGTGTAGGAGCCTGGGCCAGGTTGAGATGAGGAGCCTGGAAAATCCAACTGGGTCCCCCGTGTGGATGCAGAGGTCCAAACACATAAGCCATTGTCTTCTGCTTTCCCATGTGCATCCTTTCAGTGGGATCCAGTGGGGCATAGGAGGTAACCACACATGACTTCAGGTGTGAGACAGAAACCCCTCCTTTCTGTCCATGACTCGGAGGACCAGACCAGATGGGTCTGCTCTCACAGTATCCTAATCACCATCTCCCATTGTCAATCCCTATTGCCAATATCTGTCCCAGGCACCATCCCCTCCTCTCCCAGCTCAGGTCATGACCTGCAGCAGGAGCAAGAGCAGTTAAGTAGCAATTCTTGGTAGCAGGGGTCGGACTATACACCTCAAGCAAAGAACATCGTTGCCATGGAGACCCCCTTCCCACTGTCTACACAGCCCTCCCGTAGCCAAGGTGCTGCACCCTCAGCTGGTAAGCTGCATTGGGCCTGCTGCTGGGACCTTGAGAAGAGGTGTCCTGTGGTTAGGTATGCCCAGCTGTGTGGGTTTGCACCTGAGAGGCAGTGCAGTGTAAAGGTCTAGCAGTACCCAGCAGCCGCGGGCTCTTTCCTGGGCTTGCCACTGTCCACTGTCACACACCAACAGCAATGCAGCCCTCATGTGATTGCTGCAAAAGTGAAACGAGCACATGACATGCTCAGAACCATGTAATCAGCTTAGTCAGTGCCCAATGAATGCGATCATGCAATCCGATGAATGGGATCTGTTTGTTGAGGGGGTGAGGGGAGGCTGCACGCTCCAGGCTGAAATTGGTAAGTTAAAGCCCTAACTCCGCTCCTGCCAAGCCTTTGGCAGGTGCATAGGGAAGCCCCCTGGATGATGGAATTCGTTTCTTCGTGTGAAGTCTTCCGAGGGTTCCTAGGATTTGTATGTTATGTAAACACTGTAGCATTTTCAACAATTTTTGCATCAAAATAAAATACTTTTAAATATTTATTTATTTTACAGATAGCATTACAGAGAGACAGAGAGAGGGAGGGAAAGAGAGATTCCATCTGCTGGTCCAGTTCCCAAATGGTCAAAACTAACAGGGCTGGGCCAAAAACCAGGAGCCAAAAGCTTCCCCCAGGTCTCCAATGTGGGTGCTGGGTGGCGGGAAACACTCAAACCATTTTCCACTGCTTTTGCAGGTGCTTTAAGAGGGGGCTGGATCCGAAGCAGAGCAGCTGAGACTCAAACCAACACCACTGGGACGCCAGCACTGGAGGTCACAAGGCTGGCCCTCAAATATCTTTTAATTCTATTTTCCAAAGGCTTGTTGAAATAACCTTGTAATAAAGGGAGAAGAAATCTCTCTTTCCCGCTTTCCCCTACCCCGTCCCTTACGCTCTCATCAGCAAGGTCACAGCCAGAAGGCAGTGCTCACCATGCCCATCAGCAAACGACATCCTGACCTGGACTTCCAGCCTCTAGAGCTGTGAGTACTGCAGGTCTGTTGTTGAAGGCACCCGATCAACCGTGTCCTGTTGCGGCATCCTGGGTTGACTAACACCGGGGCATCTTGGAGAAGCAGAATCAATAGCATGTGTGCCTTGTATATTTAAAGAGAGAGTGACAAAGGCTGACTTATTTTAAGGAATTGGCTCAGGCAATCAGCGGGGAGAGGGGGTGGGCGGACTGGAAAATCTGGATATGGCAGGGCTGGCTGGCTGGCTGGCAGGCTGGCGGGGGAGCCAGGGAAGGACAGATGCTGCAGTTAGAGTCTGAGGACGTCCATAGACTGAATCGCCTCTTCCGTGGGTTCTGAGGAACCATCAGAACTTGGTAGCGGATGGAAGAAGGTCCACCACACGGCAGTTTCGCTCTCAGTCTTCAGATTGCAATGTTAATGGCACCAAGACATCAACCTGGTGCCTGGGTATCCTAGCTTCATCAAGGTAATCCATAAAACCAACCAACGGGGCTGGCATGCTGACATAGTACATTAAGCCTCTGCCTGCAATGCCAGAATCCACGTGGGCATCACTTCAAGTCCTGGCTGCTCCATTCCTGATCCAGCTCTCTGCTTATGGCTTAGGAAAACACTGGAGAATGGCTGGGCCCTGAATCCATAGGAGATGCCTGGAGGAAGCTCCTGGCTTTCAGACCAGCCCAGATTCAGCTGTTGTGGCCACTTAGACCATGAACCAGCAAATGGAGGACCTCTCTCTCTCTCTCTCTCTCTCTCTCTCTCTCTCTCTCTCTCTCTCTGTCACTCTTTCCTCTGTAACTCTGCCTTTTAAATATAAATAAATAATCTTAAAAAAAAAAAACAGCAAGCATCATAGGCTGCCTCCTGGTAAGTGGCTGCAGGTTCTCCCAGGTGATGGCACAGTAGATGCACCTTAGAGTCAGATGCCTCATGCAGCATATATTTAAATGGCTACTTAGGCCAGCTCTGTCTCCAGAACCAGGGGTCTGGTGTCTTCATCTGCCAACATAATTGCAGAGGGCCGTGCCATGCTGTGTCATTAGCGCATGTGGAGCAGCAGCTGTTGCAGGAGGTACGGGGGAAACACTGCTTAGAGAGCAAGTGCAGGCTCGGAACCCCACATCTCAGATGGCGTCTGGAGCACTGTCTCTGGGACCTCCACCATCCTGATGGTTAGATTGTCTAGTTGTCATTTGCCTGCATTACCACCTGAGCCACCCAAGAAGGCAGGGTAGGGCTGTCCTGTCCTTTTCACGGAGACCTAAGGAAAGCTAATGCCGGGGCATAGCTGGCTAAGCCTCTGCCTTTGACGCCGGCATCCCTTATGTGTGATGGTTTGAGTTTCCACTGCTCCACTTCTCATCCCACTCCCTGCTAATGCACCCAGGGAAAGAGACATAAGATGGCTCCCTGCCACCCATGTGGGAGAGCCGGGATAAGCTCTAGGTGAGCATGAATGTTCTGAGCTTGGATGAGAAAGCAAGACAGCTACTGGCTATGACCATGGCGTGCACTTCCAGCTGTGTGTCCACCTTGCGACGGTTCTCAAAGGGTTGACTTTGTCATCAGGCAAGCAGCATCTGCACGGCTGCCAACACCTCAAGCAACACAGTTCTCACACTTGGCTGTTTCGCACAATAACCCAGTGAAGCTCTTATGTTTTTCTCCTAATAGGAAAGGTCTACACAGAAAATACACATTATATTTAAAAAATGCAGGGTTTGCAAAAAAAAAAAAAAACCAAACTTTTTGTGCCATCATCAGCTTTAGTTCCATTTTCCGCCAACTTTTGCAAGTCTCTTGGTCCGCACACTGTGCAACCCTTTCATGTAACAATGCTTCAGCAAATGGCTGTACTAACCAGGTGATGGAGGAAAGGCTTTCCTTGTCCCTGACCGTTTTCTCCCTATGCTGTCATGTGGTCTGTTCTGTGTATCTCTGTGCCCTAATTCCCCCTTCCTATAAGAGCACCAGTCGAAAGGGGTTGTCGCAGAACAACCCCCCAAACTAGTTGAATGTAATGCGTAACACTCCTAAACTTGCATTCAGTCATCTGGTGCTCAGAAAGTTAACCAGTGGCATGGGGGCGGAGGAAGAAAACAGGTGTTTATTGCAAAGCACAGAGCAAGGAGCTAAGCAGCTGTTGCTCCGTGCCTGAGCTCCCTGAAAAGTCAGGGGTAAGACTGAGATTTAGGGGCTGACAGGTGCGAGATCAGTTCATTTCCAGGTTCCTGATTGGTCCAGAGGGCTCATAGTTTTGTTTGGATTTGTCAGAGATGCCATGTTCTTTAAAGGAGCTATAATAGCCTGGTGGTCTCCAGCTGGTCTCGGGGGGCGGGATTCCATTCAAGTGGGATTCTGCCCCAGACCTGAAGTGTCCTGGCCTGAAGCCTGGGAGTTCCCCCTAAGCAATCTTCTGGGCACCATATTGGCCATCAGCATGTTTCCCATTGGAGAAGTAAAGGAGTTCTTGGTTCTGGTGGTTAGCACCATATAGCACCAGCTGTTCCACCCCCTCAATTCAGTGAATTCCTTTGAACAAAGGACAGACCAGGGCACACTGGGTGGGCAAAGGCAGACACAGAAAAGATTGGATCCTGCCTTTGCTTTAAGAGGTTTGGTCTAGGGATTAGCACACACTCCAGGGATGCATCCATCCATCCATCTCCAGACACAGTCAGACGCTTAGGTGTTGGACCACA
The DNA here is from genome assembly GCF_017591425.1 of Ochotona curzoniae. Taxonomy (NCBI): domain Eukaryota; kingdom Metazoa; phylum Chordata; class Mammalia; order Lagomorpha; family Ochotonidae; genus Ochotona; species Ochotona curzoniae. The sequence goes on from NW_024465322.1 coordinate 6,439,101, forward strand.
GGAGCTCAACCTGTAGGAACACAACCCAACCCCGAGGAGGACTGCAGAGTCTCCAGGATCATGCTGCTCTGACCTTTGGTGGGGCTGGGTCGCTTGTCTCCAGCTGCTAATGCACAGCTGTATCGAGGTCTGCAGTCAGGACTGGACTGGCCCTGCATAGGGTGATGACAGGGTGAACCTCACCAACTATGACAAGGACTGGACGATGGAGTCCTACCCGCCACGGGGATGAAGCTCCAAGTATTGACATTGTACTTGGGCAGCAGCCATGAGAGTGACAACCAGAGGCTCGGTTTAGCACTGACAGCGTAACAACAGACGCACATCTTCTTTGCCACCAAATACGGGTGTAGCTTGTTTTGTATTTTTCGTGGAAAATTGTTTCAAGAGCTTGAATTATTAAAGGAGTATGCCAAGTGAGAGAAGCTGACAAAGAAACGGCAAGGACCCTTTAAAGAGCACATGCAAATGGAATGAGAAAAGAAGTTTATTTTGGTGCCAAACCAAAATTAAAATCCATGCATATGAGAGGGTCTTCAAAACATTCTTGCAAAGGCATATTATAAAAACACCAAGCATGGATTTCAAAGGGCTTTTTTCTTGGTACAAAAATAAGCTTGTCTTTTAATTCTATCATTCTGCATCCCCAGGCACTAGATGATGCTGTTTACAGTCGTCCCAAAAGTGGCCAACAAGTCCACAGTGACAGAGAACAGGCACGCACTGGCCTGGGGAGGTGGGAACCAAAAGGGTCAAGGGGGGGGGCAGAGCACCTGGAGGGAGCTTTAGGCAGAGATGGACATGGTCGCAGGTGAACAGGTGGCCGGACATTACAGGAGATATAATTTCACCTGCCGAGCGACAATGACCAGGCCCGTATTTGTCACATCTTGGATGCCGTGATCCTCAAGGCAGGCTCACACCACCTTCCTAAAGGCAGCTCAGCTGACAGGTGGGAAACAAGCCCTGCAGTGGGCAGGTACACACGTGTGACTGCCCCGACTACCTCTGACAACCTTCTCCTTCACTTCCTTTGATGCCCTGGAGATGGAGTCTTCAGGATGTTCCAGAACAGGCACACTGGTGGGGTTGCCTCTTCCCTCTGCCCTCTAAAGCCCCAGGCTCCATGCTCCGCCCTCTGGGCAGAATGACAGCCCTGCCTGTGACAGCGCCAGTTCCTGGCTTTGCTCTCCACTTCCTGTCCCGAGTGTTTGAGAGCTTTGGGGAGGCACAGAACAGCCTTTGTGTGCAGGAAGTGATTGCCCTAGAGAGGGAGGAGGCAGCTGCCAGGGACTCCCCGGGGGGGCTTCTCTGGCAGAGCTTGCCATCGCGCTGCCTAGAGCCTGGAACCAGAACACAGGAGTCTGGCTGCGAATGCAGGCTTTTTTTTTTTTTCCTCTCTCTCTTTCCAGAGCCCTCTAGCCTGCAACTGGACCTCACTCCCATCCCCACCCCAGGACATGTGAGGCCGGGTGACCTAGGCCAGCCTGCCTGCTGGAGCTCTACCCCATACCTGCCAACCTCCTCTGCTCCCAACCCTCCCCCACACCCGGATCTTAGCTGCAGGGGCGGCTGCCAGATTCTAGCTTAGACCTCCAAGCCCTGAGGTTAATCAGGGAACAAACAGCTAATCAGAGGTGTCTTCCCTGCCCCCTTCCCCAGTCCCCAGTGTGGGATGGAGGGCCAAGACAAATTTGCACCCTTAAGGCACAAACTCTGTTGGCCCATCTGGTCTTTCTGGCTCCCACTCCCACCCTGAGCAGCCTCAGGCAGGAGCTGGCCAGCTGGGCAGAGGCCCCAGGAGAGGCCTTTCCTCCCAGCTCCTGGGGAAAGTGAGAACCCCGCCCCTGCCCCCATTCAAGAGTTGACGGGGGCCATCTGTGCCTGAGTCCCAGCAGTGCCCAGACCCCTCCCCACCACAATTCTGCTTCCCCAGGGTCTCTAAACTAAGAAATCCTGGCATAACCCGTACACACACGCGCACACACACACACACACACACACACACACACAACACACGCGCACACTGGATCTCGCCAGCAATTCCTTTGCCTGGGTCCGGTTGCCCTCACGCCAGGATGGGGAAAGAAGCTTCCAAGAGCTGACAGGCACGGTGGGATACAGACAAGGCAGGCTGGAGGCGCAGGAGACAGGGGCGGGGGAGGTAACAGAAACCAGAAAACAGCCTTCCGGGTCCTCCTGGTTTAAAAAAAAAAAAAAAGGGCATTGCAATTGCACCAACTCTCTAACCCCACCTCGCCACCAAATGCTAGAGTGAAAAAATAGACGCTGAAGCGCCTTCGGTCCAAACCTCCGTCTCACAGATGAAATGGGAAAGAGCTGGGCGTGGGAGCCATTTCTGTCCCCTCATCTCCAGTTGCTCACCGCACAGCTCCACCAGCAGCATGCGTCCACTGCCCCTTCTGAGCCACACCTCTGTTTCCTTAAGATATTCCGTAAAGTAGAAGAGAAGGGAAAAGACGGATGTGTGGGGGAGATGCGGCTGGGACACCTGCTGGAGGACTCTTGTATAACAACAGCACCTGGCTCTGTGACATAGGAGGCCCCGTACTCAACATCAGACAAGTTCCTGGGGTGTACGCAAAGCAGGGGAGTCCCGCCACCCACCAGCCATGCAACCTCTTGATTTCTCAGTTCACACAGGTAAATCAGAAAAAAAAAAATCAGATCTGGGATAACTGCAGATAAGGGAGGAGATAATATCTATTGATTTCCCCCAAAAAAGAGAGATTACTCGCACTATTTGATTACCTGCCCTCCACAGCTCCTTGCCAGCACCCACACACTCAGCAAAACCGGAGAGAAGCCCCTTGTAGCAGACTTAGGTTTTGACAAAAACCGCTCAGTGGCTTTCTCCTACGTGTGGGCAAAATGAGGTGACAGCCCTAGGGATCTAGGACCCATGGAGGACTTGCCCTCCAGTGGCCCCAAGACCTGAGGTTTCCTGTGCATCCACCAAGCCCAATTCACATAGGAGGGACTAACACTGAACATGAACAAGGGCACCCTGGCCTGAGACGGACACTCAGACCTTGGGTCCAAGCCAACCAAGCCAAACAGCCCCCCACGGAACCCTCTGCAACAGCAACAGGTACCTGGCATGCTTTCCCTGCATTTGCAATTAGGCATGGAGGGGCCCAGTGCTTGCCCGAGGTCTTGAGCTAGCAAGCCAGAGTAGAGATGGCAGCTGGAATGATCTAGCTCTGAGCATGTGTGCCTTAGCATCCTGCTGAAATCCATCTCAGGCCAGAAGCACAAGCACCTGCTACAAATCAGGAGAGGGGGATGGCGCCTCGGGACGGGCACAGCCACGCATAGCGACTGCAGCTCTGTGGGTGCTGAGGGAGCCGTGAGAGGCTGCCAAGACCCTGGCTGGGCCCCATGATCGCCCAGGTTCTGCTTTGCCTACAGCCTCAGAATGCTTCCTCTCTTTCTCTCTCAGTCCTTGGACCTCTGTACCTATGCTGAAGTCCTACACAGAACTCCTGGCTTTGGACCGGCCATTGTGGCCATTCTGGAAGTGAAGCAGAGCGAGAACTCTCTGGTCTTCAGTCTCCGATTGCAGCCCCCGGGGCCTTCTGAGTGAGATTTAGTGATTTCCTATCTTGTGGGGGTTATTCCTGGATAGCTGGTTGTCTGAGCCCATGAGCAAACTCTGGAAGCTCCCCTCTCCCCCCGTCTGCCAAACCATCCAGGCTTCACTTCAGTTCCTATCACCGCCTGATGGGAACCCAGCACATTGCCCACTCGTTCTTGGCTCTGGTGCCAGCTTCTCCACCAAATACCAGCTCCCTCCTGCATAGCTACATCCCACCCAAACTTTCATACTCCACTTCCTGCCTCCTCCCACTTATCATGGCTTTTTTTCCCCTATCGGTTTCCCCTTTTCTTAATATCTGTTTGGCCTTTCCTAACACTAAAAGTTTAATTTCTGTTGATTTCTTCTCCCTGGTCAAACTATCACTGACTGGGGACAGGAACCCTTCTGTACCTGCGGTAGCCCCTGGACAATCATTTTACGAGCTGGGGTGGGCATGCTCACTCCTGGGTTGCTGAATTGTCAGAAAGCAAATTTTTTAAAAAATATATTTATTTACTTGAAAGTCAGGGTTACAGAAAGAAAGAGAGGTAGAGGCATGAGAAAGAGAGAGAGAGATTGTCCACCCGATCTGAAGTCAGCAGCCAGGAGCATCCTCAGGGTCTCCCAAGTAGATGCAGGGTCCCAAGGCTTTGGACCATCCGCTGCTTTCCCAGACCATAAACAGGGAGTTGGATGGGAAACAGAGTAGCCAGGACATGAACAAGCACTCTTTGGGGATGCTGGCACTTGCATAGGTTTGAGTAAAACATTTAAGGAAACTTTATGCAGTTTTCTCAATCTCTCTCTCTCCCCCTCTCTCCTCCCTACCTGCCTTTCCCCCCTCCCTTTCTCTCTCTTTCTCTCCCTCCATCCTTCTCTCCCTCCTTCCCTATCCATCTGTTTCCCTCCCTCCCTCTGCTCATCTCCCCCTCCCTCCCAGCCCCCTTCCCGCAGCTCCTTCTGTCCCAGCACCTCACTGCATATACCTTCCAACTGCCTCCACCCTGCCCTGCTCCAAGCACACAGACAGCTGTGTTCTGCTGGAACAGCCTCCTGCTGCTGAAATCCAGAACCTCCAAGCAGGCAGAGAGTTGTCTTAGGACTCAGCTGTAGGTGTCTGTTCTCTTGCAAGCATAATCCTGCCACTACCTGCCATGCGAGAACCACAGCTCCATCTGTTTCTCCAGCATTGAGGTGGCTGAGAGCAGAAATCTCTATGCGAGGTCCCAGGGATTCCAATACCAGCAGATGTGGGAACTTTGTGGCAGTTTGCAAACAGAGTCACAAAACCCAAAACAGTTCTGGAGATCTGCGGTGGCTCCGCCCACGAGACTAAGGCGCAAGAAAATCCCCTAGGTTGCTCAGCCTTGGCGCGGGGGAGGAATCGGTGCTGCCTTTCTGGCGAGTTCCTTGCACCTGAAGAGCTTTGCTTGGTTCCTGCTTCAGACTCCTCTGCCTTGGTTTTCCAAGCTCTGACAGTGACCCCTTCCCATTGCCATTACCCAAGAGTAAATGGAGGACGCGAGCTGGGGTTCCTTCAGGGAACAGAGAGACCAAAGGCACTCACACTTTATGTACATATAGTGAGTTTATTTGCACAACCCAAGTTGTAAATCTACCTCACACATAAAAATAAATACATTTTATAGTAATAATAATAATAATTTTAAAAAGCAGTGCAAGAACAAGAAATTGGTCAGGTCTGATGGTCTAACCCTATACATTTTCTAAATCACTTTAAAGCCAACTACCCTTCCCCAAATGGCATTGGATTCCAGTTATCTACATGGTCAGGATCCAAGGATTCTCTTGGGCACAATAAAAACTGTGTCGGGGGCCAACTGCTGGGATCCCAATGAGCATCGGTTTGTGCCCCGGCTGCTCAATTTCCCGTCAAGATCCCTGATTGTGGCCTAAGAAAAGCAGTTGAGGATGATCTGAAGCCTTGGGACCCTGCACCTGTAGGTCAGCGGGCAACGAGTGTGCTGTCAGCGTGTGAAATGGCCTCTGGGGTTTTGAACATGCCTGCTTAGTCAGTACACTGCCCCCAGGGTCCTCCGAGGATCTGACGTCCTCCACCAAGAAGCCAAACAGGTGCTCCCAGACCCCCAGAGCTGTAGGTTCAATGAGCCTCTTTCCTTTATAAGTCAGACAGCCCCTGTTGTCTTTGTTCCTAAGGCTCAGGAAGCAGAAAGGGACAGTGGATGAATACACACAGCTCTAAAAATAAAGAGCACACAGCAGTAGGAGAAATTTGCATCTGCCATTCCCGGAGGGGGTGGGGGTGAGGGGGAATGCTGTGTTTGCCTCAAGGAGAGAAGTTCTCTAAGTATCAAGTTGCCTGATCTCTAGGGTGCATCAAATACTAGCATTTCGCAGCCCACATGTTTCCAAGTACAGCGCAAAGCTTGCTGTTTTCTCCTCCAACTTTAGCTCAGTGTCTTTAAAGTGAATCCGCGGGTGGCTGTTCCACTGGTTGGCGTGTCTGAGACACAGAATGAGGAGGTGGGGAGAGCAACCAGCCACACGAGTGTCCTGTCCGTGGGACACAGCTCCTCTCAGCTCTCGTAGCATTTGATTTGCATGTTAAGCCTCTACTCTCTGACAAAAGCCGGAATTCACAACACCCGGCGTTTGCCAGATCCTGGGAAAAAATACTAGGAATAAAAGGAACAGTCTGTCCCAGGGAGAGAGTTGAGATCTCAGGAGGTATTGAGATCAACCCCCACCCCCTGTGCCCGGGACATTCAGATCCACGCAAGCTTAGTGACGAGGGACAATGCAGAGTGTCCCCTTACAGCCAAGCGCAAGTGAGTGTGTCATTTCACTAGAAAGTATTGTGCAAGGACGCACCAAGAGGATCATGCAGCACATGGAGTTATTCGCCTAAGAAAACTGGCAGTCCTCAGATCAGCAAAGCTCTGACTTTTTGAATCATGGGCCAAGATTTGGGAACACAGTTCTTCCAGACTCACCTTGAAAAAGGTTTGCATCTGTTTGCATCAATGCCACCACCACAGCCTTGTTGCCACAGGGAGCCAAGCCTGGATTGATGATGATGCAATGGGGGGACTCAGCAGAAAGTCAGCAACAAATGAGCTGGGAGATTTTCTCACCGTTGTTGCTGCACACGCAGTACGGCCACTTTCCCATGTTGTACCTGCTTCTCACCCAGCTCTGAGAAGGAGGAGATGCCGTGTTAACCACACATGGACCAAACTCCTCCAGGAGATGCTAGGAAGTTCCCAGGAGACCTTCATATAGGCCTAATCCCATCCAAGCTCCACCCCCATTCATGCTCCACTAAGACACCACCTCCGTAGCCCATACAGGAGACTGTGGCTAATGGGAGGAACCCTTTTCATGTCTTCTCCTATGTTCTCTCAGAGGAAGCAGTTCTCTGCCCTCTCACATGCCTGGTATCTCCCTATGTGGGGTCACCCACACTCACATGCCAATGTATTTTGATTCCCTCACTTTAAATAATACTATTCTTGGAGCCAATACCATAGTGTTAAGCCTCCACCTATGGTGTTAGTATGCCATATGGGCAAAGGTTCAAGTTCAGCTGTTCCACTTCTGATACAGCTCCCTACCAATGCACTTGGGAAAGCAGTAGAGGATGGCCCACGTATTTGGACTCCTGCACTCACGTGGGAGCCCAGGAAGAAGCTCCTAGTTCCTAACTTCAGATCAGCTCAGTTCTGGCTGTTGCGATCACTTGGAGAGTGAACCAGTGAATGGAAGATTTTTCTTTCTTTCTTTCTTGACAACTGGCAACTGGGACACCTAGATTCTAGTCTTATCAGGGACGCTCATGGATCCCAGTGCACTGACGAGCAAGGCTTTTAGCATCTCCTCCTCCTCGGTTTAGGGGCAGGTATAAACCCCAACAGGCAGGAAAAGGTCTCCATTCAGTATTTGTAAGCCCCTCCCCACTCTGCTGACCGTCCACAAGTCCACTTTGAATCCCCGTACTTGTCCCCGGATTTGACAGCACAAACCATATGCTACCTCTCGTCTGTCTATCTTCTCTCTCTCAACCTGAAACAAGCCAGAGGACAAGGTCAATTTTAGGACTCATCAGAAAACCTCCCAGGGTGTGGACTGCTGCCATGTCGTATGCCAGGATTTACAAGCCAGCCTCTGTCCGCAGGACACCCGCACTGCAGCTTCGCCTTTGGAGCTGTGGCTTTGGAGAGGGCATGACTCAGGGACCACAAGTCCCTTGGTTCCAAACCCTTCCGGCTCCTCTGCCTCTGTTGTGTGTGTGTGTGTGTGTGTGTGTGTGTGTGTGTGTGTGTGTGTGTGTGTTCACTTCTGGTTCCCTGTGAGCCCAGTCCCAGGGGTCAGCTCTGACTCATCCCAGTGCTGTGAATCCCATGACCCTGGTGGGCTGCCGGGCCCTGAGATGTTGATCTCACTTCCCTTCCATTCCCTGCTCAGTGGAGTTCTCCCAGAGGAAAGACGAGGGCAAGCAGCCCAGCTGGCTGACCAGGCAAGACATGTTTACCGAGCATTCCCCAGGCTCTGCCTTGAGAGGACCCAAGCTGAAGCCCAAGCACTCAAAGCTGCACCAGACACTCCCCTGCCCTCCCCCTCCACCCTGGCCCTGAGAAAACACATCTTGGCTGTGTTTGCCTCTGTGGAGGTTGGGCAAGGCCGGAATGCAGGTTCCTAGAACATGCTACAAGGAAGAGAACCTCAACCCACAAATGCATTTTGGAATTGTCCGCAGGGCAGACCTCTCTGCCACAAATGGGTGCTTCGGAAAGCATCCGTGAGTCTCTCGGAGAGAGGCAGAGCCGAGGGAATAGATGGGGCTGAATTGCACGGTCCCTCTCTCCTCACCTGCAGCTGCAACCCAAGAAACAAGGTCAATTCCCTTTACAAACTTGAGCAGGCTGTGGGCTGTACTTGGCAAATCTGTACAAGTGGCTGAGCCCAGCAGAGACAGGGCTAAGCCTCTGGGATGATCCAGTGATGCACTGGACAGCAGCCCAGCATGAGGAGCAAGGTGCTGGCACTACTTGTGTTCTTGCCATTCTAGCCTTTTCTAAACACTTCCGTAAGTGTGTGTCCCTCCTCCTCTCTTTCTAATTCTGCCGTTAAAATATTTAATGGGGTGGAGTTTGTTGCAAAAAGAATTGTTGCGTGCCGTATGACCCAGTCAAAGCATACCATTCAGTGTTTTCTAGCACAGTCCACAAGCACTGGGAAGCTATTACCACAATCAATATCAGGACATTTTACTAACCCCAAAATACATTCTACATCCATTAACAGATATTCCCAGACTCCTTCCTCAGCCCTACAGAAGCGTTCATCGACTTTCTAGCTAGACAACGCCTTCATTCTGGACCTTTCTGTACATGGAATCTTACAGGATGTTGCTTTTCATAACTGGCTCCCTTCACATAGCGCATGTCTTCAAAGCCCATCCATCTCACAGCAGTTGTCATCTTTCACTCCTTCTCGTGCCAAATGCCATTCTCTGATAGAAGCACGTTACCTTTTGTTCATCGGGTGGCAGACACGAGCTAGTCTTTTTCACTGAGAGACACAGCATCTATGAACTCTGTGTCTGTGATTGTGTACAAGGTACGTTTTCATTTCTCTCGGGTGTGTAACTAGAAGTGAGACAGCTGGGCCGTAGGGTCATTCTGTTGTGGATGATTCTAAAGGTTGGTGGAGGCACTGGACCAAGTCCTGGCTGCTTGCTTTCAATCCAGCGCCCTGCCAACGCACCAGAGGACTCCACAAGTACTCGGACCCTGGCCACCCACATGGGCGACCAGGACACCCTGGATTTGAAGATAAATGCCTCTGTGTCAGGGAATTCCCACGGAGAATTTGAAGTTCAAAGTTCAAAGACTATCAATTTCCTCGCCGAGACAAAGTTCAAACGAACTAATGTTCATAAACAAGTTGGCTGGCTTTCGTGAGTTCAAGTTCAAGGAACTGAACATGGACAGCCCGTCTTCTTCAATTTCTGCTTCTGCTTGAACTCAGCGGTGGGAGGCCCTGGTGGGTGGTTCCAGCTCGGATTCTCTCCCCTGCATGGAGTGATTCTTTCACTGCCCTCAGGAGGGTTGTGGCTCCAGGGCCGAGTGGGAGGCAGCTCATTTGGACAGGGTTTCATCAGGTAACAGGACACAGGAGATTATCAAGGTGCTGGCTTCGTGTACTCCCACACCCGCAATTAAAAAATCAATCAACCTCCAGCCCTTCTCCCGGCAAACTGGTATTCTTAGATTGCAGTGTTGAGTGCTCTCAGGGGCGGAGGGAGGGCACACATACGTGTAGACACTCATGCACAAACACACGTGCACACATGTGCGTGCGCACACATGAGTATTTGACCCCTCTGGGATCTATGGTTGACGGATGGTAGAATCTCCTAGCCTGAGGTTCATTTTGTCACTGTGCGTTATTGCTAGCATGATGAATCTCCTTAAACCAGGGGACAGGGATCTGTGTGTGCAGCCCACATCCTTTGAGACACAGGGGCAGGCTGTGTGGGACCTGCTACCTCTGTGGGAGACCTGGAAGAAGCTCCTGGCTTCTGGTTTTAGCCTGGCCTAGCCCCGACCATTGCAATCATCCAGTGAATGAACCGACAGACCGACAGATGGATGATCTCTGTCTATCTCTGTAGCTCTGACTTCAAATAAATAAACATGCTTTAAAAAAAAAATCCCAGGAAACCACCACAAATACAAATAACCTCATTAAAAATGGGCCAAGAGTTTGGCTAGGCATTTCTCCAAAGAAGATACACAAATGACCCTAAATGTTTGTAAGATGCTCAAAACTTAAGACCTCGGGAAAATATACGTAAACATACAGGCTTGGACCTGTCTAACTTGCGGGCTGTTAGCAACCATTCCACATTTTCCTCCATCTCTGTCACTCGATCTTAGCCTAAAGCCAAAGAAGTGATTCCCTCCGTCTCCTCAAAGCATAATTTCTTAGGATATTTGCCCCCCAAGTGCAGCCACCTTCTCCAGTCCAGTCTTTGCAACAAGTCAAGAAAGCATTTTGACTTTCCATGAGCTTCTACTGTTTCCTTGTCTTGCTAATCCGTTCTAAGTACGTAGTAGGGAAATTGGTGCTACTTAACTACCCCCACCCCAAGAAAAGAATGTTGTAATCCAATCACACAGCAGCTCCTCAGGTCTGTTATGTGTTTTTCTGCTGATGCATGCATGCTAAAAATTGATATTCGTATTAAAAATGTGGGGCCCATGTTGGAGCACAAAGAGATTAAATTGCCAGTGGTGACACTGGCATCCCATGAGTGTGCCAATTTAAGTTCCAGCTGCTCCACTTCCAGTCCAGCTCCCTGCTGGGAAAGCAGTAGAAGATGACACAAGTACCTGGTTTTCTGAACTCACATGGGAGACCCAAGGAAATCCACTCTTGGCAGACCCAGCACAAAAGCCTAGTAGCTAAAGTCCTCGCTTAGCATGCACCAGGGTATCATATGGGTGCTGGTTTGTGTCCCAGCTACTCCACTTCCCTTCCAGCTCCCTGCTTGTGGCCTGGGAAAGCAGTTGAGGATGGCCCAAAGCCTTGGGACGCTGTACCTGCATGGGAGACCTGGCTTCAGATGGGCTTAGCTCTGGCCATTGTGGCCACTTGGGGAGTGAACCAGCAGATATAGAATCTCCCTCTCTGCCTCTCCTCTCTGTGGATCTGCCTTTTCAATTACAAAAAAATAATAAATAAATCTTTTTTTTTTAATCTGTTTCTGGGCTCAGCCTGGTTCAGCCTTGGCGTTTGGAAAATGAACCTGCTGATGGAAGATCTCTCTGTCTCTCTCCCTTTTGCCCTGCTTTTCAACATAAGTAAATATATCTTTAAATGTGGGCATGTCATGCGTAATGACATAACCACATATAAACATGATGCATGTATGCACACAGGTATAATTAGCCATGATAAACATCTAGAAGGCAGCTCTCTTTTGCCCTTGACCTTGGCTGGTGATATTTATAAAAGTGAAACTGGCCCTGATTTCTCAGACAGAAAGCAGAGGAGGTTCCCAGACTTGAGTGTGCACGGAAGCTGCCCAGAGTGCTTGCTGAAACACAGTCCCAGGTACCCCACTTCCAGAGTTTCCAGTTCTGCTGGTAGTTATGGTACCTGCCACTTGGCATTTCCAACAAATTCCCAAGTTTGAAAAAAAAAATTGCAGGGCAGACTACAGGGACATCCTGATCTGACAGCTAGCTGCTTCTTGCCTTGGATAATACAATAGTCTGCCTCCCTCCATCTGTGGTTTCCCTTTCCGTACGCGGTTACAGCGACCTGAAGGCAATCACGGTCCAAAAATATTCAATGGAAAGTTCCCAAAATAAGCAATTCGCAAGTTCTAAATTTCACAACACCCCAAGTCGCCTGATGAAATCTTGGATCATCCTCCTCCTCCATCTTGTCTAGGGACATAAATCTTTGTCCCACATGTCCACTCCGTGTATGTTCCCCATCTATACCCCCTAAAAGTGATCAAGTCCTTGGCTCCAATATCTTATCACAATATCTGAATCTCAGGTAACCTACCTAAGCAGACAAGCATCACATCACCATGCCAACACCATCCACCTTGGTGCATCTCATGCTCAAGAGATCAGCTCAGGTCGCAAGAAGAAGGATGGGTACTGTCCAACACAACAGATATTCTGAGAACCTGAGAGAGAGATCACATTTGCATCATTTTATTGTGTATACATAGAGCAAATGCTGTCATGTTTATCATTGTACTATTGTATTAGCAGTTATTGGTAGTCTCACACTTAACCTCATTTTTTTTAGGGATTATTTTTATTGGAAAGGTAGAGTTACAGAAGGAAAAGGAGAGGCAGAGAGGGACAGATCTTCCATCCTCTGGTTCACTCCCCAAATGGCCACGACGGCTGGAGCTGAGCCAATCCGAGGGCTGGAACCAAGAGTTTCTTCTGGATCTTCCATGTGGGTGCAGGGTCCCTTGGGTCATCCCCTTTGTTCTCCCTGGCCATCATCAGGGAGCTGGATTGGAAGTAGACTGGTATCCATAAGGGTTGCAGGCACCACGGATAGTGGGTAGCATGCTAGGCCATAGTGCCAGCTCCCTCTGCCTGATTTATAAATTAAACTTGATCATATGCATTTATAGGAAAAAGCCATAATCTATAGAGTTTGGCACTGGTGAGATTAGGAGTGACCAGTCTCCTCTGGCTAGCAGTTGGGATCAATGATGAGCCTTGCTCCTAGCAAGGTCCCGGATGTGACACTGAGGCACAAAGGAGACTCGGGGCCAACAGCAGAGGGGTTGAGCCAAGGGGAGACTCCATGGGCAGGGGAGGAAGAAGGAGAGGTTAGATAATACGGGGCACCCTCCTCTCTACAACTGCCTTCTGGGTTTACCAGTTGGTGGGAGAGTCCTTGCTCTGGATATCCACCCCAGGAACCTGCAGAGATTTCCTTGTCCTTGCTGCTATTACAGACTAGACTCCTGGGCCCACGCCAAAAGAATGGGACATGATGTAATCAAATGGTGAGTGACTTCGTTTCTCAGTCTCTTTTTTTAAGAGTTGCTTGTTGGGCCCGGCACGATAGCATAATGGTTAAGGTCCTTGCCTTGAATGCGCTGGGATCCCATATGGGCGCCGGTTCTAATCCCAGCAGCTCTACTTCCCATCCAGCTCCCTTCTTGTGGCCTGGGAAAAGCAGTCAAGGATGGCCCAAAGCCATGGGACCCTGCACCGCGTGCAACACCTGAAAAGAAGTTCCTGGCTCCTGGGTTCGGATTGGCACAGCAGTGGCCACTTGGGAAGTGAATCATCGGATGGAAGATCTTCCTCTCTGTCTCTCCTCCTCTCTGTATATCTGCCTTTCCAATAAAATAAATAAATCTTAAAAAAAAAGAATTGCTTGTTTATTTGAAAGCAGAGTTACATAGGAGAGAGAGGGGGAGAGATTGATTATCCGTCTGTTGATCTACTCTCCAAATGGCCACAGCAGCCAGAGCTGGACCAGTCTGAAGCCAGAGACCAGGAGATTCTTTTGGCTCTCCCACATGGGTACAGAGGCCCCAGCTCTTGAGTCATCCTCCACTGCTTTCCCAGGCACATTAACAGGAAGCTGGGTTAGAGTAGAGCAGCCTGGACCCAAACCATTGCCATATGGGAGGCCAACACAGCAGGCAGGGGATTAGCTCACTACACCATGGCACCAGGGCCCCTCCCAGCTTCAGCACTGATTGGGCCATGGGCTGGCAGGCAAACATCATGTGCTGTGGTGAGGAGTCCCTCACTGGGTGAGACATTTACCATGCGGTGACCTTTTTAGCCCCCATCAAACCGCATGAAATTCTAACGGCAAGCCTGGGTGTTTCTGATTGGCTGTCAAATTGCGCATCCATTTTATCATCAGCTAAGTGAGGGTCATGACCCTTGTGCTTCCTGCATGGAAGAATCAGCAGAGACCAATCAAGGGGGTGTTTGGGTTTGAATGTTTTCAGTGTTCCTCAATGTGCAAAGACTCAGCTGCTGGGGAGTGACAGCTGACATACATGGGACACCTGCTGATATTAGACAAGATTCTCTCTCTCTCTCTCTCTCTCTCTCTCTCTCTCCTCGGTGATAATAGGCCTGTTAACTTGTTTTTTCGTTTGTGGTGATTCCATTGGCGGTGGAAATGTCAGGTTCCACTTGACTAGAAGTTAATGCTCTTCTCTTTCCTCACGAGTTCAATCCTGTGAAATTATTCCCTTTATGTTCCCATGGATTTTTTTCCCCCTGCTTTTCAGTGTTAATTCCTAAAATAGCATATTCTTCCCCCAACTGCTGCTAACTGCTTTCAAGGCAGCAGGGATGGGGCCTGAGCACAGGCGGGGAGACTCATGCAAATCAGAGTGAAGCGGACTGGCTGCGGGAGCACCACCAGACGCGCGCTCGTCAAGGGCAGTCTGCCAGTCCCAGGGCCTGAAGTCCCTTGCTTTCCATTCAGCGTCCCGCCAGCTCCGTGCAACTGCACCACAAGCACATGAGATGAAATTTATGAATCCTGCTTAACCAAGATACGAAACCAAGACGTGAGACACTCAAGTGCCCAGACAGGGACGTGTGTGTGTGTGTGTGTGTGTGTGTGTGTGTGTGTGTGTGTGTGTTGGCCTGGGAGTAGGAGTGGGGAGCAGTGTCACTCTGTGAAGTGGCTTGTGTGCACAGTCATGTCAGGGGTTCCCTGACGTACTTGGGTCAGCTTTGGAAGAGCCCAGAGACCTGAGTGCTGGCCACGCTCCCTCCTTTCCCTGAGAAGGGTTGACCCTGCAGGGTTAGTAACAGCTTTCTTCGCCCCATTTCCCCTCCAGGGCAAGCAGAGGTTCCTCTCCGACCTAGATCTGGGTGCTTCCAGAATCCCAAAGAGAGGAACTGGAAGTGTTTGTTCTTGGCCTTTGAAGACAGCAAATGACCTCCCCTGGACCAAGGCAGAGGGATTTTTCCAGAAAACCATTGAATGGTGTGGAAGAGTTGGGGCTGAGCTGGTATCTCTTTCCCATCTCACTAGCTGCCCTGCATTACAAACCCTCCTGCCTTCTCCCTCAGCAAAGATCAGGGTCAAGGTCGGGTCAGTCAGATGTAGGACTAAGGGGAGAGCCGGCCTGCCCCTGCCCAACCATCCATCCCCGAGCCCATGCCCCTCCCAGCACCAGGCCCAGGCAACAGCCGCAGCAAGTAACAGCAGTGGGGCGGTAGAGATGGCCGCGGGGAACCTCAGGAGCTTGCAAGTTGAAACAAGACTCTTGCCTTCCCCCCCCCCGCCCCCCTCAGCAGTCCCAGCTTTAAATAGGATTAATGAGAGAGAACATTCTAAACACTGCTTCAAGACGTTCCAGAACAAGCAGCCGGCGTGCTTCCTCGCAAGCTGCCGTTTGGGATCCCTTTCCCTCCCTGACTGGAGCCAGCCAATCAGCCGGTGTTCCAGCTCCATTCTGAACCCAACCTTGGGAATTCAAGGTCGTTCCTCTGACCCTCCCTGCGCAGGCCGGAAAGCCCATTCCTGCCTCACTTCCATCACTGCCACTGCAGACACTCCTCAGGTGAAATTCACAAAGCAGGTGGAGGTGGAGCTGGAAGGAAGCCCACATCACAGATGCCCCAGTGGGCAGTGTCCTACTTGATGACAACCCTGTGTCCTGTATGCGATTATGCCATAGACGTTGCTTCAACCTGTTGCACACTTTCACCTGCGTGTAGCTCTATGGGTGGGATGAGATGGAGCCCATGTGTTCCACAGGGCTTGAAACCCAATCCCAAGAAGCAAGAGTATCAAGGTCAAGGTCCTCGAGCTAATGCTAACACCTGTCGAGCAAGGTTCAAACCTAGGCCTCCCACTCGGCGCTTGCAGTCTCTTTTTCCACCACACCTCCCACACAAGGATAAAGACTTTTGGAGTTGCAGAGGAGGTGGTCAAGAAAAGCCCAAGATGGAGTTCCCCTGGCAGCCAGAACTGTCCTGAGCCCTTTGCCAAGCTGTTGCCCATTCAGGGCTTTCACAATAAAACCAGAGAGGCAGGTGGTCTCCCAGGGTCCAGGGAGCAGGATACCTTCCGAGAGCCAAAGTCCACAGATGTCCCCATCCTTCCCACACCATGTCTTTGCATAGAACCTGTGCACCTGGAACGCCTCTCTCAACAATATATAAGACACAGCACAGTGTGAATGCTACAGAACTTCATGGCTATGCTGCAGCATTCAGCAATAATGACAAGGAAAAAGGCCTATTCATGTTCAGATACTTTTCCGATGCTTTCGCGGTGCAGTTGGCAGAACACACAGATGTGGAGGCAGGCTGTGCAGTGACCAAGAAGCCTCAAGCAAACGGGTGTTGTCTGTCTGGCAAATCTTGCAGACCAAGCCAGACAAGGGCGGCCCTCTCCACCCAGTTGCCCCCACAGGTGAGTCCTTCAACATTTCCAGCAATGTGGGAGGTTTAGGAAATGCCAAAAGTGCCCTCAGAGGTTACCCAAGTGGATGTGTGCTACTCCTCCCCCGTTTTTACAAGTGACAGAATTGAGCCCATTTCATGGACACCACAGGAAATTTCAGGTGCAAGAGCAGAACTGTTGGACAACCTCTAGAGAATTTGGGAGGGACGAGAGTGAAGCCCAGAGGACTGTGGAGAAGAACGGAGATAGCAGCTGAAATGTCTCGGCTCGGGGAAACAACTGAGTGACTGTGCCAATTAGATTGCCTCTGCCACATCTTCTCTCTCCTCCCAGCCCCGCTGCTGGGGGAAGGAAAAGAGCCTGCTAGCATTCCCCCATGGGGGAGTTGAATGGCTTTCCAGAAGTCACCATCCCTTGGGGTCTCCTCTGCTCTGTTTGTTTAAATGCCATTAGGACTCCAAGCGAAAGGCAACAGCACAGGGCTCATTTGCAAGAGGTCTCCTTCAAGCTGACAAGGGTCATTGGGGCCAGCTTCTTCCATCATCAGACTAATCCCCAGCCCTTGGGAGAATTTAGCCCTAAATTAGCCTCCCACTGCGTGCTCAGTAGCAGGCTGAGCGTCCTAAGGTCATAGGAAAGAAGAGGTGGCCTTCACCCTGGCTGATTCAATGAATGCGGTATCAACTAATGGCCATTGTGTTTAGAGCTTAAAATCTAATGAGAAGAGATCCATTTCTCCTGCCACCCCCGCACCCCCACAAAAAATACAATAGTACACAAGTGACCAAGGACAACAGGTGTGAGAAGAGCAGATGTGAGTGAACTGAGACCAGAGTAGTGAGACCGAGGAAGGTGGGTTAGGCCTGGGGGGGGTGAGAACCCTTGGAATTCTGGCTTGGAGGACGAGACACAGCGTCTCAGAGCGGCTTTTTGTCTGACTTAGCTGTTGTCTAGCTTAGGCTAGGTGGGGACCGAAAGGACACACAGGTTGCAGTAAGGGGAGGTGTCCGGAAGCCAGACAAAGCAGCCATTTGAGCGGAGAACTTGAAGCAGCTTTGTGGGGACCCACGTTTTAGAAGACTCCTTCTCATTGCGGGGATCTCTTGGACAGAGCTCCGAAAAGTGGATTCAAGAGAGACGATCTGGAAGAGTAGGACAAGCACTGGCTTGGGGTGGACTTGAACTCCAGTCTTCCCCACCCCCATGCTTCCCGGGGGTGGGACTTGGGGCTAATTAACCAGGCAGCTGCAGAGTCTTCATTTGAGAATCAGAGTGAGTGATTTTTTTTAAAAAATATAGGCATTTTAACTTTATATAAAAAGCAGAGTTACAGAGAGAGGAAGAAAGAAAGAGAGAGCGAGAGAATCTTCCATCCATTGCCTCACTGTCTCAAATGTCCTCAAGGGTCAAGACTCGTCAGGTAGAAGTCAGAAACTTCTTTGGAGTCTCCCATGTGTGTGCAGGGGCTCAACCACTTGGGCCATCTTTCTCTGCTTTCCCAGACTATTAGCAGGGAGCTGGAATGCAAGTGAGGCGGCCAGGACTCAACCCAGTGCCCACAGGGGAGACAGGTGAAGGATTAGCCTGTTTTGCCCCCATGCCAGCCTCTAGAGTGATACTTACACTAACTAATTAAGCCCCTCTAAGTCAAGCATCCTGCAGAGGAGTGGCATATATTAGACAAGCAATCACAGCCATTTCTCTCCAGCGTGCCCCACTTCTGGAAGACAGAGCTGAAATAAGCAGGTATGTTCCAAACAGCTCTTCAGTCCTCAACTGGTTGGTCAAAGCCCATCAGAGCAATTTCCTTGAGCCTGCGAGTGTGTTGCAGGCTGGAGGGTGTGGCTAAGCCTTGCTGTGTCAGCCAAAACCCACTCAGAAAGACTTTTTTCCATCCTAAGAAGGAGACACCAGGAACAAAAGTCCTTTATTCTTCAGCCCACTACTGCTTCTGCATATGACAGAGAGAGTGATAGGTCCGGGCTGTAATCACGCAGCAGCAGTCTCCTGGAACCACAGAGAAGGAGACTCATGGAAAAACCCAACTTCCCATCCCGATGTGATTGCGAAGGTCAGACAGATCAGCCCAGGCGGTGGTGACCTCAGAACTTATTCATTCAAGCATCTTGGCTTAGTCAGTTAAGCCTCTGTGTGCAATGCTGGCATCCCTCTAGTTCGTGGAGGCCCGGCTGTGCTTCCAGCTCTGATCCAGTTTCCTGCTGGTGTGCCTGGGAAAGCAATAGAAGAAGGCCAGTTGCTTGGTCTCCTGCACCCAGATGGGAGCCCTGAATGAAGCTCCTGACACTGTTATTGGCCATCTGGGAAGTGAATCAGTGGATGAAGACTCTCTCTTTCCCCATGACTCTGCCTTTCAAGTAAATAAAACTGGATCTTTATAAAAGTCAAGGGATTTTTTTTTTTCGCCTATTGTCCAAACCATTTTGAATCAGGCTTTATTGCTGTTTGCTCATGGTTTAATTTTAGGCAAACACATCAAGACCACAGGAAAGGGGCACTTCAGATTGGGTGGTAGGCCAAGACCTTTGCAGGTAGGGTCTGGAGTTAAAGACAGCTTTTGTGTCTCTTTCTGAACTGGGGAGGAGAAACAGTGAATAGGAGAACTTCCTTCTCGTCTCCCAGTCATCTTGGTCAACGTTGTGTTGTGTTGCATGGCAAGTTTCGCTGTATTGCCATGG
Organism: Ochotona curzoniae; assembly: GCF_017591425.1. Taxonomy (NCBI): domain Eukaryota; kingdom Metazoa; phylum Chordata; class Mammalia; order Lagomorpha; family Ochotonidae; genus Ochotona; species Ochotona curzoniae. The sequence goes on from NW_024465322.1 coordinate 6,458,328, forward strand.
CATGTGCCTTGCAGAGTGACACCTGTACAGGACAGAAGCCAGTTGGTGCCACTTGAGCCGTGGTCCTGCCTTAGCTCAGTCAGCTGAGCCACTAGTCTCTGCTCAGGAGAAGGCTTCCTGCCAAGGTCACACCACGGCATCAGTTCGGTGCTGCATCAGTTACCAGGTGTGTGTGAGACAGGTGTGGGACATGTGCCAGTGAGTCTGGGCCAAGTTCTCGCTGTGTTCCTTGATTCGCTCTCCTTTCCTGGCAGGAGTAAGCTGGAGGTGTTTCCTTAGGTGACCCGAGCATCTTAGTGGAGTGGATTCATCATCAGACAGGAATTCCAGGATCAGCAATATCTCCCAGAGCTTCTCTTAAGAGATGACCCTGGTCTTTTTGGATACAGGGTGTGTCCTAGCACAAAGCTATAGACAATGATATTTGTGACAATGGTAATGACCACGATAAACCTTTCCTGGAGATCAGGCAGTGCTTTCCAGGAAATTAGAAATCCCATTTGCATCTTATCTCATTCATGTCGCATAACCCCCAGCCCCCAGACAAAGCAAGGAAGAGACATTCCTCCCCCATCGGAAGGAGAGAGGTTACTGGAGGCATAGGTGATGGAATGTAAGCTCTGTTTATAGGAGGGACATATTCCGGGCAACCATGAAGCAACTGCCTTCTATGTGGCAGAATGTAGGACACTGGTCAGATACCCTACAGCTGTAAGGTATGGGCTCATCCTCCAGGTAACCTACCCTGCACCACCTTTTTTTAGGGAGTTAGGAGAAGAATGGTGGATGCCTGACAATCCCAGAAAACATTGCTGTGTGGTCTAGCCTTCACCGCATGTTCTCAGCTACTTTTTGCACATCATCTAGTCCAATTTAGGCCAGCCTTTCCCGTCTCAACTAAAGACCTTGGTTTGCCAAAACTGTGAAGTAATATGAAACCATTACTTCACATTTTGTTTTTCTTTTTTTTTTTTTAAGATTTTTTTTTTTTTTAACTTTTATCTAAAGGGCAGATTTACAGAGTGGAGGAGAGAGAAAGAGAGAGATCTTCCATCTTCTGATTCACTATGCATTTGGGGCCATTTGGGGAGTGAACCAGTAAATGAAAGAGCTCTCTCTCTTTCTCTCTCTCTCTAATTCTACCTTCCAAATTAATAAATAAAATATGACTGGAAAGGCAGACTTACAGAGAGGAGAGAGAAAGATCTTCCATCCACGGCTTCCATCCCCAGATGGCCACAATGGCCAGAGCTAAGCTGAGCTGCAGCCAAGAGCCAGGTGCCTCTTCCAGGTCTCCTATGTGGATGGGTGCATGGTCCCAAGGCTTTGGGCTATTCCCTACTGCTTTCCCAGGCCACAAGCAGGGAGCTGGATAGGAAGTGGAGCAGCCAGAACTCAAACCAGTGCCGATATGGGATCCCGGCCTATGCTTGAAGTTGGAGAATTAACCAATGGACCAATAGAGCAGCCACAATAAATTTTTAAAAATAAATAAGTAAACATTTGTTGTGACCCAGTTTCCTAGAGTCAACTCAAACAAGGGAGGCCTTGAAAGAGGCAGATGGAGGTCCAACTGATGATCCATCAGAGGAGAAAGAAGAGGGGTGCCACTTTGAGAATCCCACCAGGGGTACACAGACACACCCAGCCGGGGTATTGCCATACCCAACGACTGACTCAGGGAGCTAATTATGGCTTGTGCTGCTCTGGACTGCATTCCTGAGGCTTTGATGTGCACACGCTCACACACAGGCTGTACCGCCCACCGCAAGTCTTCTTCCTTCACTCCTAACTTCCACCCCTCCCTGATCCAACCAGCAAAACACCCCATGTGATCTGGGAAGTGTCCTTCCATGGGGCATGGTGTTTGCTAGCATGTCCGGTACCACATGCACATACATCCCAACCTAGGACTCACAGCTTTCACTCTCTGGCTAGAGACCAAGTTCTACTCAATCTTCTGCCGAGTGTGGCTCTATAGCAGAACCCTCAACACTCTCTTCCCTAAGCTGTTGCTTTGCAAATGATGAAATGGGCCTGGGCAGGGAAATGGCTCACCCGTAAGTCAGTAATAAGGTCAGCAGGAAAAAGTTCCTGAAATCTTTTGCTTCTGCAATGTCATTCCATTCCTGAAGACACACACAGCAGTCTTTTTCCTTTTTTTTTTTTTTTTAAGATTTATTTCTTTTTACTTGAAAGGTAGAACTACAGAGAGAGAGATCGCCCATCCACTGGCTCACAGCCCAAATGGCTGTAACAGCCAGAGTAGGGCCAAGAGCTGGGAGCCAGGAGCTTATTCCAGGTCGCCCGTATGGGTGCAGGGGCCTAAAGACTTGGGCTGTCTTCTGCTGCTTTCCCAGGGGGATTAATCAAACTGGAAGAGGAGTAACCAGGATTCGAACCATTGTCCGTACGGGATGCCGGTGCTGCAGGTGAAGGACTAAGCTAATATGTCACCGTTTGCCTTATTCAGGAATTTTGATAGCGGGGTTGCAATCTTCCTGATCTCTTACTGGATCTTCCAAGAGCCTACACTTTCTTGACGGGGCTGGAGTGCCCAATCCATGTTCACGCACTCAACAGAAGTTGCTGAGACTCCGCAATGAGCAATCGTGTAACATGCCAGTGGAAGCCAGAGCAGTGTTGGAGTTTGGGAATAGGAGGCATTGTTCTGCTTGGGATGATCAGAGAGGGTGGGAGAAGAGGTTGCACTTTAGATCAGTAATTTGAAGAAGCAGAGTTAGAAGAGCAGGGCAGAGGTTTATCAGGGAAAGGCAGGTCACAGTGAGAAAAGGTTGAGTAACCTTTGGGGCTGACGCATCCAACCCATCACTTATAACGGTCACGCTGCATGGTACACAAGCCGGTGGTTCTCACGTCACCTCCGCCACTGAGCATCACACATTGGACAAACATGCATTGAGTGCTTACTGTGCGCCCGGTAAACTCCTCAGGGATATATCAATGAACAAAAACACCCAGTAGGGATGGTGTTGTGACTCAGCATATTAGGCCACTACCTGCAATGACCAGTATCCCATTCGCTTCGCAGTCCCAGCTACTCCACTTGCAATCCAGCTCCAGGTTAACACACCTGGAAAAGCAGCTGACCTGCTAACCATTGGATGGAACACCCCAGCCCTGACCTGGCCTGGAAGGCCATCTGGGGAGCAAACCAAGGGAATATAGTTCTGCTTTTCAAATAAATGAAATCTTAGAAAAAGTCCACCAAGTCCCTCAACCACAAGGAGCACAAATGTCTGCCCTCAGGGGTCTTAGAGCCTAAGCTGTCCGCCCACCCACTTTGCAAATGAAAAACGCTGAGATTAGGGCTTGAATGGTAGACCTAAAAGTCAATTTGTGCTCACTTCCTGGGAAGTCCTCAGGCTTCCGGGACTAAAGACCTGCAGGCAGGGAGGGTCCCACCCCACCACCACCACTACCAGCAGTTTCCTGGGATCAATTCCCCCCCTGCCTTTTTTTTTTTTTTTTTAGATCTTCTATCCCTTGATTCACTCCCAGGCAGCCCAGAGCTGAGCTGAGCCAAGTCAATACGAAACCAGGAGCCCAGAACCTCTTCTGAGTTTCCCAAACGCAGGTGCAGGGTCCCCAAAGCCTTGGGCCATCCTCGACTGCTTTTCCAGGCCACAAGCAGGGAGATGGATGGAAAGCAGGGCTGCTGGGATTGGAGCTGGCGTCCCCTATGGGATCCTGGCTCGTGCAAGGCAATGATTTTAGCTTTTGGTATTGTGCTGGGCCCAACCTTTTTTTTTTTTTTTTCTCTCTCTCTCTGAAACAATGCTGTTTACTTGTGAGCTGTCCAGCCTGGTGGGTAAAATCAAAGGCTGTTGGGGACCCCTGAACCCCCTCCCCATTCCACACAGGCCGAGGTTCAGGCAGATTGTCCTGGGTGCACCCCGCGGCCAGCCCAGCCTCGGGCATCAGGCTGGTGGCTTCTAGGACTGACCAACTTCGTCCAACTGGTTCTTGCTTCCTGGTCAATTTTCACAAATCAGAAATAAAGCCAGGTAGAAAATAAATAAACCACTAGCTAGAGTCCTGGAGCTAACTGGGCCTTCACCTGGCATAACCCCCCAGCCCCGACCAGGGGGTCTGGGAAAACCGACTTTGGGGTTGCTTTTGGAGCAGTGAGCCGGCCAGGACTCGGCTCGAATTCCCAAGCCCAATCAGGTCCTGAAACCCGGCTCTTCTCTAGGCTTCTGGAAATTCAGAGATGGGGCGGGGGGGGGGGGGGGGGGGGTAAGGTGATTGTTTGGGGGAAGAGATGAGTGGAGAGGGCCGGAGGAAAAAGGACTTGATCCTGGAGAACTCCAGGAGTCCTAATTAAAGGAGTGGGGGTGGGGAGAGAAGCAGGCACAGGAACGAGACAGAAGCCAGAGCAAAGAAGGAAATGGAAGCAGGGAGAAGGGAGAGCGGGCAGGGACCGCTCGGGGGACAGGAGGAGGACAGGAAGGGTGTCTGACGGCCGCGTCAGCCGAGCCGGGCAGAAGCCAAGACCCCGCGCGGGCCGCGGAGTCCCGGAGGCCGGAGCAGCCCCAGCTGTCAGGCGCGAACAAAGGCCGCCGAGCGTCGGCGACGGGGCTGCGGGCTGCGGCGCGGCCAATGAGCGGGTGCGGTGCGCCGGCCCCGCCTCGCCCCGCCCCGCGGCTCCGGGGACCCCGCGCAGGAGGCCGGCCGGAGAGCCGGGAGCGGGCGCTCCGCGGACGGCGGCGAGAGGGCCGAAAGTTTGTGCGCTAGCCTCCGCCGGCCCGGCGAGCGCCCACGGAGGCGCGCTGGGGAGCAGCCCGACCGAGGACGCCCCGCCGCCGCTGCAGCCGGCCCCGGGAACAGAGGCGTCTTGGAATCAGCACCGGGGCGCGGGGTGCAGGTAAGGGCTTGGGCGACAGCGCCCGTGCCGTGCCCAGCCCGCCGGCCGAGCTGCGCCGCGCGCGCGCTCGCGTGGCTCCCCGCGTCGGTCTCCGTCTTGGGTGTCGGTGTGGGTTCCACGCGGCTTTGTCTGTGAGCACAGCTGTCAGGGTCGTCACCCCCATCCCCCTTGCAGGGTCCCAGCGCGCAGAGCATTGGACCTGGGTGCGTGCGTCCTGCGCCTTTCTGGGCTCCCAACCTCCACCCCTTAAGTTGTCTTGGCCGAGGGCACTAGAGTTGGGTGACATTGAGGAACTGGGAAGCGGTAGGTGAGGCAAAGTGAGAGGTAGGGGTTAGGGAAGGCAGTGTCCGGGGGGCGGGTGAGTGTGAACTTTACGGACTGGGAACTTTGGAGCTGGCCACCGTGGACTGGAGGCTGAACGGGGAGGATGCGCCAGGCAGGCGTTTGGGCCAAGCTTTCGCTGGCACACAAGCAAACTCGGAGTCACCTATTGCCTCCTCCCACTCCTCTCCCCGAGCATCCCTGGACAGCCAGGCCCCTACCCCGCGCTCTTCCTCCAGCCCTTGGCGAGCCCTGGAGCGTTCTGCGCCGCTCTGCAGCAACAGGCGGCGCGGGAGGGGCCCAAGGGCCAGCTGCCGCCTCTCTTTCTGGCTGGAGAGTGGGGGCTCGCTGGCTGCCCCAGCTAGCGGCCTGGGAAAGCGCTTGAGACTTGGCAGCTGCCAGCGAATGCGCTTGGAGGGCGCCTCTTCCCTCTTCTGTCTGTCCCCAGCTCTGGCTGTGGGCTCTGTCTGAGTTAGGCATACAGCACGTGGCCGGCTGGGGCTTGAGGTGATGTGAGGTGGGGTGTGGGGGGTTGCTGCAGCAGACAGGACCCCCCACACACATACACACTGCTGGAAGCGCAGCAGCCACTGACTTGCCAATTACCTCTTGGACCAAGGAGAGGAGCGAGGGTTTGTAACCTGAGCTTTCTCTAAGTTCAAAAACAACCGTTTTTCCAGGCAGCCGGGGTGGCGGAGGGGGGTGTAGGTGTTGGAAGGGCGCATGTGGGTATTAGAGATAGAGATTGCAGTGGGAGGTGCGGTGCGGGGGCTGTGGGCGGGGGTGGGGGAAGCAGCCGGGACTGGGCAGAGAGCACACACGCACATCAGGCGTGGTCTGGCACCTGGTATTTACCCGGTGGGCCGCCGCTCTCTGCTAGTTCACATCACAGGCGTTATCTCGCGGGCCATCTCCGGGCTGCCCGCAGCCTAACGACCGGGTTGGGCCGAGAGAGCAGCTGCTTCTGCCCATTTCCCAGGGAAGAGGCTGAGGTCCCAGGGGGGCCAGGGCGTGGCTTTTAAGAGACTCAGCGGCTGGGGTTTCCTCCTTCAATCCCAAGCAGGGGTGATGGGGGGAGGGGGGGTCTCTGCAGGTGAGCCTTCCCCCCTCCCCTCATGGAAATGAGGAAAGCAGGGGCTACCACTGCTCACTAAGTTTGAACTTGAAGGATAAACCTGTGCTAACAGTTCTGAGTGTCAGGGGCTGAAAGCCTCCTAAAAGCCAGTGGCAGTCAGACTGGGAGAGGCTGCAAAACAGAGAGGCAGGGATTGGAACCTAGGAAGATTCCAGAACCTGGCTCTTTGCAGCTGCTTCTGCAAGCTGGGAGCAGAGACACACATCCTTCCCTAGTCGGTTTGCCCAGCCTTTCCCTCTCCCTCTCCACCCAACTAGCTCTTTCTTGCACTGCTGATTTTAATCATCAAGGGTCGGTTCCTCTAAGAAAGCTTCCCTCATCCTTTTTCTCCCAGAACAGGTGCCTTTGGGGGAGTTCCTTTCATTCCTGGCCTTCAGCATGTACCCTGAAGCAGGGAGACCATGCCTGCCAATACCCACCAGCTTGGGCTACTCTGGAGAAGGCTGGTGGTGAACACACGTGCTGGATTAAGTCATGGGAAAGAAGGGGGTGGTCGGATCCTTGCATCTGGCCATACTGGAGCTAGCTGCCTCCACTCCTCCCATCTGCTGATCAACTGACCCAGCGGTACAATTATAGAAGGGGCAGGTGCTTGGCGGAATGTAGGTGAGCAGGTGCAGTGGGAACCTCAGGAGGCAGGTGGTTCTGGGACAGGACTGAGGGGCTGCTGGGGCCTGGGTACTCCTGAGACAAGCTCTTGCAGCTTGCTTTTTGTGTTGCTAGGGTCCTGCTGCTATGGGGCACGGGACTGGCTCCCGTGTCTGGGGGAGGTGACCTGGCCAGGGTTTCTCCCAAGAGCATGGGGTTCATGGCTTTCTTCCTCTGCCCTTTGTCTTGGGCCCTGCTTTCTCCTGTTGGCAGTACCATACTCAGGAATCTTTGATAGCTTGGTTTCCTTTTAAAGAAAAAAAATTTTTTTCAAGATTTAGTTTTATTTGAAAGGTTAAGTTACAGAGAGAAAGAGACAGAGAAGTGGAGGGGTCCTCCATCCATTGATACATTCCTCAAATGGCCACAACAGCCTAGAATTGAGCCAGCCCGAAGCCAGGAACTTCCTCGGGGTCTCGCGCATGGGAGGCCGAGACCTAAGCACTTACACCATCTTTCGACGCTTTCCCAAGCACATTAGCAGGGAGGAGGATCTGAGTGGAACAGCTGGGAAAGGAATCTTGAGTCCACATGCAATGCCTACACCGCAAGTGGAAGATTAGTTTGTCACAATGCCACCACCCACCCACCCACCTTCCCCACCAGCTTTTCTTTGTTTAAACATGTATTTATTTGAAAGGGAGAGTGAGAGAGAAGAAAGAGATCTTCTTCCCCAGATGGCCACAACAGCTGAGACTCGTCCAGGCCAAAATCGGGAGTCCCTAACTCCGGTCTAGTGTCCCTTGTGGGAGGCAGGGTCCCCACGCACTTGGATTATCTTCTGCTACTTTCCCTGCTGTGTTAGCAGGCAGCTGGATTGAAAGCAGAGCAAGCCAGGGTTCAAACCAGGGCTCTGATACGGTCAGCCAGTACCGCAGGCGGCAGCTTAGTCTACTGTGCCACGACGCTGACCCCAGTCGGATTTTTCTTTTAAATTGTAAAAGGTCTGCGTTTCGCTCCCTATTCATGGTTGAATATACAAGATGTCAGAGTGATGGGAGATTTAAAAAAAAAAAAAAAGGATTGCAAAGAGGAGTGGGCACCCCTGAATACCTGAAAAGGAAACTGGGGGTTGTTAGATTGTGTTGGCTTGAGGTACTGCAGCTGTCAGTATGGGCGGGTTGGGGGGGCCAGCAGACACACCAGGGAAGGAGCTGGTCTTTATGCTTGGCCTCAGCAAGGTGGCAGAGGGAGCTCCTCTGAGGAGCAGCAAGTGTCTAGGGCCAAGCCTGGAGGATAGCAGGTAGGACTTCCCACGACCCTGGAGAAGGGAGATGGAAAACTACTGCATCCAGCCTGGGGGCAGACGGGCCTGCAGAGCTGCACCAGGAGTGTGCTGTGTGGTGGCCGGGGTCACAGGCCCACCTGGCTGAGGCGGGCTCCCTCATGTTTGGAGCAGCTGCCTTTTTCTTGCCTTGGTTTTCGCCATGCACACATGTGCCCGTGATAAGAATTTTAATAGCCTCCTGCATTGGTGCAGGAGTAGACCCTTGAGAGAGGGCCTTAGGATGTCCAGGATTACCTGTTTTTATGTATTTGTTTCATTTTTATTTGAAAGACAAAGTCACATAGAGAAGGAGAGAGAGAGAGATGCTACCTGCTGGTACACTCCCCAAATACCCCCAATGGCCAGAGCTGAGCTATCTTAGGGCTTCTTCTGGGTCTCCCATGTGGGAGTCCAAGGACTGGAGCCATCCTCCACAGCCTTCGCGGGCAATAAGCAGGGAGCTGGATCAGAAGTGGAGCAGTTGGAACACGAATCGGTGCCCACATGGGATGTCGGCACCTTCAGGCAGAGGCTTAGCCTACCATGCCGCCATGCCAGCCGCCACCCTCATTCATTACTGTTTTTGTTGCTGTTACTCAAGTCTGGGAGACCATCTGTCTTGCCATTTGGCAGCTGAGGAGTTTCCCATACCCCACCCAGGGAAGGAGTCTTACCAGACTTGAGCCTGGCCAGCTAACTCCTGTATTCCACAGCCATCAGATCTTAGCAATCTCCTTGAATGTTGAGATGCGTTTCATAGGCAAGAGGGAAGGAGACTTCCCCAAGTCCCAGGAGCTTGTTGGGGGGAGGGGGGCTTGATATGGAATAAACCCATGACAGACTCATTTCAAGTGGATCATTTGTTTTGCGTGGCCAACAAATGATGCTATAACTCCCCCCCCCCCCCCCAAGGGGCCCTTGGCGGGACAAGCAATAAACAGAGGGAAGCATCTAGGAAAATGGGGTGTCTGGTTGTCCTTGTGGAGAGCTAACTGGTTAGACCCAGCAGAAGGACGTCAGAGCAGGTGCTGTTGTTGCTGCTGCGATTGGGATAAATATTCCTTGCTTGGAGTTTCCACCTCATTGCTTCACTCTGGTCCTGAGGCACCTGAGTTCTATGCCCCTTATGGGTCTCCTTGCTGGGGATCCCATTGGAGAGTGGAGGGCAGAATTCGTGGGCTCTTTCCCCTTGATATGAAAGATTTTTATTTTTAATGCAAAGTCAGCTATACAGAGAGAAGGAAATACAGAGAGGAAGATCTGTCTAATGATTCACTCCCCAAGTGACCACAATGGCTAGAGCTGAGCCAATCCGAAGCCAGGAGCCAGAAGCCTCTTCTGGGTCTTCCATGTAGGTGCAGGGTCCCAGGGCTTTGGGCTGTCCTCAGCTGCTTTCAGGGGCAGGCTACCTGGATGTCCAGTACCTACCCTTGTGCAGCTCCCTACCTGGCTGGTGTCCATGTTGGTGACTGGGAGAAGAAGATCACTGCCTCCAGGATGGCAGTTGGAGCAGCAAGGGCGCCCAGGCATAAACGTGTCCCCACATCTCCTCCTTGGACCATGCCATGGACACGTGTGCCCTCCTGAGATCCCCTGTACCCCTCTGCCCCTGTGCCTCCCTTCATGCCTATCTCCAGAAGAGGGTCCCTAGGACAAAAAGTTCAGAGGATCCATTCCTCTCTCTGCGTTGGCTAGCCTCTGTGCAATCAAATCCTGAAGGTGGTGTGCCTCGGCAGCCTCCTGCCAGGCCCACGCCTAGAGGCTCACCTGGCCCAGCGTTGGGCTGGGGGCCTCGGAGCTGCAGATCCTCCCAGAAGCAGGGATGGGGAGGGGCAGAGCACCACCCCCACCTCCCTCACATCAGGTGTCCAAAGCGGAGCAGTGATTATGGGTGGGCTCCTGGAGTGGAGTGGAGGGAAGACCTTGCGCTCACGGCCTGCACATGCCCATACTTGCATCTGAGCTCCCCGTGGAGACTCCCGGGAGGCCTTGGCCGCCCCTGCCCAGAGCTGTGCACTTGGCCTTGAGGGCCCAGGGGGGAGGAAGGCCGGGTTCACCTCTCCCTGCTGATGCGAAGCCCATTTGCTGCTAGCTTGCCCTCCCCCTGGCACCCCGGACTGCTAAATTGGTCTCAACTTGCTGTACTTCCACCCACCACCTTAGTCATTATTCACTGGCAGCGTTCAGAGAGTGGGTGGAAGGCAGGCGAACATTACAGCTCTGCTGCAGAAGGAGGGGATTGAGTAGAGGCATGCTGGAGAGGGCTGGGGGAAAGAGAGCTGGAAGGAGGCTGGGAAAGACAGCTTGGGGTTAGCCAGCACCTGGCCCCTGGTACCCCATTGACATTGGATGAGAGTGAGCTGTGTGATGACAGGCGGGTGGGTCCTGGCTTGGGGAGGGACAGACCTACCCTCTCTTGCATTCTCTAGGATGTTTGTTGGTGGGGTGCCCATGAGTTGGGCTCTACCCCTGATGGCACGGTGGGGAGAGGAAGAGCTTCTGAGCACTACTCCCAGCTCAGCACCCCCCTGCCCCGCCGCCCCACGACGTGGCCAAGATTGATGGTGGGAAGGCCTGGGTTGTCCTTCCCTCGCTCCCCCACTTCCAGCCCTGTCCTATCTCCCTGGTGTGGTCCTAGGGACTACAGAACCCTGGTGGGCAGGAGGAGAAAGGGGGCATACCAGGGACCCTGGCAGGGCATGCTGAGTTGTCTCTCCAGGGAGTGAGCAGACCGCCTCCAGCGAGCTCTGTGCCAGGCCCGCCCACCTGGCCCTTGTCCTAGGCCCCGGTGGTGGTTCTCAGCATAACCTTGGTGAGTTTCTCTGGGTCACTGAGAAGTCACAAGTTAGGGACCTGGCACTGCGGTGTGGTGAATTAAGCTGCTGCCTGTGCTACTGGCATCCTGTTATCAGAGCATTGGTTTGCTGGCTACTTGGCTTCCTGTCCAGCTCCCTTGCCAGTGGGAGGGCAGCAGAGGATGGCCCAGGTGCTTCGATCCATGCCACTCACAAAGGAGATTCAGGTGGCGCTTCAGGCTCCTGGCCTGGACCAGTGCTGGTCATTTTAACCGTCTGAGGAGGGAATCTGCAGAGAGAAGAATTAGAGAGCTCCCATGCACTGATTCACTCTCCAAATGGCTGGAACACCTGGAGCTGAGCTAATCCAAAGCCAGGAGTTTCATCATTTGGGTGCAAGGGCCCAAGGTCTTGGACCATCCTTCTCTGCTTCCCCAGGTGCCTTAGCAGCGAGCTGGATAGAAAGTAGAGCAGCTAGGACTTGAACTGGCACTCATGTGGGGATGCTGGCACCTCACCTGGAGCTTTATTTACCCACCAGACCATGACACCGGTCTCAATCAAATAAATTAGGAAAAACAGAGAAGCATGGTGCCAACCCTAGCTGGCTTGCAATCCCTCCCCTCACTTCCTCCCCCCGACCAAAAAAAAAAAATCACAGGCACAGGCGCAGGAGTTTGCACTTAGCTAGGGAGTTGGGGACCTTGCTGAGGCTTTCCAGGGACAGGGGCAAGGGCAGCCCATTGGCTGATGCCTGCAGCAGGACGCCTACGCACCGGGCTCACTCCCTGAGCTGCAGGGTCAAGGCCGGCTGAGTTTCAGAAGGATGAGCCCAGGGCAGTTTCATTGCCACCCTCAGACGTGCAAGTCACGCCTGCTCCCTGCTTCCCCTCCCCCTCCCCAGGAAGGGGGCTGGGAGGACTGGCTTGGGCTCACTCGCGAACATGTCTGGGGCAGACAACTCCCCCTCCTCCCTGCCGATCGAATTCCCCCAGCCCTAACGCCTCGGTGGCGCCAGCAGACAAACCGCACACAGGCAGGTGGGGAGACAAGAGAAGCCAGGCGGAGAGGGCCCCCCACGCCCCCCCAACCCCTGCCTCCACCTGCGTTGTAAGGCAAGCCTGCCTGCTGCTGCTGGACACTGGACAAGGCCCCAGAAAGAGTCCCCAGCTGCTGTCTCAGGCTCCTCCCCTCAACCCCAAGTCTAAGCCCCAGAGCTGCCCCAGCTCTAAGGCTCTGCAGCTGCCTGGGGGGTGGGATGGGGGCTGAGAGGTGCAAACCCGAGGAGGCTGCCCCTCCCTCAGCCACCAGCCCAGGCCTTCTGCTCGCCTGGGCCTGCTAACAGGGCTTCCCACACCTGTTGACTTGGATGTGGGGCTGCTGCTGGGGACCACAGCTGGGACTCCAGTACCTACCCGGTGTGTTCCCTGTAGCTGCGTGGGGCAGGGCTAAGAAGCCCCTTCGTGCATCAGTCTGCTGCCCACCCTGCCCTTGTTATACTCCCCAACCCCCAGAAAATCTTCCTCCATGTTCTGCTCTTTTTCTCTCAGTTCCCACTTTTTAAAATTTATTGGAAAGGCAGATATACAGAGAGAAAGCGATACAGAGTGAAAGATCTTCCATCCACTGCTTCACCTCCCAAGTGGCCGCAATGGCTGGAGCTGAGCTGATCTGAAGCCAGGAGCTCCCTTCTGGATCTCCCACATGGGTGCAGGGTCCCAAGGCCTTGGTCTGTTGTCCACTGCTTCCCAGGCCACAAGCAGGGAGCTGGAGGGGAAGTGGAGCAGCCAGGATACAAATAGGGACCCGTGTGGGATCCCGGTGCATGCAAGGTGAGGACATGAGCCTGACCCAGCCCTGCCTGTTGTAATCATTTGGAAGAACGAATCAACAGCTAAAAAGATTCTCACTATGCATTTCAAAATGAAAGGAAAAGAAAAAAGCCCAGCCAGCCGTGGGGGTTTTGGTGGGCGTCATCCCCATGGATGTGTTTGGGAGAAGAGCATAGTTAGTTGTTTTGTTTGGGAATCAGACAGACCCATGTCCATATGCCAGTTGTCTGTCAGCCCCGTGACCCTGGTCCTCCTCCATTCCATGTGTTGTGTCTCACTGGGAACTGACACAAATAGAGGCCCATGACAGGAGTGGGTTCCTCCAGAGGCCGGCTCTGGGGCTTGTGACAGCTGCCCTGGCACCCACTCAACTCAGGCAGCCCCCTGCTGAGCTTGGAGCTGAGCCCATGAAAGGAATTGCCCAGGCCCTTACTGCTGGGGCAGCCTCCATGCTGCCCCATGTGGCCATCTGATGGTAGACGGGAGCCGGCCAAGATATGGTGGCTGGGATGTGTGCGATGTCCCCAAAGGCCCCTGAGGTAAGGACCCGGATCTGACATTGTAACTCCCGCTCCAAGTGATTCTTGCCAAATGTGCGTGCAGAGGGGGAAGGGGAGGGGAGTGGGCTGGCAGACCATCCTGGCTGGTTGGGCTGCCTCTGTGCTGGTGGTGGTGATGATGATGGTGATGATGATGCATCCAAGCAGGTGGCCTGGTCTTGGGAGAGGGTGGGATGAGTGAAGATTCCTCCCCAGAGTGGAAGGAGCTTCTCTCTCCCATTGCTTCAGAGCCAATGTCTTGCCCACCTGGGTGGATTTTCAAGATCCTGTAGCACATAAGGTCATGAGAAAGGGAAGAGGAAAAGTGGGGTGAGGTGGGACTTCTCTGTCTCCGTGCAGTGCAGGTGGAGGCTGTCCCGGGGCAGAGGGCCCACGGCTGGCTGCGTCTCACGCAGGAGAAGGGGATCTGGTGGAGTCTGACTGTGGACAGAACAGATTTTATTATTATTTTTAAAGATTTATATATTTGCAAAACAGAGTGACAGAGACACAGGAGGAGAGAGAGACAGGGAGATCTGCCATCACCTGGTTCACTCCCAAAATGCTACAGTAGTCCAGATTGGGCAGGGCCAAAGCCAGGAGCCAGGAGTCAGGATCTTCATCCGAGTCTCCCACACAGGTGCAGGGTCCCAAGGCTTTGGGCCATTCTCAACTGCTGTCCCAGGCCTCCCACCTACCCGTTAGGTGAGGGACTTGGAGTGCAAAGGGCCTAATTGCAGGGCAGAGAGCTCATGCCGTCCACCAGGGGCTCATGAGGCAGGAGACAGGATATTGTTCCATAGGAGAGAAGCACCCGCTTCTAAAACAGTGGGAGCCACCCTAGGGTTCTCCTTATGCCTTATAGGAGGGCCCAAAGCAGGTGCATCAAGAACACCTGCCCCATGCAGCGACTCACACCTGGTCTCATGTCCCACCTGGCTCCCGAGCAGCCACGGGTCAGAGCTGCTGCCAGCTCTGGGTCCCCTTTCCCGACAGCCGAGGGGGTGGGAGCTGATATCCCCTGCCGCTTGGCTTCCCTCTCTCTGAGGAAGGTAGTCCTTGCAGGCAGGGCTGGGTCTACGCTCAAAGCAGAGGGCCAAGGCACGAAGGCAGGGTTGCCAAGGACTCATCTACTCTTTCTATCCGGGGAGGGGAAAAGAAAAAGGAGGGTTCCTTGGGCTCCTCTGGATCCTAAACCCTAGGGGAAGAACGCCCTACCCTCTCTTTGGTCTCCATAGCTTCAGGCAGATTTCTTAAAGGCACCTGATCTCCCCCTCCTCTCAGACCCCCAGCTCTGCCCTGGGGTCAGGAAGCTTATCATTGGTTCACATCTCTTCACAGGGGCTGGAGTAATCTTCAAGCACTGGGGATTGTCTTGCAAACAATCAGGTGCTTGGTTTTCTTATCTGGTTTTTTTTTTTTTGTCATCTCTGAAGTGCCCCCAGAGAAATGTTCCCAGTCCTTTAGATAAGAACTGCGCCTTAGGGCCCTGTGGGAAAGAGACTCTTCAGGAGTAAGTCCCTAGTTACCCCCCCTCATCCTCCCTGGGCATGCAGCCCCCCAGTCCCTTCTGTGAAAGGCACCTGTTGCCTGTCTAAAGCTCTTAGCTCTGAGACTGGTGGGACAGGCTCTGGGCTTAGGAAGGAATATCATGGTAAGTCCTGATGACTGTCAGCTACGTTTACAGGCTAGAGAAGGGAAGTTGCTGAGGCCAAGACTGAGCCCAGATTGCAAACATGGAGAAGGGATGGAGGGGCGGAGAGGGGGGTCAGTATGAGGGTGGGGGTCTGGGTGCCTGATGGAGGTGCTTGGTGGCGAGGGGTATGTGTAGTGAGTATGTGCACACTTGCAGGGGAATAGTATATGAGCAGGAGTCTAGTGTGTTTGTGTAGGGTTGTGTAGCGTGGGGTAGCATACTGTGTGTGTGTGTCTCTGGCAAGGCCATCTTGGCTGCAGGCTGGAGTCTAACTCAGGCACCGCAGCTTGTCACATGCAGAACCCCACGCCCCATGTCCTGCCCTGGTCTATATACCACACCCTCTTCAGGGCTGGTGTGAGGTCTGTCCCAGACCGTGTGGGCACCGTGGATCTCGGGCCATTCCTAGGGCACAGGTAATGCCCAGTGCTTGTCTTTGCCTGGTCATCCCAGGACCCTGGAGGGGAGTCCAGCCAGCTCCCTCCCCTGTCTGCAGTCTGGCTGGCCCCTGACAGCATCTGGGCAGGGATTGCAGAGAGAGGAAGCCTTGGCCCCTAGAGGCTCCTGCTGAGCAGCCCAGGTTGACACCCTTTCTACTTGGGAAGTGAAAGGCGATGTAGTGGTGGTGACTGGATGCAGTCCTGGGGGCAGGAGAGGTGGCCAAAGGTCCAGATGTGTCATGTGTCCCCCCCCCCCCCCGTCCCCACTCTGCTGAGCTGTGACATGGCTGCAGGAGGAGCGGCTCTTGAAGACACTTGGGAGCCTGGAGAGAGAGCGAGAGGATGAGACGAGCAGGTGCACCTGTTGTGGTTCTAGCATTCTGTCCATTCCTTCTCGCTGAGCCATGCTCACGTCCCCCAGTACTGTCCTGCCCTGCTCATGGGAGAAATCAAGGCATCATGGGGTGGTGCCAAGCCCAGCTCTGCCACTCTCATCCCCGGGTGCTTCTGTCCTTCCTGGGAAATGAGAGGAGCCGGCCTGCTGGATGGTTGTGACTTCTGTTGTTTGAGGATGTATCAGGGTGTTGTGCATACACAGAGAGAGATTGAGAGAGTGAGCATTTAAAAGACCCCAGAGAAGTGCTGTTACGCTTAGTTTCTGGCTTTCTTGACATTGAAGCCAAACAGTGCACGCTGTCTCCTGGAAGATGGGCCATGCCGTGTGTCGCTGGTTTTTGGTCACTCTGTTCTGTGGCTTATGCTCCTGGCTTGCTTACTCTTGAGCAGGTGTGTAACCATGCCAGCCTTTGCACAAGTCTGGGACTTCTCCCTCATGATGCTTTGGGGTGCTGGTGAAGTCCCTCGGGGTGGTACTGCTGGACGTCACCTGGCAGTGGGCTTCTTGCTGGGTCAAGGGATTCTGTGCGTGTGTTCCAGCCATCCCTGGCGTCAGTCTGTCCTTGTGGCATCTCATTATGACCTTTATTTGCTTCCTTCTGACGACTCATGCCCTCCAGAGACAACACCCTGTTAGGATGTATCTTGAGTTGTTGCTCATTTTCAGTTGGGTTTGAGTTGATTTATGCAAATTTTGCCTAATTACATCTTGGTAGGAGTCCTTTGTGTGTCGTAGATACTTCCTCCTTTTACATTGTGTGTGCCTTATTTCCCCCCTAAGGTTTATTTACTTATTTGAGAGTGGGGCCAGAGGCAGCTAGAGTCAGCTCTTTCTCCCTGTTTCCTTCCTCCACTCTCCTAATGTCTGCAGTAGCTAAGGTTGGGCCAGGCTGAAGCCAGGAGCTCCGTCTGGGTCTCCCACATGGGTGGCAGGGACTCATGCACTTGGGCCATGCCCTGCTGCCTTTGCAGGCTCATTGGCAGACAGCATGGGTCCGAAAGAGAGTGGTATAGGGGCTGGTGCTGTGGCATGGCAAGGTACTAAGTCTTTGCCTGTATTACTGACATCCAGTTAGCAAGCTGGAGCAGAATGAAAACAGCAGTTCAAAACTGGTGCTCATATGGGATGCTGTTAAGGCAGGCAGCAGCTTAACCCACTATGTCATGGGGCCAGCCCCTATTTCTTTTTCCTGTGTGTGCAATTGCTAGGATATGAAAGTGGGGTGGCTTGCCGTGGCTGGACCAAGAGTTCCCAGGGCGAGGGCCCCAGACAAGGCGGGCTGAATTGTTTTGATGGAGAGCTGGAGGGATCAGAACATGGGCCCCTGCCCTGCCTCATGGGTGTTGATGGACCTTGATACTGTGTTCCAGGGACCCAGAGCAGCCCAGAGGGTAAACACATGGAGATGTGCTTCAACCACAGGCCTAGCCTTCAGCTCTTTTTGGAATGGTCTCTCTCGCCTCCCAGGGAATAGTGTGGGGTTCCCTGAACCAGGCTGGGGGATCGGGGCAGGATCATTGGCCCCCATTCATGCTGTGCCCAGCAGGTTGGAGGTGTTGGAGGGCCCACCTGGCTGTACAAGCAGTAAGAGCTCATGGCTTCCAGCTGCGACAAACCTCCCATCCTGAGAGTACCGGGCAGAGTCTAGAGGTGGCTGTACATGTCCTGTCTCTGTGGAGAAGGGGGAAAGGGGGTGTGCAGGGACCCAGCATGTCGAAGGACTTAATGTGAGTAATTAGTGTGTAGAGGTGTCTAATGTGAGAGATACTTCGTGTAGTAAGTACTTAGGCTGCTGAGGGACTTGGTGTGAGAGGTACTTGATTAAACACAACCCCACCCTAGCACAGTTAGTTATGTGTCAGTAGCAGTAGGGATGTCTTTGAGTGTTCCACTGCTTGCTAGTTGGTATCCACGCTGCGTGGACGGCCTGGCCCAGCTTGCAGGGACCTGGCTGGTATGGGTGAACCCTGTGATACGATCGGGAGGCTCAGGGAAGACAAAGTGGAGGAGAAGCCCGCTGTCACAGTCCACCTTGCTGAACACCAGCAGGGGCAGGCACGTCATGGCCTCGCAGGCATGAATCTGCCTGGTGTCCAAATCCCACCTCCACTCCTTATTTTAGCCCCCCTCAGTCTGGGGGGCGGCCGCAGGAATGGCCCTGGCCTTCAGGCCACTCCAGGTAGGATGCCTAAATTGATAGACAGATTCTTGGCTCCTGCCTTTGGTCTAGCTTGCCCTGGCCACTCTGACCCCAGAGCCCATGCCTTTGGGTTGCAAAACTCTGTGAACAAGAGCAGCTGTCTCCCAGTTCCCACCCCACCCCCACCCACTGGATCACACATCCCCCAAACAGATGGGTGTCTGTGTGGGCAGGTGCCTTCCTTTCCCGTGGGGACTCAGGGCCTCTTCCTGCCTCACATCTGGGTACCTACAGTTCAGTGAATGATGGGAGCCTCCTGAGGGCCTGTGAACCCCCTAACCTCCAGGTGGCAGGCAGGATGTGAGGGTCACTAGAGACTTCTCAGCATCCCTGGGGAGACCTGCAGGGGAAAAGGAGCCTGATTTTGGAACGTGGGAGTGGCCAGGAAGGAGCCACCCCTTTGGAACGGGCTCGTCGCACCCACCTGCCCACCCCTTTCTCTGTGTAACTAGTCTTGCCTTTTGCACCGCCTTCTCTCATGACATCCTTCTTAGCCCCAACAGCTGCCCCATGGACTGTCACTTTCAAATACATAGCCACATTGTACCCGCCTACCCCACCCCCCACCCCTAGCAGAACTGAAACTCAGGATCCCAGGAGCAGGCCTGACCGGTTAGAATCCAGCATAGGGTGTAGGTAGAAAGGGGGAGCCTGGAAAGGCAGAGGAAGGGACATCTGGCCTCTCTCCCTCTCTTCCTCTCTTCCCCTCTTTCTCCTTCTTCCTCCTCCTCTACCCTGCCCTTCTTCCAATTCTCCCATAAGGGTGCAGAGAGCCAAGCACTTGAGCCGTCCTCCGCTGCTTTCCCAGGTGTGTTAGCGGGGAGACGAATCAGAAGTGGCGCCACCAGGATGCAAACCAGCACCCGCCTACGTGGCATGCCGGCCACGCTTCTCAGGGAGTTGTCATCTCCTGCCACCTGTTCTCCCGAGACTTCTCCAGCTCACGGTAGTGCCATACCTTAAACATTGAGGCGACACCCCTTTCCCCTTCAGGTGCTCATAGGTCATGACACTCTTTTGTGTGTGGCAGTGGGACCCATTCATTACTCCCTCCTGAGCGTCGTTCCCCAGACAGAAGTAGTGAGCTAACAGGGGCCCTTGAGTGAAGCTTGCATGACAAGTAACCTCCCAAGGCATAGTGCCAGGCCCTGGCCACAGAGTGACTGTGAGTGGGGGCCTGAAGAGGAAGGGTGTGGGACAGCAGGTGTGGGGAGCAGCGACTCTATCAGAGCTGCTAGTTCTGGGGGCCTGATTTCTTCTTGCAGATGTCACATGCTGGGAGAACTCAATGGCAAAGAGCTAGCTCTGTAGTAAGGTAGATGGGTGGATGTATGAATGGTGAGTGGGTGAGTGGAAGGATGGAGGAGTGGGTAGATTCCTCACAACTTTCTCTAAGCCCCACTCAGCACTGATGCTCACCTAGTCTTAGGCAAGCTGTTGGCTCAGCCCAGAGTCTGCTTCCCAGGGCGCCGCTCCTCTGGCCTCAGGTTTCAGCTTGTCTCCTGGGCCTGCCTCAGTGGCTGTCCCAGGAAGCAGGGTGTGCTCCTGGCTGGGAAAGGGGAGCCCGGGACTATCTCCCATTCTACCCCTAGGGTAGCATCAGAGGAAACATGAGGTGACCCTGGCCTCCTCTCACTCCCTTCTCACTGCATGGTCAGGTAGCCTGGTAGCTGCTTTCATCCATGCGAGGAACAGTGCCAACCGGAAGGGGCCCTGGACCTTCTGCAGCCCACTTCTGTGTGTGTATATGCATACAGGTGACGTGACGAGTCAGTGAGGCCTTGTCTACCATCACAGGAAAGTTTTATTCTAGGAGGCTGTAGGGAGAATCCTGGGAAGAATGTGGAGAAGAGGAAATTATATCCCGAAAGAAACAGAAGAGCTACTTAGCCTAAGATGGTGAAGATGGAGTTATAGGCTGGAGCAAGGGCAATGGGAAGAGACCAGGAGGCTGGTCAGATTTTGGGGTGTAGGGGAAGATGATATAGAGAATCTCTGAGAACCCAGCAAGGAAGGGAGTGTAAGGTGGAAAGACGGAAGTCTTGGGAAAGGTGCCAGTGGATCAGGTGCAGAAAACGGGACCTGAAGAACATCCAGATGTTAATGAGAGATGTGAGTGACAGAGAGGGCCTAAGAATGGGATGGGTCTCAAGGTCATAGTGTCAATCAACCCCCACTGGATGGAATAAACCAGAGATGGAAGCAGCAGAGTGGTCCAGCATGCTCCTGGGCGTGTAATGGGTTCATCCTGAAATGCGTGGGATTGCCCTGACCCTTCCAGGCCAGAAGCCCAGCACATTGTCCACCATCTGTTGTTCCCTTCTTGACTGGGAGCCAGGAGCTTCTTCCAGGTCTCCTGTGTGGGTGGCACTTGGCCATCCTTCACCGCTTTCCCAGGAGCCCTACCAGGGAGCTGGGTTGAAGGTGGAGCAGCCGGGACTTGAACCAGCATCCACAGCAGATGCATGCTTTGCTGCTATGCCCTGATCCTTCTGCTGCATCAGTAGCCATAGAGCCCGGAAAGGCACACGAAGGTGCAGAATGGGGTTCTCACCCCCTTGCTCTGTCTCCCACCCAGTAATTACATCCTGAGTCAAAGTCAGTGGCCCACTCAGAGCTGACCACAAAGGAATCTGTGGGTGGAGTTAGGCACACAACCTTTTCTCTGGCTTTGTTTGTTTGCTTACACGTTTGAGTCAATATTGATTTTGTTGTTTTGTTAGAGAGCTCTCCATCTGCCTGCAGGAGCTGGTGACTCCATCCTGGTCCTCCCACGTGGGTGGCAGGGACCCAACTTCCTGGGTTACCTATCGCCCCACCCCTGCCTCCCAGCAAGCACAGGAGCGGGAAGGTGGAGGCGGTACAGGGGGCAGCACAGAGGCAGCCCGAGCAGCTTTCCACCCTGATCCTGGTTTGCATTTGAGGGGACTCCGTCCTGGAAGCATCTAGAAGGTATCTGAAGTCTGCAGCATTAATGCACAGGGACAAGAAGAGAAAGAAAGGGAGGCAGAAGTTTTGCAGGGATGTTTCTCTCGGCGTTCTGCACAGGGCCCATGTGAGATTGTGACAGGAGTGGAGGGGGGTTAGTTAAAGTTCAGAAAAAATGTCATAACACTTCTGGTCTGGTACAATGGTTTACTTGGCTAATCTTCTCCCTTCAAGTGCCAGGATGCTATATGGACCACCTTCAGCCCACATTGAACAGCCCTCCTCCAGTTTTGTTTTCAGAGCCTAAGACACTCCACCAGCAGCTTGGTTGTGGCAGCTGAGGCCAGGCTGGGGGCAGCTCCAGGGCATAATTACAAAGGAGACCCACTCTCCCACCCTCAAAAGTGGCTGTGAAGCTTCAGCCTGTGCCCAAGACTTCTAGAAAATTCTAGCCCAGATGCCATCACTAGCTAGGGCCGAGGGTGCCATCTCCTCCCACACAGTCCCCACTGGTATGGCTGCTGCCAACCTGCAGGCCACAGGCTGCTTGCCAAAGAGGAGTGATGGAACTGGCATTGCTTTAAGTCACTGCTGAGGATTGTCAAGGGGGGCGGGCACCTTTCTGCCTTCTCTCCTGCACCTGCAGAACAGTCACAGCCAAGGGTGGGGACACCAAGAGGCACACTCCTCCAGCACCCAGGGCAGGTGGTGGAAAGCCTGGAGCCAAGCCAGATGTGGCAGGAGGGAGCCTGGGGTTCTGGCACTTAGCTTGCAAAGTCACAGGGGCAGGAGTAGCAGCTGGGTGGGGCTGTGGTGGGAGCCAGCACAGGCTCCCCATAGCAAGCTGGCAGTGAGGTTGCAGGTTGCCTCCAGGCACACAAGGTTGGCACCAACCCCAAGGCCACTCTCCCTGAGGGACTAGGCCTCGTGTCTCCCTCCACCAGGTCTGCAGTGCCTCTAGTGCCTTCCTGAGTTCTGAAATCCCCCTGGGTCACCACTCTGAGTCCTGCTGCACCACACACAAGCATATATACATACCACATATGTACCACATGCACAATTGCACAATGCATGGCACACACTGGGCACACAGCACAATGTGCACATGCATGTAGAGGAAACACATGCACACACACCACGTATAACTCACATGTACACCACACATATGCACTAGACACAGATTCCACTGTATTCTGCACCACACAAGACTAGACACACATGCATTACACACACCAAACCAGAGAGACACCATATCACACACAGTGACCAGAGCTGAGCCAATCCAAAGCCAGGAGCCAAGAGCTTCTTCCAGCTCTCCCACATGCATACAGGGGCCCTAGGACTTGGGTCATCCTGCTGCTTTCCCAGGCCAAAAGTAGGGAGCTGGATTGGAAGTGGCGCAGTCGGGACTTGAACTGGCACCTATATAGCTTAGCCCTCTAATGAAGGTAGAAGGTGGCTGTGGCAGAGCAGGTGCAGAAAAAGGGTTCCATGGCGAGCCAGGACTGTAACATTCCTCTCACAGTATCACCTGCCAAAGGTATGGCACCCCACACCCGTGGTCCTCCTCACTTCCTCCCCACCCCATCACTACAGGCCACCCCCTAGGCCCACCTTGAATTTCTGTAACTGAACTGAATTTTGCCCTTTGAAATGTCCTTATGAGATCTGGACAGTGGATAAGACACGCTGCTCAGGATCCCTTCAGTGGCAGTCCTGGTGCCCGGGTGCCCGGATTCCAGCCTCCTGCTCACACACGCCCCGGGAGGCAGCAGTGATGGTTCCAAGAGGTGGGTGTCTGCCACCCGCACGGGAAATCCAGATTAAGTTCCAGGCTCCTGGCTGGAAGCTCTCTGCTTTACCCTTGGCCAGTGCAGGCAGGTGGCAGATGGGAGCTCTGCTGCCTGTCTCCATCTCACAAATATATAAAATAAAAATGTTTCGAAATGTGAAGAAGTGTGTGTCTGAGTATGGAAGTCATTCCCGTTCAGATCAGCGCAAAAGTCGCAGCTCTGCAGGCCCAGATCCTCGGTGAGCTGAGTGGGCTGGGGCTGGCATCCTGCTGGGCTGGCATGCATGTCTGCCTCCCATTCCCATTCCTAGGGCTGGTATCACTGCCCACTGCTGCTTTCCCTACTCCAACTGACCTTGGACTCAGAACACGTTAGGCAGCCACCACATGGGCCGGTCAATCTGATGTATGTTTCTGTCTCTGCCCAAAGATGGAGTTGATTCTGACTAGCCCACACAGACCTTCCGAGAGTGACCATGTGTGTGGGACACCGGGAGTTCTAGAACATTGTGCTTGTCTGGGTGAGATGGGCAGGGAGTCTAAAACCAGCTGTCCAGCTCTTCCTCTGATGGTCTCCACACTGGGACCTGAGCCAGGCTTTTCAGAGGAAGGTGTGTGTGTGTGTGTGTGTCTCTCTTGGCCCAGCTGCACCGGGCACCAACTCCTGCAAATGTGTGTGCTTGCCTTCTGCGGTCATGAAGCGGGTTCAATTTGCATGAGGGTCCTTTTTTGGAAGGGGGAAGGGCAGGGTTGGGATGGGTTGGTCAATCAGTGTGGCCCACCGGGGGCGAAGGAGGAGGGAGGCTTGTGCCCAGCACAGCTGAGCACCGAGCCGGAATGTGCACAAAAGCCCTGTGTGCCTGCCAGGCGCAGTGCCTTTCATTCTTCCCGGAGCAGTGGGAAGCCGGCATCGCTTCCGATTGTTCGTCGCCCCGATGCCGTGACTCAGCCTGCCAGCGATTTACTTCCCGCCTCTCTCTAGCATCCGAGTGGGCTTAATTGAGATCTGTGTGGGCCCCTGCTCCCCACCCACCGGCAACCTGCTCCTCCTGGCACCTCAGCACCTGGAACCCCTCCTCCAGCTCCCTCACCCTTCCTCCTCCTCCTTCTCCTCCTCCTCCTCTCAGCTCCTTTTTCATTCATCCATTCAACTCTGCAGATGGGGTCTGAGCTGTTGCACGTGGCTCCCTCCAGGTGCCCAAGGCTTGCAGCCTGAGCAGAGATGATTAACTAACCCCAAGCTTGCCCCCTGCCCCTACCCTGGCCCCCTCACACCCCATTTCAAGCAGCCCCTGGGAAAAAGAGGAGGGGTCAAGGACAGCCAATGCAAATACTGGGAGGGCTGCAGATAGAGACAGCTGAATGGGGGAGGGGGCAGCCTGGAGTGGTAGGGGAGGGCAGAGGAGAGGCATCTGGAAAAGGGAGTCAATTAGCCCCCTCCCGGCACGTGCCCCCACTTAGCCCCTTGAGAGAGGCTGCTGCTAGGAGCTGGCCCGGGGCCGCCCACCCATCTGGTGCATCAGCCCCGCCTCCCTTCCCACTTGCCATCCCCCCTCCTCCCTGCTCCAGCTGACAGATGCTTCTGTACTAGCCTGCCCTCCTGGCTGGTCCCAGCTGCTCTCCTGGAAAGCTACAGGGGGCATGGGGGGCCTCCCTGAAGGAGCGCCTTTAGCTCTATCCTCTATATCTTTTTAAGACTTATGTATTTGAAAGGCAGACTTATAGAAAACTCTCCCATCTGTTGGTTTACTCCCCAGATGGGAGCTGGGCCTCTCTGAAACCAGGAGCCAGGATCTTCATCCCGGGTCTCCTGCCCAAGCACTTCGGTCATCCTCTGCTGCTTTACCAGGCCCTATGCAGGGGTAGCTGGATTGGGGATAGCTAGGTCAAGAATTGGCATCCCCTCTGGGATACTGGTGTTGTGCGATGGTGGCTTCACCTGCTCTGCCACAACACAAAAGCCTATGATCGTGGTTTTTGAACCCAGTCACTTGAAGCTGTGGGAGTGACTCCGAGCATGGAGGCCTGTGGTCAGTCCCGGCTGTGCTGGAAATCTGCGGAGTGAGCCAACCCTTGGGGACAGTTGCCCTGGGAAAGGGCTCGCCAAGCTCTCCTTTTCCTTTCTGGCCACAATGTAGGCTGGTGACAGGGCAGGCACAGGTCCC
The DNA here is from genome assembly GCF_017591425.1 of Ochotona curzoniae. Taxonomy (NCBI): domain Eukaryota; kingdom Metazoa; phylum Chordata; class Mammalia; order Lagomorpha; family Ochotonidae; genus Ochotona; species Ochotona curzoniae. The sequence goes on from NW_024465322.1 coordinate 6,483,371, forward strand.
TGCATATCAAGAGTGGGGAAGCTGAGGCAGGGTAACCCCTGAACCCGAGAAAGATCTGTTGTCAATTCAGGTCAGCTTCATTGCAGGATGGTTTTTATTGGGTTTCATTTTAATTTAGTCATTATAGAGGCAGACATGTCCCCCAGGGGAGCATCAAGCTTCACCCGTGTAAGTGCGGGGTACTTGGGCCGTGCTCTGCTGCTTTCCCAGGCATGTTAACTGAGGAACTGATTCTGAAGTAGAGCAGCTGGGACTTGAACTGATACCTAAAAGGGACCCTGGCATTGCGTGTGGTGGCTTCACAGGCTCTGTTGTCACTCAGCATGCCACAGCACAAGCAGGCCCAATGTGTACCCCCGCAGGATGCCCCACCAGCATCACTGCCCTCCACTGGGCCGCACCCTGAGCCATGTCAGCTGAGCCTCGTCTCCAGGTATTGCCGGCTTACTCCCACTTGACCATCTGTGTCTGCAGGGCCTTTGGGATGGGGGTGAGCTGTACTATTTCTCACCCCACCCCCGATCCATGTAGACCCCTTTGCCAGCCCATGCCTCTGAGCCCATGCTCAGGAAGGTGGCAGTCTGAGGAAAGCCGTGTACTTGCCTGGACCCATGTTCTTTGGTGAAGGGCCAGACCGACTAGACAGGCAGCGGATGCCACCCTTCACCCAGGCCATTCCCCATCCTGGTATAGCACCCACCAGCTAGGCTACAGAGGATGATGGAGGTGTCTTCTGAATTCTTGGGGCACAGGTTCTCTTTCACCAACTGTTCTGGTCCCTACCCTACATCCATTTTTTGTTTAAAGATTTTATTTATTTTGAAAGCCAAAGTACAGAGAGAGATATCTTCCACCTGCTGGTTCACTCCCCAAATGGGCTGCAATAGCCAGTGCTGAGCTGAGCTGAAGCCAGGAACCAGGAGCTTCTTCTGGGTCTCCCATGCGGGTGTGGAGAGGGCCCAAGGACTTGAATCATCCTCTGCTGTTTTCCCAGCATGTAATATCAGGAATCTGGATCGGAAGTGGAGCAGTCGGAACTCAAACCACTGCACACAGATGGCATGCTGGTGCCTCAGGTGGAGAGGCTCCCCTTGTGTGTCCCTTCCTCCCTGAAGTCCTGGACTCACCCCAGCTGGGTGCCTGCTGGGCAGTCCTGAGATCGCTCCTGTAAAACAGGCAGATCAGCCTTCCTTCGCCTTTCTCCTCTCCAAGGCCCATGTGCTCAGTCCTTTACACCTTGGCCAGTGGGGATGTTTTCCTACATAAAGCACACACACCCCTTCTTGCATCCTCAGGCATACCAGACAGCCTGTGGGAGGGGTAGGGAGAAGACTGGGGGGCCTGCAGCCTGGTGGCTGACAGCCAGGCTTCTGTCGCAAACTCTTCAGGTTGACAAGGCAACGTGTCTAGACACTTAGAGGGGGATTAGCTCAGCCTCGGGAGGATCCTGGAAAAACCTCAAACTCTACACGGGACCAGACCAAGGCAGAGTGGGTAGAGGAGGGAGTGTAGCAGTAAAGACGCTGGTTCCATTCAGGGTGCATGGGTTCGAGCCCTGGCTGCACCCCAGCTGCCAGCTCCCTGCTCAGGCAGACATAGGGGGGGAAGCAGTGATGGCTCATGTTCTAGGGTCCCTGCCACCCTGATGGGAGAACCGGAGGAGCTCTTGGCTTCAGCCCAGTCCAGCTCCAACCATTGGGAGGCGTTGAGCCAGCAAGTGGAGTGTGTGCGCGTGTGTACATGTGTACACCGTGTGTGTGGATCTAATTTAAAAGAAAAACATGGAGGGGGAAACCCAGGCATAAGAGTGGCCTCCTTCAGTCACTCTGCTCCTGGCATCTGGTCTCCTTGCTCTGCACCCCGCACCCCACCTCGCTGCAGCGAGCACCTCCCCTCGGATGCCCCTACGGGTGTCCACCCTGAGCCCACTGGAAGCTCCAACTGGGGACAGCACATCTCCATTTCTCCCCAGGCTTTCTCTTTCTCCAACCCTGGGGCCTGTAAGAGAGAGGTGGCTCTAGCTGTGTGGGTCCCCAGCAAACTGCTGTCACATTGCAGATGGTGGCATTTGGACCGAATGGTCTGAATCTTGGCCACTGGTCAGCTCCGTTGACCGGGCCGCAGCATCTCACCTCCTGAATTCTGTGCCCAATTGTTCTTACTCCGGGAGTCACAGGTCATATCAGCTTTGATGTCACAGAGCCTGGCTTCTGGTGGAGATACACAGATGAAGCAATTAGACTTCAAATGAGATTGTAGGGGCAGGCACAGTGAGTTAGGAGGTGAAAGCAACAAGGAACGGGGATCAGAACCCTGGTGCCTCAGGCTAAGCCTCCTGTGCTGCTAACATCCCATATGTGCACCTGGCTGCTCCGGCTCCAATCCAGCTCCCTGCTAAGTGTTCTGGTAAAGCAGTGCGATTGGCCCAAGTCCACATGAAAGGCCTGGAAGAAGCCCCTGGCTTCAGACCAGCCCAACTCTGTTCTCTTTCCTTCTCTCTGCAAATATGCCTTTACAGTAAAAAAACAATAAATGTAATTATTTTAAAAACAAACAAAAGAAGATGGATTCAGTTCATGGACTTGGCAGACCCAAGACCCACCCGTGTCTGGTAAGGCGACCACTTGCAGTGTCCCACATACAACATGGCGAACAGGAGAGGTGCACCTGTTCACCCCCATCTTCTGGCCTCACAATGGGTGGGGGACATGCCTTCTCTGCCAAGGCTTTATAACAGCATTCATAGACCACGCGAACCATTCCAGTTCAAAAATCAGCCTGCAGAGGACACAATGGATTTCTATTGCCAGCTGTGGTGGGTTGGATGTCCCTAGTTCCTGTTCGAGCCATTCGTGATCTCCTGGAGAACGGAAGTGAGAGGGGTTGATGGGCTGCATCCTCAGTTAGGCCCCACCCCCACCAACATATTACCTAGGAGCTTATGTTTCCATTAGGGATACACTCAAAGGGCAACACTGCCTTGCAAAGCCACCACCTCCTGGAAGCCTTGGGCCCCACGCTCTGCTCCAGTTCCTCCAGCACAGGGCACTGTACACATCCATTTGGCTGTGGCCGCCCCCCGAATCCCGGGGGTGCACCTGTTCCGGTCCCTGGCTGCTTGCACTAATGTCTCTCTGCTTCCCTGCAGGTCTGCAGCTCCTCCCCAGGCCCCATGAGGGCTTGGCTATGACTGCAGTCCCTCGGAGAAGCCAGGACTGCCCCTCGTGGCCACAGCGCCCCTTCCAGGCCATCTCCAAGCCCCGATCGCCATGGGTAGTGTCAGCAGTCTCATCTCGGGCCGTCACGGCTTTCACGGCAAGCACTGCCGGGCATCACAGTATAAGCTGCGCAAGTCCTCCCACCTCAAGAAACTCAACCGCTACTCGGACGGTCTGCTAAGGTTCGGCTTCTCCCAGGACTCCAGCCACGGCAAGTCCAGCTCCAAGATGGGCAAGAGCGAAGACTTCTTCTATATCAAGGTCAGCCAAAAAGCGCGGGGCTCCCATCGCCCCGACTACACGGCCCTGGCCAGCGGTGACCTGGGGGGCCAGGCCGGGGTGGACTTCGACCCGTCCACCCCACCCAAACTCATGCCCTACTCTGGCCAGCTGGAAATGGTAAGTTAGGGGGCCCTGGCATGCTTGGGTTGGGAAGGCAGGAGACAGTGATCAAGCACTAGTGACCTGGCCACACAGGTCTACCAGCAGCAGGCGAAGCAAGGGTGAGGGCGGAAGTGGCAGCTCACAGGTGTGGCTCCAAAGATCAGGCCCACCTTAGCCTGGCAGAGACACAAAGAAGGTTAATGGCAGCGTCTGGGTTCTCTACTGAGAGAAATCTACACTGTGGTTGGAGGTGGGGGCCTCCTCCCTGCTGGAGAGACCCCAGAGGCCAGCAGCCCCCTTCCCTGGCTGACCCCGTCTGGCGTGCCCCGGGATACAGCTGGGGTTTTTGTACTGATTATCCACTTAGCAGAGATAAGGGTGACATCGTCCCCAGGGACTTGGAGCTCCCAGCCCCCTTGCCAGCTGCAGCTCTCCCAGCACTCATACCAGTGCACCCACTGGACACAATTCTCTCATTCAGTCCCTAAAGGAGGCATCCTCGGGCCTTGATGGCCTGGCCGAGGCCAAGGGCTTTGTGTGCGCTCACCTCAGGGCTCCCAGGTCCCTCTGCTTCCTGTTAGCAACAGGGCCACAGCCCAGCCTGGGCACACGGTTCAGAAAGGGAAATAGACTTTCAGGATGTGTGTGTGTGTGTGTGTGTGTCTTCCATTGTTCACAAAGCCCCCCGCCCCCCCCCCCCCAGCCAGGTTCACTCATCCTTGCAGGGCTGCCCCCTGATGACCTTGATCTAACCTCAGCTTGTCTTTCTTCCCAAGCTCTCACCTTTCCCCACTAACCTGGTAATGAAATCAGTCACAACCACTGAACCCTTAAGGACTGGGACCCACTCAAGTATCTCCAGCCATCCCCTGCTCATAAAAATGGGAACTTGGAAAAAGGCTGTAGCTGCAGGCTACAGCCCAATCAGGAGCAGGATCACAGAGGGTGTGTGTCCCTCCATCACACAGTGACCCCGGATGGGGGCCCCAACCTATAATGCAGGGCTCAGGGCAGCCAAATGCCCACTTAGTGCTCTGCTCCAAGAGATGGGTTCCATTCAGCAGCTTTAGAGCAACTGGTAGGGTTGCCATGCACAGCCATGTGTCCTCTGACCTAGAGTAGTGCCGGTCAGGGCCAGCACACTGACCTGGTGGGTAGAAGAGGCAGCAGCATGGGCTTGGCAGTGGGGAGATGGGGGTGGGATGTCAGCGTGGCTCTTCTCCTTTGCAGGGTTCAGAGAAGGGTGCGGTGAGGCCCACTGCCTTCAAACCCGTGCTGCCCCGTTCCGGAGCCCTCCTGCACTCCTCCCCGGAGAGCACCGGCCACCAGCAGCTCCACGTGGCTCCCGCAGATAAGACCAAGGAGCAGGAGCTAAAACCCGGCCTGTGTTCAGGGGCACTGTCCGACTCAGGCCGGAACTCTATGTCCAGCCTGCCCACACACAGCACCACCAGCAGCTACCAGCTGGACCCGCTGGTCACACCCGTGGGGCCCAGCAGCAGCCGCTTCGGAGGCTCCGCCCACAACATCACACAGGGACTCCTCCCCCAGGACAGCAACATGATGAGCTTGAAGGCACTGTCCTTCTCTGACGGTGGCAGCAAGCTGGGCCACCAGCACCATCACCATCAGCCTCCGGGTAAAGCAGCAGCGGTGGCTGTAGCGGACAAGGGCTTGTCTTGTGTACGTTCCCCACTCTCCACGGATGAGTGCAGCCTGCAGGAGCTGGAGCGGAAGCTGCTGGCGCGGGAGAAGCTGCACCGCAGCTTTGAGGAGAAAGAGCTGGTCCAGGAGGAGCGCCCTCGCCGTGCGATGGCGATGGCCGTGGCGGGTAGGGATGAGCCGCCGGAGGGCCACAGCAGGCTCAAACCGACGCAGGCGTCGCAGAAGAGCCAGCGAGCCCAGCAGGTGCTGCAGCTGCAGGTGCTGCAACTGCAGCAGGAGAAGCGGCAGCTGCGGCAGGAGCTCGAGAGCCTCATGAAGGAGCAGGACCTGCTGGAAACCAAACTGCGCTCCTATGAGAGGGAGAAGACCAGCTTCGCCCCGGCCCTGGAGGAGACCCAGTGGGAGGTGAGGCCGCTTGCCCCTAGGAGCTGAGAGTGAAGGCTGGGATGGGGAGGGAGGAGGTTGTACTTAGCTCTCTGTGGCCCCCCCAGAACTGAATGCACAGAATTCAGGAGGGGGAAGCTGGCAGCCATCAGAGGGCCGACCTGGCTTCCTCTGCTTGCAAGAGGCCTGAGTAGTTGATGTGGGTGCAGGGGCTGGGAGGGGGAGTGTGGCCTGCTCTTGTTGCCACCTTCCACACTCCAGTAGGAGGCTCTGTGTTGGTGACAGTTCTAGAAGTGTATCTGGAGTTTCTATCTGGAGTGCCAGAGAAGAAGAGGCACACACATGTACATCCATGCTAACATGCGAACACACATCTGTACATGTATGCATGCTTGTACATGCACATAGCCACACAACTTGCACAGACATGCACATTCTTACAAAGCTGTTTTCATTCACTTGCACAGCTTTTTCTCACTTTGAGAGACTCGGGGAGCTGGAGAGTGAGTTGAGAAATGTGCAGGGCAGTTCCGATATGGACCCCCTGCTTGGCCTGCTCCCTGGGAAAGGGTCTCCGAGGGTGGGGGGGGGGTAAGTCACTGCAAAGACCAGCTCCCAGCCCAGCCATGTGCACCCACCCCCATCTCCACGCAGCAGCGTGTTGGACTGCTTTTGGAAAGCCCAGTGATGTGTTTTGTTTTGTTCTACTTTTTAAAATTAATGTTTTAAATTTTTGTTTGAAAGGCAGACTTACAAAGAGAAGGAAAGATGGAAAAGTCCTTCATCTACTGGTTCACTCCCCAGACGGCCGCAGGGGCCAGGGGCTGAGCCAATCCAAAGCCAGGAGCCTCTTCCGTGTCTCCCACATTAGATGCAGAAATCTGGGGACTTGGGCCATCCTCCGCTGCCTTCCCAAGCATAAGGAGGGAGCTGGGTCAGAAGTAGAGCAGCTGGGACTAGAACATGGGATGTTGGTGCCACAAGGTGGAGGACTAGCCTGTTGAGCCATGGCATTGCCCTGCCCCTCCCATCCCCAGGGCTCATGTATTTCTGGGAGGAGAGAACAGGATCTCCATGGCTAAGGTGGATGGGGGTGGGGAGAAGGCAGAGGAATGTTCTATTTGAATAGCTTCCCCAGACCCAGAAGGAGCTTGGCTAGAGGGATAGTTTCTGTTCCCCTTCGCCATCCATGGCATCACGGCCAGCCACCTGACCTGGTGGAGCACCTCAGCAAGAACAGCGAGTGCTGGCTTGGCATCTGGCCCCCCACTCGCCGGTCCTCTATTAAAAAAAAATTCTAATTTTGAGAAACCCACAGATAGCCTTCCATGATATGCCTGTCTCACAGACGGTTTAAAACATCCTGGTGTTCCAGAAAGTAATGGGGTGTTCCGTGGGTGGCTCTAGCTCTCCCTTTAGATCCTGCTGGTAATTCTATTACCCCTGCGTTTTCTGTAGGACCCTCAGAGTCAAGAATTTGGGTGTAGGTTGGGCAGGTGAAGGAGCCTCTAAGGAGGCCTTGGCCCTCACGGGCCCCCCAGCTTCCCCATGCAATGCCAGGTTCAGGTGTGTACATCCACCTGTTGTGGCTCTATCCCCATCCCCACTGTCCCCTGCAGGTGTGCCAGAAGTCAGGTGAGATCTCGCTCCTGAAGCAGCAGCTCAAGGAATCGCAGACTGAGGTCAACGCCAAGGCCAGCGAGATCGTGAGCCTGAAGGCACAGCTGAAGGAGGCGCGGGGCCGGCTGGAGGGCACCGAGCTCAAGACGCAGGACTTGGAGGGCGCCCTGCGCACCAAGGGCCTGGAGCTGGAGGTGTGCGAAAACGAACTGCAGCGCAAGAAGAACGAGGCGGAGCTGCTGCGGGAAAACGTGAGCCTGTTGGAGCAGGAGCTGCTGACACTGCGGGCACAGGCCACTAGGCCACCTGTGCCACCTCCGCCACCGCCCGCCGGGCCCGCCCCGCCCCCAGGGGTGGCGCCCGAGGACATCCCAGCCCTGCAGCGGGAGCTGGAGCGGCTGCGTGCTGAGCTAAGGGAGGAGCGGCAGGGCCACGATCAGATGTCCTCGGGCTTCCAGCACGAGCGGCTGGTGTGGAAGGAGGAGAAGGAGAAAGTGATCCAGTACCAGAAGCAGCTGCAGCAGAGCTACCTGGCCATGTACCAGCGTAACCAGCGCTTGGAGAAGGCGCTGAGGCAGCTGGCCCGCGGGGATGGCGCCGCCGGGGAGCCCTTGGAGATTGAGCCCTTTGAAGGAGCTGACATCCCCTACGAGGACATCATAGCCACAGAGATCTGACAAGGGGTAGGGGATGGGGTTCCCCATTGCAGGACAGTCACCCCCCTGGACACAGACTTGGGGGTGTTTCAGGGTGGCCTCTCCTTCCCTGTCCATGGTCCCTGCACTGAGAATTCCTGCATTCCATGGAATCCGTTCCCCTGTCTGTAACGTCTAGGGGTCACTGCGTGCGTTGCTGAGCTCTCTATGTCCAAAGCGGAAATGATACCTGCTGCTGAGGCCCACATGACCCTGTCCAGGACAGAAGCAAGCTCTGTTCTGCTTCTCATCCATAGCTGCCTCCCCTCTACAAGCCTGTGTCTCTGTCCCACTCTGGTTGGCTGTGCTGTTTTTCCTCCAGCCTCAAGACTGGTCGGGTGGGATGGGTGGACAATGTGGCTTATAGCCACGCCCACAGCCAAGCAAGGTAGAGAGAAGACGTGGCCAAGGGGTTGGGTCAACCTGAAGTGCCAAGACTGCAAGACACCAGCTGTGGGTAGGAGGTGCCAATGTAGCCAGGATGTTTGCTGGCAGACTTCCAGGCCTGGGCCCCTACTCACTGGAGCCCAGCAACCCTGCCCAGCTGGTAGCCTTAAGGACAACTCCTCAGAAAGCAACAGACATCCCGAGGGGTTGAGAGCAGTGGAGACAGGGTGGTTTTTCTGTTGGGGTCTCCGGGTACAGTGTTGGCTGACCAGTACTCTGGCCTGTGGTTCCCTCCCCTGCCTCTGTCAGGATCCAGCCTGGCCCGCGTGTACGCCAGAAGCTGGAGCACCGGCAGCTTGGCTCTGCCCCTTAACTTATCTCAGTGTTAGGCTTCTAGAGGCATCGGGCAGGTGTGGGCTCCCTCAGCGCCCCAGGTGGGACATTGGCAGGTGTACCTGGCTGTAGCTGGCTGGCCTCCACACACCCACCCAGCCCCAGTTTGGAGAGGCCCCTGGGGTGCAGCCAGTGCCCACTCTTAGCAGGAGACTCCAGCCCTGCAGGGCCGAGGGGAGCAGGTGGGAGTTCTGTCCCTTGCTGGCTTCAAGGAACTTTTTTTCTCATTGCCTCTTCCTGAAGAAGCCAGCAGATGCAGCAGGCTGTGAGCGCCTGGTTCTATTTTTGACTGCAGCCACAGCTCCGAGCCTCACTGCTGCATTTCTGCTCCTGCTGCCTGCCTGCTGCTTGGAGGGGCTGCGGGCATGGTAGGGCACTCAGCTGCCCCAGGACAGCCTCTCCACCCTGATTCACTTAGAATGGGAATAGAGGCCCTGGGCAGCCACAGGACTGTGTGCAGGGGGCAGGGTCCTTTCCTGTGGTTGGCACTGTATTTTGGTCCTACCATCCCCCATATAACACTCCAGGGGGCGGTGACATTGACCTCACAGGTCTGAGGAGTGAGGGGAATGTTCTAGAATCTAGCCACTCTTCTTAGCCATAAGGTGGATCTCAGCCAACAGCCCCTCCCTGCTTGCACGGGCTGTCGTGTCTGCCTGTAGCACAGAGGACTCGGGGCCAGTTCTGGTCCCTGGGTGTGTGTGCCCCATTTCCACCGGCTTGTGCCTTTTGTGGACCCTTACCGGTGGCATGACAGCAAGGGGCTGCCTGTTCTTCCCCAGACTTGGGACACACCACCACCATCAGGAACATCCGGCAGCCCAGGGGTGGGTGCTGAGGTGCCAGGCTTGCACCCTACCTCCACACACCCTAGCCTAGCCCTCACTTGGCGCAGCGTGGCCCACACTGACAACAGAATACCAAATGCCCTGGACCTCTGTGGGCTTCTTTTCCCCTCCCTTGCCAAGAAACATCCTTATCAGTCCCGGACCACCTCACCAAACCCCGCAGCTTGGGGAGCAAAGAGAAGGAGCGTGGGACTTGGGCCTGGGTAGCTTGGAGCTCCCACACCACCCCCTGTGGTGACCAAAGGGTGCCTTGCCTCAAAGCCCTGCGACCCTCTTCAAATGCAGGGCCCTCACTGTGTGTGTGGCGCTGCTCCACACACAGGCGGCTCCCGACGGCCCGACCTGCAGTCAGTTGCCCTTTTCACAGTGGCTTCCAGGGAGCTCTTAGGGACTCTTGTCCTGAGAGATGTTCACGGAGCCCCTCCTGGTCCTGGCCTCAGCCCACTGTCACACGTGTCCTGCTGGCAAAGCCACATGTCCAACAGGAGCTGGCATTCTAGAAGGATTTGTGCATAGTTAGTTTATTCTCCTCTTAGTTGTGTCTTGGGTTGGGTTGGCTCTGCCTCAGTTTGGTTTTGTTTTTGGCCTCAATCTCTGGCCATGTAAACTATTTGTTTTTATTTATGAATAAAGAGTGCCATTTCTCATGTTCCTTCAAGCAAACAATGTTGCTTGCCTCAGCTGCCCGCAATCCTTGACTGGAGTCAGGGAATAGATGGGTGGTATCCCCATTCCAGTGGGCGGGAGGCAACCACAGCCTTGCCTGAGGGACACGGGGCATAGCCTTGAAGTTGGACCCTGTACCACCAACGCTAGGAATGTACCAGTGGTATGACCCTGGGCCAATCCAGCAGGAGAGGAGGAGGACAGGGCATTCTTGGAAGGATACCTTTCTTGATGCTTGACCCTAGCCAGCCACCTGCTTGGCCTGCCTCATTTGCCCAGCTGTTGCTGCACAGCCAGGCTTGGCACCTGCTGGCTGGGCGGGTGCTGTCTCCGCTGCCCACTCACCTTTGTTCACCTCAACAGCCCTCCTGCCCATGCTCTGTGCCCGTCCTAGGCCTGCAGGACAGAGCAGCAGACGTGCTGAGAGGAAGCCGAGATGCCAGCAGCTGAGGCAGCACCCACAGAGCTGTGGGCTTGAGTTGTTGGGCTGGGGTGCCCAGGGCAGCGAACGGGAAGGAAGGGATGATGAATGAGAGACAGGCAACAGCAGAAGGACCCTGCCTTCCTGTGTGCTTGCAGGCACAAACCTGAGAATGGACAGGCAAGGGGCACGTGCCCTAGTCCAAGGATGCTCCAGTACTGGCAAGCAACTTGACCAGCACAGAGTCAACTCCTGTCCGATTGGGAAGCTTGTCCTGCGCTGGTAGGCTGTTCCACAGGTGACTACCTGTCCCTTGCATTCCTAGGCAGGTCCCCGTCCCTTGAATTCGGGTAGCTGGGACATTCACAGGCTTTGCCTGGTGGAGTTCAGCAGATGCAGCTGGCAGGTGCCAAGCAGGGGGCTGGCTGTCCAGTGGTCCCAGCGGCCCAACTCTGCACCCCACTGAGCAGCTAAGGGAGCCAGTCTACTGGGAGCCCAGAGAGGCCATTCTCACTCCTAGAAGGCCAGGGGTCTCCTTTGTCCCAAAGCAGCCTCGGTTGCAGAGCCTTTAGTGGGTCCCCACAAGGCTGGGAATGATGCTGAGACCCCCCTCAGCTGGTCCCCTCTGTAGAACTAGTGGCCACTTCGCAAAGCTGCCATGTGTCCATCACAGTGTCTATGGGACCCTCACACTGTGCTGCCCAGCCCTGCGCCCCTGCTGGCTACCTCCCCGTGAGCTCTACCCTGACCCCAGAAACCCAGCTCCTGAAATCCACCCCTCTGCATGTTCTCTTCTTTTCCATCCCGGAGTCTTCACATTCCACCATGAGGTATAGATTGAGCTATTCCAAGAAGACAGCTGGGTGTCTAGGGGAGCTGGGTGTGGGCCCTGGGGAGACGGAAGTCTCAGTGCTCGCCATTTCCTAGCAGAGTGGTCCAGGGCTCCCTCCAGACCACCATACCAGGCTGAGCCCACACTCCTATGGAACACCCATCTGAATAGCCGGGGGTTCTGCCCCCACGGAGACAGGGACTGGGCTCTCTGAACTCTTCAGTGTCCTGGAGGGAGGAGGGGGTGTGCTTTGAGCCCTCATTGCGTGCCCAGGCACCCACATGCCGTTTCACCGCCATTCCCCTGCCAGGGCAAACGCTTTCCAGGGATCCTGTGCCTGAACCTTGCCTCTGGCCTGGCTTCCTAGGCTGAAGGAGCTTAGAAAGTAGGCGGTGCCCCAGCTGTACCCTGCCAGCCTCCCAGAGGGACGCTCAAGTATAGGGTGCCAGCCCAGGGCCCAGCAGCCCCCTGCTGTCTCTCATCCCACCAAGAAGGTGTGGATCGTGCGCGTGGGGGTTAAGCCAGCCCATCGGCACCCTTTTAGGTTGCCTGGTGTGTCGGGGAGGAAGCGTTTTCCCATTTATAGATTTTCCCAAAGGGCTCAAGTCTATCAGGAAATGACAAATGCTACCAAGCTAATTACTGTTCTCTCTCTCACACACACAGATGCGGATGGCAGAGCGGATGGTTCTAGATGGCTTTTGAAGTTGACATGGAAAAGTAGGGCTTGAGGGGTGTGGGTATGCGCACATGAGTGTGTATGGGTGTGCACAGGTGTGCATGCATGGGAGTGAGTGTGGGTGTGCACGGATGTACTGTGCTTATGAATGTAAGTGTGTGCACATGTGTGTAGTATTAGGTGTCTCCACCTTCCAGCTCGGTAGTGGTGTCCTCTGGGTGTTCCTGGACCCTCTTGTCTTCACAGGGTGGCCTCCCCGTGGGTCCCATTGAGGATTTTGGCCCCTTGACAGTAGGGCAACTCCCAAATGAGGTCACAGCCTGAAGCATTGCTGGGGAAGTGGGGATCATGCGTGTACCAGAAAGTATTTTTCGAAGCAATCATAACTCCAGCTCTGTAACCAAGGGTCGTATGCAGTGGCCAAGGACACAGATGGCAGCAGGTCCCCATCAGCAGCAGAGCTGTGAGCCACTAGCCAGGCGGGAGGAAGAGGAGGAGGAGGAGGGCCTGGCTGGCCCGCCTCTGTCTAGCAGATGAGTGTTAACTCCTGGAGGCTTGTTTAAACCCGCCCTCCTGTTAAGAAGGGGTGGGGCCGGGAGGGGAACTCACTCCAAGCCCACTTGATTTTCCCCAGAATTAGGCTGGGGCAAGACGGGTGTGTAGAATGGGGAGCCGCCCCTTTTGAAGTGTAAATGCGGGGCCCTGGCATAGCCCTGGCGGCATAATCAGTGCCTCCCATCTGCTGGCCCCCCGGCCCCCAAGGGCAGCCCGCCAGCTGCTCCCCCTCGGCTTCTGGGTTCTGGGTGCCCCCCCTCTGTTCTTTCCTCCTGAACTGAAGTCAGGTGGCTGGAAAGATCAGGCCTCAGGCGGACCCCATAATCAGCACTTATTGAGGAGGGGGAATTAAGAAAACAGTATTTAATGTGCTCAGAGTGGCAGCTGCGTCCCTTTTTCTTTTCTGTTTGCTTAGGTACCTGCTGTCCACACTGCTGGGCCTTGGAGCGGGGAAGGGATGGAGGGAGGGCCCCAGGGGGTTCCTTTGTTGATAGTAGTGGGTGGGGGATTGTACTGATGAAGTGAGTGGTTTGGGTGGTGAAGATGGATAGGGCTAACTTGTCCCCCCTTCCCACTCACCCACCTACCAACAGGCTGCTCAGGGTGCTCTGGGTGTACCCTCCTCTCCCCCCATGTTGGCTTCACCACACAGGCTAGAATTAGCACTTTGGACAAGAGCGCCGGGCTCCAGATGGGGGCTTGGGCACCAGGTGGGCGGACCCGTGTTGCGGTGGGTGGCAGCGGTCCCAGGGGCTCCTGGTGTTTGGGGCCAAGTTGCCTGGACCCTCTGCTCTCTGGTCTTGTAGGGGAGAAGGGAAACTGCTCCTGAGCTGTGGCATCCCTAGGCTTGTGCTCAAGTAGCTCTTGTCTCACGTCGACGGTGGCCACAGAGCTCGAGAGAGCAGCTGTGCCAGCTGCTGAGCCGTGCCACAGTTAAGCCGCCCAAGAGCTTCCTATGAGTGAGACTGTGAGCGTTCTCGGCTTCTTGGGGAGAGTTGTGTGCTGTCCGGGGTTCCTGCTGTCCCTGGGGCAGAGGGGAGAAGGCAGGGAGGTCTTCTCAGGGCCCCTCCCAACTGTTAGACGTTGCTGTACAAATCGCTTGCTTCCTCTCTCCTCCTCCTCCTCCTTCTCAGTCCAGTTCCCCTGCTTCTCATCGCCCATCTTACATTTGATTTTTAATATTATTTACATAGTTGAGATGGAAGCATGCCCACGTGGGTCTCCAATTAAGGTGGGGAGGGTTGAGGTATGGGAACAGGTGGGTGGCACACGTTTCCATTTCTTTTTTCTCTTATCAACAATGAAAGGAAGGGGGGCACTCCTTGCTGTCAAACTACATCAGCACCCGGGGATGGGGGCGGTCATTTGATGACACCTTAGACACCCTGATGTAGGGAAGAATGCGCAGAGGGTGTTACTCGAGTGCTTTTGATACATTGCTAGACATTCCCCAGACACTTTGATAGCACCCCTCTTGGGTCCCAGATGAAGCAAGTACATCCCTAGGAGAAGGAGCTCTCTTCTCTCTCTCTCTCTCTCTCTCTCTCTCTCTCTCTCTCTCAATGGCTGGGCAGAGCGCTAACTGTACACAGTGGCTGGCAAGGCCTTCTGGCGCTCTCAGATCTAAACTAGCTAGCAGGTCGCAGCAACCCTCTTGGGTTCTAGGTGTAGTTACAGAAGAACCGTTTAGCGCTGACATTGGTCTCAGGCACCTGCTGCAGGGTGTGTGCGTGTGTGCGTGTGTGTGTGTGTGCGTGTGTGTGTGTGTGTGTGTGTGTGTGTGTGTGTATGAGGTGGGTTTTAGAAGGGTCTGCATCTTGCAGGGTACAGGGCTGTGCTACTGGGCGACTTCCTGGAATTTGTACCCGCTGAGCCTGCTGCGAGCCTGAGCTCCTGGAGGCCGTACAGGAAGGCAAACCTACAGACACACACACACACACAGACACACACACACACACACACAGACACACACACACACACACACACACACAGATGGTTCACTCCCCAGATGGCCGGGCCAGGTCAAAGGCAGAAGCCCGGAGCTTCATTCAGATCTGCCACAAGCGTGCAGGGACCCAAGCACTGTGCCAGCTTCTGCTGCCTAAGCAGGTGCATTAGCAGGGAGCTGCGTGGGTAGTGCCAGCATCCCAGTCTTTACCTGCTATGCTCCCTTCTTGTCAGGACAGCAGTCATAATGGATTAGTGACCCAGTGTGCCCTGGCATGCCATCATAAAGCCACATTCTAGGAAACAGGAGTCCGGACTTTAATCTATGAACTTGGGGGCTGGAGGGGGGCAGGACATTGGAGTATGATTAGCTGAAGAACAAAAGAAATGGTGCTGAGAGCACCCCCTCCCTGCCCCCAGAAAGACCACAGCAGCTCCAGATGAGGGTCTGCGGAGACTGGCAGGGTGTAAGGAAGAGTGGGGAGGAGGCAGAGGGATCCTAAGGGGCCGTCCACCAAGGGCACCCCCGCAGGAGTAGAGAAGGAGCTGCTCCCCCCATTCCCTGGGCACAGGTGGATTGGGTCCCCCCCCATCTCTCAGAAGGCACCCTGGTTCTTGTTGCCTACTGACATCTGGTGGTGGACACTGGAAATGCAGGAGGAACCGTCCAGCGTTCCGGTTGATTTTGCTTCTACAGGAGGATTGATGTGCCAGTCTCTCTGCCCCTCAAACAGATGAATTAAAAACTGCAGGGATGATAAGTAAGAACTGTGGGGACTGTCAGGCCTTCTCTGTCCTTTTGGGACAGGAGGTCAGGACAAGTGTTTCCAGATCCATTCATTCTCCAGCAGTCCACAGTGGCCAGGCCCCGAGCAGTGGTGGGGCTTGGGTCTGGTGGTGACCAGGATCTGCCGGAGCATGCTGAGGCGTGCACACTGCTGCGCCGTGGGTGCCCACAGGCTCTCCCCAGGGAAGGACAGCCTGTCTGGAGGGGAGATTCTGGAGCCGGTAGGATGGCTGCCCTGGCTGGCCCCTGTCTTGAGTCCATGAGGGCTCTGGTCCTCGCCATGTCTCTCTCCTCACTCGTCAGGTGCCATTTTTTTTTTCTCTCTCTCTTAGCAAGAGCCTTTCGATCCAGCCTCACGTTGATAACACTTCTTAGGAGGTGGCACAGATGGCTTGAGTACCCGGTCCCTGCCACCCCTGGGGGGAGAGACCCAGAGGAAGCTCCCAGCTCCTGGCTTTGGCTGGGCACCGTCCTGGCTGTTGTGTGTATGCTTGGAGAGGACCGGCTGGTGGAGGATCTTCCCGTGTTTCAAACAAAACAGAAACAAACCATTGAAGCACTACAAGGCAGGGTCAGATTCCCCTTTGTCGTAGTTTAAGATACTCAAGCAAAAAGTATTTTGAGAGTATTTTTGGTCCCATGAGCTGTGCTTTTTTTTTGGACACCACTCAAGATAAAACCATGTGGCTCATGGTTTTCTGAATATGTATGTTCACGGTCTATAAACACATCTTCTCCTGATGTGACGCCCATCAGTACCTGGTCTACGGAAGGAAGGCATGCCAGCTTTAGGAGGTTCTGTCTGAACAGGGGCAGAGCAAGGAGCCGGTGCTACGGTGCAGCAAGCCAGATGGCCACCTGCAATGTGGGCATCCCGCTGGAGCACCGGTTCATGCCCGGCTGCTCCACTTCCGATCCAGCTCCCTGCTCATAATGGAAGATGAACCAGGTGCCTGGCGCTGGCTCCCACGTAGGAGACCTGACTACTGGACTTGGCCTGGCCCAGTGTCGGGAATTTCGGCCATTTGAGGAACAAGCCAGTGAACGGGAAGATCTCCCTCTTCTCTCTTTCAAATAAATAAAATAAACATTTAAAAATATATATTATTTTTATTGGAAAGGCAAATTTATAGAGAGAAGAAGGGACAGAAAGATCTTCCCTCTGCTGGTTCATCCTCCAAGTGGCCACAACGGCTGGAGCTGAGCTGAGCCAAAGCCAGGAGTCAAGAGATTTCTCTGGGTCTCATGCAGGTGTAGAGTCCCAAGGCTTCGGGCCATTCTCTGCTGCTCTCCTAGGCCACAAGCAGGGAGCTGGATGGGAAGTGATACAGCCTGGACACAGAGCAGCGCCAGGAGCCAGCAGCGCTGACTCAGTCTCCCAGCTGCCCGGGAGATGCCTGTCCCTCAAACGAGTTCCTTACTAAGGTGGTTTAACTGGCACCAAGATTCTTAAGAAAATGGTTTCACTATAAAAAAAGAGGAAAACGGCGCGGGGGTGGGGGGGGGATATCAACAGACAGGAATGTTGAATTTCCTCACGTGTAGCAGGGCGGAGGTTCTGCGAGCATCTGAACCCACACAGCACCTGCTGCCTGCCTGGAAGGCAGAACGCGCCGAGATGCTGGTCACGTCCCTGGGCCCGGGGCTGGGGTCCACCACGCCCGGTGTGCCCGAGTGCCGCAAATGACATGTGGGACACACAGGCACTACAGGGGATTTCATTTAACTTAACATTTATTGTCCTTTTGTAGTCGATGTCACGTTTTCTACACTGGAACAGGTAATCATGCTGGCCCTCCCCCGATCCCCTCAGAGAAAAGAGAAGGACTTCACACAGCTTTGAAGACGGAATGCACGGAGGTCCCACAGCACCTGAGCCACAAGGGAAGCGGAGACTCAACGGCAGACAAGCAGCAGGTGCAGAGCGGGGGCTCGGGGCTGGGCAGGAAGGAGCAGGGCTCTACGAACACTCAGAAGCTGCGAAGAGGCAGATGGAGGGCCAGCGTGCGGGGCTGCTGCGGGGCGCTCTGCAGGGGCCACTCCTCTTGGACTGGGTTTACACTACCCAGGAACCCGAGCGCCTTCCCCCTACCTGCCTCCAGCTTCCAGGGCCCACGCTGCCAGCACGTCAGGGGCTCAAGGGAGGCAGCCTTTGCTATTCCTTTGCTGTGTCCTTTACTTGGATTCAGATACCCTAATGGTATGACAGCCGGTGCTGCGGGCAACCCAGGCAGGAAGGATCTGCAGACAGGGCAGCTGCGCAGGGGCTGTGGGCCTCTGGGAGTCACCCCAGGCACGCGCCTCCTAAGCAGGTTAAGCCGCCAGGAGGAGAGCAAGCAACAGTTACAGAACCACACACCGAGAGCAGGTGCGTAAACTCACAGCACCAGCAGCCCAAAGTGCTGGGCACAGAGCTGCTCCCGGCCTGTCCTGGGCACAGAGCTCCCGGCCCATGCTGGGCACCTGCTCCTGGCCCAGTGTGTGCAGAGACCTCACACACTGCAGGTTCAGACAGCGACAACCCAGGACGAGGATGCTCTGGGTAATGAAGGAAAGACACCACTGTGCACAAACACGTCAGGGGAAAGCTTGCCCCGGCCCCACGGGGCTGCTCCACCGAGCGCCCCCCACGCCCTGGTCTGGAAGTGGGTGACTTGAAGGCCTGGCAGCAGCTGATCACATCGCAACACCAGCACAAAACGTCACCTTTAATGACACGGGAAGGCGTGACCTGCCACAGCCAGCTGGGGGACTGGAGGAGGAGTGTGGAAGGAATGCAGAAACGGAACCGGTATTTCACGAGAAGCCCACACGGGGCGGGCAGGGACGGAGCGGCAGCTAGTGCTTGGCCGAGTCTCGGGGGTAGAACTCGCTCAGGGTGCTCTGAGGAATCCTCTTGAGCATCTCCTTGGGGAAGATTCGGAGCAGCTGCCAGCCGATGTCCAGCGTCTCGTAGACGGTGCGGTTTTCGTAGGGACCTTGAAGGGATGGAGAGTGAGTCAACGGAGGCTCGAGTCTCCAGCTGGGAACTCTGATGGCTGGCAGTGCGGGGGCACGGCACGGCAGAGGCTCGAGTCTCCAGCTGGGAACTCTGATGGCTGGCAGTGCGGGGGCACGGCACGGCAGAGGCTCGAGTCTCCAGCTGGGAACTTTGATGGCTGGCAGTGCGGGGGCACGGCACGGCAGAGGGGCGCTCAGGCCTCAGGCCCTGGCCGCCGGGATGTCGGTGACGCCCCCGGAGCACACAGGTGGGTGGCCGTGGGGGTCTGACAGGGCTCAGGTGTCTGGGCAGCATCTGCCCGAGCAGAAGCCAGAGCCAGGGCTGTGGTCAGACAGCAGTGTGAGAAGCAGTCCCCCCAGAACAGGGATCTCCCGAAGCCAGCCAGAGCCGTGGGTGGACTGGAGAAACTACGGATTGTGTAACAGCCCGGAATCCACACTCACTGACACGCCAAGGCCAGGGCAGGAACGAGGAACAAGCTACACTGAGCTTTCGGAATGTCAGTAATCAAGGGGCAGGGAAACATGAAGTGACAACCTCCCAGCAGTGAGGGAGACGGCTGCTGACAGGCTAGGGCGTCAGCCGCCAGCAGGGCTGCGCAGGGGGCAGTGGCACAGCATGTCGAGCTGCTGCTGGTGACGCTGGCATCCCTTATGGGCACCACTTCAAATCCCAGCCCCTCCATTTCTTACCTGGCTCTCTGCTAACGCACCTGGGAAAGCAGAGGTGGGTGGGCACAAACGGGGAGACGTGGGCGGAGCGCCCAGCTCCTGCACTGGCTTGGCTCAGTACTGGGTGCAGTGGACATGTGGGAAGGGAACCAGTGGATGGAAGATTTCTACCTGTCTCTCTCTGATGCTCTACCTTTTAAGTGTACGTGCGAGGATGAAGAAAATAAGACAGCAGCTGAGTAAGTAGATTTTCAAGCGGAGGGGGTCCCGGCGTGTGCCGCAGGGGAGGGAAGCAGCCAGCTGGCCCAGGAGAGGGCACGCAGGAACAGTGCAGTCAGCCTGGAGAAGAAGCTTGCCAGCGTGCCCGGGGCGGCCACCGCAGTTAAGGACACAGGGCGCCACTTACCCTGAGAAATAAAGTTCTTCTCAAACTTCTGCAGGAACTCCAGGTACAGCAGGTCGTCTGAGGTGAGCGCCTCTTCTCCAACCACGGCTTTCATGGCTTGTACATCCTTCCCAATGGCGTAGCACGCGTACTAAAGGGAGAGGCGGAGGTGTGGCCACACGCGAGAGCCGCACACCCGCTACGAGGTGCCTGCTCCACAGAGGCGTGCTCTGCGGGGCGTGGTGGGGGACACACAGACGTCACGCGAGAGGACCAGGAGTGCATGGGAAACGCCCTCACCACGCAGAAGTCTTCAGGCCAGCCACCCACAACACTGAACATCCTACAAAACACACGCTCCCTCACGAGCTTCCGAGGAATACAGCATTCACGGTTGAGTAATGACTGGCATTCATGGTTAAGCTATGGACGGGCATCTTAGAAACCCAGCCAGGAAAACTCTTGTGACTAAAGCAGGTTTACCACGTCCACCTGAGGGTCCGAAGGCCTGCCTTAGCCGAGCCTGGCGCAGAGCCTCGCCCGACCTCAGCCACCCGGAGGTGGAGTGAAGGGAGCCCTTCAGCGCTCTGCTGTTTCACAAGATAGGCGAGCGGGTATTGGAGAAACACACTACCGTTATGACCGCCATTAGGAGCGCTCTGTAACCTCAGCTTAACACGGGCTTCCAGCAGCTTACCTGTACCTTAGCAGCAGCTCTCCTTACGAGATCAGGCCTGCCTTGGCTCTCAACCAGGAACACACATTCCCCACCCATTCTACATTAAAATCCTGCTTGAATGGGAGCAGAAGATGGAGAGCAAGGAGCAGGCGGCACGTACCAGCTGGTTGGAGACGTCGGCGTGGTCCTTCCTGGTCATCCCTTCCCCGATGGCCGACTTCATCAGCCGCGACAAGGAAGGCAGCACGTTGATGGGCGGGTAAATCTGAGGAAACGGGATGGAGATAACACCGCACTGAAGCGCGGAATCCGAGCTCCACTGGCAGCACAAAGGCACCTGACACTCCCCAGCAATCCGGAAATCACACAGCACTGGCAGCACTTGCTCCCAGGTGAGTTCAAGTAAGAACCATTCCATGGCATGATATTTCTTGTGGGAATCAAATCTGAGAGTGTGACATCCCAGCTCAGGGCTGAGTCGGTAAGCCAGAGCCGGAGAGCAAACTTCCCAACGTGCCGTCCTGCTCACAAGGCCAGCAGGGGGCACTGTCGTAAGGCAGAATGCCCCAAATGGTTCTTGGAGATGGCATATTCTATCTTTAAAGACACAAAATGGCAGAGGGATGTCTTCACCCCGGTACTGTGCCATCATTTCCGATATACAGCAATGATGATCTTCTAGGTGTTCTGGAACAATTCAGAAGGATGCTGTCCAAGGCTAACCCCAGTGCTTCTCCCGCAGGACTGGAGGCGGTTCCCGGGGGGCGTGGGGCGGTCTCCCGCCCGGCTCCCGGGGCAGTACCTGTCGGTTGTGCAGCTGTCTGTCCACGTAGATCTGGCCTTCTGTGATGTACCCGGTCAAGTCAGGGATGGGGTGGGTGATATCTGCCAGAGGAACGCACACGTCAGGCCTGCACTCTCTGTGGCGAGTGCGCCCACCCCCACTGCCCGTCTGTCCTAGCTCCAGCAGCGCCCACAAGGACAGGACTCGAGGCCGGAGAGCCTGTGCATCCGTGCCATCTGAAGTGGGAACCGCTGCCCAACGAAACCGAAAACTCAATTCCACACCGTACTTCATGTGTATTCGCTTCAAGTACAGCTGGTTGTGGCTAACGGCCACCATATCTAACCATTTCCTTTGCCTGGAGGCCGGGCTCAGGTGAGTCCACGAACTGCACGAGGCATCCTGCCATGAACAGTGTCCCCTCCTCATTATACAAACAGCCTTCACTTCTGACCACAAGCTCCCTCGCAGATGCAGCCAAAGCTGCAACCAGCTCCGCAGCCTCGTGGAGGAGTTTCCATGCTGGGGGCAGGCGCTCGCCCAGAACTGGGGACTTACCGTCATTGGGCATCGTGAGGATGGGGATCTGGGTGATGGAGCCGTTCCGGCCTTCCACCCGCCCTGCGCGCTCGTAGATGGTGGCTAAATCTGTGTACATGTAGCCCGGGAATCCGCGGCGGCCAGGAACCTCCTCCCTGGCTGCAGACACCTGCAGGTAAGCCAAGGTCGGCCATGTCACTCACACAGGACGCGCACAGGCAGGCCTGGCTGCAGGCGTGTCGGAAGGGAACCTCATCCCGCTCATTCCTAATCCTCTCTGTAACAGCCGACTCAGACAAATGTCTCAGCAACAACAGGTCAAAGTCGCCAGTAACCAAACTGTCGTCAGCGGGTAGAAGTGCACTCCTCGCTGGGCCCTAAGGCTTCAAGCAGCTGCTAGATGAAAACCTGCTTGTGACTTTTTGAATCAAAGGAAGCGAACTTTAAAATTGATGGAAGATCTTGGTTCATAGAGGAATTTCCTCCTGTGCAACTAGGCAGTCACAGAAACGAGTCCTGAGGTGATCCCGAAAGAGGGAGAGGCCACCAGCACCTTTGCGGCCTGTACGCACACCGCGAACTGCACCCTTACGACCGTCGGAATGGCAGGTCAGGCTGTGCTGAATCCACTTCTTACTGGATCTTCTAAAAGTAACGGCCTGTCACGGGGCCCAAGGGAACACCGAACCACAGCCTGTCACCTCACACGGGGCTGTGGGCCCAGGGCTGGCCTGGTGACAGCAGGAGCCCGCATCAGCTGGGACACTTTCAGTGCTGGGAGATGCCCTCCTGCCAGGTCCGCACTCCCCTACCTTCTCAACCAACTTGTAAGCATGCCCCCTGACCTGGGGCGCCTACTGCACCTGTGCAAGGTGGAAGCCAGGATGTGACAAAGGTGAATGACTTTTTGTGCAGAGGATTAACAAGCCCATTGTCTGCCTCTCCTAATAAGAGCTAACATCAGAGGAGAGGAATGTGTGTCCTTCTTTCATCAATGAGCAAGTCAGTCAGTCAGTCACTGAAATCTCCCGTGCAGCTTGACCCACTGCCCCACACCGAGGGCACAGCGACGGGGTGGTACCTGAAATCCCGCCCTTTCCAAGCTGACAGCTGGGAAACAAGGTGTACTTTCCTCTCTGACATTCTACTAATGCCATGAACAAAGAGCCGAAACAAATGATTAACAGCAAGAAACATCTTCCCAAGGAACTGGCCCTTACGATGACCCCCTTCTGCCCAGGGAAACGAGCCCGGTGGGCATTACCTCTCGGAGCGCTTCGGCGTAGGAGCTCATGTCTGTCAGGATGACCAGCACGTGCTTCTCACACTGGTACGCGAGGAACTCTGCGGTGGTCAGAGCCAGGCGAGGCGTGATGATCCGCTCGATGCTGAAAGGGAAGGCCAAGGTCTCGGTCACTCACACTCAAGGGCAAGCAATGCTCCAGCCCTGGGGTGAGGGCCGCTCCCCTTTTCAGGTGTGACACGCGTGGAGGGAGTGACCCCTGACTGCTCTAAGACGTCTCAAGACAGTCGTATGTTTACATGGTACCAGTCAGCTAGCACTACTAAGCTAGCCTGCTTCTGGATACCCAGTAAGTCCTGCGTCTACAGATCCAAGCAGTTAGGGACTGAGTGAGGAGAAATGAAACTGCACTTGTGCTGAGTACGTGCAGCTTTCTTCCTCCTTTGTAACCATGGATGCAGCCTTTACAGGGCATCAGGTACTACGAGCCATCGAGGCAGGAATGCAAGAACCCAAGAGGATGTGCTTCTGCTTTATGCAAACTCAACCCCACTTTCTTTTCGTTTTTGATCCCATTTTCTTAAGGGACTCAAGCCCCCTGTGCCCATGGCCAACGAGGGATGTCATTTTCCAAATTTCTCAGAGCTGTAGCGTCTCCCAGGTGATCGGTCTGGGAGAGAAGGCAGGACAAACGGATGGAAACAGACACGAGGCTTCTCAGGTAGAGGGGAAAACAAACAAACAAACAAACAAACATACATGTACCAAGTGCTGACTGTGTGCCTGGCACACAGTGTGACCGCACTGAATCTGTGCAACACCTCGGTGAGAGGAGGGCTATTTGTCACGGTTTAGGGGCACTAGGAGCTCAGTAACTCGCTCACAGCCAAACCAGCCCTAAGCAGCAGGGCTGGACTGAACCCCCCGTCACGCAGCCCTGCGCCCTCCGAGCTCACACCTCGTCGCTCACCTCCCTCACACACCCTCCTGACCCCGAGTCCAGGCAGGCAGGAAGGTAACAGCTCCGTTTACTTACGTCGGGTCATTAGCCAAGTTCAGAAAGAGGCAGACATTGTCCATGGAGCCATTTTCTTCAAAGTCAGACTTGAAGAACCGGGCCGTTTCCATGTTTACCTAAACAGCAACGATGCCGACAGTTGCCCCGCGTGCAGGCCGCACGCAGGCCAGGCTGCGGGATCTGGCTCCTTCCGGAGCGCCTCACACACCCAGTGTCTTCACAGTGCCTGCTTTGGGCGCACAGAGGATTACTCTCAAGTTTCTGTCAAGTGCTGGCTTCCATCCTTCGTCTGCCCAAACGCCAGGCTACAACTTGTCTACCTAGCGATCAACTCAACTGCACACGCGTTACTTACCACGCTGCTCTAAAACACGTCTGTGGCGTACTGGAGCAGGAAACAAAAACAAAAACCATTCGAAAATCAGAAACACTTACCCCCATGGCAGCAAAGACAATGGCGAAGTTCTCCTCACTGTAATCCACAACGTCTTTGGATTTCTTTACCAAACCAGCCTGGCGACAGATCTGAGCTGCAATCTGACGGGGAATGGAAAAGAAATGTGTTGAAATCCAGAGACACATTCCTGCAACAGCAGAACTGTCTGGAATTGTCCTCCAGCGTTTAATGGGCACTCCCTGGTACAGCCGTCTTGTGCTTTGTCCAGAGATGAGCAAAGGCAGGGAAGAGGATGGCGACGGATGGAGAGCCAGTTTAAGCAGCTCACACAGGTGCACTCCGCACCGGGCACAGGCACCCACCGTGACGCAGGTGCACTCCGCACTGGGCGCAGGCACCCACCATGCAGGGGCGGTCTCCCTCTCACATGCCACACAACGACCCCAGTGCTCACCTCATTGTGTGGCAGCCCGGCGGCCGAGAAGATGGGGATCTTCTGGCCCCTGGCGATGCTGTTCATGCCATCGATGGCCGAGATGCCCGTCTGGATCATCTCCTCGGGGTAGATTCGACACTGAGGGTTGATGGGCTGGCCTGATGACGCCAATGCCAATAAGGGAAGCAGAAGCAAAATCAAATCGGAAGATCAGATCTGCACACAGCACTTTCCTCTATTCTTAAAATATTGGTTATTTTAAAAAGGTGCAACTGGAGATTTTTTTTTTCCTCTTTCTCTTCAGTTCTTTCTAGTCTCACAAAGCAAGCAGCAGTGGAACTGGGGTAAAATGAAAGGACGGCACGTAAGAAGCCCAAACAAGCCAGGGCTCAGCACATTCTGACCTACTCCAGTGACATTGTACAATCGTGAAAGGCTACACCAAATGTTAAGACAGTCTGCAGGAAGACACGAACATACTAAGCATCCTCTAACTGAGGAGCCATCTACAGCGAGCGTCGGCTTCCTACTTGAAGTGATACTACGGGCATCACTGTCTGGCTGCTACATACTGGACGGATCGGGGCTGTTTTCCCCACACTCTCCCGTCTCACCCATGATGTCCAGGAAGTCTTCAGCCAGGACCACAGGGCCCCTGTCGATGGGCTTGCCCGATCCATTGAACACGCGACCTGTGGGACAGCACGAGACGGTCCAGCAGCTGGACATTCCCACAGCCATCCCGCTGTGGATTCTGTGCAGGCCAACAGCCCCACTCACCGAGCATATCCTCGGACACGGGCGTTCGCAGGATGTCCCCGGTGAACTCGCAGGACGTCTTCTTGGCATCGATACCTGACGTCCCTTCAAACACCTACGAGGAGAGAGCGCTCCGAGGTGAGGGCCCTTACACAGCCTTTATCCGCTACAACTCACACGTCCTGCTTTTAATATAATGAACAAAAAAATGTCCATGGCCATGAGTTGAACTGCCATCAGACAGCAAGGTCCAGGACTGCAGGCTGACCTGGACAAGCCTCCCAAGGATGTCCTTTGCTTTTTTATTACACGGCCGTGAAAGGAAAAGGCATTGGAGGAGTCAGGCGGTCCCACCGAGCCTACCAACAGTTCCTGTCAGGTGCTCTGAGACACGTCCTGCCCATCCCAGCTCTGGAGTATTTAGATTCAACACTGTTTTGGTTCTATCATCAGTAAACTTATTCATCTCTCCATGTGCCTGTCTTAAATGATGTCCCTGGAGCAGTTACTGGTGGCACAAGTGTCCCTGCTGTCGCTGGCCCTCGGCTCTAGGAGCAGCACTCCTCAGGTGCCTGTACCAGGTAAACAGTCCAGCTGGCCAGGGTTCCAAAGTGCACTTACCTGAACCACGGCTTTGGAGCCACTAACTTCTAGGACTTGCCCGCTTCGCTTGGTACCGTCTGGTAACGTCAAGTGGACAATTTCAGCGTACCTGGGAAACTGGAAAGGACAAAGATAACCCAGCTGAACCCTTTGAGAGCTGCCCACGGTACCCACGTGCTGCGTTCCTCACAGCGTGGATGGATGCCCCACGCGCTGCGTCCCTCACAGCATGAACTTTTTGTAAATCTCTTTCCCCAGGATGCTGTTTGTGTTTTTACTGTAAGATATCTTAAGTTTTAAGACTTTCGATGTAATAACACGAATGACTGTCCTTCAGCACTGTGCCTTTTGTGTCTTGCTGCGGGAAGCATCCCACGTGAGGTTCTCGAATGGTCCTCCACTGACATGAATACGATTCTGCTTCATTTTTTACGTTTCTGTCCTGAATCCTTCTGGGTTTATACTTCTGTGGCATCTTTTATTCTTTCCTCACACATGGGAAATCTTGAAGGATGGAGGAGTGCTGGTTGCCAGGAGAACCAAGCAGGTGAGTAAAGACACTGCACTGTGACCCCGTTCTGACCTCCAGAAAGAGGGACTAAAGCAGACTCGGTACCGCTGGCCAACAGTCACAGATACTTAATCAGGGCTTCCACAAAACCCTGACCAGAGGAGCTTCGCAGCCAGCGTCTGAGAACACAGCCCATGCAGAGGGCAGCCGTGGGGGGCAGGGCTCCTGTGCGCCAGGTCTCCAGGTCCTCACCCCAGGCCAGGCACCTGCGACAGACAGGAGCATGGACAATCTGTGGACCCACCACCAGACAGGGGCATCTAACGGATGCAGCCCGTAACCTCAGGGTCTACTGAGTTAGCCTGCAGGTCACCCGGCAGGTAGCTGCCCATTTGGAAGACAGAGGACACAAACAGGGGTGTTTTAACCTCCTTTCTGCGTGCCATGTGCTACAGGTGCAGTGGACATCTGCGAAGGGCTTAAATGTCTGTTCTAGTCCTTGTTTTGTAAAGAGGCTTTCTTTTCTTTCTGTATTTACTGGGATGAGCCCAGGTTTTCTCTAGTTTAATCTGCAATGTGCTGTTATACCGATATGCTTTGCTCTACCAAATCACCTCTGGCTCACTGGGACAAACCATTCGGTCATAATTTTGTCATTTTTGCTAATGTATTTTACTCTGGGCTTTGGGCTCTGCACTGGGAAGTGAAAGCAGCTACCTTCCCTTCATGGCTGACACTGCCCAGGGGCAGCTTCCCGGCCAGCCTCCTGAACTGCGCACCCCAGCACTCTCCCTTTCAGTCCTGAGGCCGCTGGAACTTGATCGGCTCCCTGGTCCTCTGTGTGACTGTCAGTTCAAAGCAAAACCAAAGACACAACAGAAAAACCACCCCTGAGCCCCAGGGTATGAGACCACTTAACAGGAGGGGCCCGCCTCTTCTCCCCTAGAGCTACAGCCAGCGGGGATTCAACTCCAGGGCTGTAGCTCTTACACCATTCTTTTTAATTCTTTCCTTGAAAGGCAGAGTGACACAGAGACCTTCCACCACATCTACTCGCTCTTCATGTGCCCATCTGAGTCTCCCACACGAGTGGCAAGAACCCAAGCACTTGGGCCATCTGGTGTCGATGGGTACCCAGTAACAGGAAACCAGATGAGAAGCAGGGGAACCAGGACCAAACCAGCACGCCAAGCAGAGGCAGTGTCCCAAGAGGCTGAGCCATAGCGCCGCCCCCTCCTGACTAGTTTTCCAGGCGTGTCTGGTTACCGACTGACACGCGTGCGCATACTGCAGCTGCAGCTCCTGCAGGGCTGCCTCGCTGTCTGGTACACCTTATGATGCAGCTAGGACATGAACAACACAAACTCGAGTGTCATGGAGGCCGTTTCTCAACACACTCATGTAGGAAATTCTGCATTTATTCAGAAATGAGTAAACAATGTTCTCTAACAGGACATACGGAGAGGGCCCGGCGCCGTGGCCTAGCAGCTAAAGTCTTTGCCTAGCATGGTGCTGGGATCCCATATGGGTGCTGGTTCTAATCCAAGCGGCCCCGCTTCCCATCCAGCTCCCTGCCTGTGGCCTGAGAAAGCAGTCAAGGACAGCCCAAAGCTTTGTGACCCTGTACCCCCGTGGGGGACCTGGAAGAGAGACGTGGCTTCAGATTGGCTCAGCTCCGGCCGTTGCGGCCACTTGGGGAGTGAATCATTCGACGGAAGATCTTCCTCTCTGTCTCTCCTCTCTGCATATCTGCCTTTCCAATAAAAACAAATCTTAAAACAACAACAACAACAACAACAACAACAACAACAACAACAACAGGATATAAGGAGAGAAAAAGGGCCGGTGTGTTGACTCAACTGGCTAATCCTCCACCTCCAAGTGTCACATCCTATATGGCTGCTGCTGGTTTGTGTCCTAGCTGCTCCACTTCCCATCCAGCTTCCTGTTTGTGGCCTGGGAAAGCTGTAGGGGATGGTCCAAAGACTTGGAACCCTGTAACCATATGGGAGACCCGGAAGAAGCTTCTGGCTCCAGATAAGCTCAGTTATAGCCATTAGGGAGTAAACCAATGGATGGAAGATCTTTCTGTCTCTCCTCTCTGTAAATCTGCCTTTCCACTAAACATAAATAAATCTTAAATATAGATATATATATAGCGAGAGGAGAAGAGAATAGAAGGCAAAGAAATAAATATAGCTTGCTATTTTCCCTCAAAAGATAAGAGCTTGGGCTCTCTTCTTTCACAAATGTTGACACACCATCACAGCCGGAGGCTCTGAGCCGCCTGCAGAGCAGTGGGGAATGGCAGCCAGCAGGGAGGTTTGCTAAGCTCAGCTAAGATTGATTTGTAGAGGACTTTGCTAATACAAAAAAACATTATCTTGGTGACAAAGCTGGAGAGAAAGGTTACCTTGCCTTTTCTATATAAAATCTTTCTTAATTTAATTTGCTTCCACAGGGGTCACACGTCAGATACACACACTTCATTACACTTTATCAAACCAGTACTGCGTGTTTCTCCCGGCCCACTCAACAACCACGGAGAATCACCGTTCTAGACAGCATACTATGCACATCTCCTTCCCAGCAAATAATCGGATCACAGAACTGAGGTGGGAGGCTTAGCAGAGTATCCAGTTATCAACTATATTCTGCGCCATGCTTTCTAAGGGGATGCGAGCTGCGACTGTATCAGATATGGTCTCATGAGCGTAAAGTCTAGACGATGAGCCAAACACCATTAAACATGGCATTCTCTGACATGTACCTTAATTCACCACGGGTCTACAGTGTCCCACAGGTGATACCTTCATGAGTATTTTTGCTGGTTTTTTTCCCCCCTAATAAACCTGTAAAGGAGTATCGGTTTTTGTTCCCTTCTAATCGGCAGGAACACAAGCCCACATGCCACCCAGAGTCGACGGGGTGGCAGAATCCAGTCTTCTGAGTTTGGGTCCGAAATTCCCGACCCCTCTGTAGCACTGATGTCCAAACAGGCAGGGTGCTGCGTGGGACTTAAGGGCACGTGGAGAACGCCATGGCAGCCAGATCGCAGCAGACAGCAGCATTACCTTGACATGGTCCAAGATCACCAGCGGGCCATTGACGCCGGACACGGTCTTGTACGCTACGGAGAAACACACAGGGTCAGCTTTAGTCGCACAGCACCAAGGCCCACGTTACCTTGCCAGGGTTGTCAGGGTGGCTGGGCAGGCCTGAGCCTAAGTGTGTAAGCTTGGCGGGAGTTAATGGGAATTGGTTGTGTGGTTGAATGAAGAGAGAAACACAGAAGCCAGCCAGCGAGAGCTGCCCCGCACTTGCACATCCAAAGCCTTGTCCTTGTACCATAACCTTCTGGGGGAATCTCTCCCACCGGCACCAAGGAGTCTATCAGGCCCAGAAGAAGTTCTGGGAGGAATTTCAGGAATTCCACCCCCGGCAAAATCCTGGAAAGGGTGTCTGGAGGTCAAACAGTGGCCCAGGAGTATGGCCATAAAGCACCCTGGCCTGAATCCCGGGGGGCTCTCAGCTTGGGGAGACCGGGGGCGGGGGGCAGTCAGCTGCAGTGCCTTCATCACACTCGGCTGGTGTGCTTGCGCCCACTCTCAGTCTCACATTCCAATTTTTTCTTGCGCTACAACATGGAAATCCGATCTCCGGTACAAGTGTCATCAGACCCTTTTTTCCACTTTATCGCACCCATTATAGCATGGAGCTCAAATATCTATAAAAACTAAGAATGGAACTGGTACGACAAGCTCGTATTTGAACAACTTACAATGCGGCACACACAACCACAATAGTGTTGTGAATTCTTACTCGGGGTCACTGGGGTCACAGCTCTCCGCACCTGACAAACATAAGGCACACAGGGACATGCCCCACTTCCCGTGGGCAAAGTGAGGAGGCAGGGCTCTGAGCAAGGCAGAGTCCCAGCCAGACACCACACAGCCCACTAGGCACTGAGCGCTCCGGGGAGCCCCAGTAAGATGCCACTATAGCCCACTGAGGCATCCAGCTGAGCAGAGCAGAGCAGAGCAGGGCAAAGGGCAAGGGTCTGGTCTGAAGAGCCTAAAGCACCAGGGACAAACTCCTAAAGGGGATCTAAGAAAATACAGCCCTCTGGGTATGTGGTGCCATAAATACTCCAGGCTTTGGGAAGGAGGGAGTGGGCCTAGGAAAGGCCAGATACCAGATAAGACAGGTGTCCTTTAAAAAAAAAAAAAAAAAAACTTGGAAGTCTGGTTGGAGAGACATTTTCCACCAGCCTCGAACAAAGGATTCACCTGCAATTCCTCAATTCAGCAAGGAATCAGACACCACTCAACCATGGGAACAGGACAGTGAGTGTCCCAACAGAAGCCTCACGAGTCATCACATTCATCCAGCGCTGCAGAGCAGCTGATAAACACAGCAAGTTGCCAGTCAGTTGGGCATTTTGCACCTGCCTGATGAGCATCAGAATGAGCCTAGCACATTTGGATACTCCCAGGAACCAGGAAGCCACTGAATCACCAACCTGTCACCCGAGGGGCTGCAGGATTCTAGTGCCAGCAGCCAGGCGCAGTATCAGGGAGCGGCCCAAGTAGGTCACCTGGAATGCACCAGCTTTCTTTTCCAAAGTCCTGAGAGGACAGGCCAGCTGCGAGCTTAAAAGATAAGCTGGCTGAATGAGACCCCTACCTATGGTATTTCCTGCCACTTTTACAAAAAATGCTCTCCTCACTGTTTTTAAAATCTCTGAGCACCATTAGAAAAACACCATCTTGCTCTTCTAAAAAAAATTCCCCACTGTTCTCATTCTAAAGACTCTAAAATTTCTTTTTTTTTTCCCCACTGAATTTCCAAACTTACTGCGTGGAAGTAATAAGTGAGGTACTTAGGAACATGTTTTCTGAAAACGCAGGTCGTCTTCTCAAACTCTCGAGGCATATGCAGGTGGGGGCAGGGAGGGGCCTGCCTCGGACAGCATGTGACATTAGCATGTGACATCAGTAAAGGCCTTCCGGTTCTTACAATCCTCTTCCCTTTGAACTTCCAATCCAGACAACAGCTGGTCTTCAGAATTGCACTTTGAAAATGGAAGTTCATGCCTGCCCAGGAGTCACAAGTCAAAAGCATGACGGTGAAAGTGAAACACTGGCCGCTCTTCCTGGAAGCACTGCATCCAGCTGATTCTGCAGAAGAGTCCTCTTCAGCAAAGTCAATGCCCACAACAGGTGCAGGAGCCCGGTGGACGCCTGGGCAGCTGCGACAGGCCACTCGGCCGGCGGCGCCCGTCGGCAATGCAATGCTCACCTTACTGCTAGACAAGACTTGAGCTAAACTGCTGCTTTTCTGGCTTTCAGAAAATGCTCTTCTCAGGAGAATTAACTAACCCGCCCAAGAATCTTAACCTACGCTTAGGTCTGAGTCGCTTGCTGCTTAACTCCGCTGCAGCCTGATTCTTAACTAACCGCTCCTGTTCTGCGTGCGTGGATGGGATGCCACACTCTTGGATTTGCACAAATTCCACAGCAACACCCACTCCAAGTAACTTCATGAGTTTTTAACTGAAAGTGG
The DNA here is from genome assembly GCF_017591425.1 of Ochotona curzoniae. Taxonomy (NCBI): domain Eukaryota; kingdom Metazoa; phylum Chordata; class Mammalia; order Lagomorpha; family Ochotonidae; genus Ochotona; species Ochotona curzoniae. Next base: position 6,515,444 of record NW_024465322.1, read on the forward strand.
ACTAACCAGTGGAATAGAGTTGAAAAGAGCAGTGTTAGGTGGAGATGCTTCCCATAGAAGCTAGGATCAAACATGCTTGTTTCAAGTAAGATGACAGGGGGGGTTGTAGTACAGCAGGTGACAGCTTAGGCACTCCATACGAGCTTTGGTTCTAGCCCTGGCTGCTCCACTTCTTTTTATAAGCAGATAACACTTAAAAAAATTATTAGAAAGATAGGTCAGATTTATGGAGGCAAGAAGAGATACAAAGATATTTCGACTGCTGGTTTTCTCCCCAAATGGCTGCAGTGGCCAGAGCTAAGCTGATCCAAAGGCAGGAAGCAGGAGCTTCTTCCAGGTCTCCCAAGGCTTTGGACTGTCCTTGACTGTTTTCCCAGAGAAGTGGAGCAGCTGGGACATAAACCAGTGCCCACATGAGATTCTGGTGCTTCTAAAAGGTGAGGATTTAGCCATTGGGTCACTGCACCAGGTCCAGCTGCTCCACTTCTAATCCAGCTCCCTGCTAATGTGCCTGGAAAAGCAGCAGAGGACAGCCCTGTCCTTAGGCCCTTGCGCCAGTGTGGGAGACCTGGATGGAGTCTCAGGCTGCTGGCTCTGGCCTGGCTCAGCTCTAGCTGTTGATGCCATTTGGAGAGAGAAGCAACAGATGCAAGATCTCTCTGCCCTGCTCCTCCCCCAATTCTGCATTTCAAAGGTAACAAATTAACACATAAAAATGAAGCAAATAAATGTTCTAATCCAAACTAAGCAAAAACATCACCCAACTTTTTATCTGCATTTTGCTTCACACCTTTACAGACCACCTACAGAAGGGTTAACTGATCCCCAAGAAACACTGCAAGGTAGGCAAAACTAACCCACACACGCTAATTCTAGATTTCATCACAGTGAAGTCTGTTAGCACATGTCGGGAACCCGGCTGCTAACTGTTGTTTTCTCTAACTCTGAGGTTGGTACTCTATGATCCTGTAACATTTCTCACCTCAGTCTCCCATATAATTTCAGAATAAGGAGCTCACACCCTGTAAGTATCAGGCCAAGAGTGACCAGAAAGCAGTTCATGGAGCCACGGTTGTGGTATACAGACAATGACTGGGACACTGGCATCCCCCAGGGGCACCAGTCTGCATCCCGGCTGCTCCACTTCTGATCCAGCTCCCGGCTAGCGGCCAGGGAAAGAAGGCGGCCCAAGTGCCTGGACCCCTGCTACCCATGTAGAGAACTGGACTGAACTCCTGGCTCTGGCCCAGTCCTAGCTGTTGCAGCCACTTGGGGAGTGAACCAACAGATGGAAGATCTCCCAAACCAGCTTGTACAAGCTATAACTCTTTTCCAGAGCGATAAACAACTTGCTAAGAAGAGCGCAGAGAAGCTGCTGTGGAGCATTGTCTATTAGCTCCTGCCCTTCCACGGCAGCCTCTAGGCGGCTTTCCTCTCCACCCGGTTCCCAGTCCAAAGCAGAGAGCGCTTCCAGGCTGGTGCTCAAGACAGTACGCTACTCTTCAGAGCAGCCAAAACCACTCACAAGTGACACAAGCATCTCTGCTTGTCAAAAATACTGACCACACTTTTCTCAAACACATCCAAATGAACAAGAACAGAGAGGCCCAAGGGAAGATCAGAACTTCTGACAACCCAGAAGACACACGGTTGTATTTCACAGTTAATGTGCTTTACCACCCAAGTCTCACAATCAAGCAGACGATAAACATTTACTAACTTTTACGACAGTGTTAAGGGGCACTTACTTTAGTTCTCTTGGTAGGGTAAGAGACTCGGCCCTCCTCAATGACTGGGACATACTCAAAGGGAGATTTCAACAGCTGTTGCCCAATAAAGAGTCTCACGGGCTCCGCCTTAGAGAGTCATGGTCTATTGTGCAAGAGTGGGCCTCGCACCTCGAGCGGCAGCTGCAGAAGCAGGGCAAGCCCGGAGCCCTGAGCTCCTCCCCAACACCGAGAAACGCACGGGGTCTCCAGACACAGCACATCCCAAACCTTCAGCATCCACAGGCTCAGTGTCCACGACTGAGCCGTGCTCAAGCTTTGAGTGTTCTAGAACCTTGAAAATCCTACTACAGCACTCCAGACTCCACAGTTCAGGTTTGCCTTTCCACCTCTGGTCAACAGTTCTACAACCTTGAAGCGCAGGAACTGCCACTGTGACCCCATTCCCTCACTCAAACACCATTAAATGGCTAATTACACCTCACCTTGGACAGCGGCCTCCGGCCTCAGTTACAAAATTTCAGAGGTTAATATTTATTCAGAACCACTTAAAAGTGCGGACTGGAATAAGACTTGTTACTGAAATGCACTTCTTTTTTCTTTTTAAGATTTATTTTTTCATTATTTATTGGAAAGTCAGATATACAGAGAGGAGGAGCGATAGAGAGGAAGATCTTCCATCCGATGATTCACTCCCCAAGTGAGCGCAACGGCTGATGCTATGCCCAAAGCTTTGGGCCGTCCTCAACTGCTTTCCCAGGCCACAAGCAGGGAGCTGGATGGAAGTGGAGCTGCTGGGATTAGAACCGGCGCCCATATGGGATCCTGGTGCGTTCAAGGTGAGGACTTTAGGCACTAGGCCATGCCGCCAGGCCCCTAAAATGCACTTTGTTACTAGTAATATAACTACTAGTGTAATAGAATTCACTTTCTATAAGTGTATGTATTCATGGAAAAATCAAGAGACAGAATGAATCTCCCACCTTCTGCTGGTTCACTCCCCAAATGGCCACAACAGCTAGGGCTGGGCCAGGCCCAAGTGAGCTGCCCAGAGCTCTGTCCCGTTTGGGTGGCAGGGACCCAAGTTCCTGAGCCATCACTGCCACCCACGCTGTCCATCGGCGGGCAGCTAGGATGGACAGCAGGCCCTGGGACGTAGTTGTGGGCACCCCAGACAGCAGCTTCCGGGCCGAGCCCTGACTGACTCCGGGTTGAGACCCTGTCCACTGAGCTCCCAGAATGAGGCAGAGAGGTGTAGGCGGACACTGTGACCCTAGAAGGTCAGTGAGCACAGGATTATGACTGACTGGATAATATCTGTATGATAACAACCGAATGGACACCTTTTGTGTGACTGACTGGATACCATCTGTATGAGAACAGCTGAGTGGACAGCATGTGAATGAGAACACTTGGTGGAATCTACAAAAGGAGTTCCAAACCAAAGTACAGAAACTGTTGAAGGGTTTTGTTGATAAGCTCAATACCTCCTCCCTTATCCCATATGACCCTCAGTGGATAAAGTCTGATGCCACTAATAAACTTGTCAGAGCCCACGTGTGCACCAAGCCCATCACTGAGAGGCAAGCTGCATGATGCTCAAAGCCTTCTGCTGGCTAGGCACCGTGCTCAGCACAGCTCTGCGGGCCCTGGAGCTCACGTGTCACTGTGTTTACACTGGTCAGGAGAAACCCAGCCTGGAAAGGCCCACAGGCAGGACCCACACTCCTGTCTGATGCGGGCTTACAACCTCCATCAGGCAGTACCAGTTCTGAAACAGCCACTGATCCAGGCAGGCACTGAACATCACAGGGACACGGACATCAGACGCCAGATCTTTCTCTGCAAGTACCACTGACTGACTCTGCTGAGCAAGGCTGACACACCCAACCTCTAACAGAACCTGGGATTCTTACTGCCAGGGTTTACACAACAACGCCGCATACCTGTCAGTCTCCTGAGTTATCTTCCCACACTCCCCCACCCAACCCGCCACAGGGGGACTAACTGGATTTCCAGCGGGAAGGGCACCTCTAGGCAATCCAGTGTGGAACATTCTCCTCCTTTCTCCGCTGCAGCTCCATCACATGACCCACCACGGACAGCTCAGGAGGGGATTAGTCAGGCTGGGGGAAGGCCCGTGCCAAAGGCCCTGCCGTCTGAAACGCCCAGAGACCAGTGCTGCCAAAGGCAGGCCCCCCTCCCTTGGGGGAGACACTAGGTACTGGCTCCGCTGGTAAACACAAGTCTACATTTCCACGGCCAACGCCTGATGCTCCCCACTGAATTCTCTGAGCAGACGCAAACCACTCCGGTCAGCACTGCTGAGCTGCTGGCCGGCCGGCGGGTGGGCAACCACGGCCACGAGGCCACTTGGCACCGGCCGACGCACCTGTGCGCACGCTACACACATGGGGTGTACGTGCAGGGGGGCGTCCCGGAGAACCACGTACCCCACCCCTAGTTTAGTTAACGAGTCGGGTCAGTTAATGCACAGAGGATAGCAGGTGGAAAAAAAAACTAAAAAAGCCTAGGAAGTAAGAAAACTGACTTCCAGGTCTAGGTGACTGGAGACGGCGAGGACCACCGCTCCCGGCACCCTACCTGTAAACCGAGAGGGCTTCCCGGCCGGCCGCCCGTGTCTCGGGTGTCCCAGGCGTCCCACAGACAGGCAGCCTCCGCGGTGTGGGGTGGGTGCGCCCCCAGACTCCCCGAAAACCCAGGGGGCGGAGGGTGGGGACCCTGGAAAGCAGGTGCACCGGGCGCGCAGAGCGGGGGAGGGTGACGGCTGGTCGGTCCTTCCCGGGGCGGGGAGTGAAGACAGGCGAGGCTGCGCCCCAGACGCCCCCCGTCCTTGTAGGGGCAGTGGACAGAGGTCCACAGAGGCAGGTACTCCGTGCGCTCTGCCTGGGGGGCGCGGAGCGCGGAGAGGCGACCCCGAGTCCCCACCCGGGAGGAGGCGCCTGCCCGCGGCCCACCGAGTCACGACATAGCCAGGGACACTAAAACCTATCAAGGGTTGAGATCTGTGTGTGTGTGCTGGGGTGTAGGGGGTCTGGAGGGAAGTTCCCCAAAGGGACCCCCACCCGCAGCCAGAGCAGGTGAGCGGCAGGCAGCCCAGGGCTGGGGTGGGCGCAGAGGCGGGGCGCGTCTCGCTCATCGGTACTCACTGAGGCGGGGCTGAGAGAGGTAGTTCCGGGTGATCGCCAGTGCCTGCTCCCGCGCCCCCGCCGCCGGCCCGCCGGTGGGCATGGGGAGCTCGGTCGCGGCCCCGTTCACGATCCCCCGCATCGTCCGTAGCGCCATCTTGTCTCTTCCGTCCCGACGGGCCCCCCCCTACGACACGCAGTGGCGCTGCGCAAGCGCAGATATAGCGGGGCGGTGCGCAAGCCAGGCTCCGCCCCCTCCGGTGCGCGCGGCGGAGTCCCGCCCTCTCCGGGACGCGTGACTCGGGCTGCGAGTGCGCGTGCGCCAGGCCAGGCGCGGGCGCGGGCGCGCGGAGGGGAGCTGACCAGCGTGCTGTGCATTGCCACCTCACCCTTTTTGCTTTTAAGTGTATTTATAAATTTTATTTATTTTTTTTTCTGTTTGAAACGCTGAGTTACAGAGATCTTCGTTCACGCTCCAGATGGCCACAAGGGCCAGACCTGGGCTGGTCCGAAGTAAGGGGCTTCTTCCCAGTCTCCCACTTGGGCCTTTTTCCACTGCTTTGCAGATACACCATGAGGGAGCTAGATGGGAAGTGGAGCAGGTGGGACTTCAACCGGCACCCATATGGCGGCCTACCCACTTACAGATGGAGGGTTAGCCTGGACCACCGAAGAAGAGATTTGTCAAGAGGAGATACCATGTAAAACCAAACTAAAAACCACATAATATGGAACTGCGAGCATCCACTGAATTAGGCCATTAGCAGATGAATCAGTATAGTGATGAAAGATGCTAAAACTTCCTACCTGGGCCGCTCCAGGTAAGTGTTTGAGCCCTATGGGAAAGGAATGTATCACAAAGAATGGGATATCACTCAGGGGTTTAAGGTCAGCCCTGGGTGCAACTCCTTTGCCTGCCAACACCCCTTTTGAAATAGGAGGGTTCAGTATTTTTCTGTTAAATGGCATTCAAAGAAATGCAGATTCTTGTTCTTTCAATACAGACGTTTATGGAGGAAGAAAAATAGAGAAGGGCAGGGCAAGCAGTGAGCTGAAATTTCCCCACATAGTGTTTCTCCACGTGCTGGAAAATCTTTATGAAGGAAAATATGGAGTCAGACCACAGATGATTCCACAAATAAGCGTGTATATTTCCATGTAATCAAATAAGAGCTTCTAGAACATTGCCACCTTTTCGGCACAAGATGGGAAAGGAAGTTGGCTTATTTGTGCACAGTTTTCTGTCTTTCTTTTTTTAAGATTTATTTATTTTGTATTACAAAGTCAGATATACAGAGAGGAGGAGAGACAGAGAGGAAGATCTTCCATCTGATGATTCACTCCCCAAGTGACCGCAACGGCCGATGCTATGCTGATCCGAAGCCAGGATCCAGGAGCTTCTTCCGCGTATCCCACATGGATTCAGGGTCCCAAAGCTTTGGGTCGTCCTTGACTGCTTTCCCAGGCCACAAGCAGGGAGCTGGATGGGAAGTGGAGCTGCTGGGATTAGAACCGGCGCCCATATGGGATCCCATCATGTTCAAGGTGAGGACTTAAGCCGCTAGGCCACGCTGCTTGGCCCAGAATTATTCTTTTATATTTGAAGGAAGATTTACAGAGACAGGAGAGAGAAAAAAGAGAGAAAGAGAAATCTTTTGTCTGTTGGCTCACTCTCCAAATGGACACAGCAGCTGGAGCTAAGCCAATCCAAAGCCAGGAGCCTAGAGCTTCTTCTGGGCCCCCTACATGGGTGACCAAACACTTCCGTCATTATCTGCTGCTTTCCCAGGCACATTAACGGGAGCTAGATTAGAAGTGGAGCCACCAGGATATGAACTGGTGTCTATATGGGATGGCAGGGTTGCAAGTGGAAGATTAGCTGGACGTACCAGTGCACCAGCTCTGGGATTACTTCTAATACCTAATTGAATGGAGATGCTATGTAAATAGTTGTTGAACTGTATTACGTAGGCGATAAGGACCAGGAGAAGGGTCTGTAACCATTCCATAGAGACATAGTGTTTCTTAGTCCTTGTTGAGTTGGATACGTTATGGAAGACGTGGATATGAAGGACTGACTGTGTGCAGTGGAGAGCAGCAGGGACAGGTTCAGGTTTGCTCCTCTCTGTCCCAGGACCAGTGTCAGTAAAGTCACAGTGACATTGCCGTGTCATATCTTTTTTTCCCTCTGGAGTTAAAGGGTGAATTGTGTGAAAATTCACACACACGATCTGACAGAACACACGACAGTGTGCAATGAGACACTGGTTGCTACTATCAAGAGACAGCTCAGCCAGGATCAGCAAAGCTCAGGTGGTTCCCCACGGTGTTCATGTTGGGGGAGGGGCCAGGGAGGCCTTTTTCATTAGAGTTGGAGGCCAGCCAAGACTGACTTATGGCATAGCATGTTAAACCCCTCCCTGCAATGCCAGCATCCCGTATGGGCCCCAGTTTGAGTCCTGGCTGCTGCACTTCTGATCCAGGTCTCTGCTAATGCACCTAGGAAAGTAATGGAGGATAGCCCAAGTCCTTAGGTTTCCTGAACCCATGTGGGAGACCCAGAAGGAGCTCCTGGCTTCTGGCTTTGAATCATCCCAGCTCTGGCCATTGCAGCCAGCCATCTGGGAAGTAAACCAGTGGATGGAAGATCTTTTTCTCGCTCTTTGTCTCTCCTTTTCTCTGGATTTCAAATGAAACAAACCAATCTTTAAAAAATGTTTTTGAGAAAGGTACAGTTTAGAGGAATAATACTGAGTGTCTCAAGTAAGTCTTGAGTGAGACAGGCTATGAACCAAGCTGTTACTTCCTCTGGAGCAGTTCACAGTGGGTGCTGACTTTGTGAAGGAATCTGTTTTGGAGAAGTTGCTGTTTGGAAATCCCCCAGCAAACAGAAGGCTCTGGTCAGAGCGGCGTCCATGTTTGCACTGTTTTTCTGACATGCAGATAGATAGTATGCAATCGTAAGTATCTCCTGGGAGCCCAGAACTCGTCCAAGTGCCAATTGTTGATTTGCTCTTGAAGTCACAGACATTTGTAGCCACTCTGCAGTCCTGCGCAAAGGTGTGGGGATGGTAAACTTTCCATGTGTACTATGTGAATTTGTGTTCATGACTCCTAACTTAGATCACCAAAGTCTGTACGGGAGGGGCTTTCAAAGCTCTCAGTATCTATGCAGATATTGCTCGGGTGGGATTGGAAGCTGGGCCCTAAACACAGATGGGATTGCCTTCTACTCATTAGCAAGCAAGTTCTAGGAAAGCACAGGTCTCCTTCACTGTTTTCAGGCCTATGGCCAGTCCTAGGGCAAGTTCACAGGGCAAGAGTCATTCCCCAGCTCTCTCATCCTCATCATTGTCAACCGTAGCCACAAACAGTCAAGAGTTACCAAACAACGGCTCCTACTGGCAGGTGTCATGCAAAACTCAGAGGTGACAAAGAGGGGGCTAGCACAGTAGCTCAACTGGCTAATCTTCTGTCTACAAGTCGCAACATCCCATATGGGTGCCAGTTCATGTTCCGGCTGTTCCGCTTCCCGTTCAGTTCCCTGTTTGCGACCTGGGAAAGCAGCAGGGGGTTAACTTAAGCCCTTGGGATCCTGCACCCCCATGGGAGACCTGGAGGAAGCTCTTGGCTCCTAGTTTTGCATCAGCTCAGTTCCAGCCATTGTGGCTATTTGGGGAGTAAAGCAGCAGATGGACGATCTTTCTCTCTCCTTCTCTGTAAATCTGCCTTTCTAATAACAAAAATATGACCAAGAGGAAACTGCTATCCTTAAATAGCTGAGCTGCCCTTCGGGAAAGAAACGCCCCAAGGGGCCATTAAGTTCTTTGCCCCTAATCTGTGTTTAGCCTGTGTTGTTCTTACCTGGGTGCCAAGGGAGATGCCCAGAGCAGGAGACCTAGGAGGGCAACCTGTGGCCAAGTTCTGTGTTGCAATGGGACAGCCAGAGGGACTCCAGACAGAGTCTGGGTGTCAGGGAGCTGGTCTTTGGTTGCGTCTTTGGCTTTAAGCCTTCCTGGTCATGTCCTCTCCCTAGGACAGGCAACTTTGTCAGGAGGTTGAGAGGAGAAGGAATGTTGGCTGGGGCAGTGTGTGTGTGTCTATGTGTATGTGCATGTATGTGTTTGTGTGTGTGCTGAATTCTCTTCTTCCCAAAGGTCCCTACGGGGAAGCCATTCTATGGGGCTGCAGCTGACCTTGACTTGGGCTTGCTGCAGGGTGTTGTCTCCGTGGATCAGGAGTCAGCTGTTCCTTTTCTTTCACAGTCATTGCAGTCCTTCTGCCGTTTTTAGATTCATATGTTAAAGTGTCCTTGAAAAAGGTGGACTGTGGAAAAAACTATGTGACAATTTCAAGCATTTATTTATTTGCACCCAAACATCTTTCAGTGCCATTTTCCTTGAACTTTCTCCGACATGCTCTTCTTGTATTATCTGGACCATCATCAAGTTTTTCTCCTGAGTGTTTTTCCTCCCAGGTATTTTTCTCCTAAACCCTTGACTTTCGAGCTTGCCAGAGAACCAAAATGCCCCGCAGAAACACCAATGGACGCTCCATGTCAAGAGGAAGTGGGAACCGCCTGTTAAATATTTGATCAGCGAGGGAAACAGGAAGCACAGAGAACAAAAGCACCCTCCAGAGCTGATTCACAGTCCCCTGGGCCGTGGTCGCCGCAGTCCCAGGCGGCGGTACGTGGCATTGGGTTATGGGATTTGATCTGCCGGGAGAGCTGTGTGTGTCGAGGGCTGTGGATCAGCTGCTTTCATTGGAGACAGCAGAACCAGAGAGCTAGGAGTCTCCCTGGAGCTCCCCAGAGTCTCCTCTGGCTGGAAATTTTCATCCTCTGCCAGGACTCATAGCTCGTCAGTTTATCTACTTAGACACGGAACCCTTACTTGAAAAGGAATCCTTTTTGAAAGTTGTGAAGTAGAGAGACCAAGATAGGTGGAGGCAGAGACAGAGAAAGAGAGAGTGCAAGTCCCGTGCACTGGCTCGCTCATCAGATGCCTGCCGCAGCCAGGGATGAACTGAGCCTCAAGCCAGGAACCGGATCTCCCACATGGGACAGGGACTCAGCCACCTGAGCTATTACCTTCCTGTTCAACAGGATCTACATTCACGGGAAGCCAGACCAAGAACTCAAGTCTAGGCACCCCAAAATGGGTTGTGGGGCATCTTAACTGCTAGGCTAAGTGCCTCCTCTCAGCAGTCACTTGGTACTGATGATGCTTGTGCGTGAGTTTTTTTCTATTATTATTTAGCCGTGAAATAAAAGAAAAAATCTCCTGTAATAGTACCATTAGATATAAACTCATAACTCTATCATTGTGACATCCATATATATATTTTTAGTTTACTCGGGGGCCACATCCTCTTAGCATTAGAGTTTCCATCTTAGCCACTCCCCAAGTGCACAGTCGGTAGTGGTGGGCCAACAAGCTCTAGAAGTTTTCCGTCTTGTAGGACCAGAACTCTGCATGTTCAATAGCCCCTCCTGGGGTTAAGATGCTAAGATGCTCCTGACACGATCGTGCTGTGCTCCCAAGCCCAGTTTCCTGTTCACACATGCCTTGGGAGGGAGTGCTCATGGCTCAGGTGATTGGGTTTCTGTCCCCACGCAGGGACATTTGGATGGAGTCCCCAGCTTTGAGCTTCCGTCCCTGTGGCAGGTCATTTGTGGGGAATGAACTAATAAATGGAGAACACTCTCTCTTGACCTCTCAAATAAATACATTTATAAAAAGATTTATTTATTTATTTATTTATTTTTATTATTTTTTTTTTGTAAAGTCAGATATACAGAGAGGAAGAGAAACAGAGAGGAAGATCCTCCGTCCACTGACTCAATCCCCAAGTGGTTACAATGGCTGAAGCTGAACTGATCCGAAGCCAAGAGCCAGGAGCCTCTTCCAGGTCTTCCACAAAGGTATAGAATCCCAAAGCCTTTGGGCCGTCTTCAACTGTTTTCCCAGGCCACAAGCAGGGAGCTAGATGGGAAGCAGGGCCGCCGGGATTAAAACTGGTGCCAGTATGGGATCCCAGCACATGCAAGTTGAGGACTTTAGCTGCTAGGCTCCTGTGCCAGGTCCTCAAATGAATACATTTTAAAAAGTTCATTTGAAAGCCACACTCACTTCCCCAGTATCCCACCCGTCAGTCTTTGGGTGCCTGTGCGGTGTCTGTGATGTAATTGCTCCGGGTGCCTTGTTGGAACAGGAGGAGCCCAGTCACTTGCACTTTGGGGGTTGGCACTTGGAGCAGCATCCTGTAGATCCCTCCCTGTGGCGTGTGCCACATCTGCATCCTGTTCTGCCACAGCCCATGTTGTGTCGTCCGCGCATCCTTGCATTCCTCAACACCCACTTTGCTTCCACCTTGGGACTGTGTCGCTTGGTCTGGACGTGGTTCGAGTTTGTCTCCCCAGAGGCCCATGTGTGGTGCAGCTCAGTTCTCAGTGTGCTGATGTGCTGGGAAGGGGTTGTTGCTGGTTTGTCCCAGCGCTCTTGCTCACAGGGAGTCTCTCCCCGTTGTTCCCTCTCCTACCACTGCAATGCCGTCCACCACGAGGTTGCCTCCTGGATCGATGCCAGTGCTATGTCCTTGAACCCTGGAGCTATAAGCCCCCAGTGAACCCATTTTTCTTACTGAGTTCCCAGCCTCCAGCAATTATTATAGTAACAGAAGACAGACTAATATTCTAGGGGGCCCCAAGTTAATTTGAAACTACGTAAGGATTTTTATCTCCTCGTATAGTATCTCTGTATATATTACATGTATTTTTCTAGCATGATATATATGCTGTGCTATATAAGCGTTTCTTTTTAAATTTACTCCTCACTGTTTTTTCCTACATAATTACAACCGTATAGTCCTTCAGCAACAGTCCTAAGTCCATCATTTTGCTGTCAAATGTTCTTCCATGGTTGCACATCTAAGATGTTTCTAGCTTTTCCTTGGATCGGCACTGTGGGGAAGCAGCTGAAACTGCTACTTGCAATACTGGCATCCCATCTGGGACACCCGTTCGTGTCCTGGCTGCTCCACCATATGGTCCGGGTTCCCGCTCAAGCATCTGGGACAGAGCAGAGGGTGGATCCCTGCATCCCCGGCCAACAGCTTCATTTCCACCCGGGGAGAGCTGCTGTAGACTTCTTTTAAAAAATGTCTCCTTTTCCATTGTTTGTTTGAAAGCAGAGAGAGTAAGAGAGATCTTCTAATTGCTAGTTCACTCGCCGAATGCCCACAACAGCCACATTGAAGCCAGGAGCCCAAAACTCCATTTGGGTTTCTCACCTGGGTGACAGGGACCCAAGAAGAACCCTGGCAGTTTTTTCCTGCCTCCCAGGCCGGCCATGAATGTAGAGGCAGGACTTAACTCAAGGTGCTGGGATATAGGGTGCGTGTTCTTTTTTTTTTTTGCAAATCGTTCACGCTCTCTGTCTCACCAACATCTGTAAGGGCAGAATAATAGAGGTCCTGAGAGGTGGTGTCAGGATGCGGGGAGGCAACGCCCAACCCTGCACACACCCTTACACACGCCAGGGCTTACAAACCCAAGGGTAGAGTCCCCTTCGCCTTTCTCCCCTGCAAATGCTCTGAGATCCATTCCTTTCCACCAGCAGCTGCTGTGCCTGGCAGCTCTTTGTGGAGAGGGACAGGGGCTGCATTCTGGTTCCTTCTTGACTGCCAGTCTGCGTTCAGATCCATCAGGGGTTAATGAGAGCGGTGACAGATAAGCCCCAAGGTAGGGGAAAAAAATAACCGTGCAGGCTGGTACCCATTTGCCTGGAATAGTATCTCCTCGTCTCTCTCTGCCCCAGCCCTGCCTCCCTGCCTTTGACGTAGGGAGCTGAGGGGTTGAATGAAACCTATCGGGGCTTCCAATTAGTTGCATGGACAAAGGGCACACACACACACACACACACACACACACACACGCACGGCATCCTCCAATACCAGGTGGCAATAAATCCGTCAGCACGTCCACTTCCAGAAAGCAGAGTTCTCCAGGCTTCCCAGCAGCCCGAGCCTCTCGCCAAGGACAGGAGACTGCCAGGTAAGGTGGTGCTTTTTCTCTCTCTGTACTCCTTCTTTGCAATGTTTCTCATCAGAAAATGTCACCCAGGAGGTTTGCTACTGACTTATGGGCAATTTCCCAGTTTGGTTTGTTTTTTTGCTTTGTTGAGTCGCTCCCTGTACGACTTCATTCTGTTTCTCACCTCCCAGTCTAGGTTGACTTTCCTTTAGTCTGTTCTTATTTTCATCATTAGGTATCCTGATTCAATTTGGATAGCCTTTTAATTTTTTTTTATTTGCACAGAGGAATAAACAGTCTTAAATCAATGATGCATGTTCTAGCTAAGATGTGCCTGGTCATGTGTTTCCCCAGGGACTGGGCCATGAAGGACGTTGGTCTCCCAGCTGTGGGCTCAGCTTAGCACGCTGGCCCCTTCCAAACTTTGACATTGGCTATTGTACCCAAGTAGAATTATTGACTTCTTGTATCACAAAAGAAGTTCATGGTAGAATATCTGAAGTTAAAGGAGTGTAAAAAGAAGATACTTTTGAGTCATTGGTTATATAAAAAAGAGCGCTGGGTGTAGTCTTTTACAAACATGCACAGCATTGATTTGCCTTTAAGACAACGGAGATCAGGATGTAGGTACGGCCTAATGTACTTTTTAGTTAATATTTCCTCGAGAGTATTTTCCAAGTTGCTATAATGACTTGAGACACGATTTTTAACACGTTTATTTTTTTTAAATGATAAAATCATTCAACCGTGAATTGTGAATGAACCTACATCTCTGGCTGTGTCTGTGATCATTCGTGGAGTCGCAAAATCGAAGGGTGTCAGTTTGGGAGACTTGATCATTTTGTGGCTGCGGTCTTTGTAAATGGTGCGGGGGTGGTTGGTGCCACACAGAATAAGAGAATGAAATTCGTCTCCGAAGTCTGGCTTAATGCCAACTAGCAATATGGAATCAGATGATGAAGTTAGCATTTTGTGGACATGGTACAACTTATCTTTCCCGGGAGGGCTTTAGCAATGAAAGTAAAAAAATAATAATAATAAAAATAAAGAGAGAGTGCTCCCAGCACCAGAGGGCTGGGGAAAGTGGCAGCCACATGTCAGAAAGCCTGGGTGTTTCATCCCAGCTCCTCAGTAAGTGTGGGACCCAGGATGGGGAGCCGCTGAGTCGTTGGGAGGTTTGATTTAGGCAGATGCTTTTCTGTATCACTTGAGAAGTTCTGGGTTATATGTGGACATGCGCGCGCGTGTGTGTGTGTGTGTGTGTGTGTGTCTGTGTGACACCTAAGGTTACTTTTTAACAGCCGTTCATATTTAAGAAGAGGGGAACTTAGCAAAGATGTAGTAAATGAGCGAGTAGGCGGTCCTCAGCTACAGCCTGAGTTTCAAGGCGACAGGTAAACATCTGAAGGTCGGAAAACATCCCTGCACAGGTGATCTTTAGAACCTGCTTGATGTGCTTGGTGTAATTAAGGAGAGAGACAGCTGGGCAGCAGTGCTTATGTGCAAGGCATGCTGGGAAGCAGTAGAGTTATTGCGAGCACCGAGACACTGCATGATGTCTATGGAAAGTGGAATAAACAGTTAAGCTTGTTGGGCTACAAAACGTTTTTGAAAATTATGCATCCCTTCACACAGTTTGCAGATGGGGCAGGCATTTGGTCTCCTGTAAAGTATGCCCAGATCCCAGTGTTGGAGTACCTGGGTTCTATCCCTGGCTGCAGATCCTAATCCCAGCATCCTGCTAATGCAGACCCTGGCAGGCGGTGCTGGTGGCTCATGTGGTTGGGTGTCTGCCAGCCACAAGGGAGACCTGAATTGAGCGCCCAGCTTCTGGCTTTAGCTTCTGCCCAGATCCAGTCACTGTAGACCTCTGGGGAGGCATGCGGCTGATGGAGCTTGGCCTGATGTGTGTGAGTCTTTCCCAAATAAGTAAGTAAAATTTTTAAAAAGCAAACTCTCTCTCTATGAGGATTTGTATCTCTGAAAGACAGAGTGACAGAGGGAGAGATTTTCCACCTCCCACCTGCTGATTCACTCCCCAAATGTCCACAATAGTCAGGGCTGGCTCAGGCTGAAGCCAGGATCCAGGAATCACATCCTGACTGTCCATGTGGGTGACAGGGGCCTGAGCACCAGGGCCATCTTCCCCTACTTTCCGAGCTGCATTAATACAGAGCTGGATCAGAAATGGAGCAGCCAGGACTGGATTGGATGGCCATAGGGGGTGCTGGTACTGCAGGCCACAGTTTAACCTCAGTGCTGGCCCCAACAAAACATCTGTTTTGAAAGTTATGAAAAAATACATATTGTACAAAAGCAATGTGTGGGTTTTAAGAATTTTTAAAAATGGTTTATTTTATCCTTATTGGAAAGGCAGATTTCACAGAGGAGAGACAGAGAGAAAGATCTTATTATATACATGGGTTCACTCCCCAAGTGGCAACAACAGCCAGAGCTGAGCTGATCCGAAGCCAGGAGCCAGGAGCTTTCTCCAGGTCTCCCATGTGGGTGCAGAGTCCCAAGGCTTTGGGCCATCCTCAGCTGCTTCCCCAGGCCACAAGTAGGGAGCTGGATGGGAAGCGGGGCCGCTGGGATTAGAACTGGTGCCCATGTGGAATCCTGGAATATTCCAGGTGAGGACTTTAGCCACTAGGCCACTGTGCCAAGTTCTGGGATTTATCTTTATTTGACTTAATTCACTTGACATATGATCTCTTGTTGCAAATGTTGGGATTTCTATATTTTATTATAGAGACACTTCTTTTGATTCCATTTTATTTATTTTTGTCTCACCCTCATGTAGAGAGCAAACAGACTCAAGCATAAGAACAGCTTCCAAGCTCAGGCTCATCACTCATCATCCTTTTTGTGTTTTGTTTTTGCCATCTTATTAGTGAATCGCACCCAACTCTTCTTAAAGCCTCAGTACGGCTGCAGAAGACCAGTGCCCGCCACAATACTCTCCCAGGAAGCCAGTGGGGAAGACATCCAGAGCCCCTCCCTCACCATGCTCCGCGCTGTTTTGGGCGCACCCCAGAGGCTGCTCGGGGACGAGAGGGCATCCCGGCGGCTGGTGCTGGTGGTGGTGTTTGTGGCCCTGTTGTTGGACAACATGCTTCTCACTGTGGTGGGTACGTGCCGGAAGTTCTCGGTGCTGAGGGCTCTCGCCAGCCATGGGTCCCCGTGGGCAGCATGCTGCAGCCGGCTCCATTTGAGCAGCGAGCGTAGAGAGGGTTGGCTCTCAGAAGTGGCTGGGGATTCCAAATATAGGGAGGAAATGGGGTTTGCAACGGAACTGATGGCTACGAAAGGTAACAAGAAAAGGAAGCCAGAGAGCATTTGGTTAGACAGGAAGGATGCTCTAGATCCAGAAAGGGCCTGTCCCCACACTCCTTCCCCAGGAAATCCCTTCGCAGGCTTGCTTCCCCAGTCCCTGTTGTTGAACAACATCAGGGCTGTCCCGGGCCAGTCTGCCCCTCTGTGGCTGAATTACAGGGGAAGCTCATAGAACTTACATTCATGTAAGTCTCATCTTTAATCCCTAAGAACAACACATCCCAGGATGCTCCCTACCTTTAAGTTTGATTTTTATTTGAAAGGCAGGTTTATAGAAAGAAGGAAAAATACAGACACACACACACACACACACACACACACACACACACACACAGATCTTCCATCTTCATTCCCCAAATGGCTGCAACAGCTGGAGCTGAGCCAGGCTGAAGCCAGGAACTTGAAGCTTCTTTGGGGTCTCTCACCAATTGCAGGGTCCAAAGGACTCAGGCCATCCCCTGCTGCTTTGCCAGGTCATAAGCAGGGAGCTGGGTCAAAGTGGGACAGCTAGGACGGGAACTGTCACCCTTGCAGAATGCTGGCTCTACAGGCAGAGGCTTAACCTACTACGTCATGGTCTTGGCCTCGCCCTATTTTCTTTTATGAAAAAGAAAATGGGGCTCAGGTGTGTTGAGTGACTTGCCAAGGGCCACCATGAACATGTGCCCACAGTGCAGAGGTCCTCTTGGTCCTATACTGCCTGCCCTCTGGGAGAGGCAGACTTTTGTTGGTGGTGTTCTCTGTGCAAGTTAACCAAACAGTATGTCAGCTCTAAGGGTGCTGACAGGTAGAGCCAGCCGGAAGAAGCGTGGCACTTATGACAGCTGGGGAAAATCGTGAGTCATTGTCCCATCAACATAGTCTAGGTGCTTTGAGTGCTAGGAGCATGGCAGCAGTCTGATAAAAGGCTTCACCATGGGTGCACCTGGCGTGGGCACACTTGAGCCTGGCTGTGGGAAGGAATGAGTGCACCCAGCCCTTGTCCCATGTCCCTCTTGCCTTTCAGTGCCCATCGTGCCCACCTTCCTGTATGCCGTGGAGTTCCAAGGGGTCAACTCTTCCTCCCCGCCCCCCAGCCGGGCTCTCTCCACTCCCGCCATTTCCACCATCTTCTCTTTCTTCGACAACTCCACCGTGGCTCTTGGAGGGAGCATACCTGGGACTGTGGTGTGGACAGATGGCACTTCTGTCGCCAGCCCGGCTCCCATCCCTGTATCCTTCTCGGCTCACAACAGCAGCTGTTGGCAAGGCACAGAATTCCTGGAAGAAGAAAATGTTCGAGTTGGGATTCTGTTTGCATCGAAGGCGCTGATGCAACTTTTGATCAACCCATTCGTGGGTCCACTCACCAACAGGTATGTCAGGAGGTGCAGGGTCCTGTGCAGGCTGCTGTGGGGGTTGGGAACAGTGCATCAGGCTGAGGAGTCCCAAGGTTAGTTACGGGGGAGGTGGCTGGATCCTAAGAAAGGCAAATACTCCCAGAGTGAAGTAACACTGATGCTGTGTGACTATTTTCATATTTTCTTAGTGATATGATGAATATTTGGCAGCAAGAAGAGCCAGTGAACAATATGATGCTTTTTTTAAACTTTATTTATTTGAAAGGCAGTGTGACACAAAGACAGGGACACACACACACTCATGCATAGATTTACCGTCTGTTGGTTTACTCCCCAAATAGCTGCAACACCAGGTTTGGTCCAGGGTTAAGCCAGGAACTCCATCTGGTCTCCCACATAGGTGACAAGTGCCCAATTACTCAGGCCGTCCTCTGCTGCCTTGCCAGGTGTATTAATAGGGAGCTGGATTGGAAATGGAGTAGCCAGGACTCCAGCTGGTGCTCTGAGCTGAGAAGCTGACATCGCATGCTGGGCCACATTGCTGGCAGTCAGCAGAGTGGAGAGAGAGAGAGAGAGAGATCTTCTATCTGCTGGTTCATGCCTCCAAACAGCTGTGATGACTGGAGCTGGTCTGATCTGAAGCCAGGAGCCAAGAGCTTTTTCTTGGTCTCCTATGAGGATGCAGGGGGCGCAAGCACTTGAGCCATCTTTTGCTGCTTTTCCAGGCACATTAGCAGGGAGCTAGATTGGAAGTGGGGCAGCTTGGACTTGAACTGGCATGCATGTGGGATGCTGGCATCACAGGCAGAGGCTATACCGCAGCGCCAGCTCCCAGCAACATGAAGGCATGTTCTGTCAGTACTCTGGAACATGACCTGAGTGGGATGAGGGTGTACGTGGGGGTGGTCTTCTTGCATTCTAGAGCACTGGCCCCTTTTGGCTACGTTTGGGATATACTCTCTAACTACACCGCCCGTTCTGGAAGGGAGGATCTGGGCACAGTCAATGGGTTCATACACATGGCCGCTGATCTGCTGGTCTCTGTTGAGTGTCCTGAAAGTACTTGGTCACAGATTCAGACTTTCTTTCAGCTTTCTGCCACCCACATTGTAAAATGTCCTCCAGGTGTGTGAGTGCCAGTTGAGGTTGCATCTTCGTGTTCTGCAATTCCCTTTCAGGATTGGATATCACATTCCCATGTTTGCTGGCTTCGTGATCATGTTTCTCTCCACAGTTAGTAAGTACTGGGCTTTCTCTTCTTCGTCCTGTGTGTGCGTGTACCTCCATCGGTAATACCAGAAGCCAGCTTAGCACCACGCCTCTCATCTTTGGGAGGAGATTCCATAATTTGGATGCACAAAGGTCAAGGGTAAAATTAATAAAAGAAATGGAATTTGGATCACAGGACCTGGGGGAAAAGACTCCAGAAAGTCCACTGCCCTCTAGCAAAAACACTTTTAAAGGCTAGGGAAGTAAATCTAATAAAACAGCAAGAACAAGAACCGCAGACTACTGAGTGTTAGCTGAATCTCCCTAATAAAATGGAGATGGGGTCACAACAGAACGGGAGATGAGGAAGTTGAGAAATGGATTCTGAGAATCAGAAGGGAGAGGAGTGTGTTAAGGGCATGGTGGGGGTGTCTGGGCCACTGCTGTCTTTGCTGGTTCTCTGTCCCAGCAACAGTCCCTCCCAGGACCCGACCTTCTTCCTGTCCTTCTGCCATTTAGCTGCTTTCCCTGTTTCCCTCCTGTCAAAGTTTAATCTGCCCTGCATGGGGCTTGGCTCTGACCATGCCAATGTTTAACAGGAACCTGCTGCACGCTGGGCTGGGAGAGCTTGACATGGGAAATTCGCATTTATCTGTAAACGGAGTCCAAGAAAATGAGGAAGTTCAAGCTAGCCGTGTTCCGTGAACATTCTGGAAGCTCAAGCCTCCCCTTTCTGTTTCCCTGTCTTTCTCTTCCCTCTCCTCCTCTGCTCTACCCTCCTTTCCTCACCTCTCCCTTCTCCTTCCCTCCTTTCTCCTCCTTTCTCCTTTCCTCACTCCTCCCCTCCCCTCCCCTCTCCTCTCCTCTCCTCATTTCCTATTTCAGTACTGCGTCACCCTTTAAGCGCTCTGGCTGAGAACCATCCTTTAACCCAATGAGTAGCTAAATGGCAGCACCCAAAGCAAGTTGCTCTAATCCACTTTACAGCAGGTGACTGGCCGTCCTGGTTTGCCTGGAATCTAGGTCTTCTCCCAGCACAGGACATTTTCCATTTTAGAACAAGGCAGTTCCTGGGAAGTGGAGGTGAATGGGCCGCTGCATATTTCAAAGACACAGTGGAGTTAGATCAGATGGGTAGCTGAAGGCCCGACCACGGTCGCTGGCAGTCAGACAGGGAGAGACCTGGCCCATACGTGTCTGGGAGAGCACAAGGAGCTGAGGCGTGGGAGAAGATGGAGGCAGAGGAGCCGCACTGCCAGGGACACCTGTAATGAGTGGGCGAAGGGATTAACCCTCTCCTGACTCAGCACACTGCGGCAGGCGTTTTTCCCTGGAGTCAGAGGTGACGCATGTCTGGACCTACCACCCTGCCCAGCACACCCTGTGATTTAGGTTTGGATAGCCTAGACCTCTTTGGTTCTCCGTTGTCAAGCATATTCATTTCCAGGAGATAGAAGCTCTTGGAAGGGTGTGGACTGGATGTTCTGTATTTTGCACCCACCACAGAGTCTGCCAGAGCTGAGCTTTGTTGGCACGGACTTGGTTGGATTAAAAGATCTTCTGATAGAAGTCAGGGGGAGGGTCTGATTGGATGGGAGATGTTACTGTCTACCCAGGACACACTCTATTCCAGATAATTCAGGTAACCATTAATGACCAAGCCCTGATCTGGGTCTTGCACGTGGAGGATTCGAGAGCAGCCATTCCATGTGGATAGAATAGGGACCCAAGCACTTGGGCCATCCTTTGCTGTATTTGCAGGGACGGGACGGGAAGTGGATCAGCCAGGACTTGAACCAGTGCCCACAGGGGATGCCAGTGTTGTGGGCTATGGCTTAACCATTTACCCCACGGTCCGGGAGTAGTGACATTAGTACCATCAGCAATGCTGTTATAGTTCACATCACATTGCCAGGTGCAATGTCTCATGTAAGCCTATGGGACAGTTCCCTGGCGCCAGAGGACACAGAGGTCCAGCTTTCCGTCCGCTGTGTGATGACTCACTTGGTACTTCTGTGCATTGTCAGTCTTCTGGCCAATCCAAAAGCTGTCGTGAGTGAGAGTGGGAGGTGAAAAGGACAGCTCCCCGAGCAGGGAGCAGCCAGCAGGCCTCGTGACTCATCTCTGCCGTGTTGTGGCGGGGGAGGCCAGGACGACCGGCTCACTGGAACATTCTTGTGTTTCCCTGTGCTCAGTGTTTGCGTTCTCTGGCACCTACGCCTTGCTGTTGGTGGCCCGGACCCTTCAAGGCATTGGATCTTCATTTTCGTCTGTTGCAGGTAATGCTGACATCCCCCAACTGGTACTGTGACTGCCTTAGACGCTGTAAGATTTCCCTGGAGACATTAAGGTAGAAATTGTGGCTCAGAAGCGAGGTATACAATTGTAGTGTTGCTGTTGAGGGTGGCGGTGGGGACTGTGAATCCCTAACCCTGACGTCACTTCCTCTGCTCACGCTCAGCTAGGAACACGCCCATGTCCAACCTGAAGTTGACCAAGCTCATGGCCCTTTCTATGTCCCTCTCTTAATGTTTTATAGGAGCATTTCTATTAGGTTCATTTAAAAAAATTATTTATTTGAAAGAGGGAGGGCTAGTACTGTGGCTCAACAGGCTAATCCTTCTCTCCATGGTGCCAGCATCCCGAATGGATGCTGCTTCACTTTTGATCCAGTTCTCTACTTATAGCCTGGAAGATCAGAGAAGGACAGCCCAAGTCCTTGGGGCCCTCCACCCACATGGGAGACCTGGAAGAGGCTCCAGGCTTCTGGCTTCGGTTCAGCTATGGCCATTGTAGCCATTTGGAGGAGTGAACCAGAGGATGACAGGTGGCAGGGGTCCAAGCACTTGGGCCAACCTCCCTGCTTTCCCGGTTACATTAGCAGGAAGCTGGACTAGAAATGGAGCAGCCGGGATGCAAACTAGTGCCCATGTGGGATGCTGACGATGCAGGCAATGGCTTAGCCTGCTGCATCCACACTGCTGGCTCAGGATTGGTAAATGAATACTTCCAGAGATGCCAATACAATTCAGAACTAATGACCAGATACAGTATGTCATGTAACCCTATGACATGGCTATTGGATGCCATCCTGCACGGTAGCTGGCCATGGAGTGCAGGTGCCATGCTAACAGCCCTTGTTGCCTTTCCCAGAAACCGTTGCACCCGCAATGCTATTCTGAACAGAAGTAAGCCAAGTTGGGGTTTGGGGAATCACATAGGGCAGAGTTTGCAATATACCATGTCAAAATTTGGTAAGCTCTACTGTGCCACCATCCAAAATACTCTAACTATAGCCAAGATTGTCACTGAAGCTGTACTAGGGCAGGGACCAAGGGCTGCGGGAGAGGCTGATGGCGTTCTCCATCCTGTTTGTCAACTCCATCTGTCTTCTTACTTAGGACTTGGTATGCTGGCCAGTGTTTACACTGATGACCACGAGAGAGGACAAGTCATGGGGATTGCCCTGGGTGGCCTGGCTTTGGGAGTGCTAGGTAAGGTGCACCTGCTTGGAAACAGGTATCGAAGGGTAGGAACTGCTGACCTTCTTGAAGGCAGCTCCGGGAGGCAGGCGGTCCCAAGGCCATGCAATATGAATGTTTCTCTTCCCCTCCCTGGCCCATGTCACTCCCTCAAAAACACAGCTCAAGAAAGGTGATATTGCTTTGTCTTTGAGTTGCTGAGCAGCCCAGAAGGGTTCTAGGAAGGTCCCTAAACCCAAGCTGTTCCCAAGTTCATGGTCATTGCTGGCCTCACTTTTGCCTCCACATCCACCGTGCATGTTTTCCTTATAAGAAAAGCCCTCGGCCCCATTCTGCTCAATTCCATTAAGACAACCTCTCCTCTCTTCTTCACCCTGCAGAGCGGGGAATGAGTGCCCCATGATAAAGGGTAATGGTCGCCCAAAGTCACACAGCCGGGTGATACCAGAGTGGGGAGTGTACCCTCTATGCCTGGCATTCCCCTCACTGAGGCCTTGACGCTCTGAGGTTTAGCTGGGAGTCTCTTGCCTAGCCTGTGTGCCCTCTTGCCCACTGTTGAGGAGGACGTGGGAGAAGGGGAGTGGGAGCCCACCCACCCAAACCATCTACCAGAACCACTGGCGTGCCTTGAGCGCTTCCTCTATCATGGAGGTGATTCCCTAATGAGCCAACCAGTGCTGTCCTCTCTGGCCGCTGTATCCAGGTAGTTCCTCATACACTTGGGCTAGACTGTTGCCACTGGCCTTCTGTGCTTGCATGGTGTGTGTTCTTTTCTTCATCCTTGAGAGGATGCTCCTGAAACCCAGAGCTAGCGGGGTTCCCCCTGTCCTGGGAAGCCAGGTGTAGATGCCTTATCTTGGTGAGGGGCTCTCAACTTCACTCCACCTCCACTCCCTCCCCGAGTGCCCCACCTTCTCCTCCTTAAATCCTTGCCCCCTGGAAGCTCCGCCCAATCTCTCTGTGCCCACGCATGCTTCTCTGCCAAGTGCAAAACTCATGGGGCTACCAGCACTTTCTGATTCACATCGCCTCACGGGCACACCGTGGCATCTTGCACCTGCCGTGTTTGCTGCTCAACTTTACACTGTGTTCTGATGATCCTGTTCCCCTCCTCCCTCCCTGCCCCTGCACAGACACATTTCCTGCTGGAAAGTGGGTTTCTGGGGAGGGACAACCAGCAGGTCTTGTCCATCTCTGAGTCCCCTTTTGTGGACTGGGCCTCTTGAGGGAAGCGTAGGGGATGCCCATGAGACTGGGAGAGGTCCTTACCTTTGGAACACGTGTGCCACTTTGTCTTCCAGCGGGGGCTCCCTTTGGAAGTGTGATGTATGAGTTCGTTGGGAAGTCAGCTCCCTTCCTCGTGCTGGCCCTGCTGGCGCTTCTGAATGGAGGTACAGGGTCATCAGTGGTGTCACCAGTGGGGTCCCCTGGAGAGGCATGTCACTTTGGACTACTGCTGGGTGGGTGTGGGTGGATCTGTCTGGGTGGCTCTGTGACTGCCCCATCCTAGGGAGGAAGAGGCAGTTCAGGCAGGCACACTCCTACGTGTTGTGGCCGGGACAGTGTGGCTGTTGCCACAGCCGCCACTCAGCAGGGGACAGACTGGACTCTCTCTCTCTCATCCTTAGCCCTTCAGCTATGCATCCTGCATCCTTCCAGAGTCTCCCCCGAGGTGAGTAGGCGCCAAGACCTATGACAAAGCGGTATCTGAAATCCATATGTAACTTTTTTATAAAATGAATTTTTAAAGAGAGAGGGAAGGGAAGAGATAAGGGAAAAGAGAACAAGGAGAGAAAGAACTTCCAGGTACTGGTCACTCCTCAAATGGCAATAGCCAGGTCTGGGCCAGGCTGAAGCCAGGAGCCAGCAGCCTCATCTGAGGCTCCCACATGGGTGCAGGGACCCAAGAACGTGGGCCATGTTCCACTGCTTTCCTAGGCAAATTAGCAGGGAGCCAGGTTGGATGTGGAGCAGCTGGGATTTGAACCCACGTTCATACGGGATGGGATGTCAGTGATACAAGCAGTGGTTTTATCTGACATGCCACACAGCACTGGCCCCAAGATGTATTTTTAATTTTTGTTTGAAAGGCAGAGTTACATACACAGAGAGGGAAAGACAGATCTTCCATGTACTGGCTTGCACCCCACCTCCACCCCTGCCCAAATATGGCTCCAATGGCCAGAGCATGGCCAGGCCAAGGTCTCAACCAGGTCTCCCACGTGGGTGCAAGGGGCCCAAACACATGGGTCATTTTTCATTGCTTTCCCAGGTGCATTATCAGGGAGCTGGATCAGAACAGGAGCAGCCAGGACTTGAACCGGTGTCATTATAGGGTGCTGGTGGTACAGCAGAGACTTGACCTGATGCATCGAAGCGTCAAAGTATCAACCACACACTTTCTCCATGAGACTGAGGACACGTAGAAGACTTTTTTTCTTTTTTTTAATGAAACTCCGCTTTAAAAATGTAGTGTGAGGCTTGACCAGGTTCCATTGTCCCAGACCATTTTCCCATTCGATGGTCTCTATACACAGCGCTGGCTGTATTTCCCTCCTTTATGGATGTTCTCATGTAGTCTTCATCAATTCCCTAAAGACATCATCATCCTGTTCCAGTTGGGGCTTCCAAGTATGGATTTCAACCCACAGCTTTGATAGGATCTTGTTTTCTGCAGACACAGACCATCTGTATCATCTGAAAGATAAAATTATGCCTAAGGCTTTACCTGGGGCTGTCAATGTCCCCACAGTGCTCCCCCCTCCCGCTTCCCAGCACCTGCAGGAGTCAGTGTCCCTGTTTCCTGGATTCTCGCTCTGTGCCCTTTCCATCCCTCCCAGGGCCTTCCCGGGGCTCTTTCTCCTGCTGCTCCCAGCTGTAGGGACCACCTTGTGCAGCTCCTATGTCTGGGATTTTGTGGTTGCATCCTTTATCATATTGGCAATATTTTCTTATTTCTATTTGAAGTACAAGATTAAAAAGCGAGGGATGGAGAGACTCAGAGAGAACTTACCTCCACTGGACCACTCCCCAAATGCCCACAGTGGCCAGAGCATGGGCCAGGCTGAAGCCAGGATCTAGGAGCCACTTCCAGGTCTCCCATTGTGGCTGTGAGGGCTCAAGGACCTGAGCCATGCTATCCTGCTTTTCTCATGCCTCTAGTGAGGAGCTGGATTGGAAGTGGAGCAGCTGGGGTGCGAACTAGTGTCCATTAGGAATGCTAGCACTTCAGGCAGAAGCTTAACTCGGTATACTGTGGTGCCTGCCCCGCTGCGATAACTTTTAGAGTAAATTACTAGACGTGGGATTGTTGGATTAAAAGGCTTATTGCGATTTTTTTATGTACATTTTTATGATTTAAATCAGTTTCTTTGAGTCATGTATGGGGCGAGGGTGCAGTCTTTAGAGTTTTAGCATCACTATCAAATTCCATTCCTGTGGTATCTACAGGGAGGGTTGTCACATCTAGCTATTAAATATCTCCCAATACTGAGTGTGGTAAATATCATAGAGGATTAGGGCATGGTGTTCAGAAGTTTGAAGATAAGGGAAGTTATTAGGGAACATTTGGGATCAAAGAGAGTCCTTGAGCCTGACAGTAAAGAACACACGCTCATGGAGTTATAAAGTTAAGGGAGGATGGCTTGCTGGGGAGACTGGTGGACGCCTGGAAGGGAAGAGGTGGCCAGGTCCCGCCAGAGATAAGGGCGTGGTCCGAGGGAGAGGTGACCAGAACTGGAGGACCGGGCTGCCGTGTCAACCCAGCTGTTTGTTCTCTTTTGGCTCTGTGCAATCTGCTCAGAACCAAGAAATCCGAAACTGTGGAAGTTGACTTAGCTGGTGCTTCCAGTTTCATTCCTGGGCTTTTATCATTTTTTCCTAAGAACAAAATTCAGTGCCAGAGGGATCTTAGGGGATGGGCTTGCCTGTCTGATCCTGGCCTGACTACTCCGACCCCTCTCTGACCTGATCAACCATCATGGGAAGGCGGGGCTCACCTGCATTGTGCCCCAGCTCACTCTGGGAAGTTCCCAAGTCAGGATCTCCCTGAACTCAGATTTCTGGTGCTTTCTGGTGGAAGGGAGCCCACAGCTGTCGCTTCCTGGGTCCTGCTCCATGCTCACAGGGTCCCTGAATGCTGGAGGGGGCATGGGCTCAGTAGTATACCAACAGAAGATGTCTGTGTTCTCAGAATGCCAAGGGGACTCCGCTCCTCACGCTTCTCCGAGACCCTTACATCCTAGTAGCCGCGGGTGAGTTGGCCAGAGCCTCCTGTTTGGGCCAGGAGAGTCGGAGGGACCCAGTGGGGCGAGGTGGGGCTTCTGGCAGCTGCACTCGCTCACGGGAGTGCCTTTGCTTCCTCTCCTCCCCTCTCTCCCCTCCCCTCCCCTCTGCAGGTTCCATCTGCTTTGCCAACATGGGCGTGGCCATGCTGGAGCCCACATTGCCCATCTGGATGATGCAGACCATGTGTTCCCCTGAGTGGCAGCTGGGTAAGCAGCTGGTCCCTGCCTGGGCACGAGCCGTGGGTTCTCTCTCTCTCTCTGGTACACAGGTAATTGAGCTCACCCACGGCAGAGGGACAAAATATATTCCTTCGTATGATTACTTTCCAGGCGTGCACGTGTAAATCCAGCCCAGGGAGGGCAGGGGGAGATGGACTGTCCCCCTAGTGAGTCAGCTGGAGAAGGAGCAGGTGGGCAGGGACCTACGAGAGGACCTGCAGTGGAATGAGGAGATGTTTCCCGTTAAAGACCTAGGTCAATGTTGCAGTCACGTTCAGTGTCTGTGCAAACTCGGGCAAGTCACCCATTAAACATGCTAAGCCTTATTTTATAAATTTTCCTTCTTTTTTGTCTTTCAAAATGCTGTCTGGTTCTGGAATATGTAGTTGGCCTGGCAGTTAAGACAGCTGTTCCATATGAGAATGTGCGGGTTGGACTCCAAGCTCCAGACTCCGGCTTTATGCCAGCGTGGACCATGGGAAGCCGCAATGGCTCAGTTAGCTGGGCTCCTGCCCCCCAGGTGGGAGAGCTGGATTGAGTTTATGGCTCTCAGCCTTGGCCGGGGTGAATTTTTGAGGGTGAAGCAGTGGTTGGAAGCTCCGTGTGTCTGCTTCTGAACATGCGTTCTCTCTCTTTCAAATAGATATAAAAGATGATTTTTAAAAAGGATTCATTTTAGTTTTGAGGTACAGAGAGAGGGGAGAGAGATCAGCCTTCCGTCCACTGGTTTACTCCCCAAGTGGCTGCAATGGCTGCAGCTGAGTTGATGCAAGCTGGGAGCAAAGAGCTTCCTCCAGGTCTCCCATGTACGTGCAGGTGCCCGAGCACTTGAGCCACCCTCTGCTGCTTTCCTGGACCATAAGCAGGGAAATGGATTGGAAGTGGACCAGGAACCAGCACCTATATGGAATGCTAGGTGCCACAGGTAGAGGCTTAACATGCTACACCAACAGCTCCGACTCCCACACAAGAATTTTTAAAGAATATGATTTGGTTCAAAGGGAAATTGGTGGAATAAGTGACAGAAAGTGTAGAAATACTTTGTATCATCCACAGGGGACTTCAAAAAGTTTGTGGGAAAGTGGAATTAAAAGATAACTCTTGAAGCCCACGCACAGTTCATATTATGCTTTTCTGTGTGTGCACTGTTTGGAGACCTCTGGGACAAAATTAATATGCGTGGCCACCATTACCCATGCTTTCCTCGTTCTCCCCACACCTGAGATTACCCTTTTTGTCTTTCTACCTCTTAGCAGGCTGCTCCAGGAGTGTGTGCCATGCTTGTCGCCTAGGGAAGCTGCTAGGATCTGTCTCCAGGGGATGCTCTGGGCCCTGGAGAGGATTGTGAGACCTGTCTGAGCTCAGAGAGGCAGCCCCAGCCCTTTCCAGGAAGGGCTACGTGCAAGTGGCTCAGGTGCTGCAGGAGGAGCCGCTGATAAGGACCAGAAGCAGCAATAAAAAGCAATGTGTTTTTTTTTTTCCCTCTCTCTTAGAGGACAATGCTAGCCAGCCTTCCAGCTGCACTCCTAGCCCCAAATTGAATTTTGCTTTCAGACTGCACCTGCCTCTGTCCATGGCAAGTAATTGAGTTAGCCTTGTCCCGCCCTGTTCCGAACAGATGGCACAGCCCTTGCCCCGAGGCTCTGGCCTGTGAGCAGGTGCAGTGGAGCGGCCCCTCCCCAATAGCCCAGTCACCAGTTACTCGGTTGTCGGTGACCTGCCATCCTTGGTAACTTGGCTTAGTGCTCTGCCCGCGTGTGTGAAATCTGACTTCAAGGGTTCTCTGCGCTGAGCTCAGAATCGCTCAGAGAGCTTGCAGCAAAAGCACTTGGGCAGGCCCTGTGTGTTGCAGGTGGGGCGGACTTGGCCTTGAATAATGCTGTTGTTGGGAGCTGCAGGGGAGCCTGGGCTGCATCTGAGGTCGCTGGGATCTGTGACTGAGCCCTGGGTCGTGACAGAGTCCAGAGCCACGTGTGCACTGACTCTGCGACAGGTCCCGCAGGCTGAATCCTGACTCAGGTGCACTCCTTCTTCACTTTTTGTTTAAGATTTATTTTTTTTGCAAAGTCAGATATAGAGAGAGGAGTAGAGACAGAAAGGAAGATCTTCCAACCGATGATTCACTCCCTAAGTGATTGCAACAGCCAGAGCTGAGCTGATCTGAAGTCAGGAGTCTGGAGCTTCTTCTGGGTCTCACACATGGGTGCAGGGGCCCAAGGACTTAGTCCTCCTCCATTGCTTTCCCAGGCACATTAGCAGGGAGTTGGATAGAAAGTGGGAGAAGCCAGGAAAGGAACTTGTGGTCATATGGGATGCCTATATAGCAGGCTGTGGCTTTACATGCTGTGCCACAGTCCCAGCCCCTGATTTGTATGTTTTAAAGGGGTTGACACAGGGCCTGGAGAACAGAACGTGCTCAGTTAGTTAAGAAAAAATTATCATGAACCATTTCCATAATCATTTTTGCTGAAATCATCTTGTCAGTCACAGCTTTGTGTCACTGTCCCTTCCACAGCCACCCCGAGAGATGCTGCGAAAAATCACACGCAGTCCGGAGCACCTGTTCCTTTCCGAGTGCTCCTGAGATACATGTCACTATCAGATCCTGAAGAAAACGGGGTGGGTTGAGGAGAGCCACGTGCAGGCAATCCCACACCGTTTCAAATGATGCCAAGGCTATGGATGGGGGCCCCTCGGTCTCCTGGCAGTGCCCATTTCCGCCTCGTAGATAAACAGCTGAGCTCATTACAGCCTCCCCATCTTCAAAGCAATTACATTCAAACAAATGAGAATGGTCTGGAGCAGATTGTCGCCTTGGACAAGTGGGTTAGGCAAACAGAATGAGGCATGCTTTGCTTCCACACCGTGGAAGAGAATATTAAAAGCAAACACTCCGCCTGTCAGCAACTGGCCAATGTTGACTTCACTGGGCTTCATGGTGTTTCCTCCAAGGCTGTGGAGTTGCTTCCAGCTACAGTGAGCAGGGTAGCTGGGGCTCAGGAGACTGGAGGAGACCAGCACCACGCGTTCCCCGCAGCCCCCTTCCTTGTGCCTGAGCCACCTGTGTGGTATGGAGTGTGGTATGGAGCCACACGGGTGGTATGGAGTGGCGAGGACAGCTGGCACTGGAGGAAGCTGCCGCTGTCACTCACTGGTTATGATGATGACAGTGCAGGCCCCAGGGTCACAGGGCACTGTGCGAAGCGCTTGGCACCTGCGATCTCATTTAAACCCCACAGCTGGTCCACCTGCTGGGGACTCTGACTGTCCCCTTGTTTCAGAAACCTCCTGACGGCCCACACTGCCTTCCCAAACACTCTTCTCGGACACTTCCTGTGTCTCGCTGCCCTCACCAAGATGGGAGGTGCCACCAGGAACCCAGACCTCTGGTTCCCTCTTACAGGAAGCTTGGGTCTTTTAGGACTTGCCCAGCACGGCTGTAGTGGGATTGTTTGTTTTCCGTTCTCCCTCTAAAGCCTGGCACCACCGAAGAGGGTGCCCTTAGAGTCTGCCACTTCTCCCTTGGAGCACTTGATGTACATACCCAACAGCATGAATTCAGCTTTTTTTTTTTTTTAAAAAAGATTTCTTTATTGTTTTTATTGGAAAATTAGATTTACAAAGAGAAGGAGAGACCGAAAGATTTTCCATCCGCTGGTTCACTCCATAAGTGGCTACAATGATCAGAACTGAGCTGATCTGAAGCCAGGAGCCAGGAGCTTCTTCTGGGTCTCCCATGTGGGTGCAGGGTCCCAAGGCTTTGGGCCGTCCTCAACTGCTTTCTCGGGTCACAAGCAGGGAGCTGGATGGGAAGTGGAGCAGCCAGGGTGTGAACCGCCTCACATGTGGGATCCTGGCGTGTGCAAGGGTGGGATTTAGCCAGTAGGCTGTTGTGGTGGGCCCCTCATTTGATCTTTAGAGCATTTCAAACCTCAGGCTTTGCATTTCTTTTCCACACTGCTCTTGCTGCATTATGTTGCACGTAGTAAAAGTCCTTGAAAAGTGACGCATGATTGAGACTCTGGGAGAATTGAGGATATTGTCCAATGTCACGGATCTAACGAGTGGCTGATCTCTGATTTGAGAAGCCTACATTCCTGAAACACCTGACTCGTGGCTTTGATGTACTAAATACTTGCACATGCATGTCCTTTTTAAAAAATTATTTTATTTTTATTTGAAAATTGGAGTTACACGGACAGATGAAGAGACAGAGGGACCTTTCATCCGTGGATTCACTCCCCAAATGGATGCAGCGGACAGAGATGGGTGGATCTGAAACCAGGAGCCAGGAACTTTCTTCCAGGTCTCCCACATGCATGCAGGGGCCCAGGGGCCTTGGAGCCTCCTCCACTGCTTTCCCAGACCATAAGCAGGGGTGCATGCCCCCAGTTCACACCCTTTGTCCTGGATTTGCACGCGAATCCCTGAACCATAAAGCCAAGTGGTTTGGGGGATCCTGGAAGGTCATACAGGAGGCTCCCCCATCTCTAGGAGATGAGGGACAATATTGGGTGGATTTGCCATGTCCCAAGGTGGCAAGGTTGTTTGCGTCCTTTCACAGGTCTGGCTTTCCTGCCTGCCAGCGTGTCCTACCTCATTGGCACCAACCTCTTTGGTGTGTTGGCCAACAAGATGGGTCGGTACGTAGCCTGGGATGGAGGAATCTGGGAAGGACAGTGATGTAAGATGGAGAGCCCTCTGAGGGTCAGAAGGAGACCGGAAGCTTAAGAAGACCAGTGCAGACTGATTAAAGATCACCCACTGGGAGGAGGCGGGGGTGGGGCTGGCTGTTGTAGAAAGGATGGCAGGTACCTGAGGGACAGCACCCCCCTTCCAGCCACCTGCTGTCCTGGGAGATAGCAAGCAACCCTTGCTATGCAGGAAGCGGTCCAGAAGGGGGAGTGGTTGCCAAAGTATGTTCCATGGAACAGCAGGGAGGAAGTTCTACAGCAGAGCCCCAGCAGTCGGGTTGGGGGCCAAGGAACCATGAGCTCGGTTTCTGTTGCTTCGCTCTCAGGAGAACAACTTCAGTCTTGTCTCCAGATGTCACTGAACAGTAAAGCCCTGGCATCGCACAGCAGACCTGGGAAGATGTCTGATAGGTTTTCATAGGTCTCGAGTTGCACCTCAAAGACCCCAAGAAAATGCAAATAGGCAGGTGGTCTGAATTTGGAAAAGGCATGAGTGGACCCCGAGGAGGAGCTACAGGCAAGGGTTAGGAATCTTCTGGGCTAGGACATTGTTCTCCTAAAGGAAGGAAGAAAGATACTTTCCAATTGCATCTGTCCTGCCTGAATGAGAGAGAGAGAGAGAGAAAGAGAGAGAGAGAGGGACAGGGCTAAAGAGGAAACACGAGTGAGAAGAGGATGGGTACCACTCACATGGGTGCAGAGCGGCTGTCGAGGGTGCCTGTCCTGAGCTGTGGCTGGATTTGGGGTGGACACTGGCCCGTGTGTTGGGTGGGCCAGGAGGCATAGGGACTCAGTCTCCTAAACACCGCTTTTTGACTTTTGTTTGTTTCTCCATAGGTGGCTGTGCTCCTTGATTGGGATGGTGGTAGTAGGAGTCAGTTTGCTCTGTGTAAGTACAATAAGACCTCATGGAGAGAGAGAGAGAGAGAGAGGCAGAGAGAGATTTTCTCTTCACTAATGGCTGCAAGAGCAGATGTTGGGCTGGTCCAAAGCCAGGAGTCAGGAGCTTCTCCCAGGTCTCTCACAGGAGTGCAGGGGCCCAAGCACTTGGGCCATCCTCCATTGCTTCCCTAGATGCGTTGGCAGAGAGCTGAATCAGAAGTGGAGTTGCCCAAGTGGGATGCTGACTCACAGGCAGTGGCTTAATCCATTAGGCCACAACGCCAGCTTCTGAATAGGGAGAAACTTAGCTCTGGGGAGACACCAGCAGTGGGGGGTGCATCCACCGAGGGGAGAATGAGGGTGAAGAGAGCGAGCTGTGTCAGCTGCAGCTGGAGACTCTATTGCAGTGACATTCCAGCCACTGTGACAGGTCCCCACCAGTCAGTTTTTGGTCCCAGGTAGAAGAAGTGGGGAGAGAAGGGTCCTCCCACCTTTGGTGCCCCCTCCCTAGGAACTCTCCAGGCTGTCCTCTGCTCTCTGCCCTGCTCCCAGGTGCAGGGGAGATGGGGAGCTTCCACTCTGTCCCCATGAGCTGGGCAGGGGGCAATCCACCTGAATGACACCGGGAGGAGCTTTCCCCGTCTTAAGGTGCAAGTAAACGTTTGTCTCCATCAGCAGGAGGGAGAAAGTTCAGAGAGACGGAGCATGTTGCATGCACATGTCCCCGCACTTTGGACATTCCTCTCCATGACGACACACCCTTTGGACCCTGCCCCTCCCGAGGAGCTGGGGTCCCCATGCTTCCTTCCTCTCCCCCTACACCTTACAGGTTCCTCTGGCTCTAAATATTTTCGGTCTCATTGGCCCCAACGCAGGGCTTGGCTTTGCCATCGGTAAGAGGAACCCCTTAAGGCAGTGCGGGAAGCCCCGATGGCTGTTGGCTTTGGGTCAAGAGCAGGTGAGGGTGGGGGTGGACAGGCACAGGAGCAGGAGCGTGAAGAATCTTGGTCTGGCAGCGTCAGCATGGCAACGGCTGTGCCCACAGGCATGGTGGACTCGTCTCTGATGCCCATCATGGGCCAGCTGGTAGACCTACGCCACAGCCCGGCATATGGGAGTGTGTACGCCATCGCCGACGTGGCGTTTTGCTTGGGCTTTGCCGTCGGTATGTATGTGGTGGGTGGGTGGAGGCTCCACTCTGTCCCCTGTCCACGGCCTGGGCAGCTGCCCACAACATGAGCCTGTCCCACAAGAGCCCGAGAGGCACCTGGGAACCGAATGTGTTCCTCCCAGGCCCGTCCACTGGGGGCGCCATCGTGCGGGCCATAGGTTTCCCTTGGCTCATGATCCTGATTGGGGTCATCAACATCGCCTACGCCCCGCTCTGCTGCTGCCTGCGGAGCCCCCCAGCCAGGGAGGAGAAGCTGGTAAGAACTCTGGCCACCCGGGAACAAAGCGTATCGGGTCCCTTTGCTTCTGTTACTCTCTCTCTCACTACCTTCTCCTGCTGTTGGGAACCTGTCCACTTTGCCATGTTTTCTAATTCCCTTTCTGGGAAATGGGAGCTTGAGAATTGAAGCTGGGAGGAGGCAGTGGAAGGGAGGGCAGAGGCATCATGGTTGTTATGGTTACCAGCCAAGTGTGGCTTGAGTGGGCAGAAAGCCCCTGGCCTCATCCATTCACTGAATCTTCCATTATCCGCCTATTGTTCTCTCTTGGGGTGCACAGGCACCCCAGGGCAGCAGATTCCCCCACCTATAGTTTTAGCTGTGGCTAGAAGGGTCTGATGCCATTCCAGCTGGCAATGATATCTCCATTTGCCTCTTGTTGCAGGCCATCCTGGACCAGGGCTGCCCTATGGACACGCACATGTGGACCACCCAGAGACCCCAGAACGCACTTCCTCTGGGGGAGGAGGACAGCGACGAGTAGCTCCGTGCAGAAGGTGGACCCTGAGCCCCAGGGCCCTCCATGACCCAGGCTTCTCCCTCCTCCCGTTGTGCCCCACGCCTTCCTGCCCCCTGCCTCTCCCTGCACATACTGACCACTCAGACGGCCCCTCTCCAGTTGGGGAGGGGAGCGGTCGAGTGGCCTTTCCTCCCAGAGATGCTGTGAACTGGATTAAACTGGAGCTGTGGCGGGATTCTGCAACGGGGTGACTCATTGCATGGGGGCAGCAGGGGATGATGCCCCCTGAAACCATTGGGGGCTGCTGGCAAGGGTTAAAGGTGTGTGTGTGCTATTCCCTGGGGTTAGAAGGGTCCTTGGCATCGTCTTGCTGCCGGCTTGAAGGGGAGTAGGTGAATAAGCAGGGTGGTTCTTCTGTAGCTGAGCCTACAGTTGCCAAGATGGCTTTTATCCCAGCTAGCAGGCACTGCTTGTCAGCCTTACTACCCTGTGAGCATGCTTCTCTCACTGCTCACTTTCTGCCATTATCATGGAGTCTCCTCATACTGCCTGAGTACTTACACTCTTCCCAAGCCTCTTCAAAGTCCAAGGAGCAGAAGGACAGAAAAAAAAGCAGCCCTCATAGACCCAAGATCTCAGAGGCAGAAGTGACAAGAGCTGCCCGCTCCCAGCTGTGGGGTTTGCAGTGTGAAGAGTGAGTGCCATGAGGCTTGGGGTGCACCTGCTCAGGAGTAGGGTTTTGGTCAGTTCAGCCGTGGCAAGCTAAAGCTCTGTTTTACAGCACCTGAGCGTGTGTGGGTGAGCGCAGGAGGTTCTAGAAATAGGATTGCATCTCACCATCTTTTGAAAGTGGGTATTGGGGGTGAAATGAGGGGTTTCAAGGACACGGGAGATGCAGCACCCAACTTAGGGCATCCTCTGTGTCTCTGGGCCAGCAAGAGAGACAGGGAGGGTATGCACAGGCAGGCAGGAGGATTTGCAGTCTGGCTGGTGGATAGCAGCAGGGACGCATGGAGGTGGGACAGGTCGGGAAGACGCCACAGTGGGGTTGTGTAGGGTTTACCTGTAGGGACACCTGGCCTGGGGCAGAGCTAGCAGAGCCACGAGGAAACAGCCCAGTGGATTCCTTAGACACTGGGTGCCTGGCCAACAGATGGCATGGGGTGGGTGAGAACCAGAGCAATGGCATACCGTCATGTCATGAGCACCTCAGATTCCAAGGAGCCCCACAGCGAAGACGCGGCACAGACACTCAGGGCTGGGCTAATCCTCTTTCTAAAGGAGATGAAGAGGAAGCATCCTATGTGGGTTCGTGTCCTGGCTGCTCTACTTCTAATCCAGCTCCTTGCTAATGCACACCTTGGAGGCCGCAGGCGTTGGCTTGGGTCAGTGCCGGTCATGAAGGGGACTGGGATGGAGCTCCAAGCTCCTGGTTTCAGCCTGGCCCGGCTTTGGCTCTTGCAGGCATTTGGGGGAGTAAACCAAGGGATGGAAGATCTCTCTATCTCTCAAGCTGTTTGTTTTCCAAATTAAAATCATAAAAACCCATCAACGTTTAAAACAATGAACCAGATGGATTCTGTAGCTCCTGAAGTCACAGAGGGAGAGGAGTGTGGCTGTCGGGTTAGTTTTGGCTTTTGCTGGGTTATAGGGTCAGTGTCTGGCAACTTGCCTTAAAGAATCACTCCCAGCTCCCAGCTTGTGGCCTGGGGGAACAGTCAAGGACAGCCCAAAGCCTTGGGACTTTGCACCTGCATGGGAGACCTGGAAGAGGCTCTGGGCTCCTGGCTTCGGATCAGCTCAGCTCCAGTCATTTGTAGCTGCTCTGGGGAGTGAATCATCAGACAGAAGATCTTCATCTTTGTCTCTCCTCCTCTCTGTACATCTGATTTTCCAATAAAAAAAATAAATAAATAAATAAAGGGAGAATCTCCCAAAACCCTGAGCAGGCAGCCGGCCAGGCAGGGTCCTGAGGGGGCACAGCCACTTGCACAGCAGGCAGCAGAGAGCGCAGATCTGCACCCGGGTGGCTGGGACTCTGCAGGTTCTTTCCTTCGGACCCCGGCATCCGCCCCCGACACCTGCTCATGAGCCTGGAAATCACAACGGGGCTGGGAGAACATTCCGTGCACTCTAGGAACCCTGCTGTGTCATCTTCGCTTCCTCCAACCTGGCTGCTTGTCCCTCCTGTGCCCATCTCCCCTGCCAAATGGTCCCTCCGCAGAGGGGAATGGGGGTCTTGCAGTTTGGGATCTGTCTGCTCCGCAGCCAGTCAGTGGCAACTCCCAATTTGTCCAGGAGAGGGCAGCAGAGTCCATCCTAAATGGTAGACGGGCTTAAACACTCGGTGGTGGTGCCTGATTGAAATATTTCTTATCTATTCAGCATTCCAGCCCATCACACACACTGGGACACCCTGTGTAACCCTGTCCACCCACCTGTCAGTCAAATGACTCCTTCCCAAGGGACACTGCCCCTTACCTGGGGTCTGATGGAGGTGATGTCATAGCCACCCCCCTTTGAACCCCATAAGAGCCCTTGCCCAGGAGCGGGTCTCTCTCCACACAGGATCCTAGAAATCTCTCTCCCACATTCCCTTCCTGGCCCCTCTAACCCTGAGTGTGGCTCATGTGCCTCTGATTTCATCGTCTTTCTAATAAAGCTGTCATTTTGCAAGCTGATTTGGTGCCTTTTAAGGGAGGAGGCAAGACTCCAGGATAGAAATGCTAGGCCCCAATCTAGCTCACAACACTAGGAGGTACATTCGCAGGAGGCTCCCGTCCCAGAAATCAAACTTTGGCACTTTGGTCAGGAAGATGGGCAGCTCCACCTGCTGGGCATCTAGATTCCCGTTGTCCGCATCCCATGGCTGTGAACTGGGGACTTGGAGACCACTGACCCCCACCGACCTCACCTGGCCCAGAACTGGTGCAGGGCCAGAGAGAGGAGGGTGCACGGAGTGGGGTGCTCGGAGTGGGGTGCACATTGCTTGCCTCTGCTGGACCCCCGCCCACCACCACGCACCCAGGGTGGCGGGGTGAAGCAGCGGTGTGCTAGAGTCTGTGTTTCCCAAAGTGCAGGGATCCTGAATGTCCACACGGCACCCCTCCCCTCGGGGCCCTCTGCTCCTCACTCCTGCGGGGATGAGAGGGAGGCGAAGAACAGGGGAGACCCCCACATGAGCAGCTCAGAGCGTGGCAGGCCAAACGTCCAGAGAACAGTTCTCATGCCTGGCCACTTTCTGTTCCCCACCGTGGGGCGGGGATGTTAGCCGTCCTGCCTGGCCCCATGCCAGGGGGGTGGTGAGGGACAGCACCCTCAGGTAGCGTGTCCTGCAGGATGCTTGCACCCCTGCCGCCCCCTGGCTGAGCAGATGTCCAGTATGCCTGGGGACTGCAGTGTGTGTGTGTGTTTGTGTGTGTGTGTGTGTGGAGGGGTGCCGTCCATGTTGGAAAAGGCAAAGAAATGCTTCTCCCAGACTCACGTTGGACTCCTATGCCATGGAGCAGGGAGTCACGATGAACGCAGTTTAAGCCACCAAGCTGGCAAGCCGTTTTAGGGCAGCCACGGAAAGCTCTACTAAAAGGGAACGGAGTGTGGAGCCTCTTTGCTAATATACATGCGGCCACAAGGTGGCGCCCTTTCCCCACAATTGAAAGCCAGCTCCTTCCCTTGCAGGTGGCCAGCTTTTTCAATAGCAGGGGGTCTGACACAAGCAACAGACAACTCTGACTCTATGAAACGGTTCCAGGAGGGAGTGTGAGGGGGTCTGTTTCCTGTCCCATTTCAGTTTACGTTGCACAAGCCACCCGGGGCCCGGGCCAGCCCTTGTCCGTGCCGGGACTGCTGGAGGCTCACCTGGTCTGGGCTGTCAAAAGCAGCTCCTGCTGGCCAGTTCTCCGGCACCTGGGACTGTAACATTCAGCAAGCAGAAGCCTGCATTTTGCCCAGTGGCTGACACATGTGCACCCCACAGTCAGAGGGCCTGGTTCCCTGTATGACTTCAAGCTCCTGAGCACAGCTTCCTGGGAGGCAGTGACAAAGTCCGGTGCAAAGATCCACAGTTCCACAGCAATATAAACAGAGAACAAACAACAGCAACCTATCACAAGAGGCCTTTTCCATTCCTGTGTATTTCTTGTAGTCTGTAGGAGCCATCACATGTTGGAGAAAGCGGCCGAGGTCTGTGTTTTGGGGACTGGCTTATTTCACAAAGCACACCGGTTTCCGGTTACATCCATGGTGTTGCAGAAGACAAGACATCATTATTTAATAGTTGAGTAGTATTCCAAAGCGTGTGTGTCTGTATCTATCACATTTTCTTTATTAGTTAGTGGACAGCTGAGTTGATATCAATTGGGGTGAAGTGAAACCTCACTGAGTGTGCGTGTGCCCGCTGTCGAGGGATTCAACTATTGCTACGACATAAAGGGAGTGAAAAGGGAAATCTCTGAACCGAAGCAACTGTACCATGAAAAATAAAGAATTAAAAATGTCTAAATGGATAACAATGCATGGATTTGGGCGCCTTGATTCTGTCATGGTTTCCTGGGAAACAAGGTGGTTTGGATGAAGGATGGACTGCAGCTTCCTTTATGAAGAGAAAAAAATGTGAACCAGGAGCAAACTGGAGGCCCAAGCCATTTCAGAAGATGGAAAACTCGTTTCACTCTTTCTCATGACCAAGGAAACCTCCAAGTTTAAAATCCAACTGTTCAGCGTCTAGAGGAATCTACATCTAATTCCTGTTTCTCCATCCAGATCTCAAAACGACCCCTCTTGAGTGACATGTTGAAAACAGTATCCCACGTGGAATCCCCATTCTAGGTGTAAAACTAGGCCTCTTGAATTGTTTAAAAAAAAAAACAAACATAATTGTAGAAACACAGGTGCCTCTTGCCTGTATCTCTCAGAGATGCTGGTCTGGATTCAAGCTATGACCTAGCGTCCACCGGCCGTTGAAGCTCATGGAGAACGTGTGCTAAGAAGTGCAGGCACTTGTTCCCTGTAAAGGAGTTAGCCCAAAGGTGGGGAGTAAAACAGAAGGAGGTTATGCGGTAAAAACTTGAAATATCATCTGCGGCAGTCAGCTCGAGCTGCCATGACAAAGCTGCAACGAGCTGGGCCAGAATTTCAACAGAAATTCACTTTTCGCCTTTTTTCTGGAAGCTGCCAAGTCTGAGGTTAGTGTCCTAGCGGGATCTGGGGAAGGCAGGCCTCCCAACTTGTGTGTGATTGTTCTCTTTCTTCGTGTACTCATATGGCCTTTGAGAGAGAGAGAGAGAGACAGACAGACAGACAGGAGAGAGAACTCTCCTACCTTTTCTTGTAAGACACTGATCCCATTACGCCAGGGACTGTACCTTCCTGGTTTCACTTAACTGTCAAAGGTTCCTAAGCCTAACGCTAGTGCCTCAAGGGTTAGGACTTCAAAGGGAGTGGAAAGGGTACAAACATTCAGATTACACTCGTGGCCGACCAACTGCAGTGAAAACCCTGGGAACTCCTTGAACCGGTTCCCAGGAGAGCTGATGCTAGGAGCCAGAGAGGATTCTGGGAACCCTGAAATTGGAGATGTGCTCCCAAGAAGAGGTTGGAGTTTCAGCTGGGCTTTGAACACAGCAAAGGCAGGAGCAGGCATGTGGGCACAGACAGGTGCCCCTGGGATATTTGGGGGTGTGGACAGAACATAAGGGAGGGGCGGAGCGGGGCAGCTTAGGCAGGACTGCAGTGGGAGCTGAAGCATGCGCAGTGTGTGCTGTGGAGAGCAAGAGCCATCCCACCGGACACAGGTGTAGGATATAAAGGCGAATCTTCATTAGCCAGACATGGCGACGGTAGCTTCCGCAACACTCCAAGAACCACCGCACCGCGTGGCTGAATCAGGGGCTTTTAAGCTTCCGTTGATTTGCAGCAGCCAGGGCTTTTCCGGTCAATTCAGGTGGCAACACTTTACAATCAACCTAAATGCCGTATAACCCAGTCAGCTAGCGAGTGCGGTTATAGAAGCTCCAGTTACCCACGCTCGGACTCTAGTGCCAAGGTTCTGATCTCCTCCCTGACCTCCTTTTTTTCTTTAAAGATGATTTTTTAAAATATATATATTTTTATTGAAAAGGAAGATTAGATTTACGGAGGCAAAGAGAGAAAGATCTTTCAGCTGCTGATTCACCCCACCCCCCGCCAAGCAGCCGCAACGGCCGGAGTGTGGTCAATTCAAAGCCAGGAGGAGCTTCTTCTGGGTCTCCCACGTGGGCGCAGGGTTCCAAGGTTTGGGGCCATCCTCTACTGATTTCCCAGGCCACAGGCAGGGAGCTGGGTTGGAGATATGGCACACAGCAAGGGAAACGAAGCAATGCCTATATGGTGCACATGCATAGTGAGAATTTTAGCCATTGAGCCATTGCGCCATCACATTGGGCCTCTGTTCTCTTGTAACATCACATCTACTAACTGCCATGGAGTGCTATCACTTGGCTGCATCCTGCCACAGTGTGCGGTCAGGGCTGCAGGAGCCTCCAAGGCTGGGTTGCGGTAAGCTGGCTTCATCCCAGGAGTGCAATGAGGTGCCCAGCAGGTAAGCTGGTTCAGCCAGGTCTCTGCAGGATACCACAAGGAGATGGGTGGTACTGGTGGCCCAGAGGCTTCCTCAGTGTCCCGATCCCTGGAGACCAGGGTGTGAACCGAGGTCTTGGCTCTAACTGCTGCTTGTGCCATCCGACAGCTGGCAACCCCTGGCTTCCTTTTCTCTCCCGTGGGGGAGGAGGAGGAGGTTGCACAACCTGAGGGAATGGGGGAGGCACAGAAGTGCAAAAGACTTTTCTCCAACCCCTCCTCTTGCTTGGGTTAAGGAAGCCAGATCACTGAAGAAAAGGGGGTGCCAAGAGGAAGCACAGGGCGCCCGGAACCTGTGCGTAAATTCCTCAACGTGCTAGAGACATAAACTCTGGTGGCCATGATGGGCGAAGGGAGGCAGGATCCCTGCTCTAATTTAGGCACCTGCTGGGGGATATCTGTTTTCTCTCGTCTCTTAGGGGAAACACAATGACACTAAAGTGCCATTAAACACTTCTCCCTCTAAATGTGGAGAAAAGCGAAATCAGAGAAAACACAGGGAGTTGGGCTGGTTTTGTAAGATTCATTTTTTTCCACTTAAAAAAAAATAAAGGCTTTCTATCCAAACAGGATCTCAACGAGAAGTTTTCTGAACCATTTCACAGTGCACCCTGGTGGGTCAAATGCTCCTGAAACATATGACTATGTCCCCCCGAGAGCCACGGTCAGGGAATTACATTGTATCTAGCAAGGACTGCTGGAGACACACCCTTATAGGTCAAAGAGAACTTGATAAAACTGTATCAACCAAACTCCCCACGGAGTTTTTCAGCCTAGATTAAGAAAATATCCAAACCCATGGAGCTGGTAGTGCTTGTCCTGGCTTGCCCCACTGGGGACTGTCCCTTTAGCCCCCTGGTTGAAGATGGCATTGTGCCTTATGGTGGAGTAGGTGGGTGGAGGTCCGTGGTCTTCAGCCTGAGGCAGGAAGCTGGCCCCACATTGCCTACCACCCCACATTGCAAGTGGGTCATTAGGGGGAAGTCATGTGTTGAAGATTCTGTGCCTGGGAGCGGGGATTCAGGTTCTGGTTCTGTTCTGTTAGGGCCCAAGGGAGCAAGTAGTGTAATCCGATACCTCCTAGTTCCCCACGGGTCTGAGATACACCTTAAAGCCAAAGATGGGTCACTCTGGTCCTCAGAGACCTGAGACATTGTCAGGAGAGGTGGATGGACACCCGAATGGGAAATCACAATAACGGGATTCACCATACCCCATGTAAAATCCCTTCGTCTGACCCGACAGGGCCAGGGCAGACATGGTGCCCTTCGCTCTGTAGATGGCACACACAGGGCAGATGTTTTGGGAGGTTCAATGTCATGTTCAGTGTCAGAGTTGGAGTGATCTTTGTGCACAGTCTCCTGTGAACACCTGTAGCACATGTGGTTCCAGTGACTTCTCTGAGGAAGGGACCTGGAGGATTGGCAGTCATGAATCCTCGTTCATGTTCATCCAGTGGATGGTCACCAGTCAGATGAAAACCAGAGGCACCTGGGGAGATGCTCCAAGTTTAATGGCAGCTGGACTCTCATTGCCATATTTAAAAAAGGATTTATTGATTTATTTACAAGTCAGAGTTACAGAGAGAGGTAGAGACAGATCTGTTTGCTGTTTGCGGGGCCGGGGGTGGGGGAATGGAACATTGGAAACGAGATGAGTCTGAGGTTACTGTGCCGTGAGCCACAGGAGGCCTCACCCAGCCCATGAGCAGTGGGTCTCAGACCAGAACCCCGGGCTCCAGCAACAGCCCCCACTGCAAGCCAGCCCTGCTTACACCCCATGACTCAGACCCAGGAGACAGAAGTCAAGGAATTTTAGTAAGACTGGTTGGGGCACTGGGAGATGCTTTGGGAAAAGCAGGCATTTTCTCATTGCAATCTCCTCCAGCTCTCACAATGTATCTTCTTTTGTAGTCTTCTGCTTCCCAGATTTTCATGTGGATAAGAAGTATCCAATTCCCTGGGCAAGCACGGGAATCTGAGTAATGTGTACCTTGCAAAAATAGGCAGCTAGGACACCATGACACAGCAGGCTAAGCCTTCGCCTGAGGCATGTAGCCCGTCTGAGCTCTGCTTCCCATCCAGCTCCCTACTAATCGGTTGAGAAGTTAGCAAGCAGGGCCGAAGTGCTTGGGCCCCTGCGCTCATGTGGGAGACCTGGAGGAAGCTCCTGGCTCTTGACTTTGTGCTGGTCCAGCTCCGGTCATTGGGGAGTGAACTAACAAATGGAAAATCTCTGCCTATT
This sequence comes from Ochotona curzoniae, assembly GCF_017591425.1. Taxonomy (NCBI): domain Eukaryota; kingdom Metazoa; phylum Chordata; class Mammalia; order Lagomorpha; family Ochotonidae; genus Ochotona; species Ochotona curzoniae. The sequence goes on from NW_024465322.1 coordinate 6,558,570, forward strand.
TCTTTTCTTTCTATAAGTCTCTCTCACTCTCTCTCTCTCTCTCTCTCTCTATATATATATATATATATATAGGCAACTCAAGAAAATCTTACAATGAAGCATCCTTATGCAAACATTGTTTGTTCTCATTTTGTTCCAAAAACTAGATTAAAACAAAAATGGGGGTTGGGGTTATGCTTTGTACCTATTTCACTGATATGCAAACTGAGGCTTACCAAACTTGAATGACTTGTTCATTATAGAGTAACATCTCTGAGCTCTGAAATTCTTGATGTTAACATATCTTTTTTTTGAGGAGGGGGGCTCATTTACAATCATTGTTTGCTTTCAGTAATTACCAAAATTAGTTTCTGGGTGCTGGGATAACTCTACCCTAATTAAAGTGGTCACAGCCACATGTGTGACCCTGAATAGAACCCTTAGGAATGGAAGTTCCTCAGGGGCGGATCAGGAAGCTTAGTGGTCACGTGGATCCCACCCACGCTTCCTGTTTCCACATAAGGACAGAGGAGAGTGGAGAAAGGGGAGCTTGCACGAGGACACACTCAGAACTCCCCGCCCACCCGACTTCCTCCCTAGGACCTTTCCTATGGGTAGGAGGCGGAGGTTGTGGCATGAATCATGCTGCCACTTAAAAAAAAATGAGGAAAAAATGAAAAATAGGTTATTTATGAAGGAGGAAAGAGGAAGCAGCGCCCTGAGCCCACGCAAGCCCACCAGAAATCGGGGAGAGGTGATGGGCTGAACTCCGGGCGGGGGAGGAGGGAAGAGGCATCCCCCCGCCCCTCCCGCCTCCCTTCCCCAGCTTCAAAGCTAATGGTCAGCATCCCTGGGGTCACAGCTGTGTCCGAGGGCTAATTTTTAATTTTTACAGCTCGGGCTGTGTGCTCTGAGGTGTCAGTGTAAGAAGGCATTGTAGCCATGTTCCATAGACATCAGCTCAGGATGCGTCCAGTACCTCCAAGATGGCTTGCCCTGGAGTAGAATCTTTCTCATCATGACTCAGGGTCATTCCTTGGCAGCCTCAGTCCTGCTCTGGGGGTGAGCCCAGCCAGGGCCCAGAGAAGACACTGGGAATTCCAGAGTACAGCTTGTTCTCACATTAACAGCACGCGGTCTGCTAGGATCACACATCGACCCGACATCCATCGTCCCACACAGCAATGGGTACACGACTGCATGACCCCAGTGTAGGCTTTCTGCTCATTTAAGTATCCTTATTATTAAACTGAGCTCCTGGGAGCAAATCCAGGCTAATCTCCTCTCCCCATCCCTGGGTCAGCTGATGGGCAGCTCTGATCCCCACTGCCATTTTAATTCCTCTTAGAAATGCAAATCCCCAGGGACCACACTAAGCAAGCTGTATTTCTGCTTGACTTCTTCCCCTTAGGATAGGACCCATTGCGTCTGCCTCTCCAGGAAGTGCTGAGGTTCAGGCTGATGCACTTTTTGTGAAGATTTATGTATTTTTATTTGAAAGATTGACACACACACACAGAGAAGGAGAGGCAGAAAGAGCTTCCATCTGATGGTTCACTCCCCAAAGGACCGCAAAGGTCAGAGCTGAGCCAATCCAAAGCCAGGAGCCAGGAGCTTCTTCCAAGTCTCTCACGTGTGTGCAGAGCCCCAAGCACCTGATACACCCTCTGCTGTTTTCTCAGGTCATAAGCAGGTGAGAGCTGGATTGAAACTGGAGCAGCTGGGACTAGAACCACATGGGCTGTGGGCGCTATAGGCAGGGGCTTAGCCAGTGCATTATGTAATGGTGCTGGCCAGTCTGATTTATTTATGGTCACATGCCTTCAAGACACAGAACTGCAGACACAACTGTGATTAAATTTTAAGGTCTGTGTGATTAAACTTTGATGAAGTGATCTCCGAAAAGCACACATTTGTTGTGTGAGTCCATGCGTCTGTCATTTCATCACACTTTGGGTTTAGCAACGGTTTCTACATCATGGGTGACCCAGTTTTAAACAACAGAACCAGCCAATTCATTTCTGTGAAGAGTCCCTGTGGAACTGAACTTCTCTGGTTTTTATGGAAAACATTTTACAAGCCCAAAGACTTGTTCCAGGGGAGGCAAATAGAGCATGTGGAGATGAAATACAATGTTTACCAAAGCAGTTACTCTGTTTATGCTCCAGTGTGTGTGTGTGTGTGAACCCAGGGTCCCACGAACTGCGTTTGCAGTTAACTTCCATCCCCTTGACATTTTCAAACAGGATTCTCATCCGTAGGAGCCGATGGGAAAGCAGGGGACAGATTCAGAGGGCCTCTGTGATTATTTCTGGCCCACCACACACACACACACATACCACACACACACACACAATATGGGGAGGGGGGGTCCTGATGCTGGAATCTCAGCTCAGAGGAAATGGGGAAAAGTGTGAGAAAGAGCCTGCCATGGATGGCCACGCAGGGCAAGAGTCAGTCACTGATTCAGAGAGTGTGGGGTGTCTTACAGCATGTTGGGTCTTGCTCTGGGCACATGAGACTCCAGCAATGCATGAAACTAGAACAATCTAGAACATTCCCGGCCTCATAGGTCTTCCAGTCAAGTGAGAAGTGGATGGAGCCACTTCGTACGGAGTGGCAATGTGGGTGAGAAACGTTGTGTGTGAGCTGCTCTCTTTTAAGGAAATGTGGGAAAGAACAATTGAGGCTGATTAGAGAGATGGAAGTAACACACTGACCCCACAGCGAGGGGCATCTGAACAGAAGGCGGGGCAATGGGAAGGCTTGCTGGGAATGGTCAACTAGGATGCTCATACGCCACTATTCCAAAGCAGACCTACTAAGAACCCAGGTATAGTTGCTTCTGTTGTATGGCATCAGCCACAGCAGTGGCTCCAGCAGGTGGGACAAGCAGGAGCAGGCGACTGGGGGTGGAGTGAGGTGAGCAAGGCAACTGGGGCATACATCACTGGTCTTCAGGTTTTATGTTCACTGAGAGGGGCCTGGCTGGAACCTCTTCAGTCCTGTCTCTGGACTCATGTTCTGCAAAGTTTGAAAGGTTTTACGACCTTCTTCTTTTTTCCTCTTATAGCTATTGTGTGAGGGCTAAAGTGAAGGGGCTGAGTGGGAGCAGAGAGCACGTTCAGAAGGACATTGAATAATTCAGTGAGAGTGTTACAGTGGGAACAGGGAAAATGGCTCGCTGAGGAGCAAGCCAACAAGATTAGCTGGTTGAATGGTTGTGGGCTTTTAGAAGAGCATGTTTCCAAGAATGTCAGCCTGATTCGATGGAAGAACGGAGTTAATATTTCTGGAGATGGGGGCGATGAGATGGGGAGCAGATAGCTGCGAGACTGCTCAGAAATTTGGCTGTGCATGGGGTAAAGTTTGGATGCCTGTTAAACCTTCAGACCCAGATGCCACACACCATCTGTGGTAGGCATCTTGGGTTTTGACCTTGAAGTTTTGGCTAGAGATACAGCTTACCCATCTGTTGTTGTGACATCGGAGGGATGGGGAGGGGTCAGATCACTTGGCAGGTGAGCACAGAGGGGTCTGAGCCTGGGGCCAGAGGCCAGACGGATGACAAGGAACCAGCAAAGAGCCCAGGCTAAGCGGGTACAGAGTCACCTTGACAGCAGCTTGGAGGGAAATGAAGAAAGAATGAGCCAGTTTTATTGAAGATAGAACACTGGATTGGGACAGTAAAGCCAAGAACCTGCAGCTTCTTCTGGGTCTCCAAGGACTTGAGCCATCTTCCGCTGCTTTTTCAGGGTAGCAGGGCAGAGAGCTAGATCAAAAGTTAAGCAGTCGGGATTCGAACCAGAGCCTGTACGAGATGCTGGCACTGCAGGTGGAAAGATTAGCCTGTTATTCCACCATACCAGTTCCTCTCTCCCCCTCAGCTTTTCCCCATATTTATTAGTGTCAGCAATTGTATCCCCTCCCTAGAGGGCTTTATCTATTTTATTTTTTAATTGTGTAAAATGATCATTATTTCATGCATTACAGTTTTGAGAGCATCAGGACGCTTGTTAACCAACTTTGCCTGCTCCTTCCTTTCGTAATTTTTTTTTTCATTTTTGTAGGGACATATTGTCAATTTATTTATTGTCCCAAGCTGAGACCCTCCACTAGATAACGAAGTCCAGAGCAGTAAGTAGAAGACTGTTCCTTGGGGATCTGGATAAGGCTTGTAAACAACCACCAAATCCCAAAGTGTCCTTTTCGCTCACTCTTGGTGGGAATGTAGACCAACACAATCACTGTGGAAAACAGTACGGAGATTTCCTAGAAATCTGAAAAAAATCTATCCACTGTGTGACCCAATCAGTCCACGCCTGGTGGAATTACTCAGAGCAACTGTTCCATCTTCAAAGATCCTATGCAACGGAAAACCCCTCCTTTATTTACACATTACATCTTTTTTGCTTGGATCTGCTGGGGCCTGGGGGAGATCCTGTCATCTGGTACACCCTCTCAGGATTGCTTTGTTTATAGCAAAAACATTTTTTTGCAAACAATCTTCTGCAGATCCACGAGCTAGGACTGGTGTCTGGGGTCTCGCATGACAGACAGCATGCGAGGAGGGACATTCCCCCGAGGCTTGCAGAGTTGAGTCCAGAGCCAAATCCCCTTCTGCCTCCCTCTGACCGCTTCTGTATCTTTTCTGTGCCTCATCTCAGAATTCCAAAAGAGCACTGCTCTGGGAGAGCGATGAGTCAGAAGAGAACACACCCTCCAGTCATTCCGACGGGTTCCTCACACATTCTGGTATCTTGTTGGATGTTGTGCAGCCAAATTTGTGTCTGCTCAGGAGATGGTCTAGCATGAACGTGGAGAGATGAGACTTGACCATGGCTGTGGCTGGGCTTTGTTCTCCTACCTGCGTGCTGTGCATTAGATGAGTCCGAAAGGTGTTGTCTATGAGCAAGCCAAGGTGCAGGAGGTAATGGAGGTGGCTGTGTGGCATGGTGGTTAGGTTGCCATTTGAGAGTCCTGCCTTCCACATCGCAGTCCCTGGGTCTCAGTCTTGGCTGAGTTCCTCATTCCAGCTTCCTGCTAATGAGCAAGCACTGTAGGACGCCCCAGCAGCTGTCACCTGTGTGGAACATCTGAACTGAGTTTGTGTCTCCCGGCTTGATCTGGTCCATCCCCAGCAGGTGCAGGCATAGGACAGTGGACCAGCAGACAAAAGCTCTGCTTCTCACATAAATAAAATAGCATTTTAAAACGACGCAATTATTTAAAAAAAAAAAGGTGAAAGAGAAAATGACATATTGAAGGCTCTGGAATAAAATGGTGGAAGAGTTGAGATCTAAACTCCAACCTCTCACGGTGGCTTTCCCTCTCCACACAGTGTTGGGACACAGGAAGTCGTTGTCTTTCCCCCTCCCTGTCTCACCCAGAGGATCCTCTCAAGTGCTGGCTTCCTCTCAATTTTCATTAGCTGCTTTGTGAGTTTCCCAAGCCTCGAGAGTCCCCAGGGTCCAGAAGCCCAAGCAGTGTTTCAGTACACCCACAGCCCCACTCCTAGACTGGATAGAAAAAATGTTTTCAGAGATCTGATCTCTTATTTACAACCCAAACTTTATTCGGTTTTTCGAAGAAGATTAATTTTTTTTTTTTTAATTTGAAAGGCAGATGTACAAAGAGCAAAGGAGAGGTAGATCTTCATGTGCTGGTTCACTTCCCAAATGGTTGCTATAACCACAGAGAGGCCAGTCTGAAGCTGGGAGCCTGGAGCTTCTTCCAGGTCTTCCACGTGGGTGCAGGACCCTAAGGACTTGGGCATTCTTCTGCTGCTTTTCCAGACCACTAGCGAGATGCTGGATCAAGTGGAGCAGCCAGGAGTTGAACCAGTATCCGTAGGGGATGCAGGCACCACAGATGGAGGATTACTCTATTAAATTCATTGAAATCATTCCCTTGCTGTTTGCTCAGTACCATGAACCTCGTGTATGAGTTGACATGAAGGGTGGGTGTTGTGGCACAGGGCGTTAAGCTGCCATTTGTAACACCAGCATCCCACATGAAATTGTCAGTTTGAGCCCTAACCACTGTGGTTCTCACCCAGCTTCTTTGCTAATGAACTTGGGAACACTAACTTCCAGCGGCCCAAGCAACTGACCTCCTGCCACTCTCACAGGAGACCAGAACGGACTTTCCAGATACTGGGTTCAACCTGGTTGTGGGAGTCATTTTTATTGGGAATTGAACCAGAGATAAGAAACTTTGTCTCTTTCAAGCCAATAAATAAATCTCTCAAGATTTATCACAGTAATCATTATATTTTCAAAGATTTATTTATTTTTATTGTAAAGATGGAGTTACAGAGAGGAGAGACACAGAGTTCTTTCATTCACTGGATTGCTTCCCCAATGGTCTCAATTGAGCCAGTGGCTTTTCCTGGGTCTCCCATGTGGGTGCAGGCATTTGAAGGACTTGAAAGTATTTTACTGCTTTCCCAGGCCATTAGCAGGGAGCTGGATTGGAAGTGAAACAGCTGGGATTTGAACTGGTTCCCATATGATGCTGGTGCTGCAACTGGAGGCTTAGCCTACCCTGGTACTATGGCGCCAGTCACCATAATTCTTATTTTTGCATTTAGTTATGTGATCCATATATTTATTCCAAACTGAAAACTTCCTAAAGGCAACCATATCAACATTTGCTCAAAATCATATCCCCAATGCAGGGATTGTGACACATCCTTAGTAAATATTATTAGATCAATGGATAAAATCAGAAGATGGAGTTATCAGAAGTCTCACTGTGTGGTCATGGCTATTTCAGTGAATTTTGTGCCACTTGGAGAAAAGTCTTCTCTGTGTGGTGTGAGTCACAAACTCAAGGGCTCTTCACGATTGAGCAGGTGCGGGAGATGGGAGGGGAGCCACCATCACAAAGGGAAATGCTGACTCATGGATGTTTCCTGAGAAATGGTGCAGGTGGAACTCCTTGTTGTATATTCTCTTTGGTAGAGAATTCTTGCTTTGTAAAGCAGCCTTGCAGAACAAGGAGGCTAGGGGGCACTAGCTGGCCTGCAGATTCGTCTGGGGGACACAGGGAAGAGGGACTTCAGGTCCTTGGCTCTCTCCTAGGGAACACGTGAGCCCAGCTGGGCACACGACCAAGAGGAGCTTGGCTCACCTCAAAGCCAGTAATGTGATGCAGGTGAGGACATGGAAGGGCCTGGGCAGAGGAGGACAGAAACAGGTGAGGGCAAAGCCCCCTGTGTAACAGGAGCAGGGGGACACAGAACAGTTGAAGAAACGGATGTGACCCAGCACGGACCCAGATTGTCCAGACAGATGTCAAGGTCAGGCTCGGCTCAGAAAAGCATGTCAGGTGGCTAGTCCAGCCCGTGGGGGAAGTTGGCAGGGATTCTGAGCAGTGGTCATGTGAAAGTACCTTGTCGTTGTGAAAATTGTGCCTATTCTGGGATGGGCACTGGGAGCTCAGATACGAGACCCGGATAGGTGCCCTGAGAGAAGGGATGAGGGAGGGTCATCAAAGATTCCATGCACAGCAGCCTGCCGGACTCTGGGCGCTCATTCCCAGCCACCTCGGTAGGTCCTGCTTCCCCAATTACTCATTCTCTTGCGTTTTTGCTTCTTTATAGTGTTTGCAGAGCTGTTTCTATAGGGTCGTCTTACACGTCCCATTAGCATAGACACTTATACTTGGTCACCCTGGGCCAAACTGTACCGACATTCACATCTCACCATTAGCAGTTCACATTTCCTAGTGGGCAGACACTTCCAACTTCTTCTCTAAAGTCTAAAACAACTCATGGAAAGAGGACTGGCATAATACCTAATGTATCTTTAGATTAAAATCATATAGACTAATGTGGATGGGTGAAGGGTTTCTTAATTCAGTCAACAAATCGGATTCAATTGGAGCCTGTACAATGGTGTATCAGGTTAACCCTCTACTGCAAGAGCCAGCATGCCATAGGAGTACCGGTTCATGTCTGGGCTGCTCCACTTCCGATCCAAAAACTCTCTGCCTGTGGTTTGAAAAAGTAGCAAGTCCTTGGGCCCCTGCACTCACACGGGAGACCCGGAAGAAGCTCCAGTTCTGGCCTTTGTGGCCATTTGGGGAACAACCCAGTGATTAGATCTCTCTGTGTCTCTCCTTTTCTCTCTATAAATCTGCCTTTCCAATAAAAATAAATCTTAAAAAAAATTATTTTGCACAATAAAACATATTGAACATGTCCCCTCTGACCATTGTCAACAAACATTTATTGAGAATTTTCTAAGCTCTGGATCCAAAACAGTGACTAAAACCCTCGCCTGTCTCGAAAACCTCAGAGTCGGGTTGAAATCCAAATAACTTCTCAGGAAACAAAATGTGCAGCAGCTGCCTTGAGAACAGGAAGAGCCTGTCAGTGCTCACCCAGAAAGACCCAGGGAAGTTCTCCCCCAGGGATCAGGCTCGGGCGGGGTCCCCAGTTGGAGAACAATGGTGTGAGCTGGATGTGACAGTGGGAGAGTTCCAGGGATAGGGCCGGAGTGAATCTGGGCCAAGCTCGCTGGTGCATGCATGAATGCAGCCCTACTTCAGAGGCCTCGAGCCAGACACATCTGCTTTGACAGTGTTCGGTGGTTACGCGAGAGGTAGTCACCTACATAAGGGACAGGTTGGGGCAATGGGATGTGGGAATTCTGCTTTGTGTTAAAGTTTGAAGTCATAAACTATACACTATGATTACATATACTGGATAGTAGTTGGCATACACTTTTTAAAATTTTAATCATGGGACATATATTCTCCTTTCTCTAGCGAACTAACAATATTAGCATCTATTGGTATAAAACAGACTGTTACCAAATGAGTGGCTTGGACAGAAGTATTTTGTCCTTTTGAAAAAGGTTTATTTATTTATTTTGAAAGCTAACATTATAGAGAGAAAGAGATCAAGAGAAAGAGAGAGATCACCCATACTCTGGTTACTACCCAGATGTCTACAGCAGCTAGTACTGGGCCAGGCTGCAGCCAGAAGCAGGAGCTTCATTTGGGTCTCCCATGCGAATAGCAGAGGCCCACGCACTTGGGCCATCCTCTGCTGCTTTCCCAGGACATCAGCAGAGAGCTGGATCAGAAGTGTAGCAACTAGGACTCGAACCAGCATCCTTCTGGAATGCGGGCACTATGTGCTGTTACTTTACATGCTATGCCAGTGCTGACTCCGGTATTACATCTTCATGATTCTGGATTGAACGAATCTTACATAAATCTAATATTAAAGCATTGTGGCGCAGCAGGTTCAGCCAATGCCTATGACATAGGAACCCCATATCAGAGTACCAGTTTGAGTCCTGGCTGTTCCACTTTTGTAACAGCTCCCTGTTAGCGTGCCTGGGACAGGGGCTTTTTATCTAGCATTAAAATTTTTTTATTTTGAAAGAGTTACAAGCAGGGATAGAGAGAGAGAGAATCTTTCTGCACTGGTTGACTTCCTGAATGGCTGCAAAAGCTAGGGCTGGCCCAGGTGAGAGCCAGGAGCCAGGAGTTTCATCTGGATCTTCCATGTCAGTGGGGCATCTCCCACTGCTGTCCCACGTGGGATTTGAACCAACACCCTTATGGGATGCCAGGGTCATGGGCAGTGGTTTAACCATGTATGCCACAAAGCTGGGCCTGTTGACTGCTTTGGGGGCCTCTTGAATTTATTGCTCAGCTAAAATGTAGCTGAAGCTGGAGGTCGGCTTACAGAGGTTGAGACATCTGGAATTCTCCTATTCCATATTGGAGTGTGTGAGCTAGAGTCCCACCTTCTGCTCCCAATTCCTGCTTCCTGCTACTGCACATTCTGAGAGGCAGCACAGGGGATGGCTCAGGAACTTAAGTCCCTAACACCCACATTGGAGACCTGGATCGAGTGCTAGACTCCCAGTGCATTCCTGGTCATTGTAAGGCTGTTAGAGAGTGGACCAGAGGATGGAGGAGACAAGGAGTGCACGTGTCTGCATCTGTGTGTCTCTCCCAATATCCGAGCATAGAACCTTCACCCTAAAGATGTAGTTCAATCAAATCCATCTTAGAGGCATGGCCTAGGATTGGATTAGGTTTCCATTGTACTAGTGCCATGCAGGAACTGAGGAGTCCTCTCATGGTTACATCTTAGCAACTAGCAGGTGGAAGCGGTGGGATTGGATGCAAGGCTGTCTGATTCTGAAGTTCAGTCATTCTTCAGGTGATGTGTCACTTCCCAGGGAGAATTCCAATTCCAGCTCACCACTTAAGAGTTTCCTGATGGTAACGGTAACCTGAGGGTCTTTGTTGCTCTAGAAACTCAAGTAGGAGCTGCAGAATGGGTACGTCTCCCCATGGAATACTCCTCGTAAAGGCTCTTCGATTCCTTTACAATCAAAATGCACAAGAGGTCAGGCTGCACCAGTAAGCGTGATTCCTTGGAAATGCTAGAGTACAAAGGAAAACACAGCCTCAAGAGGTTCTACTGGCTGGCTAGGTGAAGGCAGCTGGGCAGGGCTGGTTTTTAACTTAATGAGTGTTTCTCAAAGTTTTAAACATGTATTTACAGAGCCAGTATTGGTGACTTAACACGGTAATTTTCTGCTTGCAAATGGCACCCCATATGGGAAACAGTTTGAGATCAGGCTGCTCCATTTCCAGTCCAGTCTCCTGCTTATGACCTGGGAGGCAACAGAGGGTGGCTTGAGTGCTTGGGCCCCTGCATCTCATGTAGGAGACCTGGGAAGAAGCTCCTTGCTCCTGGCTTCCCATGAGCTCAGCTGGCCATTGTGACCATTTGGGGAGTGAATCAGCAGGTGAAAGAATGCTCTCTCTTCTTGCCTTCTCTCTCTCTGTATCTCTGCCTTTTAAATAGAAATAAATAAATCTTTCAAAAATTTGTAAGGGAGGAAGAGAGAAGGACAGAGGGGGGAGAAGGAAAGGGAGAGAAAAAAAGAGAGAGAGAGATTGATTTTATATCTACTGGTTAATTCCTCAGAGGTTTGCAACAGCCAAGGCTGGGTCAGACTGAAGCTAATGGTTGGGTATTCCACTTTGGTCTCCTACTTGGTTGTCAGGGACCCAAGTCCTTGAGCCCAGGGCATGCATGAATAAGAAGCTGGGTAGGGGTTTTTAATCCAGTAGGGTGACCTGGCAGCTTCCCCAGACACACACAGCACACAACACCTGTGTCTGTACCCGTCTCAGCCCTTTGCACACAGCACTTCATTTTGTACCCAGTTCAGTGTCTGAACAGGCACAATTCTTTCTCTCACCATGATGGTGCTATCCACCGCTGACTGCCTAGGAAGGTCACATATTGGTCATTTTGGGCTGATGTGGGTGTGCGTGTGGGTTGGAGAAGTCCATTTCATGGCAGCAGGGAATCTCACACAGTTCCGGTATGAATCCTGCTAGTCCCAGATTAGTTTGGAGCAGAATGGAGTGATCTGCTGTGGGGGATGGAACCACCCGTAGGTGGCAGATGGGTTCATGTCAGTCTGGTTGGGTGGGAACACTCAAGTTATATCATTGTTGTATGCACCGGCGTGAGGTCCAGCATTCTCTGATACCAAAGAGCTGGCCTCAATTCCAGCCCCTCTCCCGTCCCCAGGAGGTTGGAGATGAACTTGGACCAAAGGACACTGAGGTAACTGCGTTCTTACAGAAGAAGCTGACCCAGAAGCAAACCAGCTGAGAATAATTTAGCACTGTATTCTAGGCCAAGAGAAAAATCACTCAAAATCAGAACACAGCCCCAACGGGAGGTGCGGTTATCGTTGGCAGGATGCTCTCTGGTTCACAGTTTTGCAGCACCAGCAGAACTCTGTTCCCCAAGTTCAGACAATGGTTTTGTAACAAAGAGGGGAAGAAAACAGGCCAGAGACTTTGTTTTGTCGTTTTGCAAAAAAGCAAAACAAAACAAAACAAAAAAACCAGCATGTTTTTTTTAAAAGCTCATTAAACCTCTGTTCCCTGGTATGGGACACCCACGTCTTTTCTCCCCTCTTATAACCCATCTCACTTCGCTAAAGGGAAATTCCTAAAGTTCTAGAAAACGAAATCGGAAGACAAATTTATTTTGGCTCCCAAATATTTGAAATCCCTGTATTTTTTAATATATATAATACGTATGTGCATGAGTGTTTGAAGATCCTATATAGTTTTCATTTCCCTAGAGGGTGATAAACACTCAAGCCTCCATTTCCCTTTTATTTACTAAAACATTGTTTATTATTATTTTAGGTGATGTTTACATAATTGATCAGGCTGGGAAGGGATCTATGGCTATGGAGAAGTGGGTGTGATCATGCTTCCAAACTTTCTATTCCTGCTTCCCATTTCTGGGGGAAGGGGAGAAGCCATACTTAATTTCCCAACCATCCCAGCAGCCAAGGATGGGGGTTGGCCACCTGCTATCAACCCAGAATTAAAGTGCGGTACACGCTCCGAGGGTTCTGCCCAGATGGATGAGATAGTTCAGAAATGCTGTCAATCTTGCCAATCTATGGATGAGGAATCCCTTCCAATGTCCATCGGCTGACATAGTCGACCTTAGAGTCTCCATTCTCCCAGATTTTGCTGTCATTGTTTGGCCAGGGCAGTTGTTCTGTTCTCCAATGGGGCTACCATGTCCTCTATGTGTGCCATGGTCTGTCACTCCATCCTTTCAAGTGTGGAGGACCAGTTCCCATGGGTGGGCCCATGGACCCAGGCCAGGAAACCTGGGCCCAGCTGGACTCCCAACCCTGGGGATAACAGACTCTGCACCCACCATACAGGTGGGCCCAAACAAAACCCGGGCCAGGTGGGCACAATAAAAACATGATAGGGAGCAAAATAGAGATCCGTGTCGGGGAGGAATGTGTTCTGGAGGAAAAAAAAATAACGTAGGGGCCAGGACTAGGGGAAGATTTTAAATGATGAATCTTGGACGAAGCTTTCCCAAACACTTGACATTTTTGAATACCATCTAGCAGGGGAGAGAGGAAGAAGCCAGGCTAGTCTCCTGAAGGGGAGAGTGTCAAGCTTAGGCAAGAGCAGTGGGAAGACCTTGGAGTGATAAGGAGGTGGGTTCTTTCTGCAGGAAAGGGGAGGAGGCCAGTGTGATTGGAGCAGAGTGGCAAGAGAAGCAGACAGGCACTCAGGGGCTTTGGTACCACGAGCACAGCTTCTTTAGTAACCACCGACACTTGGAAAGCCCTCCTGATCCATTCCCTTTAAATGGTTCTGACACCCAGGGCTGGCAGGGCTGGGCCAGGCTAAAGTCAGGAGCCAGCAAGTCCAACTGGAGTTTCCCAGATTGGACCCTGAATGGCAGCGACCAAAGCACTTGATCATCCTTAGAAATGCAGCAGGGACACCAGCATTGCAAGCAGTAACTTAACCCGCTGCACCATTCTGTCCTCAAGGCTTCTCAGAGTGCTTGTACCCTGGATCTGGGAGGTCAAGGGAGAGAGTGGTTGCTTATCTTCCTCACACAAGAGATGGCCCAGCTTCAGAGGAGGTTGCCGGCTTCTCAAGTGAGCGTTTTGATCTGGATTTGACCCCCCCGTCTCTGTGATTCTAGACCTCGGCTCTTTTCTCTGTTTCTCTGCCAGGATGGCTTGTGCTTTTAAAAATGAGAAGTTAGTAAAAACAACACCCTGGATTGAGCCTTGGCAATTATCTCGTGTCTCCATTGCTTTTCTGTTGCAGCAGCAGCTGAGCACCACAAGCTGAGTCATTCACAAAGAACAGAGTTTTGGAGCCGGGTCTGTGGCTCAGTAGACTAAGCCTCCACCGTGGTGTCAGCATTCCGTATGGGAGCTGGTTCAAGGCCCAGCTGCTCCGTTTCTTATCCAGCTCCATGCCTATGTGCCTGAGAAAGCAGATGATATTGGCTCTAGTGCCTGGGCCTCTGCACTCTTGTGGGAGATTTCAAAGCTCCCAGTCCCTGGCTTTGAACTGGTTCAACTCTGGCCATTGTGGCTGAGCTAAATAGTGGATAAAAGATCTCTTTCTCTCTCTCTCTCTGTCCTTCTCACACTGTAACTCTGCCTTTTGAATAAAAGTAGCATAACCCCTACCCTCTGGGAAAGGTGAGAAAGTGGCACTGACAGCTTGTAACATGGCAGACAGTATTGTGTGGTGACACAGAGCAGGTGCCCCAGAACTAACTACGGCACTGATGGACCTCTTTCCATGAAAGTGACATCAGACTCTTTCCCACTTATCTGTTCCCAAGGGCATGGGTTCACTCAGGATTCCATGACCTTTAGGGGTCACATTTGAGCCACCACATCTTGTACCTTTGGGTTACAGGCACACTGCTGGCTTCAGGTCCCTTTCACCATCCACAGCTCTACTGGACTCCACTCATTTCCCCTGGTGTTGAACCGAGTGCAGCCACTGCCCTTAACAGCCAGCACTGGACAGCTTGACTCATCTCCCATTTAATCTCGCATGACCCCTGAACCTAGTGACAAAACTTCACCTCCAGTTGGGACTTCAGCCATCTCCCTCATAGAACATGGTTTCTAGTGATTGGCAAATACGCAACCCTACTGTGAGACTTGCATCTGGCATGATTTGCTGGATGTCTTCTCAGTGTCATGCTCTCCCATGCCCAAAAAGAGATGGCTCATTTCCTTCTACTTCCAGCCACGTTATCTTGAGACAACCACTTGTATTCTTACCCCATCGGCATCAGTCTTCGATGCAGATCTCTCCCAGCCTGGGTTTGCAAGGTTTCTTCTGCCTGAATGATGTTTTGGGGCTGGAGGGGCCGCGTCGGGGTTGGTTCTGGGGGGAGAAGAGTTGTCATCCGGGAAGGGGAGGGGGGGGGGGGTAATAGGATGAGATGTGGGCGGGGGGTCCTAACACGGACCTCGTATATGCCTGATGCCTGAGGAGCTGAGCTGTTTAGGGGTGGGTGGGATCGGAGTTGGGGGACCCGTCCGTATCGCAGGAAGGTATGGGCCTAAAAGGACGGGGACAGGGCGGCTGGGCGAGATAAACGGTTTTGATATAGTGAGATGGGCAATCTCTAGTCTCGGAGCGAATGTCCTCCTGATGTGGAGCGTCCCTGACAGTTAGGTGGACCAGGGATCTAGCATGGGGGAGGGGGGCGGGTGCTGGGAGGGGCAGGTTGCCAGGTGTTGAAAACAGCGGCGGTCCCTCAGGGGGGCCTCATGTCGCCGGAGCGATATTCCTGATGACACGGTGCAGAGGCCCCGTCGTCGTGGTGGACCCCCCACGGCGTCCTTTCCCACGCCACACCTCCTAGGGGACTGGAAGGATTTGCGCAGGGACGCGGATAATCTGAGATAAATCTGGGGCTGGCCCAGTTCCAGTTGAGGAGCGGGGGGCGGTCTGCAGCGTCGTCAATGATGATGCTGCGTCCCATAAATTTCTTCCTTCACGCTCAACCTTGTGCAGTCCCCAAGCCCTCCAATCCTGACTCTCTTGGATGCCACCATTCTCCTAACATCCCACGAATAGGCTGCTCTTGCTGGAGGACAGAAAGGACTCCTAAAGGAAGGCTTTATTTTAAGGATAATAGCTTTTATCATAGGAAGCATTGATGGGAGCACATTGGCAGCATTAACAGAGGCCCACGGTACACAACCCAGGAAAGCCTCCACATGGGCCAGGGCATTGCTACCTCCTGGCTTCTCCCTCAGGGCAGTTTTTCTCCAGATCCTTCCAGGGCACTTGGCCCTTGGCTCAATGAGCTTTCTTTTAGTTACTCAAGTGCGGCCTGTGCAATAGGCACTTGGACACACCTGGGCAGAACTCATTCACTAAGCATGCCAAGTCAGCCCTCCTGGCATCGCCACATCCAGAGGGGAGGGTGGGACACCGGAAGAATCTGTTTTCAGTTTCTTGACATAAGAGTTTGTAAACGCCTTGAAATTCTTTCAGGGACTTTCTCTTCTTAGAACAAGCACCTTTCAACCACACCTGAGTTGTTGCTCAAACAATGGGATCAATTGCCAGGGCGATCTACTGACCAGGTCATTGGAGAACTGGCACTTTCAGTCCCACAGTCCAGCCTCCACGGGACAGGAGACTGCATTAGTTTCCGAGGGAAACACTGTTATGGGTAGGTTAAGCCAAAGTTTGGGCAGTCTGGGCTTATGACTGCTATCTGAAATAAGGTACCTTATCCTGTGGGGTTTGCCCTAACCCTGGCTGGTCATGGCCAGCATGGGAGGGAATGCCAAGACAATCTGTCAGGGTCTGGGGAGTTGGGAAAAGGGTCATTGATGTGCAAAACAGTCACACAGTTGGTGATGGAAGTGTTAGCAGCAAAAATGTTTTTCCCATTTAGGTGGGAAGTGGCTGTTTTATCCCATCCTGGTCTAAGCGTGGTTAGAGCCTAAATCACTCACAGTCAGACATGGAACTGGGGCTCCCACCCCAGAACACACAAATGCTTTCCATGCTCCTGTTGTACTCTAGCTTGGGCCTTTCCTAGGTTCTTGCATCTCAGTATTTATTTTTATTTGAAAAATATTTTTACAGAGAGAAAGAAGGGGAGACAGAGAGAGAAGGTCTTCTATCCACTGGTTTACTCCTCAAATGGCCAGAGATGAACTAATTTGAGACCAGAAGCTTCTTCTGGATCTCCAGTGTGGGCGCAGGGTCCCAAGCCGTAGGCCCATACTTTCCCAGGCCTTAATCAGGGATCTGGTTTGGAAGTGGAACAGCTATAACATGAGCTGGCACCCATACGGGATGTAGGCACTGCAGGCGGTGGATTAGCCAGCCCCACCACCCTGCTGGTCCCTTATCTCTCACTTTAAAAAAAAGCATTTTAAGCACAGTACAACTAAAGTTTACAAAATGATAAAGTTTATTTAAAGGGTGAAGAATTCACAGACACACACGGACCATCTTTGGGGAGAGAGTGGGCTAGGAAGAGAAAGATGAGAGAGGGGCCTACGCAGTGGCACACACACTGATCTTCTGCCTGTGGAGCTGCCGTCCCATGTGGACACTTGTCCTAGCGCTTTCCTTCCTGTCTAGTTCCCAGTCTGTGGCCTGGGTCCACACGCTTGGACCGCTGTACCCATGTGGAAGACTTAGAAGTTCCTGGCTGCCAGACTGGATTGGCACAGCTCTAGCTATTACCTCCACTTGGAGAGAAATCAATGGGTGTAAGGTGTCTCTCTCTCTCTCTGTCTCTCTCTCTCTCCCCCTCCCTCTTTCTGTAACTTTGATTTTAAAAAAAAAAATGTAAGGGGGAGGTACCTACCTCTCTGCCTTGCATCTGCAGGCAGAGAGAGAGTCCCCTGACTCCACAGTTCAGATTTGATCACACTTCCACCATCGTATGTATCACTTCCTTAAAATAAACCCCTTTCTATATATACTCATCCCAGTGACTTTGACTCACAACTTTGCCACCCACATTATTGGGTCAGAGGGCAAATATAAAACCAGGGGACCTGGCTAAAATTGACATGGCTCCATTCACTTCTGAGCTAAGAGGCTTAATGTTCCTAGAAGTCATGTTGTAATGCTTATTTTATATACATTACAGTCTCAAACAATACTGTGTTCACGGAATCAGACACACCATTTGTCTTCATATTTGGCATACTTGTGACTAACATCGTCATTAAGAAATTTGTTTTTTCCTTTTTGTTGAGAGGCAGAGAGAAGGGTGGGGAAGAGGGAGAGGGAAAATGAGAGGGGGAGAGAGTAAGAGAATGACTGAGTGAGAGAGAGAGAAGAGAGGACTTTTGCCCACTTGCTCGCTCCCCAGATATCCACAACAGCTAGAGCTTGACCAAGCCAAACTCAGTAGCCAGGAACTGAATTTGGGTGTCCCACACAGGTGATAGTGACTTAACTATTGGAACTAGAATAGAACACTTTGAGATTGGCAATCGAGAAAAAAAAAGTGTGCAACCAGAAATACAAGCAGATTCAGAAAAACAATCCCATCCTGACTTCTTCCGTATTTTAGAAATGAGCAAAAGTGGCAAACACAAATGTACAAATTTCCATCAGTGCTTAACGCTTTCCCTCCACTTTGGCTTCAATCAATTCCTCTTTCTTCCTGACTTTATGCAGTCCCCTGCCTTATCCCTGCACCTATATTACTCTGTCTCTCCAGTTCGTCGATTGTCCATCTACCTGCTTGCAGGATGCCTTTTCTCATTGAGCTGCTTTATCACCAGCTCACATCGATCTTCATCCTTTCTCTATGCAAGAGATTGCAGAGACTGGGAGGAGAGAGTGCACAGGTACCTCACAGCACCAAGCACAAAACCATGCACCCAGTTAACAAGCAGCAGGTCCTTGTTGGGTAGACGTTCCGTGGTGAACGTCACCAATCGTGTCACTCTCCCAACTGCTACAAGATTTTCTTATCTTTCATTCAGCCATCCTTAAGAAGGTCCCGTTGCATTCTAGAAAATTAAATGTAAAGAAATACTTATCAAACTGAGTCTTTAGAGATGTGAACAATGTGCTATGGGTTCATGGAGAAGAGAAAAGTCACCCCATCCAGAGAAGTTGTTGTTCCCAACCCCTGTCACACTGATAGCACTTGGTAAATATTTCCAATGGGCTCATGGTATGCAGGCTTTGAATAGTTTGCAGAAACTAGACCAAAAAAAAATCTTGATAAATACTCAGGAAATGTTTATGGAATGAATGAGTCAACTCTCAAATTCTACTTTGCACCTGAGGCTTCAGTGCCATCCCAAGCTACAGGGCCAGGAGCAAATCTGATGGTGCTGGGCACTCTTGCTTCAGCCTGTCCCTCAGTTGATTCTGCAGCAGGAATCTGTCCTGACAGAGGGTAGATCGGGAGTTGGCTCCAGGGTATGGAAGTTGTGGTTTTCCTGTGGTGACTAAGCCTGCTTCCCCTGAAGAGTGTATACCATGCATTCTACATCATTGGTGGCTCTCGGGCATCTTCTCATCACTTCTCTATCCTGGAGAGTTGTAAAAAGAGGGGAGAGACACAACAAGAAAGAGAGAAAAAGGAAGGTGGGGGGAATCTTCCACCTGCTGGCTTACTTACAAGGTGGCTGCAATGTCCAGGATTGCATCAAGCTGAAGCCAGGAGCCAGAAACTTCAGCCAGGTCTCCCACGTGGGTGGAAGGGACCCAAAGACTTGAGCCATCTTCTGCTGCTTTCCCAGGCACACCAGCAGGGAACTGGATTGGAAGTGGAGCAACCGGGTCTCAGAGCATACCCATAAGGGAGGCTGGCATTGCAGACAGTGGCTTTACATCACAGCACTGGTTCTGGAGAGCCTTAGTTCCATCTCAGAGCCCTAAATGTTTCTCTGAAACTCAGGAGTCACTCATCCACGCTAGCCTCTCCAGAGGGCCATGGCAGCGGAGAGGAGGTGTGCTGGATAAAGGTCCAAGCAAGGGCAACTTCTTTCACCCAAGGCTTTGCTGCTCATTGGGAAGGATATGTTGCATTTCATACAAAAAGGTTGAACAACTTTTGGGAATGCCAATAAAGAACCCTGGAGTGATAGCCAGGATGGTGCTGAGGTGCAGTGAGCTAGACAACCACTTGTGGTGCTAGCATCCCATACTGGGGCATCATTAGAGCCCCACTTCAGGTTATAGCTGCTCCACTTCACACCCAGCTCCCTGCTAATGAGCCTGATGAATAGGTGGAGGATGGCCTCAGGGTCTAGACCCCTGAACCTATGTTGGGGACTCCTGGAAGAGGCTCTCGGCCCCTAGCTTTGACCTGGCCCAGCCATGCCTGTTTTGGCCATATGGGGAATGAACCAATAGATAAAGATCTCTTTTTTTTCCCCTCCCTCTCTCTCTATCACTCTACATTTCAAACAAAAGAATCAGGAGACACTAGTTCTGGGCTCTGCCAGTAGCCAGTTGCATGATGATGGGCAAATCACGATAGTGTGGGCTTCAGTTTTCTCTGTAGAACACAGAGATCATATAGTTATCTCTAAACCCCACGTGGTTTTCACACTCTAGTCTTTGCCATTTCACTGGGCTCGGGGAGAGGTTGGACATCACTTTCCAAGCATCAAGGAACTAGATTTGCCTCAAAGCACTGTGACAGCTTTATTGATACTTTCATCCTTGCCAAGTTCCTGGCTAATTTCTCACCACTTTCTGCATCTTTCTGAGGTTTCTGGAGAAAAATAAAAACTTCATATAGAGCAGACAGCAGATTGCTAGTTTCTCTGAATAGCAATGCTTCAGAATCAACCCCAATTATCCAGATTAGAAGATCAAAGCTCTAGAACATAAACAAAAGAAATGTTCTAATTCAAACCAGTTTTTCATGGTTGAACAGTTGATAGAATTTGGAGAGGCTGGGACTAAAGTCTCCAAGGCCACCTGACCCTAAAGGATCAGTATTTTTAGACACTGGGGTAGAGTTACTATTGAGAAATGTATGATAAAATTACTTCCAGCAGTATTTGCTGGCCGAGGTACAGAGTCTCGAAGGCTGTTTTAGGTCTGATGACAAGGTGAACAGAGTGGATGGATGAGTGGAAGGGAACTGACGCATTCAGTTATTTATCCATGAGTTGCTGGGATGAACTGACCTCAAACGTCAAGAGGAGGCATCCTCTCTCAGGGTACTGAGGGTTGCATATTAGGGGCTGGGTGCATTCTTCATTTGGAAGCTCCACGTTTGTCACAATGGCAGCAGAGGTGCCCATGCCAATAAGCAGAAGGAAGGAAGGTCTTGTGCACCTGCCTGTCTTGGGGATACACAGGGACTCAGGAATGTGACAAATGATGATTTATTTATTTTTGAAGAGTATTACCAATTAGAGGGAGAGCAAAGAGTCCTTCCATCCACTGGGATGGAAGGGGAAGAGTGGGTTTGGCATGCGGTGACTTATCTTTATGTCTTTCAAGGCCAGGGTCTGCGTTTTATATCCTGTAGGTAGCATGCACATTGCTGGCCTATATTTGCTATTCTTTGATTTTTTTTTCCCCTTGAACTGAATCAAATGTAAGAATTCCCTCATGCACCTCTGATGAAAAAAATTAGAATTTTTGGTTAGATGACAAGTTGTGGCACATCTGTCCACTGTGGGATGAACGTTTTCTGGTTCCCCTCTCTTCTGCTACAAGTTTGTCTTTGGTGACCCTGTGGTCAGTTTATGCGGTGATCTTGACCATGCCCTTCAGACAGGCCGACCTTCAAAATCAGCAGAAACTGATGCAAAGGTTCCCCTCTTAAGAAGGTCTGAGTAGAGACTGTGAGTCCTTGACGCTTGGGTGTCTTCCGTGGATGACAGTCTGGGCAGAGATGAGCCATGCCAGACTCAGGAAAGAGAGAGAGAGAGAGAGGACAGTGTGTTTGTGACACGGAAGAGGAATGATGCCAGAGGGCAGGACGGGAGTGGAGTGGCCAGAGGGAAACAGTTTATCTTGCCAACATTTTTCTGCTTCTAGTCAATCATGGTTGACTTAGCTACTTCCTCTCAAGGTTATGGTGATAGGAGGCATATGCAGCCTTTCCCGCTGGGTGCCAGGGGTAGCCACAGTTGATATTACCAAGACACGTCCAGTGCAGGTGCCAGGTGGCATGCATTCGGTCCAATTATCATGTCTAGGAAGTGAACCCAGCAGGAGTTCCTTGTGTCCCTGGGGTTGTAAAGGTTGGACATTAAGGTCTGAGTTGGGCCCAGTTGCTCTCCCTGCTTCCTGCACAGCCATGTGGTCCTTCTTCCATCAGTGCCCTCTCTTTTCATGGGATACCCTATGCCATCTCAGGGCCCTGCCAGCAAGAACGCCATAACCAGGCCCAGTGTGATGGCTCAATAGCTAAATCCTCACCTTGCAAGCGTCAGGATCCCATATGTGTACAGGTTCATGTTCAGGATACTCTGCTTCCCATAAAGCTCCCTGTTTATGGCCTGGGAAAGCAGTAGAGGATGGCCCAAGTGCTTTGGGCGCTACAGTCATGTGGGAGACCTGGAAGAAGCTCCTGGCTTCAGATTAGCTCAGTTCTGACCACTGTGGCCATTTGAAGAGTGAACCAGCAGATGAAAGATCTTTTTCTCTTTCTTTTTCCTTCTCTCTGCATATCTGCCTTCCCAATAAAAAATATATAATTTTTTAAGATGTATTTATTTTTATTGGAAAGGCAGATACGCAGAGAGGAGGAGAGACAGAGAGGACCAGTTCATGTCCTGGCTGCTCCACTTCTGATCCGCCTCCCTGTTTGTGGCCTGGGAAAGCAGTGCAGAATGGTTCAGGTGCTTGGGCCTCTGTACCCATAAGGGAGACCCGGAAGAAGTTCCTGGCTTTGGGTACGCTCAGCTCCAGCCATTCCAGCCATTTGGGAAGTGAACCAGTAGGCAGAAAAAAAAAAATCTCTGTCTCTCCTTCTCTCTATAAATCTGCCTTTCCAATAAAAAAATAATATGGGGATATCAGTTGGCAGGGGAGGGAATTTGGGGAGCGGATAAGGGAAATCCCAAAGCCTATGGAATTGTACCATAAAATTAAAAATAAAATAGAAAAAAAAGAAACTTTTAAAAAAGCAAGACATGGTTTCAATCTAATATCAAGTTTATGCAAATGCTGAAGAGCCTGTGGCTTCAGGGGGTGATCAGAGCATGAGGGGCAGTGAGAAGCTCAGTGTCCTCGGGGTGCCCTCTGCCCTCCATCTGGCTCCCGGGCCCGCCTCAGCATTGCGTGTCTTCCCCGGGTGTCTCCCTATATGTGCAGTGTTGCTCTGGGGCCAACTCTCCAACACACCTGCAGGGTACCAGAGTGCCTTCCCAAGCTTCCTGCTCAGAAGCACTACTGCCCTGAAATGACCCATCCATCACCGAGTCTTTTCTGCCTTGTAGTAACCCCAGGCGCTCTTCCAGCTGAGCTCTGTCCACACCACCAGCCTCTGCTGTTATTGATAAAGAAGATGAGCCCATTGAGCAACTGTCCTGGAAGGCCCAGACAGATCCAGAGGCGCTGAGCTGGGCTTGACAGTTCAGGCCAAGAGTCTGGAGCGGGTTATTGCTTGTATCCACACCCCCTTCTGTCCTAATCCTTCCCTTGCTGTGAGCGCGGCTGGAAAGGAACACAGCTGGTGGTCATTATTTTGTCAGCCAGTTCTCTTGATGTGATAGAACACAACTGCTGCAGACTTCAGCTCCTGGATGTGAGAAAGACCAGGACCCCACTTTCCAACTCCAGCCATTTCTGGAACTGATACCTCATGTGGGTCCCTGTCTTCGCGTCACCGTCTTTCTTCAGGAACACACAGTCAAACTGGATCAAATTTAAATAAATGTTTCATGCACATGCACACAATTTGAATGATATTGTTGTAAAGAGGCTGTGGTGGACAAGTCTATCCCAGGGCCGCCCGAAACCAGAGTACTGTGCGTGTATAAGAATGTATACAAAGAGAAGTACTTGGAAACCCTGTTGGACCAACGTCCGTATCGATTCTGAATTCTGCAAAATAAGCTGCACTGCCCAATTTCCCGTTAGGAAAGTTCTACTGGTCGATTTTCCTTCTTACCTGCAGCGTGCGGGAATCAGTTCCTAACACTCTCATCAATACTATTTTTGCTAAAGTCCCTCCCTGCCTTTTTTGTAATTATCACTTCATTGTAGCATTTGATCATTCTTATGGAAAGATGTATTTGTTTATTTTAAAGGCGTAATGAACGAGAGAGAGGCTTCCATCCACTGAGTCACTCGAGTCACTTCTTACATGACTTCAGGGGCTGCGCCAGGCAGACAGCCAGATCTTAAAACTCCAGCTGGTCTCCCGCATAAATGGCAGGGACCCAAGCACTTGGGTCATCTTCCTTTGCTTTCCCAGATGGAGGGAGTTAGATTGGAAGTGGAGCGGCCATGACTTGAACCAGCTGCCATACATGATGCCAGGATTGCTGGCGGTAGCCCTATAAAACTGAATTTTATTGTGTGATCATAGCTTAGAGTCATTTGTTTTTAATGGACAAGATTTTGTCAAAATTTGCTTTTGCTGAAATTACAACATGTAAGACAGACTTCTAGTTAATTTTAAAGCATGTTTCTTTTTTTAGAAAAAAAAATTTTATTTATTTGAAAGGCAGAGTTACAGAGAGAGAGAGCTCTTTCCGCTGCTGATTCACTCCCCAAACGGTTGCAACAGTTAGGGCTGGAGGCAGACTAAAGCCGGACACCACGAGCTTCTTCTTGGTCTCCTGCATGAGTAACAGGGATCCAAACGATTGGCCCATCTTCTGCTGCTTTCCCAAGCACATTAGCAGGGAGCTGGATCAGAAGTGGGGCATCCCTTAAGGGATGACAGAGCCGCAGGCAACAGTGTACTCCGATGCAGCACAGTGCTGGCCCCCTAAGACATTTTTCTTGAAAATATAAGAGATCTTCAAGAGATTCACAGAACATTTGTATTATGACATGGCTACATGAATTTCAAACAATTTTTCACCAAAGATTTATTTTCTAATTTTGTTTTCTTAAAAATGTTTAGAACTTCTGTCATATTCAAACTTTTTATAGTACAGAAAATGTGACAGTTTTAAGGCTTTTATTCGAGAATAGTGAGCAATTTTGGTGTATTTGAACACAAAGCTTATGAGTCAAGTCTTGTTCAATTTTTTATGCTCCAACGAAAGTATTTGAAGTAACATAAACTGGTAGTATATCTGATAGATATATTTGCTAATATTTATATTTATCTTGATGGATACATTTAATTTGACTTGTTCATTTGCATTCTGCAATGATCTTTAAGATCAAAGTTTCACATGAATTTGTCTTAAACAGAAATCTAATAGAACAAAGGACTTACAGTGAAAAATGAGAAGTCTCTAGGCCAATGCCACTACTTTGGATCATTTCTGGTTTTGAGAGCTAGCGGTCACTATGTCTCCACGTATCTACACGATACCTTTCCTTGGCTATTTGTTCATTTATTAATTTTATACATTTCCAAGTCTGGCACATGGCGTAGTAAGCTAAGCCTCCTGTGGCACTGGCATCCCATACGGGTGACAGTTGGAGTCCCAAGCACTCCACTTCTGATCCAGCTCCCTGCTAAAGACCCCGGGAAAGCGACAGAGACCGGTCCAAGTGTCTGGGTACCTACAGCCACGTAGAAGATCTGGAAGAAGCTTGTGGCTTTCTGTCACTGTCACGCTACCCTTCAGATGAAAAATTGAAAAAAACCTTTTTAAAAAAATGTACACATTCCTGATTGCTTTTCTGCGATGACAGATGACGCACGCATATCATCAGATCCCAGCAAGCTCCCAATATTTGGTGACAATTTGTCTCTCTTGGTTACGTCTGTTATTCTTACTAAAGTTTAAGTCTCTTGTATTAGTTGTCTACTCTTGTGTAACTGATTACCCTCAAACCAAGTTTAGGCACAACAACAATAAATATTTATTAGCTTATTCAATTTCTATGAGTCAGGAATTTGGGAGCACATTGCTGGGTGGTCCTGGCTCATTGTCTCTCTTGTGACTGTCCTCAAGCTGTCAGTGGGGGCTGCCATCATCTGAGAGCTTGATGGTAGTTTGGGAATTTTTCCACGATGACTCACCCACATGGATGGGGGTTTTCTGCTGACTGTTGGCAGGTGGTCTTAGCTCCTGGCTGTGGGGACTTCTCTCTGGGAGGGACAGTGACACTCCCAGGAGGGACAGTGGACTCTGCGCACTGAGCCACACTTAGCTATCATTCATCTGGAGTTTACCTGACGGGCAGTTTGCCCACAGGGATGTAAGTTGGTATGAGGGTAGAGGGCAGAAAGCTTCAAATTTCTCCTTATCACTGCCACCACTGACACTACTACCACTACCATGCACACTCACCAGGCTCCATGAGTGTCCACACTACCTGGTTGGTCCCTTGCCTTGCCTCAGGGCAAGTGACCAAGACAGAACTCTCCAGAAGCTGCACACCTGTGAACTGGCTTTGGGACCATACACCCTTACATCTGCCAAGATCTGGGTGATGGGTAGTCAGCCCTATGTTGTGTGAGAACAGAATGTATGAGAACACAAATGGAGTGCCAGGGGCCAAGGGTCCTTGGCTGCCAAGAACATGAGTGGAGTGCCAGGGGCCAAGGGTCCTTGGCTGCCATGCTTGGGGTTGCTCATCACATCTCTCTGCTTTATCTCACTGCTTAGTGCAAATCAGTAATGCCGAGATGAGCTTCCTTCCTAAATTTGTTGCTCTTCCGTCTGCTGTTACAAACCTTACCACCACCCAACTGGTGCTAGCCATCATTCACTTCTTTATTGCCATTCTATCCTGAAACCATAATTTATGTCCACACCTTGCCTGTATAAGGTGATCCTAGAAAACAGAATCAATAAATCACATATTTTTCGGGGTAAGTCATTCTGTAAATGACTGTACCTGAGTAGTGGGTTGTGATATCGCATCGGGTCACTTTCAGAACAGTGCCCTCAAGTTCTAAGGACTGTGGTGTTCGCATTGCAGTGTGCCTCTGTACTCCTGAATGAAGGAGAACTCCCCACACTGTTAGATAAGTCTTGGCAGTAGGATGCTTCTTGCTGCATGGAGGCTCTATATGAAAACATCCATCCCATGCTTCCGGAGGAATAGCATGCAAATGAGTATGGTGTTTATATGTGAAGCGAACATAGTCACGAGTGAAAAATGGTCAAGTTCTGTGTGTGCCCCTCGAATGTTTTGGTCGATTTCTCTGTGTTATGTGACGTAGTTTCAAATGAAACAGAGAAGGGTGATAACCTGATAAACACCTATTTGATGATAAGGCTGTGTGGTATGGACTCTGTTCCTCTCACTTTGCTTGCTGGCAAGTCTCATCCTAGCCTCACTCCATCCCTGCTTGCCATTGGGAACCCACGTCTTTTATTATTTACATCACACCTTCAGTGGTTCTCAGACCAGGCCACCCAGGGGAGTCTCTTGGGAGAATTTTCTTTCTTCATGCGGGTGCTGGGGTCCCCACCCTTCGAGGTGGTGATTTGGTTGATGTGGAGTGTGGCTCTGTCCCCTGTTTTTCAAGGCTCCCCCAGTTGATTCTTAGGAAGCCCACAGGATGAGGCTGCAGCTCATAGCTATTACAGATTGTGGCAAGGCTTTTGGTCTAGCATGGAGTGCTTTTGGTATGGAAAAAAAAATCCAACAAGGAACTCCCCAGCGCTGAACCCATATGTCACTTCAGGGCCAGCTGTACCCTGTAAGTCACATGTCGCCAGGAATTAGGAGAAGGAATTTGTCCCAGAGTAACCTCGCTCCCCTCCATCCCCACCCCACCCGCTGGAATCCTGCCGCCCTGAGGCTGCAGCTAAGTGATTGGAGAACAGAATTTTCTGGATTCAGCCATAACTCAAGAGTTGAAGTGCAGGAACAGATTTTGCCCACCCCCAACCCGCCCTGGGTGGTCCTTTGGCATTTGAATCTAGCTTTTAGGCCTAGGGTCTGCTGCCATTCAGCCTTCCACGTGGACATGCAGTGGCTTCCAGAAGTGCCCTGGGTACTCCTGCGCTTTGGGACAGTTTCAGGCTTTGCTGGGAAGGGCAGAAGAGGAAGGAGGAGGAGGCTCCGGGGAGGGGTGTGATGACGCAGGCCCCGGTGGCCCCAGGATGCAGGCTGTGGGATGCTCAGGTCAGCATTTCAGGGGACCACAAACCAGCTCTCCTGCTTGAGCCAACCTGGGGGGCCATTGCTTTCTATGAACACTCCTGAAACATGCAAACAAGGAGAAAAATGTTCGAACTTGGTCTCCTTCTGAAAGCCTTAGTTCCTCTATGGGAGAAAAGACGAACCCCCAGTAAACCTTAAAAAGCAAATTACACATAAATCTGAGAACAAGAAAAACATCAAGATGAAATTCATGCAAAGCTGTTAGAAGAAGGAAGAAGAATTGAAAAAGGAGTGCTAGTCCTACAAGAAAGCAAGAGGACATCCAGGAAACTCATCAATATTGTGTTTTGAAACTATTTTTATTAAAAATGCAGAATTATATATGGAGAAAAGGACAGTGAGATCTCCCATCCAGGGAACCAGCAAACGGGAAATCCCTCTCTGTTTGCCTCTCTCTCCTTGTAATTCTGCCATTCCAATAAAAACAATTTTTTTGAAAGTGAGTGAATGAACATACATGTGTGAGTCATTCACACAGAGAAATTTCCATTATGATCAGTAGGGCAGAGTTACACTGTCTCTGAGAAATGAGACAGAGAGAGAATGAGAGGGAGAGAGAGAGAGAGCACTCAAGTAGCACCCTCGAGTATGGCTGGTCACAAAAGGATATATGGAACTTTCTGGAATTCTTAGGCACCTCCATATGGAATTGAACTTTCAGGCGGTCATCATGGCATCTCCTTTCTGGTCTCAGAAGAGACCTGGTTGTATCCTGGGAACGTGGGTGCATCAAGCTGAGAGGTAAGGAGATGAGAGTCTCAAGGCAGGCCGAGAAGAAATTCCAAATCACCTCCACCTGTGTCGGTATCAGACCAGTCTCTCTCCCCAAGCTCTCTCGTTGGAGTGAACACAACAGGCATGACAGTGAGACCCAGGCCCCAGGAGTGGCTGTTGGAGGCAGGGAAATGAGACTTCAGCCTCTGTGCTGTGGCTGTGCTTTAAAGAGGGGCCTCACAGAGTGCCTGCACTGTGTGTTTGCAGAATCCAGGAAGATGCTGGGGGCACTTAAGGTAAAGGCAGGCTTGGAATCCGGGCCAGACCAGCTGGCTGAAAAGAGGAGTTCATGTTGGGAATTACATCCAAGCTTTTCAAGTCATTGGAAGTCTTTTTCCATAGCATCGCCAACAGAAAGAGATTGCATTTTGATGTCAAGCTATTTGGTCTGTTTGTTAGCTACATTTTTAGCAACAGACACCCTTGACTGGGTGGAGGGAAAAAAAAATAAGCCATTGTATTTATTTTCTTATTTTCTGTACTTTCTAAAGAGCTGATAGCACACAAACGGACATATAGATTAACTTTGTTTCAATTAGAAATGCCTAAAAAGAAAATATACCCACATCATTTTTCCTACTGTAGGCTTGTCCCTGGTGCTCCGCTTGGCAGAGCCCAACTTTAAGAAGCAAACAAACGAGAGATTTTTAACGTCTTTCACTTCATTTTCTATTCTTAACCACCAGCATCGGCCAAAAGCAGAGACGCTTAACAGGGGCTGTCAAAATCCGCAGAAAATCCAGCTTAGACTTAAGCAGGCAGGGTCGCTTTGCCAGCACCAGGTCAGACCCCAGTGGAGGGGGGAGGGGGTCTGGTGGCTTCCATTCATCTTTACATAAATTCTAAATAGAGGGCAAATTCTTGTAAGATTTTTTGCCCCAGCTTCAACTCCCACCTCTAAACATACTGAATCATGTTTCCATGCTCTTTGTACAATTAACATAGGACTTAAAATTTTATTGATTTATTTTTTTTAAAAAAGGCACAGTTACACAGGAGAGGAAGATCTTCAAGCTTGTCATTCACTGTTGCCAGCCTTAAGCCAAGAGTCAGGAGCTTCTTCTGGGTCTCCCACATGGATGGCGGAGGCCCAAGTGCTTGGGCCGTGTTCTGCTGCTTTCTTGGGTACATTAGCAAGGAGCTGGATCAGAAGTGGAGCAGCTGCGACTCAAACCAGCATCTATACAGGATGCAAGTGGCGCAGGCAGAGCCTTAACCTACCGTGCTACAACGTCAGCCCCTAACTTGGGGTCTTGGGGGACTCCTACATAAGTTCAGAAAGGTAAATGATGTGTAATCTACAGAATGGAGTCCATGCCTTGGGATCCTGCTGTACCAGTGGTCTGTTGGGATTGTTCAGGGCTCTGAGGGCCTTCTCCTCTGGGGCCTAGGGGGATGTATCAAGACCCAGAGAGGGGCTGAGTTTGGAGGAAGTGGGTGTTCAGAATGCCTGGCTCTTCTGTGCTTCAGCTTCTCTCCCTGAAATTTCCCTCCTGGCCTGCCCTTGCGTTCACTATTTAAGGAGAGGCCCTTTGCTACCATTTGCTCTGGGAATTTAAGTTCCTGACAGTAACCCTGCTCCCACAGACCTCAGGGGACAAGAAAGCAGTGTAATGTTTCCTTCACATTTTCCCCTGCCCTGAAGATCCCGTATTTCCCACGGGCTTCTGCCATCCCATGGCCTCTGGCTGAGAGGTGGGGACAGCCTTGGTCTCCAGTTGTCAGGAGTGACAAGGACCAGTGTGGGGTCCTCCATCCTCAGGGGGTCAGACACTTTGGACTCTTTTTTTTTAAGGAATTGAGTACAAGTGGTTCGCTTCAGCCATCTCCAACAGTGTATATGGACACAGCATTAAGGGTCTTGCCACAACAGCCGGAGCTGTGCCGATCTGAAGTCAGGAGCCAGGAGCCTCTTCAGGGACTCCCACTTGGGTACAGGGTCCCGAGGCTTTGGACCATCCTTGACCACTTTCCCAGGCCACAAACAGGGAACTGGATGTGAAGTGGAGCAGTTAAGACACGAACCAGTGCCCATATGAGATGATGGCACTTGAAGGGGAAAGATTCGTCAAGTAAGCCACTGCACTGGGCTCTCTGACAGCTTTTTTTCATTGGGTTCCCTGCCACCCCCTCTCTCCTTAGTCATTCACACAATTCCATGGTTGTCCTTTGCACCTCTCTCCTTGGTATTCCTTTGTGGCTGTCTTCTTTGATTGACCTATGTTTTTTGCTGCTGAGCTCTCCCCGGGGCCCCGAACGCCCTCTCTACACAGAAATCCCTCCACTGACTCATGGTCAGTTTATGCAAACCGAGTTGACCATCTTGCCCCAAACTGAATTTTCATCATTGTTTCCTAGAGAAGTGTCATAACCCCTAGACTTGCAATGGATGAATAGATGTCTCTCTCTTGATTTTGTCCGCTTTCTATTTCCACCTGTTTACCCACACCTTGCCTCACCTGTGAATTCTGGTTCGTTTTTCTCTCCCTGGAACGTTTGTCTGAGGACTTATTCTCTCTGTGTGTCTGTCTAATGAGCTATTTCAACGCAGTTCTAGAGAAATCTTCCCAGCATAGTTTCTGAGTCCCAGTGTTTCCAAATGCTTCCTTAAAAATGCCCATTCAGGACATCACTGTAACACTGTATGCCAAGCCTCTGCCTGCAGTGCCAGCATCCCATTTGGGAACTGGTTTGATTCCTAGCTGCTCCATTTCTGATACAACTCACTGCACATGCACCTGGGAAAGCAACAGAGAATGACTCAGGGCCTTGGGCCCCTGCACTCGCCTGGGCAGCTGTGTAAAGCAGGGAAGGGAGGGTGATCCTGGCTTGGCTGAGGAGTGCAGGGAAGCTGCACTGCCATCCTCCAGGCAGTAAGCGGAGAAGCCAATATATGATTCCATCGTCAGATCTGATGACCCCACAGCCTGAGCTCCTCTCTATGCCCCCCCTCAAGCCCAGGGGCTCCAGAAGGAGCCAGGACACAGACAGAAGAAATGCAGAATGCATGGAAGCCAGGATGGCTCTAGAGCCTCACACCTGTCTGTGATGCTTCTAGCGGACAGAAGAGAAACACATGCTCAAAGTTGAGCCCCAGGTGAGGCAAGAGAGGAGCTCTTGGTGTGAAAATTAGGGAGAGATCAGTGCTGTGACTCAATAGCCTAATCCTCCACCCTGTGGCACCAGCATCTCATAGAGATGCCAGTTCTGGCTGTTCCACTTCCGGCTCACTTCTTATGGCCTGGGAAAGTAGTGGAGGAAGCTCAAGTCCTTGGCTTCAACTCTGGTTGTTGTGGCCATTTGGCGAGTGAACCAGCGTATGCAAGATGCGTCATGGGGATAGAGGCATTTTAAAAGCTATGATAACTGAGCTCACGTTTGATTGATTCAGTTAGTTATTGTATAAGAACATAAGGCTGAATTAAAATTTGGGGGAAGGCAAAGGCAAAAGGCGCTGCTGACGTGGGCATGTCGGGATCCCTTGGGAGTTCAAGGTGCTTTTCTGCTCTGCACAGCCCTGCCAAGGGCATAACTGTTCTCAGCACACTTGGCTCCTTCTGGTACGGATTGAAGATGCAGAGTTCTTGAGAGCTATCATTGGAAACACCCAGAGTTGCACTTAGAGAGGGGGCAGCTCCGAGGGTTTTGCAGAAATCTCTGGAATGGAATCTTCCAGGGTCTGCAGGTTGCAGGGTTTCCCTAGTTGCAAGGGAGTGTGTGGAAGCACATGCAATGGTTGGCTTCATTCCTTCTCTGGCCCATTGGCTACCACTTAGGAAATCCAGATCGCTGCTACTCAAAAAAGAATTTTCCTGGCACTGCTAAGCTCAGCTTGTTTTCCAGCGTTCTATTCTTGTAGCAGGTCTTATGTAATTCTGACAATGATGACACCTACTGCTTCTGCAGCAGGTAAGCTCCGGCTGTCTGCCAGATAACAGGTAACATTAACTGTGTTACTTCTAGTCTGTGGAGCGGTCACGTGGGACAATCGGAGTCCTCTCTTTTGAAATGTCTTCACTCTTACATAACTGGCACCCATACAACGCTCCTCTCTGTATCTTCAGACTCGGCTTGTTGACCTTCTGCCCACCTGCTTGTGTGTTCACTGCAGCTGTAAACAGCAGCAGATCTGAGCTGGCGTCATCTGTCTCCACACGTGTCCCCTCTTGGGGAGCCAGGGGACACCGTGTATGGCCATCCAGGAGCCGGGGCAGTGGAACTCAGCAGACATCTGTCAAGATCTAGTGGAACAGCTCTTATGTCTGTGCCAGGTCAGGTGTTAAAGATAGCCAGAGAAGTGCTCACTTTGGCAGCACATACACTAAGATAGCTGGAGAAATGACGGGTCTGGCCCAATGGCTCAATCTCATGAGCACTGAATCCCACATGAGCACCAGTTCATGTCGTGGTTGCTCCACTTCCCATCCGACTTCCTGCTTGAGGCCTGGGAAAGCAGCAGTGGATGATCCGAAGCCTTAGGTCCCTGTACCCGCATGAGATACCTGGAGGAGGCTCCTGACTTTGGATCAGCTCAGCTCTGGCTATTGCGACCATTTGGGGAGTGAACCAGCAGATGGAGGATCTTTCTTTCTGTCTCTCCTTCTCTCAGGAAATATTCCTGTTCAATAAAAACATAAATCTTTTAAAAATTAAGAAGCACAAAAATGAGCCATTCAGGGGCTTTATAGGGCATCTGGGTGGAGACAGGGTGTGAGGGGTCTTCAAAAAAGTTGTGGAAAATGAGAATATAAGATAAGTTTATTTTAGTGCAAAAAAATTTGGACACTTATACATCTGAGGGGCTTTCAGAAAAGTTCAAGGAAATACTTGTTATGAACAACTTGTACAATGGACATTAAACTATTTTCGCATCAAATAAACTTATCTTTAATTCCATTTCTGTTAATTTTGAAGTTCTTTTATTAGATCGTGACAAACACTAACAGTGGAATACTTTTGAAATGATTTATTTATCTGAGAGGCAGTTGCAGAGGGAGAGAGAGAAAAAGAGAAAGGGAGAGAGAGAATGTTCTGTCTGCTGGTTCACTCCCCTAGTGGCTGCAGTGGTATGAGTTAATGTTACTTTCTCTCAAGGAGTCTTAGATCATCAAGGGAAATACTCCACTTTCTGGGGGTCCACAGCCCTTCCTAAAACTGTAGCCACGTATTGGAAAATTCCAAGAGTGAAAATCTTGGGTCTAGGACATGCAGAAGTCAAAGGCATCTGCCAAATTTGCTTTCTTTTCTTCTTCTTTTAAGATTTATTTATTCTTGTTGGAAAAGCAGATTTCCAGAGAGAAGGAGAGATGGAGAAAGATTTTTCCATCTGCTGGTACACTACTCAGATGGCTGCAATAGCCAAAGCTGAGCTGATTTGAAGCCAGGAGCTTCTTCCAGGTCTCCCATGTGGGTGCAGGGTTCCAAGGCTTTGGGCCCTCCGCCACTGATTTCCCAGACCACGAGCAGGGAGCTGGATGGGAAGTGGAGCAGCTGGGACATGAACTGCACCCATATGGGATCCCGGTGGTTGGAGGATTAACCAATTGCATTGTTATGCCAAGCCCCGGACTTGTTTTCCATACCTTTTTGCCTTTTACCAGCAACACAGGCATTCTCCCAAGAGTACAATGAACATGCGTATTATGAAGAAATGATGAGTGGATTTCAACATTCATTGGCACCAAAAGAAGTTTCTCCTCATTCTATTTCCCACTTTGTGAAATTCCCTTGTATAGCTTCTCTGTGAACATTCTAGTTGCTCTGCCCCCTCAGTGTCTAATAGGGTTGAGTCTTTGTATTTTAACTATTTGATGTGGCGAATGACATTGCACATTTAATGTTTACACATCACTCAATGACATTGTTTCCTTTCGTGTAATGCCCAACTTGAGCTTTTCTAAGCGCTTTTCTGCCCAATGCTTTCCTGTCTGCATTAAGCAACCATGAGTCCATTTTCCATTTCTGTAGATTTGCCTCTTCTGAGGCTCATGTAAACAGAATCACCAACAACAAGGCTCTTTGTGCTTGGCTGCTTTCACTAAACATCCTGGTTTCAAGGTTCACCCAGATTGTACCATGTAATAGCACAGGCCATCTCTCATCATTTCTTATGGTTGAATTATGTCCCCCGAATGGGTGCACCACATTTTGTTTGTTCATGTATGGTAAAGATTTGGGTTGTTTGATCTTTTCTGTATTGTTAACAAATGTCCATGCACATTTTTGTCCATGTCTTCGTTTCTGTACGGTGAAACGGGATGGCTGACTCTATGACAGTGCAGATTCGGTAGTCTGATCCGCTGGCACACTGTCCTATCACAGCAGCATGTGGGAATCCTGAAGCTGTCAATTCTTGTCACAGCTTGCTACTAACCATATTATCGTGGCCATCCTTGCATGTGTGGACTGTGATTCTGGTTAGCATGTCCCTGTTCATCAACATCAAGTGTCTTCTCACATGTTGATTGGCCATTTGTGTATGTTTCTTAGAGAAATGTCTGTTCAGAGAATTTGCCTATTTTAAGACAGAGTGGTCCTGTTATTAGTGAGTCTTAAAAATTCTGTACATACTCAGGAAACAACCCACTTACATAAATAGCTTTCAGATGTTTTCTCCTGTCTTTTGTTGTTGTTGTTGTTGTTTTATTACACAGTTTGAGAGGCACTGGGGTCTCCCTTCCCCCTCTCCAAGTTCCTTCCCCTCCCGTCTTACAATGTATGTCTTCCGTGAATTTTCACAACATCCATATGGGATTTGGCACTTGAAGGTGAAGGATTCGCCAATTGAGCCAACTGTTGACCCCTGAAACTCTGTTCTGTCAATCTATATGCTTATCCTTTTGTCAACAAGACCATTACATTGTAGTGAGTTTTTGAATTAATTTGTTAATTCATTTCAGGGCTGGAGAGATAGATACAGGCAGACAGATCTCCCACCTGCTGGTTCAGTCACCTCCAAGAGCTTCAATGAGCAGGACAGGGCTAGGCTGTAGCCAGGAGTTGGGAACATAGATGGCAATAACTCAGCTACTTGGGCCATCTCTAGTGCCTCCCTCCAGTGTGTACATCAGCAGGAAGCTGAAGTCAGATGATGAATTTGGACCCCTACCCTGTGACCTGGGATGTTGGCATCTTCATCAGTGTGTTAACCACTAGGCCAAATGCTCACTTCCTTAGCAAGGCTTAAAGCTCCCCTACCTTAGCCCTTTTTCAGGAGTCGTTTGGTTATTCTAGGTCCCTTGAAATTCCATGTGAGTTTTAAGAGTAGCTTGTCAGTTTCTGCAAAAATGACAGCTGGCATCCTGACAGGCGTCACATGAAGTCTGTGCATCTATTTCATCATGTTGCTACTGTAACAACTGTTGCTACTGTAACAATGAGATGCTTTTCTATTTGCTGACATCATCTGCAACTTCTTTCAACAGTGTCTAAGAATTTTCAATGTATACTTTTTAAATTTATCTCTAGGCATTTTATTGCTTTGCTATGACTCTAAGTGACACTGTTTGCCTGACATGTTGATCTTGCTCATTTACAAATGTATGGAAATACACAATTTTTTTGCAATCTGATGTCATCTTTGCTAAACTCACTTTCTAGCCCTAGTTGTCCTGGGGATGGGGAGTTTCCTTAACACTGAATAGCAGATTGGGATTTCTGGGGCAGAGGTAGCTTCCTTTGCTTCGTGCAATCTGGTGCCTTTGGCATCTTTTTCTTGCCCAATTTTGCCCTGGCTGGAATGTCGAGGGCAACACCAGATGGGAGTGGTGAGAAGTGGATGTTCTTTCTCGTTCCTGATTTCTGTGGCAAAGGACCCCAATCTTTAACCATGAAATATCAAGTTATGTGTGAGGGGTTCTTTTTTGGTCTTGGTAAATGTCTATTTTAATTATTTCACTCCGTGATGTGTCTGTTTTATTTGAAAGAGTCTGAAGTAACTGTGTCTCTTTGTGTCTGAGTAGACACCACCCGTCTTTGACATTTAGCTGAATTCCATCAGGCAGCAGGGGACACCTGTGGCCTCTTCCTGGGCTCACCTCCATCTAGGAGGCAACCAGGAGCCTGAGTTTAGCACTTACTTGGTTATCCAAGGGCTGAGCTCACAGCATCACTCAAATCCTTCTGTCAGTCCTTCATTTAACCAGCCAGCTCTCTTGTGACACTCTCTCCCGTGAGATTAGCACTTGCTGTGGGAAGAGAAAGTTATTTCTTCTTTGAAAGTCAGTGTTAAGCTTTGAGAGTGATGCAGCATCCAAACAAAAAAAAAATGTGGAAATAATAGTCTTATCCACTTTCCTGTAGCCCTTGAACCTTTGTGTCCTGATTAACTATGTAAAGATTGTCAAAAATAAAGGGAAAAAATGGAAAGAAAAAGAAGTGCCTTCCTTCCTTCTTTTCAACTTCTGCTTTC
The DNA here is from genome assembly GCF_017591425.1 of Ochotona curzoniae. Lineage (NCBI taxonomy): Eukaryota > Metazoa > Chordata > Mammalia > Lagomorpha > Ochotonidae > Ochotona > Ochotona curzoniae. The sequence continues at coordinate 6,595,327 of NW_024465322.1, forward strand.
CCCTACTTGATTGGACTCCAGCCTGATTCACCCACTCTTTACTTACAGCTTGTGTTGGGTCATTCTGTTCCTTCTTATTTCCTTTGTGTTTCATTCTTCTTAGAACATTCAGGAAGAACGCCTTGCTCACTTGGATTATGTCCCTGCTTGCTACCTTCTTGAGAAGTCCAGTTCAGTGACTCAAAAAAAGGTATTTCTAGAACATCCGACAAACCCTGTTCCCAAGAAGGCATGGCGGCCTGGCCATCTCTGCTCCCACCTGTTGCCTGAAGACATCTGTGAAAGAAGAGGCCCAGAGAATGGAATGAAAGCCTTCACTCACTTATACTCCTGGCTGAAATATCACAGCCCATTCCTGGCGGCTTCGGTGTCATACATGGCCAGTTTCCTGACTTATTTCTCCAGTGAACTCAGTGCAGATCACATAGGCTACCAGAAACCCCATGGCCATCTTACCTTCTTGAGGCATTTCTCTGAGGGGTATGTCCTAAAGAAACGTTTCCTTAGATAAGGAAAGCACTGTGTTTCACTTCTGGTTAAGAAGGTACCATCTTACCTTCACAGTTAAGACATTGGAACCCAGTCAGGGGACTGCGGGGATGTAAAAAAAAAAAAAAAAAAAGTCCTAGGCTCAAGAACTTCCTCTTCTGCAGATTATCACTATCTAGGAAGACGAGGATGAGCAGGTGAGGGCCAGAGCTGCGGCTAAGCAAAGAATACCCTTATTGGCAGAGCCCAGATTTGCTGAAAAAATCAATCATTGCCAGAAACTGACCCATGAATTCCAGGCAACAGGGTTGCCAACATGATCCGATGGAAAAGGGCAACCTGGAAGAGGGCAACTCATGTCACCAGCACTGTAGAACAATGGCTACCTTACCCACAGCTTGTGCCATTCACAAAAGTCGGCTAGAAACAATTGAGCCCACATCAGTGAGTAAGTTGTGTATGGGCACACACATGGACCCGCTCATGTACACAAACAATATTTTACCACTGTCTATGGTTAGCCAGAATGACAAAACCAGAGAGAACAAGTTTTAGTTCGGAGAATGGGAAATGATGGTACCTTCTGGAAAGTTCTCCCCCACCCGATACTTAGCCAGCTAACAGTCCATGCTCAGCCTTTCTACTATCCTTTTTAATTCTCTAAGTCTGATCAAGCTGCCATATAAGATTTCTAGTGAACCTTAACAAGGGACGATTTATATATTTAAAAAAAATTTTAAGGCAGAGATACAAAGAGAGGGGGAGAGATAGGTGGAGAGACAGATTTCCCAATCTCCCAATTACTGCTTTACCCCCCAAATGGCCACAACAGCTAGTGTTGTGCCAGGCCAAAATCAGGAGCCAGGAATTCCACCTGGATCTTCCATATGGATGGTAAGTGCCCAAGTGCTTGGATTACCATCTGCTGCTTTCCCAGGTGCCTTAGCAGGGAGCTGGATCAGAAGTGGAGCAGGTGTGACGAGCAGAACTGTTCTGAATATACACAGACAAGTAATTATCTTCCTAAATTGTGTCTGTTGACTGTAAAGTGGAGTTAAATCTCACTTAACTTGGAAAAGAGCCCAAAGAAGGAAGAAATGAACTCCATGCCATGAAGGTTTATGTACGTAAAAGGTTGGTAGGGCAAGTGGGACTGTAACTGACCCCATCTAACTCAAGTGGAGAGCAGGAGATGTAAATAAGTTTCCACTGTTTTATTTCCATCTGATTCTCATATGAGGGAAAGCAGCACAGTGTACCTACTTGCTGGTTCACTCTCCAAATGGTCGCAACAGCTAGAGCTGGGCCAGTCGAAAGTCAGGATCCATGAGCTTCGCGTGGGTTTTCCACGTGGTTGCAGACCTTGGGCCCTCCTCTACTGTGTTTGCAGGGACAGTAGCAGGGAGATGGATGAAAAAGGGAGCTGTTAGGACTTGAATAGGCACTTGCTGACACCGCAGGCTTAGCTTGCTACACCAAAGTGCAACCCCCAACACTTTCTCCCATGGCAAGACTGAGAACAGAAGACTTGCCATTGAAAACTCTGCTTTAGGGATGTACTGTAAGGTTTGACTGGGCTCCATTCTCCCAGACCAGAAGTTACTTGTAAAGTGGCAGCGAAAACTACCAAGCTCCATTCGGTGGACATGAGTTGAATGCAGGCAAGGTAGGTTAGCAGCTTGAGGTATCCCAAAGTGCCGGTGAAAACATCCTATCAGATGGTACTCCAATTCTGAGTTCAAAACATGGCCCAGCGAATAAAACCAAGACTGTGTGTATAACATAAGTGATTATCTGACTCTATGTGTATTGAAAAGGTCATTACAGATGTCATGAAATCGTATATATTATAGTTGAAAAAAGCAAGCAGGAAAACAAGGTCTATAGCTCCTGACACTTTGAGGGAGGTGAGATTTAGGTTGTGAAACCAAACCAACCGATTCTGTGACCAAGGAGGGAAACGAGTGCCTGGAGATTGTCACTGCAGTCAGTCATCTTTTCCAGGCTTGGCCATGAGAACTGCAGGGTCCAGAGCTCTGGCCAGATACATCTGAGGCAGGAAGGCAGAAAGCTGCTTGCCAGAGCATCCATTTCTAGATTCTCTTCTCATTCATTGCCTTCGTGATTAAATGTTCCAGTTTCTGGAGAGGGCTGGCGTGGCAGGAAAGGGCAGGAGGGGCCAACTGCAACCCACGGGATGTCCAAACCGCAGGGCTCTCATGAGAATTGGTGTGTGGAGCCAGTGTTCTGGAAGATAATGTTTTATGACCCATTGATGAGCACTTGGGCTGTTTGCTTTGGGGTTATGAATATTTGTGTACAAACTCTTGTGGATCTCAGAATCTATGCTTAGAAGTAGACTTCCTGGGCGGGGCCTACAGGTGCTACTCCATGCATATCTTTTCCAAAAACTTTCAAATGGCTTCCCATGTGGCACCCCATCTTACATTCCCATCAGAAAATTGTGCAGGCTCACCAAGTTCCACATGCCCTACAGATCTTGTCATTGCCTGTCTTGTTGATCTAAGGATGGGCAGGAGCAGTAAAAGCTAGCCTGAGGTGTCCCTTCCCGTCCAGAGAGGCCTGGCTTAAAGACTCTATACTTAGTGATAAACTTGGGTCATTGGTTCTTGCAACAGTTGCCTCTGGGCTGAATTCTTGGCATGGCATTCAGAAGCAATGCAGGCTTAGCTACACAGAGGGACCGAATGTCATGCGTTCAGTAATCAAAGATCAGGAGGAGACCTCCTTCCTCCCTCCCCCAAGCACTCATTTCACAACATAGATGCCACTTGCCCTGAAACTAACACTGAGACCTCAGAAATAGAGACAATTTATGCCAAAAAATGACCACAATATTTTATATTAACCTGATGTTCATTTGTGAGAAAAAAAAAAACATACTGTACGCAGGAAGAATTCTGTGTATTTTATTCAGGAAAAACTATTCTTTTTCTCTCTGGTCAGCTTGAAGGATAGCAAGGGCTTGGTGCAGTTTTATACAAACTAAATGCATTTTAAAAGTGCGTTATAATACTTAAAAGCAATATTATGAATCCATGGAGTAGTTACCCAGTCAGTACTTGCTGACTCTGCCTCAGCATTATTTTTGAAGGGGGGTGGGGAGGCTAAAATTACACAAAATCATGACTTAGTGCTGTAATAAAATGTTGTTAATTTTATTAAAGCAGATTCCATTTCTTCACATCATTGCAAATCTCTTCCTTCCCCCGCCCCCAAAAGCCCATTTCATGTCATTTGGAGTATGAGACCGTGGCTGCTAAAAGACATGTACAACGGAAGCACCAAACATTTCTGAATGCAGGTGGCCACGACGACCCTCCCAGGACGTGCACGCTCCCTGCACACATCCACACATATATTTACAGCTAATAAATAAAACACAAAGCCACAGCATCGTGGATATCAACGGCTAAGCCTGGAGGAGCCAGGGTTCCCATGTGCTGCAGGGGAAATGTGGTGACTATTTTGAACTTTATGCATCCATAGTCTAAGAAATTCACCTAGTATCCATAAAGGGGGATGTCAACAACAAACAACATATCATTTTATTTTTAGAGAGATTTCATTCCAAGCCTGATAGAGTCAGCCACAGCATTTGTCCTACACAATCCTATCTCTCCTACTTGGAGCTCAGGTCCCGGCATGGTACATTCTGTGACTGGTCACCTTCCAAATCATGCTATCAGAGAGGGTTCCCTGTGCGAGCTTGGCTTCAGACCCACCGAGCATTCCCAGTTGGTTCCCAGCAAACAGCCTTTGAGACAGTTGACTTCTTGGCCTGTTTATGTTAATGCAGAGGCCAGCATTATGAAAATACAAGATGGGGCTTAATAAAGAAGGGTCCACTCCCTCTGGACCAGTTGCTCAGTGACCCTGGCGGTGCTTCATGGGGCCATCTTGGCGGAGGGCCCTCTGATCTGCACACAGAGGTCTTGAAGCCCTGCTCGTAGCTCTGTCCCAGTCGCTTGGCCAACTGTTTACTCAGCAAAGACAGTCCTTGGCTAAAATTTGTAGGCGTTTACAAGCTGCAGCATCTGAATTCGAATACACGCTTCCTTGCCAAAATCAAAAGCAAAAGAGACATGCTCAAAGCACAACTAGAGTGGGGCTAAGGTTAGTCTAAAATTGCATAGTCACTAGTGGGTTTCAAATCTATGAATGAAAAATAACCTGGAGAATCAGACAATAAAGTTATGGCATCATTTCTCTCTGTACCACTCAAGCAGAGATTAGCCGAGGCTCACAGATGAATTTTCAACACCTACCCAACATTGTGAACATGCCATCTTGACACAAAGGGAACAAAGCAGCAGGAGGAGAAAGATCAAGTCATAAGCCACAAAGCGCAGTTTGAATTAATTGCTCTAAGTCACTCGTCCCCTTTCCCTTGTAATTTTGTCCTGATGCTGGCTGCCAGCCCAGACAGCCTCTATGACCACAAGCTAATGACAAGGGAACAACCATTCAGCAGAGTCAGGCACTTTGACTGCTAAGTAAATAGATCTGCCTCACGGCACAGAAAACCATTTCTGAGATTCAGATTTTGCAGAAAGCTTTGAGACAGCTTCAATTCTGAGTCTAGGGCTCCAACTAAGCAGGAGGGTTCTCAGTGATTCTAGGCTATTACCAAAGGTTTCACTAAAAAGCCAAACTGGTCTGCTCTTTTCCAAAGGCCCCAGTGCGGTGCCTTTGAATGTTGGAGAATGTACAATCTGGTCACTCTATGTCTCCTGTGGAATGAGCCACTTCTTTTTGGTAGCATTTGAAAAATTGTCTCCTAAAACAACTATCAAGGATAGAGCTGGGATTAATATTCAAGAAAAATCCACTTTGATACACCCAGAGCCCTGGGCATCTTTTGTAAAAGTTACTTCATTTTCTTTATCCTTTCCCCAGTTCATGTGCTATTCTTTTGTTTTCTGCAGTTTTTCCCAGTTTCTGGAAAAAGAAAAAAAAAAGACAAGAAGAGTAATTATGATTTGCTTAATGTTTTACTAACCACTCCTCACCCCTCAACACACAACACACCATTTTTTTAAGATGAAAGATTTTTCAAACAGAAATTTGGGACAAAGGGTTGTGAGAGACAACCTCAAGGGAGACCTGGGGAATGGCTCCGAGCAAGCAGCTGGCTCCAAGGAAGGCAGAACACTCCAACGTCTACCGAGTCATGCCCTGGTAAGCAGCATGACTTTCCGACTTTCCGAAGTCTCAGCCTGGGGTTTTCAGAGTTGAGGAGTATCTCTGACTTGTAAAACAGATGCATTGAGCAAGAAGGCTGCTTCATGGCAGCTTTGACACTTCTGTAGGGTTAACAGAGGATATAAGAAAGATAATCTTTCCAATTGTTTTTTGAAGATTGATTTTTTTTTTTTGAAAGGCAGAATTGTTGGGAGACAAAGGTGAAGAAACAGATCTTTCATCTGTTGGTTCATCCCGCCCACCCCCATATCACCACCACCAAATGGCCACAATGGTTGGGGCTGGGCTGAGTCCAAACCAGTAGCATCTTCCCTGTGTGATTTGAGGACTCAAACACCCAGGGCATATTCTGCTGCTTTCCCAGGCACATTAACAGGGTGCTGGATTGAAAGTGGAGCAGCCAGAATTCCATATGGGATTTTGGCATTGCAAGCAGTGAATTTGCTCATTATGCTTTACTTAAAAAGCTGCCTCAATTCCTATATTCAGGTGAACAATGCGCTTTTGGGCCGTCTCAGAGAAGTTCTTGACGTTCGGGACTAATACGATGAGCCACGCATTATAAGCCCTGCAGGCATTCCCTGCTTGTGGGAGGGACCCTGTAAAGTTGGGATGAAGCTGCCGATCAGATACGCACACTCTGATGCTATTGGTCTGTGACATGAGTGCATGAATAAAGCTTCCGTGGGAGTCCCTGTCTGCTCCAACAAAGGAAAACTAAGCAGTAAACCTTCTCCGTTGACAAGTTCCCCTGCAACGCACCATTCCAAGTTCATTCATTGTTAAATGATGTTTCTGGTCTAATGGGTCTCATTTTGTCATTCAAAGTATATTTGTGCCATAATCTGCTTTTTTTTGCGAAAGATTAAAATATCATATAAATAATACAAAAACAGTCTAAATCCAACTGACACCTGGGCTTGTCCCAGGATAATGCAGTCATGCTGATTTCATTTTCTTTTTGTCTATTTTTTCCTAATCTGTTCACAGCGAACATATATACACTGTATCATAATGCAGAAATTAAAAATACTACAAGGCGTACAATGAAAAACCCCTTCTATACTTTCCTGAGTAGGCAATACCTCCTGGGTACATTTGTGCCTAAGAGGGAGCCACAAAAGCATCTAAGTGATCCCACGGTCAGCCTTGGTCATGTGTCTTATGTTGCCGGCTTCGTAGGAAAGCTCTCTTGTTTCTCTACTCCCTACCTGTAACCCATCAGCACTGGCATCTGGCAGCAGAGCCCCACTGGAGGAGTGAGAGCGCCACAGCCCAGGCATGCAGCAAGGGACAAGTGACGGGTCACATGCCTGCTCTCCACTTAGCACTGACGTGCTGGAAAGATTCGGTCAACAGCTGCCACAGGGATTAGCCTTGAAGGTCAAGAGGCAAACACCACAGGTTGTCTGGACACAACAAAGAAAGTAGTCCGCTGTGCTCTCACTCCCTCAGCTTGTCCATCTCTGCAGGGGTCGGAGATGGCAAGCTCAGCCTGATTCTACAAATCCAGAGGCCGCTGGCCCTGGTATGTGGCTGCAGCAGGTGCAATGGGACATGCCTATTCCTCTAGTGCATCCTGGGACTACTGTGTTCTTGGCTCTGCAGGCTGCATTTGTGAAGGTACAGAAGTGAAGAGCTGAGGCAGGATCAACAGATACAAGGAAACCTAAAACTGTACACCCGAGGGGCTGGTGCCTTGGCATAGTATGCTAAGCCTCCACTTGTGGCACCAGCAATCCATGCATGCTGCTTCAAATCCTGGCTGCTCCATTTCTGATCCAGCTCCCTGCTATGGTCCGGAAAAGAGGCAAAATTTCCAGGTTCTTGGGTTCTTGAACCTGTGTGAGAGACCCAGAGGATGCTCCACACCCCTGGTTTTTAACCAACCCAGCCTTGATTGTTGCAGTTATTTGGGGAGTGAACCAGCAGGTGGGAGATCTCTCATTCTCCCTCCCTCTCTCTCAGTAACTCTGTCTTTCCCATAACAATAAATCAATCTTTAACTGAAAATGTGCACCTGGGATGCAAGTCAGTGCACGAAGGAGGAGCAAAAGGAAGGAGGATAAATTGCAGGAAGCATCATGGGTCAGTGCTTCTGCATGCATGGGGTAAAGGGTTGCCCAGGAGTCTGCCCCAGTACCTCTCCACGAGTGGCATCTCAACCAGCCCTCCTGCAAGTCCCGCCCCCACCCAGGCCAGACAGCTCTGCCCATGATGCTCACCAGCCTGACTTTCTGTTCAGAGACTTGTCATGGCATTTCACAAATACCACGGAATCCTTCCCTTTCTGCAGGAGGGGTACCTTCTCCCTGGAGCAGAAGATCACCCTGTAGGAGAGAATGTGCATGCATATGTCACACGCAGCCACAGAAACAACTCTTCAGGCGGGGCCTTTTTCCTCCTGCATTGCCAGGCCAATTAACAGTGTTGAAAGTGCCAACCGCTAGCCCTAGGGCCACGTCAACATCAGAGGGTGACTTGAGGGCTCTGTTCCTAATCTAGCTCCCTGCTAACGTGCATGAAAAGCAGTGGAAGATAGCTCAGGTGTTTGGCTCCCTGCTGCTCTCACAGGGGCACTTGGGTGGAGCTCTAGGCTCAGCCCGGCTTAGTCTTGGCCACTGTGGCCGCCATTGTCGTCTTCTTATTCTTCTTTTTCTTCGTCTCTCTCTCTCTCTTTCTGCCTTTCAAATAAATGGATACTAAAAAAAAAAAAAAAAGAACTCTAGATATAATTATCTAGGTCATGCTGCGGATGTGATTTGGCTAAGGTTTTGCCTAAATGTGGAAGGTACATAAACTGTTCTATCTCCAGGAACTAGCTGAGGCTAGCGGGGGAGAAATGGTGGCCTTACTTTTTCTGAGTCTCTCCCGCCTTTATTCTGATCTTCCCGATGATGAAGCCAGGGCTGCTCCACCAGTCGGACCAGCTGAAGTAGGAATCACTGTTCCATTTCAGCTTCAGCATCAGCAGCTCGCCGACGTCCACCTCTGTGTAGATAAGGAAGGAGTATGTCTTATTGGTGGACACTTCAGGCCTGGAAAACAAGTTAACAGATTTAGTTAGTTCCTGGAAATCAGCCAGAGATTTTTTTTTCCCCCCACCCTGTTTTGTTTTCCCAACATCTAAAAAGTTTTATTGTTTAGGGGTAATCTTGGCTTGAAAAGGTGAGGAAAAATGGTCGACCTTATGCACGATGGAGGCCAGTGGCAGAGGATATCTTAAAGAACAGCCATACCCCTTTCATCTATCTCTACATTCATCCAAGAACATGAGCTATTTAGGGCAATTTTTTAAGAGCGAAGACATCCTTGCACCTGTCCTGGATCTCTAAACATGTTTTGACTTAATCACAGGGTATATCAAAGTCTATTTTTTCCTTTCTCTCTCCCTGTGTTAGCGTCTACTCTACCATGCCTTACCTGCCACTCTATCATAGTTTTACTGTTTGTTCTTGGCTTGCTAAGCCACAGTTCACTTAACCATGGAGTCAATGCTAGGTTCCTGGTCTTTAATAGACCAATGTCATGAATGTAACATACATTTGGACAGCTGTTTAAAGTTCTATTGATTGCTTCTTTGCAATGAATACTACAAGAGGTGACGACTTCCCAGGTAATTAACATTCCGTGGCTATGGACATATTGTTCCATGGTATATATTACCTGTGGGTTCTGTCAGTGATTGACATCCTAGGGGTGGGTACATGCTCTCCATCAGCACTCCATCAACACTGGATATGCTATTCACTATAATTTTTTAAAAATATTCTTTAGCAATTTCTTTTCTTTTTCTTTTCTTCTTACACACAGAAGGGGAGAAAGAATAAGAGAGAGGAATCGTCCACCTGCTGGTTTGCTCCCCAAATGTTTGCAGTAGCTGGGGATGGTGGCCGGGTGGGGAGCAACTCAGTTACCTGAGCTGTCACCTGCTCAGGCCCAGCATTAACGGAGAGCTGGAGTCGGGAGTGAAAGCCAGGCATCAAACCCCAGCACTCCACCAGGGGGATGTAGACACTTTAACCAGCACTAGGCTAAATGCCCATGCCAGCCCCAGGGATGTTTTGAAGTTTTTCATTTATTAATCATAGAAGCTGAATGTCATATGTCACAGCTTTTACTATGTGTATCTTCTCAATGTCTCCCGTTTATATCTACAGAACAATTTCCTGTTACTATGACTCATTTTCCTTAATTTCAAATCATTCGGGGAGTGATGTAATGGTTCTTTCATTTTTAAATAAACATATAAAAGAAGAAAATACAAAATTGTTAAGGAAAGGAAGAAAATCTGGTTAGTTAATGAAAATAAAATAACCAGCAGCTCGGGAGATTTTCTTTCCCAATGCAAGGTAGAACAAGACTCAACGTTCAGACCTCTTTAATAAACCAGAAGAGCCTGCTGTCTGGGTTTCCCGGCCCCTTCTATTCCTCAGACTCACAGTGACAGCAGGTGAACCATGGTAAACTCGCCCATAGCAGACAAGCTCCCGGGGGGACTCACAGTATGAAGGGGATGTTCTCACTCTCAGCCACGGTGCCATACAGAGAGATCTCGAAAGCCTGGTTGGTCTGTGTGCTGCTTTCCGTCCCGGAAAAATGGATCTTGACTTGGTAATGGAAGACTGTAGGGGATGAAGGCAGAATATGCTCACTGCTACTAGGAGAGAATCTGAGTTTGAAGTCAAACAGGCCTTAGAGGCAGCACCACAGGCCAGCCTGAAGGAAGCGAGGGACTGCAATGCGCCTGCACACAGAATCGGAACCACAGGCTACCTCAAAGAGATGCTGTTGCTGTCCCTTACTTACACACACTCCCTAGTTTTGAAAAGTCAGGGAAGCCGAGGGTTCCCTTCTGGCTTTCTTAAGAGGCCTCTTGAAGGTCAGGGGCTTGACCCTCTTTGCCACCAAATGCACTACACAGATTCCGAGGGACTACATGCTCCAGCAGATGTGTTTTTGTTTGCAAAGTTGTTCTTTTTTAGCAGCGTTATGACAACACCAGGTATGCCTCTGCTTGTGATGCCAGCATCCCCCATCATTCCTTCACTGCTGCATTTCCTGAGCTGCACAGAAGCCAGCCTGCCTTAAACTAGCCTTTCTGGACCACATTAACTTCTCCTCTGCTGTTTCCCCGCTATTCCTATAGGACTTGCTCTAAGCAAGAGGTCAATTTTGGCGTTCAAGTGTAACACAAAGTCATGGCAAAGTGAAGCCATCTGAGATCCAGTACATGTTCAATCCTCGAGGACAGCTCTGTAGGAAAATACAGATGATTCTTGCCATTGTGCGAAGCAAAGGTTAGAAGTGGCAGACTTTTTGAATGGAAACAGAAGGTACATATTTCAAGCTCAATGAGCTGTGGGGCCTCGCCTCTGAACTACTTAGCTCTGCCATGGGTCTGTGAGAACAGTCACAAGCCATATAGGAATGAATGTGCATGGTCTTGTTCTATTGAGATTGCATTCGCAGGTGGTAGGCTGGCTTTGACTCAAAGACCATGGCATGATGAGCACAGACTGATAGGCTCAAATTAGTTCTGAGTGTCGTGCTAATGGGCTGGCTCTCGCTCATGGTCCCACGAACAGAGGAAGATCAGTAGCAAGTACAGGGTCTCCCTGGGCTCAGGACATTAGGAAAACGGACAAGTGCAACCCTCTCCCTATCACAACGATGACACAAGTGAGGGCTCAGGGTTTGCCGTCTCTGCTCCCATGGCCAGATGATAGCATGCAATAGAAGAGGCACGACAAAAGCAGGGTCACCACTCTTCTTCTGGGCAGCAGTGGCCAGCCTACCTTTGTAGGGCATCTGGGAGCGGGTTTTCAGGTACATCTTGCTGCTTCTTTTGGCTCTGACCTTGTTAATCTCATAGCCCAGGTTGTTGCAGCGGTTCTTCCTGCAGCTCAGGCAGAGCCCCTTGTCAAAGGCCTCCTTGGAATTACACCGGTAAGCCTTGCTGGGGTTCTCCTCATTCAGCAGCGAGTCAATGAAGAGATGAATGGAACGTTCGTGGGAGCATTTCACCAGCTGGTCTACATCTGGGGAGAGATACACAGAATATGACAGCTCTGTGGATGGGGGATCTCCACCAAGGGTGTCTAAGGCAGAAACTTCTCCTTGCCAGGGGGCTGGGGAGTGTGTGGTCTAAGATGGAGGTGTGTGGTATGACAATAAAGTGGCCCTATGAAACACACAGTCCGGGCAGTGTAGGATGGAAATGGAACAATCCCAAACAGAAATACTTTGGGAGCATCAGGTACCGGCCCAATGAGCTTCAGAACAGATGGGTCTGCTATTCACTTCTAACTTCTGTTTACCTCCAAGGCCACGCTCTGCAATCACACGGATGGCCTCCCCGATGTTACAGCCAGGCTGAAAAGTGCCTCCGTTGGGATAGATGTCAACATGTCCCACCGGCTTCTGGATCCCAATGCTGCGCCCGGGGGACCCTCTGGTAAACGTGTGTAGGACATCCACAAAATCCGCGTCGTCTGGGGAGAGGCGGCTCGGGGCTTCTGCATATTCGAAGTTAGGTCCTGCAGGATCTAGGCCTGGACAGGGACAAGAGCAATCACAGATTGTTTTTTCCTTACATCCGCACTAATGTTCATCTTCGTCTGTGTCATGATCGCTCTCTGTGATTCCTCCTTGGAACATTCTGGAAGCCTCTTTGGTTTCAATGTGTTCTAAGAGACACTGGACCTTTCTCCTGAGAGAGCCAGGAAAGCTGATTTGGCTCGTCCTTCACGGCCTGGGAGCCCCTTGAACTGACCATCTGAAGCGGTTTCCCTCAGGATGGCTCGAGTTCCTTCTGAAAGTTCTGAATATGACCAGACACCCTCACTAAACAGCGTTGGGGTGTCTCTCCGGCCAACCCATCTATTACTACAGACCAGGATGGCTGTATTCTTTCTCAGAGGGCCCTGGAGTTGGTCCTTGCCCTTTGGCTTAGTACCATTGAGGAAGCCTTTGTATGCGACCTCCTGACTTTTCCATGAGCTAAGAAGGAGGTGGGCAGAGTCCCACACCAGGGGCCATGGAGCCAACCTGGCGTTGAATCTTTTTCCGAACCAGGGCCCTCTCGACTCTTGTGAGCAGACAAAGGAAACTGCAGACTTACCAGTAATCCTGTTGACCTTCTTATTGGTCAGACTTCCTGCGATGCCAGCAGCATGGGCTCCCAAGCTATAGCCCAAGAGGTGGACATTGTCCACAGGGTAATTTAATTCCTCCTTTGGAAGAGAGAGAGAGAAAAAAGAGGGTTTCTTCTAGTTGACAAAGATTAAGAAATAAATGAATTAAAGCAGTAGAAGTACTGTTTCCATTATTTAGGCAATGTTGACAAATAATCCCATTTATTTTAGTTCTGTGCGACAAATAAAAGAAATCCATTTCCAGTGTAGAGATGCTCTTTTTCAACAATACGTTTAGCTCAGAAAGTGTTTCAAACCATCAGAAACTATTTATACCTATGTGTACAGTGTGTGCATAAATGATTATGTATATGTATGTGACATATGAGTGCACGTGTGGGTCTCTGTGGATATCAAGTATGTGTGTACAAGTGAGTACACACCCCTGTGGACTTATACAAAGAGACTTGAACTCAACCCCCAGTTCACGCCTCTAATTATGTTGCCTCCCTTGACACTTTCATGTCAGCAGAGAATGACTTATCACTAGACAACAGGACATTGGAAAGAGGTTGGAATGTTACCAAGGAACCTCCAAAAGTCCATGGAAAAATAGAAGCAAGTGACCAGTTTACGTTGGTGCAGACAAATGTTTTTTGAAGTCCATGTGTAATTTTTCCATCACACACATTTGTCAGGCCATTTTTATGCCTGGATTTCAAAAACCATGTCGCACCAGAGCAAACTTAGTTTTTCATTCCAACTCAGCCAAGCTACTCACTATGAAAACAGCAACAGGCAGGGCAGGGCAGGGCAGGACAATGTGTTGGACCCGGAATCTTAACATTCTTAGTAAAAATGTTATTTGGAACTCAAACCTAAGACCAGGCTTCTTCTGATGATAAGAATTACCCTAGGGCCTGTCCACAGCTAAATGCAGAGGAAGAAGGCTAGCTGTGTGTCCAGCCCATGGGGCAAGACCTCTGATTGGGACACCACAGGCTCTCCTGCCCAGGCTTACCTCCATCCAGTTGATGAACCTGGCCACATCCTTTCCTACCAGCTTGGTGTAGCCTGCGGACACTGGGTAGTGCTGCTGGGCCCGGTTCAGCCAGTCCACCACGATGACGTTGGAGTCTGGCTCCCTCTTGTAAAGTGCAGCCACAAGTTTCGGCACCCAGCTCTCATACATCCCTGTTACCTGGGAGGGTCAAGAAAACATTGTCGAAGACCACGTTCTGTGTGCATCCAAAAGGCAGCCTCTAAGAGCACCAAAGGGGCCGGTGCCGTGAGGTGTACAGGCTAATCATCCCCTGTGGCATCACTGACCCATATGGATGCCTGCTCAGGACCTGGCTGCTCCATTTCCCATCCAATTCCCTGCTGATGTTCTGGGAACGCAGTAGAAGAAGGTCCAAGTCCTTGGGCCCCTGTACTCACTTGGGAGACCCAGAGGAAGCTCCTGGTTCCTGGCTTAGCACTGGCCCAGCTCTGGCCATTGTGACCATCCGGGGAGTGAATCCGCAGATGGAAGATTAAAAGTATACAATTAGGAAATGTTGGAAGTGGAGCCCAGCCTGTTTGTCTTACAGATCAGGAAACTGAGGCAGGCCAAGAGACAAGGGATTCACTACATTACCAAGCTGGAGAATGGCAAAATCTACAGGGGACTCCAACCCAACCTCTTCACTGGGCAGGTGGTGCCCTGGGTCACCCTTTGTAGGAAGGGACCTCAAAGGACATGCTGGATGAACCCACTGGGTCCCACCCAGTATCCTGCCGCATTATGGAGCAGAACCTCCTTCTCCAACTCCAAGGAATGGTGGTTCAAGGACACCACCCATGCTCAGCACTCAGATGAAGGCTGGCCATGTTCATGGGGAGCACTCATGAACCTGAGCAGGTGGATGATTCCATGTCCAGCCAGACTGCCCTCAGTCAAGTACAAAGCAAAGCCATCAGAGTACAGGATGTGGCCGCACATGGATCCTGCAAGCCCCTGTTCCCCATATAGCCTCTCTCACCGTCCAACCGTGGATCACCATGAAGGTCTTGCTGCTACGGTTGAAGTGGCAATTAGCCACAGACTCTACCACTCCGGGAATGAGATGGCAGTTGTCCTCGACTGTGTCTTCGGGAGTCCGCAGGGCAAATTTACTTTCAATGTCTACAAAATCTCGTCCTCCTGTAGCAAAAAAGGGGGAAAATGGAACAGGATGTTACCTGGGGGATTATCTACTTTTTTATGCTGGAATGCTGTGTGCTTAGGTACACAGGTAGCTGCCCCCAAGGCTGCTCTTGCTTCCTGCATATTTTGAGAAGAAACAAAGAAGAATTGCAACAGAGCCTACAGCAGCGAGCAGAGATGAGCCAAGCTGTGGGTTAAGCGATATGGGCCTCGAGTGTATCTTCCAGTCTCCACTCTTCTTTGCTCCCATCATCAGCGGGGACGTCGGTGACTTCAAGGAAGTGAACTGGTTATTGAGGGGTTCCTTGGCTGATTTCACTGTTGTTTAGAGAACTGAGCTCAAGTGACTCAGGGGAGGCTCCGTTGCCTCCAATGGGCTGGCTAGGAAATAGCAGACCCTTTGTTCCTTGTCCCAAATTCATCTTCCCAAGGAACATCGCTGCATGGCCCTTGTGTTGTGCGGCTGTACTTGGAAGACGTTCCAAAGCCCCTCAAAGCGTGTAGGGGGAGATGGAATTACTACGCAAGCTTATTTTGGTGCCAATTATGTTTTGAATCCATGAACAGCTCTTTCCATGCTATGAATTTTTTCAGACACATAGATTTCATTGATTTTTTTTTAACATTCTAAAACTATCTCTCGATTTTATTTTCCACCTTCTTCAAGTCTCTGAGGACAACGAAAGAGGGCTTTTGCACAACCTCAAAAGGGGTTGGTTGAGAGAGGTGGCTTTCTTTGGAATTGCTTAATTTTTAAAATGACAACAATAAGGAAAGCTGGAAGTATGAGGCAGTTTTTACATGGAATTGTTTCTCACTCTCATAGCAAGATTCACCAGTCTAGACTCTTTCTTCCTTCCTTCCTTCCTTTCTTTCTTTTTTCTTTCTTTCTTTCTTTCTTTCTTTCTTTCTTTCTTTCTTTCTTTCTTTCTTTCTTTCTTTCTTTCTCTTTCTCTGTTCTTTCCTTCCTTCCTTTATCTCTTTCAGATTTATCTATTTGAAGGGCAGAGTTATAGAGAGAAAGGGAGAGATAGAAAGTGAGAGCCAGAGAGAGAGAGAGAGCAAGAGAGTGAGCGAGTGAGAGAGCAAGCTGTTAGTTCATTCCCCAGATGGCTACAAAATTGGCTGAAGCCAGAAGCCTGTAGCTCCATCATGGTCTCCCACACAAGCACTCCCAAGTGCTTGGACCATCCAGCACTGCTTTTTCTCTGGCCTTTGGCAGGAAGCTGACCCCAACCCCAAATTTATATTCCTTTTATGTCTTTATAATTTTCCACACAAAGACAAAACTCACCATCTATAGCAAAACTGTTATAGGAAGAGGTCATTTCAGTTCCTTAGAGTCAGCTCCAAGTTAGAGAAGGGGAGGAGGAAAAACCAGCTTTTGCAACTATGTACAAGAGATTTCAATGTTGTCAAATCTTATTAGGGGCTGCACAGATGCCATAGGGAATAGTTAAAATGTAATCTGAAGCCAAATTAGTCTCTTTTCATAGAGCAAAGCACAACAGAGGCAGGTCATACCAGTAAAAGTTATCTAATTCTTTATCAAACAAGAAAGAAGTAAAAAAAAGTTCTACCAATTTACTGAGACGTAATCATTTATAGAGTCTGGACTGTGCTTTACAAAACTCTCAGGCTATAATAAAAATGGGGTGGCTAGAAATATTTCTTAATCTAGACTTTCTTTTTCTCCATTCTAACCGTGGACACGTCTCATTTTAAATCAGCACAGCAAAAGTTGGGCCAAGAATCTAATAAGAACAATAGAGTACTGAAAGTGCAGGCATTGGCAACAAGCTTAAAATAACCAGGCGAGGACTGGCTGATATATATTTTTTCAGAACTATTTTCCAGGATTTTTAATACAGCAGTGTGACTATTTAGTATGTGATTCATTATATGTAACGATCTCGCTCTCTCTTTCTCTCTCTCTCTCACACACACACATAAACACACACACATTCATCATCTCTACCTCCTAGAATGTAGAAGACAATTTCTTCATGGTTATATGAAAGTATCTTAAAAGTTGGTATAAAGGGCATTTTATGAAAGAACAATTAAGAGGGGATTTCCAAATGTTTTGCACCAAAATAAACTTTGAATTTTATTTTCCCTGAAGTTGTTGATGTACGCTTGGCCGCATTGGGAAGAAGTGAGTTGTATTGCACTAGACCATTTGTCCAGTTGGGCTTGGTGCTGAAGCCCGAATCTCCGATGCTTTTCTGATTCACACACAAACTACAGTGAAGCCATCCACCTGCCAAAAACACGCAGGTTCCCTCTTGTCTTCCTTGGAAACACAGGTTCCCTTCCTCTTTCCTGATTAGAAAACCCTCCAGCAGCCTTATCAGTCCTCTGAGGCTGAAAGGCATGATGTGTGTTTCCTGTGTCATTCTCCTTTAAACTGTCCAACAAGTTCCTTGTTAGACAGTGCTTTACCAAATGTCAAATGAGGTTAGCTTCCCCCTGCCCCAAACAGCAATCCAGATATTCTCTCACATGTGACTCGGTGCCATTGTTCTATCTGAGTTGGACAAAGAGAGAGTGACACAGGCAGTGAGAAAGAGTGTATGCTCCCGTCTAGGAGTTCTCTTGCCCAGTGCCAGCAGTGGTCAGCGCTGTGCCAGGCAAGGCCGAAAGCTAACAAGGCAATCGGTTCTCCCACACCAAGATGACAAGGACCTGGGCATTTGCGCCATTCCACAGTGCCTCCAGGGTCTTCACCGACGGAAAACTGGAGTTAGAGCAGAGCCGAGCAACGAACCCAGTCACTCTGAGATAGTGCGTCTCAACCCCTACAAATCTCACGTATAGCACAATACATTCCCTGCGTTGTCCTCCCACTCTCCTCTCTTCTTATTTCTTTTATCTCCCTGGTTTTTATGATAGCATACTTTCTTCTTTTTTTAAAACTATTTTTAATGATACAGTTCCATAGACTCAGGGGTTTCTTCCTCCCCATTTCTCCTCTCCCTACTGATTTCCCCTGTATTATTACAATATGGTCACAAGTCCACCAATCTGGTAAACCATAGCATACTTCCATTTCATTTCACAATCACAGGCTTCACACTCCATATGCTGAACATAGCAACACCTGGCAAGCAGAAAACAATACTGAAATGATTGAGAATGTTCCTTGAGACTGCCAAGACTGGCTTTGTACATTTCCTGGAAAAGAAAAAAACTTGAACCTGTAAATCTTGTGTCCAACTTTCTGCCCTTTTGGCTCACTGAGAACTTGCATTTCCTCCAACCAATATTTCTGCTGAGTCCACGGTGTTTAAATAAACTCGATAGGGACTTTACACATTTTCAAGCCAATCATTATTTTAAGACTTGAATTGTACTATTGAAGGAGGGGATTTTGAATCCTGAGTGAGTCAGGAAAATGGTCCCACTGTGTGCTAAGCGGTGTTCTCAGAAACTGTCCTGATCTGGCGTTATATACCTGATTGGTGATGGGTCAGTGTTTCCTTCCGTTTGTGTTCTGGTAGGAATTTGCACACTGCCTGTGCTTGCCCCACTCCAAGGGTGTGTCAGCATCCCAAAGAACATGTTTCCCCAACTCGCCATCATCCCTTAGGCACCTGGCTTGGACACGCAGAGACAGGATGAAAAACCAGCTCAAGCATGGGTAGGGGGGAAATGTTTGGCTGCCCCCACCCCTGCAGAACAAACACACACACCCTGGGATTGCCACAGGGAGGCAGATGAGCTGATCTGTTGTGACTGTTGTGACCAAGGATATTCCTGTTTTCTATACATGGAAATGATCGTGGCCATATCTACCCACCCAATGTTGTTTAACATCCACAATTCCCTTAGAAATTAAACCTGTCTTAGAGTAGAAGAAAGAAAAGAGGGAGGGAGGGAGGCAAGAAGGAGAGAAGTGGGTCCCCCCCAAAGGGCCTCCATCCTTTGTGCACCTCCCCAACTGGGCCTCATCAGATACATCCTTAGGGATTCAGGGAAGATATGGGGGTACCAGGTAAGCGAAAGTTAATACATTCCATGATTACGTAATCTTTGTTCTTACAGCCCTACATAGCTAAAAATCTGAGGGAGGCAGCAAAGATTCAGAATTCCTGCTAATATGGTAAATTTGCAGAGATGAAATTGGGTTGAGAAATTGATGCTCTTACAGAAAAAGGGCTCAAGAAGCCCTGACCTTGTTTACCTAACATTCACATCTACTGCACCACCCAATATCAACTGTGCCCCGGTATCAGGCCTGACACCCACACTACTGAAGAGTTTAAAAACAAGCAGATTTGGAAATGTGCGTGAAAATTGCCCCATTGAGTCCAGAGTCATATTGCGAGCGACTGGACCACAGCTGGGTGTCCGGTGTTAGCGTGTCAGTTCAAGTTCTGGCTGCTAGTGCTCCTGGGAGGGGAGCAGAGAATGGCTCAAGTGTGTGGACCCCCGATGCCTGTTTGGGGATTAGGATGGAGTTCTCGGCCCCTTGGTTTCGGCCTGTCCTGAACCTGGCTGCTAGAACCATGTGGGGAGTGGTCCAGTAGATGGGAAGTCTCTCTCTCTCTCCATCTCTCTCTCTCTCCATCTCTCTTTCTTTCCCTCTGTTTAAATTGCCCTGTTGAAGCAGACAGTCAGATGTGAACAATATAAACTATCACGACTCAAAAGGATCCCATGGATTGGTTGGTTGATGAAAACTTTCCATACAGTGTCATCATCCCATAGGCATATTTAAACGAAGGTTTTGTAATAAAAGTTGCAGTGCAACATTCTCATCCCGTTCATCTTGAAATCACTTTCTCCCAGTCGGTGGGAGTGACAACAGAAGCGTGAGGATGAAGGTCAGTGGTACTTTGCTAGCAGTTGTTTCAGTTGAGTGACAGCTGGGTGACAACCAAGACTTAGCTCTTTCAACTAAAATGTAAGTGCTATGGAACTGCACTCATCCTATGTAATTGCAAGCCAAGTGTTTTTATAAGTGCGTTATAGACCTCAAGAGAGTTCTGTCTTGAATACAGGTTTTGAGAAGTTCCTGATTCAGATCCACCTTCACCTACTCTTCACCAAGCCGCCACAGGAGTTTGACTTCTCACACTTAAGGTTTCTGTTAAATGGATCTGTGTAGCTTAAAATCTACGCCAAACAGCGCTGCTCTTACTTGTCTCCATGGAAAAAAGCAGCATCATCTAAGAAAAACACACCAATAAATACACACCCAGAAGGTGTGCGGCTCAGCTGGACAGAGTGTGACCACACCAACACAGCTGCTTTTGTTGTAGTCTGCTGCCTGTTAGCACTCAAACTCAGGTGGACATTCGAACAATTACAAGCAGACCAGAAAGAGCAAGTGGAAGCAGCTAGCACAAGTTTAATAAGTTCATGTTCTATGTCATTTTAAAAACACAAATTTCACTCCTTCCTTCTTGATAGGTATCTTGGTTTCCCATGAACTTTGCTGAGTACTCAGAGCACACAGTGAGCACAAGCCGATATCTTAACACAGCACCACACAGCATGGTGAACCGTCTAGTCAGTTTGAATTCTTACTCTCTAAATGGCATTCTATCACACTGTGCCACCAGCCACCAATGGAGCCTTCAACTTTGGCAGAAAGAGAAGTTTACTCCCAGGTTAAAAAAAAAAAAAAGACCCGTGTTAATAAAAAGCATTTGTGTTGACAAATGATGTTTTGTGAGTACAACCATCTGGAAATTTTACACTAGTGATGTTTATTTGTACTGTTGCCATGAAAGTTGGAAAATGCATTATGTGCAAATTCAAATAGCAACTCTATCCAGACCTGAAAAAAAAAAATGAAACGTGCGTCTTGCATACTTTCCTTGGCCTCTGTGACACAAAGTCAACCATTGACCATCGTGCTGATCACTGCAATATTCTCCCATTAAAAGCAAAGCCACCTGGGTGGAGATGACAGGGAGACAGGTGGCAATCAGCTAAGGGGCAAGTAGGAAAAAATGCTGCACGTTTCAGATTCCTTTCTCGAACAATCTGATACAACAGAAAAAGGAATCAGTGGAGTCCAATTTCTATTCCATTATAAAGCAAGAACGAAGGGCTGAGCTAAAAATAAACCCCTTAAAAGTGATAATTTCTCCATTGTGCCTGTTGCCTGGGACCCGACTCCCACCCTTCAATACAGCCGTCAATCAATCACTCCTCGGCAGCTCTTCTGGTGACACCTGCTGGGTTGCTCCCATCAGTCATCATATCTTAGACATTAACCTTGGAAATCATGGTAGCCAGACAGGACTGCAGCCCCCACCTGAACCCCCACCCAGAGCCCCCTCTCCCAGATCATTCGGTTTCCTGATTGAGGCCAGAGACAGGTGTTGTGGTGGCTTTAAGAACTAAGGGCCTCTGGGTGGTACCTCTCACTCACTCTTACACATGGAGTGGTGGGCAGAGGCTCAGACAGAGCCCGGGGGAAGCCTACCCCTCAGGCTCACCCTGAAGTTCTTGGGTTCCTGGCTGAACTTGTCTGGAGGAGAAGGGCCAAAGCTTGCTGGGAGCAGGTTGGATGTGAGCAGTGCATAGAGTCAGTGGGGGGAGGAACTGAGATGGAGTAACCTCAAATGAAGACACAAATGATGCTCTGATACATGTGTTGGATCCAATCTAATCAACTGATCCTTTAAATGCCCCTTTCAGAGCAGGTGCCTTGGCTAAGTTCCTGACTGTAGCACCAGCATCCCATTCGGGCACAGGTGGGAAACCAGGCTGCCCCAGGTCCCACCCAGCTCCCTGCCTACAGTCTGGGAAAGCAGCAGAGGACAGCCCAAGAACGTGGGCCCCTGTACCCACATGGGAGTCTTGGAATAAGCTCTTGGCTCCTGGCTTCAGATGGGCTCAGCTCTGACCATTGCAGCCATTTGCGGGAGTGAATTGGTAAGGGAAAATCTTTCTCTCCTTCTGTAAGTCTACCTTTCAAATTAAAAAAAAAAAGTATAAATCTTTAAAAGAAATTTCAAAAAGCACGATGACACGTTTCCAGGAGTGAAACAATCTGTGTCCCCCACTTCCCACCATAAGAACTTGGAATTGTCTACTGCCATCTCCCCTGGCCTCTGTTGGCAGCGGACACACCACTCCGGATGTGTAAGCACTTCCTACCTGACTCTCTTGCCACCACTGCCAACTGACCTGGTGGAGAAGATACGGGAGCTCCACAGAACTGCTCTTTCACAACCAAGGGCCCAGATGAAACACACTGCCTTCCCTGTACAAGCAAAGCCCGGGGCTGCCTCTTCCTGGAATCGCAGCGGGAAAGCACAATCCTGTCACCCCATCCACGAAGCGCCTCCTTCTTCCTCAACTCCCTTCATAACGTGCCCTGCCGTGCGAGTGCATCAACCCAGCCCAGGTTCAAGTTAAGCAGGCTGTGCCTACCTTGGGCAGCTCCCCGTCTGAGCGCGGTCTCTCTCCCTCCCAGCCTCCCTCTTCTCTCTTTGCAAGAAAGAAAGTCGCACCTGTCCCTGACGCCTTTAACTCTGGCTGGAAGGTGGTTACCTGGCAGCTCTCGGACAGACGCCGCAGTTCTGCCCGCCACCTTTTCTCAAACAGATGGCAGAGGCTGGGGCAAAGGAGCCTCAACACCCCACCCCCCGAGAAAGAGCAGGGTGTCCGGACCTAGCAACTCCCCCACCGCACCCATCCCACCCCCAGGCCCTAAAGGTCTAGGCCCAGTTCTCTGGCGACTCAGCTCCTTCGCTGAGCTCTCTGCGCACCAAAAACCTTGTGAATACCAGGAGCGCGGGAGCCCAAACGCCGCGTCCGCAAAGAGTACTGGAGGGGTGTGGGTCGCAGCATCTCCCGCCACCTTCATTCCGAGGCGCTGCGAAGGGATTGTACCCGCACCCACATCCATTGTCGGGATTCCATATGCAGCCACGGCTCGGGGCAGCGCCAGCCCTATGCTGGGCCACTTGTGCCCGCGCTTCCAGCCCCATACCAGAGGCGGGGACCGAACCACAGCCCCGGGGCCAAGCCCGGGGTCACCTTGGTCCGCGTGCCTGGCATTCCAGCTCCTCCACTCCTCTGCAGCAAGGAAGCTTCTGCAGGTCTCTGGCCGCAGGACCATTCGTCTCTAAAAGTCATGGTCCCGACAGCGCGCCGGTGCTCAGCCAGAGTGGAAGCTACAGCGCGGGAACCCAGGAGAGGGGGAAAAAAGGGAGAAAAAAAAAAAAAAAAAGCGGGAACTGGGAGGCGCCTCGGCCAGCTCGCAGGGAGATTTCCCATGCCCGCGCTTCCAGGACCCCGCTGCGGGGAGCCCCCGGGAGCGCATCCTTAGCCCCCTGGCAACTCCAGGCTTCCCCACCCCGGAGCGCGTGGAGGCGGCCGCCCGCCGCACCTGCAGGTGAAGGGAAGTTCGCGCTTCCAACTTACGGTCGCCGGCGGAGGCGGGAAAAATCAGGAGCCACAAGCCCAGGGCCACCAGGAGCGAAGTTTGGCTCTTCATGTCGCGGGGGAGGGATGGATGGAAGCGCCGAGCGGGAGGCGGGAGAGCAGCGTCGCAGGCGCGGGCAGCGCGCCGGCCGTTCGCTCTTTAAAGGGAAGGGGAGGGAGGCTGGCAGGGGCAGGTTTTGGAGGAGGAGGAGGAGGAGGAGGAGGAGGAGGAGGAGAAATAGGGTCTGAAGCTGCTTCGGGGATTGGAAACATGCAAATAAGCCTCATCAGCTATTGGCTGTAAAATCACAAGTTGGGCGGGAGCGGGCGGGGGGCTCTGAACGCGCTGGCAGAGAGCTTGAGCAGGCAGGAGCAGCATCCGTCCTGTCGGAGAAAAGAGGGGCAAAGGGCAGAAGGGAAGAGACGCCTGTCCCTGCCGAGTCCCGTGGGCCACTAGCAGGGAGCTAGCCACTACAGTGGCTCCACTGTACGCCCCCCGCTCCGTGGAAGCGCCCCCTCACCCTCCTGCCACCGCAAACCACCAGTTTTCCAAGGAGTGAAGCTGGCACTGTTCAGTCCACCCCTGCTGGTGGGTGCCACCCTCCTTGGACGCACTCCCCCTAGCTCCTCAAGTCGGTGAGGCGGAGCCCCGGACCACAAAGGCTCAGTGGCTGCTGTTGGCAAGAGCTGTGCTAACTTTGCCCTGGAGATTGGATTCACTGCGGTGTGGTTCAGGAGACCACAACACCGCTAAGGAGTTTCTGGTTGTGGCCTCGACAAATTAGACTCTAACCAAGACACCAAGGAGGGTAAGGATGTCACTTTAGCTTTCTAGGTAGGTCAAATATCTCCGGAGGAATCGGAGCCATGATGAGGACAAAACGTTATATAAAAGTTATAGAGGGACAGAGCGAAGGTTAGCAGGTGCCTGGGCTGGGGGCGGAGGGACAAGGCTTGGGAAAGGGGAGTGTGGAAAATAGAATATAATGGAAATTGCATTATGGTGACTTTGGCACAGCTGCAAACGCACTGAAATCTCTTGAATCTGTGCACTTTACAATGGGTGACTACAGGGCTGTTGAGATACACAGCACGAAGGAAAAAAAAAAAATCAAACCATATTGGCTCCCATGCCTTGATGACAAAATGCTCAGAACAGGTTCAGATACCTTCCAGATGCAAGGCCTTAGGTGAGGCCAGCAGGGGCGAGAACTCCATGTGCTCCACCTGTGGGCAGAGAAACTGACTGATAAAAACTCCACTCTCAGGATTAGCTGAGAATCTTTTATAGTCCCTTTTGATTCTTCCCGCTGTCGCCACAGAGACATCACACACACACACGCACACACACACACACACACACACACGGAAAACCATGCATTAATCTAGGCACACCTTGCAAGTTTTGATGACACCCCAAGAACTCCAAGTTTGCTCTTCTGTGAGTCCCACGTGATGTTGGTGCACCCCACGCATGCTACAACCCAAAATGTTGCCTTGTGCTGAGATCCTTAGTAAGCACTCCACTGCACATTTTCACACTCTGCCCTATAAAATATGCAGAGAATGTGTCTGAGTGGCAGGAACCGCCACACCGCCCCCTCCCCAGTCCCCCATCCCAGAAGCTTGCAAGGGGGCAGATCTTCACACGCAGCCGCACATTAAACTGTGATGGGACAGTCATCCCCAAACTACCCAGCCCAATATCTGAAAGCAGCATGCGACGAACAGGTTGCCCGGGATATGCTCCTGCCTGGATGCCACACAGTCACACAGAAATGCCTCCTGTCTGACTCAGGCCCCTGGCAAGCTCTTCTGCTGCATACATGTCATCTGAGAAGACAAGCAAGGAGGTTTGACATCATCGCTGAAGGGAAGATGGGCGCCTACAACATGAACAGATTAGCAAAGCGCCTCTGAGAGGTGGAGCACCCCTTTCGGTTGTTGTTGTTCGCAGTGCTATCATGCTGCACGTCCCTCAGGGCTGTGATTTCCAGGAAGCGGCACAGCCTCATGGAATAGAGAGAGGCCAGCTCCCTTCTCTGGCGGCCAAGCGGTGGGCAGGGGGTGTGGCAGCCGCACACTCTCCTGATTGGCTGCGAGGCCAGGGATCAGGTGCCCTGGGTTCTCAGGCAGGCACTCACGTGCGGTGCGGGAGCGTCAGGTCAGGACAGTATGACTGCATGAGGAAAGCAGAGAGACTGTTCCAAACGCTCGCAAGGTTATTTGGCCACGGAGAGCTCGAGGCTCAGCTTTTTCCAAAACGGATACTTGACTTACAGCGGACTCAACAGGCTCCAGCTTAAAATAAGCTAGACATTGAACAAGCGGAGGACGCGGGCTCTGGGTAGGACGCTGCGGTTTTAAAGAAAGAAACAAAGTGAATTTTGGTATTTTTTTTTTAGTGCATGTCTAATGAAACAACCAGAAATGGCCACTGCAAAATAGCATTATCTGCTGGGAACCTCAAAAAGTTCGAGCAAAATGAAATTAAGATAAGCTTATTTTGAAGCAAAAAGAATATCTCTTGAATTCCATGGCTACAAGCCCTTCGCAAATTCATTTGAAGTGTGGTTTACAGGAAAATCATGCATGGATTTCAAAATTTTTTTTTACACCCAAACAAATGTGTATTTAATCTCATCTTTCTACACAACACGTTGGAAATGCCTTCTGTTTATCTATTCTCTGTTTTCTGGCTGGCTATTTTAATCAAGAGTCTGCTGGTTGCACCTACTCAGCGTGTTTCACCCTTGACTGCAAGCACTCATTGCAAAAGCACTTAAACAGAATAATATTCCCACTGTACAGATGCAGAAACATGAAATTTAGAAAAAGAATGTAGTTAATGTAAAGAAAAAAGGTGAATGCATATCAAATTTACAAAGGCATGAGCAGGGATAATGTGTTTATATTATAATCTGTTGACATTTGTAGGAAAAAAACAAGCAGAGACAATTACTAAGAAATGGGCTGTGGGTTATTCCACTGCTGCCCAGTATTCACCATGGAGCTAAAGGGACATGGGTGTCCTAAACGGAGAGGGAGACAGGCTGGGAGGGTGAGGAGGGGGCTGAGGCCAGCCCCTTGGCTGTGGGGGCCCAGGCTGGGGGCTGAGAAGAGAGGCTGGTCTCAGGGACCCTTCTTTTACCAATTCCCCAATAATGCTGTGTTGAAGAAACTCCAAATAACATTTATTAGGAAGATTCAGCTAAGAATTGAGTTTCTTTGGCAAAGTTGGGTACTAGGGAAATTAAAAGTCCAGCAAAGGTGCCAGTTTGATGGCTTAAATGGCTAATCCTCCACTTCCAAGCACTGGCATCCTATATGGATACCAACTCATGTCCCAACTGCTCCACTTGCCACCAGCTCCTTGATTGTGGCTTGGAAAAGCAGCAGAGGAGAGTCCAAAGCCGTGGGACCATTCACCAGGATTGAAGTAAGGGATCTTAGTTACTCTATTTGCTTGGGAGATGGGGAGGCTTGGGATGTGGGGATAATTAGATCAAATTAGGAAAGCAAGTGTTAAATAATCCTAAACGTTCTAAGAATTTTTCATTTTCTTGCGTGATGGCTAGATCTTCCTTTTCAAAACCAAGAGGAAAAACAAGCAAAAGAAATGAGAAAGCAAGGCATCCTGTTTAACAGCATCATTGAGCACCAGTTGAAAAGCAGAAAAAAACGATCATTTGGAAAGCAGGTGCATTTTCAAAAGCCAGCGCACACCCATGATGCCTGAGGACGGGGCTGTGGTGGAGGGAAGGCCGGAGTCCAGCAGCTGGAGGCTGTCACAGGGCGCCACGAGGCCGTGGGGGCAGGGAGCACGCCTTTCCTAGAAGTCAGCTCCTAAACCCCAAACAGGATACCCCACCAATACGCCACCGATACACCAATTAACCACCCATGTTCACTCCTCAGCAGTGTTTCCCCTTTCACAAAACACTAAGCAACACTTTAAGATGTTAAGATTTAAGACTTTGTGATGAATGACTTGAAACATTTAAGACAGTGCAGGCTGTGGGTGGCTGGCTTCACATTTCCAGATCAACTTCAGACCGCACCTCTTTTCAAAAGCCCTGGGTTGACCATGAGCTTAGCTGGACTCAGCAGAGGGTGTGTAGGAGGCGCCCCCTGCCGACTTTCTGGTGATACTGTCACGTCGGACACACACACACACACACATACACTATTACGCACAAGTAACACTCTGAACTTTCTTGTTCTATTCATCAGATTACAAAAAGAAGGCACTGTTGTTCGCGTGGCTTCTGCTCAGAGCGTCTGACAGAGCCCTGGTCGACAGACGTGGAGGACAGAAGCAAATCAGGACTCCTTATTCAAGACCTTCACTGGGTTTGTGAGTTGTCGAACGGCAACCACAGTCATCACCATGCACACACACCTGACCCTAACCCAACCAGGAGAGGCCAGATTCAGCTTTAAAAAACATGGAGGCCCATTGGAATGGGACATCCAGCTCCCTGCTTTTGACCTGGGAAAGCAGCTGAGGACGACCCAAAGCCTTGGGACCCTGCACCCACATGGGAGACTCAGAAGAGCCCCTGGCTCCTGGCTTTGGATCGGCACAGTTCTGGCCGTTGCAGCCACTTGGGGAGTGAATCATCGGATGGAAGATCTTCCTCTCTGTCTCTCCTCCTCTCTGTATCTCTGACTTTCCAATAAAAACAATTTTTTTTTTAAAGAACTAACACTATATAAACTATGAGTGGATCTCAAATAACGTTTTTCACTCATATTATGTGAATTAGATGTGTTACAGCTGTTTGGACAATTCTACCAGGCTTTTTTTTTTCTTTTCTTGGATGCTTTCCTGGAAACTTGACATTTTCTTTGGAAATTTTTTTTGAAATGTTTGTCATCTTAAATATTGTTTTGCCAAAAAATATGATTTCCATGTTGTCTAGCACCAGTTCCATTGTCTTCCACTCAATATGTGTAAGTAATCGAACAGCAATGCAATATGTCACATGAATGAGTTTTACAGGCATCATGACGGCCCACTTAGGAGAATCAACACGCAACGAGACCTTTGGGGCACTTATCAACCATCACATCTCCATTCAGCACGTGGAGTTTGGAGTGACCCCAAAATGTAACATAGCCATGCCAGGCAGAAGGTCACTGGATTGACTTATTACTTAATAGTAATGTAAGAGGGACAGAAAGATCCTTGACCTCTGGCGGCCTTGAACCTAGTTTTTTTCCTGCTGGAAACTTCACTGACATTTGAGGGAGGAAATGGATACAAAGCGGATAGGTCTACAGGGAAGGGCAGCAGACCACAGAAGCTGGAGTTCTTGTTGTACTCCTGGTTGCCAAGATGCTGGTGTCACATACTACTGTGATGTCGGTAGTCACAGAAACCCCGAGATGGAATGTCCTGTTCGTTCCATCATTGTAAACCCTTACCTGAAGGCTGATTAGTAAATCTTTGGGGATTTTGCAAACGTGCCTTTGTAGCTAGAAATAAGCCACGGAGGGAGGACTTGAGAAAGTCCATGGAAAATGACTATTATGAAACAATCAGTCACAGATTTCAAAAGTTTTCTGCACTGAGGTAAAACTTCTCTCTTTGTTCCATTGTTGGTTATGTTTTGTTTTTTCTATGAGCTTTCTGGAGTACCCTTGTTTTTTGCACCATGGAAAATTAGTAAACAGTACAAGGAAGGAAGGAAGGAAGGAAGGAAGGAAGACAAGTGGGAAGAAAAAGATGGAGGGAGGGAGGAATGAAAGATGGAGTGGGGGAAGAGGAAGGAAGGGAAGGAGGAAGAGAGACGGAGAGTGGGAGGCAGGAAGGAGCTTCTTGGGTGGCAGGGAAGGTAGAGGGTGTGGCCGTTGCACCTGCACTCCCGTACTCCAGCCCCTCGTCTTACCCGTTCTTGTGCTTCCAGTTGTACCACGTGCCCTTCTTGCCACAGAGCTCATGCTATTCCTACAAAGCCACAGAGACCACTACCCTGTGCTGCGGTAGGCCCAACCCACGGAGTAGTTGGAAACTTAGGCCAATGCCTGAGGACCCATAGGAGAACCGGATAGTGTGGGAAAACTTAACCAACGGTAGAATGTTGGGAGGCAACCAGAAGCTGAACGACTCACTTGCCCCCCTGAGATTCAACCAACAGGCTTCATTTTGCTGAAGGCTATAATCTCGAATTAGTATTGCTTTTCTAATGGTTGAGATGTTTCATTCAAAAAAACCTGCTCATACCCTATTCAAGTTGGCCTGAAGTTCCATGGTTGGTCCTTTTTCGGGTGAGGTTGTTACAGCTTGGTGTTACTTCTGGGAGAGGTCAGCCCACACTTGAGGAAGATACGTTGAAGACCACCTGTTCTTGTTCAGTGCTGTATGTCCAACCACTCAGATGTCAGCCAGTGATCAATTCTGCAATTGGAAGTTAAAAGAAGACCACAACATCCCAGCACTCCAGGACGTCTAGCCAACCATCATTACAAGAAAACTAAACAAGCTATTCAGCTAAGCTGCTCTCTGCCTGGCACCAAATAACGGAATATTCACAGTCCCTCTGGTGGCCCGGCCCTCCCCCTCCAGCCCAGTTTTTTGGTGTAGACCTGTAGCACCGTGCGTGAGCTCCAGCTAAAGAAAGAGCTGCATGGTGAGGCTGTATTACATCACACAGACATGCCATCCCAGACACTGTGTTTTTCTTACACACTCTCCCTGTGTTTACCCCCCACCTGCTCCAGCCCCCTTGTGCCACACTATGCACACCTCCCATGCCTCACTTCTCCAATGGCCGCAGTAGCCAGCACTGGGCCAACCCAGAGCCAGCAGCCAGGGATTCATCTTGGTCTCTCATGTGGGTGCAGGGGCCTCCACTGCTTTCCCCAGGCACATTAGCAGTGGGCTGGATTGGAAGTGGAGCAGCCGGGACTCGAACAGATGCTGATACAGGATCCCATCTGCCTGGACCCTGGTTATTTAATTTATTTTATCTCATAATGCTCCCAGAAAGAGTTGGAGTGAGGAGAACGCTTGATCCACTCATCAGTGCGCAGTATCTCCTGCAAGCCCTGCTGGGTGGCTGCAGCACCACCTGTCCCACGCAGGCTCCTCTGTAGGATGCCTGCCTCTGACAGTCCTGTTATGATCTGGCAGGCCAAGTGAGCTGGCACCTCCACGGTGCTCTCTCTCTGCTTTGCAGGGTCTGCAGGAATTGGTCTCTCGTGGATGCCTAACTGTGGCTACTCCAGACCCTGCTAAGGATTTGCCTGTGACCACGTGCTTCCTCCCGAAGATGTGAAAGTATCTCTGGCCGACTTGTAACACTGATTGCAATGCACTTGCTCTGTAAGTAGAAGTTGCACTGTGTTGCTTCAGAGCGACAACAGAAATGATCTACGCACGTTTGGTCCCAAAGCAATTAATCTTCTGATATTTTCAATTTGTGGTTTGGCTGAACTCACAGACACAGAACCCAAGGGATGGTTGAGAAGGGCTAACCTGACCCTCCCCTCCCCTGTGCAGAGAGCAAGCAGCCGCATGCTGCCCCTGAGGGAGCCAGGGCTCCCAGAAGCGTAGCAACTTGTGCAAAGTCACCCACTGAGGGAGTGTTAATGCTGAGCTGATGAACAGCTGGCTGTGTTTTGGGTTCTAGCTGGCCCTGTGCACTCATAACTTGCAAATCCCAGCCTTCCCCACCTCTTGGTGCACTGTCCTCTCCAGGTGCCTTTGCGGGATCTACTGGGATGACATGCACCTGTTCAAGGTCACAGCTCTGTTCTACCGACACTCAGGTCTCCTGCTTGTTCCTGCCCTGTTCCGCTAATTATCATTCCACAGCAGGTTGCAAAGGGATTGACGAGGCACTTGGCCCTGAAACCCAGGAAAGCAGCCGCTCTCCTTCGGAGCGCTAGCCTGGAATAGGGCGAAGAGAAGGAAGCCAGCAGCCCAGCCCCTGTGTGGGGTTTCGTTTGTTTACCTGCTCCTGCTGTATGGCCAGCTCGGCATTCCTGCCCTCCTAGGCCTTCTCTTCTACATTTGCACAAGCCTGACTGTGTGTGGAGTGTTAGGAGATTTGGACACGATAGAGTTGCTGCCACGCACACGTACCCCAACACCAGGCAGTGTTTGGATCCCCCTGTTTTTATCTCAGCCAACTACACCTCACCCCAACCCCCTACCCTGGAGAGCTGAGGGCTGCACTGCAGGCACAGAATAGCTGCCCTGGCATCATTCCTTGGGTCACTGAGTGTCCCAAAGAGTTCATGTGACCAAGTTGTTAAAAAAAAAAAAAGCTGCACTTATATAACAATCTCTCTGACACAACTTTATCATCACAAATCCAATTCTGCGTCACTCAACATGTCATAGTCCGAGTAGGGACTCCAGGGGCCGTTACAACAGGAAGCAGAGCCAGGGACCCACAGCAAACTCACATCCTTGCTGCTTGGTGTTCACATCTCAACTAGACCTGCCCCGTCCGTTAGATAAAGAGATGAGGCCTTTTCCTTTCTCCCCTGCCAGACTGCTAGGCCTGGGAAAGGAACGTAGCCTTAACCTCTTTACATCCATGCCTCTTGATGCCTGACCTGGTCACTCTGAGTGAATTCACAGATGCTGTTCTTGAACCTCAGGGGGCAGTGCTGAAGTCACAATACATTGACCTAAGTGTGAACCAGCTTGGAAAGTTTGGTCCCTGTTCAGGCTGTGAGACCAGGGACTCAGTCTTTCCATCCACCTCAGTCTGCTTGCAACCGACCACTCTGGACTCATTGATTACACGCGGCTTCTTTCCAGGGTCAATGGGGTGGCTGTCAGCGAGTCTCACCATGCACCTGGGTTCCTAGCAATTTCCAGGGTCATCTTCTTGACCTAAGAGACCATTCCCATTGGTACTTAGGTGAGGAAGTGGGAACAAGTGTCCAAATTAGATAGACTACTAGAGCTCAGAGTTGTGCTAAGTCTCCAATCACAGAGTGTGTGTGAGCACTCAGGATTACAGAATACCATGCAAAAAGGTGTATTATCAGGTTAACTGACCCTCAGCCTCCTGTTGGCATTACACTCACATGTGGTTAAGTGTGTGCTCTCAAGCCTTGCCAGAGAAGGATCTCACAGACAAGTCAACTTCCTATGCGGACACATTTTACAACATGTGATATTCTCTTCTTTTTCACGCGGGGACTTGTTGATGCTAGGAGCCCATCTCGTGTGACTGCCGCTCCGGCGTCGTGGAGCAGAGTGGGATGAGGCAATCTGTCCTCTCTGCTTCACCTTTCTGCCACTAATTGAGCAACGGTAAGAAAGTGTTCTCTACTATTTCCCTGGCTTGGCGGTGACACGCGTTCTATGGAGCAACATCTTTCTATTTTAAAATGTGTCTTTCTCTTACTCAACCTGCGTGAACTGCTGTCCGCCTGCCCAGGCTGTCCAGACAGAAGAGGCTGGGAAGGAGGTTTTCACAACAGCCTCGAGTCTTCCAACTCCTCAGACAGGGACATTTCCAGACTCTTGTCAGATAAACATCTCATGTCCAGCATTCGATCGTTAACTCTGGGGATGGTGTCAGGTTTGCCCTCAGATCTTGTCCCAGCCATCATACCTGTCTCAGGCTGCTGATGGAAAACAAAAGCCAAACTATGCAGTGGTTTAAGGCCATGCATCTGGTGGGACAGGATTACCAAACCCCCTCCCTGGCCATCCCAGAGCCACCACTGCCTGCCTTACTCTCCATTGGAAGGGATTTCCACTCCACCTCCAGGCCAGTGGGTCCCTGTTTAAGAATGAGCCCAATCATTCCTTATTCTGGGAGTTCCCGCCCTCTACAGTCCTGCCCATGAACAATGTGCTGTCATAGAAATTCCAGAAGCAATCAGAGACCACCGTGGTAGACCAAGGAGTGAGCTAGGCATTTGAAATATATGCAGGAAAATTGGAAATTACAAGGGACATGGCAGGCTGAGCTTGTGCCTGCTGGCAGCCCATATACATGCTGGCTTGAGTCCTGGCTGCTCCACTTTGATCCAGCTCCCTGCTTATAGCCTGGGAAAGCAGCAGAGAATGGCTCCAGTCTTTGAGCCCCTGCACCCACATGAGAGACCCAGATGAAACTCCTGGCTCCTGGCTTTGGATCAGCCTAGTGATCATTTGGGGAGTGAACCAGCATGTTGAAGATCTCTCTATTTCAACCTCTCTCTGTGCCACTCCGATTTTCAAATCAAATAAATATGTCTTTCCTTTAAAAATGAGAATTGGAGCCAGCATGTTTGTTCATGTTCCAGCTGCCCCGCTTTCCATCCAGCTCTCTGCTTGTGGCCTGAGAAAGCAGCAGAGGACGGCCCAAAGCCTTGGGACCCTGCACCCGCATGGGAGACCCAGATGAAGCTCCAGGCTCCTGATGTCAGCTCAGCCTAGCTTGGCTCAACTCTGGCTACTGTGGCCCTGAGGGGAATGACCAAATGGCTAAGAAGACATCTTTCTCTCCCTTTCTTTCTCGCCAGAATCCTTGATTGGGACTCATAATTTTAACAATGTTAATGGAAATTTGACTAAAGTACATTGATGTTGGAGTTTTTTTCATATTATTATTAAACCGTCATTTGTGCTTATGTGTCTTTTGTGTTGGTTTTCTGGAGTTCATGTTTTGTACATGGAGCTCATACAACAACGTCCTCAGGTCCAAAAGCTAGCGGAGGATACATCCTGTCCTCTACACAAAATAGTCCAATCTGTTGTTGGTGTGTGTGTGTGTGTATGTGTGTGAGAGAGAGAATTTGTTACGACCTGGGAGTTGGACAGCAGAGTTTCTTAAAACAAAGCTCTGAGCAACAGTACACCTGCTCAGAGTGAGAGCTAATGTGCCAAACCCACCAATCCTTGTGCAAGGTACTCAGCTAATATTCAATTTCAATTTCCAGTTTAAGGTAACTTAAACTTAACTTCCAGGACTTTTTGCTTATATTGCAAAGAGCAAGCCAGAGCTGTGAGTTACTCGGGGTCATGTGTCATGTGCAACCCATTTCTCTATTATTAATCAGATTCCATCTCTGCCCCCCACCCCCGCACCCTGGGTTGGCGAAGGCAGACGCCTGTTCAGCAGTAGGTCCATGCCTGCAGGGCATGCAGGGAGCCGACAGGGAAAAGGGGAGGCCTTCCCTGGCACGAAGTCAGGAGCTGGGGCAGAGCACGACTCTTCTGCCAGCTAGCTGGGCCACGTTGGCGCTTTCTCATAGTCATCTCACTTAGTGGATATTATTTCTGGGAAAACCGGTGAAGAGGTACATTCAAAGAAGTCAGAAAGCAAGGAAGAAGAAAGCATGCCAGCGCTGTCCTCATTCCCACACAATGGCCAGGTGGAAGGCAAGTGCCTGGATTTTGCACGGAGGGTTGTATTGCTGGTGTAGCCTCAGAAGGAAGCTCTGAGGTCATGGCCACCGACGGGCAAAAAAAGATGCAACCTTCAAAGCTATGGGCCCGCTTGGAACTCAGGGGTTCCTGCTGTCCCGTGGGCCTGCGGGATTCATTTCCTTGGAGGCCAGGAACTGCTACTTGGCAGCTCTGAGCTCAGGGCCTAAACTTCTTCTCCAGAGGAAGGTTTCTAATATGTCCACACAGAGCACAGGGTGATTTGCAATGCAGAGTGTCACTTGGTCAGATGCACCTGACATTGCTTTCTTTTTTAAGACTTTATTTTTGAGAGGCAGCTTGACAGAGAGAAAGAGAAATTTTCTATCCACTCCCAAATGGCCACAGTGACCAGAGC
This sequence comes from Ochotona curzoniae, assembly GCF_017591425.1. NCBI lineage: Eukaryota > Metazoa > Chordata > Mammalia > Lagomorpha > Ochotonidae > Ochotona > Ochotona curzoniae. The sequence goes on from NW_024465322.1 coordinate 6,630,501, forward strand.
TGAGCCAATTCAAAGCCAAAAGCCAGGAACCAGGAGCTTCCTATGGGTCTCCCATGTGGGTGCAGGAATCTTCTGCTGCTTTCCCAGAAAACAGAATTTACTGAGCAGGACTCATCTTCCAAATAGCTTTCAATCTCCAAATTGAATCTTTTGTTCCTTTTTGGAGAAGACAGAAGATAGTGCCACCTGCTGGTAAGCAGGCGATACCATTCCTCGTTTTCTTTCAAAGGAGTGTTATGGTTAAACACGTTTTTCACCCCACTCTTCTAAACTTTTTAAAAAAGATTTATTTATTTTTATTGGAAAGTCAGATATACAGAGAGGAGGAGAGACGGAGAAGAAAATCTTCCATCCATTGATTAACTCCCTAAGCAGCCTCATTGGCTTCCTTTGCTGTGTGCTTGGAAAAGGGAATGCCAAAAAAAAAAAAAAAAAAAAAGAAGAGAGAGAGAGAGTGGAGGGAGGAAGGAAGCAAGGAGAGAAGGAAGGAAGGAAGGAAAGAAAGAAAGTAAGAAACACCCAAGAATCACACATTTGAAAACTTCAAATTTTAACGATGGTAGCTTTATTTACAAAATGGGTTGATTCTTTTCACTTTACAAAAAATTACAAGGGAAGAAAAAAAATAATAATAACTCTTAAAAATAGAGAGAGCTTCTCAGACTCCTGGGAACTCCTAGGAAGGCAGCAGGGAGTTGGAAGCCAGAGGCCTGGCTTTTGTTGGGAGTGGTTTAACCGCTGGCCCCTGGCCGCCCAGCGTCTGTTGCTCACTGCCCGGCGCGCCGAGCTCGGTGCTGGGCCTCTGGCTCAGGACAGGCTCTGCAGGAGCAAGATCTTCTCGTTGACACAGAACCTGTGCAGGACCACCATGAGGTTCTCCCCACAGCGCGACACCTGGCGCTCCATGGCCAGCCGGAAGTCCTCCTTGACGCCCTTGGTGATGCCGCGGGTGACCGTGTGGTGCCTGTGGTCGGTGACAGGGAAGAGAGATGGAGAGTTGGGGAGGGGGACAGTGACTTAGCACGGGCATTCCTGGGCGACGAAACTGTATACCAGTCATGCCTGTCTCCATCTAAGTAGCAACGAGCAAAATATTGGAAAAAAAAAATATATATATATATATACACACGAAGGACCGAGACTGCGCTCCCGGTCATCACCCCGCTACCCACTCAGGAGGACCTCACGCAAGAGTCCCCACTGCCCCACTCCGGGCAAGGGCTCAGTCAACCACCACCTGCTCTGCTTCTGAATTCCCGAGGCTCTGGGGCTGGGTGGGCCTCCTGCTGACCAGTCACTGGGAGGACAGGGAAGTGTCCAGCTGGCCACACTGCTCCCCGACACGCTCATGCCCAGCCTGGCCAGCAGGGAGCAGCAGCAAGGTGGACGGAAGCGAGCCCGCCTGACCCCGCCTTGCTGCTGTCACCCCGCACACTCAGGAGGGTTTGGGACTCCAAGCGAGGGCTCCTTCTGCGGACTCTGCACCAAAGCACCTTGCGGTGCCCTACAGGATTCTCACCTTGACTCCCACGAGCAGGTACAGCTGGGGTCCTGACCTGCGCCCTGGCAGGGGGCACGGGACAGGCTCAGGGAGCAGGTGGTATGAGTGAAGGGTTGGGGGGAACAGGGGCTCTGACTGTGCCCTGAGGACCACAAAACCAAGTCAAGGAGAGGGTTGGCCTGGCAGAAACCCAGTGGGCTCAGGGAAAAGGCTGGTAGGATGTGGATTTCCGCCACTGACAGCCACCTGCCTGCCTTTCGACAAGCTACTCAGGATTCAGTTGCATTCAACTGCTGAGGAATGACCACTGTAAAGGCCGCGTGGGTGGGCATCTAAGACCCAGCCCGAGGGGAGGACCCCGGAAGAGTCAGCCTGGCCAGGCCGGCGCAGGGCCCTCTGCCATGCCCACGCGGGCTTCCTGAGGACCCAAGCAACCCTCTGCACAGCTCTCAAGATGATGCTATCTGGGCAGTGAGGGCAGTGTTGAGGGAGGGGGGGACACTATGGCGTGGGTCAGGGGTCATCTATGCTCCCCACACGGCCCAGGCGAGCGGAGGGCGTGCCGTGAGGGTCACCTAGCAGGGCCTTTCTCGGAACCATGTTCTGCCGTTTGGCTGCGGTGTGGTCAGCTTCCGCACAAGGCAGAGGCCCAGGTAATGAACACGGGCCGCCTTGTCCGTGGTGGCCAATGCACAGAGGGTGGGGCTGAATAATAATAATAATAATAATAATAATAATAATAATAATAATAATAATAATACCAGCAGCAGCAGCACGGCTGGCAGGCAAAAAATCTGTTCCTGACTAGGGAAACCCACAAAATAGAAACTGTTTTCTAGAAACGTCACTTAGGATAAAGGCAAGCATCCCACAGTGTTGGTGACCAAAGGCCTGGTGAATTACAAAACCGGGAGTCGTGGCCTTGCCCCCGTCCACCCTGCGCTGGCTCTGGGACCAGTCAAGAGCGCGCTCATCTGTTTGTTTTTTTTTTTTTTTTCTTCTCCTAGATCCATAATGATTTTTAAATCCAACATGAACACACTGGCAACTTATGGAGAAACAATAAGAAATGTTAACGATATTACAACCAGATGGCTCGCCGAGGAATGCAGAACTAAATCAATAAATAAAAAAAAAAAGAAAGAAAGCATGAAAAAGAAAAAAACAAAACAGAGAAAAGAAAAAGGCAAAACGGCACTGAGGGACAGAGCGGAGAGCCATGGGCGGTCACACGGTGGACAGGAGAGTACAGTATGGGCCGGTGTCCCCACGCGGTACCTGTCGGCAGTCTGTATGCTGGGCAGAAGTACAGGTAAGGAGTCCTGCTGCAGTAACCCCACGGGAGGGCTCGCAGGCCTTTAAGAAACAGCAGACAGCAGCATTCAAACATCCGCGCCGATGCAACCCGGCACTGCCTCGCGACCCTCACAGCCGGCTCAGCCCCCCAGGCCTCCCGGGCCAGGCCGGCCGCCAGCGCCACCGCACCCCGTGTGGGGCTGCTGGCTCCTGGACTCAGGGCTCAGCCCACCTGCTTCTCAGCCCAAAAACAGAAAGAGCAGCCGGGGGAGGAAGAGGAGGATGAAACGCAATCAGATGGCAGTGGGAGAGGGGGAGAGAGGAATCAAGGCTCTCAGGCAGGGGGCCAAGTTCAAATCCAGCCTTCTCCACCCGCCCCAGAGACGAGCCTGGGACCGGACAGGACCACCTCCCACAGCACTGCAGCCCCAAGCTGGAGAGCCCCCCTCCAGAAGGCCTGGGGGTGGGAGTCCAGCGCTGCTTCTCATTAAGGAGACACTGAGGCAGGGAAGAGACTGGGGAGACGACAGCCTGGAAGGCACGGCCTAGAGTCCTGCCTAAAGTGACCAAGACAGCACAAACAGCAGCACTCAACGTTTCCGGAGGAAGCACCCAGCCCCGGACGTGCACCATGGCCAAAGGGCTTGGTCCTCCTCTGAGTCAGGTACCCGGTGCCCGGGTGTGTATGTACCGCTAGCATCCACCATGTCACAACTAGGACGGCCTTACCACCTTAACCCAGGAGAGGGGAGCTTGCACAGGGCTACGCTGCTCTCAAGATCTCTGCCAGCCTCTGCCACCCAGCTGCGGGAGCCACACCCACGGGGGCCGCGGTGGCTTCACTAAACCCAAAGGGAACAGAAAAATGGAGGGTTTTATTCCAGATTCCAGTGAGAGCTCTCTGTTGTTGTGGTCTACCGAGGAGTGATGGCAAATACAGGCGTCAAACTTGCACGGCCGGGTAAATCCCTACAGCCCTTGTTCATGCTTCTGGCCAATGCTAACAGGAAGTGAGAAGTTGGGGTGAAGTCAGTCGAGGCGGGAAGGATCCCTTGGGAGCCTCAGAATGGGAGGGGATTCCTTATGCAAGTGACCCCAAGTCCAGTGGGACCAGCACGGGGGTCCAATACTCCCTCACTGCTGGAAGTCACGGGCCTCCCCCCACCCCACCCCCCCCGCCGGGCTTGCCTGCATGAGCGCAAGTCAGGACTGGGGAATGAAGGCAGGCTCCTTTGTCGGAGGTGAGGGGCAGATGTGCTCCCTGAAGCCACATTCCACGGCACAGGCATCCGGCACCAGCCTCATTCATGGGAACTCACTCAAGGCCAGTTTCAAGCAGCAGAGGGAGGGGTGACCTGGATGCCCAGGCACTGTGCCGAATCTAGTTTTGAGTCAAGCAGCTACTCTGCCCAGGGTTTTGAGAGTCACCATGGAGACTAGAAGACGAGAGGGTTGAGTTGCGGTTGTCTAGGAACCGTGACACATACAAGGTCTCATGGTTTTGCCAAGGGGCACTTTGCTGGCTTATTTTCAAGTGTGTAGACTCCTAGCACGTCCAAGACAAAGGGGGAGGGCGGAGCAGAGGATCACTTCATCTCAGCGTGGGGGCCACGGGGCCCGACTTTCAGGTTAGGACAGTAAAGGACTGGAGTGTTAGGCGCCAACCAAATCCACGAGGTTGCAGAAACACAGGAAGAACAGCCCCGACTCCTGCGCCCCACGCTCCTGACACCACAACAAGACAGAACGAGAGGCCGAGTCCAGCCCTCGATTCCCGAGGGAAACACAGGAGAACGGTTCTGGCCTTGCCATTTCATTTTTCCACAAGGGGCCGGTCCCTGGCAGTAGCCCTCACACTGACACACACACTGAGAATACAGGAAGCGGGGAGGAAGTGTGAGAAGAAGCCACGCTTGGCACTTAACAGCGGGGGAGGGCACGGGGGGGGGGGGTCACCCAAACTACGATGCAGACTCGAGGAGAAGCAAGATCCATGAGCTATTTAAAAATCATCAATGGTCACTAGCGTGGTCTCCTTGGCAATGCCGCATGGGGGTGGGAGGATGGCCTGGGCTGGGCAGTGCCCAGTGTCCCCGGGGCAGCTGGCTTGTGCCAATGAGGACTGCCCAGGAGGGCTTTGGGGCTGGCTCCCGGCCGAGTCTCTCCAAGCAGGGCTAGCCTTAAGGAGAAGCGCTCTGTGGAAGCGTCCCTCCCAGAGAACTACGCTTCTACGCTTCTACGTAGGAAACCTGTCAATTGACAAAGCCTCCCAGGGGCACCACTAGCCCCGCCGTGGGCGGTGCTCTGCAGAAAGGTGGGGTTGTAAAAGCCGAGTCTGTCCCAGAGATGCCCAGAATCAAGCTGAGGCTCCAAAACACGGGGCCAGGCTTGGGCCACTTTCTCTTAGACTTTTGGAAAACCACAGACATTTCCAAGTAACTCCCCAACCCGCCACCCGCCCTGCCCTGCCACCCCCAACCTCTCAACAAAGATCAGGGGCTTACTTGATCAACATTCCTTGGTTGGGCAGTAATTCCAGATGAATTTTCCCACCTTCCTGAGTCCTTAAGTAGGCAAACTCCTCCAGCATGTCAATATCTGTAGGCTGGTTCAGGTGATGCACATGTGAAACCAGGTGACCCCAAAGTGACTCTGGGACCCTGCAGTGGCCCGCCCAGCCCCATCCCTGCCCACAAGGGTAGAGGCTGTTTACGAACCCAGCTCTCCAGGATTCCCAGGCCACTGCCTTGCCAAGACAGCTCTGAGCACTGGCTCTCCTGGATGGAGGCCATGGGGACGACACGCTTTCACGTGGATGACAATAAAACAAATGGCACGTGGCCATAAGAGCTGAAGGTTTCTAGTGGAGGGGGAACTCCACAGTAATGTCTTAGTAATATAAGCAGTGGAGGAAACACACTCCAATGAGTGCCTGAGCTGAAATTCATACAAGGTCCTTCCTTAATGAACAGCGACAGCGGTGACTGCGCAGGGCAATGGCTTTGGGGAGTGTTCCCCAGGAGTGTGACAGCAGGGGACACGGTGCTCCAGCGGTCCAGGGGACAGCCAGTGTCCCCCGAGAGGTAAGCTTGCTGGATGAAGGCTCAACCAGCTACTTGGGACCGGCCAGGGAACCTGTGGGCAGGGACCAACGGCACAGCACAGCGTAGGGTTAAGCCACCTGCGATGCCAGCCCACATCAGAGCATCAGCTCGTATCCCAACCACTATGCTTCCGATCCAGCCCTCTGCTAACACACCTGGGAAAGCAGCGAAGGATAGCTCAAGGGCCTGGGAGATCTGGATACAGACCCGGCCCTTGCAGCTCTCTCCTCTGTGACCCTCGGTCTATAAGAGCCTGATGCCACTAGTAACCCTGGGCTACTGACCAGCAGTCGGTAGGCCACGTGTCTGATTTCCAGCTCCGTGCACCAGGCCCGCTGCGGCAGGACAGTGAGCATCCTACCACTTCTTTTTTTTAAGATGGATTTACTCATGTGAAGACAGGATGAGGGGAGGAGCGGTGAGACCCTCTCTGGCTCACTCCCCTAACACCTGCAGCACCCAGAGCTGGCGGAGGCTGAAGCAGCCAGGCTCTCCAGCAGGTCCTCCCAAGTGGGCAGCAGGGATCCGGACACTGGGGCCAGTCTTTCCCACTGCCTTCGCAGGCACATTAGCAGGAAGTGGGATTAGAAGTGCAGCCAGAATGCAATCCCAGGCACTCCGAGATGGGATGCAGGCATTCGAGGCAGTGGCTTAACCCCACAATGCCTGGTCCACAGCCACCTTTTTAACGCCCCCCCAAAACCGTTAAAAACCATTCCAATGAGTGTTTCTATTCGGAAGGGGCCGTTGCTTCCTGCACACGCGCCAGGGAAAGGATACTGGTGACGTAGTTGAAGAAGTTCTCGTACTGGAAGTTGCCCTGCTGGCAGATCTTGCTGACGGCCTTCAGGAAGAGGCTCTCGCCCCGCGGCCACTCCTGCTGCAGCAGCACCACCACGTGGCCCAGCGCCATGTCATCCCTGCCGTCCGTGAACGCTCGGAGCTGGGAGATCCCACGTGGGAGGGCGGGAAACAAGTAGAGGTCAGGGTCAGCAGAGGAAGGGAACCAGGCACCATGCCAGAGGGCTGGTCACCCTCAAACAGCTCCCGGACGAGGCAGGCTTCCCACCCATGCTGGCTGGGCCGCTGGGACCGATGGGAGCTGGACAGGAGCGGGCCCGAAGCCTCTGACACCCCCATCACCTTTCCTGGGGCCTCAGGGGATGGTGCTCCTGCTTGGGGGATGGTGCTCCTCCTTGGCAGCCAACAAGCTTTGATGACTACATGAATTTGTAACGCATGGAACACTGCCATGAGCAAGTTATTTGCATATGTCCCTCTGCGATTTGTAACTAATGTCCCGCTCATCTTTGCCACGTGATGTTATTAAGAAAGCGCCTCCCTATCGATTCCCAGCCGCTATGCCTGTCCCGAGCGACACTAACCCAGTGCTAACCCGCTGGTACCGAGGTCGCGACTCAAAGCCACTTTGGCTCACCGGCACAAGTACTTTCCAGTTCAACTCTTCTCAGGCTAGTCACACTGGGGCTTACCTTAAAGCAGGCTAGCATCAAGTGCAGGCAGTACGGCATAATGGCCTTGCTGGTACAGGGCACGAGCTTCAGATCAGAACCTAACGAGAGTCCACAGGGCCGCATTAGTGCTCGTGCGTATCACTATCAAAGAAAGGAGCTTGGAAAACAAAGTGTTTGGGGCCAGCGCTGTGGCACACAAGCCAAGGCCCGTCACTCTGGTAGCCCGTACGGGTCCTGGCTCATGTCCCGGGCACTCCACTTCCAATGCAGCTCCCTGCTAATGGTCTCAGAACACTGGAAGGTGGCTCAAGTACTTGGGCACCTGACACCTGTATGGGAGACCCAGGAGGAGTTCCAGGCTCTCGGTTTCTACCTGGCCCAGCCTCAGCTATTGTGGCCATCTGGAAAGTAAGTCAGTACATGGAAGATCTCCCTTCCTTCCTTCCTTCCTCTCTCTCTTTCCATCTGTAATGTTGCCTTTCAAATAAACACACCACAACTAGCCAAGTCATTCTCTTTACGGTGGATACTTTAGGGTACCCAATTCTTCCCTGGAGAGGCCATCGTTGTGGCACAGTATGTTAAGCCGTCATCTGTGATGCTGGCATCCAGTATCAGAGCTTCAAGCTCCTTCTAGGCGAGTCAGGTGGGTGGCAGCCTATGAGCCACCTGCTCCACGGCTGTTGCCCGCCAGCGGGCATTTGCAGAGAGCTGGATTGCACACGGAGCAGCCAGTGCATCAAGTGTAACGTGGGATGCAGGTGTCCCGACGGGCGGCTCAGCTTGCTGTGCCACAACATCTACTCCTAAGAATTTTTTTTTTCCCATAAGTATTGAATTCTGTCTGAATCTAACAAGATTAGCCATGACCTGTCTCTTCGAATCAGCCAATGACATTGATTTTCAATGGTGAAACCACCTCTATGTGTCTGCAGTATTAACCTTATTCCCTGCTGTATTCGATTTGCAAACACTGCGAGCACGTCTCAGGCAGAGGCTCAACCCACTACACCACACAGAAAGGTCCAGGAAGGTTTCTGACAAATGTCACTGCTCTGCTAGCTGAAATGACAACCAGGTTTTGTAGTCAGGTTCGCTATGTCGTTGCCCTTACTGCCGCCAAGTCCTCACAGACGTTCTGCTGCTCACCTGTGGTGACGTGACCTTTCTCACTCCTCGGAGTTTGGCAATTTTTTGCATTTTATTTTCTACTTCGTTCAATCTGTTCTTACCTGCCTTCTACCTTTCTCCAGGCTTCACTTGCTAATTCCTTCCTACTTTCACAGCGGAAGCTTGGCTCAGTTACCAGTGCCAGGCGGATACGCTAAATTCTAAGGCGCTGTCTGTTGAGCTTCTCCCCTCTAGAACTGGCCAAGACTGGAAGAGTTCTCTGCCACTCTTCTTCCAAGACCACACATTCAGGGAGGGCAGCGGGTTGGGGAGGAGGGTGAGCCATCAGAACCAAGGGCACTGCGGGCTGGGGAGGGAGGTGAGCCATCAGAACCAAGGGCACTGCGGGCTGGGGAGGAGGGTGAGCCATCAGAACCAAGGGCACTGCGGGCTGGGGAGGAGGGTGAGCCATCAGAACCAAGGGCACTGCGGGCTGGGGAGGAGGGTGAGCCATCAGAACCAAGGGCACTGCGGGCTGGGGAGGAGGGTGAGCCATCAGAACCAAGGGCACTGCGGGCTGGGGAGGGAGGTGAGCCATCAGAACCAAGGGCACTGCGGGCAGGGTTCACACTAGTCGTGGGATTTGTGGGCCGCCCGGTCGCTGCCCTGGGCCTGCCAGCCGTTGCCACGAGGGACGATGAAGCAGCCACCACGTCTCACCTTTCCTGAACTTGGCCTTGGCCTTGGAGGGCTCCTCCTGTGGCTTGCCTGAATCCTGAGCGGGCAGCACCATGTGGCACATCAGGTCCAGCACCTTCTCACACGTCAGCTGCAGGAGAGAGCAGGGCAGGGTGCTGGAGCTCCCGGGGCTGCGACCCGACCACTGGGACGCTGGCGCCCCCTGCAGGCCCGCTGGCGCCCCGCCTCAACGACAACCTCTCCACGTCCTGGTTCCTGACCCCTCAGCAGGGAACACAGAGGCCCAGGTGAGCCAATCTACCTGCTTCACCTTCAAGATGAGAACTCCTCCTGGGTTATGAGGAGCAGAGCTGCTTACACCTTAAGCGGATCCCACGCGAGAAAAAGGGTTAAAAAAAAATCGTCCTCCCACACAGTGAAAGAGGAAGCAGGAAGGGTGCAGGGCACCGAGGCACTGACTTCACAGGGGTGCGCAAAGCCACAACTTCACCAGCAGACTGGATGATCAGTCCAGGTGCAAGATGAGACTGAAGCCATCACGGGCTGAACGAAAGCCCACCACACCAGGGCACGGGAGCCCCTCCTTCCCCAAGGGCCCCGGGCGGGCTGCACTTACCCTGCACTCTCCCAGCGCGAAGTGGCAGGTGGCCAGCTGGATGAGGGCCCTCTGGTGCTCCAAGGTGCCCTGGCCCGCCACCTGCGGCTGCGGCAGCGATCCCTGGAGAGCCGCCAGGTGGTGCAGGCTGGCGATGGCCTTTTTATACTGACCCTTGGAAGGAACGACAGGGAGAGAGAAGAGTAGAAAGCTTCTGCGGCCAAACAGGACAAGCCAGTCCCCACGGCATGCAAGACCCCCGTCTCAACAAGCGACGGGGGCAGAGACTCAGGCACCGACTCAAACGGGCTGACTCTACAGGTTTCTCCGCAGACTCTCTGAAGACTCAAAAGAATCCCACAGGTCTACTGTCGAGGCATATGCCCAAGGAAATGTCTTGCTACTGACACAACTGCCCTTGCTGACAGCTGGAAGCAGCGACCCTCGCCAGCGAGCCGTCTGCGACAGGGATGGACTCAGGACACCAGCAGAGCAGGCTGCTGGGGAGAGAAGCCTTCATCTTCCAGAGACGGAAGGGCTGCATCGGGCAGAGCGGGGCGCTGCACACTGCTGGCTCTGTCCGCACAGGGGCAGCCCGAGGTGGACCAGCCCGGTTCCCCACCGCGGCCCCTGCAGAGGGGAGAGCGGGGCAGGTGCGGCAGCCGGAAGGACCCGAGACACGCGCTGCTCTACCTGGTAGATGATCATGTCCGTCAGGAAGATCCTCAGCCAGAGCCAGGTGTCCGTCTTCCAGGCCAAGCAGATTCTTGTAAATTCTGGGGGTTCAAAACCAAATGTATCAAAAGAGATATCACACACAGGAACAAAACGGGACGGAGGAATGCAACAAGGGAGAGCCGAGAGGCCAGGGACCGAGGCATCCCCAAACTCTGCTGTGTGCAGCTGTGTCCTGCAGCTGCCGCTACGGTCAAGTGAGGGACACCTGCTGTGGTGCGCACGCGCCCCGAGCACACAGCACACGCAAGAATTGCTTAACGTGTTTCTGGGTCACTTTTTTTTAAACCCCTACACACGAAGGATCCCATTTGGGTTTTGCCCAGTTACAATAACATACACACAATGACCCTAAAAGGTTTCACTTATTGTTAAAAATGTCAATCCGTGACCAAAGAGAAATAAAAAATTCCCTCCAAGAGAGCCACGTGGGTGTTCACGATTGTCAATGTCGTAAGGAGACACTGAAAGATGCTGTCATTAGAGGGATCACGGGGCACCTGCCCTGGGGCTTGGCCCGACGTGGGACAGGGACCAGGGAGCAGTGTTCACCACCGCCCAGACCGCAGCACCACACTGGCCAGCAAGGACCTGGCCCTCTCTAGGCGAGGCTGCAACGACAGCTCACGCACCACGCAGGTGAAACCCACCCTGGCTTCGTGCCTACACTCAGAGGAAAACAGGCTCTCCGTGGCTATCGGATTGGGCGTTTTCCAGGCCATGGAGCTGGTGTAGACAAAACAGCAGTCCCTTTAACATTCTTGTCTCCAAGTGATGGGAGACAACAAGTAAGTGTGTGAAACAAATGAACCCACTTTCCAGCAGATGGGTGATTCTCTTTTCTCTTCCCTCTCCCTCTGTTACACTGTCAAATAAATTAAAATTAAAAAAATAAATAAATAAACCACACCTACGTGACATGCACATTCCTACCTTTGTCCAGAAATTCCAGGGAATACAGCAGCTCCCAGCTCTCCCTGGCCAACTTGAAGCTCTCCAGCGCTTCTGCCGAGTTGGCGAGTTCTGCTTTGTTGACCACGATGTGACGATTCCTGCCTTTGGTGGAACATTCCTCGTCATCTGAACTCTGCGGGAACAGCGGACAGGTCACCGCTCACCTCCACGCTGCGATACAGTCAGACGCCGGGGCCTCTGCCTGTTTCCGTGGCCCGTTCTGGCCACACAGAGTGCAGAGGGCAGGGGACTACATGAGGGTGACACGACTCATCTGAAGGTTCAGTTTAGCTTAGAAAAGTCATCTAAACCTTTTGTCTTCACTCAGATTCAGGAAAACCAACCAACCAACCAGAGTTCTCACATTGGCTTTAGGATGGAGTAACAGCAGGGCAAAGGGGCCGTACAGGCGCCTACCATGTGGCTAGTCACGAGAAACACCTGCTACCACGGCACCAACTGGGGCCACTGCCACTTCTACCGCACCTTGGTTCTCCACTAAAGATTCAACTTCAAAACAAAATTAAACAAACAAAAAATAAGATTCCTCCGTCTATGTGAAGTCTGGGAAATCACTGCCCCCAGACCACCTATCCACGCAGTAGAGCTGGGAGACGAGTGGACATTCTCTGGCCTTTTGCATCACTGTGCCAACTATCCCCTCTCAACAAAACCCAGTTTCCTGTGCCTACTGAGAAACCTGCCCAGACTGCTCCTGCCATCTCGCTGGGCTGCCTGGGTCCCGAACACCTGGGGGTCTCTGCATCCTGAAGCTGCCAGCAGCACAGCAACTGGCTCCAGACAACCAGTGGGGTTCTCACTTTGTCTTTCTGCTGAATTGATCAGGGCCATTTATTTGGAAGATGTAGAAAAATCTTATCCTGGAGTGTCCCAGGCCCATCGGTGCCAAACTTTTGGCCTGTCCTGTGTCCTGTGGGATGCCCAGTAACAGCCTGGCCTCCCCTGACCAGCCATCTGCAAGAACTATCGGAAGTCCCGTGCAAAGGCACGCGTCCAGCATGCTATGAACATCTCATCCGTCGCTCGCCACGCCCGGAAGGCTCACCATGGTCTTTTCTCTTCCCTCGGCCAGCTTCCTCTTCTTGTGTACGTGTTTGGTACGGTCAATTTCCACGTCGCCGTAGACGTTGGAGACGTCTTCGAGCAGAACCAGCGGAACCTGGCTGGAGGCGTTGGGATCTATGGATGGGGAGTGGGGGAAGACAAACGGAGGAAGAAGCAACGCTTAACTCCAAGAGGAAGCTGAGCAACTGCCAGCTCCTCTGATGTAGCTGCAGAAGTGTCTACTACGACCAGGAACTGGTGTTGTTTCGCTTGTTTTTAGGACTCTGTACTTTTCCTGTTACTATGATTTTCCATCAGACAGTTTTGTAGGGACAACATTGCGCCCCCTCCCTCCTTTTCTTCCCTCCCCCTTTTCCCCAATACTATTACAACAACATAGTCCTTCAGCTGAAGTCATAGTTCCAATGTTCTGTTATCTGCCTGTGACAAGGTTACGTAGATATAGGCAACTGAAGAAATATCTAGAACCCAATTGTCAAGGTATAGTTAACAGGTTCAAAAGTCGCAGCTACGTCATGATGACAAATTCCAAACAAAAACCTAAGTGTATGAAGATCCAAAAGGCAGAACCCCAAAGTGAGGGCTGTGTTACACAGAACTGTGCGTGATTTCACACTCATTTCTGCAAAGCAGAAAAATGCACATCTTGGAGAAATCAGCATACACACTTTTTTTAAGTAAATGTAAATATTGAAGCAATCTTGTCCAACTGTAATGTCTTGGTGAAACCCGTAACAGGACATTATGAGCACAGGATTACGACTGATTGGGTAATATTTTTATGATAACAACCAAATGGACACCTTTTGTGTGACTGACTGGATACCATCTGTATGAGAACAGTTGAGTGGACAGCATGTGAATGAGAACACTTGGTGGAATATACAAAACAAAAGGAGTTCCAAACCAAAGTACAGAAACTGTTGAAGGGTTTTGTTGATAAGCTCAATACCTCCTCCCTTATCCCATATGACCCTCAGTGGATAAAGTCTGATGCCATTAATAAACTTCAGCTATCAACCATCAGTCAGGGTCCACACTGTTATTATCAGCTCCGTGCACCAAGTCCATCGCTGCAGGACAGCGACAGAAACCTATCTCGATGCTTCGGTTTACCCGCTATTTCTTTAAAAATAAAAGTATCCAATGTTTGTATTTCTCTTCCCAGTACCAAGACATCCTCTGACATAGAAAATTCTAGAAAGTAGTAACTAAACCAAGGTAAGTCACCGACTGAAAATGTCCAGCCTGTGGTTATCTGGGTACAACAGCAAAAGTTACAGAAAGTCTTTCCTGCCCCCTTGGCCCTGCCCAGGATAACCCAGTGCCCAGGGCCTCCACACAGCAGGCACGCACCTTGGAAGAGCGACGGCTGGATGCTGCTGACGTACTGGAATGCGTTCTTAAAGAAGACGAGCATGGTGGAGTAGACCACCTGGTTTTTGTACTTGGCGTTTGTTTCGTTGTCAAAGTTGGTCACGTATCGGCAGAGATCCTTCATTCTGTGCAAAATGTCACCATAGCTCCTGAAGAGAGAGAAGCCGGGAACCGTCACTCAGCCAGGACTCACCCCACAGCACTCAGATTGCACCCCGCAGTGCAACCCAAGGCGGGTGTCTGCATGGGCAGGCCGGGGCTCCCCCTCAGAACTGGAGCTGTGCCATGCCCAGGCGCTCCTCTCTGCTCTCGACTGCCAACCAGGGCTGCCAACCGGGGAGTTTGGACTTTTGGCCATCAGGAATCTTTTGACAAAGTATAACCAACACCCTGTTGGAAAACTTGCCCATGCGTGAATTGCACAGCTTTTCGAAAGCGTTTCTGTTTGTGAAGGGACCCTGAGCTCATGCAATTCCGTGACTTCACAGGCGCTATCCAAATAGCCCTTACCGCCTTCCCTTGTCCATCTGCCACTCGCATCTCACTCCGACCACATTCAGGATCTTAAACAGCCTCTCCCAGGGGTCCGTGATCTGCGAGGACTTTTCCGTCAGCCCCTCTATGACGTACTTCTGGGAGCTGCGCTTGCTGGGCGACACTAGGTCGGATGTGTCCTGCGTACCTGCGGGGGAGACAACGGCAGCGCCAGAGGACATTACTACTTCCTTCCTGCCGAAAGAGAGAGTGTGGCGTCCCAACACATGATGGGCAGGCGCCAGCGATGGACAGCACAAACTACGGCGATCCCCAAGGACCAAAAAGACCCCGCCAATCTGTAGCCACAGAGCCGAAGCAGCGGCGAGAGGAAAATCGAAGAGGTTTAGCAGAAGCTTCTGCAGACCAAAAAAACAGAAACACAGCAGGTGCCAAGGACGCATTTGGGAGGAGAGTGACCCCCCATTCAAGGAGAGCCTCGGGCAGCCCCCTCGGGACTCCAGAAGAGGACAGCCCTGGAGACACCCCTCGCCCGGTGGGAGACAAGCCATGGAGACTTGGACCCTGTACAGGCGCAGGCTCAGACCTGTGTGTCTCAGCTTGGACAGCAGAAACACACACACACACATACACACGCATTTAATGGGAAAACAGTTTATAGACTACAGATGTAGAAGTGTGATATTTTGGGGTTCAACTACATATTTGGATTTCATTTTTAAAGTATTTCTATTTTCAGCTAAGTGTTCAGAAAGAATCGCAACAGTTTTGAAAATTTTAATGTTTACAAGGGAAAAATGTTACAGTCAGCTAAGGTTAATTTATTATTGAAGGAAAACAAACAAACAAACAAACCTAGAGCAAGCCTGTTTCACGTGGCTTCAGCGTGTACACAGGGTGCCTGGAGGGCACAGGAGTGGGCAGCGATGCGAGGGTCCCACCATTCACCACAAGCTCCGGTGGTGGGGGTGTTCTATATGGGGGGTGGAGGGCAACCCACCTTCTCTCTTCTATGCCACATCCCGCTCACCTGGATGCTGGGTTTCTGTCTGAGCAGACCTGGTGACGTAGTTGATATAAAACTCGGCTGCCTTGTTCAAGTATTTATACAATAAATTGGCCGGCAACCGGACATCATGGTTGTTGATTATCAGAGGAAGGACGTCACACACTATGGGAGGGAAAAAACAAACGAACAAACAAGAAAAAGCCGATTAGGTTATCCATCCTAGGGGCCGGAGATTAAATTCATTTCAGAGTTCACTTCACCGAAGATACACGGGTATGAGGGAGTGGGCAGGGCTTCCACCCTGGCAACGAATCAGGATGCCCGAGTTCAAGGCCCAGCTGACACAGAGCCCAGGAGCCAGCAGCTGATGCGTTCGTTAGTGGGGTGACCTGGCTAGAGGTCCTAGGGCCCTGGCTTCTGCTTGACCCAGCCTCCACCACTCCAGGTACTGCGGGAGGGAACTAGCAGATGGAAGGACTGGTGTCTATACATTTCTGATTTAAAAATATATATATATATTACATTGGGGAGATGGAATCTCTTAAAGACGCTTTACTTTGAAAACTGCCAGGGGGCGCTGTGGGGCGGGGTCAGCTAGGAGACCCCCAGGCTGGTCCTCCGTACAGGGAACGGTCAGGTTGGTGCACTGGCAGCAGGCTCAATGGTTTGCGATCCTGCCTCGTGCTGAGCTACGCAGCCACGCACATCCTTCTACAGAGAGCAAGTGCTCGGCAGGCCACGGCGAGGGGCCGTTTACAACACCCACTGCACTGCTGGCCACAGGCACCGCAGACCAAGCTCTCTTACCAAACAGCTTTCTAAAGCAGTTCACAGGAGACTCCTGCTCTTCGATGGTTTCCGCCTCGAGCAGTGCCTCCCCCAGGCCGACCTAGCACAGGGAAAAAGCAAAGATGACATCGTCAGGGTTTCCTGAAAAAAATGGCACATGTGTGCGATGCGTCACACGTTTCTGGGTGTCTTCCAGCTTCCCTGAGAGAAATCCTCTTATTTCAGTGACCAGAGAAGGAAAGAAGAGCCTCGGATCACACAGCCAGCAGAGCTCAGCACAGCTGCCTGCTGCACCTCCGGGACTCCAGGGACACAGTGAAAAATGCTGCCAGGAGCTCTCCAGAAACCTGGAGTTAGCATGGGGCCCTGCACGATGATAGCTCAATAACTAAATCCTCACTTTGCATACGCTGGCATCCCATAGAGACACAGGTTTGAGTCCCGGCCGGTCTGCTTCCCATCCAGCTCCCTGCTTGTAACCTGAGAGGGCAGTAGAGATGGCCTAAAGCCTTAAGTCCTGCACCCCCGTGGGGGACCTGGAAGAGGCCTTACTGCGATGTAACTGTGTTGCTGAAAATTAAAGAGACATTTCATTTTCGCATGAAATGTTTATATTTTAAAGAAGAGGCACAGCAAACAGTCCCTCACCTAGCTCTGAATGCATCGCTAAACGCAACGAAAAAGGATCAGCGTGCACCATACTCCCGGGGCTCGGCTCACTGCCTCTTCAGCCTGACGACACTTGCCACGGGCCACGGCCCTTCAGCTCGGCTCAGCCCTCGCCAGGGACTGCCCGGCTTCCCAGCGTTGGCGCGTTGCACGCCGCTGGTCCCAACTGCACACCTTTCTCCCGCAAAGGCCAGCCCCCAGGCTCACCCCGTGCTGCACCACGGTCTCGGGGAAGCGCCGCAGCAGCAGCAGCAGCATTTCGGAGCGCTCCAGCGTGTTGAAGCATTGCTCAGTGACCTTCAGTAGCATCTCGCACTGGACCCGGCCCGGCAGGGTTTCAAATAAACCTGCGCACGACACATTAGATCAGTAAATGTTGCGGAAGAGCCCCGGCGGTTGGGTTTCACCTGCGCCCAGGGAGAACCCTGGGTCTGGAGTTGCAGAACAAGCACACAGCACCCGGAAGTCCAGCTGGATCGACAGAACCAGAAAGGCACCCAGGAGACACACGGCAATGACCCAAACCATCTACTGTCCAGTCCACTCAGAACCGGAAATCTTTGATCGGCTGAAGCAACCAACACAGAGAAAAACGTGAAAGAATCTACGGATGCGTACTTGCTACTGTAAAACCTACTAAATATGCATGCACTTGCCGGTTCTCACTGGTAAACCCATTTCCCTTAGGAAAGCTTCTAAGCAAAGGCTTATGGGGTCAGCTGACATCACTACAGACTTGTAACCAACCCGACAGGTGTGACTTCTGAGAAATGACACTGTACCATCGGGTAGCCCAGAGGCTGTCATTTCTCATACGTTGTTCTAACTCCGTTCTTACTTCTTAAAAACTGGGTTTGCTTATCCTGGGAATCGTTCCTTAGCGCTGATGTGATGATGTTGATTTCTCTCCACACCACTGGCTGGTCCGGGAAATTCACAAACCTGTTTTTAAAAGGAACATGTTAAAATAAAATGTCAGGTTCTATTTAAAATCCAAAACAGAAACTAAAGAACATTAGCATGCGGCGGGGGCGGGAGGAAACAACAACAACAATTTTCTTTATTCTAAGTCAGTGCTAAAATACTGACACACAAGTTCATTTGTTTAGGAAAATACATACAATAGTAAAGCTATCCATGGGGTGTATACATTCTAACACCCCCACGGACATGGACAGAATGGATAAAACTGAACCCTACAGAAACCACGCTTCTTCCTGTGCTTTTGTTCCTGTGACAGTTTAAGAAATCAGGCACAGGAAGAGATCAACAGAAACTCGTAACAAAGTCAGACGATGATGACAACAATACACGGGAATACACTTTGGGGTCACTCTTGTGACAACATGAGGAGGCACAGGCAGGCCAGGCACCGTGTCTCTGTCTGGCGTGTCCCCTCGGTATACGCTACCTGCCTGCTATTTCATAGCCATCGTGGCCGTCAGATCAGTGCGACAGCACCGCAGCTCCTGGGTGCGAGGAACCCTCAGAAAGGCACATCACCGATTGCTTGGGAAGTGTGCAGTATTAATTGTGACCATGGGGTCAAGTAACTGAGTCTGTGCACAGGGAAACCCAGGACGGGTGACTACTAAACTCACAAACACCTGTAGAAGCTTCTACAAGGCAAAACTCAAGCCACTGCTAAGATACAAAAAAATAAACATACAGGGTCCAGCACAGTGGTTCAGTGGCTAAATCCTCGCCTTGCATGTGCCAAGATCCCATACGGGCACCAGTTTGTGTCCCAGCTGCTCCACTTCCCATCCAGCTCCCTCCGTGTGGCCTGGGACAGTAATAGAGGATGGCCCAAAGCCTTGGGTCCCTTCACCTGCATGGGAACCCTGGAAGATGCTCCTGGTTTCAGATTGACTCAGATCTGGCCATTGCGACCACTTGAGGAGTGAACAGGTGGATGGAAGATCAATGGAGAAGCAACAGAGGAGAGAAAGAAAGAAAAATAGGTGACTCTCTGGGGCCGTCTGGGACTGATACAGTTCCCCAATTAGCCAGGTGTGAGCAGGTCAAAGTCGGGAACCAGGAACTCCATCTGGGTCTCCCGCATGGGTGGCAGGGCCTAGTGGGCCATCTTCTGCTGTTTTCCCAGGAGCATTAGCAGGCAGTGGGACTGGAAGTGGAGCAGCCAGGACCCGAAGCAGCACTCTGACACGGGATGTTGGCATGGCAAGTGGCCTTCTGACAGCCACTTGGGGAGTGAGCCAGCAGATGGAAGATCTTTCTGTCTCTCCTTCTATGAATCTGCCTTTCCAATAAAGATAAATAGATCTTTTTTTTTTAAGTCTACAAATCAAGAATACATTATGCAAAAGGAAAAAAAAAATCATCCAACAGAAAAATCCAAGAATCACATCAGCTGGCAGTCATGACCAGCACTTAAAACAATGGCCAGACTCCATTTCCCCATCACGCCAGCAACAATTAAAACTGCCGACAACAGTGCGGAAAGCCCCGGCATTCTCAGATGGACATATTACAAAGAATCATCTCACGGTGTATCAAATGTACTGGGGGGGGGGGGCATTACGGCCACAGCACTGCATGCTAAGCCTCCACCTGCAGCACCGACACCCCATATGGGCACTGGTTCGAGTCCTGCCTGCTCCACTTCCGATTCAGTTCCCTGCTTGTGGCCCGGGAAGGTAGTAGAGGATGCTCCGAGTGCTTGTGAGAGATCTGGAAGGAGTTCCTGCCTCCCAGCTTTAGACTAGGGCAGCTCTGGCTGTTACAGTCATGTGGGGAGTGAACCAAGAAATGGAAGATTCTCTCACTTGCTCGTTTGTTCACTCACCCTCGTCTCTCCTTCTCTCTCTCCGTAACTTTGCTTTTCAAATATATAAGAAATAAATCTTTTAAAAGCTGTCCATTAGAGAGACCTCATCTTGCAACCCTCTCCATAATAAGATAAATAAATAAACATGTAAATAACGGGTGGGCAGAGGGACATTTGCACAAATGAGTTTGGGAGCGACTTGGGGTTCTCCAAGCTCAGCGATGTTAGCTGTCTCGTGACAAACACTTCCAAAGCATCCTCAGAGCCTGAATCTCGGCTTGCACAGCTCCCTGCACCAGGCAGCACGCGTCTCTAAGGTCAACTGCGGGGAGGCCCAAGAAGCAGGTGCACCCAGGCTGCGCCCCCGCGCTCCCCCTCTCCCGGGGCCCCCAGCGTCACTCACATGTCATAGAGCAGCCTCCCCGCAGTGGCCGTGCGCTCCGCGTTCCGTTCGAGTGTGTACATCTCATACTGCAACCGAGAGGCCCAACTTGGTCACCTCCCTGCTCCGCACTGTCCTGCCTGGCGGTCCTGGCACCACCCCGCTCCCGGGTGGGCAAGGAGGCAGCCCCAGTGACCCCCTCACCGCTCCCGGCGCCCCGCACCTGCACACCCCAGCCAGGACGGAGACCCCCCACCCCACTTCACCCCATGGATGCGCCGGCTGGCCTCTGCGCCCCAGCGCAGGGGCGAGGTCCCGCCATCAAGGCCAGCAGAGCCGCCCCACGCGCCCCACGTCCCGTGCAACCCGCCCTGGGACAGGACCACGCTCTCTCTCCCGGGACTGTGCCGGCTCGGAGGGCTGGGGCAGCGGAGGGGCCAGGCGTCCGCGGCGGCCGGTTCGTCCCCAACAAGGCAGCAGGAGCCACGCCACCGTCCCCCCTCCTCACCTGGATGTTAAAGTCGGCAGGATAAAGGCTGCGGGCCGTGATCAGCCATGCCTTGGCCGCCCACAGATCGTGCGGCACCAGCTCCCGGGCTCGCTGCACCAGGAACTCGCAGTCCCCCTGAGCCGACATGACCCGGGAGCCAGCCAGGAGCCCAGCCAGCGGCCCCAAAGCGCGCCCCTTCCGCCTCTGGGGCCGCCGCCGCCGCCGCCAGAGCCACTGCGCATGTCCGCAGGCGCACGGGCGCCGAGTTCGTTCCGGGAGAACGCTCCGGGTTTTCCGAGCAGCCTCGGCCTCCGCACGGTCCGTCCGTCCGAGCCCGCTCCTTTCCGCCGGCGAGTACCGCGGGCATCTCGCCAGGCAACTGAAAAACGTGGAGAAGTGGACTCGGGCGCATGCGGGCTCCGGCACCTGCGAGATCTGGGAGCATGCGCGGGCAGCCAGGACGTCGCTAGGCTACCTCGCGCGCCAGCCTCCCTTTGCCAACAAGCCGGACTCCAGTCCTCCTGAGGGGTAACTCGGGCCGTGGCCTCCCGGGGCCCTGGTGCGCAAGGCCGGGCTGCGAAGGAGTGGAGAGGAGAGCAGAGAGCAAGGTGAGAAAAAGTGGGAAGCTCGCAGTTTGTCCTATGTTTGGGCTACGGGTAGTTAACTAGAAGTGTAACTGGTATAAAGATACGGAAGGGCATGAGCTCTCTAAAGTTCAAGAGGTCACCAGCATTTCCAACACAACTTCCACGGCCCCTCATCTCTCCGACTGAAAACCGAGAGAGGCAAGCCAACCAGAGGAAATGGAATTAACAAAAATCACAACTGAAGACACAAGAAGCTGCATGACCGAGGGTGGTTCCGTAGGACGTGTGACAAATGCACGATCCGTGTAGTGGTGGGGATGGACAGACGGATGGCGACGGACAACGTTTCAAGGATACTACGCGAGAGGGCAGGCACAAAGTCCTATCAGCTGTCAGCAGCCACCAGCGTGGTTCCGTCTGAGAATGTCTCATTCATTGTTTTGCTCTCTTGATATTGAAAACCTCACTTGACCCAATTTTTGGAAGGTGTTATTCGAAAGGCAGATTTACACAGAGACAGAAACCATCCGTGTACTGGTTCATCACCCAAAGGATTGCAATGACCACAGCTGCGAGGAGCCTGGACCTTCTGGATTCCCGTGTGGGTTCAGGAACCCGAGCACTTGGGCCGTGCTCCACTGCCTTCTCTGGCGCGTTAGCTGGGAGCTGTGGGAATGGAATTGGAGCGAGTGGTGCCCAGAAGGGATGCTGGCACCGCAGGTGGAGGATTAGAGTACCATGCCGCTGCGTTGTCCCCTAGAATTGGATTTTTGCTTTGTTTGTGTTATAAGGGATCTCTCTGCTCACTGCATTCCTCCACCAAAATGCCCATGATAAACAGGGTTCAGAGAGCTTCCAGTTACTGAGCGTGTCATGGACAGGTAGGGTCTGCACTCTAGCTCCATGGAGCCAGAAATTCTTACACTCAGAATCTTTCAAAGTTTGTTTAATGTACTTCTTCAACTGACTACTTAATTGTATCCTTCATAATAAATGACAAAATGCAAAAACAAACAAAAATTAGTAATGGGCCAGCACAGTGGCTTAACAGGTGAGTCGTCCACCTGCAAGTGTCAGTATGTCATATGGATAACCTGTTCGTGTCCCGGCTGCTCCTCTTCCCATCCAGCTCCCTGCTTGTGGCCTGGGAAGTCAGTGGAGGATGATCCAAAGCCTTGGGGCCCTGCACCCGTGTGGGAGACCCGGAAGAAGCTCCTGGTGACTTTTGGCCCAGTTCTGGCTGTCATGGCCATTTGGCGAGTGAACCAACAGGTGCAAGATCTTTCTGTCTCTCTTTCTCTCCGCATTTCAAATAAAAACAAATCAATCTTAAAAAAAAAAAAATTAGGCTGGCAGCTATTTGAGCAGGATGGGGTTAAACCATGGACTAGTTGGTTGCCTGCTGCTAGTTCTATGCCTGCTGCGACAGGGTCGGAAATACAGATCCTGGCATTCAGAAGGAAAAGCTCTTATTGCCTGCTCTGGCTCCTGCAAGCCACTTTGGGAACCCTGGCTGCCTGTCATGGGGCTGGGAGGTTGCAGGGTAGCTGCTATAGAAGTCTGGGATGGATAACAAGTAACCACAATTTCCTGGCTACACCTTGGGGGCTGCAAGCCTTGAAATACACAGATCCCAGAATCCCTTGCATCAGTCAGGTGGCGCTGTTCCCACGGAGAGGCAGATCACAGGGGCTTGTGTATCCTCCATGCATCCCTGACACTCCACACTTAGGTGGCCTTCCCTTCTGGTACCGCTCCCTTTAAATTCCCAGTTTCAAACTCTCATTCAACATTGATGAGAACCGACAGCAGCTGGCTGTGCAGAAGTGCGATGCGTTGAGAGGCAGAGCTGGAGATGAATGTTTGATAGCTCTTGAAGGGTTTTTTTTTTGCACTGAATTCCAGATGACCAAGGATAAGAGAGGTCTCCTCCGGGTGTCTGACTAAGATGTGGCCCAGAGCACACCAGAAGAGAAAAGATCGGGGTCCCAGGAAATCAGAGAATTGAGTTGATAAAAATAACAAGAGAGCATACATTTTTAAAAAGATCATTTGCTTATTTGTTTATTTGTTTGAAAAGCAGAATTACAGAGAGGGACAGGGAGAGAGGAAGAAGTTCCAGCTACACATGGGCATCAGGTTGAGTTCCAGCTGCTCCACCATCAATCCAGCTCGCTGCTAATGGTCTGGGAAAGCAGCAGGAGATGGGGGAAGTCCTTGGGCCCCTGCATCCACGTGGGAGACCCAGGAGAAGCTCCTGGCTCCCAGGTTTGGATGGGCTCAGCTCTGTCTGTCGCAGCCAATTTGGGAAGTGAGGCAGCAGGTGGAAGACTTCTCTCGATCTCTCCTTCTCTCTGTATGTCTGATTTTCAAGTAAAATAAACATCTTAAAAGAGAGAGAGAGAGAAAAAGAAAGAAACCTGTGTTTAAGCTTCTCGTGGAACTTTGCTTCTGGTGAATTCTACTTGTCGCTTCAGTAATTCACTGACATGCACATAGGTTGGCATTTTATATTTGCTTCTAAGGCATGAAATAGAATAAATGAGACCATCGCAAATTGGAAAAGGGCATTATTATTCAATTTCAGCCATATAATACCTTGTGATCATTTGAGAATCACTATCATAAATCATCGAAATATCCCATCCATTAAACAGTTCAGCATTCCAGCTTTATTCCCTCGTCAGCACCTTTGGCAAAAAAAAAAAAAAAAAAAAAATCTATTGCTTGTATTCATTAGAATTGTGCAACAAGTAAGTTTCTGGAAATAACCCTTAATCAATATAGGAAAATCAGTGTGGAGGAACACAGGGCAGACGGGCTAAGCCATTCATAATGTCAACATCCCGAAATGCACATTGTTAGTGTTACAGAATCTTCAGTCTTTTTTAAAAATATGTTTTTCAAGATAATAGGAAAAATGACAAGAGATATGAGTAGCATTTCATATAAGACTACGTCTACAGGGCCTGGCCCAGTGGCCTAGTGGCTTAAGTACTCGCTTTGAATGCACCCAGATCCCATATGGGCACCAGTTTTAATTCTGGCGGCCCCACTTGCCATCCAGCTCCCTGCTTGTGGCCTGGGAAAGCAATCCAGGATTGCCCAAAGCCTTGGGACCCTGCACCCGTGTGGGAGACCCGGAAGAAGTTCCTGCCTTTTGGGTGTCAGCAGACAAGAGGGCGGGAGGGTTGTGTGTTGGCTTGAATTTGACCCAGTAACAGCCTGGAGCAGGAGTGCCTGGGAGAAGTGATTTGCTGGGGACCAGAGGGAAGCGTTAGGGCAATATCCAGGATGGACACCAGGGGGCGCGAGCCAGCCTCTAGGAGAGTTCAGATGCTGGTTGTGTAAAAGCGCCACCTGACACTGGTCCCTGGCCGGTCCCTTTCCTGGCCTGTGGTGGGCTGGCCCCCTCGGAGTGCCCTTCCTGCAAGGTGAGCTTTTCAGGAAGAGGCTCCTTTAGTGACCACGGAGAAGGAGGCGTGTTCCGCCGCAGCCCAGGCCCTTTCAAAATCTCTGGTTCTGGACCTGGTGCTGCAGCATAGCCGAATAAAGCCGCCCCTGCTGCCATGAGCAGGTAGCCCGTAGGGGTGCTGGTTCAGCTCCTGGCTTCTCCGCTACCAGTCTGGCCCCCTGCTAAAGGCCTGGGATAGTAAAGGAGCATGGCCCAGGGCTGCAGCCCCTGCAACCACTTGGGAGACCCAGAAGAAACTCCCGGCTCTCAGTTTTGAACCAGTTCAGCTCCAGCTGTTGCAGCCAGTTGGGGAGAGAACAGGTGGATGGAAGACCTCTCTCTCTGTCTTTCCTTCTTTATAATACTGCCTTTCAAATAAACATAAATAAAGCTTTAAAATTGTAAAACTCCCAACGAAAGAAGAGTTGTGGTTCTGACCGACAGGCAACCCTCTCCTCTGGGCTATCCCACAGCAACCTCCAAGGCCCGGCCACCTGCCCCACCCGTCTCCCAAGGGTGATTTGTCTGTCTGCTTCCACCCAGAGCTACGGTTGACCCACCCTGCTTCAGGGCCCTGCCCAGCACTTCCTGGACACTAGTGTGCCAAGCAACATCATGGAGGAAAACCTGGGCAACGTAACAGCCTTTGCTCACATTCATATGTGCCTGCTCTGCCGGCTCGTGTGACACATTGTTCCATTTTGTACTGAGGCACACTGAGGCCTGGCCCAAGGGGGCACCACCTGCTCCCGGAGAGGGCTCCACGCTGCTGCCCAGCTTTCAGAGGATTTTTGGCAAGGTGTCCAAGAACAAGGCAGTCTGCATGGCAACAACGCCTTCTGCGGGAGACGGAGCTTGCCGCCCTGCTTGGAGCTGCTGGATTGTGTCCTTATTGCCTTTCCAAATGACTCTGTTTATGGAGCAGATTCAGTCTAGCTCTTTTAAACATTTTTTTTTAATTATTTATTCACAGGGCAGTGTTACAGAGAGATCTTCCATCGGCTGATTCAGCTCCCAAGTGAGCACAACAGCCAGAGCTCAGCAGGTCCAAAGCCAGGAGCCAGGGATTCCGCAAGGTACGCAGGAGCCCACATCTTTGGTTTCTTTTCAAGATACATTAGCAGGGAGCTGGGTGGAAAGTGGAGTAGCCCACATGGGCTGCTGGTGCTGCAGGCGGAGGCTTAGCCCACTCTACCACAGTGAGGCTCTTAGATTCTTCAATATGTTTAAACGAAAGCCTCCCAGACACACCACGGTTCTTCTCAGTGTGGGTGTAATTCATTATCTGCAACGAATGACGCCTAGACACAAAGCTTAAAATGAAAGTGAATGACTCCTTGTTCCGTTTTTGAAAAAAAAAAGTCACTTGTTTTTTAACTGCAAACATTAAAAAAAAAATCATAATTTTTATGACAGAAACAGAGACAAGGCTAGTTCCCACCCCTTGGTTTCACCCACCCTGTGTCAGCAATGGTGGGATTGAGGCTGGTGGCTCCATCCAGGCCTCCCACATGGGGGCGTGCTTGAGCCAACACCTGTCGCCTCCCATGGTGCACCAGCGGGAAGCTGCTTCAGGAGCCGGACGCTGGAACCGCACCCGGGTACTCCTTTGCTTTCCTTTGGATTCCTGTAACCCCAAGTTCAATCTCTTATTTTCCTTCTTTCCAAAACATATTTATTCTCATTTGAAAGACAGATTTTGCAGAGAGAGCAGAGACGGAGAGAGTGGCACTCTTGTCCGCTGTCCCTTTGCAGAACAGATCTCGCTCCAGGACAAGAAGAGGAATCCGATTCCTCCTTGCAGTCTTCCCGAGCTGACCTAAAGGAGAAACAGCTGGAATGATGGAGCGGGTGGAGCCCACGAAGGCTGAGATAGTTAGGCTAGCTCAACCGATACATTTAAAGTAGTTAAGGCAGAACACGTAGAAGTGAAATGCCTCTATCACTCGGTTATCAAATACATATTTTGAAAATATGGATTTGAAAGAGTGACAGAGAGGGAGACAGAGAGAGAGAGAGAGAGAACGCTCTTCCCTCTGTTGGTCCACTCCCAGATGCCCTCCCAGGCCAACGCTGGGAGCCTGGAACTCCAGCCTGGTCTCCCATGTGGCTGGCAGGAACCGAAGCACTTGGGCCATCCTCCTAAGCCTTCTCCGGCTCGTCAACATAACGCACATTGAAAGCAGAGCCACTGGAACTTCAACTGGTGCTTCAATGCAGGCTGCTGGCACCCCGAGCGGTGGCTAACGCACTATGCCACCACCCTGGCCCTAGTCAGCAAATAGTGACCAATTGGCATGAGCCCTCAAACACCCATGACCTATCTTTGTAGACCTCTTCGTGTCTACTGATGTTGCTAGTTTTCATTTAGAAGCACGCGTGTTTAAGTGCCCCGGAAGCACTGAGTGGCGAGGTGGTAGAGATGGGAGCGTGGCAGATCTCATTGAGCCAATGGGCTCTCGCTGACTCCGCAGCGGTGCTTGCTGGGATCTAAGCCATCAGATAAGCCAGACTATCAGAACCGGACTGAAAGCAGGCGTGTGTGCGCGTCTGGCGAAAGGTAAGGTGAGTCGCTGGTAAGGAGCGCATTTCACAACTGCTGCTTGGGCCCCTGGGTGGCTCCGGGCCGAGGTTCTCAGGGGCCTCTGGGAGAAGGTTCTGGAAGAGCCTAACCTGCATAAAAATTCTCCCACGCTTAGAGCTTCATAGGCGTCCAGTGCTTGAAACAAGCCAAGAGAGGTATTTAATAAAGATAACATTCTTAGAAATGTAACAGTTGTACTTTATCATTGTAGAAGATCTTTTGATAGGAATTGACTTTTCTCTCAAAAAGGATAAAAACCATTGTGGCATCATGACTTTGTATTTCCAGAATTTCCTATAGATTTCATGATTGCTATCATATTGACAGCAACACATTTCTTAAAGAATTTTTTTTATTCATTTGAAAGGCACAGTTGGACAGAGGTCTTCCACCTGCTGGTTCACTCCCTGAGTGACTGCAGCTGCCAGGGCTGTGTTAGACTGAAGCCAGGTGCCGGGAGTTTCTTCCAGTTTCCCACATGGGGCCCAAGGACTTGAACCGCTCTAGGCCATTTTTTTCCAGGTCATCGGCAGTGAGCTGGTTGGAAAGTGGAGCAGCTGGGACACAAACTGGCGTCCATATGGGAGGCGGGCCTTTGCAGGCAGGGGATTAACTTGCCACTTTGGGGACACCACGCCTGTTCCAAAATGTATCCTTTCTTATAGGACGATGTCGTCTGGTTTCACTTTTACGTGACCACTTCTCCAGCTTCCATAGTTTTTCATATTATTCATGATGGACAGATGCACTTAGGGACACCACCCCCTGTGTTGGCTCAAGGACCCTTGACCTGTCTTGATGGACACATTCTTGCTGGGCACACTGGGATGCTGCGAAGTGGGGACTTGGGACACCTTTAAACATTGTGTTAAAAGTCTTGGCTGCTCCACTTTTGATCCAGCTCCCTGCTAAAGCGCCCGGGAAAGCCTTGGGCCCTGCGGTGCATGGGAGACCTGGAAGAAGCTCTGAGGTCCTCGCTTCTGCTGGGCTCAGCTTCAGCCATTGTTCTGTGTCTCTCCTTTCTGTAACCCTGCCATTCAATACAAATAATATGTAAATTAAAAAAAAAAAACTGCGGTGGGACATATGAGTGCTGAAGTAATGTCCCTTTTTCTTTTTAGGCACCAATGGAGAGGTGATTACCAGCCCAGTAGGGCTGCTCACCTGGTGCAAAGAAGGTACATGCCCCAGGAAGAGAGATGAGGACCAGCACCTTAGCAGCTCACTGGTGTGTTGGCTGTTTGGGCAGCTGGGAGCTCTGGTCAGGTTGCTTGGGCAAGAGCCTGACCTTTAGACAACTCCGAGCTTCCCAAGGGATGCCCGCCATAGGCAAACGGGGACACTCCCCTGTGCTTGCCTCTGCAGGTGGGCTTGCACCTGCATCGGATGGGTAGGACGCTGTGCCCACTCCTCGCCAACCCCGCCATGAGCACCAGGGGCCGGAACCACAAACCACCAGATCTCCGTGGACACCGAGGACCTTAGAGGACATCCAAGTGGGAGAGTGGCGACTGGGACGCAGCGCCCTGTTGGAGGAGGGGTAGGTGCAGGGGGTGTTCCTGCGGAAGCGTGTTGTTTCCTGTTGGCGCAGGTGGAAAGCCAGCTGCTGCGGCTTCAAGACCATTCCTGTTGCCTCCAGTCCTGACATTCCCTCCTGCCAACCCCTTCAAGTTTTCCAGGATGGGAGGTTGTGACCATGAGTGATGGGCATCTAGTGGAAGCCCCCCGTGCCCCGCCAGGGACCTCACTGCATCTCAAGGTGGAGGTTGACCTCTTTCAGCCTGCGCCTGTGAGTCTGAGAATGGGAGAGGAGGTTGGCTAAACAACTCACTCCTCAGCCCCACTTCCACAGATAACGGCTGAGATGCGTCCCAAAGACGTGGGAAGGGAGGGAGGGAGGGAGAAAGGGAAGGAGAGAGAGAGAGAGAGAGAGAGAGAGAGAGAGAGAGAGAGAGAGAGAGAGAGACCTCGGTCCCCACTGTGCAGCCTCCCCGTCTCCTTCTCGCCAACGCCGCCAGGGGTCTCCGCAGACACTGCTTGGTGCGCAGGCTGGGGGCTCTGGGAGCTACGCGGGTCTCCGACCTTCCTGTAAAAGCGCTCGCTCCCTCAGCCAACACGGCCGCTGCAGCAACCAGACTCCAAAAAAAAACGCAAAGCACAAAGTTTGTGAAAAATCAGCAGGCCCAGCGCGACAGGCTGGGCAGCCCCGCAAAGGGACTCCCAGGACACCCAGAGCCCCGGAGGGCGCGCGGTGGGCGACTCTCCCGCGCTCCCTGGCTACGCAGCGTCCTCCTTCCCTCAACTTCTCCGCAACGCAGAGCTGCCTCCCTCGCCTTCCACTTCTATCTCCCGGCCCGGGTCCCCCCCGGCCTCGGAGCGCCGGCTTGCCACACAGGACCAAGGCTTAGCCCGCCCGGGCACGGGGATGAGGGGCGCAGGACGCGCCGCCCGTCGCGACCCCACCCGGCCGCGGCCAACGCCAACGCCGCCGCGCGCGCTCGCGGCCCCCGCGGTTCCCACCCACGGCGGGCGGCGGGCGCCGGGGCTTGGCCGCGGTTCAGCCCGCCCGCCGCTCCCCGCCCCCGGGGCCCCTGGAGGCTCGGCGGCTGCCGGAGCGGGAGGTGGAGCCGAGCCCGCGGCGCGGCCGCGCAGGAGGGAGAAAGTTCGGCGGCGCCGGCGGCAGCGGCAGCGGTGGACGCCGACCGGGCAGCCCGCGCGTGGGGCGCCTCGGGGGGGTGAGTCGGGTCCCCTTCTTGGCGCGGGTGGGTGTGTGGCGTGGCGTGGCGCGCCGCGCGAGGGCGTCGGGACCGCTGGCTCCTGCACGCAGCTGTGCGCAGCGTCCGCGGCGGGCTGGCTCTGCGCGCCGGGAAGGTCGGTGCCGCGCCCGGACTCGCTGGCTCGCTCGTTCGCGGTCGGCCCGGGCCGGGGGTGCTGGGCTCCGCCCGCCGGCCCACGAGGGGAAGGTGAAGCGCCTTCAGGTGGACGCACGGCGATGTGGCCGGGCGAGGTTGGCCCCGGGGTCAGCTGTGCGCGCTAGGGGTGTCGCTGGGCTCCCCCAGCGTTGCTCGTGGCCTTTCGCGCGGTTCCGTGACTTTCCGCGAAGCCACGGAAAAGTAGCCTTCGCACGTGTGTCCGCGCGGCGACTTTGCTCTTAGCATTGGGTGATTTGTGCGGCGGTAGAGGAAAGGCAGTGCGCGGGGGCTGGCCTGGGGTGAGGCGAGGGCAGCTGAGGGGCGCCTCGGGGTAAAGGCGCCGACATCAGGGGCTGTTCCCCTGGGTATGGTCTTTGGATAGGGTAGGGGTCTTTGGGCTGGAGGTCCAGATGAAGGGCGCACCTGCTCCCCTCTCAGCGATCCTAACTTCTCACTTCCTGGATGGGCCAGGGAAGAACGGCTGGAGAGGAAGCAACCTGAGCTTGCCCAGCCAGTCTTGGACCAATGGCTAAGACATGAAAAACCCAGCAAGTCTCATGCTGCTGGCTGTAGTTTTCCCAAGCTCTGCTTGTGTTCTGCCATGTGTTCAAGCCCTTGGCACAGTTTTTGCTTTGGTG
Organism: Ochotona curzoniae; assembly: GCF_017591425.1. NCBI lineage: Eukaryota > Metazoa > Chordata > Mammalia > Lagomorpha > Ochotonidae > Ochotona > Ochotona curzoniae. The sequence continues at coordinate 6,661,233 of NW_024465322.1, forward strand.
TCTTTGGATAAGGCTAGGTCGTGGAGCATGACCCCTTAGTGCGTTCAAAGTAAAAACATGCGTTTCATTTGGTAGGTCTTCTTGGGGAGTTTCTTGGTGGTGTGCAAGCAAGAGACACAGCTGTGGTGGCCACAGTGTGGCCTGCTGCCTTCCCCATGAATTAACCCCGTGTGCTGTCTCGTGTTGTGCTGCTCGTAGGGAGGAGAGAAGGCCTGGCCGCTTGGAAATAGGAGCAGAAAGCAGAGGTGCACCCGAGTGGACGGCGTGATGTGAGGCATGGTGCGGGATGTGGGAGAGGCCGTCCTTGGTTCCTGGGGTGCTCCGTGTGTCACCAGCCGGCGGTGTTGAGATGCCACGGGTGTCTGCACTGCAGAAGTTCAGTGCATCTCAGTTCTCTACTCGTCTGCCTCCTCGGCCCCATGCGAATGGGGTTCAAAGCTGTGGGGGGCCCCTACATGTGCTGGGAAGTGGCCTGCGCTGTGCTGTCCCAAGGACCTGGACTGTGACCAGCGTCTCCTGAACATGAACTGTGTGGCCAAGGGCAAATCACGCAGCCTCCTCCAGCCTCCGTGTCCTCATTCTTCTCTTTCTTTAAGAGTATTTATTTGAAAGGCAGAGTGACAGAGAGGGAGGCATCAGAGACAGAGGACAGAGTGGATCAAAATGATCTATTTGCTGATTTATTCCTCAAATGGCTGTAATGGTTCGTGCAGGGCCAGGCTGAAGCCAGGAGCCTGGAGTTCCTTCCAGGTCTCCCACGTGGGACTTGAGCCATCCTATGTTGCTTTCCCAGGCTATAAGCAGAGAGCTGGATCAGAAGTGGAACAGCCGGGATGTGAACTGAGCTCCACATGGAGTGCTGGCTCCACGGTCAGCAGCTTTACTCGCTAGGCTACAGTGAAAATACCAGTAGTTCTCCCTGCCTTGTGGAACTGTTTGGGAGGATGAAATAACCCCCAGGACCTTAGCCTAGCAAGCAGAGCCGGGATTGTGCTTCCTCAGTGTTTGTCTCTCACCTTTGGTCTTCCTGAATGTTTAAGAAACTCCCTTTTCTAGCTGATTCTATTAGTCACCAAGAAGTAAGTGTCCTCGTTACAGTCTCACTTCCCACTCATCATGACCAGAGAACGTCGCAGACGCCGGCCCGGGAGAGTGTTGGCCGTGTATGAGTCGACCTCTTGGGGCTGGGTCAGACAGTTCTGGAAGGTTGCCGTGTGGGCCGGAGTCCATCGTTGTAGTAAGGGTCATGCGAGGGTGCCTGGTGCTTTCCGACCTGTGCTCCTAACGTGGTGCCGTTGAAGGGCGGTCGGCGCCGGGCTCAGTCCACATGGCGGATTTGCGGTAACAGCGTGCAGGGAGGATGGTCTTCAGCTCCCATCTGCTTAGTGTCTTCCTGGTGGAAGGACCTTGGGATGGAGCAGGGTGGCTCATGGACGTTCCCCTGGAGGCTGAGTTCAGCCCTTGGCTGTCTCTGAAGGGTGCAGTGCTAGGGCGAGCGCGTCCTGACCACTAGGGGCCCCCTCTGCACAGTGGATCTGGCCGGCAGGCTCTGGGCTCCAGACCAGGGCTGGGAGGACTGTCAGAAAAGGGCAGCCTTGCGAGGAAAAAGCCGAAACGCATGCAGGGATGGCCTTAACTGCTGCCGTCGGGAACGGGTGATTCTCAGTTGCTTTGGAGTTGTGGGCTTAGAGGAACTTTAAGAACCAGGTTCATTTCTTACTTGAAAGGCAGAGTTACACGGAGAGAAGAGAGCCAGAGAAAGATCGCCCAGCTGTTGGTTCACTCCCCAGATGGCCGCAATGGCCAGAGTTGAGCTGATCCAAAGCCAGGAGCCTGGAGCTTCTCCAGGGTCTCCCATGTGGGTGCAGGGGTCCAAGCACTTGGGCTGTCCTCTGCTGCCTTCCCAGGCCATTAGGAGGGACCTAGAAGGGAAGTGGAGCAGCTGGGTCTTGATGCCCGTACAGGATGCCAGCGTCACAGGCACAACACTTTGATATTCCTTTGTATATCTTACTGTTCAAGTGTACGACTACTTAAGGCTTTTGAAACAAACATGTGATTTTGATGTAATATTTATTTATGGGAATTGTTTCTCAAGGATTTCAGTCTCACTTAATATGGCCACGCTAATCTTCACCTTCATTTGAAAGTGTTTTTTGTTTATATATGTTCAATTTGCTTGACTGAGAGAATGCTCCCATTGCCAGTTCACTCAGCAGACGCCCACAGCAGCTGGGACCTTGGCCAGGCTGAAGCCGGGAACTGGGATCTTCAATCCGGGCCTTCACAAGGGTGCAGGGACTCAATGATTTGACCCAGGGTCTGCATGAGCAGGAAGCTGGATCCACAACGGAGCAGCCGGGACTCAGACCAGACGCTCCAGTGTGGTTGTGCGGGGTGACCCAGCGGTAGCTCAGCCTGCCATACCACATTGCCCCTTCACTCCACCTTCCAAGAATACCTCCCACTGCAGGTGCCTCGTGGAAAGGCACCTGTCTTCAGCGGTGTGCTTTTGAAAAAAAAACAAAACACCCTCTTTTATCTGAATTCACATTTGGATGAAAGTGATCAGGCTTGGGGGTATGGGAGACTGTGCAAGTATTTTTATTTTTCAGATACAGTTTTCTCTTTGGTAGGAAAAAAAAAATACCAACAGCGTACAAAAACAAACACGATGACTCAATGTTGCCTCATTGTTCACAGTTGCATGAGCGTGTTCCAGTTTCAAGCTTTCAGATTTAAAAGCAGTGACGACCAAAACACCTTTGATCTGTGAAATGAATATTAGCAATAGGTCAAGAGACATCAGTGTTCTTGGAGGCCCCGAGTCTTCCCACCAGACTTCCTGCTTGGCAGAATGTCCCTGAATTCAGAAAAGTTTCAGCTACACAGGCTGCAGGGTCTTCTTTTTTTTTTTTTAAATATTTATTTTTATTTGAAAGGCAAATTTACAGAGAGAAGGAGAGAGAGAGATCTTCCATCCGCTGGTTGACTTCCCAAATGACTGCACTGACCAGAGCTGGAACAGTCTGGAGTCAGGAGCTTCTTGGGGGTCTCCCACGTGGGTGCAGGGGCTCAAGGATGGCTCATCTGCTACCTCCTTCTCAGGCCACAGGCAGAGAGCTGGATGGGAAGTGCAGAATATGGGAATCCTGGCGCCATAGGAGGAGACAGGCTACGACGCCACTGTGCGGTCACATTGCAGGTGGGTTTTAAAACTAGGTCACCTGATGTTTACTGCTTTTGTGGTAAGGTCTAGGTCAGTATTCTTCAGGGAGTAACTTTTGCGTAACAGCCTGTGCTAACGTTTCCCTGGGGTGACATGCTTTGGATTCCTTTAGGAGTCTGCATACCGAAGGTGATATGGATCCGCTTGCGCAATGGAGTCCTTCTGCAAAACCGAAAGTGGTTTCACTGCTCTCAAACACCAGCCACTGGTGGCCCAAGCCTCCCTTCTCATGCTCGACTGGGAACTGGGTGCCAGCCAGGTCTGTTTTGCTGTGTTGGGGCAGCTCAGGCTACAACGATGGCTCCTCTGTGGCACTGCTTGGGCTGCCACGTTGGAGAGGGTGGAAGGAGAAGCTGGAAACAAGCAGGAAATCCGTCTGTCCTCAGTGTTGGCGCCAGCATTAGTATTGTGTCCCCAGCACACCCAGCTCTGCGCTAGGAATTGTTTACTGCTGTGCTTGTCTGCTGTTGGGGGCATGCAAGCAGTAGTGATCTGGGACTTAGGTCCCGGCTTAGGTCAAGGTGAAAGTGTCGTTGATAATGCTGGGACAATGAAAACGAAGTGGCCATGTCCCATGCCAGGGTACCAAGCCCCACTCACCTCCAGATGAGCACACAGCTGCCTGCACAAGTGGTTAGAGCAGGTGCCTGGCACAAGGGAAATGACACACACACTGCCAGTGGTTGTTACTATTATTTTTATTCTCACAGACTGCATTGTTTTCACGGTGAATTATCCTAGCAGAAATGGAAGTCTGGAGTTCAGTAGGAGTCAGGTGAGGTAAGTCCTTAAAGGTTTTCCAAGGCAGGAAACTCACCGAACACTCCTTGCATCTCATTGCCATTCTTTTCCCATTTGTGCAGCACCTAACTACAGTGCCAGGTGCTCTGCAAAGTGTGGTGCCTGAGTTATTCATGGAACCGTCTCCGCTCCCTTCCTTAAGTAAGACTGCACGTTTTACAAATGAAGAAGCTAAGGTGTTGGGAGCAGCGTGCCTGGTGAAGGTTGACCCGTAGCTGCTAAAGCTGGGTGTTTATTCTGTACTTGCCTGCTTCGCTCCAGCGCTATGAGTGGCTGTCATCTTAGCCCTGGAATGAGTAGCTCAGGACATCTCTCCTGAGTTCTGATATTTTCCTGAGATGATTGTCTTTGTAGTGACTTCTCTGGGCCTGATGGAGCGAGACAGCAAATGTTTACGAGTGTTTCTCGGCTTCAGCACTTTTTCTTTACGAGTTTGTGGATGCACCCTTCTCCTGGGAGTTCAGAAGTTGCCACCAAATAGGACCCCCGAGCAGCACTTAGCTTAGGAGCAAGCCACTTTTGCAGGTGCTGTGTAAGCAGAGTGTACACATTCCATCAGGTGCGTGGGCTGCGGCTTGCGAAGGTGTCGGGGCCGCCAGCAGGCGTCCATGCTTGCCATATGACAGCATGCCAAAAGGATTGTGAAAGGTGGAAGTGAATGGTTCGCTTATGTCGGTGCAGAAGTTTTTGAAATCCGTTTATACAGGATGGTCTTTGGGGAGTTGCTGGAATAATTTGTAAGAAAATTATGCATGGATTTCAAGGCTTTTTTTTTTTTTTGGTATCAAAATAAACTTTCTTAAAACACTTATTTTCTTAATCAAGAGGCGGAGTTACAGAGAGAGGAGAAACAGAGACAGAAAGATCTTCTGTCTGCTGCTTCATGCCCCAGTGGCTGCAGTGACTGGAACTGGGCCGACCCAAGGTCAGCATCTCGTCTAGGTCTCCCACTTGGGGTCATGCAGGGGACCAAGGACTTGGGGCATGCTCGCCTTGGCATTGTGGGTCTCTGCTTGACCTCGCAGGGAATACAGGAGCGGGGGGACGCCAGTGGGCCTTCGGACTGAGCAGTTCTGGGGTTCAAGCCCAGTTTGGCCACATACTGTGCATCACCTAGGTAGCTTTCTGTAATGGTCTGTGGGGCATAGTAGCAGCTTATAGGAAGGTGCCCATGGCCTAGAACCAGGGCTGATCCCAGGGCTAGGGGAGCAGTCTTGTTTTTTTAAAGGGGGCAGAGCAAGCAGCCTGGTAGTCAGGAATGAAGTTTGAGGTAGGCCAGGTAGCAAGGATTTGGGATCTTGGGGTGGGGAGAAAAAAGCAAGGGGTCCGAGCAGCTCTTTTTGTTCACGCCTTATTCTGTTTTATTTATGCGGTGGAGTGTGACAGTTCAGAGGATGCCAGCCACATCGGGTTAGTTAGCATGCCATCTTCACGAGCCATTGAAAGCAACTGTTGAGTGACACGTAGCAATTGTACGTGTTTATCAGGTGTGCTCATCCACCTGCAGGTCGGTGACTTAGGTGCCTCCCCCATGTTGTTCACCAACTGCACGCCTGTGGCCTTGAAGCTCCTGTCTGTCTGACTCTCCAGGTCACTATGAGCTTGGCTCTGCAGCGTGGGGCTGGATGGGCGGAGCCTCCTGCGCCCCCACGTTGCAGCACTGCCTGGTGTGTGAGCGCCCTGGGCTCCCACCGCAGAGTTTCGCCAGAGGCGTACATCCAGTTTGCAAGGAACACAGACACAACTCGTACTTGGCTGCCAAGTTCCTACTGGGATCTTGGGGAGTCGGCGTGGGGGGTGGGGTTACTGGTGGCACGGGAGAAGTTGAGGATTTGCTGGAAGACGGTACAGCTCCGTTTCACTGCGAGGCAGGAGGAGGGAGCCAGGTCCCCAGGGGACCTCTGGGTGGGGTCCTGCTAGCCAGTCCCAGCTGGGAACCAGTATGCCCTCCAGGGTTTCCCCGGGAGATGTTCCTGGTGGTTTTATCATTTATAATGAGCTGTTCTGTTGGGTGTCCGGGGGTGGGGGTGTGCTGCTGTGTGTGTGTGGTAGGGAGGGGATGTGGGATTTACCAGACCATTCCAGTTCAGGAACATCTCTTGTGGCCAAGGGAGTTGTTATGGATTAGGCAGTGGCCAATAGGCGTACAACCAGCTCTTCTTGGGATAAGCAGCCAGATCCTGCCCAGGTACAAAAGAAGCTTCTTTCAGGGGTGTTGTGGGCTTTTTAATTTTTCTTTTTTTTTTTTTTTAATGCAGGGAGTGTGAAGGCAGTATTGACTTGGAGCACAGTTTGCTACTGTAATTTTCAAAGGCCCATTTTCTAGAATTAATAGAGTGTATCGAAATGAAATAAGTAAGCACCCTTTCAAGGCACGACAGAGGAGAGCTTTGTGGGCTGGGGAGTAATCCTGGAAATGAAACACAGGCTGGGTTCCTAGCGCTGGCGAACTTCGTGTGGATGAGGCATGCAGAGCTAAGAGAGAGAGAGAGTTGGGGAGCCCAGGGGACCGAGTGAGGGAGGCAGCCCCCTCTGGGCACAGAGGTTGTGTCACAGTTGCCCAGCACGGGGTCATCAGCCTCATGGAAATGCCTTGGCTTGCCACTGGTCATCAGTTGTGCTTGTGTCATTGGGTAGTTGGCTGATAAGCTGAGATAACGTGTGTAAGCTTGTGTAGCACGTGGCTGAGTGAGTACTCCTCGGCTCTGGTTACTATGAGAAGGGACGACGGGAAGCCAGGGGAAGCAAGTCTGAAGGAGGAGCGTGTCAGGGGATGGCACTGTGGCCTGGTGGGTAAAGCTGCCGCCCGCAGTGCCAGCATCTGATACGGATGCTGGTTTGTGTCCTGGCTGCTCTACTTCCAAAGCGAGGCTATCACGCCAGGCCCATGGTGCAAAATTCGTAAAGATCTTTGTTTGGCACTGCCATGGCCCTCATCCTCCCCTTTCCCTGAGGACTGGGTGAGTTGGGTGTGCTACTCCTCCCCCCATACCTGGCAGAGGCTGATGGGAGATCCTGGCTGGTGCCCTGGCAACTAGAAGGACCTTCCTGTGGAGTGGATCCAGTGCGGTTCATAATGGGTGGTGAGGTGGGGAGAGAGAGCCGGCCAGGAACCTGGCCTCTGGCTCAGGCCCAGAGACCCCCATGCCGTGTGCATTGCAGGGGCTGGCTGGGTCAGGATGAGGGCAGGGCAAGCACTGGGGTACGCGCAGCACCCATTTCACATGGGGGGGGGGTTTGGTCAAAGGGGCCTGAGTGAAAGACGCTTGAAAAGTCCATGCAAGACCCAAGGGGAGGAAGAGCACACTGCTTTAAGTGTCTGCTGGTACGGTGAGTGTGAAACCTTCGGGGTCAAGGCCGTCAGCATGGGAATAAAAGAATGATGATAAGACAGAGTAGAAGTTGTTTCTGTCTTACCTAGCACAGATCAGCAAGCAGACAGCTCAGGGATAGGGTGCCGGCTCCACACAGGTAAAAAGATCAAGCCTTCTCCTTCACTGCTCCAAGCCAACGTGAGAATGCGGCCTCAGAGGCAGCTGCTGAAGCTCCAGCCATTGCATCATGTCCAGATCCAGATCTTGCTTCTCCTGGGATGAGACAGAGAATCTTCCTTCCACTGGCTTACCCCCCAAATGGCTACAGTAGCCAAAAGTGAACAGATTCAAAGCTGGGAGCCAGGAGTTTCTTCTGAGTCTTCCTTGCTGGTGCAGGGGCCCAAGGTTTTAAGCCATCCTCTGCTGCTTTCCCATGCCATAAGCAGGAGCTGGATGGGAAGTGGAGCAGCTGGGACATGAACCCGTGTCCACATGGGATGCCAGCATTGCATATGGAGGCTTAACTTGCGAAAATTTTAAAGAAATCACTCATTAAAAGTATAATAGTGTAACAATCTTAACCACTGGCTTGATAGGTGTATAAAATAATGTTTTACAGAACTATATGTATTTTTAACTTCATGAAGTGCAAAATTAACCATCCATCAAATAATATTATGTTCTGTCTTCTCCCTTGGATCAATATGGGCACTAGAAAACTGTGATTCTGGGACACATTGTGGCACTGCAGGCCAATCCTCTGCCTACGGTGCCAGCATCCCATATGGGAGCCAGTTTGAGTCTTTCCTGCTCCATTGCGGATCCAGCTTCCTGTTTATGGCTTGGGAAACTAAGAGTGGGGGAGGGCCCAAGCGCTTGGACCCCTGCACTCATGTGGGAGACCCAGAAGCAGCTCCTGGCTCTTGGCTTTGCATCAGCCCAGCTCAGGCCATTGTGACCATTTGGGGAGTGGACCAGCAGATGGAAGACCTGTCTATCTCGTCTTCTGTCTGTAACTCTGCCTTTTCTATAAGATTAAATCTCAAAAAGAAAAGAAGAAAGAAGCCTGTGATCTCACCTCTGGAACTCTTTGGCCCGATCTTGTGAGTGGATTGATGAGATACTACGGTCATGCGACACGCTGAGCCTTCCCTTGGCTTTAGCCACATCCGGGTGTCTTTTCTTGCTGTTCTTCCACTTTGCAAACTTTCTTCCTAGTCTGTATCTATGCGTGCTTCCCGAGACACTGGGTTCAGAATTGATTCTGAGAGCGAGGGTCTGGTGGGACTAAGCTCTCGGACTTTCGTTTGCCTGTGGGTGAGTTCGTTCCTGTTTTTCGAGCGAGAGTTCCAGGAGCTGGAGTGTTCCGGGTGGGGAGTGACTAAGATGTAGTACTTTAGGTGTAGGACTGCGCTGGCCCTGGGAGATGAGGTTTTAAATCTGCTTACTTTTCCTTGCAGAAATACGCCTGTTTGTCCTCTGCCTGCCTCACATGCTTTCCTCTGTCCCGTCTTCCTTTCTTGGCATTTTTGGGGGGTTGTTCTGAGTGAAGATGTTTGGTTTTACTGCTTCCTGTTGGTGATTTTGTTGGCTTCCTGAAGCTGGGTGAAGTTGTTTTTTACCTTCAGTCCTGGACAATTCTTTGTTTTCTTTGAGCATAAAATGTTTCTCCCACTCATTTTTTTTTTTAATAAAAAAAGTTTCTTTTCATTTTAATTTATTTAAAAGTCAGAACTACAGAGAGATAGAGAAAGAGAGATTGATTTTCCAAATGCAGTTCACTCTCCAGATGGCTACAATGACCAGGCCTGTGCCACATCAAAATCAGGAGCTAGAAGCTTCTTTAAGATCGCTTACATGGGCAAAGGGACTCAATCATGTAGGCCATCCTCTTCTGATATCCCAGGCCATTAGCAGGGAACTGGATTGGAGCTGGAGTAGCTGGGACTTGAACTGGCCCCTGTATGTTTGCTACAGCACCAGCCCCAACTGCTGCCTTTGCCTTTGTCCATTTCTGGGCTGCCCATGAACCACACGCGAGGTCTCCTGGCTCCTTAGTCTGCTTTGTATCCTCTATCTTCTGTCGGTAATTTCTTCAGTAACATCTTCTGTTTCGCAAATGCTTTTTTTTAACCATGTCCAGCAGTAACACCCTCTTAGATGTCTCTGATATCAGTGCACAGATTTGCCGTGCCTAAGAACCGAGCACGGTCACTCGGCCTCCCCGGACACATCGCACACACTGAACAAGTCGGGGACTTTCCAGGCACCTGCCGGAAGCTGTTTCTTCCCAGGTAGCATGATGGACAGTTCTCCCATGGTTGAGCTGCAGGAGGCGCTGGGCCAGGAGTTTCCCTTTGATCTTCCTCGGGCGGGCTTTGGCGGGCTCAACGCCCTCTGGTCTGGGAACAGTGCAGGCTGTGGTGTGGGCGGGCAACAGCTGCATTTTCCATCCAGGTGGTTGCCTCTGGCAGATTAGAGACAGTGAGCCAAGACTGAAACTGCATGCCAACGGGAACAGGGCTTCTTTGGCCTGTAGCAATGAAAGTGTATTCACACATGGGTATGGGCCGCCCGCTCTGAGCAGCACCTGATGTGGTGGGCCACAGGGGTGCCCCTAACCAAAAGAGAAAGAGAGATATGGAAATGTCACCTGTGTGTGGAAAGGTCTGTGGAGAGGGCAGGCCCCTGCAGTCTCTTCCTCCCAGTGTGCCCTGCCCGCAGTGGAAAGAAAATACAGGAGCAGGATGCCCTGAACGAGATCTGTGGCAGAAAGGTGGGGTTCTTCCCCATTTTCAGGTCTCTTTTTGGGGTCTTGGAGATGACAGGTGCATCCTGGGTAGATGAGCCTGTCCAATAAAGAGAGAGCATCGTTCTACAGAGTCTGGTCTCCATCCGAGCCCTGCCGGAGTCTGTGCCAGTGAGAGCCTACCAAAGGTGGCGTGGTGACTCTTGGGTGATTTGGGCCCTGCATTGTCTTGGGACCCAGCAGAGGAGGGGAACTGTGCTGGTGGGTTTGGATGGCTCCCTGCAGCTCTTAGTGGCTCAGCAATGCTGGGGTCTCAGGCCTGGAAGGTACCACTGAAACCCCTTTCCATTGAGATCTTCCGTCCTGCTCATGTCCTCGTTTCTCTGCTGAAAGCTTTGGCTTTGGCCGCATGCAAGATGATGTCAGGTGATGATGGAGACGGAGCCTGTGTTTTTGGGATGCCAGGCAGTGCTTGCTGCTTACGCACCTGTGAGAGCTAGCTTGGGGGTTCCTCCAGGCAGGAGTCACCCTGTTCGGTGGGCTTAAGGCAGGGTGCAAGGAAGGAGGGGGTGCCACCTTGTATCCTGTTTGTAGTCTGTCATCCACATTGCCTGCACTGTTTGGGGGCCAGGTTGTTCAGCAGCAACAGAGGGAGAGGAGAGGAGCAAAAACCTCTTCTGCGTGGCCTGGATAAGGTCCTGGCCTGGTCAGGCTGTGCCCTGGCAGCATCTCCCATCCTCTGGTCTGTGCTGATATTTCTGAGGATGACACATTCACTCAAACTGAGGCCTCAGCTTACCAGCTTGTTGTGTATTTTCTGCCACTCCCATCCATTGGTCCTGTAGTCTGCCTGCTGGAGGAATGGGGGATGGGACATAGGAATGGGTATGGACATTGTCTGCAAAAATGTATATGGGTGTATTTTACAAACCAGCCAATGTGTACGTAGACATCAGAGTGGGGCCAGTGCTATCCAGTTAAGCCTCTCCCTGTGGCACCAGCATCCTGTGTGGGGCTGGTTCACATCCCAGCCGCTCTACTTTCAGTCTAGTTCTCTGCTTATGGCTTGTGGAGGCAGCTGAGAATGGCACCCACATTGGAGACTTGGAAGAAGCTCTTGGCTCCTGGCTTTGGAGCTGCTCAGCTTTGGCCGTTGTACTTGTTTGAGGGGAGTGAACCAGAGGATCAGAGATCTCCCTGTACCTTTCAAATAAATAACTAAATACATAAATATTTAAAAGTAAACATGAGAGTGAGCAGAGAGCGTTGGGGGCTCTCTTCACTCAAGTGTGTCCAGGAAGATCTGTTTGCCTGATTTGTATTCTTACAGAAACAGCCAGGCTTTTATTAAGAAGAGGTCAGAGGAAATTGGTGTTAATTGCCGTGGGGAAATATATCAGCTTAAAGAAATAGACAGGGAGCAGTAGCATTTCCCGCAGCCCGTCAACTTGTTGAGGAAGCGTGCTCCTTAGCCACAGCTCCCCAGAAGCCGCTTACTGAAGGCCCATGTTGTTTTAATTCTCTTCTGTGTCACCTTCTCGGAAGGGCTAGGCTCGGGCCAGCCGGCTGAAATCTTCAGGGAGTTGAGACAAGGGCTTTTTTTTTTCACTTTTCCCACAGCGGAGGAGTCACGCACACCTACAAACTTTCACAGTTTTTTTTTTTTTGGTAGGCGTCGTAAGAAAGCACTAAAACTCGAGAAATGAATGAACAAGCTACCTTTTTGTGCAGGGGCTAGGAGCGCCTTCATGGCATGAATAGCACTTTATTCGTGGGCTGAAATGTGGGCTGGAAATCAATGAGGGGTGTGTGTGTGTGCGCGCACACTCAGATTAGCATGAGTCTGCCAACGAGACGAAAAGTCTACCCCCGGCTCACAGCAGCACCCTCCCCGCCCCGCCCCCATGCAAGAACTGAGCAAACAAGATTAGCTTAGGATAGTTTAAGTTGCTGCCTCCGTCACTCTTGTTCACATTCTGTTTTATTATTATTATTATTTATTTCTTTTGTTTTAAAAATCAGTTCTTTTTTTGGGAAGGCAGGGCAACAGAGTGGGAGGTAGGGCAGGGCACAAAGAGATCTTCCATCTACAGGTTCATTTCTTAAATGGGTGCAAAAGCCAGGAGCCTGGAACTCCGTTGGGGTCTCCCACGTGGGCACAGGAGCTCAAATCCCTGAGCCATTCACTGCTGCCTTCCCGGGTACATTAATAGAGAACTGGATTGGAAATGGAACAGCCAGCTGTGCTACAATGCTGACCCCCCCAAATTTTAAGACTGACCTGTTGGGGCTGTTGTGTGGCATAGCAAGCTAATTCTCTGCCTGCAGTGCTGGCATCCTACATAGGCACTGCTTCGTGTCCTGCATGCTCCACTTCCCATCCAGCTCCCTGATTTTGGCCTGGGAAAGTGACAGAAGATGGCCCAAGTCCTTGGAAGAAGCTCGTGGCTCCCAGCTTTGGACTGGCCCAGGTAAGGCTGCTGTGGTCATTTGGGAAGTGAACTGCTGGATGGAGGACCTCTCTCTTTCGTGTCCTCTCTCTTTATCTCTGACTTCCAAATACATCAAAAATAAATTCCTTTTAAGAGAAGGAACCAGTACTTAATGCTACAAGCTGGGCAAGATGGTGATGATGTGGTAACCATGGCAACAGGAAGCTTTCCCAGGCAGCTGTAGGGCACTGGTGGCCTGGCTTGCTGGGAGAGTCCTGGCTCAGGTTCTTGGAAGTTGGTGAAGATCATGAGGGCTCCGTGAAGAAGCTTCTCTCTCCAGGGAACTGCAGCATTAGCGTACCTCAGAGCCAGGAGGTCTTTGAACATTACAAATGGGAAATGTGGGGTTCCCGCTGAAAAGAAACGGTGCTGTGTTCATGCTTCTGTTGCCAGCAAAGGCAGACTCTCGGGGTGCAAAGGGAGAGCCAGGAGCTGGAGTGGTGGCGTGGCACACTAACCCCCCACCTGTGGTGCCAGCATCCCACCAGGGCGATGCTTTCAGTCCTAGCCACTCCACTTCCCATCCAGCTCCCTGCTCATGGCCAGGTGTCCTGAGGCACCTGGAAGAAGCTCTGGCTCTCAGCTTTGGAATCATCCCAGTCTGGCCGTTGTGACTGGGGAGTGAACCAGCACGTGGAAGATTTCTCTCTCTCTCCCTCCCTCTCTTCTATAACTCTTTCAAGTGAAATAAATAAATCTTTTTTTTTTTTTTAAGGAAAAGGGGAGCTCTAAATTACAGCTCTGATTCAAACCAACTGTTTACCTTTTAACCTTGAACTGTGTTCTGTTTATAGACCTATAAACTAGCCACTTGAATTTTCCAAAGTGCTTTTTTTTTTTTTTTAGAATTTTCTCATGCATAGACCTATTATATGGTGCCAGTGTATCATTAGGCTTAATTATAAGCTTCTTGAAAAAGACACTTTGTCCAGAAAGAAAGTTACAGTATGGGATGGGAGTAACTGACCGTGACCCGTGGCCTCTGTGCCTTTGAACCAGAAAACAAACCTACTGGGTCAGCTTCTTCCCCTGCACCTTGCGCTCCTCTGGGTTCAGGACTGGATGGGTTGAGATGCTCCTTTCTCTTTCTCTGCTCTTGCTCACCTGAGACCTGAGAAGGTCACTACCCTTGAGCTTCCAGATAAACATTTCTTTACCCTTTCTTTTTCTCCTTCAGAAAAGCACCTTGCGTTAGATTACCATGAAACTAATCAAAGCGTAAAGTCAGTGATCCGTAACGCTTCTTCCATGATTAGCCCCTTTCACTTTTTCTCTTTGTTTATTTTAGTAATTGGTTCGCTTTTCATTCATTATCACATTTAAATGCTAAACACACACACAAACCCAGACATCCTCAGGACTCCTGTGCCCCTGGGTGAAGGGATCGCATCTGTCCTCAGGCCATCATTTGCCCCTGGCAAAGAAAAATGGCTGAGCCAGGCAGGACCAGCCCTGTGCGTTTGGCTCAGCCCAGCCTCTCTGAGGGGTGACTTGCTGGGCGTACACGCCCAGGGGTGAAGTGACCAGACAGGGGTGCCAGCCGGAGTGTGTGGTGTGGGCCCAGGCACCCAGCAGCACCACTACACAGCACCTACAAATAGGAGACTCCGTGGCCTCAACACCTGCTTGATCTTGTCACGGTCATCCTTGCTGTGCGTAAATAGGGAACATTTCCCTTTCAGAGTTAGCACGAGAGGTTGGGAGCTCTTCACTAGGTAAAGATGCACTGCCAATAGCTAATTGAGGTGGTTAACGCACTCATCTCTGTAAAATATTGGTGGGGACCTTCAAGCGTCAGAGCCTGTGTGGCTGTGAATTGCTGGGGCAGGTGCTCTCGACCCTGATGGTTCCTTCTCTTCAGCAATTAGGAAAAGAAGCTGCAGGGGACAAAAATATGTCTTTGAAGCGGATCGAAATGTAAATACAATATTCTCATTGAACTGCACTGAAACCAGAGTCACTTCAGCTTTGAATGATAGCACTTTTTTCTTTCTTTCTTTCTTTCTTTTTTTTTTTTTCTGAGCAAAACTTCACTGTTCACTCCAGTGGGAGACTTTGTAGGTATTGGCAGATGGTGTGTTAAGACATTTTACTACCAGAGGACAGCACGGTGGCTCAGTAGGCTAATCCTCCACCTACAGCACCCTGGTTTGGGTGCTGGCTTGTGTCCCGACTCTTCCATTTCTGATCCTGCTCCCTGCTGATGGCCTGGGAAAGCAGTAGAGGATGGTCCAGGTCCTTGGGACTGTGCGCCACTGTGGGAAACTCAGAAGAGGCTCTTGGCTCCTGGGTTTGGAACAACTCAGCAGTAGAGCTCCTGGCTCCCGGCTTTGGATTGATGCAGCTCTCGCCGTTGCAGTCACTTGGGGAGTGAACCATCGGACGGAAGATCTTCCTCTCTGTCTCTCCTCCTCTCTGTATATCTGACTTTGCAAGCAGGTAGGCCTGCGCTGGGCTGCAGCTGGGAGTCAGAAGCTCCATCCAGGCCTCCCGTGCAAAGGGTGGGGACCTAGCTGCTTGTACCATTGCAGTGGCCTCTCATGGGTGGGAAATGGGGCAGGGGGAGTCAAGGAGCTGGAGCTCAGAATGGGAGCCAGGTGCCTCCGGGTGGAACGTGAGCCCTAATGGAGACTCTGTGCCCACCCTTCTCGCCAGCTGTGCGGAGTGGAACACAGCAGGCCACGGGGGCTTGGTGACCCCTCCTTGTCACCCATCACCCTGGAATAGAAGTGACACCAGTGGCTGTGAGCAGCTCAGCCCTCCTGTTCTCCAACCGTGGCAGTCTGCGTGGTGTCAGACTATTTTTTTTTCCTGCCTCCTCTTTGCTGTTCATTCTTTTTATAGCCTAAGATACATGTGGCCATGAAGCTTCTGGAAAATAGGGATGTTTAAATGTGATAGTCATGCTGACGGAGGGCTGTGTCCCCTAAAAGCTTCTGCAGAAGCACCGGCTTCCTCGGTGACATTCCTGGAAGTAGATGCAAGCTGTGGGGTCGAAATTGTTCCTTCCGGCCACTCAGCACAGGTGACGTAGTTCAGCATTGTTCACTTGCTAAGATAATCCTCCCCACAGTTTACGGTCAGACCTATTAGCATCTCTTTGTCGTGTTCGCTGCATCTCTTGGCCCTGCCTTCCTGTAAAATTGATGCATATACGTCTCCCAGGCCAATATCAGTTCTACAGCTTTGACCTTGCGTCTTCTCCCCCTGAACTCTAGCACAACCCAACCATTGCCCGGATGAATCCTGACCTAGCACATGGGAGGACGTGGCCTTCAGAACTATAATTACACTGAAATCATTAAGTAAGGAAGCAGAAACCTCTACGGATTGTCCAGGCAGTTCTAAAACAACAGCAGGGGTGTTTGTTGGAGGGGCTGGGGACCCCAGAGCTGGTTTTGCTTCATGGCTGCTGTGGTTATGGAGATGTGTGGTTCCATCTTTTCTCCCAGCCGTAATCGTAGGCCACGATTGGCCATGGAGCTCAAGGCAGTGATGTCACTGAATATGGGAGGAACATGCACAGCAAGCCATCTTGAGATGAAATAATTTCCCAAGGGCTGGCATTGTGGAGCAGTGGGTTGTTGGTGTCACCTGCGTTTCCTAGCTGAGTACTGTTTCAAGTCCCGTCTGCTCTGCTTCCCATCCAACTCTCTCTCTCTCTGCTTCCCATCCAGCTCTCTCTCTGCTTCCCATCCAACTCTCTCTGCTCTGCTTCCCATCCAACTCCATCTCTGCTATGCCTGGAAAAGCAATGGAAGATGGCCCAGGAGCTTGGTCCCCTGTACCTATATGGGAGAGAGACCTGGATGGAGTTCCTGATCTGGCTTTGGTCTGCACCAGTGCAGTCATAGGAGCAGTGAGCCAGTGGGTGGAAGATTTTTCTCTTCCCTCTCTGTGTCTCTGTCTCCTCTGTCCCCCTGCCTTTCAAATAAGTAATGAAGTGAATCTTAAGAAGAAGAAGAAAAAAATCAACTCAGCATCCTCCAGGGCCCTCTGCTATAAATATACCAGGAGCAGAAACGCGAAGGATGAATTCTAGAGCGTTGCCTCTCCAACTGGCACCCAGTGCTGGGAAGCAGTAATTACAGGTTTCTGCCCAATTTAACACATTATGCAAGAAGTGTTCAAGGAAGACTTTTTAGCCTTCAAACATGGTTCTCACACACACACACACACACACACACACACACACACACACACACACACACCACAAAGAAAGAGTAACACCATGAGCACTTATATCCCTATACCTGGGATCTTATGTTCCTGTTTGCTTGAGCCTGTTTCAAATGTAACAAATGGAATAATCCTTTGTTCTCCCCCACCCTCCTCTGTCCGAGTTTGCTGAGTTTCCCAGCCTGGTGCAGGCTGGTTAAGCAGAGCTACTTCCTTTCCTGCTGGCAGGTGGCCGTGTGGCTCCGTGTTAAGTGTTATAAAGTGCAAGTGTAACTACGGGTGGCTTCCTCACGGAGCTGCTTACAGCTGCCTGTGGCTTCCTGCAGTGTGTATGATGAGCCTAGTTCACTCCTTTCTGTAGTCCTGCTGTGCTAATTTTTAATTATGCTTCATATGGGGCTTGAAATTAGAATTCATTTATTTGGGATTTGGGGGTACTTCCCCCCCACCAAACACTTGAAATCAGAAGTCATAGAGGACTTCCAGGAATATGCAGTCAGCTGCTTTGCCAGCCATGTTTTCCTGGAAGTCTTCCTGAGGGATGAAACCTCAAGCCTGTTGGACAGCACGCGCACACACACTCCGTGCAGATGTCTGCTGTGTGTGGGTCGCAGGCACCTGACGACTTCAGCTGTCCCTGCTGCCCCCAGGGGCTGCATTACCACGGAGTGAGAGCCAGAAGCAAGATGGGCATCCAACCCGGGTACCTTGGTGTGGGAGAGTCATGAGCAATGACTTAACTGCTGGGGTGAATGAATCTCCCAGGAATCTCTTCTCTTTCTACTCCCTCCCTCCTTCCTCCTTCTTTCCTCCTTCCCTCTCCTTCCATCCCTCATTCTTTCTTTTTTCCCCTCCCTCCTTTGCTCCTTTCCTCTCTCCCTCCCATCTATTTGAAAGGCAGAGCAAGAGAGAGAAAAAGTTATCTTCCATTCCCTTAGTCCATTCCTCAAATGACCAAAGCAGGAGCCAGGAACTCCATCCAAGTCTCCTGCTTGGATGGGAGCCTAGATACCTGGGTCAATCTCTGGTAGCTTCCCAGGCGCATTCACAGAGAGCTGGGTGGGAAGCAGAGCAGCAAGGATGGTGGTCTCATAAGTGGGCACCATTTCACCCTCCATGCCACAAGAGGAAATGTTCAGATAATGAATTGGCTCCTGTGGTTTGCTGCGATGGCATAGATCAGGAGCTGATGGCTTTAAAAGGCACGGTTTGTGATGCTTTGTCGGGCCTTCTTTTTGGATGCAGAGTCGTGTGCTCTGATATCCAGGAATTCCCCAGCTTGAACACCTGGCACTGTTGGCACTGCCAGAGCCTGTTCAGCCTCATGTGGTTTGCCTTTGAAGTCCCTTCTGCAGGTTTGCTCTGCAGATCAGAAGGACGGGAACCTCCCAGCCTTCCCTGGGTCCCCTGCTTCTCCTTTATCCCAAGTCATTAAGGTTTGCTCATTGCCCTTGTGTGAAGTAGTTGTAGCTTGGGAACTGCCCTGGGGAGGACTTTTTTAAAAAAGATTTATTTATTTTTATTGGAAAGGCAGATTTACAGAGAGAGACCCAGAGAAAGATCTTGCATCTGCTGGTTCACTTAGATAGTTGCAATGGTTGGAGCTGAGTTGTTCAGGAGCCAGGAGCTTCTTCTGGGTCTCCCATGCAAGTGCAGGGTCCCAAGGCTTTGGGGCATCCTCTGCTGCTTTCCCAGGCCATAAGCAGGGAGCTGGATGGGAAGTGGATCAGCTGAGACACAAACTGGTGCCATATGGGGTTCGGTGCTTGAAGAAGGAGAATTAACCAGTTGAGTGCTGGGCCCTGGGGAGGATCAGTTAATGTGTGAGGCAGGGCTGGGTGGTCATATCAGTGTCTGGTGCTGAGCTGCACGCCTTCGCCTCCTAGGATCCGTGTCCCATTGCCCACATTTTACAGCTACTGCTTGCTGTCCCCTCTGCCACCCCAATAAGCTTCGTCTTCCTTACCTGCAGTTTGAGATTAGGGAGTGTTTTCTTCTGCGAGATCTGTGGATCCAGAGCTGGCAAGAGGTGCTCTGCGAAACTCGATTCAGCATCTTGTGGTTGGTGACCAAGTGGCTGTGTACTGTCAGCCATGGAGGGTGGCTGCGCATTCCTTAAGGTCACAGGTGACCTGCACCAGTAGCTTTCCTTGCAAGAAGCCACACTTCCTTTGAGGATGTGGAGGAAACTCTGCTGGTGACAGTCAGCACAGGTTAAACAGGGTTACCCCAGGCACACTGACTCTGTTCATCGCTGGACAAAGCTGAGTTAACACTCACTGAAACAAACTGGGGTTACCTTGTGCAAACAGGCAGTTCTCCGCCAGGTTGGTTGGCACATGCTGTGCGCTACCTGCGTTATACATCCTACAGATCGGGGCTGTAGCAGCCTATGTGTATTAATGTTTGATTTGGTTTTAGGATTGTTTTTTCTGCACATTCTTCCAGTAGAGGCCATTGTGTGGAGAATAGTAGATTTAGCCTCCACCGCCTAAGGCGCTGGCATCCAAAATGGGCACCAGTTCGAGTCCCAGCTGCTCCACTTCTGATCCAGCTCCCTGCTGATGTACCTGAGAAGTCAGCAGATTATTCAAGCCCCGGGGTTCTTGCACCCACAAGGGAGACACAGAAGAAACTCCCAGCTTTGGATTGGTCCAGCTCTGGTCGTTGCCGCCATTAAAGGGTGAGCCAGCAAATGGAAGATCTTTGTCCTTTTCTCTGTGGATCTGACACTCAAAAAATAATATCACCGAATGGATGCATCAGATACGTTCTGTGCTAGACACTGGGCAGCCTGCTTCCAATTTTCCCTGACTCACCGGAATTCTGGCGTGCTTCTTGGTACAGTTAAGTCATCCTCAAGATGGAGCCCAAGAAGTATCGTTTGTGAGTTAAATATTTACCTTTCCAGTCGTCTTCTCTGCAGCTTGGATGAGATGTAGTTGATAAGATGCGCATCTGAAGGTGTGAAGTGTGACGCTCTGCTGTTTTTATACATCGGAGCGTGACTACCACCATCAAGCTATTTGATAGATCCGTCATTCCACGTTGTGTGCTTTTCTTTTTTGAGGCAAGAATCCTTGACATCGCTTCTCTTGGAATGGTTCCATTGTACAGGATATCGGTGAGCGGAATCAGCCCACTGCTAGGCTGCAGAACGCGTTCATCCTTGCCTGAAAGTTTGTACCCTGCACCACTCGCTGCCCAAACTCACCTGGGGTCACCCTTCTGCCCCGTGTCTTTGAATTGGATCCCACGTGTCAGTGAGACCGTATGATATAAGACCACAAGTTCTTGGACAAGTGGAATTAAGAGAAATTAATTTTTCGTGCAAAACGCTTTGAAGAACGTGCACTCTGCCCTGTACCCCCTCCACTCCCGTCATCCACATTTCCCCAGAACTTGGTCTGTGGCTGACTCATTTCATTGTGTGTCCTCCGCGTCCATCCGTGTGTCACCACGTCTTCGCCTTCTGCTGTGTTTCCATACCCATCGCAGGTGCACTGTTGTTTTCGTTATGGGTTCATCTGTCTGTGAGTGCTTGGGTTGACTCTTAGCTATTGCAGAGAATGCTCTAGGGAAACGCAGCTCTGCAGATCCTTCTGTAAGCTAGTGGTCCTGTTGCTTTGGCTGCACAGCCTGCAGGGAGATGACTGGATCATATGGCGGTTCTATTTTAAGTGTTTGAGGAGCTTCCATACTGTTCTCCGTGATGGCTGTTCCAATTTGCACTCCCACTGATAATGTACAAGGATTCCCTTTCCTCCAAGTCCTCAACGACACCTGTTAGCTTTTGATTTTTTTTTTTTTGTCATAGCTGTGTGAACAGGTGTGAGATGATGCCTCTTTGCAAGAAATCTATTTTTATATAAAATAAAACCCAAGGTTTTCCCTCCATCTAAGGATGCAGCAGGGACCCCCGTGGGTATGCAATTCATGTGTGTCTCTCAGGAGCACAGCCGCTACTGCCTTGTATTTCTGGGAGTTAAGGGGTTTGGAAGAAGAGAGGGAGGGAAAGACTGTGGGACAGATAAACTCAATCGCATAATTACCCTTTCATTGTAGTTGATTCACAGTATCCTTACCCATTCACTCAAATCTTAGGAAATCCTTGTGCGGCATGCTGTGTTGTTCTTAGTGGTGGTTGGGAAAAGCAATCAGGTGTTGCGGACACATCCAGGTGCTGAGAACCACTAGGAAAGATCGAGTGGAGAGGCAGCCGGGTATTCCTGCACACAGGTGTGAGGCTACTGAGAGGTGTGTGTGAGCTGAGGGGAGAAAACAAATAGCTGAGCGGTTTCCTAAAGCTCACTGGGAGGTGGGCCCTCCCCGCGGAGAACTGAGTACAATTACCCTGACTCACTGCAGGTCTGAATGGTGTGCTGCATGACGTGGTTTAGAATATGTTGCTTTGGGGGGACTTGCGTGGGTGCATAGCACCTGTGACAACGGTAGTCTGCATGGGCTCTGGTTCGTGTCTTGGCTGTTCCAATTCCAGTCCAACTCATGGCTGATGCATGTGGAAAAGCAGCAGAAGCTTCCTCAAGTGCTTGAGAGAGACCTGGCTGGAGTTCCTGGCTCCTGGATGTTATGTGGCCCAGCCCTGGATATTACAGTCATTTGGAGGAGGGAAGCAGTAGGTGGGAGATTTCTCATCTTTTTGGTGCTATGCACCTTGCAGGTGTGTGTCTCTACTTCCCCTGCCTGCTCACAAGCTTGGTCCAGACCTTTCCTGCACCAGTCCTGTTCTACCAGAATTCTCATCGCGGTGATCAATCTCACCATTTGTCCTTCACTAAAGCTAGAGGCCTGACATCATTCCAGATTCTTACATGTCCGTCTCCTTTGTGGTCACTATTAATTCAGACCCTGGAAGGCAGACTTGATGATGGCTCAAGTGGTTGGGTTTCTGGCATTGATGTGGGAGGTGTGCATTGAGTTTTTGGCTCCTGGATTTGGCCAGAACCCAAGCCTGGCTGTTGTAACCATTGGGGGAAGTAAACTAGTATATGGAATCTCTCTCTCTCTCTCTCCCTCTTAAATAAGCAACAAAAGGAAAAAAGAACTGGCTCCCTTGTAGCTTTTTCCATAATGCTGAGAAGCCCCTGTATGTGCTTCGTGCATCCTACTCACTCCTCCAAATGCATTGTGGGGATTAGTTGATTCCTTACACCAGCCCTGCAGGTGCAGCCTCTGCGGGGGCGGTACTGTTGCTATGGCCCTTGGTTTACAATGAGGATGGATTCGGCTCAGTCACTCAGCTGACGGGTGGCAAGTCAGGGTTGGAGACCACCTGATATCATCAGAGAAGCTGGACCATTTGGGGAGTGAACCAGTAGATGGAGGATCTCTCTGTTTAACTCTGCCTTTCAAAGAAATAATAAATACATCCTAAAAAACAGGTATGCCTCCAACGTATTCTTGAAGTGAAGCACTCTTGTTATTACAGTCATGAATGGGAACTAGGCAGGGTATTTAATTCGGTGAGACACACATTTGGTGAAGCCTTGAACAGTTAGTGCTTCCCAGTGCCGCATCCCTCTTGCCTATTCCTGGACCTCGGATAAGTGGGATGGTTAGCCAACTGCTGAGAAGGCAGGTGACGTGAGCTGCATGGCAACATCTCGCTCTAGAGGGCCATCGTGGAGGATATGTGAGCCATAAAGGGGTTTGCAGATAGAAGCTTTTCTACCATTGGCTTCCCAAATTCCTGAAGACTGTGACCTGGGGTCACAGAATCCCTGAATATTTATGATGTCATGGAAGAAGGCAGAGCTGAGCGCTAGCAGTAGCCATAGTGACTCTTCCTACAATACACACACACACACACGCATTTATAGGCCCTTGTCTATGGAGTCCTTAAACATTGATATTTAGAGAGCATTTTTTGTTCACCTTCGATTATTATTAGGCAGGCACTAGGACTAAAACTTAACCACGCCATCATTTTTCATTAGGCAGGATGGCTTTCTGATGGAGTGAAGTGGCATGCAGGGGCAATGCTTGTTTTTCTTGTTTAAATGCTGTCAGCTGCATCTTGGACAAATGGGACAAAATCTCCTATGGTGAAGGAGAAAGCTTTTGACTCCCCGCCCCCAAAAGAAGTGTGCGTTAATGTCCCGTGAACCTGTAGCAGCTTTTGGAGGCTGCTCTAAATCTCCCATGTGCCTTTGTCTTGACAAGGCTGTTTCCCATCAACTCACAGCCTTCCCGAGCTGTAATGTAACTGCAGTGTAACTACTCATCTGGAAGTTGGCATTTGCAGCTCATCACGCAGTAATTTTACCTTGGGCTTAAGCTGTTATCCAGGTTCAGAGCAATGCCGCGGACCCAGTGAGGACATTACTATGTCTACTCCTCCTTACAAGAGAGATGCTGAGGCCAGGTGAGAAGAAAGTCTGTGAAATCCACTCTGGCCGCCGGACAAGCTGATGGCAAGGCAGAACCTGGAGCCCAGGTGAGACGCAGGAGGCTAAGACTTGCTCATGGTGTTACCCTTGCAAGAATGTTTGGCATGAGGGCTTGGCACACTGGCTCAGTTGGCTAATCCTCCCACTTCA
This sequence comes from Ochotona curzoniae, assembly GCF_017591425.1. NCBI lineage: Eukaryota > Metazoa > Chordata > Mammalia > Lagomorpha > Ochotonidae > Ochotona > Ochotona curzoniae. The sequence goes on from NW_024465322.1 coordinate 6,684,557, forward strand.
AGTGTTGGCGTGAATGTGGGAAAAAGGAACCCTCCTTCACTGTTGGTGGGAGTGTAGGCTACTATAACCACTATGCAAGTCAGTATGGAGAGTGCCAAAAGAACTGAAAATTGATCTTCCATGTGACCCAGCTATCCCACTTGTGGAGGGTGTGAGGCAGTGGAATCTGGAAGCCCCACTCAGTGGCAGAGGCTGGTACACCGTCCTCCTCCTGGGCCAGGCTGCATGCTGGGGTCTACTGCCTGGCAGAGGAAAGTCCTTGGCTACAAGCTCGTAACTGCTTCTTCTTGAGGGTGTGGGCATTTGGTACACACACACAAAAAAACCCCCAAGATTTAAAAAAACACAACATCACAAACACAACAACGGAAAAACTACATTAGGGGCCAATGCAGTGGTATAACCCTCTGCCTGCTGCACCAGCATCCCGTATAGGCACCAGTTAGAGTTGTGAGTACCCCACTTCCAATCCAGCTCCCTGTTGATGCACCTGGGAAAGCAGCAGAGAGTGGCCCCAAGTGCTTGGGACCCAGCACCCATGTGGGAGACCTGGAGGAAGTTACTTGTTCCTGGCTTTGGATTGGCCCAGCTCAGGTTATTGCAGCCATTTGGGGAGTGAAACCACTAGATGGAAGATTCTCTCCGCCCCTCCCCCCCCCCGTAAAGCTGCATTTACAATAAAAATAAATAAGTCTTTAAAGACAGACACACACCTGAATAGTTGATATGACCATTGCCAGAGACCTTCGTGTGCGTTGAACGCTCCTCACTCTGATCTCAGACTGCACTGAGGAAAGCTCTGGGCTTGGAGCCCGGAGAGGTTAAGCCAGTGTGCAAAGCACACCTGCTCCTTGCCCGCCAGATTGGAATTGCATTTTAATTATTCATCCAGAGCATCTTCAGTGTTCCGATTGCAGTCTGCAGGCTTCCAAGCATGCATTCTTAAACAGATTTGTTGGGGGGTCTAGGTGATGCTTGGAGTGGAAAAAATTAAAAAAAAAATCCTCCTCTCATGAGGTCTTTGTGTTTTCTTGTTAGCAGGCTGCCGGGTTCTGAATGGGAGGGATGCAAGCCCTTCGGCTGTTGAGGAATGCTGTCACATCACAGCAGCATTTGCCCTATCCACTCTGCACAAACGAAAAATTAGGACCCCCAGATGGAGAAATCTATGAATCACACTTACAAATTGATAAATTTACTGTAATATAACCAATTCATCCGGGTATTAAAGGTTTAAAAACAGCTTTACTTGACAATAGATGCAGTTCATCTTGCCTTCCTCTCTGTATGGATTTGATTAAAAGCCCCATCTCAAGGCATTTGAAGACTGATTTGGCTGTTGCTTGGGTTTTACGAATGGGCAGCTTCTCATTTAAAGAGTTGGACAGAACCTTCCCACAGGCTCTGCAGAACTGTGAATCTTAGAAGTTAGCTTGGATAGGAATAAGGAGACTGAACAAGATGGATGTTGCTTGCAAGGGTAAAAGCAGAGGGTACTTCTTTCTCATGTCAGGGAAACTGGCCCGATAGGAGACTCGGCTCTCGTCTTGCTCTTGCTTTATTGGTAGGTTGAATCATTGGCTTTGTCCGGGTTGGAACTTGAACGTGGGTGGCCCATTTTGGTTGGTCCTTTGAGACTGAGTACAGGAGCTCACTTTGTATGGGTGACCTGCCTCGACCATTGTCTTAAACAGATTTGGGAATTTTTAATGAACACATAGTAACTACCTATTTATGGAGCATAGTGTGGTATTTCCATCCATGTATGGGGTGCAGTGGCCAATTCAAGGTAATCAGAAAATCCTCTGAGTGAAATACTTATCATTTGTGTTAGGACCAAGCAATGTCCCCTCTGCTTATTATGCCGAAATGGACAGTTCATTTTTGTCAGCTAGAGTTCAATCCTGGAACAAGAGAAGTGACTCCTCTGCCCAGCTGTACCTCTTAACTCCCTAATCATCCTCTCTCAAAGTCCCTTTCCCTTTCCATCCTCCAGTGACTACCATTGCACTCTCTTTTATGAGATCAACTCTTTAAAGGTTGTCTGTGGAAGTTGAGCACATGTGGTATTTGTCTTTCTGTGTCTGACTTACGTCACTTAACATAATGTCCCCCAGGCTTATGCATGCTGCCGCAGATGATGGAATTTTATTCCCCATAAATCTTACTTAACAACAATACACAGCCGTCTCTCTGTTAGAATTTGTAAGTAGAAGCCAGAGCCTTAGATAAGCTTGTATATCACTGGTTTTTTATTGCTACACTAGCAAACCTCCCTCCCCCAAACAGTGGCTCAGGGTAACAGCAGTCATTTCTTGAGTTCAGGAATAGGCAGTTTGGGACACAGCTTGGTGTGACAGGTTGCTGTTCTGTGGACTGTTGGCTGCTGCAGGGGCTCAACAGGAGGCATAGAGAATCCATTTCCAAGATTCAGCATGGCTTGCCCACTTGGTGAGGACTGCAGGCATTGTCATATAAAACACTCCAGGAGGCTGTGATCTTTCATCCACTGGTTCACTCCCCAGATGGCTGTAATGGTCAAGGCTAGTATCCATTCTGCTGTGTTCTCCTGGTCAAGCCTGGCTTTGAGGATGAGAGGACAAGATAGGCAATGCATTGAGTATCAGGGATCTTGGAGACATGTTTGAAAATCACCCCAATGCTCCAGGAGCCAATGATGAACGTTGAACTGAGCCAAATTGTGACTTCTGAATGAAAGGCTTTGATGGGCTGTGGGTAGAGTGAGGCTGCTCTGGTACCCGTAATGACAGGGGCTGATTGTGATGAGTCTGGGCTTTGCTGAGTGCTAAACAGTATTCAGCAGATTTGTGATGTGATGGGCTTTGGAGAGCTTGCTAAGTGCAAGTTGTGTTGGCCTGGTGGGCATGGAAGTCCAGCTTCTGGCCTGCTGGGGACAGCTCTAAGGTGACATGATTGGAGTAGCATGGATGTGGTGGGCTTAGAGTGCTGTGCTGAGACTAGACTGAAAGAGAAGGGACAGTAACAAGAGGGAGTAGTGGTCAGGAGCACTTCCACAGTCATTTCCATAATTTACTCTGTCCTTTTTCTCTCCTCTTTGGGGGTGCTCCAGGAGCCAGGGACTCAACCCAGGTTTCCCCCATGGGTGACAGGAAGCTATTTAGTGGAGCCATTGCCACTGTCCGCCAGGGTCTGCATGAATAGGAAGCTGGAGCTGGGAGCCAGAACAGGAGCTAGAGCAGGAGCCAGGCATTGCATCCAGGCACTGTGACTGGAATGCTGGGGAGTCCCCATGCTGTTTTACTGGGATGCAGGGGAGTCCCCAGTGGTATCTTACATGCTAATGCAAAGGCTGGCACATGGTTTTGGTGGGCCAATGCAGGCACCTGTCTCCTGCTCGTATGTTCGATAGAGAATCGGCATTTCTGGCTCCCAGTGATGATTTTCTGAATGAGCTTTCGTAGCTCTAGTAGCTGTTGATTTGAGGATGTCAGTGACACTCAGGGCAAGTGCCGAGTGTGCCCAGCACTCAGGGAAATCCATGGCTCGAGCCTGCTCTCAGCTGACTAGTCAGGCCCCTGCCAAGCTGGGAGGCTCTGTGGTCTTTGTCCAGCTCCTTTCTGCTGAGGGCAAGGAGACTGAGATGGGATGCTGTCGGGTGCCAGGGCCCTGTCCAGCCCTGCCCTGCTTGGTTCCTTTCTAGGGGACAGGGCCAGACTCTGTGGGGACAGAGATGATGATGGGTGTGTGCTGAAGTCCTCCTCAGGGCAGGGCACAAGGGCCATGGCTTGTTAGGGTTTAAAGGTCACCCCAGGTGTCATGGGATCCTCCATCTTGGTGTCCCTGCTGGTGCCTTATTATGAGATTGTTGAATTCTCAGCACTTTTTTTTTAAAATATCTTTGCAGTGCTGCCGCACCTCCTTACCCATAAGAGTTCCTGGACATAGAATGATAACCCATGTGTTTTGGAACTTGATGAACTTGGTGTAGTGTTCTACCCATTGTGTAACAAATGGGAGGCTGTTTCCTCCCCTGCCGGGGTTACGTGGCGTGGCCGTGGAACGCTGCTAGCGTTGGATTTGGCCTTCTCCAGGATGACTAAGCCCTGACTCTCTCTGACCTTTCGATTTTCTTTCTCTTGGCTCTCATTGTGTCTCCTCCTTAACAGGGCATTCTTCTTGCCTGCCACCTCTCTCTGCCCCTCTCTCTTCCTTCTTTTCTTCTTTCAGATTTTTTTTTTTTAAATTTGAAAGACAGAGTGACACACACAGAGAAACATAGAAATGCAGAGAAATGCATGAATCCACTGGTTCACTCCCCAAACTGTCACCAGGGATTGTGCTGGTCCAAACCCAGGAGCCAGGAACTTTGTCTAGATCTCCCAGTGGGGGAGTGGCAGGGGCCCAAGGATTTGGGCCACCCTCCTCTGCTTTCCTCTGTCTCCCATGTCTTTGCAGGGACCTTAGCATTTGGGATATCCTCTGCTGTTTTCTCAGGTGCATTCTAAACCAGGGAGCTGGTTTGGAAGTGGAGCAGTCGGGATTTGAACCAGTGCTTGCCCCATGTAGGTCATTAATGTACAAGTGGTGGATCAACCCACTGTGCCACACCAGAAGCATCAGGGGTATCTATTTCTCTGGAGGAACATATTTCCCATTCTGAAATGGGCCAACAGGTGTAAAATTTCTTCTCTTTGTTAAAGGGAAAAATTTTAGCAGGGTTCGATGCACTGTGTTCCACAATCTTGGGTTTGACTCCTGGTCTTGCCTGGGAATCCGCCCAGCCAGGCTTTTCTTTCTGAAGCCATCCACAATTCCGTCACTGGCCCTAGTCCTGGGCCTTGTCCTCCAAGCAGGCTGTGGGTGCAGGGACAGTCCCTTGTGGCTCATTTGTTCACTTTTTCTATCTGGTGCCTGGCGCCTGAGAACACAGTCGGTGACTGCCCCACCTGAAGCCAAAGTGTGAGATTCAGCTTTCAGAGCTTTCACAGTCCTGCTCTTGGTGCCTTCTAGAATCTTCTGTGCACAGCTGCTAAGCTCTTTGAAGAATCCCAGGCTGGAGGCATCTTTCTGCACTTGCCTTTTGCTTGTTGGCCAGTGCTCCCCATGGATGCACACCATCTCGTGTCTGTCTTAGGCCTCAAATGTGCAGTCTCATTTCCCCTCTTTGCTGCCTGCAGTAACATCTCTCACCTGAACACACCCGCTGCAGACTCCAGTTCTCCTCCTCCTGCTGCAGAACCCATTGAACGTGTGAGTTCACTGCCCCTTGCCTCTCTTTCTGGGGTCCTCTTGATGTTGGCTTTTGTCCCCGACAGGTCTTGTCTGGGATGTGGTGGCTCTCACAGGATCACTGGAATCACAGTGGACTCGGGAGCAGCGTTTCACATAGCCAGTCATGTCTTTCTTCTTGATTATCTTCTCTGGATTCCTCCCTCTGTGTGGGTGGTTTCTCGAATGCATGCCAAGATGAAAACAACATCAAAGATGTTCTCATCTAGTTCTAGAGCTTTATTTGTTCAAGTATTTAGATGTGGTCTTAATTCCTTCCCTCCCTTCCCATCTCTTGTCATCCCCTCCCTTATCTCTCCCCTTCATGACCCTCCCCTGGTTACTCCGTGCTTGCTTGCGATGGTTGAGCTGGGTGGAAGCCAAGAGCTTGCAGATCTACTGAGATTTTCATCCGTGGGTTGCAGGGACCCAAGAACTAGAGTTATCACAGTTGCTCCTGACAAGGTTTGCATGTTTTTTCAGTCACCTTTCTCCTTGTTCCCCAGACTGGAAGATCAGTCTCCCATATGTTGATTCATTCCCCAAATGGTTATGACATCCAGGTCTCCCGTGTTGACTGGCTGGGGCCCAAGTATTTGAGCCATCATTGCTGCCTCCCAGGTTAGCATTGGCAAGGTGCTGGATGGGAAGTGGAGCAGCCAGGAGTTGAACTGGCTCTTTGCTTGGGATGCACATAAGCCCCTGTACCACAATAGCTGCCTCTGGACCGTGTATCATGACATAGACGAGAGGGGGATGAGACAGTGTGGCAGAGCCAGCGGGGGGCCACCTTGTTTGGAGCAACTTTAACCTCATTGTGACCAGGCACTGAGGGCATGAAAGATGGAATGGGGAACTGTGCGCTCACAACTCCCCTTGCTTGCTCAGTCGAATGCCATGGGGATGACCTGGCTTCTGAGAATGAATGCAGCCTACCATTCACTTTCTGTTTTTATCACAGCATGGAATTTTCTTGTTTGTCAAGTCTGGTATGAGTGATTAGGGCAGTGTGAAGACTTCCTTGGCTGAGGGCAACATGTCTACATGATGCTGTGTCCGAAAGCGAGGAACTCTTCTAGTTCCTCTTCACATGGATGCATCAAGGGTCAGCTGTTAGACCATTGCCACCTTTCAGTGACAGAGAGAATGTAAGTGATGAGCGTGTTTGCTTGCATGGTCTCACTATGCCATGTAGCCTGCTTGAGATAGTTAATGGTGTCCTGTCCGGGTTGCCTGGGAGCGTTTCCAGCATCCTCCAGGCCTTCAGGGAAGAATCTTGGAGCCAGTATTGGGACTCTGAGTGTGCATGAGATGTGACTCACACCTGTCACTCAGTGACAGGAAGTTGCAGCAGGAGGAACATCTCCCCAGCTATGTGAGAGCCAGGGTGCTTTCCGAATCCTCCTTTATTTTGGGTTTTGTTGTTGTTCATTGATTAATCGCCAGGGTCTGTATTGTGTGCTGTGCTCTTGAGCAGTTCTGGTGCACCTGTGGGCAAGCAGGGACATGTTTCTCTGGGAGGGCTGGATGCAGAGCAGCTGATGGAGTGGTGCAGAGCAGTGTTTGTGCATAGGCTGGGGGTAATCTGGGCAGGGAGACAGGAAGCGTGCAAGGTGTTGCTACCCTGTGCTGTTCGTGTGTGTCACGAGTGTACACACTCCACGTGCCCCATTCTGTATGGTCCTCCTCTTCAGAACTCTTTTTATTTCAGGGTTGATTTTGATTTTTTGAAAGTAGACCATAAGAAGTAATTGTACGTGTGGACGGGGCACTGGATGCTGTGGGGTTATCTGTGTTCATTGTGTTACGTTCAAATCGGGGTCAACATTTAGCAGTTCCTTGTGGTAGTAAAGCTCAAAATCCTTCCTTTGGCCTTTTTCTTTTTAATGTGTATTTATTTATTTGGAAAACAGTATTGCAGAGAGAGAGAGAGAGAGAGAGATCCATTGATCTTCAGCAACTGGTTCACTCCCCAAATGGCTGCAGTGGTTGGGGTCGGGCCAGACCAAATCCAGAAATGCCATCAGGGTCTTCCACGTGAGTGGCAGGGGCTCCAGCACTTGTGCAGTCTTCTGCCACCTCACCAGGTGCATTAGAAGGGAGCTGGATGGGAAGTAGAGCCATCAGGTCTTGAACTGGCAATCAGATGAGATGCCAGAGTCCCAGGCGGTGGTTTAACCTACTATGCCACAATGCTAGTCTCTCTTTTAACTTTTTAACGAAATGCATTTATGAATATCAAGTTGGCTGTAGTCAGCCTAAGAAACATTGTTTATGGGGTTAACAGTTTAAACTAACATGACATATTCGTGAGATGTAATTTCCTGACATCATGAAAGATCATATTGCAAAATACTTAATGGCTTCCATTTAAGATGTTCATCATATAATAAGTGGGGAAAAAACCTGTGAAACAAGATGACCTCTGTCTGTTAGTACTTCCTTTTCGACCCAGTTCAGCTTGCCTGCGTTCGTGACATTTGCAACTGCTCCTGCCCCTCCCCGCTCCCCCCCGGCTACTTCCCACCTTCTAGCATCTTGCAGCACATGCTTATACATTGCATCATGGCCTCTTGTCTCACCCTACTCGTAGGATGTGAGTTGTGCTGTGCTTCAACTGTTCTGTTCACCGAGGTGTCCCAGAAGCCCAGAACAGTGCCTGGGTGTAGCAGACCCTAATAAAAGCTGCATGTATTGAGTCAATGAATCACGGATGTGTGACTGGGTTGTAATGTGGATGACCATTTGTATATGTATTTTTACTATGTTGGAATTTCCATATTTCTAGTAAGAATCATTAATCATTTTGGTAGGGGGAAAAGCATGTGGTCAGGGCTGGTGTTATGGCATACTGGGTGTTGACATCAGTATTCCATATGGACACTGGTTCCAATCCCAGCTGCTCTACTTCTGATCTACCTCCCCACAAATGCTCTGGGGAAAGCAGTGAAAATTGGTCCAGATGCCTGGGTCCCTGCACTCATGTGGGAGACGTGGCTTCAGTCTGACCCAGCCCTAAGTGTTAGGACCGTTTGGAATGTAAACAGTTGATGGAAGATTCTCTCTCTCTCTCCCTGTAACTCTGCTTTTCAAATGAGTAAAATGATTCTTTCAAAATATATGAAGATGTGGTTGCACATGAATTCCTGATAAAGACCTAAGGGGTTTGTATATGACAAGTGGCTGAATGACCATCATGGGCTGAACTGAAACCTGCCAGTTGTTGATTGAGAGTGTCGCCCAGGGCAGATCTGAAAACCATGGCCCGGTCTGGGGTCAGTGCATGATCCGCTGTTGGATCTGAGCCTGTCCTCACATCAGTTGCTTGTCCCGGGCCTCATTATCCCACAGTCTCTCAGCTACCTCTCCTGGTCCTCTGCTAACTGCGCCAACACTCCCCTCCCAGCTCTTGCTCCTGCTCCCTCGTTCCTGCACTGTATTTTTCCTGGTCACCGTGACAAATCATGTGTGTTTTGTTCAAAGATCAGCATGAGCCCTGCTGTCTTTGAATGGTCTTCTGTGTGACTTCCCTGGCCACGTCTCTGCTGGACTTGCCCTGATACTGGTGGGTAGTGCATGCGTGCTGTGCCGGGCACACAGGTGGGCAGCAGGGAGCCAGGTCTGCCAAGGTTGCCAGCCAAGTGGCCAAAGCTGCTGTCGCTGCTGGAGCCGAGTGGGATCTGGCTCGCTCTATTTTAGGATAGAAACCATAGAAATGCGGGAAGCACATATGCTCTGCTTGTCTCCTGTGCTGTCGCCTTCTGCAAGTGAATGACAAGTTGCCTGAAAGGAAAGGTTTCTATTTTCTGCTTTTCTTGTCTTCAGTTAGTACATAGGCAGTTCTGCTCCTCAAGCCGATAGTGCAGACTTGTTAGTGGAATAGTCCTTGGTTTCTCACGTGTACAAATAAAAGTCATATCTCTGACCCTTCTTAGGTGGCATAAGAATTGCACCGGGGCCAAATGATTTAAGTGCCTTGGAAGCCAGGCATTTTATATGTAGGCACATATATATTTCATGGCATGTACTTATTAATATTTCAAAAACTAATAAACCCAAGTGAAATGTGCAGGATATAACTTGGCTGCAGTCGCCTTCTGCTTTTAAAATCATACACTTTTTTTTTTTAATTCAAGGCATATAAATTGATTTTTTTTTTTTAGGCAGCAGGATTTTTGTGGAACGGATTATTCAATTCAATACATGCACGTTGAGGTTCTGGTGTGCATCAGGTGATGTGAGAGGTACGAGAGGGGGCCATGGAGGTCAGCTGGAAGTAGTTCATGAGCTCCCAGCAGTGGGGCTTGCAAGTGTGCGAGACAGAGACCCAGCCAAGCAGTGAGTTTAGGGCAAGGGAACACCATGGCGAGTTTATTTTGTGCAAAGATTTCTGAAATTTGAACATTTGAGATTCCCAAAACGTTCACGGAAATACGTGTTATGAGAATACTGTGTGTGGGTGTCAAAAATGTTTGCAACAAAGAAAGCATCTACTGTTTTCACTCTCTCTCTCTCTCTTAAAACTGATTTATTTTTATTGGAAGGGCAGAATTACAGAAAGAGGAGAGACACAGAGAGAGGTCTTCCATCCCTTGATCATTCTTCAGAGGGTTACAATAGCCAGACTTGGAGCCAGTCCAAAGCCAGGAGCTTCCTCCAGATCTGCTATGTGGGTCTAGAGGCTGAGACGCTTGGGTCACGATCTGCTGCTTTGGGTGTATCTGTGTGTATGCATGCATTGTGGTTGTGTTTATGTGGTTGTAGCTGAGTGTGTGTGGGGTGGATTTGTGTTAGTGTGGGTGGTGTATTTGCATGTGGAGGGGCATCTGTGTGAGTGTGTGTGTATGTGTGTGGGGTATATTTCTGTGAGCGTCTTTGTGTATGTGTGTGTGTATGGGTGTGTGTGTGTGTGTGTGTGCAGGTGTATCTGTGAGTGTGCATTTGTGTGTGTGGTATATCTGAGCATATGTGCGTGTGCGTGTGTCTAAGGGCTGTGTCTATGGAGAAACAAGCTGAAGGGCTGCCCCAGCTGTGCCCTCCAGCAACTGCAGGGCACCATAGGATGAAAGAGCCAAGGAAGGGCACGGGAAACGTCTTGTTTCTTTGCCTAGTTTATAAAGGAGGCAGTGAGATTGTGACATTCCCTTTGTTGCTTGTTTTGGAATTAAAACAAAAATGGAAACCTACACTTGGCAAGACCATTTTTTCCTGTGCAGATTGCTTTTAACATTTTTAAAGGAATTTATTTACTTGAGAGAGAGAGAGATTTTCTGTCTGCTGGTTAGTAGCAAAGGACTGCAATGGCCACAGCTGGACTAGGCTGAAGCTAAGAGCTGCACGCAGGCCTCCCCTTTAGGTGCAGAAGCCCAGGTCCTGGGCCCTCCCTCAGCAGGGAGCTGGATCCGAGCTGGACCAGCTGTGACTGGAACTGGCACCCATGTGGAATGCCGTTGTCCCAGCTGTCACTGCAGTTCCAGGATACTGACCGCTTGGCTTACTTTTAAAAGCCTGTCTTGCTTTATCTTTCCTCTCTCTCTCTGTAGAAGTGAAGGTGGTGAGATCTCCTGGCCTGGCTGTTACATTCTGTAAGCATTTGCAGCTCCTTCCGTATCGCTCTTCACATCACCTCCCAAATTTCCATTCCTTCTCTTTTCTTCCTCTTGTCATTGTATGCTTGAGTGTGTAAACAGATGCGTGTGTCTGCCTTTGGGATTAGCCACATTTTCTTCTGAGAGTGGTCATTAGAGGTGCAGGGGACTGGAGGTGTGGCAGATGGCTAATGCCAAGGCAGTGGTCATTCACTGTAGATGGCAGTGAATGGTAATATTTCCAGAGCTGGCTGCTCCTGCCAAAGGCTGGAAACAAAGGGAAACAAAGGCATCCCTTCGAGCGTGTTGGCCACACACACCTGAGCATGCATGCTGCAAACACCGCAGTTTCCTCCCGGGATCCAGAGGTTCCCAACCAGGAAAGACAACATCGGAGAATAAGAGGGAGCTTTCCTGTTACGTGGAATGCCGTGATTTGTAGCGGTTAACTTATGTTTAGGCTGCTGTCAATGACTGGGTGATGCGAATCTTGTCAGCTGCAGCACTGCTGGGGTGTTTTTATGAGGGGTAGGGGGAAGGAGAGGGGTGGCAAAGAAGAGGGAGTGGGAGACATATTCCAGCTGGTTCTAGAACATGGAGCATTGTGTGAGATTGCAGGGACACAAATACTTGGGCCATCGTTTGCTGCTTTTCTGAGGCCATTAGCAGGGAGCAGGATAGGAAGTGGAGCAGCCAGGAGATGAACCCGTGTCCATATGGGGAAATGCCAGAATTGCAGGCAGTCCCCACAACGATACCTCCCATTCTCACATTTTTAATTTGCCTTTAATTTTGGGTTTCCCATCAGTAGGATCGTTGGAGACAGACATCACTTGCCATAGTTGTGGTTACTGAATTTGTGAAAACAGCTGGGGCTGGAGAAGATGTGGAGTGAGAAATTCAAATAGGAGTGGGAAGGAGTTGCCACTGAGGGACGCAATGTAGTCATCTAGCCTCTCATCTCAGAATGGTGGGATGGGCTTGTTTGCCAAGTTCAGGTTGTGTGAGAAGAGACAGCATTTGCACACAGAGACTGCTGCTGGGGAAGCTTGCCTAGAAAGGCAGAGGGCACTGAGGCTTCTGTGTGAACAGCAGCTCCTTTAGGCACCTGTCTTTCTGAGGTTCTTGGGAAGTGAACAGTCCGTGTGTCTGTCCCTGTTGTCATTCCAGAGAGCGTTACACAGGCGATCATGAAGAGCCCTACATCTCCTTCAGTGCTGGCCACCTGTTAGCCTGTGTTAGTTAAACTATGCCTAACAGTGTGACTGTAATTGCACACTGACCCTGGCAGACTTGTTTCAGCCCCTAGATCCTAGGGTTTTTTTTTTTTTCCATTTTGACTTTTACCTTCCTTGTAGAATTAGCTTTTCTCCATGCAGCATGGTGAGTCCAAAGAAGGACTTCGCAGTCCTGTGCTAAGGACCTGGGCCTGGCAACTCAAACTCACATGTTCTAAGTAGGACTGAAGCAAGGCTGAGGGACTAACACCCTGTGTATGTGTGGAAGCTCCAGGATGCTGGAACCTAAGCAATGCTCTCTCTGTTTCTCTGTGTATGTGTGTAGAATGAGAGCATTTCAGGAGGCCCAGGAGCTGTCCACCTGGCTGCAGAAGCAAAGGAGTGTGCTGACTTGCATGCCACAGCCAGCTGGCCTTACCTGGGGGCTGGTAATTCTTACCTGCTGTGTCTTGAGCCGTGATGGTGGGGATGGCCTGGAAGCGGGCAAGCCAGAGGAGGGCCTGCCTAGCCCTGGAGGCATGTCCTGATGGCAGCCCAGCCCTTGGCTCAGAACTTGAGGCATTTCAGATGCAAGTGGGAGCAGGAGGCTCTGCTTGCGGGGCTGGGGCTCTGGTTGCCCTCAGAGCAGCTGGCAACAAGAAAGCACTGGCAGCTCCAGGATTTTGAAAGACTGTAATCTTGCACAGGATGTGGCACTGTAGGGCGATGGGGAAATGATGGGGTTGGGGCCTGCCTCTGCCCTTCATCAGCAATCCTGTAAGGCGTAATTACCCCAATTTATGGATGAAGAAATTGAGGCTCGGGGAGATGAAGGAACGTGCCTGGGGTTGCATGGTTGAAAGGGCCAGGACTGTGCCACGAGCCTGTCTGGTGCCCAAAAATGCTCTTAAATCTGATCTGCTCTCTGCCTTCCTCTCTTTTTTTGTAGAACGTTTTCTTATTCTCTCTGGTCTCTTGCTGGGATTATGGGAGGGCATAGTGAGCCCTTTAGAGGTGTGTATGGAACTGTGGAAAAGAACTAAACTCCAGGGCCTGTGAAAAGAGACCGAGTGTAAGTCTTGGACTCCATGACCATTTCCCCACAAGACAGGGACAGTAGGAATTAGAACAGCAAACAATGACTTTGAGGAAAAGAGCTAGGACAGTGTCTAGCCTGTGATAAATCTCGAACCAAGGTGGGCCACTGTTAGTTTAGGCATGATTTTTCTGCCAACCTTCTAGGTCTTGTGGTCAGTAGGAGACACAATCCTGTCCCTTTGTCGGGGGAGTGCATTTCTGGAACATTTGGGGCTGTGACAGTCATCACTGGGGTGGACAGTGTTCAGGGCAGCGTGTGTATTTCCTCTTCATTCTGCCCAACAAATCCGACCCAGTCTTCAACATCTAACTAGAACATTCCGCCCTCTGAGAGGACACCCCGAGGCCCCCCACTTCTCACCCAGTGGCTCCGCCTTCTCTCAACACCATGGCTGCCACGTACTGCCAATGTAGTTGCTTTGGCTCCATCTCATCCTCATGCTCAGACCGAGAATGACATCTTTTATGCCTGATCTACGTTCCAGAGCCTTCAAGAGGTCCTTGGAAATATTTTTGTTCAGCATTGCAGTAATGCCATTGAATAGCAGACTGTGAGTGTGCCCAGCAGAGCTTGGAAAACGGCAGGTGGTGAGGGTGGTGCGTGGATGCCCTGCCCTGTCATGCAGGTGGGTCGGACAGGCAGGCCCAGCCTCTGTGTGATGATATTCTTTGTCCAAAGGGCTCAGAATTTTGGCATTTGTCCTGGTGCCAGAAGTGCAGGGCACCTTGGCCAATCTGGCTTCTCGTGAGGAGCTGTGAAAGCTTGACTGAGTCAACTCTCTCTGGAAACTCACTCTAGGAAAATGACTTCTACTAATCACAGGTTTTCAAAGGCCCGAGGGTTTCATAAAATCTAATGTTGTCCTGGCCTGGGTGTTTGTGGCCTGGAGGTGAAGATTCTGATTGACTGGCTTGCATCCCGTCTCAGGACACCCAGGTTTGAGTCCCAGCCCCGCTCTCCATCGCAGCTTCCTGCTAATGTGATCCTTGGAAGGCAGGAGAGGATAGCTTCAGTAATTGGATTCCTGCCACTCATGTGAGAGAAGCAGAGTCACTGGCTCCCAGCTACAGCCTGGCTCAGCCTCTACCTGACCTAGTCTCAGCTGTTGTGGGTGTTTGGGAAGTGAATCCACACATGGAGAATCAATCTCTCGGTGTCTCTCTCTCTCTTCATCTCTGTATCTCTCTCTCTTTCAAATAATTAAAAAAATATATTACCCTAAAATTTCTTTTTATTACTCAATATATCTTACTCAACTTGCTGAATGAATGAATGCACCTGATGATTTTCCTTTCTTTAGGATTGTCTTCCATCCTTAGATTTTTCTTTGATAAAACTGGAGAAACGTTTTCTTTCAAGTCTTGAATTGGATCACATGTTGATTGCTGGGAGCCATATGGAAAATTTTACCTGGTAGTGGTTTTTGTTTTTAGAAATTACCTGGCTTAAATCTTTAAGGCTCCTACAAATATCCCCCATTTTTAAAAGCAGGGAAATGGGCGAAATCAGTTGCGTTGGCCCCTTAGCCATGAGGAGGTTAGGACCGTTGCGGATTAGGATACCCTGCCTACAGAGGTGTGTCCTCTTTCCAGGACCCCACATGTGCGCAGATGGAGCTCTTGAAGTGAGTGACATGCGGTCTGATGTTAAATGTTGAACTTCCAGTGTGTTTCAGCTCTTCCCCTTCCTGTTACCAATGCGAAGCCTGTGACTCTACCTACAGGAAGTCAGCTCCTAGGAGAAGAAGTGAACGTTCCTAGTTTCTTTGTTTAATTTGTGCTTGGAGAGGCAGCTGGAACGCAAGGGTTTGTGACTGTTTCTGATGCAGTGACTCAAGTGCATGTCATGATGTGGAGGGTCTCAAGTCCTCAGAAGCAGCCAGGGTATGTGATCTAGGCACTGGGCACAGCTGGGCTGGTGGGACTTGACTGGCCCCCAAGGGGCTCTGTGGCATCCATGTGGGTGAAGCTTCAAGAATGGCTTTGTCACGAGGAGGGAGCATTCTCTTGCAGATGAGGGAGGGACTTAAGGTATGCCAGTTAGCACCGCCAGCCTTTCTGGTTACTCCCAGATCACTCAGTGGAGATTGAGCAGGTGGTTGGACCATTGGATGTTTATGTCGGCTGCCCAGAGGAAATGCACGGTTCTCAAGGCTGTCGGGTTTGGATGAGGGCCAAGGGCAGGACCCTGGAACTCACAGCAGGCTATGAAGGAGGAAGCTGCCGGGGAGTTTGGCTGCATGTGTGCAGAGGGGTAGGAGCATGGGCCTCTGACACCCAGAGGGTGTAGGGTGGTTGCCTATGTGTGACTGTCAGCCTGTACTGCTGTGAGCACAGGCCTTACTGGTGTTGGGAGGTACAAGAGATGAGAACTGCGAGAAGGCTCAGATGGATGGGACATGACCATCTGCTATGGGGGTTGATGTGGTTCCCTCCAAGTGGGATGTGGGTGTGGGTTGGTAGAGCAGGTGTGAGAAGGGCTAGGGTTTTGGATTTCCCCCATGCATAGTTCATTATCATGGCTTTGATGACAGCTATGCGATTACGACCTTCCATGCTGTCTTATGTGAGTTTTAACATACATGGCATACAGACTCAAACAGCAGCCTGTTAAGGGAAATGTGTGAGGGAAGACAGGAGTAGCATGTATAGAAAGCTGAGAAGTACAAGAGGCAATAGACCTTGGAATCTTGGATCATCTGGCAAACCACGCGGGGAGTGTGTTAGAAATAAAGTCAGCACTTTCTGTCGTTCAAGATGGAGCCAAGGGAGTTAACAGGCGAGAAGCATCGATTGATTCTAGCAGACAGTTGCAGGAGAGTGGTGGGGTCACAATGCAATTAACACAGAGTATTTTGAGTAGAAGAGCAAGGAGCAACAGTGAAGCTAGGGCAGACCGCTGAAGACACTGGAGAGGAGAAAATACACAGGCTCTGTAGGAGGAGGGGATGGGCGGGCAAGGGAGATTCTATCCAGGATATTAATACAGAGGAAGGTAGTCACAGGTAAACAGGCACCTGTTTCTGGGTGTGGATAGATGGCCCTGGTCAGTGGATAGTCAAGTTGATGAGTAGAGTCACACGTGAGTCTGATAAGTTCCTTGCATTGCTCTTGATGCTAGAATACCCAACATTGAGATAGAAGTGGTCTCCTCTACTCTGTAATTCAGAGCCATCAGTCATGTTCAAAATTTTGGATATAGAGTTTTATCAGGATCATGAACTTGTGACTCAGGGACAATGCCTAGATATCATCTGACCCTTTTCAGGAAAACCATGCTGGCTCTTGGGGCTAGCTTGGTGGCATATCACGCTAAGTCTCTGCTTGGGGTGCCAGCATCCCATGTGGGTACCGGTTCAAGTCCTAGCTGCTTCACTTCTAATCTAGTTCCTAGTGTGTGACCTGGGGAAGTAGCAGAGGATAACCCAAATCCTTGGGCCCCTGTACCCATGTGGGAGGCCCAGAAGAAGCTCCTGGCTCCCGGCATCAACGATCTGAACCCTAGCCTTTGCAGCCATTTTTGGAAATGAAACACTGAATAAAATACCTCTGTTCTGAAAATTTGCCTTTCCAATCCCAGATCGTGTCCAGGTGATATGATCAAGGGCCAGAGGGAACGTTAACCTCAGAGGGCATAGCCCCACTGTCCATCTGGGTCTGAAGCTACTCCTCGCCGCTCCCCTCTCTCTGCTGGCATTCCCCAGGCACTGCCAACTATTAGAATTCTGTGGTGATTCCTCTCTGGGTGATCTTCATTGGCTTCAGTTGTAAATGGGAAGGAGTTCAACCTATCCAACCTCCAACTGGGGCCAGCAACTTGATCCTAGGACTTGCTGGAAACTGTGTGCTAGGGGCTGGGAGCATGCTGCTCTCTCTCTCTCTCTCTCTCTCTCTCTCTCTCTCTCTCTCTCTCTCTCTCTCTCTCTGCTCTTGATGTATGCACCCAGCCCATCTGTCTTGCCTTGCTTTCAGTTACTTCATGCATGAAGCCAAAGCTAATGTCCTTGCTGAAACCACTAGCAAAGCCCTGGCTGCACTGCTCCCTCCTCAGCCCAGAGGGTATGCGTCTTCACTTTGCATTTCTGCACACCCCAGTCCCTTGCAGGCTCCTGCTTGTACATTCTGTTTTCTGGGAGAGCCCCTCTCGCCTCCCATGGTGACAGTGCTCAAACGTCTCACATGGAAGATACAGCTACTGGAGGAGAGGGAGTACCACATTGACCCTTTCGCCAGCGTCTGCTTGGTGTTCCCCGGTTGCTGCGTGGGTTATTGGCACTCACTG
Organism: Ochotona curzoniae; assembly: GCF_017591425.1. NCBI lineage: Eukaryota > Metazoa > Chordata > Mammalia > Lagomorpha > Ochotonidae > Ochotona > Ochotona curzoniae. The sequence continues at coordinate 6,701,992 of NW_024465322.1, forward strand.
GATGAATTCTGATGAAGTCTCAAAGACTCAGGTGCTTCAGGATTGCTCATTGAGGTGTTCAATAGCAGGCTCATTTCCATCTCTTCTTCACCAACCACCCCTGCTGAATCTTTTGAAGGCCATCTGGAATTATTGACCCAATTGAAAAGCACAGCCTCGACAGGTATGCTCTCTCACTTAGTCTCACGCTGCTGGCAACTTTAAAGGGAAAGCACAAATCTATTCAACCCTGTCTCCTGGCCTTGCTTTCAAAGGCGTCAGAGTGGGCTGAGCGTAATGGTTACCGTTATTCCCACCACTGGATTGATTGGATTAGAGTTGTTTTTAGTTCCACTCGTTGTCTAACATGTTGCTACTCAATACACCCTCTGCCCATCCACGAGCTTGGGAGCATGGGGGAAAGGCAGAGTTTTGGATTCCATCCCAGATGCCCTGAAAGAGGCTCTACATTTTTAATAAGACCTGGGGGCTATTGACTTTGTGTTTTGAAAAACACACACAAAATATAAGATTCTACCTCACAGGACTTTCATTCTGTTTTAGAGACTATGACGATACAGTTTTATATTTTATGATGGAAAATTTTCTGTTATGGTTGGGAGGTAGATCATGAGAGTCAAAACAAGTATGCTGTTACTTGCTTTGCTGCCTGGGGTGCATCACATTTCTCCTTTATGTAGACTCAAAATCCAAAACTTGTAAGAGTTTGCTGACAGATTTAGATAGTAGGTAATAAGTGAGCAACCTCATCTCTCACTAATGAGTGACCTGAATGCTGTGTGTGTGTGTGTGTGTGTGTGTGTGTGTGTGTGTGTGTGTGTGTGTTTGTACCACCTCCCATAGTTCAGAAATTGCTTATCCTCATAGCCATGTGTTCTGTGTGGGACGCAGTTACATTTCCCACTTTATAAGCCCTTGAAAAAAAATTAATTAGGACAACTAATATAGAAGAAAGCTGTATTTCTTTAAAATGGAACAACTTAATACATTTCACTCTTCGTAGTATACTTCTGACCAAGTAACCCAAGCAAGCAGAGCAAAGAACTACTGGTTATGTTCATTATTTTAGGTTATGCTCGTATCCAGAAATCTAAAGATTCAAGGAAGGGTGTCTCCTTCAGTCCCCTTTCCAAACCTAATGGTCCTTTGGGGGGGGGGTGGTCCCTCTTTTGTTCAGCTTCTTATGGGCCCTGCCACAGGCGGGTGCACTGAGAATTTCTATGTCATCTCAGCTAAGAAAGTAGACTCTAGTCAGCTGGTTTGATCTCTGACCGCTAGCTTTGTGACCCTGGGCAAGTTGTTAATGTCATTGTACGTCACTTTTCTCCTCTGCAATATGGGAATACCCTGAGTTGCTGATGAGGGTGTCAGATAATCCATACTTTAAACCGAGCTCAAGTTCTTGGCATACAGGATACAGTCAACAAGGGTTCACTGTTCCTGTTGTATTTATACACGTCTCGATGCCTTTGTCTTTGCTATGCAGAAGTAGTAGCACTCTATGTGTTGAAATATCTTGCTTTTTAAAGTTAACAGTATGTGGCTTGTGTTTAGCAATGTGAGGATTGCTTCATTTCATTGATTTCATTTCATTCATTTCATTTTTTAAAAGATTTATTAATTTTACTTGAAAGAAAGAAGGAGTTGCCAAAAGAGAGGATAAGACACACACACACACACACACACACACACACACACACACACAGATCTTCCATGAGCTGGTTTATTTCCCAAATGGCCGCAATGACCAGAGCTGGGCCGACTTTAAGTCACAAGAGCTTCTTCTGGGTCTCTCTTTTGGGTGCAGGGCTCAGGACTTGGGGCATCTTCTGCTTTCCCGGGGAGTTGGATTGGAGGTAGAACAACTGGGGCACAAACCAGTGCCTACGTGGGATGCCAGCCTCACGGGCAGAGGATTAGCTTGCCATGCCACTACACAGCTGCTGTATTCTTTTGAGTTCTGTTTTGTGGATAACACTTTTTTTTTCAGCCTCCTTTTGATGAGCCTGTACATCATTTCCATTCTTGCAACATGGCACAAAGCCTTGGTGCAGAGGTCCGTGTGCCTCGGGCAGCATGTCTGCAGGGTACCATTGGAATCTAGACATGGTCAGGTGTGTCCGCGGAGTGACCCAGTCCTCCTGCCCACAGTCGGAGTGCCTGTTCTCGAGTCTAGTTTGAACAAAATGACAGTTTGATTCAGGCCTGATGAAACCATGATGAGGAATAGGAAAAGCACCCAGACATATTTGGAAGTTGGATTGAGGTTTCTGGATCCCCTGGGATGGGTCGGTGGGTAGGGATGGGGAGGCAGCACTGTTCCTAGGGGTTGGAAGGAACCACGGAACCACCAAGTGGCATTGTGAGTGGCTGCGAGACATGCAGCGAGTTGGCATTGCGCCCATTAACGCCTGACTCTTCAGCTATCGAGACAGAGCAGGTTGTGTCAAGCGGGAGTGGGCGTATTTGGTTTTAGTTTGCACCAGGGCTCCACCCCTCGGATGCTCCTGAGGGTGTCTGGGCTTGGCAGAGTTCTCTGCTGCGTCAGTTTCTGGAATCTCCACCGGTACAGAGAGCCTCTTTTCTTCAACTCAAACGACTCCTTGTACAGATTCTTGCAGCTAGCAGAGCCAACCATGGCGCTTCTGTTCAGGGTGTGGGTGACACAGTGTACTTTAAATACTTCCAAATATTCATGTAATCCCCCAACTCAATAAGACCCAAGGCTTGTACAAGCACCCTAGTACCCCATCATCTTTGTTTAGCAAAGTTTGGGCAGCTCATTTGTAAATAGTCTAACCACTGAATTTTACAGAGTTCAAAACACTGCTCAAGAGACCTAACTGTAGTCTGGGTTGAGAATTATGAGGGGAACCAAGATGCCCAGTTTTATTTTAAAAAATACATTTATCTGTGAGCAAGCACACGTTCTCACGTACTGGCTCACTTCCCAGATACTCCTAACTGGCCACAGGGCTCTGGCTCAAAGCTGGGAGCTGTGAACACAGTCCAAGATTCAAGGAAGCCAGTTGCTTGAGCCATGACTGCCACCTGCCTGCTGCCTGCCTCCCGGGGTGTGCAAGAAGCAGGCATTCCAACCACTAAGCTAGCCAGATGCTGGTGTTTGTTGCTTTTTGGGATATGGCTACTGAGCCATTTCTTTTTAAAACATTATTTGAAAGACAGAGTACCAGAGTTTCAGAGAGAGCGAGAGAGAGAGAGAGAGAGAGAGAGAGTCTTCCATCTGCTGATTCACTTCCTGAATGGCTGCCATGGCTGGGTCTGGGACAGATTGAAGGCACGAACCAGGACCTTCCTAAGGTCTCCATGTGGGAACAGGGGTTGAAGGACTTGGGCCATTTTCTGCAGCTTTCCCAAGCTGTAAGCAGAGAGCTGGATCATAAGTGGAGCAGTGGGACTTGAACCAGTGCCTGTATGGGATGCTGGCACTGCATGTGGCAGTTTCACTTGCTCTGCCACAGCACAGGTCCCTGAAAGCTCTTTTTAAATATGCAGATAAGCTGAGGAGAAGTAAGTAGCCAGAAGGCAGCTAAGCGCATAGGACCTTTGAGTAACCAGCATCAACCAGGAGATATTTGTTCGCTCGCAGGTGTGTTGAGCAGGGCCATTGTCACGGTCAAGAACAGGGGTGTGCAGATGAGTAAGGAAGTGGCTGAGACCTCCTCCCACCCCCATCCACTGTGTTCTCTGTGGCTCAGCCATTTCTTCTCAATGAGGACACGTTAGTACTCCTGGTCCAGTTTCCCTCGATGTGAGCATGGCCAATGCCAGTGTCGCTAGTACTTTTCAGTGTCTCTTTCAATGTTCGCCTTCTCTCACTGAGAGGTGGGCAGTGTCTCCTAGGGATCCTTCATTGGCTTGGAGTGGCAGCTGGGCCTCTCCCTGACCCGGTTTGTGGGTAGGGTCCCTGGAGCATACCAGGGACCATCCTTCTGTAACTCTACTCTTGCCTTTCTGCTGAGTGAAATTGATTTCTGTCTTCATCAGTGCTTCCCATTCCCTCCCAATTTCCTGCATACTTTGGGATCCAACATCTCCTTTTCAACTGCTGCTCAGTAGGCTTGTCCTAGCCTCGCTGGTGGCTCACTCTTAATTTAGTTCTAGTTATTTCTGCCTTCACTTACGAGATCGATCGCATTTCCTCTGAGACTCGCTCCATCTCCACCCCTAGCTCCCCCTCCCCCATCTCCCCTGCCAATCCTTTTGTGTGGTTGTGCTTTTTCCTTTTCTGCTAAGATTCCTTCTCCTGAGTGCCCTTCCCTTTTAGCCCAGGTGTGTGAAGCCTGGATTAGGACCTAGTCGATGGAGTCCAGCATTGCCCCGGGCTAGGGGAAGGTCAGCTTGTTCCTGTGTCATTCCTGCTCTGCCTGTGCCATGACCCTGGCAGCACCCAGCCAGCACTCTAGCCCCCGTGGGTGTGGGAGTCAGCCAGAGAAGTTTCAGTAGCTCCCAGGGTATCTGGGAGGCACGGTAGACACCTGTGGTCCAGCCTATCAAAAGAGGGTTGTGGGTACCGTCCTCCTTGGCAGCCTATGTTTGCTTGTCTCACACCTTAAACCTCCTGGGAAGTGCTGGGCCAAGGAGTTGGCACCTGCCAGCAGCTGAAGCTGAGCCAGTCCTGCCTGTGGGGCTCTAGACTCTTGCCTCCTCCCCACTCTAGCACCTCCATCTCTGCCAAAAGGAAGTTGGGACTCAGCATTTTGGAGGTCTTGAGTTGGGCAAAATCCTCTGGGTCCTTAGATGCTGCAGTGCCTTCTGTGTCCTCAGCCTCATGTCACACTGCTGGGCTCATTCATTTTTCCCCCATGCATGTCTGCTTTGTTCACAGCATTAAGCTCAGGCACTGGAGATCTTGTCTCCCAGCCTCCTGCCACAGGGAGACTTGGTCCTGCTGGACCGTGATGCTTGAGATGGTCCGTGCTGTCATTTCAAGGTCAGGGCTGTAGATTATTTCCCTTGGCTGCCTACAGATCCTTTTAGCAACATGTAAACCAGGCCTTGCCTGTACGCAGCGCCCTGCTGATGTTCGTCAGGGATCTCAGGAATATGGGTTTCCTGCATGCTGGGCTAAGAGCTGGGTACGTTTAGGATGAATCTCCGTCTCATAGATGCGCAGAACAATTTCTGTTTTGTAATACATAGTCTTACGATGCCTGACGTTTCCAGTTCTGTCATTTGAGCTGAGAATCAGTTTCAGCATCTGCCTTAACTCTCTCACTGCTTTGCTTGACTCGGGAGCTGTCTCAGGATTTACTTTTTCCTGATTAACAAACATGTTTTAAGGACCAGTGTTGTGGCATGGTAGGTAAAGCTACCATCTGCTATGCTGGTATCCCATTTAGGCTCCGGTTAGAGACCTTGTTACTCTGCCTCTGATGCAGCTTCCTGCTAATGTGCCTCGGCAAAGTGTGAAAGGGTGGGCCCTTGCAACTACCTGGGAGACCAGAAAGGAGCTTCTGGCTCCAGGCTTCCATCTGGCCCAGCCCTGGTCATTATGGCATCTGGGAAGTGAACCAGTGGATAAAAGTTCTTTCTCTCTCTCTCTTTCCTCTTCTTCTTCTTCTTCTTTCAATCAAATAAATAAATCCTAAAATAACGTTGAGAAAATATTTATTTGAAATGCAGAGTGTCAGGGAAGGAAAAATAGATCTTTCATCTAATGGTTCACACCCTAAATTCACAAATAGTAATTGTAGAGAATACGCAAAATCAGAAATATACACAGAATAAAATAACAGCCTTGTAGTACCTTACATTCTAGGATGGTTATAGTGAAAACTACTAGTAACTTTTTTTTTTGGCCAAAGGAGCAATCATAAGCAATCATAAGAAAGTTTATGGAAAATGCATTTTCCCAAAACACTGCATAATCTCAAAAGGGTTTTTTTTTTTTTGACTCCATACTTAACTTAGTTTTAATTCCATTATTCTGCTCGTATTTTGAGCTACTGTCATCTTTTCTTTCGGTCCTGGGGTGGACATGTGGGTTCATTTTTTTGGATACTTGAGATCCTAACACAATCAACGCACATTATGACTATTGTAATTATGATTAACTCCCCACTGAGACTGGGTCTTCATAACTACAAAGAGCTGGCACCACAGCATCTTAAGTTACTATACCATGGTGCCAGCTGCTGAAGTCTGCTACGTTTCTTGCAGTTTGTGTGGGCTCTTAAGATATTAAGGACATTGATACTTTCCTCCATTATGCTTCTTGAAAATATTTCCTAGTTAGTCGTTATTGGCATTGTTTTTATTTTGATATTTAATTCACCAATCTTTCCTATGTTAACTTACTTTGCCCCATACTTGATAGTGTATACTGTGTTACTGAATATAAAAAAAAAAAATTTGGAGATTCTAATTTTTAGGTAGTGGAGTGTTTTTTATGTCTGAGATTCTTACTGTACAGTCTGCACATAGGAAAAATGATAAATAAATAACTGTGTTTTCTTCGAGCTCCTCTAATAGGATTTTTAAAACGTTGAATTTGCTTTGGAGAGCTCTGACTTGATTTTCCTCCCCTGAGGAGTTGGATGACCCAGCAGTTTGCTGAAGGAGGCTTCTGTGTCGCACAGGGTTTTGGCATTGAGTCGTCGTGAACCGGCGTCCTCCGGATCTCAGGCTGTGTTCCTGTGCCGTTCTGTCGTACAGAGATGTTTCTCGTTGGCGCTGGAATGACACTGTTCATGACTGGACTTTTACAACCTTTTAGTTGTTGGAGTTTGTGTTTCTTCTCCTTACAGTTATTTTCCGTAGCTTAGTGGTTTTAGCCTTCTCACTTTATATGAATCCAAACCTTTCCCCCGGATTTGTTATTCCTTATTTATTCTCACCTCTCCTGGGGGCAGGGGTGGGAAGGAGCTGGTGTTGTGGTGTTACCGGGTAAAGCTGCCTCCTGTGACACTGGCATCCCAGATGGGTGCCCATATGATTGCTCCACTTTCAACCCCACTCCCTGCTACTGTGCCTGGGAAAAGCAGAGGAAGATGGCGCAAGTGTTTGGGCGTGTACCACTCACGTGGGGTCTTCTGGCTCCTGGCTTCCGCCTGTTCTTGTGCTGGCTGTTATGGCCATCTGGGAAATTCACTGGTGGACAGGAGGTTTGTTTACTTATTTTCTCTGTGTCTGCAACTTTGACCTTCAAAATGAACAAATCGATATTTTAAAAAATACAGTAAATGTAGGAATTCTGTTGGAATTGTGTCAAACAAGGAAGCTGACGGAGGCAGCAGTGAATTCTCAGTGCCTGGTCTGCCAAGGCACTGCTGTTGTGGACAGCACCCTGTTTGTTTCTGCCTTCTGCCTAATTACAAACCACATCTGATCCTAGGTGGCCCTGTACGCTGCTTCTGCTGCCCTGAGATACTGTGATGTAGACCCGGGCAGTTGGCCACCTGTGGTCCAGTGCTGCTGCCAGCCTGTGGACTCCTGCTCCATTCTTAAGAATTGAGTGTCCGTAAGAATTACATCCAGGTAATGCAAATAGCTGTATGACTATAAATCGAGGAAAAGCTTTGATCTTTTGCCATTTGTTTAGGGTGTCAAAGAGTCAATCAAAGCCTTTATGCACCACCTAGAGCCTTGTCAAGGAAAACGTCCGCTCTTCCTTGTCATTGCCTACCAGCTATGTTAGACCAAGGAGTGGGTGTTTAGGGCAGCCTTGAGAGGCCTGTACCCCTCCCTGGAGTGCCTGGGTTCGATGCCTGATCCTGGCTGCTGATCCCAGCTTCCTCCAGCTCCCGCAGAGCCTAAGAGGCCATGGTAACGGCTCAGGTAACTTAAATTCCTGCCTCCCTGTGTGGGAGGCATGGATGGAGCTCTTGGCCTCTCCACATCAGCCCCATCTGTGGGCACTGGGGAGGCAGTTTGTGGGTGAGAGCTGGCTAGCTCTTTCTGTCAGATAAAAAGGTCGTATTTTAGAATCACAGCTTCCTGTCCTAGTGTGATGTGATGCTGTGGCCCTTGCTGCTTGTCTTCTATTTCATGTCACTTCCGCACTCCCTATCTCTCCAGCTGGGAAGCGTGCCCAAGCGTGGGTGCCCTGGTCACATGTCGCTCCTGCCTCCTGCCACACTACTTCGGATGTGATGTAATGTACTCTCACAGCCCGTTGCCCTCTTCCTGCTAGTGCTTGATGGTGTGGCGAGGAATAAGAAAAAAAAAATGGTGAAATTCCCATTGATTCAAAAAATAGCCGGCATATTTCCTCCGACCCTTTTTTATAGCCAGTACTTCTCCTTCTTTGTTTAAGCCTAACCCTTCTGTAGCAAGGGCAAGGTTGCTGTGGCCCTGGTTTCCCCTCCCTGTGGGACATAAAGCTCGTTATTGTTGATTGTTTGGTGGTAGGGTCACTTTAAGTCAAGTATTGTCTTTCTAGGACAGTAGGCCTCTTTATTTTTAATTTTATTTATATAAATGGCAACTTTTCATGTATTTCATGTACTCAGTTTTAAGAACATAGTAATACTTTCATCCCAACTTTCTCCCCCACCCTCTCTTCCATACCTTCTTTCTTGTTTTACTTTTCACAGTGACATATTTTGAATTATTTTTATGATCACCAGTCTATATAAACAAAACAAAATGCTGTTGTTCAAGAGTATAGACAAGGTCTGTAAGCAGTAATCAAATCCCAAAATGTGAGTTTCTCTTATACGCACTGCAATTTGTTTGTACTCTGCGTATTAGTTGTCACAAATCAGAGAAAACATGTCATGTTTAGTCTTTCTGTGTCTGGCTTATTTCACTAAACACAATGACCTGTAATTGCATCCAGTCAGGATTTCATTCTCTGTATAAGCTGAGCATATGGCATCATGTATACTCCACATTTTCTGCATCTGGTCCATAGTTGATGGGCATCTGGATTGGTTCCATGAGTTGAGTTGTTATAAACATGGGGGTACAGAAAATTCTTTCTATATACTGATTTCACTTGTTTGGATACATTTCCAGAAGTGAAATGGCTGCTTCATCCTGTGGACCTGATTCACGATTCCTGAGGAATCTACGTATTATCTGGCATAATGGGATTACATCAAAGCTCAGAAACTTCGACATGGCAAAGGGAGAACCTAAAGAAAGGAAAAAAAAAAAAATCTAGAGTTTTATACCTGATAAAGAGTTAAAAATAAAGGATGTATTAGAAGCTCAAGAGACCCAACAACAAAACAAGCAGTCCAATTAAGAAAGGGATAGGAAGCCAGGGTTGTTACGCAGAGAAAAAAGATGCTTACTGCAGTGCTGGCATTGTATCTGGGAACTGACTTGAGCCCCAGTTGATCCACTTCCCAGCCGGCTCCTTGGTAATGGCCTAGGAAAAGCAGTGGATGATGGCTCAAGTTCTCTTGGTCCATTGCCATCCAGTTGGGGAACTCAGAAGAACATCGCAGCCGCTGGCTTTGGCCTGGCTCAGCTCTGGCTTTACGGCTATCTGGGGAGTGACCAGCAGATGTTCTCTCTCTCCTCTAGCTCTGAGTTTCAAATAAAAACAAATAAACCTTAAAAAAAATCCACCGAGGATATGAACAAGCATTTTTCAAAGAGCTCAATACAAATGGCCAAGAGACAATGAAGACTCCAGATCACTAACCTGCAGGGAGATGCAAATAAAACCACAGTGAGGTTTCACGTCACTCTGATTAGAATGGCCGTCATCCAAAAACATACTAATATATGATGATGAGGTTGTGGCGAGAAAGGGTACCCCAGTCCATTGATCCTGGGAAAGTGGGCTAATGGATTATGCTAGGTAATACAAAGATTCCTCAGAAATCATAAAACAGATCCACCGAATGATTCAGCCATTCCACTTCTGGAAATTTATCCAAACAAATGAAATCAGTAGGCCTTCCTTAATTGCATACTTTTAGAAGAGACTAGGGGCATATTTACATTTGCTCCCAATTTTCCCTTCTATGGAGTCCTAAAAAGACAAGGAGGGTTTGTTAGGGAATGGAGTGTAATGACACGCATCTATGGGTGAGTCATTAAAAAAAAAAGAAAGGAAGGAAGGAAGAAAAAAAACCACAATGATTGACTCTAATGGTTTTAGGTGAAAGACCGTGGCAAGTGCCCGTGAGTGGTTTCCATGGTCCTGGAAGTTGCACAGGTGTTTGGAAATGCGGTTCTATCAAAATGTGATCCAGGAGGGTAAACTGTTGAATTTTGAGATTATCTGCAGGTATGAGGTTCATAGTGCCAGACTGGGCAGCCCCGACATCTGGCATCTGATGGAGGCTGGAAATGGCAAAGCAGGTGCATAGTGTGCGAGGGACCAGAGGCTGGGAAACCAGGCCCAATCTGGCAGGAACAGCCAGCCTGTGAGGACCAGCCTCTCGATGACCCGAAGTCCTGTCCCCAGGCCCGCTGTCAGAGGCCACAAGCAGATCAAGGCTCCATCCTCATTTCAGCTGCGTGTGTTTGGACAGCTATGTTCTGATCCATTCACAGCACCTTGTACAAGGAATGGAAAGATGCTGTGGGGGCGTGGGAGAGGGCACAAGGTGCTGCCCAGGATACCTTGCCTCGCTCGTGCCAGATGTCACTGACCTTGTAGATCAGCCAGATGTCCAGCCGCAGACCAGAGTCCTTTCCACCAGGGCAAGCTGGTAAGAAGGACCAGGACAGCATGTCTGTCTGGTTCTACCCTGTCAGCCATCCCTGGCATGCAGGGTCCTACAGAGAAGCAGGAAGTACACAGCTCCTATTAAGCCATTATTGGCAGCAAGGAAGCAGAGGAGATGTGGACGTTAGTTTGTGTTCAGGCACCTGCCCCACAGGGTCCCCAACACTGCATCAGCAGATACTACCATCAACTCATGCACCTGCGTCCTTAACTCACACTGCTGGGGTTCTGCCTGAACAAAGCGCTGCACAGGCAACTGGGCAGGGAGGGGAGGGTGTCCCCAACAACAGATGCTTCTGCTCACACTTCTGCAGGCTGGGAGGTGCAAAGTCAGGGTGTGGGCCATCCAGCCCTCCCCAAGGGCTCCCTCCTCCTGGCTTGTAGGTGGCTACCTTCTGCATCCTCACGGGGGGTGGGGAGAGAGAGACAGAGAGAGAGAGAGGATGTGTCTTTTTTCCTGGGGCACCTCTCTCTTCAAGAGCATACCGCCTCCTAGCCTCACTGAAGCCCAGGCACCAGAGGCACTGTCTCCAGAGACCTTGAGGCTGTCAGGCTTTCTAGCTGTGTGAAACTTGGCCGGGGGGAACAGTAAGGAAAGGACATATTTCAGTCCTTTGTAGTATAACTTTAAAAAAAAAAAACTTATTTACTTGTATTGGAAAAGCAGATATACAGAGAGGAGGAGAGACAGAGAGGACGATCTTTCATCTGCTGATTTACTCCCCAAGCAACCACAACAGCCGGAGCTAAGCCATCTGAAGCCAGGAACCAGGAACCTCTTCCGAGTCTCCCACATGGGTGCAGGGTCCCAAGGCTTTGGGCTGTCCTCGACTGCTTTCCCAGGCCACAGGCAGGGAGCTGGATGGGAAATAGAGCAGCCAGGAAAAACCAGGGCTCTTATGGGATCCCAGCACTTGCAAGGTGAGAATTTAACCATTGAGCCATCACACTAGTTCAAATTGGTTCAAATAAAACATAATCTTTTTTTTTTTTTAAAGTAAGGCAGAATCACAGAGAGAAAAAGAGTCAGAGATTGGTTATTCCATTTGGTGGTTCACTCCTAAAATGGTTGTAACAATGAGAATTGGGCTGATCTGAAGCCAGGAGCTAGGAGCCACAAGCCTCATCTGGATCCCCCACATGAATGTGTAGTCCCAAGAACTGAGTCATTCTCTGCTGCTTTCCCAGGCCACAATCAGGAAGCCAGATGGGAAATGGAGCAGTGGGACAGAAACCAGTTCCTGTATGGACTACTGGTGCCAGAAGGGGGGAGAATTTGCCTATTGAGCCACAATGCCAGCTCTACTGCATCGTTAAAAAGTACTGTTAAGAAAGAGAAGGACATATAAAATGATCCTTTCTGGTAACGTTTTGAGGCAAATGTGCTGTGTAACTGGATTGCCAAGTTTAACAATGACGAAGTCACAACTTGGGAAAGTTCACGTTTGGCAAACAGGAAATTGAGTCCCTTTTCTTGTCAGTGTATTCATTTGTGCTTCATCGTTGGAGTAGATGAGCATCTAAAGTATTACAGCCACGTGCAGGCGTGGAGCACAGCCCGGGAGTAAGGAGAGCTCGAACATGGCCTTGAGTGGAAATGTTAGCCGTGCCAGATGCAGTGTTCTACAGCAAAGCTTCTTCCCATGACTGTGTCGCTCCAGTTTCCACAGAGAGTGAACATCTGGACAGAGTGCAGAAGGAGCGAAAACCCAGTTCTGCCCCACTCCACACCTTTTCATGTCTTAAAAATAGTGCAGAGAACTAGAGGACAGGCTGACGTTTGTTCCAGTTCGGGGAGAGCTCGCTAAAATGGAGTCAAACCCGGCAATGTCAAAGGAAATGCCTATGTGTGACAAAGGCAGCCTTTTGGCTGTTGTTTAATCTCTAGACTTCAGGTGTGACATCCCTTTCAAAGTTTGTCTTTCTATCTTAGTGCTGAAGAGGCACATTTTTATTTGATTTTTCTTTTTCCCAGGCTGCAAGTATTTCAGGCACTAAATCATTCCAGTCGTGCCTTTGACAATAGCAACGAATGGTTTAAGAGAATTTGGTCCTCCCGAGGGAGGCGTTCTGTTTCAGGGGGCGGTCTCTGAGATCTCGGTTGATTCCTGGCAGTTGGCTGCAGTGTCCTCTTCATGTTAGAGAGCTGGACAGAGCACTGGGGTTGAAACGGCAAGATGCTGCCAGTGCAGAGTTAGAAGGGCTGAAATCGCCAAACACTGGGGTGGCTGTGGAGCAGGCAGAATTCAGATCTGCAGGATGCTGCGCCCTCACCATGAGGCAGATGGACCTTTTCCTCATCAGCCGGACAGACTTAAGCCTTCAAGCTCTGGCTGTGGTCCTTGGTGCTTGCCTAAGGGAGCTGCTTGCTCATCGATGCTTGTGGCAGTGGATGCGCTCACTCTGATGTGTCCATACCATGGGATATAGTTCAGTGATTTAAAAAAAAGAAAAAGAATAGGAATATGCTAGTAGTGAGTGCATGCACACCAGTTTTTTAAAAAAAAAATTTTTTTTTATTTGAAAGGTAGATTTTTTACTAAGAGAGAAGAAAACACACACACACACACAGAATCTTTCATCCACTGGTTCACCCTCCAAGTGACTGCAACAGCCAGAGCTGAGCTGATCCAAAGCCAGGAGCTAGGAGCCTCTACTGCGTCTCCCACATAGGTGCAGGGGCCAAACACTTGGATCGTCCTCTGCCGCTTTCCCAGGCCGTAAGCAGAGCCGGGTCAGAAGTGGAGCCGCCAGGACATGAATCAGCTCCCGCGTGGGATGTCTGTGCTGCAAGTCGGGGGATTTGCTTGTTACGTCACACCATTTTCTAGTTGTCAAAACCAAGGGAACCCTAAGGTAAACGAGTGACTGGGGTTCATCACAGTGTGTCAGTCTGTTGCTTCATCAGCTGTGGCACATGAGCAACATGCCAGTACTACAGCTGACCGAGGAGGGCACTTGGGCACATACGGGAACTGCCTCTGCTCTCTGACCCTGGGGCCCTGCCAGGCTGGCTGGAAACAGTTCCTCCTGCTGAGGCATGTGCTTTGTCATGCCTTTCATTGGACTGCAGTAGTGTTCTTGGGAAATCCGCAGGAGGTGGACCCGCCGGCTGCCCAGAAGCTCTCTGCATTCTTGGCCAGTTTTTAGCCCTGGTCTGGCTTCTTGCGGGGCTCAGAGTTTCTCATTTACAGAGCCAGAGGCACATAAATATTCTCTTTCTCTCTTTCTGTGGCTTCTCTAATCCACTTTGTCCTCCCCCATGGTTGTGCTGTAAACAGATGACATATCCGAGGCCTAGGCTAACTCTTGGGATTAACAGAGTTCCTAAAAAAAGGGTTTAGTAGAGATGCATGGAGTATACCCTGACACCAACATAACTTTGGTGCGCTGGTCTAGTTTTATGCCAGTTAGGATGGCCACAAAGCCTTCAGGTCTCCAAGTTTATCTGTGTGTGTGTGTGTGTGTGTGTGTGTGTGTGTGTGTGTGTGTGTGTGTGTTAGAGAGAGAGATGCAGCAGGAAGATCTGGGCTGTGAAGGCAGAGTATGCTGAGCTTGAATCTCCTCATTCCCTCCCCTGTGCAGCTGTGCGGTGGCCTTGAATGATGGCAGGGCCTCTGTCATTGCTTATCTATAACCTGGGTATGGCCACTGCTCCTCCATGTGCAGCCCAAGGTAAAGCGGAGAATGTGTGCTGAGTGTCTGGTGGGTCTCAGGTTGCACCTGCTGCACACGTCCAGTCTTGGGTCAAATGAATGGCCAGGTTCACTCTCGGTTCCTTGAGTGTCTAGTGGTTATGATGCCCACATGCCATCCCGGAGTGCTTGTCTTTCATTGCCCCACACTAGCTCTCAATTCTAGTTTCCTGTTCATGTACACTCTCGGAGACAGCAGGTGAGGGCTGCAGTTGGTGGGTCTCTTCCATCCGTGTTGGGGACTTGGAGCTCCTGGCTGCTGGCTTCTGCCTAGCCCAGCCCAATGGCGGACATCTGGGGAGTGAATCAGCAGATGGGAGTGAGTGCTCTCTCTCTCTCTCTCTCTCTCGCTCTCTCTCTCTCTCTCTCTCTCTCGCTCTCGCTCTCGCTCTCTGCTGTGAGGTGCTTCCAGTGCGGTGGACTAGAATGTATAGCAAGGATTGCTTCCCAAGCTCTCACAGCTCTGTTCAATTCTCTGCATCTTTTCTGTTTGGTTTTTTTTTTTTCAGTTCCTCTTTTACTCTATGCTATTGGCTTTTATCCTGACCTTTTGTCATTTTGATTTTTCTTTCTTTCTCCTCAAAATATTGTTTCTTGAAGAAGACTGAGGGCTCTGGAGCTGGACTCCCTGGATTTGTCTGCCACCTGTGTGACTCAGCCACTGTGTTCTTCCAAATTAATGAGTTCTCCGGGACCCTGTTTCCACGTCTGTGAAATGAGACGCACACAGGATCTATTGCCAAGATCTGGGTTTTATTGTGTGGTAAACGTTGTGTGTACAGAGAGTCCTCAGCAAACATCAGATATTTATTTATATTTTATTTTTTTACTGAAGCAATTTTCAACTCATAAGAAATTGGAAGCAAACTACAGGAAGTCTGCAGGTGTCTTCATTGCAATGGTAACATCTTCCATAATTAAAATACTTTATCAAATCTAGGACTCCAACGTGGTTCAGTGTTAGGAACTGAAATACAGTCCTCACACCTGTTTGGGATCTCACCAGTTCTTTCCTTAAAAAAGAAAAGAGATTTATTTGTTTTGCTTGGAAAGTCAAATATACAGAGGGGAGGAGAGACAGAGAGGAAGCTCTTCCCTGCACGGATTCACTCCCCAAGTGATCTCAATGGCCAGCACTGAGCCGATCTGAAGCCAGGAGCTCAGAGCCTCTTCTGGATCTCCCATGCATGTGCAGGTTCTCAAGGCTTTGGGCCATCCTCCACTGCTTTCCCAGTCCATAAGCAAGGGGCTGTATTGGACGTGGAGCACCCAGGACACTAACTGATGCCCTTATAGGATCCTGGTGCTAGTGGAGGAGGGCAGGGAGAAGGGGAGATTAGTCTGTAAAGCCACTGCTCAGGCCCTGAACTTGTACCTTTTCAAAAGGTTTATTTGAAAGGTAAAGGGAGGGAGAGAGAGAATGAATCTTCTATCTGTTGATTTCATCTCCAGATGCCACAACAGAAGGGGTTGGGCCAGAAAGAAGCCAGCAGCCAGGAACTCAGTCTTCAGGTGTCCCAAGTGGTGGCAGAGGTCTTAAGTACTTGTGACAGCGTGTGCTGCATTGTAGGTGCCTTGACAGGGAGCTGGATCAGAAGTGAGGGAGCTGAGAATCGAACCAGTGCTCCGACGTGGAGTGCAGGAGTTCCAGGGATGGGTTAACGTGCTGCATCCCAATGCTTGACCCTTCAAATAAAGCTTTAAGTCTCATGTTTCTCTTGTCTGTTACCTATTCCTGTAGTGACCCTTAGTAAGCCTCTCTGTCCCAGAGTTGTTTAGGAGAGTCATTTTGAATCTCGGGATGGTAGCTTCTAGACAAATGGTCAGTTGGAAACCCTGATTGCTAAGGGTCTTGGAAGTTTATGCTGTGATTTTGAACGTTGGACTGTTTCCCAAAGGCCCAAAGCTTGGTTCGCAGGTTGATGCTCCTGGGAGCTGCTGGGACTGGTGGGAAGGAGGTAGAGCCTGGTGGGGATGGGGATCCTTGAGTCATGGAGGTTGTTCCCTCGGAATGCAGTGCTCCGGGGTCTCTTGCATTCTTGTGGAGGGTGATATAAAAGCCCACGAGGGAGCCCAGCCTCTCTTTCCTGGCTTGCCTGGAGGTCTCTCCCCCACCATCTGCTGTGGGACTTCCACTGAAACCTATGTCATGCTCTGTGGACTTTCAGCTTCTAAAATTGTGAACTAAATACACTTTTTTTTCTCTTTGTAAGCCAGACACTGCAGGTGTTTCATTGTAGTAATGCACATCTTACAATCACAGTTCACCATGTTCTGTATGGTAGCTTCACAGTATGTCTTATGATCTGGTTATTTCACTACAATAACAAAATCAGAGGCCAGTGTTGTAGGGCAGGTTAAGTTACCTCCAGCATGCTAGCATCCCGTGTGAGCACTGGTTCGAGTCCTGGCTACTTCTTTTTCTTTTTTCTGGCTGTCCCACTTGTGCTCTAACTCCCTGCTCCTGGGAAGGCATCAGAGGATGGTTCAGTTGCCTGGGCCCCTGCTACCCATGTAGGAGACCAGGATGGAGTTCAAGGCACCTGGCTTTAGCTTGATCCAGTCCTGGCCATTGTGGCCATTTGGAGAATGGACCAATAAGTAGCTGGAAGAGTTTCCTCGGGGAGATCTAGAAGAAGCTCCTGACTTCTGACTTCAGTGTGGCCCAGCCCAGGCCTTTTCAACCATTTGGAGACTGAACCAGTGGATGAAACATCCATTTGTCTCTCTCTGTATTTCCGTCTTTCAAATAAATAAGTACATCTTTGGAAAAAGTAAGTTCAAATCTCATTTTCAGCATTAAGGGATATGACGGTTTTTAAGATTCTCTTTTAAAAGCTTTCCAATATTCTTCTTTTAAGATATTAAATAAATGGCATGCTAACATAAATAAGTAGTTTATTTTTAGCTATCCAACATGTCAGATCATGCAAATTAGAAGGAAGGCAAATGATTCGATTGTAAATCTTTGGGAAGTTATTTTTGTAATGTTTGGCTTACAATATTTTTGGAACTACTTGCTCAGAATTACCCTAGAGAATTTAGCACATTTTTTTTTCTAATTTGGGCAAATCTGTGTCTCTATAGGAGACAGATTTTTGAATAGTGTAGCCAAGTTGCATCAATATTTTGTTTATTTGTTTACTTTATTTGAAAGAGTTATAGAGAGGAGAAACAAACACACACATAGAGAAAGTGTGAGAGAGAAGGAGAGAGGGAGAGAGAGAGAGAGAAAGCTCATGTGCTGATTTGCTTTCCAAATTACCACAATGGCAGGACTGAGCCAGGCTGAGGCCAGGAGTGCAGGGTGCAGGGCTGCTTTCCTAGTGAATTAGCGGGGAGCTGAATCGGAAGTAGAGCAGCCCAGATATGAACTGACACCCATATGGGATGCTGACGCTGCAGCCATGCCATAGTGCTGGTCTTCTGCTTATGAAGTGATGTATATTTGTCTGGAGAATATAGACTAAGGAATAAATATAACCATCTGTATTCCAGGGTGCAGTCAGGGCTGGTAGCTTCATGCAGGTATTTCCCATAGGTGGTCTGTAGCCTTCATCTGCTCCCTCTTGTGGCTTGACTAGATATACAGATATACAGATATATATATAGAGAGATATATAGAGAGGTAGAGACACACACAGAGAGGTAGAGATCTTCCATCTGCTGGATCACTCCTTAAATAGTTGTGATGGTCAGAGGTGAGTCAGTCAGAGGCTGGGAGCCAGGAGCCTCTTCCAGGTCTCCCGTGTGCTTTGCCAGGCCATGATCAGGGAACTGGATTAGAAGTGGAGCAATCAGGACTCAAACTGGTGCCCATATGGTATGCTGACACCGCAGGTGGGCAATTAGCCTGCTATGCCTCTGTGCAGGGCCCCTAGTTAACATTTTCTTAATGCGTTAGGTAGATGGACGTGCTAACTAAGCTGGTTTGACCATGATACACTAAATACACGTGTAAAATTATATCATAATGGAGCCCCAAATCTGTGTAATTAAAAATAAAGACATGAATTAGTTTAAACTCTTTATCTTACCAAAGGGACCATGTGGTTTGACTCATTCACCAAAGGACACGGTCAAAAGCAATTCTGTCCCACCCCCTCATTTTTTTTTTTTCCTGTAGCTCTTCATGCAATAGCTGTCTTAATTACCCACAAGCTTAACCACTCCTTGCCTTCACTTCTTCTTACTGTACTTTTATCTCTTTACTCAATGCCATACCTTTATTATGGCAGAATTAATATACAGTGAACTCATAAACTTAAGTCCTCCAATTGCACTAGACTTGACAGAAGAAGCCACCACCCAAATCCAAGGAGATGAGCATACACATTCTCAGAATGCTTATCACCTGAGTCATCAGCCCTTCCAATTCCAGATCCTCAGGATCCCTCCCCATATGCCAACCCCCTAACCCCAGCCAAACACTAGGATGTCACAGGAATGGAGTCCCACAGGCATGCATGCAATTGTTTTGAATACCCTGGTTTCATCATACCATACCATTGGCATCCATGTTGATATATGCACCAAGACTTCATTGCTTGGTGCCTCCATAATATTTTTTATTCTTTAACCCTACCTTGCTTGGCTGGCCATAGTATAGAATGAAAATATACTTTAATGATTTAAAAATATTTACTGATTGAACATGTGAGGTTTTCATTTGATTTTGGTCTGGTATACATGGAGCCCCTGAGGGTAGCATCTGTTTATATTCTGTACACACAGGTTCTTATAAATGGTATCTAAAAGCATTATTGCTATTCATCTATTTGAACTTGGGGACTCAAATTTCTTCTATCTCCCTGTTTCTCCTTATACAAAAAGAAAAATGCCCTCTTCCCATTGGCCTATCCCAAAAGATGGAGAAAATTCAATTATGTAAATATTTATACAATCTTCAATTTTGTGATGAAATATTTATTCTGTTAATGTTATAGTCTTCTTTTGAAAATGTGGACAATATGTTCTCAATTCCATTGCACTTGGAGCATAACATGAAATCAACTGAAAAATGGATGCAGCAAAAGCAATACATTTGCAAGGTAATAAGAGACCATTTAGGAGGCAAGTCCATTTTTGAAATGATTTTCGCCATCATCATAGTATCTCTCCAATATTGATATTCCTGCGTCTGTGAGGGGAAAAAGGAAAAAAAAAACCCAACCAAACAAACTACCATTCCAAATGCCTGCCTGAGTTTTGTGAAAGATTTAATTTCTTCATTTATCACCAGCACCATAAATATTATCGATCAGATCTCCGTGCCAGCAGTAGGGAGACTTGGCAGTGAAGTGGTGGAGGTAGCCAGTGGGAATGGTAAAAGAAAGTGGAAAAAACACACTGCCCTCGGCCTGCAGCTCAGCCTTGTGTCCTGGGCAGCCGTCCTGAGTGTTCCCTTGGCCCGAGGAGCCGGGGAAGGCAGTAATTTAAAAACCAAGCCATAATGAAGATGTATACACTGACCTTAAAGATTCTACAGGGATTGCAGTAGCACACATAGATTTTTTTATGTAGAACATTGAAAAGTAAACATGCTTTCTCTTCTGAAAGATTACTTGCAGAGGATGTATTTCAGACTTTTCATTTTGCAGGTAACTTGCCCAAGGTCACACAATGGCTTAATGACAGAACTAGGACTTGGCAGTGCTCTTAAAATATATATATTTATATATATATATATATATAATATATATAATATATATATATATTATATATATATTATATATATATAATATATATAATATATATAATATAATATATATATTTTTTATTTCTGTATTTTATTTAAGGAGAAAGATTGATCTTCCGTCTGCCAGCTCACCTCCTTCTCCCCCTCCCCTCTAAATGCTCACAACAGCTGGGAAGCCAGAAGCCAAGAATTCAATTTGAGTCTCCCAAGCGGATGGCGGCGACCCAAATATTTGAGGCATTCCCTGCATTTCCTAGAGACCTGGTGTTGCTGACCATGAGCTGGTGCCCTTTCCACGTTGCGGTGGTCAGGTGGTGGAGTGTGTAATTCATCCTCTTTGTGTTACACTGTAGAGGGACCCCTGCTGTCTGGGGTATTGCATTGTGTGGTAGCTATTCTTGATCATTGTGGCTTTCTGTGGAGGAGTGAGTTGACTTGCTGAACAGACAGCTGCACTTGCGTAGCTCTGCCAGCCAGCTGTGACAGAAAAACCATGATGAGAAGCGGCGTTTGGTTAAAGGACAGAGCCACGGTTCTTTATCAGTGAGTTTGGCAAAGACCTCAGGACACAGGCAATCCGTAACCTTGAGTGTTACAATAGCTTACTTCCTTTTTAAGCACCTCTTTTACCTGCTCTTCAGTCAAAATATTCTCCTGACTCTTCATCATCCGTCTATAGCTTTTTGCACCTGTTACCTATTTTCTTACACACAGAAGAGTGGAAACCTGACAGATGGACCATTCTGCCTCACTGAGAACCAGTTTACTCCAATGTCCTTGTTGTATAGCTCTGGAAACAGACACAGAAGTGGAGACCTTGTCTAGAGTCTCCTTCTAACCCATCTCAGATGAAAAGCCTTATCTCTTGCTCCGAACAGGATTGGGCATAGCAGATCTGCTTGTAGCACTGTCCATCACTGGCAGTGTCCAGCACCACTGGGCAGCTGCAGCATCTCAGAGGAGCAGAGTCAGCCCACCAGGACTTATTGGAAGGGGGTGGCTGGTGGAGTGCACGCTTGCCATATGAGTGTGGCTGCAGCCCTCAGACTCTGATGAAGGCACAGCAACTGGATCTGCTTTAGGGGACTGTGCGTTGTTGGTCTCACACCTAATGGCAACAGAAGAATTTTATTTCTTTTCAAAGGACTAGTTACCCTTCTCCAGTCTGTCAGTCTGCCCTTTCCGTTCTACATTGTAGGATTGTATCTCTCCTGAGTGTGTGATTGGAGCCAAGCTTGTATTGTGTGCGCTAACAGTTCGTCTGTAAGCACCACAAAGATAACTCAACTAGGGAAGTTGAGGAACTCCATTGCCCAGCCTGGGAGACACCAGAGCATAAGGGAAATAGTGAATATCTTCAAGGCCTTGATATCTGGAAAAGAGACTGCAGGTAATTTAGTAACATAAGATTACTATCTGATTTTATCTCTATTTATCAAAGAGAGAGACAGAGGTTGAGGTGGAAGAAAATAATGATGACTTGTTTCAGTGGGTGGATTAATAATAAGCAACAGATTCTTCTTGTTTAGTTTGTGTCTGAAATTTTGAGAGTAACCATTTCCAGAGTAACCATTTTGTGGGTGGGGCGGAAGAAGTCACGACTCTTAAAAACATTTTTAAAGATTTACTTATTTGAAAGGTATAGTTACAAAGAGAGAGAGAGAGAGAGAGAGAGAATGAGAGAGATTTTTGTTGTTGTTGTTGTTGTTCATTGGTTTATTCCCCAAATGGCCAGGACTGGGTCAGGCCAGAGCCAGGAGCTTCTTCTGGGTCTTCCACCTGGGCAAAGAGGCCCAAGCACTTGGAGCATCTTCCACTGTTTTCCCAGGCACATTAGTGGGGAGCTAGACCAGAAGCAGGACAATCAGGACTTAAACCCATGTCCATGCAGTACGCTGGTACTGTTACGCCACAGCACCAGCACTTGTCATGACTCTTGGACTTGTCATGACTCAGTTGTCCCCAGTATATTCCATTTGCTGCGAAATCATTGAACGTGGAAGGAATGTGTTAAGAATGTGCTTGACATGGGATCTGTCATGTATAGCACCCAAGGGCATTGGCTTTTCTGAAACAAACACTTGAGAAAGATAACTTTAGATGTTGTCTGCAGTGTCCCTTACCCTAGCCCTGTTCTGTCTTCCAAAGACTCTCCCCTGATTCACATAAATACAAAGCTTCAAGTCTCTCTGCACACACATAAAGGAACTCTCCAGGGATGAGGGAGTTGGCAGTGCCTGGATACGGCACACGCACGACCAAGAGGTTTTCTCATCTTCTTTTTCACGTGTTGGACACTGATATATCTGACAGATCCATGGAGTAATGATTTCAAGGTTTTACATGGAGGAGAATGAGGAAGTGTCGAAACTGGCCGAAGCTGAAAGGGCAGATTCATGCCATTGGGCTGACTGCGTTCTTGATTTTTTTTGACATTTATCTGCTAAAATTTTTGGTTTTTCAATTGAACATGGAGCAGCACAGGTTGCTAGATGGAGATATGAGGGAACTGACCACAGAATGTTTGATTGCTATTTCCTGGGAGACTGCCCAGGATCATGTATGGCAAGCTTGATCAGTGTGTGGGTGGGACAGACTATGGACCTTAGCATCCCAACCAGGACACACCCACAACCCCACAAATGGGTGAGCTTTCCACAGATGCCCCCCTCGCTGCTCCAGCAAGCTCTCTTGCCATGTCCTTGCACGACTCACGCACATGAGGCCACTTTACCTCTTCCATAATTCCTGCCCTCAGTGACAGCTTAAGGGGGACAGACACGTTGGGCACTGCATAGCAGAGTCTCAGAGCTGGGCACGGTGTTTACATTGATGATATTACTGTTAATTTTCTGGATGGCTCAATGTGAGATTCTGTGTCTTCTGTAGGGACCCACAATGGCTTTCCTGGGTTTAGTTTTATTATAAGCACATTCTTAATGCCTTTTGGATTCTCACAAGATTTGTCCATGGATGTGTGTGTGTGTGTGTGTGTGTGTGTGTGTGTGTGTTTAGCCATTACCCATATCTTTTCTTCTCTTATTAGATTGATTTTAATCAAGAGTGACAGAGGAGAGAGAAAAAGAGAGAGAGAGAGAGAGAGGAAGGGGGGGAGGGAGGAAGGAAAAGAAAGAGACTAGGGTCGAAACTAGGAGCCTGGAACTCCACTCTGGTTTCCTATATGGGTGGCAGGGGCACAAGGACTTGGACCATCCTCTGTTATTTTTCTGTATTAACAGGGAGCTGAGTTGGAAGCTGAGCAGCTGAGGTTCAAACCAGTGCCTAGATGGAATGCTGGCATTACAGGCAGTAGTTTTATCCACTATATGACAGTGCGGACCCCTGCGTAGGATTCTTTGCACCTTTTCCTTGTGTATGATGTTCCCACTTACTGATGCTTGAGTCTAAAGCATCATGGGCACTGACGGAGTTCAAGTGTAAAGAGCTGACACCGTGGTGTGGGCCATTGTGGTTGAGCCGTGACATGCCTGCCTTTCTTCTCACAGGGTCTGTGTCCTGTTGAACACATCTGCTTCTCCCTGGGGCACTGCGGGTCACCTGTCATTTCCCATGATGCTGCTCCCCTTCCACCTCAATCTCAAGGAGATCTTGCTAGCTGTTCTGGCTTCAGGAGGAAGTCAGGGCTTGGAACTGTGAGAAGACTCACCTTCCTGGAGGAGTTGGGGAGGAACAGGCTCTCTGATGCTGTGGTTGGGCCTTGCTGGTGCCGGTCACTCCAAGGCTAGCGGAGGCGTATCTCTGTGTATAGGAAAACCTGTGAAGGGCAAGTTTGCTGGCTTGAGAAGTGTAGATTATGTGATTCCTAGTCACGTGGCCATGTGAGCTGCTGATCTGTTTGTTTTCATTATTGGAACAAGTGTGCTTTTGGATTATGTAGATTTTTCTCTTTGTACTTAGCTGGCAGGGAAGGATATCAGTAAAGAGCAGGCCAGTAACTCAGTCTCCGACGCCATCCTCCGCATGCTAAGAGGAAAGAAATGTGAATGGTTTTGAAGGAGAACGTGAGAGTTCTCACATTGGAAGGCAAATTATAAACTCATTTCAGCTCTGGCCTGCAGGCACCTAACTAACATTTTGTTGTCAGAGATGGAAAACAACCCCGATTCAGGTTCGAGTGATTATGACGCTTTGACATTGCCGCCCCTCTGCCAATGGCAATTCCGTTTAGACACAGACTAATTAAACCAGAAGAGGCAGAAGTGGGCTGTGAGAGCAGGGGAAGTGGAGATGGCCCTGAGCTGGGGCCCAGGTGCTTGGCAGCCCACTCCAGCACTGAAGCCGTGGGGAGCTGGCAGAGAACATGTGGGGATGAAAGGCACCGTGCGTTTCAACACACTGCAATAATGGAAAGTTACATACTGGGGTGACTTCACCGTACGTACCGCGCAGATATGTACTTCTGCATCCTGGAGTACTTTTCCTCACCACTCTACGCACTGCAGTAATATTCTTACACACTGCAAGAATACATAGTTCTTCACACTGCTGTAATATATCCCTCACACTTCCACACACTGCAGCAGTGTACACTTCAACATACGGCAATAGTATGCACTTACACAAAATGCAGTGCTAAACCAGTTTGGTACACTGCAGTAATATGTAGTTATGCTTATTTAAAGACTTTATTTAAAGATTTATTTTATTTTTACTTTTATTGCAAAGTCAGATATATACAGAGAGGAGCAGAGACAGAGAGAAAGATCTTCTGTCTGATGTTTCACTCCCCAGCTAACCTCAATGGCCAGAGCTGTGCCAATCCGAAGCCAGGAACCAGGAGCTCTTCTGGGTCTCCCATGCGGATGCAGGGTCCCAAGGCTTTGGACCGTTCTGGACTGCTTTCCCAGGCCACAAGGGAGCTGGATGGAAAGCGGGGCTGCCGGGATTAGAACCGGTACCCATATGGGGTTCAGGGAAAGGCCACCCTCAGAACGCAGCTGAGCCCCTGGCAAGTGGCTGTGGCGCCCTGCGGGAGAAGTCCCCAGGAGGGAGCTGGGCTGCAGCCGTGCACGCGGGCAGGATGTGTTTGTGTGTGTTGCAGAGGCGCGCGTCCCCGCTGAGCACTCCCGGCGCTCAGCCTGGGCTGCCTCCAAGCCTTCTGAAGCTTTCGGACCTCTGCTTTCCCTTGAGAACTTACAGGAGAATTTTCCATTTTCAACATCTCATTCCCAGGAACTTTTTTTCCCCTCTCGCTGAGAGGGCCGAGCCGGGCGTGCTGACTGGCCAGGGGCGCCCTGAGTGACTGACTGGCCCAGAGGGCGCTGACTGGCCAGGGCGCTCTCACTGGAGCTCTGGGTTCTGCCAAGGCCAAGCCAGGTGCCGTGTGCCTGCTCCCGCGGCGCCCCTGGCTCACCAGGTGGGCGTCTAAGGGACTGTCAGTTACAAGTGAAAGTGCTGCCCTTTGCTCCCGCACACCCCCCTCTGGGACTCTATTTTACATCTCAGTTCTCTTTGTAGCAGATCCTTTGTATTGTATCCTTTAAATTAGGGAGGGGGAATTTCTCTCTCTTGCCTGCAGAGAAATTCTGTTTTGTATCCTAAAGGGTTGACAGTATTTTGTCAACTTACATGGACTTAAGGCGTGGAAATTCCCAGGGTTGAAGTGGGGGAGGCTACCTGCTATTTTTCCTTCTTCACGGATTTGTTTATTTTTGTGTTTTAGATTTCCTGCTTCCCGGCAGGTGCCCAGGAGGTTTCCACTCGGCAGAATGGAGTAACTCCACGCTCACCTCGTTTTTCTTCTGCTTCTAGGTAAGCAAGTCTCTGAATGCTGAATGACTCAAATGTGACTTGGGTTCCGTATCCTGAGTCTGTCAGAAATGTGTCCAAAATTTCATTTTCCCATCGACAGTTTGATAAGACGCAATTATTTCAAGATTTCAGCGCCTGCCTCAGCTTTGAATGTTCACATAACTTCCCTGAGTCTAGCATCTCTGTCTGCTGCGTGTGAGCAGTGCCATCCGCCAGTATTGTCACTAGAGGAGGGACTGAATACTTTTCTCAAAATTTTCACCTACTGGAAGCCAGGCCAGAATATGAAACTTTCTAAAATATGTGTCCCGTGATCCTATGGATGTCATAATTCTGAGCATGCTGCGAAGTTGTTATTTGAATAGAACTGTTGAGGGAATTGAAGAATGTTCTTTCCCGAGAGCGCAGGACACCCGTGAGCGTGAGCATGCTTTCTGAAATGTTGAGAGGAGTACCTCCAGTTGATTCCACGGTTGGCTTTAGTCTCGGGATGCATGCAAATCTCTGGAACGTTCTTTTTAGTTCTGCCCTGGTAACCCGTAATTTCAAGTGTATTTGCAGTCAGATATTTCATTACATCTGGCAAGGCCATACGCTTTTGGCCAAAGCACCCCCAACTGAAATGTTGAAATGCAACTGGTATGCCGTGTGAAGTGGGACATGTGTCTCCTTCCATCGGCAAAGCCGTTCTCTCTTACTTTTCCCTAGAAATGATTCAGCAGATGTAAAAATGAAAATAGAGTTATGCTCGGCATGCACGAAGGGGCTGCAGAAAGTTCAGGGAAGGTGGAATGGAACCTGAGTTTTTGCGGGTACAAGAAGTTTGAAATCCATCAGTGCCTTTTTCATACCCTACCGTAGCCATGAACTTGTGGACCACTCCTCATGCATCATTTCAAAGGTATTCTTTGCCTTCCCGGCCACATAACCACTGGACACAGACTTGGGTATGATTTGGCATTTTCTCACCTTTTACTTCAAGTTACACTGATGACAGTGAAAGGGTCAGAGCATTGGATTGAACATAGTTTTGCCTTTATGGACAGCCCTGAGGTAGTAAGAGGACAACATGTAGAATTTTTTTTTTTTAAGATTTATTTATTTTTATTGAGAAGTCAGATATGCAGAGAGGAGGGGAGACAGAAAGGAAGATCTTCCGTGCGCTAGTTCACTCCCCAAGTGACCACAATGGCTGGTACTGAGCCTATCCAAAGCCAGGAGCCAGAAGCTTTTTCTGGGTCTCCCATGTGGGTACAAGGTCCCCAGGTTTTTGGGCCATCCTTGATTGTTTTCCCAGGCCACCAGCAGGGAACTGGATAGGAAGCGGAGCCTCTGCGACACGAACCGAACCAACGCTCATATGGGATCCCGGCACCTATCATGTCATTAGAACACCTTACGGATCTTTTTGCAGTCATGGCAAAAAACAGAGTAAATGGCTCAAGAGAGAGGCAGTCTAAAGCTAGTGAAGGATGGTACAGGATATGTGTGCTCTGAGCTAAGCTGTCGGGGTTAGCTTGGATGCATCTTAAGGACTTTATGCTAAGTCAAAGGAGCTGGTCGCAAAAAGGACAGCTTGCTGAATGACCCCAACTAAAGGGCCTCCTAGAGCGGTCAGATGTGCAGCAGAAAGCAGCCCGAGGTCAGGGGGTAGCCAGGGCTGCTGGCAGGAGGGGAGGAGGCCAGGGACTTGTATTAGTGGGTGCAGTTTCCCCTTTACAGAATGAGAACTTTGTTGTGATTGGTTGTGCCACAATGGGTGTGCTTAGTGATATTGAACCTGCTGGCTCCTCAAATATTCACTTTAAAGGGGGTAATATTTACTTTGAGGTTTTGGGTTTTGTCTTTTCTTTCTTAGTAGCTATTAAAATTAAAAATATCTTTCAAGGGTGGCTAATGAATTAAAGTCACTGATGGTTAATGTTTAAAACTTCACTTATTGGCAAATTAAAATACGAATTTTTGGTTTCAAAAAGCAGAAAGCAAATAATCTATTTTAAGCTGGTGGGGGAGGTGTTGGAAGAATGTTGTGGATGAGTGAGGAGGCTGAAGCCCGGGGCATCTCAGCTGGAAGTTTGTAGCCAGGGCTCCTTGTGTCTGCAGATGTGCTTTTTCACTTTATCCCATCCTCCTTGCCAAGAAGTAGAGGCTCTGATGGAGGGATTAAAAAAAAAAAAAGGTTGAAGATTACATTAAATCCCATCACATGATTTAGAGCATCTGACTTTCACAATAATTTATTTTGCAGCAAAATGGAATTACAACTCTTAGTCCAGCTTTGGAAAATTCTATCCTAACTCATGTCTGGTCCTGGAGTTGGACGACGGCTCTGCTCGCTGGGCAGGAACCAGCTCCTAAGTGTGGGCTCTCTGTTTACTCACTGCGAGCTTGCCCGTCTTTGCTTCCTGTGGCATCCTTGTATGTTTCAGACCTGCTGTGATTGTTCACTGTGGTGTTCTTTGAGGTGTAGCTTCTTCGTGCTTACTTTCAGTACTCAGCATTAGAGAAAGATGCCATCGGGAGTGGAAGATATGTCCCCACCCAGACATTCCAAGATAATCCCAATAGTGTCTTAACCATTATACCAGTCCGTAACCTGGAGTTTTGGGAGAGTACGCAGCCTGTTGGATATGTATTTACCTTCCCCAAGTCTGGTATGATGCCTGGCACCTACTAGGTGCTCAGCATGGGTGCAATGAATGAATGGAGTGTTGTATGAGTGCAAATGAGAAGTGAGAAGCAATTCTTCCTCTTCTGGGGGAAGGTGGTGGAATGTGATGAAGGATGGGGGCCATGCATTGATCTGAAACAAAGTCTGTCTCTTCTTGCCTTCCTTGCTGCTCTATCTTCTCCCTCAAGGGAGATGTCTCACTTTTTGATGTCTAACTTATGGGACAACGTTAAGACAAAAGAATGAATAGGGGAAAATGCCGTGGGGTAGTATAGTACGCCTTCACCTACAGCTCAGGCATCCCATATGGGAATTGCTTCAAGTCTTGGCTATTCCGCTTCCCATCCAGCTCCCTGCTTGTGCCATGGGAAAGCAGTCGAGCATGGCTCAGGTCTTTGGGCCCCTGCACCCACGTGGGAGATCCAGAAGAGGCCTCTGGCTTAAGATTGGCCCAGCTCCAGTCACTGCAGCCATTTGAAGAGGGAATCGGCAGGTGAAAGATGTTTCTCTCTGTCTGTCTTCTCTCTTTCTTTGTAATTCTGCCTTTCAAGTGAAAATTAAAACAAATGACAAAAGAAGAAATGGATGGTCAGAAAAATAGCATTGGTGGCCCTGTGAAGTGCACCTCTGATTTCCTGGATGTATGTGGGTTCCTTTGTGGTTGGAACAAGAACTCAATATGTGGCCGCCAGGGTCGGCGTCTGCACTTCAGCGTCTGAGATGTGACCCAGTGGTTTTCTTCCCTTTAGGAGCACAAAGAAGGCATTACCTAGGCATCCCTTTGTTTATTTATTTATAGTGAAGTTAGTATTCAGCAAGTCTGCTTTTCACCATGAGGCTGTTTGACTTCCAGCTGAAGCTCCCACCATCTCTATTGTATAGTCCAAGACCAGCTGATAAAGGGAAGGCGAATTTGTGTGCCCAGGACTTATAGAATGCTTTTATTTGTTGTCTTGGTAAATGTTTCTTTCTTTTTTAAAAAAAAAATTATTTACTTTTATTGCAAAGTCAGATATACAGAAAGGAAGAGAGAGAGAAAGATCTTCTGTCCGATGATTTTACTCCCCAAGTGGCCGCAACTGCTGAAGCTGAGCCAATCTGAAGGCAGGAACCAGGAGCCTCTTCCGGGTCTCCTATGTGGGTACAGGGTCCCACGGCTTTGGGCCATCCTCTACTGCTTTCCCAGGCTACAAGCAGGGAGCTGGATGGGAAGTGGAGCTGCCAAGATTAGAACCAGCACCCATATCGGATCCTGGTGTGTGCAAGGTGAGGACTTTAGCTATTAGGCCACCACGCCGGGCCCAGATTATACATTTTTGGGGACTTTCCCCCCTTCCTGCTTTCGGAACAGGCAATTAATGCTGTTCATTAGCAGTGTGTCTTTTATCTAGAATTTAGTGGCATTAGCCATGCTTTTATAATGGCATAAATAACTCCCTGGAGGAAGTAGAGTAACACCGTGTGATATAAAGCCAACATTAGCAAAATAAATATTAAGCCAAAGTTAAACATTAACCCAAGCTTTTTCTTCATTCAAATTCCAAGCTAAGCCTTACTCTGGCAAGAAAAAAAAAAAAAAGTTTTTCAGGTTGACATGTTTCCGTGAAAATCAGCCGTGAAGCACTGGCTGAGTGGTATTTATTAGCATATTTATTATTAATGCTGAAGAGTGTGTTACCTGGGAGGCACAAGATTCTAAGCTTCGGGGTCCAGGATCAGCTGCTCATCGTGAGCTCTGCGAAGTGGTTCATTCTCCTTTCAGGCTCTGCAGAGGAAGAAAACTGCAGAGAGAAAGAGCAATTTTTCCGAGGCCAGGAGGCTAGCAGGTGGCAGACCTGGTTTCTTCACTCCTTGCTTTGTCACTGTCACAGGGGCTGTCTTGAGTTGAAGTCTTTCTAAGGAGGATGCTAACCAGATCTACTGATCTTGCAGGTTTTTTGGGCTTGGCTGGAACTGCTTCTGTGTCACTTAACCGCAGCTGAGCAAGCTCACTCCCAAAGCTGCAGGCTGCACGGAGGCTGCAGGACGGAAGCCTCGGCAGCCTGAGTCCATTCACACACTGAGGAAGAGCTGACAGCCTTAGGACAAAGCCTTAGGCTTGTCCTTCCTGTTGCTCGGTTTCTGCCATGCAGCCTTCAGCTCGTTGTTGGCTGTTTCCCCCACAGGTGGAGGCTTTGTGCATCGTGGGAAGTAGCTGGGGATGCCAGGGGTTCGTTAAGCCCAGAAGAAGGGCTGGAAATGAACACGACCCCGAGCCAGAGCCATTATCCGAGTCACTGGCTTTATGGTACTTGATGATCATTTTAATCAAAACCGAGTGTGGCTCTTGAATTGCATCTTTGTAATCAGAGAATGCAGTCAGTTTCCTCACTTTCCCTTTAATGCTGGGGTCTTGTCTGATGGCCATAGGTAAGCCTCAGTTTTGAATCCAATGCAACTCACATTTTTTTCCCTCCAAAGCATGCGTCCTTGTCCGTGGTTGCCCTCTTGGCATAACCTGGCTGTTGGCTGACACCTCGGCCATGACCTCCAGCAGAGAAATGATTTGAGGTACCTCGCACTGGGACCTGTTCTGATAATGCTGTTCTGCAGAGTGAGCACATTACCTGAGAACATTCCTGACTGAGCTCACGGTGGCGCAGGTGCAAAGGGAACATACTGGCTTATAGAAATAGATGGGGTGGGCCCGGCAAAGTAGCCTAGTGGCCAAAGTCCTCGCCTTGCATGCCCCAGGATCTCATGTGGGCACCGGTTTGTGTCTCAGCTACTCCACTTCCCTTCTAGCTTCTTGCTTGTGGCCTGGGAAAGCAGTAGAGGATGGCCCACAGCCTCAGCACCCTACACTCTCATGGGACACCCAGATAGAAGCTCCTGGCTTCAGGTCGGCTCAGTTCCAGCCATTGAAGCCACTTGGGGAGTAAACCAGCGAACAAAAGAGCTTTCTGTCTCTCTTCAATGAAAAGAATAAATAAATCCTTAAAAGGAAAGAAAGAAAGAAAGAAATAGATGGTGGTAATTGGCTTCCAGAAAGCCTGGATCCAGAGCTTCCACTTGTCTTGACTCCTCTTGCTGGTTCCAGTTTCAGGAACCTGTTGTGGAAAGGGCTTCTGGCATCTTCAGGCTTAGATCCAGCTGAAGAGCGAGCCTGCCTCTCAATCTTCTCAGCGTAGCCACAGATTGACTGTTGTTGGCTGCGGTTGGGTCATGTCTGTCTCTAAACCCCATCGTTGTGTCCCGTGTGGGGGATTGTTCCGTCTGATTGGCTGGCTCTTCAGCACATGGACCACTCTCGAGGCCAGATGCTTGCTTTCTGGCATGACAGCAAGAGGACATGTTGCTTTTCAGGATCTTGAAGCTAGAGTGTCAAGGTTTTGGGGTCAATAAGCAACAGAAACTCTTCAACCTCTGCTACACTGTGTGGCTAATCGTGTGCATTGTAGGTTTGGATGGTTGGAGTAGTCAGCCTTTCAGCAAAGGTGTTGGATTCTTTTCTTTTTCTTTTTAGGTCCAAGGCGGTTGTCTCTGCAGCCATTGCCTCTTCCTTATTATTCCTTTCTTCGGAGATTGTGCTTATGCATATATGTTGGGTCTTATCTCCATGTCTCATATGTGACCAGAGCTCTTCTATATATTTTCCATTTTTTTCACTCTTGCTTTAATTCAATATTTTCTACCAATACACTCTCTCTTTAATAAACCCATCTATGACTGTGTCTGTCTGTTAGAGCCGTATATTGAATTTGTAATTCATTTATGCATTTTGACCGGATTCTTTCACTTAGTTTCCAGATTTCCATCTTTATTTTCTTGAATATAATAGTTACAGTGACATGACGTGGGTAGAGAAAGGGACGATGAGAAAGTGTCGGAAACAAAATTCAAATCCAGGAAAGCAGGAGCAGGTACACCGGAAGATACTTCAACACATTAAAGAGATGGATGTTTAGGCAACAGTTAAGACACCAAGGAACATGCCCATGTCCCAGTTGCCAGGGTTTGATTCTTCCCTTTGGCTCCTCACTCAGCTTCCTGTTAATGGGGACTGTAAGAGGTAGTGGTAGCAAGTCCAGTGGCTAACTTCCTGCTGCTCACGTGAGAGCAGGGGAGACCAAGATTGTGTCCCTGGCTCCCAGCTCAAGTCGAGCCCAGTCCTGGCCATTGAGGGCATCTGGGAAGTGAATGAACGGATGGGATCTCTCTATATTTCTTCCCCTCCTCCCCACCTGCGCCCACGTGCACGTTTGTATGTTTGTGCACCTCTCAAATTAAGGAAAAATTACAAAGCTTGTAAAAAGTGGAATTAAAAGAAAAAAATTTTTTCAGTTGCAAAATGTTGAAATCTATGCAGTTTCTTCATAATATGCAGTTTTCAAGATCCTTCCAAAGGTGCCAGACATGGATTTCAAAAAAATTTTTTGTGCGCCAAAATTATCTTTTCATTCTACCTTCTGTGAACATCTGACATATCCTAATGTGATCTCTTTGTAAATCGGGTTTATTTCAGGAAAAGAGAGCATTAATAGATATCGTTTGTGTTCTTCCACTAACTTTTTATGATTTCATTCTCGAGTGTACAGAAGCTGATGCCATTGTAGAAAGTTAAATGGGCTTCCCCCCGGCCCTTGGGGATCTTAGCAACTGGCAGTAGGCTACTCGTGTGCTGGTGAGGGCGGGAGGCAGACAGGAAGATCTTCCCTCAGCAGATTCACTCCCCAAGTGGCTGCAATGGCCAGAGCTGGAGCTGAGCCAAAGCCAGGAGCTTCTTCCGGGTCTCCCACGCGGGTGCAGGTTCCCAAGGACTTGGGCCATCCTCAACTGCTTTCCCAGGCCTCAAGCAGGGAGCTGGATGGGAAGCGGGGCCATTAGGATTAGAATCGGTGCCTATATGGGATCCCGGCACGTGCAAGGAGAGGACTTAGAGCTGCTAGGCTATTGCACCGGGCCCAGATTATATATTATTTTAAGTACTTAAAAAGGAAAAGTCATAAGAATTATGAAAGAGTGTAAAAGAGGCACTTATATTTAGGCTGGATGCGAAGGCTTTTGGAAGCATTGGCCAGGGTCCGCCTGTATACTGAAAATGAATTTTCCAGGCAAGAAGGAAAAGAGCTTTGTGGAAGCACATACACAGACCCAGAACAACAAGAAAGTGGTCCGCATGATCCAACTGACAGAATGCCAGTGTGATTTTTCAGGACTAGAGAGGCTGCCTGAGGGGGTGGGGTCGGGGAGAGGGTAAAGAAAGTTAGCAGACTGTCCCGTATACCTTAAGCCATCTCTGCATCGTGTCTGTAATACAATGTCAGGGCTCTGCCAATAGTTGTTATCCTGTTGTTCTGGGGCTCTTGATGAGAAGCAAGGCCTGTATCCCCTCAGACAACCTAGGACTCACGCGTGGGACTGCACAGTGTCCCCAGTGGGCTGTCTGTATGTGCGGATCCCTGGAAGTTGGGGGCTGCCTGGGAGAAGGTCTGTATTTTGCCTTTGATGATTGTAGTTTTTCTTTTAGATTATGCTGTTAATCCTTTATTTTCTTTTTTTCCTTCCTGATGTGGGTTTGGATGGAAAAGCCAGTTCATTTGTTCTACAGAAAAAAAAAGTAAAACAACATCTTACCAGATTGCTCCCTGTCGTGCCATTTAACTTATTTCCCTGTCTCTGTAAGCTGGTAGGCACAGGTGGCAACTTAGCTTCATTCAGATTCAGTTGCCCTCCCCATTTCCCCCCGCCTTATTTTTAAGGATTTTTCTATTTATTTGAAAGAATATAGAGACCAATGATTCATTTCCCAGATGGCTGAGCCAGCCAACGCTGGGCCAGGCTGAAGCCAGGAATCGGGAACTTCATCTGGGTCTCCCATGTGGGTGCAGGTGCTCAAGCACTTGGGCTATTCTCTTTTGATTTCCCAGGCACATTGGCAGGGACTTGGATGGGAAGGGGAGCCCACCCAACCCATGAACTGGCGCCCAAGGGGGATACAGCAGGTAACTTACCCACTAAGATACAACACCAGCCCCCAGGTTCACTTTTTAAATGAAAAATAATTCGTAAGTGTTGTTGAAAATAGTTTTGTTTTGTTTTGTTTTGTTTTGTTTGTTTTACAAAGTTTCATTTATCTGGAAGACAAAGCAACAGGAGAGACCGAAATAAAGATAAATGACTCTCTGGGACCTTCTGGAACTGATAGAGTGTTGGGTCACTCCCCTAGATAGCCAGGTGTGGGCAGGTCAAAGTCGGGAACCAGGAACTCCATCTGGGTCTTCCGCATGGGTGGCAGGGCCTAGAGGGCCATCTTCTGCTGTTTTCCCAGGAGCATTAGCAGGCAGTAGGATTGGAAGTGGAGCAGCCAGGACCCGAAGCAGCACTCTGACACGGGCTGTTGGCATGGCAAGTGGCCTTCTGACAGCCACTTGGGGAGTGAGCCAGCAGATGGAAGATCTTTCTGTCTCTCCTTCTCTCTGTAAATCTGCCTTTCCAATAAAAATAAACAATAAATTTTAAAAAAGAATATATCCTACCTGCTGCTCCACAACACCAGCGCCATACTGTACTGGTTGAATAGCCAAAAAAAATTAAAATAATTAGGAACAGAGGAGGCTTGAGGCTGCTGCTTCCAGGGGCCAAGAGGACACACCAAGAGCAGCTCATAGGAACACTTGTTGGAAAAGTGAAACACTATCTTATGCCTCTGTGGGCAGAGCCTTCTCAGCCGTTTCTGGTTGCAGAGGAGGGCTGTGTTGGGATTTTCCATTTGCATGTCCACTACAGGCCTGCTGCCAGTGGAAGTGTTAGCTGGCAGACAGCTGTTTTGGAAACCAGTTCATGGCTCTGAATCCGCCAGACTATGGGCAGCGGAGTTGTGAAAGAAGAGGTTGTGAACCCTGAGCCTTGCAGGATGGTCGCTGGCCCTCTCAGAGCACAATCCCATGTTCCCTGGGCACAGGCTTGATTCCTTAAGCTTCAGGCCAAGAAAGACAGGCTGCTCGCGGCATTGGTGTGGCTTCAGGTCGTAGAAATGGCACATTTTGTGCCTTGGCAGAGTCTGTGGAGGTTCCTGCCCATGAGAGAACAAGCAGCCTGTCTTCTCAGGTCTGTCTGGTGAGGTTGGAATACCTAAAGGACCACAGGTGCAGGGAGGTTAGAAACGAATCCCAGGTTCCCAGGAGCTGTGGGAGTTGTGGCCAGGGAACACAGGTACTATGATGCATGCATGTACCTGTTGGAGGGGCTTCCTGAATGGAGGGTGTCCTGGGTTTCAGGAGAGCAGCTCGCCCTGGAAGAAAGTGGTTTAGACATCTGCCAGTGCCAGAGGAGATGGATGGTTGGTTTATGGTGGGAGTGGTCTGGGAAAGACCCTTGTGACTCCCCTTCCCTGTTCTTTGCATAGCAGCACCCGTGGGCACTGGCTGACTGTGGCCACAGGTGGGGTGTCAAGCACTGAAGGCTGTGAAGTGTCTGATGAGTTCGGTGATTCGCCCCAGCCAGAGCATGAACACAGAGGCCCTGGCACCTGCCAGAGTTTCCATATCCAGAGCAGGCAGAGGCCACACCCCACTGATGGGTTTTTCAGGAGGCAGAAGGGAGAGGAAGAGGATTTTGTCTCATCCTGTTCCAGGAGCTGTGTTTGCTCAACACGTTGGTTACTCAGACAGTAGGTGGATATTTCGAATCAAGAAATGGGCGGGGACTTATTTGCTGGGTGAGAAGAGGAGGAACCAGGTCTGCTTATCTGTTAGTGTGTGTGTCTGTGTGTGTGTCTTGAAATGAAAGAAAACCCCACAATACTACACCCAGAAGATGAATGATCTGCTAGTGGGGGGTAGAGAAGTCGTTTTTGGTTTGTGGCATCCTTTGTCCTTTGTGAGTTTGTCATTTTTGTGTAATTCCCACCAGCACTGGAAAGGAAAATTCCAATTCTGGATTCTTTGTATGATCATCTTGCGTTTCTTCTTAAATGTAATTTTTTTTTAGGTCCAAGGCAGTTGTCTGGAGGTAAGTTTACTTTCGTGTAAAATCCTTGAAAGGTGTGCGTACAAAGGGTCTTTTTAAAGTTTATGGAAATGCGCGTTATGAAAAAAAACATTGAGAGGCTTAAATGTTTGTTTCCAGCAAAATAAACTTGCCTTTTGAATTTGGTTTTTCTTCAAGCTTTTCCAAGCATCCTCTGATCTCATTAGGGGGTGTTTATTTTCTCTCTGTGACAGAATGAAAAATAGTGTCCTTTGTGTCTTCCAGACTTTGGGGAAGATGCCGGTGTGAAGTATCATAACGCATTGCATCCTAAAGCAGGAAGTGTGCAAACCTTTGTTAGTCCCAGTGAAATGCCACCTTGAACGTTTGCCACCCCATTTTCTTCTTTTTGCTTAGGAAAGGATGATTTGTGGCATGATCTAGCCCAAAGGGTAATGTAACAGTTTTATTGAGAGTTGAGTAGATAGAATTAGATCGGAGAACTGGAATAATCTGTGGTGTACAACTAAACCTTGTTACCCAGTTTGAGCACAGTCTGAGTAGTATGTACCCAGAAAAGGATTCTCCCACTATCCCAATGAGATTTTGTTTACTGATAATTTGTGCTTTAGTCATCATCACATTAGTTTTCCAGGAGGTATTTTCTCTCTCTCTCTCTCTCTCTTTTTTTTTAATGTTTATATTTGTTTGAAAGGCAGAGTTACAAAGGAGGGAAGGGGGAGAGAGAGAGAGACGGAAATCTTCCATCCACTATTTCACTGGCCAGGTGGCCGTGGTGGCTAGCACTGGGTCAGGCTGAAGCTGGAGGTTAGGAGCTTCATTGGGGTGTCCCATTGGGTCTCCCATGTGGGTCTCCCATGGGGGTCTCCCATGTGGATAGCAGGGGCTCAAACACTTTTTTCATCTCCTGCTCTTTTTTTTTTTTTCATACCATGAGCAGGGAGCTATATTGGAAGTGGAATAGTTGGGACCCAAGCCACTACCCATATGGATGCTGGAATCAGAGGTGACCGCTTAACCTGGCCACCTAGGAGAGGCTCATGAGTCCTATTGCTTCTCACTTCCTTCCTTAAGCTATTCTGAAAATTACTGTGGTTCTCCTCCCGGAATTAATGACGAGTCTAAAATAGGGTTCTTCTCTCTTAACATCATCCCATGGTGAATGCAAAGTGGAAGTTTTTGCCTGTGTCATTTGGGAAGACAACTTTTATAGCAAGATCTTTTAAGGGAAGTGCCTCTGTGGTAACATGGGAGGGTGGGGTGGGGTGGAATGCTAATCATCTTCCATCTACTGCTTCATACCCTAAAATGCCAGAAGCAGCCAGGCCAGGCCAGGCCAATCAGGAACTCAATCCAGGTTTCCTACCCACCCCAGCACTTGAGCCGTCGTCTGATGCTGCTGCCCAGGGTGTGTGTTAGCAGGAAGCTGAACTGGAAGCCAGGGAGCTAGGGCTAGAGCCAGGCACTCTGATTTGGATCAGGATCTCCCGGGTAATGAGCTCCTAGCTGTGCCAAATCCACCAAGAAAACGTAAAGGAGCATATTTTAAAACTTTTGTTGTTGTCAGTGTTTTGCCGATTGACTGGCAGAGGTCACCGTTTCCAACACGAGAAGACCAACGTATGATGGGTGATGTGCAGCTGACCCTAATTCCTTGTGCCCATGGCCGTGAATTCCTGCTGGGTGAAGGGCTCCCACAGGCTGTTGCGTGTTCTTCTTACTTGCATTGTTTGCCACGCTCCTGTGCATCCTGGATCCTGTGTGAGTACATCTCCCACTGTGACTTGCTTGTATTAACTCCCATGATGCAGGGAACATGTTAACTTTGATGGAGTCATGTGTGGGTCTGCCTTTTTGATTCAAGGTTGGTGCTTTTTTCTGCCTTGTTTAAGAAATCCTTGGCCATCTTAATGTTATGAAGATATTTCCTGTATTAAATTTCATTGATTTAGTGTTTAGCATTTAATACCTAGGTGCAGAGACCATCCAAAATTAATGTTTGTGTGCTATGATGGAAAGAGCTGAATTCAGGGAAAAAAAATATATTAATGTGGAAACAATGGTATTACCCACTTTCTTGTAGCCCTTGACCCCTCGTGCCCTAGTCAATTATGTAAAGATTACCAAAATAAAATAATGTTTTAAAAATAGCTGAATTAATTTCCTTGCATTTGGCCGTGATCCTGCCTTTTGAAGACTGTCCTTCCTGACTCTGTGACTCATTCTGCATTCTTACAGGTGTAGCTCTGCTCCTGTGTATTCCGATAACGTTCTGTACTGGTTGAGTTACTATGTATTAATGAATCTTAGTACATCATTTTCTTGTTCATCAATTGATAGATAAATCCCAATCCCCCTAAATAAGGTTTTGGAATTTTGATTGGGATTGCATTTGTTACATTATATTATTGACACTGATTATCCACTACTCCGACCCAAGCCTTCAGGCTCAGGTTGAATGGGTCTGCTGTTGGCGGGCACCCCTCTCTTGCTTCTGATTTCCAAGGGAAATTTCTCAGTACTTAACCATTGTATGATGCTTGCTGTAGTGTTTTTCTTCTGCTGGGTGATCGAATGGAGAAAAGTGACCTTCTTTCCTAAGGATTTCAAATCCTGAGTGCTCTCCTTCCCCCAGATGTGTTTTCTGCATTTGTTCCCATGACCGTCTGATTTTTCTGTTTCAGACTGTTATTTGAGAAATCCCTCCTCTCTATACGTTTTGGACCTACTGAGTATTTGAAACAATCGCTCGGGTCAGTATGATGACTACCAGATTCTGGTTGCTAGACTTTTCGGTAGGGTTTTTGTGTCTTTTTTTGTCTACATTCATGAGAAATGAGTTTCTGATTTTCCTCTCTCATGTCATCTTTGTTGTTAAAAATTGGACCTTGAAATATTTCATTTCATTCTGAAACTCTCCGAGGAGTTAAAAATATTAAGTTAGCATTGAGCGTTGAAATAGAATTATTTATTCATGTGTGTAGTCCAGGGAATGTTAAATATTTGGAAATTATCTTCCTTTAGAAAAATTCAAGTCATGTTCAGAATGCTTTCAGTTTTGCTAACAATGATGATTCCTTTATATAAACGGTCTGATGGAAAAAGTTTTCTCCAAACTATCTTTCTAAAACTGTTGGTGAAGCATGCTTTTTAAGATAACTGGATTGCAAGCTGATTCGATATTCCACTCCAATCTCTAAATTAAATGTCAGTGTGGAAAGAATTTTTCTCATTTTGGATAACCCGTGGCATTAATAGTTGAAGCAGTGAGTCATTCATATTAAGCAGTCTGTTTTCTAAAAATAGTTTTCACTCTGTAGCGTGCAAGACAAGTGTTTTAAGTTAAAGTAGAACTCTAAGTAAAATATGATGTAAATGATGTACAACATGAGGCCCTTTCAGAGAGTTGATGAAAAAATGGAATTAAAAGATAAGCTTGTTTTGTTGCATAAACGTTTTGACCTATTTCCCATGAAAGCCTTTTGCGTATCTTAAAGTCGGGAGCAGTAAGATTTGCAGGAGAATCAAGTGTAAGTCTTGGGGGAAATTTCAGGCACCCAACAGTTAACTCCAGTTAACTCCTATCTCTTCACTGCCCCCATGTGAAACTACTTTTCCAGGATTTCATTTTGCTTCTCCTCTCCGAAGGGTGTTCCAGTGTAGGTTAAGAGACTAGGCAGATGACTCATCTGTCTGTGCAGGTGTGGTCTGTTTACAGCACACCTGCCTGCAGGTGTCACTGCCCGCAGCTGGTTCAATTTTCATTTGCAGCTGGAAACTTCAGAATGTTTCCCTTTCATCTCTGCATTGACCTGAAAATCTCTAAAGCTTTTTGACTTGAGATTTTGCTTCAAGACAGATGACGCATTAATACGACTGTGATAGCTCTGGTGTTGGCACTCAAGAAATTATCCAGGAAGAGTGCAAAAGAGAATCTATTACTCTGTGTCTGCTTCCAGCAGAGGGAAACTTGCATACAGAACAGTCCCCATAATGCTGAGTTCTGACTGTGCCAATTCATTCAATCCACCCCAGCACCATGCTGTTGGTCAGGATTTGCTGTTGCTGCGCGCGGTGTCAATGAATGTTGACTCTACGTTGATGTCAAAGACAAGTCCATTGGATTTCCTGGGTCCTGATTGTCATTCATCCTCTCCCTCTGTAGAACAAAAGGGTTGCACCTTGCCAATAGGATTTTATTCAGTGAGAAGCGCTGGGTTCATGCAAGTGTCTTGAACACTTGCAGTGTTGTGGCACAAAGTGATCTTTGAGAGAAAAACTCCCAGGGAATTGTGCATTCG
Organism: Ochotona curzoniae; assembly: GCF_017591425.1. Lineage (NCBI taxonomy): Eukaryota > Metazoa > Chordata > Mammalia > Lagomorpha > Ochotonidae > Ochotona > Ochotona curzoniae. The sequence goes on from NW_024465322.1 coordinate 6,742,754, forward strand.
AGGTGGCTGTTTGTAGAATGGGAACTTGAAGGCAAAAGGAAGACTCATTTTTTTTTTTCACTTCTTCTGCCCCTGTGACTATCCCCACGACTGTTACCAAGGGAACAAATGCGTGCAGTCAAGTGTATTTCCACCGAGTTGCATTTTTTAGTAGCGTATTCAACAGGTTGATCCTACTAAACACACATCCCGTGTTCTTAGGCAGTGCCTATGAGGAAGATGGAAGTTTGGGTTTTGTCAACAGATATGGGTGGAGGCAGAGGTACTTCTTAGTTCTGCTGCAGCCTGGCTCTAGGTGCCTGCTCAGTCCAGTATGACACTGTCCCAGGAGACTTCAACAACTTCACGCGATTAAAACATTTATTTTCGATACTAAAAAAAATTCCAAACCCGTGCATTTTTGTTTTCATCATACACATTTTCTGAATTTTCCAAGCCTCCCTACGCGGTCAGGAGCACTCTCTCCAGCCCCCACCATGTCGTCAGGAGCCCTAAATGGTCTTGGTGGCGCTGAGATAAAGTTGAATAGTCGCAGGTATTTCCAGATGGGCCAGTGTTGAGGTCTTGTCCTCCAAGTGTGAGCTTTGTCGGGCATTGTGCTTTAGCGTGTTGGATGGATTCCAAACACTTGGGTCAGAGAGTCCCCTGGGCGGCTTGCAGTTGTGAAACACTGGGGCTGCTTTTGGGGGTGGTGGTTTTCCTTCTTCAACATGCACCCTGGAGCTTCTCTAACAGTCTTAGACACTGGCAATTTTTTTAGGGTCTCATCCGGGTCTCCTTTTCATCCCACTGTATTTCTTCCTGGGCAGTCCCTTTCTGTCCTGGTTCTCAGCCCCAAGTTGTCATCTCCAGCCCAGGACCACCGCCCCACCCCCCCACCTTAGGCTTTGGAGGTGTGCATCCGTGTCATTCATGGAGTCATCTCTGCTCAGCTCTGCACACCCGGATCTTGCCCTGTGCGCATGGCCTGTGACCTCACCACCCACCCATCTGATCACTCAGCACAGCAACAAGTCAACCACCAGTCCCACCCGTTTGCCTCTTGCTGAACAGGTTGTTAGTTTGTTTCTAACATTCTGAGAAAGTACCTTGAGCTAGCGAAGTCAGGAGGTGCAGGATGACAAGCGGTGTCTCCTGTGTCTCGTGCCGCCCTACCCCCAATCCTTCCTGCCGAAGGGAACACGTTGAATTCCTGTATAACTGCTTTTTCTGTTAGTCACCATCCTGTCTCAGAGGCCTGTGTTTGTGCTCTGATTTCCTGGTTTATCAGCTCTGAGCACCGTCTGCTGATTTCCTGCCGTACTCTGCCATCTCGCCTTCCTCGTTTGCCCAACATACTGATGCAATTTTTAGTTCCTCCATTTCAGCCACTTAAGTCATGCAGTTGTATTTTATAGCTCGTACTATTCATTACCCAGAGGTGGCATCACTCCGTTCTGGTTTCCAGGGTGAGCATTTTGGCCCTTGTTGAACTTCCCTCTCACAGCTTCTGTGGCGTGCGCTGCCTGCCCAGTGCTAGTTACCTTGGTAGCATTGACTTGATAAATCCGTCTATGTGCTTTTCCCTTGGAACCTCGAAGTCACTGCCCTCGCTGCTTTGGCATCCAGCGTTGTTGATGGTAAGTGTGCACCCTGTGTCTGCTTGCTGCTTTCTCTTTGGAAACCTGCAGGATCCTCTTTCACTCTGTGGGCATTTCTCTGTGTGGCGTTCACTCGTGTTCTTTTTATTACCCATTCATTCTCTATTGTTCTATCAGTTTTTTTTAAGCCACTATCTCTTTTCACTTTTTTTTTTTTTTTTGGAGGGGGCCGTTCTGTTAGCTACTGGACGGTGGCTAAACTGAATAATATCATTTAGGTGACTGTATTTTCTCACTCAAGATCCCTTCAGTTTCACTTTTTAGGCTTTACTATTTTGATATTCTTTTGTTGTAAATGCAACTGCACAGGATGCACATCTATATGCATTTCAAGGTGGTGCTCAGGGCTGGACCATCCACAGGGAGTTAGAGCTCTGACTTCAGTCACATATTCGGGCAAGAGTTTGGCTGTGCTGCAAGACCAGCAGGCGCTGAGTAGGCTTTCAGCACAGCGTTCTTGGCCTCTTGCATCCTAGTTTGAGTTTGTGAAGCCGTTCATCTCCTAGATGCTTTTTTCTATTCGTTGCGATTTAGGGTGTTGTTTCCTCTCAGGAAGTCCTCTAAGCCTCTCTCACCACAGATCTTCTCAGATGAGGTAAACTGATTAATAGCTAACAGAGGGCAAGGGCAATTCTTTTCTTCTCTATGTTGGGATAGAGGATCTTCCTTCTGTTGGTTCGCTCCCTAAGTGGCTGCCATGGCTGGAGCTGAACCAATCTGAAGCCAGGAGGCAGGCACTTCTGGGTCTGAGCTGCTGTTGATTCTTGTCTTTTGCAAGTCGGCAAAGGATGACCAGTCGTCTTTCATTAGCCTCACAGCCCTGCTGAGGTTCACGCTCACAAATTTCCTGGCCCTCCACAGAAGTCCAGGCAGGGGTAGGGCTAGGAAGTGTGGTTATCAATGTGTGTGGTAATGATAACTGCCGTTGAAGGGCACGGTTAGAGTGGGAGCGTGTTGGATCTGCGTAGGCACATTGTTGCTGTATTTGGCAAGGGAGGAGTAGTGAAAAACCTCCTATTGAAATGGAAACCTCTGGGCATGACTTAAAGGCATATTTAAGTGATTTATCAGAATGTGATTTAAAAATGTTTTTCCCCTGTATTGATGTATAGCCATCAGTGAAAGTAGAAATTGGTAAAGAACCCTAAAAATAAATCTACTGGATTTATCTACATATACCTCTTCTGTGACTGCATTAAATATGTGAACTCTATCAAGTCTTTCCCCTGTAAAAATTTTTTTCTTTTCTTTTCTTTTTTTTTTTTTTTTCTAGCGCTAACATTATTATTTGCTCATTCCTGGGGCGACTTTGTGTCCTGAGTTTTGCTGGGCTGTCTGGACTCGGAACACTGTCACACGCCATCGGTCTTCCTGTTGTCTGTATTCATGATCTGTTTTGTTTCTTGTGTGTCTTGTTTTGCTGTTTTAAAGAAGACCAGGTTTCCTAGTCTTTCTTCACCTGCTCCTCTTAAAACCGAGGGAAAGAAAAGCAGACTGCGGGTCAGCTTCATCATGTGACTTATTTCCTTCCATGAACTTTGTTTAGTTGTTGTTTGGTTGCCTATTTTTCCGATTAAGATTTTTAATTTGATTTTTTTTTTTTTTTACTCTTTTAGGTGTTATTTTTAATCAATAAGTAATACATGGGCATCTTCATAAATGGTTCACGTGTCAGTGTTTACAGTGGGGAATGGTCAGTTCGGGCTAGTTAACATATCCATGCCCTCACATCCCTGGCTGGTGTTGGTGGTGTTGGTGCTAGAATCTGGACTCGCAGCAACTTATTTGTGACGGTCATCCTAGGGTGGCCTGGATGAACCTGGACAGACGGTGATGCTGAAATATTCTCTATATTTAATTTCCTCATTTCATTCATCTGGAACGTCCTCTGAGTGGCTGTTAGGTTTGAAGACTTCTCAGTTCATTCAGTCAGAACCTTCTCTGAGTGTGTGTTAAGCTTGAACATTGTCTAGACGTTGAGGAGAAATACAGAACAAGGAGGCGCCCTCTTGTCAGGACACTCACCCTCCAGGAACTGGCACATCAGCGGCCGCCTCTATGCTTCCTCAGCACCGGTTATTATCAAGGGAAAATGTCTCAGGCCAGCAGGGGCTGTTTTCTCAGGATGAGGCTGGGAGGAAATTCTCTGGGCTTCCTTTTCCGTTTTTAATCAACAAGGCTTGTCTGTGACTTTAAATCTTCAGTTGAGGGCAGGCACTGGAACATAGCCATCACTGCTGCTTGGGATGCCTGTCCCATGTGAGAAGGGTGCCTCCGTTCCGGCTATGCTGTCACCGCTGATCCAGCTTCCTAATGATGCACACTTTGGGAAGCAGCAGCTGATGGTCCAAGAACGTGGCTTCCTGCCGCCTGTGTGGAACAAGCAGGTGGAGTTCCAGGCTCCAGGCTTCAGTGTGGCTCAGCCCCAGCTGTTTTGGACATTGGAGGAATAACCAGGGCGTGGAAAACCTGGAGATATCCCTCTTGCTCTCTCACTCTCCTATACATATCAATCAGTCAGTCTTCATGGTAGGGGAGGGACGGCACAATGGTTCAATTGGCTAATCCTCTGTTTGTAAGCGCCAGAATCCCATGTGGGTGCCAGTTCATGTCCTGGCTGCTCTGCTTCTCATCCAGCTCCCTGCTTGTGCCTGTCCCTGAGAAAGCAGTCGAGGATGGCCCAAAGCCTTGGGACCTTGAACTCACATGGGAGACTGGAAAGAAACTCCTGGTTCCCGGCTTTGGATCGGCTCAGCTCCGGCCGTTGTGGCCACTTGGGGAGTGAACCAACAAATGAAAGATCTTTCACTCTGTCTTTCCTTATCTCTGTAAATCTCCCTTTCCAGTACAAATAACTAAATCTTTTTAAAAAAGAAGTATTCATTAAGTAGGAATCAGTCTATAGGATTGGTCAAATTAGTCTTTAGAAATAGTGCATAAATTATTCCATAGAACACACCTTCAATTAAATGCTATTCAGTGGAATTATTCTGATAGAATGGCTCATGATTCTGTAGAAATAGTCTGAATTATCCTATAGAATAAACCTTTTTCTGAAATTCCATTCATCTCACCTCCTGCATCTCAGCAGAGCAGATACTGACCACTGCAGCCACCTGCGTGCTTGTCTGCAGATCCCCAGTGGGGACACTTGGTCAAGTCCAGAAATATGAAGTTAGCAGTCTCCTTGGAGATGAGCCTGTGTCCAGTCTCCAAGGAGACATGGGCGTGGTTTCTGTGTGCTGCTGAACTGCTCTAGGAGCCCATTGTGATGTGGGTTATGATGCCCACCCTGGAGCTGATGTAGGTCACACCCACCCTGGACCTGGCAATGGGAAATGTCTGAAGGGTGGACAGCTGCTCCCAGGCTTCCTTCTGTGTCTTTGGAAGCTCTTTGGCAACTCCCGTCTGTTTCTCTGTGGTCTCCTTGCTGCTGGGCTTGCTGTGTTCCTGGCAGCTGCTGTCCTCAGGTGGAGGGTGAGCCACGTCCTTTGTGATCACGGACGCATCCCAGAGATGTGGATCAGCATTCACCACCTCTCGGGTGTACAGAATGTCAAAGAGGTTAAACAGGCAAGGAGGTCATTCAGACAGGTACATATCTGTATGAACTTGGCTTTAGTGTGGTTTTGTGTATTTTTAAAAAAGATTTCTTTGTTTTTATTGGAAAGGCAGATTGACAGAGAGAAGGAGAGACAGAAAGATCTTCCATCTATTTCACTCCCCAGATGATTGGGATGGCCATTGCTGAGCTGAGCTGAAGCCAGAATCTTCTTCTGTGTCTCCCATGCAGATTCAGGGTTCTAAGGACTTGGGCCATCCTCCACTAGCTGTCCCAGGCCATAAGCAGGGAACTGGATGAGAAGTGAGGAGCAGCCAGGACATGAACTAGGCCCATATGGGATCCCAGCACTTGCAAGAGGAAGATTAGTCAGTTGAGTTTATGCAGGGCCCCAAGTTTTGTGTATTTTTATGCTAATAAAAGAGCAAAGCAGTAGCATTTTGCTCTTCCAGAATACTGGGAAGCTGTCTGTGCATTCTCCTACCATTGGAGAGAACATGCTTACATTACATGTCCATCTGAGTTGTCATACTTTAACATGTTATTTTACTGATAAAAGTTACTTAATTTGTTCCCAATATTTTTTAGAGGAGGTAAGTTTCATTAAATCCTATTTCCTCAGAGATTGGATGAGAAAAATACAATTCTTGTCTCTGCAGCATTGGCACTTCCCAGCGGCCGGCTTTGCTTTGTAGAGTGGCCTCTGGCGAGCAGCAGATTTTTCATTTGATTACTGTCTAAATTGAAAGTTTGACAGCTGTGTCCTTGTGGCCACCCAACGATTCTTTCTCCATGCACTAAATAGCCAGAGAACAAGCTGTACAAAAAAAAAAAAAAAGAAAAAGAAAAGAAAAGTTAATAGATGTGTGTCTCAGTGACAGGAACCTGCTCCAGAGTGGTAATGAATTCGGTGAGAGGAAGATCAGCATCTTCAGGGCTCTCACCTAAAACTCCACCTTGAGGTGGCAGGGTTTCATGTTGGGACTCTGTTTTTCCCCCCTTAGGGAAATTACTAAATACAAACTATTTATCCCATCTGTGGGATGTATCCCGTTTTGTTTTAAGTCTTGCTTGATTGGGGGAAGGGGCGGGTGGAGTTTCCCCCTGTCCCGCTGCCCCCGACCAGGCACAGGTTCAAGGATGCACTGGAAGGACACAGACGAGCACGAGGGCATCTTGGCAGCAGCACTCAGGGCAGAGAGTCTAACAGGTGCAGGTGGAGTTACGAGGAGCCCCCGTGCAGCTTCCTGTGCTGAGGAGATCACATCTGATCCTGCTGCAAAAGTGGGTTCTCCAGGGGAACCCACCTGAGACTAAGCAACTGGGCTTTTTATTAGGGAGAGAGTACCCTGCGTACTGTGTGGCATCAGCCCCTGCAAATGCCAGGCTGGCAGGAAGAAGGTGGGTGTTCCCCATAAATCGCATTGTGGATGCAGACTGCCGATGCACAACAAACAGCCTCATCAGTAATGTGGAGCTCTCTGGTAAAGGCTTCCAGGCGCCAGGCCAGGGCCCACCTGGCAGGAAGGCAGTGCTGGCATTTCCTGCTCAGGTCTGCGTTTCACTTTCACAAACAGATTGCAAAATATGCTGAGGCTGGAGTTGGTACTGGTGGTGCTTGACGGTGTGATGGCTTTTCTGGCCCCTTGTCAACCTCAGACTGTGTTTGTGTCCTAAGGTTGTCAGGAGGCAGAGATGGGCACGTTGGAGAACTCCTTGTGGAAGGGGTGCTGTAGATAGTTCGTGCAGAATGGAGTTAGAGGGTGTTTATTTTGGTGCGCCTGCCCCCCAATTTTGAAACATATGCTGAGTTGTTCTCTAAGACACATTTTTCCAACTTTTTAAAGACCCCAGATCCATGGACCAAAAATGTTTTACACCCAAATCACCGTTTAACTCCATTTCCATGAGCCTTCTGTAGTGTCCTCATTTGATGAAGATGCTGTACCCTTATTTCTTTAAAGACTTCATGAGCCAAATGCTCTTGAATTACAATTCAGTTATCCTCTGGTTACATGTGAGACACGTAGGCAGCTGCTTCCAGCACTCTCAGCCTCAGGTGCTTCGCAGGTTAGCCTGGGTCTGTCCAGAGATGTATCGTGTGTGAGGATGATGGTAAATGCTGCTGTGTCCTGAATGTGTGTGAAAACTGGATTTGGGGTATTTTCACCAACACGCATGCACACACCCCCATCAGTCACCTCATGCTTGACTGCAGTAACACAAAGGCATGTTGTTGCACACATTAACGCATCCAATGCAGATAGTGAAGACCCAGAGAGTTGGTGAGTAGGCCAATGCCCAGCTTCTCATCAACACAGAGTCTGTCAGAAAGTGTATCCAGCTGTCATCCAGCTGGTAGAGAAGGATGACAGGGGACGGGGGGCGGGGGGCAGGGCAGGGGCACACCCTCCAGGCGGGGAGAGCAGACACTCACACCAGTCTGTAGGCAAGAGTGAGCTGTAGAAGCCCAGAGAAGGCGTCGAAACCACGTGGGGACAGCCAGCAGGCAAAGCAGCCGGGACCAATGAGCTGCTCCTGGCCCTGGGCCAGGTGCACAGGGAGCGATGCACATTCTCCCATGTCTGCCCATCTTGTCACAGTCATCGTCAGCTGGCCCTGCTTGTGAATTCCCCGCTTTACTTTCTCTGGTCACTTTATACCTAACCCTTTTCACCTGCTTCTTCTCACATCTCCATCCCAGGCCTGCCTCCCACCAAGAGAGACCAGGTCCACTCATTTCTCTCCATGAGCCAATGTGGCACTGTCTTTCGCCACGTTGCATTGTCTTCAGCCTGCACCACTTGCTTTCGTCTCTGGACTGATTTTTTCCACACAGTGAAACATCTTCTGTCTAGTCAGATTGTTTGTTTTACTGTTGAACGTTAAAGGTTCCTTATGTATTCCAGATGTGAGGCTGTTGTGGAAATATTTCCCCCAGTCCACAACTTATCATTTTCGTCTTTTCATTCGCTTTGTTGGTCTTTGGCAGAACAAAAGGTTGTCATTTTGACGAGGCCGTAATTTATCAGCTTTACTTTTTATTGATCATGCTTTCCATGCCTGATCAATGTCTCAGATCCCAAAGATTCTCTCCTTTTAAAACTTTCTTCCCTAAAGTTTTACAAGTTCCACATCTAGGACATGGCAGAGATTTAACAAGTATTCTCTCTCCCGCACATGGACAACCTCCCCTCCTCCAAGATCAGTGTCCCCTTGCCAGAGTAATGCATTGGTTACAACGGAGGAACCCACCCCGTCGCATTGAAATCACTCGAGATCCGTAGTTTACATAGCGCAATTGATTTTTGCATATTGATTTTCTGCCCTTTGACCTTGCTGAGCTCATTTATTTGGTGGATTACTAGGGATCAGCTATCTAGATAATCCCACCATCTCTACCTAAGGACACTTTCACTTCTTCATTTCTAGTCATGTGCCTTTCATGGTATTTTTTTTTTTCCTTAACTATTGCCCTGGCTGAAACTGCCAGTATGACATCTAATAGAAATTGTGGAAATGGACACCCTTGCTTTGTTCCTAGTCTTACAAGGGCAGTCTTTAGGGTTTGTTTTGTTTGCCATTAAGTGTAATGTTAGTTGTAAGCTTTTTGTTTTTTGTTTCTTGTTTCAGCTTGAGCACACTTTATGTGTGGCTTTCTGAGACTTTTCCCCATGAATTTTGCCCAGTGTTCTTCTGCGTTAGTGACTAAACATCACTGGGTTTTGGTGTTGTAGCCTAACATGGTGTATGACGTTAGACTGAGTACAAGGGTATGATTGACCAAGTGGGAGTTGGAGTGATGTTTACTTTGTAAATTTCCAGACAAGTATTTGCAGTATTATATTTGGCTCAGCTACTAAGTAAAAAAGTAAAAAAAAAAAAAAAAAAAGCCTTCGGTTGATTAACCTGAGTCTATTAATCCTTGTTTAAATGACTTTTAATGTTGGAAATTTCATTGCTGTTATTAATGAACATTTAATTGCACTTGTGAGTTTGAAAATGAGTATAAAAATGTGCATTTTTTTTCTAAATCTTCTAATCAAGAGAGCTCAGTTGATGAATCACCCATTACAGAGAGCTCTAGTTCAAAGAGTAATCCATCTTTATCCCATTTTTTTTCACTGCCGCCCTTGCAACAGAAGTTGTAAATTACGAAGTTATCTCGGGCCATTAGTTTTGGAATTAGTCTAAGGGGCGTCTCGGATGATGAATCCTTCTTTGAGGTAGAACACGTTTAAATATTTTTTTGTGTGTGTGCATGCTTCCAGAGAGCTGAAAACCCTCAGTAATTCATCTGTAAAATTAAATCTAGGCGACACTGTTTCCCTCCTAATTCTTGGATTCTGGTGCACCCTTGAATAGTACAGCGCTGATCCGTTGGAAATAGGTTGGACGTGTTGAAGTCTGAGAGAATCTGTTCTCCTGACTCATCTCTCCCCCACCCAGATGGTGTGGCACTGTGGCCGGGCTCTTTCTCACACACCCCGGCCCTCACTGCCAGCTCCGAGCTCTTGTTCCCTTGAACTTGGCAATGTCAGCCTACGTGTGCGCATTGTCATCCTCCAGGAGTTTGAAACTGCTTTGGGGAGGAAATATTGTGAAGTGCAAGGGATAAATACAAAATACTTCCTGATAGTCACCAGTGCCTTTGGATTACGACTCCCCACTTGAACAGAAAAACATATTGCCAGATGCAAGATTAGTCCCAATAAACTGCTTATGACTGTGACTTGGTGTCTTCCAGGCATTTTAAATTCCCTTTTAAACAGTCATTCCCTGTGCAATTTGAGGTGCGTATGAAAAAGTTTAGTTCACCTGGGAACTTTTTCACTTCTGATTCGATTTTCTGTTTCTTTGAGTCCTGCCAAAGGTTGTTCATTTCAGCTCTGACCCCCTGTGTAACAGTGTAATGGCTTCTAAGGGTCCTAAGTGAGGCGTCCTCTCCTGAGCAAATCCAGGAGGCACATTGGGTTTCCCAGGAATTTGTTACTTTATTATGTAATTGCTCTAATGCATCTTAGTATTATGTGGAAAGGTGAGCTTTTTTCCATCTTGGGTGTTCACATTAGGTTTCCTTTTGAATGTTAAGACTTTTTATCCTTTGAAAGATTTGTTTGCTAAAAAGCACGCGTTTGGGGTGGAGGTGGGGATGGAGAGAAGAGATGGCTTCTGTCCTCTGGTTCACTTCCCAGGTGGCAGTCAACAGCCAGGACAAGGCTCAGGTCAAAGCTGCAGCCAGGAGCTCCATGGGGGTCTCATCTCTAATAGGGATGTCAGGGGCCCAAGCACTTGAGCTGTATCCGGCTGCCCCCCAGCTGCCATAGCCGGGGGCTGGATCAGTAACCGGAACTTGAACCAGGACTCTAACATGTACGTTTCAGCCTTTGAAAGGAAGGAGGTTACATGCTACCTCTGAGATCTCAAAGCAGTTGTTGGTGTGTGTATGTGTGTGTATGTGGGTGGGGGGGGGTCAGTGATAGGGCCGTGGACATTTCAAGAAGCCCCCTTTTGTTATGGCACTGACGATTCTCTTTCTTGTCGTAACAGTTGCTAGCATGTCCGCATTTTGGCCCCTTTAAGAACCTCTGGGCTTTGTCGTGTCTCTTGTTTCTTCTCCCTAGTTAGGTGGCATATTCCTTGAAGAAAGGCGTGCTTCAACCTTTCCGCTGTGCTCCCACAGCGAGAATTACTGAAACCCAGTGTTAGAGGAGTGACCTCTTGATGCTGTTGATGTACTTAACCGGCTGGCTCCCTTCCTTGCTCTGCAATAGCTCGTAGCCTGCTAGGAGGGGAGAACATGCATGGAAATGCATGATAGAAAACATATGGTCAGAGACATAGGGAAAGACATAGCCAGGTGTGTGCCAGAAGACCAAGAAGGGTAGAAGGACAGAGAGGCAGATGGGGAGATTTGCCATCCACTGCTTCCCAAATGGCTGCAACTTCTGGGGCCAAAGCCGGGTTCATCCAGGTTCCCCCCTCCCTCGCCCCCTGTGAGTTCAGGGGCCCCGGGGACCAGCATCACCTCCCTCTGCTTTCCCAGGTACATTAACACCTGGATTGGAAGCAGAGTAACCAGGACTGGCGCAATGTGACAAGGGATGCTGGTACCCCGAGATGCAGTGTGAGCGGTACTTCCAGAGGCAATGCGGTGTTTGTGCTGGCCCCCTCAGTGTGTCTTTTGACGCGACCTTGATGAAGCCCCCTCTTCACTGCTGGGGAGGTGAGGCTCCCACCTCCTGCCTCAGAGCCTGTGAAGTGTTACCCTGAGAAAGTCAAGGTCGGTAACTTGGCAGGCGCTGGTGGGAACAGGACATTGCAGGCGCCGATGAATTGTGAATTTTGATTGTGCTTGTCCAAGTCAGGGAGCCTGAGTGTAGACGGAGATTTCCTTGGCATTGTCAACTCCTGGGGGATGCCTTGGGCACTCTGCCCTCTGGCCGAGAGCTTCCTCACCGGGCCGGGATATATCAGACCCACATGACAAAATTCATCTTTGTTCCACCTGAACTACATCTGCTTTCGTGTGGGTAAAAAAGTTCTGGCAAACTCTTTTACCAGAATCTAAAAAAGCTGGTGTTTGGGGAATTTGTGTTCTCCCATTTGCAAAGATGATGGCTATCCGTCTCCCTTAGTGGACTGTCACGAGGATTTTGTGTTGAAGGTCAAGTTGGATTTGTTTATTAGAGAGCGACGGGGTAAGCGTGCTCTGATCTGCTGGTTCACGCTTCACCTGACCACGGCAGCTAGGGCCAGGCCTAGACTGGAGCCAGGAACTGGGAACTGGAACTCATCCCTACGTGGATGTCAGTGTCCCAAGTACTTGAGGCATCACCTGCAGCCAATCAGGGTGTGCCTTAGCAGGAAGCTGCAAAGATGGCACTTGAACCTGGGCACTCCTGGGTGGGATGCGAGCATCTTAACCAGCACTGGAGCACCTGCCCATGAGGATTTAGAAAATCATCTTTGTGAAGAGTTAGGAGCTCCTTGCAAACAGTCGAAAAGTGTTCATGTCGCTGGCATGTTCCCACTGCATCACAACTGGCAGCTTCAGTCAGGAGCTGCTGCGTCCGGGGGCTGAGATGCTCGGGCTGGTCGAGGCGTGGCCTCAGGTGTGTGAGGTGAGCTGCCACGGAGGGCGGAAACCCCTGGGAGCTGGGTCCAGGGCAGTGGCCCCCCTGCTTCCAGAAGAGTGCAGTGTTTATGCCAAGGACATGTTCCTTTGCCCAGGAGTGTCTGTGGGGTGAGCTGTAACATCTTTGCTTCTTTATTGATGGTTTGACTTTGTTTCCCTTTTATGCTATCGTTTCCTCAATTTTGGGGAAACAAGGGTTTAAGAACTGAATTATAGTAAATTTTCATAGCTTTTTTTTTTTTTTTTAATTTACAGCCATGGAAACTAAGCCATGAGTGCAAAGTCTGTTATCTTTGTGAATGATGGGAGCAGTTACAGATAGGAAACTCCCACATACCTCACCCAGTTTAAAAATTAGGAACAGGATCTGGTGTCACAGTATAGCAGAATGAGCCTCCACCTGAGGTTCCAGCATCCTCAATAAACCTTTATCTATGCGAGGGAAGCTAAAATGAGTTGCAATTATTCAAGGAATAGTTGCGGGTCACTGTGACCTAGAGATGTTTGGTATTTTGTAGGTGACCTACTGACTTGTGTGTGTGTGTGTTTGCGCAGTTGTAAAGCAGGCTTATTTCATCTCTGTGTATTGTGATGTCAGAGTGACCTTGTATGGTTAAGACGGTGTCCGTCTGCCAGCAGAGTAACAGGACGTCGCGATGAGTGTCAGGCTGGCTCTTTGAAGTCGCAGTCACTCGGCGTTTGCGTCTCTTGAGTTTTGAGCAAGTGTGGGGACTTGATTCGGGCAGATGGAGACACCAGTGACTGACTGCTCATTTGCAGAACAGGACTGGGGGCTGTGTCCAAAACAGACTTCCCGACATGGGAGCCGGAATTAGGTCAGCTTCCCCGACTGAGACACACACAACACTGCAGACGCTGAAGTCTGACCTCCCAAGTCCACGGTTGTGTAGTAACTTAGTGGAGGTCCCCCAGCATTGCCTCTTGCTTGATGAGTTTCTTCTCTTCCTGTTGGTTGAGGCTGGGGCCCTGCTGTGTTCTGTACATAGCTCTAGCAAGTCCCCCAAGGTTGGCAGCGCGATCGTGACCTTGTATAGTTTAGGATGCTTGTCCCGACTCAGACGTCGATTATTTTTGTTCCTCATTGGTAATTACTTACCACGTCACAGTCCTGTCTCTTCCCTGTATCTTACATTCTGGGGCTACAGGAATTTGTGCAGATCTACCCGTATCTGTTTGTCTCTGCGTGGACAGCCACGTGGAGGCATCAGGAAGTTAATGGAGGGATGGGCCTGGAGTGCAGCAGCCAGGTCAATGCTTGGGACACCTGTATCCCCATGTCAGAGAGCCTGGTTCGAGTCCTGGCTCCTCCATATCAGACCTAGCCTTTTGCTAATGCCACAGCCTGGGAGGAAGCAGGCTCAATTGCTTGGAACTCTGCCATCTACATGGGAGACCTGAGTGGGGTTCCCGGCTCCTGATTCAGCCTGGCCCAGCCCTTCCTGGTTTGTACATCTGGGGAGTGAACCTACAGATGCAAGATCTCTCTGCTAGTCTGTCTGCCTTTCAAGTAAAATGAAGAGAAATAAATAGAAACTGTGTAGAAAGTTAATGGAAAATGTATAGCACATTTTTATTCCAATGTTTTCATTGACTTGTTGAACCTCCTTATAAAGATATAGATACCAATATACAGGCATATAGGGAGAGAGTGAGTCACCTGGGTTTGCAGGAAATTACAAAGACCCTGTGTATTCCTCCCCTAGTTTCCTCATATAACTATAAACAATCGGTTTATGATTTATAAAACTATAAAAAGCCAGTGCAAGGCTAGTTCTTGCGTTTTGAAGATGTATTTGGAAGGCAGTATTGCAAAGAGGAAGGAAGAAAGAGAGAGAGAGAGGTGGGGAGAGAGAGAGAGAGAGAGAGAGAGAGAGAGAGAGAGAGAGAAGCTCTTTCATTTGCTGTTTCACTTTCCAAAAGGCCACAATAGCCAGGGCTGGGCCATGCTGAAGCCAGGAGCCTGGAACTCCATCTGGGTCTCCCATGTAATCCCCAGGGGCCCCGTTCCTTGATCCATCTTCTACTGCTTTGGTGCAGTAGCAGGGAGCCGGATGGAAAGTGGAGTGATTGACACTCCAGCTGGCACTCCGATCAGATGCTGGTGTTAGAGATGGCAGGTGAAGCCACTACACCGTCACACCAGCCTTCCGTGGGTTCTGATGTTAGTGTGGTGTGGTGTTAGCTGATGCTTGGTGTGATCAGCAGGGAGGTCTCAGGGTCCAGGGCTCAGGCACAGGAGGGCCTCAGAATACATGTGGCCTAATAGGTAAGGGTTGGCAGCATGTATTGGGCATGGGAATCGGTGGCAAGAGAAGGGTGTTGGGAAGGAAAAACAAGCTCCGTTTGGCCGAGAACAGACCAGGGTGTGGACTGCAGTTCTTACGTAAATCAGAAATTCTTTTCCTCCTGATTATCACCTCCTGATGTGTTTTGCTCAAAACGGATCGCTTTTGAAGTTTCTGCAGGTTCCCAGTGTCCATCACAGGGCAGATAAAAGCGATAATGGTGCCTCCCGGAGTGGATGTTTTAGTCTGAACTCTGTCTGCAAAAGCAGGAACAGCTTGCTTTAAAAAAGGAAAAATTGATGTAGCAATTTTGCCAACTCTGCAATTAGGACCGTGTGCTCCAAAGGAGGTGTGGGTCTGGCAGGGTCCGCAGTCGGCCCTGAAGGCGGTGTGCTTGCTGTGAAGAGGCTGCGGTGTGGCGGGGCAGGCCCATGTGACAGGTGGTGCATTGTCCTATTTCTGCATGTCCTTGGTTGCTTCACAGCTCGCGTGCCTTTCTGGGCGTGTCTGCCGTGCAGGTGGTGGTCGCTGTTCTTCGTCTTTTGTCTGAGTTTCCGATTGAAGCTCTGGGGTGTTTGCCAAAGCTGTGCTTTGCTGTGTTTTCACTCCTCAGTGAGCCAATTTGCAAATAAACATCTGGGCAATACTGGCATTGCGCCAGCATTCGCCCTCTCCAGCTGAGGAAACTCCTTCAAACCTTATGTCATCATGCTGATTAGAACACCCACTCCCTAACTCTATCGAATATCTAGGTTTGAGCCCCGATTCTAGCTTTGCTCATGCAAGTCATACCACAAATAGCTGGAGACCAGAACTGGGTTCCCAGCGCCTGACTATGGCCTGATTCAGTCCGGGGTTTTAGCAGCTATTTGGGGAGTGAACTAGCAGATGGAAGATTTCTAATGCATTCTGCCTTTCAAAGAAAGCTTAATAAATATAAGCAGGGATACTTGTTTTTTTTGCCATGTAGCTGAAGGGTCATTTGAGCAAGTAATTAACTTTGTCTTAGTGTCTTTATCTGCAAAATCAATCTGGTCTGAAAAGAGGCTGCCTTAGAAGAAACAGCAGAGAAGCAGGAGGCAGACAAAATGGAGGTCATAGCAGGGAAGGCCGTGGTTTACAGGTAGGGCCAAAGCCAGGAGCCCAGAGCTTCATCCGGGTTGCAGAGGCTCAGACACTTGAACCGTCTTCTATTGCTTTCTCAGCCCGGGAGCAGGGAGCCAGGTCAGAAGCGGAGCATCTCGGACACGAACCAGCACCCATGCTGGCCTCGCAGGCAGTGGCTTTACCCGCAGTGCCACAATGCTGGCCACTGTAGTAATTTCTCTAAGTAGAATCTTAATAAATTGCTTCAGTTAGCCAATAATTTCAACATATTATGCACAAACAGTTATTCCATTTAAAACTGTTAAGAAGACTGCACCATAAATAAATCAAGTTGAACATTCCATATTGTTTTTTTTTTAATTTGCTTATTTTGCCTTTAATGAAAACCTATTTAAAGCAAACGTCTTTTAAGTGGCAGAATAATATGGTAACATATCTTCATTAATTTAATACTTAGCTGTAAGGAGTGCGTATGAGAGATTTCATTAAAAACAGCAAGGTGCCTGAACAACAAAGCTGAGATGTTTTTAATCACAGAATTATAGTAATTATACAAATCTCAAGATTTTCATCAGGCAAAAAAAGGCTTCTAGGGCTAAAGCACGCAGTTTCAACAGAGCACTAATAATCATGTATTGTTCTAAACTATTGGAGGAAGAATCCTTGGGCCAAGGGAGATACTCGAGAGGAGAGGTTAAGCGTTGAAGTTGTATGGGAAATTGAGCATCGCACCATCTTGCTAGCAGTTCTGCAAGATGCATTTCTGCTGGGTCACAAAATAGCATCCCCCATGTGAGGGCACCGGCATAGCAGGTGAATTTTCAGATAACCACAAGGGTGCCTGTTACCACTTCTCGTGTCTTTCACTTAGAATGGCCAGGGAGCCCTTTTCTCTCTCCTCCCAGGGGCTGAGTTGCCCAGAAGCCCGGCCCTTTTTCCTGTTAGTAAACAGAACAGCCAAGCTAAAGCTGAGATGACTGCTGGCCCGGAATGAGGATGTCTGGGTTGGATGATAAGTACGCAAAGAAGAACTGAGTTATCATGGCAATGACTGAGCATGTCAGCAGTGGAGTCTGAAAGGCCCTGTGATGGACGTGAGAGTTTCCAAGATTTATTTACCCATCTGCTGGTCTATTTCCCAAATGCCTGCCGATGGCCTGGGCTGGGCCAGGCTGAATCCAGGAGCCTGGAGCTACCCCCGGGTCTCCCACGTGGCTGCAGGGGCACAAGCACGTAGGCCATCTTCCACTGCTTTCTTAGGCATATTCTCGGGGAGCTGTATTAGAAGTAGAGCAGTCAGGACTAAAAATGGATGCTCATATGGGATGCTGGCATCGGAAGAGGTGGTTTAACCGGCTCTGCCACGGCTCCTAAGAACTTCTGAGGAGCAGGCAGTGAGCCTGGAGAGGTGATATGCCTGGGGTGGGAGCCTGGCATGACGGTGTTTCTGGTCTCTGGACTTCCCTCAGCTTCCCTTGCACACACACACACACACACACATACACACACACGATGGCGTCATCTGTGTTTGCACACACACACCTGGAGGGTGAGCTGGAACATCTACCGCTCATGCCTTCTTACTGTACCCCCTCACACCTTGAGTTCACAGATGCCGACCTCCAGCCCCTCATTAGAAAGCCTGGGGAACCCCAGTGCTCTTTCTGGGGTGCACACAGGTGAATACAATGCAGGCTCACAGAGCTGCTGCACTCCTGCTGGGCACTCCCTGGCTGACAGGTTCCCCTCATCCCCCCCCCGACTGTAATTACAAGGTCATTGAAGTTTTGCTCGTTCCCTTTGAACTGTCCCGTACTTGGCTGTGTTGCAGAATGTACACGATGCACGTAAGGTGTGAAGCTAAGCAGTCTGCCTGGGACCTGCTGTTCACACCTTGCCGTGTCTGCCTCCTTCCCCTGCCTCCTTCGTGCATCGCCCCAGCTGTGCGCACCATGTTCTGCGTTCTGATTTACACCGAGCAGTATCGGGTTGTCTTCCTGGAGCACTTTCCAGAGGAGGAGCACTTTCCGGGGAGAGGTGTGTTGACCCGCGGTCATGGCGTCAGCCTCTTCATCAAGCCCCTTTCTGTCTGTTACGCAGGTGCGCCCCTGTCTGAGGCTCCACAAGAGAACTAGGCCAGCCAGGAATGCAGGTGCACGGGCACAGGTTCTGCTTCCTGCAAGACTGCTACCTGGAGGAAGAGAGTGCTTCCCAAGGAGAGCTGTGCAGCGGCGTGCTTCACTCCAGGGCCCGGAGCTCATTCTAGAAGGAGGACATGGATGGAGCCCGCGCATGGCTACCCCGGCATCCACTCTCCTGCGAGGCCTAACGCGGACCCCCCGGGGATGCCTCCTGAGTGACGATGGTCCGCCGCTGGGTGCTGGCGTGGGTGTCCCGGCTGGTACTGCTGCTGGTGCTGCTGTGCTGTGCCCTGTCTGTGCTCTACATGCTGGCCTGCACCCCCAAGGGTGGTGATGAGCGGCTGGGGCTTCCCAGGGCCAATGGCCCCACGGGCAAGGAAGGCTACCAGGCGGCGCTGCAGGAGTGGGAGGAGCAGCACCGGGACTACGTGAGCAGCCTCAAGCGGCAGATTGCCCAGCTCAAGGAGGAGCTGCAGGGCCGCGTGGAGCAGCCGCCTCCGCCACCGCAGCGCCCTGACCTGCTGGCCTTCCTGCGCGCGCAAGTGGACAAGGCCGAGGTGCACACGGGCGTCAAACTGGCCACTGAGTACGCCGCCGTGCCTTTCGACAGCTTCACTCTGCAGAAGGTGTACCAGCTGGAGACCGGCCTGACTCGCCACCCGGAGGAGAAGCCGGTGCGCAAGGACAAGCGCGATGAGCTGGTGGAAGCGGTGGAGTCGGCAGTGGAGGCCCTCAACAACCCCGCAGAGAGCGGCCCCAATCGGAGGCCCTACACGGCCCAGGACTTCATAGAAGGTGCGAACATGTGGGCAAGGGCGGGAGCAGCAAGGGAGGTGCCCTGGGGTCCCCACTCTGAGTCCCTGCTCACATCAGCCCTCTTGGGCTGTGGCATGGTTGGTGCCCAGTAGGAAGAAGCAGATTTTTTATTTTTCAGAGACATCTGTTTCTTGCTAATTCAGGTATGCTCATCTAACCCCATTCCTCTGTGGGTCATGAGACCACCATCTCCCAAGGCTGTAGGCAAGGCAGACACATCAGAAACCCCGTCTGCCCACAATTAGGCCTCGATTCTGAATAGTTTTCTGTCTTAAGATATTTAGTTTTTTTACTTAAGCTGAATATTTTTGGTGTATTATGATCTTTCAGATTCTTAGAGCCAGTTCAATAAGTCTTGGCCCCTGCTACCGATGTGGGAAACCCAGATAGGGTTGCAGGCTCCTGAATTCAGCCTGGTCCAGCCCTGGCTGTTGCAGCCCCACCTGGGGAGTGAACCAGCAGACACAGTTCTCTTTGTGTCTCTCCCCCACTCTTTCACTCTGCCTTTTGAATAAATGCATACATCTTTAAAAGTCTTTAATGAGAGTAAGCTTTGAGTGTGCAGGTTTTAACCCATTTCTCATGAGATACTGCAAAGGTGTGGTATACCCTGCCTCCACCTGTAGAGACACATGGTGAGCTCTGAATAGGGTTGAGAAGATGATGATGGGACAGAACATGAATTTGTGCTTCTGGTTTCTGAAGTGTTTCCACATAGATTGCCTTGCTAGCTGATCCTTGGGGAAGATCATCACATTATTTTAAAAAATTCACATTCCCACTGTCCCCCGGCATGTGCAATTTGGAGCCACCAACATACACAGCGCCACCTGCTTCTAAGGGTCTCACTCTGCCTGCATATTCAACATCTGCCTGCTCTTCTGTGTCCGTATCAGGATCCACAAGCCCTCTCTTTCACACAGCGCAGGTGTCAGTCTCTTGCCCCTGTGCCCCTTCTCTGCGATGTGAGCCTCTTGTGACAGCTGCCCGTGCTGCTTGAGGTGTGGACACACTGCAGACAGCTCGAGGCAGATAACCCAGTCGTGTCCTCCAGGGTTGGTAAGAGTCCACACCGCTGTGTTTTATCACAAAAACCCTTTACACCTTTTTAGATGGATGTAGCTGTCCTAAGCATTATGGCTTGTGTCATTTCTTTGATTCATGTCAGTAACACATGATCATGAAGATGGTCTTGATTCCTAAAAGTGAGGCGTTGTGGGAGATGCTACCAGCAAGGGCAAGCTGTAGGAGTCCCTCTGACAAGTGACACTTGAACGCAAAGTGGGATTCCTGGCACTCGAGGCATTTTATCATCAACTGGATGAACAGTGGCCTGAAGTTATAGCTCCTGTTTCTCTCTTCAGGGAAGTGGTTGGACTAAATTGCTTTCAAGGACCTTTTTCAATCCTGGCTCACAGTTCTTTATCTGTCCCTAGTTAAGGAGAAAGAAGGAGTGGTAAAAGTCTGGTTTGAGATCTGCCTTCTGTAATGGTTTGACACTTGATGGAGACCTTTAGACTGTAAAGTGTATCTCTCAAATAACTAATTGATGTTTGTGAACACGACCCCAGAGAAACCGATTTTGTATCTATTTTCCACTGGCCAAGAGCTGGAACAATATTACAGCATCCCATGGAAAGGCTTCAGGTTAAAACTCCCAGAGTTTTACAGGAAAACAGGACACCTGTGGGAACCCTGACTATTATGATAAGGACAGCAAACACTCAGATGTTGGTACTGAGATAAGGAAGTGTGCGATTGTGCACAGTGGGTGACCACACATGTTTGGGGGAAACGGCAGGATCAGACTTGCCGGTAGGTGGGCCAGCCTGAGGATGTCAGGCCTCATGGTGCTCAACCTGCACTGTGATACGTCAGGTTAAGATGCTGCCTTTCATGTTGGCATTCCACATCGAAGCCAGCTTCCACCAGCTCCACTTCTACTCCAGCTCCCTGCTACTAATGCGCCTGGGAAAGCAGTGGAGGATGGCAAAGTCATCTGGGCCCCCGCCAACCATGGAAGACATCCTGACTGAGTGCCCAGCTCCTGGATTTGTTGTGGCTCAGCCCTACTCATTGTGGCTGTTTGAGTGAATAAAACATCAGGTAGAAGACTCGCTCTCTCTCTCTCTCTCTCTCTCTCTCTCTCTCTCTTTCTCTGTACCTGTCTTGGCAACTCTGCCTTGTAAATAAGAAAGATCTTTAACAACTAATTCTCATCTTGTATCTTCAAGGGAAGTGGTGTGTAAGTGGGTGGGGCAGCATCCCTGGGCAAGGTCTTCTGGAATGACCGCCACCGTGCTGTCCGTGTGAATGTAGAGCTAGGAGTCTACACCTGAGGCTTCACTTCGTAGAGCAGATTGTTGCAGAGCATCACAGAAAGTCACCCGGTGCCTTGGGAATCCAGGCCCCCGCCCTTCTCCAGCAGGAGTCTGAGACTAGAAGCATCCCAAGCTGGACTCAAGAACCAGTGTCACAGGAGACCTTGACATGCTTCATAGTTTTTTGAGTGAAGAGGCTTCTTATTTTCATTTTCCTTGATCTCCACTGACTGTCCAACCAGGTATAGAGGAAGAAGGGTGGTCGTCCCAGGCTTCTACGGCCATTAATGCAGAGGTTTGTTTATGTTACTGGTAAGATGGTTTTCTCAAGAAGAGGCCTTTCCCACTACTTGCATGCTGAATCATAAGCCTCTGATGTGGACACCCACACTGAGCAGAGAGGTGGGGTAACTGCTGAAGGAAGGAAGACCCGAGTCTTCCTTTCACTATAAAAATTTTCAACAGACAAAAATTATAGAAATTATCTGTTTATGTTGTTTGCCGTCATCATCAACTGACGACCAGGGCTATGAATTTTGAACTTGCAAACCACTTTCCAAATATGCTACCACTACTTTGAGGCTTAGCATTTCAGCATATGGGCACTGGTCAGCTGGAGGCACAGGCACAGGGAGGGGACAGCCTCAAGTTGGAACACTACTGGGATTCCAGCTGGTGTTGGAGTGGAATATGCCAATCAGGAAAGCCTTAAGGGCAAGACCAAGTCAGACGGGGGGCATCAGGAAGGACCCAGGAGAAGCTTGCCATCAGTCAGCAAGCGGGTCCCAGCAGGGTCCCTGACCTGCTTGGCTCAAATGGATTGGTTCCGGAAGGAGGTTGGGGCTTCGTATTAGATCCCAGAAAACTCATAGCAGGTGCATTCTGAGTATGGAGACCAGAACGTGCAGATAGTTGAGGAGACAGGAAGTTGACTCCTCTGGGATACTGATCCACTCAGGAGACACTGAATTTCTATACTGGCAGGTGTGGTTGATCTTAGGATGGAGCTGGTGTTCTCACGCAACATAAGTGCGTCTCCAAACAGGTGCTCCCTGCCCCCGATGCACTTTGCGTTTTGTTTCTGAAATCCTGTAAACTTCTAGATATTTTCTGAAGAATTCTCACTAGTTACCAATGTTCCTATAAAATTACAGTGTAAACACATTATTCATTTTCAAGTTCATGACCAAACTTCCTTGAATTATGAATATGTTTATGGTCAATAAGTAAAGTTTATTAATAGCACACTGTGTGCTTTGGCCTTCCTTCTGTGCTTAATGAAAGCATTAATCTCTGTAACCTCTGCCCACAATGAAATTGCACCGGAATTTGATGAAAAATGGCAGACTCATTGGCTGCATAGAGAGCTGATGGAATCTAAGAGTGTTTTTTGGCTGCCCTTCAGTTAATGTCACAAACTTATTTAGAATCAGTCATGTCCTCTGAGAATCGGTGGACAGCACAGACACACGTGAAATGCCAAGAGGGAAGCCTGAGAGGGACCCTGCTCTAATGATTGACGAATGTCTCACCATGTACCATGCCCTCTGCTGCTGAAAGCCTGCAGCGCTCCTGCAGCCTGGTCCTTGTGAATGCCAGTGAATCTCAGGGGAGGCCAGGGGTTTCCCCTGCGATGGGCTCTTGGCGTTTTGTTTGGCTCTGGTTTTAGGGTTCTGGGGGATCCCCATCCTGGTCTCTGTAATGCCTGTACTGAATTTGCATTCTCATATGCAAATGAGCCATATGTCAGGGTTCCCTGTCTTCCACATCCTCACCAGCATGTACTGTTTTTGTTTGGTTTTTACTTTCCTGATTTTGGCCGTTTTGACCAGGATGAGAAGATGCCTCCGGAG
This sequence comes from Ochotona curzoniae, assembly GCF_017591425.1. Classification (NCBI taxonomy): domain Eukaryota; kingdom Metazoa; phylum Chordata; class Mammalia; order Lagomorpha; family Ochotonidae; genus Ochotona; species Ochotona curzoniae. The sequence goes on from NW_024465322.1 coordinate 6,765,638, forward strand.
GGTTTTGGTTTGCATTGTACCAACTGGAGGACATTGTAATCCGTGAAATAAGCCAGATGTGGGAAAGTCCATTGTCATCACACAAGGGGAGCCTTGGATAGTAGATTAGATAGATAATAGGATAGTTTTAGGGTACTACATACAGTGGGGAACTGTCATTTACAACAACCTAGTTTATATTTATCTATCCATCTAGAGAGAGATTTAGTATTTCTGTTGGTCTTTAATAAATGCAGCATAGCTCATAGATACAATTCCAATCTGATGGGCCTTTCCTTTTCTCTCTCACCTGCCCCATAATTCTTTCTTTTTCCTTCTTTTTTTTTTTTTTTGCAGGACTTATTTATCTGAAAGGCAGAGTTACAGAGAAAAAGGAGAGAGAAAGAAAGAAAACAAAGGAAATAATAAATTGCAGGTCACAACTGAGGCTTAACCAGTGTCTAAATAACCAGGCTGGGGGAGACCACCTGCGTAGCTGTGCCTGTTCTAGGAAGAAAATCTTTTGAACGCCTTTTCAGCAGAACCCCTTGGAGCCTGCACCCCATGTTTGCCGTTGTCAGGATGGTTTGTTTGGTCCCTGTGGTGGAGGCTGTCGGAGCAGGTGCAGCCTTCCAGGGGCCCCTGCAGAAGATGTCAGGGCTCTGTGTGCTTGTGGCCCCCGGCCTGGCAGAACCAGGCCTGGCAGAACCTGGCAGGGAACACAGTGTTCCCTTCCTGTGGCATCTCCTAATCTTTGTATCCCTCCCAGGTGTCCTTCAGTGAGCTACCAATGAACATGGCAAGAGGAAAGAGGGCAGAATGCCTCTTCCTTTCTCCTCTAAAAAAAGACACACATAATAGCCTTTTTTGTATCACTAGTCTGTCTGTCCCCTCTCTTTTCCTTTTCCTAAAATACACCCGGCAGTCAGTGTGTGAAACCAGGGTGAGCTGCCACAGCCTCCAGCATCCATGGCCTTCCATTTACAGCTCAGTCCGCACTCTGGGCTGTATATTTAGAGTGCTAAAATTAGCAGTGTTCTGCACGCGACCCAAAGAGGAGTTTGGAAATGAGCTGAGAGAGCAGGGCTGCGGATGGGGACTGCCTTCTGACTGGCGCTGGCTGGCATCCCCAAATCACAGACGTTGGGGGATGTTCTGGCGAGGGGATATCAGGTGGTGACAGATGGTCACTGCCATGAAGATAGCAGGTCCATGCAGTGATCTGTCCACAGAGGCAGTCGGTCCTTTGATGAACCCGTGTGGGAAGAGGCGTTGGTAGGGACACACTGGGCTAGTGTGTGACTGTGTCATCATAGTGGTCCAGTTTGGCTGCCCAGGTATTCTTAGCAAAAAGGCTACAGGAGTGTTTTCTGATTTGAGTTTCATGTCAGAGCATGCTTCACAGGGCTCGGGGAAGATACCATTGTCTAGGGAGTCAGTCAAGGTACAAGGTGGCAGAGCGGGTGGCGCAGTGCACCCGCCTGCTTCCGGTCCATAGCATCTGTGCTCTGTGTTCGTTGACTAAGCGGGACCACCTCCCCCCACACTGCGCTGAGACCAGGGGTCATTTCATATAACACCCTAAAGGTCTCACACCAGCAGAGTGCCTAGAGTGTGGCTGTTAATTAGGTTAATGATCACAGAACATTTAATGGAGGTGTGGACTAGAGCACAGGTCTGAGAGAGGAGGAAGATGTCCTCTGAAACCAAAGGAAAGGGTGATGAGAAGAATCGTAATGAACTTTTCTTTTGAGACACAGACTAAGAACTGAAAGCCAGAACCTCTGAAAGTTGGTAGGCCTGGATGCTTTTATATTACCCCAGAGAGAAATGTCAGTGTCTTTTCCTTATTTGTATTGATTTAAAAGATGGAGCAATAGGGGAATACCTTCCACCTGCTGGTTCACCTGCTAAAAGCCTGCAGCAGCCGGGGCTGGGCCAGGCCAAAGCCAGGAGCACCTTTTAGGTCTCCCACATGGGTAGGTGACGGGACCCAAGTACTTTGGGCCAGCTTCTGCTACCTCCCAGATGTGTTGTTCAGAGCTAGATTGGAAGTATGTGGTGCCTGGCACTTGAATCAGGCACTCTGGGTGTCCCAGGAAACCCCTGATCCCAAAGCATCCTAACTCTACCGCCTAAGTCTCCTTCCTTCTAGCTCCTCATACCCTCAGAAATAAACACTGGATTTTCTCAAATCTCCAGTAAATACATCATTTACTATAAACTGAATGTTTTCAGTGAAAGGTTTTTTTTTTCTTTAACAGATTTTTAAGATTTATTTATTTACTTGACAGAGGTACAGAGAGAATGAGAGCAAAGGAGAGAGAGATTTCCATCTGCTGGTTTGCTCCCCAGAAGGCACACAAGAGACAGCAGTCGTCTAGGCCGTAGCCAGAAGCAAGGAGCCTCATATAGCTTTGCCACGTGGGTGACAGGGGTTCAAACCCTTGGGCCGTCCTCAGCTGATTTTCCCAGGCCTTTAGCAGGGAGCTAGAATGGAAGCAGAGCAGCTGGGTGTTGACATGGAGTACTGCCACTGCAGGTGGTGGTGGCTTTATCTGCCACAGCACAATGCTGGCCCCTATCAACAAGGAAGTTCTGACACATTTCATTCATAGGTTGGCATTATGCTCTTAACTGTGTTAATATTATGGTGACCCATGTCATTTGGAAGTATCTGTAGCATTTTAATCATGGTTTTCTACATAGAGAGTGTTTGGATGAGAATTCATTTTTTGAGAAGTGTATAACGTGGGGCATGTTGACTGTGAATGAATTTCCATCTGTACTTAAGTCTGTTGTGGTGTGCCTGGCAGTGTGAGATTGTTCCTTCTCGTTTTTCTACTCTGAAATACCCAAGCCACCTTTGATCACAAAGCACAGTGACTGGGGGATCTCTGTAGTGTTTTTACAGTTTAGGGGAGGCTGTACCCTGGACCTGAAGGAAGGCGCTTTGGTGTCAAACCACCCCTGTGAACATTGAACACAAAGCCAGCATCTTATCAAGTTTCTGATGGCAACCTTGCCCAGGCCACAGTTTCCATTGGAGTGGAGCCTTCCAAAGCCTGATGATGATATTTCTTCCCTGGCACTTTACTCATCATTCCTATTGATTTGGCATTCATCACACTGATGGCTGTTAGGTTTGAGTTTCTGAGCTCCGAGTTCATCATCAGTTTCACCCCTGACATTTGCTCAGGCTCCACACCAGGGGCTTGGCACCTGGAGTACTGTGTGCTGGGCAGACCCTTGCTCTACCTTCAACTGTATCCCTGGGACCTCCCCGTCCTGGACCCTAGGTGGCCACCGACACTCATTGGCTCAGGATCTGGCTTGACTAAGCAAGAGCAGCAGGAACGAGAACTCATCACTTCAGGCCATTGGGATGCGAGATGATTTCATTGGGATGTTGGCTGGAGTGAGATTATTTGTCTTTCTACAGCAGCGCTATATTTTAGGATATTAACATGATGAATGGGCCTCAGGGGCAGAACATGAGTCAATGTTACGGCAGAAGCTTTCAGAAATAAAATTTAAACTTTTTAGGCTTGTCAGTTTGGGAAAAAAAAATGGAGTTAATTCTTTCAGAAGGCAAGTGTTATCTAAAAACTGGAGTTGGCATCTGAGTGGAGGCTGACCCTCTTTCCCAAAATAATGATTAAAAGATTTCTGTGCCTGGGCTTCCTTGGAGGAATACTGTGAGTCCCTGCATTGGCTCACACAGGTGCTGAGGGGGAGGCAGCCTGGGGTTTCTGCTGATCCCACAGTATCACCAGCACGCCTTGTGTACCAGACACTGGAAATACACAAGTGAAAACCCAGGCCTAGAGCCTGACTTACAGAGCTTCTGTTCTAGTTGGCAGAGGTAATAGCCATCAGCCAAACTGGAAAATCACAGAGTTGAAAAACAGGGGATTCCCTTGACCGACCCGGGAATAAAAGAGGCATTTGCAAGAGGTGCGAGTGCTCAGGAAGATGGCCCAGACCGTGGGAATATGGGTTTGCATCTGGAGCAGGGACTTATGAGGGCTTTGCTGAAAGCTTCAACCGGAAGATGGATGAAAGTCTGTGTGGAAATAACTGTAGCGTGAAGAGACCTCAGGCTGTGTCTATGTAGATAATCCTACTTCGGGGATGGGCACAGGGACGTAGTTCTGAAGGAGAGCCCGTATGGCAGAAGCCAGGGAGGGAGGCAGAATGCCAGGGGCAACAGGCACCTCGAAAGCCAAGATGAGAAAGCAAGTGGGCATGATCTTGCTGGGGCAAGATCGAGCGAGGTGAGAAGCTGTTACCTCTAGGAAGCTACTAGAAGTTATCTCCAGGAAGTCACTGATGCTCTCTAAAGAGGAATGGATTAGAATGTTCTTAGTGGAGCATTGGGGGCAGAAGGAAGATTATGGCAGGGAACGAGAGAAGGAAGTAGAGAAAATGGCATCCCACAGCACAGACGTGACCCACGGTGTGCTGCCCAGCACAGAGAGCCAATCGTACCATACCACACTGGGGTGTTGGGATGCAAAACCTCAAGATAAAATTAAAAATGCAGGTTCTCAGTTCCACAGACCCAGGAGCCATTTAGGACCATGGATTGAGAGTATCTCCATCTAGAGGCATAGCTGGAGAAGGGGAGAGGTAAGAGCAGCACCCCAATAGTTCTGGACAGGAAAGTAGGTAAGACCATTGTTTCCACATGCTCTTTTTTCCTTCCTGTATCTGGGGGAAGGAGAGACAAAGGAAGAAGCCCCACCCAGCCTCCCAACCATCCCAGGGACCCCATAACCACTTCTTTTTAAAGTGAGTGATTAGGTGGTATATCCTCCTCCTCTTTTAGCTTGGCTATGTTGTTGGTTTTGAACTGAGTTTCTTGTAAACAGTATTTTTTTTTTTGTTTAAATCCACTTCTCTTCTTTAATTGGTACATATGGATCACTTAGGCTTAAGATAATTACTGGTGTGTTAGAGTTTATGTCTACAATGGCAAGTAATTATATAACCGAAGTGCATTTTTATTTTAGGGTTTACTAAGAGATTAAATTAAAAATAACTATCAATGAGTACTTGACCAAGAGGTCTTTATAAATTCTCTTGATTTAGTGGCTAAAATAGGAATCCAGTATTATGCACTTAAGTTTTCTAGGCAAGATTCATTGTAGCTATGTTAATACTGTGGGAACTTTGGTGGGGGGGTCTCATCCATGTATGTATGTGTGTGTGTGTGTGTGTGTGTGTAGTGGACCTGGAACTTTCTTCTGAGGAAGATCTGAGTCCTATCCCAGAAATGGTCATCCCTCTGTCCCAGGCAGAAGCTGGGTGGCTTTGTGTTACGGTGCATGTGTTTGATGCTACAAGCACCACGACACATTATGTTATGTCTGTTTGTGGTGAGCACCTTGGTGTGTCAGGTAATATACTGTTTGAACCTCTGCCCACCAGGAATTCCACACACCCATGCTGCAGCTATTAAGACAGCACCTGGGCCACCTTCCACTGCTTTCCAAAAATGCTACATTAGCAGGCATCTGGGGCGGAAGTGGAACAGGCAAGACTTCCACCGGCAATTCAAGAAGGGATTCCATTATCACAAGTGGCAGTGACTGGTGTAACACAATACCTAGCCCAGGTTCTGTTATCTTAGTTCCATTGGCACAGAGGAGTCCAGGGAGAGTAATATTTTGTGTGGTAGCATGCTGGGATCCATTTGTAGGTTTAGGATTATGTTTGTTATCTTCAGCTTGCTTTGGTTTTGCTATATTTTAGAATTTCCTCAGGAATACACACAAGTTTTCCCCCAAACTGCCAGTCAATTCAGTCTTAAACCTATTTGTAAAGTTGAAATCACTTTCCACCACTGACTAATGAGATGAATCCATTGAATAAAATCAATGCTTCTAAGAGATGCAATTAATGGCTTTCTTTGAGACACAAAACAGTTAATATTGATGCTTTGAAAGTATGCTGTGACCCAGTTCTTATGACCACAGCATAGGACCCTAAGCCATTAGCTATCTTACTGAAGTTGCTACGAAGTCAGTGTGAACCAGGATTAAACTGGAAATCTCTGGCATAGGCTGTTGGCCATCACTGTCTGGAAAGTCCTCTTTTAGTATGACATGATACAGACTGTAACTAACCTGGATGGGTAGTTAACAGTCAGATGGAAGGTCATGGTCTATGAGGAGAAGGGGCACTTTCAGTTGCTAGTGGAAATGGATTTCCCAAGCAACAGCTGGTAAACAAACCGTATTATGACATTGCTAAAGCATCAGCCTGACTCTGGTATTATGTATGTTAATTTGTGATATCAGATATTTGGGCTCACAGTGGCAACTTTAAGAAATGAGTCATGGGATTCTGTTTTTAAGCGTGGTTAATTAATGCCAGTACAGCGAGGGAAGTGCTCCCAGTTTAGTTCTGACATGTCTGACTAAGGGCAGTAATACATTAAATGATTAATGGAGCAAAACGTAATGACATCATCATCATAATGGCAATAAGAGTGCTTATTATTCCTCGCATCATAGAGGACTTCCTGTATACCAGGCATGTTTGTTTTGCATGGATTAATGGAGTTAATATTCACAATAGCCCTATGTGGAAATAGATATTAATGTTCATCCTGTATCCTAAAGCAATTAATGTCATTGAACCAAATCAGTAAATTATCCTATTCTCGGAGCTAAGTTCTCATACTGTTTTCTGTTACACCTTAGAGAAAGTTGATGTTAATTTTTGAGACATCTTTATTTCCCTTTTTAAAGATTTATTTATTTGAAAGATAAATTAGAGGCGGGGGAGAGACTGAAAGAGATCTTTCATGTACAGTTCACGATACAGATGGCTGCCACAGCCAGTCTAAAACCTGGAGCCAGAAGCTTCTATCAGGTCTCCCCCCCCTAGGAACCGGAGCCCAAACACTTGGGCTAGCCTCTGCTGCTTTCCCAGGCTCATTAGTAGGAAGCTGGATCAGAAGTGGAGCATGTGGGACTTGAACTGGTGTCTACGTGTCCCTTTACCCACTATACCAGTGACAGTCCCTTGATTTCCTCTTATCAAAAATCAGTCCAGGCAGATTAACACACTACCTGTGATGCCAGAATCCTATAATGTTGCTGGTTCAAGACTAGTTGCTTTACTTGCTACCTGCCTGCTCATTCTCCTGCAAAATCAGAGAAGGTGATCCAAGTACTTAGGCCCTTGCTGTCCACTTGGGTTCCAGGTCCCTGGGTCAGACCAGTGCAGCCAGTTAGGGAATGAACCAGCAGATGGAGAATGTCTGTCCCTCCCTGCCTCTATATAACTGCTTTTGCAACAAACAAATGATTTCCTTTTAAAAAAAGGAAGTCAACAGAATATAGTTATAGACTTGTTTCTGATGTCAAGGTTCACTAATCTGCAGGAAGCTTTACCAGGGTGTTGCTCTGAAAGCAACAGTTCCGTATCTCCATCAGCCTGCATATCATGTGAACAAGTAACTTGGACCAGTTACTTATTTAACTTACTCCAAAACATCAACTCACCCATCTATAAAAGGAAATTAGCGAAGAGCTTTTAACTGGTACTTTCTTATCTAGATAACATTTGTGAATGTGGTTTGCAAAACACACCCCATCGGGTGCAATGCAGATTTCAACTTAGCTGTGCAAAGCACCTTCAAAATGTTCATAGAAAAAAAGATGAAATTAATAGATAAGTTTAGTCTAGTGCCCCCCCCTCCCCAATGAGATTCATGCCTAGTTTTTCATACACATTTTCTATGAACTTTTTTGCAGACTCTATATCCTTTCTCTATTTTGGTGGAAAGTTACTTAAGGAATTGTGCATGGGCAAGATTAATGGTTGGCCTAAAACAATAGCTGAGACTTTGACTTTCTAACACCTGCTCCTTAGCACAGCCTATGGAATACACTGCCTGCTTTTCCAAACATCCTGTTGGATGCTTCCCCTGGGTCCTGAGGGGAAGTCCTGCAACTCTTGAGAAAAGCAGCCTGGTAGTGCTCTGACTTCCCGGATGTCTGTTCTGAAATTCTTTCTGTTATCGCCTCTGCCCTCACCACCTGCCCCCTCAGACTCCATTGTGTCCAGGGAGGCATCTTTCTAACCTTCATTTTCTTAGAATATGGAAATAGTTTGCTGTTTCTTTGAACACACACATACCACAGCCCTTGAAGATGCATGAGAGAATCTCTGCACTTGGGGTTGTGAACAGGTGGTAGTCTGGGTCTGCCCGACTCAAGACAGTCCCAAGGGAGAAACGTGCGCAGAGGCCTGGCTTCCAGGCTAAGCAGTATTTCATTGTGTTTGTGCAGTATGTTTCTTTATCCACACACCTTGGCCTCTGTTTGCGAGTACACCACTACATGCGAGAGTGTGGAAAACTTTTAAATGTCCTGGCTCCCTCTTCTGATCCTGCAACCCCTTCCTACGCACCCCGTCTGATGTCTTCACCTACGTGGGAAGGCAGCCTGGACACAGGTGTCTGCGTCTGAACGTCAGGCTGACTCACACTTCTCAGATCACATCAGAACTTAACCCATCACAGAATCAGTAAGCCCCTTTCCCCTACATGCCAGGCTCTGAATTCTTCCCGCCTCCCCTCATCTTCACTGCCACTTCAGGGTTCAAACCCTTCTCCTTTCTTGCTAAACCATGTGGCTTTATTCTTGTTGTTCTCATCTTCTCCTTGGCACTGTAGAGGGATGGTCCTAAAGAATCCCATCTTGCCACTATTATTATATAATTTATATAAATAGATGCAGTGTGAGACAGATAGATGTGCAGATGGACAAAGCTTCCAACCACTGCCTCACTGCCTAAATTGTTGCAAGAGGGCCCAGCATGGTAGCTCAGTGGCTAAAGTCCTCGCCTCCATGAGCCGGGATCCCATTTGGACACCGGTTCTAATCCCGGTGGCCCACCTTCCCATCTAGCTCCCTGCTTGTGGCCTGGGAAAGCAGTTGAGGATGGCCCAAAGCCTTGGGACCCTGCCCTCACATGGGAGACCCAGAAGAGGCTCTAGGCTCCTGGCTTCAGATCGGTTCAGCTCTGGCTGTTGCAGCTGCTTGGGGAGTTGTTTTCCATGGTGGCTGTGCCACCGGACATTCCCAGCCATAGCACACAAGAGCCCTAGTTTCTATAGAGGAGTTATGTGTGCTCTTCTGTCTGCCAGCATCACACGAGGCAGGAGCATGACGTGCTGTGAACACAGGACCTGTGTCTTGGGTGATGAGCAGCTTGTCAGGGGCTTCCGAGCTGGGGAAAGCATGCTGAGAGGTGCTCTTCAGGCAGGTTTATGGGGCCTGGAGGCAGGGGCTAGGTGGGAGAGGGTTGCAGCACCAGGGCTTGTGTGGGAATGTGGGAGAGTCAGGACCTCTGATGTGGAAAGCTGAGAATGCCTGAGCATGAGCGGACCTCCTGAGATTAAAGAGAAAACACTTTGCAGGCAGGAGGTCGGGGTTTGGCCATGCACCACTCACCACTGCCTGTGTGCCGGCACGTGTTGAGTAAGGCTCGTGAGAATCGTGATTTCCCCAGGTCTGGAGCTGAAGACAGACAGAGGCACCTGCCCTTGGGTGAGCCTGTTGCTACTGAAGGAAGATTCTCTGGGGCTGACTACAAGGATGTTTTGTGGGTAGCAGCAGGTGCGCTACCCCCGTAGAAGTTCTAGAGTGTGGCCCCTGGGAGACAGAGTGGGGTGCTTGTACAGAGAGCTAGGGCACCAAATTGGAGAGCAGCCTTTAGCACCTGTGGGAGACAGGAAGGGGGTAAGAGGGGCCAGCCAGGCATCTGAGCAGATCCGAGCTATCTCCGAAGTACTTATCTTGACCTCTAATTTGCATAGTATGTGAAATGCCACCATTTCATCAAATATTCCCAGGAAGGCACCCACGTGGCTGAATTTTCCTGCACTTGCCCTTCACAGGGTCATCATGACCACTGCTGTCCCAGGATGCTTCTGCCTCCCCTTCCGACTCCACCTTTCCTAGACCCCATCACCCCTGGAGCTTTAAGCAGGAGGCAAAAGGATTCCTTAAGTGCTGTCCTTTGTATTGGAAAAAGACTTGACTGTGGGTGTGCCTCCTTGTGTGTGTGTGTGTGTGTGTGTGTGTGAGTGAGAGAGAGAGAGAGAGAGAGAGGGAGAGAGAGACAGAAAAAGAGAGGGTGGGTGGATGCAGTTGCAAGAGAGGTTTAAGTAAATTGTATTTTAAAGAGGTGAAATCAAGGGCTCTAAAATCAGATCTACAAGACATCATTAAAATAATGAGAGGGTGGGGAAGCTGTGCTGAAGAGTTGAGGTCATGACGGTTGAAGCCTAGCGTGGTATGTGGGAAGCCGTGAGCAAGCCACTTCAGCCCTGCATAAAGCTGCACGGGGAACCACCAGCTCCCATGCCTTCTTGGCAGTGCATGCCCCCGTCATGTTGGGTGGATGCTGCGGGTACCACAAAGGTTACAGCCATCCCCGTGGTTAGAGGAATCACTGGGTAGAATTTTCCCCCATTTCCTGGGATTTTTGCCAACAGAGGTCCCTCTCGTGGGACAGATCTGAGCGTCTCGCTGTCTGTATTTTCAGCCGTGTGGGTTTGCGTCTTTGAAAGTTCGTGATCCTTATCACAGTGCTGGGAAAGAGGGTGACTCCTGTGAAAACAAGCCACCCACCCACGCACGTTTTCATCTACAGGTTCAGCTGCCAGCAGCCGTTTGTAACTTCATTGCCACGTGCAGAAGGGTTAGGCTGCTGCCATCAAGGGTCAGGGGCTGGGCAGCCTGGTTCAGTCACACAGGTGCACCCCTAAGGCTGGCCCAGCCAGCATTGTGATACAGGAAACTAAGGAACCACCTGCAACGCTGGCATCCCCTTAAACATTGAGTGCCACCTGCTCCGTTTCGGATGCAGCTCCCTGCTATTGAGCTAGGGAAAGCAGCAGAAGGTAGCCCGGTACCTGGATCTGTGCCACTCGTATGGGAGACCTGGATGAAGCGCCTGGCTCCTGGCTTCAGCCTGGCCCACCTCTAGCCATTGTAGCCATTTAAGGAATGAGTCGGGCACGAACGCTATCTTTGTCTCTCCCTTTCTGTGTCGCTCAGCCTTTCAAATAATAAATAAAACAAAGCTGTAAAAAACAAAATTAAAAAGGAAAAGAGCCCGTTCTCTGAGAAGGGACTGGGAAAAGCCGAAGATGGCCTGGGAAAGCAGAAGATGGCCCAAGTGTTAGGACCCCAGATAGAGGCCCTGGCTGCTGGTGTCGGCCTGATCCACCCTGACTATTGCAGCCATTTGGGGGAGTGAAACAAGTAGAGCTCTCTTTCTCTCTTCTCATCCCTCTTCCAGTCCCTCTTTTTGTCTCTTTGTCTTTCAAGTGAATATATAATTTTTAAAAAGAAAAGAAATAAAGGGGCTAGCCTTGTGGCATCGCATAGTAAGCCGTCACCCGCAGAGTCAGCACCTTCTCTGGGCTCCGGTTCGAGTTCTGGCTGCTCTACTTCCTATCCAGATCCTTACTAATGGCCTGAAAGAGCAGTGGAGGATGACCCAGCCCTTGGCCTCCTGCATCTTCCATCCACTGGTTCACCCCCAAATGGCCACTAAGACCAAGCCAATGCCAGTTTAAAATCAAGATCCAGGAACCTCCATCTGGGTCTCCCACGCAGGTGGCAGCCACCCAAGTAACCGGGCCACCATTTCTACCCTGACGCAGTAACAGGGCGGTCAGGACCGTTGTCTCTGTCACACATGGTGATTCAACCCACTGTGCACAACCTCACTTTTGCTAGTTTTAAGGAGTGCTGTTTTGAGCCTTCTGATAATTATTAGATGTAGAGATTTTATCTTCACCTTTAATAAAAAAAAAAAACACAACTTTTTTTTTTAAAGTATTGGGTGCCAACAAAGCACTCGGCATCCATGAGGAATGTTTACAAGCCATCCTTCATTCTTTCTCCTGCAGGGATCTACCGCACGGAGAGGGACAAAGGCACGCTGTACGAGCTCACCTTCAGAGGGGACCACAAGCATGAGTTCCGACGGCTCGTCCTCTTCCGCCCCTTCGGCCCCATCTTGAAGGTGAAGAAGGAGAAGCTAGACATGGCGCACACGCTCATCAATGTCATCGTGCCGCTGGCCAGGAGGGCCGACAAGTTCCGGCAGTTCATGCAGAACTTCAGGTGGGGGCCAGCCACACGTCTGCCAGGGTCTGACCCTCCCCTGGTCCCAATGTTTACAGCCTAGCTGTCTGCATTCTCCCTGTCTCCTCTGGGACCGCAGCATGCCACCCCATGAGAACTGCAGGAGCTATGGCTGCCCCAGGCAACTGTCACAGCAGGAGACTTGGGCTGCAGACAGGCTGGGTGTAGGTGTGTGATGGAGAAGGTGACTGTGTCTGGGAAGCTGCCCAGAGCTGGCCGGGTGGAGGCGCAGTGTTTTGCTGCACCACACAGGCCTGTCCCTGGCCAGCCTGGGCTTGGTGCTGTCTCTGGTGTAGGGCCACATCGCTGTGTGATGGACCCAGGGGCCTGGATGAACAGGTGCTCCTGGAAATACACAGATCTTCAAAAAGCTCATGGAAAATGTGTTTTAGGGAAAAACTGTAGCTGGATTTGAAAAGTTTGGGCACAGACTTTTAAGTGCATTTTTCCACATATATTTTGAAGTCCCTTGTATAAGTGCGTCTGTTTCCATAGTATCATGAAGAATATAAGTAGTTGTTAAAGACAGGTGGTCGTGAACAAGTATAAAGTATCAATTTTTTTTTTAAAAAGCTAGTAGGGAGATATTGTTGAGGAAATCAGAGTAGTGGCTTATAAGCCGTTCGGGTGAAGATAAGCAAATGAACTGTGCTTCTCTCTCTTTCTCTGACAGTACAGCACTTCTAGGACATTTGTCCTTCACTTTAATATCCGTCTGTATGTTGCTGTGTAGCAGTAAAAAGGGCGGGGTGGGATTTTGGAAGGGATGATTTGTGGGTCAGCCAGTGCGCTGAAGTTGAGGAACACAGCACTGGGGTTGGCGTTTGTCCCATAGCTTAGATGCTGCAGTCTGAGTGTCTTGGTCCTGGTCCCTGCTCTGCTCCCAACTCCAGCTTCCTGCCATGGTGCGCTCTGTCACCCTCACGAGAAACCCAGATGGTATTCCAGGCTCCTGGCTTCAGCCTGGCCCAGCATCAACTGGTAGGCATTTGGGGAGTGAACCAGTGATGGAAGATCTGTCTCCTCTTTCCTCTTTCCCTCTCCCTCTTAAGCAAGAGAGAGAGAGAGAGACAGAGAGAGACAGAGAGAGACAGAGAGAGACAGAGAGAGAAGGGAAAGGAAGGGAGGGGAAGGGAAGGGAAGGGAGAAGAATCAAGGAAAGAAGGAACGAGAAAGGAAGGAAGGAATAGACACAGCCCCCACCTCTGTGGAAGGTGCAGACTGCTAACACAGAACCAGAAGCTGAGCTGAGACACGGACAGGCGAGAGGGCCTGTGAGAGCCTCCTGCTCAGTAGGCACAGCGTTCGTGGGCGGAGAGAGGGCGCGGAGGGTGTGAACCGAGTAAATGACGGGAAAAGAAAACAGGGTCTTAGTTCACACCTAAAACCCCAGGTATTGTCAGTCCATTAACTATTTAAGCACAATTAATACCACTGTAAAATTACTGGGAAGAAACCAGGAGGCTGTTTAATTCGATGTTATCTTTATGAAGTCTTTTTCCTCACAAGATTTGCATGAAGATGAAGCCATGGATGCTGAAGGTGACATCAGGTGTGACTTTTATATCCGTCTTTATCTCTGCTCTCCAAACTTCTACAGACCTACTGTACATTTTATAGTTTAACAACTCAGTGAGAGATTAATTTTGCCTTTCACAATTAGGCATAGCTTTTTAGTTGGGGAGGTGACACTATGCTGTGTAACCAAGGTAGAACAGCATGAAGAAATTGATTTAAAACCCAATCTGAGTGCCACCGATTGGATGCAGCTATCATTAACATTAGGCGACACCATTCTAGGCTCCTTGTAAACTAAATTATTCCTTTGCCTAGCTAGGAATAATTCAGTGCAAAATGAGATGTGCTCTGCATTCTGTTTCTAATTAAAGAATGTATCTGACATTATGAAGACAGGTTTCCCTGTCCCACGTAGCATTGGCTGGCCTTGCGTCTCAACTCCAGCCCCTGCCTACTGCTTCTTGCCGGCACACACCATGAAGGGCTGCAGCAATGGCTTAAGCGGAAATGTGGGTGGAGTTGCCAGTTCCCTCTGTGGACACCTGGGAGGTGAACCAGCAGATACGGGCCAGCCATGGTCCTGCGTTGAGGGCAGAATTCCTGAGTTCCTCCCAGGCAGCTCTCAGCAGCTCAGCCACTTCCATACCTCCGGCATGATCTCCAGGCGTCAGTAAGCTGTGGATGACTACAATGAAATGCCCAATGCAAGCTGCTTAGGAAAGAGGGAGGCGTTTGTTTAATGCAGTTTGGGAGTCAAAAGTCCAGAGAACATCCCAGGTGATGGCCAGAAGTATATAGACCACATGGGGGGCCAAAAAGCAGGGAGGAGGAGTGGGGACCTGTCTCACAAGCGCTCTGGAGATTGCACAAAATGATCTTTCCAGAAAACCACCCCCAGTGACCTTGACCTAAGGAGGTCCCAAGCAATTGCCATCTCCAAAGGGCTCTGTCTTCTCCCAGTTGCACAGACTGAGAACCAGGCCTTGAACACATGGGCCTTTCCCTAAAGACCAGCGTCCAGGCTGGTATCATCAGACAGTGGCATTCACTTCCAGAGGCTGTCGCTGGAGCCATGACCCACCTGAGGCTAAGCAAGAGTCTGAGTGTGTTTTCCGCTTGATTTCCTTTTTGTGAAGTTTATTTAAGTGGCTGATTAGGTCCCTTTATTAGAAACAAGAATTTTGCCATTTTCTACCATTTGGGAACATGACTTACAATCATGACTTTTTGAGATTAATTTGCCAAGAACATTAGCCATGCAGTGTTGCTGCTCTGAAATGTCATGCCACGTATCCTGATATCCGAGAGCCCACGTGGCTTCACGTAGGTCACTCGCAGCACCTTCCGGAAGGTGGAGGTATTGGTATGGACATGTTGCTCTGTGCTGATTGCTAGAGGGAGTGTCAGGTCCCTTTTCTCCGGCATCATTACTCACATAGAAAAGGCTCACCCGTCTACGCCTTAGGACAAATACATCTTTGTGGACAGAAGGGTTAGACATTGGACATGGCATTCCCTGGAGAAAGCCGACCTGGTCAGGAGACACAAAGGGCCCCCTGGGGAACGTGGGATCTGAGAACGGCTCAGCAGACTGGATGGGCAGGTGGAAGGTGCTGGCCGTGAGCAACAGGGCCTGGCTCCTGGGGACAGAAGTGGCTCCTGGCTGCCCCAAGTACATGGCTAGGATGTTCGTTAGCTTTTTCATTTCCCTCAGTTTATTATCATACAATGATAAGGGATCTTCAACAATTCCATGGCAAATGTATACTATGAAAAGACGTGGCATAGATTTCTAAATGTCTTCTACTTCTAATTCTCTTTCCCAAAGAAGTTAATCTTTTAATTTCCGTAAACTTTTTGAGATGTTCTTGTAGTCATCTCAACAAACCTTAAAGGTTATTCCTATATAAACGAATACAATTTTTGAAGATGTATTTTATTGAAAGGCAGATTTAGAGAGAGAGAGAGAGAGTGATCTTCCACCTGCCAGTTCACTTCCCAAATGGGTACAAATGGCTAAAGGTAGACTAGTCCAAAGGCAAGAGCCAGGAGCTTCTTCCAGGTCTCCTACATGGGTGAAGGGTCCCAAAGACTTGGGTCATGCTCTCCTGGGCCATAAGAAGGGAGCTCGGTAGGAAGTAGAACACTCATGTCTCAATGAGATGCTGGCACCATAGGCAGAGAATGCTATGGCACTGGCCCAGAAGAATGCAAACTTAACAAATCCAGCTTGGTAAAGCTCAACTCTATGACCATGTGGAAAAGGGGACGGACGTACCTGGAAAGTGGGACTTGCAGAAATCATCAAACCCCATCAGAAACATCGGGCCTTACAATAGTCAGAGATGAGGGCACAGCAAAGGTGACCTCCTCTTCGTCTCTTACTATGAAAGGGAAGGCAGCCTGTTTGCGCTTGGAGGAGACAAGCTGCACCGTCTCCTAGACACGAAGGCTCTCTGTCTCCGTCTGTTCTTTGGACCAGTCCCACAACAGCAGGAGTTCGCTCCTGGGAGTACTCACTTAGTTCCCTGAGAGAGCCATTCATCCAGCGAGAGGGCAGAGCCCACCCCCTCTCTCAGTACTGTTCTCTTGGGAATTGCATTTCAGCATGGGGATGAATGCTATTCAGACCACGCAGGGCCTGCCATTAGGAGCCGGTCCATAGTAAATGATGGGCCTGAATTTACAAGGAATCAAGATACCGGCACTTGAATATCATCATCTCCCTGAGTAAGAATCACAAATCGCACTGCCCTCCTGGAGGGGATGCAGCTGGCTCTGCTCCTGGTACAGAGGGCCTCCTAAGCATTGTGAGACTGTGAAGATTGGGTTACTGGCCACTTGAACATGCGCACTCTGCCCTGGCTGTCACTGCCATAGCTCACAGGGGAACCTCAGGAGCCTCTCGTGACATTTCCTCTCCCCAGAATGTCCCACAAACTTCTCTTAGGCCCCGCAGACTCTTGTGATTGGGAAGAGGGAAAGTTCCCGTGAGGCCCTTATTGCAGTCCAGGAATACACAGGGAAACTTGCATGAGTTCGTGAACGTGAACAATACGTTTCCCTGGATGTAAAACTTTTCAAAATGCATTCATTTTCCCCCATAACCAGCATTTTCCACTGACTTGTGCAAGACTCCTGCCAGGGATAGATTTTGATTTTGTTTTTTCACACCAAAATAAACTTTGCCTCCTCTCTGTCTCTCCTCCTCTCTGTATATCTGCCTTTTCAATAAAATAAATCTTTAAAAAAAACAAAAAGCTTTGCTTTCCATTCCCCACCAAGCTTTCCCGGTGTTCTTGTGTGGGCCGAGCCCCACCTGCTCATGCTCTTTCACATCACCTCATTTTGCCTTGGAAACCATCCTCACATTCGGGTTTTTTGGCTGCTTATTTTCTCGTGGCTTCCAAGTTCCTGCTTTCAGGCGCATCTGTTCTTTGATTGTGTGCTGTTGGCGAGGGACGGACAAACCTCTATTACAAAGCTATCCATCTTTGGGTCTTTATCTCTCGGTCTCTTCCAGGGTGGGGCACGGGGAGGGAAGGGGGGCGGATTTTTACGGAAAATGTTCTTCGTGGCTTTACAAAACTCTTCCTCAGTTCATTGCAAGTTAGCGCAGCTCCTGTTTTGACAACTTCCCTCTGGACGGGGAACCAGCCCCTTCAGATGTGCCTGGATGTTTGCTAGAATGTTCTCTGCTGTTTCTTCTTTGACTCTTCTCTCTTCACCTGCCCAGGCTTTCAGGAGATTTTCACGCAGTGTCTGGGAAATCTCAGACTTGTGTTTCGTTGACTTCTATTCCTGTTTGTCTTAGAACCTTGAAGATGATTCCGGATACTTTTGAGAATATTTTTGAAGCAGTGACTGAAGGATCTTGGGAACTGAAATGAGTCTGGAACGGGGCAGGGAGGCTGGGGTCTGTTGGTGACAGAAGTCTAGATTAGACAGAAAGAAGTTCTTGGTTATCTCTGAGCTCCCCAAAGAGAGAGCAACCTGTGGCGCGTGGCACAGTCCCTCTTCCATTCCCCTCAAACCCTTCTACCCCAACCTGGGCCGCTTCTCCGTTCCCACGCCAGTGATGTGACAAGGGGAGTGTAGGACTGACACACGTGAAAGATGTCCACCCTTGGCATTCACCCCACGTGAAGGAGAGCTCCCTGTTGGGGTTGAGAAGAAGAAGCTGGCGTCCCCTTCACTGGACTCACAGGCCGTGTGGAAACAACTCCCCTGGGGAGAGAGAGCTCCCTGGAACATGATCTTGAATCGAGCAGATTTGGAAAGCTGATCTCAATGGCTTCTTTCTTCCTTAGAGAGAAGGAGAGAAGGAATCTTCCACTGACCTGGTTCACTCCCTAAATGCCAGGAACAACTGCGATAGAGGCAGCCCAAAGTCATGAGTCAGGAATTCAATCCAGGTTTTTACACATGTGTGGCGGGATGCCCAGGCCATTGCCCGATGCCCCTCTGGGGAGCACACAATAGCAGGAAGCCACACAGGAAGCCGAGGTGGCCTCAAGCCCCCAGGCTCTAGGATACAGCATACAGACATTCTAAAGAGTGGCTTAGGCTCGATGCCAAATGTCTGCCTCTCGATGTGGATCACGTTACTCAAAGAGTAGAAGACTCTCCTACCAGTTGTGTGTCTTCTGTACTCCGGGAGCTTCTTACGGAAGTGAGAACTCACTGCTCTTTCCTTGGCCTGGGGCAGGTTAGGCCTATGATTCTTTGCATCTGAGTTTTGATTGCCCAGAACTGCACATCTGCACGACCTTGCTTACCTGATGCTCTGTGATGAAGCAACAGCAGCCCCATCTTGGGTCTCCATCCCGGTGTCCTACAACGCCCCTTTGGTACATGGCAGCAAAGGTACGTGTGAAAACAGGAGGCCGATGGCCGTGTGGCTTCTCTTGCAGGGAGATGTGCATCCAGCAGGATGGGCGGATTCATCTCACCGTTGTTTACTTTGGGAAAGAAGAAATGAATGAAGTTAAAGGAATACTTGAAAACACTTCCAGGTGAGTCCAACGTGGGAGCTGGCACAAAGCAGTGCGTCATGGTCATGGAGCTCAGGAGAAGATGTACCCAGGGCAGAGACCTCCACGTGGGTTGGCTTTCCTTAATGCTATGGGCAGATGGAGTTGGGGGGAGGCTGACTTTTGCCCACCTTTGAAAAACGGAGCCTATGGCCCTAATATCCAGTGATAGAAGCAGGCTTCTGCCCCCTTGGGAAGCATCTAGGTGGGACAGAAGTTGGAGTATGGGCAAGAAAAGGGGGTGTTGCTGGACACTGCGGCCTACAAGGCTCAGCTGATGGCTGAATGGCACTGTTTTTCTAGAATTGACACTTGGAGCCCTTTGCCTGGCTTCCTCTCCGGGCATGCCAGGGGAGATGCTAGGTAAATCTCTTCCGAGGTCAGTTTATGCTTTTCAGCGTCACAGATAATTTCTCTGGAGAAGACAGCGCCATCTGCAGCATGGGAGGAGAAATAGCAAACCAGAAATTGTAGTTGGTGCCAGAGCCTTCCTGGGCATGCCTGATACCTTCTCTCCCACGCGAGTTTTTAGCGAATAAGCATGGTGACTTGTGTAGCAGCTGGGGGCCCTAGCCATGACTTTTTTCTGCGATGCAAGCGTCAGTGAATGACTCTGCCTGCCTGCTGTTCCCTCCCAGAGCCGCCAACTTCAGGAACTTCACCTTTATCCAGCTGAACGGAGAGTTCTCCCGGGGCAAGGGCCTGGACGTGGGTGCCCGCTTCTGGAAGGGCAGCAACGTCCTGCTCTTCTTCTGCGATGTCGACATCTACTTCACGTCCGAGTTCCTCAACACGTGCAGGCTGAACACGCAGCCAGGTGACCGTCTGTCCCCAGTGCCCTCTCACAGTGCATCCCAGTAACTCCCCCACTGTCAGCAGCCCGAGTTTATGCCTTCCATTTCTCCTCCGATGCCGCTCCGCCACCTCATCAACCTCCCACCACCTCCTCCTTACTTCCAGGGCCATCTGCCAAGTTCATGTTCCTGGCTCGTTGTCCAAGCTGGGAGGTCACATTGGGTGAATGTTCACAAGAGAAAGCTTTGTGGCCTGGACCTGGGACAGCTGCCCCCAAGTCCTTCTAGAGGAGAGGACTAGGATGCGCTATGGATGGAAAGAACTGGTAGCTTGAGTTAGTTGCACAGCCTGAGCCTGGGGCAGGCCTGGGTTATAGTTGATATGGCCATGGCAGCTCCTGAAACGCAGAAGTTCTGAGCAAATTGATGGGCAGTAGTGACCCTGACCGCTCCTAGGGGACTAGTGCTGCCCAAGACAATGCGGCTAGCCTGGAAACATCTAAACTGTCTGTGTGCTGGCACCTGAAGAGTTAATGTCGTCAAGGCCAAGGGCTACCGAGGGATGCCCAGGACCAGAGCCTCTCGTGGGCCTGTGTCCAGTGGTCCTGCGCCAGGAGGTTGGGAATAGTTAGGGCTGACTGTGGCCTCTGCCGTTTATTCTGCCGTTTATTCTGCAGAAGAAGGGGCTGTACCGAGCAGCGTATGCTCACCGCAAGCCCGAGGCTGGAGCAGGTGCCATAACTGTGGATGTCTTGTTCCCCAATCTGCAGGCAAAAAGGTCTTTTACCCCGTGCTGTTCAGTCAGTACAACCCGGGCATCATCTATGGCCATCATGACGCAATCCCTCCCTTGGAGCAGCAGCTGGTGAGTGGTCGCGCTGAGCTGTCTGGGTGTGTCTGTGGCATGCCTTTCCTTCAGGGACACCTGACCATCAGGGCAAATGGAGAGCGGGTAGCCAGGGGTCAGTCGAAGCCCTTCTGGGTCCTGAGGTTTAGCTGACAACCCGGCCTCAGCTTCTTGTGCTGTGTTCATTGAAAGTGCGAGATAAATCTATAGGGACGGTATCATACAGGAAGGTCATCTCACACCTTTGTGGTTTTCTTCTCTTTTTTGGGGGGGGGGCAACTGGTATACATGCCTTTATAAACAAAGAACATTTTGTCTATTGTCAATAAATCTTGCCGAGAGGGAAGGTTTAAGAACATTCCAGAAAATTCATGGAAGGGGATGGTCGTGTGGTACAACAGGTTAAGCTGCCGCCAGTGACACTGGCCTCCCGTAGGGACACCGGCCTGTGTCCTGACTGCGCCAGCCTCTGCCAGCTCCCACTAATGAGCAGAAAATGGCTCAGGCTCTTGGGCCCCTGTGCACAGCTGGGAGAGAGAAACAAGTGAGACGGGGTCTGAAAGCTCCCTCTCAACATTGCCTTTGAATCAAATAAATAATTTTTAGGAAGTTTCTGGAAACATGGAATAAAAGATATGCTTACGGTGCGGCAAGAATATGTGAAATTCATGTTTGTGAGTTTTTTTTTTTAATCTGTGAAAAATGTGTACTGTGAAAAAATATTGCTTGAATTTCCCAAAGTTTTTGTCCCATCAAATAACCTTGGTTTGTACATTTTTGTAAAGCTTTATTTTATTTCATTTTTATTGAAAAGGCAGAGTTACAAAGAGAAGAGGAGAAGGAAGGAAGGGAGTAGAGAGGAAGAAGAGAGAAGAGGGAAGGGAAGTGAACAAAGGGAGAGCTTCCAGCTGCTGGTTCTTTCCCTAAATGGCTGCAGCAGCTGGGGCTGGATCTGGCTGCAGCCTGGAGCCTGGGACTCCATTTGGATCTCCTTTGGGTGCAGAGGCCCAAGCCCTTGGGCCGGCTCTCGTGCTTTTCCAAGTACATTATCATGGATCTGGATCAGAAAGGGGGCAGCCGAGACTCAAACCAGGGATCCCAGGAGATGCCACGGCACAGCTGACAGGCTTGACCCGCATCACTGCAATGCCAGTCCCTAAAAATTCTGAAATCCATTTTTCTCACAAGCCATTGAAGGTGCCCTCGCCTGTGCCCATTATCAGATGGAAAACGCCACCACACCTGAGCAAAGAACTTGGCACGCACCCTTGCACTTCATTTCTTAACTGATTCAGAAAGCGCAGCTGTGCCAAACAGCCAAAGCTAATCCCAGTAGAGGGCGCTGGTGAGGCTTTTCCCCAGGCTGGCACTCCCCGGCCCCCCAGATGAGGAAGTGGAGGGCTCAGAGACCCTAAGTCAGGGCGGGGGTGTGTGTTTCGGCACAGGTTAAGGGCACCCAGGGGTCCCAGTGTCAGGAGCTGCTGTGGAATCGGCACTACCCAGGGCGAGATGAAGATGCAAGCCCTCATTCGGGACACATTGGTTTCAGGGTGGGAGGCACACCCCCGATCAGCCGGCCTGATACACAGGCATCCCGGGCGGAGGCAAGGCCCGCATCCGCCAGCCCCATGCGCAGGCAGCCCAGTAGATCACAGCCGGCCTTCCTGGGAGACATCCATTGGATTGGGAAGAAACGCCCTGCCGGAGTATGTGCTATTTATTTTATTGCAGAGTCCAGATTGTTTCACGGGCAGCCGGCCAAGTCGGCGCCATTAAGGCAGACGAGCGTGCTGCCGCCTCCCCACATCCCTGGGGGGAGACGCTGGTGTGTGCCTTGCATCTCAGTCCTAATGATCCACCAGCCCCACCCCGTCGGTTGTGCGGCTCACAGAGCAGGGGCCAGGCCTCCGGGAACCTCCTAGCCTGGTGGTGCTCTGTGGTGGTGGGAGACCTCAGCGGGCAAGCGCAGGCTGCGGATGGGGCTGAGTCACTCTTCAAGCACAGGCTTTGTTTGGTGCCTCCTTCCTCCTCTAGTGTAGCAGCCCTGGACCTTCAGGGTGCACCAGGCTTCAGCCTGAGACCCCAGCAAAGTCCTTTCTCCACATGGTCCGGTGGTCCGTTTCTAACAGCCCCCCGCTCCCAGACGTCCCGGGCCTGTGCTGTGTCCCTTGGGCCAGGGTCTCCCGCTGAAGCATGCCTTTTTACTCGGGCTTGAAATCGCTCTGCTTCCCCACGCATGCAGCTAAGAAGCCCTCATTCTGTATACTGGAGATATTGGATCCGGATGAAACCACAGCCACGAACTGACGATGGCGGTGGATGCAGGCTACCAGCCAAGACAGCAGCAGGTGTACCAGCAAGGTGGTTTCAGAGGTCAGGAGTGTCACCCGGGAAGGAAACCAGTGCAGCCATGTCAAGGGCCACATGGTGTGTGTGGGGTGGGGGGGTGGTTTAGATGACAGGTGCACCGATCCTGGTGAACAGACAGGGATGGGCCAGGCAGGACAGAGTGCGAGAGTGCAGCTTAGGGACCTGGAGCACTTGGGGAACGGAAAGCAGGACTCCCTGCAGACCACAGGGAGAATGAGAGATGGCGAGGTTGGAGCGTGTCGGTGGGAATGCGGCTTGTCCTTCTGCCAGCTGCTCACGTTCTGTGAACAGAACCCTCAGAGCTCTGGACGCGGCGGTGAGGACACAGCCTTGCAATAGCAAGCTGCCCCTTGCTCCGAGTGCTGTGCCGTGTGAGCCAGTTTCTGTAAAGAGCTGAAGTCCGGCATGCCTTGTCAGCTTTAGGGTCAACTTCTTGTTTTTTTTATTCAGAAAGTCAGTTTTACAGACAAACGGAGAGACAGAGAAAGCTGTTCCATTTGCTGGTTCACTCCTGAAACAGTCGCAGTGCCCAGAGCTGAGCTAATCCAAAGCCAGGAGCCTCTTCCAGATCTCCCATGCAGGTGCAGGGTCCCAAGGCTTTAGGCCGTCCTCCCCTGCTTTCCCAGGCCATAAGCTGAGAGCTGGAAAAGTGAAGGAGCCAGGACATGAACCAGTGCCCCTGTGTGATCCTCGCGCTTGTAAGGGGAGGATTAGCCAAGTGAACCATTGAGCCAGGCCTACAGTCAACTTCTTAGGGGCATTCAGTTCATCTGTT
Source organism: Ochotona curzoniae (assembly GCF_017591425.1). Classification (NCBI taxonomy): domain Eukaryota; kingdom Metazoa; phylum Chordata; class Mammalia; order Lagomorpha; family Ochotonidae; genus Ochotona; species Ochotona curzoniae. Next base: position 6,789,136 of record NW_024465322.1, read on the forward strand.
CAGATGCTGGCGTCCTCTTGGAGTGCCTAGGTTCCTGCCTCAGCTCAGGCTCAGCTCCAGAGTCCAGCATTTGTTTTTGTTTTATTTTTATTTTGAAAGATTTGCCAAGAGAGAGATCTTCCATCTGCTGGATCCTTCTTCCCAATGGCCACAAGAGCCTGAACTTGGCTGATTCGAAACCAGGATCCAGGAACTTCTTCTGGCTTTCCCATGGGCGTGCAGGGTCCCAAGGACTTGGACCATCTTTGGTTGCCTTCCCAGGACATTAACAGGAAACTGGATGGGAAGTGGAGCAGCCAGGACACGAACTGTAGGCAGAGGCTTAGCCTGCTATGTCGTAGTGCCAACCCCCAGATCCAGCTCTAACACCCTGTGACCCACACACGAGAGCCTGCTTTGAGTTCTTGGCTTCAGGCTCTGGCCTGTCTCCTCCCCTCCCCCCCTTAACTGTTGGGGACAACTGGAGAGACCAACCACGGGATGGCAGCCATTTGTCTAAATCTCTCCGCTAATTCAAAAAGGAAACAGGACTTGCATAAGCATTTCTGTTGCCCATTGCCCAGCTCAGAATACCATCCCGGGGAGGCTGCCAGGGGAGTCCTCCTTCCTGGAGCACCCTCCTCTTGTTATTCATCTCGCCTTTCTTCCCATGCCCCAATGAGGTCTTTTTTTTTTTTTCCCCATTGAGAACTCTCTCTTTGAAATTCCACATGCGCCTTGAGTTTTGGATCCTGGCACATCTCTTAGGCCCTGTTCCCATTTAGGGGTTTAGAGGCCATGTGAGCGTCGCTGGGCAGCGGGAGGCCTGGGCCTGGGGGTGGGGATGGAGGGAGGGTGTGCTGTGTCTGAACAGAAATGGTGTGCCTGGCCAGACAGGGATGGGAAAGCTGTGAAGAAAACCTGTCCCTGGCAGGGCTTGGAGCCGTTTCCGCCTGCAGAGTCTCCGGTTGATACCAACAGAACGGCCCTGTCATTTTGGGAGACGTGGTTTCTTGGCCCCGCATTGGGAAGCAGGAGCAGGGGGCAGATGCCAAGACCTCCCCCAGGTTGGCACGCCTTCCCAGGCCTGTGTTCATCCGCGGGGGGGCAATCGGAATGCTGCAGGTGACGCCCTCGTGGAGTTTGGGGTACAAGTAAAGATGACTTCCTAGGCAGCAATACAAGAGAATTTAAGATTCATCAGTCCTTTTGCAAGTCTTGCAGAAGTCCATTTCACACAGCCGCTTTGTAAAATGGAATAAAAGAGGTTTAGGTAGGTGACAGAATAAATTTTGAAAGCATGCATTCGAAGGTTCTACCAAAAGTTTGTAAAATGATGGGTATTATGAAAAGGCTGGGCACAGATTTCATTAAGGTTTTTGTTTCAAACTAAAGGGTGATCGGGTGTGTGTTCTAATTCCATTTTGGGCGGGGAGCGAACCTCTTCAGAAGTCTCCTGCTGTGTCAGATCTAACGTGGGCTGTGGCTTTGGGAAGATGTAATGAGTAACAGTAACAGTAATGAGATAAACACGTGGTGTTAGGGCTCAGGGATGACCCAGCTCAGCCCTTGATTTTATGGGAAAGAAAGTAGAGACGCCAGATGCCTCAGGCAGGAATGTGGCCATCCACATTCCACACCCACGGGACCCACTGCACCTTCCACCTCCCTCCCGCCCACACACACGCCCACACACACGCCCCCCCTCCTCTGGGCGCGGGCCTTCCCTTTGTCTCAGCACCCATGTGGACAGGGGCTGGCTCAGCTTCCTGGGTTCTGGCCTGGACGAGGACTCCAATCTTGCCTCCCAGGGGCCTGGTTGCCAGAAACCCTGCTCGCTGACGTGCGCAAGGCGCTGCTGGCCCGTCTTCCCCTCCTCCAATGACCATGCTTCCTTTTGCAGGTCATAAAGAAGGAGACCGGGTTTTGGCGAGACTTCGGCTTTGGGATGACCTGTCAGTACCGGTCGGACTTCATCAACATAGGTAAGCCGGATTTGCAGCTCTGCTGCCCCTGTTACACGAGCGGAGCCAGGAGCTCTCTGATGGAGGTGCTCACCCCCTGCCACAAATGTCCTTCCTGTGTCACGGACCAGAGCTGGACCAAGTGGGGTGTGCTGGGCACAGCATGTTGGCCCTCCAGCGGCATTTCTGCCTGCCCAAACCCTCATGTGGTTCAGGCCCACAACGTTGCTTCCTGGTGAGTCCTCTTCCAGCTGGGCCGGGCTGCAGAGCCCGCTTCTGCACGTGTAGCCGTAAGGGAACCTGGCTCCAAATAAGACCGGGGCTCGTCTCCGCTGCACCTCTGAGACTACGCATTCAAGCCCAGAATGTGCGATGGCTTTCAACACACGTGCACTTAGACACATATATGTGTGCTCATGGTCATACATGCTCCCGTTTGCATGCACACACACACATGTACACAGAGGCAGTACACATAGTGTGTACAATGCAAGTCATGGCTGCATGGCACGGTCATGCATACACATGCATGTGCTCATGTGTGTTCCACATGCACACATGCACACACACATGTGCGTGCCAGTGGGTTTCCAGAGCATGAGAAGGCAGGACCTTCTGGTTTCAGGGTGGTGCCCAAGGTGAAGGGCCCTGGCACAGCAGTGGGGATGACCATGAAGGAACAGGCCAGGACTTGGCTCTCAGTGTTTTGGGGGGTGTATCCAGAGCCCGGAAGGACCCCGGAATAGTCCTGCTGCCTCCAGGTCACTCTCTATGGAGGCCAAGGCTCCTTGTTCTACAACCCGCAGGAGCTGCAGGCTTGCTTCTGTCGAGGGTTTGGGCCGCCTACAGACACAACGGGAGCTCAGAGCAGTCGCTGGGGTCAGAGGAGAATGAAGGCTCCTTGTTCTACAACCCGCAGGAGCTGTGGGCTTGCTTCTGTCCAGGGTTTGGGCCGCCTACAGACACAACAGGAGCTCAGAGCAGTCGCTGGGGTCAGAGGAGAATGAAATCCAGCAGGTCCGAGTCAGGTCCTGCAAGACTCAGCAGAGAGGCAGGCGCCCGCCTCGGAGGGCTGGTGCTTCGCGAACACCCAGCCGTCGCCCGAGAGAGACAGGGCGGAAGAAATAGCTGTAAAGGAAACTGCCGAAATGGCAAAAATGCCCACTGAAAAACTGTTCCTTGGCTTTTAGTACAGGGAAGGTTTTTTAAAAATATAACTAGAGTTACACATGAAAGTGGAGCGGGGAAAGCAAGTTTCAAACTCCGGTTCGCTCCCCAGATGGCTGCAGCGGCTGGGGCTGGGCCACAGGAAGCCAGGAGCTTCCTCCAGATCTCCCCCATGCCTGCAGTGACACAAGTACTTGGGCCATCCTCTGCTGCTTTTTCGGGCACTTTAGCAGGGGAGCTGGATCAGAAGTGGAGCATCTGGGCCCGGCACAGTAGCCTAACAACTAAAGTCCTTGCCTTGTACGTGCTGATGATCCCATATGGGTGCTTGTTCTAATCCCAGTGACCCCGCTTCCCATCCAGCTCCCTGCTTGGGGCCTGGGAAAGCAGTCGAGGATAGCCCAAAGCCTTGGGACTCTGCATCTGTGTGGGAGACCCAGAAGAAGTTCCTGGCTCCTGGCTTCGGATCAGTTCAATTCTGGCCATTGCGGTTGCTTGGGGAGTGAATCAACGGACGGAAGATTTTCCTCTTTGTCTCTTTCCTTCTTTCTTATATCTGCCTTTCCAATAAAAAAAAGTAATTAATTAAAAGAAGTGGAGCAGCCAGGACTCAAACCAGTGTTCGTATGGGACGCCAGCATTGCAGGTGGTGGCAAGCTCGGCGCGGCATCGTGGCAGCCCCCAAGAAGACTTTTATGGATTTGTTTATTTGACAGGAAGACAGAGATCTCCCCTACGCTGACTCAGTACCCTGTGGTTTACCATGTCCAGAAATGGGTGGGGCCAAGTCCAGGTCTCCCCTGTGGGTGACAGGACCCCTCCTTGCTTGAGCTCTCAGTTCTGCCTCTCAGGGTACCAAGAACAGGAAGCTGCAGGCAGGAGCCAGAGCTGACTTTTGAGTCCAGGCACTCCAGCTTGGGACATCGGCATCTTCAAAGACACCGCAAGCTCTAGGCTCACCGCGCACCCGCAGGGATAGACTGTTTTTTTCTGATGATGTGTGTGTTTGTCAGATTTGGGGTTTCTGGATGTATGTTCCTAACCATGGATGGAGTGACAATGAGAGCTCCCAGCAGACTGGACAGGCCACTGTTTTACCTCCTAGAGAGCCCTGGGCTTCCATTTAGAACCCAGACTTTGGTCTGCTTCTGATATGCCAGTGCTGTGTGCCGTGTGCGTAAAATAAATAAATGGGGCCAGGCATGATGGCTCAATGCTAAGTCTTTGCCTTGTCAGCACCGGGATCCCACATGGACACCAGTTCGTGTCCTGGCTGCTTCACTTCCCATCCCGCTCTCTGTAGCCTGAGGAAGCAGTAGAGGACAGCCCAAATCTTTGGGACTCTGCACCCACATGGGAGACCTAGATGGAGTTCCAGGCTCCCAGCTCCTGGCTTCAGGTTGGCCCAACTTCAGCTGTTGTGGCCTTGTGGGGAGTGTGTGTGTGTGTCCCTCTCTGTAACTTTGCTTTTCAAATAAATAAATAAGAAAGAAGCAGGTAGCTATTTCAAATCAGAAACCCTAGGATTTGATTTGGAGGTTTCTAGATAGAGGCACTGATGCTCAAGCCACGCTGTTCCTTAGTTTTCAGGAGCTCCTGGCAGGTGCATGGCGGGGGGGGTCCATTGCAAGTGCTCCCCTCTCAAAGATTGGGGACTGCCTGCCATGTGGGCCTTCTCATCCCACCCTGATCTCCTGCCCCCACCACCCCACCAAGAGCCTCTTCCCAGAAAGCTCTCCACCCACAGGCAGGCCACATGGCTCAGCAGCACCTTCCTCCCCGCAGGTGGCTTCGACCTGGACATCAAGGGCTGGGGCGGGGAGGACGTGCACCTGTACCGGAAGTACCTGCACAGCAACCTCATCGTGGTGCGCACACCCGTGCGTGGGCTCTTCCACCTGTGGCACGAGAAGCGCTGCGTGGACGAGCTGACCCCCGAGCAGTACAAGATGTGCATGCAGTCCAAGGCCATGAACGAAGCATCTCACGGGCAGCTGGGTATGCTGGTCTTCAGACACGAGATCGAGGCTCACCTGCGCAAGCAGAAACAGAAGGCGAGCAGCAGGAAGACATGACATCCGCGGTCACCCCTCCCTGGGGTGGAACGGTCAGGGCCAAGGGTCAGGGCCAAGCATGTCCTCTCTCCCTCTTTCCTTTTGGCGATTTCTACCAGAGTGGCTGCAGCTGGGAGAAGACTTTTACAGCGGGTGAGGAGGACACCCCTCCCACATTCCGTTTACGTTTTGGGCATCCTGGGACAGGAATTCAGTCTCCACTCTGCCTGCACTGGTAGGCACACCTGCGAAGCATCTGACAAAGGCAGAGTGAGTGCGGGAGCAACCCGGAAGCCTGAGTGTGCGGGGCCTGTTGTGTTCTGGGCTCATGGAAATATTCATGAATGAAGACTCATTTGGCAGGAGGGTCTTTAGGTAAGTACGTGGCTCCCCCACGTGAGTGGGACTCTGCCCGCGTGGCTCTAGTTGCCAGGAATACTAACACATCAGGAGGCAGTGGAAGACAGCGGAGATCGCATGGGAGGACCAGGAAGGAGGCCATGGACCTGGCACCCTTTCCCCGTCATTCCCCGTCAGAATCAAGCAAAAGTCACCCCCTCTCATCTCATTGTCATTATAAACCATCTCTGTTTGTTTATTTAAAAATTCACTTTTTTCCCCCTGCTTGGAAGTTGTAGCTGCTTATTTAATTTGCTGATTTGCAAACCTTGTGCAGAGAGCACAGGTTGGCACACACCTGGCATTTACTGCAGAAGAGACTCTCGGGATGCATGTATGAGACTTTCCATATGCAGCATCAAATGGATGTCATGGTCAGTGGGCAGGTCAGGGGCTAGTCCCCCGAGCTGCCGTCAGCCCAGCTGTGGCAGAGCCCTGGACGCGTAGGAGGCTGGTTTGGGACTACAGAGAGCAAGAGCAAATGGGAGATGCCGATCCTGGGGAGCGACTGCCCGTGGAGCCGAAGAGGAGGTGGCGCCCCACCTTAACAGGAGCGGAGACTCTCGCAGACTGGCCAGAGCTCAACGCAGGTCACAGTGAAGATGCTTCCTCCCCCAGAGAGGTGGGGACCAATTTCTTACCTGTTTAAATAAACCAAAGTGTACTGCATGGACCAAACGATGTCTTTTCAAAGCAGGGTGCTCTTCTTGGCTTCTGGCTTCCATGAGAAGAATTGCAGAAAATCTATATTTTGTGAAAAATCCAGCCACCTGAAGAATCCAGCAGGGCAGACAGTTTTTGCTACCTGTCCAGCTGCCCCAAACTCGGGGAGCAGTGACTGTACTTATTTTTAAAATGGAAGCAGTTCGACTCAGTCCCCGCGCCGCTTCGGGGAACTGCCTTTTATTACGGTCAGAAACTATTTTTAAAACAAAAACTACAGTTCACATGGAACGGTTTCTACACTCATGTGAAATTTATTTATTAGCTAGCACCAGATGCATGAGCTAATTATCTCTCGAGTCCTTGCCTTCTGTTTGCCCACAGTCAGCTCATTGTTGAAAAAGCTTTGAGAACACTCAAGCTGTTGATGTCGGGGGGAAAAGAAAGAAAAGGCATTGTATTGATTTGTGCTGGTAGATCATCAAATTTAATTAAAACACAGGACATGGGTGCAAGGGGGTATGGCACAGCTAATAAAGTATGATTTGTGCATTTGATGTCTTCTGGTGGTGATAATGTTACAGTCTCCATCTCTGTGCCTAGCTTAGGGTTCTTCCACTAGGGCCACTGCTGGCACCTAGAGGCATGCAACCCCTGCCTTGGCAGAGAGGGGTTCATCCTGTGTCCCATAGACCAGTTCAGCCACTTGCCTACAAGGTGTCGGGAGCACCCCCATTCAATCAGCCTTGACCCCGAAGTGCCACCTGTCACCACCAGATGTCCCTGGGGAGGAATCAACCCTGGTTGAGAACCGCTGGGCTACAAGGAGAAAAAATAAGACACCCAAACCACTGATAGATTTTTTCAAATTTTTGTGTTAGAATAAAGTTGAAAAACCATGTCCCAGACCACTTTGAACTCTGTGTGCCATGGTGATCCTGGGTCGCCCAGGGCACAGTTCCACATGGTTCTGGCATGACCGCAGTCACTGCCTTGCCAGTGCCCACTCCTTGCTCTCCCAGCCTCGGGAGCTGCCTTCCTACCACGGCTTCCAGTGGCCACCAAGTATTTTGACCCTGGAATTAGGGCCTGGGCCTTGTAACTCTGGAAGCTGGTCAGCCATCCACGGTAAGAGCTGAGTCTCCCTAGTCCTTGAGGGAGATGAGAGGATGCAGCATGGCTTTGAACCACTCCTTCGTAAAGCTTAAGTGGGATGGCCTCATCGAAGGAGACAGGCCCCTTAAAGCACATGTAAGGGAGCATCTCACCCCATCGCTGTGCATCATGTAAAAAGACAGTGCAGTCCCCGCCCCCGCGACCACCCCATGCAGCAGGCTGGGGTTTACACTAACGAGAGGCTGAGGCGGAGGACTTTGTCATCTTAACTGCCACTAACTCCCCTCCGTGCCCATGCTCCCTGTGTTCCCACTGCCCCCCTCACCTTCTAGAGCTTGGGTTCTTCCAGGCGCTGCCCACCCAATCTTTACAACTCCTCATGCAGTCAGCAGGGGTGTTTACACCACAGGCAAGTGGCAATGGCAAAGACCGCCCATCAGGTCTCCCTGCCTTCCAGGGCCTTGCGACTGCAGTGTGCCCTGCCTCCCAGGAACACATTCCCAGAGGACACACCAGCCGCCCCCCGCTTGAGGGTCCAGCCCTCTTCTTACACAGCAGAGGCTCTTCCATCCCTGCGTCTAACTGCATCAGGGGTCAGGGTTTCCCAGGAGATGGCGTCATGGCTGGTGCAGCCGGACAACCTGGATTCAAATTCCACTTCTGACCCTCACGACATGCTTGAATGTCAGCGTGTCACTCGATGTCGCCTTATGGTAAAAATGAAATGAGTTAATATGAAGGAAGGACTAAAAAAAAAACGAGAAGGGAGCTAGTATTTATGTCTGGTTACTATTCAATGCACAAGTCCTCATGGATTGTGATTTGGTGAGTAAGGGAATCACGGGGCAAAAATGTTGAAACCCCCAGGGGCCCTGCACAGTGGGGTAGCAGCCTAACTCTCCACCTATGCTAGCATCCCATATGGATATTGGTTCATGTCCCGGCTACTTCACTTCCAATCTGTGGCCTGGGAATGCAGTGGAGGATGGCTCAAGTCCTTGGGCCCCTGTATCCATGTGGGAGACCCAAAAGAATCTCCTGGCTCCCAGCTTAGGATTGGCTCAGCTCCGGCCATTGTGGCCATTGGAGAAGTGACCAACAGATGGAAGATCTTTGTCTTTCCTTCTCTTTCTCTTTGTAAAATCTGCCTTTGAAATAATTTTTTTTTTTTTTTACTATTGTAACTCATGCATTCCAGGAATCTTCAGAAAGCCTCTGGAAAGCTATGTTAGGAAGGGAAGCCATGATATGTGGGTTTCAAAAACAAATGGTGTGTTTTCATTCCAATTCCTAGAGTTTCATGGTATGTTCCCTGTGTCTGACAGTGCCCTCCCAGCATGCTCAGAGTTTCTCAGATGGAATTAGAAGCCACATGGGCCAAGTCTCAGAGCCACGGCGTGCACACATCACTGTCACTGTACCAGGCTGCCTGGGGCACCGCTGAACTTGAGATCCCCAGCGGTGCCCAGCCTCCCTATGTGACGTCTGCCTATTAGAGGACAAGTTTGGGGAAGTCCCCAGCAGAGCCTGGTCAATTGCTAAATCTCCAGGGTGACAATAAAAGAGCACAATAAAAGAGCACAGTCCCAGCCATGGGGACACAGCACCAGGCAAACTCTGAAAGGCACCTCTAGTGACAGGAAAGGACACAGTCCATGTGTGCTGGAAACCCCCCGCCCCATCCCCAAAGCCCCAATCTTCTGGCACAGGCCCCTCGGATTTTGGCAGCCACAGCCAAGACTGAACCCTGCTGGGGGAAACAGCTTTGAGTGCAAGGGGGTGATAATCAGTGGGTGGCAGGGAGCTGCCAGGTATTGGATGTGTGCTGGGAGTCCTCGGGAGCCGCCCATGGGCATTCTGTCTAAATCACGACTCTCAGCAACTGTCTCGAGTCCTTTTGATCCATGCCACAGAAGGGTCAGTGACATGTCAGGTTATCTAAGATGTAAACTACATTAGTTCCCTGGGGTAGCTGCAAAACAATGACCATGAACCAAGTGGCTGAAAACAATAGGGATTTATTCCCTTGTGCTTCTGGAGGCCAGGGGTCTTATATGAAGACACTAGGAGGGCTGGGTTTCCTTGCTAGACTCTAGGAAGACCCACCATGTCCCTCCAGCACCTCCCAGTGCGTTGGGAAAGGCTCGCTGACCCAGGGTGACACCTGTGGTCAACCCTGCCTTTGTCTCCGGGTCCCACAGCCTCCCTCTGTGTGTACAGTCCATTTCCAACTATCTTTTCTTGCAAGCATGCCAGGTGTTGGTTGTAGGGCTTCACCCAGTCCAGTATAACTTTAACTTGACTACATTTGCCAAGACCTTCCCCTACCCCATCTCCGAAGAAGGCCTCATTCATGGAGGTAGATTCAAGGTGGGGACACAATTCAAGCCACAAGGAATATTTAGAAAATCCGTATATCCTCTTCTTAGCTCTTCACATTCATGGCTTCTCTCTCACAAGGGGAGGTGCGTCCTGGCCATCCATGAAGGCTGGCGAAGAACTGTACGGGATGTGGCCTGCAGATCTTACTGTAAGTTGGCACAGACAAGGGAGAACAAGGCCACCCAGCTCTCAAGTGCACCTTCATTCCCACAGGCTGTGCTGTCTCTGCCGGCTTTGCAGGGTACTTGCTGCAAGGAGGTGCTCTCTCTCTTTCCTTGTGGGCTGTATCCATGACGTGGAAGTCACTTTTCCGGACCTTCAAGCGCCAGCGCTGTACAGAAGTGGGGGGTATCAGGGAGAACCCCACTGGCAGGTACCAGCTCTGCGGCAGGGCCTAGACGGGTGGGAATGGGAGGAGGATCCTGGCTCCGCACACGTATGCACAACCAGTGCTGTCGGCTCCAGCAGGAGGAGGAGGGAGGGCCTGATGAGGCTGTCACTCAAAGAGCTCTTGGTAGTCCGGCGGCTGGTCCTGCTGACCACAGGGGTAGAGAAGGCGCTCTCTGCCCAGGGAGGTTATGGGCTCCTCCTGTGGATCACAAAGCACAGGGGCAGGTCGGGCTGCACGTGAGCAAGGTGCATAGAGTGCTAAGACCACATCCCCTCCCCACTTCCATCTGGGGCTGGCCACAGGGCTGTAGGGGCTCTGTGTGAAGTTGGAGAGGGTCATCCCTGCCACACACACCTTCAGCCTCTCCAAGGCCCTAGTTCTCAGATGTGATCAGAGCATGCTACACAGTTCAAGGTCAGCACCTCCTGGACCTTCTGAGGAGCAGTAAGATGGCCCTCTGTTTTAGGGATGCCACTCAACGCCCTCAGCCTCCCCCACGCCCCCACCACCTGAGCTCCACAGCAAGGGTCTCCTACTACCTGGGTGATGGCAGCCCCCCTCCCCGAGAGGCACATGGAGCGGGTAAGGGCTGCGAGTGATGTATGCGTGTGTCCATGAGTGTCACCTTGTGGTACTCCACCAGGTCAGCCAGCGTGGCATGCTGCAGCTGGTCCACGCCCAGGAAGCTGTAAGAGTCAGCCGAGGCGTCAATAAGGAAATGTTTGCAGTTGCCGTCCTCCGCCAAGTAGGAGAGGGCATAGCCTTTGATCTTCTCGCTGACCCGGACCAGGAAGGTGCCAGGCACACCCGTGGTACTCAGCAGCTCATTGGCCTTCTGCAGAGTGAGAATCCCTGGTGGAGAGAAAGAGCAGGTGTGGCAGCTAATCCCCCTCTGGAACTTCTGCTCTCTATCCATACCAGGGTGCCCGGATTCCAGCCCAGATTCTGCGGCCCATCCCAGCTTCCCACCGAGCACCTGAGCGACCATCTGCTGCCTGCCAGGGTGCAGCAGAAAACAGCTCCAATGTCTGGGCTCCTACACTCAGAAGGCTACAAACCTTTTGTAACCCTGAACACTCCTATGTCCTTGAAATTGCCACTGCCTCTGAGGACAGGCCCTGCCATGGATATTCAAGGTAACAGCCTGTGCCAGCCTGTGGGAAGTCTTCATGACACCTAAACCAAGCAGCTTGGGGTGGACGGGCACAGCAGGCACCCAGAGCAGGACATTTAGAAACTGTAAGTGGATACAGAGATCTGAGTCTGGGATCTGGCAGGAGAGGGGGTTCTCTCTCCGCTGGCTGACGTCTACATCCTTGGGGAATCTGAACCCCTCCCCAGACTTTCGGTATAGGCTCAGTACCCCAGTCACATTTGGGATGTGAAGTATAAGGAGATCAAGGCAATATCTTTAACAGGTAATTCAAGGCCCAGGCTGGGGTATGGTGAGTGAAGCTGCCTCCTAGAGTTTCAGAATCCCACATGGATGTTGGTTCAAATCCTGGCTATTCCATATCCAAGACAGCTCCCTGTGGGAGACCAGGATGAAGTTCCTGGCTCCTGGCTTCAGCCTGGCCCAATCTGGCCATTGAAGCCATCTGGGGAGTGAAACAGCAGATGGCAGATTTCTGTCTCTCCTTCTCTCTCTGTAACTCTGATATTCAAGTAAATACAACAATTTTTCAAGTCAAATATCTTTCACCAAGGTGTCCCTTAGATTACTGGTCCATCTCTGCCTTCTGGGCCTTCAGTAGCTCTTTCAAGGGGAACAGGGACTTTTAAAGGACAACCGCCACCAGTTTCAATTGCATGCTCCATGCTGTGACAAAACCTAAGGCCCCTGTCATCAGGGATGAGAGGAGGGAGGCTGGCCACCTGACCTGGGAGCCCAGTCACCAAGGAAGTAGTCCTGGAGAGAAGGCAGACTCAGCGGCTGGATCATGCCGACAGAGAGAGCAGCCCTTTAGGAGAAAGCATACTGCTGGACAGCCCGTTTTTTGCACAAGGGCTGACCGCATGTCGGCCAAGAGCCTGTGTGTTATGTGTGCTGTGGTTTGTATTGGAGTCTGTGGAAGCTGCTCAAAAAGCAGAGGGGGTGCAGCCTGCTTAGCAGCGTATGAAGAGCTGCCCAGTGAAGAGGATTGGAAAGCATCCTGTTGGGCAGCACCTGTGCGAGAGAGCTCTGATTTTCCCCACCTTCTTGAGGGACTAGCAGGTGCCTGCCAGAGTCACCCAGTGAAACTCACCATGGAACCAGGGGGCGACAGTGTCAGAGGTTTTCAGGTAGCCTGCTCGGAAGGGCAGCTGCTCCTCCTTAAACCAGCGGATGATGTCCTCCTGGCCAAAACTGGATGCCGTCCTCATCACTCCTTGAGTCCTGGGATTGGTAAACAGGTGCCTGAATCCTGGCTAGCTGATCTGAGCATCAGTTACAAAATTGTCTTTCAAATGCGCACACACACACACACACACACACACACACACACAGATTCCTTCAAAAACTTCATAGAAAAACACAATTGGAAGGTATGGCTGCTTGGGTGCGAACACACTAAAACCCCATGCCTAGATTTCTTTTTTCCGCATCGCATGTATTTTTCTTTCATGAGTTTTTCAAAGACCCCTGGCAGACACAGACTTCAAGAATTACTTGCATCAAAATCAATGTATCTTTCAATGTCACTCCCCAGGAACTTCCTCAAGGATCCAGGTGATGTGTGTGCAGATGTGTGCTGATGTGTTTGTAGGCACACGCACACAGGTGCTTGAGAGAGACAAATGACATGTCATTCCAGATCTAATCCCAAGGGCTGAGCCACTGGCAGTCGGACCTATTACACATTTCCAATGTACAGCAAACTCCTGAAGGGCAGCAAGAGGCAGCAGTGCAAACCTGTCCCTTGCCCCTTCATCCAAAGGGTTGTGACTGGCATGGGACATGGCTGTGCTGACACAGAGGCTTAAATTTAATTTTATTGCAAATTATAGAAGCACCATTTATTTACTGCAAATTATAGAAGCACCATTTATTTACTGCAAATTATAGAAGCACCATTAACTTCCAATTGAAATTTGAGAAAACAAGCATTAACAAGTAAAACACACTTCCCCAGGTACTATCTTCCTGGGGACCGTGCACCTGCAAGCAAAAAGAAATCAAATGCAAAAAGATACCCTTCTTCTCTAACCTGTTAGCAGATGTACCAATGCCCCCTCCTTTCTCCGCTCCCCTTTCGCCGCTCCTTCATCTCCCTGCCTTGCTTTCTGCTCGCTCACACCTGGAAGAGGCTGAGTCCTGCTATAAAAGACAGCCTCAGCAACATGCAGGGCAGGAAGAGAATCCTTTGAAGACTGGGATGACAGAGAGTCGTTCTGAGAGCAAGTCAGTAGCAGAGTCTAAGTTCAGGGACATGAGCGAATTTCCACTACAAAAGGCGGCACTGTGGCATTTTCCAGTTCTCCTGGGCAGCCCGCCTGCTCACGCAGAGCAGCCCTCCAAAGCAGCCAGGAGCCTGCATGAGCCCCTTGTACAGCTTTTCGTAGAACCCTACAGGAGGGTGCGTGCTGCCGCCGGTTGCATGGGATGTGTATGTCGGATGGACAGGTAGACCTGGGACATGTGCAATCGGCACGTCCATCAAGGGCCCCCGTGGTCTTCCAAGGACCCTGGAGGAAGCCATGCTTTGGTACTGGACTTGCGTGGGAAATGGACATCGCACACATGTGCAGTGACAGGACACAATCCCACATTCAGCGTCCAGAGCAGATACTTTCTCTGGAGTGTCCTCGGAATTCAAGCACTCTGAAGGTACAAGAGGAGCCTGTCCCCAGCTCTTTCCATGAAGCATCCTCCAACTGTCCCTGACCAGGTCCTCACTGCTGAGGGTCCCCCCGGCCCATCCCCACCAGTCTGACTCCTCAACAAGCTCGTCCCACAGTACCTGGGCTTGGAAAATGAGCTAACTCAGCACAGCATAACACCAGCATGGACCTGTCAATCAAATACGGTGGCCAACAGACACCTTGAAAGTACGATTCCCATTCTACCCTGGGAGATCCTGATGGGCAGTGGGGGAGTGGGAGGTGTCGGCTGGTGCAGAGGCGTGGGCACAGGGGGGTGCCCTGGCACCTTCCTGACCGAATAACAAAATGTTGTAGGCCACCCTGTGTCCTTACTGCTTCCTGGTTTTGTTGTTCGTAAGTCAAGCCATCAGTCTCCAGGGTCCCTCTGCAGAATGTGGTCACCCAGTGCTGGTGCCACATCCCCAAGTGGAACCTTATATCACATCAACCAAGTAAACGACCAAGGGCAAGCAGGTCCCCCTCTGTGCTTCCTCTGTGCCCATGACTCTGGCATTAGAGACCTTGAAATAACTGTGGGCTCTGAGCAGAGTGGGGGAATGCTGTGTGTGTGTGTGTCCATGCCTCGCTGACCAGAATGTCTGCTTTACAAGGCAAGGCTAAAGGCAGCTCTACTTTGTCCCAGGGCGCTATTTGATTTTTTTTTTTTTTGACATTTTGACTATTCGGGGGAGAAAAATTATCATACAATCAGGAAACATGGAGAATGGTGGCTTTCCTGCTACTTTCTTCTGGGCATTTCTCAAATTCTTCTTCCTGTGGCCCCTGGGGCAAAGGCCTCTGTCACCACCACATTAATAATAGATTCATTCACATGGGAGCATGTCCCAAGCTCACAGACCCAAGCATGAGAAACCACACCTCCAGATGACAGATCTCCAATGCAGTTACCAACACACACATATACACACCCAAGCACACAGCGGACCAAGCTGTCCACCTGCCTGGAGCCTGGCCTCTCTCACCTGAGTGGTTTTGCTGGGCTTAGGAACTGAGGCTTTGGGGGCAGAGGAGGCCTCTTGGGTTTCTGGGGGACACTCGCGGGGGTCTGTGGCGCCTGCCCACTCCGGCTTCTCTGAGAGAGTCTCTTGTAGTCCTGCCGCGCTTGTCTGGCCAGAGAGCGCCTCTTCTCGTCGGCCAACTTGGATTTCCGCACTGCAAGAAAAATGGTGTTGGGGTCTGCGGCAAGGGACTCTTTTTCCAGCCCTACTCAGATTCAGCAACGCCCGCTCCCTTGGGTACAGGTCAGGCTCCAGTGTGCACAGGGGCTCCCAGCAAGCCAAGCCAAGATCGACAAGCCGCATTCAGCCTCGATGAACACGGCTTGGCAGACACAAATTCACAGGGTGGCCAGAGAAGGTGCTGGCATAGCTCAAAGCCGTCGGAGCCACTTCCAGTGAACCTGGTGTGCCTGCTCTCATGGGACACGAGTGCAGACTCGGAGGTAGGAGCTACGGCTGGAGGTCACCAAGAGTCTGTGTGCCCTCTGCGGGCAGGAATGGGCAGCTCCTGTTAGGCTGCTAGGTCAGGCTTCTGCCATCTTGCATTAGGAGAACATGCAAGAAGAAAAAATCAAATACTGTTAAATCCCACCTCCCCAAGAACACTTAGAAGTTTCTGAGCTCTTTTCCTTCAGATGCATAGCCTTTTGTAAACATTTTTCAAACTACGGAACTTACTATCTTCTCCAAGCTGGAGCTATAAATGTTTTCCAAGGTTACTAACCATTTCCCAAGCATGCAATTCCTCCCTATAAAGCTCTCCAGCACAGACATACATCACCGCTTTGACTGGACCAAGACAGACAGATGGCCAATCTACCATCCCATAGTATCTCCTAAGCATCGAGCAGTAATTGAGTGTTAAGATACTGGCACTGGGGCAGAGCTAATTACGCTGCAGCCTGCAAGCCAGACATCCCTTGTGAGTGCTGGTTCAAGTCCCAGCTTCCGACCAGCTCCTTGCTAGGGAAAGCAATGGAGGACAGCCCAAGTGCTTGGGGCCCTGCACCCTCTGGGATGCCTGGATGGAGTTTGTTGTCCCTAACTTTGGCCTGACCCAATCTTGGCCATTGTGGGGAGTGGTTCAGCAGATGGAAGATAGCTTTTCTGTTTCTCTCTCTCTCTCTGTCTCTCTCTGCCTGTCAAAATAACTCCATAAATTTTTAAATGATACTAGTGTTGTGCTAAGACACAATGGGACGGCCCACTCTGACTGCTTCCTGGACAGAACATTCTGCAGGCAGCGGAGGTGGCCGAGGGGCTGGGCAGCCTCCATACTCACACGACGCTTGCCACTCTGAGTCTTCCTTCCAGTTCTTGTAAATCTGCTTGGTTCTCTCTTCATCTATTTCTTTGACCTCCTCTTCTTCCTGTTTCTTCACAGGTTCTTTCTTCTGTTGGAAACACACACACAAGGAAACAAACATAGGTGAGCCCGGTGGGCCGAGTTTCCTGCCAGGGGACGGGAATGTCTGATGTCTGGCAATTGGGCCAGGAATGGAACCTCCCTCTGGCCATGCCCCCTTCAGTACTAAGAGGGGAAAATCTTTTTTTTTCCTCCCTTAGTTAACGCAAGGCTTAATGAACTTTAAAAGTGTGTCCAAGGTTCCCCATCAATATACCTGGCTTCATTCATTCTTCATACACCAGGCTCTAGCTTCCTGCTAATGCCCACCGTGGGCAGGCAGAGAGGATGGCCACAGGGAACAGGCCCCACATGGGAGATGTGGAGCGAGGTCCCCACTGCCTGGGCATGGCCCTGACCACTGTGGGCATTTGAGCAGGAAACCAGCAGATAGGAGCCTGCTCCCAGCTGTCACTAAGCCCTAATCTCAGCCTTTGTGGGTGTTTTGGGAATGAGCAATCAATAGGAACTCTTACTCACTCAATCTCTCTCACTGATCCTCATGTAAGTAAATAACATTTTAAAAATCTGCCATCCTTTATGGAAGCTTATTCACAAGGCTCAATGGCAACCTTCAAGGTTATGCAGGAAAGACATGAGGGTTGAGTTAAGTTCATCTGCCATGTACACACGGGTCCAGACTAGGACATAGGCTGTTAGAAAGCCAAGCGAAAATGATTACAAATGCTGCTACTCAGGACCTGAGGTTGACAAAGTGAATCCACGTGAGGAAAATCATTAAGAAAATTATGCTGGGGGGACTTGGCTAAAGGGACGTCATCCCAGCACCTAAACAGTGCACCATGCTGTGAGCCTGCTCCCTGTCCATGACACAGATCCAGCAGGAAAGCAGGCAAAAGGCACAAGCCTTCCAGAGGCACACACATCTGGCCCCGATCCCTCTGTGTTGGCAAAGCAGTCGGGAAGCTTGAGAATATGTCCCAAGTCCCCGCAAGGATTTTCTCCCCAAACCACATAATTGTGAAATCTTCAAAAACCTTGCCTTAGTATCCTTTACCCAGAAACCAATCATTTCCTCTTCAAGAGCACTTTTGCTGGGAACCTGGTGGTCCAACCTGAGGATCATGAGTGCCAGGGGGCAGAGCAAGAAGAAGGCTGTGGATGGAGGGAAGGCACACCCAGATCAGATCCTGGTCCAGGCAACCCCAAGGCTGGCAAAGCACACTGCCAATAGGTGCTCAGTCTGCAGAACCAGACAATGAGGCAGTTGAGGCAACACAGAAAGTGCCCCTTACCTCCTGACCGTCCCCCCAAAACAGGGAACCCACAGTTGGGTTGCTGTCTCAGAGGAATGGAGGAAATGGCGCTCTTGTTCCTCCTGCATCTCCGTGAGCTGACTATCATCCTTGGCCATGGCTGTGGTGAGCACCCTGCCTCTGCTCCCCACACACCTGCTGCACCCTCTGCCAGCAGCACCCTCTCCCCCAATGCCCACTGTGCCCTCTGCTCCTTCCCTCAGATGGGAGCTACAGTTTCACTTCTGTCCTCCACATCCCGGCACCTCCTCTCCCTGCCTTAGCTTTCCTCTCTGCACCCATGAACATCTACTTGCCTGTCCATCTGTCTTCTCCGCAGACTACAAGCTCCCTGGGGGAGGGGAGAGCATGAGTTTCATCTTGCTTGTTCATAAGTGGGTCTCAGTTTCCCGAGTAGTGCCTCAAGCACTTGCATGCTTGCATGCCCGCGCACACACACATCCTTGCTTTCTCTCTACCATCTTCTATTAAAATGGAGTCCTGGGATCCAAGGGAGTTACTGATGCCTTCCCTACAGATCAGTCCACCCTTACTACCTTCAGAAAGGCGAGTACAGTTGCCTACAGGTGCCTGTGTTGCGATTGGTTCTGACCTTCCAAAGCCCACGGACCCCAGCATGGGCCGATGGCCTAGTTCTTTATACAGCATGGCATGGCATGGACTGTACAGCAAGCACATAGCCTCCCACAGGTGCTAAAGCACATCTGGATAACTCATCTCTGCCAGTGCCTATGACGTCAAGGTCCAATAGATGGCCATGAGATTGTACAGCTGAGGGGACCGGTGTCCACTGCAGACCCAGGATCTGCCTTCAGCAACTTCCACTCCCAGCTTGCGTCAGATGACAGAGGGTCAGTGAAATGCCTTCAGGGTCTACAGTGATGCAAGTTCACCAGGCTAATCTGCAGGCCCAGAAGTGCAAGCTCTTCCAGCGTGTACACCTTGCTTGAAGTGGAGGCAGGCAGCCGACCGATGGCACCAGATGGTCCCACAGGAATGCAAGCCTCTGTCAGCCCCCTCTCATTCACAACCTTCTCTTGGCTTTTCCTGACCTTCTGGGGGGGTTGGGGCACAGTCCTAGGGTGATTTCCAAGTGCCGATGGCTGCCTAATGTGTTCCCAGAGAGGTGTGAGGTGACAACAGCTTAGCCAGATGGAGGACGCATCTGGTGGCCCCGGAAGAGACCTGAACACCTGCCAGGAGATTGGCACAGCTGGCACAGCTGGCACGAGAGGGTCCTGCTTGCAATGGCGCTGAGCACACATGTGACTTCACGGGAATTCACCGTTGCTGCCACGGGCTCTGTCACTCACTTTCTGCAATCAGTCCCCTCAAGTATGCAGCATCCAAGATACAGCCTCTGCCCTGGGCCTCCAGGGAAGGGGCTTCGCAGCTCCATCTCAGCACCTGTTTCTTCTGTGACATTCTAGATGTACACGCCCGGGTCCAGATAAAGAGGGAGAGATGAACAGCCAAGTCTGAAGCTCGTGCAGATGTTGCATTCTGCTGCCCCACCGCCTTTCTGCGGGAGACTAATTAGCTCGTCTGTGAGCCAGCAGCAGAGGCGGCGATGCACTTAGCCCCTGAGGATGGAATGTTAAGTCTTTTTTACCTGTTGAAATCCACATGCCTTCATACGGCTGATAGAATCTGCCAGCATTTGCTGAATAGTCCTTGAAGAACTGGAGGATGACTAAAAATCAAATGAGACACATTTTTATAGCACTGGGAGCTGGGATGCAATTTCAGATCATCTCACATGTGCACCCACATTCCTAATGTGTGTTCCCGCTGTCCTTCCCTCCTGCCCTGCCCCATGGCACCTGGATCCCCTGATCTAATTCCAGCACTGGCAGCAGGCACGGGGAGCCTGGCCAGGAGCCGGGAGCTGCTGGCTTGCTGTGTGCACCAGGCTCCCCATCCAGCCCTGGTAAACCTTGATGGATGACTTGTGGCCATCAGCGTTACTTCCCTCCTTCAACGTATTATTCTCTGCATCTCGCTCGACTCGGGCCAGATAAACACCTTGGTCTCTGGTACCCATTGCCCAATACCTGGTTCTGTCCCAGACTTGGAAGCATGCCGGGAATGCTAGTGTTAATACCTGGGAGCCAGGTCTGGTCACCTCCTCTCTTTCTGTAGGTGCCATCCAGTGTCTAAGATATTGCCATGCACAGAAATTTCCCCCAGGAGCACTTGGCTCCTCCTCCACCCCTCAAGGAGATAGAATGCAGTGTGTGAGCATCCAATAGGTTCACTCTCTCACCGTGCCCTGCTCAGTGCCATCAGATCTGTGGGAATAATTGAAATGCATACAGTGTCTTTCATGGCATGTTTTTTCCCATATAATATGAAAATTAAAAACTGCATGCCTACTTTTTTTTAAGTTATTTTTATTGGAAAGGCAGAGTAACAGAGATCTCCCATCTGCTGGCTCACTGCCCAAACGGCCACAATGATTGCAGCTTGGCCAATCTGAAGTCAGTAGCTTCTTTCAGGACTCCCGGGGTCCCAAGCACTTGGGCCATCCTGCAATGCCATCCTGCGCCATGTCCATATGGGATGCCCATGTCATAGGTTGAGAACTGGCCTGCTATATTGCCATGCCAGCCCAGAAACTCACACCTTCCGTTACATTTTTCCATGAACAGTTCTTCCACACTGCACCTGACTCACAGCCATCCTGGGTACACAGCAGCACCATGTTGGGGGGATACCAGGCG
Organism: Ochotona curzoniae; assembly: GCF_017591425.1. Classification (NCBI taxonomy): domain Eukaryota; kingdom Metazoa; phylum Chordata; class Mammalia; order Lagomorpha; family Ochotonidae; genus Ochotona; species Ochotona curzoniae. The sequence goes on from NW_024465322.1 coordinate 6,809,518, forward strand.
GACTGTGAGAACCCCGAGGCCAGGGAGCTGGGGAGCCCACGCAACACGGGGAGAACTGCCGGGTGTGCTCTGCCTGTCCTTGTCGCTAAAGGTCCATGGCCACCAGGCCAAGTCCATTCACCCACTGGTCCAGCTGCCATGCACAGTCCCCTTGATGCAGACACAGCTGCTGAATCCGTCACAGCAGACAAGTCACAAGGGAAGACACTTTGGGATGCCCACCTAGAGTTCTCCCTCCGTACCTTCAGGCAGGGGTGAGAAGGCTTCCCTTTTTTCATCCAGTACTAACAGAGTCAAGTCCCCCTCCCAAACGTCCAGGAGCGGCAGGACCCTGACACCAGCTGGGGCTGTCATCCTCCAGCTGGAGAAAGCCTGGGACCTTATCCATGCATGCGCTCTCTCCACCAGTTATAGAAGTCCGTTGTCTACTCCTGGCCAGCCCAGTGCCACTCACCTTGGTTTTCTCGTCCTCCGTGGCCATGGGTGTCGAGCATGATTCCTGGGCCGGACCCTCCTGCCGGACTGCTTTCCCGGGGACAGTTGGCGCCTCCCTGTTACCTGGCTCTGGCCTATCGCAGTGCTGTGACTTCATGCCTCCTGTGTCTTGTGGAGATGCTTCCAAGGGTGCTTTTCTGAAGATAAACCAAATTTGAAAGTGTCAAAAGACTCTCCAAGGGCCCAATGTGACAGCCTAGCGACTAAAGTCCTCACCTTGCACACCTGGAATCCTTTATGGGCGCTAGTTCTAATCCCAATGACCCTGCTTCCCATCCAGCTCCCTGCTTGTGGCCTGGGAAAGCAGTCAAGAATGGCCCAAAGGCCTTGGGACCCTGCACCCGTGTGTGGGAGACCTGGAAGAGGCTCCTGGCTCCTGGCTTCAGATTGGTGCAGCTCCAGCCATTATGGCCGCTTGGGGAGTGAATCAACGGACGAAAGATCTTCCTCTCTGTTTCTCCTCCTTTCTGGATATCTGACTTTCCAATAAAAATAAGTAAATCTAAAAAAAAAAAAAAAAAACGCCTCCCCCACTGGGTTCTGGCTTGTGGCTCAGCCCGTTAAGCCACTGTTTGGGACACACACCGGCATCCCTCACTGGAGCACCTGTTCAGGCCCTCACTGTTCCGCTTGCAATGCAGTACCCTGCTGATGAACCTGCAGAGGCAGGTCCAAGTGCTTGGGCCCCTGTGCCCATACGGGAGACCCGGAAAAAGCTCCTGGCTTTTCATTTCAGCTTAACCCAACTCTGGCTTTTAATTACAAATCATTTTTTTTAAAGAAGAATTACAAACCATTTTTTAAAGAAGAAAGCCTTCCTTCTGCTGCCATCCAAGGTACCCTGGCTACAACTCCATCCCTCCCTCCTCCACTACACACACACAAAACACTTGAGCAACTCACACTCCCCAGAGTGCTGTTGGCACTCAAGGCTAGGGTAGGGCTCCTGGCCACAACCCACTTCCCCCTGCTGCCCAACCTTGTGTCTTGGAAAACTTGGCCTTGTCTTTCCAGGTTCAGCTTCGGTTTCACCTCGGCCGTGGATGAGAACCACAAGCCTACTGCCTGAGCGGGGCTAATCCTCCAAGGATACCTTAATTACAGCATACTTCATACACAGCCCGTGCCAGCCGCGAAGGGCCTGGTTCTCCTTTGCAGCCCGGGTTCTCTGTTCACCTTTCAGTACACAAAGCCTGCCTCGCAGACCCCTGGGGCTCTGCTGTGTGGACCTGCTCTAAACTGACCCCTCGGGCAGGCAGCACACACCTGCCAAGCTCTGAGCTGGGGACAGTTGGGGTAGGGTGGGGAAGCAGCAGACTCATTAACGAGGGTGCAGGGCGTCCGTGAAAGCATGCAGAAACCTTGCAGAGCAAGCCCCGGCGACACCTGCCTCCCCCAGTCCCTGCTCACTGCACCATCTATCCCAGCAATGATCTCTCTGCAGAGTGCCCTGGCACGGCCGCGGCCTCCTACCTGAGCTGTTGGGCGTCCTGCTCTGCTTGCCTCCGGGCCCGCTCCGCCACGATCTCGTTGCACAGCACGTCGTAGGGCTTGTCCAGAGGGTGCTCACCCATTACCCACACCCACACCTCCTGGTCAGCTCCCAGCCTCCAGTGCACGGATTTGCCATTCTCTGCAAGACACAAGCACGACAGCCTGAGAAAACAGTCTGTGTGCGGACTGCCCTCTTTTCCTGTCTCTGGAACTAATCGGGGAGTGGGGAGGGAAGGTCCCTGCAGGACGTAGGAAAGTCATGCATTTCCAACTGCTCTGGCAGGAAGGGCACCCATGGGTGGGAGGAGCAGCGCTGGCACCAGCAGTGGCTGCAACAGTCGCAGCTGCCTCAAGACACATGGGAACAGTGTAGCATAGCACGCTAAGTCTTTATCTGCAGCACAGGCATTCCACATGGACACCAGTTATTCTCTTGTCACTTTCCATCCCTCTCCCTGAGTGGAGCAACATGCTTGAGTCTTGGGTCCATGCACCCAGTGGAGACTGGAGAGTCCTAGCTTTGGGTAGGCTCAGATCCAGCCATTGCAGCCATTTGAGGAGTAAAGCAGTAGATGGAAAATCTACTGCTTCATCCTGCAACTCACTTTCAAATAAAAATAAATATATTTTTTAAAGGACCTGTGGGCATGGCTTCTGTGTGTGCCCATTTTGCGCCTGGGGAAGTTGTGACGGGCAGAAACGTGAACGTGAACTTGAGCCAGACACTCTGATACAGAGCATGAGGGTCCTACCTGAAGTCTTAGCTGCTGTGCCACCCTCGGTGCCTCTTTAAGGAAGGAGGGTATCGACTGTCCCTTGAAGTGACACAGGCTCTTTCATCAGAGGATGGCAAGGTCTCATGGGAGCACTTTCATTGAGTCACTGAACCTCCCTCTCCCGTTCTCAAACCAGATGGCATCTGTACTTTATGGTCAGCAGCGCATTTACGCACACACAGACACACGCAGACACACACACGTCATGCTCTGTACCCTAGCCGAGTGACTCCACCCTCCCGTGAGCCATAGCACAAAGAACACCAGGCAGAGATACACGGCGGCACCTCATCCAGCAGACAAGTGCTCCTTCAGGTCTCAGACAGTCCCCCATCTGGGACTACACTATAAACCTGGGGCTGAAGCACGGCTACAAAGTATCACACGAGACAGAGGTGGCGCCCCTGTCGGCCTCAGTGACCGCTTGCTGCTGCACAGTAGGGACAGCAGGTGCCCATGAGGCTGAGCCATGCAGACGCAGGGCTGGGCACCAGGAGTCCTCCTGGATGGATGCTACCATTCACAGAGTCGGCACCTGCACCTTGGCTGGCTCCTGTGAGGACAACCACAGCACCGGGGGCATGGCAGAAAGAGAGAGAATTGATCGCTTTTGATCCAAGGCTGGGCAGCAGCAGCGAAAAGAAACCACCGTACTTCAATCGGATGGTACTGGGATGTGGCAGCAAATTCATATCTGACATCCCTGGGAATGAGGGTGGAGCCAGAGCAGGGGACCAGCTTCAGGATCCCCTGTGGGACACTCAACTACCTTGTATTAAATGATCTAGCATTTGCATGAATAACCTTCACAATCCTCCCATAGACTTCAAATCATCTCTCAATGACATAATGATACCTAATACAATACAAATGCTATGTAACCGTTATACTGTACTGTTTAAGAAGGGTGAGAAAAAAAGAGTTTTGCGTGTGCTGAGTATAAATGCATTGCTTTCAGGTTGTTAAAAGAATGGACGAATTTATTTGAAAAAACAGAGTAGCAGAGAGAGGGAAAGACAGAGAAAAAAGGATCTTTTCCATCTGCTGGTTCACTCTCCAAATGATCACAACAGCCAGGGCTGAGCCTGGCCCAAGCCCAGGAACTCCCTCTGGGTCTCCCGCAGGAGTGGCAGATGCCCAAGTTCTTGGGCCACCCTCGCATCAGCAGGAAGCTGGATTGGAAGCAGAGTTTCCAGGACTTGAACAGACACTGTGAAATGGGATGCGGCTGCTCCCAGCAGCGGGTTAAGTCATGCTTCTCAGCGCCCACCCCTTACCAATGCCTCTGATTAGCATTTGGTTGAATCTGCAGGCGCAACACCCACGGATGTGGAGGACTGGGTTGTAAACATAATGGGAATCTCACCAGAGTCTCTAGGCTGTTCAAACTCCATGAACTACTCTCCAGAGTCCCAAGTACCCCTATCAACTCAGCCTCCCTTGTAGCAGACACCCTCCTGCACCTGCTCCAGAAACCAGAAGGCAGAGGGAGGAGCCTCCGGACTCAAGGGCAGCAGCCACACCCCTCCTGAGCAGCTGACCTCCATCCACTATCTGTCCGCAGATCTCCCCCAGGCCATCAGCACTCCCTTTGAACGGGGTACCAGTAACTGGCCCACAGTCACAAGGCTAGTAGATATTGAGACCAGAATTCCAAAGCAGACAGTGTGATTACAACCCTGTGTCAAAGGGCAGCTTTCCCCTGTGTGTTCCAAACAGAAATACTCTGGAGAGTGCAAGACAGATGACCCAAGGGGATGCTGGCGTGACAGAGAGCAGCAGGACGCGGCGGGGTGGGGTGGGGGTCCCAGCCTCTGCCAGGGCTTCCAGACGTGACTCACGATTGGAACTTTCCCCACTTTGCTCACTGTACAAGCAGATTTCGAAATGTTCCTAAAAACGTAGGATTAAAAACAGAAGTTCTTTTCAGAGCAAGACTAATTGTAAGCTGTGCAGAGTCTTGGCTTCACATACATTTTCCAAAAAAACCTGTTGAAGAGCCCTTTGTAGAGGGGCAGCACCCACAGGGCGGGGATAGGCTGAATCCAGGGTCAGAGGAGGCAGGGGTGGGTGGAGCTCTGTGCTCAATCAGCAGGTGGTTAAACACAGGCACACCAAGAAACTCAGGATTTGGGAGGCAGAGGCCAGGCGCATCAGGACAGAGGGCCGAGCCAACCAGGGTTTGATCAGAACCCGCCTCCTCAATTGGAAGAACAAGAGGCACAACATCCTCTTCGCCCGCTGCTTGCAAGTTACAAGACAACAGGAGTGCTCAGGCCTGGCCCCTCTCCAGCCACAGGGGCGGGGAGTCCAGCAGGTGGAGTGGGGTCTGTCGACCCAGTCCTTGGGTGGTGGCACAGGCACTAGGGAGGCTCCTGGTTTCCCAGCTTCGGTGACGAGGCCCAGAGCCATGTCACTGACTGATGGTGTCGGGGAGGGAGAGGCAGGGTCAGGGTGTGGTGAGGAAAGTCGGGGTGAGGCTGATGACGCTGAATTTGCAGCAAGTTCTTGGGCTTCCTGGGGATCCTTGAAACCAGGTGCTGAGAGCAGAGCTAAAAGGAGAGGCTGGGTTGGTCATGCAGGGAAGAGAGAGAGAGAGAGAGTCAGTCGGGGAAAGGGAATTCAGTGAGTGGCTGTTCACAACATCAGAGGAAAAAGTTCTGCCCCAAGGTGGGAAGGCATGCTCCCACCCTCAACCCTGGAGCTGTGAACCCCTGGATGAGCTTTGGGGGAGCTGTGAGCCTTGTCAATCACACAGCACCCCATGTGTGCTGTGATGGGTTTACGCTTCTGCTTGGTTTTCTAAGTTCTGAGTCCTGCCCCACAGATCTGATCTCAAGGTCTCAAGCCATCAGTGCCGGGGAAGCACTCTTTGGCCTGCAGCCAGCAGGAGGGGCGCTGCCAGTCTTTCAGGGAGCAGTGAGTTCCAAAGGAGAGGGCAGATGCCACCCAAGTGGCACACACCAGTGGCTTTCTAGGTACTTCCTCCATCTGGCTTTGGCATGGGCACACGCGCACAGCAGAGCCCCTCTTGCACCATGCACAGCCATCAGATGAGCACAGGCAGGGCATCCCTATGGATGTGCTTCTGCTTGTGCTGCCTGGCAGAATGACATAGGACAAAGGCTCCACACAAGCCCTGAGCTGTCACCTGAGCTGTCACCTGAGCTCATCATGCCATTTCTCTGTCACCAGGACCAGCTTTGGGGATCGTACAGACAGGCAAGTCCAGCTCTGCCTGACCCCTAACCATTCCAGCCCCAGCTGCTGGTCCTGGGCACGGCAATGTCCCTCAGCAGTCCTTCTGTTCTGAATGTGAAACATGAACAGTTATTCATGCTGCAGCCTTCCTGTGCTCATGAAAGAGAATAATGTGGTCATCAAATTAAGACATTAATAAGCAAGCTTGGCCCAGATCTGATATTCAGTGAGTTGAATAAACACTGGCTGGAGTTGGTGTTGGGATGTGACAGGTGAATGTACCTCTTGGGGTGCCAGCATTCCGTTTCCGAGTGCCCTGTTTGAGGCCAGACTGCTCCTCTTCCGATCCAGCTCTCTGCTAGGGTGCCTGAGGAAGCAGTAGAAGATGGCCCAAGAACTTGGGGCCCTGCACCCACATGGGAGACACAGAGGGAGTGCAGCCCTGGCCATTGCAGCAGTTTGGGGAATGAACCAGCAGATGGAAGATCTCTCTATCTCTGCCTTTCAAATATATGCATCTGACCACATGAAACAACGGCTGCCTGATGCCACTCTTAGTGCCGCCTGTGGACGATGGTTGTGAGCCACAGCTGCTACGATAACTTAGCTAGTGAGCCCGTTCAAGATTAAAAGCGATTAATGAAATGAATTGTCATCATGTATTATACCCAAAGCCCACAAAACACTATCTTCAACTCACTCTTTGTCTCTGTCACTCTACTTTTCAAATGAATAGATCTTAGGAAAAATATGAAAGAGAAATAAAGCATTTTTTAAAAATTATTATTGAAAAGGCAGAGCGACAGAGGGGTAGGTGGAAGAGCCAAACGGTCACAAAAGCCAAAGCAGAGCCGATGTGCAGCCGGCATCCAGAAGCATCCTGCAGGTAGGTCTCCCTGAGAAAGGAGCAGGGATGGCTCGAGACCTTCAGCCCCTGCACGCACGTGGGAGGCTCGGATGCAGCTCCTGGCTTGGACCACTCAGCTTTAGCCATGATAATTATAATAATAATAATAATAAACCAGTAGATGAGAAATTGCTCTGTCTCTGGTTCAAGTAACTTTTTTATATAAAAATGATTATGCTTCAGCTTACACTGACTGCTTGTTGAAGGAACAACCCTATTTTAAAACAGTGTGGAGTCTTGTGAAATCTAACAGAGTGCTTGAAAAAAAAATCTGCTGAAAAATTGAGTTTACAGTGTTTCATTTAGTCCCAAAAGAGTCGGGGTATAAGAAGCAAAATATTTTTCTCAATACATAGAAAATGTGTTATGACACAAAATCCATGGATTTCTAAAGTTTTTAACTCTCTGTGCCCATGCACCTTTGGCTATGCCCTTGTGTTACCGGTGTGGTCTGGCTTGTTCAGCATTCCTTCTCTCATCTACTAGACTGGACCACGACCATGAACTTCACCCAAGTTTCCCAATGATAGCATAGCAGGTACCAACGCTCACCGCAGGCTGTCTGCAGCAGCAGGTTCCCAATCAACAGCTGATACGGACAACAACAAGATTAGAAAAAATTCTTCATCATCAGCAGGCAACCTCAAAAAGTAATTATCGGGGGAGCGGGGAACCGCGGAAGACAAAAGCTCACCCAGCTGACTTCCACCGGACTCTGTCTAGCCGTAGCCTGCAAGCAAGAGTCCTGACTTCACCAAGAAGGAGAAAACCCCCATGTGGAACACCCCGGTAGGTGACCGTGAGTGAAGTCGCTCTCCTGTGGACAGCTTCACTATTCACGGTGATGGAATGTGTGTTTGGGGAATGGGGGCAGGGCACAGCCTGGCACTTTGCCAGGTGCACAAGAGCATCCTGCTCCCATGTTCTCCAAAGAACCCTCTCCAAGTGCCAGGGATTCCTGGGGCATCAGGAGGACCTCTGAACACCTCGCTCCTGCTGCTGTTTCTCTTTAGAGCAGCTGTTGACATTTTAAGGAGGAGCTGACCTGGCTGGAGGTGGGGAGGAGCGGAAGGAAGCCGGACAGCTCAGAACTGACCCACGAACTCAGTGCTCTGCTGACAGGACAGCCGCAGCGACCTTCCGCTGCCAGCTCAGGCCCGTCGAGGGTCCCTTTCCTGTAGCTCTCCAACCCGTGGAAGGGGCCGAGCCTGTGCGCATGTCTCAGCCAATCACCATTAGCATCCACCCGCGCACCTGCAGTCCCACCTGGCTTGCTCCTGCAGCTGTGAGAATGTGAAATGTTCTGAGTCCGCCTACCCGCAACCCCGACCCCGCACCCTCCACTCCACCGTGAAGCTGTACCTTTCTTGGGTCTGGGGGTCCCGGACGAGGCCTCCTTTCTCTCTAGTGCCTCTTCCCTCTCTTTCCACCGCCGGATCTGTTCCTCGCGCATCTTGAAGAATAGGATCTGCTTCTGCTCCTCGCTCAGCTCCGCCAGCAGGTCTGGATCGATGTACATGTCCGCTAGGATCTGCTTCAGCATCTTGGCCGTCCGGGAGCCTTTTTACAAAACCGAGAGCCAACGCGTCTGCCTCCACCTGGGCTCCCACCCTTGGCTACACCTGCCGAGACTCGCAGAGACGCACACAGCCGCGCAGACTGCGGATGGGGCACTCCGTTCAACAAGCAGGCTCCTGGGCCTCGACGCCAAACATCCCACGGAAAGTGCTGCTCGCCAAACCTGCGGAGAGCAGCGAGAGCCCCAAATCAGACAGCATGAAACCGTGTGGACCCTGGGCAATGGCAGGCCACTCGATAAACCTGGGCAGAAAACAAAAAAGGATCACTTTTCACTTTCCAGGGTGGGGAGGAACCAAGAAGAAAACCCCAGGCAAGAGTCTGTGCAGCCACTATCCCGTCAAAACAAAAACAAAACGTCAGCCTTTTACAGGTCACTGTTAAAGAAACTCAAAAAAGCACGCAGGCTTACCCTTCTCCCGACCATGCCAATATATTATTAGCTCAGAGCCTGACAAACCACCAACTGTATGGCTGAAAAAAGAATTATAGGAGGGGGAAAAGAGGTCACAGGCAGAAATTAAAAGGCTCTTTCCACACAACCTATTTCCTACGAAAATACCATGTTGCAGATTTCACACTCATTCCCAATTGGAACAGAGCCACGCTCAAGAGACCAGGAAGAAGGAATAAAAAGGAGACCACAGTGAGATTGTTTGGCAAGTTCCTTCCTGAGGGGCACTCCACAAACACCAAGAGGCATCGAGCCACTGCCATTTCCAGATGACCTGCAAAGGGCCAGGAAAAGACAGCAGACACGGCCAAGAATACCCCGGCCCCTCCTGGGAGGTCGTTGGTTGGGACACACCTGCCCCAGACACCCTCAGAGCTGGCCCACCTGGAAATGCAGAGGTCAGGTCCCTCCACTGGACCCTTGACTGATAAGGTGCATCGGAATGGGGTCTGTAAAAAGAGGCCATGAGGGACCTGCACTGTGTCATAGTAGGTTAAGCTTCCGCCTGCAGTGTCAGCATCCCAAAGGGTGCCAATTCTAGTCCTGGGTACCCCACTGCCCATCCAGTTCCCTGACAAATCTCTGTCTTTCCTTCTCTCTGTAAACTCTTTAAAAAATAAACAAATCTTTAAAAACTATCTATGCTAAAAAAAAATGATAAATCTACACACAGAAATCTCTGGCCATCTAGGATCTGTCCTATCATTGGCCAATCCCCTGTGATGGAAAGCCCAGAGATGTGGGGCTGCTACTTCTGTTGCCATTTTGAATGGGTCAAGTTCCATCACATGGGTGGTATTCGCTCATTCCCGCTACACGCACACACACACACACACACACACACACACACACACACACCCCTGAGCCTCCTGACAGCAGAGTCTAAGGTCCCAGGCACTGCTTTGGGCTCCCTTCAGGCTGTCACTTCAGCTGCCCACGAGCCCATCATCCACGCCCTCTCCGAGAGCCAGCTGGAGCACAGCTCACAAGCTGGGCAGTCAAGTCTACCTCCTGGTGGTCCCCACAACACGGAAGCCTTGTCTGTGGGTTCACTACAGCACACTGGGAGGACAGCATCAGGGGTGGCATTACTGAAAGAAGACCTGCAGCAAAGGGGAATGTCACCCTCAAGGCGCCTAAGATGGAGATGTCTGGGGTGCGAGGAGGGGAAGGGGCAGCCTGATGGACTGCAGAGGTTGCTGAGGAGGGCAAGTTGGAAACACGTCCCAGCCTCAGGAGAGAACAGTGAGGAACCAGCTGTCACCATTGGGCATCTGTGATGGGGGACATGCACCTGCTTGCTTACTCATCAGGCACCAGACCCCGTATGGGTCCTTACACACACACAGGGAGCCACACGGGTGCAGTCCTTCATGGGTGGGAAGGGTGCGAGGACTTGAACTCTTTCCACTTCAGCGGGCTTTTGCTTTGCCGAGCAGGAGGCCAGCCTAAGGCGAGGCACTGGCAGAGGTTAAGCTCCTGGGCTCACCCTGGTGTGAAATGGCTTCTCCCAACCCTGTGCCAGCTTCGAAGCCCCTGCAGAAACCCCAGCAGGGGCTCCCAGCCCTCTTCTCACAACCACTCGGAGCTGCCGCTTTGCTTCCGAGGTCTCAGTTTTCTCCTCTGGGGAATGGGGCCAGCTCAGTCTGCGATCTAGCGTAACATTACAAAGGCAGGGGGAGCCACGGGAGAGGAAACAGAAAGGAGAAACCAACCCAGCAGGGTTTTTCCCACTTTCACTGCCTGACCGGGCGGTCATTGCCAAGTCCGATCCCATCCACCCCTGACTGGTTTTTCCTTGTATGAGAGACGCTGAACTTGCCGCCAGTTGGAATCGCCTAAAACAAAACCCTCATTCAGGTCACTTGGTTCTCTAAGGAGAAAGAGCAAGCCAGAAGCCCACACCTTCTTACTAATTCCCAAAACCAATTTCCACAGGGTCACGGGGTCAGCCGTGTCTTCCTGGAACCGTTGACCTGCCTTTTCGCATTCTCTCCACTCACTGCTCTGCGTTAGGACTTCATGACTCAGACCTAAACAAACAAACCAAAAAAAAAAAAAAAAAAGTTCACCATCCAGCCTACATGGTGTGGACAACCTAACTTACTGGTTGAATTCCGGCTGTTTCCAAACAGCCAGCTCTACTTTCAGACCCTGAATCATCTTATTCATCCACCTGCACAGGGCTCACCAGGAAGATAAAGGGCAGAGCCTGAGACGCCAACAAGCAGGTGAATTCTGCGAACATCTGCCAGTCTTCAGAAATCTGAAATCACTGGACACATGACCAACCCACAAAATTCCACCACTACGGCCACCCTGGGCTTTGGAAGTCGGTGCAAACGCAGAAACAGCAACAAAAAGCAGACCCGAGCCACTGCTATCCAACAAGCAGCTAAAGGGGGGAGCTGGGGCCCAACGGGGTGCAGGCTGCTTCTGGGATACCCCTGGGAAGGCGGTGACCCTCGCAAGAAAACCGACACAGAGAGTCCCACGTAGCTGGGGAGAGGCTCGCTAACCCTCTCTGGCCAAGGTCTGGGCGACCCCACCGGAGAGTGCCCGGGACCAGGTGCGCGCAGGAGCTCCCTAAGGCCCTGTCCCCCGCCCCCGCGCGGATGCTGGGCACCCCCACAGAGTTCAGAAACTCCAGAACATGGGACACACGGACTCCCGGGGGACTCCCGCGTGCCCTCAGAAGTCCCCTCCAACTCGGGGCACCAGGGGCTGACGCTAACTCGGCTGGCGGCTCTGTCAGACACCGGATACCCGACACCCAACACCGCTGCTCTCCTGGCCGCACTGGCCAGGTCGGCCCCAGCACCTGGGCCCACGGAGCGCGGAGAGGCCAAGGGGGCGCAGGGCGGCCCGGGACCAGGCCCTGAGCACAGGCGCACCCTCGGGTCCTGTCCCCGTCTTCCGGCCGCTTCCCCACCCGGGATTCCTCGCTCCTCCCCGGCACCTACCTGTGCACAGTTCTGACCGTGCCTGCAGAACAACCCAAACGCATCGGCCAGGTCGAGCTGGAGCGTCAGGGGCTTGTCGGGGCGGCCCGGGGACGGAGCGGCGCGGGCTGTCGGGACACACACACTCTGGAGTCCGGGCCAGCGCGCAGTTCCCGCCCCGCGCCGCCGCGCCCACAGGCCGGTGACTGACGGCCGCCGCCCCACCCGCGCCCGCAGACGCTGGGGACGGCCGGACAGCGCGCCTGGGACTCGGCCGCGGGACTTCTGGGGCGCGGGGCTTGCAGGGGGGCGAGGGCGGACCCTTGACGGGGTGCACCCCCGAGTCCCTCGCGCCCTGCCCCTCTCCCCTCCTCTCCTGTATTCGTTCTGTTCGCCTCCCAGAGTAAACCCAGCTCCGGAAACTTGTCTGGAGAGGTGCGGCCTCTGCGGAGTCTGGAAGAGAGGCCAGAAGGTCAACCGCGATAGGAGCTCAGGACGGAAGAAAAAAAAAAACCCAGGAGGAAGGATGGGAGCTGGGTGAATCACAGGTGGTGCAGGTACCAGGAAATTACGGAGGTTGGGGGGGACTGCTTGGAGGGCCAGAGCAGTATGCAGCAGAACTGCTGCCTCCATGGGGTCCCCGTGGTAGGGGTGGTCCACACAGCCTGGAGAGGCAACTGTCCTGCTGGGCTCGATCCTATTTCCCCATCCCCTGAACTGCACAGCTTCTGCAAGACTGGAGCCACAGGTTAGGAGTGAACCTGGACCAAGTCAGGAAACAGCACCTTTTAGGCGTTTAGCAACATTTCTAGGGGATCCCATTGTGGCAATTCTTGTTCAATGTTGCGTTCTCACTGCCATTAGAATGAACAGCCCCTGGGTTCTTTAAGCTGTTGTGAGATAACACCATAGCCTTATTAATAGCTATGAGCCTAACCCCAGCCCTAACACACTATTCTTAACCCCAGCAATATCAGTAGCCCTCATCTTAAGCCTAAATCACTGTTAGCCTTATTCCCAGCACTAAACCTAACACTAAGCTTCACCTAGCTGTAACAATAACCCTAGCGTTAACTCTAACTGTAACCATAGCTTTATTCGTAGTGAAAACAACCAAACAAAACCCATACTCGTGGAAGAGCTGGTGTGCGCGAAGGCAGTTCCATGAGAACCACCCCCTTGCAGCTTGCTCTGAGCTAAGTGCCCTCGGCTTCATGGCTGTCCTCGTCCTTCTCCTCTTCATCAGTCACCACATCTTTGCTCAAGGACAAGTCACCTGAGGGAGAGGAGGGGTCGCACGGGGAGTGAGGTCAGCATCGTTTCTTGGCTCACCTGAGGCAGCTTCAGGCGTCACGCAAGAGAAGTTTGAGGTCACGCCTTCCTCTCCGAGGCTGCGATGGCCTTTAGAGAATTGCTTGCTCTCTTTCCCAATGATCTCCTTCCTAACCAAGTACAGTTTTGTCCAGAATAGAAGGAAGTGAGGTAGGGGACAGCTGAAGGAACAGGGAAGGTTTATCCTGTACAAAGAGTAAAAGTGGGGCATGACAGAGCACCTGCAAATACCTGCAGGACCCTCGTGTGGGTGTACCTTAGTCTAGTTTAAATGCAGGGACTCCTTTGAACAAAGTGAGATGATGCAGACTGGAGACCAGCTATTGTTCCTCAAGCCTTTCTCTTCGTCTCAGTGTAGTCATTGCCCGCTAAGGGAAGGACGATGACAGTCCCACTGCCACCCTTACCTTCTGGCACACTTACTCATTGATCACCTTGCTGGGTTTCTTTGCCCTGAAGACAAAGTCTCCTAAAAAAAAAAATCATGTCTCTGACCTCAGCTTGACTCTCAACCCCAGATCCCCGCATTTCCCTGGAATTCTTTATCTCCAGGTCAGCTTCCTCTCCCAGGGGTCTCATCAGCTGCCACCAACCATGATCACCCTCTGAGATTCTGGCCTCCCAGTTTCAACAAAGGACATGGCCTCTCGCTCTGGTGAATACAGATATTTTTACACACCCATCACCACCCTTTGACACCCATCACTACCCTCTGACACAAACATACCATGTAGGCTGGAGGAATCTCCAGGAGGGCCAGAAAACCAGAAGTCACAGCAGCCCTGCCAGGGTCATCAGACTGCTGGCATCAGCATCACTGTCAGAACCCAAGCCTACAACAGCACCATGCTTGGGGCTGGAAGGCAGAAGCTCCGTCCCTGTCGGGTCTGAAGCCATGAACTTGTCTCCACGTCACTTGCCAAAGTATGGTGTCTACATGGTGCTTATCTCCTCAGCTGACCCTGGTTCAACTCAACAAGTCCCACGGACACCTTGGATTGGTGGGAACAAGATCATGGGGCTGCAGTCTGGCAGCACGGGCACCGTGGAGACCAAATTCTGGTTCCTACCATGGATAGGCAGGATCTATGACGCCAGACATGCTTCAGATGCAGGAGTGATGTTCAAAAGATAGCAGGCTACCACAACCTTAGAAACACCCCACACACACCTCTCACGGGTTCTCATCCATCTTGTCCCTCATCACTGGCCGGGACTCCTTTTCTCCCACCATGGCATCACCAGCCCCCGCAGGTCACCTTTTTTGTTCCTGTGCTTGGCTCCATCCCTTTCTGTTGCTGCTTCCATGGCTTCTCTCTGACTCTTCTCTCTTTCTGTATCCTGAGTCCTCTGTTTCCTCCCCTTGGACAATGAGCATCCTCCAGCTTCTTCTATCCTAAACATCCTTCTGGAGACACGTTCCATTTGCTCACCTGCGTCTCAAGATAACCTGTGGAAATAATCAATTAGATTACCTCTCTCCGTTTCCTCAGTTACTGTTCCCTACCCACCTGCTGCTACCAGGCTCTGCTGCACACCTCAGTGCTTGAACCTGTCCAACGGCCAACAGGTGGCCATCCAAGGGGTTGGATGAATACTAACTCTGACCCACAAAGAGCCTGGAGAGGTCTCAAACTTCGCAACCCCCTTTGCTTCTGGGAATGCCCCCTTTCCTGGTCTTTCTGGCTTTTCTAATTAGTCTTGTGGCTTCTCAGGATCTGTTCATCTTCCACTTCACCTTTATTTGTTTTTTTTAAATTATTTATTTATCCAAAAAGTAGAGTTAAAGAGAGAAAGCGAGACACAAAGAGACAGAAATCTTCATTTGCTAGTTCACATCCTGAATTGCTGTAATGGCCAGGGCTGGACCAAGCTGAAGCCAGAAGCTTGGAACTTCTTGCAACTCTCCCATACAGGTAGCACCCAGGCCATCATTTACTGCTTTCTCAGACACATTAGCAGAAAGCTGGATTGGAAGTGAAGCAGTTTGGATTTTGACTGGCACCCATGTGGGATGCCAGCCCCGCAAGTGGCAGCTTAACCCTTTATGCCCCAACATTGTCCCCAATTTCCCTTCAGTTGTTGGAGTTCCTTGCACAACCTCTCTTCTTCTGCTGTCTATGAACTCTGTTGGAGTGATGTCATCCACTTGTGTTTTTCAAGCCCATGTGATGGCAATGCCTCCTTCCGCTGTACCTCTAGTTCTGACCTCTGCTCTGAGATTGAACTTTTGAAACCAAAAGGCCCATCTGACCATGCCACTTGAACTTCAGCTCAACACAGCACAAGCAGAATTCATACTCTGCTTCCGTTCTCGTTATATCAAACAGTTTAAGGTTAGTTTCACCCTCTTCCTCACCTCTGCTACCTGTTGTGCCACACTAGTTCCCATCAGGCCATATCCATCTCAGATTCTTCCCAGCTTTTTCAGCTTTGCTGTTGTTGATCCGGGCTCTCTTCATTTTTCCAGCTGATTTCTTCCCTATTTGGTTCCCTTCTTCCCATTCAGTCCTTTCCAAGCCCATCTTCATCAGAACCCCTAAAAAGGACATACTAAAAACACTCAAATGACAGTGTGATTATTTTTCTCAAAACCCGTCAGTGAGAGAGTAAAGATGAGGCCCTCACCTTTACACTGTCTCACACCTTTGGCTTCAACAACACTAAATAATTTATCTATTTCTTGCCCTTGGGTGCTATTTCTGGCTTCCTGGCTTCCTACAGGGTTTCTCGTCTGCCTCAAATGCTTATCCTTTCTTTTCTCTCCACTCCATCTC
This sequence comes from Ochotona curzoniae, assembly GCF_017591425.1. Taxonomy (NCBI): domain Eukaryota; kingdom Metazoa; phylum Chordata; class Mammalia; order Lagomorpha; family Ochotonidae; genus Ochotona; species Ochotona curzoniae. The sequence continues at coordinate 6,825,474 of NW_024465322.1, forward strand.
TGTTCCACAAAGCAAAATAAAAAACACCTGTCAACTCTTTCTTATATTAGAATATTCAGCTCACAGCCTGGCCAGACCTATTTCTTCTCCTTAGACCCCTGCTGAGTGCTCCTGCAGTGCCTGTTACACCCTCTGTGAAGTGCTTACTCACTATTACATGCCTCCATTAAGGTGCCTCCATTAGCCTCTCTCCTAGCTGTAACCTTACAGCCAAAGGAAGCCCCCAGCCTCCAATAAGCACTTTACTCATATCTGAAAAATGAATAAAATAACAGACTATCAACACAAACCTTGGATGAGGTTTTGGTGCCTAGACGGTATCTCTCGCCTTGTGTCCTGTCCCCATTCTGACAGTGTGTGTCAAGTGGCTCTGCCCTTTAATTATTTATAGTTGAGATGTGATATGTATTTCTGACAGCACTCTAAACATCCTCGCATCATAGCTTTTAGAAGCATGGCCGAACTAAGGCTGTCCGGTGTTAGAAATGAAGCAGCAACTCCAACACTGGCCCAGGGGCCTTCCCGCGTCACCAGAGCACACCCAAGGTTGGAAGGCATGACAAGAAGGAAGGCTATGCCAAGGGAGAATCAAATATCCAAAATGTGTCAAGCTTCAGGCTGACATTAGAGTCGGTGAGGGGTGAGAAGATCGGTTGTTGGGGCCAGTGTTACAGAGCAGAGGATCAAGCCAGCACTGACAATGCCCCCAACCCATTTGGGAGTGACAATTCCAGACTCGACTTTATTTCAGATCTAACTCCATGCAACCAACAATGGCTCAAGTGCTTGGGTCCCTGCTACCCACATGTGGGACCCATGTGGACCCTGGCCCAACCCCAGCAGTTCAGCAATCTGGAGAGTGAACTAACAGATGGAGGCTTGCTTGCTCACTCTCTCTCTCTCTGTCCATCTCTCTTCTTGTTGTTGTCACTCTTTCAAAAAATAAATGGTTGTTAAGCTACAATAATTATAAATCATTAGGAACAGCAAATGGAATACATGATGCAGTGGGGTAAAAACATTCCTTTAGAGATTCAGAGAGAGAAGCAGGACTCATCATGTGCTTGGCTTCATCTGCTCGGTCCTGCGGTCTAACCGTTGGCTGGGGCCCATGGCCGGAGGCTTGAGGGCAATCACTAGGAAGAGCTAACGGCCACCACCAGAGTTACCACCATGCCAATGTGCCACACAGGACTCACAGTACTCCCTCCTGCCCTGTGAACATGGAAAATGGAGACCATATCACCTGCCATTGACGCAGCTACTGCTGGACAATGTGTGCTGGACCATCTGTGCAATGCTCAGAAAGGTAAATATATGTTTGTTTGCTGCTTTTTTTTTTTAAGGAAAAACTTTAAGTTCTTTAATTTCTTTGATCGACTCTATTCATGGATCCCTGGGCAGAGCTGGGAGAAGAGAGATTCATTTCCATTCTGGGGGAAACAGATCTTGAGCAAATGTCACCGGATGAAAAGGCTCCTTCCCTGCCCCGGTTTAATAACCTGTCTGTCTCAATAGGCTGCAGCTGTAGTGGCAATAGGATAATGAAGATGACAAAAATGTCTTGTGGTGCAGTGAGATAAATCTTTCAGGCATAAACATGAAGTCAGAACTAAAAGCGTGTAAGTGGCTTTTATCAAAGGACTGTTGGGTTATTTTTACTTACAAGCTGTGCGGCTCCTGATAAACTGATCACTCCCAGTAAGGACTGTGACAGCATCCCTTAGCCCCGTGAGGGGAGGGCATCCTCCATGCCTCATGCCAGGGTAGCCATGGAAAGAGGGACCTCCTTGTCCTTGCTGCTCTGTAACCTTGCAAGTTCCAACAGGATCACTGTCCTCTTCTGCTGGGGACATGGCAACTGTGGGTACAAGGTGACCATCCTCTTTCTCTGGCATTGTCACCAGGTACTAGTCTGTGCCTGGTATGGGGGAGGCTGGGATGCTGTGCTCATGCCCATCACAGGGCCTCTCCACCCAGGTGTCAAGGGACTACTGCAGTCCCCAGGCTGCAGCTGTGTCCTTCATCAGGGCACTGACTTCTTGAGAGGACAGAAGCCACCTTCTTGCAGGCCCACTCCAGAGAGTGAGGACAGAAGCCACCTTCTTGCAGGCCCACTCCAGAGACTGAGGACAGAAGCCACCTTCTTGCAGGCCCACCCCAGAGACTGAGGACAGAAGCCACCTTCTTGCAGGCCCACCCCAGAGACTGAGGACAGAAGCCACCTTCTTGCAGGCCCACCCCAGAGAGTGAGGGAAGCTGTTCATTCACATATCCACGTTTGTGAAACACAGTCCTGGGCAGCCGAGCATGATTGTCTTATAGAGGGGGGGCGCTCGTGGGACACTTTGGAACTGTAGAATGAGAAGAGTAAGGTTGCCCAGAAGCACGTCCAGGCTTGAGTGGACAGATGGAAGGACACGACCAACATTCCACAGCTGTCTGGATCTTGGGAAGCAGACAAAGCACCTATGGAAGATTCTGAGTGAAATGTGACAGAAAGCAGAGGCCTAAAATCTCCAAGGGCCAGCAAACTGTCTCCACAGATTAATCGTAGAGGATATTATATTTTAGAAACAACCTAGATGCTCGCTGAAAGAGGCTTGGATAAAGAAACTGTGTACATCTTTCTATGGAATACGACTCAGCCATTAAAAAGAGTAAAATTCAACCATTTGCAAACACTGTCTCATGTGTTTTAACTCAAGTAGCCATCACAAAAAAAAAAAAATCTATTATCAGCTCTATGATGCAGATAAGAGAACTGAGGTAGAAACATTACTTGTGCAATATTACACAATTTCAGAAGCAGTAGAGTTTGGGACCAGATGTCCCTAAATACTGCGTGTTTTTCTTGGTCGTGTTTCACATTCCTTTTGAACTTGAATCAACCAAGTAGCTATCCTGAAATATGCATGGTGTCCACAGAATCCGGTCTAGCTGGAGTAATGGCCTTCCCTGTCATGCCTCCACAAGCGTATCCATGAGTCACTGGTGATGGGAGCATCTGATTGGAGCCTGCCCTGTGCCGGCTACCTTGCCTGTCTGCAGGTGAAGTTGTCAAACTGGCTTTTCCACTGACATTGCACAGGAAACTTGTTTTTCTGGTGTCTCTGTGCTTTCCTGACTTCCTTGAATGGTGGTATTATTCCAGTAGCCCTGAAATGTGATTTGAAAATTATTTGACTTAAGTGTTTAGAGGTGTAATTAATGCACGTATCATTGCATAACTCTTACCTTTGTAAAGTATATTTCAGAATTTGTACAGTTGGAGAGTCTATCAGAATCATGCTTTTGAGAGAACAATCATTCTTTAAAGATCCTAAACACGCTTGTGGAATCACCTCCCACTTGTGGACTACTATGCGGTAAGAGTCTTCTTAGTCTTAGGCTGTGGTTTGATTGTTACACATGCATAAACCTGGTCTCCACCTCTGGGTTCTAAATTCTTTGGAGATTATCAGGACAGCTGGCCACAGGATCAATACAAAACCTAGTAAATATCACTGCTAAACTGATTAGAAAGTATACATGGACCAAATTATCACCAGTCACTGGAAATCAAGTCTTCAATGACAAATAAATCTTCAGAATACTTTTGCGAAAAGAAATGTTCTTGCTTATTCCTCCAAAGGGAGTGCAAATCTCCTTTTTTAAAATTTCTGTTTCAAAGTTAGAATTACATGTCCCATTTTTCCAAATCAAGGAGTATTTGTTTTCAAAAGCATCTTTTAAAAGAGTCAAAGAATGTGAGCTTCTGAATAACACCAAATCTCTGAACAAACAGCTTACCCTTCCGCACAGTAGGATTTAAGATAGAGAACTCAGGACCAGCATTGTGTGTGACGCCATGGATGTGAGGCTAGTATTCCGTGTCAGCTCTTCCTCTGCTGGTCCAGCTCTTGCTAATGCGCCTGGAAAACCAGTGCAGGATGGCCACAGTGACTGCCTGCTGTGCTATGGGAGAGGTCCAGATGGAACTCATGGTTCCAGGTTTTGTTCTCACCTAATCCTGGCCATTTCAGTCATTTGGAGAGTGAGCCAGTGGACAATCTCTCTCTCTCTCTCTCTCTCTCCCTCTCTCTGTCACCCTGCCTTCCAAATAAATCTAAAAAATAAAAAGAAAAAGGTCTAAAAATAAAAGCAAATAAATAAATGTCATGGGGTTTATACATTTATATAAAAGTACTGTGTTACTTTTTACAAACCAAGAAGATAGCCTCTATTAGTGAGGATGTGACACTCTTGCTTCCTGGCCTGGGTTGACTGGAAGCTCTGAGACATCTTTCCTTACTGCCTGAATCCAGTCCCAATGGGTGTCCACAACCTTACAAAGAGGCCTAAAGCTTTGAGCTAGCAGCATCAGCAATCACCTTATCTTTCATGGAACTTAGAACCTGGGTTACAGTCTTTGTGTGCTTGTTGACAAAATGTGAATCAGAAGTGTCCTACCTTCTGGTAGTGCTTCTCACCAAATCAAACTTCAACTTGGTGCCTGGATGAATGACAAACGACAGGGACTGTGAGAAGCACAAAGATTGAAAAGGGAACATGTGTTCTACTAAAGTCCTCTCTAGAGCCAGGATACAGGACCTAGGTGAGGAGTGAGGCAGGAAAGAGGCAAAGGACAGCCCAGTGGGAGAGAAGAGACAGACACAGCTTCCCGAAAAGAAAAAAATTAATCTGGGCCAGTCACCATAGGGCTTCAGCTTTCTTAGCTTCCAAGTAAGGAGGTCAGATTATGTCTTAGTTTGATGGAAGCTAACTGTAGCAAGAATGTGCTAGAAGGATGCTAGCCTGTGTGTCATCCAAAGGGTGGAAGAAGTTTCCGGGAGCTCGGTAGCTGCACTTGTACATTCTTTTTCTACAATCTCTCTCTGGGTATGAGCTTTAGTCCCAAACCTCTCCCTTCCTGGCAAAGCTCTGTGTCTCTAAGAGCAAATTCTAAATGTCTTAGCTGGGTACTTTGTGAGCCTGGGTGTGCCCAGGCAAACCGGATTTTAGCTCATGTAGCTGTGTGTTTTGGGTGGGAATGGAGCTGGAGAGTAGACCTTTCCAGAGAAGCGCAAATAGACGGCTGCTGGGAGTACCCATTCTAACAATCCCGCTTTTTTTGTTTGTTTTAGTTGTATCTAAAGTACTACTTAAAATACGGTAGTTCACAGCATGGGGTACTTCAAACTGAGTAAGGTTGACCAGGAAGAAATTCTTGACATCAACAAGGCTTGAGTACGGGTTAGGAGGAACTTGGCTGGAAGAGATATTGTCAATTCCAGGTGTTGGGAAGTATGCACAGTGGCTCAAAGAGGCCACTTTTGGGTTAGGGGGTGATTGATCTTTGCCTTGTCTATTCCCTAGAAGTTAAGTCAGAAAGGCAAGAGCCTTCAGATGGATGGAAGCATAGAAGGTGAGACCATGTGTCAAACAGGACCAAATTGTTAGGGAGCAGGCAGATGGTGAACGCCAGGGAGTCTGAATTCTCTTTCCTGTTCCCTTGGCCTTAATGTAATAGTATATAAAGGGCCTGGCACGGTGACTTAGCAGTTAAAGTCACTGCCTTAAACATACCAGGATCCCATATTGGTGCCGGTTCTAAATCCGGTGGCCCCGCTTCCCATCCAGTTCCTTGCTTGTGGCCTAGGAAAGCAGTTGCGGATGGCCCAAAACCTTGGGACCCTGCACCTGTGAGGGAGACCCAGAGAAGGTTCCAGGCTCCTGGCTTTGGATGGGCTCAGCTCCGACTGTTGTGGTCACCTGGGGAATGAATCATCAGACGGAAGTTCTTCCTCTCTGTCTCTTCTCCTCTGTGTATATCTTACTTTCCAATAAAAATAAATAAAATCTTTAAAAAAATTAGTACATAAAGTTCCCTCCAGGTTGTGTGTATAGACATATAGGAACCACATGATGAATTAAGTAGACTCAGGTCCCATTCCCATATAGTGTATGAGCTAATTGGCATGAACCGCAAATCTGAAGCACTTTTGTAACCACTGCTCTACTACCCCCTTAGCAAGCCGTCCAACCCAGCTGGTTGCACAATGCAATGTTCAATCTTCGCAACCGTGGTGAATGTTCCACCAAAGACCTAGAAGTCAGATAACTCATTTGAAAGAAATTTCACTGTCTACCAGGCTGGTAGCGTCACGCAGATTAAGTGGCTGGATTTGCACCATTGAATAGGGTGGCCTTGGGTGGCTGTTTGCATTTTTAAATGAATGAAAAGTGAATAAAGTAAAAGATGCATCTCCCAGTCCCATTTGTGACCTTTGAAGTGCTCTGCAGCAGGTGACCTGGGAGCTTCTCTCTCAGAGAATGCAGGTCCAGGAAACTGCCATCTTCAGCAGGAGCTCTAGGGGATGGAGCGACTCCAGCAAAATCATCAGTGGGGGCGGGGAGGGCAGGGCCGGCATTGTAGTGTAGCACGTGAAGCCACTGCCTACAATGTTGGCATCCCCTTGGACACCAGTTCATGTCCCAGCTGTTTTACTTCTGATCCAATCCAGCTCCATGCTAACTGCCTGGGAAAAGCAAAGGGAGGTGGCCCAAGTGTCTGGGCCTCTGCCATCCATACGGGAGATCTGTCTGAAGCTCCTGGCTCCTAGCTTCAGTCTGGCTCAGCCCCGGCCATTGTGACCATCCGGTGAATGAACCAACAAAATCTCTCATACATATGTACTGTGTGCATGTTCCTCTCTCTTGTATGGCTATATATTTCAAATAAATAAAATCTTAAAAGAAAGAGAAAAAAGAGGAAAGAAGGAAAAAGGGAAGGAGAGAGGGAGGCAGTGAATGGAGGGAAGGAAGGAAGGAAAGAAGGAAAGAAGGAAAGAAGGAAAGAAAGGAAAGGAAGATTCATTGATAGGAGAGTTGGTTTGTTGAATAATCTTCAAAGTACAGACAATAAAATGTCCTCAAGCCATCTATGGCAGTGATTCTGTATAAGTCTGAGTCTGGCAGAACACAGATAGCAAGCAACAGCCCTTTGGCCCAGGACACGAGATCCTGGGATTTCCAGCTCTCACAATGAGGTGCCCAATTTGGAGTCCTGAGTTCACTCTTGACTCAACTTCCTGCTAATACAGAACCTGGGAAGCGACAGCAATGGCTCCGGTCTTCAGTCCCCTGCCACCCACATGGGAGACATGGGTTGAGGTCCTGGCTCTCAGCTTTGGCCCAGCCCAGCGTTTGCAGTCATTTGCAGAGTAGCACTGCCTATCTCTGTCTTTCTCTGCGACATTCTTCCTCTCAAATAAAATAACCCAAAATTCGAAAAAAAAGCACAGGCATTTAAAGGGTTAATTGAAGAATATTTAATAAAAAGATTATTTACAAAGGTGTGGGCTAAGGCTGTTGATGGTGAAGGATCCTGGACTTTGAGCAGTAGGAAGCTGGCACGGCGCCCAGGCTCATGGGTGGGAGGAATGTTCTCAATTACCGGGCCTGGCATGAGCTTGGCTGTGGCAGGGAACAGCCTCGGCCAGAGCATGGCCCATGGCAGGCCTTGTGTGGAAACCCCTTGGCTCTTTCCCTTCCTGTCCAATTGCTTTGTGGATGTCTCCACCGGCCTTGGACTGGATGGCAGAGGGCAAGGGATCCAGGGATACAGAGGCCTGCAGCAGGCAGAGAAAGGTGGACAGTGGAAGGTGAGGGAGCAGCTGTCCCTCCAGGCCTGCAGGGCAGCAGGAGCTTTGCCCAACAGGGATGGGCTTAAGAAGGGACAGTGCTGGCGCAGAGGTGGATGCTGGTGGTTGGTAAGGCTGCCCTGGGAGCTGGGCTTCCCAAGTGGGCCAGGTCACATAGATACCGAATTGTGCATGTGGGATGTAAGCCTGTGCTGCTGACACCGACACACTGCAGCTACTGAAAGTGTTTTTGACTTTGAATGTCCCAACACAAACGCCACTCACTTTGACATTGAGTAAATATACCTTTGTGAGGAGTGCTACACTGGACGGCTTCATCTGGGACCATCCGAGTGTTGCCGTTTCCCTAACAGAAACTTTAAAACACTGCCATGAACACAAGGACAATGATGTTTAATTCCTACCACTGGATGCCTGAACACCTGCCTTGGACAAGGCCCCGCTACCATAGTGTAAGTAGGTTTAGCCTCTGCCGGTGGTACTGGCATCCCATAATGGTGCTGGTTAATGTCCCAATTGTTGCACTGTGATCTAGCACCTTGCTAATGGCCTGGGAATGCAGAGGAGGATAGCTCAGGTCCTTGGGACCCTACCACCCATGTGGGAGACCCAGAAGAAGCCTCTGGCTCTGAGCTTCAGACCAGAGGCCCTGGTGGCCATTTGGAGTAAACTAGCAGATGGACAATGTCTCAATCTCTCTGTTAACCGGTCTTTCAAACAAAAATAAATATGATAAAATAGAAAACTCAATGTGGGTACATTTATTTTAGTATACAAACTTTTGAAGTCTGTGCTTTCTTCTTCCTGAATTCTGTGAACTTTCTCAGGCACTCACGTATGCCTAAACTTACATTAGTTAGCATAATGCTTCACTTTAAGCTGAATCCCAATAACTACTCAATGATTGATATACCAATTCCCGTTTGGTTTTCAATTTGCTGGGGAAAAAAAGAAACAGTCAGTGACATCGCCATGTCAGTGTCACGTGATTTACTGGAAAAGAGAACACAGCTTTGCAATGTGACAGGAGAATGAAGCAACCTTAGCGTATCCGCATAGTGACAAAAACCCAGTTCCTGCCTTTCAGGAATCATCTGTGACTTTATCACCCAAGTGCGGAAATTCTGAATAACTTCACCCAGGAGCAAAGCCACAGTCAGCCATGACAACAGTTGAGGCTGCACGTGGCAGCCTCCTGGGCCGAGATCGACAGGTGATGGTCTGAGGCTGGCAGGGTGGCTGCGGTGCCCAGCTTGTGGAAGGCCCTGGGGCGGGGGGCTGTGCTCTGATTCACCTGTTGTCCTTCAAGTGACAGCCTGGTGTCAGAGCTGCACTCTGAGACATCAGAGGGAACAAGATCCATTCATTTGTACTTGAGCCAGGAGGGGCTTTCCTGGTATCTCAACGAGAATAGGAAGCTAGGAGTCAGAGCTCACTGCGAAGGGTGGCACAGTTAGGTGTCAAAAGCTCTGGGTGCAGAGAGCAGCGTGCCCTCCCTTGGCTGGCTCTTGTAGTCCTACCGTTCCTCTTCCTCTTCAAGTTCCCCTTACCAGCTGTCCTGCTGGTGTCCGAGAGTCCCTCACCTGACTCAGTTCCCCGCCCCCGGAATGCCTTCCACAGAGCTAGACGCACAGGAGATTCTCTTTGTTGTTGTTGATTTATTTAGCGGGGCTGTTTTATTTATGATGATGGTTATCTTGTTGAAAAAAGGAATCTGAGACGGTTCCTGGAAACACCCACTGATCTGGCGGATACTGCGTCCACTGCGTCCACGGCCCCAGAGAGAGGACTGAAGACGCCACTCTTTCTTCCTCACGATGTCCTCTCCTTGGGGCCTGTGAGCACAGCTCCCACCCCATCCCCAGGCGGAGAAGCCGGGGCCAGCCCTGCCTTTGCCTGTCCCCAGTGTGGAGGTCAGCCCTGCATGGCCTGGTCTGCTTCTCACAGTGGCCATTTGGAGCATCTTTAAACTGTCATTGATCTTGATTTGCTTCTCCAAGAATTAAGACATTTACAAAGACATTTTTTTTAGGATTAAGTAGCTTCTCTTTTTGTTTTTGAAATTCTGTTTATTTATTTGAAAGTCAGCGAGTGAAAGAGAGAGAGAGAGATCGTCCATCTGTCGGTTCCTGCCACAGGAACATGGAACTCCACCTGAGTTCCCCATGTGGGCGGCAGCGATCCCACCCGCCTCTTGTTCCCAGGCTGAACATTAGCTGGAAGCTGGGACTCGGCACCTGCCGCTGGATGACAGGCCTGGTACTCTCAGCTGGTGTCTTAACTACTAGGCCAAACACCTGCCCTGCACAGGTATTTAAAAAAAAATTCCTTTTATTCACATTTCTTCTCCAAACAGGAGGTATTTGGGAGTCTCAAGAAGCAATGCTCAGGAGAGAAAGTCAGACTTGCCCCATGTTTCTTCTGTCATTAAGGATGCTTGTCAGTCTTTAACTGAAGTGCTTCCAGCTTTCTTCCCTGGTGTATTCTCACTGCTTGTGAGAAGACCGACAAGGGAGGAACTTTTAAAAATTGCATAGTAAGTAGCAACCCGTATAAATTGCTATATGGAAGTGTCACCTAGACAACAGAGCTCGCTTCCATCTGCATCGGTTTCTTAGTACTGCTGTTAACAAATTTCTGCACACTTAGTGGTTTAAGGAAACATACAATTATTATCTTACATTTCCAAAATGGGTCTCAATGAGCTAAAGTGAAAATTGTATCTGGGGCTAGTGTGGAGGATCAGCTTTCATTTTCCAGAACTGTAAGGCTGCCCTCCCCGCTTTCTGGGTGAAAATTCCCTTCATCTCCAATGTCTTCCATGGCTGGTTTAGTCCTTCTCCCACCACTAAGATGCTGGCTCTTCCACTGGGTCACTCTTTCACACTCAAGGATGCCTTTGCTACATGGGCCCCTTGGGACAATCCAGGCTTTTGTCCCCATCACCAGATCAGCTGATTGGCAATGTTAGTTGCAACTATCATGCCAATTCTCCTTTGCCATGTAATATAAGATAATCACAAGTTCTTGAGTTAGGATGTGGACACTACTGTCAAGCTGTTATTCTGCATATCATACCATCTTGTGCATTTAAGCATCATAAGGCATGACACAGTCTCACGTATGGGGTTCACTCTTGGTTCTTTGTTCACTAGAGTTCCTGGCTTGGTTTCCAAATAATTCCGTACAGTGGACCATCACTCACAGAGAGAGTGTGGAAACGCTCCAGGGAGCAGACTGAAAATGATATATCAGGAAATGGAAACCACACATCATTGTCTGCTACGAATCATTTCATTCCTAGATATCTATCGAGAAAAGTATCAGATGTACTCCATCTCAACTTTGATCGAATCCAGTGAAAAATGTAGAGAATACTGGATGTGGTGGCAGGGAATGCCAAGCACTGAGACACCCGTAAGGCTTCCCACAGAGTCGGAGGGAGGTCCTGAAATGCCCCAATACAGCAGGAGGTGGGGTTTTGTTTATATTCACCCAGGGCACGACTTCGGCATGGAAGGTCCAAGTCACCAGGTGAACATGACTCTGGCTAAGGCTTGCATTTCACTGGGATGTGCTTATGGACTTCTAGAAAGTGAACTCCATTATGATCTATTTTTATGCTTCCTTTATTGTCACGGGAAAATTGCACAGTCTGTGGAAAGGAGGAAAAGTCACCTACGATTTTATTTTAGCTCATAAAGTGCAATTTTAAAAAACATTTGCTTCTAGGCTTTTTACCAGTTTAACAATAGACTCTGGATGGTGCTTTGTTCCTTCACATTATTTCTTGTACAACAATTTTAATATCAGCATAATATTCCTTCTAGGATTTTCTGTAACCATTCTCCATTTCTTAGCATTTAAATTGCCTCCAATTTTTCATCATTACATGTGCTGCAGTGCGCTTTGGTTTTCCTTATATCATTGGTTATTTCTTTAGGACAGGTTCCCTGAGGTGAGATTATGGGCCAAAGGGCTTTAATATTTTATGGTCCTTTATACACATTGCCAACTGGCTTTCCAAAGGGCTCTATTGATCTCTAAAACCACCAGTGACACAAGAGAGTCCACTTCACAATGCCCCTGCCAGCTCGGGGATTGTATTAAATCTGTAAATTAAACTGGATGGAAAAAATTACGGGCTGCTTTGTTCTGTCTTGCAATAAGAACTAACCATGTTTTTCCATCTGTTACTGTTTATATATATGAAGGTACTTAGAAGAGGCCGCGAGCATGCTTGTATGAAAGAACTAGTTATGGATTTTAAATGTTGTGTACCGACATTGACTTATCTTGGGGCCAGTCTAATGAGTGAGGGGTTGATCCAGTGCTTGCAACACCAGCATCCCGTGCAAAGCACTGGTTCAAGTCCGGGCTGCTCTGCTTCCAGTCCAGTTCCCTGGTAATGCACCTGAGAAAGCCACAGCAGACGGCCCGGGTGGAGTTCCCGGCTGCTGGTTTGGGCCTGACCCAGCCCCAGCCTTTGTGACCAGCTGGGGACTGAGCCAGCAGATGGAAAATCTCCGAGTGTCTCCCTCCGTCTGTCACTCTGCCTTTATAATAAATGAACAGTCTCACTTCCCTCCACCAGCTTTTACTTGAGGCAATTTACCTTTCCATGCTATTTCCGCAAACTTGCTAAGATATCCTCCTATTTATTAGGTGCTGCCAACCACAGGGCACCTTGGCACCACTGGCCTTTTTCCTCTTGGCTTTTATGTGTTTCTTACGCGTCTCCACCTCTGGCCAGCCCAGCCTGCTCTGCACACAGAGCAACTCATCGGTTTACAAAGGCCAGAGAACCTCAGAGCTGAAGCACAGTCTGAAAACCACCTAGTCCAACCTCGTCTGTTGATTTAAACAAAAACGAGCCACGTTGTGGGCATTGTGGCACAGTGCGTGAAGCTGCCCCCTGGGATGCCTGCATTCCATATCAGAGTGCCCGGTGTGAGTCCTGGCCATTCTGTGCTTCAGTACAGTTTCCTGCTAGTATCCTGAGGAGGCCATAGATGACGGGTCAACGTCCTCCTGCTACTCGCAAGGGAGACATGGGAAGATACAGCAATGGAAGATTCTCTCCTTCCTCTCTCTCTCTCTCTCTCCTTTTCTCTCTCTCCTCCCCTATCTTTCCCTTCCTGTCTCTTTCCTTTCCCCAACTCTTCTCTTCACTCGTTCAAATACATTAATAAATCTTTAAAAATATCCCAAGGCCAAGTGTTCGGGCTGGCAGTACATTGGAGTGGCTGGGTTAGAGTCCTCGCTACTTTTGCGCCAATGCAGGTCCTTGGCAGGCAGATTGTGTTCCCAGCACACGTGGAAGGCCCGAAGGGATTCTTGGCTCTTTTCTTCCACCTGGCCACAGCAGGCCTTTGGGGGATAAACCACTAAATGGAAGCCTTCTCTATTCGTCTCCTTCTGTTTCTCTCTCTCTCTCTTTTCTCTAACTCTGTATTTCCACCCCATCGAAAACCAGTGGGGCTGAGAAGAGTGAAGTGACTTAACACCTGTGTCCAGGGAGAAGCATAGGGATTAAGCGGTGGAGGACAGGGTTGCTGTCCAGCTCTGCCTTGTAGGATATGCGTGGCTTGGAATGGCTCAGTCTTATTACTTTGTTCATTTTCATAATGGCTTTCAGCACATCTGCCTGCCCAAAAAGACCGTTACAAGAATCAGATTAGAAAAGGGATGTGAGAGTGTGTTTCCCAAACTGTAGACACCCTGTAAAGGTCAGATGTGGAAGACACAGGGTTGGAGGCGAAGCCAGGGCACGGCAGCGGACATAATCAGCTTGTCAGCAGGCAGAGCAGTTCCAAGTCCTGGCAGGAGCGAGTTCTTGCGAGCTGAGTTCCAAACAATTATCACGGTTTCTAGCGAATTCTAACAGCTCGGAAAGCTTTCAATGAGCACTTTTCTGTTTCTTACATTTCAACAGGCCTTGTAGTCTCTCTGAAAATTAGAGTCAGAGCTCTCCCAGTTTTATTAAAGTAAAATACAGGATGCCCAGTTGTATTTGAATTGCATGTCAATAATGAACAACTTTTTAGGATAAAGCTTTTCTCTCATGACGATTTGGAAGATATTTACGACGGGGGAAAGAAAAAAGCTGTTTCCTCAGAATTCAAATGTAACCCTGCAGTGGAGGACGGCCCAAGTCTCTGGGTTCCTGAACCCATGTGGGAGACCTTGAAGAGGTGCCTGGCTCCTGGCTTCAGATCGGCCAACGTCTGGCTGTGGTGGCCATTTTGGGGAGAGAACCAGTAAATGCAAGACCTACCTCTCTGTCTCTGCTCTGCAAATCTGCCTTTCCAAGAAAAAATAAGTAAATCTTAAAAAAATAAAAATAAACCTCCTGGCTTCCGATTCTCCTTCACGGTTGAGTTTATTTTACTTCTCTGCAGGTGAGACAGAGAGATGACAGACATGCAGGGGTCGCCTACGCTCTGGTTCACCCCACTGCTGCTTGGGCTCTTGAGGGACTCAGTTCTGCCTGGTTTGCCGCATGGTTGGCAGGGACCCAGGCACTTAAGCCAGCACCTGATGCCCCCTCTCCCCAGGGTAGACATTAGCAGAAAATTGGAATGGGAAGCAGAGCTGGGACTGATTCGGGCATTCCCAAGTTGGAAGGCAGGTGTCCCGTGTAACGTCTTAACTGTTGTCCCAAACATCTGTCCCTGGCAACTCCAAATAGCTAAGGGAAGATTCTGGAGTTACCTGGGAGCCAGCCCCACATCTTTCCCTGGGAAATGTTTCTGCATTCTTCCTCCCCAGCCACTGTTCTCAAGGCAGTATGGGCCCACTGTTACCGCACTTAGGAAACACACGTACTGCTGAGTAAACAGGGCGAGCGACTTTCCTGCCTGTGGGACGAGGAACTCAGGGTAGCTTCCTAAGCCAGGTCAGCACGTGCAGCTTTGCCTCTGCCTCCTGTGCTCTGTGATTTAGCCTCGATGTTGGTAACTCACGGTCACCGTGGGCGATGGGGTGAGAGGGAGAGCGGAGGATGGCTGCAGGTGTCTGCTGACCTGAGGACCCACACCAGCTCACGCAGCTGCAGGATTGCAGAGGGAAACATGCAGGTCTTTTATGCTTTCCTGATGGTTTCCGGCATAGTGTGGGACACACATTTTCTCAGGTGAAACGCCCGCTGCCTTGTTCTCTCCCTCTTGCCAGCCTGGCATTCTAGCTTCTGGCTGGAAGAGTTCATGTGGCTGCAGCGCTGCCTTGGGACTCTTAGGGAAGACTGGTTGAGGTGAGTATGGTTTGGATGGGCTTGGAGTCTGTGGTTGCATATCATGTACTGCTACTACTACTAATAATGATAATGATAATAATAAAACATGGCCCCCGGGGTTTCAACACCTTGCTATTTAATGGACACATGTGTTCTGTATAACATCATTGTTGCTACTTCTGGGCTGTGGCATTTTCATGGGTGTCTCTACATTTCCAGCCTGGGCCAACAACATTCCCTTCACTAACGTTGCCGGAAATGCGGTGTTGTTCCAGCAGGTGGCACTGGAGGGCATCAGGATCCCATGCAAGTCCTCTGAGGCGGCCTGTCAGCTGCAGGCCCAGAACACAACACCCAGTGCTGTCAGTGGGTCCTTCCAAGAAGCGGCGAGGCGTCCACTGACGCTGTGCGGGGAATTTGGTGGCTGTAACCCGCAAGCCAAAGAAGGAAGGGCAGATTAGCCACTGTTTACACTGTGACTGGCCCTGGGGAAGCCCCAAATGTTGGCTTCAGATAAGCTGTGTTAACAGAGGCTGGGCTGGCTGGTGCAGGCAGCCAGAGCTAGGCACCCAGGAAGTCACACACCCAGGAAGTCACACACCCAGGAAATCACAATGAAATGAAGAGCCTATGAACGTGTAGTGGCTCCATCAGATTCACCCTCAGACGCACTCTGATCCTGCTTTGGCATTTTCTGGTTGGCTGAGTGTGGGCAGGACCTGGGCATTTGTGCCATGGATGACTCTGATGCCAACTTCTGCACCAAGAGAGTGTGGCCAAGGCCCCTTGTACCACTCCCTGCCCTCCAGCTCGTGTGACAGAATGAGACAGGCCAGATTCCTGTGTGCTTTCATGCTCCTAGATCAGTTTGTCCATCTGTAAAATGGGCCAGGCTGCAGAGATGGACAGATGGCCGCTTCCCCACATGCCCTCTCCAGCAACAGGTTGAGCTGGAGAAACTCGCTGACCAAGACCATGCCTTTGTCCAGCAGCAGCAGCAGGATAAAACTGTCCTTTCTCTAAAATATGTACCTCCTGGGAGGGTCTTCCCTTTTAGAGTCCTAAGACGTAAGCAAATGAATCTCACTCAGATCACTAATTGTTTGATGATTTAAGCCTGCTCACAGCGGGAGGCAAGCAACACGCTGACAGAGGTGAGCAGTTCCACAGAAGCTTATTAAAGGAAGAGCCTAGAGGAAACGCTCTCCTGACAAGCCAGCCAGCCTCTGGACAGCTGCTGGCTTCCTCCCACGCCACCCCCAGGGCTTCTGCTGAGACCCACAGCCAGCCCCCCGCTGCTGAAGGGGTCCCCGTGTAAAGTCCTGTCAGTCTCCACTGGGTCGTCGCACCCCACGTCCTTCATGAAGATTACAGTTCTGCTCCTCGGGTGCTCCTCCCCTACCCACCCCGCAAGCCCTCTGAGCCCGCCACTCCAGCTCTGGGCCCTGTAGACATCTGTAACTCTCTCTCCCTTGAACTTGGGACCTGCCTGGGAGAGGCATTCTGACTCACAGAGAGTAGCCTGAATTTCTGAATGAATCAGTTATTGCTGCAAGATAAGGGAGCAAGTGAAATGTCCCTTATCCTCCGGTCATTCAAGGAATAGATCTCACAACCACCCCTCCACCTCCTCGTGGGTCAACCGAGCAAATATTTAACTTATTTCTTCAGTGCCAACAAGGTCCTCTTGGAAAATACAGCCATTCCAGGCAAGGGTGGGTGGACTGTTGCCTGTGGAACACATGTGAGGACAGAACCCTTTTTTCCTAGACGGGAAAGGCTGAGGATGGCTCTGAGACAAGGCGTGAGAAGCAAATGTCACCTAACCCTGCAGAGGGACCGCCCTGGCCAAAGGCACACCTCCCTGCAAGGCACAGATGTGGCACAGCTGGATTAGGAACAAGCAGGCGTTGAAAGAGAATCTCAACTTTCATTTCCCCTGGAAGCGAAAGGATCTTGTCCAAGGTCAGCGGGGGCGGTGTGAGCGACTGTTTAATCTAGATCCATGGCAGCTCAGCTGTGACGTCCACAGCGTCCTTGTGCCCTGGTCGAGGCCATGTCCCTCAGCACCAGGGCTGGCCCCTGCACTCAGCCAACAGCACATCAGAATCCTCCGGGACCCTTTGTTCAAACGGGGCTTCTCATGTGGACTTGCTGTTTTGACGAGTGCTGGCAGGTGGTTTTGTTGTGGTCTATGCTGGGGTCCAGTACCTACATAAGCTGGCTTCCTGGCCTCTCACCTAAGAAGCGTTTGAAGCCCAGGCACCAACACGGCACACAAGGTGATTAAGTTCATTAGGAAATGGGAGATCACAGAATCATGGGGCCAAGTTCAGGGTCAGAGTGGGCTCTGGGAACAGAGAGGGTGAGAAGGGCATTTTCTACCTGCCTAG
Source organism: Ochotona curzoniae (assembly GCF_017591425.1). Lineage (NCBI taxonomy): Eukaryota > Metazoa > Chordata > Mammalia > Lagomorpha > Ochotonidae > Ochotona > Ochotona curzoniae. The sequence continues at coordinate 6,842,747 of NW_024465322.1, forward strand.
TCTCTTGTCCCTGAAAAAGCTCCAGAAGTCATTTTAGATACAGTCACGAAGTCCAATATATTCAGCAGGATTATTTGAAGTGGTACAAAATCGGGGTGGGCATTTAAAAGCTGGTGCAGCTGTTCGGATACCTTGGGAGCAGCGGGGATGGCTCAGGCGCTGGGGGTCCTGCCCCACCTCCCCCCGGAGAGCCCTGGGTTAAGCTGCTGGCTCCTGGCTGCAGCCTGGCACAACCCCAGCTGCTCCAGGCATCTGCAGCATGAGTCAGTGAGTGGCAGCTTGCTGTATTCTCTATCAAATTATTTCAAAGGCAGAGCTGGAGAGAGAGAGAGAGAGAGAGAGAGAAAGAGAGAGAGAGAGAAAGAGAGAGAGAGAAAGAGAGAGAGAGAAAGGAGAGAGAGAGTTATCTTCCATATGTTGATTGCCTCTTCAAATGACTACAACAGACAGATCTAAGCCAGGAACCAAGAACTCCATCCAGGTCTCCCACCCTCATGGCAGAGGCCTAAGCACGTGGGCCATTTTCCTTTGCCTTCCCAGAGGAAGGCACTAGAAATAGGGTAGCTGGGACGCAAACTATCACTCTGATATCAGATGCTGGCTTTGCAAGTGGAGGTTTAGCCCACTGTTCCACAACACTGGCCTCAACGTGTGTTCTTTTAAGTCACTCAGTTCTGGTATGTTTTATTGCATAATGACCGGTGGATTGAACCAATTGTTCACTAAGTGTTTATTTCCTATCTTACAGAAGTTGTTCCAAAAAGTGAAGCGAGAGCTGTGACTAGTATCCTTACTTGTAAGACTGTTGCCTTCGGTTTGTTGGTAATGATGATAAAATACAAGAGGGACAGGCACAGATTGTAACTGTGCAACTGCAACTGCTCATTGATGCCTTTCAACTCCCTTGGATGTGCCCCCATCCCAGAAGGCCCCCCAGCCTCCTTCAATCAACCTGCTTTTCTTCTAGGCAATTGCTATTCTGATATCTAGTGCCATGTAGTCATTTCTGATGATTCTACAAATGGAATCATGTAGACAGGATCTCCAGTGTATTTTTCTCAGCGTTCCGTCTTTCAGCATTCAGACGCATTATTATGAGTATAAGAAGCTTATTGTTTTATCATTAAGTTCCAAACAATTCACTGCAGTTTGCCGTTCGGTGGCTGTTGGCACTGTTGTTATCTAGTGGCTGTGATGAGTGAAGCTTCCATGGACAGTCTTGTACCAGCCCTTCTTTAGACACGTTTCCATTTCCGTGGAATACTTTCCCAGAGATGGAATGTCTTGGTTGTAAAAGGAGTCTATTTGACTTTACAAAAACCGCCAGTTTTCCCGAGTGGCTAATCCCGCTCTCCTTGCCAGCGGGACAAGGTGGGAGCGCTCGGTTGGCTCCTCCCCCCGCCCCAAGTGTCATGGCCAGTCTTTTCGGTTTCAGCCCTAAGAGTGGATGGGGAGTGCTTGTCTTCTGGTGGTGCCATGTCTCACTTCCTTGATGGCTGATGAGACGGATGGTCTTGCCACATGGCATTGGTTACCCAGAGACTTTCCAAATGGAGTCATGGTCAACTCCTTTTCACGAGTGTTATGAGTGGGGTGGCCTCAGCAGCCAGGAGCATCTTCTGGGTCTCCACATGGACACAGGGACTCAAGAGCTTGAGCTGGCTTTCGCAGGAGCACTAAGAGGGAGCTGGGTTGGAAGCGGGGAAACCAGGACTCGAACTGTGCTCCAGTAGGAGTTACTGGCAGAGTAGTACTAGAGTATAGGGGTTAGTACGTAGCAGACTAACTTGTTGCATCGCAAAACTGGCTCACGTGTCACCTTTTAATTCCATTTTTCCCTAGCAACTATTTGAAACCCCCTTGTCTCTCATTGCTTATCACACCAGGGCTATTTCTACCGAGGTCTATACTGCTTGCATTTCTAATTCTGCCCTTTGTGGCTGATGTCATTCATGCAGGACACACACAAGATGCCATCTCAGCAGCGGAGACCAGACCTTCACCAACACCAGGCAGGTCACGAGGGCAGATTCGTAGTTTACAGGATGTGCACAAGAAATAAGTAATAGACGAGGTCAGAGCAATAGGGCCGGGGGTTATAGACAGAATACGACTGGAATAATGGGGTATTGAAACCCACAAGCACGCAGAAGAAAGTGAGTCTGTGTGAATTCGTTTATCATTTCTAATTGCTTTGTGAGGTTTTTTTTTTTTGGTGGAGTTTGTAGGATTTTCTGTACATAAGATCGCGTCATCTTCAAGCAATGACAGTTTCACTTCCTCTTTTCCAGTTTAAATCCACCTCTTTCTTTCTCTTACCTATTGGTGCTGGCTCACATGGACTTGAAATACCCTCACTTGCTTTTCCAGACCATAAGCAGGGAACTGGATCAGAAGTGTAGCAGCCAGAATATGAACTGGCAAACACATAAGATGCCAATGCCACAGGCGGAAGCTTAGCGTGCTATGCCGTGGCACCAGCCCCCACAGTAACAATCTGTTCTATTTCTGTGGTTTCCATTATAATCTCTCCCTTTTCATCTCTGATTTTGTGTATTTAAATTTTCTCTTTTGTGTTTAGTCTAAGAGTTTGTGTTTTTTTCAGAGTTAGCTCTTTATTCCATTGATTTTTTTGTTTTTATAATTTTATCAATCAGTTATGCGTGTTCTGAGTTTTACGATTCTTCTTCCTTCTATACATTTTTGGTTTGATTTGTTCCTGTTTTTGTAGTTCCTCCAGATGCAACAGCAAGTTCTGTGTTCATTTCTGCTTTTTTGATGCAGCTGTTCATCAGGACAGACTTTCCTCTCAGAACTGTTTTGCTGCACCACCTGGCTTCCAGTGGGAATAAATGCCCCCAGCTTTTGTTTGTCTAGGAATGGCGTCAGCTCCCCTCTCTGTTGGGTACAGGACTCCTGGCTGGAAATGTGTTCCCTCAATTCTGTGCGTGTCACAGCTGTAAAACTTCTGCTGAAGTGTCTGTAGTTGGAGGAATTTGGATACGTGTGTGTGTGTGTGTGTGTGTGTGTGTGTTCTGCAGTTTTGAAAACCTCCCTTTATCTTTAACCTTGGGAAACCCGATGACACTCTGTCTTGGGGTAGCCTTGGCTGGGCTGGATCTTACTCTATCTGACACTGGAGAGTTCTTATCTTTTGCAAGGCTTGCCAAGGTTCCTGTTACCATCTCTTTGTGCTCTCAATTTCTAAGACAGTTGGTTTCTGTCACCTTATATTGTTCTTTAGATGAGACCATGTTTTCTTGGAAATTCCTGATGCTTGGTGCATAGGACATCATATCAGAGGGTTCACGATAATTTCACTTCCCTCACGGCTACTTCTGCCACTTCAACACTAGATGGCGCCCCAAGCTGAGGTTTGTATAGTTCTAGTATTGGTGCGTTGTCACTATTCCAGCCCTGACATAATCTCCAGGCTCAGATCTACCCCTCACCTGCAGTGGGTGCATTGGGAAGGGGGCATTGGGAAAGTGTCCATCACTGTAGGCCTCCTCCTGCAGCTGGGGTGGGCCCAAACAACACCTAGACTTGTGGCCACCAATGCCACAATGCTAGATCACACCCAGAGCCCACGTGGACCAGCTCAGCAGGGGTCAAGACCAAAACTCACCCTGCCATGGTCTGGTTGTTATGGAACTGGACTCACTGCTTGATGCCACTCATGCTACCTGGCAGCAGCGCTGGCTGGAAGCATAAGTTTGAGCAACCAGGGCTGTGGAACTCTGCTTGGCACCAGCAGAATTCCAGAAGCTCTGTGTGTAGGAACTGGACTCGGGTCAGTGTTTCCGGAGTGAACTTTTCTGAAGTTCTGACCTTGATGACTCAAGTTTGGTCACAGTGTGTTGAGAACGACACCAGCAGGTTCTTTTGCCATTGCCAAGCAATAGAGCTTCCCCAAGGAGACTGGAGGCAATGAGTCCAGGGAAAGGACCATGAAATCTGACACCTTTCCCCAACACCCCAAGCCTATTGCCATCCACTGGTTCCCTCCCCAAATGGCTGCCAGAGCTGGGCTGATACCAAGCCAGGAGCCAGGAGCTTCTTCTGGGTCTCCCATGTGGTCATAGGATCCCAACGCTGGGCCATCCTCCATTGCTTTCCCAGCACATGAGAGCTGGACCAGAACTGGAGCTTCCAGAACATGAACCAGCACCCTTGTGGGATGCTAACTCTTGCAGGTAGAGGATTAGTCTGCTGAGCCAATGCGCCAGCCCCAGTCCCTGTCTTTCTGTGACTGTGAAGATTGTCATCGCTGTGTGTGTTAATCTAGGGCCTTCTTTCAGCACCTCTAATTCTTCCTGCTCCTTGGAGCCACTGCCAGGCTGCTGGAGATCTGACAGCCATCCCTGGCAGCTAAGGAGAGGGAGCTGACACATGATCTCAGACTACGTAGCAGGTGGACATCCTGGTTCCACAGGGCTGTGGACAGGCCGTTTCTGGGCTCTACTTTCCTCTTGGCCTAACCCTGACGACAAACACTGGGCTACTGTGCGTCAAAGTGATGCTTGCCAGTTCTTCGGCTCCCTGGTAACAGACTGGAGTCTGTCCAGACAGAAGCAAAGCAGTGATAGCCACAGAGTCTGAGCCGGAAGCCCCTCCTCTCTCACTGAAGGGCTTCCTGTTACAACTCCCTTGGACACAAGGAGGAAAATCAGAGAGCATTCACCGGCTGTAAGAAACTGCCTAGGCAAGTGTTACAGTGCTGGGAGAAGAGCAGCCAATAGCTGGAGGGCATCCTGGGCCCGATGAATGCCTAATCTGTGTTAACTAGACCAGCATGCCAGCATGATTGCTTTTTTTTAAAAAGAGAAATGGGGAAGGTAGGCAATTGTGGGCTGGCACCTACCACCCTGCCTCCAGGAAGGACATCTGGGGACATATCAGAGTGGGAGTGGCTGAGGGTGTGCGTGACACAAGGAAGGAATAACTTCTGGGATCTTCAGTGGGCCAGGTCACTGCACTCGCAGGTAGGCATGGGAGCTGAGACAGAGTGGTTTAGTGGGGGAGAAACCACAGGGCACGTCTTGGTCAGGCCAAAGCATCCACCACACGGGAGACCTGGTCTGGGCTACACTGCATCACCTGCTGCCCAATGATACACACAAAAGCTGGTCCCGGGGGAACCATGCCATGGCTGAGTTAGGCTGCAGTACCTGCCCACGAGTGTCAGAGTAGGGGGTGGGCCATGTCACGCTGGGTTGCAGCACACACTGGAATGTGAGAGTATTGGATCTGGATGCAGACACTATAGGGGGCTTGTGGGCTTGCCTCTATGGGATTGCATCATTACCCGCTGATTTATAGAGAGCCAGGAGTGCAGACTGGCCAAGCTAGGCTGGACCACAGAGCCCATCTGACAGGAACCCACCTGACACTTGGGGAGCTGGGCCAGGCTGCAGCACAGGCTGTGTGGTCTGACCTTGGGGTGCATATACCAGGACTGGGCCTCCTCAACTACTGAGGCTTCTGTGGTGGGCAACATGTCCAGATGCACATGGGGGACATGACCGCCAGCCCCTCTAGGCCAGCAGGGGACGTTAACTGTCTCGTCAGAGGACAGAAAGCACCACAGATCGGACAATTCTCCTGACCAAGCTCTGCAGCGTGTTCCTGGTCTGTGGAATGCACTAAGGTGGACTTCGCCAACCAATAGACCTTGGAAAGATTTTCTCATCCCTGGAGCAATGAAATCAATGAGTTCTCAGAACTACCAAAACCACTCCAGTAACACCCTCAGAACAGTCTTCCCCACATCAGTGCCTCTAAAGTGGCATCAGATGACTGTCCCCACCTACACTTTGACTGCAAGGAGTGGACCCATCCCCCAACCCCTGCCGACACAGAAGAGGAAAAAAACAGAAAAAAAAAAGTTTGTCCTACCTACCTTCCTTGGTACCTGACTCTCCCCACCCTAATCAGAGGCCACATGGGCATGCATCCCTCTCAACTATGTAAACAATATTAAAAAGAAAATTTAAGAGTTTTTAAAAATCAAGGAGCATGATTCTCCTTTTCTCAGAGTGCTACCAGCCCTGATATTATGCAAAGATTGTGAGAGATTTTTTTCGTGCATCAATAATTTTATTGCAACTCAAATAATCAGTAGCAAACATTATTGTACCAAAAAAAAAAAGGATTTAAATTCTTCATATACAAAAACATATTCTGGGGCCAGTGCCATGACATAGTAAGGTAAGCCTCTGCCTGTTGTGCTGGCATCTCATATAGACCTGGTTTGAATCCCATTGGTTCACTTACAAACCAGCTCCCTGCTTATGGCTTGGGAAAGCAACTGAAGATGGCTCAAGTCTTTGGGCCCCTGCACCCACTTGGGAGACCTGGAAGAAGCTCCTGGCTCCTGGCTTTGGATTGGTCTAGTTCTGGATGCTGTGGCCATTTAGGGAGTGAACCAATGGATGAAAGATCTCTGTCTCTCCTTCTTTCTCTGTATTTCTGCCTTTCAAATAAAAATAAATAGATCTTTACAAAGATATTTCACTGCTTGAAATCTGAAAGTTAACAGTTCTCCAAAATATTCAACTATAAGCTCAACTTGATTGTTTTTTACGATCACTGAGTGCTTTAAATGTATTATCATGAAAAGCAACAAATGAGAACATTAAGAACCTGCTGAATATTCAGGTGCACATGGAGGATATGGCAGTACACTGGAGCCTGCAGAGGACACCTGGTACCATAACAGAGGACAGAGGACAGAACAAATCAATCAACTACCCCAGCCACATGTTGGCAGTGAATATCTGAGCAAATCTAGACTCTAAGGTGGACTGTGTCAGCCAGTGGATTCTGGAGAGATTTCATCGTGACTGGAATGGCGAGATTGGCAGCAATCCAGAACTGAACTATCAAAACCACTTGAGCAGGCCCCTCAGAGCATGCGCCACAGCGGGGACGCTAGGATGGGTGGGAGGCTGGGTGGGGCTTCTCCCCTTATCTCTCCCCTTCCCCCCCCAGATACAGGAAGGAAAAAACAGAATGTGAAAACAATGGTCTAGCCCTTGACCCTTCGGACACTAATCAAATACGTAAAAATTATCAAAAATAAAATTGATACAATTAAAAAAAAGCCTGCTACTGCCATTCAGATGACCTTCAAAGAAATGGTTCCAATGTTCCTGAAGTTAAAGTGAAAGGAATTATTTTCTTAACAGTCAAACTGGCCTTCCTGTGGGATGCTGGCGTTAGCATGACACCCACTCCAATCTGCCACATTTAAAGGCCTTTCCTTGGGAGTCGGGATCCATAGATCGTTAGGGTCTTAACACTGTAGGTAAGAAATGCATGGAGTCTGTTCCCTTTATGCAAATAAATTTAGACATTCTTAAGAGAAATGAGCCTGTAGTTTGAACAAAAGGTATTGATTGGTGCAATAACCCTTCAGAGAACATTTTCGCCATGCGTCTCTATGAGCTTTCTGGACGCGCCCTCTTTATTCAGCTTAGGAGTGCGGTGGGGCTCCGGGCAAACCAGCAGGCACCTCCAGCAGGTGGCTTGAAGATGGTCACGAACTTCCTCCTTGAGGTAACGATACCTCAAGGGTCTTCAGAAAGCTCATAAAAAAATGTGTACCTCCCCAAAATGCTATGCATGGATTTAAAACTTTCTGTGCCACAAAATAAAGCTTGTCCAGCTCTATTTTCCAGGGACGTTTCCAGCTCCACTCATACACTTTCCACACTCTTTCGTAATATACCAGCCCACCCTTCCTCTTCTCCCTTCCTCCCTCTCTCCCTTCCTTCCCTTCTCTATTTTTAAATGCTAACAATTTTAAAATGCCCACAAAATGCATTCTATTTTATTGTCAGTCTCTCAGAGAGGGTCTGTAACAGCTGAAAAAAATAAAATTATACTACCACAGCAGGAACAACGCTGAAGATCAGAAAGGTCTTCCCAAAGGATTCTGGGGGCAAGATGGTGGCACAGCGCGTCTCAGCAACGTATGCCTGGCCTACTGCAAGGGTCACCGCTTCTCTGAGCCAAATGTTGATGAGCTCATGTTTATCCCAGCCCGAGACGGTTGCATTTCCCAGAGATTCGCAAGTATCTGCTTGTCTCACCAAGTTACTGTCCTGCATCACTTGCTTTTCGATTAAGCCAAAGAAAGCGGAAGCGCCAACAACAGGTTTCCGGAGGGCAGCCGCCATTTCAGTCATGACAGCGAGAAGCGCGCGCTGTGAGGTCACCTGCCACGGAGGGCCACGGACTTGCCATCCCACTCCGGGGGCCCCTGTGTGCACCAGCACGGGACCCCCGGCTCCTGGGCGCCCCTCAGGAGCCGCCCGGTCCCCGACTTCGCCGGCGTGTGAGGCCCAGGGACGCCACGCCGGGCCCGGCTGCAGCGCGGGCTCGCTCACAGACGCCTTCTCCACGCTCGCTCGCTCGCTCGCTCGGCCGTCGTCACCGTGACCCTCACTCCCAACCCAGGCCTCCCTCCGCTCCCACGGGCTCCTCTCCCCAGGCTGCAGGCTGCTGTCCCGGGCGCCTCAGCCCCGAAAGGCCTCCAGGCTCCCGCCACGGATCCCCGCAGCGCCACCGCCGCCGGCTCGGGGTCCCCGCGGCCTCCTAGGCCTCCTGGCGCTCGGCTCGGTCCGCGGCCCCTCGGTCAGCGCGCCCCAAAGTCACGGCCGGCGCGCCCCAAAGTCACGGCCGGCCCGCCAAAGTCAGCGCGCCCGGAACCCTGAGCTCTTGACCTGCCCTTGACCTGCCCTTGACCTGCCGCCGCCTGCTCCCTCGGAAGCGAACCTACCTGCTGCCGTCCTGGTTTCCATTTCGCTCTCCAGGAGAGGCCTTCCTCGGGGTACAAGGTCGACAGCCGCCACGCTCGCCCGCCCGCCCGAGGGCACCAGGATGGGAGTTGCCGAAGACCACCGAGGTGAGAGCGAAAACAGCCGAGGTGTTCTGGGGGAGCGGCCGTCTGGGGGAGCGGCCGTCTGGGGGAGCGGCCGTGGCTGCCGTGCCTTTGCTGGCTGTGTGGAGAAGGGCCATGGCGGTTGCAGAAGTCTGCGGTCGTCCCCGGGAGGTAGATAAGCAGACAGGAGAGAGATACTGGAGCGAAACCGAGGACCCTGCTGGCTCCTGGGACCCGCCGACTTGGGGGTTGAACTTGTGAAAATATCCTGATAAAACGGGAGCTCAACCAAAACCGCCCGGTCTCATCTGTAAGTCGGACCAAGGCCCCAAACGCCCATCCTAATTGCCCACACCCTCAAACCTGGAGGCTGAGAGAGCAGCACCTGCTGTCTCTGCTGGCCCGTTTTTTTTTTTTTTTCCCAGTGGAAAGTGTTTTTAATAGACCTTGCTTGACTATCCCCACGTCGGTCTTTGGGAGCTATCGTCTGTTACCTCTTCCACAGAAGGGAGTTAAGGCAAGCCAGCTGTCTGTCATGAGCGACAGTCTCTTGGTCATGTGGCTGTTGAGGGGGGTGGGTCCCAGGTAAGTCACCTGGGGTCTGGCAGTGATGTGGTTGTTGGTGGTCTCCCAGCCGTCAACCCTTTGGCCTTCCCTGTCAGTGGGCGTGCTCGGAGTGGCTGTAACCAGGCAAGGTGCTCCACTGCCTGCTGTGTCAGCACTGCCCACAGCCTGAGCCCGAACCTGGGCCCCTGAGGCCTTCAGCTCTTGGGGTTAAACTTAGGATGCTCTCTGCCCCAGTCTTGCTTCTACTGCAGTGCAGGCGGCTGTTGAGTTTGTTTAAAGCAGATGCTGCACCTGCAGTCACCATTGGTCCTCATGAACGGTCCCTTCAGGGTTAGGCGGACACCACAGGCTAGGCTGTGTGTGCTCCACAAGCGGTGACGTGGAGCGTTGGTGGACATTCCGTGTCCTCTGATTTGTTAGTCATTTGTAGTCGTGTAGCTTCCCAAGTCCATTTTTGGGATGGCCTGGCTGTCCGTCACGATCGAGGGCGGGGTGGGGTAGACAAGGCCGCCATTCCCCGAGCTTTCCTGCACCTTGTGAAAATCTCCCGCCCATGAAGAACGGTGTTTTGCCCCATCTCCGACTCGCAGCGCTGTCAGGCCCTCGCAAGGGCCTACTGGTGATTCACCCGGAGTGCTTGGGTTTGTTCCGTCAGCTGTTTATTAATCCGTAACTTCCTGTTAAGATGCCGGCTGTGCTTTTTAAAGAAACCTTACACAGCAGAAGTTTTATTTTGGGACCGGACATACTCATATATAAAGAGAATCAGCGAGAGTGACTTAGTCCTGGGAGCTGCTTTCTGCAGCATAGACTGTGAGCACTCACTACCCCCTGGGCACTGTGCGGTGGACGGCGGGGGGCGGGCACAGGGACAGACGAGACCAGCTCAGCTGTGAAAAGGTCATCAACCGCCCACGGGAAGCAAGTGTGATAAAGTGGGGTAAGTGCACCCTAAAGTGAGGGAGCCAGGGAGCAGCGGGAGACAGTGGGTTTGGATTTGCACCTGTTGGAACTCAGGTACCCTGTGGGGATGCCATTCAGTCACTGGGCATCTTCGAGTTTGTAGTTTGAGAAAGAGGGCTGAGCTATATACAAATGCACTTTGGAGAAACTTCTGAAAACTTGGAAATGTTAATTGACGAAACCTGCTGTGCTTGCTGTTGGTGGTGCTTGAGTAATAACTGGTGCTTCAGATTCAATGTCATCGTTGTCCAGCTCAGGTGTGAGTGCATTTCTGGTCATGGCTTTTGGCGGTGATGGCTTTTGTGTTGGGAGCTGGGACGTCTGCCAAGTTGACCTTTCGGATGTCAGCAAAGGCATTAAAGATGCTACTCGCCTTTTCGGTACTAGTGCTTTTAAAAATACTGATACACTCAGAAAAAACTTTGTGGATATATTGATGTTGAAATTCTTCATCTCCTATGTATATACTGGTTCCTAAGAAATGGGTAAAACTGTGAAAATCCTAACTTCTTTAACTAGACAGAGTGAAATTTTGTTGTTGTTGCAAAAGTGTTCTGTGTGTCCAGGAGTGAACCTGACCCTCGCCTTGACTCTAAGCTCTTGCTCCACGTCTAAAGCATATACTGACTCTTGCAAACATGCTAACCCTGAGCTGGATCCCAGCCTGATCCTCAGCTGAGCCCCATTCTGAACACGGAGCCCCATTCTGAACACAGAGCCCCAGCTGTAACTCTCCCAAGGCTCTGCCTGGCTCTAGGCTCAGGCTCTTCTCACTAGCCTGGCCATCATCCTACAACTGCCTTTTTAAAAATCATTATTATTTTTAGGGGATAGACCTTTAAAAGGGTTCTGTCCTTTAGGACTAGTAATTAGAGAATCAAAACAGAAAGGAGTTGCAGGTGAAACAGATTAATTGATAAGCAGCTTATCTTGAACAACTAACTGATTAGGTAGTCAGACCTTTCAGAGAGAGATAACCAAGGCTCTTGCTGTTACTGCAGAGTGGTTGTGCATATTCTTGTTTCTGCTCAGTGCAAACACCTGTCAAGGACCACTGTCAAGGTCCGTGGGTGCCTGTGAGAACAGGACCGAGTCCACTTTCACAGATGCCATGCGGTGCACCCTAATCCTCATCACACTCTTCTAGAACTCCTAAAGGTTTAAGGTTCTGAAAAACTGGTCTCGGGCCTGGAGTGGTAGCCTAGTGGCTAACGTGCTCACCCTGAACGCAGCCCTGCTTTCCATCCAGCTCCCTGCTTGTGATCTGGGAAAGCAATCAAGGACGGCCCAAAGCCTTGGGACCCTGCACCCACATGTGGGAGACCTGGAAGAGGCTCCTGGCTCCTGGCTTCGGATCAGCTCATTTAAGGCCTTCGTGGCCACTTGGGATGAGACTCAATGGATTGAAGATCTTCTCTCTGTCTCTCCTTATCTTTGCATGTTTGACTTTGCAATAAAAATAAATAAGTCCTTAAGAAAAAAAAAAGAAAGAAAAACCGGCCTCATTAGCTCTTCTGGTAATAGCTAAATGCCAAAGTGACTCCATCCAGGCCTCAACACCTAGGACTACCTAGGTTAGACTAACCATCGTTAGGCGGCGTGTGGCATTATGCTCTCAGATACCGTATGGGGCACTTAAAAGTAACGAACACGCATGAGGCACTGAGGAAACGCAATGGGACAGAATGTAGATCAGTGCTGTTCACGTGGCGCAGACCTGGACATTGAAATGGTTCAAAGTGACAGAGAGGGCAGACGTAATGAACAAAGTGTTTTTCTCATTTGTGCATCCCGCAGCAGTTTACCAGTACTGTGGCACGTATTCCCTCCTTTCCAGTTCTCTGGGAGTTTGCTAGGGTGGGTGTTAGCACGGCATGGTTGTTCTTACCTGTGTGTGCAGAGACAGGTTTGGTGTAACCATTTATGCCTAAGGCCCCAGTGAAAGTGGTGAAGTGGGAAACACATTTGAGTTGAGCAATTTCAATACAATGGGGAGCTCATTCAATTTCATGAGATGAGTGAGTCTTGAATGGAACTTCAGAGGACTTTGAAACAAAGGCATGTTTGGAATGAATGGGGTGAGTAACGTAGGAGAAGCGAGGGACCAGGAGCTAGGAACAAATAAGTCAGGGTGGGACGGAAGAGGCTGAGAGCAGACAAGATGCTTGCATTCCAGTTAGGGTCCTTCAAAAAAACCAGTGCCATTTTTGGACCGTGTCGTGGCATTGGGGGGAACCAATGTGATAGCCGTGTGTGTTTGCGGAGCTGGTACAGGCAAGTGCTAGGGGCTAACCAAGTGGCTTTTGAAAGGAGTTCATGTAAAACAGAACCAAATGGACTAAAAGGAAAAAAAAAAAAGGCCAATAAAAAGAATAGAGTGAGCCTGAGAGACAAAGAACGTAAAAATAAATCCAAGCTTTCTGAATTTGGAATAATTGGATCTGTGGCCTTCAGCTAGACGTGGAGTGCCGCTGGGCCCCACTCCTGCGCAGAAAATGGACGGCAGCACGCAGTATCAGTCATCACCTTGGGAGGAGGCATGACGCCCACTGAGGGTGTAGAACTATTGGATATTTAATTGTTCCCTTAATGAAGAGGAACAGCTGGCACCATGCTCTTTGGTGCACATCTGGGCTACACCTGGCAAGAAACATGGCAAAAAAAAAAAAAAGCTGATGTTAATAACATGACTTCAAATCATGAAAACCTGGGCAATGTCTAAGTGCTCTACGGTGGGGTAAGAATTCAACACATTGCATTATGCAGAAATGAAAACCATGCTTGAAGGACATGGGGCCATTAACCCTCATAATGTCATGGTACATGGAGAAGACATGACATTATACTGTCCAGTATTACTAACATGTGGATCTCTGAAGGGGAGAAGTTAACAGTGGTTTTGTCTGGCTGGTGGTGATTTGGTTGGTTTGCAATTATCATTTTCATAATTTGTGTTTTTCTGTACAGTGAACCTCTAGAATGAAAAGAACATTACTTAAGAAAAAAGAAAAAATGAGATCAGCTAGTGCTGTTTAAAATCTCTAGCTGTGTCGTGTCCCTGTTTCAAACCGATAGAAGCATCTTTCTGTTTAAGAGGAGTTGGGTGGAATGGACTTGGAAATTGGGCAAACAGAGGGAAAAGAACAGAACTGCAGAGGTTGGGATGTGATGTGAGGTCCCCCCCCGTGCCTTAACTGAAGGGAGTCAGAGCACTTGCTGGGGGCCTAGATGACCCTTTGGGACTATTTACAGCTCAGATAAATAACAAAACCAACTCCGGAAGTAGCTGGGAACGCTGTTATGTCACCGTGGCAGACAGTGCTTGCTTGTGTAAACTATTTCATTTGGCTACACTAACATCAAGTCCTTGGCCATTAGGACGGTGAGATGTTTTCATGAATGTGTGTTTAGGCATAAATGACAATTGGCCCATCCAGGGATTTTATGAAATCTCCGCCTACGGAGGATTTCCAATGAATTTGTTCATGACTAAGTAAAACGTTTCTGGGAAGTAGGTCCACACATGTGCCACTGAGGAAAATAAGGGGGAAAAAAAAATAGAATAGTTGGTGGTCTTAGCGTCCTGGTGTGGAGTTAGGACAGTGGCTGTTTTGTGGCTTAGTGAGCAAATACAAAGACGTGATGGGGCTGTAACACTGGAGGACCGTGGAGTGGAAAATGCTGTCTGACTTCGAGCTCCCTGTTGAACGTCGTGTTCGCTACACTCTTAGCACCCACAAGGGGTGGATGAAGCCTTGCTCTCAGTTTCCCCTTTGATCAGCTCTTAGTTTTACTCTCCTATTTTTGGTATTTTCCCACCAGTATCTGCTCCTGTGTCAGTAATCTGTCCTCCCTACAGTTTGCTTTGGGTTTGCTGTTGTTCACAATGTCTGTCCGCCCTGCATGTTACTGCATGGAGCCCAACCAAACGACCTGAAACCCCAGCCAGCACCAGCTTGGGTGAAGATGCGGCTTCTTGGCCTCTTGCTGTATTTCTTTCTTTTTATTAGATTTATGTATTTATTTTATTGGAAAGAGATTTAAAAAGAAAAGGAAGGACAGAAAGATCTTCCACCCACTGCTTCACTCACTCCCCAAATGGCTACAACAGCCAGAGATGAGCTGATCTGAAGCCAGGAGCCTGGAGCTTCTTCTGGGCCTCCCATGTGGGTGCAGGGTCCCAAAGCTTTGGGCCGTCCTCGACTGCTTTCCCAGGCCACAGCAGTGGGAAGTGGGGCAGCTGGGACATGAACTCATCGTGCCAGGCTTGGGCTTCTTTTCTTGAGGATTGCCTTGTTAGTAATTGTCTGGGCTCTGCTTGCATTTGTAAAAATGGCAGAGAAGAGGATAAGCAGCCACAGGGAGTGCTGGAAGAACCTGAGTCCCTCGCCCATAGCAGGTGTGAAGGGTCCTTCTTCAATGCAGGATGTAAGAGTCAACAAGGGGAGCTTCTGGCTGTGTCTCCCCACAGAGGAAGTCAGAAGCAGGAGGAAAACAAAGATGAACCTCATTGGCCTGTGTGTGTGCCTTTCAGCTCTGCGGGAGGAGGAAGGTAAACCTTGCCGGAAGGCGGGGGAGAGATGATGATGTCAGAACAGGCTCTTTGTGACCTCACTTCTAGCCGTGATGTTTCGGCTTGGCTGCTCAGCCCTCTTGTCCTGTGTGTTGACACAGTGACTGTCCGCATAGACCGAGTTAGCACACTGCGTGTAATCGCTGTGACATCTGTGCTCTCATCCGAGGCCACTGTTTCTCTAACTTCAGCTAACGGTGCACTTCCTCAGTTAACTGGCAGAGACTCTCAGAGTCCAGTTACCCCCGGCTCCTTTTAGAATCTGTCCTTTCTGACTGGCTAGCACAGGTGTTCCTTCCTGCACCTGCATGGCCTCAACAACGAAAAGCTTTCCTCCTCTCTCCCGCACACATCCAGACACAGAGAGGTGATAAGCTCAACTTTGTGTCTTTGATGAACCTGCTCAACTCTGTGTAGTGGATAATGCCTGGCCCGCTCCATTGCATCTTGATTTTTACACCGTTCCCTTGACAAAGGAGGCAGAGCCTGTGTTCTTCATGCATGCCCTCCAGTGTAGGAGAGAAGGGAGACAAAGAAGAAAAGAAGGGGTTGGGAATGTCCCCTCCTCGGTTGTGGTGCCACTGGAATACACGCCGAGTCAGACCACTTCACTGAAGGTACTTTGACACTTTGAGGTTTTAGCCTCAGGATCAAAGCGGAGCCTCTGCAGGTGCCTACCGATGCCAGTCTGGTAAGTCAGTGTGGAAGACTCCCACTTACCCATGAAGCCAAATGATTATAATGTTCGGGCCCTTCAAGAAAGTCCATCCTTTGTAGAGTCACGATTGTGTAAAACTAAGACATCTCTCCTGGTGGGAGAGGTTCTTGGGGGCACCAGGCCTGGCTCTTTGGGGGACCTGTTTCTCTTTGCAAGAAGAAAAAGAGGGAATTTTTTTGTTGTTGTTTTTGTTTTCCATCTAAATGTCATGAATCAAATGGCCGGTGTGGTATTGGAGGACGAGGGCAGATTGTCGATCCATGAAGCATCTTTCCTTTTTAATGTGCCCTGAGCTCTTGTCTATTTGTATTTGCAAACTTCTCACAAACATACAATGAGGGGGTGATTTTTGTTATTTCAAAAATGTAGATCTGTTGTGAGTCATTAGGACCTGGTTCTGGTTTGTTTTTTGTTGTTTTTGTTTTGCTAATGGAGTAGAATTTTGCCTTTGAACTCTTTTGTGTAGCAGCATCTTGAGTGTTGAAGAGTGATGTATCAGAGCAAAGCATAGAGCTGATAATAAGTGAATGAAAAAGAAAATTGGAAACAGTAAAAATATTAAACTCAATTGCTCTTTCCTTTTGTCTCATGGAGTGTGTAGAGCCTGTCTTCCAGGATTCCTGAGGTCTCTGTGCTTCCATGGAAGGCCAACCCCTCTCCCACCACTGTCATTTATACATGTTAGCAATCTACTCTTGAAAAGTTCAGTGGCAGTCTCGATGCTACTAACCTAGCGTCGATGCTGAGATGAGGCAAGCCATGCTAGTCTGGGAGTGGTGGGTGCTGGATCTGTGAGTGCTGGGGGCAGGGGGTCTGGTGGGGTCTGAGTCACGTGGCCCGGTCCTTGCACCTGCCTGCAAGAACTGATCCTCCTTAGTGGAAAAGATGGAGTATGGACAGCTGGTCCAGATCTCCATAGAGGACGAGGCCGCCCACTGGGGCCTGCAGAAGACATCTGTGGCTATAGCAGAGGAAGGAGAACAGAACAAATTGGACAACCATCCCAACCCAATGATGATAGCAAAAATCTGGGCGAATGGAGACTCTAAGAACATTAAAAATGTTCCCTCATCTTTGGATCAGTGAGATCAACATTTCAGAACTATCAAAATTGCCTGGGTAGATCTTTAGGAGTGTACGCAACATCAGGAACCTGGGTTGATATTGGGTGGCTATTCCCCATCCGCAGGTGCTGGGGTGGATGGGATGCTGGGGTGGTGGTCTCCTTGCCTCCTCCCAGACACAGGGAAAGAAAATAGAAATTCTGGAAACATTAATCACACTCATTTTTCCCTAACCCTCAATCCTTCCCTCCCTGATCAACTACGTAGACATCATCTAAAATAAAAATTAAAGCACTCGTTGAAAATCATTTCCAGTGGCTGTTGTTTGGCTGTTGGCAATAGCAAATGTGGAGATTAGGGTTTTGAAGACACAGCTCCCCTTGGCGAAGTGTACTTTGGAGGAACAGTATTTTGACTCACGGGATAATTTCCATGGAATGGTGTCTTAAGACATTTTTATTCAGAGCAAAACTTGAAACGACTGATAAGGATCTGAGAACGCCAATCATATTCCTAGAGTGTGTTTTCCTTTGTGGCATCATTCTTAGTATTTTCATTAATACTGACACAGCTTTTTAAAGCCCTAGCTTAATTTTATGGGAACAACTAAAGACTCATATCAATTAAATAAATGTTGCCTAGACAATTCAGGCATTATGTCTCATTATTGAAAATGAAAGCATCAGGAAATCACATAACTTTTAAAGACAGCTATTATGTGTTTAATTAGCCAATATATCTTTGAATTCCAGAATTAATCTCTGAGATTTGAGTACTTTTCAGGGACCATTCCCAGGTTTTATTTTGAGCTTAAATTCAGTGGTTAATTGGATTTTTTCCTCTGTTTTGTGAGCCAGGGTCAACATCCGCTCCACGTGCCTGTTGCTGCCTCCCAGATAACATCCAGACGTAGGGTCTCACCGTAGAACCTGCTGTTTGGTGTTCAGGATGGGTTTGTTAGGGCAGGATTTGGGGATACAGCTCTGCCTTGCAGTTCCTCTGGGGTTGAAGTGGGATCTGCCGTGTGCTGGAGCCTCGACGACCCGTTCTCTCTTCATGTGGTCTCTGCTCATGGACAGTTTTTGCTTCGGCCTCTGGCGTCTGCCATAGTGTTTCAGAGCTCCAAAGGCTAGTGTTCCAAGCGAGGTCAGAGGAAACCACACTGCCCACAGTGACCGAGCCTTGGAAGGCATCCTCCACCTCATTCTTTTCACTGAGGCAGCCGTCAAGTTCCACTCAGGTCCAAAGGGAGGGCACACAGACTCCGCCTCTCAGTGGGAGAACTGCAAGGTTCTAACAGATCACACAGGACCAAAAATATTATGGTCATATTTGGAAAACAGATATGGTTGTAGTTCTTTGTCCAGCTACAAAAATTGACATCTTCCCATAGGCAAAATGTGCTCGTCCTGTTTCTCAAAGCCCTCCAGGAATCACGCCTTACGGCATCAGGCTCAGGTTGGAGGTCCAGGCTCAAGATGTCTAAATCAAGTTTAGATGTAGTGGAGGCCTGTCGAAGTGCACCTGTTCAGGTGAACTCCTTGACTAATGCTGCTCTCTGCTTGTCGGCCCTCCACAGCCACGCCCTGTAGCAGGTGGGACAGCACAGAGTAGCGGCTAGAGATGCCTCCATTCATAAAGGCGACAGCGGGAGGGGCACGGATGTCACTGGTTTGTGGCAATCTGGAAATGAGTCAGGATCCTCCCCAGGACTGGTTCTCTGCTACCCTGGCCCTGTCATTCCACTCCCTGGAAGCACGGCTCATGTTTGCTGCCGAGTGGTCTCCCCACACTACTGCCTGGCTGTAGACATTTGCCTGTCTGAAAGCTTTCTTTATTTTGTGTTTCTACTCTTTTCTCAGTCAATATTGTTCCTGCCAATAGAATTCCCCTTAAAGCTCCGGATTTCCTGTATATCATACAGGAGTGAGAGTGTTTGCAGTTTTCTGTCTCTCTCTATCAGCGTGTTGGTTACACAGGTGCGTCCTGCTTCTGGAAAGTTCACAGTCTGACCACTCACTTCCATTAAAAGCTAAGAAGCAAACCACCTGCTGGTGCCCTGGCACAGTTTATGGGATAAAATCCCAAAGTTGTTAGACTGAGGAATTTTCAAAAAAGTTTGTGGAAAACATGAATGATAGCAAAGCTCTAGGACCCAAATAAACTTTTCTTTTTTTTTTTTTTTGTCAATTTCATGTCTTTGTATTTTTTTTTTTAAACACGTTTCTTAAAATACAGTTGAGAAACCTGGCACAGTATGGCAACATATTGCAAAATTTGACAATTTTTTAAATGGAATTTTAAATTTTGGAACACTGACAGAATGGTTGGCTGTGACTTACGGGGCTTCGCGGGGAGTTCACAGATGTGTGAACAGTGCTCTGGCAGATGGAGCCGCAGCAGATTCTCGTGACGGGCAAGCATTTGGCGCAGCAGGTACGATGCCGCCTTGGGACGCCTGCATCCCGTGTCAGAGTGCCAGCTCGGGTCCTCACTGCTCGCCCAATTCCAGCTTCCTGCTAATGTGTACTCCGGGAGGCGGCAGGCGCTGCAGGTGCTCGGGTCCCGGCCATCCCTCTAGGAACACTGCACTGAGTGTTTGGGTCCTGGCTTCAGTCTGGTTCCAGCTCTGCACGTTGTAGGCATTTCCAGCAGGTGGGAGACTCACCATCTCTCTCTTTTTTGGTCTCTGAAAGAAGGGGAATAATGAATAAATAAATAGATATTAAAAGAAAAGCTGGCAGCATAGATTTCAGCAGTTTTGGTTGGGAAATGGCAGCTAACGTCAGTACCTGTGTCACCTGCCAGGCTTTCAGGCGTGCTCTGTCTTACGCACGTGCACATATCTGAAGTTCTAACAGGAAATTCTGGTTAATCACAAACCCTGCTTACTTTGAAATAAGCAGTTTAATATCTTTACATTTTGGCTTTCAAATGACTTCTTTGGAAAAAGGAAACTCAGAAATTTCTTAGGCAGAAAAAAAAAGGCCAACTCTCAAAGCAGACAATCAATATTCCTTTTTTTAAAAAAAATTATTTATTTTTATTGCAAAGTCAAATATACAGAGAGGAGAAGAGACAGAGAGGAAGATCTTCCATCCACCGATTCACTCCCCAAGTGGCTGTAATGGCCAAAGCTGAGCCGACGCAAAGCCAGGAGCCTCTTTCAGGTCTCCCATGTGGGTGCAGGATCCCAAGGCTTTGGGCTGTCCTCGACTGCTTTCCCAGGCCACAGGCAGGGAGCTAAATGGAAAGTGGGGCTGCCAGGATACGAACCGACACCCATATTGGATCTGGGTGCATGCAAGGTGAGGACTTTAACCGCTAGGCTATCATGCCAGGCCCTCAATATTCCTTAATACTCTTGAAATGATAATAACAGTAGCTCTCGCTTTTATAGCACCTACTTTGTAGTAAATACTTTCCTAAGTGTATTTCATTCTGTGTGAGTGATTTACATTGATCATGTAATTTTCACAATTATCTTTTTATTGTTTAAAGATCTATGTGTTTGTTTGAAAGGTAGGATTAGAGAGAGATGTCCCACCCGCGGATTCATTCCCCAAATGGCCGCGACCTGATCAGGCCAGAGCCAGGCCAAGAACTTCATCTGTGTCTCCCACGTGGGTGCAGGGACCCAGCCAGCTGGGCCATGCTTTGACGTTTCCCGGGAACATCGGCAGGGGGCTGGGGCGTTCAGGAAATGGACAGCACTTATATGAAACGCCAGTGCTGTTGGGCATGATTTAACTCCGCGTGCCGCAACGCCAGCCCTCAAAATTGTCTCTTGAGTTTGAAATGTTAAATAACGACAGAGAGAAAAATAAGTTCAGATTTTCGACCGACTATAGCAATTTCAAGGATTCACTGAAGTACTTGCTGCGTTCGGTTCATTTTTTGAATTCTGTAAGGAAGTGGCTTCCTCATGTTATGAAATAAGGCAACAGCTTAGAGCGTGGCAGCCACAGTCACTGGAAAACCAAATGAGTTAGACTTGACGCATGTGTGAATCGGGACTGCTCCATCGCTGTGAGTTCTAAATTGGATGTGACAAATACCCATCCGTGAGTGATTATTCTGCCTGGCTCACACAGCCTGTGTGTGACTTCTGCCAGTTGAAAGCCATGCGTGTGCGACTTCACCGGCTGATTTGAAGCAAGTGGCCAGTCGCACGGCTGCCCAGCTGTTCGGGCAGTGACGCGAAGGCGGCACGCACCCAGGCAGACAGTGCGGGATCCAGTTTCCTGATCCCTTCCGAGGACGCGCGGCCCTAGCAGACCCCACTCCTGCCACACTGCTGTGCTCCCCTTTTTAGCTCGTTAGAAATACAATTGGAGCCACACCCAGGTTTTGAAATAGTTTGAAATGGCACCTGAGAGACAGGGGGCAATGAAGCCAGGAGGGAAAGATGAGTCCCCGGGTCTCCCACCTGGGCGGCAGGGACCCAGCTGCCCGAGTTACCATCTGGTGCCCGTCTCGGTGCGTATGGGTGGGAAGTAGGGTGAGCGCTTGATTCCAGGTGTCCTAGTGCCAACTGCTGGCCAAAAGCCCACCCTCACCGGCCACCATCGTGTGTAAAGTGTTTGATATGTGTGTGTCGTTAGTGGCCATCAACTGGCACAAGTCCTGGCATTCAGTATACTTTTAGCACCTATTCCGCCTTGGGCTTTTTTTCCCTCTTTCTAAGATTTATTATTTTATTTTTATTGGAATGACAGATTTACATAGAGAAGACATAAAGCTCTCCCATCCACTGCCTCACTCCGCAGAGGGCCACAACAGCCGGAGCTGAGCCAGTCCAAAGACAGGAACCAAGAGCTGTCCTCTGTTACTCTCCCAGGCCATAAGCAGGGAGCTGGATCAGAAATAGGCTTTTTTAATATATATATAATGGATATAAACACTATTAAACACTTCTGCCCGTTATCAAGTTGATCCAACCTTACTGCAGGGATGCAGGTGAGCAGTGAGCTAAATGCCCGCCAAAGGCAGACCACCTGAGGCTAATGCTGGGACTGAACCCTCTCTTAGGTCCCTTGAGTCTCCTCCCTCTGCCGCCCAAGTTATGCAAATTACAAGTTGCAGGCTATTGGGTGTTCCTGGAGGAATGTTAGTTTAAGGATGGCCACGTGGGGGACGTTAGTGACAACTGGTAACCCAGTAACTAAGCCACACAGGCCGCCCGAGGTCGCATCCTGCACAAAGGTCTCCGGCCGCTAGGGGGCAGCCTACAGCTCAGCAAAGAGGAGCCCCGTGAAATCGGTAGCGCCGTTGAATGCCCACAAGGGTGCGCCAGTGAGGCAGGCTCCTGGAGCCTCAGCTAGGCGCAGGTCAGGGTCAGTATCCTGAATTTGCAGGGGTGTTGCCAGAGCATCGGAATCCGGTGAATTCCGAGCGTGATTCAGGAGTCTGCATGTGCCGTGCCGGTCCCTGACCTGACAGCCCGTTCAGGGAGATGAACACAGGTTAATCCTGGCCCACTACAGCCCGGGTCTATTTTTTTTTTCCTTTTTGCTCTACTAGCTATGCCCTCTTTAGGACAGCTTATGATATCTTTCATATAATAAAAAATATCTTACTGTGAAGTGAACAAATATGTCCAATAATAATCTAGGGGGAGATAAGTGAGGAGAACCAGGGCAAGAGGAGTGGGAGGGGAACCCTCTGTGTTTCTCCATCTCTAGCATGGAAAATGTGAAATCTGCTCATTTACAAATATAAAACAAGGTTGATTGTCTCCTCCTAAGCACTTCAGTGTCTGAGCAGTTTAAGCGTTTTGCTTACTAATACTATTCAGGGAATGATTGCAGGACGCCCAGGAGTTTTCCAGTTAAGGGTGGAGCATCAGGAGATCAGCTGATCCACAGGGACAGGTTGTCTGCAAGGTATATGGAACCCATCATGCTGGAGGCCGGAGCCAGGCAAGCCAGGAGCCAAGAATTCAACCCGGGTCTCCCAGGTAGGCGACAGGAACCCAGCTACTTGAGTCAGCATCTGCTGCTGCCCTGGGCCAGAGCCAGGAGCCAGAGCCAGGACTCGAACCTGGGTACTTGGGTATGACATGTGAGTGCCTTCATTGCTAGGTCAAAAGTCTACCCCGCCTTGATGCTGTTTTAAACTGCAGAAACAATGTAATGCAGTCATTTACTTAAGAGGTAGAAAAAGACATATAGTTCCAAGAGAGTCTGATTGCTTTGACTTAGCATGTGCTAGATCCCATTGCAATCATAAACAAAACTCAAATCTGAAAAACTTGAAACACACTCGTTTCTCATTCTACCTGCGCCGTGAGAATCAGCAGGGTCTGATCCACAGAGTGGTCCTCAACATCCCTTTTTGTGGCTGCAGCATCTGGATGGAACCCAGCACACTCTTCAACAAGAACAGAGAGAATCGGTCACTTACGGGAGCCTTGGCCAACTTCAGAAAAGTCAGAACAACAGTGAAAGGTCTGCAGAGCCCCAACAGTCTCAGTTGTATTGTTACGTTCCCGGCAGCATAAGAGGACGGGGCAGGTGCAGGCTGAGGGTCAGCTCCACACCAGGCACCTCTTCCATCTCTCTAGAGAAAATTCTTTCCGTCTGCCCACGACTTACTTAGTGAAAAGAGTCATTTTTTGATGGATTGATCTTGCATTGATAGAAATACCTTTTCAAAACCCGGGTGATGCCATACAGGGATGCTGACTGGGGACTGTTCTGCAAGGTGCCCGTTGGTGATTAGCAGAAGGGGATGGTATGATGTGAGCCCTACAGAGGGCAGACGTGGGCGGCTTCTCGTCTAATGGATGCCAGTGATTCCTGTCTGAAGCAAGCTGGGGTGGCTCATGGTTACATCTCTGCAGACATTCTTTCCCTCCGTGTCATCCGGGAGGGGTAACTCTAAGCGTTTAGATTTTCCAGCTGTTCCTAATCGGCTTAGATGACAGCTTGAGGACACGTACTGCGTGGAACCTGCACCGTGTCCTGACAGGCCCTGCTCTCTCTGTCTTCTAATTGCCTGTTTACACGTTAGAGCTTCCATTCCTAGGGCAGGAGAAGTCCCTGTGGCAGGCGATGGGCTCCATTTGCTCTATTCCCTGCCCAGCCTCTTCCTCTGAAGGTCTCCGCCAGAGCGCTAGGTGCCAAGCCAGGCATTTGTTCAGTCTGGCCTTTGAAAGGGGCCAAATTCGATAACCAAGGCCTCAGATGACATCAGAGGGTCTGAATGGCAGCCAGCACCGTAAGATCATTTCAACACCAAGGTTAGAGAAGCGTATCAGGGAACACAGGGCCCTGCAACCTCACTTTGGCCATTCGGTTCCAGCATCCCCAGTAAAATGCCAGCAAAGCACATTCTGTAACACACACAGGGTCGGCCCGTACGGTCAGTACGCTGTTGTTATGGTAAGAATGTTAGCAGGTTCTGCCAACAGACAGAGGGACTTCCATTTCCCAGAGGGTTTAGAAAGTTCAAATACCCAAAGAGGTGTTGGGTGTCCAGTTGTTCTGTAGCAACAGCAGTGAGCTTCATAAGAGAATATTCTCAGCAGGTGGCAGGCCTCACACTCTCCCGTTGTACACACTCAGCAGATGGCTCTGTGGCCCTGCCCTGCATGCCTGGTCCCTGTGTCTTTTGGAATCCCCCCGGCTTCTCTGCTCCACCCCCCAAGCTAATATCCCTAGCGGTTCCCACCGTGGATCTGTACCTGGACACACACACAGTGTGGCAGTTAAGTGCACGGTCTGGAGCGCCGATTGCCTGCCTTCAGCCCAGCTCTGCCACTGGGGACTGCTGTGGGCCTGCGTGCTTAGCTGTCCTGCCCTGCAGCAGGGGCATGCTTGCCCAGGGGTAGCTCTTCTGTGTCACCGGCTGTCCTCAATCCTGCCCTCCATTCCAAGTATCCTGCCCCTAGCTCTCTTGCAGCAGTCTTGGCCCCCAGTCTGACAACCCAGCACAGGAGATGCGTGGAATGCTTAGGAGCCAATATTGGAACCTCGCTCTCTTGACCATGCTGGTCTGCCCTTGAGTGGACACCTCGGACATCGGGTGGGTCCAAGCAGCCCTTGAGGGACTCTTGTATCATCCTCCCTGCAGCGTGGAATATGACCCAACTATCTCTTGTAGATCAAGGCACCTATTGGAACCTGCCGTCACCAAATGTTAACTCCCAGGTTTACAGTGAAGTCTCCCTAGGAACTGCCCTACTGCTGCCCCATCCCAGGTCAAGCCCCAACATCTAGGACAGGCCATATCTAGCAGCTGGTCAATCCCAAGGCAAGAGGCCTGGACTCATTCAGGACCTCCATGCTCAGCTCCACTGGGAGGTTGGTTGAAGCCTCTGCATGTTTGCATTGAGGCTGCAGTTACACTTCCTCTGCACTGCCTCCTGCACCCCTCACTTCCTCACTGAAGTGGCTCATGAAAGTTCATCTCTGCATGTTCGAGGAGACCCTGTCAATGACAGTCAGCTTCATCCCCAGCCTGTGAAGGCAGGCTCTTTGCATAGACGCTGGTACTGATAAATCTGTCCTCGGCAGACCTCGGCAAACCCCGGCAGACTGGCTCCGAACCCCTCTGTGTTTTGGCTTACTCTCAATAGTGAGTGACAGCACTCAGATCTGTCATGGCCCTGGGCGTGCTTCCACCAGCTAACTGAAAGCTTGCCTGAGACAGCAAAGCCCTCTCGCAGATGGCAAGCTAAGGGATCTCAGGCAATTTCGGGCTTATCCAGGCATGTGTGTGCTTGGAGATTTGTGGGTTTAGCATTTTCAGTTAGATTGCTTTATGTCTTCAGGTTTTGGATTGGAGGCCTGGAAACTCCTAGATACAGTCATGGAACATTGGTTGAGGATTATGAAGCTTTCTCTGGCCCCTGTGGCCAAGCCGTGGGTCACACTTGATTTAAAATCCACACAGTGAGTTCAGGGCCTGCTGACCTTCGGGGGTTAAATTATCTGGGACTGTGCATGAGCCGCCAATAAGTCTTAACATAACATAGAGCGAATTGTCACATTAATGTGACCCAGAGGACAGCTAGCAGGTGTGTTGCCACTTCCAACAGAAAGGCTTTGGCAGCCTCCGCCTGTTGGGGCAGCCAGAGTTCCATCTAAGAAAGGGCGGATGTTGCCGCGAGAGCTGCTAATGCAGGCCACAGCTGAGCTGGCTCACGGTCGGTCCACTGTCACAGGCATTGGAATGATGTGTGGTCACTGTGTACCTCTTCAGGAGGTAGTGGCAGAGTCAGAGTTAATTCCTCCACGCAGACAAACTGGACAGAGAAGCCAAACTCTGGGCACACAGTTTTCTGTAATCCTAGTTCCAGCATACTGCTAGAGTTGAAGCAGCTGAGAGGCTCAAGAGCAAAGGGGAATGATTTTTGCCATCAAGAGAGAAAGAAAAGCTACAGAAAAGAAAGAAAGTCCTGGTGGATCACTTATCTGATGAGGGGTTGGTATCCAGGATACAGACATAGAAAAGAATTTGTATGACTCAATAATGAAGAACCTAACTAAACATGAGCAAAGCCTCATTTGAATGTTCCACCTGGCCAGAGCGTAAGCTCGAGCTGTGCGGGACGTGGGATCCACTAGCACAGCTACGACAGCAAGGATGGCTGATAACAGATGTTGGCGAGGAGGTGGAGTGACCGGGGACCCTGTGTATCACCTGGGAGAACAGAACACAGGGCAGTTAGGAGATGATCTGCACGTTCTACTTGATACCCAGGAGATATGGAGATGAAAACATCCCCGTGCAATCTTGTTCCTAGCGGCATTATGCAGGAGAACCCCAAAGTAAACGCAACCCGCATGTGCAAACCCAGCTGATGAATGCATGGACACAACGAGGAAGAAATGGCAGCTATTACGCAGCCGCAGAACACGGACAAGTGCTGCTTTGAGTTACAAGCTGCTTGTGTCTTGCAAAACTAATACTCCATGGAGGAAACAAGTCACAAAAGACAATCTTGTGTTTCAGTCTTGCCTCTATGAAATGGCCAGAAGAGGCAAATCTATAAAGGTGGAAAGTTGATTAGCAGCTGCACAGGGTGGGGGAGAGAGTATTCACAGGGGACAGGGCTGTAGTGAAACGGTTCTAAATTTAGACTGCAGGGGTGCCTGCAGAAGCCATACAGGCAGGCTGCGGCAGGAGGCTAGACTGTCTCTGGAATTCACATCAGCCTCTGGAAGAGGAAGAGGGGGGCAGGGAAAGTCCCAAAGGGCTGGGAACTCTTGGCAGTGAAGGATGTACTAGGAAGTGATCACGTTTTCTACCTTCAGCCAGACCGGGGGGGGGGGGGTTAAGACAGAACTGAGCTTTCATTAGAGGGACACGCAGGGTTCCGTCTCTGGATGCCTGAGTCTGTACCCGGAGAAGTCTGCCAGTGCACACAGGAAGGGGAGTGCCAGTCCCAACCAGGCCAGCTGTGTTAGAAAGCCAGCTGCCTGGGTCCCTGCCCGGATGTTTTATTTCCATTTATCCCATTTATCCCATTTCAGAAAATAAAAGCCTATGGGTTCTCCATGTTATTTAGTTGTGCCTCAGTTTCAAGCAGAAATATCTTAAAAGAAAAAAAAATGCACGTGCCTGTTTCTCCTCCATGCCGAAGGCTTGCTGTGGAGACGCAGCATTTCCTCCCAAAGGTTCTGTTAAAACGTCCTTACTCACACGCTTCACTTTGTTTTAGAAATGTGTTTACAGAGAGAAGAGACTGAGCACACCTTTGTCACAACCAGCTGCAAACAAGCCAGCTTCACACTCAAGGCCTTGCTGAAAT
The DNA here is from genome assembly GCF_017591425.1 of Ochotona curzoniae. Taxonomy (NCBI): domain Eukaryota; kingdom Metazoa; phylum Chordata; class Mammalia; order Lagomorpha; family Ochotonidae; genus Ochotona; species Ochotona curzoniae. The sequence goes on from NW_024465322.1 coordinate 6,870,278, forward strand.
GATGCATGCTGCTTAGACAGTCTCAATTTGACTTGACTCACTTGCATTTTTATGAAATCAAAAGAATGGGAAAATACATCCTTCAATTTTTTTCCAGTCCACTTTTAGGGTAGCTATTGAGTGCCCAGAAGGTTACAAAATGATGACACCTCGCAAAGCGCATGGGAAAATGGTGCCCAAAACACCCTGAAATTTTGTAGCCCAGAGTACTTCAAAAAATTCACCAAAAGTATATGTTATGAAACGATAGATTCAGCTAGGGATTTCAAATGTTTTTGGTACCAAAATAAACTTGTCTTTCATTTCTCAAGATATTTTTATTTATTTTATACTTGATCTTAGCCAAAAGGCTGAGAAGCGATTATTTTTAATTTTTAATTTGAAAAGCAGAGTACAGAGAGAGGGAGACGGAGGAAGAGAGATCTTTCATCCTCTGGTTCATTCCCCAAATGGACCCAACGGCCAGAGCTGGCCAGTCCAAAACCAGGAACCAGGAGCTTCTTCTGGGTCTCCAACATAGGTGTACTGCTTTCCCAAGTACATTAGCACAGAGCTGGTTCAGAAGTGGAGTAACCAGGACTCGAACTTGTGCTTACATGGCATGTTAGTAGCAAAGTCGGAGGCTCACCCTACTTAGCCACAGCGCTGGCGTCTTTTGCTTCCATTTTTGAATGAACTTTCCGAAGGATTCTTAACACAGTCTATTACAGCAATGGATTTAAGGACAGTGCTTCTGGTCTCTGCAACAAATGGAACCAGCAATCCCCAGTGAGGCTCAAGCAAGAACCCCTCTGGCTGCTGGGCTACATGACCTTGTCCTGGAGACGAGACCCCACCCCCCCTTCATGACATGCAGGTCTTTTCCAACTGTCACACCCACTGATTCCACTTTTCCTTCGTGAAGCTTCTGGACGCCCAACTTGATAACTAGGGCCTTGAGAATCGCCTTTTCCTCCTCCCATCAGTGGGTGTTTTGATTCAAGCCCACTGAGGCTAAACTGACTCTTCTCTGTGCAGATGGATTCAGAATGTTTCTGTCTGCTTAACACCCAGGCAGCAGACGACCACGCTGAAGGCAGCGTGCGTGCATAGCAGTTCAGCTCAGGTCAACCCGGCTAGTTGATTACAACGGTCCACGGCCGTCTCACTCAGGATAGTGCTGGCTCGTGGAGGGAGCCAGTGAGAGTGATTTTCCACTTGGAGGAGACGCTGTGCATTCCAGCAGAGATGGCTCAGCACAAACAGTGGCCTGACCGCTCCCTCTTCCCATGCAGACGGCTCTACTGGCAGATTCGCTGAGATCGCGTTGCATTGGGGAAAAGTTTACAGTTTTGGTGGTTGGCTGCTGCACGCAATTTTGCTAAATATAGGGCTTAAAAAAAAAAAAAAACCCAACAAACTTCAAACAAACAATTCTACACAGAGTGTGAGGGAACTTGCACAAGTAGCCAGAGAAGCTGCCTTGGTGGGGAACCCATTCTCAGGGTGACCAGTGACTCCACTAACCCATTACCCAGGGGTGGATTCCTCCCTCAGTGGACTCACGTGGGCCCACCTTTTAATTCCTCACAATAGAGACCAGACGTCAACATCTGATTTGAGTGTGCGAAGAAGACGCTCAAACCCAGAGCTCATTGCCAGAGGATTCTAATACAATGTGATGGAACTAAAGGCAACTTTTAAAGTCTGCTCCAAAACATTTTGTTCATGGATTTGCTGAATTAGAGTGTGCAAATTAAACATAAACAAAGTCTCATGAATATAACGATAGAGATGAGCTGAATTTTTCAGTGGCAGCCACTAAAATCCAGTTTCCACTGAGTATTTTGAAGAAACTTTCGGAAATATCACTTGATATATCTTTACTATTGTGAGTACCCAGAGCCACAAAAAAAAAAAAAATCAATTTCCTGTTTAAATGCTTTTTAGGACATTCTTTCTCGGACTGTTTAAATTTTACTGCTATTGATTTATTCATGAAGAATTTTACATTTAAATTTAGTAACAACTTTTAAGCAGATAAAATAATTTGAGATAAGGCATGCTCAGAGTGCACATTCAGACTACTTACATTTTTGATATTTAAGAAGCCCATTTCAAACAAGACTTCCATCTCAGGGATCTTGGAGTTGCTACCATTCACGGCCTTACTTCACTGAAGTATTTAATGAAATACCAGCCCTAACTAAAGCACGGGCACCAGCTATCACAGACGCATAACTGTTTCTCCATGGATGTCCTCTCCGTGGGCGCTGCTTTGGGGTGAAACCTGCGCTCATCTGAACTCACGGCAAAAACAGAACCCCAAAAGAGAAGAATTGAGACAAAAACATGTTGAGCAAATGCATTACAGCAGATGGCGCAAGATGGTGTCCATCTTGTAGGTGTGGGGAGGGAGCTGGGACTGGCTGGTGAGTCTTTTCTTAAAGTCCCTCCCTCCCAGCTGGATTGCTGGGGTCAGACCCACTGAGACAGGAGGATAGTAGGGGGGTCCCTCCAAGGAGCTTCCATGCAGAGAACAAAGCAGATTGTCAGCATCCACTTCCTTGGAAGGTCCCCTGGTATGCTCAGGTCACCTGCACTGGCAGAAGCCAGGAGGGGTGCCACCAAACTAGTAGGTAGAAATTCGATGTGGTGTGCCAGGTGTGTATGTAAGCTGTGGCTTATGGGTTATGTAGGCTCATTATTGTCCACTCAAGCAGTGACACCGCAAAGCAGAGAATAACTCAGCAGGTGTTTGAATACAGCACGGCACATTGTAAGCTATCTATGGAGCTACATGTTGAGGCCACTCCCAGGGAGAGACATGAGTGTATTATGTTTGGGGGAGCGGGGACAAGATAAATTTATGTACATCCGTTTGATGAGTTTTCTCATGTTCTGTCATGCAAGATGAAATTCAGCCCAAAGGGCAGCAGACGCTAGCAAATGCTCAGGATCCATCTGGCGTGGTCGACAAGTGGTGGGTTACCAAGGAAAGTTGCCAGCAAGGAGACTGTGATTGCTCAATGCTTTCGCTAAAGGAAGATGATGAGTACAAGTGGTATTAAAGAAACAGTGTGATGGAGAGGCAGCGCTCATTACCCCAGTGAACGCGAACATACCCCCAAATGGTCACATCAGCCACCGAGTCACCTCCCAGCTGGAGGAGGGTTGTGTGAAAGATGAATGAGGATGCAGAAGGGGAGGGTGGCTTTGCGGGGAGTGACGGAGCTCTCAATAACTTCCCTTGCTTCCAAGCTGTGGCACCCCGGGGAGGCTTGCTTGCACTCCCAGTGGTTGGGAGCAGGGGGAGCGGCTAGAGGGAGTTGCCAAAGCACACGTGGGGTCAGGTGTGTTACTTCTAAAATATTTATAGTTCATGGAAGTAATAATATTACTTCAAAAAGTTCATAGAAAAATGTAAGGAAAACTTTATTTCAGTGGCAAAAATGCTGAAATCTTTGTGTTGGTTTTTTTTCCCCCCGTAATATGTTTTCTATGAATCTTTTCGTGGCCCTGCAAATACATGAATTTCAAACTTCTTTGCCCCAGATAAACTTCTTTTGTTTGTTTATTTTCATTCACCCATCCCCTGAATTTCTTGAAAGAGATTGAAAAAAGCCTCATGTCATTTCAAAGCGGGTTTGCCTCTGGAATTGAGAAAACAGCCTTTGCTTCGCAGAGCTTTTGTGAATTGTGGGTAAAGGACGATAACCTGATGGCAAATCGTGACAAATCCTACTCTCTTCCTCCTGCACAAGAACATCCTTTCTTGAGCTGGGTGAGGTCTCCCCAGCGTCTCCTGTGCGTTTGTGGGGGCCTCCTCAGTGCCTTTGTCATCCCTTGACCAGTGTTCTTGAACAGTGGACAGCAGCGCCCAGTGAGCGTGACCTTGCAGGAGGTGAATTTGACCTTCGGTCTTTACCGGAGGCATGCCAAGAAGGTGATGTGATGAATGGTGCCCTTGCTGAGTCCCAGGGAACATCCAAGTGTTTGTCCCATGGCCTCTTTCCCCCCGGATCATTCACCCCCACCTGTCAGCCACTGTGAAAAGCATGATGATTGAAAACAACGGCATCTTCTGGTGGAGTTCATGAATGAAGAATCGCTGTCTTTTTCCTGTCTCTCCCCCACTGAGCACTCTGCCTCCTGTCCAAGTTATACAGGATTATGAATGTGAATGAACTCCACAAACCTTTATTTTGGGTAAGGAGCTAACACTGTGCACAAGCAAAGCAAACATAGCCAAAGTGAAAAAAAAAAAAAAAACCCTCATCTTTTGGCTATGCACCAACTTTTGAGTTTGGGCAGAAAATGCTGCTTTTTGGTCCCAGTCAATGAAGGAAGTGATGCCTGAATCTTGGCCGGGAAGGTTGACTGCAGCTGAGTAGAACAGGGCTGCCTGACAGCCAGAGAAACAGGAGGTGAGCCACGTTTGTCTTTGGAAATGCCCCAAGAAGTGCGGAACCTAGAGGCTGAAGTCCTCACCGTGCATGCCTCGGGATCTCCTCCTCTCTATTTATCTGACTTTCCAATAAAAATAAATCTTTTTTAAAAAGTAGGTGATTTTAATAATGTGTTTCAAACATTAACACAAAGCAATATTTACCTTCTCATTTTGTTTTCATATGATGTCTTTGAAGCACAGTGTGGATTGTGTTCTTGGAGAACATCTTGGTTTGCACTGGGCATACCCACATTGCTCAAGAGCCCCAGGTAGCTGATGGCTACTGGGCCAGGAGAGATCAAAAGATCTGCTGTCCACTGATTGACTCCCCAGGTGTCTGCAACAGCCGAACTGAGCCAATCTGAAATCAGGAGCCTTTTCTAGGTCTCTCCATGCTTTCCCAGGCCACATGGGAGACCCGGAAGAAGCTCCTGGCTCCTGGCTTCAGATTGGCCAAGCTCCAGCCATTGCGGCCATTTGGGGAGTAAACCAGGTGATGGAAAACCTTTCTGTCTGTCTCTCCTTCTCTCTGTAACTCTTTCAAATAAGAATAAGAGAAATCTTAAAAAAAAAAAAAAAGGTTGTATTTTACCATCAAAGATCACTTAAACAAATAAGCAAACAAACAAACAAGCAGAAAAAACACCAAAAACAAGTGCTCATGACAGAAACAAATAGTTGGAAACTTCCCTAAGAATTTCAGATTTTTAAATTATTAAAGGACACAGAATTATTAAGCACGACACACTTATAGAATGTAAGAAATTGGACCAAAAACTTGACCAAGAACCAAGTGACAGATTTAGCAGGGAGCCTAACAGAAGTTTCGAAAGATAAAATATAACCGCTGAAAGAAAAATCCAATGGATAGGTTTAATAGCAGGTTAATGGCAAGTGAAGAAGGAATGAGTAACATACAACAGAAGAATGTAGAGAGAAAATATGGGACTATGAAAGGCATGGCAGGCAGAACGACAAGGGAGTATAATAGAATCTCTGAGATGGAGAGCAAGAACGGAGAGCAGACAAGAACTGAGTAAAAAAAAAAAAGATCAATTCCTGGTGGAAGATGCACCTATACAGAAAACTTGCCACAGGATAAATGAAAATCAAGCTATGCCTAGGTTCATCAGAGTGAAACTGCAAAGACAAAGTGTGGAAGGCAGAAAAATCACCCACAGTTACGACAAGAAAACACACAAGAAGAAGCAAGAAAGTAAGGTGGAAGGGGAGGGTGCGGGGAACAAGGAGTAATGCCACCAGCAGCTCGCTGAGACTCAGAAACCTGTTCCAGGAGGAATGTGAGACGGTGGTTATTGGAGACAACAAAAGGCCTGGAGACCTGCCACCAGCAGATCTTTCCTGAAAACCATCTGAAGGATCCACTGCACGGCGCAGGCAAGCATTGGCAGAAAGGCAGCCCCAGGTGGGAGAAGCGTGAGCAAGCACGTCGGAGAAGACGTTGTCTGATAAACAAATGATGTGGTGGAACTGCGAAGTTTCCCAAGGACTTTGTACTTTTGAGATAAGGTCAAGGGACTGATTACACTGGGGCTTTGTTCACCTTTGTTCACTCATGTCCCAAGAAGAATCGCGTAGAGATATCGGTAAATTCAAGGGGAAAAACACCTTGCTTCCAAACCAGAGGAAAAAATAAGAGGATAAGAAAAATAAATGACTAGATACCTTGCTTTTTTTCTTTTTCCTTTTTTTTTTTTTTTTTGAGGCAAATATGGGCACTGAAGAGACATCGAGAAAGTAGGACGGAGAGAAATTTAAAAGTGTGATGTTTTAACAGGACTAAATATATACAAAGGCAGAGTTAACCCTAAGTACTGTCAGCTTAAAAATTAAAAGAAAGAGGAACATTCCTGCTGCATCTATTAGATCTAAAACACAAAAATACCAAAAAGTTAGAGTAAAAGAAAAAACTGAAGATACTAATTTAAGCAAAGTTACATTATGTAACTCACTGAGCAAAGAAAAGAAAAACTAACACCCCCATCTTTACCATGATTATTCTCATTTTCATCAGTTCTTTTCTGTTTTGACCCGAACTTCCATATTTTACGTCGTTGGGTTTGTGATAAGCTTTGAACTTTTAATTCTGCATATTTCCTGTTAGAATCATATGGCAGGCTTTTGGAGTGGTTTGCATAATACAATTTCGTAGTAACTCCATTGTTCGATATGTTGGAACCTTTGATATTTCATATATATTTCCTACACAACCGTTCTACTGGTGAGTTTTAATAAGTTTATTGTCGACTGTTTGCAGTAAGCACCCACTGTACGTGCCTTGAGCCCTTCATCTTTAAACTTCTGAGGTTGCTGTCTCAGCTGACTTCTTCCGTAGTCAGGGAGTGGCTGTATTGCATACACATGCGCTGTCCCAAATCTCCAGTTTCTGAACATCAGGCTGTTCGGTCGGCCTGCTGATTCAGATGGCCCCTCTTCTTGGACACTGGCACACGGCACCTTTCTCTGTCTCTCTGCTTGTTCTTGAAGATGCCAGAGGAAGCTGACTGCTTCGCAGCATGGGAGTTAGGGTAGGGGCCATGCACACTCAGAGCCACAAGATGGGGGTAGTCGCACCCACAAACACCACAAGACAACAACAGCAACGGTAGTAATAGTATTGACGGAAGATTCACTACATGCATAAATTATCCACTCTCATTATGTGGGACAGTCCCTAATGTGACTTCCGGAAGACCTCAGATGCCGTCTGTGATCCCCGACCCCCTTTTCTCCTCTGTCGTTTCTCTGTTGCCCAGAGGTAGGAACGCAGCCCAAGGCCTGTGTGCCAAAACTGTGAACTTGGCACCAACCCTTCCATTCATCATTCATCCACTTCCCTCCTGGGTCAAGAGGGCACAATGACAGTCTAGATTATGAAGCAGAGGCATGCAGGGCATGAGGCCAAAAAAGAAGTAAAAAAAAAAAAAAGAAATCCAAATAAACAAACAAGAGAAGGTCATGGCTAGTGAGGAGAGAGCTGGGTTGTAACTAAGATCCTCCAGGACTCGGGGAGTTTGATGAGATCAGCTAACGTTTCACTGATGGGCATCAGAACACAGTGGTGATGCCATGGGCACAGGGCATCCGCCATAATGGTGTGGGTCATGACAGGCTCCTGCAAGCCGATGCACTGGCTAAACTCTTCCTTTCTCTCTCATTGCAAACCTGTACTTTCCTCCCAGGAGTCAAAAAAAAAAAAAAAAAAAAAGAGGTCAGGTGCTGGCCACTCCTCTGTCTCTGCCCTGTGGAGCATCGTGTAGAAATCAGACCAGGTGCCTGATGGTGATTTAAATATCAACACTCTATCACGCTCTGGGAAAATACTCCAACACATTCATTTTGCATTGCGTTTCAACAAGTGTGTATCCTTCCGAGCTGATTAATCGTGGATTGAGGAAAACTCAAGTTTTGCATAAATCTAAATTTCACCAAGGGCCCTGAGCCAGTATGTGTTTCAAGATGTTTTTCGGAAGGGTAAGCATGAGTCTGTTCCAGCCAGACTTTGAAATCTGTATTAAATGCTGCAGAATGCAAGAATATCTTCAGTGGCAAATATTCAGCCTTTAAATTAATCTTGTGAATGGGTCCTCAAAAGTTCATTGTTTTATCTGGCACAGGCTAACCACTGAACGCCAACATGATCCTGACAGATGAAAAAAAACAAAACAAAAACAAAACACAAGACTCGTGTTTCTGATCAGTAGGCTGCCCTGTGCCGGATTCACGCTCAGGCCGTGGCTCAAGGCGCATCTTGGTATGCACACAGGTGCATCTAGCCCCAAGCCATGGTGTTTGGTACATCTAAACAGATTGACAAGTGCCCTGCCGAGATGCTAATGGCCAGGATTATAGTTACAAGTGCAGCAAAGCAAGTGTGCAACATGATACTAAGTATTAGAGTGTGTCTGGGGGGCAGCATTGTGGCTCAGCGGGTTAAGCCAGCTTCTCATATCTGAGTGTTTGAGTCCCAGCTACCCTACTTCTGACCCAGCTCCCTGCCAAGGAACTTGGGAATGTGTAAGAAATAGCTTGAATGCTTTCCTCCTGCTACTATCTAAGAGACCCTGATGGAGTCCCATTTGGCCCAACCTCCGGAAAGGAGTAGCAAGTGCGTGCGCAGGGGAAGTAGACCTGGACACATGGAGGTGAAGACCAGCTTCTGACCTGGACCCCATCCTTGCTTTGCACAGGAGGGTAAGAAGCAGGGGCGCACATATGGAGACACCCGGAAGGGTGATGCTGGGGAACACTGTATTTGCAAAGAGTCACACTGTGAGTCCAAGGATGCTTCCTCATGGTCATGACAGGTGAATTGAAAACAATGGGAATCCTTGAGCAGTAGGGGGATGAGAGAGAGAGAGGGGAGAGAAAAACGAGTTCTGTGAAAGCTGCTGTGGCCGAGGTCTCACAGGCACCTTTTCTTCTCGCAGAGTCACGTGACCAAAGAAACGCTTTCAAACTCATGTTTACTGAAATTTCACTGGATATGACAACTGAAACTTTGTTCTAAAATTCCAGAGACTTTCGAAGGCATTGCATGCCCTCCAGCCTTGGGCTCCTGCCCCTGCCTGCCTCGAATCCTGTATTCAGCAGGACTGAGCCCCACCACCCAGGGCCCCCGTCTGCACGCTCCAACCTGCCCTGCGGACCGCGAGCCTCAGGGCTCTTGGTATGTGTGTTTTGCAGAAGCCCAGCCCAGACGCTCTCTCCTCCTGAACCATCGAATTCCCATGTATCCTTCAGATTACCCTCGGTCAGAATCGCCCAGGAGAGAGTGTTTGTCAGGGCGAGTTGATAACCTTGAGCCATCCCATTCAGAAAAGCAACATGCTTGTCCTTCCCAATATCTGTTCCCTAAGCGTCTGTTCGTCTTCTCTCTTGGAGGTCTGGCTGCGGCTCTGCAAGTAGATGTTACCATCAGCATCGCCGTGTAGCTAAAAGGAGCAGGGTGAGGGAGACCCAGCTACTTGCCTAAGCTCACCGTCCCCACCCCTCCAGGAAGTGGTCCAGGCCAGGGGCTCCCTCCTGCTGGCCAGAGAGAGGGTCTGTGACTCAGCAACAAACACAGACTCAAACAGCGCGGAGCTTCTTTTCAAGCTTGAACTGCTCCGCCTCCCGTCTGCTCCCCTGACTTGGTCAGGGCCAACACCAACCTTGTCTGGGCCCCTCTTCTGCAGTGCCAAAGGATGGGGTCATCCATGACAGGCTGAACTCGGCTCTGCCCCGAGCACTGTCTTTTCCTGCAGCCACTGTGGGTTCCAATTTTCTGCTTGGTTGGATTTTTGAAAGAGCATAAACTGTTTTCTGGTTGTTGGGTTTTTTTCCTGTTACTAAAGGCAAAGCAAACAGACAGAAAGCATAGTCACAGCTGTGCACTATGTCTGTGACTTTTAGATAAAAATATTTGTAATAGCAAGGAACTACAAAGGGTGTATAACTTGGCTTTGCAAACATTTTGACTTCATTTTTACTGTATTTTTTTCTGTGTTAAAAAAGGTTTGTTTTTGGGTTTGTTTATTTTCAATTTGGAAGGTAGACTTACATTAAGGAGAGACAGAAAGCAAGAGATCTTGCATTGGCTGGTTCACTCCCCAAGTGGTCACAACAGCCAGAGCTGAGTCGATCCAAATCCAGGAGCCAGAAACTTCTTCCAGGTCTCCCACATGGGTGTATATAGTAAAAAAAAAAAATGTAACGCAGTGAGTAAAAGTGACATTCTGAGATTTGAATAGTCTTTAAAATCCTTATTTATACTCTTGAGGAGCAGTGGATTTTCTACTTACTATTCATTGCAATCTTTATGTAGTGGAGGATTAGGGTTGTGATTATAAAGTAACGGAAAGTAAGTTGTTTTAAAAAGCAACAAAAGTGAGAAAATTAGGAGCGGAGATGTGAGGGATGGATGATAGGCTAAGTGGTATTATGATATCTTTAAAAAAATTATTGCTCTGTGTTTGAAAGGCAGATTTATACAGAGTGAAAAAGAGAGGCAGAAAGAGATCTCCCATCCACTGGTTCACTCCCCAAGTGGCCACAGTGACTGGAGCTGAGCTGAGCCAAAGCCAGGAGCCAGGAGCTTCTTTCAGGTCTCCCAAGTGTCCCAAGGCATTGGCCGGGGCAGGTCCTGTGTGACTCAGAATACAAAGAACTACTGGGATGTTCCAGTGCCCGTGTGTGTGTGTGCGTGTTGAGGATGCAAGGGGAGAAAAGACCAGAAACAGCATGGAGTCTGAAGACTCTTTCTAGCAAGAATGTTCCCCATCGGGTCCTTCCATAAATAGCCATCGCTAGGGGAATATCTACCTCGGTGCTGTCTCCTGAACATGTGAGCTGGGTTTGCTTCAGAGACAAACTCGATCACCAGGAAATCAGTTCAGAAACACATGATGTGGAGGCACTTGTCTTCAGTGTTGGAAAGAGGGAGAGTTCCTGTCTGCCGAAGGACTTGCTTGGATGCCCACAGCAACTGAGACGGGCTGGGTCACAGCCCGGTTAGAGGAACTAAAATTGAGTGTCTCACACAGGCGACCGGGACTCAGATACTGCAACCATTGCCTGTTGCCTCCCAGGTCTGCGTTAGCAGGAAGCTGATGTTGGAAATGAAGCTTGCTGTCAATCCTGGATACTGCAGTAAGCAGCCAGGTGGACATCAGCCCGTGTGTGTGTGTGTGGAGGCTGAAGGACCAAGCTGGAGGGACTCCTTACAGTCATGAGAAGAAATTATTTGCAGAAGTTAAGTACAGTTTAGGTCATGTGCCATTTGCCTTCACATTTTGTACATCTTAGAGTGGTGGTGGGAAACGAGGAAGTTACTTTAGAATCCTCTCAGAGCAAGAAAACTTGAGTCTTCAGAGAAATCAGATTCTATTTATTATTTTATTAATTTTTTTTTGTTGTTTTTGCACATGTTGGGAAGCCCTTTACTTTTTTTTTTTATTTTAATAATCTTGGTTGATTAGGGTACAAAGGGTCAAGGGCTACAGGGTGAAAGTGGGTTATATCATTGTTTCCACACTAATATAATCATTTTTCCCTGTACAGATTCAATTTAGACCTATTCAGTGTTAACAATAGTGTGGAAGCATCCAGTGCAGCAGAAGGGCCTAATGAGGGCCTCATTTTGGTGTTTACCAAGTGCCCCTATATGGAGTTTCCCAATTGCCCTGCAAAACAGCCCGGTCAGGTGGGAGTGGCAGACCCATTTCGCTGTGTTACAGGTAAGTACATCTCAGTGAATCACCGCTAATGAACAGTTGCTGCAGAAGCCAAACCCTTGTCTCCTTACCCCAAACCCATTGCCGACTCTCCCACGTCCCACATCAATTCCTCAGTTCTCAGCCGCCTACTCATTAGACAGGAAGCATGAAAACAGGCCCTTGATTACCCATTACAGGTACAAAAAAAATTACATATTTTCTGGAACAACTCAACCTGCTCTGTTGTGTAAGCCAGTTTTCTGTAGGCCTCAATGATATGTGGGCATAAATTCTAAGAGTAGCCAACATTTACTGAGACTGTATGACCAGCTAATATTCTAAGAGTAGCCAACATTTACTGAGACTGTATGACCAGCTAATATTTAGCAAAAACCTGTTAAGAAAGGTCTTTATAGATCAGGGTGTTTCAAAGTGTTCATGGAAAAAATGTACTGAGAATATAAGGTTAAAGGTAGCATTTGGCCCAGTTGTTAAAACGCAAGTAAGGGCAGTCACATCCCACGTTGGAGTACCGGGGTTCAACTCCTTGCTCTGTTTTCTGATCCCAGCTTCCTGCTAAGGTAACTCTTGGGTACAACAGTGACGGCTCAGGTGATTGGGTTCCAGACACCGTGTGGGAGACCTGAACGGAGTTCCCAGTTCTTGGCTTTGGCCTAGCTTAGGCCCTGCTGAGCCCCAGCCACTGTGTGCACCTAACCACCGAGCCAGCAGGGGGGCTCATTCTCTCTCTCACCCCCCCCATCTGTTTCTCAAACTCAAATATATATTTTTTTTAATTAAAAAAAAACATATTCTGATACAAAATCTTTTGAAAACTGCATAGTTTTCTCAGACTGTGCTTTATCCATGAACCTACCCCTTGACTGAAGGGATTTCAAAATATTTGCACCAAAATAAACATCCTTTACTTCCAGTTTTTCATCGACTTTTGGCAGTCCCCTCACCCACTCCCTGTGGGATACGTGTGGAGATGAAAAGGCCTGCAGAAAGGTTGTTCACCCAAGGTCACACAAGCATGCAGTGGAGCTAGGACCGACATCAACGTGCGTGGCGTCAGAGGGCATGCGCCCAGGCACTGCGCTATTCATCTGTCAGAAGCAATCCATGCTTCTGTGGCGCTTACCCTACTTCCCGCAGAGAATCCCAGTCCCTAAAGGTGCGCTCCACCAGTACTTAAGGGGTTTCCAAGGAAGTGTCTTAATGATCCAAGGTAGACCTCCCTGCCCCCGACCAAGTGCTATCCACCACTTGCTCGCATGTTCCCGGCTCCAGCTCACACAAGCAGAAATGATGCATCAGGCTGGGACTGCCTCTGTGGGTACGTCATGGAAGGAAGGAGGGATGGAGGAAAGGAGGAAAGAAGAAAGGCAGGCAGAGAGGGAAGGACAACAGGGAGGGAAGGGAGTGAGAAAGTAAAGGGAGGGAGGGAAGATAGGATGGGGGAAGAGCGAGTGAGACAGGAGAAGTGTGTTGGACACACAACCATGACTTCTTTGGTACATCATTTTATTATTATATGTTATTATTTATTCTGAACACCCCCCTGCACACACACATCCACTGATTCGCTCTTCAGATGCCCACAGTGCCTGGGAGTGTGCCAGGCCAGGCAGTCAATCCAGGTTTCTGACCTGGGTGACAATCATTGAGGCTGTCACCACTGCTTCCCAAAGTCCACACAGGCAGGAAGTTGGAATCAAGAATCAGAGCTTGGACTCAAACCCACGTACTAGCCCAAATGCTTGTTCCTGATATTCTAGGGTCTTTGTTTAGAAGTTAGATTTAAAAACAAGTCCTGCTGTTTTTCTTTTAAAGACAAAGAGACAGAGATCTCCCATTAGCTGGTTCACTGTGCAAATGCCCAAATGCTGGTACTCAATAAAGTGAAAGCTGAGAGCCAGGAATTCAGTGTAGGCTGCCCTTGTGAGCACCAGAGTTTTAAGGACTTGAGTCATGGTCTGCTGTCTGCCAGGTTGTTCATTAGCAGGATGCCAGAACGCAGAGCAGAGGCAGGACTCAAATCTAGACCTCCTCATCTGAGTTGTGGGCATCCTAACGGCTGGGCTGAACACCTGCCCCAGAAATTGGAAGTTTGTACTTCCTGTTGGAAGGAAGTCAAGTCAAATTATTCATCTGGCAGCTCTTCAAAAGCCTTGCCTATCTGGGACAGATGTGATCTAAAAAAAAAAAAAAAAAAAAGGTGTTTGACATTATTTTTCTTCCCTGAGCCTCAAATCCCCAGCCTGCAAAGTGGAAGTAATGCTACCTAGGTCATAGGGTTATGCTTCCTCTAGAATGAAGTGTGGTGTGTAAGGCCCACCTGCCTAGGAAGGCTCTTCAAACATGTAGATGACGATGGGGAAAACAAAGAAGCTAAGACCAAATGTTACTTCCCAGATCTGTTCTTTTTTTAAATGAGATTTTTTTCATTTGAAAGGCAGAATTATAGAGAAAGTATGTGCATGTGTGCATGAATGAGAGAGAGTGAGTCTCAACCCCCTGGGTCACTCCTGAAACGGCTGCAAGGGCCAGGCCTGGGCCAGGCTGAAGTCAGGAGCCAGAAACTTCTTCCAGGCCTCCCTCGTGGGTGCAAGGGCTTAAGGACGTGGACCATTTTCCACTGCCTTTCCAGGAGCATTGGCAGGGTGCTGGACCAGAAGGGGAGCAGCCAGGGCTTGAGCTAGGATTCATGTGGCATCACATGCAGCAGTTGAACCCGTTGTACCTGTTACACAGCACCAGCCAATCCCTGCTTTGTACAAAGCTGTAACTCCTTTCATGACTTCCAGTTCATCTGTCAACAAAGCAGTGTTTGTTGAGTGACTGCAACACTCAAGCTTACGTTTCTTTTTATGGGAGAGTGCAAACACTACATAATGAAGACAAGATGTCAGTCATATAGCATTTTTGAAGAAAATCAGTGCAATCAGATCAATGTGTAATTGTACTTGTACGTGATTTTTATTATAGAAAGGATTAGAGTGTTCCAAGCCTGGGCGAACAGCTTTGGATGCGTTTCAAAAGGAGGAGTCCTTCATCAACTGTCTGAAGCTGGGGGCAGGGCCTCCAGAGTCCTGGGTGAAAAAACTGTGACGATTTCTCAAAGGGAAAGCCAAAATAGGACCCCAGTCAACCGTGCTGAGATCTCCGACTGGCGACAGGTGGGCAGCCAGGGCCATGGCCAACAAATATTCCAGGGGTACTGCTGATAAAAGGGAATGGGGAGAAATCTAGAAGGAAGAGCAAGGACAACTGAAAAGCATTTATAGGAAATGCATGAAAGGTTACCTTTCCTTTGGTGAAAAAAATTGAAACCCATGCAGGTTTTTCATAATATAAATTCCCATGAAAACTTTGAATATCCCTCATAGACTTTGAAAACCTTCCTTAAAAGAAAAAGATGTAGGGCCCAGTGCAGTGGCCTACTGGCTAAGGTGCTTGCTTTGAACACACTAGGATCCTATACGGGTGTTAGTTCTAATCCTGGCAGCCCTGCTTCCCATCCAGCTCCCTGCTTGTGGCCTGCGAGGGCAGTTGAGGATGGCCCAAGGCTTTGGGATCCTGCACCCGCATGGGAGATCTGGAGGAAGCTCCTGGTTCCTGGCTTCAGATTGGCTCAGTTTCGGTCGTTGCGGTCACTTCTTGGGGAATGAATCACCGGACAGAAGATCTTCCTCTCTGTCTCTCCTCCTCTCTGTATTATCTGACTTTGAAATAAAAATAAATGAATCTTTCAAAAAAAGATTTATTCATTTATTTGAAAGGCAGAGTTACCAGGAGAGAGAGGGGAAGAGAGAAAGAAAGGGAGAAGGAAGTGGGAGAGAGAGAGAGAGCTTCAGTCCACTAGTTCGCTTCCTATTGGCTGCAAAGACAAGGGCCAGGGAAGGTCTAGAACTCCAACCAGGTCACATGGGTGTGGACACCCAAGCACTTGGGCCATCTTTTGCTGCTTTCCTGGGAGCACTGTCATGGAGCTGGATCTGAAATGGAACAGCTGGAACTCAAACCGCTGCTTAAATGGGATGCTAACATCACAGCTAGAAGCTTAATCCACAGCACCACAATGTCAGCCCTGATTTTTTTTTTCCACTTTTCATGAGCACTTGCTCAAGTTGTTTCTTTCTTCCTTTCTTCCTTCTCTTTTCTGCCTTGACTTACTTTTCAGCGATGCCGAGTGCTTTGTCCATGGAAAGGGGGGCGGGGACTGTGATGAAGCACCACAGTCTGGGTCATTTGTCAGGAATGGAGGAAGTCGTTTCCCACAGTGCTGCAGGCTGCTGAGATGCGCTGGCTGCGTCCTGACCCACCCCTACACTGCCCGCTTCCCCGACAGATCACACCTGTTCATGCCAGGCCACGGGCAACCCTGGCATCTTGGGAGGGGGCACACTCAAACCACAGCCCTGAGTGTTTTGATCTGGGGCTAGGAGACAGCTCTGGCAGAGCCCCTGAACAGCTGCAAGGTTTTGAGAAGTTCACGAAAACGTTGGAGTTGCTCCTTTAGGGAGACTGTGGCGCGTCAGTGGATGTCTTTTCTGGAACGTCTTGGTTTGGATTCTGAATCAAGAGGCATCTGAGTGTCTTCCCCATCCAGCCTGGACATGAGCAGTGCTGTTGACAGTTCTTATTGTTTTATGACACTGTGTAATAGGCACTGGGATCTCCCGTCCCCCTCCCCAAGTTCCCTCCTCTCCCCACCCTTCTCCCCTCCAGTCTTACAATGGGTGTCTTCATTTTTTTAAAAAATAGCTGAGTAGTATTCCATAGAGCGTATGAACCACAGTTTCTTTATCCATTCCTCTGTTGATGGACATTTAGGTTGCTTCCATGTCTTGTGATTATTAATTGTGCTGCAATGAACATAGGGGTGCACGTTGCTTTCTTATGTAACAGGTCTTTTGGATATATTCCTAGAACTGGTATTACTGGGTCGTATGGTAGGTAGATTTTCAATTGCCTAAGTGTTCTCCATACTGACTTCCATAGTGGTTGCACCAGCCTTCAATCCCACCAGCAGTGGAGTAAAGTTCCTTTTCCCCCACAACCTCGTCAGTAGGTGTTGTTGGTAGTTTTCTGTATGTGGGCCAAACTTGCTGGAGTTAAGTGGAACCTCAGTGTTGTCTTTATTTGAGTTTCCCTGATGGCCAGGGAGCTTGAACATTTTTTCATATGCTTAGTAGCCATTAGGATTTGTTCCTTTGAAAAATGTCTGCCCATTTCTTGACTGGTTTATCTTCTCCCATTCTGTTGGTCGTTTTTCTACTTTGCCGATCATTACCTTTGCTATTCAGAAGCTTCTTAGCTTCATGTAGTCCCATTTATTTATTTTTGATCTTGATTTCCTTTGCTTTTGATTTTTCTAGGAAGCCCATTCCTACACCTGTATCTTACAGAGTATTTCCAACTTTTGTTTCCAAAAGTTTAATGGTTTCTGGGCGTAGGTTTAGATATTTTATCCATTTAGATTTGATCTTTGTGTATGTTGAAAGGTGCAGCTCTTGCTTCTTATTTTTGCAGGCTGTTAACCAGTTGTCCCAACATCATTTACTGAAAAGGCCTTCCTTTTTCTCTGGATTGTTTTCTGCTTTCTTGTCGAAGATTAAATAGTTGTGAATGTGTGTGTTCCCTTCTGGTGTTTCTATTCTACTCCGTTGGTCTTCTTCGCTTTCCTTGCCAATAGCAGGCTGTTTTAATAACCACTGCCCTATAATATATCCAAAGGTGATCTCTCCCGCTAGGTTTTTATTCTTCAGGATGGTTCTGGCTATTCATGGTTTTTTTGTGTTTCCACATGAACCTTTGCATCATTTTTTCCAGCTCTGTAAAGAATGTTCTTAGTAGTTTGATTAAAATTGCACTGAATGTCTATATTGCTTTTGGTAAAATGGACATTTTGATGATGGCTCTGCCCATCCATGAGCATGGTATGTTTCTCCATTTTTTGAAGTTGTCTTCTATTTTTTTTTCTTAATGTTTTTTAGTTTTCCTCAGAGGTCTTCCATAGCTTTTGTTAGGTTTATTCCCAGGTATTTCATTTTCTTCTCTGTTATTTTGAAGTGTACCATGCTGGTTAGTTTTTTTTTGCACCTTGCAGTTGTTTCTGTGCACTAGGCTGTTGATTTCTGTTCACTGATTTTGTACCCTTCCACTTTACGAAACTCTCGTAGCATACTTGAAGCCGTACGGTTTCTATGAAATGTAAATACTTGGGAAGTGGAGTTCATCTCTCTTGTGATATTTTATATCCATAACCTGTGACTTTGTCGTGTGATATATGTTGATCCCAATGATATATGCTTACATTCATCAGTTGATACATTAAAAAAAAAAAATAGGGGACTGTTGCTCTGTGTAGCAAGCTAAACCTCCACCAGGTGCCATCATTCCATATCTGCACTGGTTCAAGTCTCAGCTACTCCATTTCTGATTCAGCTCCCTGCTGAGATGGACACACCTCTGGCCATTGTGGACATGTGGGCAGTGAACCAGTAAAAGGAAGACGTCTCTCTCATCTCCTTTCTGTGACTCTAACATAAAAAAATATATATATTTTTAATTTTCAAATACCAAAAATAAAGGAAATAGTAGAGTTGTTAGAGCTGACATGCCTTTTATCACAGATCTTAATCAAATGAAAATAGCAATACAAGGGAAACAGTAAAAATGATCCAAAGGGAATTAGTACACTTGCCAGTGGGATTGGAAGCCTTGCATTGAAGCCACCCAGCACCTCGCAGGTTCAGTTTGGCTGATGAGTACCACTAAGATGGAGAGCAGCACTGAACAGGTAGCCCAGGGCCCTTTCCATTTTAAATAAGAGGCAGGGAGCCCCCCTGCGGCATACCAGGTGCCAGGCTCACGGCCCAGGAGTCCCCACCAACCTGTTTGTGTGGTTCTGGGAAATGATGGTAGAGACCAATTCCCCAGCCAGGATTGTCTCCAGATTCCTTCCAGCTGCTGAAGGTCTGTCTTCTGCTTCCTCAGGCTGCGCTGGTACCATGGGGCTGAGTCACCTCTGCCCACAGCTGCTGCTGCCACCACCCACCCGCCTATGGCTCTGAGGTTTGCGACTGGACCCTGGCAAGGACCAGCCCTGCCCCCCGTGGAGGAAATGGCAGAACAGCCTGGGCCGCTGCAGCACATGAAAACTTCCTTCCTCTCCATCCAGCTGCAGGGCCCCCCTGCTCCAGCTCTCCCCGCCCAGGCTCCAGCCGCTGCAGCCCCAGGAGGCCTGGAGGAGGGACGCATTTCCCCCAGTCCCAGGACAAGCTTCTTGGCAGGCTGGGAGCTCAAGCGCACACAGGGCTTGGCTGTCTCTCCGTGGAGCCTGCTGCACAAGGAAGGCCCCGGCCCAGAGGAACCAGCCGCTCTCAGCAGCTGCGTGGCCAGGGAGAAGGAGCCAGAAGCCAAGCTCCAGGAGCTGGATGGGAGGAGGGCTGGTGTGCGTGCATCCACATGGGGCAGGCCCTGCCAGACCCCCGCCTCCAGGAAACTCAGCAGGCTCCAGCCTCTGCCATACAGACCTCCTAGGCCAGCTCCCGTCATGAGCCATGGAAACAGCAATTGCTCCAAGTGCGGGAGACACTACCCAGGCCTTTCTGTCTCTGAGCCGTGGGGCGTGGACTGTGGGTCCGGAGATATTCTGAGATGCTCTGCTCCACTAGCCGCCGTGGCCCACGTTGTCGGCACAGACAAAAAAGTTACTCTGATGAGAACTACTGCAACCTGTCGGCTACTCCCAGAGCCCTGTGATGTGGGCCTGGGACCCCCAGGACTGGCGACGAGGGCCCAACTCTACAGGTACTGCCCCACGGTGCTGACCAGCCAGTGCTGCCCGGCTCCACCTGCCGCACTGCCTCTCAAGGTAAGAACCTGTGTTGTGTTTGACTCCCCCAGACACTTGCGCTGCCCGCCAGGAAGATGGTGTGGAGACATAGGTTGGGGGGAGTATGTGTCTGGGTGTCCCCTGTGTCTTCGATGGGCTGCACCACGGTGGATGCTGTCATCTTGCAGGCAAGCTCTGTGCTCTGCCACCTTCCTTGTTCCTCGGCAATATTTCTTAGGGAAGGAGCCGTGCAGTGCTGTCTCTCAGGATTTTTGCCAAAGACAGAAGCACAGCTGGAGAAGGAGGTGTGTGCTTCATAGGGGAGAACCAGAGAGAGGCCCCCAGGCTCTCCATGGGCACTTGTGGGGCTTGGGTGGTGCCCGCCCATTATCTTCAGAGCCAGTCATTGGTTCATATCCCCAACTTCCAGGGACTGAGGGGTGATCAGGAAGGGAAAAAATTCTTCCCTTTCCTCCAAGCAGCAAGGGCAAGAGCAAAGCTTGTTTGCAGGATGGACATTGGGGATGACAGGGATGTCCCTTGGGTGTCATGGAAGCTTCCAGAACGTCAGCCCAGCCTTGGACCTCAGCTGTGTCCTCACTGTTGTCCGGGAATGCCAGGCTTTCCAGAGGCCACATCCCTGATTCTGCAGAGAAGGGCAGAAGCAGCCTGTGTGGTGCCCAGGTCTCTTGCCCACAGCTGGCTCCACACCTGTGTCCAGTGCATTCCACTCTCAGCTTGCCGGGGCCTAAAGCTCACCCTCTCCACCTGCTCTCAACCTGCTTTCAATCCGGCAGACAGAATTGAAGATTAGGCTATGTCTGCATTCCTCAGGACTGTGGAAATCCTGCTGCCTTCTGCGTGTGTGGGGGCAATGAACAGGTGTGCTGGGTTAGCTGGGACAGGAGAGGGCTTCCTACTGAAGATCAGCGTGGAGGGGACCCTCGGAGAAGTCACAGGAGAACTGGATGGCATTCACAGTTGTCAGGAAGGAGCCTTCCTCAAGCTGGGAGGTGATACTGCTCCAGGCGGGTCCTGTGCCTCAGTCCCTCCTCTCACCTCTCTCGTTGCCTCTCTACTGCCCTGGCCTCTTCTCCTGGTGGCGAGAAGGTCTGCACAGCCATGGTTAAGAATTGGGGAGAGAAGATAAGGCTGAGTTCTCTCCACAGGGCAGCTCTTGGAAAAAGTGAGGCAAACACTGTTCTTCTGTAGGATACAGTTTACATTCCATCTTGATGCTTGTAACTCTCATTTCCTACAGTGACTTAACCTGAGTGTCAGAGCCTCGTCTGGAGGGGGCAGGGAGGGCAGGGGGTGTTGTACAGTGGTTCTGGAGGGACAGGGAGGGCAGGGGTGTTGTACAGTGGTTCTGGAGGGGCAGGGAGGGCAGGGGGTGTTGTACAGTGGTTCTGGAGGGGCAGGGAGGGCAGGGGTGTTGTACAGTGGTTGTGTGTAGGTAAATGCTGATCTGGTGACTTAAAAACCCTTCTCACCACCCTGCTTTGGGATACTGATCTGTGCCACTGCTCTGAGACATGCTATAGGATTTGTCTTAAGTGTGTGGGTCTCTGTCTTATCCACCCTATTTATGCTTTCTGCAAGTGTCCTTCTAGAAGATCACAGAAATCTTGGCTGAGTGGCTAGAAGTCCCAAGTCCAAGTGTTAACCTTGTGCAAGCTCTGTGCTCCCTGAGTCCAAGGTTCCCATCTGGGAAAGCCTGACCATGTCCCTTGCTTAGTAGTTATGGATTTGTGTGGGGCCAGTGAAGGGGCCTCTTGGTTTCTGTGGTCAGGGGAATAGGAGAAGCAAGGCCAGTGGGATGCAAATTAGACACAGGGAGATTGTGAAGTTAGGGGTATGAGTGTATAGTGGGACTCCAGGGCCAACTTGAGGAAATAAGAGTCTTGGACTTGCCTGTCAGATGTTGCATCTCCACCTGCTGGGAGGATGGGATGCAGCTGCGAAATTAACTCCCTCTCTCATCCACAAGTCCTTGTGGCTATAGTTAACCAGGTGGCCCCTGCTCAGTGGTGGATATCAGAGAAAGAAATGAAATCTTAGAGTTGATCCATGTGTCCAGTCCTGGGAAATTTAAGATGTCCGACAGATTTGAAAGATCACTTTCTGGGAGTCAACCGACACTCACCTATCATTTTGGAATTTAGTAGTCAGAGTATCAAAAAGCTGCTTTTCCCAGTCTGCAAGCAGAGAGCTAGTTGGGAAGTGGAGCAGGCAGGATGCGAACCAGCACCAATGTGGGATGCTGGCACTTGAAGGGAGATGATTAGCCCTTTGAACCATTGCACCAGCCCCTTTTCCTTTTTTTAAAAATTTATTTAGTTTACATTTTTTTTTTTAAAGAGCACTTTTGAGCTAAATAAGCAGAGGGTAAGAATCAAATTGAATCATTGTTTGCTGTAATTTATAAATAGATTTGTTTCTACAATTTGCTTCTGGTTATAAGACAGTGAAATAGTCTCATGTAAAAACTTCTTTGTCCTCTGTGCAACTTTCTTTGGAGGTTACGGGATGTCACGGGATTTGCAGAGATGTGGGCCCCTAGGGAAAACAAGGTTGTGTAAGAACGCCAGATCCTGTGTGGGATCACTTCAGCTTCATTATCGACGTACTGGGACTCCTGACCCGGGAGTGAAAAAGTGAGAGCAAAAACAGAATGTGCAGCTTGACCCCATTGCTTGACCTGCATCGTGCGGGTTTGCTTCATCAGAACCACATGTCAGGGAGGACGAGAGAGGGGAGGGAAAAAAAGACGCTGGTGGTTAGCACAGCTGTGCCATGCTGGGGCCACACGTTCCAGCAAGTTCCTCTTCCTTCACCTAAGTTATTGGCCATGGGGACTCTTTCTTTGGCGGCCCTTTGCACCATGCATATTTGCGGTGATATTTAGTTGATTTTGGCGTTTGGGATACTGTAACTTGCAGTTTTCAGGATGTGTGATGTTGTATTCACCTCTCAATGAGCAGTTGGTACAGACAGGGAAACCGCCTCGTGGGCGATGTTCAGTCTTCCGAAGCTTTCCCTCTGCAGGGAGCTCGGTTACCGGTCAAGGCGCCCCCAGCCTGATTGTGTGAGAGAGGGACCGTGGGCGTGCTGATGGGACAGTCTCCCCTTCAGCCTTCATCCACTAAGAATTTCAGTGTCCTGCGGCAGCAGCACGAGTGATGTGATGGAGGCCTTGTGGTGCGGAGGAATGAGATGCAGTTTGGGGTGTCTGCATTCCATATTGCAATGCTGGCATCCAGTCCTGCCTCTGCAGTCCAGTTTCCTGCTGATGCACACCCTGGCAGTTAGCAGGTGATGGTTCGAGTACTTCGCTTTGCTGTTTACAGACCATTTAGACACCCAGCTGAAGTTCCTGGCTCCCAGTTTCAGACTGGTCCAGCTCTGCCTGTTGCAGGCATTTAGGGAAGTGTTATCAACAGATGAGAAGTCACTCTCCTCTCTCACGCATTCTCTCTCTCTCTCGCTCTTTCCCTCTTTCAAATAAAGATTTTAAAAATAAAAATTAAATAGAGATAACAAAGGGAAACCATAATAAAGAGTCAAGTCTCAAAAAACAATGGTGAGAATCAAGATCAAGAAAAAAACCAAATTGAAATCAGAAATGGAACCCAATGGGGCTGGCATGATGACATAGCAAGTTGATCTTCTGACTGCAGTGCAGGCATCCTGGTTCCTGTGCAAGCTGCTCCACTTCTGATCCAGCTCCCTGCTTAGGACCTGAGAAAGTAGCAGATGGTGACTGAAGTCCTTGGGCCCCTGCAACCACATGGGAGACCTGGAAGAAGTGCCTGACTCCTGGCCTCAGAATAGCCCAACTCTGGTTATTACAGCCATTTGGAGGAATGAACTAGCATATGGAAGCGCTCTCTTTCTCTCTCTCTGCAACTCTTTTCAGCACAATAGATAACTCTTAGAAAGAGAAGGAAAGGAATGGGAAAGGAAGGGAAGGGAGGGAAGAAGGAAGGAAGAAAGAAAGAAGAAAGGAAGGAAGGAAAGAAAGAGGGCCTGGTGAGATAGCCTAGCGGCTAAAGTCCTCGCCTTGCATGCGCCAGGATCCCATATGGTCACCAGTTCATGTTCTAGCTGTTCCAATTCCTTTGTTCCAATTCCCTTCCAACTCCCTGCTTGTGGCCTGGGAAAACAGTAGAGGATGGCCCAAGGCTTGGGTACCTGCACCCATGTGGGAGATGCAGAAGAAGCTCCTGGCTGCGGCTTCAGATCGGCTCAGCTCTGGCTATTGTGGCCACATGGGGAGTGAACCAGTGGCTGGAAGATTTTTCAGTCTGCCCCTCCTTCTCTTTGTGGATATACCTTTCCAATAAAAATAATAATGATTCAAAAAAAGAAAGAGGAAGACAGAAAGAAAGGCAGGAAGGAGGGAGGAAGAAAGCCCAAAAGCGTTAACCATAAGGATCTACAGAGTTAGCACAGGTTCAAAGCCAGATTTAGTTCTGTGCTTTCAGGCTGGCCAAGCTGAAAGAGACACATGATTAGCTACAAACTTCCAATCCTGAAAGGGAAAGAGAAAGAGAGGCAGGAAAGAGGAGAGAGAAAGAAGGAAGGCAAAAAGTAGGGAGGGAAAAGAATCTAATAGAAAATCGGATTTGGCATTCCCTTTAAAGTAAAAACGTTAGAAATAACATTTTGGAGAAAATGCCGTTACTAGTGACTGTCTTCCTGTTTGCTTTGACATTTTGCACAGCACATAATTTAGAGAATCGGGGATGGTTAAACAGCAGGGTGATTCCTCACTCCCACCCTGTGTCCAGCCCCTGTTCCTTCTTACCGGTGCCTCCTTCTCCCCAGTATCCTGCGCTCTGAGCACCAGCATCGTATTTTCATTTGATTGTCCATGAATGTTCAGAAGGACCTGGACAGTCCCCAGCAAGGGCAGCGGGGGATACGTACGTGAACAGGGCGTGAAGGTGACGTCAGAGCCCGACAAGGGCTTGGGAAGCGCTAAAAGTGCAGGGAGGCTGATGGACAGGGAGGGACCAGCCGTGGGAGGCTCTGTCCGTCCAGGTGAGGATGGTGAGGCTCCCAGCCCAGAGGTCTTCCATGCCACACCAGTGATCAGCCACGCAGGAGGTGGCTGGCATTAGGACACATCAATACAGTGGAATTCAGCCTCTGCGCTTGGCATGTTGGCACTTTGCTGAACACACATGTCGCTTGCGGTTCGGGCTGACATTCCGGGAGCTCTTAAGCAATGACAGTGATATTTCTGCTGGGCAGGGCTGGGTGACCTACTTTCCGACATGGACTCTGTGACTCTTCCAGAGAAACAGCTCTACTCCGTGCCTAGACAACCTAAAAAACAAATGTTCTCAGTCTGAGGAAAATCAAAAGTCTGTTTTCTTTCCATCCATTTTTGAAAGTCCATGGTGACGTTGTTACTGTTTCATCTTCAGTATTTTTAGTAAGTAAACTTTTCCTTAAAGCTGTCTGTACTGTTGCCCTTCTACTATCTTTATTCTGATTATATATATACATTTGTCTGTGGGACCAGTGTGTGGCATAGTAGGTTAGTTCTCCACCTGCAGTGCTGGTATCCCATATGGGCACCATTCAAGACCTGGATTTTCTTTCTTTCTTTCTTTCTTCTTCTTCTTCTTCTTTTTTTTTTTTAAGATTTATCTATTTATTTTTGTTACAAAGTCAGATATACAGAGAGGAGGAGATACAGAGAGGAAGATCTTCCATCTGATGATTCACTCCCCAAGTGAGCACAACAGCCGGTACTGCGCTGATCTGAAGCTGTGCACCAGGAACCTCTTCTGGGTCTCCCACGTGGGTGCAGGGCTCCAAAGCTTTGGGCCGTCCTCGACTGCTTTCCCAGGCCACAAGCAGGGAGCTGGATGGGAAGTGGAGCTGCCAGGGTTAGAACCGGCGTCCAAATGGGATCCCGGTGCGTTCAAGGCAAGGACTTTAGCTGCTAGGCCACTGCGCTGGGCCCGATTTTCCAATTCTGACTCAACTCCTGGTTAATGTGCCTGGGAAAGCAGCAGAGGATGGCCCACGTGCTTGTCTCCTGCTCCCATGTGGAAGATCCAGAAGAAGCTCTTAGCTTTCAGCTTCGATTGGCTTAGTTCTGGCCATTCTGGGCGTCTGGTGGAGTGAACCAACCGGTGGGAGATCCCTCCTGTCTCTCCTTCTCTCTGTGGAAAGTCTACTTTTCAAATAAAAATAAATAAATCATTACAGAGTTACTAGAGAGCGCATCCTCATGGTGAACCGAGTCTCCTGTTCTCTGGAAAGCTGGGCATATTCCAAGCCCACTCCAAGGGCCTGGCCCCTAGCCAAGATGAGCCTACCTGGGTTCTGGTCCGAGCTGATGAGCCTGCTGCAGGCTCCAGCCCCTGCAATCCCCCACCCCCACAGATCTCCCTCTGCACAATCAACGTGGATGTTCACTCTTTGCACTCAAGCTAAAGTCACAAGTCACAACTTTTTGTTAGCAAGTTCTTTTTCTCTATTCTTGGAATTATATATATACAGGGAAATGTGGGGAAAATGAGGAGATGGTTGAATGAGGACGGCAGCATTTTGTGCTTGATGGATTTTTAAAAATTACTTATTTTCAAGGCAGATTTTACACACACAGAGAGAGAGAGAGAGAGAGAGAGAGAGGTCTTTCATCCACTGGTTTGCTCTTCAAATGACTGCAACAGCTAGAGCCGGGCAAATAAAAAGCCAGGAGCCAGGACCTTTTCCTTGGTCTCCCATGTAGGGACGAGGTTCCAATAACTTGGACCATCCTCTGCTGCCTTCCCCAGCTCATTTGCAGGAAGCTGGATTGGAAGGAAAGCAGCTGGGACACAAACTGGCACCAATATGGGACGCTGGTGCTACCGGGATGTGGATTAGCGTGCTGCACTTCTGGGCTGGGCCCCGCTCTTGATAGTTTTAACTTGGCTCTGAAAGGTTTGCCGTGAGCATCTCTTGCAGGGATGACCTCAGAACACTAAAGGAGCTGACATGTTAGACTGTCTCCACCTCAACTTCCAAAGAAGATGCCCAGGTCTGATACTATTCTGTTTATGTACACACCAAAGGCAGTATTAGGAATGACATGCTTTTAAATCTTAATTTACTAGAATTCAAGCTAACCTGTAGTCCTCAGTTAACTTTAGTTCCTTGTATGTCACCTAAAGGCTTCAGGGAAATTGCCTTTTAAAAATTCATTTTAAGATATTTTATCTATTTATTTTAAGAGGCAGAGAAAGAAGGAAAGTGCTTCTACACGCTGATTGAGTCCCCACATGCCCACCTTAGCCAGAGCAGGGTGATAACAGAAGCCAGGAGCCCACAACTTGACCCATATCTCCCACATGGGTGCAGGGACCCAATTACTTGAGCTGCCACATCCTGCTCCCTTCCCAGATGTGCACCAGAAGCAAGCTGGAATAGAAGCAGAGCCAGGGCTCCAGCCCCAGCACCCAGCAAGGGATGTGGCTGTCCCAACCTGGTCCCACTCCTCCAGTGACTGGCCAGATACCTCTCCTGTCTTAAGACTAAAGAATGCTGTTCTGGCTACATATCTTCAAGTCAGGATTCTGGAGTTCCCCAGTTCTGCTCCAGGCCTTCCATTTGAAGATCCCTCCACGTCTGTGGGGTTGAACAGTGGTTTTTAATTTTTATTTCACCCGCTTACTGGCAAGAATACGTTGTGTTGCTACAAGCTTGGACATTTCAACAATTGATTAGATTTATGTCCCTTGAGTGAACAAAGGAAGGAACCTGGAGAATGAGGAATGGCCTCTAGGAGTTAGCAGTTTTTGTTGCCAAGGCATGGTGAAGGCGAATTATGTGGCTAGGTCATTTAGTAGAGGCAGTGAAGTTCATCCAAGATGAGGAAGAGAAAGTCACTGTGAAATTTGGGTCGCAGGTGGTACTGGCCTGGACAGAAGAGGAGCTACAGTCGCTGGTCAGAGGAAGAACATTCTATCTAAGCTATGTTAGTCTGCTGTGTAAAGCCTCAGAAGTGCTTCTTTTTTTTTTTTTTTTTTTTTTTTAATGCTCAAGTTCAGCTGCAAGCAAGTTTTAAAAAATGTGTTTACTAACAATTTAAGCAAATTTGCAATCTAACCTGTTTGTGGGTTGAGTCACTTTGTTAATTGTACTGTGCTTTGGATGGTTGCCAGTGATTAAATTATTAGCAAGGCCTCCCCCTTTTTTTTTTCTTTTTTAATTTCCCCCATGTTCTCTGTCGGGCTCTTGATTCGCTAGCTGACTTTTACTCTTCTGTTTGTCTTCCAACTGTGGTGTGTTCATTTGGTGTGTGCATGTATGCATGGCTGTGGGTTTTTAAGGAGTTTGCCAATCGTGGTTTCACTTATTTCTTTTGGGAATTTCTGTCTTGTTACAGGAAAAGGGGCAGGGGTGAGGGTAAACGAGGCATGACCAATGCCATTGGCAGAGGCCAGCACCTGGTTGATACCTGTGGAGTGTGCCAAGGCCAGGAGGAAACCTTGGCTAAAGAATGTGCCCCACTATGTTTTCTGCCTGATTGAAAGCAGCCAAAGAAAGGGACTGTCAGGGTAGGTTAGAAGCCAAGAGTTTCAACAAGGAGCTTTTTGTTGCCTTGCCAAGAAAGGCAGCTAGATAACCAAGATGGGCTCCATCAGAGCCACTGACCCGTCTCCAACTTCATGCTTCCCAGGAGCGGGCACCATCGGCTGCTTCAATGTATCGACTTTCTTATTTTTCTTTGAATTTTCTGTTTGGAGAGACAGACAACTTCCACCACTAGTTCACTTCCAAAATGCACACACAGACTGCGCCAGGTGAGAGCCAGGAGCTGAAATCCCACCCAGATCTCCTCCCCGGGTGGTGGGGATGTGAGTGCCTGAGCCCTCACCTGCTGCTACTGGGCATGTGTATTAATTAGCAAGAAGCTGGAATTGGGAGCGGAGACAGAACTCAAAACCAGGCAGCCCAAAATGGGATGTGGGGATGTAGGTGTCTTTATAAACAGCAGCTATTGACAGCAAAATCTCTATATGAATGTTTTTCAAAATGCCTCTGGGAAACTCAGCTCAGTTCTAAAGCATCTTTCAATTTTCCCGGAGTCATCTAAAATCACCTACTGTTTAAATTCCCAACTTTCACAGTGTCCTCCATTTCTTCTGATGCTCTTCGTGTAAGAAGACAAATCCCATCTCGGTAAAACTTGGCTTTTCAGAGACTTGGAGCTGTGAGCATAGAGTAACAGAACCTAAAGGTTGTGCTTTGCACTGTCAAGGAAAATGGGGACTGGATTTAGAGAGAAGCACCTGACGGTGACTCGGATTGGGTGACCCTTTCCCCGCCCTCCCATGCAAACCTGCTAATCCTCATGTTCTTGCCCTATCCCATGGCTAGGGATGCAGCCCTGGGCACAGCACAAAGCCAGATGTTCCCATGGTGACAGGAAACAGAGTTGGCCAGGTGCCTGCAGAGAAGGCTGCCAGAAACAGCTGAGGGATCCAGAAGGCTGGGAAAGAAGATAGCAATCTAAAAGGCCATGAACTTCTGATGAGACACTGCTTCTTTCCTTCCTCTTTGCTTTTGTTATGGCCCTAATTCACTCCTGGGCCCTTCTTCTTCATGTCAAGATAGAGCAGACCGGCCATTTGTTACATTTGTTAAGAGACCATAAACTTTGTTTTCACAATCTCTCCCTCTAGGCACTGGGGAAGCGGGAGGAGGTCTCTAACCTTATCTGCTAGAGCATCTTGGTTCTATCCGACCCTGGGTTCCACTTTGGGTCTTCCTGAAATTTGAAATCAGGTACCCTCTTGCTCAAGCAAGGTTCTTTTTTGTTTGTTTGTTTTGTTTTGTTTTGTGTTGTTTTTCCGTAGGAGCCATTGTGGCCACCCTCCTGCAAAGCAGGGATGGTAGACCCGTGTGCCCTGCATTCTTGCGCTTCTTAGGAGCTCCCAGTGTTCCCCTTGGGTCAGAAGCGGCCATCTGGCTATCCCCACGCAGGTAGGGGTGACCTGAGCAGGTTCATTCTCCAAATGGCTGTAATGGACAGATCTGCACCAGACCAAAGCCAAGAGACTAAAACTCCATCTGGCTTTCCCACATGAGTGCAGGGGCAGGAGGAGTCAGGTAACCTTTCACTGCTATCCTACGTGCAGTAGCCAGAGAGTCTATTAAAAAGTGAAGTAGCTGGGACATGAGATGCCAGCCTTGTAGTCAGTGATTTAACCTACTGTACTACAACATCTGCCCCCTCATTTAACGCATTTTACTGAGATTTGATTTATGTCCTAATACATGTTCTATCCTGGAAAATGGTCCATGTGCTGACAAAGAGAATGTGCCTTCTGTAGCTGTTGAATGAAAAGTTTTATGAATGCCTGTCAGAACCATTTGCTCTGTAGTACAGTCCTGATGTATCTGTTGATTTTCTGTCGGTAAAATCTGTCCATTGATTGGGACCTGGCACAGTGGCCAACTAAATGCAACTGCCTTGGTCCCAGGTGGGTACTGGTTCCTATTCTGGCTACTCTGCTTCCCATCCAGCCCCTTGCTTGAGAACTGGGAGAGCAACAGAGGATGGCCCAAAAGCCTAGCGGCCCTGCACCCATGTGGGAAACCTAGAGGGGGCTCCTGGCTTCAGATTAGCTCAGCTCCAGCTGTTGTGGCCACTTGGGGAATGCACCAGCACATTGAGGATCTTTCTCTATATCTCTCCTTCTCTCCGTGGCTCTTTCCAAAAACTGGCACTCATATGGGATGCGGGCAGAGGCTTAACCTAGTATGCCAGGCGCCAGCCACCTTGAAGGCCTTTTTGTAGAAGAGCATCACCACCATTTGACAGATTGTTCTATGGCTGGTGAGATTCAGAGGAGCTCGTTTGGTTGGGAATTGAGTGAAGGTCTCTCTGGGGCACATCAGGCCTTTGGTGTGCAATGGTGAATAAAAGAGATATGGTTCCAATCTTGTAGCCTATAGTCTAAGGAGGAAGAAAGATCACAAGTAAAACAAGCAACCAACCAAACAAAAAATAGATGTACAAATTGAAGCAAGTATAGAATTGTGGGTGACAAGGGTGAGTGGGAGGGAGGGGGCATCATTTACTTGGGCATTTGGAAAGAGCACTCTGAACAGTTGTATCTGCACCAAAGCCTGAAGGCTGCAAAGAATTTAATCAGAATTAGAGAGTGAGGTCCAGAGTGTCTGAGTGGGGACAGGCTTGGTAAGTTGAAGGAATCAAGGAAAGGCTGATGTGATGGGGTTCAGGCAGAAGGCAGCAGAGACTTCTTCAGCTATTACTTCTATATTTTGGTTTATCCCAGTGACCACGGGAAGCCATTGAAGAGCTGTGGACATGGAGTGCTATAATGGGATATATATTTTTAGATTTCTCTGACCACTGAGTGGAAAGCAGACTGGATGTGAAACAGGAAATGTACTTTGGAGGTGGTCCAATGACTCAGCAGAATGGATATGAGGTTTCTTGTGGAGCTAGAATTGACAGGACATGCAAAGGAAATAGGTAAAGCTGGGTGAGGATGAAAGGAAATTCAACCAACTGGATTATGGGAAAATCTGAAGGCGCCAGGCTCAGGAGAGATCTTATATGTGAAATTTGTTCTCCCCTCCCATCAGGAGCCATCTGATTACCTTACAGTGGTTCAATGTGTCAAAATCCTGGTTTCTATTCTACTGAGAGGCCAGTTCTCGACACACTGTAAGAGTAAATCTGAGACACTCAGCCAGCCAGAGCCTGCCTCCCTTGGCCAGGTAGGGTATAGGCAGGGTACATTTCTTTTCAAAGCTTCAACACAACGAACGGGGCCAGAGGCAGCAGAGTCTGTGTTACAGATCTTGCACTGCAATAAGAGCGCTTTGTCTGCCTGTATTTAAAAGACACGAAAGGGAAGGAAGTTCTCCTGTGAGGAAGTTACTGTAAATGATCACATGTAAATGAGATTAAGCCTCAAAGACAGCAACAAGGGGCCTATTATTTAATATCAGGGAGGAAACACACCCAGATCTTCAAGATAACAGAATTACCCGACTGCTGCGTGCATCTTTCGTGAGGAGGGGAATCTTAAGAAGCAAACAAGCAAGTCAGTGTGTGCTCTTCTGCCATGTGCATCAGCACGGCTGGGTGTTGGTCCTTGCCTTGAATTCCGTGTCGGCCTGTGGTGGACTTGGCTCTGTAGCCCAGCTTTGTGTAATCTGAAGACAGGAAAAGGAACCACAGGGAAGATTCAATCTCTGGAGTCACAGGTCACAGAAGGAGGTGTAAATTCTGCTGCGGTTGGGATTTCAAGGGACCACTCTTAATTGTGCGGCTTGGCTGTGTCCTGTAGTCAGGGCACCAAATACATTTGCCCTTTCCAAATCTTTTTTTTTTTTTCCCCCTTTGCTTCATTATCTTCAGATGGGAAAATGTGGCTTGATCCTTTAGCCCAGGGCTAGTGATGTGGATTCATGACAGACTGCAGGTTAGCTGGGGAGTGAATGTGTCACTATGTCACATAGGAGCCTGCAGTTCAGTTAGGATTAACTACACTATGGCAACCCTTGAATCTCACTGGTTAATACAAGTAGGATTTATTGCTCGTGCAAACCAAGAAGAAAGACCAAGAAGGTCTGCAGTGGGAATTCATTGCCTCTAGACACTCCTCTGCTCGCAGGTTCTGCGACCAGGCCCCACGCGCTGCACGCCTGCCAGCGCTTAATTCTTCATGTTCAGGGAAAGACATGCAAACATGTTAGGGCACGCACGAGACATTTCCAGCATTTTCCCCCCAGCCACAAGGTATACAGTGTCATAAATATCTACAATAAACATAGTGTTCTTATTTTCTACATGACTTAATTCTAAAATCGCCCAAGCCTACAACTTAAAAAGCATATATGAGAGTTAAATATTGTTGGCACTACTCCATGGCAAACTGATTGATATTCTGTTTCAGAAGAGGTTCTATTAAATTCCAGCTTTATAAAATAGCGTCAAACTCAATTAATTCAGAGACAATCGTAAAGGAAAGTTTGCCATGGATGGGTGTTTGGTCTAGCAGTTGAAACACCCACATTTCATGTTGAAGTGTCTGAGTTCACATCCTTGCTCTGGTCTCCAACTCCAGCTCCCTGCTGATGTCGACCTTGGGATACAGTGGTGGTGGCTCAAATGTTTGGGCGCCTGCCGCCACCTGGGAGACCTGGATTCAGTTCCTGGCTCCTGGCTTTGCCTTGGCCTTCCCTCAGCTCTTGTGGGGCATTTGGACGTGAACCAGCAGCTGGGAGATGCCTCTCCCCTTGCCTCCATGAATAGTTCTGAAAAGAAATTTTTAAAAAATAGGGCCAAGAGTGATCGCTCAGCAGCTAAGTCCTCTCCGTTGTAAGTGCTGGGAATCCCATATGGGCGCCCGTTTGTGTCCTAGCTGCTCTATTTCCCTTCCCAGCTTGTGGCCTGGGAAAGCAGTAGAGGATGGCCCAAAGCCTTTGGTCACTGCACCCGCATGGGAGACCTGGAAGAAGCTCCTGGCTTTGAACCATTCAGCTTTGGCCATTGTGGCCACTTGGGGAGTAAAGCAGCAGATGGAAGATCTTTCTATCTCTCCTCCTCTCTGCAAATCTGCCTTGTCAATAAAAATACATTTTTAATAAATAAATTATTTAAAAAATGAAAACAAAGTTTATCAAAATTATGCATCCCGTGGTCCACCTTTGGCATATCCCAGAGTAACATTTCCTCCTTGTGTTCTCAGCACACAGTGAGGTGGGGGAGATGGGAGAGAGAAAGCAGAGACAGCGTGGGACAAAGAAGCAGGCTGATGACCCCGCTCTGGGCGTGTCCTTTGCTCCCTTGCTTCGTTCTTCCTTCCTTCTCTTTCTTCTTCATGCAACAAATACAAAGCAGTCTCTGATGTACATTACAAATATAGCTAGACAACCAGGAGGGGATCGTAGCTAAGGCTATAATAATGAATGAAATATGGCCCCTGCCTGCGGTCCCACCGAGGCCATCCATCTGACCGTATCTTGAGTCAACCTGCCACAGTGACAAGCAGCTCTGCAGACCTTCACAGGAAGTAGCAATTATTCTGGCGGGAACTTTATTTCCCATGCCGTCCCTGAGCCAACTGTCCCCATCACAGCAGCGGAATACATCATGCAAAATGCACGCTAACACATTCATTCTTTTTATCTGTGCATCCATTTGGAAAATCTCTGAGTGGTTTTATAGAGAGAGTGCTGGAGGCACCCTAGTGGGCAACGATGGACAAGGTCCTGCCCTGGTAGAGTCTGCAGATAAGCTAAGATGACAGGCTCTTATGGCACAATTGTCAACTGTGGTAAGCGCTGACAAGGGACAGTGACTGGTTTGGTGAGCAAGCACAGCACGCAGCAGACGGGTTTGCTCACCAGCACCAGTGTGAGGAGCTGCACGGGAAGGTTTGCTCCAACTCTGGTGGAATTGGACTAGGGGGGTCGAAGGTCACAGGTCCTAAGGTCAGGTCTTTTGAATCCCAGAGATGTGGACAAACTGGCTTTTTGGCGAGAGGTTGAGTTCCCACCTGTGGCTGCGCAGAGACGCCCACGGCTGGCTGGCAGCCCAGGGTTGGTCGGCAGCCCTCTTGTCTGATCCCAGTCTGCTTACACTTTGCTAAGCTGTGCAAGCTGTGATTTTTCTGTGATTTTTTTCTGTGATTTTTCTGACAGGTGGGGATGTGGCTGATGGGTGTGGATTATGGACCTCGCTGCGTTTTTGTAGCTAGAATCTTTCTTTCTTTTCTTTCTTTCTTCCTCAAGAGGCACACTTGCAAGTCCCAGGAGTGCACAGCCATTTAAGCCAGAACTCTTTTTTTTTTCCCTTAAATTTGCAGGTTGCCGTGTGCAAAGACTGACTCGGCCAGGCTGCCATGGCCTCGTTGACCTACATTGTCGGTAATGAGCTCTTGATTTGAGAAGTAAGGCAGCTTCCCTCAGGAGTTCACCCGCCTGTCTGAACAGAAGTGCTCTGTTTCCGGGGGGCTCTGTCTTCCTCGGGACTTTGATGTTCTGTTCGGGACTGGCTGGAGCTGGGAATTTTAAACGCTCAGTTCTTTCCTCTGTCATGATTGTTTTGTTAACGGTTTAGTCACTTAGCAGGTTAACCTAACAAGTGGCAGGGATGGAATCCCAACCTAGTCACTCTGGTTTTATGCTTTGGAAAATAAAAATTGAAAAAAAAAATTGAAATTCAGGTACAGCATGTGTAGTGTTTTTGTAATATGCATAATAAACATTTTTCCATGAAGATTTTTCTTTTTGCAGACCTTTTCAATCCATGGATTTCA
This sequence comes from Ochotona curzoniae, assembly GCF_017591425.1. Lineage (NCBI taxonomy): Eukaryota > Metazoa > Chordata > Mammalia > Lagomorpha > Ochotonidae > Ochotona > Ochotona curzoniae. The sequence continues at coordinate 6,905,081 of NW_024465322.1, forward strand.
GCAATCTTGCACCAAACCAAGCTTACGTTTTAATTCTGTTTTGCCAAAAGCCTTTTCAAATCCCCTCCTAACCCCTTGGCAACTAAATTGCTTAGAGTACAGAAAGTATTAATAAGCAGCTGAATGCCTTTCCCTGTTTATGGACGTATCTTTGCAAGCCCTCCCTCCATCTTTTTTTTTTTTTAAACCAAGTTCAGGGCTATAAAACGTTTCTCCAGGAGTCTGACTTTCAAAGGCATGAGTTTTTAAATGGGGAGACAAAGTACAACCTGTGCTCCTAAAAGAATCCCATAAAAGTGTTTCAGCTGCTCTTTCTTACCTGCCAGGCGACAGATCTGCCAGGTCTGCCAGAGTGGAGCCAGGTAGGTCTCTGGGTAGGAAGTTGGCTGTGTTGTCCCCACAGGCTCTCTGGCACTCTGGCTCACTTCAGTCCCTGGGGCATCCATCAGGCATGGCCTCACTCTGTCCACCACCTCTGGCAGTGGTTTCAAGAGAATGAATTGGAAGCCCTGGGCTCTGGAAGTCTCTGAACACACATCCTGCTTGTTCTCAGGTTCGGACAAGCCCGGGCGGCAGACAGAGCAGAGCAGGCACTGCTGCGGAAGCCAGCAGAAAAAGTGGATCTGCATGCCACTTCAATTTCTTTTCTTTTCTTTCTTTTTTTACTTGTTTTTTTTATTTATTTATTTTTATTGAAAAATCAGATTTACAGAGAGAAGGGAGACAGAAAAATCTTCCATCTGCTGGTTCACTACCCAGTAGCAGCAATGGCCAGAGCTGAACTGATTCAAAGCCAGGAGCCAGAATCCTCTTCTGGGTATTCCATGCAGGTGCAAAGTGCCAGGGTTTTGGACTGTCCTGTACTGCTTTCCCAGGCCGCAAGTGGGGAGCTGGAAGGGAAGTAGAACAGCTGTAAATGAATCGGGACCCGTATGGGTGCAAGACAAGGATTTAGCCAGTGAGCCATTGTGCCAGGCCTGCCACTTCATTTTCTAAAAAAAAAAATCCATCTAGAAAGTATTCAGCGGCCAAACACAGCTGTGAGTGGACACTGCACGACAGCAGAAGCTTTGGACCAGGGTCAGGTCAGGGTAGTGTGACCTGCCTGGCAGCTGCCGCCCGGAGCACAGGCCCTTCTGAGTGTTCTCATGTGCTTCTGTTCTTAGAGAAGGCAGAGCTAAGTCTGCGCTTTGTGAACTTAACGTCAGTCAGCACCCAGTGCACATCTTGTCCCAGAGGTTATGCTAGGGGTTGGCAAACGGTAACAGCTTCCGGGCCAGCTGTGCAGTGAAAGAAGCAGAGGTTGTAGTTCCTGCCCTCATTTGCATTCTGTAGCTTCTTTTTGCTACTCTCTCCTCTGTCCATGTGTTTGTGCACACGCCTCACTCCCAGAGGTTTACATCCAAGGAGGAAGTTTGCCGGCAGACAAGGGATGCTTATCCTAGGGCGTGAACCCTTCAGGGTGGGATTTCATTATCCCACTAGCAATCTCTTGCTCCGAGTAAATGCTACACAGTGCACCAGTCCTGGTGTAGCCCGGAGGCCCCATGGAAGCCACCTGGGGACTGCCCTAGAAGACAAAGAACTGCAGTTAGAAATGGGCTTGCATCCTCAGCAGTGCCTTTTCTCATTAGCGCATCTGCCTGAGCTCATAAGTGCCTTGCCCACTTAAGCACCTCGCTTAGTTCTTGCTTCCTACGAAGAGATTTATGTTCACACACGCACAGAAGTAAGAGGCCTGCTGGCAGGGAGCCCCAAGGAAGTGCCAGGCGTGCAGAGGATACGCTGACAAATGTAATTGCTGGCACCTGCTGCTCCCTGGGCTGCCAGCTGTAAGATGTTAACCCCTATGTTTCCAAGACGGGTTCACTTGTGAACCACACTTGAAAACTGTGTCCTTGACACACCTAACTTAATGTTTTTTTTCTTTCATCAGAGGGCTCATCAAACATTCCACTTGCCATGACCTAGATCAGAGTAAGTTTTGGTAAGAAATACCATTCAGAAGGGGCCAGCACAGTGGCACAGTAAACTAATCCTTTGCTTGTGGCACCGGCATCCCGTATGAACATTGGTTCATGTCCCAGCGGCTTCACTTCCAATCCAGCTCCCTGATTATGGCCAGGGAAAGCAGTGGAGGATTGTCCAAGTTCTTGGGCACCTGCACCCAGATGGGAGACCCAGAAGAAGGTTCTTCTCCTGGTTCTTCAGACCAACCTAGCTCTGGCCATATCAGCTTTATGGGGAGTGAACCATTTCTTGATCTTTGTAAAAACCTTATTTTCAAATAAAAATAAGTAGATCTTTAAATACCATGCAGAAACTTCAAGGGTGTTTCTTTGGAACCTCCTTTGTCAGCTGTTACAAAACTTCATCACTTTTGCTGAAAGGATTAGTACCTGGCACTTTAGTTGGTAAACTAGCATTGTGTCAAATCTGGAAGAAAAGGTTTTATCTTGTCTTATAAACTTGGGCATTTCAAGAGGTGGAAGGACATGAAAAAGGGCAAAGGGCCTAGACAGAGCAAGAAGGAGAAACGTAACCTATTGTTGAACCTGATGTCCTCCAGATGCCGAGAAAGGAAATTCATCAATGCTAAAATAAATAAGGCTCTCCACCTAGTGTAATAGCACTTACTCACTTGCTTCATCCTTGTTCTGTAGAATGCTTTTTTTCTGTCTCCTTTTGGGCACTCTCAGTAATACTTGTCTTATCCAGCCTGAACTCGAAATTAACTTCAGTTCTTCTTGGTGGTGTTAACTTCAGTTGTCCTTGATGACCGTCTAGTAGATGGTCATGTGATGTGGTGTGGTGCTGTGATGTGGATGTGGTTTGTCTTCCAACGGTTCATATGTTGGCATCCTGGTCCTTGCGTGGTAATGAAGAGATGTGGAAGTTTTAGGAGGTGGCGCTCAGGGCGGTGTGACGAGGTCCGTGTGTGAGCTGTCCTCAGCAGGGATCGTGTCGCTCTCACGGGACTTCAGTTAGTTCCCTCGAGAGCAGGTTGTTATAAAAAGAGCAATGAGACCCCTGAGTTCTCCTGGCTTCCTGTTTCATAATGTCATTACCTCTGCTTGTGCCCTACCACTGTAATGACACATTGGAATGTCATCTTCATTGTGACATGACCAGCACCATGACGCCACTGCCAATGTGATGCCGTCATCAGTGTAAGATGCTGTCACCGTAGTAACGTCATCTGCCGAGAGGCCCTGCTCAAAATTGCGTGTGTTCAATGTGAGACTCAATGTTTTGCCTCTTTTTTTCTTGTGTAACATTTTAAAGGCCACATGTGCATCCAGCTGTTTGCTATCAGTTTTGTTTGGTTCTCACAGAAACATGTACACAAAAGACGATGTTAACGAGCAGAAGCTCCTAAAGTTTCTCTGGTGACAGATTTTATGTCAGGTTCAAATGATGAATATTCCGAGGTTGAAGCACACCAAATATAATTTTCAAGCAAAACATAGTCTTAATGAGAATTTTTTTTCCTACAGGTTTCTCTGATGATGGGATTCATGTCAAGTTCTGATTATGATTAGGTTAAAGTATATGAAGTAAGATCTAAAATGTAGTTCTGTTGTCTCTTTTGTCTGTCTTTTAAAAAATATTTTCCTTTATTCGTTTACTCCTCTATGAGATCGCAATTTCAAGATAATATTAGCAATCAAGGTTGATTTGTTTATAAAATAAGCAAAACGCTTTTATGGGCAAGATCAAATCAGAGCAATCCTGTTGTCCAGAACAGACTGGGTGGATCTTAACTTTTATCTATCTTTTTTTAAAAAAAAAAAAAAAAAGATTTTATTGATTTTTATTGGAAAGGCACATTTACAGAAAGAAGGAGAGACAGAGAGGAAGATCCTCCATCCAAGTGGCCTCAATGGCTGGAGCTGAGTCAATCTGAAGCCAGGAGCCTGGAGCCTTCTCCATACCCCCTATACAAGTGCAGGGTCTCAAAGCTTTCAGCTGTTCTTGATGGCTTTCCCAGTCTTTGGGCTATCCTTGACTGCTTTCCCAGGCCACAAGCAGGGATCTAGATGGAAGCGGGGCTGCTGGGATTAGGACCAGTGCCCATATGGGATCCTGGCCCATTGAAGGTGAGGACCTTAACCCCCCAGGCTATTGCTCTGGGCCCTTGTCCATCTTTGAAAAGCTGATGAATTTAGTGTAATGAGCTTATCTGATATATATGGACTTTAAACTTTCCCTGTCTTTTTGTGTGACTCAGGTAATTTCAAGAGGTAGGATTGCACTTCCAGAAGTTACAGCTTTGCAAAATGAGCTGGCTCGTGAAAAAATATTGTATTGCGTCTTTGCACAAAATTCCACTCAAAGAACACAGAATCATTTAGATTTTTTTTAGAATTTAATAGCTTATGGTTTTCTGTCTTTCAATGTTCACCAATTTATGCTCTTTTACCCTGAATATTAAGGCTTCCAATTTTGACTCCACATATGTAAAACTCATTCAGCGTGCCTTGCCATGCTAGGGTCACATGAGCTCAATGAGATAATCATCTAAACCAGCTCTGATTAATGAAGCCAGTCCCCATCAGTGTGTCTTTCTCTGAATTAATGCCATTTCCTGTTTTGCTTCTGGCTTACAGGAGGCAGTGGGCCATAATACGGAGGAAGGGAGTGTTCTACCTAAAAATGTGCTCGAATCTGAAGCTGTTTAAGGTACCAGAGTGTAGACTCCACGTGGGCGGGGCACGATGTGAGGAGATCCCTGATTGCCACTCTTTTCCAGAAGCTCTTCTGACAAAGAAGGATACATCGTATCCAAGTTCACTTACTGAATAAACCCATTACTTGGCCATTGCTACTGTGCTGGTCCACACCATGGTAATCTCGCTCCTGGCAGATTGTAATAGATTCTGATTCTTAGCAGGTCTTCCTCCTGTCGCTCTTGGGCTGCCCTTCATCCACGGTCTTTTTCTACACTGCAACAAATGATATTCTAACAGGTCAAGTAATTCTTAGGTTCACAATCCTGTAAGATACCCCGCAGCTCTTGAGACTACATCCAAGTGCCTCCAAGGTATTTATTTATTTGTTTGTTTTATTATTTGAGAGGCAGAGATAGAGCCCACATGCTCTAGTTCATTCCCCAGATGCCCACCATGGCCAGAGTTGGACCAGACCAAAATCTGGGATTAGGAACCCAATCCAGGTTTGCTGTGTAGATTGCAGGAACCCGTTGACCTAGGTCATCATTATACCCATCCAGGGTCTGCATGGGTGGACAGCTGGAATCAGCTTGAGGCTGGACTTGAAACCAGGCACTCAGGTTTGGAATGTGGGTTTCTTAATTAGCATCTTTGATGCTATACCAATATTGCCCAGCATTCCTTTTTTTCTTAGACATTGGTTATTGGGGCCAGCCCAGTAGTCTAGTGGCTAAAATCTTCACCTGGCATTTGGCAGGATCACATATGGGCCTCAGTTCTGATCTCTGCTGCTCCACTTCCCTTCCTGCTCCCTGCTTGTGGCCTGGGAAAGCAGTGGAGGACGGCCCAAAGCCTTGAGATCCTGCACCCACATGGGAGACCCTGGAGAAGCTCCTGGCTCCTGGTTTCGGTTCAGTTCAATTCCAGCCACTGGAACCAGTGAATGGAAGATTTTTCTCTTTGTCTCTCCTTTTCTCTGTAAATCTGACTTTCCAATAGAAATAAACGAATCTTTAAAAAAAAACAAAAAGTTGGTAATCACTACACTCATCAATGATCTCTCTGCCTGAATCTATAACACTGGTTAAGATTTGGCCAAGAGAGCATGAAACAAAGTGTAGACAATTCGTTATTTAAAACGAAAAAGGCAATAAGATTGTTTTTAAATCTTCTGCCTGATTCAGAGCGTATTACTACTATTAGTGATAAATGAATTGGTCTGCTCTGACCATAAACTCTTTGTTATTTATTATAATGACACCAGCATGAATACTATGCACTGCGTAGCTATTAATAGCAGTTTTCATCAACTTGGTGCTTTACCAACAGTTAATTAAGCCGACTTATCTTAATTGGTTGCCATGGCAGTAAATAGAGATACACAGCAACATTTGCATCCATCAAATTTGCTCCTAGCTCTTGAAACATAATTCAGTTTGTGCAATAAGTCATTATTATGTAGCACTATAATGTGTTTAGAATAATAATTACTATGTTATCCATAAAAGATTTGCAAGCACATATGGATGTATGTGATATCAAATATTTATACTGATCTTTTTTTTTTGTTTTGTTTTGTTTGTTACCCATTAAAGATTCTCTCTGCTGAATCTGATAGTTGAACATAAAAGTGCCATCTGTCATTGTTGTTCTGTTTGTACCTTAGCTATTGTGCTCGCTCCTGGGCACCTAGCTCGAGGGACGAATCAGCAGAAGGAAAAAGGCCTTAAAAATGTTTGCCGCTGAATTGACGGAAGGACCTCTTATTGTTTGGGCCACCAGGGGAAGCAGTTACGGAGAAAAAGCAGGGAGGTGACACAGCCACTGCCCTCGAGTGAATGGAGGTTTGCTGTTGTGGAAGAGGAATGGGAGCCGTGGCTTATGGGGGTCCAGCCCAGGGGGCACATGTGAATGCTACAAAGGAACAAGAGTGTTTGCTTGTGAATTATCTGTTGAGTCAAAAAGCCTGGATTTAAATCCAGATTCAGTCCCTCCCACAGGCCTGGTTACCCAGCTGGCTTGAGGCACAGTTCCGGTGCATTGGCAGCAATGTGTTGTTCTGTTTATTGGTCAGTATTTGAAAGGCTGAGTTACAGAGGGGGCAGGAGAGGCAGAGAGCATCTTCTGTCTGTTGATTCACTCCCTAGATGGGCACAAAGGCTGGGGCTTAGCCAGGCGGAAGCCAGGAGCTTATTCCAGATCTCCCACATGGGTGCAGGGACTCAAGCACTTGGGCCATCCTCCTCTGCTTTTCCAGACATATTAGCAAGAAACTGGATTAGAAATGGGGCAGCTGGGACTTGAACACTTGAACAGTATGCGATACTGCCCTTGCAGGCAGTAGCTTAACTCGCTATTCCATACTGCAGGCCCCAGGGCTATGAGAGATTCACCACAATTAATGCAACAGGTTGAGCCTAGCTCCTCGTAAGCCATGCCTGAGTGTTTGGCTCTTCATTAGCTGTGTGTTTGTGCTTACAGTGCATGGCAAAGCTGATTTGTAGGGCATGACTTACTTCTCTGTTCCTGGAAGTGATAAAGCAGAAACTGGATGGCCACTACGAAAATGTTGTAAAAGCGCTTCCAGCTGCAGGGGTGAGGTTGAAATAGAATGTCTCCAGGTCCTTGTGATTGTCTGAATTGTGCAGGGGAAAGGAGAGGACCTCTGTTTAAGCTCCCACCGTTGTCCACCCTGATTCCTGCTGTGGTGTGATACCTGGCCCTCGGCGGGCATTGTGAATGCTATTGGATACATGATGTCATATGGAGCACACTCCTCTCCCACTTTTGCCCTGCAGTAACCCTAACTTCGGGAGACACAAGCCACCACTTTTGACTATCCCATCCCTCCAGGTTTTCCTCCTTGAGCTCTTATGTCTCTTTACTTCACATGTAGATTATTTTTTTTCAACTGCCTCTTTGTGTTCTCTCTGTGACTCATTGTGTTCTAGAATTACAGGTTATTTTCCTTGGCATCCAGAGTGCCCTCCCTCTATAGTCACATTTCTCTACCTTGTAAAGTAGGCTATGAGCCAGTGTAGGTTTTAAGCTACATGGCATTCTTCTCATACTTTCCTCATTTGTATTTATTTTTCTTTCATTGCACTGGGTGAAGAGTAACTTTGAAAGATTTATTTGTTTAACTTGAAAATCAGAGTTGTAGAAATACAAGGAGACAGAGGGAAGAGAGAGAAAAGAGAGATCTTTCATCTGCTGGTTCATTCCCTAAATGGCCACAGTGGTTCGAGCTGGGCCGGTCCAAAGCTGGGATCCAGGAGCTTCTTTTGGGTTTCTCATGTGGGTAACGGGGTCCCAAGGCCTTGGGCCATCCTCTGCTGCTTACCCAGGTCATTAGCAGGGAGCTAGATTGGGAACGGAACATCCAGGACTCTAACTGGATTCCAAAGGGGTTGCCGACACCACAGGTGGAGGATTAGCCTGTAGACCATCATGTTGCTGGCTCCACCAACTTTCAAGCTTCTGTACAGAAAGTACTGCAACCTTGTAGTTACAGATATGTTTGTTGGACTGCAGTATCAGGACCACCCAGAGCACCTTGTTCCTGGGAGTGCTGCTTGTCACCACGGTACTTGTTGAAACATAGTGAGGAGCCAACAAGACAACTTAAAGCAAGGCTGGGAGGGAGCTTAGTCCAAATGGAATGAGGAACGGGGCAACAGGCTGGTAAGCACACAGGGTGAGCAGTCCAAGGGGAGACAGGACACAGACAAGGCAGAGAAGGCAAGAAGAGGGGTTCCAGGATGTCCAGGTGTCGACCTGCGAGCCTTGCATCTACGTAGGTCTTTCCAATACAACAATGAGTTTAGAGAGGGAGTCTGAGAATTAAGCTCTGAAGGATAAATAAGCTGCAAAAAGGAATAACAACTTATCCATTCACAGACAGGCCATCCTGGAATCTGTCATTTATTTGAAGTACTGGAACAGCTCAGGCAGTGTGAACCAGTGGGTGTGGTATGAGCTCCTTGCACAGCAAAGGCTAACCAAAACTGAAATGGAAGGAGTATCAATCCCATTTCACAGAAAATGTCAGTTGTATTCTCTTTCTGTCTGTAAAGTGCCTTATAAAGTCAGCGAGTTGCTTTTTTTATTCCTGACAAAATTAATTTGAAGCAAGGTCCCCGCTTTGTTATTTTTCTTTTCGTTGGTGGTGACATTTATGTGGCATTTTCACCAAATGACAATCTTAAAAGTATTGAACTAGTCCTCTTTCTCAATGTTAACAGTTTGGGAAGTTCTTTAATAATTCCGTGGTAAACCCTGGTAGAGATCTCAGCTGCCTGGCTTTGAGGAGAGTGAGAGGTGCTGACCCCCGCACAGCCAGGATCCCACGTCTGACTCTTGACTTCCCCCAGACTTAATGAGCAACGGCCTGATGTTTGCCTGAAACTGCACTGAAGGTAATTAACCCTGGGTTAGCACATCTTTGTTCCATCAGCCTGGTGGAGATGGGCAAGAAACGGGAGAGATCATTTTTTGTTTCAAAATGCTGTTTGTTGGAAAGGTGGCTGCTCGCACAGAGGCCGTGGGCGTTCCCAGCAGGTTCTTCAGCCCTTGAGCTGAAACTGCAACCTTGGTTTGAAGTCCTCGCAGTAGGATAGTGCGTGCTGCAGTTCACTGAACCCCGACGCTGCTCCTCCAACCCCACGTGCGACCCCTTGTCTCATCCCATCACGGTCAGGATTTCCGATTGCATCTTTTCCTTTGTTTTCTTGTCTCTCAACTATTTGTGTGTATGTAACTTTTGATAAACTTCAACTTTCTATCATAAATGTATGCATATTTTATAGTAGTAAGTGATAAAACATTGTTTATGCTTATTTTATGCATTCATGATATACACAACTTACTCTTAATTTTTCATTATTTCTAGGTTATGCAGATTTGTTCAAACTAGTACAAATCTTAATTTTTTAAAAAAGATGTATTTATTTTTGTCGCAAAGGCAGATATACAGAGAGGAGGTGAGACAGAGAGGAAGATCTTCAGTATGATGATTCATTCTCCAAGTGATCTCTGGAGCAGAGCCAATCTGAAGCCAGGAGCCAGGAACTTCTGGGTCTCCCACACAGATGCAGGATCCCAACGCTTTGGCCATCCTCAACTGCCTTCCCGGGCCACAAGCAGGGAGCTGGATGGGAAGCGGGGCTGCCAGGATTAGAACCAGCACCCATATGAGATCCCAGCAAGCTCAAGGTGAGGACTTTAGCCACTATGCCATTGTACTGGTCCCAGAAATCTTAATTTAAAAAAAAAAAGCATGTGTAAGGGAGTCTAAATGAGTCAATCCTACATTGTTTAAAAGTTCATTTATTTATTGGAAATAGTTGCAGAGAGAAGGAGAGACAGAGATAACTTCTATCTGCTGGTTCATGCTCCAGATGGTTGTGAGAGCCAGTGGTGGGCCAGGCTGAGGCTAGGAACCTTGAGGTTCTTCTGTGACTCCCGTATGGGTGCAGGGGCCGAAACACTTGAATCATCTTCCACTGCTTTCCCAGGTCCTTAACAGGAAAGTAGATTAGAAATGCTACAGTAGGGATATGAGCTAGTGCCCATAGGTAATGCCAGCATTACAGGCAGTAGCTTTACTCACCACGCCACAACATCTGCTCCTTAAGGGTCAACTGTTTAAATTATAACTGTAGTACATTGATTGTAGTACCTGCAGTACCTTGGTCATCATTTAGGGTCACCTTCTTTTGCTGTTGGTGGGAATCAAAAGTCACACATGGGTTTTCCACTGTACAGAGGTTGGCATCCCAACGCCAAAATTGTTCAAGCACCAACTGTGTATTCATTCTGGAGATATTTTGTTTTCTAGAGCTAATAATAAATCTCCACTTAGGCATGTCTGGGATAGGAAACATAGACTTCCTTTGTGCCCAGGAGAAATTGAAATGGTTTGGTGAACACATGGTGTTATTTCTGCTGTGGCCGTTTATAGCATTGCACAATGTTTGGAAGAAGGCAGGGAGGGTCTTAAGGAAAAAGCCGTTTTACTAATGCACATTTTCCACTACCAAAATTCAAGTGGTGTAATGCTCTCAGAAGTGGTAGTGATAGATTTCTTGTCTGGATTGCTTTGATGTGCAAGTTCTCTGTGGACAACAGGGTAATCCTTCAGTCCAGTGTACCACTGATGCCGTTGCCTGCAGTCAGGGTCAGACCCCCCGCCCCGAGTATTGGGGCTCAGTTTCATGAGGCTGCTATCCCTGCTAACCATCCAGGCCTGGACTGGAGACTCCCACGACCCCTCTCAGGCTTCCTGATTTGGTTGAGTGACTCTCAGAACTCAAGAAGGCACTTCTGTTTATTGACTTCCTGGAAGGGACACGCATCAGGATCAGCCACTTGGAGGAGGTGCACAGGGCAAGATTCTCCTGGAAACCAGGAGCCAGTAGCTTCTTCCAGGTCTCCCACATGAGTGCAGGGGCCCAAGGACTTGAGCCCTCCTCTGCTGTTTTCCAGGTCACAAGCAGGGAGCTGAATGGGAAGTGCAGCAGTGCCCATGTGGCCTGCTGGTGCTACTGGCTGGGGCTTAGCCTACCACAGTATGGCACTGGCCCAGTCAAATCTCATTTCTAAACAGTTTGTTTATAGCTTTCTCTCCAGACCCCTGACAGGTCACAGACCAGAAACAGTTTTTATTCTAGCACAGACAAATAGGCAGATAGCAAGCCGGGTACTCGGTCTCCTGACTGTGATTCAGTGACCTGGAGGCCTCTGGGAGGATTGTGCCTGTCTGCCTAGTCCCACAGCTCAGAGCAGTTGCTGTGCCATGCGCTTGGGGCCATTCCCAGGTATTTTCACAATATGAACACCCACAGGCTTAGGTAATTTCCATAGGTCATTTCTACCCTGGGAAAAGAAATTGACAGTTAAACGCTCGCTTTAGCCAAAAAAAAAAAAAAAAACAAAAAAAAAAGTTTTCTAGTGGAATCCCCCTTTGATAAGAGATTGCTTGTGGAACCATTTGTTTTCATTCCTTGAATAATTCTGAAAAAAATGTGACTTTTTTTTTTTTCGGAGGGGAGTAGGGACTTTTTGTTGTTGGAGGGAAATAAGGACTTTGCTCTTGGATGCTGTCAGGAATGTTTGGCTAGGAAAGCATCTTCTGGTGGAGCAGGAGGTGCAGGTGGTTCTGCAGCCTGATGATGCAGGGCAGCTGCAGCCATGCACCGGGACAAGGATCTGGCCTTGGTGCGCTGGTCAAGTGATCACACAGCACGGATGCTCCTACCGGCGCTCTCCAGAGGCAGGAAGTTTTTTAAGTCAAAACTGCACTTAATCCGCCTACACAACTCAACAGCATAGTTCAGCAACGAAGAACACGGCAGGGAGATGTGTGTTTTTGCTCCCCTGCTCTCAGGGCTGAGCATCTCCAAAGAGGACCAGACTGCATGCTGCTAAGTCCAGGGAACTATTCCAGTTCAAATCTTGACGTTTGGTTTCTAGTTGAACGTATATCACTTTCGAAAAATTGACAGATGCTCCGTTGAACCACCGTCAGTCTGGGTGTCTGTGCTGTACACGAATGCTTTTCCATTCTTGGCAAAATATACCATTGTCATCACAGGTTCCTTTCAGAACCCATCTTCATTTGTCACTTGCTCAGCATTTCCTGTGTGCCATTGTGTGAGGCACTGCTGTCCGACAGTAATCCCTGTGTCAAGAGAAATATACGGACTTTGTGCTGCCTAAACATAGCAGCCATTAGCCACCTGTGGCTACTGGACATTGGGTATATGGCTAGTAAAACTGAAAAACTGGTGTTTTAACTGAATTTATTTTTTCATTTATTTATATGTAAACAGCCACCAGGAGCTAGGAGCTATGGGACTGGGTTACCCAGGTATGAGGAATGGGGAGGCTGAAGAGTCCCAGTGTCCACCATGTGGTTATGGGGGCACTGGGCTAATGGTAGATGTGGAGTCATTTTCCTGCAATATGTGCCCTGAAGGCTAATAATCTTGCAGAATCATCACCTTCAGGAATTTGAATCCACGATGGAGGTGATTCCTTAAGTCCTGTGTGCACATGTTTGCAGTGAGCAATAAAAGTGTTACAACTCTGTCAAGCTAAGATGTGTAAGAAGATGATGGCATGGAGCTGTCTCTCTCAGGCTCCACCGGAGTGGCAGTGTGAAACAGCATAGGACATCGGATTGTGGGATTGATTGAGGAAGTGGGAACTGCTTTGGAGGTAGTCCCTGGGGGAGTCTGCAGAGTGCCTGGGATCAGGCATGCATCCCTGGAGTTGTCCAGAGGAGGGACATATCAGCATAGCTTGTGGAGTGGATGTGGGTTATCTGTAGGAGAATAATTGATCAATTTTTTAATTTAAAAAGCTTTATTTATGGGCCTGGAGTGATGGCTTAGTGCTTAAATCTTTGTCTTACGTGCACTGGGATCCCAGATAGGTACCTGTTCATGTCCCAGCTGCTCCCCTTCCCATCCAGCTCCCTGCTAGTGGCTTGGAAGGCAATATAGGATTTTATGAGGCCTTGGGTGCATCCACATGGGAGACCTAGAAGAAGCTCCTGGCTCCTGGTTTAAGATTGGCTCAGCTCTGGCTATTGTAGCCACTTGGGGAGTGAACCAGCAAATGGAAGATCTTTCTGTCCCTCTTTCTGTCTTTACCTACCTTTCCAGTAAAAGTAATTTCGTTTTTTTTTTTTTAAGGTTTATTTACTTATTTACAAGGAAGAACAACAAGGAGGGGGAGAGGCAGAGATAGTCATCTTTTAGCTGCTGGTTCACTCTCTAAATGGCTGCAAGAGCCAGGAGTTCAGAACTCTATCCTGAACTCCCACATGGGTGTTAGTGGCCCAAGCACCTGGGCCATGTTCTGTTGCCTTTCCCAGCACATTAGCTGGATTCTGGTTGGGAAGCAGAGCAGCTGGGACTCAAACAAGCATTTCAGTATGGAAGCTGGCGTGGTAATAGGCCATGACACATTGTCAGCACCAAGGGCAGATATTTCATATTTTGATTTATATGAAATTCATGTTCCAGTTATGGGCATATCTGTAGACAAAATGTAGATTACTGTTTATCAGGAGCTGGGGACTGCTAATGGGTGAAAGATTTCTTTTAGGAATGATGAAAAATTTTCAAAATTAGCTCTGATGATAGTCACATAGCTCTGAATCTGCTAAAAATAAAATCCTGCAACTTTACCTTTTACAAGGATGAGTTCTGTGCCATGTGAGTTGTGGCTCAATAAAGCAATTTAAAAAGTCATTCCAAAGATGGCACAAACAGCCAAAGCATCCAAGGACAAGTTATCATTGTATTTTACCAAGTTCATTAGCAAAGCTATGTAGTCAGTTAATACATGGTTCTTTTTCCTGGATGTTTTTGGTGATGTTTATGGGAGTTTAGATTGTACAAATTTGTGCTTGAGACTCCAGTTTCATTCTTGGTAAGTATTCCCTTTTGCGCTGATAAACAAGCAGGTATTCCCTACTCTGGACTTTCCAAAGACATTCAGAATAGTCAGGCTTAACCACATGCATGAATCAGGCAAGACAGAATTTTCCTTTCCTTTTTGTTTCTTTTTTTGACATCCAGTGTCTCATGTTTTGCCTACTGTATACTTTTTCTTTCCAGGACACGTACGTTAGGGTTTATGGCAATATCTCAGAGGAATGTGATATAGGTGGACATTTATCAGCTAATATCTCTGTTGAGACTGCCCCCTTCCTCCTTTTATTATTATTAATTTTTTTTAACCAAAGTGCAGGTTGTGTCTTTTGACACTGATTTGAAACAGTGTGACCATTTGAACTGCATTCCTAGGATCTCTGGGGAGTAGTGTAGCAGAAACAGGTATTCGTACTTTATTTTCAGCATTTTAAAAAGCCTAGACATACTTGCATGCAAAATGCATATTGGTAAATGAAAAGTCAGTAGTGGTAATGTTACTGATCTGAAATTCTTTGATGCACTTGTAATAGAAATTGATAAGAGGTTAACATACAACAGTAAACCCAAGATGTTTTTATTTACTTATTTAAAAGATTTATTTCTCTTATTGGAAAGGCAGACTTACAGAGAGAAGGAGAGACAAAGAGAAAACTCTTCCATCTGTTCACTTCCCAAGTAGCTACAATGGATGGTTGGAGCTGATCTGAAGCCAGGAGCCAGGAGCCTCTTCTGGGTTTCCCGCACAGTTGCAGGGCTCCAAGGCTTTGGACCATTTTTTATAGCTTTCCCAGGCCACAAGCAGAGAGCTAGATGGGAAATGAAGCAGCTGGGACACAAACCAACACCCATCTGGGATCCCAGCGCTTGTAAGGGGAGCATTAGCCAATTGAGCTATTGTACCAGGCCCAAACCTAAGACTTATCAAGGAACTTCTTCTCAAGTGCAAGGGAGCAGCACAGTAATAAGAGATTGTACTAATCCGCTCCCCAGAAGGAATTCAACATTGTTTACTTAGTTATCTTAAATTTACTTTTCGGTTTATTTGAAAGGTGAAGTGGCAGAGAAGGTTGACACAGAGAGATCTTCCATACACTGGATTATTCCCCAGGACTGGGCAAGACCACAGTTAGGAGTCTGGAACACAAACCACCACCCATATGGAATCCTGACACCTGCAGGCAGAGATGAACTAATGGAGCCATTGTACCAACCTGTTATCAAACCTCATTTACTAAATGAGAGAAAGAGGGAGAAAAAAAATCTTCTATATACTGTTTTATTCCACAAATCCCTGCAAAAGACAGGAACAGCAGGCTAAGCCAGGAGCCAGTAAGTGCATCCTGGTCTCACACAGGAACGCTTGCCTACGGGCCTCTCGAATATTGACAGGATGCTGGATGGGGGATGAGGGTGGGAATCAACCCCGACACTCTGATATGGACACAGAGCATCTCAGTCAGCTCTGAGAGAGAGAGAGACGAAAGAGAGAGATTTCATTGCCTAGTACATTGCCCTCGGCCAGGCTAAGCCAGGAGCCAGGAGCTCTACCTGGGTCTCCCACACGGGTGCAGGGACCCAAGCACTTGGGTCGTCTTCTGCTTCTCCCCAGGCTGTTGGCAGGGGGCTGGATTGGAAGTGGAGCATCCGGGACAAGAATCTGGTGGGGTCACAGAAAGGAGTTTTATCTGCCACGTCACAACGCTACTTTCTGAATCATTTTGTAAAGGTTTGTTTTATGGGGCTGGCACTGTGGCATAGAAGCTTATCTGAAAGATTTTTACTTACTTGAGTTAGAGAGAGAAAAAGAGTGAGACAGATAGCTTCCCTCTAGTGGTTCACTTCCCAAGTGGCTACATTGGCAGGGCATGAGCCAGGCAGAAGTCTGGAGCCTCAAAGTCTGTCCCAGTCACCTTCGTGGGTGGCAGGGCAGCAAACTACTGGAGCCATCCCCCGTGATGCCCCAGGGCCCAGGCAGGGCCAGAGGATGGAAAGCAGGGCAGCAGACGCCTGTGGTGGGCACAGGGCGTGCTGGTGGCTCAAAGGCTTACCCTAAGGGCCACAGTGTTGGATCCAGGTTATGCTTTTGAGTTCCTAGCCTCCTAAATAAGATAGCTCACACAACCATAGGTCCACCCTGCCTGTCTGGCTTGGTAAGTGGATTAACCTTCCAGGTAAAGACCATCACAGGGACATGTCCACCCAGGGTACAATGATAGTTTATACTTAGTTTTAAATTTTTATTGGAAAGGCAGATTTGCAGAGAGGAGAGAAAGATCTTCCACTGCTGGTTCACTTCCCAGATGGTCACGATGGACAGAGCTGAGCCCATCCAAAATCAGGAGCCAGGAGCTTCTTCTGAGTCTCCCACGCGGGTGCAGGGGCCCAAGCACTTGGACCATCCTCTGATGCTTTACCAGATCACAAGCAGGGAGCTGGATGGGAAGTGGAGCAGCTAGGAACTCCTGGCACTGCAAAGGGAGGATCAGCCAATTGAGCCATCACGCCATACTTAGTTTTATTTTCGACTCTTACCCACAAAAATCACCAGACCACAAGAAACTGCTGGCAATAGTTTTTCGTCGATCGTCCAGGAGAACTACAGGAACTGGAGTGTTTCAGCCCTACACAGCTGCCTCCGGCAGGATCGCAGCGGTCCTTCAAAGTTGGAGTGGATTTGCATAAACCACTCCCTCTAGCTTCCTCCTTGGGGTGCCAGCTGGCCGACGGAGGGTGTGGAAGGGGCAGCTAGGAAAGGGCTTGCCGCGGCCTTGAGCCTTCCCTGCTCGGCAAACCTGGCAACAAGACTCGCTGACCTATAGGGTTGGCTCTCCGTGTGTCCGGGGACTGGGGGCTCCAGTCCCGGCTCGGTAGTCCCCCCTCCCTTTGAGCCCTTAAAACCAGTATTGGTGACAATAAAGCTGGGACACGACGGGGAGCTCCATCCCGGTGTCCCGGCGCGGCCGGCGTGGAGCCCCGAGGCGGAGCGCTCCTCCTTGGGACAAGCCCACAGGTAAACCAGGGTGGTTTTCGCTGGGGAGACCCCGCACCTCTCGTAGCCAGGGAGGAGCTCCTTTCTGCTCCTTTCCTCTGCGGCACGGATCAAACCAAGGAAAGGGAAAAGGTATGCTTCTCCGGCGTTTCAGATGGAAAACGCAGCCTCGAAGGGACCGCATCTCTTTCGTCCCTCCACTTTGTTGGCTGGGCAGCCGCGCTCGCCTCGGTGCGCCGGGGAGTCCCTCCTCCCGGGAGGACGCAGAGGCCTCCTGGCAGGACCCGAGGCCGGGCCCCCGGAGAACCTGTTTGACTACCGGGACCCCGGGATGGGCGGGCCGGGGGGGCGGCCCACCTCGCGAGAGGAAAGATCGTGGAGAGCGCCTCTTGCTTTTCTCAGGGTGGGACGGCTTTGGGAGGATGGAGACAAAGCAACAGGCAGGTTTCCGCTGGCCGGTCGGAGCTCGGACGCCGGAGGAGCGGCCAGGAGCCGGGGGCGTCCCCTCGTTCCTCCCCGCCCCGTGCCCGGGCGCCGCCCCTCCGCCTGCGTCCCGCCCCCGGTGTGTGGCCGCCGCCCGGGCCGCCTCCGCCAGGGCCGCCTCCGCCAGGGCCGCCTCCGCCCGCACTTTGACGTTGCCGCGAGGGAAGGCCTCGGCCGCCTCCGCCAGGGCGCGCGCCGGTCCGCGCCGTCGCCGCGGGGCTCCCCGGCCGCCTCCCCGAGGTGTCCGCGAGTCCCACAAAGGGCGCAAGGGGCGCCCGCAGCCCGGGCGGCCGGTCCGGCGCGGGCCATGGGAGATGGAAGGAAGCGGCGCCGCGGTGAGGCTCGGGGACGCGAGGGGGGCGTGCGGGGCGCGCGGCCGCTCGGGCTCCCGGGCTTTGTGGCTCGCGGCTCCTTCTGTCCTTCCCGATCGGCTCCTGTGTGTGCCTTCGCGTCAGGTCCTGGCTACTTGTCCTGTCGGCGCTGGGGTTCTTTGTGTGTGTGTGTACGCTCAAGGGCCAACTTTGTGGATGTTGGGGGTGAAATTCAGCCAAGCCCCGGGCGCTCGCTGTGCCTTTACGCGCCGAGAGCCACAGAGCCCTGGAGGTGGATCTCAGCTTGTCCTGCCCGGCCAGCGCCTGGTGTGTGCGGACTGTCGCGTTTCTGTCAGGAGGAAGCACAAAACAAAAACAAACTCACAGAGATGGGAGGCTATGGGGTGTAGTGTTCCCCGTCAGCTTCCAACTCCTCCCGTTTGATGGACATTTAACCGTCTTGGCGGATGGCAGCCGCACGTTTTGGCAAATGATGTTATGAAGTTTTATTATTATTATTTAAAAATTTCTTTTTCTTTTCGAAAACGGGTTGGCACAGGTTGAGTGTTGCGGGTTGACTCGATCAGATGTAGAGTGGGCAGACAGGGCAGTGCAGTGGGGCGCCGCAATTTCGCTTCCCTGAGCTCTGGTCCCCCGACGGCGGGATCCTGCTGGTTCCAGAACCACCCTTGAGTGGGTCCAGGTGTAGGGCGCAGGGAGCTCCGGAAAATTCCCGAGTGGGATTCTGGCCACTGAAGCTCCTGTTCATTGGTTGGAGTCAGCCCCGGGGTTGGCTGGGGAGCTTGCTCTTCAGCAGGATGGAGAGCCGGTGATGGTGCAGCTGGACCATGCTGAGGAGGGGTGCCTGGCTGTTTGGAGGGCTGTTGGGGGAAGGGATGCCCCCTACAGAAAGAGAGAAAGTGCGCCTTCTGTCCTTTGCCCAGATGCTTTTTTCCATCTTTTGGTAATAAATCCCCAGTGGAAATTCTGGAGAGATGCCCTGTGTTATTCACACACTCAGACACTTGTCTGGTGGTGCGTTAATCTCAGGTTAAGAAGTGGCTGAGGCAGAACCTGTGTGAACATGACGATGTGTGTGTGCTTTGGCGTCCACACCCGCTGGGGTTTTGTTGTCATGGGGCCATCATGAAAATAGGCAGCTTTGGATGTGGGTTGGATGAGGAGATGAGTAATGGAGGGTAGCCTTCCTGAGTTTTAGGTCAGAGCATAGACACGGTGGATGTGAGAAACGATGTGACCAGAGTCTGTTCCTTTTGTGTGAATCGGGCTGGAGTCTAATTCTAACCTGGAACCGCCATGTTGTTGGTGTTCCGTATATGTAAGAACTGCTGCCCGACAGTTTGGGCTAAGTATGTAGGGCCTTGGTTTCCCTGCGGTAAGAGTGGAGACATTTGCGCCTTAGATACAACCTTTCCATTCACAGTTAAATCAGCGTCACTTTCCTTTAGGGAATTCCAGGATCCAAACGCAATTCTGCATATCATTGGTTCCAAGTTGCCCAGGTCTTGCCAGCCTTTGCTAGTTGTGATGGCATGGGCAGACTCAGATGTGCCACTATAAACAATTATGGCTGCATTATTTTATTTAAAAAAAAAGTTTCTAAGAAAAAAGATACTGCCTTTTCCCTGTGTCCCATCCTTTCCCAAGCACCAGTGGAGTAGGAGTGTTAGTTGTGCCTGTTGCAGTCTCCAGTGGGGAAGCGGGAGCATTTGCAATGTGGAGCTACCAAGTGCCTCTTCAAATTACCAAAGTTTTGCACCTCCCACTAGAAGGTCTAACTCACAAGGTTGATAATGAACCTTTGCTTGTGCTATCTTATTTACATAGAAATAGCACATGTTTCTACCGTTCTTGTTTGTTCTACCCTAGCAGAGATCTTTCGTTGTACCCAGAAGGTCAACAGACTTAGGGCCCTGTTGGTGCACAGTGGGCCGGGATTTCCTGGACATTGCTAGTACACCAGGATACGGCGGTCGGTCATAGAGCCGTTTGACTATTGGTGACCCTCACGGTCCCTTCCTTTATTTGAAGGCCAGGTTTTGACCAGGGCAGACCTCTCATTCCTGGGCGGGGGAGTGGTGGGTGGCAGGGGAGGTTTGCTTAATAAGAGCAAACATCTGTGCAACCACTCCCTCTTCTCTGATTGTCAGTCACTGAATCAATAATTTGTGCTAGTTGATTGGTATTTTCAGAAGATTCTTCTTAGAGTCAGGGATTTAGGGTGAGAGGAATAGTCAACACTTTGACCCGAGGGGGGATGCATTGTGTCTATTCCCATGTGGTGTTTTTCATGGGGAGTCATCTATTTCCTTTAAGTTTCATCCAGAGTTCTGACTGTGGCAGTATGCTTACTTTAAGTAATGTGATTCAAGCGTGATGCGCTGTTACCATCCTAACTCATTTTTACGGAGTTCTTACACCAATTCCCCCTGCTCGTCCCCATGACAACCCATGAGGTCAGTACAGTCATTATCTCCATGCTGAGGCCAAGTGAGGTTAAATAATTGATTCAGTACTGCTCGGCTAGTAAGTTGCAGAGCTAAGATTTTTACTCCCCAGTTCAGTTTTCGTGCTATCATGCTCTTGTGTCCTCCAGGTTAGTATTGCATGTTGCAGAAACTGAACTTTTTGGCTCCAAGAGTTTAGTTTCTTTGGGTTTTGGAATCTGCAAGTTGGATGACTAACTCATCCGCAGCTATTATTTTATATATTTGTTGACTCAAGGAGTGGGACCAGGATTGGCACAAGAGATGAAAATTGTGTCATCGACAACAAAAAATAAAAACACATGTGTGGTATCTAACTGGATTACTTTAGAACCACATGTGAGAAGGTCCATGAAGGAGTAAGCAATTATTGATAACACAAAATAAAAGAGCGTAACAATTTAACATTGACTGTAAGGCTTACGTGTTTTTATTTCTGATTACATCACGTCCCAGATGCGCTCCAGACGTTTCTACACAGAGAAGGCTGCTTTCCCTGTCATCATTTGAGCTGGGGCTTAGTGATGGTTGTGAAAAGGGGTCTGAGACAATAATGAAGAGGATGGGGAATGAGCCCAGGGCATTCATAGGAAGATCAGGCAGCAGCTGCTCCCGTTTCTCTGGCCTTCTGTTCCCTGCCCTTTGCTAAGAGCAAGTGAGTTACAGCAATGGAGTGGCTTTGTTCCTGTGGCTCTTTGGTCTGTGGACCAAACAGAAAAATGGGAAAAAGCAGCTGTAGTTTCTGTTGTTTGTCCTCAAGGAAATGATTGGTTAAGGTCCAGCGGAACTGCTTTTCTCTGCACTTAAAAATTGACATGCTGTTTTGAATTTAGTTGTTTTTTTTTTTTTTTAAACTCTTAATTCTCCAGGAAGTTATTTGATAGCCCCAGCAGAGACTGAGTCACAGGGCACTGGGAAAGGAGAAATCTAGGTGTAAGAGCAAGCCACATGGAGGATGCAATTAGATACCTGCTGCCTTGATGGTTGCAGTTTTTCTAGCAATGTGTTTGGAAGAACGCTGAGAAGTTGGCAGCAGCCTCTGCGGTCTCCCGGAGCGTCTGCCTGACCTTTCATTGTTGTCCCTGTAAGCTCAAGGCAGCGCTTATTGGGAGAAGCAGGAGGCTGTCTTAGATCTGAAACATGTGCTGTCTTAGCTTGCACCGCCCTGTTCACCTCTGGTGTCTCCAGGGCGTCTCAGAGTTGGGTGCCCTATGTGCTGATGCTTGCAAAGGAAAACAAAACACAAAATAAGCAGAAACGTAACTTCTTTCCATGGCCAGTACCTCAAAGTACAGATATCATTATGCTATTCCTCATTTGTTCACCACATACTGGGTAATACTATGGTTTGGATGTCACTGCTACAACTCAAACATGGGAAATTTAATTCCTATTATGAGATATTAAGAGGAGGTCATTTGATCACGAGGACTCTATACTCATGAATGAAGCGATTCACTTCTAGATTGATGGGATATCTCAGCAAGGAGCTGGTTGAAAGAACCACTCTTGAATATGTCTCTCCTGGCATCAGGTGCCCTAAGTCATTTCTGGATTTTGGAGATTTCCTACCAGCGGGAAAGTCCTGACCACATGTGGTCCCTCAACCTTGGATTTCCCAGCCTTCGGTCACACACACTGGAGTGCATTGCTGTTACCACATTCCTTGTTATTGCTGAGTCAGATGCCATTGCGCCGACACGTCACATTTCAGCCATCCACTCCTAGTTGATGTGTTTTTTTTCCTTCGACTTTTTGGCTGTTAGAAATAATGGTGCTATGAACATCAGCAGTACATGTTTGCGTGGTGGTATACTTATCTAGGAGTGCAGTTGCTCGGTGATAGTAACTCTGATGCTCAAGGCAAGTGGCACCTTGTTCACAGAGGCTGTTCCATCTCACTGTCCCCTCAGCGGTGATGGAGAGTTCCCTTTTCTCCACATCCTCACCAAACCCTTCTTATTTTCTGCCTTTATCCGTGTGTGTGTGTGTGTGTGTGTTGGTCTCTCACTGGTTGGCATATCCTAAGTGACCGATGACGCTGAGCATCTTTATGTATTTGTTGGCCTTCAGTATCTCTTCCTTGGTGAATTCCTATCCAGATTCATAGCCCATCAAACACCATTTGTAAGTCAGGTTGTTTGTGCATTTTTTATTACATTGTAAAGATTCTATTTTCTAAACACGTATCTCTTATTAAAGGGATACTTCTCACGTATGCATCTTTTGCCATTCTGTGAATTGTCTTATAATTTTCCTACCTTTTGAAAAAAAAAGTGAGGGTTTTTTAAATTATTATTTTAAACAAAGCATGAAACAACAGAATCTTAGACCCCTCACATCTTTTAAAAGTTCATGAAAATGCATGGTTGGAGAAGCTGCTTGAATTTCAATTTGTTGTGTGAAACAGCATAGGTGTTTCTGTCATTCTCATTTTCCATGTGCTTTTCAAAGAGCTTTCACATGTGAGGGCTAAAGCCTTGAAGTTAGTCCACAGCATGTTGAGTAAGATGATGTTTACGTGTGTATAGCAAATATTGTTCTTCTTGTTTCTGGTTCAAGAAAGAATTTAATCTTTGCCTGAGCTGCTGGAGTGGACAGGGAAGCTCTGCAAACCCCCCAGAGCCTTAAGGGTACAGCAAGGACATCTGAAAGCCATTCTCCAGGGACGTTTATATTCTGAAATGGTGATCTTCTCAGGGATTAAACAGAGAACTGCTTAGAAGGACGAAGAGCCCCTACCCAGAATACTCATCTTGGACTTTTTTGGATCTAAATAGCGCTTTCTGAAACTATCTGTAAGAATCACCTGATTTTAGATTTATTGTGCCATCGGAAGACTGGTGAATGGAGGGATTTATAAACACCTCCTATGATTTAGAATGTTTGGAAAACTCTGATCTGACTTGGGGATAATAAAGACCTGCTAATGGTTGCTTCTGGAACTTAATTCTCTGCCATACATCTTCTTTACGGGGGGAGACTACCGGGGGAAGATCGAGCCAGCGTATCCACTTGACGCACTGTGGCACTGGTCTGATCTGGGGGTGAGGCAGCCCAGATTGCCTGCCCGCATTGTATGGTAGAGGCAGTTTACAACCATTTCAGCTGCCAATGATTTTGAGTTGTAAGGTTGCTACCACTTTCTTTTCCTTCTCTTTAAGACATGTTCATGTTTTCTTACCAGTGCCCCAGCCCTGGAGGCATCCCAGAGCTAAACATCTCTCTGAAACTCAAAAGGAAGAAAAGAGTGAGAAAAAAAAAGAAAAAGGCTTACATAATCTTTACACTTGACTTGTCTATGAGGCTGATTATGCTCTCCTAAAGATGTTGGTTAAGGTGAAGTGGGCAGGGGCAACTCACTTGTATATATTCTTTTTGTTTGTTTGTTTAAAGATGTATTTCATTGATTTGAAACAGAGAGAGAGGTGCGCTTCCCTTCACTGACTGACTCACCAAGTGTCCACAGTAGCAGAGGCTGGGCTGAGCCTAAGCCAAGAGCCAGAAGCTTCTCCCTGGTCTCTCAGGTGGGTGTGCTAGCAGCGAGCTGGGTTGTAAGTGGAGCAATAGGAACTTGAACTAGCATCCATGTAGGATGTTGCATTGTAGGCCGTGGCTTAACCTGGTGTACCTCAAAATGAGCCTCTGTATATCCTCTTAAAGGATGTCCTATGTTACCAAGAGGCAGTGGTTAGAGTATGGCGCTGAATTGCAGTCTGATTTGCATGCTGGCTATGTCATTATCTGGCTGTGTCACTTTGGCCAAGTTTTCTTTTAAGGTCTCCATTCATCACTGTTTTCATTGCTTGGTGGAATACCTCATTAACACTTCATGGTTGGAAAGGGCTTTGATCTGTATGTGACTGACAGCGAGTAGATGGTGGGTGAAGGTGAGTTGGGCGCTGTGCCTTGCTCCTCTGGATGGGGAGGTGGAATTCCTCAGGTCATGTATGTACTAAACGGTGCTGCTATGTTTACCTTCTACTGTCACTGCCTATAAGTGGAAAATTCTGGTACTTTGTGAGCCACTTGGGCACATAGCGGCCACTCAGGAAAGGTGCAGAGAGTGTGTGAAATTCTGTATCAGCTAGTGCAGTAACCCTCCCCACGACTCAGGGATGGAGGCGGTGCACGGACCCATTGCGCTGAGTCAGTGGGGTAGAATTTGCAGAGTCAACAAGATTTCTTGCCTTGTCATATTTTACTCTTGGCTTCACTGTGGAGTCTTTTTCTGTCTCCTGTTTTGGGGAAAGCATGATTTTTTCCCCACACTTTGCAGTCAACATTCATGGCTGTTTTCCTGATAGCTCTCTTGAAAATGATAACCTAGGGCATGAAGAGAAAAGGAATGCTCCCGTGAGTTTCCTCATCCTGCTGTTTGCCTGTTGGCAGAAGCTTCTGATAGAGGCAGATAAAGTCATGGCGTTTGTCTGGGGTGATGTAACAGTCTCTGGGGTCTGTTTCATTCCTTTCATTTCACCCTGTTGTTTTCATTCTTGATGTATTTCTTTTTTTTCTTGATATGGCTTATTAATAGAATGTCAACTGATGGATTTTTCTGTTGCAGGGTCTTTTTTGGGGAAAAAAAAAATCCAGTAAAACTCAGCATACTATTATAAACTGAAGCTTACATAAAGATATGTAGCTTATAGTTAAACGAACTTGCTGGAGCCTGGCGTGATGCTCTGGAGGCTAAATCCTCATCTTGCATGCACCAGGATCCCATATGGACACTGGTTTGTGTTCCAACTGCCTGCTTCCAACTAGCTCCCTGCTTGTGGCCTGGGAGAGCAGCAGAGTATGGCCCAAAGCCTTGGGATCCTGCACCTGCGTGGGAGACCCGAAAGAATCTCCTGGATCTTGGCTTTGGATTGGCTCAGCTCTGGCCATTGCAGGAATGAACCAGTGGATGAAATACTTTTCTCCCTGTCTCTCCTTCTCTCCGTAAATCTGCCTTTCCAATTAAAACAAATATATCTTAAAAAAAAAAAAAAGAAGTTGCTAGACTTAGAGAAATTAAAGCTTAAATTTTGGAAAAGTATTGAAAATATATCTGTGTTTAGTATGTAAGAAAATGATGTTTATTTTATAAAAGCATTGTGTATTAATGTGACTCACAGAGGAGTTAGAGAATGGTAATTGCTTTCTTAGCTTGGGTAACACATGAGGGGATTCCAAAATGTTTGTGAACAAATGGAATTAGAGGTTTATTTTGATGTGCAATTTTTGGGAATCCATGCTTAGTTTTTTTCATTATACACATTTCCCACAAACTTTTTCAAGTCCTGTTTTACATGTCTGCATCATTTTATAGATAAGTTTTATTTTGCCTCTATTTACTAAAAATAGTTTACTGAAAAAAGCCTTTGTCAGTAGAGTTCTTTTGGTCATTGATTGTTTTCCTTATAAAACACTCTATCTTTCATGGTGAAATAACTTGTTATACCTCTATTTTATTCCTTTACATAATATTTGAATTTTGTGATTCCAGTAAGAAATAAAACCAGCATAAAACCATTTGGGGGCAAATCAAGCTGGTTTGGGTGAGCACTACCTCTGTGATGGGGGCGAATATCATAAGCTTGCCAGTCTTCATTTCTAGTTGTGAACATCAGGTCATGATGGATGTCAACCTGCATGTTTTATAGGGTAACTGTTCCTCCTGGAGTTGGTTGCTGGTAATGAACAGACAGACAGACAGACAGACACACACACACACACACACACATTCTAATATATATAAAACTTTAGGAACAAACGGTATAGAATATGAAAAACTAATGTTTAACGTAAAGAAAATAAGACGTGCTTTCCAGTCTTTTTAGAATTGCTTTTAGCTCCTATCTGCCTCCTATCACCTTGCTGCGCTCACAGTTAACCACTCCTGAATAATTTATTTCTGCATCTAAATGTTTGCTGAAATTGTTTTCCTTTCCTTTTACCTGGGAGATAGTCTTAAGTGCTTCTGAAATGCGGTTTATAAGTATATGACTCACAGTGCCCATCTACAGAGCCGAGTGCATTACCCGAGTGCCACCCAACAAGAATGCTTTTCCTCTGTCTTGTCCTTGAGTGTGAAAGTTCACTGAAAATGGGTTACGCCCAGGTTTTATACATCATTAGAACACAAAGTACTTTGGACTGTTCATCATCATTTCTTTTTTGTTGGGAGAAATCAAAGTCCATGATATCGGCTTCTCTTCACCCGCTTGCGGGAAAGATCTGTGCAGTGTGACTCCTGCTCTGGTGAAGCAATACCCAGGGTTTTGAGAAAACCAAACACACCTGCAGTGTTGTGGAGTGTCTGTGTAGAGAGCCTTTCTCTACCATGGATTAGATTTCGTATGCGGTTAATCAAATTGAAACAACTTTGCTTTTCTATGCCTGAGTATTTATAGGCATAGAACGACCCATTTGAAAGTCAGCTCTTTTTAAAGAATTCCTGTAATAGATCATTTGTAGCTCTATATTTTTATCACTTTTCCTTCATTCTTATATTCATTTAACAAATGTTTCTTAAGAATAAGGGTACAGCAATCCACAAAATCGACAAAACCAGAATTTCTTGCTTTTGCAAGGGAAGACCAACTGTGTGTGTCTGTGCGTATGTATTGAATATACGCATGCCATGAAGTCTTCCGGGGAAAAATCAGGTGGAGGAGGGAAGTTGGGAGTGGGTTGTTTTGTGGCTATCAGAGGGGTTGGGGGGGTGGGCTCTCTGAGGTCATCTGTGATGAATGGTCTGAAGAAGGTGGCACAGGAAACAGTGAGTGGAAGCTGTGGAGGCAGAGCTGTTACTGCTGCCTCCCAGGAACCAGGGAACCAGTGTGCCTGGGGTTGGGTGGGCAGGGAGGAGGCTGCACATCATCCCCAGTCCTGTGGCTATGGCAAGGAGTTTAGGTGTGACATGATCTGCATTATGGTTTTAAAGCACATGCCAAGGGCCTTGTCCCACGCTCAACTCAAGTGAGGAAGGGCCGAAGCAGGTGACCAGTTTGGAAATGGTTGTAGCAACCAAAGTGGCTTGGATCAGAATTGTGTGTTTTGAAGGGAATGTGTGAATGAAAAAAATTAAGAGTGCCTTGCAAAGTATTAGTCTGTGAAGTTTGAAGAATTATGTGGCTTTCACTGAGATGGGATGAAGCTGGTTTTTAGGGGAAAAATCAGTTTGGTTTTGGAGACATCTCTTTACAGTTGGCCTTATCTGTCTGGATTGTACAAGGGGGATCTAGGATACAGATGAATATTCAAGAGTTGTCACAATATGTAGTCTGGATGAAATCTACATTATCAGTGGAAAAGAGATGAGATTCAGAACCAAGAAAAGGGATTCCTTCCACACTGAGATTAGGGGACTCCAAAAAGAAGCCAAGGAGGAAGGGGAGCCTGCACCAGTGGCGTCTTCGGAGCCAAGGGACCAGACGGATGCCAAAGAGGTGCAGATGTTCCTGACAGATCAGGCAGTTCACCTGAGGGTTGAGTGTTGGTGAGCCTAGTAATGGCAGCATTGGCAGTAGGGCTCACAAACTGATCAGTGAAGACTGGAGAGAGAGTGGAAAGAGAAAAATGGAAATAGCAAATGAAGATACCTGTTCCAAAGACTTTTACTGTAAAAACAGGTTGATAAGTGAGTTGGAGAGATGGGCTCAAGAGATGTTCTAAAACGGGAAAATTAGCATGTTTCAATAGCTACAGAAATGACAAGAGCAAAAATGAATGATTCCTAATGTAACAAGTGGCCATTCCAAAGAACTTTGGGTTAAGTAAAAACAGCCAAAAATCATAGTTTGCTATTGTAAATACTGCTTTTGTTAATAGTGTTTTTTTTTTCATCATGAAAAATGGGTACTTTTTCATACCAACCAAATATACAGAAGCTTCTCTTTTGCCTGGGTTTTTAAATATGTGATTTCGTCTTTGGTTTGGATAGTTTCTGCTCATCTTACCCAGCCTGAAGCAGTGCCTGGTTTTGCAGGGCTACACATGGATCCACATGCTTTCAGTACCTGGTGGTACAGATCTCCCAGCACTCTACGCATGTGGGGAAGCCCATTTTCAAAGAATTTATATTCAGTCAACCAAATGCATTCCACACATGTGGTCCCATGTCCCTGCTTGGCAACCGTGGGGCAGCAGATGCAGAGTCTGGATGGTATGTGGGTGAGCGGCTGCTTCCCAGATGCCGCTGTGAAAACCATGTGGTGACATTGCTGAAATGAAGGTTCCGGGTCTTTTCTTTTGTCTGGGATGGGGCCTAAGATCTGCATTCCTGCAAAGTTCCTACGTGATGCCAATGGCGCTGCTGCACACTCTCAGGGCACTTACCAGGTGCTTTGGAGCTTACATGTCCTACTTCCTCTCTCCTCTCCTGGAGGGACAGTATCCATCCGCTGAGTTCTTACTGATGTCTACCGAAAGGCCGTCCACACTCAGGTGTTTTCTTTAGTGACCGGGTTCTTGAAGAGACTTGAGGACACCCTCATTTGTGTGTCTATAACGAAGACCATATTATGAGTGTCATTTAAACACATACACTGCCTGTCACTGGTCAGTACATTTCCAGGCCATTTTCTGAGCTTCTGAGCATCTTCTGGTGAGCTTTGGGGCTACAGGCAAGGGACTCAGGCTCAGTACAAGTGGGCTCAGCTTTTTACAGTTCTGCAGGCCTGTTTGCTAAGGCTAAGCTTTTCAGCAGACAGTTCCTTCTTGGGCTCTGTTGGCTTTGCTCATGAAGGGCATGTCAGACATTTCAAAGTCATCTCCTATGAGCAAATTTAGTCAACCTGTGAAAACTCAAGTAGATTGTTTAAATTCACCAAATGTTTTATTAGTTCATCAGGCGGCCCTATGTTGGAAGAAGTACTTATGAAAGAATTTGGGGGCAGTGGCTGTTGGGGAAAGAGTTTGAATTTAATTATATATCAACTCTAAAGTTTCTTATAAGTTCTATATTTAGTTTTTGTTATACTTTCAATCACATGTCTCATCCTAAATTTAATTTTCATGAGACTTATTTTTAAGGATTGTCTGTGTGGGTGCTGTCCAATAGAAACATGATGGGTTACATATGTAATTTTGATTTTCTAGTACTTAACATTTAAGAAGTAAGAAAAAAAGTGAAAGTATTTAACTTCATATATCAAAAAATTATCCCTATGTAATTAGCATAAAATGATAAATGAGGCAGTTTGTATTCTTTCTTAAATACAAGTCTTTGAATTCTGGCATGTATCCGGTGCTCACAACACACCTGTCATTTTTCAGGTGCTAAGTCGCACGTTGTGGCTGCTATATTGGAGAGCTCAGTTTTCTCTGCAGAACAGGTGCAGATGTAACAAACAGTTTTTTTTCTTCCTTTATTTCATGATTCTTGTGAATGTCAGCATATGATTTGCCATCATGATGATATTTATGCTTACTGAAATATTACAATTAGGCTGGAGTTTCATACATTAATCTTAAGGTCTACCCAAAAATAGATGTTACAAGTGTGCAAAGAAGAGGAAGATTTTGGTTGACATCAGCTAATGAAGTAAGGGCCTACATAAGTTCAAAGCAACTGGGACTTTTAGAAAATACATTTTAGTCACATTATGTAGGATATTTCACGTCCTGAGGGCACTCGTGCATTGCGGTTATAACGGGTAAAAGCTGACAGGCACCATGCCAGGTACTTACCATCCACTGTCATTTGACTTCCGAGGTCCCTCTTAGGTGGATACAATCGGGACTCACTTCTTACAGATGGGGAGTTACGTAATCTACACTGAGTCCCAGAGTGAGCGATCAGTGCACGTGAATTCTGGGCAGGCTCGTTGTAGAGCCCACTGCGTTCACTGTGTGCCAGGCCACTTCCTGAGCGTACAGCCATTCACTGCATCTTTACGTTGTGTGATTGGCAGGTGGCACTGTTAGGTTGTGGAACATGCTACTGTTTGATTGATATAATCCATTTGTCCCTAATACTTGAGTATAATGAATTGCAGTCTGCTTGCCATTAATGTTAAGTTTTAAAAAAAAAAAACTTGCTTACTTATTCATTTGAAAAACAGAGTAATGGAGACAGAGGTATAAACAGGCAGGTAGACATACACACACACACATACACGCACAAATTTCCATCCTCTGATTCAGTCCCCAAACAACCACAACAGCCTGGTTGAGGTGGCCAAAATCAGGACCCAGAAACTCCATTCTGGTCTGTTACATGGGTGCGGTGCCAAGGACTCAGGGCTGTGGGCCATCTTGAGCTGCACGGTAGCAAGGAGCTGGGTCATCGTGTAACAGCTGGAACTTACACCTGTTGAGCCATGACACTTGCTCCTAGTGTCGTTAATCCTGCTTTCTCATTGGTTGGTAATTTAAATCGAACCTGAACGGTGTTTCTGTCCCCAACCTTGCAGTCTTGACAGCTAGGATTCACAGCTTACTTGGGAAGGCAAGACTCTGCAATCCTAGTGAAATAGTGATATGTTTTATTAAAGTAACACGATCTCAGTTCTTGGCACAGAGACTAGGTTACTAATTGGAAATTCTAGATTAAATTGCTGCATTTGGAGGATTTGAAATATGCAAG
This sequence comes from Ochotona curzoniae, assembly GCF_017591425.1. Lineage (NCBI taxonomy): Eukaryota > Metazoa > Chordata > Mammalia > Lagomorpha > Ochotonidae > Ochotona > Ochotona curzoniae. The sequence continues at coordinate 6,936,066 of NW_024465322.1, forward strand.
GACACAGAACTGACCATAGGATGAATTGTCCAAGGGTACAAATGAAGGAAACTGAATTTTTTCCTGCCTTGGGGTTTGTGATCCTATAGTAAATTGTGTCTCTCAATCAGATTCTTTTTGTGTTGTAGTGTCCATAGTTACTGAATATTTTTTTAATCGAGGTTGGAATTTGTGATTTAATAATAGAATGTCACAGCAAAGAATGGCTTCAGTAATCTTAGAGTCTAATCTCATTGTTTGGACAAAGATTTAATTTGTTTGAGTGGCAGAATTTAGAGAGGGAGAAGACAAAGAGATCCTCCACCTGCTGATTTAGTCGCCAAGGGGTTGCAATGGCCAGAGCTAGGCCAATCTGAGGAGCTGAATCCAGGAGCCAGGAGCTCCCTCTGGGTCTGCCATGTTGGCAGCAGGGCTCCCAGTACGTGGACATCTTCTGCTACTTTGCCAAGTGCCTTAGTAGGGAGTTGGATGGAAACTGGAGCAGCTGGGACAGTGCTGGCCCCCTCGCTGAGGAAATGGAAAGAAACGTAGAGAAAATGAAGAACCAGCTGCACAAGTGCACAGGTACTTTTATGGTGATTTTTTGGTTTTGGGGTTATTTTATTGATTTATTGATGTATTGATTTTTTTTTTTTTTGCTGAAGTCTGCTGTCTGAAGATATAGACTAAATCCTTATAGCACATGTAAAAAAATGTTGTAAAGCTTCCCCAGAGCTAAGTTTGATTTATTTATTTAAAAAGATTTCTTATATTTTTATTTGAATGAAAGAATTACCTACAGAAAGAGATAGAGAATCTTCCATCTGCTGGTTCACTGCACAGTTGTCTGCAGTAATGAGAGCTGAGCCAGTCTGAAGCCAGGAACTTCTTGGTCTCCCATGTGGGTGCAGGGGCACAAGGGCTTGAGTCATCCTCTGCTGCTTTCCCAGTCCATACACAGGGAGCCAGATCAGGAAGTAGAAGAGCCGGGGCAGGAACTGGTGACCATAGGAGTGCCAGTGCTGCAGGTGGACAGTTGGCATGTTATGCCACTACATCAGTCCCTTGATGTTTCTTTTGTACCGACAAAGACACAGTTGAGTTCTGTTGGGTTATCATACCTGAATTTGAAGTTCAGTGATTTTCCTAAAGACAGGTTTTCTGGGTTTTTTTTCCCCCCAACTTTATTTATGCCACAGTACTGTGTTTGCCTGGAAGCATCGGCATTGCTACATTGAAAACAGAAAGAAAAGATGAAAATGGCACCTGGATTGATTTTCCTGCTCAGCCAGCAAGTGTGGAGAGGCTCTGGTGAGACACTTCGCAAACGCAGTTGGGGGATTAGTGGGTTTTATCCTGATCTGGGAAGCAGCAAATCATTCTGAGCAGAAGATGATGAGGTTTGCTTTTTTTTCTTTCCCTTTAAACCCTCAACTGGCAATTTAAAAGGATTCTCTGGGGTTTTCAGCAAGCTGTATTCCTATTTATCTTGACATAATGTAAGGATGGAGAACATTTTTTTCTGCCAAAGGCCATTGGATATGTGTAACATTTATAGGCTATTCAAAATTGTTAGCTTAAGGTTTAGCATGCTGTCAGTTTATTGAACTTTGAATCTCATGTGCAGTTGCCATGTGGCCCCTGTATGGCTAACAGGATGGACATTCCCCACCCCTAATTGAAAAAAAAAATTATTATTTAATTATTTTTAAATGACAGAGAAAAGAGTGAGACACAGAAAGATATCGTCATGGATTCATCCCTTGAATGTCCGTAATAGAGCTGGGCCAGACGGAAGCCAGGAGCCAGGAATTTTATCTGCTCTACTCCCTCAAGTACCCAGACCATTATAAACTGCTTCACAGATGTGTTAGCTGGAAGCTGGGCAGGAGGAAAGTTTGCATCCTGCACACACCCGTAGTGGGCTTCCCAAGCGGAGGCTTACACTGCCTCACCTAGCTGGAGTTAACTCTCGTTTGAGATTTGATCCTTGTTAGCTGTGTAAGAACACTTGCAGTAATGGCCTGAACCTTTTTTTCTAAAGGTGTACCACTCTTAATAATATTCTACTACACACTGCATTTAAAAAGAACAGAACTTAAGAATGGTATTTAACAGACTTGAGTTTGAATCCTAACTTTTTTTGATCTCCTGTTTTTGGGCAAATGTATTAATTTTTCCAAGTTTCATTTTTTCATTGGTTTTACAAGGTTTTTGGAGAATGAAATGATTAACAGGAGACACTGTTTATGACATGCTCTGTCTAGTGTTTGGCTCTTTGTAAATATTCAGTGAGAACATAGCTATAATTATAGCAATTTAGGCAAGGAATTGTGAGGACGAGTAAAAGTTATTTTGAAGATAGATTGAGCTTGCTAATTCAGAGCCTTCATTTCTGATTTAGAGCTCAAAGTGTCTTAAATGCCTTTGTTTAAAAGTCTTGACATGAAAACAAACTTAAAATAACACTTCTGTCTTACCACTGTTTCTCATGCTATGAATTAATCCTTCTAAATGTCATCAACTTTTGATGGTGTCACAACTTGGCAAATTCTAGAGTTTTCCACCTCATTCCACGTGCATTATCAATTTGGGAGCAATTCTGGAGGTTTGGTTGTCAAGGGGGCAGAAAGCGTCCGGCCTGAAGGTCACGGTTAAGCTCAGCCTGAGGACACCAGGAAGCTAGTGTGCTTGTGCAGGTCTCCCTGGCTGTTAGAAGTGTGTGTGTACACTCTGTCACCTAGGATCTTTGTGTTCACAGAGAATCAGCACAGCCCTTTATGACTCTCTTATTTATATAATCTGACCCCTGTAAATCCAGTCAGACTTTCAGTTCGTATCTATGGCAGAATCAACATTAGAATTTGACTGGATAAACCTAGGAATGCTACTAAGGAGGAACCTTTGTAAAACTGAGTTGGACCTCAAAAATCTCTGTTTGTGGTGCCCTGGTGTCTTTGCAGTTCTGCATTTCAGCTCTCCCGAGGCTGAGGTGTCAGCTCTTACAGTTCACCTGGATGAGTGAGAGAAGGCTGAAGGACCAGTTGTCTTTGGAAATAATATTTTGTTTCCTCCACTCATCAGCTTTCAAATAATTGCTGACTGCCAGAGCTGGGATCCTTGTGTTGCTGTGGTAATGTACCACTTCAGCATTCCTTTTCATGGCTGTATTAATGAATAGAGCAATTATGGGAATCATAGATGCAAAAAAGGGTAGGTGTGGGGCAGACCTGTGGCTTAGGTGTTCATGAACAGGTGCAACCTTTCCTTGGAATTTGCAGTTCATTTTTATTTTTAAAGATTTATTTATTTGAATTGCAAATGACAGAGTAAGGGAGGTGAGGAAACAGAAGGAGAGAGAGACAGAGACTGTTTTTGTTCAGATGAAGAGCTAAGAACCAAGTTTATTCACTCATCGAGTCAAAATCTTAAGCTAGCAAGTGGCAGAGCCAAAATTGCAGGCTTGGCTTTTTATCCTGTATCTTCGTCCACCTGATCCTGATGCACCTGAGATGCTTACTGGTTCACACACACACACACACACACACACACACACACACGGAGTGAATGAGAAATGCATAGACCTTACTGCCAAACCTTTTTTTTTTCTGCTGCATAGCCTCTGCTTGGTGTTCAGAGCCATCGTCCATCGTCTGGTTCCATAGCAGGAATGTTCACAGAACTCCCAGAGAAGTGATGAGAATTCATTCCGATATGATAAGCTTGGTTGCGGTTCGATGTCCATCCCTGTGGCCCAGGAAATGGAAAGTCTCGGCTAGGCCTGTGTCTCCTTCTCACAGAAATGGTCTTGGTTGGGGTTGAGGGATAGTTGCCGGTTTCCACCACATGGAGAGTGAGGAAGAGAGGATTTGAAGAAGGAAAGAAATGTCCCCTTGCCAGAAGAACGAGTGCTGGGTAAGCAGAAACAACAGATGCCTGAGGCAGACGAAATGGGGCTGGCCAGGGGAAGCATATGCCAGCTAGAGGCGTAGAAAGCTCTGAGGCCAAGGGCAAGAAAGAGCTCCAGGTGGAAGAGCTGAAACAAGGGCAAAGGACTGAGCCTCGGAAGAAAGAGGTGGTCGGGATGGAGGAATGGAAGGAGTGGAACTGGAAGGCAAGCCCAGGCCACATCAGGTCATGCAGGACCTTGGTTTGGGAGAGAAGGATGCTTAGATTTTACCCGGTGAAAAGCTGAAGTTATTGAAGGGGTTACGGTAGTTTTTAACCTTACTTAAACAGGTGACATTTGCTGGAGGAGTGTCGTGAGTGGTTTCGAGGGGACAGGAAGTGAATTGGAAAGAGGAATTAGGACTCTTTTGTAGATGAGGCTGGAAGGTTTGGACTAGGCTGGTGGCACTTGTAATAGAGGTAAGTGGGAAGAGAAACGAGCTATACTTGGTGGACCCACAGACTGAGATGAAGGCTGTGAGAAGGGAAGAGTGGCATAGATTTCTTGCTTGAATGGCGTTCATAGAGTTGGCATTTATTGAGAATCTTTAGGTTGTGTTTCATGTTCCTCCGCTCCTTCCGCCTCCACATTAAGCTTCTGGAGAGCACAGATGAGGCAGTGCCTGGCTGTTTCCTGGTGCCAAGTGCTTAGCAGAGAGAACTGGGACGTGCCACAGGCGCTTGGCTTGATGGAACCAAGGCAGTTAGCTGATCTTAAATGCCACACCAAGGCCTTAAGAAGTAAGACCATATCATGCCCATTAGGATATTTGTTGGTTGGTTGTTACATTTGTTTTAAATGGCTTATTAAGTAAGAAGAAGGTACTGTGAGCATAGAATATGTCATCAGGGCGTGACACAGATTGACTTGCGTGCGCTGGGATACCATGTGGGCACAGGTTTGTATCCCAGCTGCTCTGTGTCCCTTCCACCTCCCTGATTGTAGCCTGAGAAGGCAGTGGAGGATGGCCCAAAGCCTTGGGACCCTGCACCTGTGTGGGAGACCTGGAAGAAACTCCTGGCTTCTGGCTCCTGGCTCCTGGTCTCAGATCTGCTCAGCTCCGGCCTTTGCAGCCACCTGGGGAGTGAATCAGCGGACGGAAGGATCTTTCTGTCTCTCCTCTCTGTATATCTGACTTTCCAACAAAAATAAATAAAAATTTTTAAAAATTAGAAAATGTCATCTAATCTCAAAGAAATTTGTCCTTGATGATGTTTGGATAGAGCTGGGATGGTCAGGAGTCCCTAGTAATCCCCTGAAGGTCTCCCTGGGTAATACTAGAATTTTAGCATGGTGCCTGGCTTGTGCCTCTGGGCTGCCCACCCCAGGCCTGGCTCTGCCCTGGACGTTACGTTTTCGCATCCTTGGTTATTGCTATCTCTAGCATGCTTTGGATTTCTCCTAAGAGAATTTTTTTTGAAACAGGAGGAATTCAGTAGTGGCAGTCTGAAAAAGGAAAACAACAACACAAAACAACAACAACAACAAGAACGCCTGCCCGACACCAACCCCCTCACATGGTGTCCTCCCCATGTGGGTGGCTGATGTAGAATGCTGTGGCAGTCACAGAGTTTATCAACCCAGGCGACACTACTGGGTTTTACAGCCCTCATGCCAACATAGTAAGCATTCACTTTCTGGGGAAAGACATCTGATTTTCCCATTGCTATAGACAGTTAAAACAATGATGGAGAGCAATGTTAGAAACCAGGGTTACTCTCCTAACTGTGATTGGCATAATTCTAAATGAATTTTAGAACTTTTAATTCTATTTAAAAATTCCCAAGCAATAGTTAGGACCAGTGTGATGGTTCAGCTGGCTAATCTTACATCTGCAAATGCTGGCATCCCATTTGGGCTCCAGTTAGTGTCCTGGCTGTTCCACTTCTCATCCAGCTCCTTGCCTATGGCCCCTGCACGTGGGTGGGAGACCGCAAAGAGATTCCTGGCTCGTGGCTTCAGATGGACTCATCTCTGTCCGTGGCAGTATTTTGGGGAGTGGACCAGAAGATGGAAGATCTTTCTCTCTGTATCTCCTTCTCTCCTTATATCTGCTTTTCCAACAAAAATAAATGAATGAATACTTAAAAAAAATTTTTTTCTAAGCAATAATTGCTCCCACACTTTGGGTGCTCTTCCATTTCCTCCAATCTGTATGTATTTTTGACTTGTGCAGGTGTTACTAATATTAAGCAGTATGTCTGCAAGTAGAGCTGCCGAGGGGCTTGGAAGGGGGTTGGGTGAATATTTAGAGTTGGGTAATTAGGCAGCCACAGCCATGGGGAATAGGAATGATGATGTTAATTAGGTAAGGGCCTTGGCGGGCCCAAGGGTACCGGCCCAAAAATGCTGCCTTTCCTGATTTATTTGATTGATGAAAAGCAGCTTTTACACTTTGGGAGGCTCAGGAGCATGGATTTTCCCAGCTAGGGGTTTTCTTTGCCTGATTTTCAGCGGTTTTGTTCCTGCTCTCACAGAGAGGCAGGCGTGTCTGTGCAGTTTGCTCCTAGTCCCATCTCCCGCTTCACCGTCGGAGAGCAGCAGGCCTCACAGGGGCACGTTGAGATGTCTTTGCAGAGTCAGAGTGATTCAGTCAGTGTGCAAGCTGCTTCTCCAGGGACTGGTCTGTTTATGTTGAAAACTGTTGATGGACGTGAAGGTGTGCATGTTTACAGGATAGTGGGTGATGTTTTCTCATCTGCATACACATTGTGTGATGTCCCGTCCAAGGAAACTTACTTTCAAGCATTCTACATTTGTTTATAATGCAAACCTCTGAAATTCTATCTTGTCTAGCCTTTTGTTTTATTTCAGGAAAGCAATGCACAGTACCATAATGTTATCTAGAGCAACTTTGCTATGCATCTGGTCATGTTTATACCCTTAAGTTTTTCATGAGTACTTTGTGTGTGTGTGTGTGTGTACGTTCCTGTTGTGAGACACTGTTGGCTGTAGGGATTCCAAGACAACTAGCAGCGAAAGGACTTTGTTTTCATTAATGTTATTGCCCCAATTGCCAGCCTGGTGCTTGGTTCATGGTAGGTGCTGTGTAAATATTTGTTGAAAGAATGAGCAAGTTAATGGTTAGGAACTTGTTTTGTGTTTTGTGTATACACTCAGTTGTAGTTATTGCAGATGGAGCTCATTTTGCAAAACTTTTTTTTTTTTTTTTTTTGGAGAAAACAAATTTCTGTATAGTCAGTCTGCTTTCCTGGTACTTTGAAGCTTTCAAATAAGTTTCATAAAGAAATCTGCTTTAAAACCTAACACTGAGAGTGCTGGGAGCTGGTACTGTGTCACATAGGCTATGTCACAGTTGGCAGTGGCAGTTTCTCATTTGGATGCCAGTTCAAGTCCAGGCTGCTCCACTTTCCATCCAGCTCCTTGTTAATGTGTCTCGGAAAGCAGTGGAAGATGGCCCAAGTGCCCGGGCCCCAACACCCACGTGGGAGACCAGGAAGAAGCTCCTGGCACCTGACTTGAACCTGGCCCTGCCTAGCTGCTGGGGGTGTTTGGGGAGTGAATCAGCAGGTGGAAGATTTCTCTGTTCTCTCTCTGTGACCTTGGAATAAATAAACCTTGGAAAAAAAGAAAGAATGCTGTAGATAACTGTAGGAGCACAGAGTGTAATTGTGTAGCTTGAGGTTTGTGGCGTTGGACCTTGTGAGTAAGTAGTACAACCATTTTTCTGCTTGCAACAGCACTGCACTGCTGGATGCAGAGTGTGCATGTTAAAAGGGGGCAATTTATTTTTTTTAGAGTGAAAAGTGATATTGATGGTATTAAAGTTTTGAAAGTTCTCTCGTTAAGTGTAACTGTGAGTGGCCTCAGTTGACTCAATTGACTTTATGTAGGAGCTGCTGGTTATGAATAAGAAGAAGTTACTGAGTCCATGGAAAAGGAAGATACTCTACTTTTACTCATGAAACATGGGCCCAGGGTCCAGCTGGATATACTTCTTGGCAGTCAACATTTGAGAAACAGTTAACAGAAGCATGGTAAAATCACCCTGCTGATAACCTGGTATTTCTGTTTAGTGTTCATGTTTAGCTGGTGTGGAATCACAGGTTTTTACAGCAGGAAGGGGATCTCAAAAATCTCTTCTTACTCATTAATCCTCCAGATGGGAGAGGACGCGTGCCTGCAGTGGCAGGGCTGGACTGAGGTCATGCAGCCAGCCCTGGAAGGAGCCCAGGCATTTGGAATCCCAGAGTGGCTTGCTTGCTTTGTGTCTGAAGTGCTTGTTGCTGTCTGGTTCCTCTGTGGTTGTGGCCTTTTGCTTTAGTGTGGTGGTAAGACGGCGTTGGGAGAGGAGTGGGAGAGGTTGAGAGCATCAGACTGAGATGGTGGAGCTGGTCAAGTCAGCCTGATGCCTCCCCGCTGCCAAGAGGTCCCAGGAAGGCAGTGATCTGAGCGTGTGGTGCCTGGCAGCGTGGCGAGACAGAATCCCTTCTGCCTGACACTCTCACTTGTCTGCTGTCTGGAGTGTGGAGACATGCTGAGGACACAAGAAGCATATTGAATTTTGTGTGGGTGATAGTTTATCTGTTTGCAAGATTTTCACATCTTGGTAAAAGGATTTCCTCAGAGCAGTTTCTCATGATCCTTTGCGCGAATCACATCCCGCGACCCTCCTTGTGTATTCAGAACTCTTTAAGGGAAGTCTCAATGCAAAGTCATTTCCAAAAACTGTTATTGAAAGTTTTAGTTCTTCCTTCCCAGTTCTCTCGGGGTCTGTAATGGATTTGTTGCTGTGAAACAGGTGTTCGGACAACAGCGTGTGGGCGAGCAGCGCTGCCTTTAACCTTGCCTGTGGCACGCTGTGCTTCAGCCCTGAGCTCTGTTTGCTTCTCTGGTCCCTGTCACCATCCCTGGAACTTCAGTCGAGCACACTTCCCGACATCAGCTGGAGCTTGACCTGGGGGAGGGTGGCAGAATGAGCTGCTGCTGGCAAGCGCTTGGTTACTGGTTGGTGTGATGACATCAGACTTACCGTCCTCAGGAAAATGTGTGTTCACTTGTTTTTACTCTAAGGTCCATCCCTGGTTATGACATTGGAAACTTCTCTCAGCTCCTTCCTTTTTAGCTTCTGTGACTGGAAATACTAAATTATGATAGTTAAATTTTGTCATACAAGTAATGTGTGCCAGTTCAGAAAAAAAAAGAGAGAAATTAGAGTAACCAAAAAGAAAATATAAATGCATGACATTCCTTCTTTCAGAGAAACCAGATATTTTGGTTGGCATATCCAAATTCCTCTATATACACTGATTCACATAACATTAGATATAGTTTAGTAAAATGTGATCATACTCTGTAAATAATATGTACTGTTTTAAAAATATTTGATTTTATTTATTTGAAAGGTAGAGTTAGAGAGAGAGAAGTTGAGAGGTCTTCCATCTGCTTGTTCACTCCCCACAAGGCCGCAGTGACTAGGTCTGGGCCAGGGCAAAGTGAGGGGCCAAGAGCTTCCTTTGGGTTTACCAAGTGGGTGCAAGGACCCAACCACGTGAGTTATCTTCCGCTGCTTTCCCAACTTGATTGGAAGTGCAGCAGCTGGGACACAAACCACTGCTCATATGGGTTGCTAATGTCACAAATGACAGTCGAACCCTTTATGTCACAGTGTCCTTGAAAATGCTGTTTTGTGTTAGTATTTCTTACTTGGCATTGCTTGTGTGAACAAATACAATTTTGGATTTCAAATGAAAACAATTGTCTGTTGATAAATGTTTAAAATATAAATGAGTAAAGAAAACAAGATATTCATGATCTCATAACCCGTGTTGATATATCAACATGATTAGCAGCAAATCAAGTAACATGAACGAGTTGCTTACTGAGTATTAAGGACGGTTGTAGGTATTAGCTCCTTTAATCCTCACAGGAATTTAAGAAGTAGGTGCTATTATTAATCTTGTTTTACAGATGAGAATACTGGGGCTAAGTGATTAAATACCTTCCCAGGGTCCTAGAACAAGTAAGAAGTGACCTCGATAAGTCTGGATGCAAAGTCTACTTAACATTTACCTCCGTTTGAAAAACAGAGGGACAGAGAGAGAAAGGGAGATCTCCCCCGGCTAAGCCAGGCTGAAGTGAAGGGCCTGGGACTCAAGCCAGATCTTCTTATGGGTGGCAGTGCCAAAGCAGCCCTTGATCCAGTCTCTGCCCCTCCCAGGGTCCTCAGTGCCCGAAAGCTGGAATTGTACGCGAAGCCAGGACGTAACTGGCAAGCTGAGGCAGGATGCAGGCATCAGAAATGGAAGCTGAACCACTTCCAAACACTTGGCACCACAGAGCAGAGCCCATTTCTTCACCATGCTGCGTACTGCTAGACGTCAAAAACTAACCAACAGTGCATTATGATGGTTTTAGCATCAATTCATCCATCTCTGCTTTCACAAAAGGCATTCTCCGCATTTTAAAATCTAATGTAAAGATTGAATAGTGAGCCTGGATAGGCTTCTCTGTCAGCATGCACGGAACTGCCTTACTCTCCGACAGCCACGAAGACATCCTTGTGCACCCAGGTTTGATTTTTCCCGTTCCCTGCTGGTGGATCTTGTGATTGTTTCTAGATATTTGCGGTGATTACACGCTGTCACTTTAATACTCTGTTCTAATGTTTAAGTTTATTGAGGGATAGGGTCTGTTACTACAGGTAAATGCATACAGCAGTACGTTGCATTGTAAGAGAAATTGTTCCTGTTTAATAATACCATGTGCTACACACTATGCTGAAAGTTTATTTAGTCCTCAAAGCATCCCTGCATGGTAGATAATAGTTATTATTTTATACGTGAAGAAGCTGTGGCCTGGAGAAGTTGATCTGTTCTCCTGTGTCGTGTAGTAAGTACTGAAATTTAGGGTTTGGTCCCAGACAGCTGATTCTGGAGTGTGTGTTAACTGTTCCCATCTACCCAGTGTGCCCAACTTCAAGGGGCCGGGAACTGTGCTGGATCTGGAAGAGGCCCTGTCGTCGTTGGTAAGAATTACTAGTGACTACATACATTCCTGTCGCAGAACTGACTGCTTGCTTCTAACTACCTTTGCCAGGCCCTGGTGTCGCAAGCGTTGCAAGTTGCACCTCGGTTTGTGCTTGTTTAGTAATGAGAAGGTTGGGGCTGACGTGATGGCTCAACTGGTTAATCCTCCACCTTCAAGAGCCAGCATTCCATATAGACACCAGTTCATGTCTCAGCTGCTCTACCTCCCGTCTAGATCCCTGCTCATGGCCTGGGAAAGCAGCAAAGGATGGCCCAAAGCCTTGGGATCCTGCACCTGTGTGGGAGCTCTGGAAGAAGCTCCTAGCTTCTGATTGGCTCAGCTGTGGCCATTGTGGACATTTAAAGAGTAAACCTTCTCTCTCTAAATCTGCCTTTCCAATAAAAAGAAATAATCTTTTAAAAAATAATAATGAGAAGGTTGGACCCTGTACGTTTGCTTGTTGATCATTTAAATTTCTTTTCCTACAAACCACTTGTCTTAGTCTGTTTTCTGCCGCTATGACAGAAAGTCACAGACTGGATGATTTATGAATGATAAATGTCTATTTGACTCGCATTTCCAGAGGCACTGTGTTACCATCTGGCAAAAGTTTTCAGGCTGTGACCATCGTCACATGACGGGAAGTGGGGCGAGCATTTGTGAGACATGAAACTGAGCCGAACTCATTCTCTCGGGATCCCACCCCAGCCGTAACTGACACACTCCAATGTAAAGGTTTGAATCTGTTCGTGAGGGCAAGACTCTTAAGACCACATTATGTCTTGAGCATTCCACCTCTTGCTGTGGATCAGGATCTGGGTTAATATCATTGTGACTTTGGAGGTGATGTTCACACCATTTTGCAGGCAGACTTGTAGAAGTCACTGTCCTTGTTCATTTTTTATGGCATTTATCTATCTGTTTATCCACTATGTAACTATCTATATGATTTTATGAGGTCTTTAAAATAAGATATGTTCTCATATCCTTTTGCAAATATTTTCCTGACATAAACACTTTTAATGAGTACATTTTAAAACTATTTATTTGCTAAGCAGAGTTAGAAGAAGAGATGGAGAAAGAGGTCTTATATCTGCTGGTGGGGCTGGGCCAGGCTGAAGGCTGGAGCCCAGATGTCATCTGTTCCTTCCATGTGGCTGGTGGTGACCCAACATTTGGCCCCTCTTTCCCTGTTTTCCCAGGAGCAGGATCAGGGAACTGGATCAGAGCTGGCATAGCTAGGACTTGAACTGGCACTTACGGGATGCTGGCATTACAGGTGGCAGTGTAACTCACTGCGCCACATCAGCCTTAACATTTTCTTTTATATGCAAACATTGAGATATATTTCTCTTACATGCAAGTATTGATTATATATGATATAACCTTGTCCAGAATGTATACTCACTCTTTTCTTAGGAAATATCTTTAAAAATATGAATGGTGGATAGAAGGAACTGTCATTTTAAGGCTTTGATTTATTTTTTTTATTATTATTTTTTTATTGTTGTTTATATTGTATTATGTGGTACAGTTTTATAGGCACTGGGGATTCCCCCCACCCCTCCCATACCCCTCCCCCCAGGGTGGATTCCTCCACCTTGTTGCATAACCACAGTTCAAGTTCAGTTGAGATTCGTTCCTTGCAAACACATACCTAGCATAAAGTCCAGCGTCTTATTGTCCAGATAAGTTCAATGGCCTCTTGGGGAGACCTTCTCTGGTCTGAAGAAAGGGCTAACAGAGTAAAGATCCGGTCAGTTAAAAGCCCCAACACAACCTCAGTATCAATATACAATATTATGGAATTAATTGACATAGTATTGGGTAAACAATATGTTAAAAATAATGCAAGTTCCATTCTTCGAAACATCTGGGTTGAGACAGTATCAATGGGTGGGCCAGTGGCGCAATGGATAACGCGTCTGACTATGGATCAGAAGATTCTAGGCTTTGATTTATTTTAAATTTCTCCCTGTAAGTACACTGACCAGCAGGGTATGAGAGAGTGTCTTTATTGCAGTAACCAGTGCTCTTCCTTACGGAAAATGACCAGTGTGTATTTCTTTGATTATCAGTAAAGATTGAGATATTTTCTCTATGTGTATTTGTAGTTAGCATTTCTTTTTGTGTATTGTCTGCTCATGCTTTAAAGAAGGTTTGGCTTTCTGTGCAATTTGTTCCATTCTGTAATTTCAGTTATCTAGCGTGGAAATGAACAGCCTCCCCTTCCCAGCACTAATGGTGCTAGAATCAAAGTGATGATAATGGGAGTGTTTAGGCAAGGAATGGATACGTGCTAGCTGACTGTTATAAGCCAGCCTTTGTACTTTATGCTTTCATCTTTCGGTTAAAGAAAAAGCAGCTTAGGTCTGGCCAATGGTTTATCAGAGTTGCATGGTTGGAAATGATGAAGTACGCAGGAAACCATCTCCTTCCAGACATGACATGCCTACATTTCCTTCCTTCCATTGCTCTGGGTTACCTGCCAGCCTGGACTATATTTTATTTAAGAAGATATGTTTATATGGGGTGGTCAGTCAACTCGGTTGAAATCTTGGCAGAAAAGCTGAAAATTGCAAAAAATGGCTAGTGGTGTCAGAAAATATCAGAAACATTCGGATTTGATATGGAGCACTTTAAAAACTTGTTATTTTCTAATTTTTTATTTTTCTGCTGCCTTTTCTGTTAAGTATTGACAAGTCAGGGAGGTAGGAAATAGGGCGAGAGTAGGCTAAGACCTTGTCCATTCAAACCGGACATCTTCCTCCTCCAGTGCTTACCACTCTGGAAAGCGTTTATTCCTGCCTGCCACCTGGCCTCCTCTGCTCTCCCCTTGTCTTCTCTCTGCTGTTTTCCTCTTAACCTGGTACATGCAAGTTGCTTTGTCTGTTTCCCAATGCCATGGCAACAATAGGTGGTAGCTGCTCTCTCTGCAGTCAAGGTTTTCTTTCGCTGTATGACTTGCAGTTTAGCACTTCAGCCCACCCTTTCCTCCAGTGAAAAGCAAGGAAATTCCCAACCGCAGTCAAGACCCCAGGAAACGCTGGGTGTAGTGGTTTGTCGGCTGACCACTGGTTCTAGGATTGTGTCCTCTGGCCTCTTTTCCTTTGCTCTTCATCCCTTTTCCTTCTACATGGAATGTTGAACATTAGGAATCTGTTCAGTCTGCTCCTATTGCATCTAGGATCCAGCTGTGTGGATTTTCCTGTCCTTTGCTACCCTCTGCGGTCCCGGTTCCTCTTGGGCCCCATCAGTGCTTTCCTGACTGCACAGGACTTAGTGGTCTGGAGTTGTTTCCTAGGATTCACTCTCCTTGCTTCTCTTCTCTGCAGGACAAGGCTTGCATTATATTCAGTCCCCCTAGAGATTTGGTGCACACCAGGAGATTTTGAAGTTCATCAGACTCTGGGACCTGAGCCATATGAGAGCCCAGAATGAGTGATTGCAGTCCACATAAAATATTTGCACCTGAAATAACTCACACTTTGGTTAGCATCCTGGCTTTAGTCACTCCGTGATTTTGAGAACCTTGTCCTGAGCCTGCTTCCTTATCTCTGCCATGTGCATAATAACTACTTCCTGGCTTGCAGCGAAGGTTGAACTTGACCATGCATCGAAATAGCTGGTACCTAGGGAGAACAAGAAATGTTGGTGGCAACATGGTTGTTAGTATGTTAGTTTTCTTCCAGAGATTTTTCTATTGGTGAGTGAGGTTATTTTCTCAGCCATGCGGTAGGCTGGTTAGTCATGGTTGGAAACTGGTTGGGGTTTCCAAGTGTGACTAGCTGGGATCCTGTGCTTCGTAACACTGGGACTCTAGATAAGAGCCAGTGCAATTAGTAGACAGAAGTGCTAATTGGTTTCCCTCGTAGTGTCTGCCTTTCAGGGAAAGCGCTAGCTTGGCTTGACGTTCTGTGGTGTGCCCGGTAACTCGTCCTGTAATTGCACAAGAAAGAGTTGGAAGAAGCCGAGACTTTGTGTAGCCTAGTTTCTTTCCTCTTGTTTCTAATTTTGGTCTCTAGAGCAGTACGGAATAGGCTGACGTTTTTCAGACATAGTTCTTTCATATTTAAGGTTTGGGCCTGTTCTAAATTAAATTGTATCCCCTAAAATTCATGTGTTGAGGGCCAGGTCCCCAGCACAATGACTGTATTTGCAGATAGGGACTTCAGGGAGGTAATGAAGGTAAAATGAAGTCTGTAAAATGGGGCTGCAATCCAGTGGGACTAGTGTACTCTTTAAAAAAATATTTAATAGGCAGAGATACAGAGAGAGAGAGGGAACATCTCATCCACGCTTATATTCCCTCAGTACTCATAGGTGTGCCAGGGCTGAGCTGAGGTGGAAGCAAGGAGCCAGGAGCTCAAGCCTAGTTTCGTATGTAGGTGGCAGGAACCACCTACATTTTTATATTTTATATTTGAGCCCTTATTGCTGCCTCCCAGGATCCACATGAGCTGGAATCAGGAGCTAGAGAAGGAACTACTCGTTACCAGGTCCTTTGATCCGAAGTAGGCCAAATACACACCCTTAAGGATAGCTTTTTGTTTGTTTTTAAGAGCTATGGTTGGATAGACAGTAAAAGTGTGGACCAGCCAGTCCACCCCTTAGCCAGGGCTAGTGTTTTTCACGCTGTGGGTTGTAGTTAATGTTGCTATAACAAGTTACCAGAGACTGGATGGCTTCAACAACAGCTGTTTACTTCTCACACTCCTGGGGGCTTTAAGTCCAAGAACAGGGTGCCAGCATGGCCTGGAATGTGCCTTTTCCCTGGTTCCACACTCCTTCAGTCTCACTGTTCTGAGGAGCGCACTGCTGACGCTCATGACTCATTTCCTCCTGAAGGCCCCACCACCCCATTGGGTTTCCACGCAGGCCTTTTGGGGAGTACAGGCACTCAGGCCATAGCACAGTGTTCCTGTCAGCGGTTGCCAGGCCTCTGCTGTCCCTCGTCGGCAGATGCTCCCTGTTTGGTTCTGGAGCTTGTTCTGGTTTTGGCGTCCTCGAAGCAGGAGGCATGGGGGCTGGTGAATCCAGGCCACCTGTGATCACGTCCATGCTCTCTGCAGGATGGAGCGTCGCTGGGCTTCCTACCAGTGACAGCTCTCAGGGACTGTACTTCCCCGTGTTAGCACCACGGTGTTGTACCATGGGGGAGAATCCAGCCCGTTGGTCTTCATCAGAGAGAATTAGAAATATGGTAGGAGCCTGATGGACAGAGCATGTTCCGGCTTGTTTCAAGCAATAAATTTTTGTCTGTCCATTTCCTGAAAATTCATTGGAGAAAAATCTATTGAGCTTATCTATCTGATTATCATTTGAATCAGTAAGATTCACACTTGCCTGGTCTGTCCCCAGTCCTGGTTCTTTTGCGTACTAGTGGATTCTGTGGCCAGATACTTACCCTCACACATGCTGGCAGGTGTAGCTGCCTATTTGGTTAGGCCCCTGCAGACCCCTGTCATTTTACTCCCCAGACCTGGCTTTCATGTACAACAGTGACCTGGCTCTTGCTTCCTGACTTTTGCTCTGTCCAAAGGGTGTGATGGCTTAGCTCAGTCCATCCCCATGCCTACTTCTTAAAACGACTGATTTGGGGCTGGGCCAGGGTAAAGTCAGGAGCCTGGAACTCCATCCTGCTTTCCTATGTGGGTAGCAGGTACCTAAGCAATTGGGTCCTCTTCTGTTGATTTCCCAGGTGCATAAGCAGGGAAATGAATCAGAAATGGGAGCAGCTGGGACTCAAACCTGTGTCCTTATGGAATGCTGGCAGCTTAACTCGCTGAGCCACAATGCCAAGTCCTGTGATATGAGTCTTATTCAGGCTGTTGAATGTTTTCATCTTTCTTGAAGATATGGAGCTTCCAGCTTATGTTTGGGGTGGTGGATATCTTGGGCAGTTTAAGAAATGCCAGCCAGTCTGATACCCGACTAAATGGGAGGTAGTAGGGGACCTAACTGGGAGATGGTTTCTTTTACAAGAAAGATTATTTTTGTTCTCTCACAAGCAAGGGTAAGCATCCACTTATCTGGGGAATCTACAAAGGAAAGTATATATTTTTAATTTTGACAATTGTAGTCTGTCCGCCAGTTCTTCCCAGGAATTTGCCCCCTGGCCCTCTGCTAGGGGAAGGACTAAGGTGTGAGATAATTGGGAGAGGCTTTTTTTTTTTTTTTTTTTTTTTTTTGCAAATGGGACTGGGTTGAATGATAACAGAAAGTCATGGAAGAGATAAGGGTAATTGATGAGAAAGTAGGGGGATTAAGGATCCCTTTCATACTTAGAATTGATTGTGGTGAGAAGGTCAGAGGCGCCCTGTTTTGGAAGTGTTATCTGATAGCACTGAAAGGGCAAGTGGCCTTTCCTCCTGGGGAGGTTAAAGAGGGAGGGCTCAGTGCAGAAGATGACTGAAAGCAGGTTTGGGCAGCCTGTTTTGCTTCCTTGTTCGTTTCAGGGCAATAAAAGTTCTTTCTTTGATGTCCCCTGCAGGAGAAAGTGACTGCTGATTGTTGAGGTGCTGGCTGGAGTAGTTTTAGAATGAGCATGCCATTGATGAGGGGAAAGCCCTGAGTTGTGGTATACCCTCTTTGTTGCCAAATGGGGTCATGCATGATGTGTATGATACAGTGGTTGTATTTGAGTATGTGTGTATATTTACTTTGTCAGGGCTCTGCTGGGATAGCAGCACGAAGGTCTGCCTGTTGTCAGGTTGTGCCTGGTGGTAGATGACTCCACCTTCCTAACAAAGTCGGTAGTGACGACAGCCTTTCGAAGAGGAGCCCTTCATCTTGGGTGACCTTTTGTCTGTAAGATGCATCAGAGGTGTCAGGAAAGGGGCTCAGGAATAGAGCCAGGATTTTATCATCGCCATGTTGGAAGGCTTTAGAATCAGTGAGACGGAACGAGAGTGGCCGTTTTGAAAGCTGGGCATCTCTGGAGCTTGCCCAAGAAAATCCTTTAATTGATGAGACCCTTTCTTTCGTTTAGAAGGATTGAGGAGGGCAAGTTCCAGGGCTGGCATGAAGGCCTTTCTCAGCTGTTTAAAGACCATCCTGTTGGAGACCAGGGTTCATGGGGGTGACTGGATCTCCAGAGGGGTCCAATAATAAGGCTGGAATCATGTATCCATATATGAAAGAAACTGGTCAATCCTAGGACAGTAATTCTGATTTTGATTGTGGAATGGAATGGGTCGGGGGAGTCTCATCAATTAAAGGATTTTCTTGGGCAAGCTCACAGGTGACCTTTTGAAAAAGTTCCTTTTCTTGGGAAGCCCAATATCCCCTGTGTGTCCTAGGAAGTTGAGAAGCTGGCTGGTCTGTGAAATCTGTTAACAGAGGGCTACACAGTAGGAGGTCATATGCGTACCACAGTGCTGGAGTTTAAAGGACAGGAGGAGGAGTCATATGATGAAGGTTTTCTATATAGGGCCTGGGTCTGGTATGATGGCCCAGTGGCTAAATCCTTGCCATGTACGCCCAGGGATCCCATATGGGTACTGTTTCATGCCTCGGCTGCTCCACTTCTGATCTGGTTCCCTGCTAACAGCCTGAGAAAGCAGTGGAGGATAACCCAAAGCCTTGGGAATGTCCTGCCCAAACAATAGAATTAGGGAGATAGGACACGGCATTTGTGAGTGAGGATGATGGATCCTGTTGAGCAAATGAGAGGATGTGTCCTGAGCAGCTGGGAAGTTTGGCCTTGATTCCCATGATAGGAAGGGAGTAAAGGTCCTACATGTTCTCATGAAGCCAGGAAAAAGGAGGTCAGCTTACCTACTGTGTTAAGACTAACCATAGAGTCCACCTTAGGGATGGCTCTCAAACTCAAGTCTTGTTTATCCTTGGCAGTCAGTGGATGTTCTTGGTAACCAGAAAGAAGTCACTCCTACCAACCTGTGTACTCATTTGTCTGTCTCTTATTGACTGGCTTTCCAGCTGGAATAAGAAAGAGAACACCATGCTTGAGAGAAGACGGGTGCCTGTGGATCGACTCCTGGCTGAAGAGCCTCAGTAGGATAAACCAGGTCTGTCCAGACAGTGGAGGACTAAATGAACAGAGAGGTGGTTTTTGATGTTGCTCAGCTGAATGTGGATGTAGCATTTCCCTGTCCATAAGCATGAGATGCCTTCTTACAGAATAGCTGAAGTGGCGTAGTGTCCTGGGAGATCTTTGAGCTCCTGTGCAGACAAGCCAAGGAGAGGGTTTTATGCAAAGATGTGTTCCCCCTGCCTGAGCAGCTTGGCTCGTCCTGGGCAAATAGAGTGTAATACTTTTTCCTTTTAGGGTTTTTAGTTCTGTTCTCTGTGTGTGTGTGTGTGTATGTGTGTGTGTGTGTGTCTCTGTGTGTGTGTGTTTCAGGGTTTCTCCAACATTTCTCCTGAATGGCCCTAATGGCAAATACAGCTCACATTCCTTCCAGCTCCTCCCCACCCTCCCTGTGGGCAGCTCCCGAAGCAGGCTGCCCAAGGGTATCATTTCCTTCATGACTCATTATGAAAATTTCATGTCAGTTTTGCATTTGTTTGAAACATATGTTTTTGTATAAAATCCAGACTTGAATTGAACATCCCTTCAGACTGAGCCCCAAGATCTACAGACTTTGTGCTCCCCTTTGGCATGCCGCTGTGGACCTGGGAATCTCAGCATAGCCCTGCTGGAGAAGCGCGGTGGCAAGCAGCGTAGGGTGTGAGCCATTAGAGGGAAAATCGCTGTCTCTCCGTCTTTCCCTCTCTCCTTATAAATCTGCTTTTTCAAATAGAAGTAAATACATCTTAAAAAAAAAAAGGAGTACAACTTGTCTTAGTTGAAGGCACTACCTTTGAGATAGCCCCTTGTGGGGCTGGCCAGGAAGGCCCACATCTCAGCTTAGAATGCCTGGCTGTGGTCTTGGCTACACAGACCTGTGATTCAGGGTCCTGCTATCATGCCTGGGAGGCATGTTCAGTCTCCTAGGTTCCTGTCACCTACATGGGAGACTAGGCTGAAGTTCCTGGTTCCTGGCTTCAGCCAGTGAACCAGTGGATGATAGATTTCTTCCTTTCTCTTTCTCTGTCACTCTGCTTTTCAAGTAAATAAATAAAAAATTTAAAAGCCTAATTCTGTATTGAGTTATTTACTGAAAGTCAAAGTAATTGCCTGACCCCAGAGTGCCAGCTTCCCTCCTGAGAGGAGTTGTACAGCACATTTCTTCTTTGCCTTAAAAAAGCAGGTTAAAATACTTGCTGCCTACTTCTCTTGTCACTTACTGTAAGAATTATTGAGAGTGTGCTAGTCATGTGGAAGAAATGGACATGGAAAGCCCTGAATGTTGTATGGTGTTTAACTCAGGCCTGTCTTTTGCTCTGGTATTAAGCTTACATTTATTTTGTTCACTTGTTGTTCTAAACAATAAAATGAAGTGCTGTATTAAGCTTGAGGCCCATCGAGTGGGACTGGTAATATCCATATGTCAGAATGAAGAGTGGGCCTGCTGGGTGGGCCTGCTGGGTGGGCCTGCGGGGTGGGCCTGCGGGGTGGGCCTGCGGGGTGGGCCTGCGGGGTGGGCCTGCGGGGTGGGCCTGCGGGGTGGGCCTGCGGGGTGGGCCTGCTGGGTGGGCCTGCGGGGTGGGCCTGCGGGGTGGGCCTGCGGGGTGGGCCTGCGGGGTGGGCCTGCGGGGTGGGCCTGCGGGGTGGGCCTGCTGGGTGGGCCTGCGGGGTGGGCCTGCTGGGTGGGCCTGCGGGGTGGGCCTGCTGGGTGGGCCTGCGGGGTGGGCCTGCTGGCTTCTCCTGGTTTAACTCACCATCCACCCCTGGAATCCTGAAAGCCCAACAGCATGCATCCTGCATTGGACCCATTTTTTTTTTCTGGAGACTACTTACAGTGCTTTGTAGCCTCAGTGCTATTTCTCGGAAATCAGCATCTTCAATAACTCTAGGCTATAATTTTTTTTAGAATGTATTTTGAGCCCTGTGCCCCACTTGAGTGGTAAATTTTCATCTTGGCAACCTGACTTTATGTACATTTTCAGCAGAGGATATGCGGCTGGCTGCCAGTCCTCCAGAGGGAGAACAGAACCTTGCTGGCACAGCCAGGGGTTCTTTTATGAATGGTGTGTGTGGGGGGGCGATTGCTGGTCCCTGTTGAGTACAACTAGCTCTCGATGGGCAGCTGTCCCCTCATCTCAGTCGGGGACACTTCCTTTGGGCTTGGGCATGCTGTACGGGTACATATTTTGGTAGTTGAAGCCTGACTTGCATAGCTGCTTTTAAAAATCAGAAGGCAGAGTGTTCAGAAAGACTGTCTCTGGATGGCCAATGAACGAAGCTAGTGTACAGGAACACAGCAAAGTTTAAAATAATGTTGATATTCAGGATGGCAGAGCCTGGGGGAAATAGGAAGGGAGGAAATATAATTCCACACTCTTAAAATTTCACCCAAATATAATGCTTAATTGTTAATGTGTTCTAAACATGAGTTAGGCACATTTAAAAATAGCTTTGAACATGAATGAATCTTTTTATGAGTACAAGCTCAATGAAGAATAAGTTAGTCATGCAAACTGTGTCTCAGTAATGTTTTAAACATTTTATAGTTTTCGAAAACATTCCAGGACTAGTGCTTTAAAAGCATTTCAGGGATGTAGAAATGAAAAAACCTGGGGCCCAGCGCAGTAACCCAGTGGCTCAAATCCTCACCTTGTGCGGGATCTCATACAAGCACTGGTTCTACTTCCAGCAGCCCCATTTCCCATCCAAGTCCCTGCTTGTGGCATGGGAAAACATGAAGACAGCCCAAAGCCTTGGGACCCTGCACCCACCTGGGAGACCCGGAAGAAGCTCTTGGCTCCTGGTTTCAGATCATCTCAGCCCCGGTCATTGCGGTTACTTGGGGAGTGGATCATTGGATGGGAGATCTTCCTCTCTATCTCTCCTCATCTCTGTGTATCTGCCTTTCCAATAAAAATAAATAAATCAGTAAAAAAAAAAACTCTTCTAAAAGCAACATAATTAATGGTAGTTCCTCATATATCTAGTCCACAGTGAAATCTGTGTCACCTTATTTATGTTAGGATCTCTAGGCGCTTTAGAGTACGCAGAAAGGATGGCTCTGCTCGGAAAACGCAAGTTGCTGCCTCTGAATGAGTGACGAATAGTTGTACACACGGAGTCTTTTGTGCCTTGTGGAAAAGTAGCCAGTTTAGGCCACTGAGGATGCGCCAGCAGCGTTAGGGATCCCGGAAGCCTTGCCGTAAAGGAGTCAAGACTGGCTCATGAGTGGGCAGGAAGTCACCGCTGTTAATTCTGTGGATTGTTCCAGAGTCTCAGAACTAAATCCACTGCTCCAGGTTGTAAGTGCTGAAGTGCTAGTTTTCCGCTGTTTTAGTAGTATTAGAATTAGAGCACCATGTTTCTTAACACATTTTAATTGAGCTGCTTTCCCTGTGAGTCCAGGCTGTCCCAGGGTGCTGTCTTCCTGCCAAGGTACCGGTCTCTCCTGCGCACCAGAAGGTGGCCGTCCTCTTGAAGACAGATTACCTGAAACCAACAGCAGCCTTCACAGAGAGGCGGTGTTCTGGGGGACAAAGGTGTCCCCAGCTGGATTTCGCCCAAGTTCTCAGACACACATGTGTGTGTGCGTGCATGCGTGTATACTGTATGTGGGTGTAGACAGTACAAGAATGGGAGCAGGATTTATTCACAGAGATTCAGGAGATAGTATAGACAGAAGTGTAGGAAATTCACCAGAAAGAATCCTGCCACCCCTGCTCAGCTGCCACCTTTATTGGGAGGTGATGCATGAATGGAATATATAGATGGGGGGAAGTTTGGCTAGGGTCCAGCCCGTGTGATGCTGTCTGGGATATTTCCTTACATTTAAAAAAAAAAAAAGATTTTTAAACCCATCTAGGCATATTCTCCAGCAGCTGGAGGTGTGTTAACTTCAGAGCGGGATGCTGGGAAGTGAGACCAGCACCACCAGCTTGGGTAGTCAGCTGAGGTAACTTCCCCTCTCACGCCAAGATATTTCTTTTCACCTGTATGAAAGAAAGCATACAGGAGAGACATTTGCAGCAGTTTTGCATTCCTCACCCACGCAAAAACATTACCTGCCCCTTTCTGTAGGTCACATCGCTTCTGTGTGTCTATATTGGCATCTTGAGAAAGCTCACGGAGCCTGTGCATGATGGAGAAAGGTGCATGGCCTTCCGAGGATTCCAGGCATTTGATGGCAAGGTTTTGAGAGTCCTGCTGACATGTCTGCATTTTCAATGTGCCATTTCTGCTCAACGAAAGCCAGGGTCATAGATGTGCTGTGGTTTCAGCAGCAAAGCAGGCAGTCACTGCTGCTTGGTACTGAGGAGAGCGAGTGCTACTGACTGAGATCTGGGGATGGCTTCCTTAGTGTGTCTGATTCTGTGGTGTTTGATTCTGGATGGATACATACCTTTATGGTAACTGTAACTCTCCTTGGAGGAATATCTGTATCTGTGTAGTGCATATATGCGTGTGTGTCTTGATTTGTCTGTTTTGTCTTTAGATTTGCTAGATTGTAACCTTCTGTATGCTCTCTACTGATGTCCCTGCTGTGATAGTGACTGTAAGCTCCTAGGTATTGAGTTGGCTAATTAAAAAAGGATAATATTGTTTCATCTGTTGTTTCATTAACAATGCTCATTCTCAGGGAGCTTCTCCTAAAGATGCAGCTAAAAACGTTGCTGATTTTATCTGTTTTTCATGGACATTGCAATTTTATCTTTTCTAGGTTTTAAGAGTATATTTATTTCACAATAATTGTTTTTGTTTTGTTTTGGGAAAAAGACAGATATAAACCCTCATTAGCTTGATGACTCCCCAAATGGACCAGACTGATTCAATAGCAGCTAGGAGCTCAGGCTGGGTCTCCCACACAGGTGGCAGGAACCCAGCTGTCTGAGCTATCACCCACCTTCATCCTGCTAGGGTCTACTTCCAAAAGATACTCAGATTGGGAGCCGGAGCTAAGAATTCAGGTCCTGTGTTGTGACATGGAGGCATCTTAGTCAGTATCTTAACTGCTACATTGACTATACTTTCTCAGATGTTTTATACTTCTCAGCCACAGCCCTAAGTCTCATTTTCAGCTCATCTCCATTATTCCTTCAATTAGATTTAGCATTCTAATAGCGATCTCATTGGAATCTGTCGATTATATGTATCACTGTCTTCTCTCCCCTTTTTGGGACGGTCCCTTTATATGAGCAGTGTCACTAAGCAGCAGCTGCGTGGCAGCTTGCAGTCCCCAGCAGCCGGCGGTGTACGATGCGTTTCCCCATTTTCATGATTGGTTTTTCTCCAGTTCTTTGTTGGACAGATTCCCATAATTTTATGGTTCCTGCTGGAATTTACTCCTCTGAGATTCAGAGAACTCTCTTCCGAGTCATATCTACATCAGCTTGTTCTTTTGTTTCCTTGTGGCTTGTAGTCTAATCAGATATGTTACTGATTATTAATGAAAACACATATTTGATATCTTCTTAATTAGGACTCCTGCTTACCTGCAGAAGACCATAATCCACATGTATAACTATTCAAAATCAGTAGATGATTGTTGTTTTTTTTTTTCCTCAGGGCATGCATCCAAGTAATTAGACCTGGGAGAGGGGGTGGGTGTTGCTGCTCAGCAGGTTAAGGCAGTCCGTGGAGCATCTGTGTCCTGTGTGAGTGATAGTTAAGATCCCAGGCGCTCTGCTTCTTCTGATCCTGCTCCCTGGGATTTGCAGCCAGGGAGGCAGCAATTGTTGGCTGTTTGGACCCCTTGTAACCACATGGGAGACCCAGACGGACTTCTGGCTTTGACCTGGCCCAGCCTTGGTCACTATGGGCCTTTGGAGATGTTTGTCTCTTCTCTTCAAGTAGGTGAAAACCGATAAGCACTAGAAAGCAATGAATTCAGAGAGACAAAGAGGGAGAGAGACACACACAGAGAGAAGGAGGCAGCGTGTGGACTTACTTGTTTGATTTCAATAAACTGTTAGTATGGGAGACATTGCAGATGTTGAAACTGACACAGACAGTAAGTTCTGTTGACATTCCAGGCAATGGGTAATGTGATAAATGTTGCCTAGGGTGGAGTGGTTTTAGGGCCAGAGGCGAGACTTGTACTGTGCCCTGGAGCCTGGCTGCCTCTTTCAGGTGGGAGATCACAGTGGGATGAGGAGAGACCTTGAGATGAGTGATTTGGGAGGAAGAAACTGAGATACCACCTCACCACTTGCTGGACCTCTGTGTTTGGAGTCAGCCAAAGAGTTGGCAAATAACTAAAGTTCTCAAAATTGTCCATATGCAGGTGCCCAAAGGGTTGAAGGGTTTGGCAGCATAAGGTGTACCATATTTAACCACATGATCTTTGAAACACGCACACTTTGGCTGCTCTGTAGCTCTGCTGCGGAGGCCCAGGATGTGTTTGCTGGGTCATTAGTTTCAGAGAATGAAGCTGCTACTCTAATGATACTGTGTACTGCCTCAGGTTCTTAATTAATTTGCTCCAGTTCAGCAGGTGTTTTGTTCTCAGTTCTCTAAGGCACATGTAGGCATCTGTCATCGGATTCAGATCAGTAGTTTTTGTTCATGAACTGATGTAAGCTGTCAACCTGACTTAGCCAGGTTTTATTATTACATGAATTGACACACTATAGAGGCCAGTCTTTCAGACCTGAACTCCCAAATTCTGCTTATTTATAACTTAATTATTTGTAAGCTAGTCAGTTTCTAGATTTTTCACAAGCTCAAACAAGCATTCTCTCTTTCTGCTCTTCTTCCGTGTTTTTCTTCTTTTTAAAAGATGATTTATATATTTAGTTAAAAGAGTTACATAGAGAGAGAGAGACCTTCCATCTGTTGGTTCACTCCCAAATGGCTGCAGCAAAGCCAGGTGTCAGAAGCTTCACCCACATCTGCCATCTGCGTTCAGGGGCCCAAGGATTTGGGCTTTCTCTGCTTCTCCAGGCACATTAGCAGGGAATTGGATTGAAAGTGGAGCAGTCGGTACTTGAACTGGTACTCCTATGGAATACTGCTACGACTGGAGGCATGGCCTTTACCCACTATACCGCAGCCCCTCAAGCTGGGATCCTTAAGATTAAGCATAGATAGTACCTAATAAAAACACTAAGAATTGTCAGAACTAAGCCTATGAACTATAGCGTATCACGTTATCCTCAAGTTATATTATAAAGGCAGAACAAGCCTCTGATGCTCAGAACTCAGGAGAGCTGAAGCCCTAGAGTGAGTGAGTGAGTGTGTGAAATTTATTCTCCAGCATTCTGTATTACAGAACAAAGGCCATTTGCGTTCGCTCGTTGTTCATTCATTG
The DNA here is from genome assembly GCF_017591425.1 of Ochotona curzoniae. Lineage (NCBI taxonomy): Eukaryota > Metazoa > Chordata > Mammalia > Lagomorpha > Ochotonidae > Ochotona > Ochotona curzoniae. The sequence continues at coordinate 6,962,322 of NW_024465322.1, forward strand.
TAGGAAGTCCACTGGTTGCGAGGATGACCTGCCTTTAGTAGCAAGGGTAAGTTTTCCGCAGGCTTGTACCCTTTGTATTTCTCAGGCACAAAATCAGCTGTGCAGCTTGTGGCAGTATTCTTGCTGACTGCCTTCCTTGAAAGCCATTGATAAAAGTGCAAACTCCCCACGTGAGCCACAAATCCCAACCTGTCGGTCTGGTTTCCCTGGTACCTTTTTTTTTTTTTTGTTTAAGATTTGTGCTGTGAGGACTGCCGCCTTCAGAGCAGTGTCTGAGTTTTGCCATCAGCTAGCTGGCTGGAGAGCTCTGTTGGCTCAGCTGTTGATGTCCCCTCTTTCCTGTGTCTTTATACATGTTCCCCACAGACGTACTGAGCCCAGCTCATGCACATCTCTGCCTGGTGGCATCTGTTCACTGTCAGGCAGCGCGCACTTGTAGCGTCTGCTCAGGACTTAGATCCGGCAGGCAGAACCAAATGCTTGCCCGTCGGCGCTTTGATTCCTTCTGAGTTACCGAATCACAATCGTCTGATGTTTCTCCAGAGGGACACGTCCTGGGAGACAGTTTTGCTTTAGTGAAATGTAGATAGCATGTACAGACTTTCCTGACTAGTATGATGATTATTCCTCAGATTTCATGGGCTGTTTTGGATTGCTCATGTCATGGATTTTATGAATGCCAGGATATTTATATTTCGCCCTCCTCTCTATAATTGCAGTTTGAGCAAATGAGTCAGACCAAGTGGAAAAGAATACTTATTTTGTCACTTACATATCTTCTTCTAAGAGAAGGAAATTGTAAATGTGTTTTTACTTTAGCCAAGGAGAATCATTAGTATGTCTAACTTGTAAGGCCCAGGCCAGGCTGGTACAAGTTGAACAGCACAGGTACCACCTGGTGGAACTTTGCAAAGAAAAGGAACTGCAGAGCTGGCCAGCCAAGGGGAGAAAACTGTCTTCCCGGTTCCCAACTGGACTCCACATTTAGCACCTTTCTGATTGTCAGTGTGCCAGTAGACATTCCTTAAAACTTTAGGGAGACGCGGAGGAAGCTCCTGACTCCTCGCTTTGCATCGGCTCAGTTCTGGCCATTGCAGTCACTTGGGGAGTGAATGAGCAGACAGAAGATCTTCCTCTCTGTGTATCTGACTTTCCAATAAAAATAAATAAATCTGTAAAAGCACATTTAGGTAAATCAGGCTGATGACGTGGTTTTCGTTGATGTTAACTTCTTCATGGGATTTCTACCAAGGCTCCAAACCTCTTTAGATGCTGCTGAGTTTGTAAGGCTTCCTGGCACAGGCTGCGAGCTGGTGTCCTCTTTCTGCCTTGCCTGGTGCTTGCTTTCGTTTCAATGGCTCTCAGTACCTCACCTTCCTTTTTCTCTTCTTGGTGGGTGAATAACCAGAGGAGCAATTATGAAAATGCTGTCTATTCAGAGTCTGGTGGCTTTCCTCGTGGAGATCCTGATCGTACTGGGCTGAGGTTGCCTGTGGCTCGTCGCCCTCTCCTCATATGACCCGCCTTGGACCCTGAGCTGCTCCCCTTGTGTGGAGAACCCGTCTCCTGGTGAAGAACCTGAAGCCTGTAGCAAGTGAGAAGAGGCCGTTCCGAGGCCACGCCATGTGATTATTTTTTATTTGGAAAATGTGAATTGTGAACGTGTCTGCTTCATTTATGGATTTTAAACATTGTCAGAAGCACGCTTCTGTTCAGAGCCCAAGGAAGACAGGGACGGGCAGCAAAAGAGGAGGCACAAGGAGAACTGGCCTGTTGGGTCTGTCTGCGCTGAAGACGGCTCTTGCTTATCATGCTACCTCTAGGCAAACGATGGGAAAGGCGGAGGAGGAGATACTGTGGACTAATAATGTGTAGTTGTTAATTTTCTTTTAATCTCTCCCTTTGAAGCTCTCCAATTCCTCGGTTCCTTGGAGTATGAATGAAGGAGCTATATGAGTTAGGAAAACCTGACCGCTGTTCGTCTAACAAAGATTTCTAACCCCCCGGCTTCCTACTCCACATTCGCATTCACCAAATAAAGCAGCCATCTGAATTTGTGAAAGTCCTAATGTGCTATGAACTCACAGCCCTGCTTGGAGTAAGGCACAGTTCCTAGGAGGGGTCTTGCACTCTCCCTGTTTGGTCAGAGGACAACTATAATGGGTCCACGATGAAGGTTATGCAAAGAAGACTTGTTTAGAGTTTGAGCAGTGCCCCCAATTCCATATGCTTGCAAAGGGAGCCAGGTGGTGACTGTGGCAGTCCCCAGTAGGCAGCTGGCCCCAAGAGCAGCAGTCATGCCCCATTTGCCCCTATCCCGGGGGAGGGTGCTTTCGAGAAATGGGCGAAGTGTGTAGGCAGCAGCTGGTGGGAAAATGAAAATGGACCCGCTGGGTGCTTTAAAAAGGACCGGATCTTTACTCTGTTAGACCTATCTTCAGACCATAGAAGGTCTCCCCAAGAGGCCACTGAACTTATCTGGACAATAAGACGCTGAACTTTATGCTAGGCAAGTGTTTGCAAGCAATGAATCTCAACTGAACTTGAACTATGGTTATGCAACAAGGTGGAGGAATCCACCCTGGGGGGAGGGGTATGGGAGGGGTGGGGGGAATCCCCAGTGCCTATAAAACTGTACTACATAATACAATGTAAGCAACAATAAAAAAAAAAAAGCTATGCTATTTAATAAAAGAAAAAAAAAAGGGCCGTGAATCTAGCTCTCGTCTCCTGTGATCACACAGTCAGACACACAAGCGGGCAGAGGGCGGGATGAGCACTGGGCAAGGAACTGAGTCTTGCTCTCTGCTCTGTGGCCTTGCAGAAGATTTCCTGTTTTACCCGTTGGCTTCCATGCTGCTGTAACCCTCGTGGATTAAAGGTTTGCCTTCGCGGTTACATCATTTGTCTACTGGCTGTTTTTGGCTTTTCCCTGTTCTTGAGACAGTTTCTGTCCTAGTTTTCCTGGCTGGTATTATTGGCTGTGGGGATATCTGTCCAATTAGCCTGTCAAGAAAATAGGGGCTGGTTCTAAGGGGAATATGTAGCCACCCCCTCCTGCCAAGCACGTTTTTTTCCCCCCACTTGTTGATGTGCAAGCATATGTCGGGTATTTTTAAGATTTATTTATTTATTTTTATTATTATTTTTTATTGGAAAGGCGGATATATAGAGAGGAGACACAGAGAGGAAGATCTTCCATCTGATGATTCACTCCCCAAGTGAGCACAACGGGTCGATGCTATGCCGATCCGAAGCCAGGAGCCTCTTCCGGGTCTCCCGCGCAGGTGCAGGGTCCCAAAGCTTTGGGCCGTCTTCGACTGCTTTCCCAGGCCACAAGTGGGGAGCTGGATGGGAAGAGGGGCCGCTGGGATTAGAACCGGTGCCCATATGGGATCCCGTGCGTGCAAGGCGAGGACCTTAACCACTGCACCACTGCGCCTGGCCCTCGGGTATTTTTTAAAGGAAAAATCATGCATGTTGCCAGATACATGAAGAATGGATGGCTTGTTTTTCAGTAATAGAAATTTCTTAATTTTAGTGGAGAGTCTTCATTACAGTGGAGAATCAAAGTCTATTTGGATGAACCGCACTGACAAGGAACGGTATACTTAAAATATCGAGTTCCGTAAAGTTAGAGTTCCATACAGTTATTTCATTATATTTCATGATAATACAGTTATTTCATTGATTGTTTATTTTTATTTGAAAGCAACAGTAGGACATTCATGGAGACTATGAGCGTGAACTCATGGCTCTCTACTTAAATCGGTAGATGCAGAAATACGTGCAGGTAGAAGGTGTGCCTTGGTGTGTGTATTTCCTCTGTATTCCTGCAGTCCTTGCCTCTGGGGAGTCTAGAGCCTGTTTCCTTGGCGTTTGAGTCTCTAGAACTGCACCCCTCATCTCCTGGGCCCTCACTCCGACTTCCAAGCTTTTTTGTTCCTTTGTCACAAGACTTCCTTCACACTCGAGTCTCCCTTGCTTTCCTCTTGAAAGGACATGTTGTAGTTAGTGTTGATCTGGGCGAATCGGGTGGTCCTCCGTCGTTAGGAATTTATTTTAGACTTTTGTGTGTCTTCATTGTCTGTGCCATTCAGGAAATGCTCAACAAAGCCCAGGGATCAGGGTGTAGACCTCTTGCAGAGGCCTTTATTCAGCCTCTGCAGCGTCTTCGTGTGTGTGTTTGTGTGTGTTTTCTCTGTCTCTCTATCTGAAATTTCCTAGTTCAGGCCCCTGAACTAACCTACGAGAAGTTTATCCCCCACCCCTTGTAGCAATGACTAACACATTGTTCAGGTACAGAGGTAAATAATGTTCTTCATTGGAAGGAACTAGGTATATTTTTGTTGTTGATAATGAAATAGCTTATTTTAGGGTAGATGGAAAATGCAAGAGAAATTTGGAATATCCTATTGCACTAGAAAGTAAAAAAGTGCTTGGAGAATTACGCGAGAAATATCAGAAAACGGCACAGAAGCCAGCTGGAAGAGGCTGCTGCCGCCCCAAAGTGGGCAATGGCGGCATTGAAAGAAATACTGGAAGTATTGGATTATAATCCATTTAAAAAGTAGTAAGTTCTTTTCATACTGATACCAATAAATCTGTATGATGAAAATGTGATAGGAACAGGATATATACATGGTTTCCGGTTATGTTTCTACAGCATAGGAAGTGCAGAGAGAGAGAGAGAAAGAAAAGCTTTTCTAAGTGGATAGTGGAAAGCCTGGCACATCAGAGCAGATAAAGTTTATGTATGCTCAGTAGCAGGACGGATTGAAAGAATGTGTCACTGGACAGAATGCCAAGGGGAGACTGTATCACTGCCATGACATTTCTGACAGAGGTGCACTGAATCATGAAGAAATGGGGGGTGCCCAAGGCGAAGAAGGTGCCACACAATCAGTGCTGGGCATTTTTCCGAAACTGCCCCAACCACGAGAGATAAGGAATGGAATGGAATGTGGTGCTGTGTTTTGAATGCCGGTGGGAAGCTCCGATCTTCCTGGACGGAGGGTCTGGTTGAGTGTTTATTAGTGGACTCCTTGCTTCATTCTTTGTGTCTTTTCCTCCTGGGCTGAGGAAAGTCACATTCCTTGGAGAAAGCACTTAGGGTCTGCCGGCAGGCCTTGTGTAAGGCGCAGGTGTTCTATTGGCTGGCAGGAGAATTCGAAGCATCCTAACATCCAGCATACAGATCCCAGTTTCCACTCTGATATACTCAGCTTCCAATTGTCTCCTGTCCCCCCAAGCTGGAGATGCCCTTTGAAAAATCTCTCCTAACACAACTCTGTCCTTTTCTCTCGCTGGGGATGGTCACCACCCAGTGAAGTGGAAATGGGGCTCTGGGGATCTCACTCCTAGGTACGATTCCTGGGGAGCAATCCCCTTCCTCCACTTCAGGAGTTTAAAAGATGCCCCCCTTTCCTTGGCCTTGGAGGATTCGTCGTGTGCGTGGAATTTTCTCTTGGTCTTCCTTAGGTTTTCCTGGCATCTGCTAAGTCAGCTATCTCTTGGTCTTTTACTTCACAGATGTCCTCTTAATGCTGGTTTATGCTTTTAATAGAAAATCTCCTTCCTGTGCTTTTTAATGGTTTTGGAGAAGAGCAAATGTAGATGTGTAGTTTTTGTATTGTGCCTCCTTTACCCAGAAGCTTGACACAGGATCTGAATATGTAAAACAGAAAGTCACGGTTGGAAAGCGGGGATGGGGCTGCAGGAGAGACAGTACATTCTGCTGAGCTTTCCTGGGTTGGTCTTACCAGCCGCCCCTTCTCAGAATCATGTCGGTATGGGCCAGAATGCATTGATCCACCATCTGTTCCAAAATCGACTTTCCTGCCTGTGTGGGTTGATCCAGGGGCATATCCTCCCATCCAAGAAAAGGGAAGAGGCAGGACTTACGTATATGTCACCCTAGACAATTTCCCTTTTATCATAGATTAGTTTGTTAGCCGCTGTTGTGAAGTACTACACAGAATTGGGTAGTAGGAACAACAGAAATTGATTTTCTCAGTTACGGAGACTAGAAATCTGAGCCCAATTGGTCAAAGAACTGTTTCTCTCTCTCTCGTTGACTTACAGACGTCACTCTCTTCCTGTGTCTTCACATCTTGGTGTTTGTCTCTGTCATAATGTCTTCTTCTAGGAGCTAGCATTGTGGAGTGGTGCATACAGCTGCCACCTGCAACACTGGCGTTACATGTGGGCACCAGCTCCCGTTCCAGCTGCTCCATTTCCACCCTACCTCTCTAGTAATGGATAAACCCACAGACGATGGCGCAAGCGCTTGAGCTGCTGTTACCCACAGGAGTGACCCGGAAGAAACTCCTCGTTCGTTCTTGGTTTTGGCCTAGTCCAGTGCTGTCTGTTGCAGCTCTCTGGGGAGAGAACCAGTGGATGAAATATCTCTTTCTCTGTGTCTCTTCCTCTCTCTCTGTAACTCTGACTTTCAAATAAATAAATACATAAATATTTTAAAAATGATATCTTCTTTTTTTAAATGATATCTTCTTATGAGGACAGCAGTCATATTGGGTTAAGGCCCAGTTACTTCTTTAAACACTCCTCAAGGAGCAACTTCAGGTGCAGGGTTTCTCTTTGACTTGTTCCGGTCCTGCTGTCTCTTGCTGTTTGTCTGACTCAAGATAACTCATAGAAACCAGAATGTCTCTTTGCCAGAGTAGGTCCCAGAAGCTAGACCTCACTACCTTCTTTTCTCCAATGCAAGCATAAAGTTCCAAAACAGTGCTTCAATCTTCCTTCATAAAAATATTGTCTGATCTAACCTTGTCTGATGTTGGATCCTAAGACCCCCAAATCCTGGCCCATTATGGCAGTCTAGTGGCTAAATCCTCACATTGCAACTGCTGGGATCCCATATGAGCACCAGTTCATGTCCTGGCTCCTCCAGTTCTCATCCGGCTCCCTGCTTGTGGCCTGGGAAAGCGGTGGAGGACGGCCCAAAGCCTTGGGACCCTGCACGCATGTGGGAGACCCGGAAGAGACTCCTGGTTTCGGATTGGCTCAGTTCTGGCTGTTGCAGCCACTTGGGGAGTAAACTAGCAGATGGAAGATCTTCCTCTCTGTCTCTCCTTCTCTTTGTATATCTGGCTTTCCAATAATAAATAAATAAGTCTTTAAAAAAAAAATCACTAATCCATAGGAAGGGAGGTCAAGGAGAGTATGGAAGGGTCTCGCTTGATTTTCCCTCAATCTGACGTGTTAGATTAGTTCTTGTCCTGTGACATTTCCCTATATCTCTTCATGCCTCATTGAACCTAAATGTAGAAATGAGTGGTTCACCATGTGCCTTTGAGTCTTTGTTCCTGAACGCTCCTTTGTCATGTAAAGCTGATCAAACAAATCTGTACTGATTTTCCCCTGCTAGCCTGGTTTTTAGCAAAGGGGTGCTGGCCGTTCCCTTTACTGATCGGGGAGGTGAGCGTTGTATCTTCCGTCCTATTCCCAGCTATAGTTACCTTGGAGGAACTGGGGTTCAGGACTTGCCCCAAAGAAGTTTTGAGGGTGTGCAGTTCAGCCCTTGACGCCTAACCATTGCCCTTCGCAACATTTGAGCCTTTGCCCATACTTGAGTTGCTGTGTGTAGTGCCCTGTTTCTTTGTTGTTGGTTTCTGTGATGGGAATAGATAGAATCATGCAGAATCAAGTGTCAATTTTGAATGACTTTGTGTTATGCTACTTTTAATCTTGAATTTAGCTTTTATTTATTTATTTTTTTCTGACCCAATGCTCTGTAATGCTTCCCCTGGGGGCTCCCAGATCCTTTGAACATCATAGTGAAACGGAAACAGCCAGCAAGCTATTCTCCTAACTGATCCTTTTCTCAGCCTTCTTTTTCTAAATCAACTGAAAATTAATTTTTACTTCTGTTTGTCCTCTTGTGTTTTTTTTGGGGGGGGTAGTTAGAGAATTAAGGTTAAAACCAAGAAGTTTTAGATGCACACACACACACACACACACACACACACACACACACACACGGCAGACGAAGAAACAGAGAGGGACACGGGCAGGGAATTCCCTCCTGCTGCTTCATTCCTCCACGTTCACAGTGCCTGGAACCCGGCCAGGGCCAGACCTAAGCTAGGAACTCGGGATTCAATTCAATTCTTTCATGTAGGTGGCAGGGATGCAGACATTGGAGCCATCTTTTAGGAGTGTAAATGAGGCACCAGCACCATGATCCAATAGGTTTTTACCTTTGGTGCTGGCATTCCATGTGGGTTCCAGTTCAGGTCCAAGCTGTTCCACTTCCAATCCAGCTCGTTGGTAATGCACCTGGGAAAGCAATAGAGGATGGCCCAAAGTCTTAGGATTCCGCATCCATGTAAGGAGACCCAAAAAGAGATCCTGGCTCCTGGCTTCGGATCAGCTCAACTATGGCTGTGACAGCCATTTGAAGAGTGAACCAGCAGATCTCTCTCTCTCTCTCTCTGCCTCCTTTCTGTAACTCTCTTTCGAATAGAATAAGTCTTAAAGGAAAGTGTAAGAGTAATTTTCTGAAGCGTGAAAGAATTACTATGTTGTTTATAATCCTTCAGTGGCTGTCTGTGAAGGTGAGGTTAAGTCCTTTGTTGGAGCGCTTGCTGCAGCTGCACACCTTGGTTAGGCTCTTCCGTTTTGGCTGAGTAGTGCTCCTCCTCTGCCCTTGGCCGCCTCTGCTGTGGTCACACGGGCCTCCCTTTCTCAGTGCTGGGGGTACACTGGCCTTTCCATTCTTCACGCCATCTGTATGCTCCTCGCTCTGCTTTGTTGGGCATCCTCTCCCCAGCCCCCCGTTTATCCTTCTCAGTTCTACACATATTAGATCCTTATGGAGCCTTCCCTAACCACTCTCCCTAAATTAGGGCATCTGTCGTGGGAATCCTTGTCTGAGTTCCTTTTATACCAGCCTCAATCTCCCCAAATACGGAAAAGAATTGATATTTCCTCTCTGTTGGGGAAAGGGATAATTAAGCTGTGATGAATTGAACACATGGCACCAAGACGCGTGCGTGCTTTTTTCAGAATCATACACTGTTTGTATAGCGACCCTTAGATAAAGTGCTTGTAAGAGCTGTTCTAGGAAATTACCATCGCCAGATTTTGCATGCCAGGTCTTTGATGGAGGTATTATTGAAGGGCAAAAGGAAGGCTGCCCTTATACCTGTCTTTAGCAGGGTGATAGGATGGGGCCTTTTCACTATTGTCAGTTATTTGTGCTCCGAAGGAGGGAACAGAAGTCATAACATTTTCCTCTTTAAAGTAATTGCTTGGTTGCTGGAGTAGTTATCCTACTGCTTTTCCCCAAGGTAATTGGTCAGTCGCTACTCAGACATGATGCAAGAAGATGTGTCATAATCCGAGGAGAGAAAACCAGTGTAGCCCCACATCCTGCTTCCTGTTTGAGTAAAACAGGAGGAAGAATGTGTGACTGGTCTCGGTTAAATATCTTTGTGTTTTAAATTTCTTCCTTGTTGCTTATCCTTAATCCATCCCAGGCTATAGAAAGGAGACACTCTTGTTTTTTGGTATTTTTCTTTCGCTGGCGGGGAGGTGGTTCCGAGCCATGTTCCTGTCACTTTCGTAACTTTCCTTTCAAAGAAGAACTTTCAGGAATCACAAAGGACACTGGGACGGATGCTAACTTTGGGACAAGCAGTATCAATAGAACACTGGGCAGTTCCAGTGCCTGCCCTGTTTGGCTGAGCGGTGTTCCTGTGTCTATAAAGGAGACTTACTGTGGAGGAAGACTGCTTATGTGTTGGGGTTCTCTGATGCAATCCACACAGAGGAGTATTCTTGTAACGGACGATAGGTAGTGATGCGTTTAAAAGTAACATTCATTAATTTAAAAATATCTAACATAATCCTGCCCCTCCTCAAGCCAGGTTCATGTGTATCTCTTTTTTTCCTGTAATTGTAACCACACAGTGGTAATTTTGAATTCTCAGTTTTGAGTTAGACTTTTTGTATTTCGTCCAAGTGGGTTGTAGAGCATCCAGCCAGGTACATATGTCTTAACTGCTTACGCATTCCCTTGTGGAAGAGTTTGTTCTAGAATGTGTTTTCACTAATGCTTTTGTTTTGTTCTCATTTTGCAGGCAGAGACATTTGTTTGGGTTAACAATGCATCAGCACATTCCCAGAGTGTTGCCAAGGCCAAATATGAATTTTTATTTGGCCGACCCGAAGAGAAAACTCCAGATACCAGTAAGTGGTTTTCAATACCTCTCCCGCCCAGTCTGTTTTGGGTGAAAGATGGGAAGTGCTACTTATTTCTGGGTCTTTTCTTCTTTCTTACCTCTGTGAAACTCCTTTTGCTCTTGTTATTCATCAGATTAACCTTCCCAAGATGTAAAATTCAGGAATTGTTGGACGTAATGCAACTTTTTTTTTTTGGTGAGTGAAGTGATGTGTCTCTGGTTTGAAGAATTCTCAGCTTCTGGTATTTGAAAACTCCAAGAATGGATTATTCCTTGTACGGCTGCCTCATCTGCTAGGTCTGCACAAGCCTATTCCTTTGTTTTTAGTGCCTGCTTTTAGAATACACCTCTGCCATGATCTGTAGATGCTGAAGCACGATTCTGGAGATGATCGTGGCTTTTGTTTAAAAAATGGATTGTTCTAATTCATCTGTTCAGTTCTGGTGTAAATTCAGAGTAAAAAGAACCATTACTAGTACTAGTAGTAGTGACAGTATTGACTAGGTTTCTTGATTACTTATGCTGTGCCGGATACTACGCTGAATTCTTTGCCCGTACCATCTCATTTAATCCCCCACCACAATGCTTCAAACTGGTAATACTGTCACCAACTTCCTAATGAGAAATCTGAGATTGTGTTCTGGTTGCAGAATTTTTACCTCTGGCTGCCTCACTTGGAAATATTTTCCGCCTGTTTAGGGCATTGTATTTCGAAGGCATTTTCCTCAAAGGAGGTACAGAACAAAAATCGAAGCAGCTTTGTAGCATGTCAGTGTTTCCACCTGTTCCTGTGGAATGCTGCTATTAGCAAGTCTTGGGAGTTACACAGGAAGGAGCAGTTGTGTATGGTTAAGATCCTGCGTGCAGGGCCAGGCCTCCTGGGTGTGAACCACAAGCTTGGAGTTTATTAGCTAGGTGACTGTGCGAGTCACCCCACTTTAGCTTTCTTTCCTATGAAATGAGATTATAGCGACACAGCTCCTGGGGTTGTTTTGAGAAACAAATGAGCTATGTTGAAGGACATCAGAATTGTTGCCAGGGAACTCTTTGCTGTTATCGCTGTCATGGTCGTCACTGTCATCTTCCTACCCCTGACCTTTGAGGCTCACATTCACAAGCTGGCCTGCCTTCCCTCAACTCTCAGATTGCCTGACACTCTGTTGCAGGGGGACAAGGTGTCTGACCCAGCAGAGCTGATGCTGGATCACAAAGCCAAATGAAGCATGTCAGAAGGGCGATTGTATATATAGCTATTTAATAATTTACTGACAAAATATGTATCAGATACTTCAGTAATTAGGGAATCTTTATTCAAGTTAATTTTTTTCTACTTTATTAATTGTTTGGCTTGAAAGTCAGAGTTACAGCGAGAGAGAGAGAGGTCTTCCATCCTTTGATCACTTTCCAAATGGCCCTAACAGCCAGAGCTGGGTCTGTTTGAAGGTAGGAGCCATGAACTTCTTCCAGGTCTCCCATGTGGGTGCAAGGGCCCAAGAACTTGAACTTTCTATTTATTCACTTTCATTTTATTTGCTAGGGAGGGAGATAAGGAGCGAGGGAGAGGGAAAGGCCCCTGGGTGGGATGGGGAGGAGAAGGAGAGGTGGGAATAGAGAGAGAAAAGGATGATCGGTTTGCATGTTCACTGCCCAAGTGCCCACAACAGCCGGGCTGGGCCAGACTGGAGTCATTCGGAGTCTACCCTGTGGGTGGCAGGGGCCCAGGCACCCGAGCCATTGCCTGCTGTTTCCTGCAGTTGACATTATCTGGAAGCTGGATGAGAAGGTAGAGCAACTGGGATTTGAACCAGGCATTCAGATGTGGGCTATGGATGCCCCCAAGGGGGGATCTGGCTGCTGTGCCACGTGCCTGCCCCTCTGTTCTGAGGCTTGGAGACTGTCAGTCATCGCCCGTCACTGCCATGGAGTGGCTTCCTTTCCCTCAGTTAACTGAAGGCCCGGGCCTAGAGGCAGCAGGAGCACCCAGGTCTCAGCCTAATCGTCATGTATTAGCTTCATTATCTCTTCATCTGTAAAATAGGCATCGTGGGAGCAACTTCAGAGTTACGCTGTGGAGCTCAACTGAGATCGGAAGTAGCTAACCCGGTGCTGGGCACATGCGACCCAGCTCGTGTGTAGCTGTTGAGGAAGCCAGCTTATGCAACCACACTGGCAGAATTGTCGTGTTTGAGTTGGAAGAAGTATTAGAAATGATCTTTGCCTTTATGAATGAGGAGACTGAGACTCAAGGGAGAGGATTACTTGACCAAACTCTTGGCAGGCGTCAGCTTATCATTTCCTTTTCTCGGTGCTGAACCATGCGTTTGATGTTTTGTGCTGCCTGCTCCAGGCTCAGACTCTCATGTTAGAAAGACTGGAGAGTCATCTGATGCTACTCGCTTTCAGATTCTTCCTGTGACAGGTGTCTTGTTAGAACAGCATCCGGAGTCAGCGTCAAGGGGTACTGAGGGAGTGAGGCCAGCAAGAATCCTGTTCACTAGCGGAAGGAGGAAAAAAGTAGTCAAATGCTTTAAGGTTAAACAGAGACTGTGTATGGAGAACTTTGGTACTTGGAAGCCTCTTGCTAAAATTTCCAGATAATAAAAATACTAAAACATGAAAAGTCTCATCTTTTCTTTTCTTTTCTTTTTTTTTTTTTTTGAGGAACTCGTGGCTGAGCCTTGCCATATGAGCAGGTTTTGTCATAGTAGTGATTTTTGGCCATTAATATAAATATATACAGTGCTCATGAGACTTAGTCATAAATGAATTTCAAAGAACATGATTTTAGAAAGCATTTATTTCAGCTTTTAGGTCATTACCATTTTATTTTTAAAGGGTAGAGTGAATAATATACGTAAACACGTGGCTCCCTAAACTAAAATGTGATTCTTTTCAGCGAAATCCACTAGATCAGAGTTTCTTGAAAGTTTGACTATTGCGATTTTGTGATTTTGACAAAATATTGTTTCTACAAAATATAGGAAGCTTTACATCTAAACAGCTAGAAGGCGAACAGCCTATTAAAAAAATGTGCAAACAGTTTAAACAGAACTTCATCAAAGGAGCTAGGATCGTACTTCAAAACGTTTGTGGAATCCAGACGCTAGTTTTTCATAATAATATATGTTTTCCATGAATTTTTTGATGCTTCATTGTATACATGAATATAATTTTTTTTAACATCAAGATAAATTTTAATTTTCCATAGACCTTTTGAAGTACCAGGACCGGCACAATGGCTCAGTGGCTAAGTCTTTGCCTTGTTTGTGCCAGGATCCCATATGAGTGCTGATTTGTGTCCCATCTGCTTCACTTCCCATCCAGCTCCCTGCTTGTGGCCTGGGAAAGTAGTGGACGATGGACAGCCGTGAAACTGCTCACCCGGTGTTCTATTCAACACCACTCGAGAGGCCTCTCCTTTTGCGTGGCGATCTCCCTGTCGGTGGTCTGCACACCAGCCACATTGGGCGCCAGGTTGTCCCGTCCACTGTGTCCTGTGGGCTGGACCCAGAGCCTGTGTTTGTAGAGGCCAGCGTCCGTGCAGGTCAGCCAGGTGCCAGCACTGGCCTGGGGTCTGAATGTTTGGCAGCTGGCTTCATGCCTAGGGCTGCTAGGGTGGCCTCGAGGGTGTCTTGGAGAACTGGCTTGCAGCCTGGGACCACACGGGTTTGCCTGGCTCTGGGTCTTGTCTGAAGGCTTAGGTCAGCTGGACCTATATAATGGATGAGAAGTGCACCATCTTTACGACGTAATTTAAATCTAATTACAGATGTCTAATAGAAGATTTCAAGATTTCCTTCAAAGAATATATCTATATGTGTTTATGTTTACACATTTATGTATATTTTTCCCCTGAAAGCTTAGAAAAAAATTCCAACAGTGTGCTATGTATGGTTAGACAACACTCCCACCTAGTGGCCGGAGCTTGTAACACGGTTTGTTATCAGTTCTTAGCGTGTTAGGTGCTGATTTTTTGACCAGCACATTTTTTCAGATTTGAATTGAAGACCAGTAAATATTCATTTGCTCTTTCTGCTTAATTAATCTGGAGGTTTATAAAAAATTCCAGGTGTGTGTAAATAGGTTTATTATATCAGTCTCATGATGTTATGAAATAAAGACTTGGAGTTGTTATGACACAAACACTTAATTGTTAAAAAATTTATTTTTCTTGAAAGACAGATCAGAGCTACAGAGAGAAGGAGAGGCAGAGAAAAAGGTTTCTGTCTACAGGGTTACTCCCCAAATGGCCGCAAGCGCTGGAGCTGAGCCACAAGCCAGGAGCCAGGAGCTGCTTCTGGGTCTCCCATGCAGGTGCAGGGTCCCAAGGCTTTGGGCCGTCCTCCACTGCTTTCCCAGGCCACAAGCAGGGAACTGAATAGGCAGTGGGGCCACTGGGTTTAGAACTGGTGCCCATGTGGGATCCCGGTGCATTCAAGGCAAGAGCCTTAGCCACTAGCCCACCGGGCTGGGCACTGTAAATTTTAGTGATGGCTGGAACTCCTTGTATGCTGAGTGAAAAGATATAGAAGTTAAATCCTATGTAGCAATATATTTAATATATTTGATATCTCTTTTAGAAATGTTTAATGAAAGTAAATTCTGCAACTGTGTACCATTAATATTAATTAGTTTCATCTATTGTATTCAAACATAAGTTCTTGTGTTGGTATTTATTTTAGGAACTCATTATTTTTGTCACTGAATTTTAAGCAGATTTCACAGCTCATGCTTATTTTTCGAAGCACACATTGTTTTAGAATATAATATTACTGATGAGTAAGCTCTTGCAATAAGAGAACGTTGCTTCGAGCAAGCAGCGGATTGACTGGAAATCTTAATGTCTTTGGTGGTACTTTCTTGTCTCTACCTTATGGTCACATGAAAATTAAAAAATACTGCCACAGCTTTTTAGTGCACTGAAATCTCTTGGAATGCATGAATTCCCAGGAAAATTAGATGATCAGAGCTATGTGTTTTAAAACCAAGAGGCTTGGAGAGGTCATTGTGGTTGAGAGCTGAAGGAGGGTGGTTTGGTAAGTGGGACTTGCTCTGGGGTCACAGTTAGAGGGGCTCAGGGTGACGGGGTCCCTGGGGCAAACAGTGAGCCAGTGCAAAGGCAGGGCCACGTGGCAGCCGATGCCCCGGCTGCTTCCTGCTGCGTCTGGTCCTGGCTCGAAGCTACTTCATTGCCCTGTGTCTGTTGTATTAATTTTTTTTTAATGTGACTTGAAGTCATTTTCATTTCTTTCAACATTGTTAGTTTTAAATAATATGCGTTCATTGAATTTAACAAGAAAAAAAAAGCACAAAACACAGGACCATCAAGATAGTCATGGGGCAATGAGGTAGAGAGTTAGCTTTGCGCTAACCAAGCTTCAGTTGTTAAAGGTTGGTGGGCACAGCCCTTGTGAATCTCACTGCTTTTGTCTCTGCAGACAGCATTTTGGTGGAACATGGCCTTGTCTTAATTTATTATTATAAGTAGCTGTTCTTGCTGCAGGGGCAGAGTTACATATTGGTGTAGAGACCCCGTGACCCACAGAGCTTAAACTGTTTCTCATCTGTACAGAAAGGATTTGCCGAGCCCTAAGTGTCAGCACTACGGCCTTAGCACCTTTGCATTGGAGATCTATTTTAAATTTCTCTTGTTTTGTTTTGTTTCAGGGCGCGAGGCCTTTTGGGGGGCAAGCAGGAGCAGTGCTGTCCTAGGGGTGTTTCGGGAAGATGAATCAGAATGGCTGCACGTGATTGGGAGCTGTGGGTTGGCGGTGAGAGGAGTCTGATGTGGAGCAGTGCATCCCAGAGATGATGTGGGCACAGGGATTTATAAATGCATAGATGAAGTCTGAAGAGAGTAATGACAGGGTCGGCGAGTGTAGACACGGGAGACGCACGGCTCCCAAGGAGGGCGGCAAAGTGACAGGAGATGTTGACAATACCTCTGAACAGGAATTCTCCACAGGCGTCCGTGTTTCAGGGTTGACAGCCGCTACGGTTTTGACATGTCGAGTGTGTGACAGGGAACAGTTGCCACTCAGGATCATCGATGCTGTGCTTTTCTTTCTCCTTGGGGCGGGGGAAGCAGGGTGCCGCGATTGCTGAGGCCAGCTCCGTGACCCCAGGAGGATGAGGTTCAGGGCTTCCTCAGGGCAGGGTTTCGTTCTGGTGTGAGCTGGTTTGGGTGTGTAATGGCTCAGTCCCGGCCATAGATTGCGGGGGAAGTAGAGTCAAGCCTTTCCCCGCCACCCCCTAAGCACGTGTGCACACAACGTCCAAAGCTCAGATTCTTCCCTCCCGTTCATAGTGTGAGGCACACTTTCCTTCTGGACTCCCCCGTCCTCCCAGGGAGCTCCAGGGCAGCCATCTAAACCGTGACACCTGCTGTCCCTTAGCTCACTTTGTGTTTTTTCCTGGCAGTTGGACGGCTCCATCGCTGAGACAGAGAGGAATGTCCCTTTGAGATCTTTCACTGTGCTTGGGAAGGTTTCCTTTGTGTTTGACTTCCTTTAGTCTTGCTTTCATATATGCATACATACACATATATAATATTCTATATAAGCATATATATAAAATGTAAGTATATATAAAATCCATATATACGCACGCTGAGTTAGTTTGCATTTTTCCCCTTGTTCTGTCAGCCTAGCCCAACTCTAGATCCCTGCCTCACACCCCCGGCCCAGCTGATGGAGTCCGCTGTGGCTGCATGGCCTAGCATGCTGACCCGTCACCCTTTATCTCCGATGTCATCTCCCCATGGTGACTGGGCAGTGGACTGGGCCTTAGGGAAACCGTCGGGCCTGCACAGCTGGTGTTGCCAGAGGTGACACAGAGCCTTGCCTCCGAGAGCAGCTGTGGCTCTCACAAGACCTCTGTCGTTTTAGGCTCGTGACAGCTGTTGCGAGATGGGTATCTTGTTTGCTGACAAAGAATAGGGACAATCAAAATTACTTATAAAATGTTATTGTAGTGAATACAAAAGGAAAGAAATAAAGAAGGCAGAGTTGCTTTCCCAACCCTCTTGATGGAGCACAGGCAAATTACTGAAGCAGTGGCCGTACCAGCTAGCTCTCCCTGAATATATCTGATGAGCTGGGCACCGTGTCAAGTGCATCGTGTGGAGTGGCTCATTCGGAGTACTTTTGCTGTCGTGCCAGTCTGTCTGTTGAATGATTGACATTGCTCCTACAGTCTTACTTAAAAAGAAAAAAAGAGAATATTAAGTGAGCTGGCTGCAGGTTGAGAACTAATCTTGGTGCTACGCCCTTTCTTCACACACAGGGGAAAGCCAGCAGACCCAGTCAGCAGCCAGGTGGCAGAGGTAGAGTCACAGCGAGGGCAGTGGGTTAACCCATCAGCCAAGAGACGAGATCCCGAGAAGTCCCACGGGCTCCCTGGACCGCGCTGTGTTCCTCGGATGGGTCTCAGTTGTTCTGATCTGGCGTCCCACCGTCCAGACACACGTCTGCCTTATTGAGAATATACCAGAATTCTTGAAGAGAATCTATTGGCAGGAAAAAAAAAAAGCAGAAAAAGAAAAAAGGCGGTTATAGGATAGAAGATTATGGTGCTGATTTAGCCCCAGGACAGTCAGAGGCTTGAGGACTGGACCAGTCAGATGTTGCTTGGGATCGTTTTCCAGTTTTTCTCCTTTTAGCGTGGTTCGGTTTCCTCTGGACTTACCTTTGGGCCCGTGAGGACCCCCTTGGGTCAGTCCTTTTAGCCAGAGGCTCTGCCTGCTCTGCTGCCATCCTTGGAAGACTCCAGGCCTGAATGTGTGGCAGGCAGCTTCCCAAGTGACCGCAAGAATTCTCACAACCCATTACGTACAACTTGACCTTCTGTCATGCCAACCTGGCCTTGTGGTTGATGTGTGTGCTTGCTTGGGGTCTCAGTGACTGGGGATGCAATGACACAGTGAGTAATGCAATCTGTCACTTCATAGACATTTTATTTAAATGGGAGGCTTGCATTTCACTTTTAATTGTAATATAAGAAGGTACCTAGGATAATTCTGGAAAAATCAGACTCTCAGCAGTTATATATTACCAATGGCATGTCTCATGCTCTTTAACAATAGTTGTATGGTTTATATTACTTGAACACAATTTAAGTATGATTGTAAATATAGTGAATGCAAACAGTCATCATGGAAGAAAAGTTAAGTTTCCCAGCCTGTGCTAAAATAAAAAAGAAGTTCAGCCTTTGTTCTCTTCTAGTGTTCTACATATCCACATGTGGGCTGTCAAGCAAATGCCTTAAAAATGATACAAAACCAAACAAAATGCCAGAACTTTGTCCTCAGGGATGTTTCTTGCTATGTATTCTAATCATGTTCTGGCGAGGTTGCATAAACTTTCTCTGCATTCATATGTAAAAGAGAGTTAATACCGTACCTACGACTAACACAGGATAATATTTTTCTTTAAAAGAAAAATCAGAAGAAGCCTAGCCTCCTATTCAAGTTCTTATTAGAGTCATTCTTTTTTTGTTTAGTAAAGAACTTGGGGGAAGATCTATTGGCTTAGTATGAGAGCTGTTTGGAAAGATCATGGACAAAACGTATCTTGAAAGCAAAAATAAGGATTTAAGATTCTTGCCCCAATTAAGCTTGCATTTAAATTCCGTGACTTTTTTTTGAGGTGTCCTCCCAGCTACAAATGGCTGTAGTTTTTAATGTTTTTGCAAAAGACAAAAGCAGGTTAAAGAAGGGGTAATTATTTCTGAGCAAATCGGCCCAGAGTTGCAGGGGTCAGGTGTCACTGTAAACTAGCTTGTAAAAGGTGGCTTTTCTAGGTCGTGCATATGGTAAGTAGTCTCAGCGTGGAGATCACTTCAGTGAGTGGCTGCAGCACATTAGCATCGAATTTCTAGTTATAGCATCACACACTTCAAAGCTGCTATATCTCAAAAACCTTGACAGAATTCAAGATGTAAATATCAAAATCGGATTTTTAACACTATCAAAGATCCCGAGGACAAATGGCACGTGAAACGCTTGAGTGAAATAATCCTCTGAAATGTAAGTGTGTAAAAATAAACATTTTATTCAATGTTCCATGTTACGTGTAATCTTTCTGTCTCTCAAACACACACACACACACACACACACACACACATACACACAGACATAACCTAAAGTATTGTAAGAAACATTCTGATTTTCTCATCTATACCCTTGATGTGGCAAGTATGTCTTTGTTCCCTTGAATGTGTGGATGACCTGAGAGTTGTTTAGGACTGCCTTATATTCAGGAATGCTTGACATCTATTTCTTCGGGAAGCTGTGAGAATGAAATGAAGCTATCACTGAGGCATATCCTTGACGTGGCAAGCGTTGTGCTTAGTGATGTCGGCGCTAAGGACCTGCTCTGAAATGTGCCGTCTTCTCTACTTTTCTTTTCTCGCCTCAGAGGGCAGTTGGGCAGAAGCTGCCAGTCACTTGGAAGGTGCCAGGGGAGGCCGGAAGGTAAACAGCATCTCACTTACTCCCTGGAACATCGGAGCCCCCAGGTGTTGGTGGTGTCTCTGTTCTGCCCGCTACGCAGTCAGGGTGCAGAGTGCATCCTCAGAGGGATCCTGCTCACCGTACAGACTGTGAAAGCACTGGGTTTTGACACAAAGTCCCAAGATAATTGTAGAGTTTTCCTGGTAACTTCAAGTTACATCTTTACATGTTATTTCAAGCATACATGTTATAGAGTGTACTTCCCAGCAATTGACTCAGTTGAGATTTTTGAGCAAGTTATAATTCTGAAGTCTCATAGTAAATTTGATATTAACCATTAACTTGTTGTCTGTGTTATACTTTATTTGAGGATTTTTTTTTGAGAAATATATAACCATGTGAAATGAAAATTTAGTATCTGCAGTTCGCCATTTCTAAGCTGAAGGACTGAAGTGCCAGTGGCACTGAAATATGGAAAAACAACTGTTTTGAGATGTTCCTCTTAGTAAGAGCTTTAAGAAGTTTTATAGGAAATATGATTCATAAAAAATAATGCATGGACTTCAGAATATTTTGCACCAAAAACAAAAAAAAAAGGGATGGGGTACTAGGATGCTTCAACCTGTGTGAACAGGATCTAGTTGGAGGCGCTAAGGAAAATACCAGTTTGAAAAGAGCAACGAAGTCTGCCAAAATTCCAACAATGCCGGAAGAAATCAGTAGTTGACAAATGGATAACTTGTTTTAAGAAGAGCCAGATGTTATTGGAGTCCTGGCTGCTCTGCTTTTGATCCGGCTCCCTGCTGATCCTCCTGGGAAAACAGTGGAAGATGGTCCAAGTGCTTGGACCTGTGCACCTACGTGGGAGACCGGATGGAGTTCCAGACTCCCGGCTTCAGTCTGATCCAGCTCTGCCCATCGTAGCCATTTGAACAGTGAGCCAGAGGATGGAAGATCGATCGATTGTTCTATCTGTCTGTCTATCCTTTATAACTCTGTCTTTCCCTCTTTTTAAAGAATGTACAACAGTTCCAGCTTGCATCTCATCAGAAGTTGGTGGCCCTTATATTGGTTGATATGCATATGAAACCAACAGAAATTGTCCTGTTTTTTTTTTTCATCCAACTGGAAAAAATAGCAGTTCTTCATGAAGAGTTTTGATAATCAAGGAAAATGGAAATTTTAGGTAAAACAGTGTGATAGCACTGAAAGTGCTGATGGTTACAATAACCGTGATCGTTGATCTTGGGTCTTGATCATGTCCTAGTCGCTACCCCGAGTGCTTTTGTATTACATGCCCGATTCACTTAAACTTGAGAACAACTCCATCATTACTCCCTCTTCTGTTGTTATTGTTGACGGAGGAAATTGTAACCTTCAGAGGTCCAACCACTTGCTTGAGGTGACATAGTTGGAAAGTGACAGAGTCTGGATTACTAGCCTCGATGCTGTGCTCTAACCACACTGCAGCAACATCTGAAGCTTGGGAAACTGAAGGTGGAAGATTTTAAGCCACTGGCCCAAGGTTGCGGGAGCAGCTACACTTGTGCTTCTCACACCATCCCTGTTCGAGTCCTGCACGTGCCCTACCTGTGTGGTCCGATATTTTGGCCAGCTGTGGCTCTAAATCCTGAAAGCTAAGTTCTTCTCCAGAGTTTCCTTCACTCGGCGTGAAGACCCTCAGGAGGACACATCTGGCCTAGTGGTAGGGTTGACTTTGGAGTTAGGTTGGCTCTGTCTGGACTGCGCTGTGATCCTGGACAGGTCACATGCCTGCCTTGTACTTTAGTACTCTATGAAATAGATGAGTAGGAGATGTTATTCCACTAGACAAGATCATAAAATAGAAGTGCCTAATCCAGTGCTGGGCACATGAGGGGATATTTTCTCTTCTGTTGATATTATTATACACCCTGAATCAACCTTAATAAGTTTTTCTGACACCTCTTTGGCACTTAAGAACTATGTATGGGATGAGTGGGGGAAAAAAAAAAACTAAACTTGCTTATATGGTTGGCTCATTCTTCTCATACTAATTGGGAAATTAAGATTGAATAAGGTGCTTATTTTAATGTTTGAATGGCTATTTCCAAGCCATTTAAGAAACATTAGCAATTCTGTGGCTCATCTTGGGCTACTTCTGGCTTCACTTTTCTCATCTGTAAAGCTATCCATTCTTACAGCTCGTGTTTGTTACTGAGATGGTCTTGAACGATACTGTGTACATCCAAGGTTAGTGATAAAGGAGCTCTCATAGTTTAAAATAGATGTTAACATTGTTCAACCCCCTCATGCCACATTCTCAGTGAACATCAATTCTCCATTAAATATTCATGCCGTCACCGGGGCAGTCGCGCAGTCACCGGTGAAATGACTTTGGATGAACAGCGTCTTTCAGATAAGGACTGGCAGAGCGGAATTTGTGATGCTGTACCGCAGGTCGTCAGTAGTATTTGCCTTGACTTTATGCGCTTAAATCACACAGGAATGAAATCCCTGTAAAGGGAACCCACCCTTTTCCCCCCTCCCTTCTCACGTGTCGTTCTTGCATCAGAGAAAATGCTGCATAACACTGAGATGACAGCCCCACCTCTGATGTCACGGAGGATGGTACGATCCTCTCCCAGCCTTTGCTGGGCTTCCTGCTGCCGCGCTGGGGACATGGTTACATTGAAAGCTAACTCGCTGCGTCTCAGTTATCCCCTTGAAAGTAGTTTTCACATATGTAGAAAAGCCCTACTACGGTGGCTGTTTTCGGTAAGCTACCAAGGTAGAGAGCGACAGAGGCAGGAGGAGGGAGCGCGAGCCAGAACGGGCTGCTGTGCCTTTGTGAGAGGGGCAGGCGGCAGCTCCCGGCTCGGGTTCCGAGCGAGCGCTCCAAGTGCTTCCATTGACATCAGCGTGTGCAGTGCAGGGCAAGAGGGGCTGCCAGGAAATTTGAAACTGATTTGCTTCCAGCTGACTAGGACAGCATATTCTGCATTAGCTTGCTTCTTTTCTAGCTAAGTTTTTCTCAAGCGTTAAACTGATGAACGGGGCATTTTCTATGATCAATGGGTAACTGCTGGAGCTACAGTAATCTCTGTGAGTAACCTCTATTTGTAGGTCTGTGCAGGCAAATATATATATATATATATATTTTAAAGATATCTCTTGTAAATACTGCTTTGAAATGGTCCATCTGTATTACTGACTGCTTTTGCTTCGTGGTCTTGTCTTTTGCCTGTCCCAGTTGGAGACTGCTGGGGCCAGAGCAGCTTCTGCTGAATCCTGACAGAGAATTAGCATACTGCATTTGTCCAGAGATGCCCATGCCAACCCATCCTGCAATTCCTTGGTCCTCAGAGAGATGCCACCTGCACTCTGAATGCCTCTGGCCAGTCCCTCACCTCCCTTGAACTTGCAATGTTTATTTTAGCATCTGACATGGAATTTTCCAAAATATTCAGGTTAAACAGAAAGCAGAACAGTTATTCTTACCGGTGATCTTGCTTGCTTTCATTTTTTTTTTTCCTCTTTGTTTTCCCCCAGCCTTGCTGGGAACACAGAATTCTCTCGCCCTGTGCCTGCTTGCTGTTTCTGATGTGTTATACAGCCAGAGAAAAGGAGGCAGGTTACCCTGTAGTTTGGGGAAGACAGGATGCTGTGATGCTGGGTGGGAAGAGGGAGGAGTTTGTCTTAAAGAGCTCAGGCTCCCTTCCCTCTGCATGTCTGGAGCCTGGCTCAGTCTGAACAGCTTAGATGGGAATAGGGTTAGCCACACGGGTAGCAGTGCAAAGGATCTGTAAACACTGCTCTTGCTGAGGCTAAGGGGCAGTCTGTTTATAGCCAGGCAGGTGTTCTGCCTGTCCGGTAAAAGCATCACTTTTGTGATACTTGGAGTTTTATTTGTCTCAATGACTTTAAGCATTTGATACAATTTACATTTTCAGATATGTTTGAAATGACTGTTCATGTCAGATTCTAGCCTGAATGAAAACTGTGGGTCCCTGCCCGAGGCTGAAAACTGGTGCATGCGGCTGTGGGCCGAGGTTTGTCCAGCCGAGGCTGGCTGGCTGGGGTTTCCACCCCTTGCTGCTCCTTCGTATTTATCTGGGGAGGCTGGGTGAGGGAGTCCACACCTGTACTTGGTCATCACTGCCAGGAGCCCTCGTTGCTTGGCATTCTAATTATTGTTTATGGGTCTTGCATGGTATTTAGAAACATGAATTCCAGTCTGTTAAGTATGAATGTATTTCATGAGATGTTTTGTTTAATCAGCACTTTGTTATAATATAACCATATCCATATTAACCTGAATGAGACTGGAGTTAACGTAAAAGTTTGGTAGAAGCAGGTTTTTGTTAACAAGCAAAATGATGAGCTGGGTGGAAGACACCCACAGAAGTGGAGGGTCCAGGTGAGAAAAGGAAGCCAGATTTAAACCTCAGTGACCCCCGAGGTGAGCCTGCACGCAGCTCCTGGAGCCAAGTGCATTTCTTCTCCATGCTGAGTGTCGGTGCTCTGGCCGAGTGCGGAGCTCCGGGTTCACACTGCACAGGCTGTTCCTTCTCTCACGCCTCTCACCTCCCGCGTGCTGCTGCTGGCAGCTCCGTGCCGCAGCCCCCAGAGCTTCCTCTGCCTGTGCCGGGAAGCCAGGATCATTTCTGTAAGGATTAGAACTGAAAATTGGGTTCTGAATTACTAGAACGTGAAATGGAGTTTGCAGTAAGCACAGCTGCACCTACTCATCACTTAGGGAAAAAGAGTCCAATGAAAGGTTCATTCTCTATTGGAATGCACAATGTAAAAAGCTTGTGACGTGGGCTGCAGGCCTTTCCCTGGCCTTCCCAGCACATAAACACCTTAAATATCCTTGGATTTAGAGAGCTGCCCCTGTCCAGTCGGTAGACAGCATCCTTGACTGTGATGGAAGACTCTCCCCAAAATGTGACTCTCCTGCAGAGAGAGTCCCAGGATGCAGTTAGATTACTCATTTTGTCAATAAACACTACTCATTTTCTGTTATTTTTATCATTGCAAATGTATCCTTTTTTGCTCAGTCTAATAGATTTGATTATCTTCTGCGTGATCTGATTGCACTTTTTTTCTTGCTCTATTATGAATCTGAGCTGTGTGTTACTGTTACTGGAGAGATTTATTGACCATTAAACATAAAATATGGGGCATTGTTAGAGTTAAGGACTATAGTTACTTTTGGTGAAATGTACTTGAGATGATTTTTTTTTTTTTAAACTCTGTGAGACTTGCTTTGTGTATTTGTAAACTGAGTATTTCTCTTCTAGTGTTCTACTGGTACATGCGATGTTGGACAGTGAACAAAATGATTGTTCCCCCCTGTCTTTGGGTCCGAATTTTTCCTTTTTCTAAATTGTCCAGAGCTGTAACAATTCAAGAATATGTAGTTGTCTACCTGAAATTATGTTTTGATGTGTTGCTAACGGATACCCGTTATGAAAGAGAATACCAAGAGTGTTATTGCATGTATAAACAATATAGTTGGAAAGGAGGTAAAATAGGTTTTTAGAGACTGCTTTAACCATGGTCCATAAATGATTGAAAACGTGTGGAACTCTACTAATAGAAAATAGATCACATATACTACTTAGTTTACTTTTTTTTGAGAGAGACATAGTTCCCATGTGTTGAGACCAACAGCTCCTATTCCCTGCTTCACGTCCCTGTGTCCACAATAGCTGGGGCTACACGGGGCTAAAGTCAGTCCAGACATCCTGCACTTGTGGCAGAGATCCAGCTACCTCGCCATCACTGCTGGCTCCCAGAGTATCGTTATATAATAACTGCAGTTGGGAACAAGGCTGGGACTCAACTACTCTGATAATGGCATCTTATCCAGGAGGCCAAATGCCCAATTCTGTGAACTGTTGACCATGTCTCCTCAGACTGAACTTGTAAACCATTCATTTTGACAAGTAATACAGCCAAGATCTAAACATCACACCTCTGGGAAAATCTATGGGTTATTAAAAACTGAAAAACCTTACCTTTCCCTCAGTCCTTTTCTTTTAAGCTCCAATGTGGTTGCTTTGAGGATATGTACAGATAAAATGTGTAGTCTTTTTTCGTGGGCCAGTTTGCACTGGTAACTATTGTAGCAGTTTTTGATCTTCTTACCTGAGTGGTCGTCGGGTCATTGGCCATGCAGTCACCGGGAGGGACATTTAGTATGAGCTGTAAAATCATGAAAAGATGAGTATGTCTAGTTGAGAAGATTCTCTTCTCTTCAAAAAGGTCCCAAGGTATTTGCTAGAGGGCAGAGCCTGATCAGAATGAGCAAATATCTCCCTCGGCAGGAACGAGTTTTCTTGGAACTTTCTCTAGTTATTTTGTTTGATCCGTTAGATGTTTCAACCGCTGAACAGGATGTAAGAACATGTTATTATCTTTTGGAATAAAAAAGGCAGTCATTTAAATATAGTCCAAATGACTTTATTGTAGCCACCTGTAGTAACCTTTCTCAATAACTTGATGTATAAGTCAGTAGGATGGTCAGGAAGGTCTCTGTGTTGCCCCAAGAGCCTGTGTCTCTCACAAGTCCCACGGGGGCCATGTCTGCTCACCCAGGCTCACCCAGAGTGGGAGGCTATGGAGTAGCACTTCTAAGTTGAACTGCCTGTGATAGCACAGCATGGTAACCACTAGCCAGCTACATTATAATACGAAGCACGCAGGAACTGATTCAATTTTACTAATTTAAATACCCAGAAGTGGATATGGCTGCCATTTCAGGCAGCACAGTGTTGAGAGAGCAAAGTAATCAATTCAGAAATTCATGTTCAATGATGAGAGCTCACGTCAGGGTCATGCAGAATGCTCGAGCTGTGGCTGACCTGGTCTGCCCTGACCTCGGTGAGCACAGCATGTGAGTTGTTGGCTTGTAAACTCCCTGGTGATGTGTGCTGCTCTGTTCCCTAGTGATGAACGCAGGCGCGGTGCACCAGAAGCTTGGGCTGAGAAAGTGTTAAGAACGAGCTAGCTTGCCGGTGAAGGTTCAGCCTCTTGTTTCCAGCATGCTAGCTAAGATGTTCTTTGAGGCCAAGGGGTAGTGTTTGAGCGACTCTGACACGTCTATTTTGTTTGTGTTTAGGATGTTCCTTTTTCTTTCTGTCTTGAAGTTGTAACAATTCATACCTCGTTGGTTATACATCATTCTTTGCTCTTTGGTTCCTTGGGACACCATTTTGCCAGCTACTGTCATTATACACTCTAGGGATACAATGGTCAAGAAAGCGAGCACAATTCCTCACTTTTGGAGTTCATAGTCTAAGAGCTGTATGTACGGAATCAGTCATCGTGGTTCTTCTGAGCAGGGCAGCCTAGAGGAAACGGTGCTGTTGGCTGCAGCGCCAGCATGTCGTTGCTAAAGCATGATGGAGGAGACGGTGCTGTTGGCCACAGCGCCAGCATGTGGTTGCTGAGGCATGATGGAGGAGACGGTGCTGTTGGCTGCAGTGCCAGCGTGTGGTTGCTGAAGCATGATGGAGGAGACGGTGCTGTTGGCTGCAGTGCCAGTGTGTCGTTGCAGAAGCATGATGGAGGAAACGGTGCTGTTGGCCACAGCGCCAGCGTGTGGTTGCTGAAGCATGATGGACAGTTTGGTTTGCTTCCAGATTCAGCTTCAAGTCTGTAGAAGATGTGCCAGTTAGTTTTTGGCGATGCTGCTTTTCTTGAAACACCTTCCTTTGAGGAGTTTCTCAGCCCAAGTAGAATGAATGTGAGTTCACTCCCTGACCCTCAAACAGGGCCATTGTTAGAAAGGCCATGGATTTTCTGCAGTTGCTTTTATGGATCATGCTCATTCCGTACATTTTTAAGAAATTTTCCTGTGTTTCGCTCTATTTTGTGACAGCTCTCTCCCTATGTTCCAGAAGCAGATGGCGATTGAATACACAACCCAAAGCACTCCTAAAATTGATCTTGTTAACATTCAAAAGGATCCCATTTCATTCTCAATGTATTAAGTTAAAAGGAAAAGCAGTCTTAAAATAATCAGTGGGGTTATAATTTGCCACAGGAAAAGTGTCATTGCTGCACAACAGCAAACAATTTATCAGCAATCTGTTAGCAGATAAGATTCCTGGTAGAAAAGGATGTTTTCTCCTTAAGACTTCTTTTTTTTTTTTAAGATTTATTGATTTTTATTACAAAGTCAGATATATACAGAGAGGAGGAGAGACAGAGAGGAGGAGAGACAGAGAGGAAGATCTTCCATCCGATGATTCACTCCCCCCAGTGACCACAACAGTTGGCGCTGAGCTGATCCGATGCCAGAAGCCTCTTCCAGGTCTCCCACATGGGTACAGGGTCCCAAAGCTTTGAGCCGTCCTTGACTGCTTTCCCAGGCCACAAGCAGGGAGCTGGATGGGAAGTGGAGCTGCTGGGATTAGAACCGGCGGCCATATGGGATTCCGGTGCTTTCAAGTAGAGGGCTTTAGCTGCTAGGCCACTGCGCCGGGCCCTCCTGAATACTTCTTAAATAGATAAGATACACCCCCCCAGACACACACGCACTTGGGTATACTTTTGTTCTTGCTGTTGTTAAGATGGATTAGCGAGGCAGAATCACAGGGGGAAGGGAGGGTGACAGACAGATCTTCATGGGCTGGTTCATTCCTCAGATGGCCAGGCTGAAGCCAGGAGCCAGGAGCTTCATCCGCTTCTCTAACAGGGGCGTGTGGGTCATCCTTCACCGTGTTCCCAAGCAGCTGAGCAGGGAACGGGTGAAGTGGAGCGTCGAGACTTGTGCTGGCACTCGTATATAGCATCCAGTGTCATAGGCCTCTCATGAGAGGAGCAATAAGTGTCCTGCACTTCAGCTGATGTCACTGCTGTGGCCAGTGGCCGAGCTGCTCCTTTGAGAGATCCTGTGTGTTTGTCCAAAGCTGAGGCATGTTCTTTCTCTGAGGGATGTTCAAAAAATGGTAAAGATGCCTAAACACTTGGGCTGTGCCCTACTGCTTTTCTAGGCGCATTAGAAGTGGAGCAGCCGGGACTCCAATCGAGGCACCTATGGGATGCCAGTGCTATAGCTGGTGGTTTTATTTGCTATGCTACAACACTGGCTCCCGGTTTTTAAAAAGATTTAAAAAGAAGTTTCGAAGAAAGTTACGAAGAAAGAGGGAGGGAAAGAAAAAAAGACCCTCCATCTACTGGTTCACTTCCCAGGTGGCTGCAGTGGCTGGTACTGTGTCAGGCCAGAAGCAGGAACTTCGTCTGGGTCTTCTGTAGGGGCAGCATGGTCCCAAACACGTAGGTCATCTCGCACTGCTTTTCCCAGGTCAGCAACAACAAGCCGGAGTGGGAATGGAGTGGTTAGGGCAGGAAGCAGCACCCATGGGTGGCACGAGCGTCATGGGTGCTGGTTTACCTGCTACCACAGGTGGCAGCTGTCCTCTGGTCCTCCGGTTCCTGCCTGATGCCGGTTTGCTGCTGTTGTGCACTCTGAGAGGCAGCGCATGGAGCTCCAGGGCTTCAGTCTTTCACACTCAAGGCCTGGGTTGAGTCCTAACTTCGCCCTGACTCAGCCTCTCTGCTACCATTTATGGAATGAAGCAGAGAATGGGAGATCTTTCAGATAAAATAAAATAAAAAAGAAACCCTGCGAAACACACTCGAAAGAGATAGGAGAAGATGGCATACATGGAAAGGCAGCCCATGACCATGCGTCCGAAGATCTAATGAGGCAGCGTTGTGAAGAAACCATTGCTCTGTAGTTTCATCGTGGTCCCCGTCAAAGTCTCAGCCCTCCGACAGGTTGATCGTAAGTTGCAACTGAGCAGTGCAAAGAGCCCAGAGCGGCCCAGACGACCTAGCAAAGGAGCAGTGTGGTAGCACTCACACTGGTAGACCTTAGTGCAGCTACTAAAAGTATTAGGCTGCTACAAAGGTGGATACCTGGCTCAGTGGAATAGATTGCATGTCCAGAAATAAACTTCTATAAAAGAATGACGCCGCCTCAAATGTAAACGGAACCAGCACTAAAAACCTATAGGAGAAAACACAATAAGAATGAATATTTGTGATTCTAAGGATGACAGTACAGGCACCGGCAACAAAGGAGAAAGTGGATTATTTGTATTTACTATTATTTAATGTTATCAAAATTTAAAACTTTTGATTTGCAATAGATTTCATCAATTAAAGACAGCTCACGTAATGGGAGAAAATATGTGCAGAGTACATAGCTGATCAGAAAAAACCTTCCATCTACAAATGTAAATAACTCTCACCCCTCAGCAACAGCATGGCAAATAGGCCAGTGATAGATTGGTCAGGGCGTCTGTGAAGATCCACACATGGCCAGGAAACACACACTCAACATCCTTGGTTCTTAGGGACATGCAAATCAAAGCCACAGTGAGCTGCCACCTCAGACTCCTAAAAACGTCTGTAATAATCGACGTGATGACAGTCGCGTCCTCACATGACAGTTCCTTAAAACTGGAAATTGACATCCAGCATAGGACTCGGAAATTCTGCTCTTGAGGGTGTTGAGGTTGTGTTTAGATGTTGAAACTCGTATGCAAACTTGGTATTCCTAGTAGCCGAGAAGTGGAAACAAGCCTGATATCCATCAACTGATGAGCAGATAAAAAGAAAATGTGCTATTCCTATGCAATGAAGGATTATTTGGTGACATGAAATGCAGTTTTCACACATGCCATGGGCAGAAGTAAGCCTTGAAAACGTGACACTAAGCAGAGGAAGCATGATTGAATGTCACATGTTGGATGATTGCATTTGCAGGAAATGTGCGGGATGTTCGTATCCGTGGAGACGGATGGCGCTGACAGGGCAGTGGGCAGGCAGTGTAAACGTTCTAGGATTAGGTAGTAGTGAGGGTTGCACAACTTGTGAATATTCTAAAAAGCTTTGGATCACAGAAGGGAGAAAATGGAAACGTCCTATTGAGTTGCTTGCTTGTTCAGTCAGTGTGCCACTTTAGCAAAAAGGGTCTCTCGTTTTTAGCAGTTATCCTTTTCAAACCCAGGGTTTGCAGGTCGCTTCCTCTTTAGATTTCAGCATGGTTTGAGAAACAGCTTCAAATAATCACAGAAAAGTGAGATTAAAAGACTCTGTGAACCGCCTCCCCCATCAACTTTTTGCAGCCACCTTGTATCTTGTTTCTTGTGAAGGTATTGCAAACATTGCTATTACAAGAACAGCTTAGATTTCATCAATACTGGATTCAAATTCAGTGTTAAAAACATTCAAATTTTTAAAAAACGAATTATGAAACAACATAGTTTCAGATGCCTTACTGTTTATTAAATTTTTTTTAACACAATATGGGATACTGTGTGTGAACTGCTGTCTCCAAATTGCCATATTTGATGCATGCCTTGGAGTTAAGTCTTTCGTGCCAGTTCAGAGTATATGTTCAGACATTGATCAAATATTGTACTGCACAGGAAGGTTGTACTTCTGTGGTGAGTTAAAAATAGCAAATGTCCTCTTAAAGTGAAAATGAACACGCTGTATTTTTTGGAGCAGACGATTTTCTTGATACAAAGAAACCCAGAACTGTGTCCTGCAGGAGACTGGATGTTTGGCTGCCATAAATATAACTTCAGCTCTTAGCCATGGATCTCCAGTTTCAGTGTTTTTTTTTTTTTGCTCCATCAGAATGTGCCCGTTTTCAATTCTTAGTGACTCATTTTCATAGGAAAATGTTGCATATCTGATACATTATGGTGCATATATTGCAGTAAGAATACTTGCTAATTCAGTAGTGTGTTCCTGTCCTTGCTGTACCGGGATTCTGTGTCAAATGCCATTGACCTTTTGTGAATGTGACGTCACTTAAACGTGGAGCCTTAAAAAACAAAACGAAGCAAGACAAAACCAAAAAAACAAAGAAGACTCGCGCTCCTAACAGCAGCACTGGAGGAAAGGTGTGTTGTGCTGCAGAGGTGAGCCAGCTGCTTGGGCCGTCCACATCACATCTTGGAGTGCCGGTTCAAGTCCCGTGCACGCGGCTTATGATTCCGTCTCGTGTTAATGCATGTAGACAGACAGTGGAAGACGGCCCGAGTCCCTACCTCCCTTATGGGAGACCTGGATGAAGTTCCTGGCTGCCATGCACACGCCACCCTTTGTCTTTCTCTCTTTCAAGTAGATAAAAATAAATAGCATTTAGGAAAAGTAATAAGAGAATAGATGGTGCTTGTCAGGAATAGGGGGGTGCAGTTTCGGGAAAAGTTGATTGAAAGGCACACAATTTCAGTTAGGCAAGGAATAAACTCAGGAGATCTACTGTGTAACAGGATAACTGTCCTTGTAGTTGATAGCAGAGTATTGTACACTTGCAAATTGCTGCCAGAGCAGGTCTTCAGTGTTCCATTGTAAAAAAACAAGCATCCGATATAGGAAATATGTCAGTTGTCTTCATTCAGCCAGTCTATAAAACGTATACATATATCAGAATATTATGTCGCACACTAGAAACTATATATGTATATTCACATTGTATCTTTTATTTGCCAAACAAATGAATAAAATGAGAACATAATTTTTTGTAGAGTTGGGGTCCTGGAAATTTTTCTGAAATTATGAACTTTTCTGTTTCATTTTAGCTTCACGAACATTCTCGAAGAGTGTTTGGAAAGCATTATTGTTTCCACATATACTAACAGTGAAGACTTCTGATTGAAGAGGATACTTCATGACTTTAAATAGATCATCTCTCGCTCGCTCGCTCTTTTTCTCTCTTTATAAATTTTTTTCCCCTAAGATTCTGACCTAGAGATCGCACTGCACAGATATTATTGGCTAGGTCATCAGACTATCTGGTGTGAGGCCCTATATCACTCTTTGAGGCGCTATTTTGGAAATTAATGCTATCTGGAATGGGATATGCATCCTCCTTTCAATCTTGTTTTGCACACAGCACGGCACAGTGGCTGCATGCCAGTGGCTGAGACCATGTCAGAGGCAGTGCAAGCATGGCATGTGTCACAGGTAGCTTCCTCTGCTGTCGCTGTGATGGTCACACTCCAGTGGGCTCGGTGGAAGGGGTCCCTGCAAGACTGTGACAAGTACATGTCGTGGGGTGGTGGGAGGAAGGAATTGAGTACGTATTCCTGAGTGTCTCACGTTTATGATTTTTACTGACACACACTGGGTCCTTCTGGTCCAAAACAAGCCACGTGTCTGTTCTGCTCTCTTCCCAGGTGATCGTGGAGGAAGCACTTTACTCCCACCGAATGTCACAAATGAATTTCCGGAATATGGGACCATGGAGGAAGGCGGTGAGGGCCTGAAGGCCTCCCTGGATGCAGACTCTCTACCATGCTGCCCCCGGGGCCAGCAGGGTGCCCAGCGACTTGCCGGCCCCCATGCTGGGCCCGACAGTGTTACTGGACCAGAGGATGTCAGAGTGACCTGTTCTCCAAGTCCCCTCAAGGAACAAAGTTTACAGCCCATTGACTCTTTGATTTCAGCTCTGAAAGCCACAGAAGCCAGAATAGTTTCAGAAACATTCCAGGCTACAAAGGTCCTGGACAGTGATGCGGTTTCTAGCCCTTCCATCCAGCAGGTGGAGAAGGAGCTGGACAGAGGCAGCCATAAAGCTTCGAGAGCCTGCAAGCCCTTTCCTGCAGGCCAGGAAAGCACACAACATATACCTCTCCCAGCCGAAGAAGCAGCCGAGGAAAATTTCTATTTGGACATCGAGAAAGACCTGGCTGCCCTGTTAACTGGAGAAACTCAGGCTGCGATTTCCCTGACAAGCAACAGTAGGAGGAAGGGTGCTCTCTGTGCACAGGAGCCAGCTTGCTCTGCGCCCTGTTTGGGACCCACGGGGACCCACGGTTCTGGCCACAGTGGTGGTTTTTCAAATGGACCAAAGTCTGATATCAGGAGAGAGCATCCTGGGAGACGTGATCATGGGGGCTCCACAGGACGCCCAGACCGGACCAAACACGTGGAATTTCAAGGCGTAGAGATTCTGTGGACAGGGGAGGGGAGAGAGAGCAGGCACCCTATTGATTCAGAGACATCCGTGGAAAGGAGAGCATCTCTTGAAGGCAGAACGCTTGCCAAAGGGCCCAGCCGTCTCGCCCCGTCTGCTGCTCTGCGCAGCTCCACCGGCCTGAGTGAGCGTGACTGGAACGGATCCTGGCGAACTCCTGCAGAGAGACCTGGCACCACGAGCTCGGGGACCTTCTCCCCCGTGCCTCTTGTAGAGAGTGAAGAGGATGAAGTCTTCCTGAAGGAGAACAAGCACCCTCTGGAGAAGGCACCTGAACCTGAGAGAGACAAGGAAAGGTGAGCTTTGGGGACCACCTGCTGTCTGCTAGATCCTGCCTAGCCTAGAATGATCCAGAGCTTGCCATAAGCGAGACGCTTCTCAGGGTCCTTCCAACTTGTTAAGATATCGAGGTGCTGTTGTGAAGTTGTCCCTTAGGCTCTCTCAGAACATCCGTAGCTGACTGTAATTCTAGTATTCCACGGGACTCAGATATGAATCCCTTCTTCCAGAAAGTTCCAGATTTGTCAGTAAACTTGTCAGCTTATATTATCTTACCAACTTTCCCTGTATTTCTGAAATCTACCAGCATAAAGGGAAGGCAAGCCTCCTCTTAGGCCCGTGATTGTAGACTAACCATACAATGCTGTCTTCACGTTTTTGTGTCAAAATTAGTGCCTGGCTCCTGTATGTTAACTTTTTAAGTTGTTACTGGTTCTCATAGTCTTGCAATATACATGTCTTGGCCTTTTTATTTTTTTCTCCCTTAAGTCAGTCATTGTGGTCTTATTTTGGACCTGAAACCTTTCTGCAGTTCTGCCTTGTGGTCAGCAGAGGGCAGACCTGGATCCAAATAAAGTCACCCTCCTGAGGACGTTTGATTTAACTTTAGTCAGAAATTATTAATAGACTGACGAAAGTTTCGTGCATTTTTACTGGAAGTTTCCTGTATCGAGGTCACATGACATGCTTGCCTCTTTTATAATTAAGGATGATGGTAACAGTAAATAATTTGAATTCTTGGAGCAGAATTGCCTACCTGGGACTTTTAAAATTCAAATACTTAACGGACTAGAGATATTCACAGACTAGGATTCTAGTATAAAACTTTGTTTATAGTTTCATAGCACATGTATCCTAAGAGTTTTTCAAACTGAGTATGTTTTATGTTTTCCAAGTGTTACGAAGACATCACCTCAATGAATATAAGAATTAGAGCTACAAAATGTTATATTTTTTATAGGACTGAAGGATAAAAAATAAGAAGAAATGGATAACGTAATATTGAAGTTCTCCACTCTTAATTCTCCAGGATCCTTGACCAAGAGGAGCACGCGGTCGGGGGAGACGATGATGTCCTTGGGCTTGGCTATACAGAGGATTCCACGGATGTGTACAGCTCCCAGTTTGAAACCATCCTGGACAACACTTCTCTGTACTACAGTGCAGAGTCCCTGGAGACCTTGTACTCGGAGCCCGATAGCTACTTCAGCTTCGAAATGCCCCTCACGCCGATGATACAGCAGCGCATCAAAGAGGGCGGCCAGTTTTTGGAAAGGACCTCGGCAGGGGGACCCCAGGATGTCCTGAGCGTCTCTGCGGATGGCGGAATCATGATGGGTCCTCCTGGCGGCTCAGCCGACGGACTGAGTGACAGCAGCGACTGTGGCTCGCTGGACGGCACCCCAGGGCTGGCTTTCTGGCGAAGGTAAATGGTTTTCTTCTCACCGGCTTCATGCTGGTTGTTCTGGCGGCATTCTGTCTTCGGAAAACCTGTGTGTGAACTACATGGTGAAAAAGCATTTGACTGCTTCACGCGGCTCTAAGCAAGCCATGTCAGTGGAAAGCCGCTTGGGCGTTAGGGGCAGGCGGGCTGCAGCCCAGCCTTGTGCCACATGTGGTCTTTCTATTCCGGG
Organism: Ochotona curzoniae; assembly: GCF_017591425.1. Classification (NCBI taxonomy): domain Eukaryota; kingdom Metazoa; phylum Chordata; class Mammalia; order Lagomorpha; family Ochotonidae; genus Ochotona; species Ochotona curzoniae. Next base: position 6,997,887 of record NW_024465322.1, read on the forward strand.
CTCTGTCTTAGGTTCCATATGGGAATTGGAAGCAGAATGGATCCTGGTGGGTGAGGAGTAGGTGTTAGCGCCGATGACACAGCTTTCATGGCAGTACCACGGGGCTGCGGGAAGAACAGGGGGCGCTCAGCGCCGCTCCTGCCCTGGCTTGGTCACGGGTCCCTTCCTTCCTTGTACCTTGAGGGCGTTGGATCAGAGGGTTGCCAGAGTCTCGTTCAGCCGCTGGTCTCTGAGGTCCTGTTTCGTCTGGCTTTTTGTTTTTCAGACTGTGCAGGAGAAATCGGATTGCACAATGGCATGACCTGGCTAATACGTTGGTCAAACCTTTAAATACTCTCTCTCTCTCTCTCTCTGCTCTAATATTTAAGTCATTCTGGTCATTAAAGTTGAATTAAAAAAAAGTCAATGCCTTTAAAAAAATGTCAGTATTCACTTGATTGGTTTCCGGTGAATGTCTCTGTTTGAGCAGTCTGTGTTAAGCATTTCCATTGAGTGTCAAACTCAGGACTGATGTGTCCTGACGCCGTGGCTGTGTGTCCGTGTGAGATGGACGTGTTGTTGCTGGCCTCACGGGATCCTAGCAAAGTGATGCCAGGGACAGAAGGCAACAGCCTCGTGGTCTGGATTCTTGGCCAAGTGATGTATATTCTCTCTGAAATGATCTGATTTATTTGCACCGTGTGAGACTTGAAGGGTTAAAAAAGGTCTCAGCCCAGTGCCTTTGACAACTGAGGGGCTGCAGCTAATGGAGCAGAACGCTTGGCTTAGAAGCTCCCCGTTAGACTTCCTGTGTGTCTAACTGGGACTGAGGAGGGGGTGTCGTCCCTGAGAGTGTGGGTGCCTGAAAGGGCTGCTGTGCCCTGAGTTGGGGCGGAGGGGACTCCCACATTTGAAGGGGTCATTCCACTCCTTTTCCTTTGCAATCATCTCTTTCGTGGGGAAGTGCCATGGTGCTGCCATGCAGTTCATTTCCCTGGAATTCCTGCCCAGCTTTCCAGGATGGATGGCAGCTGTTTCTGTGATAGACCAAACATCATTCTGACAGTTGGGGCTGCAGAAGCCGCGGGGAGGATTTGTGAATAAAGAGAACAGGTGACCATCAGCAAGCCGGGACAGGTGAAAGGCTTATGAGATGCACAGCCTGCATGGCTAGACTGGAACTTGTCATCATTTGGGCCAACAGCTGTTAGTGTTAAGTCAGTAAGAGGGCTCTGGTGTGGGCTGTTGCATTTTAGCTTCTCAAATTTAGGAAGTCTCAAGATCAAGTGTCAGTTGTACCCCCTGCATAGTCAAACAAGAAGATCTGGCCCCACCATAGAAGCTGAAACTTCCGTGTCTTCAAGATGAGCCCATCCAGGTTCTTGCCCAGCTCTGTGCTTCCCTAAACCCCTGCCTCGGGATTCCTGACCGGTGGCTGTCCCTGTCCCTCTAGTGCCACCACCGAGTGGGTGTTCTTTGCATCGGCGTAAGATGCTAAGTGGTTTCTTTGTTTTGAGATGTCTGTCTGGTTCATCAGGGCTAACCAAAAAGTTAAGAGCAGTTAGTGATTCTCTGAAATTGTGAAGTCACTGAGGGAAATGTGGATGGTTGTCTTTGTCCTCTTGTGCCTTTCTGGTGCAGAAAGGAGTAAAGAAGCTGCAGCCGCAGAACGGTTGTGTCAGTGTTACAGGCTGGGGAATGATGGCCCCCTCCAGGTTGAGAGAGGCCTTAGCTGACCTCATTTTACTGCACAGTCTGTGTTCCGGTTTAGGAGTGTGGCACATGGTTCCCTAGTGGCTGATCACGCTAGCATACGCGTCTAGCATTCCTTCTCAGTTCACTGGCTTCTCCTGGTAGTTGGCTGGGCTGGGCTGGGGCCCCTGTGCCAGGCACCGAGCACAGGGCAGGGTAGCACCCAGGAGCGCTTCCTGCTTCTGCTTCTGCGCTCCTTGGTAGATACGGACCAAGGGGATAAGCCCATCCCTGGTGAGGCTTTGAGTTTACTGTGTGTAAGGTGAACTAGTCATCAAACTTGATGTTCCGTAGAGCCCCTGTGTATGATTTGTCTGGTGAACACATGGTCCTTGATTCACCTGTTAAGCTAGGAGGAGGAAAGGACACCGAGACCCAGGGTGCCTAGGTAAGTCGCCTGAGGTCTCACAGAGGGGAGGTGGCACAGCTGGCACTTGAACCAGGAGGTCAGGCCCCCCAGAGCCCATGCCGTCACTGAGTGGCACCATACTGGACCCTCACCTCACTTACCCAAATGGCACTGCGATAGAGCCGAGAACATGACTGGATATTGTCTAGGCGGACACAGATGTGTGTGTTCTGGCGTTGTCTGTGTGTATTTCCATGCCCAGTCGTGTTCTCAGCAGCTGCTGCGCGTGGTCACTAAGGCTTGTCCCCAGGGCAGTACTGGACAGTGATTTATGTGGGCGCAAGACGAGCTTGTTCCGCTGCATTGCTTCTTTAGAGAGGCGGAGGTGATCGGGGTCCAGTGGAGCTTTGACAAGTTGGGATCACCTCCCCATCTCCGCTGGGTGGCCGGAGGAAGTTAGCTTCTCCTTGTTGCCCCCGCCCAGAGTCAGGGAAAAATATTATAAATCTGCACTATTCTAGGACCAGGTTGGGAAGGACATTAAAAAAAAAATTCTGGTCTCGCTGTTCATAAAATATTAAGAGTCTTTGTGATAGGAAGTAGGTCACTCTTTGGAAGGTAGAAAAGCCTCTTAAAAATGCCAGGGTCAACATGCACTGGAAGTGTTTCTTCCCGCAGGTGCGCTGGCTGAGGCTGCCAGGGCGCCGCCGTCAGCAGGCGGCAGCAGTAACCCGGGGGATGCAGCCCCTGGACTGAAAGGGACGAGTCCAGAGGAGCCTCTCCCCCCACCCTCGTTGTGGTCCAGCCACAGAGGGCTGACAGGAGCTCGGCGGTGCTGTGTGAAGGCCGGTCACATGGCTCCCAAATTAGAAAGGATAATTAGAGACTTAGAGTTACACGTGTTCCAATGGGTTCCTTTGTGTCCGGGTGCTTCTGCCTCGCTGGCCTGTCAGCCGACGACCACAGCTCCACTGTGTAAGTTCTGACCTGCGGACTGGGAGGCACAGGTGTCGTGCTGGTGCCCGTTATCAGAGATGAACAGTGTCCATTTCTGTGGCGCCCGGTTTCAGACAGGGATGAGAAGAGAGATGGTGAATGCGGTGATGTGGCAGGAGCTTGCTTCTCTCTGGGTTTTTGAAAACCACGTGGAACTGCTTTCTGAACTTGACCTTTTTGGGTAAGGGCTATATTTTCTATCTCAACTTGCTAGTTTTTTTCTTTCAGGCGGCACTTAGGATACGCAGGAGTCGGGAGGGGTGAATTGTATCTGAGTGCAGCTGGTGTGCCTGGGAGAGTAAGAGGCAGCAGGGACTCCACCCAGCTTGAATTGCCTGCATCTGAATTGCTGCTACTCTCTGCCAGCTGGGTTTCTGCTTCTGCCCCGACAGTCCTGGAGTTTGGACCCCACCCCGCTTCTTCCTCACTGGTCTTTCCATGGTGTCTCTTGAAATAGCAGGAACGCAGAAGTTTGTTGAAGTGTAATTGCAAACATTTCCCCAGTAGCCCCCTTTAAAACGGAAGGCATTTTAGAGTGCAGATATAGAGGTCTGGAAGTAAAATGCTGTCAGTGAGCTAGTGGCAGAGGGCAGTGCCGTGGCTCCGTGACATCCTGGAAGACCTGCCTGGCCCCAGAGCCCCGCTGCCCTGGGTAATTTCTCCAGGTGTTAGAATGTGTGCTGTGGCCATAGAGGTTCTTCAGTGTCTTCTTGCTAGCTCCCTTGAATAGTTGTGCTGCTGGGGTGTGGTTTGCTCTGTTTTACCCGAAGGGAGGAGGAGTTCCTGTTCAGTGATGACGGAGCTGAGGCTTTGCTGAGTTCCCAGCCAGTTATTCCAGGGCTTGGGTTTCAGACCCGCCCTGGTTCCTTAGGTGTGTCACGGTGAATAAGGCGTGTCCAGCTGTAAAGAACACTTATAATCCCTGTCTTGTAAAGGAAGGAGGAGCCTGTGAAGTTACTCGGGTGCCTCTGGATGCCACAGAGCTGTGGACAGCGGGCATCCTGCTGGTACTGTGCCTGCACTCCGGCCCCGTCAGCCTCGGAGCTGCCTGCAGCTGCACCTCTCCAGGCTGCACCTTCTCAGGCATCTGTTTGGACTTGCACAGATCACTCCCTTCCCGACATGTGCAGTGTCCTGTGGACGGTGACTGCCAGTTTCATCTCGGGCAGGTGGCCTCCATTCTTGTAACTTCTGCTCTCTTAATGGTAAAATGGAACTCGGCTTTCCCATGTATTCCCGATTTGTGGAAAGAATTTGCTGCCTTCTAATTTGTGAGCATGCGTCTTAATCCACCATGGGTTTGGCAGTGGTCTGAGTAACCGTCTAAGGACCAAGAAGAGAATTGCTGAGAAAAGCCAGGCGTGAAGCAAAAGGCACAAGGATCTGGTAAAGGCGTGAAGGCAGGGTCCCTGCCTGTGTGCAGAAAGTGCCTCCTGGACTGCACACAGATCCAGATGAATCCTGTGTGTCACATGGAATAGTTGCCACGTGTGACCTGCACCTATCACGTCCTCCTGTGTGCTTATGATCGTCTCCAGAGAGCTTCTAACACCCTGTACAAGGAAGCAATGCCATGTCAATAGAGGTTAAACTGTGTTCTTAAAGGAACAGTGATAAGGGGGAAACACATTCAGCAGAAACATGATTTTTATTTTCAAACATTGAATCCACAAAAGTGTAGCTGGCAGATACAGAGGGCCAACTACACTGCTCCTGTGTGGCTGAGGCTGCATGGGGAGACCTCAAGCCAGCTCCCAGATCAAGGGACCGTCAGCAGGACAGGGGTTGGACACAGGGTTGAGTGCGAGGAGAGGGGAGGGGAGACTGAGGCCCCTGGAGAAACCGTGGAGTCTGCTTTTAGAGATGAGGTTAACAGTGTGGAGCAAGGACACTCCAAGAGGCCAGGGTGGCTTACAAGCGGCTCCCAGGCAGAGCACCTGGGGCTTGCAGCTGTCGTGCCCTGCAGACTGGCAGCCTCTGTGTGTGTGCCTCCTGATGGAAGACGTGGGGATCCTCAGGGACCCCAGGGCAGGGCTGTGGAGCTCTGGCTGTTGCTGTCCGTTCTGCCGCCCCTGAATAACCCTGGTTTGGCATCTTGAGCTCTGTTGCTTTGCTCCTCTTGTACACATTGGTGATGACTTCAAGAGAGGGTGCAAGTTTAGAAACAGCCAAAAGCTTTCTAATTTGTGGCTTAATCTGAAAACAGAGGTGGTTCCTGGGTGTTGGTCAAAGAACTCAGTACAAGGCTAACTCCCCAGATTGTCTTTTATTTTTTACTTGAAAGGCAGAATTAGAGAAAGTTTCCACCCACCCACTGGTTCACTCCCCAAATGGCCGCAGTGGCTGGGGCTGGGCTGATCTAAAGCCAGCAGCCAGGAGCTTCTTCCGTGACTCTTATGTGGATGCAGGGTCCAAGAACTTGGGGCATCTTCCTTTGCTTTCCCAAGTCATAAATAGGGAGGTGCGTTGAAAATGGTATTCAAACCTTCACCGCCTTCTGAGATTTAGCCTATTAAGCCGTTAACACCACCCCCCTGCAGAAAATATTTAATCAAGCAAGAAGACTACAGGTGATGAAGGATCTTGGAAATGTAAGACAAGGAGACCAATAACTGAAGGAAAACCTGCCTGGTGGATACTGTCCTAATTGGTTGGGATGATGCAGCCATGGTTTTATTCCTGAATCAAAGCAAACTGCGATCTTTAAAGACCAAGATAGGTACAGGTGTTTCTTACTTACCATCAGGTGTGCGAAGCACTCACTGGAAACTGATTAGTACCGGAATGGGAAGCTGAATAAAAGCAGGCCTCGTTTGCAGGGCCACAGGCCTTGTTCCCGGGGATGCAGACCTGTGCTTGGGATGCTGAGGACGCTGCTCAAAGGTACGTGGAAGCGCGTTGAGTACAAGTCTGGAAGGGGCCTGTGCTGTTTCTGCTGTGGTCATAGGAGGCCCATCTCTTCTTTAGAAATGCAGAAGTTAGTTGAGTTTCTTGCTAGGAAGTAAAATGGTTTGAGGGGAAGAGAGTTCTCGGGTCACGGTGCTTTGGCTGAACTTCGAGTGAATGCTCTCTTGACCTCCTATATTCCTTACCTGGGCAAAGGGGTAATGACTTACTGTACTTAGTGATTTCGATGCTGGCTATTATATCAGGAGCAACAATCCTCACACTGTTGTCCAAAGTCACCAGAAACAGGGACTGGGCTAAGCTGCAGTGAAGCTGCTCAGTGTGTATACTAGTAATCCCGAGAGCTTTAGGCGACTTAAAGGTGAGGAGTTTGAATGATGTTTTGCCATACTGTGTTCAGGATTACCATGTTTAACAGCCTCACCTCAGCGTAAGCAAGGTGACATTTTTCTTGCCAAGGGTAATATTACAAACGACCACGACAGAGGAAATAAGGAGTATTGAGTAGTTATTGTGAAACCAAGGCGTGGAAGTTCACAGACGGCACTTGTTTCAGAATTTATTGTGTAGGGTTATATTTAGATGCAGAGCTAAGTCCACGGCTTCCTCCGGTGCCAGCTCTGAGCTTCGGTGGCCAGCCATCCTGGGCCCTCCGATTTTGTGGAATGAAGGTGGTGATGGAATGTTAAGGTGTCGCCTACTGGGAAGGCCACTGCGCTCACTTCCCAAGGACCTGGAGCATGCAGCCAGGGGACTCGGGCCTGGAAGTTCGGAGACTGGGGCCATCGTGGCTCAGGGAGTCACGGAGGAGGTCCTTGTGGAGGTGTTGCTTTCTTAGGTGGGATTTGAGGAAGGAGGCGGACCTGTGCGGTGATTGTGTGGGGAGCGGGGGAGAAGGCCTGTGTGGATGAAGTGAGCCGTGCTGGTGCGGAATAGTGTGTCTGTGTGGTTTTGGGCAGTGGACTTGGGAGCGGAGGCAGTTACTCCTCCCTTGCTTGCTCTCCTGTTCATCTCGGAGCGACCGCTCCGTTCAGAAGAGCAGCCATTGTGCACTTGAGTTTTCCAAACTTCCTCCGGATTTTAGACATACAAGAGTAGAATTACTAAGCACCTGTGTTCTTACCGCCAGGTAAATTACAAACTCCTGGGAAGCCCTCTGCTCCATCTCCTCGCAGCCCTTCCCCGGGCGGTCCTTGTTCACCCTTTATCCTTGCTAGTTGGGTGTGCATCAGTCAACACTTGGCAGGGCTATGTCCGTTATTTTTGAGGTTTTATAAAAGTGTTGTTTCCTTTTGTAATGCTTCTTATTTCTTTGCTCAACATGTGAAATCCATCCTTGTTGATGGATTCAATTGAAGTCGTTTGCTTGAAGTTGCTTTCCCATCTTTGAGTATTTTGGCTGTGACTTGTTAATCTCAAGCAGTCTTACAAAATGACATTCTGATATAAGTTGTGCACAATTAGAGCTGCGCAGGCTGGGTAGTCACATGTGTATACGTATTTATGCATATAATCTCTGCCTGGTTAGTATGACCCGGCTTCTGGTGAGTCGGGACATTCTTGAATGGTTATTTTTTTTGCAAAGGTGTATACTTTCACCTATTACTTTTAAAAAGTAACTTTCAATTCTTCCCTACTGATCCTCATGATTACCATAACAAAAGGAGCCTAAGGCCAAAGGACAATTTCTCCTGGAAGCCCTAAAGGTAAGGAAAGTGGCCTCCTTTCCCTGCAGAGGGAGGGATGCAGACTCTGGCATCCATTGGTCAGGTCTGGCGGCTGTGGCTGCTCTCAGATCACAACTCTGGAGGGTGGCTCTGGGTATCCGGGCAGGGCAGCGGGCAGGGCAATTGCCAGCTCTCTGACAGCTGGGAGAGCCTGTCTGCAGGTCCACGGGTCCACGTCTGGCCATTGGCAGCAGGAACTGAACAACAGGGCAATGAATATTTTGCATCAGCCACAGCACACAAACAGAAATAAAACTAGAAATGTAACTAGAAAAACAGAAGTCAGAAGATGAAGCTTGAAATTACCAGAGCTGAACTGTGTGTAATTGAGCCAATCAGATCGATCTGGTTGGCTATTTCAGTCATTCCTTGAGGGCCCCCCGTGTCGTACTGGGAAAATAGTGTTCTAAGGACTGTTACAGATCACTTCTGTGCGATCAGAAAAGCAATGCTGAGGTCACTTTCTGTTTTCGAACGGTGTTGCCCACAGTTTTTTTTTTTCCCTGCTTAAACAGCCACTGCTGCAGATGAACTAAGGCAGCTGCCTTTTCCCCCTGCTGTCAGCTGGCCCCTGGCTTTTAAAGAGTTAAGCTGGCTGTTTGTGAGGTCATGTGTGACTTCACTGGGTCTGGACTTTTGAAGCAAGTCTCTTGGAGGGAAGCTGCCTGTGGAGAGGGGCGGCTGGAAAAGGGGAGTCCTCCTCCAGCTTCTCCCCCAGGGCCTCTCCCTCAGCCCGCGGGATGTGGTGGCGGTGTTCTGGGAGATTCTCCCTGCGGAGCCCGCAGGAGTGTAGTTTGTGTTCGCAAGCGAAGCAGCCTTAGAAGTACGTGAAGAGGATTTGTGCAGAAGATGAAAGTTTGCTGAGCAGATGGAACAGGGGGAATGCCGTTCGGGCTTGGAGTGAGCCGTTGGGCAGGCTTCATTGACGGAGGTAATTGGGATTGCGTGTTTCAGCTTTGTGTGATCCCAGGCAGCGACTAAGCGGTCCCTTGGAGTTTGAAAAACTGTTTCAGATGAAAAGCGTTGTAAGAAGTTAGGGAGAAACTTTGGGCCGTGAGTACTCACACATGCTGTTTTTAAATGAAGGGATGATGAAAGCGAAGGAGTTTGCTCTTTCCTGGGTCTGTGGTGTTTGAACAAGGTGAGAGGAGTAGAGCTTTTGATGATCAGATGTGGTTTGACGCTCTCAGACCTAATATGCCCTTTCTGCTACCCTTTGTGGAACTTCGTCTGAGCACTAGAAGCTCAGCAGCTGGGGCTTGGTCATTTGGAGTCCTCTGGTGGTGTCCACTTAGTCTCCTGCCTGCAGTGGGACACGGCTGTGAGAGGGGAGTGGGCTGCGCTGGCAGTGTGGAGCAGTGATTGTCTTAGAAGTCAGTGTCAGGTTTGCAGTTTCAAAGGCCAGCAGTTACTTAGAAGAAGGACAGGGCGTGCTTTTCTGGAGCTCAGGGGATTTCGGCTCCCAACTTCAGTCTGGGAAGGTCTTTCTATTTCAATGTTCACCAGGCACACAGAAGTGCAGAGCTCCAGTGAGTTCACCGGTGTCCCAGGGGGCATAAACCTAATTCATAAGCACTCTTTGCATTCTTGAGTTGCTGCAGGGGAAGGAGTCTCAAACATCCAGGACCCAGTGAGAACCCCGGTGTAGGAACTTGCAGAGTGGTGAGCTGGAGCTGCTTGTAACAGGTGTGGTGTGGTGTGTGTGTGTGTGTGTGTGTGTGTGTGTGTGTGTGTGTGTGTGTGTATTGGTTAAGTTGGCATTCTTGCCTTAGACTTCTGGTTCATTCTTCTAGCAGTTTATTTTAGTCCATCAGTATATGAATTTGCCTCCTTCATTTATGTATTTCATAACTTGAGCAATGAAGGACAGAGAAAATAGTTGGCTGCCTCCCACAGAATATGCTTCCACGCACTAGCTCTGGGTCTGTATGGCTCCGTTGGGCTGCTTTATTTCTGCTTTGTAAGTTTTGACCTTCCGTGCTTGCCTTAGATCAGTGTCTTTGTATGTGAAGTACAGATCGCAACAGTGCCGAGCAGGAGGGGCAGTGGGTATGAGGACTGCTGAACGCGTAGTGCATGGGAAGCATTGGCAGTAATTTCCTCTGCATTAATGAAAACTTCGTAAGAGTTGACTACTTCTAAGTCCAAATTGTGCTTCTTAAAAATTGTTTTGAAAGGGAGACAGTGAGTGAGAAAGATCCTCCACTTACTAATCCACCCCCGAATGCCTGTAGTAGCCAAGTGGGGGTGCGGGTGGGGACAGGACTGCACAGCAGCCCCGTACTCCCTCCAGGTCTGCTGCTAGGGCACAGCAAGCCACGTTCTTGGTTCTTCATCCACTGCCTCTCGGGTGCCTTAGCAGGAAGCTGGATCAGAGCACATAGAGTAGCTGGCCCTCCACGTCCAAGAACAGAGCTGGTAAACAGGCCCTCTGATGTGAGACGCTGGCAGCCCAACCACTGGCTTACCTTCCTGTGCCTCAGCGCCTGCCCGTAAATTGTGCTTCAGCCCTTAGGCACGTGAGAGGACTTGGCTCTTGGAAGCTGGTGGCAGTGAATGTGGAGTTGAGGGCTAGCTCACACTGTGGACAATGCAGGGCTTCTCTGGCATGTTCCCAGGGAGTGCCTCTACTGCCACCCATCAGTTATCTCTCACATGCAGCCTTCAGGGCTGGCCCCACGGCACGGTGCAGTAAGGCTCTGCTGCAGTGCCAGCATCTGTATGGACACTGGTTCAAGTTCTGGCTGCTCCGCTTTGAGTCCAGCTCACTGATAATGTGCCTGGGAAAGCAGCAGATGGTGGCACAAGTGCTTGGGCTCCTATACCCATGTGGGAGACCAGGAAGAAGCTGCTGGCTTCCTGGCTTCTGTCTGGTCCAGCTCTGGTTGTTGCAGCCATTTGGGGAGTGACCCAGTGGTTGGAAGATCCTCCCCACCCCCTTTTTTCCCTCTCCTTCTGTCTCTGTAATTATTTCAAAAGTTAACAGATAAATGGATAAAAAAAAAGAATGGTGAGGAGGGCTGGAAGATAAATGGATAGATCAGTGCAAACTCGACATCAGGATGTGAAAACATTTCTGTGCTCATAACAGTGGCATGTCAGTTTCATCTTTGACTATGGAAAACAGTGTTGTGTGTACATTAGATCCCCAGGGTGATGTGTAACTAATCCATGTGAGACACAAACCCAAGAAGGTTGCCAGAGCTTCCCATCACCTGTGTACTCTTGTCACAGCTACAGGTGGTCCTAGGCCATGCAGTGATGGCTTCTTGCCCAGAGCTCCTCTGCCTCCAGCGTGGTCCTTCTGCCACGCATCCCAAGAGTTGGTAGCCGGGAGTTATATGATGCGGTGAAGCTTTTCTGAGTGTCTGTTTCTGGGATGCAGTTTTTTCTTCATGGTTATTAGGATAAAATACATGAAGATGCTTAGTACAGAGTGAGTGCTAAATACAATTTGTGCTTCAAAAACTTTTTTTCTCTTGCAGTTTAGAGCAATTTCCATACAATCTGTAAACTACTCTACTGTTAGACATCGTCAGAGTCTCATCTCTGGATCAGTGCGGTTAAAGCTCTTGTTGAATTCCTTAAAAGTAGTTTTCTTCTGTTACTAGCTGATGTCATCCAATGTTTCTCATTTTGCTTTTATGGTTTTCCAGTGTAAGCTACAATCCTGCACTTCCAGTTTGATCTAGTTCTGAAGAGTACTATGAAAGCAATACGGTGCCAGTGGTAAAAATTCCTTTGACATTCTCTCAGCTTTGCTCACCAGAAGGAACCTCCACGTTAGCTTGCAGCGAGTTTTTTGCAAAGCCTTGTGCAGTGCATGTAGCTCTCGGGGGCCTTCTTTGAAGTTGCCTTACAAGTTCTGGGAACTTGGTTAGATTAGCCGGCCCCTGTGCAGCTCAGGGATGGAGTGTGTGGGAGCTTCCTTGAAGGGAACCGCCCTGCACAGCTGGCATGTGTCATCCAGAGCCAAATGCCCTGACAGCTTCGGCTGCAGCCATACCATGGTGGATCGCGTGAACAGCCCAGAGCTCCTTGGGACAGCCCGGGGTTGAGTCCACTCAGGAGGAACGGGAGGTCACAGTCTGTCCTGACTATCCACAGTTCCCAAGTTCTGGGGAGGCAGGGTCTGTGTTGGGTTCCAGCAAGGAATTCAGTCATTGTTTAGCTGCCTGAGGGAGTGGTTCTGTCAGCCCTTTGGTCTGCTGTTGTGTTTGGCTTCTTGTCATTAACACAGGGTGGAGAGAGTGCAGGGGAAGGTATGCTGATTATGGAGATGGGAGACGTAGGCTAAGCTTCCAACCCTGCTGTTTACCAGCTGTGGTTCTTGGACCAAACTTCTGTAGTCCCAAGTTTCTTTCCTTGAAAAATGAGTAGTTGTGAGAATGAAACAAAATGTTGCCTGGAAGGATGCTGGATAAAGTGCTGTAGGGATTTTGTTGCTGAATTGTTGAGGGGAGAGTGGCTTAGTGCACTCACCTGGTTTAGGTAGACTCATTGTGGAGGAGGAACAGTTGAAGCTGTCTCATGGGACAGTGTCCCATCTGTTCTTGCCTATTTCTTGTATGGCCTAGAGGCTTTTCTTTTAGAAGGGAGGGGACAATCCAGTGCCAGAATGTTGTCATGTAAACTGTGCCTTTTGATGCAGTTGGTCCTTCCTTAGACCCTTGCTTTTCAGCAGGGCAAATCCCGAGGACATCAGTTGGCCTAACTCTGCTGGAAGAATTGCATCCTCTTTTGTGCCTCAGTTTCCTCTTCTGCCAAGTGAAAGGGTTGCACAACCACCACAAGTTAGAGATTGAGCTAGGGAGTCTCAACCCGCTGGTTCCTTCCCTAGATGGCAGTCATAACCAGTGCTGCGCCAAGCCAAACTCGGCAACTTCATCTGGGTCTTCCATGTAGTTGGCAGGGGCCCAAGCCCTTGGGCCATCTTCTGCTTTTTCTGCCTTTGTTGGGGATCTGGGTGGAAACTGGCACAACTGGAATACCCCGTGTTGCAGTGGCTTTACTTGCCAGCCTCTGTTATCATCATCTTTGGGGAATTTCTGCTGCTGCTTTTATCTCTGAAAAGAGACAAGTGCCAGTCATGGTGGTGCACATCAGATTGAGATGCCATGCTGACTTCTGAGAGCTCATCAGCCTTGACCTGTCTTCTAGGACTCAGATCCACAGTCCCAGGAGCGGTGAATATCTGGAGAGGATGTCGCGGAGCTGGCAGACCAAAGAAAGGGAGATGTCCTATGGGAAATGGGAGAATTAATATTCTTTGGCTCCAGGCACTTGTCCCTCACAAACTGGGCAGGAGCCTCCTGGGAGCTTTCTGTGGGAAATGTTTACATCGCTGTAATTGTGGTCTTCATCCACACTGTTGATCTATCCTGCTGCCCCCTCCCCAAGCTCTTGATCTAAAATCCTGTTAAATCAAGAATGTCTATCGTGTGGACTAAATTTTTTTAACTGGCTTTCCCAGTGCAAGATCGTATTTCTAGGTGACAAGATAATCATTTGTTTCCTCAGTACTTTGCTGCTACAAGGTAAGCAGAAAGACAGTGACAAGTGTCTCTGTGGATTGCTAACTGGCTCGAGTAGCAGGGCAGTGGCTGACAGGTGGAACATGTATCTAACACATTTCTTGAAGGACTTAGGAGTTGGGGATGGGGTGTAGAGATCTGTGTGGCTGAAACAGTTCCTGTAGAGAAGTCCAGGCAGCCGTGGAGAAGAGGAACTCGTGTGTGTGTGTGTGTGTGTGTGTGTGTGTGTGTGTGTGTGTGTGTGTGTGTGGCTCAGCAGTCCAAGCATGCTGCTATCTGCTGCAAGTGTCACTCCTGCCATGAATGCTTTGAATTGCAGTGAGTCTAGACATCCTGTTGCTCCAATAGGTACTGATGCTTGTTCCAGGCCTGGCTGGGCTAGGCCAGCTTTCCCCCCCGTTGGAACTGACCATGACCTGAGTCAGTGGTATTTCCTTCCTGGGAGGTCTCAGGGTCACGCCGCCACCAGGCTGCTGCTGGGTGAAAGGCTGAGAAACCCATCCGCACAGCTTGGTTGGGAGCCAAGGGTTGGACTGCCCTATCCAGTGTAAGCATTGAATCCCACCCACTGGCTGAAGTGGAGGAAATACTTGTGTTGAACTCTGCTTTATGAAACTGTATCCGAGGGCTGTCTGATGTAGCTGTGTTCGGACTTGGCTCATCTGATGCAGCAGTTGATACTGAGATGCATGCCCACATCCCATCTTGGGAGTGCTTGGAGTCCCAGCTCCACCTGAGTCCAGCTTCCTGAGCGGGTGTTCTCTGGGAGATGGTGGTAGTGACTGAGTTGGTCTGAACACGGCTGCCCATGTGGACACTCTTGTAGCATTCCTTGGCTTAACCTGCCCCAGTGTCAGAGGCTGTCACTCTGCTGTCACTCTGCTGTCAGAGGCATTGGGAATGAAATAGCGGACAGAAATGAATCTTTCAAATAAGTCTGTTTTAATAAACCAAATGAGAATTAGTAAGTTGACATGTGCACCTGCCTTGTAGGAGAAGGTGGCATTGCAGGGAAAGTAGCAGGTTTTAGGGGTTTCCTCTGCAGAGCCTTACACCTGCGGGACTTTAATGCTCATCTTTTTACCTGCTTCCTTTAAGTTCTTAATTTTATTTGTTTGAAAGGCAAGGAGACAGGCTAGACAGAATGCTCCTGTGTGCCGATGCACTCTCCAGATACCTGCAACAGCCAGGGCCAGGCTGAAGCTGGGAGCCAGGGATGCCCAGTCGGAGGCCTGGAGCCATCTCCACTGCCTGAGTGTGCCTTAGCAGGAAGCTGGAATGGAGACGGGGTGGGGGGTGCGAGCCCAGGGACTCCCATATGGGATGCTGGTATCCCAAGTGGTATGTCTACCTCTGGGCAAGATGCTGCCCCTTTTCAACTGCTTTCCTGCCCTGTGTGTTCCCCACCTCCATCCCTCTTTCTGTTCCATCCTCAGTCGTTCTGCTTGCCATGGAGCTTTCCCTTTTCCTGACTAATCACCACACCTGTGACCTCCCGCTCTGTTTCTCCAGCCCGTGTTGTACTTGGCTGGGGCTCAGTGGCCGCCACTGGAAGAGGACTTTGAGTGTTGCTGTGACCAGTGCAAGTCTGCTGGTCTGTGGGGAGCAGACAGCTGCAGTGCCCTGTGTCTGGGGAAGAACTCTGCACTGGGAGGAAGGAGAGTTGGGCCCTGGCCTGAGGTGTGTCTTTGTGTAAGCTCTCAATCGCTGGATGTTTACTCACCTGCAAGGTAAAGTTTGAGTAAATAATTCACATGATTATTCCAGCTCCAGAAGCCCAAGAGGGTGTCTTCTGTGCATCTTCGCAGAGAGCTTGGTTGTCTCACAGATGCAGATGGATGGACTACAAGGGCTGAAAAGGAGGAGGCAGAGGGCCTTGCGGTTCTCCCGGGAGTGTGAATTCCTGAGGTGTGGGTATTGCATGCCCTAAATTCAGCAGACAAATGTTCTCCCAAGGATCTGAAGATGACAGCCCAGGGCTGGCAGCCTGGAGCCAGGGTTTCCTGGGACTTGCCCTGAGCTCTGTGACTCTGGGTATGTCGCTTACCCATTTCTGAACTCCCCTCTCATCTTTACAATGAGGTTTGGGCCAGACAATATTTAGACTGTTTTAGTTTTTTCTCTCCAGAGCCAATAATTTCCTACCTCATAAGACCTCTAGAGAGGAGTTGGGAGTGAGGAAATGAAGATCGGCCAGAGGTTACTGGTGTCGCCTGTGACCTCTTACGTGGTCCTAGCAGAAAGCCCAGCTTGGCGTGTGGTGCTTTGAAAATGAGTGTTGCTTGTGGTCCTTGTGCTGATTCTGGCGTTGGTTCATCAGGCAGAGAGCAGGGTTGGACACACTCCGCTAGGGAGCGCAGCCCCCACTCAATACATCTGACTTTTCTCCACAGGGGCCATTGAACCTTCTTGAACCATTGGCAGGATGCTGTAGAAACTTTTCTTCCACCCTCCCTTTTTCTGTTAAACAAACCACTATGGTGTTTTGTAGACCAGTGGGGTGACTGGATCAAGATGATGTGTAATGCTCTCTGTAAGAACTGGGAGAAGCTGGTAGGCTCCAGATACAAAGAAAAGGCCCTGGGAAAAGCTAGTTAACTAGTGTGGTGGTTTAAGCTGCTGTATATGTATTGGAAATGGGCATCCCTTAAAATACACAAGGATTACATTGGAATCCAACATTTAATAAAAACCACAAGCACATTCACTGCTCCATAGCCTGTGCTAAATATCTGTTGGTATTCAGGTTAAAGACCTGCTATGGACTTGAACCTGGAAATGAGGCTTAGTAGAAACTATTCATGTTTCTCCAGGGAATTACTTTTGCCTTCCAGATAATGACATTGGAAATATTTGTATCTCCACTGAAATGGCTGGGCCCAGGAGTTGAGTGGCTTATGAATGCTTTCTGGTGGTGAAGGGATCTGAAAGTCATTCAGTTTTTACTATTTACGGAGGGATAGAGGGAGAGAATGTGAATGAATGAGAACACATACATCTGCTGGCATGTTCCCCAAATGCCTTGGAATGCCAGGGCTGGGTAGGTCGGAGCTGGGAGCTCAGTCCAAGTCTCCTAGGAGTCCCGAGGATTCCAGCTGCTCAAGCTGCCACTTGCTACCACTCAGGGCGTGGAATCCAGAGCAGAGCAGGGACTCGAACCTAGGCACTCCCATGCAAGATGCAGGCATCCCAAGAGGCTTCTTAACGACCTTCCAAGGATCTGTTCCTCTTTGAATTCCATTTTTGTGTAACTTTGGAGTTGACACATAGCCTCACTTTCTGCATTGCATCCTTTCTGCATTGCAGGTTGCCAATCTGTCCCATCCCATGAGTACTTTCATTAGGCCCGCATTGCCGACCTTCCAATGCCATTTAGCATCAGTGCTGTTGGTTAACAGATACAGAGCAGTTTAGTTATGTGTGTTTCATCACGATAGGTTCAATTTTCTTTCCTGTAAAGTCTCAAATTAGGTGGCTAGCTTGGTTGAACTTTCCTCCTTCTGCCATTTCCTAATTGATGTGGTAATGAGGTCCATGAAAGTTTATTTCTGAGCAGCAGAGGGAGTGAGAGGGTCAGGGGCTCCCACCTGCACTCCTGTATGTGTTCCCATCCACCACCTGTATGTGTTATTACGGACCGGATCCTTGCAACGGTTCTAGAACCCTGAGTTTGGAGGACTCCTGGCTTGGGAGTGCTCTGCTGGAGCTCTAGAAGTGCTGACTGAGGAGGGGGCTTCCCCCCTGCTTATGCTGCTCCTTCTGGATGCACAGGACCACATCAGCAGGATGGTTCAGCCCCAGGCTTAGGGGGGAATCTTTCTATTCCGGGAGAGTGCAGAGGTTTTTAGCATTCTGTTGATGGGCCAGTCTCTCCCCCTGCTCATGCTCTACAGGATGGTGTCTGCATATCAGCTCCAAGCTTCTTCCTGGAGTTGTATAATCTCAAACCAAAATTATAACAGACCGTGCTATTTTCTTTTGAGGAAATGCAAGATAACCCGTTTTTTACATCACAATCTCTTTCCCTTTTGAATTCACTTACCTTTGAGTTACAACTCTATTCTGTCAAAATAACAAGATTTCAGAAAATCCAGGCCACTGTGTGAATCCAGCATTTTTGGAGCCGTCTGTGGCTTTGCCCTCCTCAAGCTGAGATCAGTAGCCTTTCTTACTGACTTGCAATGAACTGGGCTTTGTAACCAGCTTTGTATGGAACAGTTGTTTCAGATCCCAACCCTGTGGTGACGTCATTTTCTTTATGCCCGAAGTCCCTGCTCTGCAGACCAGTTTATTCTAGAATTTGACTGCACTGTTTCTCTCATGAGACTCTTCCACAACTAGTGAGCCACTTCCCTGTTAATGTCTTTGTGCTCCCAACTTTTCTAGCAATAGACCTTATTATTCCTAGAAAAATTAGTTTATGCTCTTTAAGGTGGAATGGGGGGTTTGGTTAAAGTTGCATACAAACGCAGTGTGTTCTGTTTTGATTTTTCTAGCCTCGGGGTGTTTTTAATGCAAGTTTCAGGATAAATGATTTAGATTCACAGGTGTGGATCTGTAAGATCCATAAACATGTTAGGAAGATGATCAAATCACATTTAGTTCAGATAATGTGCCCTTTACGTTGTTTAGAGAATGTGAACTGAAGCGAGGGAAGGTGTTAGATCCACTGGCATTCATTACTGTAGTGATCAAGTTTTAGATGGAAGGCACATGGTCCATTTACCTCAGCACACATATAGACATGAACTAGAGGAGGAAGAGATCGACTTGTAGAAAATTCCACCCTCTTCAGAACTTTCCGGAATGCCAGGGAGGAAAGGAATGATCTCAACTCTTATTGAAAAAGTTATCAGAACTTTAATTTTTAGTTTTTCCCCCCCCTCTGGGAAGTTAAATTGTTGGATAATGACACAGTGAGTTGAAGGATATTGCTGGGGGTTGGCATCCTGGTGTCACAGCTGCATACCATGTTGGAGAGCTGGTTTGAGCCCTCACTGTTCTGCTTCTAATCCAGCTCCTATGCCTAGAAAGATGGTGGATGATGGCTTGGCATGTGTAACACATGTTGGGAGGCATGGAGGGAGTTTTGACTCGCTATTTCACTCCTCTTTGCCTTTGAAATACAAGTCTTCAAAAAATTGAATTTTAAGGAAGGATTAAGGAATTAAGGAATTCTTCCCAGAACAATGTTAAAATTATGGGAAAGTAACCTCATGAAGTTAACTGTTCCATATCCATGTCATAGTGCCAGGACTTTAAAAAAATATTTCTATGGATAGATTCTCTTATTTGAGAGGTATATAGAGATACCTGTCACCCACTGATTCACTCTCCAAATGCCTGCACTGGCCAGAGCTGCCAGCCAGGAACTCAATTGGGATATTTCATGTAGGTAGCAGAAGCCCAACCACGTGAGCTGCCACCTGCTTCACAAGGTCTGCATTAGCAGGAAGATAGAATTGGAAATAGAGCTGGCACTTGAACCCAGGCACTCCAGTGAGATGTGTGGACGTTCAAACCAGAGAGGCTTAGTGCCAGGCCACATACCAGCTCAGGCCAGAACTTTGAGCGTGTGGCAGAATTTTGTGTAGGTTTATGTGTCTTTTCCAAGGATATTTGTTTAGTTTATCCTGGTTTCTTCCCAGCAATGTGATTGTGGTCAGACACCCAGAAAACAAAGCTCCCAAGATCCAAAACAAGAACAGCCACCAAAATCCCAACCCCAGCCTGTCCCGTGTTAAATGGTTGAAATAAAACCTCCCTAGAGTTCGCAGGATGAGTTAAGGTGATGGAGTGCCTGGATGCAGTGAGCACCCACTCGGCACCACCACCGTCGTCGCCATCCTCATTGTTGTCCTCTTCCTGGTCCTTTCCTTCCCCTTCTCTTTAGTCGTTATCAATACTGCAGCGCATCCGTGTTCCCTCAACCTTCTTGTTAACCTCTGACATCTCAAAGCTCGGATTAGCAGCAAAGGACAGTGTCGCAAACTTCTTATTTCTCCTCTCTGCTGGGTATCTTTGGTGCCCCAGGGCCAGGGATTCTAGGTGATGAAGACTGCCGATGTGTTTCTGGGCTCTTGTTGAAAGGGGGTTACTGTATCATATGAAGGGGGAGAAACAAAATGGAGACATCCATATAATGAATTCTCAGATCTTTAGGTGTGTTGATCCCTGTACTGGAGCTTGCCTAGCTAGAGGAATAACTTTGGATAATGTGTTAGCCAAGAAAAGCAACATGGAGACCGGGTGTCTCCTAAAAGTCATGATAGGAAAACCTACGGGGCTCAGCTCAAGAGAAACCCGGTGCTGAGGCCAGGGGCTTCAGAGGAGGGGAGCAGTGGAGAAACATCCGAGTCCCCTTGCTCTCTCCCCAGTGTTTATGTCTGGAGTCTTCGCTAAAGCGCTCCCATTGACTCAGTCCTAACAAAGTCTGTGTTTGCATAACCACACGCTTTACAAAAGCTGTTCACATAAAATAAATCATCTAGATTGCTCTGAAAGAGCATCAGAAAATGGTTTTTCCGTCTGAGCCTCTGCCGAAGGCACTTGTATATCACACCCACAGGGTCTATAAAATGTCATGTCGGCTTTGACCCTGGGAGTTCACATGGCCCTGCCGTGTAGGGGACCTGCAGTTCTGGCTCCTGCCGCCCTGCTCGTGGGCCAAGTGCTACTACTTGTGTGGTAGACGGTGGTCCCATCGGCTCTCTCTCTCTTTGATACTTGGAGCGCTGTGCATTGCAGAGGGATGGGAAGTCTTACTGGATTCTTGGCTCTGAAAAGAGTAGAGGAAGACCCTCCTTGGCCTTTCGGCTCCTGTGACCATAGGGCAGCTCTCGTCCTTCAGGCCTTCCCTCCCTCCCTCCCTCCCTCTTGGGATTCTGGCATTCCTTGCAAGTGGAGATGGTTTAAATTGAACCAAGTAAAGGACTAGGGATGCTTGTCAGTTCTTTTTTTTTTTTTGAAGATTTATATTTTTACTTGAAAGGTAATTTACAGACAGGAAAAAACAGATCTTGTATCTGCTGATTCTCTCCCCCATGGCCGCTACAATCAGAGCTGAGCCAAGCTGATCTAATACAATGCAATCCGAAGCCAGGAACCACAAAACAGGAGCCAGCAGTTTCTGCTGAGGTCCTCCTGATGGGTGCAGGGCCCCAAAGACCTGAGCCATCCTGCTCCTCAGGCCATAAGCAGTGCTCTGGATCAGAAGTAGAGCAACTGGGACCTGATCTGAAGCCCATATGAGATGTGAGCGCTTGCAGGAGGAGGATTAGCCTGTTGAGTCGCCCTGCCAGCCTAGTGCATGCTTCTCAAGTTCAGTTTGCTATTCTCAAACTCAGTTGAGGTTTCCCCCACCCATGTGCGAGAAGGGACTTCAGTGTAGAAGAGCCCCTGCCCGCTTTCCTGCAGGCTCCTGAGACAGGTTCATTCTTGTTCTCAGTAGATGGTGTCCCTCACCAGACTCAATTTTGGCCAAGGTCCCCATGGCCTGAGTGGCTCAAGCACTCACCAGCTCAAACAATGGCCACAGTTCCTCTCTCCATCCTTCCTGGGGACCCCAGAGCCCTTGCTGCTCGGGATCGGTAAGGAGAACCCCTTTATATCTCTGTTTTAAAATTCTCTCCCCGTATGTTTAAATGACAGACCCTTTTTAAAGTAACAAAGGGTTTCGAACAACAGTTGTATCAGCTGGTTGCAGGTAAAACTGCGTTGTCAGGAGTTTGTGCGGGGAGGTGCTGAGATGTACTTTCTGGGCCGCCCCAGCACTGCTGTGTTTCAGGGTTGTCCTCCCCAGGCCTATACCCCACTCCTCTCACTCCTTTCCTGTGCTAACCACGAGCATATGTGTATATAGGGCTCCACATTTCACAAGTCATAACAAGCAGGCTGCTCCCCTAAGCCATCCAGTTGGCGTCTAGCCTACCTGACTCCCTTACGCATGAGTTGGCACTGCTGGTCTTGGAGTCATCAGAAAGTTATGGTTCTAGACTTGACTTTTGCCCAGCTGAAATTATGAAAGTCTTCTGCTTTCTATCCCCTACTTACACTTTTGTTTAGTACTTTCCAAATAGCACATACTGTTTCGATAACATTATTCCAGGCATGATGTATTGTAGAAGAATTTCAGAAACAGAAGGGGGATATCCTGGTCTTACTGGTTGCTCACTCATTTGTGCAGAGGAGTTACTCATATTTAGCCTGCCAACTCCCCAGCTGACCTGTTTGTGACTTTGCTGCCCTGTAATCTGTGGCAGAGGCCTACGAAGTAGCAAGTCAGAGCTGCTCTGGAGCCACAGCACCTGGCTGCGCGTCCCAGCTCGGGACTCCTGCCCCCTGCGGACTTGGGCACTTAGCTCTTGTGCTTTATTTACTGTATCTGTCGAGTGGGCATATTAACGCATGCTAGGTGTTCCTTAACCTGATGAGCCAAAATTTGTTATGGATCCCCCTGAAATGTTTGTCTCAGATTGGGTAGCCTGGCTGAGTTCATTCAAAGTTAGGATGTATACACCAAGTCCCAAGTCCTTTCTGTGAGGCCAGTGTGTTCAATCACTGAAATGTTGGAGACAGTTTCCCTTAAGGCCCTCTCCTCCCCAACATTGCCGCCTCTGCCCTCTCTCAGAATGATGGCTTATAAAAAATGGAAAAGTAAAAATGAATGGGGCACACGAGGCTTAGCTGCCTAGAGTGTTGTGGTTAGCACAGTCTCAGGTGAGCTGCAGCTCTGAGCTTTTCCGCTGTTTTCTCTAGTTCCTTTGAAATGCTGTGGAGTAATTTTACTTGAGGCCCAGAACACAAAGGGGTTATCAGAGGGATCCTGCAAGGTGGTGGAAGGACTGCTTCCTCCTGGGCACATCCCACTGTTTTGTTCTTCCATGTGGTAATGTGAATTATGACGTGGCACCAAGCAGTGTGTGGGAGGAGAGAAGAGCTTTTATGGAAGGACGGCCCTGCGTTGTCTGTCCGTGTGAACAATGTGGGTGAGATAACCACCAGGCATTGCTAAGTAACTGCCACATCTGGCAGGCCGCTGCACCGGGTGTGGGAGGCAGAGAGGGCACAGCGTGGCGCTTCTGTGTCATCACAGTGTCATGGGAGAGCTGCGGCCAGCCCGTGTCTTGTGGCCTGGAAGACGAGGAAGCCCGTGGCAGGAGAACTCGTTTTAGATGTGAGTGCCGTGTGCACTTGGCCAGAGGGTCACATCGCACAGAGCTGGGGCCGTGTGATGTGCTCTGCTGATGACGAAGCCTGCTGAGGGAACTGGCTCCACTCGGGGTGAGTAAGCCCAGTTCCTCCTCCCACTGCAGAGCCGTTCCTCCTCCAGGCTAGCCTCTGTGCTGCCCAGCACCTGTCATGGCTCCTTACCTCTCCTAGAGTGAAGGGGGTCCAGTGAGGAAAGGCCAATGAAAGGGAGCCAGGGCACCTTCTCAGCAATGGGGCTTCTCAAGGGAGAGCTTGGTTCATAGTGGTTTTTGATGTGTTCCCTTTTTAATGCTTTACAAATTGTTCTTCAGAAACATTCAGCTGGGTTTATGTCTCAGTGGAGTACGTGGATTTGGGCTAGGAGTGTCTTTTCTCTCCAAGCTCTGAATTACTACTGCTGAAAAATGGCTGAAGTGACCAGGTAGAACCCTGTCAGTGGTATGCGCACCCCCATGTTGGCATCTGGGAGAAGCTTGGGTCAGGAGCTGGGGAGGAGAGAGCTGAGTGCAGGAAGTAGTGTTTGGAGACTGTTTCCAGGGACCTCTCCCTGCTGTTTCTTTCCAAGTTTTGTGTAAGCCCATTTCCTCAGGCTTTTGGCTTGTGGAATGTTCGGAGAGTGGGGTGAGTAGGGAACACACCAAGCACAGCCTTTGGGTATATGGTTAACTCTAACAGGTCAAAGACGGTGAAGACTTGTTTACTGTGGTTCTCATGGGACTCTGGTTTGCAGTCCCTTAAGAGAACTTTGCCAACTCCAGTTACTCTTTTTTGCTTTGTGAGGGGAGAGGATTGTTTAATGACACATTTCTTGGTCACAGAAATGTTTTGGGAGAGCAGAAACAAAGAAGGGAGGGTCAGACAGGTTCCTTTCGCTAACATTGTTGGCAGAAGGTTCTAGAAATGTGAACCTACTCACGGCGGGGAGGTGAATTCCGATGGAGCTATGTCAGATGGCGTTGCATCATTCCACGCTGTCAGTGACTGCTTCAGCCATTGGATTCATTTCATAAATGGGATAACTGAAAGCCATCCACAATTACATCTTCCCTGGAGAGATGGGAGAGCTGAATAATACCTGCATGACAGGTATTTAGAGCACCTGTCATCATTTCATTCCCAGAATGGCTATCACCTTGCCCAGGAGCCGTCTTTCTCCTGCATGGCTGGCGCAGTGTCTCCAGGATAAAGCAAGTTGATCTGATTCAGGTTAGTGCAAGGCCATCCTTGTTCTTAAACAGGATGGAGAATTACTCGAGTCTTAGAGCTGACCAGAGGACTTCTGTTAGTCCTCCTTTTGTTTCTCCTTTTGTTTACTATGTTCATTTATAGCTTTTGCCAGGTAGTAATAAAACATCTGCCTAAATGATTTGACCTAAAAACCTTCACTTCATCCAGTCACCTATGAGAATAACACTGTTACAATCAAGAGGAAAGCATGATCATTTTTAGAGGCCATTCTGATTTGTATTGTACTTAGCTTTCAACTCTTGAACTCTGCATACCAGTATCTGTTCTACCTCCATAACAGCTTAAATGGTATTTACAGGAAAGCAGTACTTTATAAAATATGCTGTCATAGATTGGCAGATGATGAACGCTTGTTAACTATGAGACATCGAGGAGCCAGTAGGCAACCCGCCTCTGCTCCAGTCAGTGGCCAGGAGGTTGGTCATGGCTGGTTCGGTAGCATTTCCCATTTCCTATGTACCGTTTATTTCCACATCTTCCATTTTTGCATGTGGTGTGCCACCCACTGGGCTATGAAGGTTACGTTTGTATGTGTTACCTGAATCATTGCTGTTTGGGTTGTTCCAAGTTTCTGAGCATAACTTCTCACCCCTTCCTTGTAAGCCTCTTTCCTGGTTCTCTTTCCTTCTGAATGTATGGTTAGTAGCCTTGCTGACAGATCAAACCAGAAAAATTTATTTGGCTCAGATTTTCTCATACTTAAAACCAGCACCAAAAGAAAATTGACTTTATACTGTTTCTAGTTTAATTCAAATGAATACTTCTTCAAAGTATGGTACAGACGTAGATACCATTGGTGGTCCATGAAACAACTGTAGGGAATGTGTGAGTGACCTCACCATGTCTCTAGCATCCACACCTCAGCAATCTAGTCAGCCCCTTCTTCAAAATAGTCCTAATTGAACTCTTAGCATTCCTGATGCCCCTGGGGTTCAAGTCACCATGGTTTTCTACAATATTCTTGTCCTTGTACCCTACTTCTGTTTTTAAAATATTTGTGCTACCTCAGATATATGAAGGAAACAATATGGAAATAATAGTCTTACCCACTTTCCTGTAGCCCTTGACCCTTTTTGCCCAAATTAACTATGTAAAGATTGACAAAATAAAAGCAATTATTATTAAAAAATAAAATAAAACATTTGTGCTGGAAAGGAAGGTTTTACAGAGAGAAAGATCTGCTTGTTCATTCCCCAAATGGCTGTAGTGCTTGGAGCTGAGTCGATCTGAAGCCAGGAGCCCAAGGAACCTCTTCCAGGTCTCCCACATGGGTGCAGGGTCCCAAGGCTTTGGGCCTTCCTCCACTGTTTTCTCAGGCCACCGGCAGGGAGTAGGATAGGAATTGGAGCAGCTGGGATATATGGAAGAACCAGCTCCTAAGTGAGGTCCAAGCACTTGCAGGGCAAGGAGCTAGCCTATGAGCTATCACACTGGGCTCCCTACTTCAGTCTTTAATCCATTCGCTTAGTTTTTTCCTTCTCCTCTGGATTACAAACCCGAGTTATTCCTTTAGCTGAAGGTCGCCATGTGATCTGCACCTGCTGTGTGTCCCAGACTTCCTGACATGTGTCTTCCCGGCTTGTCACTCGCTCTGCCTGCAGGTGCATCTGATGCTCGCTTGTCAGTGAGCACACCAGGCATGCTCCACCTCGGGCCCTGGGCTTCTGCTCTCCTTTCTTCTTGGAGTTCTTATGCCCGGAGTATCCCATGGCCTGCCCCTCTCTCCCCCTGGCTCTCTTCTCTAAATTCTACCTCCTTTCCTCACAGAGGATTAACCTGTTGAGTCACTGCACAGTGACTGCCCTCATCCTGTTTCTTTTGTGATCTTTCTGTAATTAGCACTACATTGAACACCCTGAAGTGATTTGTGTGTGTGTGTGTGTGTGTGTGTGTGTGTGTGTCTGTGCCTTGGTAATTACTTCCTTAAAGTCCATGCTTACCAGCATAATTGCTGCTTCCTATTAGGGCATGTGCCTCTTCAAGAGTTATTAAATGAAGGTCTTATATTTCAGCTTGTGCTTTTGCTTCCAGGTATGAAAACCTTGTATTTTTTCCCATCCCTTATTATATATTCTCACATGGTGGTATTTTCATTTTTAAACGGGTGACAGGGAGAAAGGGACAGAAGGGGACAGACAGATCTTTCATCTACTGCTTCATTTCCTAAATGTGTGCCTGGGTCAGGCCAGGTGTCTCATGTGGATGGCGAGAAGCCACTCACTGCCCTGCTGCCTCCCATACTGCATCAGAAGTGCAGCTGTACCGCGGTGACTGTTGGAACCCAGGCACTCCAATGCAGGACTCGGCAACACACTCACCCCTTCCTTGCGTGGCCTTCATATCTTTGTTAATTTGGCAAATGCAAATGCCCTTGACCTGAACTTTTATACGAATGCCATCTTTCTGTGTGTCTAATTTTGACCTGCTTCCTTGTGAACTGCTTGCCTACATGTTTTATTTGGAATGTGACCGCAATGGACTGAAAACTTACAGGTACTAGATAGAGGTCACAGGTGCTTTGAGTTGCAACCAAGAGCGGAATGGGTAGTCAGCTTCCAGGTACAGAAGCTCCGGGGCCCCCTTTGCTCTGTCACACACACCCTGTTTTTCCCATTACTTTGCCTGCTACCTTTCTTTGGTTTGCCACACCATTTATCCCAGCCCTTCCTTTATCAAGTGCCATGAATATCTGCATCCCAGATTTGCAGGAAGGACCAAGTCTTGGATGGAGTTTATCTTTTGGTCACTCCTGCTGTGGTCAGCTGAGACCAGACACTGGGGCAAGTGACTGCCAGGGGCTGGGACTGAAACAGCTTCTGTAGCCAGGATCTAGTGAGAGGAGTACTGTGCACAGTGCCTTGGGCCCACGTTTTGGCATGTTCCTTTTTCTCCTGGAGGCACACGGAAGTCCTTTCTGTATAGCGGATAGTGTTGTCCTTGGCCTCATGGGAATTTTTCTCTACATCTGTCATTGTAATTTTGTTTGAGGGTGTTATTGCCATTCAGCTAAATCTGTCAAACCATGATTTCTGCTATTGTGAAAGTTAAAAATACCTCTGTAAGAGGAAAATTACACACTCTGGTGCTTGCTTCTAATCCTTTATGGTTTTGTATTTTATGTAACTCTTGAATTTTATTGCATTTCTGATGAAAGAGAAATAATACCTTTATAATATTTATTTCAGGAACATAGTATTTATTTGGTACTCAATTATTTCTCAGTGAAGTTTTGTTCTTAGGCTTATTCCTAGATGCTTTGTAAATGTTATTCTTCGTGGAATTGTTCTGAACTACATTTTCTGAATGGCCCAGCATGAGCTATTAAACTGGCTTTTATAATTTTAATACCTACTGGATCACTCCCCAAATGCCTCCAACTGGTGAGTCTTGGCTGCGCCCAATCAGAGCCAGGAACCTGGAACTCCGCCTAGGACTCCCAGGGGGGTGGCGCAGAGATCCAGTTATTTGAGGCATTGCTGCTCCCTTCCAGGGGCGACATTCACAGGAAGCTGGAGAAAGGAGCCAGAAGTGGACATCAAACTCGGGCATTCTCCTAGGTAGGTCAGGGGCATCCTAACCAGAATCTTAACTGCTGGGCTAAACACCTGCCCCTTGTTCTAACAATTTTACTTAATATAGTTCTAATATCTGAAGGTAATTATTCTATTTCTACCACTCTGTCATTTCATTTTTATTTTAGAATGAGAATTATAACTGGAATGCAGTGCATATCTTAATACTGTTGTATGTTGCTGGTGATGACTACTGACTAATCGAATGTTTTAGCAACTTTTGTAGAAATTATGGGGAGATGAGGGCATGGAAAAGCCATATTGACCCCAAGGATTTGCTCCACTGGCTTGTCTTGGATCCTGATGGTTGCACTTGGTGTCACTGTTTGTACTCATACTGCTCATCGCCTCTAGAAAGACCCCACGAAAATGCATGTAGGAGATCTTTTCCAGTAACATGTGAAGAATAATTTGAAAATTTTAGACAAATAGGTTTAAAACATAAGTTTATAGGTGCAAGAGTGTTTGAAATCCATACCTTTTTATATTATGAGATGTTTAACGGACCCATGTGCACATAATTTTATTACTGTTGTCCCAAGAATAAGCTTCAATTTTAATTCCATTTTCACATGAACTTTTAAATACTCTTGTATGATTCCTGCTAGTATAGCATGTAATGGATTTAGTTACTGACTATTTTCTAATTGTCACTTGTTATTGTGGGGATTTAGTAAATGGACCTTGAACAAATGGGATGTCCAGCACCTGGATGGTGCTGTCCATCTGGGCTGTCCCAGTCAGCAGCTGCTCCTCGCCTCCATCCCAGAAGGTTCTAGCAGTGTGTCCGCCTGGGCCTTCCCAGTCGGCAGCTGCTCCTTGCCTCCATCCCAGAAGGTTCTAGCAGTGTGTCCGCCTGGGCCTTCCCAGTCGGCAGCTGCTCCTCGCCTCCATCCCAGAAGGTTCTAGCACTGTGCTGCTTTTGCTTTTCCAGATGTTGTTCTCTTGCCTTGGACACTCCTGGTTATCCCCAACATGATTGTTCTTGGGCATCAGCCTCAATGTTGCTTTCTCTGCACATGCTTGGTTCTGTAGAGATTTTAGTTGCATGTTCCTGCTGTATCTCACATCTTCTTAGTAGCATTGTTATGACTGCTTCTAAAACTCATTTCAAACCACAGTGCAAAGGGCAGCTGTACCTTGTTGACCATTGTGACTGACAGTCACCCCATAAATGTTTCCTAAATGAATGGTTAAGAGGGTGTAGAGGATAGTGCCTGGCATGTTATCAGTGAATGGGAGAGACTGGTGGGAGCCACCCTAATGAGCAGAAACAGCATGAAGGACGTTGGAAGGACTGGGGTTGAAGATACTGTGTGCCTGTGCCCAGAACATTCTAGTTTAACTTTGTTCTGGATGTATGTAGAACTTCAGGGAAAGTCTGACTTCTGTCAACTGGTGTTGAGCCCGGAGTTCTGAGGAATTTTGTTTCATACATAGATGAACTCTGTGTGGCCTTGATCATGAAAGCAAACGTAACCCTGTGTTTTATGCTTTTATCCTTTCATTTTCTTTGCTTTTCTGGGTTGTGATAATGTATCCACAGAGCTTCCGCAGCAGCTGAAGTGCCAGACCGGCTCACCAAGTTCCAGGACCCCACCCATGATGAGGACCATATTTACAGAGCCTGAGCAAAGAGGGGCAAGAGGTGGCCAGACCAAGGAGGAGTGTGGAGATACTTCCTATAACTGAAAAATCCTAGCAGCTTTCTCCCAAGATAATGTTCTGTCCTCACACATGGCTTAGGCTGAAAGATTCTAACCTGTGACCTAGGGACTCTAAAATAGGAAGCAGGTTTGGGTTGAGCATTCTTGATTAAAGTCAAAACAACACCTTTAAAGTGCAAACCTAAAAGTTGGTCAGACTTGTAACTTTTCAGATGAGGGATGCTGTGTCTATGCCTATATGTCCGCCAGTAGTGGGGACAGTACAGCCACAGGACAACCAAAGCTAATGCAGTAGGGCCAGTTTGGGTTATGCTTTAGTCTTATTCATCTCCTGCCTTAGCTCAGAATCCTTCAGTTAACTCATCTTCTAAACAGTCAGCAAATGACATCAGCTGACGTGCTAACAGAGTGTCCTTTGATGTTGTTCAGTTTTTGCTTCTCTTCTGTGCATGGCAGAAGACAGTTTAAACAAGTTACGCTGTGCTTCTTTTCTGGTATGTCTTCCTGGGGAACTATGGAAAGGGATGTCTGAGAGCCTCAGTGTAGGAGACTCACTGAAAAGGAAGGTCCTCCCAGAATGCATCTGGTTCAGTCTTTTGGAGTTGGTAGTTGGGAAAAGCAAATGGAACTTGCATGTATTCAAGCAGGAGTACGTGTAGAATCGGTATATGTGACATAACCGGGTCCATTGGCTTGAGGAGTCCGTGCGATTCCCAGTACTTTCAGCCAACAGAAAATCACCAAGATTTAATAGTCAGAAATCCTGAGATTTCTGGGGGAAAAAGTGCTTGTATTTTTGCTTATTAGACTCTTTGAGGGCATATCTTTTAAAATTTACCCATCAGACCCTTTGAGGGAATCTTTTAAAAAATCGTAATAACAATTTTCCTTGAACCCAGTAGCATCCCTTTATATATTTCATGTGTTTTAAGACATGAGCGAGTTTCTTGTTAGAGGTATAACAAATGCCATGTGACTATAAAATCATGTTAATCAGGGATCTTTGTAGATTACCCAGCGCTGCTTGGTTTGACCTGTAAAGAATAAGCAGATCTTTAAATGCTGGGAAGGGAGAGCATTTGAAGTTAAGGAAACATTAGCACCAGCAAAGGGGCTGCTCGGTCTACCTGGGGAAAGTGAGACTGAAACTTGCTGGCCAGGTGGAGCAAATCCAGACACTAGGAGCGAGGTAGCAGGCACTGTGCCGGGGAGTCTGCGCTGTATTGAGTATGTACCAGAATGGTTTTGAAGAGTACAATGCTATTCTACTTCACATTTCAGTTTTATTTATTTAAATACTTAGTTATACTCAGAATAGTGGTTTGGTTAGAAAGAAGACTGAAGATCCTTTGGTTATTGAGTGTGTCTGTTAGTTTCTGGCTTACCATGAAACCTTCAAACTTGATTACTCCTGTGGTTCTGAATGATGCTTTGAGTTTCTCTGTAGTATAAGGAGTCTGCTTGTAAATTTTAACTCTGCAGTTTAGAGAATGTCTTGCTGATCTCCTTAAGTCTTCTTTAAGTATAGACTATCCTACATTCTAAGGAGTTTATGAGACCCAAGTAATTTGGGTAGGCAAAACAAAACACTTTGTCTCCTCCCCCAAACAGTCTGTCTTTGTCTTGGGCAAAGATGGGTGGAAGGCACTGTGATTCACTCCCTAGTTCCAGACACGGGTTTTGAAGTCTTCCTCCCCACAACACACTATTCGTTTATCCATACATAAATGGCTACTACGTTTGCAGTTTGTACTAATGACCTTGTACGAAGTCCTTTGTTCCTGTCGCTTGGGCTTTGGCAACGGTCCATCATCCCTCTCATCCTCTTCACACTTGCGTAATAACTAATTTGTCGGCCACAATTTTCAGGGCCTTATAAGTCTCGTGTAATCAGTCTGTCTAGTGCCATTTAATTCTGTCCAATCTCAAACATGACATCATGCCTCAATATTCCACAACCCTCTGACTGCTCCTTCTACCCACTGTGGTGTAGTGATGCTGGCTTCTTGTTGGGCTTAACAGAAATCATGTAGCTTTACACTCTGAAGACTTGGGTGTCATTTTTGTATTGGATGAATTCTTTTGGCCCGCTCCTCCTAGTGATTGCCACGTTTGGTTCAAGTTTAATTTTTATTGGACAGATTTTTACAGAAGGAGGGACAAAGAGAAAAATCTTCCATTTGCTAATTCACTCTCTAGTGACCACAGTGGCCAGAACTGAGTTGATCTGAAGCCAGACACCTGGGGCTCCCTCAGAGCTCTCCCATGGGTGCAGGATGCCAAGGATTTGGAACATTCTTCTCTGCTTTCCCAGGCCGTAAGTAGGGAGCTGGATTGGAAGTGGAACACCGGGACACATGCTGGTGCCTGTATAGAGAATGCCAGTGCTTGAAGGTGTAGGACTAGGCTGTTGAGCCATGGCACCAGTCCCCATAGTTTCTTTTCTACAGCTAAATCTTTATATAATATATTTTTTCTTTTTAAATTATATTTTTGACAATCTTTACATAGTTAATTAGGGTGAAAAGGTTCAAGGGCTATAGGAAAGTGGGTAAGACTATTTCCATATTGTTTTGTTCATGTTTAAAGGGGGGTATTAAGGGAGAAGGCCCACCCAATTTCCTACCCTCCCCAGGTCCCTCATGTAGGGTATGCTGTGAGGTTCTTGTTCAAGTGGTTTTGATAGTTCATCAGTTATGAATCACTGCCAATCTTGCCACTCCAAGCACTATGAAGTCTTTGAAGAATCCACTGATTGACATAGTCCATCATAGTCTGTTTGCCCCGTATTTTCCTGCCAACATATAGCTGAGATGGTTGATTGATCTGTTCTGTGTTCTCTCTCTTCTTGGTTAGGGTTCTGAGTCCAGCATTTCTACTGGGGAGATCTCCAAAGAAACTTTGAGGTGTTCTCAGACCAGATTCTTGTATGTACTTAAAGCTAAATCTTCATTTCGATGACACCCTCTTAGTTCATTTTTTTTTAATAAACATGACTCCATTTCTTCAGCAATCACATCCTTTATTTAATGCCCAACACAAAGTGGTTACGATGAGAATGCGCAAAACCAGTGGACCTTGAACTTGGAGTTGTACGTTCTACCAGTGTGGTTCCCAGATGGGCATGCACTCCACAGCCTGTGACTCTCTCAGCTGTAGTGTCCAGGAATGTGTGTTTTCACCAGTTATTTTTACAGACTCTGTGAGAGTTACAGTGGTCTTCATAAAGACACTTGACAGTTCTCAATCCACTAGTGTAGCAGTGTTCTATATTTGTTTTAGCCTATCTCCTATATGGTTGAGATTATAGCTAACCCGCTGGTTCTCAAGTTTTAGGTCTGAGATGGGGCTGGCAAGTTGGCTTTATAGTAATTTTCCAGGTGATTCTAAGTAAGGAACACATATTTGAGAAATACTTGAATGTTAGAAAGTTGCCTGTGTGTGAGGGAGAGTTCTAATTTTCAAAGTCGAGCACTAGAATTTTATTAAACATTGTTTTGAGGTAAGTGACCCTGCACCCTATGTTCATAAAGGTTTGGGTAAAGGGAAAATGTTCTTGTCTGCCTTGGCACACTGGAATGCAATACTGCATTGTCACTGATACTGTGCCGAGCGCCTAATCTATGTTCTCCACTGTCAGTGTGGTATGTCAGGGGTGGAACAAAGCCAACTTTTCTTCACTGCTGCCTCCACACCCTGCAGATTTGTTCATAGCTTGTGCCGCAGGCAGTGAAGTATGTGTGTGTTTGCCATTGCTAGATGGTCCCTGGATGTATTCTGGGCAGTTAGGGTGATCTCTGGCCCCACTCTGTATTTTATAAAATCAATTATTGGAAGCAGAACCTTAAAGGGTATTTCAGATATCCCAGCTCTGTTTGAATGAGTAGGTTATCTGATCCTCACAATAACCCTTTCAAAAGCAAGTATTATGACCCTCATGGTTTACCAGTGAGGACACTGAGGTATTACAGCAACAGAATTTGTCAGCGGCCTGAGGAGGCCTGGTCTATCTGAACCT
The DNA here is from genome assembly GCF_017591425.1 of Ochotona curzoniae. Lineage (NCBI taxonomy): Eukaryota > Metazoa > Chordata > Mammalia > Lagomorpha > Ochotonidae > Ochotona > Ochotona curzoniae. The sequence goes on from NW_024465322.1 coordinate 7,030,846, forward strand.
TCAGTCATGCATTTTATTTCCTCTTAGCCATTCATCTGGCCTTTGTTTCATTTAAGGTCCCTCCGAGGACAATTAACTGTTTATTCTGGAAAATTCAGTAGGATTAAAGCCGGTTGTGTTTCATTTCCAGCTGTGTCTATAAGTAGCTTTGTGTCTTTGGGAAAGTTACTCCACCTCCCAGAGCCTTATTTTTCCCCTCTATCAAGTTTAAATTCCTTTCCGGATATTCCCACCCCATACCCCAAATATCAGGAAACGTTTGTGTGTGCATGTGTGTGTGTTTAACATAAAACAGTATTACTTACAAGAGAACAAGTTGTGGTAACTTCATTTGTGACATCATCCAAAACTTTGGCAAATTTAAAGTGATATCAGCAGGAGTTATTTCTGCAGGCATTTTTGTTGCTGTGAAGTGACTAGCATGTGACAACACTGTGACAAGGTGCCGAAGCGTCATCTCTTGGGTGACTTGCAGTTGGTGACCCCAGCAGGTTTCAGGATGGAGGATCTGCTTGGGCAGGAGCAGCGAGCCGGGCTGGTCCCTAGCAGGACAGGACGTCAAGCACCTGTGATGGCTTAGGAGGGGCTGGTTACACCTCTGCCATTATAGCCTCTGGATTTGTGCTTGCTGCCTTCTATTTTCAGTGGCTAGGGCAAAGGTTTTTTGGGAGGACCGGAGAGACCTGATGTAAAGCTTGTTTAAGAGTGATTTTTTTACTGGCTCTAGTTCCACAGATAGGAATTCAGGATGTGAAACCAGCACTGTGAGGTCATTTGACTACAGTTGAAGAGGAAATTTACAAATGAATGTGAAGGATCTTGCCAGTGTTGTGGGTTTTGTTTCCTACAGACCTCAAAGGAATGAGTGTACCCTCCAAGTGGATGTCCCAGCCTGGTAGGTTTGTTTCCGCTTTTTGAGTGTTTTTCTAACGAGTGACTTGGTTTATTGTTACTGTGCTCTTTTTTTCCTTTTTTGTCCTATATAAAATCAGAATGATACTTGGACCATAACCCGCATGAATGAAATAGAAGAGTTAAGTTTAAACAGAATTGCCATAGAGCTGATTGGCTGGGTTCCTAGTGTTTTCGTGTTATGTATGCTAGGCTGGGTGTTAACTGGAGTCGGGCACTAAGAGAAACCGAGTAATGAAATATTCTAGTGTTGCAAATGAGTAAAATTTCAAACTTGGTCATCAGGCACATTTTTTTCCTTTGGAAGAATGACAAAACATTTATGGGGCTAACACATCAGTGAGGTCGGAATAGCATGTGTGTCTGAATTTCATTCTCAACTGTCAGTGTTCTGTGAAAGTCGCAAAGTGAGTACAGAATGTTTTCTGGGCTCGTTACTGTTTTCTTGTGGCTGATAGCTGGGAACTAAGTGGTTCAGGCCTGTGCCTCTGGTGTTGGTCAGAAAGCAAAGGCTGTCGCTAGGGAGATAGTGCTGTGGCCATAGCTCCACCCAGGACAGCCACATCAGACTCTAACAATTAGAATAGTTATTGTACCAAGTTAGGTATGGCTCTTCAAAGTATGTTGGTCCAGCTTGGGTGGGGCGGAGGAACACACTTGGAGGAGTGGGGACTATGTTATTGATGAAGTAACAAATTCGTTCTGCTTTGGAATGATGGCATGTTTACAGTCACTGAAAATGAAGAGAAAGTACAAATAGACTGGCAACAATGTAAACTCCTCTTCATAATCCATCAGAGGTACTCAAAGTCTTGATCTGCTGGGGATCTGACTGGCTTTTGGGCCCTGCCTCCAGGCATCCTCGGAGGTGCTGCTACAGGGAGGGGGTGCCTTCTGTTCAGGGCTGTGTGTTGAATTTCCGTTTAAGGAAGCTGTATGTATGACCAGACTGCCCCCATCTCTGTTCTCTGAAATCAAATGGTCATTTCCCCTGGGCCGCCTATAGGATTCAGATCTCCATCATTTTAGACCATCCCAGGGCTGTTTCTCAAATTTCTGTGGTACAAGATATATCTTAATGCACAGATCTGTTAGTCAAGCAAAATTTGGGATGGGAGGAAGAGATAGGAAATGGTTAATTAAAACCTTTTTACAAAGGTCTAAACAAAATGAAGCTCCTTTTTCTGTTGTACTTTTTTTGAGTACAAAACATTTAAACAGTTCATAGAAAACCAGATTAAAAGATTGTCTATCTGGTGTAAATTTCTTTTAATCTAGTTCTGGTTGTGTTAGTAAGCTTTTGTCACTGTAGCAAGGTATTTATGAAGGAAGGGATTTTTTTCCTGGTTTAGGAAGTTTGTCCAATGCTATCAGGTGGTCCCACTGATCTGGTGTCCATTGAGGGCAGTGGATGGCGGAATGTGTAGGGAAGGGTCGTGTGGGGAGCCGAGTAGCCGAGACGCAGCTGCTGGGTGTAAGGCTCCTTTAAAAGCTGTTCTGGGGAGACCTACCCGGTGAGGGTGAGCCCTGTGACCTGAGGACCTGCTAGAAGACCTGCTTCTGGATCCTGAGATCAAGTCCCCACCCTTAATCCATTCATCATTACCAGAAGAATTGGACTAAGCCTTGAACAGAGAGCCTTTGGAGTACACCCAAATTATTGCATGATTTTTTTCTTAATATACCTTTTCCATGAACTTTGTGTAACAGTCTCTTGCAATGATGTGTGTTGTGCCTGCATTGGGAATTTAGAAGAGAATGAAAACTTTGGGTTCCTGGCCATTGCCATTTTCTAGAGTGTGGAGGTTATTTGTTCCTCCATGAGATGTTGGCAGGATGAGGGAGAGGCAGTGATGTCCTTTGAAAAATATGCCGTTTGATTCTGATTCAATATAAAAATAATATTTGAAGCCATGGATATGATTGTTCCAAAGCTGCTTGAGGTCAAAGTTTTGTTATGCATGTGTTGGCAGCCTGAGGAGGAAAAGGTCAACCTTTTGGGATTTAAAGTGACATAGTTATTAAATATCTTCGGTTTTTGAACTATTTGAAATTTCTTTCAATTCACAGAATTGAGTAAAAAAATGAGAATCTATATTGTTCAGTAACATTAAGGAAAAACCCAGGAGTTTTCATTTGAATTTAGCAAGGATTGTAAACAACGGTTACAAATAATTCATACAAATGCATTCACCCATTTTGCTCTTCAAGAATAGTTGCCCATAATCTTTAACTTTCTGGAAGTTGATGTGATTATGCTTCATTTAAAAATGCAGAAGTGAAATTTTGATACTAATTATCTCAAATGTACTTACCATAGCTTTCAAATATTGCTTCCCTGAGAAATTTTTAAAGGGCATTAGATTTTTTTTTAAATTTAATTTAATTTTATTATGTTGCATTATGTGACAATTTTTAGGCACTGGGATACCCCCTCCCCTCCCATCTCCCAACCCTATCCCCAAGGGCATTAAAGATTTTCTATGATTTCTTTGATGGGGGCTTGAAGAGTAGGCTGTAAACTTCTGTCTAGAATAAAGTATGAAAACTGGTGCAAAATAATGTGCACCAGACAGAGGGACCAAAATTCCAAGAATTTTATGCCATCATTATTTGAATATCATTAATGACAAAATTTTTAAAAAGTTTTTATTTGAAAAGCAGAGTTAGGAAGAAACAGAAATTTTCCATATCCTCCAATAGTCTCAGCATCCAGGGCTGGCTGAGATTAAAACCAGGAGCCAGGAACTTGTGAGTGTCCCATGTGGTTGCCCTGGAACTTGGGCCATCTTCTGGCACGTTAGCAGGGAGCTGGATCTGAACTGGAGCAGCTGAGATACAAATAAGTACCCACTATGCCATATCACGGGCTCCAAGGAATAATTAGTCTTCCTTTTAAAAAATTAAATGTTACTGGATTTTGTAGTTACTGCTATTTTTTCTTTAGGATACAAACACACACAGAGCTTTTAAGATCTAAAATATTGATTGGGAAATAACATTTTTACACAATGTACCACAAATTAGGACGTAATGCTCAGCTTAGATTTGTGGGAATATTTACATTTACAGATTTGTGCATAAAATGAGTATTAGATTTGCTTGTTTATTGTTCTACAGGCTTGTTTTTGTCTTAGCACTAATTTAGAGCACCATTTTTTTTGAGACATAGCAGCAATCGAAAATCAAACCAATAGCATAACTTTTCCATGTGCACAGGTACTGCACGCTTAACACCTACCTGACTGACAAGGGTTGCTGAGTGACACTGTCCTAATTCTAAGGACTTTGAAATGTGACACCCACCCCACCTAGGAATGAATGGAATATGATCCATCTTTGTATTTGGTTTTGCCAAAAGCGGTAACCGCGGTTACCTCATCCTTGTGGAGGTGTTTTTGTGTGACAGGTGTGTGGGAGGATTGCTTTGTTTCTATGTAGTAACCTCTCTGGTTCTCCTTGGCCGCCTCTTGCTTCGTAGGAAGGCCTGTGTTCTGAGCTTGGCTGTGTTTGGGAGGCCTTCCAGCTGGTTTGCCCAGCAAAGGGAGTAGTTAGATGCTCTGTGCCACGGAAGCTGTCGATGATGATGGAGAAGTTCTGCAGAAATACAGGAAGGTCTGCACAACGACCTGGCTGTGGAAGCGAAGGTGTACCTAGGAAGTAGATGCTAGCAGTCTCCCATGCTTTAGGATGCAGTTGAGATGGGAGTGGCTGCTTCGGGCCTATTCAGTGAGGCCCTAGGATGTCTGAGTCCATTTCTTTTTGTGTGCTCTTTGCTGTAGAGAGTTCCCTTGAACTTGCTAGACATCGTCCTGGCCAGGCCTCCATATTAGAGGTGTTCTCCCCAAAGATACTTTGCAAGGCCATATCCCTCCCTTGCTTTAGTTTCTCGCTCAAATAGCATCTTCTCCATCCCATCAAGAAAATAATTGGCTACCTTCTTCCCCTCTTGCCACCTTTGGCTACGTTTATCTCCATGGCTAGCATGATCCTGTCAGAGTGAAAGCTCTGACAAAGGAAGTGACTTTTGCCACTCAATGCTTTACTTCAACAGTGCATGCTTACTAGAACAGCATGCAACTCAAAACAATCTTGGCAAACATTTGTGGAAAGGTAAGAGGAAAGGAGGCTGGACCATTACTTTGTTTTTCCTAGGGACAGGCAGAAGTCCACAAGGGCAGTGCTTTTCTCCAACACAAAACATCCCTTGGGGATGAGGCATCGTGTCACAGCTGGTTCAGCTGCCTCCTGGACACCAGTATCCATTTGGAGTGCTGGGTTTGACTCCCCACTGTGCTTCTCATCTAGCTTCCTGCCAGTGTGCAGTGTGACAGGTGGGAGCTGATGGCTCAGGTACTTGGGCTGTGACTCCCACACAGGAAACTTAAAGTTCTGACTCCTGGCTTTAGCCAAATCCAGTCCTATCTGTTGTGGGTGTTAAAGTAAATCAGCATCCCATGGATGTCCCTTAAAAAGAAGACACATTGGGCCTAGCACAGTAACATAGTGGCTAAAGTCCTCACCTTCCACAAGTTGATATCCTATATTCTGGTTCATGTCCTGGCTGTTCCACTTGCCTTCCAGCTCCCTGCTTGTAGCTTGGAAATCAGTAGAGGATTGCCCAAAGCCTTGGGACCCTACACCTGCTTGGGAGAACTGAAAGAGACTCCTGGCTCCTAGTTTTAGATCAGCTCTGTTCTAGCCATTGTGGTCACTTGGGGAGTGAATCAGGAAACAAAGATCTTTCTCTCCTCTCTATAAATCTGACTTTCCAATAAAAATGAGTTAAAAGAATTGCATGCAAAATATTACTGGAATCCAAGAAACCTTCTACGTATGAACTAAAGCAGCTTTCAGTGGAGTTACCTTAAGGAGCAGTTATGAACATTCATTGCTTGGAGTGTGTGCCCAGCGCAGAGTGGGCATGGGCAGAAGGTCTTTGTGAGGGCAGCCATGTCAACAAGAGGTATCCCTACCAAGCAGCCCCACACAGCCTGTGACGGGCAGAGAAGGGTGTCAGAATTTGACTAGTGGACAGTTGGCATCCATGGAGAAGGGAACACCTAGGTGTTCTAACCAGAGGAAATGCTTTCTCGGCACCTTGTTTGTGTACCCGAGGAGAAGGAAGAGTTGAAGGGGAAAGTGAGTGGCAGGAAATGGTCAGCAGAGCTTAGCTAACAGTTTCTGCTTTTCTGGCAGTCATTCCAGTTATCTTTGTGGGAATGGGGATTGCCATGGTCAAATTGTAGTCACTGTCCCTGCAAAGCTCATTTCCTTGGAGGCGCACCCACTCCCTTGCTGTCGTCAGCATTGCTAGATTCTCGTAGTGGTCCATTCCAGGGAAGAGGAGTTAGTCCAACTGTAAAGGATTCACTTTCTTGTCCATGAGAATGGGAGTTCATTCATCTCACTTTGCTTCTGTGTGGATAATACATAAATGTCATTTTCATTTCCAAACTGGATGTCTGGTACTAGTTGCTTTACAAATTGTTCATCTCACGTTATTGTGGTAGGATTGTATTAAAGTTGACTTAATACCAGGGGCATGTCAATCTTTGCAGGAAAATAGAATTAAGATACTTTGTAGAACATTTTGGGATCCATGCATAGATTTTTCGTAACACACATTTTCCCTAGACTTTTTGAAACCACCCACAGAGGTATTGCGTTGCCATTTGAGAGCTGGCTCAGGAGTGACTTGCTCTAAGAAGTTGAAGGGCCACACTTGGACTTGAGTTTTTTCTCTCCTGTCACAAGTCCGGAGAAGCAGGAGTCCCCAGGAGAAGCACAGGTCCGTTACTTCCAGGCCTCGAAAGACTCTCTGCTCCCTGGATGGGCATTTCTGCCCCATACCTCCAGCTCTTACCTCTTTTAGAAGCATCCTAAGTGCAGACACTAATACAGGTACCTGCTTGTCCCGTATCACCAGCAGGGCACCCTCAGGTACTCTTGAACTCCTTGGTTTGTAAAGATTAAATTTTGCCACCTTTGCTGAGCAGAGAAATTGTTCAATAACTAGGCTTTGTTTAGCTTTTTAAAATAAAGGCCCTTAGATTTTAAGATGCAGTCTCATCTAGATAATGTGTCTTCTGTAAAGTGTCTGAAATGAGTTCATCTGAGGTCATTTTCCTTACAATATTCGAGGAATGATTCAGTCTGAGTGCCAACCAGCATTTGTTCATTTATACTGACTAAGATGCTGTCAGATGTATCATGTCATGTGATCCTCAAAATAACCCAGTGATTTTTGACACTGTCAGTGACAGTGAAGAGAATGGATGTGGTGGCCACTGGCCTTGGTTTGCTGAGTGCTGGATGTGATGCTGTTTCCTCTGGATCTGCTGGCTGAAATTTTTCTGTCCTTGTGACTCTACCATTCTGTGGTTGAAGAAAGTAGGGCTCCAGGAGAAAGGTGAATCTCCCTGAGGTCCTGTTACTGGTGATGGGGTGCAGTTGGGGCACGTTGGACCTTGGCAGTGTCATTGGAACTCCTTGGCACACACCTGCTGTTTGTCTTCTAAGTCACTAATTATTACTTCCCAATGGGTGTATCTCCATAGGATTTCCTTTACTAGATGAAGGGGAGCCTCCTAATTCTTCTGTTCAAATGAACACACTGCTAAACCTATTTCTGTGTTGGCATGTTTTGGAATTCCTTGGTCATGTCCGATGCTGTAGCCTCTTGCCAGGCAATTCTACCCTCCAGTGTGGAGTGGCTACTGTGCATCAGTTGAAGTCCTGCAGGTGATGACTGGTGGCCAAGGCTACCGGAGCTCTGCCTATTTGTCCTGTGAAAATCTTAATAATTTTGCTGTATCTTAGGACCAAATTCATGGTCTGCTTTTTTCATTCTCCTATTCCTTTTTTTATTGATTTCATTTCTGCCTGCCCCACTTCCAAGAGGAGTGGGGAGGGAGCAAGAGAGGGAGGGAAAAGATGCGAGGGAAGGAGGGAGGAGAGAGATTAATTCAGTTTTAAAAGGCCACAGCAGCTGGGAATGGGCCAAGGCAGGAGCTCGGGGCCCACACACTCGGATCATCATGTGCTACTTTTCCAAATTAGCTGTGAGCTTGAAGGGAAGCAGAGAAGCAGGGACTGAAACTGGCACTTGGCTATGGGGTACCAGGGTCTCGGGCAGAGGTTCAGCATGCTACACTGCAGTGCTGGTGCTGGGTTTCTCCCCCTTGGTGAACACCGTTCCATGCTTGTTCCAGGCAACAGATCATTCATTTTACCTCATGAATCTTTCATGCCCAGGCTTTCCCTTGATGTTTGCACATTTTAACTTCAGGTTCTTATCTTCTTGTGGTTCCATCTTGATGCTTTGTGTAGTTGACTTCTGCCCTCAGTTCATACTGCTGTGGTTTTTCCTATGCAGAAATGATCTCACCGGAACATGAGCCTGAGTGCTCTCTTAAGAGCACTGGTAGTTTTCTGTGACTCGCAGGGGTGACTAAAAATTCAGACTGGACCACAAAATTCTCTGGGACCTTTAAGAAGAAAAATGCCAAGGCCTGCTGTGGACCAGTGGACTGAGAACCCTCGACACCTTCATCCTTACCTGGTTAGCTAGAGGACATGTCAAAGTGGACATGTCTAAAATGGAACTTGTTTCCTTAAAACCTGTGCCAAGTTTGATCTTGCCTGTCTTAGTTGGTGGCCATGCTGCTCTTCCAATGATCAAGCCTAAAATCACACCTCCTAGCAGGGCCGGTTGGCAAGACTTCTCTTCCACTCTGCCTGGAACAGCACTGCTGCCCCACCACAGCTGGTTCCTCCCTGGAGTGTTGCCGCACCTCCTCCCAGGCTCCCTGCTTGCTCCCCTGCAGCATACTGTAGAAACCTTAGAGTGACACTGCAAAGATGCAAATCGCAGCTCCCACTGCTCAGAATCCTTCCATGTTAACGGTTTTGCTGAGAGTGCAAACACACTTGCTCATAGCGGCCCCACTGGGTCATGAACCATACAGTACTCCCCAAACTGTGGAGGTGTCCTGGGGTGTGGCAGTTCACAGGGTCCCCTGCAGGGAAGCTGCACTTCTAAGGAAACACATCATCCTTGGGCTCTGTTCAACTGTGTCAGCTGCCGGCCAGATGAGCAGCAGGAGAGCATACAGGGCTTGGAGCTGCAGTCGCAACAGTCAGATACCTCCTTGCCTCAGTTTCCCAATCCAGGCAGTGGCTTATACAACTAAGCTCTTTGTGCCCGGTGGCTGGCACAAAGTAAAATGGTAACGTATGAGATTCCATTAGGTGAATGAGTGGGGATACCTGAGGCTGTTTGGAGTCATTTTCCGTGTTTCATTTCTTTCAGAGTTAGATTATGTTCTGGCTTTATAGTGTCTGGGAAATAAATGCTATTAGAATCATGGCCAGTCTTTCCTGTCTCAAAAGCAGCGTATGCTTCAGGATTTAATGTGCTTCCAGTACACTTAGAGCTCAGCTGACGTCTACCATGAACCTCTCCCGGACTGTCAGGCACCTGTGTCTGTAAACCCAGTGCTCGAGGGAGCCAGGGTGCTGCTCCTGGTCCTTCGGTTCCTCTTGTGACTGAAGACATGGTGCCCCATCAGCTGGAACTGTCCTTGCTCTCCGCTCCTTAGCTGCTGTGTATAGCTGAAATAGATGCGACTTGTTTGCTATGCATCGCTCTCAGGCTAGACTTTATAAATGCAGGGCTGGGCACAGCTTTGACGTCATTATTTCTGCTGCTGTTTCAGTTTCACTACCATAGTTAAATCCAAATTTAACCTTTTAACGTGTAAATTTAAATCCAGGGTACATGTTTGGCTTAGTGGTTAAGGTAAGATTAAGGTAAGTTTGAGATCTTTCTCCCACTCCTAACTCCAGTTCCCCACTAAAGCAGAGTTTGGAAAAGCATTAGTGATGGCTCGAGCGTTGATGGAGTAAATCGGTCCCTCTGCACACCCCCAAATAGAAATCTGCTGCTCTCTGCTGAGGCACTTGACTCCAAACTTTCCAGGACGAGTACTAAGGATGAAGAAGGTTAGTGCCACTTGCTGTTGATGATAGAGCATAGACAGTGAGGATGTGGTCGCCAGGACGATCCTGTGCTTGCCTTCTCGTGAGAGCACTGTGGAGTGACTTCAGCTCGCTCTTGCCATGATGTGGACTCAAAGAGAAATTTACCACAGTGGCAGGTGAGAGGTGGAAGTTTTAAAAGGCTGTGCTGTGATAGAGGCATTTATCCAGTACTCTGCGAGAGCCAGAGAGGGAAAATTGGATGGTGGTTTCTTGGGAAAGCTGTTACTTTGCTCGGGCTCTGTAGAGTGGCAGTTTGCAGAATGGTGCTTGTGGGTGAAGGGGTGATCAGAGTGGCATGGGAACAGCCTGTGTCCGTGCCGGGGGAACCTGCCTGTGTTTGTGTGTGGGCCCAAGCATGAGAGGAGATGAGACTGGAAGGGAAATGGGGGTCTGCTTGTGAAGGGCTTTATGCCTCATGCCACAGGATGTGGAAACTTTCTTCTGTAGGGTTTATCTTCTTGGAAAGTGGACCTATGATTGCATTCATGGTAGCAGTGTGAATATCACTTGGGAAAACAGAGTGAACTTTCCTTGTGTATTTTGAGAGTATAAGAAGTATCAAGAGATCATAGGCAACTGAATTCTTAATAAAACCATGGGAATATAGTAGTAGGAATATAAAATAAATCTCAGAAGCAGATCAGTACAATCCTAGAATGAATTTGATGTGGAATACCATTAAAATTTTTTAATACTTACTGATTTTTTTTTTAAAGTTTTCTTTTTGAGAGGCAGATTTCCAGCCCTGACTGTATCATTCCACTTAGAATGTGAGGTCATAGAGGCTTGACCTCACAGGGAACGGGGTTCCTTGGGTGACCCAGAGATGCGGAGCAGACGATGGCGTTGTGGGGTGGAGAACCCTGGGAAGGCGTTGACTGTGGGAGGAATGGCCCAGGCGTGCCCTAGGAGGTGTGATGGGTTCTTGTCTGTGTTGCTGGTGAGTTCACACTGCTGTCATGGTGCCAGGCATTCTCACTGCAGTGGAGGGATTCGGGTCTTGTGCAAGTGGCTGCCTAAGTCCCGAAGAAAAGCAGAAGGGAGTCTTAGAGGACTGGAGGTGTTTATCCTCACCTTTCCCCGCGTTTCCTCCTTTTACTGACGGCTCTTAAGATCGAGAGCTCTGACCACACAGATCTTAAGAGTGTTTTTCCGGGGGGTATGAAGAAAGTTCGGTAGAATCAACTGGGCTGGCAAGATGGTAGAAGGAAGAGGCAAGTGCGTGGAATGAAGAAGTAGGCATGATTCTGAGCAGTTTAAAAATATATACTCACGAGGGTCTTAGTCAAGCCCCGTGTCTGTTATATCATGTGATTAAACATGTGCCCTATATCTTCCCTGAGAAATGCACAATAAGAGGCATTTTAATTAAAGCGAAGTACTTTTTTGGCGTTTGTTTTTACTACATTATAGCTGTTGCACAGAGTACATGCAATCACAACTCCAGGAATATTTTTTTCCTTAATGTAAAAACTACTTGATTGTAATTAATGTGGCTTGTGGAGTGCACTTTTCCTATCTCCACAAGAATTCTGAATTTCCTTTTAAAGTAACCTCTGCTGTGAGTTCGCTTTTATAGGTATGCTGTAGATGATTATTCGTTTTTCTAATGGGTTGAGTTTCAACAAATTGGGACTGCCAGCTCTATACAGGAAGGTTTGGGATGAGGCTTGCCACCCTCGTGAGGCAGCTTGTTTTCATTGGTGGGTGTTTTCTGCCGGAAATTGTTGGCTTGTTGGTTATCATTCGCCCTATCATGTCTGGGTCAGTTCTGGTGTGTGGCTTTTCTGGCATTGGTGTGCTCGGTGACTATGGTCTGCTTCAGCCTTCTTCTCAAAAAGCAACATGAATGGCAGCTTTACCAGTGGAAGCAAAGCGAGCCCACACCAGTGAGGTGTTTTATACTCTCAGCTTCCTTCAAGGTCTCAGTATGTGTGAGTTGATGGAAGCACTGAAGAGAATTCTCATGTAGCTACATCTAAGACAGTCTTGGGATAACTTGTCTTTCTCTCCCCTGCTCTTTTCCCCTAATCTGTTCAAAACGCGGAAAAATGGAAATGAAGGCAAGCACTTACTGCCATTGGCCAATTCATTCTCCAGATGCCTCTGACTGGGCTGGGTCACAGCCAGGAGCCAGGAACCGAGCCCGTGTCCTCCATGTCGGAGTCGGGGATCCAGTTATTGGAACCTCCGCCGCATTAGCCAGGAGCTGGAGTTGAATCAGCCTTGGGCACTATGATGTGGCACGCAGGCATCCTAACTAGCGTCTGAGCTCCAGGTGCCCCTCCCCAGCTCATCAGTGACTCCCTTCCGGGTGCAGGTTGTGGGGTGTCTGCTGACAGGAGGTTGAAGGGGAGTTTCTAGGGATAGGCAGCAGGTGCCTATTGCTTTACTGAAAACAACTCTTTCTAGTCAGTTGTCTGAAGCCAGGTTTTCTTATGTCAACCAGTGCAATAGAGGTTTGCAGTATGTGGTAGAAATGACTGAGCATTTAGTTATCTAAAATATGAAAATAACTCAACTGTTTCACCATTGTTTGGAAAAGTTATTGTCAATGGAAGTATAACAATCCGTACTATGTTGTGACAGATGTATTCTTGAAATTCGTGTTTTAGAATCTTCTGTTTGAATGACTGGTCTGGTGAATATCAATAGATGGACTAACCCCTATAAAGAGAACTTTGGGAATTCTTAATACCTTAAATACTATGAAGGACCGGAGACTGAAAGTTTGGGAACCGCTCGTGTCAGGCCTAGGCAGGTGGACAGACATCTCTGTAATTTCTTAGATATGATGAAAATATTTTCATGACTTTTTAAGCAGGACCTCTCTGAAGTCATTATTTACACAAACCTCAGTGTTACCTGATCAGGTTGTTCCCCTTTTCGCCATACAAGAAAAATCCTTTCAATTATTCTTCATCACTTCTCACAGCAATCCTGGGGTGAAAACATGCCTGGAGACTCATTCTAACATGGGGAGCACTGAAATCCTGGAAAAGGAGACCTCGGAAAGTGTCAGCAACGGTACCAGCAGCAACCTGGAAGCGGCCAAAAGGCTGGCCAAGCGCCTCTACCAGCTGGACAGATTCAAAAGATCGGACGTCGCAAAGCACCTCGGCAAGAAGTAGGTCCTGGCCCAAGGCGGGTGTGTGTGTGTGTGTGTGTGTGTGTGTGTGTGTGTGTGTGTGCGCGCGCATGTTTGGTTGCACTAACACAGGCTATTCTGTTTTCTTACAGTAATGAATTTAGCCAGCTCGTCGCTGAGGAATATCTGAAGTTTTTTGACTTTACGGGAATGACGCTGGACCAGTCCCTCAGGTACCAGCGACATTAGCCTTTGCATCATTGCGTCTAGAAATCATGTCTTCCTACAGGAAAGCGTCGGATGCTCAGCTGTAATGTTTCCTTTAACCCCCCTGTTACCGCGTGAATTTACCTCAGACTGGGTGATAGCTATGACACAGAATATGAAAAGCGCATTTATAAAATTATATGTGAAATGCTGTTCTGTGTCTGGTGGTACTCCGTCATCTGGATGACCGAGTGAGGAATGATAGCAAGACGAGTCTGGAAGAAGAGTCTGAGCATTCTCCCCCACAACCTTCCCAATTTAATGACAGTAAAATAGACTTGACATAAAAAGTTGCCTTTTGGCTCTTCCTAAAGCGCAGTTCACTGATACTAGATTTGATAATTGTACATCCATCACCACCAGCCATCTCCATTATAACTTACCTTGTAAAATTAAAAATCTATACCCATTAAGCATAACTTTCCAGTCCTCCACCCCCCAACCTGCTTTCCATCTGATTTTTCAGCTGCTTCGAATGCCCACCATGTCAGAATACAGTTAAATAGAATGATGGACTTGTGTCTAATGAAGGACTGTGCTATTGTAACCATTCAGGAGAAATCTGAGGGGGAGCGGGGGAGGGGGGCAGGGAGGTTTGGTAAGGGAATTCCCAGAGCCTATGGAATTGTATCATTAAAAAACTAATTAAATTTAAAAAGAATATAAAGATTTTTATCTCCCAATTCCCTCCTATGACAAGAATAATGGTGATAATCACCCAAATGAAATTAGCAGGAATGTGCTATGCATAAGATAATGAAATTACAATTTTAATAGTGTTAGTGAAGTTTATAATCTAGCAAATGCTATAAGAATCCCTCTGTATATAGGTTTTTAGAGCAGCCTAGCCTGGTGAACAACTCATTTGAGTCTCTTGTGTGCTTTGGTTTTCTTCTGTTGCCACTAAGGCATAATGAGATTTCTTACCTAGCTTATGCTCTGAAGTATGGATCACCTGTTAGCACCCTGGCATTCTTCAGATGGATGTGTTGGAGAATTCAAAACCATTCCTAAGTGTATCTGTCACCGAGTAGATGCCAGTCCAATCTGGGAGGGTGTGGGGAACAACCGTTTATCTTACGTGGTACTCTTACATTCTAAATGTCAAACTGTGGTACGTTTCCAGAATTTCACTTTTTCCCCTTTGTCCCTTTTTTAGGTATTTCTTCAAGGCATTTTCTCTTGTGGGAGAAACTCAAGAACGAGAGAGAGTTTTAGTACACTTCTCCAACAGATATTTTTATTGTAATCCGGATACCATTGCTTCCCAAGGTAATGTGGTGGAAGTCTTGTTTCATGTTTATTTTTTATGTGAAAATATAGGAAAGTGTATATATGATATGAAAAATCGTCTGTTTCTAATTGCCTACAGATAACTATTGCTAACATTTTGCCTGACTTCCTTATAGTACATTTATATAATATTCGATGTCAAATTGAAATAATTGCAGCATTTTTCTGTTGATCATAGTCTCATGTCATTAAATATCTAAAATCATATTTAATGGCACCATGATATCTAACGTTTTCATGATTTGTATGGTTTTATAGTTCTGTAATGTGATATTTCCTTTTAATCACTCAGCTTTATTTCTGAGATTTTCTGTGCAAAACACACTGAAGTAAATGAAATGCAGATTTTTCTCATTTCTTGCATCTCTGCTCTCTGCCCTGCCTGAATGCTCACGCATGCGTGGTCTTTGCGGTGAGCTTCAGCGGTGTTTCCAAACCTTGCTGGAAGTCGCGGTGTATCTGAGTCTCGTGCGGTAGTCGTCGTCATGACGCTGACCAGCAGCTGACGAGCGTGGTCTTCTTGAACCCCGGCTTGATGGTGGTTCAGTGTCTTGTTGACCTGCCCTATGCAGAGGTCTCTCTCCCGTTCAGGTGTGCAATAAAGCAAAACTTTCAGAGTATGAAGCCAAACACATTCGCTTGCAACTACACATTTTCTCAAAGTTGAGAAATCCTGCAGTGCATCAGAGGCTAGGAGAAAACACGGTTATTTTGCGAATAAACTGGGGTCATTAGATCAATTGGTATCGACTGTGGTGCTTGCTTGTGCCTGTGTCTGCTGTACCCTTGAGGCCGTCCCTACGGTCAGTTCATCTGCTCATGGAGGTCGTGTTCTTACCTAGGAATTGATGACATCGGCACCAATCCATACATGCACAGCTTCTGTTCCCCTAAGCATGGAGTAGACAATGAAAGAATCCATTTTGTTTTTCTTAATAGTCTTCTGCAAATTTAAGCTCTTGCTGACATTCTCTACTAAAATAACAAATATGCATTTATGTACTCTGTTGGTTGTTAAGGATGTTTGAGAGCTGGCTGCTGAGCTTTACAAACGTTTTTAGGAATTCGTTCAGAGTTAGCGATAAAATGAACTGGAATGAAAGTACTTTCAGGCATTGTGTAGATTCTGCTTAGGGACATTGCTATCAGAAAACACCTCCTATATATTCTCTTCATATAGGAATTCAGCAATTAGGCCTTTTGGCTGATTTGGCAAAACTTGTTAAGTTTTTTACTGAATCTGAAACTGCTCTTGTCTATTCAAATTGAGAATTAGTAGATAGGGGGAAGTAATTTCATATCCAGAAATGAGAAGTTTAACACCTTACACTTTTTCTTTCACCTTGTAAACATTGTAAACATTGCTTAAATGTGAACTGATCCTTGTGTTTTGGAAATATGTTCTCCCTAATTCTTTGGTCTTTATAGGTTATATTACTATTTTACTTTGATCTGACCCATTATGTCAAACAAAACCATTGAGCTAAAATATTCCTGTTTAATAAATTGCAATAAGGAGAATATTCACTTATTTATAGGTAGAGAAATAGATGTAATAGAAAATTTAATAGAAATGTAGACCTAATCTTCTTTTGGCCTCAATTGTTTCACAGTTCTTTCTACCACAGAGTTAACAAATCCACAATATTAAATGATCTTCATTTTTATACCCCATTCAAAAAAATGAAAAAGTATCTCACTACTGAGAAATAACTTTTTTAAGCATTGCATATTCTTTCTAGATGTACTTCTGTTCAAATGCACTTTTACATAGAAGTGTGTTAAAATCTGTTTCCATTTGTGCTTCTGCGGACACTTCAGTCATTCTGGAGGCTTGTCAGATTTTCTGGTTGTCCCTCGCCCTTCTATAGCCGCTTTAGTCATTCTTGAAAGTTCCGCTCTGGGACTGGGTTTGTTACGCCCAAGGTTCCCATTCTAAGCGCTCCAGGTAGTGTCCAGCTGTCTTGTAGAGAGGTCTAACGGCTCATCCACAGCAGGGTCAGCTCTGCACGCTAACGGTGTAGAATTCCAGGCAAACCTGGTGAATGGTGCCTAGTGCAAGTGTTGTGCTGCAGTGGCGTGAGTCCAGCAGAGGATGGTGAATGAAGGTTTCTGTCCCCCCGTCTCTCTCTTTAGATGGAGTCCACTGTCTAACCTGTGCGATGATGCTGCTTAACACGGATCTCCATGGCCACGTAAGTGTAGCTTGCTAAAGTTAGCTTGCGGAAGTCAGGACATCTTGGGCATAGTTTTGCTTTTCTGTCCCTGCATGTTTATCTATGTCTCCCTTTCTGTCATTAGCTGCATGGCTCCCATGGCAACCAGATACAGGAGAACTTTCGGAAAGAAATACCTTCTATGAATTCACATGCTTGCACAGAGTGTAGACGCCATATTGTCTGGATTGCTTGTAGTTGTAATATCTTTGTTGTCCACGAGATGGCAGGTGAAGCTTCTATTTTGGGGGGAGGAGTGGT
Source organism: Ochotona curzoniae (assembly GCF_017591425.1). Classification (NCBI taxonomy): domain Eukaryota; kingdom Metazoa; phylum Chordata; class Mammalia; order Lagomorpha; family Ochotonidae; genus Ochotona; species Ochotona curzoniae. Next base: position 7,047,928 of record NW_024465322.1, read on the forward strand.
TTTTGTTTAAGGTTGATACAGTGATGAAAAAGAGTATGCTTGTGAGATCTGAACTTTCTAATTCTGTTTTCCTTGCATACATAAATGTAAGAACTCAGCTTTTGCTTTGCTACTTGGCTCAGCTCAATTTTTACTGGTTGAAATTATCCAATTACCTTTACATCTTTTATTTAAAATAGAGGATGAATGGATTGAACTTATAATTGTGCATAAAATTTCACCTTTCGCATGAGTCTAATTTTAGCATTTACTGAAACTCTTTATACCAGAGAACGCGAATATTTTAAATGTAGCTCAATCTATACAAAGACTATTTCATAGTCCCAAATCCATTTATTTTAAAGAAATTTCTTTAAACAGTGTATCATCCTGTAATACATTATGATTTAATTACAACTTAAAAAATTACATTGAATTAACTGATAGGTATGTATTTTATGTTGAAAGGCTTCGTAATTCTGTTACTTGAAATTCCACTGTTCCTCTTGAAGGAGGGGTACGGGGGAGCTGTGTGGGGACGATTCCACAGGAACAACAGGGGACTGGAGGAGTCCTTCATTAGCAGAGTGAGGAGAGGAAGCGATACCATCATAACTTTAACATAGCTCGGACATTCAACAGGAATGTGGAGTGACTGGCTTGTCGGCATAGCTGGCACACGTGCCTTGATTCCACAAAAGCTATACATCTTTTTGGGCTCATTCTTGGTTCATAGGCCTGTGAAAGGATGTGAAGACACAGTAATTCCCAGAGTGGGAGCCTAGAAATGCTCCTTCTGGGCAGCTGTGAAAGATGGTTCAAGGGTGGGCAACATCTGGCCCACAGGCCGTAGAAGGTCCCCTACGTCACTTAGTGTGTCTGTGCTAAGGTGAAGCATAGCATTCAGGAAATGGATGGCAGAGTAATGCTTAAGTTGATCTACACATCCAAATGGTGCATGCAGAAAAGATGGCTCCTTACGCCTGCTTTCTATGGCTGTAAAGGAACATTTCAGTGTGTTCTTGACAGTTGTGCCAAGACAGTGTGATCGTAGCAACAGAACTTTGGGCTACGAGAGGGGTAGTTAGCAGGTTCATGTCCTTGGCGATCACTCCTTTCAGTTGTGGTAGAAATCATTCCCATATTTCTAGGATTGCACCTCACTGGGGTGTTACCCATTAGTTTCCTGTATCCTTGTTCACAATGCATTGTTACAAGTCTGAATACACAGCATCCATCACCAGAACCAATCGTCTGATAATGTGTCTCTTTTATCTTTCTCATCGGGATTGACGGTAAAAACTAACTTTCCTCCCAGGTGGTAAGTTTTTATTCGTAATTCTGAACGCGGCTTCTCTTGCATCCTGATTGCCTGGTTTGTGGTTCCATGCAGCATGGCTCATAGGAAGCTGGATCCTTCAGAATATAGAGTGAATTAGCTTGAATGCCCACCCCCTTCATCTTCTCCCTGCTGCTTTACTGCAACAGGCCATCACCACCCATCACCTGGTCGATGACAGAATAACCCTCTGGTGGGGCATAAATAAACCATCTTTTCTTTCTCCCTTTCCTGTGTCATGATAACAGTACATTAGCATGATCTAAGACTTAGGGCCCATGCTCCTAAGTGGAGAGGGTTGGCTTACTAGGGAGACTAACTTCATTGGACTGTTGTTGGTGAATCTTGTCTTGATATTGAGGAATGACGTCCTTGGTCTGCTCGTTTTGTTACTAACAAAATAATGGGATGTATACTAATACCATAATGTTTTTAGTTTAATGTTGGAATGCCATTTGAGTTTTCTTTTTCGAATGTGTTCTCACATTCAACGAATACTTTATGGTATGTCTATTCTATTCCGAGTCTTGTGTTGCCAGGTAAGGAGTCAGGAATGAGTTTCCTGGCAGTCAAACTTAATCTCTGATAGTGCTGCTGGGCTGGCTGCCATGAGTCAGGTTTAGCTGAAGAGCAGATAACTGCAGTGCAGTGCAGAGGTGGTCCTAACTTCACATTGGATTATGGTTCCAGCTCGGTCATTAGACTGGAAAAATGGCAACCGGATGTATACAGTATTCATGGATGCTCTTCAGCTCCTGCTTGTAAAAAGTATGGCTCAATATTGTCTTAGCATCTACTCATTGTTTTCCTTTTCGGCAAGTATTCTTAGATGAGATAAATGTTTAGCTGTTAGTCATGTGAAAGCAATTTAAATAATCCCTCTTTAAAAGAATGTCTTCATTTTCAAAATCTATGTGACATAAATGGATGCATACATAAATATTAAGAACAGTTCATCTGTCTTTACTAATGTTGCAAATAGGTTATACTGAACGTTACTTGGAATACACAATGAAAGGTAGCGATGTTTCTATTTGGAATCCTGTATTATTGGACATGGTATGCATAAGGAATTCAGCTGTTAGAGCAGATTCAAAAGGATTGCTCTTCTGAGCCGATTTTCGTGTTTTGACTATTGCTTGCCATCTTATCCTTGGTCCACAGTTAGGATTCAGCTGTCTTGGCAGGATTTCCCCGTGGGCTGAAGACAGTTAATAAGGCAGGGTAGCAGGCAGGAGCTTCTCACTTGGGCTGCTCTCTCAAGTGCCAGGCAATTGTTCGTGTAGAATGAGGTTGAGTTTGGATGGTGGGGCAGCTTCACCACTGGGAAGAGACATACCAGTCAGTGGCTGGTGAGTGATCAGAGGTCTTGCTTTTAATCCACATTTTGTGACAAAAATTTACCATTTAAAATTTGTAGTTTGGGATTTTTAGTGGTATTTGACTCATCCACCATTCCTCCGTGTTCCAGAATTGGCAGGAGCCAGCCTGCAGGTGCCGTGGGTATGGAAGGCAACGTGTGGTTCTTCTGTATGATCGGGCCTCCTGCAGGTGTTCTATGTCTGGGCTTGCTGGTTTTATGCAAGGGGTTTTGTATTTTTATAGGGATAAAACTGTAGCTGGTATACCGTGTTTGTAGGGAAGAAAGGAAACCAAGGAGTGGTGTGCAGGTTCAGGTGTGGGCGTTTGGCTTAGCTGTTGATGCCTGCGTCCATGTTCAGCTGCCCGGGTTCAAGTCCTGGCTCTGTTCCTGACTGCAGTTTCCTGCTGATGAACCCAGAGCTTGGGAGAGAACAGGTGATGGATCAGGTACTCGGGTCCTTGCGTTCCTGTGGGATGCCTGTATTTCATTCCCAGTCCTGGCTTCGGCCCCATCCAGGGACCTGGCAACAATTTGGCAAATGCACCGAAGTATAAGATTCATCCATCTTTGTGTTTCTCGGTATGTCACAAAGAAGTTTAAAGTGTAGGTTTCCTAAAAGAATGTTGCAAAGATACATGAAATTCTGTTGGAGGTAGTTCATAAGAACTAATTGTTTGTGCTTGTCAGCCGAATTCTTGTATTCTCTCTCCAGAAGGCTTGACATTTTACATTTTAAATATTTGATTTATGAGTAGCTGACAATGATGGTTATAGATATTAAGGAAATGTCATGCTTTCACTTTTCCATATTGTACAGTTTAGTCTCCCGTCAACAGCATCAGAGGCCTCTAAGAGCTTGAGGGACCCTGTGCAGTAGTCTCAGAAAGCCTGTCATCTGTCACTTTCACTGTAATAGTTGTCTCACTATGCGCTCTGCCAGCTGCCCTCCCTGCTTCCTTGCTCTGGGACCACTGGATGCCAGCTGTGAGCTCCCATGCCTGTTGCACCAGCACTACGCTGCTCCATCTCCCAGTGCTGTGTCTTTTCATTCCTCTGAGTGGCAGCTCCCCAGCTGCTATGGGTACCCACGAGGGCTCACCCACAGTGGGGCAGTGAAACCAAAAGCACTTCACGCCTTGCTCTTGGAATTCCTGGGAATTCCCATGCGATGTGGCTTTCACTTTCACTATCACTTTTTTCTGTAACCAGCAGTATTTATGGGGCAGCTTAAGAATCTATAGAAAGATGTGATTTGAAAATAACTTTCAGATGTCCATTAGAGTGGAGTTAGCAGTCATTTACGAAGAGTTTTTACTTGTTTTTACTTGTTTCAGAATTTAGTCATGAGCTAGGTATTGTCTGTGAGCCCCTTAAATGAGCACCTTCATTGCCCTTTTGGGTGTGGGGATAGTTCTGCTTTTCTTAGAAAAAGTTCATCTGTGGAAAATATACCAGTTGAGTCCTGGGCCCCAGGGCTGGGGATCGGCCTAGTGGGGGTTATTGAGGGTTGCTCTAACTAGGCTGCAGGTCCGGATGTATGTGAGAGCCAAGTTTATGGAGGGCAGGGTTGGGCTGGGATGCAGCATCCATTGGTTTACATAGACAGGGCTGGAGACAGAACTGACTCAGGAAAAAGTGTTCTTGATTCAGTAGTGACTAAATATCTTTATGAATTTCTTGAAAGAATTTTGAGCAATTGAAAAACTCGCTTTTCCTTTTCCAGTTTTAAGTTACAATCTACATTTTTGTAAGTTGTAGTTGTGAAATATATAATTTTTGCTGAAGACATTAGTTGACATTAAGTCTTTCATTAGGCCCCAAGTGTTATGCGTTGGAGAAGCATTTTCAGGATGGCAGAGTAACAACTTAAAGTTTTCTTGAACTCTGGCAGCAATGCTCAAAAATTGCCATTTTCAGAACTTGGGAAATTAGCCAAACATTTGAAGCAATCCAAAGAGTTTTACTCAAGAAAACCAAAAGCCCTTGGATTTCAGTGACAACAGCCAGTTCTGTTGTGTTTTTACTCTTTCCTGTTGTCCTGGCAGACATCTGGGGAGAGCTGACGTCCTGAGCTAGAGCTCCTAGAACCCTTGTAGTTAGTAGGAGTGCTAGGAGAAACTGATAGGATTTCAGCTCCTGGCATGGATCCTGAATCCCTTGGAATTTCCTGGGTGTGTGTGTGTGTCTATATTTTTCTAATGAAGTGACTCTTGGAAAGACTTAGTGGGGGACAGGTTGCCAGAGGAAGCAGCCATATGGTTTGAAGGATGGGATTGAAAAGCCCTCTCCCCCTTGTTCTTCCTCACCTCACCCCTCAACAGAGTGCTGCCTCTGTTTCCAAGAAGGAGCCAAAGGTGGGGTTGATAGCAGTGGCCAACAGTTTCACTGATGCCTCTGTCATGAATCCTCTATAAAAGCCCCAAAGAAAAGGATCAGAACTTTCACGATGGTAAAAACATTGATGTGACAGAAGAGTAGGCACGCCGGCTCCTCTGGGGCAGACTCCTGTGCTCGACTCTTCCAGTGTCTGCCTGTGTCCTCTGCAGTTCATCTGTAGGCTTTGCAATTAGTTCCCTTGGGTTCTGCGAGCTTTCCCAGCAGATGAACTAACACAAGGAATGTGTTCTGGAAACTTGTAGCAACAGCACGTTTTCCGGAAGGATGTAGTAGCCTCTTAGTTGTGATGGTTATCTGCAGCAGAGGGACTGAGCCCTCAGCCTGTGGCAGCTCACACTATCTGCCAGGACAGTGTGAGGATTGAGTTGAACTCTAGGACATGGACTTGGTGTCCAGCTGAGATGAGGTTGTGTCTGTGTGGGGAAAATGCCCATACACTGTAGTGACTAGAAAAATTTTGGTGAGTTTGTAAGTCAGAGCAGGGAAAGTTTGTTTTCTCAGACTGTAGAAGGAAACCATGAAATTCATGAATAATGAATGGAGAAATAGTTAACAATCATGAGACATCAGCATACAATGTTTAGAATGACTGTGTCATAAATCAGCAAGGAAAGCGCATAGTACAATTCTATTAACCAACTATCGCCTACTAGAGATCTGTACAGCACTCTGCCTGAAGATTCTACAATATATTTTTTAAAATACATGTGGAATATTCTTCAGGTTAGTGCAAATTAAAAAGAAATGAAAATGTAAAGTGTATGTTTCTGTCACAGTGGCATGAAATTAGAAATTAACAGCAGCAAGGAATTTGTGAATGTTAAATACTTCTAAATATCCAGGGCATTGAAAGAAGAAATTCACAAGGGAAATTAGAGAATACTCAGAGATGAAAATTAAAACACAGCATTAACACACCCCATGGGATGCAACTAAAGCAGTGGTAAGAAGCACATTGGTTGCTCTGAATGCCAATACCAAAGAAGAAGGATGTTCTGAAATCCGCAATCTAATCCTCTACTGAAAGAAACCAATGCAGAACTTGATTCATTGACAAGGTTGAATAAATAGAGAAATGTAGGGAATACTAGTAAAATTGGGGATTTGTTTGAAAGTATCAGTAATGAACTTTATCCTTTAAGAAGAGTTTTATTATGTGTTTACCACAGTAGCAAAGTTCAAAAGCAAAAACAAAACTATGATAATTTAGAGTTTTATTGGCATAAAGCTAGCCTGTAAAATCAATACGATATACTAAAGCATATATTAATACACTCGCATGCATATGAGCCATTGTTTTTTCAACAAGAGTTTGAGGAGCTGAATAACCTTTCAGTAAATAATGCTGAATATTCTATGAATAATGCAGAATATCCACATGGAAAAGCAGGAAGTTGAATTTCTACTTTATACCATAAAAAATAATGCTCAAACAGCTAAATATAAGTGCTGATGCTATAAAACTTAGGAAATATTCTGAGATTGGATCAGGTAATGATATCTTTTTTTAAAAGATTTATTATTTTTTTTTTAATTGGAAAGGCAGATATACAGAGAGGAGAGACAGAGAGGAAGATCTTCCGTCCGATGATTCACTCCAAGTGAGCGCAACGGTCGATGCTATGCAGGTCCGAAGCCAGGAGCCTCTTCCGGGTCTCCGACGCGGGTGCAGGTTCCCAAAGCTTTGGGCCGTCCTCGACTGCTTTCCCAGGCCACAGGCAGGGAGCTGGAAGGGAAGCGGGGCTGCTGGGATAGAACCGGCGCCCATATGGGATCCCGGGTGTGCAAGGCGAGGACCTTAACCACTTGTGCCACCGCGCCGGGCCCAAGGTAATGATATCTTAGATAAGACATAAGAAGTACAGGTAACAAAACTAAACTGAATTTTATGTAATTAAACCAATTTGTAATTCAGAAGACAGCCTCTAGAAATAAGAAAAGTGGACACCCGCAGAATGAAAAATATTTACAATGTCGCTTATAACCTAACATTTCCAGAAAATATAGAAAAGCTTACACTTGAACAATAAAAACAGAAAACCCGAGTAATAAAAAGAACTTGAAGTTGCTGGGCATCAGGCAGTAGGTATGTGCAAATTAAAACCACAGGATACCAGTTCATATGCGTAAGAATGGCTAAAATCAAAAGGAGAGACGGTAAATGTTGGTTAAAAAGTGTAGAAAAACTAAGAACTTCAGACTGCATGTGGGAATGTAAAATTATACAACCAGTTTGGAAAACAGCCCTTAAATGAATAAGCACTGCGTTACCATAGGGCCCAGCAAGCCCACTCCTAAGCATATACTTCAGAGCAATGAAAGCACTCCACACAGAAAACTTGTACATGAATATTTATAGCTGCATTATTCATAATAGCCCCAAAGTGGAACTAGCCCAAATGTCGCTCGGTTTATGAATGGACAAACAAAAAGCGGTCTGTGTGGTGAAATGGTACTTCACAATAAAAAAACATTCAGAGCCAGTTTATGCCTATAACATGGGTGGACCTTGAAGATGTTCCATTAAAAGAGCCTTCAAAGGATAATCTTATGTGATTCCATTTATGTGAAACATCCTGACTATACAAATGCATGTAAGATGCAGATTGGCTGGTTGCTAGGTGATGGCTAGTGGTGATGGAGAGATTTGGAGAAAGGGTACTAGTGTTCATGGGTTTCCTTTAGGGCTGATAAAAATGCTCTAGAACTTAATAGCGAACATGATTATACAATATATTTACACTAAATTCACTTAAATCCTATAGTTAAAAGGGGCCGGGACTGCATAGATTAAATTTCAATAAAGCTATGTTTTAAAATAGTTGCAATGATTTGGCACTCAGAGGATAGTCCTTTTGCCTGGAATGGCAGCATCCCATGTGAGCACCAGTTCAAGTCTCGACTGTTCTGTCTTTGATACAGCAGCCTCTGAAGTGTTTGAAAAAGCACAAGTCCTAACCACTTGGGCCCCTGCCTCCCTGAAGGTGCTCTAGGCTTCTGGCTCTGGTCTAGCCCAGTCCTACCTGTTGTGTCCATTTGGGGAATAAATCAATGGATGAAAGATACTGGAAAAACAGTTTGACAGAGGATAATAAATAAATCTTAAACTGTTTTCGTCGGCTTTTTGAAATTGTACACTTAGTTCAAGCGAAACATCTACTTTACTTGCTAAACAATTCCTCATTTTCAAACTGTTCATCCAGTCTCTGATCAAGAGGCAAGATTTTTAATTAAAAGCTTTAGCCTTGTCGCTGTAAAGGACAGCATGGGTGGGATACATTTGTTCGGAAAGGAAGCTATGAAAGGGTTGAAGAGGACTCCTTAACACAAAGGCGCCATCTGAGTTTTGAGATTGAGGTTCTCGAAACATGTTTCCTTAAAGCTTCCCATGCCTGGGTATCCGAGGAGTATATTAATGCTACCATTGTATGCTACTCTGTTTCATGGTTTCATAAAATAACCTCTGAGTGTATACATTTATTTGTAAGAATATCGTGTGCAGGCTCACTTTGTAGTCACCCAAACTACATCTATGTATTGCATGTCCTTCTCCTGTATTGGTGACACAGCTCTTTGGGTATCCAAGGTGAACCTCAGAATTCCTCACAGCTGTTGAATTATGCTGGTTTGCAGCTGGCATAAGAGATGAATCTGTAACAGCAAATTACTAGTTTTTAGTCGACACATGTATAGCTTTGGAGGGGGGTGGGTAACAGATTTTAGATCACATGGTTTGTTAGCATGATTTGCTTTGGTCAAGCTCTTTATCCTTAAATCAGCTTGGAAAAGTGCTGAGAGATACTTGTGCAAGAAACTTTGATTTTTCAGTGCACTTGGCAAATAGAGGGTTTGATTGCCTTGGCTGTAGTTTCAAGCTGACAGTGAGAGCCTTGGAAAGATGCAGTTAACAGCAGGGCAGTGGTCAGAATGACAGAGCCGATGTCTTGAAGAGCTAGGAGCTGAAAGTTCTTATAGGACAGAATCGCCAAGCTTCCAGTATATAAGATATTCGCTGCACATGGAAGTGGCATTTGTCCATATTCAGGTTGTGCTGTGAGAATTGGAGTTCAGAGCAAGATAACAGACACCACATTATTTCAATAAATGCCTAGGTCTTTCACCCAGGACTGTTGACTGTCAGCAGCCGTAAGGTGGTGGCAGGCTAACGTGTGAGCTTGACAGTAGGGTACATTTCAGATCCTTTACAGTTCCTGATAATATGAAGGAAATGAAGTGAGCTGAGCTGATAAGCTTATTATCAAGTGTCATTTTTACTTAAAGGAACTTCATCATTTTATGTATGTATATAAATGGATTTTTTTTTTAAAGATTTATTTTTATTATTTTTTCATTGGAAAGGCAGATATACAGAGAGGAGAGACAGAGAGGAAGATCTTCTGTCCGATGATTCACTCCCCAAGTGAGCGCAACGGGCCGATACTATGCCGATCCGAAGCCAGGAGCCTCTTCCGGGTCTCCCACGCGGGTGCAGGGTCCCAAAGCTTTGGGCCGTCCTCAACTGCTTTCCCGGGCCACAGGCAGGGAGCTGGAAGGGAAGCGGGGCTGCTGGGATTAGAACCGGCGCCCATATGGGATCCCGGGCGTGCTAGGCGAGGACTTAACCACTTGCGCCACCGCGCCGGGCCCATAAATGGATTTTTAAAAGGATTTTTCCCCGGGTTAAAATGTGAGTTGGGCATAATTTTGCTGTTTATATCTAATGATGCTTTTCAAAGCATTGATAGGCTGATTTTTTTAGGCATTGAGGTTGTCTTATGCATGTAAGCATCTGTACACACATGTATATGTATGCATAATTTAAAAAAATCAGATCCACTCATCACTTATTTCAGAATCCATCCCAGTTCTACAAACGTCCATTATCATGTGTGGCTTGCCTCTTTTGCAGAATATTGGAAAAAAGATGACCTGCCAAGAGTTCATTGCCAATCTCCAAGGAGTAAACGAGGGTGCTGATTTCTCCAAGGATCTGCTCAAAGTAAGCAGTGAACTTTATGATTTTTAAAGTATCTGTGTTTATATTGGCTGCTCACTTCTCAAGGCAAGGTACGGTACGAATCACTGCTTTGTTCTTTGCTTTGTTACGACGGTGATGTTTCTACTGGGCCCTGTCCTTGATTCTTTATAAGCTGCCTAGAATAGTTCCTGAAAGTACTCCTTGTAACCAACGATCCTGAAACATGGAATAGTTTTGAACTATATGGTGATGCAAAGAGTGGGCAGTTCTTGTTTAATTGTGAGCACAAGATCGGAACTTCAGAAATTTGCAAAGGTGGATTTGCTGTGGAAACAGAGAAGCAGATGCAGGCCGTAATGGAAGCAGTTTCGAGTGCATTTAGTCCCTAGTGATAGAGCCGTTCAGGTTGCCACTGAAAATAGGTTAAATTAAATTTCAAGTCACTATAGGGTATCTGCAATATTTGTATCCCCAGCCAGCTTGTTTTTCCCCATTACCAGATTGTTTTGAAAGCGACAGCAAAATCAGCTTTGGAATTCATACATTCAACCAGCATTATAATGAGGTGTGTGTTTAATCAAATACAGAATAATGAATATTAATATCTTAGATGCATTATGTTGAGCCTGTGGCTTTTACATATTTTTATTTTAGTGTAGTCTGTAGAAATTGTGTATTTAATAGTTTGAGGTAGAGAATTCCCTTCTAAATTATTTGAAAGTCAGAGATCTTTCATCCACTGGTTCACTCCCCAACTGGCTGCAGTGTCTTAGAATGGCCAAACTGAAGCCGAGAGCCAGGCTCTTCATCTGTGTCTCCCACGTGAGTGATAGTGGTCCAAGCACGCTGACCATCTTTCACTGCTTTCTCAGGTGCATTAGCAGGGAGCTGGATCAGAAGTGGAGCAGTCAATCAGTGCTATTGTAGGATGCCAGTATCGCAGGCAGTGGCTTGGCCTCCTGTACCACAATACCAGCCCTGACAGATACTGTGATTGTTTTTCCCCCACGGGTTATTTATTCATTTGAAAGAAAGTGGGAACAACCCAGAGAGGTCTTCAATCTGCTGGTTTACTTATCAAGTGGCTGCAACAGTTAGGGGTGAGCCAGACAGCAGCCAGGAGCCAGGAGCTTCATCCTGGTCTCCTGTGTAGGTAACAGGGATCCAAGCACTTGGGCAAATTTTCTGCTGCATGGAGCTGGATCAGAAATAGAGGAGAATCATCACCTGCAGGGGATGTGGGTGTTGCAGGTGGTATCTTAACTCCGTTTGCCACAAGCCAGCCCTGAGAACTCCTATCTTTATGTAAGAAAATCAAGTTACTTTTCTCCTGATTTTGGAAAGAGGTTGTTTTTTTTCTTTTTTTTAGCAAAATGGAATTGAGTCAGTAATACTTAGAATCTCATACTATCATTTAATACCTCTTTTCATTTTTACAGTCTATATGTCTTCAAGCTTAGCACAAACCTAATCTGTGCAGCTCAAAAATTACATTAAATGGAATATAAGACCTAGATTTTAATGGCATATTCCTTAAGAAATCATTTATTGGAAAGGCAGATTTACAGAGAGGAGAGACAAAGTTCATCCATCCAGTGATTGACTTCCCAAGTGGCCACAGTGGCTGGAGCTGAGCCAGTGCAAAGCCAGGAGCCGGGAGCTTCTTCCCAAATGGGTACAGGGTCCCAAAGCTTTGGGCCATCCTCGACTGCTTTCCCAGGCAAACAAGCATGGAGCTGGATGGGAAGTTGGGCAGCTGGGGCACGAAGCAACACCCACATGGGATCTGGTTGCTAGGCCACTGTGCTGAGCCCTCAATGGTATATTCTAAGTTATAGTGTGATTTAATGGTGTCACTGTTCTTAATAGATTCTTTCAAAGATTGTTTCCAAGACATTGTATTGGAATATCTGTATTCCGCATCCAGCTCTGGCTTCCGCCTTCTGTTTCTTGCTGTTGCAGACTTTAATGGGCAGCAGTGATGGCTCACATCAGTGGGTTCTTTCTACCCTAAGGGGGACCTCCTTGTCTGCTTCAGCCTGGCTCAGTTCCAGCCATGATGGGCATCTGAGGAGAGAAACAGCAAATGGGAGATCTATTTTTGTCTGCCTTTCAAACCCATAAACACATTTTTTAAAAAGCACTTGTGGCAGAAACCAGCCTTCTCCACCCATCTTCACTCGTGGACCGTTCCTGCTGCCAGCTGAGCTGGTGTTGGGATTCAAGCTTTGTACCTCCATATTAAGTTACTAGGACTGTTTGTCATTTCCTCTTTTTCCCACGTTGCTATGTCCCTCTGAAAGAGTCCTGTTATTGCCCCCTATTTCCGTGCTGTTCCTGACGCTAAAGGGTGGGTATCTTTGCATGTCCAGTGCCATGTCAGCTATGTGTGTGTCTGGATTTCCTGCCCCCGCCCTCAAAGGAAAATTGATTTCTTAAATTTTTAAAAACTACTTAAGAATAATTTTGAGGGTTTTTTTTTTTGTTAGATTTTCGTTGTTTGCGGCATTTGATTAAAAGCTTACTGTAAGAATCCTTGCAGGGTTGTCGATTTCTAGCAAGTCATGTCAGCATGGCTACAAGTATGTACATATTTTTCATTTGAAAGGCAGATTTAGAGAGAGGAGGGACAAAGATCTTCTGTCCACTGATTCACCACCCCTCAAGTGGCTGGAGCTGAGCTGATCTGAAGCCAGGAGCTTCTTTTGGGTCTCCCATATGCAGTTTCAAAGAATATGTGAACATATATGTGTGTGTATATATATATATACACAACAAACGTATTTTCAGAAAACAGTTACACTGTGGACATAACATTAGGTTTTCTTGAATTTATCAAGGTTTGGGATTTGTTTTTTCATGGTTGCCCCTGGGGAACTCTGATTTAAGGGAATACAGTTCTTTTCAGCAAAGTTTAAGCCCATAAACCTTTGCAGGTTTTGTCTGTACTTTGAATTTCTGAAAGGGCCACAGCATGATCGTGTGATGAAATATCAAACAGAAGTAAATATGTTGCAAAGAAAAAGGTAGACCTTTCCATGAAATGAGAAAAAAAGATAGAATTTTCTTCTGTTCTTGCATTTGTGATCCTTTATATCTTCTCTATTATCTTTTCAAATTGGAATCACCATAAATTACAAAGGGAAAAAGTAAAACGTTAAAAGCATAATTTTCCTCATTTGACTCTTGGTAATGGTCTTCTACATTTTCCATCCTGTTTCTCCTGACTGCTTTTGTTTAAGTATATAGTACTGGTTGAATTACTATTTTTAAATCGCTGAGCTCCTATTTCAGTTCTGCCTTTTCTTCAGGCTTCACCTGCTTTTTTCTTCTGCTAGCAACAGTCGCTATTTCATCTGTAGCTGGATGGCAGGGTTTTTTCCTTTTGCGGTAAAATTAGGTAAAGTGTATTCAAGCTCTTATCAAGGCTCTACAGCTTCTGGAGAGCTTACAGTAAATGGGAAAGGCATTCCCAAATGCGAGCTGCTGCTGATGCAGAGGGCCGTCTCAGGCTAAGCCTGGGTTCCACAGCACACCTCTGATGGCCCTGGAGGATGTAGCTGGTGCCGTGTAGATGGCAGCACGTGGGTAAATAACACAGCTGTAGTATATGTATTCAAGGAGATTCCTCACTGCTGTCACTGTTAAAACTTCGGGGCCGTGCTCAAAGCAAGGTGATTTTAGGCTAGGTTGCTCACTCCCCCTGCTGTAGCTAGAGCGCCATGATTTGTGGACCTGATGTATTCTGCTTGAGAATTACGCAAATGATACGCCAAGGCATCTCTGCAACTTGAGAAGGTCACTTCATGCTGTCAGAATTGAGAGAGGGAAGTGAAGTGGGAAGAAAAGGTAGGGCTGAGGTCATGTTGTGAGGAGGGAGTGGGTAGGTTGCCAAAGCACTGTGCTAGGGAAAACATTGTGGAGGCGATCCAGGCTGAGCTAACACAGCAGGAGCTGTCCACATGGAGCTCGTGTCGGTGTCCACTTGTGAGTGCGGGGAATGGAAGGCGGAAAGGCAAACTCTGCTATGTGGCTATGACTCTGCTATGTGGCTATGACTCTGCTATGTGGCTATGACTCTGCTATGTGGCTATGACTCTGCTATGTGGCTATGGAGTTGTTCAGAGCAGTTCCCTGCAGAGCAGCTGCTGAGGCGGGCCAAGAACTCCTCCCCGAGCCAGGCCTGCCTCCCCTGCTCTTGAACCTCCTGGTGATCTTTCTTATACCTTGCAATGTTGTCCCGGCAGCCTTCCCGAGAGCAAATTTACCAAACTGTCTGTTATCCCAGATTGGATGTTACATTATCTGTGAGATCTTGAAATTTCTTTTGAAAAGAACTTAATGTTCTAAAGATAGCTGGTAATGTTATTTTCATAGTTTCTTAATATTCTTTAAAAATATTTGGTTGAAATAGGTCAGAGCACATAATATACTTGATCTCAGTGAAAAGACTGAGTAAATGTCAAATAGAATCACCACAAAAACAAGAACTTGAAGTGATGGGTATGTTGATTCAGTTCTTCTGCGTTGTCTGCAGTGACTTTGGAAATACATTAAATAATTTCAATGTGTAGTACAAACATTTAAAAACTGCTTGGTTCATATTTTTGGCTACCAATAATAGGATAATGCGAATTCTGTGGCCATTCTTATTCATAAGAGACTATATTTGTAAAATGGACCTCTTATTTGTTGATTTAACACATGAAAAAAATGGAAGCTAAACTGTAGATTTTTAAAGTAGAAATTCCTGTCCTTTATTTCCAGCCCTGTAATAAAGCACAGATGTTTTAGGATACTTTATGGTTCACTGTGAAGTTCGAACGAATGCATTGTACTTATACTTGATGTTTTGCAGGTTTACCCAGCACTTTGTCTCTTTAAATAGCCTTGATATTTCAACAGTCTATAACTAATAATTAAGCCTAGGAACCACCCATAATTTCCCTTATATATCTTATTCTTTTGTCTGCAAAGATTTGTTTAAAGTGAATTTCTGCTCATCTTGTGTCTCTCTACTGCTGACCATAACTGGGAAGAATTTCCAAATAATTCTTTGATTGGTTAATACTGTTTATCTATTAAATATACTTATTTAGTGTTCATCCATCTTAAATTTCCCTGGTTTTCCAATGTGTCTTCCAAAATAATTTCTGAGCCACATACATATTAATGGAATCACTGGGAGAAATCAGTTTAGTTCAAGTTGTTCTGAACAGTCTGTGATACTTAAGATTACTCTTAAAAAGATCTAATTTTATTAGATCAGATTCACACAAAGAAACAGAAGCAGAGAGAAAGATCTTCCATTTGCTGGTTCACTCACCAAATGACCATAATAACTGGAGCTGAGCTGATCTGAAGCCAGAAGCCTCCTCCAGGTCTCCCATTCGGATGCAGGATCCCAAGGCTTTGGACCATCCTTGACTGCCTTCCCTGGCCAGAAGCAGGGAGCTGGATGGGAAGCAGAGCAAGAGGAACAGGAACTGGTGTGCTTGTGGGTTCCTCACACTTACAAGGTGAGGGTTTAGTCAGTGAGCCATCGTGCTGGCCCCAGGTTACTTTTAAAGGTTTAAAAATTATGTTATATATGATAAGAATTTTTTTAAAGACTGATTTTTACAGAGTACTTAGGGGAGGGGAACAATCCATGTTTTGACATCATTAAAGCAAATGTACTTTTTATCTGCTTTTTAGCAATCCAGAGACTGAAAATAGCATTTGGAGACAATGAAACATCCATTAAAAGTACAATTTTTAGGGCTAACCCTTGTGATCCTCAGAGCTCTGAGGGAGTGGTACATACAGGTCTTGATTTTGGAGCTCAGGGTAAGACGACAGTTTCTCATTTATACATTCTTGTGTTATGGTCTATCCTGTGATGGAAGTCACGTTCAAGATTTATTTGTTGTTTTTTTATTGGAAAGTCAGATACACAGAGAGGAGAGCCAGGGAAAAAGATCTTCAACCCGCTGATTCATTGCCCAAGTGGTCACAATGGCCGGAGCTGGACTGATCTGGAGCCAGGAGCTTCTTCCAGGTCTCCCATGCAGGTGCAGGGTCCTAAGCCTTTGGGCTGTCTTCGACTGCTTTGCCAATCCATAAGCAGGGAGCTGGATGGGAAGTGGAGCAGCTGGGACACGAACTGGCAGTCATATGGAATTCTGGTGCATGCAAGGCGAGGACTTTTGCCACTAGGCTAGAGTGTCAGGCTGGGAAGTCATGTTCTTAATCATCATTAGTACATTGGCAATTTGACGTGAGTATGCTTGATCTCCTTTGCAGTGTAGTTGCAGAGATTGGAATATGCCCTCTGAGGAGGTGAACCAAACACAAGTGTGTGCTGTGGGAATGTCACGGAGCAGGCCTGCGCACCTGCACGGTGTGGACTGTGCTCTGATCACAGAACACTGGGTGTCGGCAGTTTGCTTTAAGCAATCTTGACAAACTCTCTCATCTAATAAATTAGGAAATGAGTTACAAGGAGCGATGGGAAAGATGGACTGGAGGAGTGAGGGTGCATCTGCTGAACACTGTGTGGCGCCCCCTCTGCCAGGACACCTGTCATCGGAAGTGACCTGTGATGCCCACTGCCAGAAAGTCATGCTAATAGTTTGTGATACAAACGCTGAGCCAAGGAATTAGTATTCATCTCTGGAGTTGCTTTGATCCCTGATTTAAGTATTCAGATTTCCTGATTTCCCATTCCATCTCACTTCTGTTGGTCTTACACCAGTTAAGGCCTTTAAAGTCGAGCAAAGGTAGTTTTCAATAATCTCAACTCGAAGTAGGAAAAAACTTAACAAGCAATTTTTCTTGGTCACCAGTTGAGTAGAAGGAATCTGTTTGAATCAAACAATAGGAGTCAGGTTCAAGTAGGTCAGAGTCACAGTGGAAAGCAACCCCGTGGTATAGCATCAGTTTTGTGGGTCTTTTCTTCTGAAGTTCAGTGACATCATGAGTATAAAATTAGAAAGTGAAAATAGACTAGAGAACTTTATGTGCCCTAGGAGGAAAAAAAACCAGAATTTTCCTAGTAAGTGGAATATGAAACTTGATTTACACCTGCATATCATTTAGTTCACTTTTAAGAGATTTATTATCGGAAAGTCAGATATACAGAAAGACAGAGGAAGATGCTCTATCCATTGATTCACTCACCAAGCTGCCACAACAGCTGGAGCTAAGTTGATTTGAAGCCAGGAGCCCGAAGCGTCTTCCAGGTCTCCTCTTCCAGGGTCCCAAGGCTTTGGGCCATCATCAACCGCTTTCCCAGGCCACAGGTGGGAGCAATATGGGAAGCAAGGCTGCTGGGATTAGAACCAGTGTCCATATGGGATCTTGGCTCATGCAAGGCAAGGACTTTAGCCACTAGGCTACTGTGCCAAACCCTATCATTTAGTTCTTAAGAGTAATTTAGCGTGTTGAACACAGTATAGCATAATAACCAGGTTGTATTTGTAGTTTATCATTTCTTGATAATAGATGTCTTAATTTCCTTATCTTTGAACTAAGGTAGGAATTCCCAATTGTATGGAAAACCACACAGGAAGATCAAGCAGCCAGCATAAAAATACTTTATAATGTCCACCCCTGATAAGTCCTCATTTTAATTGATTTGACATGAGATTGATTTTTATTGATCTTTTATTTCCTAAATGTTGATTGTCACCTAAGCCACAGAAAGGGACACCGTAGTCTTTTTCAAGTTCCGCTGTTCTGTGCTCACAAGGGGTTCCTTGTTCCACATGGTCCAGTGTCCTCACCCTCAGCCCAGGCTTCCCTGCTTCCTATCTTGATTGCATATTAGCATTCATATTGGGAATACACTCTTCATTATCAGAAAGCTTAGAATCTTGCAAGGTTTTGCTAGACTATCAAATGCACCTTTAGAGAAACAGACTTCTTTCTTCACCTGGTTATCTGATTCCTTCACTGTTGCGTTGCCATTCTGATATCAGACGACCACTGTGATGACTGATCCTGGAGGCCAAACCTTCCCGGAGGTCTTTATTCATGACAGCATTTCTGTGTCTTTAGCTTTCCGTCTATGCTGGCCTGGGAACAGGCTACCTGTCTCGTCTCTACAGAGCCTGTTCTCTAGAGTGAACACAGTTCCCTTGTTGATTAGAGAGAGAAAAACAGGAGTTTTTGATAATATTCCTGTCTTAAGTTACTGAGCAAAGGGATAACGAAATCCTGGGTTTTAGTACATAATTTTTACTTACAGTTGCTGCTTTAGTAGACACTTCATCCACTGATAACAGTAGACGCAAAGCTCAACAACATTTTTGAATTCTTCTTTACCAGTTTTTTCCAGTGTCCAAATATGTTCCCACCTTTGATTCTTGTGATATGATGTAGGTGCCATTAATACCTGAGGTTTTTAAAAGAACTGTCTGTGTATCCATCTGTCTTGGAGGCAGCAAGAAGGAGACAGCCCTCACCCACTGGTTTACAATCCAAATGACTTGCAACACCTGGGGCCACGTCAGCCTCAAGTCCGACACCAGGAACTGTCTGTGTCTTCCGTCTGGTGGCAGGGAGACTTAGCTGCCTGAGTCATCTCATGCTGTTGGCAAAGACTGAAAGAATCTGGAGTGGGGTTGCAGCTGGACCCAGGCACTCTTACACTGAGACGTGGCTGTGTTCACTACTGGGCCAGTCCTTGTCTCTGGTATCTTAATTTTATCTATTTTTGGCATAAAAATGCCAAATCATGAAGAGAGCAACTATCTTACCTCTGACTTGACGATAAGTGGCGGAGCTGAAATGTTCACTCAACGCCATGGGGCGGGTTTCTCCAGAGCTCTTGCTGGTGTTCCAGTGGACTCTTTCTCACTGTAGAGACAAGTTTGTTTTGTTTGATACTAAGATTGATTTATCTGTTTGCTCATTTGAAAGGGAGAGTTCCATAGAGTTCAGGGAGAATTCCTCCGCCACCGCACTCCCCGACACAGAGCTCCTCCAGTTACGTGTTCACTCCCCAGATGGCAGCAAAGGCCAAGGCGGTGCCAGGTCAAAGCCAAGAGCTTTTGTTCAGGACCTGCACATCGATACAGGGCCTCAAGAACTTGGACCACCTTGCCCTGCTTCCCGAGGTGCAATAACGGGTCCTGGGTCAAAGTTGTAGCAGCTGGGATATGAACTGGCACCTATGTGGGATATTGGTGTCCTAGCAGCAGCTTAATATATTGTGCCACAATATTGGTCACCAGTGTTCATATTTCTAAGCACTTAATCGCTTTAAGCTCTTGTCATTCTAATTAATGGTGGCATATTTATATCAATAGACTTTAGTAGAATATCTTCAAATAAAAGCTTTTTCTCCTTCTGTTTACAAGGGCACCTCAAAAACTTCAAGGAAATTGAATTTAAAACATAATTTTTAATTTTTCTAAAATTTGTTTGAAATCTTTGCGTAGCATTTTCATAACATATTTTCCACAATTTTTTTTGGAAGACTCTATTTCTAGAATAGTAAAACTTGGAATTTTCCATGTATCTTATTATTCCAAATCAGAAATGCCATTATTGAATTTGTACATGGAGCTAATCCTTTTCTGTTTTGCTGATTTTTTTTTGTTGTTGTTGTTGTTAAACTGCTTTAGTTCTAAATTGTGAACCAATTTCATGCATCTTACAGTAGACATAGGAGTATATTCACTTACTCAGCGCCTGGCAGTCTGGAGTATGTGTGCTGAATTGGGGCTATTTCATGGAGTTCTGGAACCCTGGGGTTTCCAGCAGCCCTATGAGACAGGAAATACATGACCCTTGGTCTAGGACTGTGGACGCACATGATTATGCAAGTTCTATGGAGAGCATGAAGCTTATGCTTGAGTTTAAATAAGCAGGCTAGGCTGCAGGAGATGTGATCAAGTTTGCTGTAATTGCGTTCTGGGTTACTTGAGAAGCTGCTTTCCATAAAAACAATTTATATGCTAATTATAAATTATCGTTATTTATCTTTTAAAGTAGACTTTTAATGAAATCTACTAGACAATTGTTGTTCCATTTGTCAAATGCATTTTCTAAACATTATTTTATTTAAATGAGCGTTTCCTTGATTGACGCAAAGTGTGGCTATCTACCACTGGAAAGACTGTTGAAGAGCTTTTGCTGCTATGCAGCGATCCTTTGCGACGTGGTTTTACAGGCTGAGAAATTTGTATTGATTTAAACTTTTTCCTGCATATCATTTCTTAGTTCTTGCCTGATTTATTCTTAAAGGTTTAGCGCTTAGAGTAAAGCATATATATTTAAGATTGCCGGTAAAACCACGCTACAGGGGAATAGAAATGCTGCAGATTAAAGCCACCCTCCATCTGATTATATTAGCTTTGGATTTGTTTATGGGCTGCTAAAGAATGTAAAGTGTAAAGGCTAGAGATAAAACATTTCTATTTGATCTTCATCCGGGCCTGGGGGCAGCGAGTCTGTTTGCTTGCAGTCCTTTGCCAGCTTGCTGTATTGTTCTACACTAAACTCACAGGGCCATCATTTCTGGCGGGTGTGCCCAGGCATCCGTGCCAGTGTTCCCCTCTTAACTATAGGTTTCCAGGTCAGAAAGAAGAGCCCGACTTGGATCCACGGATCTGATGTTGATGGGCCTTTCACCAGCAGGACTGTTTTCCCAGGAGAGGAGGGCCATGGCTTTTACAATACAGAAAGCACTTGCAGGGGTACTGCTGTTCTCTGGAAGCTTAGAGTCCAGTTTTTTTTTTTAAAGGTTTATTTTTATTGGAAAGACAGACATACAGAGAGGAGAGACAGAGGAAGATCTTGGTCCGATGATTCACTCCCCAAGCAGCCTCAACGGTCATTGCCATGCCGATCTGAAGTCAGGAGCCAGGAACTTCTTTCTGGGTCTCCCATGCGGGTGCAGGATCCCAGTGCTCTGGGCTGTCCTCAACTGCCCTCCCTGGCCACAGGCAGGGAGCTGGATGGGAAGTGGAGCTACCGGGACTAGAACCAGCACCCATATGGGATCCCGGCGCATTCAGGGCAAGCACTCTAACCGTTAGGCTAGCGTGCCGGGCCCTGATTCCAGTTTTAAAGGAAATGACTGAACACCTCATAAATCACCGGAATGAGAAATTGTGATGAGCTTTCGTTTTTTGTTGATTTTCATGCTCACAGTTGTGGATTCGACTACTTCACAGTGTGCAGCTGTTTCCTTCCCAACTGTTTATTGTTAGTACCCTAATCGGTTCTCCTTTAGCTTTGCTAAGAACATCAGTGAAAGGAAGAAGCTAGGATTTAGGGAGAAAGGGCTTGCCCAAGACTATCTTGCCAGTAAGAAGCAAATTCTGACCTAAATGTGTCATCTTTTGACTACAAATTCATGTTTTTGTGATTAAAAAATATCGATTTTTTTGGAAAGGTTTATTTTTATTGCAAGGCAGATATACAGAGAGGAGACACAGAGAGGAAGATCTTCCATCTGCTGACTCACTCCCCAAGTGGCCGCAATGGCCGGGAGCTGAGCCGACCTGAAGCCAAGAGCTCGAAGGCTCTTCCAGGTCTCCCACACAGGTGCAGGTTCCCAAGGCTTTGGACCATCCTCAACTGCTTTCCCAGGCCACAAGCAGGGGAGCTGGATGGGAAGCAGGGCCATTGGAATCAGAACGGGTGCCCATATGGGATCCCAGCACATGCAAGGCAAGTTCTTTATTCCCTAGGCCCAAAAGTATTGATTTTTACTTGAGGACTTCAATGTGAATATAAGGTCAGAATCACATACAATTTACATGTATCAATGCTGTTTTGGAGATATGTAAACTACTTGTCTTATTGAAACTTGAAGGTATAATTCTTAAAGGCATTGTTATCTATGAATTTATAGAGGTAGAACCTCGGGTGTTGAAGAGGATATACTTTATTCAGGGTTGTACCAATTCAGAGCCAGGTTCCCAATTTGCTTTCTGTGCCCCTCCAGGCTGGCTGATGTCTCCACTTTTGCCGTTGACAAGGAACCAGTGTTGGTCCATATCAAGAATTCTCCAGACCCATGCGTAGCAGTAACTGAATTCTTGCAGCGCTTTCTCGGTTACAGACTTTAATACTTGAGCTAGACTAAGTGGCAGCTTAACTTTTTGTCTCTATTTAAAAGAGGAAAAAGAAGAAAGCATTGCCTTCTAATTTCTTTTATCTATGGTTTTGGCTGCCTAGGTGGTCCTTCTTGGTCCCCTATGTGGACTGAATTTTGAAAGATGTTTCTGTGCCTTTTCTTTCTCATTTCCCCATAATTGGACTTGCATTTTCTCATTTTGGTCCTAAATGACTTGCAGGCTTCAAAGGTTTCCAGCTGAATTGCAGATACCGCTGGGGTGGAAGGGTATTAAAATCTATTTGAGGATTAGCATCTATAGCTGGCAGAAAGATACTGCCTTTTTTTCTTTTTTTTTTTTCCTTTTTTTGGTTTCTTTTAAGGAGAGTGGGGAGGAATGATGATGAAGAACCAGGAAGCAAGTGAAGTCCCCGCAGACCTAGCACATTTGTTCGCATTCCGTGATAGGAATAAGCCTGCAGCTCTGCAGTGAAATGTGTCTGGGCTCAGCTGGCTGCTGCCTGGGGACTCAGGATCACCACATTCAGGTGTCTGCTTATTGTGTTAACTCACCTGCTGGCCAGTTCCTACGGGGTGGGGATCTCCGGAGAGGCTGGCCTGCTGCATGGTTATATTTGGGCACAGGAAAGAGGGCAATGCCTGCCCCTCTGTTCAGTTCTATTTCTCTGTCAGGAGTGTTCCAAGGCCTACTTCTAGAAAGATAGATAGACCCTTTAAAATGATAGCCCTAGGGTGGATCCTTGGTCTAGTGGATAAGCGTCCCTCACTGCCGTACCTGGATTCAGCTCTCAGCTTTCTTTGATCCCTGACTCCGGGAACCACCTGGGATGACCCGTGTTGACGGGGCCCGGCCACCCAGGTGTGGGACTTGCTGGACTTCACAGCTCAGGGCCCTAGCCTTGCTCTGCTTCTGCCACTGTGGTCATCCAGGGAGTAAACCAGATATCGGGTAGTTGCAGGTACTCTCTCACCCTCCATCCTTCTCCCCATTTCTCTGCTTCTCACATGAAAAAGAAAAATTGAAAATTGAACAGTCTGTTTAAGTAATAAACGCAATTATGGCTAAAATAAAGTTGCATGTCTCATTAAAAAATTGATTTCCCACCCCGAACACTTGTTTTTTACAGGGAGTCTGGGAACAGGCAGGTGCTGCACCTGTTAGCCAACAGCCTGTGGAGCTGAGACAGGCTGTCAGAGTTCTGACCCACACTGCACATGCAAACCAACTCAAGGGGATACAAAGAGGATTATTTTAAGCCACTGGCTTTTGGGCTAGCTTGGTACAAAGAAATAGATGAGACAGGATTTTTCTTGTATAAATCTTTTACATATCTGACCCCCCCCCCAGTTGTCCAAGTAATTTTTGTGGCCTGTACCGGCTAAGGACTTGTTACTGGGGGACGGTTTTGTAGAAATGTGCTAGCATCTTTACTGCTTCTCTCCCCGGGCAGTATGTGTGTTCTTTCCCAGATTTTCATTTGTTCTCGCGTTCAGAATGTGGTTCGTGAAATGGCCCTGGGGCACACAAATTAGGAAAAAGAAAAAAAGAATATATTAATCCCCATTTCAAAAATGGAAACTCAAATACAGGAAAAAATTTTTCTCTAAAGTGTATTTCCTGGCACCTGCACCACCTGTGTCCTGTTTTATCAGACTCAGGTTGGATCACAACTGCTCTGGTTCTGGACCCACTGCTCCCCTAATGCTCCTGGGGAAACATAGAAGTTGATTTTGGTGCTGGGGCCACTACCACCTGTGTGGGAGACGCAAATGTAGTGCCAGGCTCCTGGCTTTGACCTGGCCCTGCCTTTGGCCGTTGCAGCCATTTGGGGAGTAAAGCAGTGCGTTGATTCCCCTCTCTCCCTACCTCTGTCATTCTTGGTCTACCACTTTTCCTTTCAGAAAACAGAAGGGCCTGGATTAAAGAAATAAAGGCTGAAACAGCCGGCGGAGTTGGCAGTGTCAGTTTTTGTACAAATTGTAACTGTTCCTAGAAAAAGCATGGAAGGTAGTTATTTAGTTTTAAATTTTCTGGAAGGATCTGAAACCCTTTTTAAAAGTACAGCTTTTAATTTCCTGAGTGGAATGAATGCTCGTCTGAGGGCAGCTCGTGTAGGCTATTTCCTTTGAAAGCTCAAGGTAGTATTTTTCTCATTTTCTTGTCAGTTTTCAGTGCTTAAAGATTTATTGTTTTTGCTGTTGTCTTTATGCCGAGCAATTCCATTCTTCAAACTCTCTGAGACAGTTGACTAAAAAAGAATTCCTGAAACCACATCTGCTCTAGAGCAGTACATTTTAACTTGTTAGATGCATAAAGAAGCAGTTAGAGAATCTAAGCTCGCCACACTTACCTTAGTGATTTGATTGTTGATTCCCATTCTTTCAGTCACTAACTAACCAGACTCCTTGAATTCAATAGTCACTGGAGTGTTTACCTGGGGGAAGAACTGGGAGTTGTGTTGGGAGAGGGAAGGTAAAATGGGAGGATGGATTTTCTAGAAAGCTCAGAGGAATGGTTGTTAGGAGGAAATTTTATTTCCTTAGTTTCATTTAAAAGTAATTTTGAGCCTTAGCTAGGCATTTGTTCATTTCCATTTTTGCAAAACCTTACTACAAAGACGTTTTTTGTTTGCTTGTTGTTTTCATATATGTATCAGATGTGTGTAGTTGTCTTTCAATTATGTTTTGAATTCCTGCCACACACTCCTAATTTCTAAGGCAGGGGTTCCCATTGTAAATGTGAGAGTGTTGGGAGACACACACATGGCTGAACAGCTGAGGTCAATGCTACAGGTAGTCTCATGGGCAGAGTGGTCCCGTGAGTAGGGTGGCATGCAGGAGGGGCTTTTGAATGGATATCCGAGAACTCAGGGAATGTGTCTGTTCACTTGGAGTGTCCTCTGGCTCCTTGGGGCCACTCAAACCCTCCTTTGTTCAATTGTTGCTAGTTCAGCTATCAAATCTGGTGGTTTTATTAGTATCCATACATAAAGGATTGCTGCATTTCCTTCAGACAGTGAAGAGATCAAAGTTAGGTCGTTGTGTAAATATTATAATGTGGCGTGTGTATGTGCTTATATTGGAGGACACTTAAGGAGTTTGCATACCACCAAGGACCAAATAAAAAAAACAGGTCAGATGTAAGTAGATGTTGGCTTCATAGTCTGGTAGGGCAATGAAAAGGCCAACTTTATGAGTAGGATATGTTGCGGAATTGGTTTCCCTTACTCTTAGTATAATTTTACTTAAGGGAGTAGGTGGCTAATGAGGAATTATATATAGCTTCTGAGCAAAGGAGACTTTGTCTATAATTGGTATGCAGAAACTGACAGTAAAAAAGATTGCCCAAATAGGGGCAGTGATAGCCTGCTTGGGACGGGGTGGTACCAGGACAGGTGAAGAAAAAGAGAAGGCAGATTTCATGTGTCAGCTTGCATCTCTCTCTCTCTCTCAAATTCAACATTATATACTGTTTAGAAAAAATATTTCCAGGATGAAGGAGGAAGATGTATTTCCACTGTGAATTGACAGTCCGGGCAAGCAGTGGGAGCCTGGAAAAGATGGGGCAGTGTTTGGATTTGGGCGTAGTGAGGATACTTTGTGTAAGTTGAACCTGAAGTTTCATCGGGTTTAGGTTCGCTGGAGCAAGCTCCCAGGGTTCTAAGGGTGCAGTAGAACAAGGAGTTCCTGTGTTAATGAACACCCAGATAGAGGTTAGCACCATAGATCAGCGTTTGTAGGTCTTTTGTGACTGGTCAAGCGAGTGGAAGATGCTATGGCTCAATAAACCAGTGGTCCATTTAAATTTTATATCTAGGGTTTGATGCAATTTTCACAATCAGCTACATGTCAACTGATTAAATAAAATGAGACAAAACCAAGGAGCTACAGTGGATCTTTTAACTAGAATGTTCCTTTTCTCTCTGTGGAAGAAAAAAAAAAAAGACTTTTCTGTTTAAATTCGATGCTGTTGTTTTATTAAAGTTCAGTAACTTAATGTCTCCAACTGCTTATTCCTTGGCAGTATCTCACTAGCTCGCCGATGTCAGTGTAGGCTGCTCTCCAGCAAACACATGAAGGAAATGGGGGGCCAGTGATTCATGGGGTTTTCAACAGCCTTGGCACGGCACCACGTTTCTGGGTTTCTGGAAGTAAGCAGAGAACTGTACTCATCGTCGCACCCCCTCCCCACCCCTCCCCGCTCACATTGTCTTTGTCTTCTTTCGCTATTGTCCGTGAACTGTGAGGTTAGCGTCTTGGCTCAGAGATAAGCATAGCTTGGCATGGATTCTTCTGTTGCTACCTCAAGCTGTTTTTCCGTCCCCAAGAACAGCACTCTCAGTGGGCGTGGAAGTGGGTGGGACATGAAGCAATGGTTTTACATTGCATTGCCTGGCTACAGCTTGGCGTTTCTTTTCCCTTTTGCTGTGCATCATTGCCATTAGTGCCACTAATTTTGCATCTCCCTTCTTCCGTTTTATAACTTCTTTCTTTCAGAGTTGCCCAATATCTTAGCATTTATGGTCTGTCTGGAGTTGTACCAGTGTTCTTGGGCAATAACCTTGGACACATATTCAATTTTCTGTAGTGTATGATAGAGGGATTGATTAAAAGAAGAAGAAAAAAAGAGTGGGAGGAGGTCCCTGTCTGTGAAGCTACTGTTCTTTCTCTCCCTGGCTGTCTTTGACTTTGGGGAATTAACTGCTTAGTGGCATGAGCCCCAGGACATAAGAAGAAATGAGTGGACAGAAAACTATCCTGACAGAGTCCTGGCAGCTCTGGAAAGGGCAGGTGGGTGTTCCTTAGAGGCAAACACAGAACATAAGGTAGGAAGTGGTAGAAAAAAAAATGCAACCCCTAGCTTCATTGTTTCCGGAGATTCTGGAAGTCCCAAGTTAGCCTGCCTGAAGAAGAGATTTTAACCTCTGTAGGACCAAAAGTGTGATTGAATCACTTGTTTTTCATATTTCTTCTGACCCATACCAAGGAAACTTGTAATATTGCTTCTGCCAAGCTCTGAGTTCTACTTAGTTCTCTTCGCTTGTATGTTTCCACTTTCCAGAATATAAACATTCTGTTTATAGGTTGTCTCCTCAAAAATAAGAGAAAGGTTATTGTTTTCTAAGTTTCCTAAAGAAGCAAGAATTCTAGAAATGTTTAATAGACCTTAAAGAACAGTAGAACTGGGGTGGTTTTGGAGGGAGGCTTATTGCAGGTCTGGGTTACAATGAAGTATGATTGTACTCTATTTATTGGCTTACAGTTGCTTCAGTGAAAGCCGGATGGGAGGCTGTTTAACAGGAAAAACTAGGAAGTTACATTTGCACAATGGTATCCAGCATGGTAGACTGCCTAAGGCCACCTGTCCCTTCTAGAGCTTTCTGTATACTTGTCTCTCTCAGGGCAATTCTTTGCCCGTTCACTCTCATGTCTAGGGGCTCGTCCTATTCATTGGCCATGCTAGTAATATCTTTCCTATTTATCTGATTCATGCATTGATTCATTCCTCTGTTTATCCGTAAGCTCATTGGTTGGGCAACATTTACCTTTTTCACATTAACCGTTATTCTTCCACATTATTTCCCTACTTCCCTTCCCGGTCCCTGCCAGCAGAAGGATTATAAAGAGATTTGTAACATTAGCATCTCTGCTGTGTGTTTGTCGCATTCTGCCCTTTTCACGGGTAGATCCTGCGTTAGGCTTGGCATGCCCCCCTCCTTGTCCTGATGCCTGCATCTTTCCTGCTCAGGATTCTAACCCTACACTCGTAGTTCGGTCTTCTTTTTAACCTCCCATTGTTCGTATGTCTGTTAGCACAAACTCCTCCTCAGATCAGTTCTTTATGTCAATGTATATATGATATGTGCAGCTCTCTCCCTGTGCTCACAGGGCTTGTACCGTGCCTCAGTAGTTACTGTGCAGCAGGGAGCTTCCATGGCTGTGCTGAGGGGCACGCCTGCCCAACTCGGCAGATTCGGTGAACTACATTGGGAACACAGGAGGCAATAAATGGTCTTTAGTGACAGTGTATGGGAGAATGAACTCTGCTCTAGAAAACCAAAATAGAGGAGAAATGCATTTGTTTATTTTCAGTCCTTGGCTCTCCTGTGTCACTTGTTTCTAAAGGACTGTTCTACATTTATACTGAGTCCGTTACTCCGTAAACGATGCGGTGCCAGTCCTGAGCTGTCAGGGTCTGCACAGTGCTGGGAGAGATGGCTCCAGAGATGTTGAAGGAACAGGCTTTTTGTTTCTTTCCTACATCCTGTCGGAGGTCTTCGTGTATTGCTTTTAGGACATTGCTCCTCCCTGAACATTAAATCAATCTGGTAGGGATAATGCCTGTGAAACCCCCTCGGATTGCACTAATGTAGATGCCCAGGGATCTTCGTAATGACTTGCTATAAAATCACGAGGTGCACTGGATGACAAAATCCAAAACTGGAGGCTAAAAATCACCTGCATAAATGCACGTTTGAGGAATGTGCATGACAGCTCATGCCCAAGTGTCACGTTCGGCACTGAGCCTTCTGGGAAGGTGAAAACAGTGCCGTGGTATTGATGATTTTATCTGGTCTTTTCTGAGGGGCTGCAGCACTGCTGTAATCCACAGCCATCTATCTTTCACTTGCTGCTGGTTCACAGGCAGCCAAGGGAAGTACTATCATGGGTCACCCCTGAGAGATGAACGGACTGTGTTAGTTGGATGAAATGTGATTTTTTTTTCCCCTCAAGTGCCCATGTGCCCATTTGCATGCTAGTGTCATTGAGAGCATTTTAGAAGTATGAATTATGGGATTTGCCCATAAGATTAAAGTACAAAGACACAGACCTGTTAACTGATGAAACAAGTAGCAAAAGGTGTAAGACATTCTGTAATTGGCATTCACTGTGAGGCTCATGAGATTGACATCTTTATGCACTGATTACATTTTATACATTTATTCCCTTTTGAACTCCAAGAGGATGGCAATGAAGGGAGAGGAGAGAAAGAATATCTGTCTTTCTAAAAAAGGTTTGGTTGAAAGGCAGAGTTAACAGCAAAAGCTACAGAGAAAATGACCTTCCATCTGCTGGTTCACTCCCCAAATGGCCACAACAGCCAGAGCTGGACCAGACTGAATGCAGGAGCCAGGATTTCCTCTGGTTCTCCCATGTGGGTGGCAGAGGCCCAAGCCTTTGGGCCGTTATCTGCTACTTTTCCAGATGCTTCAGTGGGACCTGGATCAGAAGTGGAATAGATGGGGCTAACACTATGGGAAACTGGCTAATTGCCTGGCTGCCAATGCCAGCATCCCCATGAGGATTGGTTTATGTTCAGGCTGTTCCACATCTGATTCAGCTCCCTACTTATGGCCTGGAAAAGCAGTGAAAGATGGCCCAATTTCTCGGGTTCCTGCCCCTATGTGGGAGACCTGGAAGAAGTTCCTGTCTCCCAACCCTGGCTGTTGTAGGCATTCGATGTGTGAAGCAGCATATAGGTCTGTCTGTCTCCTCATCTCCTGTTCTCTCCGTAACTCTGACCTTCCAAGTAAAATAAGTCATAAGAAAAAAATTAAAAAGAACTGAAACAGCTGGGATTTGAACCAGTACTCATGGATGAGGACAATACTGGTGGCAGTTTAACTTGCTTTCACAATGCCACCCCTAATAATTGCCCATTGATTTACAGTGTTAAGTTTATTCTTCGCATGAAGCACATGTACTTAGCTGAAGGGAATCCTTTTACAAGGCCATCCAGGTAAGGGAAATCTTAGATGATAGGATGTGATTAGTGGTTTTGACTGGAACAGAACATAGAGGAACATGTATATTTATAGATTCTGATTTAACTCTTTTATTGTATCTGTTATCTCTAAAAAGTAGAGCAGGCAAAATAGGGTGAGTGTTGCGTCTTTAAAAGAGGGAAAAACCTTTTCCTTGTCGAGTTAGGGAATCTCTGAGACTGTCACATACATTTTAGTCCCACTGACATATTACTCCCACATCCTCGTGGGTAGTAATGTTAAATTCTTTAAAATGTTCTTTGATCTTCCACCCACTGATTGAGTAGACATTTAAGTTCAATGCAACTAGGAGGGAGGGGAGTTCAAACATCACTTGTTCTGAGGGAGGGGTAGCCTCAAAAGTGACAGTCTCTGTGTCTGCACACTAAATTGGTTTCTGTTTTAAAATGCATTCATTGTTAGTCATCACACTTTGAATTGCATGGCATTTCTATTTGTGAGCTAGTTACAATGGTTGTCTCCTCAGAGCAACATGCGTGTAGCCATTGGTTGACTTATAAGCTTTCAGAAAAGCTGTGTTTTGGTTGAGGTGCATTTTACACATCAACAGATTAAATGCTGATTGTGATTTTTCTCCGGGCTGGATTTCATTAGATGAAGAAGCATGAGGAGTGTGTATCCAAGCAGCCATTCAGTAAACAGTTGCCCTCGTCAGTCAAGCCCCTCCTTCCCTGCTCTGTCAAAATGCTGCACATTTTCCAAAGACATTTTTCTGTTTAAAGTGATTCCTGGGTCCGATGTCCAGATACCAAACAAGAGTCAAGGTCACAGACAGGGTACCTAACTTTGTATAGCTTCACCTTCCTCACGAAGTAATCAACATGGTATTCTTTTCTTACTAAATGCCACGCTTCTTAAATTCCAAATTTTGTATGGTTATGAAATGCTTCAGAATTTGGCAAAACACAGGGTAAACACAGTGATTCTAGATCTTGAAAGTATTCGGCCCTATTTAGGACGTGAATGGGGAGCCTCTGGCCCGTGGGCTGTGTAAGGCATGCAGAATTGTATGATAGGAAACTACCAAGGCAATCGCAAACGGAGCTCAAAACTCGGTCTATAGAAGGCTAACGTTTAAGTTGATTTTCTACGGCTTGTGAATGATGGTGTGAATATCCAAGTGGCCCTGATCTAGTCCGTGGTTATTCCACGTGAGTTTGTGTAGCCATATCAAAATGGGTCATTAAATGGCATCACGCCACCCTCCCCAGCCCTTTGGGAATCCTCTATTAGAACTTTGGCAGATTATGTTGAGAAATAATTGATCCTTCCAAAGAAGCCATTAAGATCCCTTGATAAAATCACATCACAAATTGAATGCATCTGTTTTTCTAGTGCAAGTTTTAAGACGTATCCTTTGGCCAAGATGACAGTGACTTGAATCAATGGCTCTTAAAGTGAGAAGGGCTTTGACTGCAGTGAGCTCTCCTGCAAAGATTTCTAATCTCTAGCAAAACTGGTAGAATATTTGGAATTTAACTTTTTTCCATGAGACTTGTCTCCTCGTAATGAATGGTGAATATTTCTATCATCATGCTTTCTTTCAAGATGGGATTATTTTGATTTCTTCCAAATCTGGGATTTGGGAGAAATGGATAGTAAGAAAAATTAAGATATCACAACTGATAAATCACTGCTTTTGAATGTGATGTTTTAACCTTCATTGCTTACTGACTTGGGCTTGTGTGTGTGTGTGTGTGTGTACATGTGTGTACAAAATGTATTGAGCCATAGCATTCCTACAGTTGAGCTTTGTCCGTCACCTGCAGAGCAAACATTGTGGGGGTAGCCAGGCAGGAGGACGGTTTCGTACTAAAAACTGGGTTCTTTAAATTTTACTGGGAGATTCAGTAAAATTAAAAAGTGAACTATTCTTGAATATTTCATTTTTTTAGTCATTTTTTTTCCTATAAATGTTTTATAACCCTTCAGGATTTTCTAATTCTTCCCAATTGTTCATTGCTATACACATATGAAAGCCTGGATACTGCTCAGAATTGGATGCTTTGTTTTAAAGTTTTATTTCTTACATTGCTTGTCCTTGACTCCAGAAAGTTGTGCTGTTTTCCCAGCTATTTTATGAAAATGTGTTCTCAATCCACAGAGCCTCCTTCAGGGCTCACAGAATGCACTTGTGCCAAAATGTGTAATCCAGGAAACATCTGGTGGTTCCTGTTGGTGGGAATGATGGGAATGTGCCCATGAACATCAGTGCTCCAGTCAACAAAATATGGTCATGTTTTTGTATCCAAAGCAAGACCTTTTACACTTTGTTTTTGGAGTGTATGACCTGCCTCTCTGGTTGCAAGGAGGCCTTTTCTGCAAACTTGCCATGCACCTGTTAACTCCATCTGCCCAATGAGGAAGTGGTCCTTAGGGTGGATCAGAATGAGGCAGTTGTCATTGGCTTAAGTCTTCTAGTTTATACTTTTAGGGCTTGAGGGAAAGATAACTTACATGTATTTACTTTCACATGTTTCAATGTGAAACATGTGATACCTTTATCACTATTAATAGAAGTGTTATAATTTGTGTTATCTGTTATCTAATCCATTGTATTTGCATGCTTCATACCATGCAAAATACTGCCTAAAAAATCTTTTACAAAACAAAATATGTAAACTGCTGTTTAAAAGATGCACGTGGGTGCCATGAGACTAATCTTTGAATAGTAAATGTAGGTAATTTTAGGATTAAAAGTGATATGAACCAGAACAAGCCGATTAAGCTTTGTCAGCTCTATGTCCGTACGTGGACTATCCTGGCTAGTCAGAAAATTCGTTGACCTG
The DNA here is from genome assembly GCF_017591425.1 of Ochotona curzoniae. Lineage (NCBI taxonomy): Eukaryota > Metazoa > Chordata > Mammalia > Lagomorpha > Ochotonidae > Ochotona > Ochotona curzoniae. The sequence continues at coordinate 7,080,633 of NW_024465322.1, forward strand.
AAACCTTTGGGTGCGGACTGCTTGGCTTGTGCAGAGGCAGATAAGGGCGTTTACTTAGCTAATTTTAATAACAGCTTAAAATTTTTCTTCCATTTTTTTTTTTTTTCCTTTGAGAGGCAGATCCCATCTCCTGATTGACTCTCCCAAAATCTACAACCAGCAGATTCATTTCAGGTCCATCTCTCAACTTCCTCAGGCCTTTACTCCATCAGCTGCTTGACAGGGTCACAGCTACTGGAACAGCCAAGGGAGAGCCTGGAGTTCTGTGGTACCTGTTTTTGCACGTTGTCTGGGACTTTTCTGCTAAACCCTACCCTTTCAACTGCATCCTTGTCATCGTTATCCTTTTTTTTTTTTTTTTTTTAACTAGATCCCTTTCCTATCAAAGTCCTGTCGCTGAGTTTTTGCTTTCTTCTCTTTCTTGTTTCTCCTGTGCCACCTCTCTTCTAAAGTTTCCAGGTTTTACTTCATCTTTTTGGGTGTTCTAGGTTTCTAGAAAGTCCTCTGCTAAAGAACACAGCCAAGGGAATGGTGTTTGGCCTGGCAGTGAAGATGCCAGTGGGGACATCCGCATTGCACATCTGAATTCAAGCCCTCGCTGTGCTCTTCACTACAGCTTCCTGCTAATACACACCCCAGGAGGGAACAGGTCAGGGAGTTAGATCCATGCCAAACAGGGATCTCTCCAGTGCTTCGCTTCAGCCTTGTCTAAACCCTGGCTATCCAGACATTCGAGGTATGAACTAGGGGATGGAATACATGCATCCTTCTACCTTTCAGATAAACAGTTGTCTACAAAATACTTACTTTTATTGCAAAGGAAAATTTACAGAGAAAAGGAGTCAAAGTGGGATCTTTCATATGCTGGTTCACTTCCCAAACGGCCACAATGGCCAGAGCAGAGCCAATCAAAGCCAAGAGCCAGGAGCCTGTATCCCATGTGAATCCCAGGGTCCTAAGGAGCCATCCTCTGCTGTTCTCCAGGCCACAAGCAGGGAGCCAAGATTGCACCTTCTTTGGAAAGGTAAAAATAATTAATCCTACAGTAAAACTGCATAAAATACAAAGAAATATGCTTGGAATTTTGGTTTGTATTTATTTGGAAGTCAGTTACACAGAGGGACAGAGACAGAGAGGTCTTCCATCCACTGGATCACTTCCTAAATGGCCACAACAGGTATGGCTTGGCCAGGCTGATGACCAGAAAGCCTGGAGCTGCTGCTTGGTCTCCCCTGTGAGTGCAGGGAACCAGATACCTGGGATGTCTTCTCGTGGCTTTCCCAGGCACATGAGCAGGAACTGGGTGTAAAGAGGAGCAGCAAGGACTGGAATTGGCCACCTTATAGGATGTTAACAACAAGTAGTGTAATCCACTGTGCCATAGTGTTGGCCTCCAAACAATATTTTTATATCTGTTCATCTTCTGCCATTTGCTTAATGTTTTCTTAAATCGGAACAATCTCAAAAGTTTAACACATTATCTTTTTAAAAGAAAAGCAAATTAAAATGTTCAGACCACACTTATTCAGACACACTTGTTAGGAGTGCTGTTAAATCAGGAACAGGTGCTGCTGCCAGATGCACAATTCTAAGCTAGATACATGTTTGTGGCAAATCCTCCCCACTCCCATGCTGCAACATTTATAAAATTAACGTTTTAAATGGCTGCTTCACTCCTTGGGGAAGGTGGGCACACTGCAAATGGAGTCTTAGAATGAACTGCTTACTATCAGAAATTAATGTGATTTACTGTGGTGTTCTTTTGTGTGTGTGTGTTTTGAATTGTATGTTGAACAAAGAAATTACAAAAATCTTGGTTCTGCCTGCCAATTTTCATATTTTGTTGCTAACAATATCTGTTTTCTCTTTGAAGAATCTCAGATTTTCTAGATCCAGTCTGGTTTTTTTGTTGTTTGTTTGTTTTTTAAGGAAAAGTCACATTCTGGATCAGCTACTGGGTCTTGGGACGTGTTTCCCAGGTTGGCCCAGTGCCTTTGAGTACCCTTGGCCCTGTGTGGGAATAGTCATGTTCACATACTGTTCCTGTAACAGACTTGCATTAGAAATACTACCTTCTAGGCCTTTCTTTGAATTAACAGTATTGTCCGACCAGAGAAGATTAGTTAATTGCTGAATTAGATGAGAGCTGCGGATGAGTTTGTGGACCTGGAATGGTCTAGCACAAAGGTTAATCAGAGTGTGTTTTCAGAACTAACTTCCATACATAGGAAAACAAGGGCATCTTACTAAGGCTTGCGAGGCTCCCACGATCTGGCTTCTGCTTCTGCTCCTGGCTTCATCTTTTACCAGTGTCTCTCTTGCTGCCCAAGCTTCGGCCAGACTGGTCTTCCTGCCAGGAGAGAGAACCAAGCTTCCTGCTCTCAGCCTTCCTGTTGCCTCACTCACCTACAACTCTCTTCACTCCCTTGGCTCCTCCTCATTCATTCTGGTCTGCTCAGAAGTGGGTTGACATAGAGGCATCCATTCCACCGTGACAGCTTCCTTGTGCCATTTGGGTTCGGTGTGCAGATACACTATGTCACGTGTGTGGAGAACGTGAGCATGAATTTGAGGGGTGAGGACATGGAGGAGGGTTTGGTGAATTGTTTCGTGGACATTCAGCCTTTTCAGTCATCTGAAAAATTGTCTAATACCTGATTAATCATGTTCTTAAGCCAGTTAAGTAGGTTCTGTTCGCTGTACATGTTCCTGGCCAATGCTTAGGCCATGCCTGCCCTCCCTGAACCACACCACCCACCCACGACACCAGAACATGATGCCCTGCTACCCTGTGCATTTTCTTTGCAGCACTTGAAGTGATCTGGAACATGGAAAGTGTTTTATTGTGATTATTCATTTTTCAACTGGCTCCCTCCCCAGCACTGTGTTCTGGGAGGGTAGATGCTTTGCGTTTCTACCAATGTACTCCTCTCTGCCCAGAATAATACTTAGTACAGTGTCACTAAGTGAATCGTGTGCCAGTTCTGACTTTCAACTGCTGCCTGAAGGGTAAAATAGATACTGAAGACTGTATGGGAGTTTGGTCCGCTGTGTTGTATGTAGCACATGAGACTGAATCAAAGCCTTCCAGTCTAGAAATTTTTATTGTTAAAGTCATTTACAAGCCAGCCTGTTTAGAATGAGTAAACTACTTACCTTTTTTTTGAATAATCCAAATAATTCAAATAATTGCAAAATACTATCTCTTAGAACTTACATATGGACAACAAATTTGTACATGAAAGCATTGGTCAGGTGTTTTTTAGGTCTATCATAATCCAATGACATTTGGGATTACAGATTGTGACCTACTTTGGGGTGGTGTCATTAACCTAGTCATTTATGGCTAGCATCTCTTACATTTAAAATGAATCCTAGATTGTTTTTCATTAGAAAGTAAGTAGACGAAGATGTGTGTGTTGCATATGCTGGGTCAGAAAGGTCAGAGTAAAAACGTGAAGGTCAGAGTAGAAGCATGAAGAGCAGTTGTGTAGCTCATTGCTACCGTGGCTGCACCTAGTGGTCCTGCTAAGATTGAAAGTTAGAAATGTGTCTATTGGAAGGATGTACAGTGCCTGACTTAAAGGAGTTACTGTTCCCATCATTCCTGTGTCGTGCACAGGCAAAAGAGTTTCACTGTCACTCTTACTCTTTGGTTTGCAGTATCTTTAAAGGAGGAAGAAAGAGTCAGTCTGAGGATTGAGAGCCCCAGTAGAACAGAAATGAAGTTAGACATGATTTGTCTGTTGCTGCTTGCCCCAGGGCCAGCACCATGCTACATTACCTCTGCCAGGATTATAAATAAGTACTCTTTATGTAATTGGGCAGCTTCCTTTAGAAGCAAGGTTGTTTTTCACTTTGCTGGACAGAGGAACATGGAGCTGACAGTGCCTTATCTATTGTTCTGGTATCAGCTTTTCATGTCCTACTTGACCAAAAACTGTAGTCACCATGCCATGCCCTCTGTAGAAGACAGACTAGGCATGGATTTCAAAACACTTCTGTACCAAAAATAATGCTCTGATTTCCATTTTCCACAAGCTTTTTGAAAGTACCTTAATGCTTCTATAGTGAGCTTAGTATTAGCAGGAGGCAGTCAACATGAACTCTTTAGCCTCAGCCGTCCTACTTCTGACTTTGGGAATATTATTCTTCTGAGCCTGGTTTCACGCTGAGCCTGGGAACCATGATAATCTCCTGGTTGTGGGCTTTTTGTTTTCGTTAAGCAGTTCATTAAAATCACTCAAAGTTCTTCCTGGCAACAGTAACGTGTGCTGTGGGGGGCTGCTGGCTGTCGATCCCTGACCTCTATCTCACTGATACAGACAGGATAAGCTCTGCCTTGAAACTAGCTGATTCCTTTGGCCTGGTGTTCTGCTGTGGAGAGCAGAGAAGAGGGGTTCATGGAGTCTCATACCAGTAACATGATAAACACATGAGTGCAAACCAGGGTTATTGTCGCCATGAATTCAGGGGCATATTTTCTGGAAAAGGAAGGTGAGCGTTGAAGTGTTCTTTGATGGACTACAGGGTTTGAGCAGAGAGGCATCTGGGCAATAGAAAGCAAAATGAGAAAAAATTTGTATATGATGTGCATCTGAATGGAGTGGCAGCTGGAATGGAGTAAACATTGGGGTATGAAACTGAAGTTATGGAGTACGAGGTTGAACTGTATAGAATACAATATGGGGAATCCTGAAATCTTTGTAACTTCCTTCCCTGTTCTCTCACTTGTAAAAATGGATGAAAAATGGCAATTTGTTAGCTTACGTAAAGCTGATTTAATTGGCAGATTCTTTCCCAATAGGCAGAACCTTTGTGAAACCATATAGTACTCCGAAAACTGCACAGGCGTTGTGGCGTCAGTGCAAAAGGAGTTGGGAGAATTGCTTCTTGATGTCCTTGAGCCAAGGCGGCTTGACATTGTCATTTCCAATAGTGATGCGTTTGCCATTTGGACCACTGGAGTTCCATCTCCATGCCAGGGGATTGCCGGTTGAACCAAAACCACGTTACAGCCCATTGGCTAAGGCTGTTTCTCCCTTGGACTGTGCCTGCTGGGCACTGCCAGTGCTCTTTAGCTGTTCTTTGGCTGACAGATAGCGGGCAATCAGTGTGTTAGGTATTGTATTCAGTAAAGTTAGGGTTGATTCCTTTTAGCTTGTTGAGCCATCCTGTTTTTTTTTCCTCTTGAACCATTATTATTGGGATAATGTATAGCTATAAAAGAAATCAGAAACTGCAGATGAGCAAAACAATTAAATTTTTTCATAGCATTTGTGAAATAACATTGTGTATTTGTAATAGCTGTTTCTGTTATCAGAGAACCCAACATTTCAATGGCTGAAAACAAGTATTTGCTTCTCCTTCTAGTCGCCTGGTCATGACTGTGAAAAGGCAACAGGAGCTGTCCCCTATTTCTTGAGTGGGAGACCCATCTTGAAGGATCAGTCCTTCAGTAGACAGAGTCCATTCTTGCGGTAGAGGGGTGATTGGGAAAGACGGAACCTAACCACACAGTGCATTCAGAGCTGCTGTGGGGCCTATGTGTTCACAGTCCATCAGCCAAAGCAAGCTACAAAATGATGGTCAACTTGAATGGAGCAGGAATTACTCTGTTGGAATAGCTGGGGGTGACAGGGTCAAGCTATTTGTGAGGAAAAAAAAATCCAGTAAGTTAATAAATATAAAAACAGTAATCTTGGCAGGCATTGTGGCTCAGCAAGCTAAGCTGCTACTTGGGACACCTGCAAGCTCTGAGTGCCTGGGATTAAGTCCTGCCTCCCGTCCATCCCAGCTTCCTGTTAATAAGCACCCTGGAAGGCAGTGTGTGATCTCTCAGGGACTGAGTCCCACTCATCCACGTGGGAGACCCAGATGGATTTCTCGGCTCCAGGCTTCAGCCTGACCCAGCCCTGTCTTTTGTCAGCATTTAGGAAATGGATCAGCATGTACAAGTTTTCTCTCACTGTTGTTATGCCTTTCAAAAACAAACCGAGTAAATTAGTAAACTTTAGAAAGCTGGTTCATGGGTCTTCGTCACAATTGTACTCATCCCTCAAGCAATACCTTTGTAGTATAGCAAGTTCTGTCTAGTTTCTTGATCCTAAATTTTAAACTCGGTTCCTTTCATAGCCAAAATACATTCCCTCCCTCCCCAGACAAAAGACATTGAAGTAGCGTATATTGGGCTAAGTCTTTGCACTTCATCATTAGTTGTGATATGCTTTACTCCAATTAGTATATTTAGAACATCTTTACAAGTGTGTGTATGTGTCTGCAGAATTTTGATGCTTGCACTGTATTCCTGATGTAAGTTATTTACCAGGACCCTATTAGAGAGCATTTTCTTTAATTTCACTACTTTTGTTTTCGAGATTTTCTTTTTTTGAAAGAGTTAGAGGGAGTGTGTCAGTCGTAGAGAAATACACCTTCCATTTATCTGCGGTTTCACTCCTCAGTTGGCTACAATGCTAGCGTTGAGCCTGACCCAAGTAGGAGTTTCATCCAGGTCCACCACCTGATATGCAGAGATCCAACCCTTGTGCCGTCTTCCGCTACTTGTCCCAGGCCTTTAGTAGGGAGCTATATTGAAAACAAAGCAGCTGGCGCAGGAATCAGCACCCAGATGGTTTGCTGATGTCCCAATTGGTACCCACTCTGCCATAATGGCAGCTCTGATGTTTTGCAAAAATGCTATTCCAAACTAAGTGCTTATTTAATCATGTTGAACAATTAGGAATTGTTGAGTCGAAGGATGAAAATGTAGTCTTAGTTTAAAAGGCACTATCATCAGAAAAGCTGATCTATACCATTTTTGGGACAATTTGACAGGTGAGGTTAGGGTCTGATTGTTTAGTACTATTTTTGACTTATGTTTATTGGAAATTTTTTAGTTGTGTTTTGCCTGTTTACTATTTGTAATATCTTGAGATGCTCATCTGATCAAAGTCTTTAAGGACTTTTTAATCCTTGTCGGCCAAACAACTTGCCTTACTTTTCTGTTTTGTCTCACAGTTTTGTGTAGATTATGCTGTTACTCTGTTTTGAATCTTAAGCAGGGCAACAACATTATGGAAGGTGGAGACTGGATGGAGACAGCGGAGCTCTGGGGCTCCCTAGGACTCTGTCAGTGAGTCAGCAGGACTGGGTGGGAGCTCAAGACGGAGAGCATCCCAGCTCCCTCCTTAAATGCATGTTTGCACTTTGCACTGTTGAACTGCATCCCCAGCCCCCCGGAAGCTAGTCTCTTGTAGAGAAAAATTCTCCACCCAGAGTCTAGTCAGAAGATGTGGGTGGAAGAAAACAGATCTTTATTTCAGTGGCACTAAAGCCAGTGTTGCATGAAGTTGTGTCATTTTTCTTACCTTTTAGGCCAGATGGTCTTAGAAGTACTTGTGTTTGAAGAGAGCACAGAAACTGTGTCTGTTTTCAGCTGGGAAGCAGAATTTTGGTACATTATGCTTTGCTTTGCTTCATGCCTTTTCATCATTTTTGTTCTGATCTTATCTGTCAGGAAGTTCTTTTTTTTTTTTTTTCTTTGAGTCAATTGCTCTTTAAAATCAGTGCCACAATATTAGGAGCAAATCCGTGACATTGCAGTGTTTTCAGGGTTAAATGCAGTTTTGATTCACATGAAATTCATTGTCAATATACTTTAAGCCAAATTTTGAAAATGATAGCTTTGAGATTCCATTGCTTCATTTCTATTCGCATAATTTTCAAATGCCAGGTTTGATTACTAACTTTCAGGGTTTGTATTACATATTCTCATTAGAAACATACTCATGACATTTTGCTTTTCATGAAAAGAAGAAACCCTAAAGGTTGGCAATGCTCAGAAATAGCATCCATTGTGTTAGTAACCCAGGCTTCTGTGGGAGCCATTTGAATGTATTTGTTGTTAACTAAGAATTCCATTTCCCAGTGAGTTCTCAATATGAAGGGTCCATTTTCTATGGGTGGTTACTTACTCCAGCCAAGAAAAAAAAGGTACAATTTTAGTTGTTTGACTTCTTAGAAATTTGTGTTATAATTTGGCTTGAAAAGTTAAGGCTCATTTCCTTCGGGAACCCAATCATGGTGATAATGGTGAACTGAAGGAGTGTTATTTCATTTGGACCATCATCTGAGTGCCTCGTTAGCAGCTGTCCATACCAGGGAGGTCTTCAGACGTTCTCAGATGGGTTGATATGAACAAAGGCCATACTTCAATGGTGATTCCAAAGGTCAATATTGGTACATGTTTTCTAGAAAAAGCCAGTGCTGTTTCAGTTGAACCTCATCTGTATAATAACTGTTCTCTAAGAACTAACATTAAAATGAATAATTCTAAGAAAGAATATTAATTTTACTATGTATATTTTCATTTTTAAAACTATTTCTAAAGATTTTATTTATTTTCATTGCAAAGTCGGATATACAGAGAGGAGGAGAGACAGAGAGGAAGATCTTCCATCTGCTGATTGACTCCCCAAGTAGCCACACAGGCTGGAGCCAAGCCAGTCCAAAGCCAGGAGCCAGGAACTTTTTCTGGGTCTCCCAGGTGGGTACAGGATCCCAAGGCTTTGGGCCGTCCTCAACTGCTTTCCCAGGTCACGAGTAGGGAACTGGATGGGAAGCAGAGCTGCCGGGATTAGAACTGATGCCCACTTGGGATCCCTGCATGTGCAAGGCGAGGGCTTTAGCAGCGAGGCAACTGCACCAGGCCCTGTGCATCTTCCTTTAAGAAACATGTGTCTAACTATGCTGCTCATTATAAATTGGATTATTTTGGCTTGTGTATTTGCTATTGTGTTATTTGAGTTCCTTGTATATCCTGGATATTAACTCCTTATCACATCTGTAATTTGCAAGCATTTTTGTTTCCTTTTCTCAAGTCAGGTGAAATTCCATTTCTCTGTTCTTTTGGGGTTTGATCCAAAAGCTCCTTGCCCATTAAGAGATTAGTTTCCTGGCACTATACTTCTGACAAAGCAGCCAAATGGACGGCCTTCCTCCTATAAGAGGGCTTCAAAAATTTTGTGGAAAAATAGACTTAAATGAAAAGTTTATTTTGGTACAAAACGATTTTTGAAAATCATTTGTGTAAGTTTTTTGTGTTGTGAGTTTGACATGAACTTTCCAAAGACCCCCTGCGTCTGTCTGATAGATCAATGTGTCAGTTTTCCGTTGCCACAGTACCAACGTACCATAGCAAACATAAATATATTAGCTTACAGTTCTGAAGCTCAGAAGCCCTAAGTGGGTTGGCAGTGTTCTGTTCCTCCTGGAGATTCTAGAAGAGCCTCTTGCAGCTTCATAAGATGTTGCATTTCTTGGCCCTTGGCCCTTTCTTCATCTTGGAAGCCAGCATCCGGTTATCTTCAAATTGCTTGCTAACCTTTCCTTGGATCCTTGTGTCTCTTCCCATTCAGACTCTCCTCTCTCTTTTACAAGTACCCTTGGATTCTGTTGTGCAGGGTGATTCACCGTTTCTGCCAAGTACCTTTAGTCTCAGTAATATACTTACAGGTAATACCCACACCTGCTGGTCTGGGGGTCGGGACATTGGTCATTACCCAGTTTACTATGCTATGTAATAATGGCCAAACTTCTTTCAGACAGTGAAGTGGGCTTTGGTTGCTTTTCAGAAAACAATTTGTTAATCAAACTTTACCGTGTTGATTATGATGGAGGAACTAAAGAGATGAGATAGTCTCATAGATAAGGAGGTGGAGGAGACTAGAGTAATGAAGAGATGGGCTGCGTGTCTGAGGGACACTTTACAGGTTGGATCTTACAACTAATCGAGAGACGATTCAAGATGTACAGGAGAATGCACGTAGGTTATTCACAATCACTGTGCCATTTCATAAAAAGGATTTTAGTGTTTGCAGATTGCAGTTTCCAAGACAGGTCCTGGAACTAATTCCCCATAGAAATGGAAGGATATCTCTGTTTGATGTGCGGCCCAGTTCTGTTTATAACATGACAGGATACATAAAGGTTGCTGTTGGCCTGCTAGCTCATGTTTGCACTCTCCTTTCTGTGTAACGCTAACTTGGGGACTCTCAGGTGTAGAAGACTGTTGTGTCTGCAGTCTTCTCTAAGAAATACTAAGATTTAATTTGGACCATCTTCACCAAGCCTTCTAGAGTGGTGATCACTGTGATGTTAGCTCTCATCAACTCTTCGTCATGCCTGTTCCTCGTAGAGCAGATATTCCTTTGTGCCAAGAGGCCTTACTCTTCATAGAGGTGGTTATTATTGCTAGAGAATTTCAGAATTACATAGCCTAACTCTGATCACTTTTCAGTGCCATTTGTGTTAGATTGTCTGTTTCTGTTTTTGCCTTTGATTTTATTGGTAAATTCTTATGTAGAAATGTTATTTAAAATGTACTATTTAACACTATTAGGGTTTTTTGTTTGTTTGTTTTGGTTTTGGATGACATGATTTTCTTCTTCTGCGACCTTGGTCAACCCCAAGAATCCTCAGAACACTGCTTTGGGAAAACATTTTCATCAGAGTAATTTTAGCTGGCTGCCTAAGTCACAAGTGAAGGATCTGATCTGAGTGTTCTTTGGCCGTTTTCTGCAGAGCCTGGTTGCAGTGGTGGCAGCACATGGGGTAAATTGGCGTGAGGATTGGGGGTCAAGGAGAAATGATGGGTAGATGTGTAAGTTACCAGGAACAAGATGGTTTGACTGTTGACTGGTTTTGATTTGGATACTCAGAATTATGTAGACCCCGGTATCTTCCTAACCTTTGTCACAAAAATAAACCTCTAATTTCATGATTTGATGAAACCTGAACAGGATTATTTTTAGCACCTAAACTCACAAACCTTGGAGAACAGAGTCCGACATGAACTCTCCACTCTCACAAATGCCACCTACATACTAGATGCTACGTCAAGTGCTGCTTCTCTGTTTCTAGTCCACCGTGCCACAATGACATTCGTAGCTAAAATGTTTAATAAAAGGCAAAAGCAGAAAAGGAGCGACTCTTTGGTAACTTGCATGTAAAGGGAATCTATTGGAAGGCAATCAGATCGTGAAGGGTGGGGAGGGTGATTTTGAGAATTACGGTAAGAAAGCCAGAGAGCTTAGAGCACAGGATGCCATCGTAGCTGCACAGGAGTGCCCTGCCACTGATTCAGTCTTCACATCCCCTTGGGGACATTGGATGGTCAAACTTCGGTCACGTGGCTTCAAAGGACCGAACATTTCCACACGTCTGCCCTAGCACACAACGGGGTTTCCTCGAAGGCAGAAAGTTATTTTAATAAGTAGACTGAAATAAGCAGATGTCAGTTCAGCATGCTTCTCCTGGTTTTTTTCAGTGAATTGTAGAGAACTTGGATAACTTCCGCATAAGTGTGACTGTGACTCTGTTTTGCTCATGTATGTTGTACTTCCTTGCCACCGTAAGTGCTGCCTACCCATGGAAAAGTCATAGTAATAAACAGCAGTGTGGACATTTGGACAAGGCAGGAAGTGTTAAATAGTAGATCTGTATGTGTAGTTGTTTAAGGCTGCCCATTTCCAGTTGATCTGGTCCCATTGAAACCCTACAGATGCTCAGAATTCAGTTAAGGGTAGCAGTAAATATAGCCAACAACTTGGAGAAATACATTTCAAACAGCTATGTATCCTCTGTGCTTTAATAGTTTTGCTCTGAGAATTCGATTGCTGTGTGCCCTGTGATAGATACAGCTTGACCTGTACCTGTTTCAGAATAGTTCTGGCTGCGGAATTGGCTCCAAAGCTTACCTGAGGGGGAGCTCACCCCTCCAATGTTACACCTAGAAATGAACTTTTGAAACCTCAGGGCACACCTTTGATATTAAAGTTGTTCCTCAACTTTTGGCATTATCCTTTCTAGGGAGATCTTCTTGATGAGAATTGAGATAACATCCATTTGTAGTATAGTATAGGCAGTTTGGTTTAGTGTGCTTTTGAGAATGAAAACCAAGAATCGGTTTACAGAGTGCCCTGTACAGTGACCCTTTTTCTTTTCTTTTTTTCTTTCTTTGGCTTTGTGACTAGTATAACCACTGGTGCTATCATTTCTCCATGATTGTCACTGCTTGTTAACTTGCCGTAGGCACACTTTTTATGACCAAAGCACCCTGACCATGTCAGCTCTATACATCAGTGTCGGGCCAAGCTGATTTGTTGCCTGTGTAAGTGCCAGCATTTCAGAAGGTTGAGGTGTAAGGCGTTAAAATAGCCTTGTGATCACCATTAGCTACTGCAGACAGAGGATTCACACAGAATTCCCATCAAATTTGGCTGCTACTTGCTTGATGCTGCTCAGGAACAATAACAGCACACCCCAAAGCTCCCTCTCCTCCTTGGTCTCTCTGGACCTCCCCCTGGGCCTCAGCACCAGTGTTTCCCCCCTCTTTTTTTCTTGTTTGTGCTTCAGAACCCATCTAAACCATTGTTGTTTCATTTTCTTCCCGGATTCCCTTAGGCCCAGTGAGGTTAGAATCTAGTTAGAGACTTCCAGAGGCAGTGGCTTCTTCATAGCGTTCTTACATTCATTTGTGGTATTACTTGATTATTCGTTAATTATTTGATTAATTTCTGTCTCATTGAAAGCTTGAAGGGAGTGGGAATTTGTCTAGTTTTCCTTATTAGTCTATTCCTAGTGGCTGATATAATGAATGAAGAAAATTAAAATGTTGAACAGACTAACATTTCTTTTTTGCTATAGAGCATATAGTTACTCTTAAAGAGTACCAAATGGTAACCATTTTGTTGAAATCAAATTTATTGAAGTTATTAAGGACTGATAAAAAAATGAAGGTATCCAAATTACCAAGCAAGCTAATAAAAAATTTAGAAAAAAAAATGGTGATTTCAAAGGACTTTCTTCTGATAAATGGAAGTAATGCAGCGAAAAAGTGACTCTTCAATGTGGTCTTTGCAGAAAGAAATGCAAGTAGAGCTGGTAACTTTTGAAACTTTCTGTTTGAGATGCAGACATGTAGAGGAAGGGGCTAGGAAGGGGAAGAGGGAGATGAGGATATCAGCCTCTAATACCCAAAGGCCAACAACAGCCTAGACTGGACCAGGCCAGAGCCAGGAATTCAATCCCAGTCTCTCTTGTAGGTGACAAGAACCCAAGGATTTGGGCCATTACCGGCTGCCTCCAAGGTAGGCATTAGTAGGAAACTCGAATTAGAAGTTGACCTAGTACTCAAACCCAGCTGGCATCAGGACCACTGGGTCAGTGCCAATCCTAGACCTTAGGAACTTTGGTACTGTTTCTTTCTCAGAATAGTTGGCATTTGGGGTGCAGCCCCACAAAAGCTTGAGTCTCAGACTTCTTTTTCCCTTGTTAATCTTACGTTTTCCATATATTAGGCACATGAACATAGTTGCTGAATTGGTACTAGATGTTATAAAAGAATACTTATGAATGGGGTTATTGGAATAACTCTTGAAACAGTCTTTTCTCAGCACCTGCCAACCCATAAACAATGATTACTTTTTTTTGTTTTCACTTGAAAGAGTAGCTTTTGATTCTCTGAAATTTCTCTTTGCATTTTGTACTGGGGGTAGAATGAAGAGAAGTTTCTTGTAACACAGAGCATATACAGGCTGGGCTTCCTGTCTGCCTGCGACCAGCAGCTCCCCGATGAGGCACTGCGTTTGTTTTCCTGGGGTTTGCGGAGAGCTGAACTGGCTGGCAGTGTCAGTTTCACAGTTGCCCTTCCTCATTCCCTCATGCTTTCGAATCCATGACTCTGGACTAAAGCCTTTTACGTGATGAGTTCAGTTCATGAAGAAAAAATGATTTTTTTCCCCAACTTGGAGCTATTCCACTCTTACAGGGTGTCCCCCCCCCTTTCAAGAATGTTATTTAATTTTAAATGTAAGAAGGTTCTATTTAAAGATCTATGCCCCATCCTGTTGCTTTGTATGTTTGAGGAGCAGATGGAACTAGAAGCATGTGATGCTCCAGGCAGGATTGAGGGCTGCTTGGTGAGGTAATTAATGTCCTCCTAGGTCCACCTGCCAGTTACTATGGATGATCACTATTCATAAAAGATGGTTTGGTCTATAGTCTAGGTGATGCCCTTTAAACCAAGGAAATCTGCAACCCCCTATTAGACCAAACTTTCTCCTTGGGGGTACAACTAAGGAGGGCAAAAGCAAGCGTATGTGAAACGTGCCCAGTACTCTGGATTTGAAGATGAAGAGCCCAGATTGCTAACCAGGCCCTGTAGGCTGAACATCTATTTTGGGACAAAATGATTGACCTAGTTAGGAAAGTTAGGATGTGCCAAAGTGGTGGATTAGTGGCATGTGGCAACAGTATGGGCAGCCCCTTGATACAAATGTTAGGCATGCCTCAGGCTCATGTGGCTAGACCAGCTGTGTGTGGGTCAGGATTCTAGTACTGGGGTCTAAGGATGCTGCTATCTGATGGGTTTCCAGATGGGTCCCCATGTGGAAGATGTATCAGCCGGGAGAGCCTGGAAGAAGTGAAGAGGGAGTAATTTGTATCTAACTGTGCTGCTTTTCCTAAAGTACTCCTGCCCGTGACAGGCCTTCCCCTGTGTGTGTACAGTCATTGGAACAGCTCAGTTTGGCTAACTCACAGAGGCACTGGGAAAGACTTAAATCTTCCTACTCCACTTGGAGAGTAGGGGTTATGGGCTAAAAAGGAAATGCTAACTAGGCAACAGTGATTACAGGGATTCAATCAGGCTGTTCGTTTATGATGAAGTTTTTTTAAAATGGAAGTCAGCCTAGATTTCCTTACACCTGCTTCTGAAGGGACTCTGGTACATCCAAGTATAGATTGGAGTTTGGTTTCTGGTGCTGCACAGGCCCTCGTTATGGGACTTGCAGTTCTTGTCTCTGTGTTGGCTTTGAGGCAGTATGACATTCTCGTAAGCCCCCTGCCTAAGAAAATTGAAACTTGAAAAAAAGAATGCCATAACCAGACCCATTGTTACAATACAAGGCAAGAAGCTTTGAGGAAAGAGTTGAGGTAATGAGATTTTTCAGTTGTGTTTTCTGTTGTGTTGCTGCGTGTTCTCAGTGCCCATGGGAGACGTTGTTCTCTAGAAGATTCACTGAGTGGTCCTGTTACTGTTTGGAAAGGATCAGTCTGGAAGAATGTGAGGGCCCACACCTCACGCCTGCCTCATGAAGGACAGGAGGCTACCACATACTTCTCTGGAGGCTGGGATGAGCTCAGGAGCTGCTGGTCCCGTTGGGGTCTCGGGTCTCCTTCCCAGCTGTTAGCTGTGTGGCTGAGCTGTCTCCCAGTGGAGTCAGATCTCCGGCATTGGATTTTCATTCAAGGTAAGCATTTCAAGCTTCAGTGCAGCCTGGAAAGACATGTGTTAGTGGAGTGTCTCTCCTTCCAGACACAAATAACAAAAGAGAATAAAAACAAAGAAGCTTCTGTATTAGAAATTGAAAAACTTGAGTGCAGAACTCCCTTCTCTCATGTGACCGTGACAAGATCCTGGACACGTCTCTTCATGTTTCCAACCCTCGTAAGCAGACTGGAGGTGGGTCATTCCTTAGAGTCCCTCCAGTTCACCCAGTGAGAATGAGCATGGCCCAGAAATGCAGGACGCCCAGCCCGTGGATGATGTTGGACCCCAGGAGCATCGTAGCTGGCATTCCTCAGGCTGCACCTGCACCCTGGCGTTCAGACTGGCACTCTGTTTCCTGTACTTGAGCACTGCACGGGCAGTCCACAGAATCCATAGAAAACCTTGAGACTTTCTAGTTGAGTGAATGGTACAACTGACATTCTGATCTGAAAATAGACTGAAGCTGGGTTCTTCCTGACACCTCGAACCTCTCTACCCCTCCTTAGCCCATCATGCTACTGCTTTAATCATGTCTCCGGAAGTTAGTATTTGTCATTCACAACTCCTTGGCTTTTCTCCGGAGTTTATAACAGTCTTCAGTTTCTTCTGCTAATGGCTACATGACATTTTCTTAGACAAGAAGGAAGCATCTGCCTGGATACCGTTGCTGCTCTCCTGGCTGTCTTCACTGGAGCCCTTTTAGTTTGCTGATGCTCTAAAACTGCTCATCAGCGTAATCCTGACCTTGCTGTTGTTGTCTCCAAACACTATCTGGGACCTGACTAAATGGTAGCTGCTCCAGGCTAGCCACCTGATTCATCACTGTTGCACAAGAGGATCTCGGTGTTTGTGGGAATATGGAATTAAAAAGCAAGCAAGTGGGCAAGCATTTAGTTGAGCAATGCAAGCGCTGGCTGTCCTGCCCACAACACACATCCAAGCATTTGTGGGTTTGTGTTCTTACTCCACCTTTCTGCCGATGTTGACCCTGAGAATCACAGTTGGGTCCTGGCCATCCATGTGGGAGACCTGAATGGCCAGTTGCCAGCTTCAACTGGTCCTGCCCTAGCTCTTGGGTGCATTTTGGGGAATGAGCCAGCAAATGGAAGATCTTCTTGTTGGTCTCTGTGTGCCTCTGTGCCAGGCCAGACCCAAGTCAAAAAACCAGTAGCCAGGAGCTTCTTCCAGGCACTTGCAGAGCACTTGGGCCATCTTCCACTGCCTTTCTGGATCCATTCATAGGGCGCTGGATCAAAAGTAGAGCATTTGGTACATGAACCTGTACCCATTTGATATGCCAGGGTTGTACACAGTGGTTCTGCCTGGTATGCCACAGCAGCGGCCCCAAGAGGATTTTCTGATAACTATTTAACTGGAGCACTTGATATGCCTTCCAGGGCTGAGTGGTCAATAGAGGCCACAATCAGAAAACTTTAGGAGTCAAAGTACCCGTTCTCACCCTTCAAGTTCCTGAGTGCCTCATAAAATCTCTGCTATGTTTGATTTCATGTGGAAGTCACCTTCATTTTTTTTTTTTTTTGCAAAAGCTTGTATGCAAAGTTGTTTCATATTTTTCAACAGCTGTGACTCTCCAGGAGGCCTGTCATAAGATAGTGCCTGCTGTCTTGTGTCTAGGAACCCTTAGCCCTCGGGCAAGGAGGCGCAAGGCAGGCCAGCCGGTGGGTCTGGGAAGGTGTTATTTCAGCCTGAATCTGGTTATGAGCCCTGTGTTTACCCTGTCAGTGACTGGGGGGACTAGGAAATGGACAGAGGAGAGGAGGGAAACTCAACTGCTGTTTGAGATGCGTATGTTACAGGTGCAGGCATTGTATTATTCATTTCATTCAGATTGTAAACTAAATATCCTTTTTGGACTCTGCCTCAGGCTTGCTTTTTCAGTGGAGGTATTTGCCTATGAAGGGTCCATGTGCTTGACTTAGAATGATGTACATTCTGTGACCAGACCCCTTTAAGACAGATACAGTGCGCCACTTTGATGTTTTTTTAGAGCTTGCCAGGTACAAAATTTTAAGTTTTATTTCTGTTAGCACCAAAGTGTCCTTTTTCTGGAAAACAAGCTGACGTGCAGTCGAGAATGCTGTGCTCATAGCTAACATGCTGTCTCAGGAACTGGAATCTCGTTTGCTAACACTCATGCACGTAAAATTCTAACTTGGGAGACCGCATGCTGCTGTGTATACGGACAGCATGTGCGGCTCTTGGGAAAGCTTCTGGCTTCTCGCCCATCTGAGTCGGCTTTGCTGCTCAGTCCGAGCCATGTTTAAAGTTACCATTGCTCACCCCGCAATTATTTTTTCTGAACACCCCGCTATTATTTTTTCTGAACTTCTCGTGTTGGTGGGAACGCTGTAACAAAGCATGTCTATTCTGACAGCAATGCCTATTCAGACTTCTAGCCATAGTGTGTGGTCTCAGGTCCCGGAAAGCATTGGCTTCTGCGTGAGGGTACCATTTCAATGGCCGTTGAAGGGTGTGAAACCTAAAACAGGAAAGAAAAGGCAATTCTTGCTTGCCGAGATGGCTTTGTGGCTCCTGTCCTTTCTCTAGCCTGCAACTGAGTTTTTTTGACACTCCTCCGTGTTTTTCTCCCCCTCTGGGGAGTTGAGCTGCCTTGCTGCCCCACACAGTACCTTGCTGACTACTTGAGACTTTTCATTTGCCATTATCTGTTTGGCTATTTACCTGACTGAGCTTACTGCACAACATTCCAGAGACGTAGTATTGCTCTTTAGAATGTTAATGAATTGCTTGCTGGTCAGTTGCCATTTGCTCCAGTGTGTGAATTTGTTCTCTCTCTCTCTCTCTCTCTCTCTCTCTCTCTCTCTCTCTCTCTCTCTCTCGTGTGTGTGTGTGTGTGTGTGTGTGTGTGTGTGTGTGGCAAGGAGAGCCGAGTAGCAGGGGTGGGATTGCATTTTTTTTCTCCTCTTTGCTGCCTGTGACGTGAGCGAGCCTGGAACAATCAGGCTCGCTGCAAACAGGGTAGTTGAAGATGCTGGGGGAGGCAGCCTGGTGCTTCTTAAGCTGAGGCGGATCACGGCGCTCGCTCTGAAGCTGCTCCTGCACAACCTGCTGGAGTCCCCGCAGTGCCAGAGCCTCGTCACGGCTGCAAAGTGCCTTTGCGTTTCTCCGAGCCCCCTCCCCAGCTGACCTGCGAGATGATCGGTGTGAACAGTATTCAGAGTACAAGCAAGGTGCGCGTGAGGACCTCGGGGTCCGTGAAATACTCCCGGGAGGATTCTATCCGGCGGCAGTCCCACCGGTCCAAGTCCATGAAAATTTCCAACTCCTCAGAGTTTTCTGCTAAGGAAACCAAGGTAAAGAAACCACCCCCGCCCGCTCACCCTCTGGCCACTTGTATGCGAGCATCATCACCGTCTTAGCCCGTGTGTCTGGTGTGGAATGACAGACTGAGAAACTAGCAAGGATGGCTCTAAGACGATCGGGCAGGATCTAGTGACAGGGATGCCGGCGGAACTCCGCACAAAGATCTCTGCGATGTGGGTCGGTGTTGCAAAGAGCTGGTGTGGGGAAGCAGAGCTGAAACAATGCTGGGAATAAGACGTCTAGGGAACTGTTGGTTGGCACATTGCTATTGTTTTTAGTCTCAGAAAGGTTGCCTTGAAGTGATTTTTTTTTTCAGCAAAATGTATTTTTAGCATAGCAGGAGTCTAGCGTCCATCATTTTATCTTGCAGTTAATTCCTTTTGCCTTCCCTCCCCTGGTCTCCCACTCTTGCTCAGCGTGTGGGACTGATGTACAATGAGCTGTGGTCCTTGTTGAAGAGTTTTTAGCTCCAGGTATGTGTCGTTAGGGGAGAATTGCTCTTTGATGTTCCAAACACATGTATGTGCTGCCGAGCCCGGCGTGTTTGTGTGGCTGTGAGATGATATCTTGGTTCCTGTGAACTGTGAAGGGGAGTGATTCTGTAGCGAGGTGGGCATTTACTACATACAACATATTCTTGAGATTCTTCCCACCGCCATCTGTGTGAGCAGGCTACTCAGAAACACTCCCACTCCACAGGTTTAAAAATGGAATAATCGAATCATGGGATTCCAGAGCTCCGAGGCTGGAGCGGTAGATGATGACAATGGAGCCTTCCCCGCCTGCGGGGGAAGCTTGGGCTGGGGGTCTCCGTCTCCTGTCGGTCTTCTTCCCTGCCTGTGAGAGCAGCATCGGCACCCCCCACCCACCACCACCACGTCTGCTCCCTCACAGCCCCTCCCATCCTTCTATGACATTGCATGACTGCGAGACTTTGCTGATAACAGATTCCCCTCAAAATATGGCAGGGCAGGGGGAGGTTGCAAAATCCCCTCGTGTGACGAAAAAATATGTGGTGTCCCTCCACAGCACAGTGGAACCCGACCCTTTTGGTCATTAACAAATTGGCTGCTAATAAGTCTGCAGTTGTGGCTTGTCCTCAAATTTTTTTTTTTTTTCAAAGCTATAGCTTTGGGAAAAGCTTGTGTCTTCACTGCCCTTGAATATAGGATGTGTTGCATTCTGCTGAACCTGTAACCGCTGCTGAGGCAGACCTGCCCAGTCTGTCTGTAGGCACGTGTGTGATTCTCGACATGGGTACAGAATCAGCTTTTGCACAGAGCAACGGGAAGCTCTCTGGGTTGGGTTTATCTGATCTCATGTATGCAGCCAGAGGTTATGAGAAAACCAAGAAGTCATCCTTAACTCCGTTACGGTCCCATCATCCTCACCCCAGTGATAACTGAAGCATTGTGATGTTAGTTGGGTATCCCCAGTATTACGATGGGTGATGTTGAAATCTGCCCGAGTACCCAGTGAACAATTTCTGACTACTGTCTGTCATATGGTACAGCTACTCTCACCTGGCATGGATCTATGCACTGTCGGAGAAATGGTGCAAATGTCTCCCCAAATATCTACAATAAATAAGGTTCCTATGCAGTTGTAATCAATAGGCTATCACAAGGAACTTTTTGACAATCAGAGTCATTTTCAAAAATTTTTATTTTTAAAGGCTATAATGGTCTCTTAAGTTTTAAAACAATATATGCTAGGATGTATCCAAACTCCCACTACCTCACAAGAAATTTCTTTTTAGGATTGGTTAGTGTTTTTAACGTTGAAGGCCAGAGAAGGTAGTTTAAAGAACCATGCGAATCCTAAAATCAGATGGATTGAATCTAAGCACTCACTCAGTGGCCATTTTTGTGTTCTAAATGAAGTGTACCGAGTGACATTACAGGTTTGTAGCCTTAGTCACTGGATTGGATTTTATTAGACAAATATTAACACATGTTAGTGTGTATTTTTATCCACAGTGTGTATATTTTACTCCAAGCATTCATAAGCAGAATTGTTATTCACTTGATTTATATCTAGCAGTACATTTTTAGCTGTTAAAAGCATCTTAGTGTTTCTTCCTGCTAATCATATAAATAGCTCTTTTGTTTACCTGACTCTTCATCCAAAATACAGGGTACCTGACCTGGTCCCCTCTTCTCTTCCTTCCACTCCCCCACAGACCCCATGTCCTCCCAGTAAGGGGGAAAAAAAACGAGACACCATTAACTCATGATATCCTTGAGGGTTTCATTCTTCCTTGGGCTAGAGCCCACTGTGTCTCCAGTTCAGAGTTGGGATTATAATATTTTGATATTTCTTGAAACTTCCATTTCTGATATTTCTAACTTTTGTCTGTTTTATTGCCTGTTGAACACATAATCGTTTATATAAGTATCTATTTATCTTGATTCCTCACTTTTCTGATGTACTCATGTTTGTTCGCATTTTAAGCCAAAATTAAAGAACTTTGAAACAGTCAGATACTCTTTGCTTCTGAGTTTAGTGAAATCTTTTAATAAAACCTCACTGGTGTAAACATCTTAGATTCAGAAAATAGAATTTTCTGATCATTTCTTGCCTGGATTGGTATTGCATGATGAGTATTTCTTAACCTGCTGAAAGAGGATTTATGTGTTATTTTCTTAAAAACCTGATTCTTTGTACTTTTTTTTTCCCTTGCAATAATGTTAAATCCTGCTCTGGAGAGTATGGCTTTGCGTTTTCCAGATGATGTTTATAAAATCATAAAGCAGATAAGGTGGTCAGGACCTAAATGTTGATATATTTTGGAAGAATATTTGTGCATTTTATAGAGACCAGCAGTTATTCCTAAAGAACTTTATTCTGACTGGAAACCCTTAAATACCTGATATTGGAGGAGTTACCAGGCAGTCTCTTGGCCGTGAGGGGGCAGTGCACATCTCCCTGCTGTTCAGGCCAGCTGCTTCCCTGCTTCCTGCCTGTGACAGAAGCAGCATTTTGGATTCAGTTTCTTAAAAGTAAAATACTCCAGAATGTAGTGCGCACATTAACAGCATGCTGATTTAAGCCTCAGTTCTGCCAACCATTTCTGCATTCTTTGTCTGAGTCTAGTTACATCTCAGAAAAAAATTTTTGATGTTGTATAATTTTTAACTTGAGTAGGGAAGGTTTCAAATGTAATTCTGGAAAACATCATGTTGATGATCCACTTTTTTTTTTTCCTTACCCATCTCTAGCCAAACAGCAAAATCCACTGAAATGTAGGACAAAAATTGTTTTTCCTTAGGTGGTGGAAATGACTATCGTATTCCCAGTTGAATTGTAGAAGTTGTCTTGAAGTATAAGGCATTCCCTAAATGATAATCATGTGTATTCCACGGAACTGTTTGTTATTTAACAGTGCAAAGCAGTGAATTTTTGTGGCAGTAACATTTTAGAAACTTCCACTAAAACTTGCTTTGGGTAGTGCATGGTGAAAACTTGGGCCATTTGCTTTCTTGGCCAGCCTGCTGTATCCTGACCATGCAGCCTGGATGTTGTTCGTTGATTAGCAGCGTGCTCCTAGGCAAGTCACCTTCCCTCCCTCACAGTCCTCTGTAAAATCCAGGAGTTGACAAAATGATATCTTTGTTCTCAGCCCTGTTAATTTTAGAAATCTTGCCGTGGCTGGTGGGTGATTTCCTCTGTGAAAGGAACCTAATGACTGAGGGAGGGCCAGGGAAGGTGATTTTGAATGAATTTCAAATTAATCTCTTTCTGTACTGGAAGATGTTATCCTTAAATATGTTCAAAGAAAATGCAAATGCTTTCCTCCAAAACACTGCTTTGGGAGTGTTTAATTCATTGCTTTTAAAACACACTGCAATCATGTGGAAAGGCACCATCAAACTCTATTCTCTCCACGCTGCCCAGGCTCTGCTCCCTGGTTCCTGAGCATTGTTAGGGGAATGCTAATCATCATGTTTCACTTCGTGAGAGTCAGATGTGGACACAGTGGCCACCACGGCCCTCGGCAACCTGAAGTCTGAGTGGGAGACTTGCAGGTTGTTGTATACGCTGGGGCTAGAGCCTGGCAAGGAGATGCAAGACGAAGCGCTCAACCCTATCTGCCCAGCTTTAACAAGTGCATCTCCTGTGCTTTAAGAAGAAAACCCGTAGTCACAATTTGGACATGTTTCTGCAAATCTTTGTTTATTCATAAATGGAAGGAGAATTTCCTTTGGCTGGATCCTTTCAGAGATTGAACTGTTAGGCTATACTGTCAAGAACAGCTCTCGTGCTACAGAGATCCTTGGCACGTGAGAGCATCAGGCAGGAGGCATCTTTCACAAGGTGCATGGGGCAGTGCAGAGCTAGTTTGATGCCCAGAACGCTGCTTCTTCCCATCTTGGCTCTGCTCCCCTGCTGTGCTGCTCATGTCCCAGGAAGTCCCAAGAAGTTTAGCTTTTCCTGCAGGTGTGATTCTGCCAAAGTGACACTCGAATGATTACTGTGATGACGAACCAATGGAGCTCTTCCAAAGAACCTTGGCTCCTTCTAGAAGATAGTTCTGTAGATTTCATCATTGTAACAGCCATTCTTCCCTCCCTCCCCTGGAAGACTTGAGCCAGCCTGGTCTCAGAGGCTTTCACTCCAATTGGTTTTATTTTTAAGATACAAAAGCTAACAAAGGGACACTGATTTTGCCTGTGAGGTTGGCTTCTTGAGACTCCCTGATCCCCTGAATCCCTTTGCTCCTTGCTCCCCAGTTGTTCTCTCTGAATTTCTCAGATCTTGCAGGTACTTTCATATAAAATCGCATCCTTTTTTTTAAAAGGATGTATCAATAATTCTTTAGGAAAAAATATTGAATAAACCACATTCCTAATGGAGTGACTCTTGACCATTGAATGTGATTAAAGGCAGATTTCTATTGTCCTGTTTATTTACCCATTTGCTCTTGAGCAAAGTACTGGCTTGGTGTGAATGTCCCTAGTTTAACTACCGGTATCCTGTTGTGGCTTGCTCAGCTGTTTCTTTCCTTTTCTTGTCTTTTAAATTTATTGGTTTTATTGCAAAGGCAGATGTCCAGAGAGGAGAGGCACAAAGATCTGTCGTCCACTGCTTCACTCCCCAAGTGGCCACAACAGCTGGACCCGAGCTGATCCGAAGCCAGGAACCAGGCGCTTCTTCCGGGTCTCCCACACAGGTGGAGGGTCCCAAGACTTTGGACCATCCTCTATTGCTTTCCCAGATCATAAGCAGGAAGCTGGATGGGAAGTGGAGTAGCCAGGACACAAACCAGTGCCATGTGGCATCCTGAGGCTTGCAAGGTGAAGATTTAGCCACTAGACTACCTCATGGGGCCCCAGCTGTTTCTTTCAGACTCACCTTTCTGGTGAAGGTGACTCTTCCACACAGTATCATCGTGTCACTCCATAGCTGTTCTTAGTTGCTGTGACACCCTTGCCACAATCAAAGGAAGGAGAAGGGGAGTTCTGTGGAATTTGACTGTGAGCTAAGGAGAGCATCTCAGCTCCAGGATAAGCTGCGATTGGCCTTCAGGAGCTCTCCTGTGCCAAGAGCAGAATGAGCAGATCTCCCACACTGGCTCCCCCGATGCCTTTCCATTTAGTGCAGTCCATTGTTAGAGATTGGACTCGGTTTAGAGTCCAACAGGAGACTGTTTAATTTTTGTGTGTGTCCTTATCCAGAATGGTGCGGAATCCACGAGGAGATATAAAGTATCCTGAAAGATCCTTTTATTTATTTATTTTTTTCTTTTTAAAGTCCTTTAAAACCAATCATATTTTCACTGTTACTTGTATTGTGTACTTTTGGATACACAGATCGGCTGATGTAATGAAATCCAGTTTCCCGGGATAAGTTACCAGAATACCTGGTGTCAAAACTTATGTGGAAGTTCTGGCCGAAGTCCTCCCTTCCCAGGCTCTGTCCTCTCCTGCTGGGCTGTGGATTGTAACCTTCAGTTAAGGTTTAGAACATGAAGCTCCACCCTATTCACTGCATGCATCAGGATACCCCTTGTTGCCAGATTGAGATCCAGTGTGACTGTAATGGATTTGTAATGGGTCTCTTCCTCACTTACACATCTTAAAGATAGGTAAAATAGAAAGGCTTTGCAGTATACTTTTATTATTGGGCAGTCTTTACAGGAGATTTCTGCATGCCTTCACCACCCCCTGCCATGAACTCTTAGTATGTGATTGCGTGATGCTGTTACATCACCACCAAGAACAACAACAACAACAAAAAGCTGTTGAAATTAGAATTTAAGGTAACAAAGCATTTCTATCTCTGTACCCACATCTACTTCACTGAAATGACCCTCGCCAAGCCTAGATCCTCCAAGGCACAGAGAGTGAAGGAGGATGCCCTCAAGGTGTCAACAAAATTTGCAAGATGGGAAAACTGTCCTGTCTTAGCAGCCCAGAGAAAACTAAAACCCCCGCCACTGCAGAGACCTGCTGTGCAGGGAAAGCGGGAGACTGATTTTGCTCTATAGGATGCATCAAGGGCCCAGGATGTAAGGGGCTCTTGTTAACTCTGAGGTCCCTTAGTGCCTCTGAAATTGACACTGTAGATACCCTCCTTTACGCGGTGTAACCAAGTGTCTCAGCCTTTTCCGCTCCTCTTTGGTACCTTGAACCAGGAGACTTAGGACTTGGGAAAGGTGGCACAGTTGAACACGGCAGAGGGATCCCCACATTGCAAATAACAGGGGTGTGAGCAGACATTGCTGCCTAACAGGTCAAGCCTGTGCTTACGTCTGATGTTGGCATTGATGTAAGTCTTGGCTACTCTACTTCCAAGCCTACTCCCCGCTAATGTGCCCGGAAAAGTTGTGGTGAATAGTCAAGTGCTTGGGCCGCTGTATCCATCTGGGAGACTCAAGAAGCTCTTGGCTTCAGCTTGGCCCTGGCTGTGAACCAGTGGATGGAAGAACTTGCTGTCTCGGATCTCTGTAAATCTGCCTTTCCAATGAAACCAAGTAATAAAAAAATCTTGTTTTAAAAAAAAGGCAAGGAAAGGCTTGGTGTCAAAAAATAATTTCACAGAAAGCATGGAGGATTTCAGACATGACTGACAGAAGTATCACAAGTATTGACCACAGAGAGAGAACTCTGTCTTGTTGGAGAGAGTGGAGGTGGGTGAGAGATGGAATCCTAGAAAACTAAGCTTAGCGCCATGAGAGAATGCAATAATGACTCACTCCAGGGAAGACTGCAAAGTTTACGAAGATGGAATTGTAGCATAGTTCACCACATGACTTTAGCTGTTAATCGAGAGTTGGGTAGTAACTAACCCACCAATGAAAATGAGTTGACCTCCAGATTGTATCTGCAATGCAGTTCAAAAGGAGAGAGAGTGGGGTGTATGAGATACAAAATCTAAATGCTGTTTTCTGATCAACAATTGAAAGTCAATAGCTCATACCAGAACAAAACAAAAAACCAACAAGTTGAGAAATGTTCCGTCTGGACCTGAATCAGGTGAAGCTTTTATACACTTTTTTTTTTATCAGTTTTTGAATGTATAATCTTAGATGAGAATTTCCTTGGAGCATTTTTAAATGAATAAGTAGGAAGATAGAAAACAAAGATACAGGTGAAAGTTGAATGCGCTCCAGTGACATAAATATTTGTGCAAATTAATGTTTAGCAAATGCCAAATATAGACACTTGCTTTAAAAGGGGGAAAAATATATATCTTTTCTAAGACTATCCTTTAGCAGATAGAAGATTAGGCCGGGTTCTGCTGGTGGCTGCTTGCACTGTTTTCCATGTATGGGGAAGCGCGAGGGTAACCTTGGTTCTGTTTTTGCTTCCTTGAAGATATTCTTGATCTTGGGAATGTCCACGCTACTTGGTTTCTTGGAATCATGGTGATGGTTCATGTTTGTTGTCTTGAATACACTTCTTCTCTTAGCAAAATGAGAAACTGGCAATCCTGTGTAGTTCTCCAAAATTTCTTTTGAAAAATTTCCAGTATATGAGATTTAAAAAGATTTGAAAGCCTGGCATCCACTGGATTAGATTCTTTGACTGTGCTGATTGTTGTGGATAAAATGTGTTTACATTTGGTTTGTCATCATTGCTTTGTCTTATGCATGGAAATGACAGGGGACAAATGCCAGGCTGGCATTCTCTCTAAATGTCAAAGTCCTCCAGGGACTGTCTTTGCAAGACATTTATTAAAAAAGAACTCATCTTATTACCCAGAGAACATTTTTTAATTTGTGCACATTAAATTTATTCATTTCCATAACCATTAAATGGCTTGTTTTTCCTTATTTAAAATGCTGCATATAATTTACTATGTCACTGGAAATCTGTTTTATTGATGTCTCAAATTGTGAAAGTGTCCTTTATTATAACACGTCTGTTATTTGGCAACAATTCTGACTTCCTAACAACAGGTTACATAGCAAGTGCAATCTAGAATCTTCTTTGAAAACACTGACTGTGGTCCTGTTCCAGTGGCATGAATTGTCTGTCCCAATCTAGAGACATTTCTGATGCGTCCGTTGTAACTCCGAAGGATATGAGCATCGGGAGACGCCTGTGGGCAGCACAGGGAATCTGGAATTGTTGCTAACAAGTCCGAAAGGTTTGCATGCTCTGAAGAGTCCTCGGGGAGTTCACCCCGGACTCATTTGCAAGGGTGAGTTTGCTCATTGCTAGGACCCTCTCAGGCTCCAGGATTTTCTGGTTTAATCATACCCGCATGATGATTTTGCCCACTTGTTCTTAGTGTCTACACTGAGTTGAGGAAAGGTGAGGGCACTTCATAAAATATATGTGCGGTTTCTCTGTTTCAATGAATTCAGTGGGAATAAGTGATATCTGGGGTACCTGTTGTCTTCTGGGTAAGATTTGTGATGTAACAATGGCAAATCCATTTGGGGAAAGGAACCATGAGTAGAAATTAGTAGTTTAAAAGACACTATATTTTTACATACATTTATATTTATTTTTATTTATTTATATACATATTACCCACATGAGAGCTAGAAGAAATCTTTGGCTTCTGGCTTCTGATTAGCTCAGCTCTGCCATTGCAGCTATTTGGGGAGTAAACCAGCAGATGGAGGATCTCACACTCTTTCTCCTTTTCTCTCTGTAGCTGTTTTCCAAACAAAAATAAAAGAAATATTTTTTAAAAAACAATTTCCTTCTATCATCCTGATATCAAACTTTGTTATCAGGGAAACCGACCAAGGTTTGGGGATTCCCTAGCAACCCCTGTAACTGATTTAGAGTGGTGGTTCTGCCACTCGCACGCTTGCTGTATAGCATCTGCTCTCTGCCAAACCTGCACAGTATAAACTTGGGTTTTCTGACATCAAAGCTGCTTGAGCCCCTCTAATCAACTTGCACTCCTACTCTTTATCTGGGCCACCGTGCTGCACCTCACCTTAGACTCACCAGGCTCCGCCGCTCCAGCCTTGGGGCTCACACCAGCCGACTCAGTTAAGCTCCGGCAGCTTCCTCCTCTGGGTTCTGTTGTCTTCATCACTCAGTGTTTGACTCCTTGTCGCTCAGATGTCCTTAACATTTTCATGACAGAAAGGCTTTCTTTAAATGTTTGATCTAAAAACATGTTTGAGTTGCCTTACTTTAGACATCATGCAATTACTTGATAGTCTAGCAGCAAAGGCCAGAATTCTTAGCATCCATTTACTCTAAAAAAATATATTTTTATATCTACCCCAGTAAAATCTAAATTCTGTGTATGGCTCAATACTGTATTCTAAGTGTCTGTTGTGCTTTGTAGCATCTGACAGGTTATAGGAGTCAGTAAATGTTTGTTAACTGAATTATGAATAAAAGAAACATGTTTTAAGAGATTTATTTATATGGTTCTAAGAGTCTCCACTATTCTTACTAATGTATCTGACACGATTATGATCTGCTAGCTTAAAGTGTACTGCAGTAATACTTAGTGTGTTATATATTGTACAATTACAAGAAAATGCATTTTGGGGCTGATGCTGCAACACAGCATACTAAGGCTCCACCTGCAGTGCTGGCATCGCATGTGTGAGTCTGGGCTGTTGCTCTTCTGATCTCCCACCCTGCCCTCTGGGAAAGCTGTGGAAGAAAGCTCAGGTGCTTGGGCACCTGAAATCATGTGGAAGACCTGGAAGAAGCACCTGGTTTTAGCATCCATCACATACAGAGTTAGTCAACTTTAACTTTTCAGTTTTCTAATCTGAAAAGTTGACATCTGTGATGTTGACGATTGTTTCTGGTGGTAAGTGTTGGTCCTCCTTGGTGGGAACGGGAGGAAAGTTAATTTTTTTCCTCACAGATCCAGGCCTTGTCTTCAACATCCTCTTGGTCTCAAACAAGTTGAGTATTTAACTGCTCATCTCATTGTAGCATTGTCCCCTTAAATATCTCTCAATATTTCTCAGCTCAGTCTAGCCTCCTTCTCCTTTGACGTCTTTCATGCTCATTTTTGTACAGTTTCAAAATATGTGTTAATTAAATCCCAAGTTCGCCACTGAAGATTTAGGCACAGAGTGTTGTGGCTAATAACTATGGTAAGCAGTTGGGTGGGGAATACAGAGAAAAGGAACGGATTAGGGGGGAGTTGGCATTGAGCTTGGGTGATTTCTAGTGTGGTTTCAAATAAAAAATCAGACTAGTGATTGGGGAGGGGATCAAAAACGGTAACTTTCTGAATCCTTCTCACATTACATATGAAGAAGATGAAGGGGTAATTCGTCAAAATGGACGACTCAGTTACAGTAGCCACACTCAACTCCGTCGAAGTCTTTCCTGGTATTGGATGTGTTTTCTATTTAAGTTTCCTCTGAAGAAAATACATGCAGTATTGTGCCACATGTTTGTTCCAGGTGTAAAAAATACCTCGCACAGAACATTTCAAAGGAGACCGTTTTCAGAAATCTGTCTTCAGTACGTCCTCCTCCCTACAAGGGTTCCCTCTGTGAACAGTCTTGTTGTTAGGGTGTCTGTCTGTTTCTCCTTGCCCACGTCTGCCTGACAGTTGTCTTGTGCCAAACAAATGGCACAGCCATCACCCACATCCGTGGGTCACTGCATCGCTGAGGAACCCTCCTGGGGTGGCAGCAGTCAGCCAAGAGACAATTCATGCACTGGTTTTGGAGGCACTTCTTTAATAGGGATAAAGCATGTTTAGAACATAAAAAAAAATAAAACTCAAGGGCATTACTTTAAGGAATTTTGAGGGTTTTTTTTTTCCTCTAGCAGATCTGACATTCATCCATTAATGCATTTTATCATTAATTTTTAACCAATGTCTTTTTCAAATATAGCGATAACGCTGCCAGAGTGCTACATATTTAATTCTATACTTGAAATTCTGCCTGATTTAAATATCTGCATGAGCCAGCATTGCATTGGAAACGTAGCCACGATTATTAATGGTGTGGTAACGCTTTGTACATGCGAATTCCATTGTCATCACGGCCAGTGCAAGTGAAGCCTGGGCTGTCCTCCGTACTCTTCAGACCAGAGAGGAGAAAATGTCCAGAGGAGATTAGAGATGGTTGGATTGCAATACATGGATTTCACGGAGTACAATATGCTTGTGGAGGGAGAGAGAGGGATTCATGATTATACAATGCATGGTAACGGGGGAAAGATTCAGAGAGCCATGTGTGGGCTGTCAGTGACAGTGCTAAGCCTCAAATAAAATCATATTTTCTCAGGGAAGAAGTCTTTCTTTGATCAGGAACGGTGGTTTAAATTTAGACCCAAAATGTCTTGATCTCTGAAATATAAGCAGTTTAATTTCTCATTCTTAAAAATTATGATCTTCAAATGTGAGAAGCCATTCTGTCCAGTGTCAGTGGACATATATGGACATTGTTGTTCTACAGCTCCTGGATTCAGCTGCAGAAATGGCAGGTAGTAAAAATCCATAGAGTCACAGAGCAGAGGTGTTCAGCTGAAGCTGTATCGGTCGTGGATGGAACCTTGAGAAACACGTGCACAGCTCCACAGTCACTCTCAGACATTTTAATCACCCTTCAGATGGGAACACCGATTAAAAAGCTGCTTAACCTGGGAGTAGGCCCTAGAACTATCTCCGCAAATTCACCTATGTATGGCTAAATGCCCAGTGTTTGTTCAATTATCTGCCTATACCCTAGTCTATTTGTTTCCTATGACTACAATGGCAAATTACTACAAAATTGGTCCCTTTGTACAGTGGGCATTCTCTCAATTCAGGGAGAGGCAGGAATCTGAAATCCAGATGTTAACAGGACCATGTGCCCTCTGGGAGATTTAGAGAATCTATTCCTTGTCTCTTCCAACTTCTGATAGGAGCCAGAATTCCAATTTTACATTGTCTTCTCTTCTCCGGCCTGCTTTCAATGGGCCTCGTAAGGCAGAAGGCCTTGAATATGCTCCTCATCCCAAGACATTTACGTAAATTATATCTTGAAAGCTTTTGCCATACAAGATAAATTCGAAGTTTCTGGAAGTTGGGACCTGGAAATCATTTGGAAGATTTTCATTTAGCCTTCTATATGTGTATGTATTCATTTGACTGCTGTGGTCCATTTAAATCTTTTTCCGCTTCACTTCAACTACCAGTCCATGGCCACAGCATGGTGGAGAACCTTTTTGATAGTGTTAAACTATAAACCCTGCCCTCCTAGGGTTGCACGCAGCAACTTATCTGTAGCTATATATATTATTAGCTCATCTCCTATTGCTATAGATAACTACCTGCAGCTGAATGCTTTATTAATGAGAGGTTTGCTTAGCTACTGTGTTGAAGGTTCAAAGTCCAAAATCGGTTGGCTCCATTGATTTTGGTCTATAGTGAGTCCTCACAGAATAGCAGATGGCATCATTGTGGAAGCATCTAGAAAGGGAGATACTGCATTGCCAAACAAAACCTGATGGAGGGAGGGACCAGCCTTGCTCGCCATTTGTTACTCATTCTTGGTGGGAACGAACCAGGGTCCTTCAAGAACTATGGCTCATCTTCCCAAGAGCCGTACCGTTTCATTAGGCCCTCTTTGTTAAAGACTCCACCAGCTTTCAGTACCACCGTGTTGGGGAGCAAGCTTGCTACATGGGAACCTCCATGTCTCCAAACTGAACCGTAAACCACACCTCCAGTTTCAGCTGTTTGCATGGCAAGTACCTTCAGTCATAAGTGGACTGAGTGTAGGATCTTTGCAACCAACTCATTCTCACCAACAAAGACGTCTCTGGCAAGTGGCCTAATGATAACTACTTTTGTTTAAGCACATCTTTTAAAAATTGAATACTCATCTGCATAGATTTCAAAAACTTCTTGTGCTAAAACATTCTTCTGTTCTATTTTCCATGAACGTTTTCAAGTACCCTCACATTGCATTGCCAGCATTTTCAGAGGCAACGGCCCCATTGTCTTCTCACAGGAGGCTTTGCTAACGCTGGGCATATACAATGCTGGAAAGTTTGATCACAGTTAATATTAAACATGAAACATGGCACTTTTGAGTCCAAGGTTGTACAAAAGTTATTGGACCTTGAGAAAAATGAATTCATATAGAGCCTCATTTTTCTCATCTGTGTAAGGAAACATTTATTCACTTTGAAATTGTTTCATTTGTTCCCTTACCATTAGCAAGGAGAAAAGAACATACTCCAGTGTAGTTACACTTTTAGGGGAAAAAAATGGCAGGAAAGTTTAAAATCTTGGAAATAAAAGCCCCACTGAAGTCTGAGATGCTGACTGCTTACTGGCATTAGCCTGTGCTCCTGGGAAGCCTCTCTGGTAATACTGTGAGAGTCATGTGTGGACGGAAGAAGCTGGGAGACCCAGAAATAGGGCAGGGCTGCCCACAGCACCCTCCACTCTTGAACCCTCCCAAATAAATGCCTTTATCTTCTTGCCAGGTTTCTGTTTCTTCTAACCAACTGGATTATTCTATAGAACCAAAACTTACCTAAACTACACCATCCAACTTCCTGCTTCTGGCTTGGAAAAGCAGTGGAGGATGGCCAAAGTCTTGGGACTCTACACCTTCATGGCAGACCTAGAAGAAGCTCTTGACTCCTGGTTTTGGTCTGGCACAGCTTTGGCCATTGTGGCCATTTGGGAATTGAACCAGCAGACAGAAGATCTTCTCTCCACAGATCTGATCTGCCTTTCCAATAAAAGTAAACCTTTTTTTTTAAAATTAGGTATTAAATAAGTGGAAGTTAGCATGAATCTTACCTTATCAAATTTATGTGAAGAAATAACAAATATCCTCTCCTGTTAGGATTAATTTATTTGAAAGGTACAGAGAGATCTTCCATCCATCTACTGGCTCACTCCCCAAATGGCTACAACAGCCAAAGCTGCATTGGTTCAAATCTGTGAGCCAGGAGCTTCATCTTGGCCCCCTGCTTGTGTGCAGGAGCCCGAGAACTTGGGCCATCTGCTGATAAACAGTTACATTAGCAGGGATCTGGATTGGAAGTGGAGCCATGGCGGTCTCACACTGGCACTCAAACTGTACGACAGTACCACAGGTGGAAGCTTCATCTGCTACTATGCTGTTAGCCCCATGTCATATCTGCTTGAATGTAACAGTGGAATGAAGTTGAAATGGTAGGGCAGATGAAGGCCATGGTGTCCAGCCAGCTACTAGACAAGGCCAGAGGCTCTGGTGTCCAACCCTACATGGAAAGGTGTGATGAATGTTGGACTGCAGTTGAATCCAGGGAATTCAGGTTTTATTTGGGTTCAGTGAAGAAAAGCTTAGCCTGTATGAAGGTATATGCGATGGATACATTAAGTGTCTTCCTTCACTAAGGCAACAAATGAAACATAAAATACTACAATGAATCATTTCTTTGTAATGTTATCATTGAAAAAAACACAGGATAATATCCAATTTTTGGATTTGACATTTTGTATTATATACTCAGAATCGTAACCTGTGAGATGGCAAATCTGTTGCAGTTTACAAGGTAGTTTGACATATTTGTTATGAAGTATATCTTGCTGAGGAAGGTAGCAAGTTTTTAAATTTTAAAACTACAGTTTTTAAAAGTTATTCCCAAGGGCACAAGAAAATGGAAAAAAATATTTGGGAGAATTGGAACATATTTTTTAAAAATTAGGCCTTTAGATATCATTCTCAATGGCCCATTTTCATGAAGAGATTTTTTCTTTGCTGCATTGTGAATGACTCTGGGCAGTGTTGAGTTTGCTAGTACGTAAAGAACCTTAAATGACCCCTGTCCTCTCAATTGCAGTTTCCTAGCCCGGGTATTACTTGTTGGGTTCACAATGGCTCATCCAAGTAATAGAATCCATTTAAAAGGCATTTATCCAGCAGCTTCTCCAGAATCTTGAGTTAGATTTCTACTGTCTTTGTGCTTCCAAGAGTGTTCAGCTTGAAGAGAGATAAACTGTATCACAGGTTGTTGTGGCACTTCAATAAATTTTAAGTTCTTTCAAAAGGAGGATCCAATTGTAGCATGGTCTTGGTGCCTCCATTTATCCTTTATGTTACTTTATTGTTCCATCATTTCTGTTTAAGGGCACATCCTTTTCCATTTCCCAATAAGAAGGAAAAGTATCCTAATGTTTAGTAGCTACCATAATTCAGTTAAATTGACAATGACAGCCACCCTGGAACACTCCCATAGTATCTCTCATGATCATGGCTACAGAATCACATAGTGAGTCTTAAATAACATAAAATCCGTAACTTCAATGCATTCAGACTAAATTTGGATGTGCTTTGCTGGAAAGGGAATTAGCTGTTGGTTAACAGTCCACTTACACAAGTGTGGACATTGGGCAAAATATGGTATACAGAGGATGGGAAGGTGGGGAGCTAGGCCTCTGTCAGCTGTGTTCCCTGCACCTGCCTTTCCTCCTGCAGTGCTGAAGGGGCTGGTAGATAACTGACCCTCCTTTTTCCTCTCAAAGGAAATAAAGACTACACCTTGAGCCCCCTGGCAGCTCCAAGTCCTGCTTGGAGTAAGAATGCTTCAGTACCATTCATAGGTTGTTAGACACATAGATATTCTTTTGTTCAATGTCATTGGCTGTTGTATTTTAGAAATGCATTTGTGTTTTCTTTGTGATGGCTTATTCAAAGAGGTGTGGAGTTGGGGAGCTATTGTAGTACAACTTGATTGCAGCTACTTTATGTGTAGTGTCAGGATGAAGGCAGCCATCCTAGGCAGCCATGCCTGCTTTTAGCAAGGCCCTCAAGCTTTCCATCTTTGCTACCTCCAGCACACACCAGTATGTTACTTAACAGCATGGCAGCACTGATGTTACAACAGTGAAGTCTGTTTAACTTGCTGGTGTGAAAACTTTAAAACTTCTCAAATGTTTTTCCATATCTTCCTTCAGTCTCCTGTCATATTTTACCGATTAATTTGTCATGAAAACAACATTTATTCCATTACTTTAAAGTCTGTTTTATAAAACACTGGTCAACTTAGCTTCATCTGCCTCCCCTTTCTGGAGGCAGCACGGTCACTGATCGACATCTCCAAGCCCAGCTTGCTGAGATGCTCAGGCTCTGAAGGAGTTGCTGCTGACTCATGCAGGTGGCTTGAGTTTGGGTTCTTCGCTCAACAGAGAATGGAAAGCAGAATAAGAAGAGTAATTTGGTCTTTTTTTCTCTTTACAGGCTCTGTACAATTCAATCAAGAACGAGAAGCTTGAATGGGCCGTGTAAGTATGCTTGATATCAACTTCTTGAATATGAACTACTTATTCTCTTCATACTGCCTTCCTTTGTGCCTTGGTGATGTCACGGAAGGATTAAATACGCATTGCCAGTAGACATTTTATCTACTCTGTATGAAACTTACGTAAACTCAGATTATCCTGGACTATTCTGTCCTTTCATCAGGTTGTGGAATCTGTAGGCAATTAGTTAATATGTATTTAAAAGTAGCATTTGAGAGAAAGTCTGCTGGTAAAATTACATATATTCCAAGTATATTGTAAATTATTTGATCAGGGTTTAATAGTTCTGCTTCCCATAGTACCAATAGTTCTAGGATACTGTCAACGTAAGTACAGAAAGAAATAATGTTCTGTAGCTGATAAACCTGAGAAATGATAGAATAAATTGTTTGAGCCTTCAGCGTTTTTACGAATGATACAACGCCATTGTAATTGTGAGTCTTTCACAGTGGAATAATTTGTTGTGTTTGTTGGGTCTGTTGGACAGTAAGATACAGTTTTTGTGGGAAATAACATTACAGGTAAATTACCCCTAACTGTGGAAACCACAGTATGAGTTTAGTAACTGGGTATATTCATAGAAAACACTGGAATGAGTAAGATGTCATCCTGATCAGTTATGCTGTTCTCATGGCTGTAGGGTCATAGATTGTTCTCTACATGAGGGAGTCAAATTTCAAGTTCTTATTAGTGCATCTGCATGCAAGACGTTATCTGTATTTAATATTCTGTCTTGTTATATGTGCCATGCGGTTCTAAGGGCAGAATGCCATTTCAAGGAAAATCCTGTGTGCTCAGAGTGCATGATCTAAAATTCAAATAATTTTTATTTACCTAGAACAATTGTGTGAATGATGTATACTTACAATCTTACTGAAAGGCATATGCAATCTTATGCAGAATATTGCATTTTAGAGAAAATTAAGATGAAATGTTTATAAATATATGGAAAATGCTCAAACACCATTAGCCATTGGGGAAAGGTGTATCAAAATCAGAATTTTTACTCTTGTCAGCAGGGCGGAAATTGCAAACACAAAGGGGAACACTCTGACACGCACTGTTGGTGGGATTGTAAGTTAGTGCAACCACTATGGAAAACCGTAGGGAGATTTCTTAAAAAGCAAAACATCAGCTTGCCCTGTGATCCAGCAATCCCACTACTAAAATACCCCCAAGTCATAACGACATTGTTATCAGAAAGATACCTACATCACCAGGTTTATATCAGGACTGTTCACAGTAGCCAATGCTTTCAACCAACCAAGGTGTCCATCATGGAGTATTTGCCTTTCAGCAAATACATTTTTAAATGAATATCAAGTCTGTTTTTGAAATAGTTCAAATGCTAACGTTGGCCAAGCACAATTGGTAAAAAAGGTGAGCTGCTGAAACTTATTGACCAAAACATTTGATTTGCATTCCTGTAATGGGGAGAAGAGAAGAACAAAATGTTTCATTGGAGAGTGAAATTTGTCCTCCCGTGCTGGCTGCTTGTTCCCCAGGTGTGTGGCCTGCTGTGGGCACTGCCAGGATGTCTTTGAATGTAGCTGGTGTATGTTAGGCATGAGGGCACAGGGATCCTTGTCCTTACAAAAGAAGCCAGTGTGGGGGTCTCACTTGCCTCCTTAAGGACCTCTACACTTTTGATTACTGTTGTTGTGGAAAAGCACTGAGGAGTTGCAAACAATCTCCTTCCCCTGGGATAATGACCTGCAGCGTCCCCTGCTGCCTTCCCACCTTCTCTGGGTCACAGGTGCATTGTGCATTGGCCTTGCTTAACCCTTTGCTCATTTGTTCTTTGCATAAACCTTTCACAGCTTTCCACCACCTCCAGCTGAATTTGTAACCAGATAGCCTTAAAAGCTTAGCTTTAAGTGAAAGGACTTCCTGCCTGCCCTCACTGTCTGAGTGATCCTCGTTAAGGGGGCGGGGTTGGCATGGTGGGTGTGGACTAGGATCTTTGTGTCCTGGTCCTATTGTCATGGCCCTGATTACTAGAGAATGTGGTGTTAAATACCAGCATTTCCTTGCCTGCCTCCTTTACCTTCCCCTTCTGTGAACTTTAATTATGGCTGGTTTTTCCAGGGGGAAACCCCTCCCTGTTTATTAACTAATTTGCTGAAATTCCTAATAAAACTTTACAAGGATTTCTTCTTACTTCTTCATCATTATGATTAGCGCTCTCTGACTGTGTGAGCATGTGTGTTTATGTGTATTAGAGGAATACTGGGAGAGGCTACAGGGCAACTAATTATTTTATTACAGACACTTTAATTCTTTATCCAATTCAAGGATCTAGATCCAAAATTGATAACGGTTTAAAAACCTCCTGCCTCCTGACCCCCCCAAAAAAAATCCACTGGAAGCACTCACCTTACACACAGCAGGCCCATAAAGGAAGTTACTTTGCAGTATACAGAGTAAGGAATCAGGCAGTTAATGCTCAATTTCCAGATTCCCCAATGGATTAAGGATATGAAATCTTCCAGAATAAAGCTGGAGTTCACACATAGTAAGCAGCTCATGTATGGGTCTCTGGTCACTGGTACATGTGGCCTTCCTTTGGTCAGTGATGGGAGACCTTGTCCTGAAAATGCGGTAATGGCAAAGTGGGCTCCACTCAACTGTAGATACACAGTCATTGCAGTTGCTGTGAAGCCTCTCAAAATAGTGTCTAACATCAGGATGTTAACTCCGGAGGTGATCGTGAGGTTCTGAATCTTGTGACGTGAGTGGTAGGGCCTCCCGAGTCCTGTGGACATCCTTCGTTTAATGCGCTGACCTTTAGTGAAGTATCGACTTGGAATCATCCAAGTGAAGGATGTAGGAGGTCAAGAGGCAGGAGTGTAGGGCCTGATCGAGTCTGTGCAGACATTTAGTAAGAATTGCAGCTGCGTTTGGTAACCTCTTCCAGGTCTCCTGTGTGAGTGCAGGGTCTCAAGGCTTTGGGCCATCCTCGGCTGCTTTTCCAGGTCACTAGGTGGGAGCCGGAAGGGAAGTGGAGTAGCCGGGATACAAATCGATGCCCAGCACATGCAGGCAAGGGCTTTAGACACTAGGTTCCTATGCAGGGCTCACGTATGTATATACTTAAAAGATGAGAAAAGTTTAACCACGGTACTATCTGTATTTACCCATTGGTACGTCGCAATATGATGGACTACACCACTACCTGGAACCCCAGCATCCCATGTCAGAATGCCCATTTGAGTCTTGGCTCTTCTGCTTCTGATACAGCTTCCTGGTGATGTGCCTGGGAAGGCAGTGGGCGATGGACTAGTCTCTTGGGCCACCGCTACACACACGGTAGTCCCAGATGAAGTACCAGGTTCCTGGCTTCAGCCTGGCTGTGTAACATTTGGGGAGTAAACGTGAAAATGGATGCACGCTCTCACTGTCTCACTGTTTCTCTTTTCCTTCTTTCTCTTTCCCCTTTCCCCCATCTTTTCTCTCTGTCATTGTCACATTGCCTTTGTAATAAATTAAATCTTTTGGAAACACTCTAGCTTGACCCTAATGCTCCTCAAAACTGTTCTTAAACTGTCTTGAGACCTGCAGTTAAGTTTTTCTTAATTTGGGAAGCATGCTACATTAATTGTACATTCAGTCACGTCTTTAATTTGGAAAGCCAGTTCACTAGCCCACATCATCCTCGCTTGTGGGTTGCTATAATATACATAGATATATAAAGGGCTAGAGGCACAGCTTAACATTTTTAATAAAAGCATAATCTTGGTTTTACTTTTAAGATGCATGTGCCAAAATAGGCTATTTTTAGCAAATAAACTTTCATATTTTCAGTCGATTCTGAAATTTAGCTGCATGCTTTTATTTTTGGTAGGTGACAAAGATCCATTTAAAACTCATCCTGCCTCTTGGCATAATACAATATGATATACTAGAAACACCATAATAAGTCAGCACATTTTTTTCATACATTTATTTTTCCAACTTAATGTTCTGCTCCTGCATTCTGCCACCATGCTTGCTTAGTTTTATTAAGGTAGAATTTGTATAATGTAAAGTTCACCTATTGAAATAGACAGTTCTAGGGCTCTTTCTGAATTTACCCAGTTGTTCTCATACCACCACAGTCCATCACCGCATTCCAGGCACCGGGAGGTTTCTTGTGCTTGTAATTAAACACGTTTTAGCCTTTTCCAACCTCTGTGATCCTGCACTGCTGTGATCCTTAAAATATATTATTCATGAATAAGTGGATCGTATCTGTTCAAGCCAGAATCTGCTGCCTGACTCATATCTCATGACATCCAAGTGGTGGCTTCACACGGCCAATACCAACTTGAAAATAAAGACCCTTATTAAGGCAATAGTAAATGAATCTTCAGGAGCAATGAACAAATCTTACTGTCTGCATACCTGACAATGTAGCAGCAAAATAGAAGAGGCCAGAACTGCAAAGAAAAGTGGATAAACTCACCGATGGAGACTTTAAAACCTCTCTAGTGAACGGACAACACAGCAGACACAGCCATCAATCAGCTGGATGGAATGGACTTCTATGGGCAGAGCTGTCCAAAAATAATCCTTTTCCCAAGGTCACATGAAACTTTCATATTCAAGGTCATAAAATGCATCCTAACGAAAGCAAAAAAAAAATAGCATACAACACTTGTACATATGCTCAGAGCCCAAGAGATGTAAATTAGAAACCAATAATAGAAAGCCAGAAAATCCTGTTAATTAACATATAGGTTAAAAAAAAGATTCTGCAGAGAAAACCTAAAATATTTTAAATGAAAAATGAAATTACAGCTTATAATTTGTCAGAGGCAGTGAAAGCTCTCCCTCATAGCATTTAGTGTCAGAAGAGAAAAGCTCAAGTCAGTAAACTACCGCTACTTCCTTTGGAAGCTGGAAAATGAAAAACAGTCTAAATCCAAAGCAAGCAAAAGAAAAAATGAAAATTTGGGCCGAAATCAATGAAATGGAAAATGGTGAATTAAAAGCATTACTCAACAAAATGATTCTGGT
This sequence comes from Ochotona curzoniae, assembly GCF_017591425.1. Classification (NCBI taxonomy): domain Eukaryota; kingdom Metazoa; phylum Chordata; class Mammalia; order Lagomorpha; family Ochotonidae; genus Ochotona; species Ochotona curzoniae. Next base: position 7,120,993 of record NW_024465322.1, read on the forward strand.
CAAAATGGTAAATTGTATATATGTTTTACCACAATTGGGAAAGAAAAGTGAAAACACACATAAATATCAATCTGGAAATACTCTCCTCTTTTGGAGGGGGGCTTCATGAACTTGACCTTGAGTGTCCATTCCCAGTGCCACATCTCATAATTGATAATTTCCATTGGCTTTATCTTGAATTATACTCCAACTCTTCCATGGGAAATCTCCACGACTTACCACCCTCTTCTCCCCCACGCACCATGTATACATGTAAAATCCCACTCCGTCACTTTGTATTTGATTTGATTTGAATGGTTGAATTGCGCATGACTACGGCCTTTTTAGATAACTTTCATGTTTGGTGTAGAGCTGGGTAGAGCCAAAATCTACTGATACTTAGCCAAATGAGGTATTTGAAAATCTGGACTGTTAGCAGGGCTCACTTCTCGTGAATTTTAGGAAGTTAATTTTCCTATTCTTCCTGGAATTCCAATAAAATGTGAGATGATGGTGGATTTTTAAAAAATAACATCACCAGTGAGTGAGGCGATGCTTAGGATTCCCTCATCTTATATCAGTGTCCGGATTCAGGTTCTGGATCTGTTTCCAATTCCAGTTCTCTGTTCCTGGACATCTTGGGAGGCAGCAAGTACTGTTTCAGCTAATTGGGTACCTGTTTCCCTGTGGGAGATGTGAATGGATTCCCAGCTCCTGCCTTGCTGGAAATCAGGGAAGTAAACCAAGAGCTGGAAAATGTCCCTTGACCTTTCAAGTAAAGCACCTAGATACATAAAATTTTAAAAAGAATCACCTATTATAAGTAGTGTGGACCTTGAGAAATCTGCAATTTGTTGTTGTTTCTAAGATGCAACAGAGAAACAGAGGGCTTCTCTGCTGCCAACTAGAGGGTTTTTTGTTTTTTTTTGTTTTTTTTTTTTTGGCCTCCTGAAATGGGCTGCACTGCCCTGGCACGAAGCTTGCCCCATTGTGTTACAATTGCCTTCAGCATCTGTACAGCTTTGTAGCCTAGGAGCTATAGGCTGTGTCATTAGGACTACTTGTGTATTAGGCTACACCGTTGTGTAATTATATACCATGTTTGCACAGCAATGGAATCACCTAAGAATGTTTCTGAAAACATCCATTTGAAGGGATGCGAGACTCTTGAGATGGAAAGACAGCTAGCACCAGGTGGTACCAAGGTGCATCTGGTGGGTTTTTATTCTTCAGAGCCTGTCAAGGTCATTTTGTTAACTGTCACAGTATCAGAAGTGCATCAGGGCTGAATATTCTGAACCCTCACTTTTCAAGGCTTTCCTCTGTCATTCTCTTGAACATATTTTTGCAGTTACCATTTTCTGGGTAGTGTATTTTGGTTTTAATACCCAAATACCTCAGGATAGCTGAACCTCTGTAACAGCTTTATCCAAAAGAAATGTAATGAATGCCACATATGCAATGTAAAATTTGAGTAACCACATGAAAAAAAAAAGCACTTTGCAATGTGTTTTATTTCATCCTATAAACCCAAACTACTAATGCAGTATGTAGCAGGTTAAATGGTTCCTGAAATATTTTATTTTTCTGAGTTTTTTTTTTTAATTTAGTGTATTTTTTCTAAACTATCCCACATCTCAGTTTAGTCACATTTCAAGTTCTCAATGGCAGCTCTCACTCTGGAGAAAAGATTACAAACTTTTTTTGACTGCTATTTATACTGAGAAAATTGAAATTTTCATTCCTGAAACTGGACAAGATATTAAGCAAGACAAAGTTCAGTTGTAAAAGTCTGAGATGACCTACATTTGTAATTAGAATGTCACTTAAGCAACTTCACTTTGAAAAGTGTGCTGTAAGCTAATGTTGTTGAACTAGTGTGTTGTTGGTATACAAATGATATATAGATGCAAATAAAGTGTTTGTTCAGTCATGTTGTAGCAGGTTTAAGTATCACCTACAATGCTGACATTCTATATTGATGCCAGTTAATGTCCTGGCTCCTCCACTGTCAATCCAGCCCCATGCCAACAGTCTGGGAAAGCTGTGGAAGATGACCCAAGTACTTAGACCCCTCTCACCCATGTAGGAGACCTGGAAGAAGCTCCTGGCCCCTGGCTTTGGTGTGATTTAGCCCTGTCCATTGCAGGGAGTGAGCCAACACATAGATGTCTCTTCTCATCTATTCTCATCTGTCTCTGTCTCCATCTCTGTCTCTAACGCTACATTTCAAATAAATCTTTTAAAAATTATGATTATGTTAAGCACTTTATGTCTTATGTTATCTCAGTGTAGGTATTTTTGATAATGCTCTAGCTACATTTCAGGAATTTGTGATTAATATGTAACATACTGTTATGCCCTTTTCTCCTTTTTAGTAGTAGCAGCTAGAGTCTCACAGCATAGTATAGCCATAACATCTGATTTTCAGGAATTGATTAATTGGATTAAGTGGTAGGCACTTTTGGTTCCAACTCTGCAGTGCTGAACTGTGGAGTTTCTTCATAATACTTCTCGATTCTGCAGAATTGGCTGTGTAAAGGATCATTTCAGAAAAACAAAGCTCCCATTGGCTTGTTCACTCCCCAAACCCCCGGAACCAGGGACTCAATCTCCCATGTGGGTTGCAGAGACCCAACACTTGAGCTTGTCACCTGCTCCCTGCCAGAGAGCACACCAGCAGGGAGTGCTGGGACTGGAGCCCAGACACTTCCACGTGTGAAACGGGAATTCCAACAGGCATGTTAATCACTATGCTGATAATAACCACTTTGCTTACAATCTGTAAATATGTATTTCAAATTGCTTTCAACTTGAAAATACAAAATTTGTTGCATATATGCTGTATGCATTTACAGATTAGCATACTGGTTTCTGGTATTCACCTAAGAATAATTTTTATTGATACTCGGGATACCCTGAATTCACAAATAAACTATTTAGAATGAAAAAAAAAAAGATTTAATATTTGTGGCAACTGTATGAGTCGGGATTTCCACAATATAATCATCCAAAGTGCAGAAGTAAACAAAATGCTAAAGCTGACTGTTACTGGAATGCACAATCCAAGATTTTTAACTTGGATTTGTTCTATCTATCCCGCTTTTCTCACTGACATAGCTTATAAATACTATTCAGTGGTATAGTTAAAGATTTTAATTACCTATCTGAAAGGCAGTTACACAGAGGGAGGAGGAGATGGGTCAATTTTGTATTCACACTTTCATTCTCCAAATGGCTGCAGCAGCTGGGGATGGAGCAAGACCAAGCTGGGCTCCAGGAACTCCACCCAGGTTTGCTATGTGAGCCCAACACCTGGACCATCTTCTGCTAATTTTCAGGAGCATTATCAGGAAGATGGATCTGAGGAGCAGCTATAATGCAGACCCATTTCCCATAGCAAGTGCCCCTGTGCCACAAAGCCCACCGCCGATATACAACAGATTTATATAAGAAAGATGCTACGTTATCAACTACAGATATTGGGGCTTGGTTTGGTTCGTTTCTTCCAAGAAAGATACGAATCTGGTAAAAACAAGTTTAAAACAGTGGCTGTTATTACCCTGGCCAGTGTTGTAGAACATCCCCTCTCTTTTATTCTGGTAGCTTTCTGATTTCAAGTCTTTCATTTTATCCATAATAAACTGCCAGTCTTCCAAATCTGTGGATTTTACATGGATCTAAATTGAGAATCAAAAACCACCAGAAGAAATATCACATCTGTACAAAATATGTACAGAATTCCTGTCTTACCATTATTCCCTAAATGGTACAGTATAGGTAATATTTACATAGTATTTACATTGCATTAAAAATGGTGATTCAGAGAAGATTTGAAGTATATGGGAATATATACATAGGGTTTATGTTTAAAGTATAATATTTCCTATGACATGCTTGTAGAACAAATCTTTAGTGAATCCCTATGGATAATGCAGTTTTGAAATACGGTAATGAGTTCTAGATTTTTTTGTCTTTTCCAGGTCTTCTCTGTTTACATAAGAATTTTATAACTTTTTCCTATTCCCATAAAAAAAATGACATAGGATTTTGGTAGGGAATAGTGGAGGCTCAACCTCTTAAGTCTCAGCTAATTTAGAAACTTTTTGAATGCCACTGGAGACTTCTTCTCCAGTCACTGTCCTCATCAAACATTTTGTATGATTGATTTTGTAGCTCATTTAAAAAATATTTTGGCATGGTAGTTTCAAAGTTTAATCAACAGTGAAACTAGAAGTCATTCAGGCAATTGAAACATCTGAGCTAAGTTAAATGCTTTCATCATACTTTGATGAGCAATATTTAGATCTTGCAGACATCTCACAGTTCTTCCTCGCTACTGAGCATGGTCATTTATGCTGTCTCCTTGCTTAACGTACATGATCATCTCAGAATTAAATCGGTTGTGCTTGAAGGAACAAGGATTCCGAAGAGGGAGCTTGGGCACTTGGGGATCGCCTCAGTGGCTAGTCGGGTGCTGCTCAGGTTTACTGTTGGGGAAGAGCGTGTGGGATGCCAGAGCTGGGAGTCTGCCAGTCTCCTCCTCATCCAGCAGTAGGTTCACCTTGGGTTTTCACGTTAGAGATCTGTCTGCTCTCTGGCAGATACAGGTCAATGTTACTCATTCGGCTCAGTGTCATACATTTTTTTTTTTTTTGTATTTTTCAACCAATTGCTATGCTAGTGTCTGCAGAAATATAAAACTTACGGTCATGCTCCCTGCCCACCAACATTCAACTTCCTTGTTTTGCAAGAAGAGGAGTGTGAAGGTTTTGTGGTGGGAGGCATTGTAGAGTTCATGATCAGACCTTCACTGTCTCTAAATTACCAAATCTGTGGCCTTGGTAAGTTATTTACAGTACAGGATTCATAGGAGACAGTAAACCAATGGAGGCTGTTAGCACAGTGGCTCCTGTCACGATAGATAGGCTTTTAGAAGAAAAGCTGAAGTATTATGGGATGTGTGGGACTCAGTCTTTTTGTCTTTCTCTCAGAGATGATGAAGAGAAAAAAAAGTCTCCCTCGGAAGGCAGTGATGAGAAGGCTAATGGAACGCACCCCAAAACCATCAGCCGCATTGGCAGCACCACCAACCCGTTTCTGGACATTCCTCATGACCCCAATGCTTCTGTGTACAAGAGCGGGTTCTTGGCCCGGAAAATCCACGCAGATATGGATGGGAAGAAGAGTAAGCATCGTTTTTCTCATTCTCTATTTATTTCATCTTTATACTCAAAGTTTGAAGTGAAGTTATCTGACATAAAGTCAGGACTAGAGGAAACTGGGTTACTTCATGGAGAGAACCACTGTTGGAGTTAGATTAAAGCTTCTAAGCCTGAACCAGAACTCTGTCCTGGCCCTGAGTCTTCTCTAAGCAGAATTACACAACTTTAGAAATGGGACAGAATTGCAAGCTATTCACCTTCAATCTCTAACAGACTTGTTTATCCATGACTTGAGCGAATAATACCGAATACCTGCTGTGTCCTAGGCTCCAAAGACACCGACAGGTAACAGAACGAACAGGGTCCCTGTGTTCATGGTACTTACATTGCAGGAGCTTTAGAAAAGCACACTTACAGCACAAAGGTGAATGATAATGTAAGGTGATGTCTGATGCTTAATGAGATGCATAGGTAGGGTGTGGGGGAGCAAAGCATTGAAATATTCGGGATTTGAAGTACAGCCCCTGGTTGCTCTGAGAAACAAAACGATTCCTTCTGAAAGATGATGACGTTTGGGAGGAATGCAGTATGTTTGTATGATTAGAATAATCTTTGCAGAGTGTGAAACAGTAATTCTATGGGGTTGAACAAGCTAAAGTACCTGGTATGTATGCTCAAAATTTGTGGGTTGGGTCTGGTGAAGTAGCCTGGCGGTTAAAGTCCTCACCTTCCATACGCCGGGATCCCATGTGGATGCTGGTTCATGTCCCGACTGCCCCGCTTGCCATCCAGCTCCCTGCTGCTGGTCTGGAAAAGATGAAAACATATGAAATGGAAAATATATGGAAATAATCCAGCAATCAGACTGCGTGATCAAAGGAGAGTTTTGTTTTAGCAGTAACCTCCATGCTGTCTTCCACAATAAAAATGCTAATTTGTAGTTTCACCTAGAGTGTACAAAAACTTCCTCGTCACTGCATCCCTGCCAACTCTTGCTCTGTTTTGTCTTCTTGATAAAAGCCAGCGTTACTGCGGGGAAGTGAGGCCTCACTGTGGCTTTGGTTAGAATTTCTCAGTTGACGAGTGATGTGAAACTTCATTTCTTGTCCTTGTTGACCACTGGGATGTCTTCCTTTGAGAAATGTGTTTAGATAAAAAGGGAGCACTTTTAAATGTGTTATTTGAGGTATATTTTCCCATGGCCATGAATATTCTATGTATTAATCCCTTATCAAGGAGTTTTATGTTTATCTTGCAAATATTCTCTCCCAATCTCTAGGTTTTGTCTTGGTTGTTTAGTTAGATGGAATTTCATTTGTTTATTTTTTGCTTTTATTTCTTAGCCCATTGGGGTCTGATTTAGAAATTCCTTGTCTATTCTAATATCCTGAAATTTTTTTCCTATGTTTTCTCTAATAGTTGCAAGGATTTGAATCTCAGTTGTTGATATTTAATTCTTTTGAATTTTTTTGATGGCGATAAGAAATTTTAGTGTTGTTGTTCTTCATGTGGCTATCCAATTTTCCCCACGCTGTTTTTTTTTTTAAGACTATCCTTTTTCCAGTGTATGTTAGCATTATATGTATTATGTCAATTTGTTTACAGAGAACTTTTATTCCATGGGCTCTTTTCATGCTAATACCATGTTATTTTAATTGCTCTTACTTTGGAATATAATTTAAGGTGAGATAGCGTGGTCTCCTCTTTGTTCTTTTTGCTCAAGATGCTTGTGGCCACTCAAGGTCTTTTGTGCTCTCACACCAGTCATGTTTTTTTTTTCTGGTTTCATGAAAAATGTCATTGCAATTTTGATAAGAATTGTATTGAATCTAAGTTATGTTGGGCAGTATGCACATTTGAATGACACCGGCTGCCTTAATGCATGATTTGGGGATGTCCGTATGTATGAAATGTGTAGTGTTACAGAGGAGACATGTTCACAGCAGCATCGTGGTAGCAGCGAAGGGTCTCGGCGCCTGTGAGTGGAAAACTGTGATACTGAAAGTCAGAGGAATAGAGTTCTAGGTGTTAACATGGATGAATCTCAAAAATGGTAACGTTGAATGCAAAAGAAAGCTAAGTGCGGGAGAATTCATACATATAACATTCTAAAGGATGCACGATACTGTTTATAGTAAGCTTAGTATATTCCTGTGCAGAAATAGATCTGGATTGGCACTACCCCTGGCAAGGGTGGGGTGGGATGTGGAAAATACGTAATCAGGAATAGCTGGCAGTCTAGCTGTTATCAATAATTTATTTTTTAGGTTAGGTGGTGGTACATTGTACTTGCTCTATGATTCTTGATAACCATTTGCTCTCATAAGTGTTTCAAATCATTTTTTAATGTTCAGCGAAATAGCTATGGTATGAAAAATTTAAGATATGGGAGGTATCTCGTTTGCAATATACAGAAGAAAGATGACAACTAGAAAACCAAGAAACAAAAATTAGTACCAAGAAGGAAAGTCTGTGATAGCCAAGTAATGTTCAAGATTTTACCATAATCACAGAATTTTGGTGGCTTCCATTTCAGAAATGTGAAAGATTTAGAGTTGTACAGTTGAAAGTAAATGTTCAATGTGACCTTATCAGAGTCCAGGTGAGAGGTGAAAGTGGAGAAGGGAGTGCAAGGTCCCAGAAACTGTCCCTGTGCTCCTTGGAGAGAGAGGGAGCAGAAAGGTTCTCCGAAAATGTGAGCTGTTGTTTAACAAGAGAAAAATGGCAGCTCCATACGCTGTGGCCATTAGCTGCGTTGTAGTAATTGCTTCACAACGTGAGATTTAGTGTCAAAACATCAAGTTGTGCATTTTAATTAGGAAATTTTTATCAGGAATGCTTAAACTGTGTCTTTGTTGAGGGGGGGAGATCTTTACCAAAAAGAAAAATCAAGTATGTTATCAGAAGTAATCAATGAGAATGCAGACCGCAATATTGGGAGGCTAGAGAGTGCAGTCAAGTGTGTTCTATCTGGCGTGTCACAGTACATCAGTAGAGATTGTTCACGATGTATCACAGTGGTAGAAGAACGTTGTTTATGGGGGTGATGATAATTAACTGTCAGGAAAATTGCTCACATGTTAAGCAAAAATAAAGGTTCTTTTGGAACATCTGGATAGAGACATTGGGAAGGAATCAGTGCAGAGGCTAAGATGTGGAGTGCTGTACTGAAATGACGTTAAGGTTTTTGAATCCCAATATAGTTCCCATATAGAGTCTTCAGTCATTTCCCTCACTTTCTAAATGAAATACTAAGATACTAATTGCTGTGTAAAAAATGTGACAACTGTTGTGGTGCATATTTTTAATCTTGTTTCCAAAGGCTTAAGTGTGAGACATGCTGGCTAGCTGTTTGAGAAGGTTTCAGAGGGTCTCTCATTTCACAGGGATTTTAGTCTCACATGTCAAATTTGAGAGAGTGGATGTCAGCCTGAGTCACGCATGCTGAAAATAGAGTTTATAATGGCAATGCGGGCGGAATTCCTTGCTATTGTGTAACATTGGGAACAGCGACACTATAATTAAGTGATCATAAAAATGGAATGGATCTTTTTTCCATTAGACAGTCGTCTTCTCCGGTTAGAGAAAGACTCCTTAAGTGGAGGCAAAGCAAAGCAATTATTTTTAAAAACTGGGCTGAGGTTTTCCCCTCCCCTTCGTGAACACAGCGCTGTGCAGTGTGCAGACAAGGTTAAAAGCCGCACGGAAGGGCACATGTGGGAAGTGTCAAGTAGTAAGTGTCGTGTAACCATCTGGTTTTAGTGGATCTGTATCTGGTTTTACACGGAGAAGGTCCCCTCTTGGTTTCCCATTGAGAGTTCAAAACTATGGTTTGGGGTTTGTTTTTAATATTGATTTATTTTTATTTGAAAGGCAGATTTTATGCAAAGAGAAGGAGAGACAGAAAGGTATTCATTCCATCCACTGGTTCTCTCCCCAAATGGCCATGATGACTAGAACTTGGGCTGTGTGAAGCCAGGAGCCAGGAGCTTCTAACAGCTTTGCTGTGGAGGTGCAGAGACAGAAGGAGTTGAACCATTCTTTGCTGCCCTCCCAGTTGCCTTAGCAGGGAGCTGGATCAGAAGTGGGGCAGCCAGAAGCAAACCCAACCAGAGACTATATGGGAAGCCAGCAACAGGATGGAGGGTTCGCTTGCTTAACACCAAGGCAGCACCAGTGCCAGGGTTTTTAAGTTCCATTTTGATAGTGTATGTCTTTAATTTAAAATGTACCTTTTTCCTGCACCGAAATTACTTAGAAGTGCCACCCACTATTCTCAGAAGAGTGCCTTTGACAAGGAACAACAGGATAGAAACTGCCAATCTCTCAGTTCCCCAGAACATCCATGTTCTGAATCTGACACGTTTCCTTCTGAAACAGAAAGGCAGAGCTTTCCTTGTAGTATCTGATTTTTAAATTTTCAATTTTGTCACTGGTTCATTCTGCTTTACCTTTTAGGTTTAGTTAATATTTATGAGAAATAATAAGTTTTGTGTCTGTTACAATTATTAAGTGCATCAAATTCCCCACTAATCTGATGAAAATTCAAAATTAAAGAAAAGTGCATTTGGGAAGTCTTCTCTTACCTTTAGGGGATATGTCCCATCATTCCCAGAGGGTGCCTGAAGCTGTAGGTGTAGGTGGTACTAAACCTTGCACTTCCATGGCCCTTCCATCTTCACAAAGTGCTGTCCATGAACCGTGGCTCTCACTCTTCCAGTATGATGTGTGACTATGAAAATTAGCACATATTTCTTTTTTCTTTCTTACCCCTACACCAATAGATTCATTCATGGCAGCTTTCTCATATAATTTTTTTTTCTTTGCTCAACTTCCATTTTCACTTAAGGAGGCACTTAATGGCTGCTCTTTAGTGTATTCCAATTGCCCACATTACCACTCTTGTGAATTGTGGCCATTACCGAGTAAGGGTGGCGTGAGCACCAGAGCTGCGGTAGTGCCTCTGATGCTGTCTGGGAGATCTACTTGCTGTGTTTGAGCACTGCAGTTTGAGTTCAGACTCAACTCCCAACTCCGGCTTCTTGCTCATACACACCTTGGAAGACAGCATGTCACAGTTCAGTCCTTGGGTCCCCAGTCACCCACGTGGGAGACCACATCAAGTTGTGGATTCCTGATTTGGGGAAGGGTTGCCCAACTATTGACATTTGGAAAATGAGCGAGCAGGTGAGATCAATCTCTCCCTGTCCCCCGCCTTTCAAAGAAATGAAAATCTTCATTACTTACTTTTAGAGTTTTGCATGAAATATTTTCAGATTGCTGTTGACCATGGGTAGCTGGATCAAGAAAGTGGAAGCATCTTGTTAATGAAAGTAATCATGATGACAAAAATCAATGCATAAAAATGTTATCACTAGTTTCTCACTGGAATACCCAATACTCTGTCAGGAGTTGCTATAGTGTTCTGGTTAAGGAGTAATAACAAGGGGAAGGCCTGTACACATTTAGTGTAAGAACATCTGGCACAGGGCTAACTCCATAAGACAGGAATGAGAAGTCAGATCCAAGGAAGTAGCCTGACCTGAGTTGGGAGATCCAAGTTAAACCTACAAGACATCGCTTCAGATGAGTTCTGTTGCAGTGAACTGCCTGCCTGTGTATGTTAGGGCAGAGCCTGGCCCCAGGGCTGGAGTCAAGAACCACGTTTCCCAAGTAGGAGCTGAAAATCCTAAATTTGGAGATGAATAGTCAGGCTGCTGTCACTTTCACGGGACAACATTCCATCTTTCGCTGCTCTTACTCGGTCTCTTAGAATTATTTTTACCCAGAGGCCTTTTCAAGGTGCCCCTGGGCCTGGGGCCATCTTCCATTTACCATGGCTTAGTTGAGTTGCTATTTGTGGAAGTACCAACTCAGCAGGGTCTTGGACTCTGGGTCATTGGGCGCTTGCAAAGTTGAGAAAGCCTGGTTTCATGGCGAACCTGCTTGTCTGACTCAGCACTTACCTGCACTTCCCAGATGCACTGCAATGATTTAACCTTGATCGTACTTTGAAAGTTGCACTTTAAATGTTTTATAGTGACTTCTACATTGCTCAAGAAATTCTGAAAAGAATTATCACTGTGTTTGGTGTTTTTTAGCATTCAGTGTTCACGTCTTTGACATAACTGAAGTTATTGGCATTGATAACATTGCAGTGCACAGCTTTTGGAGGTCAGTTTTTAAAAGCCAGTTCCATTCATAAGATCTGTAAGATGTGATCTGTTTCCCTGTGATAATCCACAGTAATGTGTCAAGCAGGTCGCTCCTTCCGAGGCTGGGTGTTTGTTGTCCAAGTCCCCAAGTCTGAGCCTGCTTGCCTGGCTTCCCTCAAGGATATTGACATTAGGGCAAGAAATGAAATGTTTATGGCAAAACACAGAACAAGGGATCAGACAGTTATTGCTTAATTCCCAGGCTCCTTGAATAAGCACAATTAAAGCTTCATACAAATCGAATTTGGGGTTGAGACATGTTATGTACATGATCTTTAACTGGTGGAAGAAACTATGTTGTTACTTTTTAGAAATCTATCGGGCAGAATGGGGGGGAGAGACGCAGAATGTGGGGGAGAGACGAGACCTTCCGTCCACTGGTTCACTCCCCAGATGGCCATAATGGCCATGGCTGGGCCATGGCTGGGCCAGGCCGAAGCCAGCAGCCAGGAGTTCATCTGGGTCTACCCAAGTGTGGGTAGCAGGTGCTGAAACACTGTAACCACTTCCGGTTGCTTCCCCAGGCCACGCATGGGGCTGGATCTGAAGTGGAACCATCACGATAGGGATGTCAGAGTTGTAGGTAGCAGCGCTACTCACGACTTTGCCACAGTAACAGCTCCACCAAATCACATTCTTTGTGAGTACTTTATAAGATTTATTTGACTTTCGTTGGAAAGTCAGATATACAGAGAGGAAGAGCTTCTGTCCGTTGACTCAAGCAGCTGCAATGGCTGGAGCTGCGCCAATCCAAAGCCAGGAGCCCAGAGCATCTTCCGGGTCCCCCACGTGGGTGCAGAGTCTCAAGGCTTTGGGCCATCCTTGACTGCTTTCCCAGGCCACAAGCAGGGAGCTGGATGGGAAGTGGGGCCGCCGGGATTAGAACCAACACCCATATGGAATCCTGGCGCATGCAAGGTGAGGACATTAGCTGCTAGGCTACTGTACCAGGCTCATGGGTGCTTTAATAAGCAGGAAGCAGGAGACTTTAGTCAGACAGCTGTTACTTCTTGCATGAGACCCAGAGTTCCTGGAACATCCTCAAGATAAAATGGAACATCAAATATCTTCTATAATGATGATAAGTGGCCTCATCCATCTTGTGTTCTGGGACCCTGCAGGGCTAGCTGCACACTCTCAATTTATTAAGTTAATTTTATTAAAAGTAAGCCAAGAAAGTTTCGAGCTAATGGAGGAGGTGGAGGCTGGGAGACTGGAACCTGGTCGTGCCTAACGTCTGGCTCAAAGGCACTGTGGAGGAGGAATCCGTTTCATGCCTGCTAGTATCTCATTTCCATATCTGACATCTTGTTATCCTACCTCCACTTCTCCCTGTGTGCAGCCCCTGTTTTCCAGCCGGCCTCACTTCGATGACAGAGGAACACTCTTGCAAATCCTCTGAAATACTAGTCAGTAATGCCATTCCCTGCCTATTTAGAGCATGCGGTTTTCTTTGTCCTGGGGCTGAGGATACAGACGCATCTCAGCTTTCATTAGGAGGTTCCACTGAAAACCAGGGAATTTGTTGGTTCATCTGGGTGGTGAAGTGATGCTAAGAGAGAGGAGCCCCGCCGAGGGGAGAGGGCAGGAAGTGCTAAGGAATGGCGCAGCAGAGGCGGGCTTCGACGAGAACCCTGAATGAGAGCTTTGACCAGAGAGGCAAGTCACGATGACAGAGGAGTATTTTAAGAACATGTGAGGCTCAATTTGTTTGTCAAGACCTAAAAATATATTTCTGTGACTCCAGGGTTTCTGTTTTCCTGAAAAGACGAATAATCAAAGTCCTCTTCGTGTTTGTTGCCTCCCACGCACTTTTGCTGTAACTGTTGACTAAGGATGCCTGTGCTTGTGTTCGGCCCTCTACGCCAACAATAACACAAACCATTGAAATTCTCGCTCGACATTTGGAAATGGCTACTGGTAAATCCGTCCCCGGGCCCAGTGGGGAAAGGATAGTTCATTTATGCATTAGATCTAAACATGTTTGTAGCTTAGTATGTGGTGGAATTGTCTCTGTCAAGAACAGGTTTGATGCAGAAGTCCACCATGCCCCTTGGTTAGTATTGTGGCATAGCAGGCTGAGCTGCTGCTTTTGACTCCAGCATCCTGTATCAGAGTGCCAGTTCAAATCCTAGCTGCTTTGCTTCCCATCCAGCTTTGTGCTTATATGCCTAAGAAGGCAGCAGAAAAATGGCCCAATTTGTTGTGCCCTTGCCGTCCAGAAGGAATACCCAGATAGGGTTCTGGCTTCTAGCCTTAGCCTGGCCCGGATCTGGCTATTGCAGCCATTTTGGGAATCAAGACAATTTTTAAAATGTCTTGAGGGGGCAGGTGTGAGCCTCCTATGCTGCCTGTGTTGCATAGTTGAGTACCTGGGTTTGAATCTGAATCTGGCTGTAGCTCCTGATTCGAGCTGCCTGCTGATACAAACTCTCAGGTCACCGGGTTCCTGACAGGCAGGCGGGAGCCGTGGACTTGTTTGCTTGCACTTGACTTCAGGCTGCCCCAGCTGTAGCCATTGCATGCATTTGTGTAGTAAGCCAGAGAGGGTGGAAGCTCTCTCCTCTCAAATAAAGAAGGAAGAAATTCTTTAAAAGACTTTGTGCCTTTTATACATCTGGTAGATGTGTCCTGGTTGCGTGGGGATAGCAGAACTTGGGTAGAGTACTTCTTTGTTCCCAGGGTCAGCAGAGTGCTGATTTTTTGTTGCTGTTGTTGATTCCCTCATGGGGATTATTGTGTTATGATCTAAGGAAACTGATGATGTTTCACAGTAGGCATTTCCCAGTCCTGCATGTCCCCTGGTTTTTGGTCTGCCACCAGGATCTGCACTGTTGGCTTCAAGCCATGGTTCTTCCTTCGTGTTCATACGGCTTACCAGCCTGTGCTCTGATGAGGGCGAAAAAATGTATTTTGTCTTTTTGTGGGAGCAGTAGAAGAATGTTTACAGTTCAGCAGCAGGAAAGAAAGATACTGAATGACAAAAATGCACAAAGTGCCTACCGTGCCTTTCTCTGCATATTACATCGTTATGATAGGAATTTGAGGAAAAGGAGAAAGAACCGATCAGGGGATCCCAAGTGAAAACAGGATAAAATTTTGATGCAGGCAAAAAATACTCCGCTCTTAGAATAAGGTAGAAAAATAGGAACGCTAAGATCTCAAACACAATCTGTTCTCAGTTCATCTGAGAAAAAATTAAAGTTGGTGGGGGTGCGGGTAGAGTCTGTACGTATAAACTTCTGCATGAAGCTTATACCTCCTGGCAGATTATAAAATCAATAACTTGCATGTCTGGCATACAGTCAGCATTGATCTTTGAATATTCTCTTGCTTAGGAAGATTTCCTGCCTTCTTTTTGGAGTAAGAATGGAAGCCTGTCTTTTCATCCCCAAATACACATTTCATTCTTTGAAATGATGATTTTGTTCGCTGTACATTGTATGTCCAAGTGGACTTCTTCAAATGTGTAGTATAGGTGAGAAAGTAATATGACTTATAACATGGAATATTGAGTAATAATTCCAATATCATCCACCTCTGAGATTTTCTCTCTGTATATAGATATAGTCTACAATGACAGCTGCAGGAAATTGTTGACTTTGTCAATTTTTCAATATTTTTATTTGGAGATCAGATTTTACAGAGAGAGAACGAGAGACCGACGTTCTCTTCCATCTACTGGTTCACTCCCCAAATGGCCACAAGAGCCAGAGCTGAGCTGATCCGAAGCTGGGAACCAACAGCTTCTTCTGGGTTTCCCAAGTGGAATGTAAAGGTCCAAAGCTTTAGGCATCCTCCACTGCTTTCCTAGGTCACACACAGGGAATTACATTGGAAGTAGAGCAGCCAAGACAAGAACTGACATCATAGACACTGTTGTCATCTAGGGCTCAAGTTAGACGATTATAATTGGCATAGTCCGGGGTCTTACATATGAGGTGAAGTAATTGTCCTTGACCTTTAAGTATGCTTATTTAAAACTACTGTGAAAGCATGGACCGGCATACAAAATGCTGTCTCTTGATCAAGCTCAATAAATGCCTTCTTGGAGTAGATACCTTGCTTTACATGTCAACTCCTGACCTGTCTGAGAAGGATGCCATGTCAGTCAGGTAACAAGTCCTCCCATCTGAAACTCTCATTAGAATTCTTTACTCAGCCATATGTACATGACAGAAACAAGTGCTGTGTATTCATTTTCAATCATTCAATCATCATCATGAGGACCAGTGCTCTTGATGGTTGATGATGGATTTGCCCGTGCTACGGCAACAGAGGCAGTAGCCATGTGTGGTTCCAAAGTCAGAGACCCATTCTGACCCACTCCAGGGCATAGTGGTCCTCCCTCCTGCCCCTAATATCCACTTGTTTGCACCCACACCATCTCATTTGTAAAATGTGGTCATTATTGTGCCTTTAATTGGTGTTGGGATATGAACAGTTACTTGCATGGCACATTGGCTATGTTCTGTCCAGCCTCAGCTGCTAAGTTATGTTATTGGGAATATTAAGGGTTGCTTCATTAATGTGTTAACTAAATTGTGATTGACCTAAAATTGTGACACTTCTGCAGAGAATGGAGAGCTAGAGTGCAGGGGGAGGGTTAATGCTCCTGGGCTCCGGTTTTTAGGATTACATTTCACTTGGAGCACTTTGTCTAATAGGCTTAGTGTGAAAGCAATGAAGAGCTCTTAAAATTGTTGTGAACATGCACATAGATTAATACATTCCTACTTCAAAGGCAGAAAAAAGAGATTGGTAAATCTTTGACCTGAAGGGATCCTAAGATGCCACAAGCTATCCTGAGGGCTTATGGGAAAACCTTTAAACCCCAAGACCTGTGTTCCTCCTATGGAAGACAAAAGAGTTTTCTTGAAATTTCCTTCCTTCCATTCCTTTCCATCCATGCTGACCCTTAAGTTATACAAATGACCTGGGGTTTTGAGCAAAGAAGGTGGAGCCCTGAGAGATGCAGTAGCTTGTCATGAGGGTGTGAGGGTGAGTTGAACACACACGATTTCCAAGCCGACTAGGTGGTCTGCTCTCCTGTTGGGGGCCTCCTCCAGACCACGCTGTATCTGAGCCTGTACTGCTTGTTCAATCCATAGCAACTCCCAGGGGCCAGACTCACTTCTGTGTGCATAGCTCTCCCGTGCACAGTGTCAGCATCGAAGATATGTGGAGTCCTGTAGAAAATACTTACTAGGCTTGATATCTGTATCTCTCTGTATTAGTCACTTTTTTCCATTGTAAAAGAAGTAGTGGTGTGCTTTTTTTTTTCAATGTGTATGTTTGTGTAGTCATGTGTTTTTGGGTTTGCACTTTTAAACTTTACCTAGTGGAAACAGAAGGGAAGGTATTTTTTATTTCCTCGGGAAACCTGCAGGGCGGATGTTTGAGTCCTTCTTGCCAGGTGGTTATCTCAGTGTGGTATTGGCAGGGATACCTATGCACTGGAATGGGCTATTCACCTGGTTCCAAGCCTAAGGATCTTGTGAGCATTCAATCAAAAGAGATTTAAAGGATGCACAGAAGAATCCTCTATCTCTTAATTTAATCAAGAATCCAAGTTAAAGATGGCCTGAAGACAGCCAAATGCTTGCTAAGGAGTGTGAATAAATGGTGGACAGACACGTTGGAAAAAGTGACATTCCTGTGATAACATTTTCCAGTTAAATGTTTCAGTTTTATTAAAAAATAATGATAAATAGTAAAAAAAAATAGTATTAATCTCTTTTCATTCTAAGATTGTTTATAACAATTTATGTAGGGAATATGCAAGGGTAATTTTAGAAACTCACAAAAAATGGAAATTACTTTTAAGCAAAAAATTTTGAAACCCCTGCTGAAATTTTTCATAACACATACATTCATAAACTTCTGGTGAGGACCTTTCCTATTTTAAAAAATGTAAATGAAAGGAATGTAAAGACTTAATGACAAATATGAATTAATGTGGAGAAATTGTATGAGAGCACCTGAAGTCTGCTGTGGATACTACTATGTTCTGTGCATTACAAGATGAAGGAAACCTCTCAAATTATTCACAGTCTAGTGAAAAAAAAAATTGCGTTTTGTCAAGGTCTGCAACAGAAAAGCAAAGATTGCCACGTGAGCAATAGTAAAGTTGTGGGACTGGAGCAAAGATTCAACTAACTGATCCTCTACTTGCAAGCTCTGGCATCCCACATGGGCTCCGGTTCATGTCCCAGCTGCTCCACTTCCCATCCAGCTCCCTGTTCATGGCCTGGGAAAGCAGCAGAGGATGGACAGCCCAAGGCACTGGGACTCTACACTTACATGAGAGACCTGTAACAAGCTCCTGGTTTCTGACTTTGGATTGGCACAGCCCCAACAGTTGTACCATTTGGGAGTGAACCAGCAGATGGAAGATCTTTCTGCCTCCCCTTGTCTATAAATCTCTTTCAAATAAAAGCAAATAAATCAATAATAAGCAGCACGTGACGTCTGTTCTTCCATCATGTCAGAAGAGTAACAGCAGCTGGCGGGAGGATTGTGAGGTAGGGTGTGTTTTTAACGACTGACGGATGCACAATATTTTTCAAGATAATTTTAGTTTTTATTTGGAACCCAGGAAACCAGGACTATTGATATACACTCACTATATGGGTCATTTAGATTCTCTTTCTCAAATACTGTCAAATAAACATTTGTTTTATTTCCCCCTTTCTAGCTCCAAGAGGAAAGCGAGGATGGAAAACCTTTTATGCTGTACTGAAGGGGACAGTTCTTTACCTTCAAAAGGTAAAATAGATAAAATCTATAAAAGTTTATGAACTGATAATCAAGACACCCGAAGGAACAATTCACTTTGTACAGAAGAACTTCGTTAAATGCCCAGAACTTTTCATTTAATTGAGGTCTAAAATGTTTATTTTGGGGGGGGTGGGAGGTTGGGAAGATTATCTTTAGGTAAAACAATGCACATATGCATATGATCAGAGGAATAAATGGGCTGTTTTCTAAGAATGCTCAATATTAAGTTGGATCTGATGTGTCTGTGCAGGTCCAGATGCAACAGTGCCTGGTTCAGCAGATATTTATACCTTAGATTAACTTTAGTCTCCATTTATGTATGTATTACCATTTTCCTGTTATGATTCTGATCCTACTTAAAACTGGACTTGCCCTTTCATTCCAGTTCTGAAGCACTTGTTCCTGACGGTAGCAGAGGTGTTCTATTCCAAATCAAATCATTTGGCCAGATTATTATCTTTCTCTGAGTTTCTAAATCCGAGAATCTGTTTAGAATCCAGCTTATAGCAGGTGGTCCCTAGGAGTAGCCTCCTCTCCCCAGCTCGGCATGTTGACTAGAAAGTGTTAACAGGAACAGGAAACCACTTCCAGCTCCTGCTGTGACGAGGCAGGCACTGAGGCTAACAGGAAGCAAGGCAGTAGTAATCCCGCTCTTTATGGTATCTGCTGGGAAATTACTTTCATTAATTGTGATGAAACCATCTGTCTTGTATTTTGAGATATACAGTAGAGTGTTGTTAACTGTAAGCACACACTTGTATTACTGAAGCTTTATGCGTTGATTGGCAATATTCCTACCTTTCCACTTAGCATAATGTCCTCCAAAGTTGGGCCTTGTAGCTGCTGCCAGAATTCCCTTCCTGTTTAATGCTGAACAATATTACATTAAATGTGTGTACATTCCATTTCTGTTCACTTATTGGTAGACAAGTAGTTTTCACCTCATGGTTACTATGAGTAACAGTGAACATGAAGTACAAATACTTCTCAGAGCTCCTAATTTTATTTCTTTTGGCTAAATGCCCAGAAACAGCTTTGCTGGATTAGAAAGTAGTTTTGATGCGGGGTTTATTATTATTTTTATTTATGAGATAGCTGTTTGAAAGACAGATTACAGAGAGGAGAAGAGGCAGTGAAAGATCTTCCATCACTTGGTTCACTCCGTGGGACTGGGCCAGGTCAAAGCCAGGAACCAAGAATTTCATTTGTGGCCCCCACTTGGGTGCGGGGGCCAAGAATTTGGGCCATATTCTGCTGCTCTCCCAGGTGCATCACCAGGTGGCTGGATTGGAAATGAAACAAACAGGATTCAAACTAGCACAAGCATAATGCTAGCAGCTAAACCCACTAAGTCACAGTGCTAGCCCCTAGTTTTAGGGTTTTTTGCTGTTCTTTTTTTTTTTTTTTTTGAGGAATTTCCATTCTGTTTTCCAAAAGAACTGCAATTTTTATGTGCCAACAGTACCTAGCATTCCAGTTTCCCCATGTCCTCACCAAGCAGTAACCAACCTTCGTTCCTCCCTATCTTTTCCTCCACTCTCTTTGCTTTGCTTTACCTTCCTCTGCCCCTCCCCATCTTGTCCCCTTCCTTTTCCTTTGTTTTTTTTTTAACAATAGCCACCCTGTTAGATATAGAGTAGCATCGAATTTTTGCTTTCATTTGCTGTTCAGAGAGCTCCAAAGAATGTCTCCCACTGCTCACTCTCTTGACTGCACACTGTGTGTGATCCTGGATTCTCCAGCGGACACAGGCCAGTGTCCGCTCATGCCATTCCATTCCGACACTGTCTTCCTGGAGACAGCTTCCGGTCCGCATGCTTCTCTTCAGATACCCACTGCAAGTCATGGGTGGTTTTGTGCACTTTTGATATAAACCAGGGTTTCCCACAGCCTCTTCCGTAGGTTTAATTTGCTGCTAGAGTGGCTCACAGCTGAGGGACACAGTTTTACAGGTTGGCCATTTATTATAAAGTAGGATAGGGATGTACAGGAGGAGGCACAGAGCTTCCATGGCGTCTCTGGGCCCAGCACTTGTGCCACATGACACAGGCTCACTACCTGATGCGCACAAAAACCCACTCTGACCCCTCTGAGAACAGAGGCTTCATTTGTCGGCCAGCATTGGAGGCTGGAGATGGGACTCAGGTTGGCCTCCAGGACTTGGAGTCTAGTGAAAGTAGTGCGGGTTAACTACTATAGGTAGGGGAAAGCTGATGTGTGGAAACAAGTTCTGATGGGAGGGGCTGGAATCAGACCTGCATCATAAAGTGCAGATTAACTCCAGATTCCTTCTTCAATGAACCCCTGCGCTCTGAAAGGGCTCTGGTGTTTTAACCTGACCCAGGTAGAGCCCTAACTTGGATTTCTGTGTTGTGCATTCCTTCTGCGCTTGCACCACTATGACCTAAACATCTCTCCAAGAGGAAAAAAAAAATCTTAAAAATGTTAAAAACGAAAAAGTTAGAATTGACCGGTCCATCAAAAGCAGAGAACTTTGAGGAAAGGACTAGGGAACTGTAACAGGTTTTTGAGTTCGCAGTGTGTGGAGGAAATCTGGGAAAGGGCGTTGTGATGTCACCACCCTCTGGGAAACTCCATCTGTTCAGCTCTGCGGACGCTCGTCCTAACACAGTCCTTTGCGTGTGTTATGAAGGCTGCGTTGTACAGCCACTGTTGATTAGATCATTGACCATGGGGGTCAACTCCACCCTAGGCTTCCGTCCTCCTCATCCTTCAGAGAGACTGTGGGATTGAGGCTAAAATTGTCAGCCTTGTAATAATACCTTGGTCTTTTTGGCTTCCAAGACCTATCCTGAGAATATCAAGGAATGTCAGAATACCAGGCAGCAGTGATTTCTTTAGAAAACAAAAGGCACTTATCGTCTAGAGATTTCAAGGGTTTAGGAAGCACTGTGCTAAGAAATGAAGAAAAAGTATGTGTGCGCGTGTGTGTTTATCCTGTTATCAATCATAGCTCATTTGTATTTTCCTAAGTTAGCACCTTTTCATATGCCTGTCTTCCAGTTGTATGTCTGCCTCAAAGAAATGTCTCTTCTGGTTCTTGACTCATTTTTAAAATGGGTTGGGTTTGCTGTGTCTCGTTTATAGCTATTGAATTGTAGGTGTTGCTTATATATGTTGAGTTAGCAAACCTTTTGTCAGGTGAATGAATATGAATTTGTGAATATGTTCTTCTGTTCCGTAGGTTACCATGTCAGAAATCTGCTGACTTTTAGTTCTTTTTTCTGTGTAGCCACTTCTTCGCTTAATGTGGTTCCCCTTATGTGCTTAACTTTTTGTTTCCTGTGCTTTTCCAGCCTCCATGCAGAAATGCTTCCCAGGTTCAGTACTGCGAAGATTTCGTCCTTGTATTTTTGTCTATGAATTTCATGACCCTGGGTGGTCTTATGTTTAAGCGTTCAGTCCATTTTGAGTTAACTTGTATAATTCCTTTAGGAGAGCAGTCACTTTTCATTCTTTTGATGTGGGTGGGCAGTCTTTCTCACACCATTTGCTGAAAGGGCTGTTTTCTTTATTGCGAGGTATTGCCATCCTTGTTGGTCATTTCACTGTTTGCATGGTAGTTTGTTTTCTGTGTTCAGGGTCCTGTTTCATCAGCTTGTGCATATTTCAGTGCCACCCTCTCTCGACCCTGTACTTTGTAGTATCTTTTGAAATTAGAATGTGAACCCTTTGTTCGACTTAAGATTGCTTTAGTTTCTCAGGATGCTTTGTGATCCCCTATGAATTGTATCATTTTGTTTTTCAATTTCTGGAAAAAATGCCATTGGGCTGTTAAGGATTACAGTTGGGATTGTAGATGGCTTTGAGTAGTATGGACATTTTTACAAAAGTCTTTCTTCCAGAATATTGACCATCTTTTCATATGTGCATGTCTTTTATCTTTTGTGCTAATTTGTAATTGCCAGTATACACTGCTTTCAGAAATATCCATTCAAATATATTAGGTATTTTAATACTCTGTGTATTATTATAAGTGGTGTTATTGATTTCCATATTAGATTATTTACTGTTAGTATATAAAATACAGCTAAATGCTATACATGGATTTTTGTATACTTCAATTTTAATAAATTTCTTCTTCCACAAGCTTTTCTCTGCCTCTCTGTAATGTTTCAGTTTTCTGTCTATAAGTTTACTCCAAGATCATGTCAACCATTTGTAATTTCTATCTGGTTTTTCATGGAAGGCTATTGAATTGTTCAGCCGTTTCCTATATCTGTTAAGATGTGTGTGTGTGGCTGTACCCTTTGTTCTGTTAATATAGCAGTTTGGTTGGTTTTTGTACTTTGTTATAAATCTCACTTACCCATAATGTGCGATCTTTGTGCTGTATTGTTGTGTTCTGCAGTATTTGGTTTAGGATTTTCACATCTGTGTTCATCAGCAATGTGCGAGAACACATTTCTTTCTGGCTTTGGTAGCAGTGGCATGCTGACCTTATAAAAATGAGTTTGGAGTGATTTCTTCCTTTTAACTTTTTGGAAGAGTTGGGGACAGATTGGTATTAATTCTTTAATTGTGCCGTGGAATTCACTCATGAAGCCATCTGGTACAAGGGTTGTCTTTAAATTTTTCACTACTGACTCAATATCCATCCTAGTTCTAAATCTATTTAGATTTTCTTTATTCTCCATGACTGAATCCTGCGATTCAGGATTATTGTGTTTCTGGTTACTTACCCGTTTATTCTGAGTTACCCAATGTGTAGGTTCTTAGAGGTATTTGAATTTCTGTGGCATCTGTTCTCATATCTTCTCATTTTGAGTGTTGCCTTTTTTTTCAGTCAAGCTAAGGTTTTGTAAATTTGTTGATCCTGTGAGAAAAACAAATTATTAGTTTGATGCTTATTGGTTTTCTATTCCCTATTTAATTTCTTTTCTGCTCTAAGTCCTTCCTTCCTCTGCTATCATTAAAATTAGGTCCTCACTTTTAGACCATTTAGGAATGAAATCAGGTTATACAATGTCTTATTTTTTGAATACTTTTTTTTTTCTTATTAGAGGAGGAAAGGAGGGAGGCAAGAAGTGTAGGGAGAATGAGAGAGCAAGCCACTGTTTCACTTCCACAGATGTCTGCAAGGGATGAGTGCGGGCCAGGCCAAAACTGGGAACGCGAGTCTGATCCAGGCCTCCCATGTGGATAGCATGGCTCTAGCTGCCTGAGCCGTCACCGCTTGCCTTCCAAGTGGTAGGAAGTTAGTAGGAAACTAGAATTAGAAGGTGAAGCCTGACATGGAAGCCAGGTACTGTGATGGAGAATGAGGGCATCTTAACAACCAAACTAAATGCTCATCCCTCGTCTCTCAGTGTTCATACTGACTGTTATAAGTTTCCCCCAGTGGTACTGCTCTTCCTGCATCCCAGAAATTTTGATACGCCATGTGTCCTTTTTGTGTTGGATTCAAAGTATGTTCCAGTTTCCGTTCTGATTTCTTCTTTAGCCTATCGATGATTGAACAAAGTGTGTTCATTTCCACAGATTTGCAATATAGTTGGAATATGTGCTTACTGTAGTTTTGGTTGTCTTAAATTTATTGTGGTTTATTATGGTTTATTCGATGATCTGTCCTGAAACGTGTGCCAGATGTGCTTGAGAAAAATGTGTGTTCTGCTGGTGTTGTGCGTGCATGCTCTGTGCATGTCTGCTGGACATATCTGGTCTGTGATGTTCAAGCCACCAGTCTCCTTGGTGATCTCCTCTCTGGACAGTCTCCTGTATTGAGAGTGAAATGTGGAAATCTGCTCCTGCTGTCTTCCCCAGCTTCTTCAGTTCTGTCAAAGGGCATTTCATGTTTGGGTGTTCTGATGTGGTATGTGCGTATTTATGATTTTGTGTAAATGATCCTGTTATTATCACTTACTGCTTTTTTCTTTTTAAACAAAGATTTGTTTGTTCATTTGTAAAGCAGAGTTACAGAGAGGAGAGGTGAAGCAACAAAGAGTTTCTGTCTACTGGTTCACTCCCCAGTGACCAGAGTAGATGGGGGTAGGCCAAGTTCAAAGAGCCAGGAGCTTCCTTTGGATCTCCCACAGGGGTGAAGAGGCTGAGTCCTTTGGTGTCCTCTACTGCTTTGCCAGACATATCAATGGAAAACTGGATCAGAAGTGGAGCAGCTCCGATTCAAACGAGCCTGTACAGCGTACTGGCATCACATACAGTAGCTTATCCAGCTATGACACAACGCCAGGACCCTTCTTCATCTCTTGACAGTTTTTTTTTTTTATTTGATTCCTATTTTGTCTGGTCTATAAATTTGATTATTCTTTTGATTACTATTCACATACTTTCTTTTCCATCATTTGCTTTCAGGATATGTGTTTTCTGTTCTCTTGAAGACAGCACGTGTCTGATTCTTCTAAAAAGTATTCAGCCATTTGGTGTTCTTTGCTTTGTAGAATTGAATGCATGCATTTACATTGAAAGAGGTATTGATTGGGAGGAACTTGCTATTGCCATTTTGTTCATTATTCTGCTGCCATTTTGTTCATTGTGTTATCTTTTTCTTTCACTTTCCTCTATTGAGAACTCCGTGCATCTCATTGATTTTTTTTGATGGTGTCTGAATTTGATTCTTCTCATTTCCTTCTGCGTGGCTTCTATGGTTTTCTTGTGGTTACTATGGAGATTTTATATATAGTATCTGTAGTGCTATTTTAAGCTGATAACAACTTCCGTGAACAAAACTAGACTTTTGCTTCTGTATAGACATGCGTTATTTAACGTCACAAATTACATCTTTTTATATTGTGTTTCATTGATATATTTTTACCATTATAAGTATGTTCATACTTTTGCCTTTTAATTTCTGAATAATTTAATTCACATGCATTTCTTTAAAAGCAGATCAAATGATAATGTGAATCTTGAAGTTTTTATTCATCTTTCATTTTTGAAGATAATTATGCTGAATATAATACTCCTGTCATGTAGGATTTAAAAAACTGTGTCCGTTCTGAGCACGTTATCACAGTGCTCAAAGTCTCAGTCTTACATGGTTTCTGCTGAGATATCCACTGGTGGCCTCATGGGAGTTTCTCTTCTTGCCTTCAAAATCCTTTTCTCTTCACCAATTTTTCATAATTTCATTAGTATGAGTCTTGATATTTCTTTGTATTCTTCCTAGTTGAAATTCATTGAACTTTATGAGTTTCATTGTTCATCCATTTCCTTCCCAGATGCAGAAATTTTTCCATTATGATTCCTGTAGGATTTCTGGACTTTGTCCGTCTCCTCTCCTTGGATTTCGAGAATACGTATGTCGGTTCGTTAGACAGCGCTTCACTGGCGCTTTGGGCTTTTTGTCTTCCTCATTTCAGACTTTATTGATAAAAAAGACGTGTCTTTAATTTTGCCAATACTTTCTTTTGCTGGATTAATGCTGTGCCCTCAACTGAATATTTGGGATTTAGTTAGTTGATTCTTCACCATAGAAAATCCTTGTAGATTCTTAATTTTTTAAAAATATTTTTTGTCTCTTTTTGTCAATAGTCTGTTAAGTATCTTTCTGGTTGTTGTAAATTATTTGTCAGGTAATTCATATACCTACATTTATTCAAGGTTGATTTCTGGAAATTTATTCCATTGAGCTATATTTCCCTTCTCTCTCTCTCACTCGCTCTCTTTCTGTTTAAGATTTACTACTTTTTATGTGCAAGGCATTTTTTTTTTTTTTTGCAGAGAAAGCGAGCTTCCCTCCACTGGTCCACTCTCCAAATGACTACAATGGCCAGAGCTTAGGACTCCCACATGAGTTTAGGGACACAAAGACTTGAGCCATCCTTCTATGCTTTCCCAGGCCATAACCAGAGAGCTGGATCAGAAGTGGAGCAGTTGGAACAGAAACCGGCACCCACATGGGATGCCCAACCAGAGGTGGAGGATTAACATGATATGCCACCAGACAGGTCCCTCTCTCTATCAGAATTTATATTGACATGTGTACAGTTAAAGAAATGGCCACTTCTCCATTTACTGCCTTGATACCAATGAAGGATCTCCCTACTTGGAGTAGAGATTCTTGGGACCCTGAAATCTTTACCAAGGGACCCAGCTCCCTCTGAGCCTGTACATACACTTTTTCAATTCTTCGGACTTGTCACTTTTACTTTCAAGAATTCATAATACCAACAGCCTCTGTTACCTGCTTGCATCCAGTATGCCAGCCCCGAGCCACAACATGTCAGGCAAGTCAGGTGCCAGTCCCTGAGGGCCAGGACAGCCCTCCAGAAAGCCGGGATGCTGGTTACACGTTCTGTTCCTCCCCCTCCTCCTTGAGAGAGAGAGAGCTGTGCTTCTCTTCCCGATTGTGCCGAGCTGTTAAGATCCACAGCAAGCTTCTTGTTTCTCTGGCCCCTGGGCTTGCAAGCTGTGCCAGTTTTGTGAGTGTGCTGAATAAAGAGAGACAGAAACGTGCCCCTTGGGTCCCTCTGAAGAGTTCCTTGTATGTTTCTCCCTCCTTCCACCCCCGGGAGAGACATTTGAGTGCCTCTCTCCCAATGGCAGCCAGCTCTGTGCCAGCTCCAGCAAGCCACCCACCACTTTCAATTGTTCTTTGCATCCCCGGACATTCAGACTCTGCTGGGTTTCAATAGTGCAGTGAGGGAGCCAAGATAAACTCATTTGCTCAGACAGCCCTCTGGGAAGCCAGAGCTTTTGGAGGCCTGTTCCACTCTTTGTGTTTCCCTGAAGGAGAAATTGTGGGCTGGGACATTCTTCTGTGGTGTTGGGATGTGCCAGCCTTGAACGAATAGTATCACCTGTATGCATAAAGTGGCTCTTGTCACCCATTTCCATGTGAATTTCTTTGTGCTCCCTTAGGGTACCACAATCTCTTAACTGGATCCCAGTATTCTCTTCCTAAGTGTTTTTGCCCAAATAATCTTTTTTTAACTCAGTATTTCTTTGGAGAAATGAGAGCTGGGACTTGGTATTCTGCTGGCTTGTTAATGTCATTCCCAAGGGGGAAAAAAAAAAACTTAAAATCTGTTGGGACTCATAAAATGGTTTAGGCATCTTATTCCTTAAATATACTTTATTAGATATAGTTTATTGTAAACATTTTCTCATCAAAACTTTTCAAAAGCTTTTGGTAGGTTTTTTTTTTTGGTTCATGTAATATGTGGTATTAAGTGATGTATTATTAAATTTTCACATTTCTCCCTTTTGTGATTGATGAAAACCTTTTTAAATGGTTGCAATATTTTCCATTTGATAAAATTTGTATTTTAGCCTTTACCTCACTTTCAGAGATATCCTTTTTTATTTCTCAGTTTTAAATGGCAATACATATGTATGTATTTATGCAAGGATCTGTTTTTTCCCTTGTTATAGAGTCCTGGGAGTGTCATGAATCACGGGGCGGGACTTAATCAGAATCCTCTCTAAAGAAAGTATAAAGAGACGGTGCCAACTTTGATTCTCTTCCACAGTTAGTGACAACCGTCCTTACAGCCTCTGCTTTAGACAGCGATGCTGGCTCAGGTGCTTGGATCCAGCCATGGAGGATACCTGGATCCAGTTCCCAGGTTTATCCTGGCCCAGCCTCTGCTGTGATGCATGCATTCTTGTACCACTGAGATAATAAACTACCGAGAGTGGGGATGGAATTATTGGGACCTATAGAGAGTTCATTAAAAAAAACACGAGCAAAACTATGAATGGGTTTCTTTTTTTTTTCTTCATGAAAACAAATTCATACTAACTTGTTAGAGCATGTCTGAACAGGATCAAGTTTAGAGCATAAGATTTCTATCCAAAAAGAACCATAATCGAGTAACACAAATTCTTCTAAACCTGAAAAGAGTACAAACTAAAGATTGGGTGGAAGAAATGATGAAACCGGTGATGCTTTGCAGGTGGTTTTGGAAGACAGTGTCCCCTGCCGACATCAGCATGTTACAAATGGCTAGTTGGTTTTAAGAAGGAAAAAGACCAGTGCTGGTGGTGATACAGACCGTTTCCATCCATTTGTGAGGAAAAGATTAATCTTGTTTCTACTCTAATTGAAAATAACTCATGATCTGCAACAAAAACAGTGGCCAGCCCTAGACATCTCAGTTGGGTTAGCTCACACAAGTCTGATGGAAAAAATCAAAGTGGAGCAGGCTTCTGCTCAAACTGGGAGGCCCAGCTCAACCTCTGACAAGCACAATGGGTTCAGTGGAAGATTTCAACAAGATCTTCCTAAATATGTTTTGTTGTTATTTTGGTATTATATATATATACATCATTAAGAGTGGAGGTGTGTTTTTTGTTTGTTTGTTTTTTTATAAACTTGCCTGCCTAGAGTGTCACCCAAATCCATAGAGATGATTGTTGATATTCAGACACTGTCCATGCTTTTAGCTGGCCTGATATTTTGTGTTGCCTTGGTTTTCCCATGGAGTTAGCACAGCTTCTGATTTAGAAGTCAAGTCCTCTGGCCCACACAGATCAGCAAGCTGGGCCCACACTGGTCCTTTCAGCTAGCTTGTCTCTGTAGGAAATGGCCCTTTGAAATGAGATTGCACATAGCACAGCTGTTTCCCCAGCATAAACCCTATTCTCTTGGCTTGCTTTTTCATTTTCTGTTAAAAAAAAATTCTCTAAGGGGCACAGCTGTCATTTCTTTGACTACCTAGACACAGGATTTCTACCCACTCTATCTGAAGATGAGCCTGGAAGAGAAAAGGGCTCTTGTATTTCTAATTCCTTGTCTTCTCTCTGACAAGTATATTGTTATGGGCTCGAGTAAGGCAGATGTAGAAGAAAGGGGGCTAAATATTGACAGGAGAACAAAATTGTAATTTTCTAAGCATCAGCATCCGTTTGGATTAGACTTGCGAAAGATTGCTTTTCTACATTATGGTGCCCATGGAGTGACAAATGTGCACTTGGGGAATGTTGGGTAAAATTCCCTTTATAAAAACCTGGCACAAAGGGAATTACAAATTTGTGTAGGAAAGTGAAAGGTAGAGCTCTCAGATATCGTTGCTGTCTGGTTGGAATTGCTAAGAGCCACAGCAGGGCTGAAAGTATCTACTTATAACCAAAAAAAAAAAAAAAAAATGTGGCCATGTGTTATAGACTCCCTAGTCTTATTAGTGTTTTTCATGTTGGTCTCTCAAAGTCTGAAACATAGGGAAATTCATGAAGCCTCAACTAATAATCAGAAATATGGAGCAAATTCCCAGAGACTGTGATTCATCCATCACTACAGGCTTTAACAGGCCACAGATTGTATGGCTGTATGTATGTGATTTTTGAAATTAGTTCTTTGATTTGTCAACTAGGGAGGAAACGTCTTCACAGATGAAGACTGTAGGCACCTGCCCATGGACGTGCTGATGAGTCCATGGAAGATTACAGGCTGCTGTGTGCTGTGAGCAGATCTCTGCTCAGAGTGGCCTCTGGGATCAGACCACAGTATCTAACTCCTCTGGGAATCGGGTTGAAGAGTATGCCAGTGGTGTCTGTTTCCTGCAGAGGGCTGCTAATGCCCTGTGTTAATTCCCATCCCTACTGGAAGCTTGCTTTGTCAGCACTTGATGTCCGAGACATGATGTGTGGTTGCAAGGTGGTCTGGGGTTAATGCAGTTTTATGTTTTGCATCCTCCAGTGGCTAGTTAGAACTCATTAAGTATCAGTTACGATTGAAAATTCTGAATACTCACACGTGATGGAAGCATGGCCCTTCCTATGCAGAGCTCACGAAGAGGAAGGAAAAATAAGGAACTTGAGCATCCCTAACAAAGGAACACACCTTAACTGATGCCCAACAAATGAGCAAGAGTTTTCCACATGGGCAGGGTAAGAGAAAGCGGTTTAGCTAGAGCACAGGCAAATAATTTTGAGAGATTTGAGATCTTGAGAGAATATGGCATATTCAAGGATGGCAGACACCTTTTTGCATTTATCTTACAAGATGGATTTGAGGTAGCAAGCAGTCAAAAGATGAATGATTATGTTTCCAATAACAGATGTGTAAGAGATGCTGTGATAATGTAATGAACTACCCAGTTGATTCCCTTGAAGAACCTTCATGCTCTGTGTGTCTGAGGTCACTATTACACCCACTGGCACCCAGATGCTTTAAGGGTTTTGATGACTTCATGCCAAGCACTCCTCTCACAGCAGATGCTAAGCAAGGCAGGCACGTTGGAGCTGGATGCCAGGATTAACACTCTTAGGGTTCAGGAGAAGTTGAGATACGGTCATATCCTTCATTTCCTGACCTTCAGCCAATTCTTCACAATTGATGTTTCCCAGTACACAGTGCTTGGCCTTTTTTTTGTTTTATGATCGTGTGAGAACGGTACAGATCCGTTAGCATTTGCCCTTCAGATGTTGACCCTTGCTCACACTGGCAGTATGTGGTGTGGTCATCCTGCAGTGCTGAGCAACAGCAGGAAGCTGCAGCTAGCAGTCTGCAGTTGGGGAAAGCAGCCAGCACAGGACCAGGTATAGCCATCTACTGTGTCTGCAGGGGACTAGTTCAGAACCCAACTGGTTACCACATCTGCAGATGTTCAAAACATTTATGTCATGATTGAGTACTTTGCAGGTAACATGCATGCATCCTACCCTACCATTTCATTCATACACAAAATGGAATCAACAGATACTTTTGTTTTGGTGCAAAAGAAATGTAAAATGCATGCATACAAGAAATTTTCACCATCACAAACTTGCCTTTTAATTACACTTTTCCATGAATCTTTTCAAGAACCTCTGCATAATTCCTATCACAATGAACGTGCTGTGCAGTGGATGTGGTATTGTATTGTTTAGGGACTTGTAACAAGAAAACTAATGCTGGAACCATGACAAGCCTAACTGCATAGGGCAGAAGCAAGGTGTACAATGAACAAACACTAAGTGCTTAGGTCCCTCCGTGCATGTGGGAGGAGAGAGACAAAGGGAGGTGGTACAAGGTGTGCCTACCCATCCATTTATCTTGTATTAATTTAGCACAGTGCTTGGTGCTTGGCAAAATCAAGGTTTTGCCTTTTGGAACCATCTGGAATTTCTAAAGAAATAGTTTCTTACCACAGCTGAATCAGATGTGCAAACAGATATGTAGAGAGCCAATATTATGTCATTCCGTTATGATGTTTGGCAGATCCAATGTATTGAATGCATTTTCAGCTTAGACTATTTTTATCTTGTTGGGCGGATCATTGTGAGATAACCCTCATAAGTCAAGAGTGTTTGGGTGAAAAGTGATGAGAAAGGTGCACCTTTGCCTTAGGCCAGGACTAGTTTCATCCAGTTTCCCAAAGGCTCACTTACTCAACCACCTTCTGTGTAATGGGGCCACAGCCAGTTCCTATGCTATTAGGTTTATAAACCACACTGTGTGTTAATAGCCCCCTAAGGCACAGCATTCTGAATGCACACACGCCATGAGCCTCCATGCTTTGTCAAACTGAGGATTTTCGTCCTTTTTTTAAGCCTGTCTCTTGGAGCATTTGTAAGTGCTAAGACTATTGAAGTAGACAAACCTTGTCAAATGTTAAATAGTTTCTGGTTTGGACCACTTCATTATCCTCCCTGAGACTCTCCTTTCATCTGCATAATGGGGATATTGCATGATTGATGTCAAAAATTAATAGAGGGGCTGGCACAGTGATGTAGCAGGCAAATCCTCCAGCTGTGGCACTGGCATCCCGTATCGGCACCTGTTCCTCTCCCAGTGACTCCACTTCTGATTCAGTTCCCTGTCAATGGCCTAGGAAAACAGCAGATGATGATGTCCTAAGGCCTTGGACCCCTATACTCATGTGGGAAATCTGAAAAAAGTTCATGACTTCAGCCTACCTCCAGCCATTGCAATCATTTGAGGAGTAACCCCGTGGAAGAAAATCGATCAAATATCTCTTACTTTTTCTCTCTGTCAAAAAATTATTTTAGTATAAGCAAAAAGCACTTGGTATGTAATAGTTTAATAACAAATATCAGTCCCCTTGCTGATGATTCCTTTAAGAAAGAACATTTTCCTCATGTTTTATTTTTGATAGATTCATTAGGAATAAGGTAGATGATTGAGACTATTTCCCGACTTTTCACATTTCTGCAATAGTCTATGTAATGACATGACTAAGAGATGGTTCAGCCAGACGTCTGAGCTGTGCCAAAACAGCCTATTCCTTTTCCCTCAGCTTTACTGAAGGATAATTGTTGAAGATGTAAGTCAGCAATAGATGCTTCCAGACCCTCCTAGAACTAATGCAGGGCAGAAGGCCTGGTGTCCTGGAGTTAGAGATACAGTGTAGACACCAAAGACAGTTGGCCTTCCTTCTCATTCCCGTGGACATGAGTTAGCATGTGACACGAATTCTGACATGCTCGGCCTCTAGTTAGGGAGATTTTAGCAGAGGTCAGACACAGTCCTCTTCTGACTTCCTTGTACTGCCAAGCCGCCAATACCCCCCCACTCTGGAGACTTACATGTTCTCTGACTTGGCTCATCCCTTCCATGGAGAAACAAGCTATGGAAAATGCGATCTCTGTCCCATGCGGCAACAGACCTGAGGCAAGTGACCATTAAAGGAGTCCCTGCCTTAGTGAGAGGCTGTTGAACAGTCTTCCTCTATTTTAATAACACGAGTAGGCTCAAATACTGTTGCAGAAGCATAGATGGATGGAGTGATTGATTTAGGCATTGTGATGCAATGGATCAAGTAATTGCCTCCAATACCGACATCCCATATCAGAGCCCTGGTCCAAGTACAAGCTGCTCTGCTTCCAGTCCAGCTCTCTAGTGATGCAGCTTGGAGAGTAGCGGAAGATAGCCCATCTGGGCACCTCTGAGAGACAACATCCGATGAAATCCTCAGCTGCTGGCTTTATCCTGACCAGCTGTAACTGTGGTGGGCCATTTGGGGTTTGAGCCAGCAGGTGGAAAAATCTCTTCCTATCTTTGTCTCTCTTGCTGTCTGTTACTGTCTTTCCAATACAATGTGTGTGTGTGTATCTGTTAAGAGGCAGAAAGACAAGCTTCCATGCACTCTATTAGTCCCCAAATGCCTATAGTAACCAGGCCTGGGCTGGGACCAAAGAACCAGGAGACAAGAACTCAATTTCCTTGTTATTAGCAGGGTCACTTGAGCCCTCACCTGCTGTCACCAAGGGATTGTATTGGCAGAAAGCAAGGATCGAGGGCTGAAGTCAGGAATTAGACCTAGGCACTCTGACGGCCGATAGCAATGTTTTAACCACTAGGCCAAACAACTTTATTTTTGCATGTGTGTATTAATTTGAGAGAGAGCCAGCTCTCTTCCCATTTTTTCATTGAAAAACCAAGGCTCAAAAATTGGTTGATCAACTCAGTATTATGAAGTTGATAATAATAACCAAGCTAGTTTTCCCCCCATTTGGTTATTCTAAGATAAACATTAATATTCTAGTGAATTTCTAATTACTAGAAGCTTAAACTATTGCAGAGGGAGTCTCTCTTACGTCCTCAGACTCGGTGCTTTTCACTAATATGCGCAAGTGTGCAACCACTCCTTGCCTTTCTCTGTGACCTCCTGCTTTGTAAGGACTGATGAGGGTTACTTTCTTTTTTGCAGTTTTTCACTGGCATATGGACTGTCTCTGATAATCTCCTATAATTAAAGCAAGGAAGCAGGAGATTTGCTAATACAGAACTGGTTTTTTTTTTTGGGTGGGAGGGAGTTCTTTGTGTTGATCCAAGAATTCAGGAGATCTCAACACCCCTACCATTTTCTGACTCTCAGACTGGCACTTACACATGGCTCAAGTATTCATTCTCAGCTGAACCGTGGTTAACAAACTACTGTTTTGGTAAAGAGGGCCATGGTGTGAGAAAGAAATCAATAGTGAAATCATCTGTAATGTTGGGACTCTGTCAAGTTCTTGTTCATTTGAGAGACAGAGAATTAGAGCAGACAAGATAAAGCTCTTGTGTGTTGGCTCATTCCCCATTGCTTGCAATGGCCTAGGCTGGTGGTCTAGACTGAAGCCAGGAACCAGAAACTCAAGACTCCTATGTCGATGGCAGGAAGCAACTGCCTTGGCCATCACCTGGTGCTTCCCCAAGTCCACCGGGGCTGGACTCACCAGCTGCTAGCTCTCACCATGCATTCTGGTATGGAGCATGGGAATATCCAACCCCTGTGTTGTACAATGGATTATGAGAAAGGCACAGTTCCTGGAAGGAGCTTATGTTCTATCTGAAGATTAACAAAAGGTCAGCTTGATCCAGTTGAATAACTGATATGAAGAAGAAGATGTACTTCAGAAACACATGAGGAAGGACTCATGGCAGAGCCTCAGGAAGGGAAGGGGGCATTGTGGAAGAATTCCTGAAGAAAGTGATAGCTAAGCCTGTATATAAAAAGACAAATAGAAATTAGTCATATGGAGATATTCGGAGTGGGCCATACCCATGGATGGACAGTTACAGGAAACTGCAACCCATTTAAAAAGCAGCAATTTCAGTTCAGGCAAGATCGCGAAGAGCCCAGAAAACCTTGTTAAAGATTCGAGCATTTGTGCAGTGTCGTAAGCTACCAGAGGACTTTAAGTGGCGAGTGACAAGTTGATGTTTATATCTCAGAGAACACCATTCCAGTTTGGAAGCAGTTCTGATCAGAGAGAGGCCAAACCAACTTGAGCTAGGGTGGGGATTACATGGAGTGAGAAATTCAATGTGACTGGGAAGTAAAGGGTTGAGGTGTAAATTAAAAGTGTGGCATAATAAGTGGCTGTTCACCAAAAGCAAGAACACATATTCCAGTCCAGATCTAAGGAGGGAAAGACAGCCCTGGAGAGTTACTGACACGTACTTCATGATGCCACTCAGACTTTGTAAAGCTAGGGAAAGGTGACTGCTAGACCCAGTATGCCTCAAGAACACAAGCTGGAGCTTGCAGCCAGAAAGCTAGAAAGCAAACCGAGGGAGAAGATGTGCTGTGGACTTAAGAGATGTTGGGAAAGATCTGCGTTGTGAGATGGTGATTGGATTGGTTGGCAAAATGGCGAAGTAGGCTAAGCTTCTACCTGCTGCACCAATCCCACATGGGCACCAGTTCCCGTCTTTGGCTGCTCCACTGCAATCCAACTCTGCTTATGGCCTGGGAAAGCAGTGGAAGATGGCCCAAGTCCTTGAGCCCCTGGACCCATATGGGAGGCCTGGACGAACATCCAGATCAGCTCATTGTGTCCATTTAGGGAATGGACCAGGGGGTGGAGGATCTCTGTCTCTCTTTGTCTCTCTCGACTAAATCTGAAAGGCGGTGATTGGAAGTGCTGCTTGAAGTCAGTAGCTCAGAAATTACTGATGGATCCAGACCAGAGAACAAGCTGAAGCTGCAGGCAGGCAAGGCAGACACTGTTTCTCAGAGCTGGACCTGCTTTTCCTTCCGTCTCTCTCCCATTCTTCCTGTTCTCCCCTTTTCCGTGACTTTGGCCAATAACAGATCCCCAGCGTCTATCTGCTGAATCTCCCTTCCTGTGATTGATTTTCCTCTAAAGTAGAATAAGTCCCTGTCTTTTATCCATCCCCCTGGACAGCTGCTGACATTATCCGGAGCTCGTTTCATTTCACAATCTTCCTCATCACCATTCACCTCGTTCCCTTCCTGGCTATCTGGATGTTACTCAGCCACATTGACCTTTAACTTTCCAGTGATGAGTGACTGCATAGACCCACGGACAGATCTTGTCTAGGAGCTCCATGTGAAGTGGGAGCATCTCCTCCTGGAAGAGCTGGGCCATGTGGTGCAGAGAGACCAGTGTGGGACAGGGAGTGACCAGTGAGCTTTTAACATCGCCGTGTGAAAAAGCTCCACTTACCGTGATTCAAGGCAGTGAACGGATGAGCGTTGGGAAAGATGAACTAAGTATGGATGGATAACGGATTCCAGTTTCTCAAATTCCCTGAGGCTGGGCCTGCAGTAGAGCAGCAGCAACCCAGCGACTGCAATGGTCAGATACCGTAAGGCATGATGGGCACTGGCAGCTTTATCCAAATAAGAGCATACTCTCATCCTCACTTTTTCTAGGACTTCTAAGACACCTGGGCCCAGGAAGCTCAAATAAAGTATATGCCCCAGTGTTTGTTAATTATCACTCTTGGGGTATAAAGTATTCATAGGAGAGGAGTTTGCTGTTAGCATTTTAACGTAGCACTCAGTTCATATAAGCTTGAAGCATTTATAAGAGATGCTAACAAGGATTAAATTCTCACTGGTCCTGTTGACTTACTTGTTTTAAAAAGTTTGTTTTCACCTACTTGAAATGCAGGTTGGTATAGGGAGGAGGCAGTATCTTCAGTGTTCATAACTGCTAGGGCTGGGTCAGGCCAAAGCCAGGACCCTGGCATTCCATCCAGATCTTCCATCCAGGGAGCATGAGCCCAAGCGCTCTCAGGATACATTGGCAGGGAGCTGGAACAGCATCAGTGGAGCCAGGACCCAAATCACCCCATCGACACAGAACGCTGCCATCCCAGACAGTGGCTGAAACCATGTCTGCCCTTGCTGATTTTCGACGTTGGGATATTGACCTCGTATCCATTTTGTGAGCAGGCAGTGAGTGAGTCATCCCCTGGTCGAGTGCCGAGACAAGCCTTTGCTGTCACACGGCTTCAGGTTTCTCTCCGATTCTGTCATGGGCTTTATGTCTCTTCCTGCCAATTTCCTCCTCTGTCGCTAAAGGATTTTCCTAAGATTTGTGTCAGGGTTCTTGTTACAGGTCTGTTTCTGACAAAGTGAGCTTGCCTAAAGAAATGCTGTTCAAGGGTGAGTGTCGGCGGGCGAGAGTGACGGGTGTGAGTGGCTGCTTAGAGCAGGGCAGCAGATGACTTAGAGCTCGATTACTGCATTCGCAGACCGACCTCTTGAGAATCCTTGACATCTTGCAGCTTTACAACCTAGAAAACATTTTGTTCCAATGAGTAAAATCTGCCTCCACTCTGTCATTAAAAAGCAAAAAAAAAAAAAAAATCAGTTCATTATAAATTTTCTCTTCACTCCTTAGATCACTCTCAAGAAAAGTTTGTTCCAGCTGGGCTTTTCAGAATCCACCAGAAATGGGATTTTTCAGAATTTGTACATCTGTAGGTAACATCAGGCTAGCGCGCGCTCACGTGCCAAGTACCACAGCAGCTGGACCCCTGGCCTCATCTCCTCATCGGGCCCATCTTGGTTTGCTGTGTGCTGGGGCATTTAACCTCCTTTTGCAGAACTGCTGGCACTGTGCCTTGCTATCTTTCACCCTTTGAAAAGGCTCTCAGGAGTCTTTCACCATTCCTTAGAGCCAGGGAGAGTGTTTAGAAGAAAGTTTGGGCAGTTGTTTGCACGGTTAAGATGCATGAATCCTGTACCAGACTGCTCGGGCTTGCCTACTTCCTGCGTACCAGGAGGCACCAATAGTTCCAATACTTGGATTCCTGCCACCTGTGTGGAAAAGCTGGAATGAGTTCCTGGCTTCTGTTTTTGCCCTGGCGAATCTCTGGCTGTTCCAGGCATTTGGGGAGTATGCCACTGGATTATGCATCTCTCTGTCTCTCTCTGCTTTGCAATTGAATTATTAATTCATAATTCAAAATCGGCCATCTAAAAATAAGAGAGATGTTAAATAGGCTTTGAAGCCTTCAGGCTAATGGCCAACGTTTTTTCCTGCAGACACAATTTAGATAAATGGCCCCGGCCAGCTACTGAACATGATGGACGTTTAGGATATGAGCATGTAAAACTGTGTTCATAAAGAGACATTCTGGTGCAAAATTCACCTGGATTCTGGGATTTCAGACGTTGAGGCTATGTGCTGGAGAACTTTTTTTTTAAAACATGGCTGAAGTTTACATGCCTAGCAAACTGAATCGCAAGGATTTGGTGCAGTGGTGTGTGGCCGGTTTGCAGCCATTGAAGCGTGCTGTAGGTCCTGGTCTCAGACCTGTTCCTGTGTGCCACTCTGGACTCAGGAAGCACTTTCCCCGGCTACTTTCCCTTCCTGCTTGCTTCCCTTTCCTTCGTTTCTTTCCTTTTTTCTTCCCTCTTCTCTTCCCCATCCTTTTCTTCAACAAATCCTACGCCCACATCAATCATCGGAGACGGAAGCAATCAGACACTCCTGTGACCCTCAGACTCAGAGCTAAGGGAGTAGCTGGGTGACGGACAGACATCAGCAGAGTTGTCACCAACAGCGACACAGCCGTGGCCTTTATCAGAATGTTGATGAAGCCCTGAGCTGAGAAGAAAGCAGAAACAGCCTCTTACCAGTGACAGCCTTGATCTTTGAATTACAAAAAAGAATGGGAGAAATGTGGTAGAGCAGATGTGAAGATTTTTTTTTTTCCTGTTCAAAAATCAAAGCAAAACAAAACAAATTAAAAATCCTTTAAGATACATTCAGGTACTGAGTCCTGGAATCCCATATTCTTTTTTTCAGGGGTCCTTTTCTGTTGTTGTTCTATGAATGTTTGCTTACTTACTTGCTTACTTGAAAATCAGTTAGAGAAAGAGAGATGTCAGTCCTTCATCCACTTGTTTGCTCCCCAAATGGCAGTAACAGATGGAGTTGATCCAAGCTGTACTCAGGAGCCTAAACTCCTCCTTGAAGTTCTCTCATGTGGATACGGAGGCCCCAATGCTTGGGCCAGAGCATTAGCAGGAAGCCGGGTTGGAAGTGGAGCATCCAGGATGTGCATGGGATGCTGGGATTACAGGTTGTGACTGCCTCATCAGGCTGTGATGCTTGCTCCTTGCAGGTGTCCTCGATAGCTGTCCAACCCCGTTCCCATGCCACTGCATAATAATCGAAAAGGTCTATGCTAATTTCTCAGTCCACTTGTCAGATTTATTCTGGTGTTTTCCCTGTGCCTTACTAAAGTCTGAGGCCTTTTGGAGAAAGTATCGCAATTCCTCCCATGTCTGAAAGGGACTCTCAAGGCTGACCACAAGCAGAGCTGTTGCCAGTCCAGGCCCCCTGGATCACTGTAGCCTCAAAGACAGGAACTAAACACACGTCATTGAGCAGATCAGTGTAACCCAGTCCTTTTGCCTTTGCCAATTCTCTTAATTGTGCTTTTGAATAGTTGCATGTTTTTCTGACTTTATGTAGCATGAAGAAATTAAATAATGCTCCAGTCTCCTTTTAGCTTTAAAATTCTGTAAGTGATTTTTCAAATATATGCTTAGTTGAATAATGCATTAAATGGGTTTTCATTTGGCTTGCTGTGATTCCTATGTTTCAGATTTGTGGATACTTAAAACTTTCTGTGTTAAATATGTGTATGTAAAGAGATAGTTTTTACAAACTATTAGAGATACTTAAAATAAAAAAATTATTATCAAATGTGAAAAATGCTTTTAATTGTTGGCATTTTATTATTGTAACTCCAAGAAACAATATGTTCACGGTTTTATCTCCAGTATTCTATAAATCAAGACCATTTGAACTTTGAGTTATTTTAATTGCATGTCGCATGTAGCAGTTGTATCTACTTGATTAGACGTGAGGTAAATATCACTTTGAGTCTGTTTTTAACTGATGTTGAACATTGGTCACGTTCCAATTGGAATGTTTTTCACCTGAGTACAGATTTCCCAGTCTCATGCCAGTCGTGCATGTGTAGGTGATTTTTGCTTTAGGATTCAGCTTCGCAGGAGGTCTAATTGGCAAACTTCTTAGGAAAGATAAAGCCTTCCATTCTATGCTTAAAGTGAAATTAAATGCACAGTACCACGATATCACGTTCTTGGTGCTTAGGACAGGGTCAGAGTTGTTTCCTGAATCATACCAGCTAAAAAGAAGTAGACTAAAAGGAACATGGGGGAGAATAACATGTTTTTTCAGCATCATTTTCACCTTTCATTCGTTTGAGAAAATGGATAGTAATTGATGTCACAGAGCACTTTCTCTTACACGAAACGTCTTGATTGGATTTATCTTGTTCTCTGCTTCACATTTAGTTTGTACAGCAAACACTCGCGGGCTTGAAATGGCTTTGATTACAGTAATTGATTCCTTAATTTTTTCCCTCTTTAATTCTGTCATTTAAAATACCACCCTCTAATTGAAGTAACGAAAAAGAAAGATGTCAGAATGAACCCCATAGTATAAAGTGGTTTTTTTTGTTTAACCCAGTTGTCAACCCTGGGTTTTTCTTTTTCTGAATGTGAAGCTTCATTTTCTAGTAGGAATTTGAAATGTTGAACATGTTTTAAAGTTCTTGCTTGGCCTTTTTTTAAAAAAAAAATGAAAGTGATAGTAATATCAGCAGTGATGTAGAAGCTGGTTAGGCTTAAAAGTCTTAGGGTCTCTCTCATGCAGGCTAAAGATTATCTTCCAGTTCTGTCCTTTGCTTCCCACTCGAGGGCAACTGGCTAGGTAGTTTAAGAGTTCAGGAGACCACCCTGGAGCAGAGTTCTCTGAAGGCCATATTACTGTTCCCCCACTGTGGCAATTGTGTTGGCTTTTGCTCAGGACTATAAGCAATAATGCCTTTTAACTTTTTTTTTTTTTTTGCATCTTTACGCTATGATAAGAATGTCGTCCTTTAAGTTTGACTGTTCATAAAAATATTAGAGAGAATACATTGCAACAGTGTAGTGGCTCCAGGTGTGAAGTCTAAGTTATTCAATACCAGCAGCAACTAATTTTTTTCTGTGTTTCTTATTCACCTCTAGTTAAACTTCACCATAGCCAGGAGGGGTGGGGGTGGTGAAATTAAACTATGAGAGAGGTTACCAGCCCCACACTGACTGAGAAAGGAAGCAGGCCAGTGACCCGACAGACCTGTACAGACTGAAGAAGAGGAAGACAGGGTGGTAGGAGAGAAGTCACAAGGGCCGCAGGAAGCTAAGGGAAAATTTCAGGATGAGTAGAGACTTCTTTAGGTGCCGTAAGATGAGAATCAGAAGCCATTGTATTTTGCTGAGCTTTGATAGAGCAGTTTCATCGAAGTATAGATTCAGACTTCAGACTGCAGTGGGTCCAAGAAGAAATGGAAATGAATATAAGAATACAGTTACCAAAGACTGTTAGCTCATCAGATGTGAAAGAAAAGAAAAAGAGGGACTGGAGGAGAAAGCAGTGTTCATGGGGAACCGTTGCCTTACGATGCTGACAGACACTGAGGTTAATTATATGCTGGAGAGAAGAAGTGAGATGGTAGAGAATGGCTTCAAATGCAGAACAAAGGTATCAAGCAATGAAGCAGCATCATCCAAAAGGTTGACAGACATTGATTGGAAAAAAAGCAGGATTCCAGTGGCCCCGGAGGAATCAAGATGAGGCAAGTCATAAAATGTATGTATTTTTAGAATATGTGGACAGAATATTTGCTATTTAGAATTTTAATCTTGTAGAAAACAAGATCAGGCTCTACGCAAACAAGCAAGGCATCATTAAGAATTTATCAGCTGTGGACATTATTGAGAGATTTAAAAAATTATCTTGTTTTTCTGAAGTCTATGACTCTATGAGGCCAAGTCTTGTCACCACTTCTCAGCTGAGGGAACAGAGATACTGAGAATCAAAGCTAATCATTTAAACATAGATAGTTTCATCAAAAGCGTCTATCCAGTTGTAGCTATCAGGCATAATGCAAACCAGTGATTATTATAGATTTGTATAAGACCTGTGGTCTGGCGCTTGATTTGTCCAAAGCTGAAGACCTTAAGTGTGTGACAGTACCACCCTGCAGCACCAGGTTCATCACCTCTGACAGCCATTAGCTGCCCAGAGAACGGACATATTAAGGAAGATTCTGGGCAGGATTTTTATTTTCAGAATGAGTAGATGAGAAGATTAAGGCGTATTCTGGCAGAGTTTCTTAAATTGTGAAGATAATGAGAAACTCCCATGAGATTGACACAACAGGAGACGAGGAAAAAAGACTCCAGCTGGACTTCCCTTAAACCAGAGGCCAGAAGATGGTAGAATTACATGAAACCAATGAGAAGGATTGTTGCCATGAGTTCTGTATCCAATTCAGTACCTGTTGGAGAAAGTGAAAGATACATGAGATTAGGGATGAGCAAAGAAACATCAAAATGAAAAAAATAATATTTTTTAAAGCAGGTAAACAAGATGACTAATTTTTCTTTTTCTGAGCATACCAAATATTCCACAGTGAACACACATTAAAATCAAATGAAATACAAAATATTTTTAATTAGGTGAAATAAATGCATATCTAGAAGAGGTATTATGTCTTCATTTAAAAACACACACAATTAAATCTCAATAAAGAGACTCAAAGAATGAAAACTCAAGTTCACAAGTGGGTGTTTGGTACAGTGGAGACAGTGCCACTTGGCATGCCCATATCCCATAGAGGAGTGCCTGGGTCTGGTTCCGGTTCCTGGCTCTGCTTCTCATGTCAGCTTCCCGTTATAGTGTGTCCCCTGGAACCCAACAGTGGATAATGGCCCACCTGCTACCACATGGGAAACCTGGATTATGTCTGAGTTTCCTGGTTTGAACTGACCTACCTCTGATCATACTGTCATTTGGCTTACCCCTTGTCTTCTCTGTGTCCCTCCACAGGATGAATATAAGCCAGAGAAGGCCCTGTCTGAGGAGGACTTGAAAAACGCTGTCAGTGTGCACCATGCACTGGCGTCCAAGGCCACAGACTATGAGAAGAAGCCCAATGTGTTTAAGCTTAAAACCGCTGACTGGAGGGTCTTGCTTTTTCAAACCCAGTACGTTGCGTTGGAGTATGTGTGTGTTGGTGTGTGTGTGTGGCGGGGGCCGGTTCCCCTTTGCTGCACTACGAATCAGGCTCTCTACACGGGACAGTTTTTGAATCAGAGTCAAGTCACAAGCTGGTTAGAGATACGGGCAGCTCAGAAGACTAGATAAAAGATGGGAAAGCCTGAGTCCCACTGCTTCCTGCTGCAGAGGAGCTGTGCGACTTCAGTCAACTCCTTGCCATTGCCCAAACACTGTGCTCTTCTTCATCCATAGAAAGGTTCTGTTGCAACCTGAGTGAAGTGGGCCTAGATTCCAGTCACCATAGCCTCGTCTTTTTGCACTTTGAGCCTTGGTGGCGGGTGGCTGGTGAGCAGTAGCGTGGCTGGTGAGCAGTAGCGTGTAGCCCACAGGCCTCTGGTGAAGATTAAATAGTACACACAGTGGCTGGCACAGGAAAACTGTACAAGACATGTAAATTTCTATCTCATGCTCTCATTCCATTGCCTTCCAAGCTCAGTCTGTGATGGTAACAGATGAGAAACACGATTATACCAAGCAAGGAAATGGGATAGACTGCCATTTGAATAACGGTCAAAGCCAAATATTGCGTATGCAGAATTCTGCATTTGGAAAGTGAGAAACGGGATTTTCAGAACCAAGACTTTTGGATAGGAATTGTACCATCTGTGTCTGTAGCAGACAATGGTAGTGATTCATGACTTGAGCTGCCTTCAAAATCAGGCCCCACAGCTGGCCCCAGCCGACACACAGGTGATGGTGAACTGATGTCTGAGCTTGTGGGTCATAACAACCCGAATTCAGACAACTGAGAACAAGAGCGGTGGCCTGCTCATTCATAGACACTGGGCTGGGAACGTGTGCACTCGCTCACATCCGTGAGGAGGAAGTTACAAGGAAAGAAGCTCATGTGGTTCCGATTGTAGAAATATGACAATGGACGCCCCATGGAGACCCAGACATGGATGTGTAATTCAGTGTTGAGTGTACAGCATCCTTCAGATCCATCCTGCCCCCACCAATATTTTATTTTTAAATCTGAAATACAAGGCTTAATGGCTGAGAAATTCCAATTGCTTTGGAAATCAATGAATTGAAATAACAGAACTGGAGAGCTGAGATGAGAGGGGCCTGTGGTGCAGCTGGGTGGCTGCTGGGGCTTCTCCCAGAGGAGCTGATGAAGAATCGAGATTGGCTGATACTGTTTTATAATGATTACATGGTTGATCAGGGTGGGAAGGATTCAGGTTTAGGGAAAACTGGGTGAACTCATGGTTTGAATTTTGCTATTTCTTCTTGTTGTTTCTGGGCAAAGGCGAGAGACAAAGGGGAAAACCACTCATGACTTTCCAAACGTGCCAGTACCCAGGGATGAGGACCCGCCACCTCATATCAACCCAGAGTCCCATTGTGTACCTGTTCCGAGGGTTCTTCAGTTTCTTTGTTTTTGAAAGAAATACTGAAAGGATGCCTTGCATCTGCTGGTTCACCCTCCCAGTGGACACAATAGCTGGGGCTCGGTGAACCCAAAGCCATAACCGAGGGGTCTACTGCTGCTTCTGGGTCTCCCACATTGCGTGCTGGGTCCCAGGCACTTGGGCCATTAACAGGGAGCGAGGTGGATTATCAAAATGAGGCATCTAGATCTCAAACCAGCACTCAAATGGGATGTCAGCATCACAGGCAAAAACTTAACATGCTGTGCCAC
This sequence comes from Ochotona curzoniae, assembly GCF_017591425.1. Taxonomy (NCBI): domain Eukaryota; kingdom Metazoa; phylum Chordata; class Mammalia; order Lagomorpha; family Ochotonidae; genus Ochotona; species Ochotona curzoniae. The sequence goes on from NW_024465322.1 coordinate 7,165,533, forward strand.
AATGAAAGCTCCTGAGGTGTATTTTTTGACAATCTTATGAAGGTCTACTTATCTCAATACTTATAAAAGATTACCTTTATGAGTTTGAGATATCAGTTTCAGTTAAGAATAGCTCAGCCATCATCACAGCCCTTTCTGGGACTTCCATTACGCCAGATATGGACTGTGCCCATCTCACAGTCAACGTTCACTTTCCCTCCCGGCCCCAGACACATCACCAACCTACTTACTGTTTCCAGAGTATTGTCTTTTCTGAATACTTTCTATACATGGAATCATGCAATATGTGCATTTTGTCTGTCACTCAGCAGAAAATGGACTTCCATGGCAGTGACTCTGCAGAATTCCAATCCCCCGTGAAGTCTTTGTCAGGGATTAGTTGTACCGAGAATAATGTTACGTACCGTTTCGCATCGGCAGTGAGAAGTGGGCAGCGTGCGGTGCGCTTAGACACAGATTTCACTGATGTAAATGTACCTGTTTCTCGTAGGAGTCCGGAGGAAATGCAGGGGTGGATCAGCAAAATTAATTGTGTGGCAGCTGTATTTTCTGCACCCCCATTTCCAGCAGCCATTGGCTCTCAGAAGAAGTTTAGCCGCCCGCTTCTGCCTGCCACTACCACAAAATTGTCTCAGGTAAGTCATTCCCTTAGTACTTTGGCTCTGAAGAAAAGTGCTTTGTAAAATATTACCTGGATCTGGAGGATAAGTGGAACAAAATGCAGTGTACTAGTCATAGTTGGTAGAACACTTTCTTTGATTTAGTTTCCAAAATTCATATCAAATTATGATTCAATCAATCATGCTTGCCTGGTTCTTGTCTTCAAACACCATTTAAAAAAATACTTAAAAAAAATAATTAAAGGCTAGAGTAAATGTCATGCTGAGAAGAGGAAAGTCAGGTAAAATCAAGACTTCATAGAAAAGTCTCTGATAGGGAGATCATGAAATGCCTTTGATGAGTGCTTGTGATAAGGTGATGGAAGCAGAAATCACACTTGTTTTGGTCCAGTCCAGGGTCCTTTGTTTTGCTTATACTTCATCCACCTTAGGTTCCAGCCGCTCTAGGTCTTCTCTGTTGGCTCTGACACTGCGGGCTTGTCTAGGTGGGGCAGGCCATTCCTTCGGGTGAATCCGGGTGCCTGTTCCTCTGGCTTCCTTCTTTTTCCTCTTGCTTTTCCTTTGCTCATTTCAGGTAGCTGTGGGCTCCCAGAGTACTCAATATGCTGGATACACACGATAGTTTTCTTGGCGAGTATCTTCCTTTATTTGTTTTCAACATGCCAGCAGCATTCTGGGTAACGATCCAGATTCTTCCAGTGTTGTCATGATAACTCATGTGAAGTATTCCTGTCTCAACAGTACTGAAGCCTTCATGTCTCGAATATCCCCTTCCTTGTAGACTCGCCCACCCCAAGGATTCGGAAAGGCCTGGAGCGTGTGTCTCAGGGCCCCCCCCTTCCACTTGTGTTCATCATTTTGCTGAATTTCTGGAAGACAAAGTGTCCGTGTTGATCTTTGAAAAGGGAGTGGAAGGCAGTGAGGAAAGGAATGTGAACAAGACCATATAAAATTACAAAAAAACAAAAAAGAAAAAACACTTGTAAAAAGAAGAGAAAGTGATTTTAGGAAAGATTATTTGCTGTTCATTTTGAAATTCATCCTTACTATGAACATGTGTCTGATGCTTACCATGTATGCGTTGCTGTGACTGTGGAGGCCACATACTACCAAAAAGCACTTAAGAATAAATCCAGCTTATCCTGCAGGACAGAATGGTGTTTTATTTCCCAAAACCATGACTCCAGAGCTTTGAGAGAAAGGAAAGGCTGTCATTGATGGCCAGGAGACGTGTTGCTCAGCCCCACCATCTGCCCAACGCAAGCGTTAGCTCTCGAGGCAAATGCATAATCCTACATTACATGTGGGTAGTTACCATAAACAGGAATGTGCTTGTCAGTAAACCACATTATGTAAACTAAGAGGAAGAAGAAGCTGAGCTGAAAACATAAAATAGCTTCAGGAGTAGCTCTAAGCAGCCTCAGATGCGGAATTCGATCCAGTTCATTTCACTGTGGATGTTCCATCACTGTCATGTTTCTAGGTCTTTCAGTCACATCCATGAAAGGTGCCAAGGAAAAGGGTGCTGGCACAGAAGCAGGTGCTCCTCGGCATGCCATCTCGAGAAACCCACATGGGAGCTGGTCTTGGTTCTTCCCTCACTAGAGAATCTGCAGCCATATTTACTTGCTGTTATGAAAAATGTCAGTACTGTCCTGGTTTAAGTACACTCATAGGTCATAGGGGCTTGAAAATGTGTGCATGTTCATGTATTTGTGTATCTTAACCAAGAGAACAAGCAAGCAAACATCTTTATCAAGGCAGAATCTCTCGTTTTAGGCAAATATCTTGTAAGGAGCTAGAAGTCAGGTATATATTTTTAAATAATATTTCTCTCTACTTTGTGCATAAAATCCATGGACTTGCCTAAAAAACCAGCATATACACTGTAATCAAAGTGAGGACTTCACAATTTTAAATATGAAAATGAAATCCACAAGATGCGTCCTGCATGTATCAAGATGGCCACATGTAGCAGGAATGTACTTCTTTGGAAAGGAGTAATGTAATTTCTCCTACCCCCACTCCCATTAAGTCACCAAGGCTTTGTAGCACTGTTTCCCATCTGGAAACTGAGGAGGTGGTTCTAGAATATTTAAGGGTTTTTGTTCCCTATCACTAACTCTGTGTCATTTCTTTGCCCAGATCATAATTTGCATTCACTAAAAAGAAAAAGGATATTTTACCTTTGAGAGTAATAGAACAATTTGGCAACAAATATATGAAAACCAAGCGGGTGATAAAGAATCAGTTATAAGGAGGAAGAGAAAGGTTAGTCTGCCCACAGTTTGGCACAGATGGGTGGGAGACCTCACTGCAGCTACAAGCTCTTGGAGATGTCTGTGCTGGGCCCCGTGCATCTGCAGCAGCCAATCCTGGCTCCTCCAGGGCCCAGCTGTTCTCAACCTCTGCCCCATTGGCCTTTTGGCCTGGGTAATTTTTTATTGCTGGGGGCCCTCCTGTGAATTATTGATTGCATGACAATATCCCAAACATCTACCGTCAAGATACCAATAGCATCCCCTAACATGTAACAGCCAAAAATGTCTTCAGACATTGCCCAGTGTCCACTGGGGTCAAAATGCACCCCACCCCTGCACTCTCTATTCCCTGTTGCTAATTGCTACTCTAGCTCGGTCTCTAGAGCTGATCCTCCTACCTGGCAGTAACTTCCTAATTGCCACAACCTTTGAATAATTTCAATTTATAACATGCATGTGCATCAATGTGTGTACTCTGCTGGGGGGGCAGGGGGAAGAAAAACAGTGCTAAGAAGAAATTAAACATTCAATTAAAAGATTGTTTGGTACTTTTAAGACATGTTGTTCATCACCCTGTCATTTGTGAGCTTTCCTTTAATTTATTCTTGTCTTCTATCCAAAACATATTAGCTTAATTATTAGCATGGAATATTGTCAGTGCAGCACAGCTCTTCCTGAACAATTCTGCTGTGTGGGCGGAGTCACCTTCCTCGGTTGTTTTTCTGGCAGTGTTGCCAGAGCACATTTTTTTCTTCTTCTGTTGAGGGTGGTGACACCAATTTGAGAATTCAAGTTTGTTTCCTCCTTCTGGGAGCACAGAAGCTCACAGCTCTTTGGTACCTAATCAGGATCTCCCTGTATACTCATGGAAGTCATGCTTTTTAAATTTAAAAAATGCAACAGGAGGGACTCAGCATTGTGACATGGATTAAGCTTCCACCTGTAGTACTGGTGTCTCATATGGGTGCTGGCTCGAGTTGAGGCTGCTCCGCTTCCCATTCAGCTCCTTGTTAATGTGCCTGGGAAAGCAGCAGAGGATGGTCCAATTGCTTGGGCCGCTGCACCCACATAGGAGAGCTGGAAGAAGCTCCTGGCTTTGGTCTGGTCCAGCCCCTGTCGTTGCAGTCACTTGGGGAATGAACGAGAGGGTGGAAGGCTTCTCGGTATGTTTGTCTCCTTCTCTGTAACTCTGCCATTAAATTAAAACAAACAAACAAAAGACTGGGACTTGTTTAAAATGTATACTTCCCAATCTAGGCCAGGCTGGTTAGTGTTTCTTTGTCTGATACACAGCAGGTGACTGGAGGGTGAGGGCTGTTCATTACACTGGACAGGCAACACTCCCATTCTCTGGACAGTTGCGCCTCTCCTCCTATTTTTCTTTTAATTCCAGCAAGTTTAACACTTTGTGACCATGGATAACTGGGGTAGGGGGGAGGCATGTCTTAATGATGGACACTGATCAGAAAGCAAGGATGCCCTGTACTTGCTTTGCACACGGAAGCAGCTCTCACCCACACGCTGTGACTTGACCAAAGGCAGGTGCTGAGAGCAGGCAAGCGAGGTGAATGCTGGGAGCTGTGGGATTTCAGAGAAAGAAGCCACTTTTCAGTTTGTCCTCAAACTGTATCTACCTGGTTTCACACTTCCTGTTACAAAGACCCATCATTTTGAGCTCTAAGTACCTTTCATGTCCTTATCCATGTTCCTTACTTCATTCAGATTTTTCCCATAGAACCTAAATTGCAGGTCACCTAACTTTTTTGGTCCTTTTCAACATGAAACATTTGAACATTTTCACATGTTTCTCTTAAAAATAAAATATGACACGTCCTACTGTCACCGCCAATATTGCTATCAAGTAAACTAACATTTCATCGTGCTAAGGTTTTAAGTTTCTAAAATTCTTCTCAGTGATTGAAAAATTTATTTAAAAGCATTTAGAACTCATAAGTGAATTTGTTTATCTGGGACTAGATACAGGATACAAGGATTTTTTTTTTATGTAAGAATTCTATCTCATTACTAATGTTTTAAAATTCTCCTTAATGGATCATCTTCCTGGCACATAAATACACCCCAGCTTGGAAAACTGTGGACCACATGACGTCTACAACCAGATGTCTGTTCTTCTAATCTTGCCTCCTTCCCTTGCGTCCTTCTGATTAAAAAGACGATTCTCCCTGTGTCACTCACCCTTCAATAGCTGTGAGATGCAGCCCCAAGCCTTACCTGGTGGCCATACCTCTCCACAGAAGATGTATTTTATATGTATTTCTTAAAGATCCATGTTTAGCACATGGCTGTGCAGTCCATGATAAAACATGAAACCATGTGCAAGTTACTACACCTAAGCTGAGTAAACACTGTATTCAAAAGTCATAGCTATGAATCGGTAAGATGGAATCTCTCTGGTGCTGCTTTCTGGAGTAGCCCTTTCCAAAATAACTCAGAGACACATACTGTTTGTTCTAAATTCCAGCCCACTGGCTTTGACAAGGCTCTAGTGCTGGTCTGGTCTTCAGCTGTTTACTGATGGGCTTGCACATCATGGTGCCATTCAGGTGTTGTGTGTATCATAAGGACAGGATTGATGGCTTTTGCTGTGAGCTTATACAAGCTGTTAATGTTAAGCAGGCAAAAACCTATCAACCAAAACTGCTACACACCATCTTCTCTGTTAACATTGTTCTGGATGCTGGAGGATTTGAAAGAATGGGAAAAGTGATGTTTGGTTTGGTTTGGTTTGGTTTGACCCTCAAAGAGGTGGTAAGCACTAAATGAGACAAAGTTTATATGAAGATACTTCAAAATAACTGGAAAAATTAAATTCATTTGGGTCAAACTATTTTTGAAAACCAAACCTTTCCTGCCTCATGATATGTATTTCCTATTAACTTAAAAAAATGATTAGTTGGTTGATTTAGTTAATTGAAGGTGGTGGAGGGGATCACGTGGCAGGAAGGAGGAGGAGAAAAACACACCTTCTGTCTGCTGCTTCACCCCAAATGCCCACAATGACCTAGGCAGGGCCAACCAAGGCCAACAGCCTGGAACTCCATGAGATCTCCCACGCGGGGGGCAGGGATCCAGGTGTTTGGACCATCATGCACTGCTTTTCCAAGCACCTGAGCAGAGAGCTTGATGGAAGCATAGCACCTAGGACTCCAACTGATGCCCTGGCTCTGGGCTGCCCATGCAGCTACAGTGCCAGCCCGTCACCAGCTGTTTGTAGAACACTTTCATGCTGAGGTTCCCAAATATTTTTTTTTGCATCAAAATATTTTTAAAGTCACCTCATATATGTATACATCCCGAAAGAAATATAAGCAAAGATAAAAGGGAAAGTATGTGAGCTTCCAACTTTGTCTTTTTTCATGTCCATTTTCATAAGAGAACAACCTAAATCACTCCCTAATATTGTGATCGTCAGATCTGTAAGACAGACAACAGAAAAAGCTTTCAGGAGTTTCTATATGGGATATACAAACTGTAGAACATGCATGTGTGTTTTGTCGATCATGCACTGTTGCATAGCATATGAAAAACATGAGATGAACAAGTTATATGCAGGGAGTTGAAACTTACATTTATTGCATTTTCCAAACCAAATACTAAGTGCAAGAATATTTTTATGTTTCATTCAACATGATTTCTTCAGTATCTGAACCATGTTGCTTTAAAAAAAAGAAAAATCATTCTTTCATATTTCAAAGTATTCCAGTCAGCAAACATCTTTCATCAAAACGTTCTATGAAGTAGCTTATGTAAACACACAAAGGAAAATAATTTTAAAAGAGGTTCAGAACTATTGATGTAGTCTCAGGTCAGGCTGTCATAACGAAATGCCACAGGATATGTGGCTAAAACATCAGGCGTTTTCTCACAGTTTTAGAGACTGGCTGTCCAGGATCCGAGCATGGCAGCATTGAATGTTGTTGAACACGGGGTTGTCACAGCCACCCGTGCGTTGGGTCCTCTCCAAGGCTTTCCTTGTTAGCAGCACACAGCAATCGTGTTCTCTCAGGACACCAGTCCTACAGGCTGAGAGCCGCAGCCTCGGCAGTGATGACTTCCTCAGAGGCGCCACCTGCAGGTGCACCTGTGCTCAGTTTAGGGCTTCAGAATGAGTGTGAAGGTGAGGGGGGACCTGTGCAGTCCATAGTGAGATTTGCAGTCTCCTTGGGAGAAAGTAAGACAAAAAGAAAGCTACCTCAAACACATTTTCGCTGACTTTCAGCATTATTGGTGTACACATTGTAGGTTTGAGGGTGTAAATCCCATTTTTAAATATCAAAATAGGATTTTGGGTGGCTTTGCTTGCTTTTTTTTTTTTTTTTTCTTGTGCTTGTCTGGGACCTCTGCGTGTTTTGTTTTGCTAAAGTTGATCATTAAAGACTACCTTCTTTCCTTCAGTCTATATGTTGCTGCCATCTCTTTGTTCATTTTTCCACTCGGGTCCTCTGTTGTTTAGTTTTTATTGTTGTACACTGATGGTTTTAAGCACGGGATTTTTCCTTGCTTGATGCTTAAAATGCATGTCATTATTAAAGTTCCCAAAGACTGCTGCTATATATGACTAATAATTTCTTGATCTTTTATTTTAAAAAATTATAATGATGCTATATAATCGTTATCATTAATGCCTTGATCATTCGGATAGTCTTTTAAACTATTTCCATTATTCTGTAACATAGTTTTTATATTTCTGAAATTATGGTGGTGCTCCAAAATAATATATACAAAATACAAAAAAAAATCCCCAAGTCTTATCCATTCTTTTTAGCTGTCTTCTTCCATTTACTTTTTGCTAATAATGTTTAAGAACTTGGATGATTTGAATGGAAAAGAAAAGGAATAGTTAGCCATCATAGTGTTAGGACTGCAAGAGAATTACAGTGTCTTTGTATCAAGAATCTGTCAAGCATCATTTTAAATTATTTTTATTAGTTTAACTGCAGATATTTATAGAGTCCACAGTGACGATTTAGTAACATGTTGAATGTGTGATTATCGAATCAGGAGTTGAGATTTCTTCATCATTTGTACTACTCTGTTTAGAACATTCAAGACCCCTCTCTAGTTCTTTGCAAAATCTCTAACAGGTTGCTGAGCCGTGGCCACTCCATTATGCTACTGAATACTAGAAGGTTTCCTTTCTGTCTGGCACGTGTGATCCAAAGACCCTCAACCCCACCACACCCCTCAGGATATTTTGTTGGTATTGCTGGAATTTGGTGAAATATCTTTTTAGCTACCTGACATGATAGATACCGTGCCGCTAAAATAGAAACATGGTACATAATGGTCAGTCCTGACACATTTGGTGCTTTGTGTCCATGATAGTTGAGGTAAACATTACTCAGCAGGTACATTTTAGCTGAAACATGTTTCGGGGTCATTAAGGGTTAAAGGAAGTGAAAACCCTTTACCACCATGGAGGGCAACAGCAGACACAGAAGCATTTTTAGAAGATGTTCAAATAGCTTTTTTTTTTTAAGATTTATTTTTATTATTTTTTTTATTAGAAAGGTGGATATACAGAGAGGAGAGACAGAGAGGAAGATCTTCCGTCCAATGGTTCACTCCCTAAGTGAGTGCAACGGTCGATGCTATGCCGATCCGAAGCCAGGAGCCTCTTCCGGGTCTCCCACGTGGGTGCAGGGTCCCAAAGCTTTGGGCCGTCCTCGACTGCTTTCCCAGGCCACAGGCAGGGAGCTGGAAGGGAAGCGGAGCTGCTGGGATAGAACCGGCGGTCATATGGGATCCCGGGCGTGCAAGGCGAGGACCTTAACCACTTGCGCCACCGCGCCGGGCCCTCAAATAGCTTTGAAGGAATTATTTTTGGTAGTATTGTTGGGCTGCTGGGGTTGGAGTGCTCACCTGTGGCTCCTCACTTCAGTTCTGCCCCTACAGACCTGGGAGACAGCAGTGAGGGCTCAGGGTTGGGTCCCTGCCACCCGTGGGAGACCTGGATGGGGTTTCCAGCTCTCCCCTTCAGCCAGGCTCTAGCTGTTACGGGTGTTGTGGGCTGAACCAAATTCATTCTCACGGTGTATTTATGTGTGAAGCAGACATCAAAAAATGTAAGCTTATTCATGTGGTATCTGTTTCCCTGCCTCTCTTGTTAATAAAAGAGAAGAAAATACACAATTTAAAAGTGGAAGATATGCGTGTGGGGACATTTCGTTCACAAGCTAGAGCAACTGGCAGTTTGCTGAATGAGAATGAAAGAAAGAGGCCAGGTAGCCTGGCTCCCTGGCTCCGAGCTCAGCTGTTGCGCTGGTCGCTTGCCTGTCAAGGTCATCTCTTACGACTCCTGGTCCCAACTCAGTCACAGCTCCGCTGGTTAGGGAGGTCAGCCTTGTTTGCCGTCCTCAAAAGGAATATGCAAGAGCTGGTGTGAAAAATGTGGGGTGATATGGCAGCAGAGGCACACGGCATTCATTGAGATCTTCAAGTGTGGTTATCTGCTTAGAACCGTACCTATGGAATGCACAAAATCTGTTCTCTTTATATTAGTATTTCTTAAAAAAAATATATTTTTGAAACCACTTAGCATTTATTGCTGTATTTGGGGGCACTAAATGACTAATAATTTCCTGCAGGAGGAGCAGCTGAAATCCCATGAAAGCAAGCTGAAGCAGATTACCACCGAGCTGGCCGAGCACCGCTCCTACCCCCCTGACAAGAAGGTCAAAGCCAAGGAGGTAGATGAGTACAAACTAAAAGACCACTACCTGGAGTTCGAGGTATGTCAGACGTCTTTGTGATTTGTCTGAGAGGCAAACACCTCTTACTAATTCTTCCAGGTGTGGGGCCCACACGTGGGCTCTTCCTCTCACTTGGGAGTTCCCAGTTGAATTTACTGTGACCCCTTGAATGCATGGTTCTACATAACCGCCAGATGTGGAAGAATGGCTGTCCATTTATGCATCTAGAATCAGATGGCCTGTTTGGTTGCAATGGTGTGTGTGTGTGCCTGCTACAAGGAAGGAAGAGAACAGTAGAAGGACGCCCCGGGGTGGGCAGCTGCCTTCTGTGTCCCTCCTGGCAGAGGACCAGTCCGTCTAGACTGCAGAGGCCACAAGCGACAGAGGAAGGCAAAGTATCCGCTTTTGCCCCTACTGTTTCCTGCCGCTAGGGAATTGCTACGTGGAGCAGTCACACAAGAATGGTGAAGGTCTGTTGATCATGGACCTTGCCATAGAAAGGTGGCGATTTGAAAGCAAATTGAAACCAATCCATTTCCAAACACTTCCTTTGGCCAAATTTTCTCCCAGTGTGTATCAGGGTTATGCAGGCCTCTGACTCTGCCCCTCAGTCACCACCTTCAGATCCTGAGTGGTGGTGGTGTTTAAAGTCATTAGCATTTAGTCTAAAATAGAATTTTCTCATCCATCTCTTCATATTGCATTCAACGCGGCCCCCATGCATGTCATTTCCCAACACTCGTCCTTTGCTCCACTTTCCCAGTGCTGCTTCCTCCTCAGGCTTCCACACAGCGTCGTCTGAGCTCCAGGGTGCTTATGGGGGCTCTGCAGTATCTTGGAGCCTCCTCACTGGCCCTGGGCTTGCTCCCAGGCATCCCAGGCTGCAGGCATGGCCCTCTCTCTCCCCTGGACATGGTGCTTTGATGCCTGTCTCTCTCATGCCTTTTCCCCTGTCGTCTTGCTGAGATTCAGCCCACATCCCATCTTTTGCTCTGCTCCACAGCTGCCTGGGTGTTCCCTCACACAGCTGCACCCTTTGACCCTCTGAGTAAGCACCTGGTCGTGAATCTTAAGAATTGGCTCCCCTACCTTTCCACAATCCTGATCTTTCCCATGGTGGCCTCTACCTGAGGGACATTTTGGTTCATTCCACTCACACCTTGATTCAAAGTGCTCTTCTGCCTCTGTCCTTTTTCTTTCTTTTCCATTGGGAAGATTCTGTGGATTCTTCCTATGAAAAGCTCCCTCTAGATCTCTCAGCTGAGGATTCATTAGAGAATTTGCTAGAGTTTGCCCCATGTTCGATTTCTTAAAAAAAAAATACATTTTTTTTTTATTTTGAATTTTATGGTACAGTTACATAGGATCTGGGATTTCCCCCTCAAATTCCCACCCACCCCACCTAATGTTCCCCATATTATTACGATAGTATAGTCCTTCATAAGGAGTCTTGATTCCATCAGCCTGTTATTGAAGTGTGTCCTGACATTGCTGCTACACACAATGTCAGACAGTCCAGCACCCCATTGCCTAGATCTGTCCAACAATTTCATTGGGAGTCCATCTTCTATTTGGAAGTAGGGATGCATATTGCATTGTATGTCCACATCTGGTTATGGCAGTCTCTACTACGCCATCACTATACATTCCCTTAAAAGAGAAGCCATGAAACAAAGTCAACAACAGATATGAAGTTAAAACAACATAGTTTCTTTTCTTGTAGAGTTGTGTGCAGAGTGGATTCTCTAAGAGTCCACACGGCCCAGACTGTGAGCCCAGGGAGGGCAGGAGCTTCGAGCTCTGTCAGTCATCACTCAGTACGTGCTTGTTGAACTAGATGGGATCTCATGGAAGCCTTAAAAATCACTTAGTGAATTTTAAAATGTCTGTCATCAGATGTAGCATTCGAGCCAAAAGGTAGCACCTACCCTGTGGGCCCATGAACTAGTTTGCCTCATGGTCAAGCAACAAGTTTGCTGTGGGCAGATGACTATACCAAGAAAAATACTGCTTTTGGTAAAGGTAAAATTTTTGTTAACAAAAGCTGTGAAAGCCTGACCAAAAAGAAAGAGAGACTTGGAAAAATATTTCAGAGGAAAACATCAGAGAATGAAGCACCTGTCTTTCCCCAGGCTGCTTCAACCTTGGGAAATGGGAGTTTGCAACAATCGTTATTCTTCACACTTCGGCAGTAGCTTCAAGCCAGGAGCCCTTTTGTTTCACACAGGCTAATTAAATTTCCCAACACCTGCTTCTGCCTCCCAGCACCGCGCTTGGGGCTCTTGACTCTGAAAGGGAAGAGCCTGTCCTTTGGGGGTGAGGATGGCCACAAGACCTTGGCAAGGTTGCCACTGAAGGTTGGCATTGCAGACTCAAACCCTCTGTGTTTGAGTCTACTGTGTTGCCCCCTTTCCTGAAAATACAACTCAGCACAAATGGGCATTTCCATTTCCTGGCGTTAAGTTTTTTATGAGGCTTAAGCATTGCTTCCATCTAAATATCTCCCCAAAGAGCTAGACGATTACATTCCAAGGCCCCGCACGCATTAGTATCGAGTTCTTATGCTCATCTGTCAAGCGTGTTGGGCTGTTTGTCAAGGAGCATTAGCCTGTGTCTGCTAGGGACGCAGACATGTGAAGATGTCAAGTAAAAGCAATTTTTAATCAAAATAATCCTTTTAAGAAGGAAATCATGATTTTTCCACCAACTGAAGTTTAAAACATTTGAGGTGGTAGTATTCCACAGAGTCCAGTGTACTGTTAATGCAGCCACCCCAAGCTCTCTGTCAGTGCTTGTGGAATAGAGCGATTGCCTCCTTAGCAGCATCCCTGAGCAGGTGGCTCATCCCCCAAGCAAGGGGTGACCGTGTGATTGTGAATAACGGATAACACGGAGAACGTCATTTATCTCTGTACAGGGTTAGAAAAAAACCCAGGTAGGCAGGTGAGAAGGAGCCAGCAAGCAGCATGCAGCTCGGCGGGAGCCTCAGGTGGAGCTGGCAGGGCAGGAACAGGGACCGCAGACCCTGTTGGCGCCGAAGGAGAGTCCTAAGCCTGAGTTCGCTCTCACCTGTTGCTGCAGATCATCAGCTGTCGTTTACTCTCGTTGTTTTCAGGAGTCTTAGCAGGGAAAAAGACTTTCATTTGGGATGAAAAAGTAGTCTGTTAATAATGACACAGGGGATGTTCCTAACTTGATGTGTTCTAGTTGTTTATATTTCCAGCCTACTCTGACTAAAAACTGCTCTCCATATTGAGCCAAAAGCCGTAGACCTTTCCGTGCCTCGGCAGCCCGTTAAAGCTTCACTGACAGGAAGTACTTAGAAATCCTGATAAGTCTGCAGGTTCCGGGCTTATTAAAAAAATATTCTAGAGGGAGCAAGATTTCATCTTAACCTGTTGGAAAAATATTTGCCTTTATCAAGGCAGCAAACTGCTCAGTGATAACTACTGTTCCCCCTCCGTTGTCTTACTTTTGATGAAATGGATAGCTCCAAACTGTGACTATTAGTTCATAAAAGAATTCTCTTGGACTCTAACCCTACTTTTGAAAGAGTTGTCAAGCATGGTAAGTGTACATTGAGAAGCCAAGTGTCATTTCCCAACTCTGTTAAATAAATAATAGAAATAGCCTCATGTCCTAAATGTGTTTGCTTTTGCTTTATCTGTTTCTCAAAAATGCTTCAGTTGAGCTCCATGCTTCTGGAAATATCAGGAAATGCATCAGATGTGAGGGGTACATGGGAGGTTTGTGTCAGATATAAAAACTTGGACAGCACCTGGCCTCTCTGAGAGGCAGCACCTTTGAAGAAATTCCCTTAGTAACACTGTATTTTGCCCCAACACTTGGGCTCTGCTTGTTTAGCTTTAAAAGAAACAGCAATTACAAGTGGAGGTGCTATTTCTTCTAAGATATTTTTCACACACACTAAGATGTTTCCTGAAGGTTGAGCGGCTGATCCTTTTGTTAATCAAGAACTGACTAAGGAGAGGAGGTGCAGCAGCCCAAACCTCTTACATGAGATTGGGCTGTGTTGGGTTTACTAATTAAGAGCTACTGAAGGTCAGAAGAATCACGGGGTCCCAGGGTTCCTAAAGAGTCAGCTGGAAAGCTGGTCGATACGATGTCAGTGTCAATGAGTTTTCACGGAACTAATGTCGACTCTTGCCAATGCATTGTTGACTGTGTTCTAATTTGAATTTCAATGCATGTAGGAGAGACAGGCTGTGTGTTACCCCTCCTACTCCATCACATCTTACAGCTTTTTTTGTTGTTGTTGTTGGCCCCAGACTATAAACCCAATAATATACACTACAGCCAGGTATATATGTTTTGAGTATTCCTGAACATGGACTTACCTCTTAGCATTTGCTATAGGAGAACTAGACAGGAATATTACGTAGGGAAAGGTGAGGTGGAATTTCTACTGGCCTTGAATTTTAACTCCACCTTCTTACCTGTCAATCTAGCACACCCACTTTTCCCATGATATACTTTTGTCTCATCCAGGATCAGGAAGTTGGAGATGACATCATGGCTACATGGAAGCTAAGCTCTCCATATGGAGGCGCCATCTTCTGTTACCTTCCCAGGCCACAACCAGAGAGCTGGAAGGGAAATGGAGAAACTGGGGCACAAACTGACACCCATATGGGATCCTGGCAGTTGCAAGATGAGGATTTAGCTACTAAGCTGTCACGCCAGTCCCCCAAAGACAGAATTTAAGAGCATAAACTAGAATGTCTTCATGGAAGACATTGCTAAGCAAAGTGGTAAAGGAGCTACTTAGATGCTTTTAAACTACATACAGTAAGATGGGCAGTGGGAAGGGGAGGAGGGAGAGAAAAAATTCAAAAATGAAAAGGGAATAGAACTGAAAGCTCTGGAAAATTTGCAGCCTGGGCATGTAAACAATGAAAGAATCTCTTTAAGCTAGGGGACCAAAGGTGTGGGCAACACTGTTTGTGGAAGAGTCTATTGAGAGCAGCATCTGAAGTCATTTCAGAGCCCTCCCCAGCTGCCGTCACATAACAGCCCTGGAGTAGGCCCTTAGCACATCCACAAGACCTTGCTGGTTTCTTCCTGAATTCTCAATGCAGCACCTCTCTGATGCTCCAGGGATGGCCTAGATGGGCTCAGGGGAACTCAGTGCAGTCCACCACTTAGGAAGGCATTATCCATCGTGCAGACATGCAGAGTGCAACAGCTGGAACATGGCTTCTTCAGCCTAAATCTCAAAGAATGTCACAGAGACCTAGGGGGGCCCAGGCACAGCCTTGTCACAGGGACCGAGGCCACCACACAACACCCTTCTAGGAGAGCGCTTAATGGAGCCGAGAGTGAGGTTGCCAAGGAGTTCCCACTAGGACAGTGCCCAGGGAAGGCAGGTGTTGGGCTCCCCTTCAGACCCCAACACAGTAGAGCTACTCCAGAGCCCGTAGTTGCTGCTGCCTGGACCAACCCAAGGAAAGTGCTAAGCCCTAAGCCCTGGGCCTTGGAGAAGGCCAGAGATGCAGAAAATGCAGTCAAAAATACTTCTTTTGGCTTTAGAATTTAATGTTTATCTTCCATGTTGGCTTTGGACTTACTTGGAATCAGTAATCCCTTTTTTCATGTCGTTTACTCTTAGAATAGCAATGTATCCTTATACCCATCTCACCATGATATTTTGAAAGTAGATAACTTATTTGATTTCACAAGCTCATAGCTGGAAGGAGCTTGCCTCAGGACTTCTCTGGCCTTGAATTCTCACATATATATGACTCAGAGGAGGGCTCTGAACCTTGGACTTACAAGTTGATTCTGGAACAAACCGAGACCTTTTGAGACAAATGGACTTCTATGATTGGACTTCACAAGTTTTCAGCTTTGTAATAGTGTGAAAACCATCAGTAGAAAACACATCTTGAATCTTGGTATTTTCTCAGGCTAGCAACGTGGACATGTGGCACAGTTCTCTTACAACACTTGAGCAGGAGCAGCGAGTGCGGCCTCAGTTCGCCCTCCGACTGTAAGAGGCAGTGACCGCCACTGCAGTCCACTTTGTTGCTGAAGCATGTTGGTCAGTAGTTTCAACTATGTTTAATGCCTTTTCAGGGTGATGCTTTACTGGGCGATAACCCTATTGTAAGTCCAGGAACACCTGTGTTGAGATAGAGTTCATGTATCTTGCATTGTGAGGAGAGCACGAATTTTCAGGACCAAGAACAGAATGCTGCAGTTTGAACAAATTTCCCAAAGTTCACATGCTGGAAGCTAAATATGCAATGTAGTGGCATTGAGAGCTTTGGCCTATTAGGAAACAATGAAGATACAGGGGCTGTTCCATCAAGAAAGGATTAGTATCATTTTGGAGGAATAGTTTAATTTCTGTCATAAGCCTTCGGTCTTGCTCCTGGGTATTGTTTGTTGGGTGGGTGCATAGCTGCTTTGATCTACAGTCATGCATAGCTTGACGTTATAGATATGTTCTGAGAAGTGTATCATTCATCAGTCACCACTGTCCGATAGAAATAGATGGTGAACTGCACACGTTCCGTTTTAAGTGTTTCTAGCAGCTACATGTGAAAGGAGAAGCTGGTAAGTAGAGTGGTTATAGCTTGAGATGATGAAGTAGGACCTCTCCATAGCCACCCCCCTGCAGAGGCGTTCATTTAGAAAAATGCACCTCGGACAAGACTACAAACTAATCAAGTAGCAGATGGACTAGAGATGAATGAATTGCATGAATTTATATTCCAAATAGCCGTTTAGGGAAGCTCAGTGAGTCACCGATTAACACAGATTAAAAAAAAAAAAAAACCCAGCGGAATCAGAAAATCAGTATGAGAACAAAACAGATAATTCAATAAGCAAATCATTAAAAAGACTCGAACAGA
This sequence comes from Ochotona curzoniae, assembly GCF_017591425.1. NCBI lineage: Eukaryota > Metazoa > Chordata > Mammalia > Lagomorpha > Ochotonidae > Ochotona > Ochotona curzoniae. The sequence continues at coordinate 7,182,005 of NW_024465322.1, forward strand.
ACTCTGGAACTGAAAAATATAATTTAAAAATTCAGTAGAGAATATCAACATCAATGTTAAGTAAAGAGAATCTGTGAACTCGTACATGCCACAGATCCATTTAAATGCTTCTGAATGGCTCTCCCCTACTCAGAGACGCCAGCAAAAAGTGGCGCCACTCCCTTGTTCTCTCCCTAGGGAACCTGAAGCCTGGCAGGAACTCGTGTCTTAGATCAGGTGTGCTTGCTCGGAGTGGAAACCTCCCATTGGAAGGGGATTCAACAGGACATGCTCATGTCACATGGTGAGCTGGTTGCTGATGGCATTTGCTGTGCGAATGATCATTTGAATGGGGAATTCAGAACTTGTAACAGTGCTTCAAGTCCAAAAGGACTAGCCGAGTATTGGGAATGAAATGTCTGGGGAGAGCAGCATTGAAAGACAGCTCCTCAGATCACACTTGAAGGATTGCCTGAGCGGACTGGCCCTGGAAGACGGGCATTGGCCCTTTGGGAGCTGTGCGCCCGTGACAAGTGCAGGACCATACCTCGGAAGGATGCTCAGATGACATCAGGGAATTCTGTTGCAGTCAGCAGCATAAACAAAATGCAGACAAAAAGATTACAGCATGACCTGCATACAAAATATTACTGTAGCAAGTCAAATTTTAATTTGGGAAAAAAACAACATGTGAAAATTAGTGAAAGGCAAGCTTTGCGCTTGTAAGAGCTAATTGTAGCACTTATCAATAAAGTGTTGTTCCCTTAGCTCAAATTACTTATCCTGGGTAAATAGAAGCTTAGCTTTTACATCATTTGTTTCAAAGGACATCTTTTTTTCCTCCATTTTGCTGGACAGCAAATTCTAATCATTAATTGGAGTAAGTTTTCTTTTTGAGTTAATTTTATGTGAAGCTATGATCAACATCCTCAAGGCCAAACTTGAGATTCTTTGCACACCAGCGTAGTCAGCGCCCAGCGTGGGGAGGCTTATGGGTGGCACATCTTTATGGGGTTGGCCCATTTGTGGTTTGGAACTGGGCATCTCACTTTTTGGATTTTCTTCCTAAGAAACAAAATATGTAATATTTTCCAAATGAGCCTTGTGAAGTTTTAAAAATTTTCAGTTGAGAGGCAGGTGAGTGACACAGCAAATAAAATGCCACGTGGGATGCCCAGATCCCATATTGGGGTGCCTGGGTTCGAGTCTGAGCTCCACTTCTAATTCCAGCTTCCTGTTAACGTATCCCCTGGGAGGCAGGATGCGATGGCTGGAGCACCAGGGTGTACACTGGCTCCTGGCTTCGGTCCAACCTCGCCACAGCCGTGACAGGTGTTTCAGGGGGAACGAACCAGCAAATGGAACATCTCTCTCCATCTCTTCTGTCTGCCCCTTGCTTCTCTGCCTTTCAAGTACCTTTTAATTCTATTGTTTTTTAAGATAGATATACTATTATGGACTGGTTGCAAAGAAAGGATTATGAGGGGTAAAAAAACAAACAAACATGGAAAGATATAAAGAGTGAGGGAAGTAGCAGTGTTTGTAAACACAAAACTCCAGGAAGAATGAAACACTCCAGTTAGCCCATTCCTTTCCTGTCAGTCTCCCTTCGTGAAGGGCAGTTGAAGCACTGCCTGTCACTCCTGCTCATGGCCACCAGGTGCGTCCTGCTGAGGCTGGGGAAGATGTGGAAGGCTCACTGAGAGCCCACTGGCGTTTTTTCCTCTCGGAAGGGACTGCTGGGGAGGGGAGCAAGCTAGAGGGAGCAGGTAGGCAGGTGTAGGAGAAGGTGGGCCAGGCCAGTGGGAATGACACAAGTGACGCCCCACAGACTTTTCCATAGACCCTGTCCTCTGAGCTTTTGACTCTGCTTATATTATTATAGAAAGGTAAGCTTATCATTCACAGAAATTTTGTTTCAGAGTTAAATCCATAAAGTTCATTTAGAGAACAACAGCGGAGAAAGGGGGGCTGAATGAGAAGAGCAGAGTTGACACGTGTTAGGTTGGCACAGAAAGCCACCAGTGCCAACTGTACACACTGAAGGTGTGTGACATTCTCCGTGTTTAGGCCGTGGCTACTGCCATGTGCTGACATGATATGGGAATGGCATAGAGAAAGACCCTCAAGGCTTTTTTTTGAGAATCGTGGTTTCCAGGAGAGTGTTCGTGTAAGAGCCCTATTGGCAGCTGCTTTGTTAAGTTAGCAGGTGGGATAGGTGAGCACGTGGTCAGGGGAACTCGGTGCCGCTCGGTGGTGCTGTCTGTCTGTCCACAGAATAGAAAGCAGAGCTGAGTAGTCCGGTGTAAGCGGTCACTTCACAAGTGTTCTGTGTGCTTTGTATTCCGGCTTACTTGTTTTCCAGCATGGAGATCCAGAAGCAGAACGTGTTTTGCCATGTGCATGACATTATTGATTTTCTGTTCATTTCCTCTTAAGATGGCCTTTTACTCTGCCTGCGTGAGGAAACTAAATGTCAGGAGGAAATGTATTCAGGAGTTGATTGCTCGAGTGCGGAGGGCCGCATGCAGATAGCAGGAGTAAGTTAGCATCCGGCGCGTCTTCCTTCAGGTTATCACGTTCACCTGTCGGAGGTCGAAAGGAAGCAGCACTCTTCTATTACATGAAATGCAAAGTGGTATGCCAGACTCAGGAGAAAAGAAACTGCTCATTCAGATACATGCAGATTTACTGAGGATGTGATTAAACTCCTTCTCAAAGAGTATCAATAGTTGAGCCTTTCTTTTCCCCCTAGCAAGCATTCAGCATGCAACCCAAGGAGCACCTGCACAGCCTTGGACACGGAGCTGGCCAGTCCTCACTGCAGACCTTGTGCCAGTGAAGGGGAATGCTGTCACCAATTCAAGAAGTGTGTGTCCATTTAATTGAGCATCAACTTAATAAGGGTACTGTGGAGCTGTAACTGCTGTGTGGGGTCCAACTGGATGAGAATAGCAGATTTAAAAAATACATTAATTTATTTTCATTAGAAAAACAGATACAGGACAGACAGAAAGATCTTCCATCTGTGGCTCATTTACCAAGTAGCTGCCACAGCCAGAGCTGAACCAGTCTGCAGCTAGGAGCTAGGATCTTCTTCCAGCTCTCCAAAGTGGATTCAGGGTGCCAAGGCTTAAGGCTATCCTTAGGGCTTAGGGCAGAGAACTGGGTGGGAAAGAGAGCAGCCAGGACATGAACTGGTGCCCATATGAGATGCCAGCACTTGAAGGGAGAGGATTAACCAATTGAGCCATTATGCCTGGCCCAAGAATAGCAGATCTTAAGAAATCAAGAAAAGGAAGGAGCGCTCACTTGGGGGATCACAAGCAGGGAGGCAGGACTCAGGCTCATTGACAGAGTAACCACCGCCTTGGGATTGGTGAGAATTCCATGCCAAGCAGTGAGTTATGTTACACTGTGAAAGATCTGTTCCCACTGGTGGGCATTTCCTAAGGCAGGACACTGAGCAAGCAGCTAGGAAATTGTGGAGAAATGGCCAGAGAATGAATCTGCAGAGAACAAGGCCAGGTCTCTAATGACGGAATGAAAAGTAGCAGCCCTTGTTTTTTCTCCAAATCTCTCTGCCTGTCTTAAGGAAGGTCACATGGCTAAAAGGGGCTGTGTAATAGACTGACTAAAGGGTAATGATTGGGGAGAATAAATGAGACCACTCTTCCTATTCAGTGGTATGGTTAATGGCAGCTACCTGGCCACATGGCTCTCCTTCGCATGGACTCATTTGAAGCATCTCATTGCATCCCGAGGCCATGTTAACTCATGATTGTTTTATAGCATGAACAGATGGTAAACATCTTTTTGTTGTTTTGTCTTCCCTTTTCTACCGTAAGAACTCTCTGCTGACTGTTGATTTCATGACAGCAGCACAGAGTCCCTCCCGGGTCGGTATTGATGAGGGCGACACTGTCCGTGTGCTGGTACGGCAGTGTGTATCCAGGGGTCAGTTACACGGGAGGATGACTGGAATTCAGATCCCAACAGTCCTAGACAAGGCTTTGTCTTTCTGATGTGTGCGTTTGGCTAGAATCGTGAGAGGCCTCCCTCGCGAGACCTGGTCGCCCAGACTTCACACACCATGGCCGGTTTCTCACTTTGCTCTGTGCCTGCTGCCCTGTGAGAGGAGCTCAGGTTTGGGGAACCTCGGAGGTGGGCTGGCTGCCGCCTTTCTCATGATAGAGTGTACCCCAGCTCTTAGAAAGCCAGCCTTCGCCTCAGCGCACCGTGCAGGATTTGCGGGCCTGGTGTCTTGTCAGCCAAGGTCAGGAGGACTTAAGAGGGCGTGGTCAGCCTCCCCTGAATGGTGGCTCAGCTCTGACACTGGCCAGGTCGGACTTGGTGTTTTTGTAGAAAACCCTGGAAAGGCGGAACACAAAAGGCAAAGGTGTGGCCCCGCAGGTTCCAAGGTTGTGACTTATCGGGCATCCGCTGTCTATAGCCCTGTCTGTGGTTTCATTTCTCCAGAATGTGCCACGGTCTGAATATACAAAATATAGGCTAAAAATATATTTTCTTTCAGGTATGGGGAATTCTGTGTTTTTCATATTTGCCATTCAGTATGTGCCGCGTGTTCTCACTAGCTGGGAACACATTAATAAACCAACTGCAAAGCCCTTGCCATCGGAGGATGCATCTAGTCCTCAGGGGAGAGAACAGTCGGTGTTAAGGACAATAAAGCTGTAAAGTTGATATTTAGGGTTTTGAGTTTCAGTGACCAGAGCCATCAGAGGAAAGACCTGAAAAACAGAGGAAGTAAAGCTCCCTGTGGGTTTCTGGGAAAGTAGATTTTAGAGGAGTGTGAATAACAAGTGCCACTGGTCTCCCCAAGTTAGGTGTCTGCTAGGTTCACAGCATACTGTGAGCCCGGGGGAAGGAGTAAACTCCACAGGCTGGAGAAGCAGGCACCTGCTGTGGAGTACCGTTTCCTAGGCCCTTTGGGGCTTGGGGGATGTGAAGTGTTTTTGAGCATGAGCAGCCATCGGAATAGAGCAGAGGTGGCACTCCAGCTTGTTGTGGCTAGCAGACCCCTGTCCCTTCAGAACAGGGCACGTTGAGAGCAGCGAGGGATTCAGGGATGGTCAGGTGGCTGGAGCGATAACCCAGGCTCCGGATGACCGCGCTGGGATCAGACCAGAAGTGGTGCAGGCAGGAAGAACAGTGCGATTCTCTTGGCTCCTGACTTCAGCTCAGCTTAGCTCTGGCCATTGCAGCCATTTGTGGAGTGAACAAGTGGATGGAAGTGTGTGTGTGTGTGTGTGTAAATCTGCCTTTCAGATCAAAATAAAATCTTGTTTTAAAAAAGGATTTATGCATCTGAGTGAGTCTGTAATGCTGGAAGGACACAGCTGAAGGTACTAGAGCTCATCTGACCAAGTGTGCCATCCTAAATTGTTTTGAAGAAGCGTATCAATTGAAAGCTAGACCCGGAAAATGATGAAATCCAAAGTACTCTTGCTGGGTTTGTGGCGTGGCTTGTTTCTCTGTATGCCTCTGGAACTTGGAAGTGGAGCACAACCAGTTGGAAGTTCCTAAACATAGAGGGGGTTTTCCCCCTTTATTTCCCTGAACAACAGAGCAACCCTTATTATCTCCCGCCCTCCAGCCCCTTTGCTCTTTGTCTTTTCTGTGGATCTGATGATTCATGCAGTGCCAACCGCTGTGCCCTGCCTTTTGTTTGTTGATTGGCATGCTGATGTCACTTAATTGAAGCAGCCACTTTGCAGCTTGGAGCCACAGGAGGAGTGGGTGAGATGGTTTTCTATCACGCACTTTTCAGGTAAATTTTTCCAGTGGTGTTAATTTCTTCAAAGGCAGTAGAAAACTGACCCTGTCACAATTTTTCTTTTTGTCCTCATTCAAGTCACAGACTTGTCCTTCATACTCCTTTCCTTGTTAAAAAAAAATGCTGTAGCTGCACGAAATAGAATGCCTTATGGTGGCTTTCTGGGGCTATTTTTAAACTGCCTATCTGTCATTTTACTAAACCATGTTCTTATTGGGATTGTTGTGGGGGGTTTTTGGTGTGTGTGTGATTATTTTAGTTACAAAGAGATAAGCAGAGAGAGACCTTCAGTATCCTGCTTCTCTTCGCAGATGGCCACATGACCAGGAAGCCAGGAGCTTCCTCTGGGTCTCTCACATAGATGGCAGGAGTCCGTGTACTTGGGAGGTCTTCCTCTGCCTTCCCAGGTACATCAGCAGGGAGCAAGATGAGCAGTGGAGCAGCCTACACTCAAAGCAGCACCCATCTGGGATGCCGGCGCTGGAGGTTGTAGCTTAGCGTGCCGTGCCACAATACCAGCTGAGGAGCAGTTTTGATGTGCATGTTAGTCTTGCAGATTAAGTTGGAATGAATAGGATTTAAGATCAGTATGTGCTGTGGAGATAATCCAGTTCGGTCTGCAGGTTTCACAGTGCATATATGCATAAAGTGGCTTTTTAAAAATCTCTCCTGTGACTTTCTCATATGGTATTTCAAATATTATGCCTTGTTTAACTTTGTTGATTTATTAAAATTGGAGTGTGTCTCCCATTAGTAATGCTTTTAAGCTACAGATAACAATATCTGGTGAACAAGGGTCTAACCTATCATGATTCTTATGACTGTTATTTAGCAAGACTCCCCAGAAGTAGCTGGGAATCCTGGGTCTTCCTGTAGCTTGCAGTGTGATCAACAACCCAGACATTTGGGGCCTTATTTTCTTTCACTTTTTTTCAGGCCCAGCATGTTATTTCCCGTCTTCCTGCTCACTGCCTTATATCATGGCACAACAGCTTTAAAATCATGTCCATGTCATGGAGGAAATAAGAGTGAGAAGCTGGCATGGTGACCTCTGTTCTAGAACCTTCTTACCATAAAGCAAACTCCCCTTCCCATAAACTCCTTGGTAGACTGCTTCTACCACAGGTCCACTCCTGTGGTCAGGAGGGTCTTGGGTCCTCTGTCATTTGTTGTTGTTGTTGTGGGAGGGACATCAAATAGTGGTTTTTGATTGGCCCACTAATAGTGCTTGTCAGAGATGGTCCTAAAATAGGCATCCATTTGTGCATGTTCACAGCCAGAGAGGAAGTGTAGCTTTAGAGCGTGGGTCCTGGGGTCAGATTGAGCACGTTCCAATCCCAGGGCTCCTTTCTGTCAGATTGGGATAAAGGATAAAATGTCACCAGTTGTGCATGGCTGTCATGTGAAAGACCAGCAGTCAGGGTTTCGGCACTCAGTTCATGTCAGCAACAGCAGCCGAAGGCCAGCACCTGTACGTGGATACTGAGCAAGCCTGGAGCAGATTCACTGGCCAGCTGCAGCTTGGCTCAACTGTTGCAAGACAGCTCAAAAAGACTGCACCATACAACTCCTGATTTAAAACTATGCTACAGAAAACCCCCTGATGGCTTGAAAATGCTCTAAAAGATAAATAATCGTGATAGAATGTGGCTGTCTGCTGTGACAACTTATAAAATATGACTTCCTTTGACTAGAAGTGGAGCGCTCTGGTCTTTCTGTAGGCTCTTCATGTGTTGAGACAGCTTAGTGAAAGAGCTATTTTGACTAACATGTATCGAATCAAGAATCTGAGATCCTTTTATAAGTTTCAGTATGTGTACACAATAGTTCTCTATTGTGACTCAGAAACAAAAACAAAACTCGCTTGGGTCTGGGAAAAAGCAATGTCTGGTGTTCTCAACATTTTTTGGAATAAAGACATCCTGAGGCAGAGCGCTGTTTAAACAAAGCCCCTTGAAAGGAGCCCCTTAAACAGAGCAGGTACTCAGTAACTACTGGATGATAAAAGGAATGGCACTGAGTGACAAAAGCATTAGGAATCATCTGAAGGTGCTACAAACGTTGTGTTGTTCACATAGTCTAAGGAGTGACCAACTCCAGTAGAAAAGCAGTGCGGAGAAGCCAGAGTGCGTTCTAGAAGATGTTGTCATGCAGGGCACTGGAGAGCAGACCCCGTGGTGTGAGGGCGTGCAGTCACAAGGAGTGTGGAGACGTGAGTGGGCGGCCATGCCAGTGAGGCCTAGGTGTGCACGCAGTTCCACTGCTGGAATTCCATCAGAGTCCAGACAAATGCAAGCTGGGAGGCTCATTTGGTGTGTTTTTAATCTGAGTATGTCCAACAGCCAGTCTCTCGTGGCTGCTGCCTCCCAGGTGCCCCTGCCCATCCAGGCGGTGCGTGAGGCTGGTGGATGAGCGGGCATGTTGCAGCGTCGAGGTGATGTGTGAGTTGTGTAGCGTCATCCTGCGCCCCTGTGAACAGTGTGCTGACTGCCGTGCTTCTCTGACTCTGCCCCGCAGAAAACCCGGTATGAGATCTACGTCAGCATCCTCAAAGAGGGAGGCAAGGAGCTGCTGTGCAAGAACGAAAGTGAGGCTGCGGCGCTGAAGAAGTCCCACTCGAGTCCTTCGCTGAACCCAGAGTCCTCCCCGATCACGGCCAAAGTCAAGCGCAACGTGTCCGAGAGGAAGGATCACCGGCCGGAGACAACCACCATCAAGCAGAAAGTCACTTAGAATTCGTCTGCGGCCAGGAAGTGCTGGTCATGGAGCAACATAGGGTTTTTCAAGATCTTTCGGGTAATCCATGAATATATTAAAAAAAAAAGTCTGTGACTAAATGGTGCATTAGTAACTTTTTCTATTGTATATTTTTGTTAGTTTCTGTACAGGTTGTCTTTGCTCTTGATTTCTTTGCTTTGACGATTTTTTTCAACTTGATAACTAATGCACCTTTTTTGTGAGGGGGAGGGGATCTTGATTTCACAGTTAATTCTGTATTCCTTCTCCTCCGATTTTCTCTCATTTGCACTCTGCTCGGTTGTCTTATGTATGCTCAAACGAGCTGTTCTACTTTTTTTTTTTCTCAAAGGCAAAGAAAAAAAAATGTCATCCATTGTGAAACACTTAACTGGACAAACCTGGTAGTTTAGTACATTCTAGCCAGAGTTGATATAAGCCTTTCTATGTGAACCCTTGCCCGGTCACAGAGGTGGAACTGAGCACTGTGGGTGCTCACATACGGCTTGTGGATGTTGGAGAACCCAGGCCCGTGCAGCTCTATATGCACCCTCGTGCAGTTGCGGCATTCCTGCCCTGCCAGGAGCAAGGAGGGAGGCTTGAGTCACGGGGCTGGAGAACTTAGGAACCCATGCCGGCTTGCTTCGAGCGTGGCTTCCATTTGAGCTGAGCTGGGGACGGAAGGAGCGGCGTCACCTTGCCAGCGAAGGCAGAGGGCTGGTACCCAGGGGGGGTTGTTCTTTGTGGCACGGTGCCAGTAGTGGGTCCTTAGGGAACTGCAGCGGGTGGCAGGTGTTTGGGTCTGCATCCATTTGTTACCTCACTTCCACGGGGGTAGACTGAGAGTCCACACTCAGCTCAGTTGATGGTACCCTCCCATGCAGGATCGGTTCTTTTTTACTCTACATGTATGTATATATTAGGCACGGGTTGTCTCCTGGCTGTAAGAATATTCGGGTTTTCCTTCCTAACTCGTGCAGAAAAGTGGAGCCAACCCATTTCTCTTAAGTTATGTGACAAAATAAGGAGGGGAAAAGGAGCGAAGGTTGTTTAAGCAAGGGATCTTCATTCTTTGAGACAAATCTGAAAGCATTGCTCTGCATTGGGGCTGGAGAACGGAAACCTGGCAGCTTACATGAAGCTATGTGGTTCCATGTTGATTTCCTTCTCTTGTGTAGCCATGTCACTTTGCTATTACTGAACTTTCTCATCAAACAGATACTTCAGATAGATCTGTTAGTGTTACAGTTGCAAGTTTGTGCCAAGTGACAGTCCCTTCAAAGCTCAAGTTATCCACAGAGCATTCCTCTTACAAGTGGAAGAGAAGGGAAAGTTCAACCCACTGTGACTTCAAACTTTGATTCCCAAATCTTGAAATTCTGTAAGCCCCAAAGTTAGAAGCAGTGAAGCCACAGCGAATATTCTTTTTCCTCCCATAGAAATGTTCTCTTGTTTCACTCAGTGTATTAGTGGACGGTACTATGACCAAAGATTGAGCTGCTCTGAATAGAGAGAGTGGTTACAGCGAGCTCAGGAAAGCCTGCTGTGACCCTGGGGTTGTTTCTAGTGGTAGATGATGATGATGATGATGATGATGATGATGATGATGATGATGATAAGCTGGCTTCATGTGTAGGAGGATTGATTGCTTGCTTCCTTCGCCCATGTCCACGTCCATGTTTTCAAGTGCCCAGAGAAGACCTCCCTCCCCTTAAGCTGTAGTTGCTAGCTTGCATCCTGTCATGCTTTCAGGTAACTGCACCCCCCCTCTCTTAAATTGAGGCAATGAATAAATTTATGTTTCAGAACAGGAAACAGGGCAGTTACTCTGTGTTCCTGACACATTTATCTAGTCTCTTCATGAATCCAGGGTTTTCACATGCCAAGTTGTCTTTCTGCCCAAAATCTGAATTATCAGTGTGTTTGTTTTCTGCATAAATAAGCAGGTGAGCAGAGAGGGGTACCTAGACCATGTCCTGTAGGAACTTGAGTGACTACAGAAAAAATGAACAACGCTGACTGGCTTGAATGTGTTTGCCCATGGCGTGTGTGTGTATAGAATGTGTATGTTTTAGTGTCTCTAGTCCACGTGGAACGGTACCTTGCTACAGTGATCGCTGCCATGTGGGGTCATGTTGAAGCACTGGGTTAGCATCAGCACTGCAGGAGTGTACTCCTGCTCCAGAACTCACCAGTGCCCGCTCCAGGCTCTTCCAGATAGGCCAGTGCTCCTCGGAGTTGGCTGAGGAGGGCACTGTTGGAGCTGCAGAATGCCACCTCATGCACTTTAGCTTGGAAAGCAACCTCACGAGGATTCCTTGGTGAGTCGGCACCCCAGGGTGCCCTGGCATGATGTTGTCTGTCTGGGGGGACTGAGCTGAGAGCACTTCTTCCTTGACACCCTGGGAGGGTGATCATCCAAAGAAAGCACTCCCCAAGTGGACTACATACTGAGTCCAGGCCATGCCCAGCCATGCTTCCTTTTGTGGTCATTTCTGCCATCTCATCAGAAGAGGTGGCGGCTGTCTCCCGGCACAGGCTCCCCACAGTCTGGCCCAGTTCACGGTACAGGGGAGTGTGCTGCCTCCCCCTCCTTCACAGGTACTTCACTCCTTCCCCTGTCTCCTGCCTGAGCCTCACCCCTACCTCAGTGCCCAGCACTTTGGAATTCCTCCCTGCATGGCAAGCCATTATTTCTCATCACACAGATAAATACACTTAACATGAACTTGTAGTTTCAAAAAAAAATCTTGGTAGTCATCAGAATACTCTGGTGATTGTCTCATTGCCAAGTCAGCCATAGAAGGAACCCAGGTTGAAAGTCTGTGCTGTGGGGTGTGCCCCCACCTCACCTGCAAGAAATCTCCACTCAGGACAGTCTTGTCTTTGGTTGTCAGAGTCTAGGCATTTCTCAAATGCACTTTAAACACACACACACACACACACACACACACACACACACACACACCCTTCACCGATCTCTGTTTAAATGGAGCAATACTTCTATGTAGGGGAGCCCCTCTCTGATTGCTCTCAGGTAGAGAGAATGGACAGCATTTTCTTGAGTCATGGCCTTGTTTGTCTCATTTTCAGGACCCTCTGTCCTTCTCCAGCTGGAACCCTAACCCAGAAGGCAAGGGGCATGTCCGAGGCAGGAAGGGTGGCGGGCACGGAGTCAGCTCTGAAAGAGGAAAAGCTGGCTAGAGTTTCAGGGCCAGATGAGGGTTATGTTTTTACTCTGTGGCCAAAGCCTCAGAACTCCCGAGATGGAGAAAAGAGTTACAGGAGCAGCAGGAAGCAAGGGCCTCTGTCGCTTGTGTGAAGGTTGAACAGGGTTCTGCTGTGCTTGCCTTCAAAGTGCCAGGAAGATGTCCTTGAGGAAGGCAGGGCCTGCGCCATGCTATCTCTACTTGTCATTCACTTGTGGTATCAAATTGACCTTAAAGAAGTTCCTGCATGGTCACTCTACCCACACCCTCTCTGAAGCTTAACCACCTTTCCTTGAAATTTGAATTCCTGTGGCACTTGCCCTGTTGTCAGAAGCCAGAGGCAGGTCCCTAGCTGGGAATGTCTGAATCCCTGTCACTCAGCTCCCATGGACTCCACTAAGTTACTGGCAGGTCCCAGCACCTTCCTGAGTTTCAGCAGTGGGCCCTCCCTCCTCTTTTGAGGAATAGCATTTTTCCAGTTGTAAGAATGGCGCTGTAATACAGAAGCCCACGTGGCATCCCAGGCCTTGTCAGAGCAGAATCTGGAAGACTTTGGGTTCCAGGAGTATCCACTCTTGCTCCATAGCACCTGTGTTGTTGACTCCAGCAGGAAAACAGAAGCAGGGCCACCTCCCTCCAAAGCTTCCTGGCCAGGCCGCTGAGCTGCTTCTCCACTGGTCTTGGGACACCTTAGACCTTAAGTCACCTGAAAGGCATCCGAGGTCGCCAAGGGATGATGCATGGTGGATACTAATGATGATAGGGGTGCCTTGCCACAGCTGCTGCTGCTCGGGTTCCTTTTCCATCTCTCATCCTTAAGAAGCAGACTGAAGTCCAGAGCTGTTCTCATTTTGTACCTACAGTGTCCAAAGTCCCGCAGGCACCCCTCTGTTCAGGATAACAATCGACTGGCCCCTTGCATACAGAGAGAATGTCAGTAAATACCTGCTGGACTCTGTGTGAGGGTTAGTTGGCTTAAATGCAGCAGCAAGCAAATATTGCAAGCCAAGCAATTGTGTATACAGTAGGCGCCCTCCCATCTCTCTGGCTCCCACTCTGTCTTGCATTGCAGGCTGTTGGGAAATGTTCTTACAGGTTGTTGGTGAGACATCAAAGCCAGGGTTGTGTCTTTGTGTGTGCATAGCAGTTTGTGTGTGCCTGTGTCTGTGTAAGCCGCGCATCTGTGTGTGGTACGTGTACAGTGAAATCATTGTTGCCCTTAATAACCAGTGTGATAATGAAAAGCAAGCAAAAGCTTTGTGGGGTTGATTATATAAAAGTTAGAGTCTATATAGTGGTATTGTTTTATTAAGCTTAAAATTCAAATGGTATTTTGATTAAATTTTTAGTAAGATTTTCATGCCAGAAAATTGCATCTTTGACCTTAGAATCATCAGGGCAAAGAATGACCTTGGACTAACCTTGCACATTTTTTGAAGTATGTACTGTGTGCAATACCAAGGAGGGGGTAACTCATTGTAATTTGGGAGATAAAAAAGTAAAAAGGAGGAAGAAAAACACAAACCCAGCCTGTTCTGTCTTAGCGACTTTAGTATTAAGAACTAACAGTCTTGGGGCTTCTTACAAAATGTGATGCTGGAAAGCACACGTTCTTTATTGTTGTAATTAGCCCGGAACAATTCAGCCGAAGAGCAAAACAAGGACCCAGCATGTCCTCTACGTGTGTATGTGTTTCACAGTATAGCAAACCACTCTCCTGGTGCCACGTCCTCACCCTGATGACTTTAAAGAGAAGCCACAAACACCATGGAAGCTCCCGGCCTCCGGGCACGGGTGGTGCGTCCAGGTTCACAGCACTGCACACACTGTCAGCCGCAGTGTCATAGCGTCACAGCGGAGGGACCGGAGAACCAGGTTAGGACTCCATGTAATATTTTTATACTTAGATCTCTTTCTCCTGCCTCTCCCCAAAGAAGTGCCACCGGCCTTAGGCATTCAAGCTTACTGCTTATATTATAGAGTGTACATAGATAACTAGAGATTAAAACTTCTATTAACCAGCATGTTTGGTGTATCTAAAGCAGTGACTGAGTGTGTCCGAGTGAGTGGGTGGGTGCCACCCTCGTGTCTGTGTGTGTGAATGACACAGAACTGCGGAGCGCTGGGGCCGGGGACTCACCTTCAACCCCGGCTGATGCGTGGGGCAGTTACACTTGAGCTCTGTTTGTTTATGATCTCAAACTATTTTTACAAATCTATCACATTTCCTAATTGGTTCTCAGTGTGTGGTAGACCAGCTGTGCTACCGAGCAGCAGGGTGTTCATTCTGCAAGAATATTCCTTTCTAAGAATCCTTGGGATTTGTGAAAGCAGCCATTGGATTCAGAAATCGTAGCAAAAAGGAGTAGCGGTAACTAAAACTTTCATTTTGGACCTTTGTCACGTAAAAAGTTTGGACTTTGATGTAAAAGCCACAGGGGTCACAATTAAAGCCAAGTGATTATTTGACGTGGCTAATCATGTCTGCCCCATCAGAGAGAGTGTATACATTTATGCATGTCAATTTCTCATGCCATTAAGGTACTACTCCAAAGCTATCAAAGCAAGAGAATGAAACCCAGATGGGCTGGTTGCTTTCTGCCTGGGGTGGCCACACCCCAAGGACAGTCCTCAGTTGCCCCTCCCTGGGATGAGCAGGGGGACCAGGGGCCACCTCTGGCACCCCTCACCTGTATGCACACACTGCACATACACAGACACACACCAGTGAATATGGCAAGGATACAAACACAGGTCCTTAAGACACCAGGGCCACGCCGATCTAGCTAAGGACCAGAGTGGGGGTCGGGGAGAGTGTCTCCAGGGGCTGGGGGGACGCGGCGAGCTCTCCTGGGATGCTGTGCATTTGTTAGTAAACGAGTAGGGAGCACAGGGCAGCCTTTCTGAGACCATGCCAACTTGAAGACCTCCTTAAAGTTCCTAAGCAGCAGGTCCCTCTCGGGTCCACCATATTCTGGGAGACACAGCCCCTGTTCTCTGCACAGCCTTCCCCTGAGAAAGGAGTGCAGGTGGAGAAGCAGCTGCCCTTGGCCTTGCCGCAGATGCACAGAAGGGTGCCAAGCAGTGGATGGTGGGGACGGGTGCAGTGCAGGGAGGGGAGCTGGGCTCTCCCCATTTGTGTCCTGCCAGTGAGCACCTTGTACTTCCACCTTTCCCCACCGTCTGCAGGCTGTGCAGCTGCAAGCCTAAGGCTCCCTGAGCCCTGAGCCCCAGGGCACTGTGGGGATGACCCCGTGCCCCTGCTGGGAGGAGCTCCCCCACTCCGCCTTTTCCCCAACTTGGGTTCCTACTGAGCAGCTCCCGATGGCTCTAGGAGCCCTGCTGTTCCCCTGGTCGGACCCTGTTGAGGCACTGAGGGGGGCCAAGGGAAAAGTCACAAGTTCCCTGACTGAAATTAAGACCTTTGCCGGAGACAAGCCAGTGTCTCCAGCTCCAGCCAGGAGCGGGTGCGAACTTCACCCGGCACCCCCATTTCTGGAAGTGAAGGCGGTTTCGCTTCCATGGGGAGGAGCAAGGCACATTGACCTTGCTGCATTGCCCTCCTGCTCAGTACCCCCGTGAGTCGGCATCCTCTTCTACCTCAGGTTAAAACCTAAAGGGACCCATTTCCAGACCAGGAAGTTACCCAGCGAATCATCCCCATTGTTAACACGTGCAACACAGTGGCCCTGGTGTCTTTTGGAGTAAAGCAAGCTTTCGACTCCTGCAACATATTCCCTGGGTGCGTCCTGCCGTGGTGCCAAGCCATTGGTAGCGTGGAAAATTCCTTCACCCTCAAGGTTTTCATTGCCAATCATTTCAGTTGCTTTGCAGACCTGGTGCCATATGTCCCCTGCAAATTGCAAACATAATTAGTGACAAAATAGCAGCTACTCCTTTTCAGTGGCCAGGCTGCAGGCAAAGGCAGTCTTAGGCAAGCAGGTGGCACTGCATCAGGTCCTGGAAGCCTGCCCCTCACTGTCAACCGCCACCTCCTACAAGATGGTGATGGCATTGATGGTGGTTGTCTTGCGAGTGGAACAGTAGTTTATGTGGATCTATTCAAGTGTTTAAAGAGTATTTTGAAAATTAAGTTTACATTTTACAATTGCTTTATTTTTATTAAAAAAATAGTTGTATATAAATATTGCCCTATTCCACTGTTGTTAAAGTAAACTTGAACCTGTAGACAAGTCAGTCACCTGATACGTATAGAAGCTGTGACATGTATAGTACATTGCTCTATCGTGTAAATGTTCATGACTTTACCTGTTCCTGTGTTTTTATAAGTTGGGAGTGTTTTGCTGTTTCACAACAGCAAAATTTATTGCATCTAAATGGTTTTTATGTAATAGAAATCATGCAAAATAGTGAAGGATTTAAAAATATATATGGTATATGTAAATGTACAAACTTCAGGAGAAAATAAATCCAACAATTTGAATCACTTAAAGGAATGCTTGCTTTTCTTTGTTTTCTGAAACAATTAGACTAACACCTTAAAAAAAAAAAAGCAACTCCACACCTGTCCCCACCGCAGAGAGGCAGCTGAAAGCCCCTGGATGAAATGTTTGGTCCTCGCAGCTGTGAGAACAGCAGCAGGGACAGGACCCTGCTTACCAAGTTAACACTTGGCCAGGTACCCACCCCAGTCCTGCCAGACTGAACCATCAGCTGCATGCCCATCAGAAACAAGAAGCTCCTAGACCCTAGTTGCAAAAGACCCTTTTGATGGCACCTTCAGGAATGTCCCCAACCAGTGCACCTGCCCGTCCTAGCCCAGTATGCCCACACATCACCACCTTCCAGGAGGTGGCAGTGAGCAGCACCACCAACCTGAACATGGTGCAGCTAAGAGGTGCAGCAGCTCCTGCTGAGAAAGCAGAGCGAGGTGCCGGCCCCAGCACCCCACGCAGAGGCGGCCGACAGGACACTGCCACGCTCAAGTCTGGGAGCTGCCTCTCCACTGCCATCTTCCCTGTACTCCAGCATAACGTTCCCAATAAACTTTGGGTTAAACATCTGCCTCTTGTCCACTTCAGTTACACGTGGTTCCAAGCCTCCGGTGTGGGGCAGCTGGCTGAAATGATGGGAAAAGTTAAACAATCAGCATCAACTCATTTCTTTGCATTTGGGTTTACATGAAGGTATTGGTAGAGAGGACACTTCAAATTTGTGGAAAATCAGATTTATATGGTACAACAGATTTGAAATCGTAAGAACATTTATGGGTCCATCACAGCAATGAATAAATCCCAAGATTCTGGGGGAAGACGGAGAAATGGGCCAAAGCAACGGTGGAATCTAAGAGGGTAAAACCTCTTACGCTAAAGCGAGACCCTTGGACACCACCTGGTTTCTGCTGAAACTCACACGTAACAAGCAGGCCCCTCCCTCCCTGCCCAGCACCCTTTCTCAGAGCCATTTTGGCGTTCCTGGTCCTGGTCTCTGTGTTGCACAACGAATATTTCTGAAACCAAGGACACTCACAGGGGAGGAACTAAACTCGGGCTAATTAAGGCGTTTGCAGGACACAATCAGAAGCTCACAGTAACGCCTCATCTCCTTGAGGCACACTCTCTGAGCAGCTGCCATGAGATGCACTCCAGAGACTGCTGGGACGCTGGTAGTTAATATTGAAAAGTACAGGGTCCGGAGAGGTAGCCTAGCGGCTAAAATCTTCACCTTGTACATGCCAGGATCACATATGGGCACCAGTTTGTATCCTGGTGGCCCCGCTTCCCCTCCAGCTCCCTGCTTGTGGCCTGGAAAAGCAGTCGAGGACGGCCCAAAGCCTTGGAACCCTGTACCTGCGTGGGAGAGCCAGAAGAAGTTCCTGGCTCCAGGATTCCAGCTGGCTTCCATTAGATGGACGGTTTCTGCTTCTCTCCTCTGTCTCTCTCCCTCTCTGTCTATGTCCCTTTCTCTCTAACCCTTTTAAATAAATAACAATCCTTTTAAAATGGAAACAAATGGTAAGTAGTAGGGATTATTGGAGATGCTTGTGTCTTAATAAGCTGATGAGAAATGCATACTCTGAAAAGAAATGGCCTTGAAAAACCACACTGAAGTCGACTTACTTTAATTCTGCTTTTCTACGCGCCTTCTGGGCTTTCCTTGTATTTCCTCATGGAAAAAGTGCGAAGTGGCAGTTGTAGGAGCTGCAGCCAGAGGCGCCTGACGTTCATTTTTAGAGTGAGCATACGAGGCTGGCAGCAATCACAGGGAGTCCATTTCTCTCGCTCTCTCTTCACTTAAAAAAAAAAAAAACACCTGTTAAGAGGGAAAAGACAAGCAGAAAGATTTCCCCAAACGCTCATCCTGGCCAGAGTGGTCCGTGAAATCTGGAGCCGAGGACTCAAGCCAGGTTTCCCACGTAAGGGGGCAAGAAACTGATTCCTTGAGCCACTGCTGCCTGCTTCCGCCTGGGAGAGCCAGAGTGCACAACCAAAGGCGCATGGGAATCCGGGTCCTCCAGTGTGCCTGGCGTCAGCTGCTGGGCCAGATGCCCACCCGGATATTAGTTTTTGATGTGCCCTCAGACCGAGGTTCCTAAAGCTGGAGAGGAAAGGTTATTCTCAGTGGCACAATCGGGATTTGAAACAAATCTCATCGGGCTGGGAGATGGAGCAACTGAACTGATCCGAGAGGAAGTGGCTTTCTTGGCAAGAGAGTAGGTGCTGGCGTCTGGCACGTGGCACCTGTGACGCGGACATGGAAAAGGAGGGCAGACGTGTGACTGCACACAGGTGTGAGCTCACAGGATGGGGGAGGGGAAATCAGTGAGCCCACGTGCCTGGGTTCTTGGCCTCTCTGCAGCGTTCCCTCCTCCCCGTAGGATCTTACTGTGCCTGGATAAGCAGCTTCCCTATAGCAGACAGGGGAAAGTAGGAGGGAGGGTTCTAGGCTTTACAGCTAGCTTTAGCCAAAGGGATTCTAGTTTCTCTGACTCACCCTGGAGAGGAGGAATGGCAGTCCTTCTGGCCTGCCTTGGGGGCAGGTGGGAAAGCAGCAGGAGAGAGGAGGGCGGGGAGAGAGCCTGTTTCGGAGCCCTTCCAACGTCCTTCAGTTCAAAAGACTCAACACGCTGAGTGCCGTGCTGGGGAGGACTGTACTCCAAGCCCCAACAGGGTCTAAAAGTGGAATTGCTGGGTCACGTGGTCATTCTATGTTTAGCTTTAAAAGCAACTGACGCACTGTTATCTGCAATGTCTGTGCCCCCTCAGCGAAGTGTGGGCTTCCGGGTGCTCTGTCTGCTCACCGCTGCCTCTTCTCGTCCTCCTCGCAGGTGGCTGCCGGGAGACGGGAAGTCCTATCTCCTTGGAGTTCTTGTTTGCGTCTTCCTCAGGACAGTGTTCGCACATCTCTCCATGGGCTTACTGACCACCTGTGTGTCTTCTTTGGGGAAGATTCTTTTCAAATCTTCTGCCCCTTCAGTTGAATGTCTTTTTTGTTTTGGAGTGATAGCAGTTTCTGTAAGCATTCTGACCATTAGCCTCGCTGGGTACATTTGCAAAAAGGAGTCTCTCTCATTCTCCGGATAAATGTATTCGGCCTGTGTATTTTGTGAATCATTTGGAATGTTGTGTTTTGATCTTATTATTTCATGGAAAAAATAACTTAGCCCTCTCCTTTTCTTACTTTAAATCTCTCATGTTCTACTGGTTTCGCTGGCCTTAAGTTCTTTTTGTCACTCCATGGTCATCTGGCAATTAGTAAACTCACACGTCTCGTTTGCGCTGCTCATCCCAGGCTTTCGTCATCTGTTTGTTAGAATCTATACGTGTTTCCTAATATTCCTCTACCCTTGGTCTCATGTCAGTTTCTGAACATAGATAAATCCAGCCATCACCAAGAGAACATTTGTCAGTGTCCCTGGTCAGCTCCTGGTTAGACGAAGAAGCTCTTGTCTGTGTGGAGCTCTTAGCTGGGGCTCCTGAATGTTGTATGCAGTGAATTCCTGCTTTTTGAAAAGCTTTTTCCATGGCTCTGGTCTTTGAAGGACAGTTATGTTGCAGGCATCCCAGAAGGGTCAATTATTTAAAGCGAAAGTTTTATTGAGAAATAGACTCCTGCTAACCAGAAAGGCACCCAAAGGAATGTTCCAGTACAATCTAGACAAGGGAATTTACAGAGAGAATGCCCGCACTGATGATTAACCCAAGCACAGCTTCCGGTGCAATGGGCCTGGGATCTGGTCTCAGGGGGATTGAGAAGTCACTGGTCTTGTGAACTTTGCAGGAAGTGCCCATACTCTCTGATCCGGTGACCTTGCTCTGGAGGGCTGATCTGGGGGTCAGAAGCCTGGGTTTTCCTGTACAACCCAGGAAACGGTCTTGGTCCCTGAGAAGCAGTTGAAAGAAGCGATCTCGCTGCCCACTTCAGAGATGCAGCAGCTGGAAATATGGCCAAACGGCTAAAGCTGTGTGTGATGGGGTTTGACGCCAGCACCTGATTTTATGGGCTCAGACTTGCCTCCCTCCTGTCTCAAGATCCATTATCTTCCCTGACTATTTGACTGTTCATTTTCTTACTGCCTCCTGGCAATTTGGCTAACTAGAAATCTTGACTCATGTTTTCTTGAGTGCTTTAAAATCTTGCTTCACTTTTGTTTAGCTTTGAATTCTGCTGTCAGGAAATCGGATGCCAGCCAGCTGTACCTCCTGCCCCACCCACAGCTCAGCCCTCAATCCTGAGAACCGAAGGGCTTTCCCCTGTATCCTAACAGTTTCTACGTTACAGTGATGGCTCTCATGCTCCAGTTTTTCCTTGTACGTAGCGGATTCTCTCAATATGTTGCTATTTCTAAAACGTTGGTATGGATTTGACTTTAAATGTTAGTGCTGTTCTTTCGCCATTTTCTGTAGTTTCAATTGTATGTGTGGTACAATTGAATCCCATTATTTCTTTCTTATTTCATTTTCATTGTTCTGGCCATGTCTTCCTCCCCTAAGCACTCTTTACATTTTCAACTAGCATTTTCCCCATGACCCCTGTAAGCACATCTTAATTTTACAGTTGAGTTTTCAATTCTCCCCACCCAAGTTTCATCAACTCTTATTTTACAACCTTCAATTTCTGTTTTAATTCCAGATTGCTTGGAACACTTCGGGATGCCTTGCTTGTCACCCAGTGTTTGTTCTGAGACGGCTCTGATGGCTGATGTTGGCTGGCTCGTGAGCCTGCCCTGTTCTCTTGAGGGAAGTGAGGAATACACAGTTTGTATTTGATTCTCATGTTGTGTTTTTATCTTCCAGGGGCATGGGACGGACACCGGCTGCCCTTTCTGTGCCCTGAGATGCAGTCTGTGAATGTCCCGCACCAGCAATAACAGCTGAGTTTGTTGAGCAGCAGGAGTAAAATGGCTGCTTGGCTCACTGCTGGGTGTCTTCATGGGCATGCTTTCCTCTTGGTCTAGTCCTCTCTCCATCACAGCTTCTTGACCAAATTCTGCCTTCTGAGGTAGAAGGGGTACGACAGATTTGAGGGGTTTCCTTTCGTTTTGGGCACCTCCTCGTGCTCTGTGTGGCTGTAGAAACCGTGGACCGTTCCCATTTAGGCCACTGCTCTTATCTCCTGGGAGCCAGGCTGCTTCTCTGCCTCAGGTGCTTAAGACGGGCACCCGGGCAGCATAGTGCCCAATGTGACTTACAGGTGCAAATGCCCTAGGGCAGCACAAATCCCGTCCCGTGGTCAGTGCTCAGCTCCTCCAAGCTGTGGCTGCTGCTACCTCAGATTTGCCCTGTGGAGCTCGGCGCCCCAGGACCTGTCACAGCAATGCCCATTTCCCTGGTTCCCTCACAGGCCCGGGATCCCCAGTGATGGACGGAGAATTGAAATTAAGCTCTAGATCCCTGCTTAGCAGCACACGCGAAAGCCCTGCTTTACATCCCAATTGAATTTCTGACAAGCTATCAGCTTGACCGTTGCTGGAAATCCTTGTTTTAATATTCTGCCATCTGCCCACTGAGAATTAATGCTTATTCAGAAGCGATGCATCCCAGCAGACGGACCGGTGATGGACACATGAGCCCGCAGGGGCCCAGCAGGAGGGTGGGGCTGGGCTCTGCCTCTCGCTCAGCCTGAGCTGGTGTTTCATGATGTACTTCTCTAAACCACATAGCATCTCCTATTTATTCTGTGTGGTTCCCTCTGTTTCTCTGGATTCCTTCCTTGCAGCCCCTTCCTGTTGTCATCATGATCCTTCTCTGGCCCCCTTGGCCATGGTAAGTGAAGACTCCACCGCAGCTCATTTGGTCTGATGGCTTCCGCTGGAACACCCTTATGCCCAGACTGGAGTTGGCCCAAATCCTCCCAGTCCACTTCCACTTTTTTCCAGCTGCACCCCCTGAACACGGGAGACCCAGAAGAAGCTCCTGGCTCCTGGCTTCAGATTGGCTCAGTTTCAGCCCATTGCAGCCACTTGGGGAGTGAACCAGCGGATGGGAGATCTTTCTGTATCTCCTCTCTGTGGATCTGCCTTTCCAATGAAAATAAAATCTTAAAAAAAAAAAAAAAGGATGTAGAAGAAAGATCAGTGGGAAAATCAATGGAAATTTTAAAAATGACTTTCCAAAAATGTTCCCAGGTATCACTAAATAAAAAACATGCAAGAGTATCAGAAAGTTTACAGAAAAATGTAAAATCACTGAATTTCAGAATGACTTTTTTTCCCCCCAGCAACAAAAACTTAGCTTTTAGTTTCATTTTTCTGCAAACTCTTGAAGTCCCCTCATAAGCATGATGCAAGTGTGGTTAAGTTAGGTGCTAGCTGTTCAGAATGCGTGCGTGTGTGTGTGTGTGTGTGTGTGTGTGTGTGTGAGTTTAATGCTGACATGTACTCTATAGACACATTAATGAACGTGCTGTCCCCAGCCCGCGGAGACTCCTGTCCTGTGAGCCAGCATACGTGTCCGAAGTTCACCTCTGCGACTTTGAACCCTGTCACAGATTTCTGCCAACCTGAACTGTGAGGAATCTGGCTGCTTCTCTCCTCATCTGACCCAGCCTTCCAAAGCTTATTTCAAAAGCTGATTCCATAGAGCTGGGTTTATAAAAAGCTCTATTCCTCCCCCCACCCCCTTCAAACACTAAAGTATTTTGGAAACAGAGAATTTCTCCATCAAATTGAGCCACCTTTGTACCAAGGCTTGAAGTCCTAAGCTGTGGCATCTGGGAACCTATTTGAAAGCCTTGAAAACCTAGCCCGTGTGTGGCAGTTTTTTAATAAGCTCCCGGCTGGCGGGCCAGCAGGGGTTGGCCCTAATCTGACAAAGGACCTACAGCCCAGAAGAGCTACTGCTCTGGCTTCCCTGCTGCAGCCCTCCCCCTCTCTCTCCCCCTTCTTCCCACTCCCAGGCGTTTTCTTCCTTAAGCCTAGAGCTCCAGTGGGCTCCGTGCCAGGCCCTCCAAGGGCCAACTTCCTCCTTGCAGCTTCCACACAGACACCGTCAAGCCCAACCTGGCAGGTCCATTCTCTCACTCTCCCCTCCCTCCCTAGCGATTTCTGAGACACAGCCGTGCAGGTGACCATGGACCGTGGAGCGGCCTCTGGTTGGGTGGGATGGGGGCAGGGACGGCAAGAGCAGATGGTGCCTTCACACAAACACGTGCTCCCTTTCAAGATAGCTGGCGTGGGAGGCTGAAACCAACAGCCAAGGATGCCCGCTCCTCTGCCCACCTGTGCCTTTTGTTGTTGTTGTTGTTGTTCTTTTAGCGATTTATTTACTTATTTGAAAACAAAGTTACAGACAGAGTAGGAGAAACAGATTTGCCATTTGCTGATTCACTCCCCAAATGGCCACAACAGCTGAGGCTAGACCAGGCCATAGCCCAGCCTTAGCTCCATCCAGGTCTCCCATGTGGATCGCAAGGACCAAAGGACCTGGCCACCTGCCTCAGTGTTCACCACGTGCGTTAGCAGGGGGCTGGATGGGAAGTGCTGCTGCCAGGGACGTGATTAGACGTTCACGTGGGTTGCTGGCATTGCAGATAGCGGCTTAACCCTCTGCACCACAGTGCCACACGGTTTTCTTCTGTATTGATAGCCAGAACGCGAAGTCTAGTATCTCTCTTGCAAACCTCCAACCTCCCTGGGTGATTTCTGGAAGAGTGTGCACTGACTTCCGATGAAGTCCATTCTCACGAAACTCCACGCCCAGCTTGAAGTTTTCAGCATGCCACTCCAGTTCTGCGGACCTCAATGAGAGCTGCTGTCTGACGGATGTGCTCCGGCAGGGCTGCGCATCACCAGGCTGAAGTGCTTCTAAGTAACACATGGGGAGGGCTGAGGCAGGAGGGGAGGGCTGGGTCCTTCGTCAGCTCAGTGTCGGCTCCTGAGCATCGGCAGTTAACACACTCCTATCCATGCATCCCTCTTGTTCGGTACTTGTCACTGCTGCCAGTGCAACCCTGTCAGGGCCCCCGTGCTGAGGGACAGCTCTCCCTCTCTGGGCGTGAGGCTTGGCCTTGTCACAGCCTCTGGTCTTTTCCCCAGTACCCATATCCTGGCCACTGATTTCTTCCCCACTTGGCTTCGGCCTTTTCTCTTAAAAAAAATATTGCATTTTTCCTTGCATGAAGCACATTAAAGTTTAACCATGGCTGAACCTTGGTCTGTGACATGCCAAGGTGTCCCTGGCAATTTGGCTTTCCTCTGACGTGGCCAATGTCTCAGTCACCCTGAGCCTTGAGTGGTCCCCAGAGAACAGGTGTCACCTCACAGCTTCTAAAGGGCTCCAGATACAGTATGCATTGCGGAATGGTGGACATACAGAGTCAGCACTCAGTTCTGGGCAACCTGAACACACACACACACACACACACACACACACACACACACACACACACAGTGAAGTGGCAGGAAGGATCTCCAGGTTCTAGAAGCTTCTTGTTCTCATGTCACTTACAAATCTCCTGAGGTTGTCAACCAGTCTGACTGTCTCCTTTTGATATTTGCCAGAATTTCCCAATCTACTGGTTAAAGGAAGTCTCTGTACAAGACAACAGATATTCTATGGGGAGGGATGAATGAGAGAAGGGATGAGGGGTTCTCTTTTATATACTTTTTTAAAGAGTTCTGTTTGTTTCTTTGAAAGGTAGACTGGAAAATGGAGGGAGACATGAGGGAGAAACAGCAAGTTCTTCCGTCTTCTGGTTCACTTCCCAAATGACTACAGAGAGATGGAGCTGGGTCTGGGCCACGCGCAGGCCAGAAACTCAAGTGCTTGAGCCATTACCTGCTTTTGGGGGCGCCAGCAGGAGGCTGAGAGGGGCTGCTCGGCCCAAGGGGCTCTTATACAGGAAGCAGACATCCTAGATTGGTTTAACCCACTGTGGCATATCACCCACACTAAGAGGCTCTATTCTCACATGTTTGGAAAAAGTGGGTGAAAGATGAATTAAAAGTAAAGCCTTTTTTACTGTCCCCAAACGGAAATCCACACGTATGAAGGGGGGGTCTTTAAAAATTTCATGGAGAATGCATATTTTTAAGGTTGTTTGTACACAACCTTCTTTGAATTTGACTTTGCATGAACTATTCAAAGTCTTTTTTTCCACATCACAGTGAACACGTTGGAGAAATAGGTTCAACAGTTGTGTTTGAGAACACCTCTCCAAATCCTAACTCAATTTCCCTAAGAATATCCAAATTTATTCTGTCCTGGATGGACTCGGTCCAGGTTCTTGTTCTCAGCCTAAGAAGGAATTTGTGGGTGAGACGCAAGTCCAGGTCAGCAGAGGAGTGATGTTCATTTGCATGCAAAGCTCAAGAGGCAGTGGTACCCAGTGAGGGTTAGACCCATCACTTTCTGGGACCTAGAGACAGAGGGGCTAGTGTCAGGGCAGGGTCTGAATATTCACAAATGGCAGAGATTGGGGTCTTACTCCCCTTGCCTAATTTTTGGAAAACTTGGAAGTATCATGGAGTCTAATGAAAGCAGGTATGTCAGCAGGCTGCCATAGGGGCTGTTACCAGTCAGTGCTGGTTCTAGGTGGTGAATTGTGCCATTTTTTGCTTGCGTAGCCAGAGGGTGGGTGTTGGGCAGTGCAGTGGGACTCTAATGAGAAGTTGAAGAGCTTGGCTCCTCCTTGCTAACTGCGTCCTTCTCACTGTATGACCTCTCCTGGATCATTTGTTTTTACTTTGTACAGGGGTTCAGTTGTCTTTCAAAGTGTTTAATCTACAGTAAGCCCATACCTGTGCCAGGAGCGGGGAAGTCCATCCGGGTCTTGCACACGTCTTGTGTTGTCCCATCTCCTTGAGCCGTCCTCCCAGTGTGCACAGACAGCATCAGGAAGCTAGAATCAGAAGTTGAGATCAGGACCCGAGTCCAAGCTTTGTCACAGCTGTGCTCAGCACCTGTCCTGATATTGGCTTTTAAAGATGCTAATGGCTGGATACAGGCTCATGACTTTTAAGGATACAAGGGCACTGGATGGAAGCCTTTCAGGAAAAGAACCGGAGGGACAAACTCTGGCAAGCATCTCTCCCAGGGGAGGCCTAGCCCCTTACACATGCCCTCCTAGATTTAGGTCTGTGAGCCCAGGGCTGCTCACAGCCCACTCGGGGTCTTGGCTCCTGGCCTCTCTCATGAGCTTTGCTCCATCCATGTGCCCAGCTCTCACGTGTTCAGCTGCAGCTCTCGGGCAACATAACCAAACAGAAGTTGCGTCCACCTGTCTGCAGCCTTGTCTGCATCAGTAGATGACATCATTTTTCCACCCAGCCATCCAAGATAGAAATCTATCCAGGTTGCAAAAATGCCCCTTTCTAACACATAGCCATCTGAGTTTTGATATAAGGTTATGGTCACATCACCAATTCCAAGCTCAGGGCACACAACAACCCCTCCCTCCCCACACCCTGCCACACCCAAACAAACCTGCCTCGTGCTCTTTGTGGTCTGACTGGGTCCAAGGCCCCTGTTCAGGACCTGTTTCTTGTCCCTCAAGTCCTTTTCTGGAAAGGAATTGAATCTCACATTAGGCAGCTTTGAGGGGTGGGCCTCTCTCCCCTGCCTAAGGGTGTGGGAGTTTTATCCTATTGTATCTCTCTCGCTTGTTCCTTCTTACTGCTGAGTCATCTGCCCTCTAAGCCGAAGCAGTTTGAGACCTATGGAAGTTGTCTGCCCCTTGCGCTCCCTGCTGCCTCCCAAGTCCCGTGGCTTCCGCCCTGGCGATCTCTCAGAGTCACTCTGTCTTCGCCATCCAGTCAGGGAAGGCCCTCATGGAGGCGAGTCCCAGGTGGGCTTGCCCAGGGGCTTCCTAGCTGATCTTGGGCTGCTCCCTGGCTTCCTTCAGCTCTTCTTCTACCCGAGGGTCTTTCATCACCTCCAGTTCATCTGGAATTCCTCCAATACTAAAGCCAGCACTTGGGTCTACCCCCTAACTTGGCTTGTATGGTGGCTAGGCCATCACAGCACCCCCCGACCCCTGGGACAGCAACCCTTCCTCCTCAGTTCATCCACCAGAGCCAGGACAGTGCCACCCTCCTGTGTCCTAGTCTCTCAGGAAACTTCCCAACGAGTGCAGGCAGCGTTGTCAGTCATGTCACTGCTGGGACCCTGCTATACAATTAGAGGCATTTTAACTGCTACTCCTAGAATGTCCATAAACTTATCAGAGCCTTTTTTTTTAAAATTTTTAAAAATTCTATGAGGACCCGAAACATATGCTTGGCTAGAGGTGAAGAGGAGGTGACCTTCCTTTATCTCCTCCGTGATGTGCAAGGACACCCAGAGGCAGTGCTGGCAGACAGTGCTGGGCCACAGACTTGGAAGCAGACCCGCCCTCAGCCAGGCTTTATGGAAGCTGACATGAGAAGGCATGTGACAGGGGCGTCCTCCAGCACGTTCCCAGGGGCCTGCCCAGTCACCCGGCAGTTTTTAGAACCCTGGAACTTTGTAGAGCTCTATTTCCTACCGCTCATGGACAGACACCAATGCGTCCTGGATGGTCCCGTCTTCCTAAAATATCTGAAACCCTGGAGGACCGGGGGCAGGTGTGAGATGCTTGCGGTTCCTGACAGCTGCCAGCTGCCGGAGTCTGGAGTCTTTGTGATTTTAGCAGTGCTGTGCTTTGTTAATATCATCCTGCTGAGAATAATGAGCTTGGTTGTTGCACAGAGCGCAGAGGGTGTGGAGTGAGTGCGCACGGGGAATTGCCGCTGTCTTAAGCGTCTCAGGTTGAACACCCACGCCATACACACCAACAGCAATGTGGCCGGAGGGAGGTTTGCGGATGATGCTGTGTGACTCCCAGGGTCTGACTCGTGCACAGAATTGAATATTTTGGATGTCACATCAGCTACTGTCTGAAGGGATGGTGTGGGGACAACACTGGAGCCCCCATCTGTACTCTCTCACTACTAAGACAGAGGCTGCAATGCGTCAAGCGTTCTCTGTTGCTTTAACGTGTGGCTGTTTTCCTGCTGAAGGAAGGCGTGAGGGACATTTAAACCTTACCAGACATTTGTAGATTCAGAAGATTGAGTGGCTGAAGGACCAAGCACAGAACTGGGTAGGGGCTTTTAGCGAGAGGACTTTCCCATGCAGTCAACTGATTGCTCTCTAAAACTGGAGAGTCCAGTGCTGCCTCCAACTTACACTCTGGAAAAGGCATATTATGGAAAACTGCATGCACTCTGTTGTTTGTTTTTTTTTCTTTGCACCAAAGAGAGCATTTTTATTTATTTAAGAGAAGCTGTCATCATTGATTCGTTCCTCAAATGCTTGTAACAGCCACCAGTGGGACAGACCACAGTCAGAAGCCAGGAGTTCCTGTCTGGCTCCCCTGCGGGTAAGCAGGGCCCAAGTTGAGCCATCATGTGGCAGCTGGGTTAGAGGCAAACTAGCACTTGATCCCAGCCCCTGACATGTTATGTGACAGGCCAACCTCCACTGCCTTTCCAGGCCAGAAGCAGTGAGCTAAATCAGAAGTAGAACAGCCAGAACATGAACTCCATTCAGGCTCTCCCACGTGGGTGCAGGGCCCAAGCTCTGCTGCGTAGCAGGTGCATTAGTCTGGAGCCACCAGGAGGACACAGCCAGTGTTGCAGGCAGTGCTGTAACCCACTGATGTGCAACACATCTTCAGGGGGTCTGTTTCTGAGGGCAGTCATCCTGCCCCTCTTTCTGCGTCTCTGGCGCTCTGACCCAGGGACCAGACTCTTGCAGGCAGCTGCTCTGGGAGAGTTCTTAAACTCTTGTCTCTCCACTCACCTTCAGGGTTTTGTTCAGAGACCAACTCCCCTGGGGTGTGGTATGCAGCTCTCCACTGCCTTTCCCCCCTCCCTGGGTGGCAGTGTCTCTGTAAGATGCAGATGAATCTGGTGGGAGAGTGGGTACCACATTCAGTCTACCTGTGAATGCAGTGCCCAGGTTGTGGAGGGACAGCTAACCCTGGTTTCTTTTTACTGTGTCCCCACCTTTATTTTAGGGTACTCACCCTGTGGGAAGTTTACCAGCCTCTGATTTGTAGTTAGTTAGTAGACATTATATTCCCAGGATCTGGAAGCAGATCATCTCAATGC
Source organism: Ochotona curzoniae (assembly GCF_017591425.1). Classification (NCBI taxonomy): domain Eukaryota; kingdom Metazoa; phylum Chordata; class Mammalia; order Lagomorpha; family Ochotonidae; genus Ochotona; species Ochotona curzoniae. The sequence continues at coordinate 7,211,259 of NW_024465322.1, forward strand.
TATGTTGCTTTTAATTTCCTGTGTTCGCATGTCTTCAAGGTGCTTAGTGAGAACTAGGTGCCACTTCAAACTGGACATCTTGTCATGTTGCTGCTGGTAAAATCAGAATAGGACAAATGTGAATGGGATCTGTGCGAGAGTTTTTAGTTTCTTGCATTTATCAAAAGCTTGGTGCAATGGAATCTTATTTAGAACCATTCCGTGGAAGAAACTCAAAGAATGACATTCCAAGTTCAACATCAGTTCTAATTAAAAGCCATCTCTAAAAGTATTACACTAAATGCTTCTACATGTATTACCTAATTAATCTCTCCAACAGCACCATGATGTAGGTGTTATTATTTTCTGCCGTCGTCAATGACGGCTAATGAAGCTTAAAGTGATTAATTCACTCAAGGACACTTAGTACTTTTTAAACTTTCTTGAGATACGATTACTGTGCAAACAGTGAGCTCTTGTGTACACATTTAAGCGAGTGTGGACGTGTGCAGGCCACCACCATCAGCAGCACTAACCGGGTGCTAAACATGTGGGTGGTCAGAAACCTCACTGCCAGTCAGCAGTGGGACTCTGTCCTAGCAGGGTGCTGGAGGGACTCAAGCATCTTGGCAGATTTAAAACTAGTCTTGTTGCTAACCCATCTCCCAGGGCTGTGTGTACTTTGGGTGTCAATCGGCAATGAAGCTAAGCCTCCTTCAGCTCTGTGCTGGAACTTTCTTCGCTCTGGGGAAGCACACAGGGCTGGTGAAACCGTGGAAACCCATCCAGCACGTCACTGGAGGCACCTCAGCTGCTGCTGTTCTTGGAGCCACACACTCGGGCCAGGGCAAGGTACCACAGTGCTGGCTGTCACTGGCCGGACTCCCGTCCTGGGCAGCCACCCCACGGGAAGGAGGGTCTACACCAGCCAGCCACCTGGGGCCCGACACCAGTACTGCTGTGACTGTGGTGGCACTCTCATGGCCAGACCGCGTTGCCTAGATACCAGCCTTCCCCTGTGATGTCATAGCCTGGCCATTTATAGCTTGGAATTCTATTGGTCCAAATTACCACCTGGAGCGAGGAACCTGTTTTTCACATGTTACCTTCTGGGAAGCCGCAAATAGTTCAGCGTGTTGCTATCATATGCTTTTCATGTGTAAGTGGTGGGAGAGACGGTGAGGCAGCTGGATATGACTTCAAAGATGGATTTAAAGAAACATTATCAAGAATTTAGAATGTGGCACTGTATGCTTTTATAAGCGAGGAACATTTATGCTTTCACCACCACCCCACTCTAAAACTTCATGATATCCCAGTATTGACATTTGTGGCATATTCTGTTTCTTGGTTGGCATATTGAACTTGGCCTCTGCTCATCTAAAGGTTGGGAAGGGATGGAGACACAGTAAGTTTGTATCCAAAGGGAAAAGAAACCTCCCTTGAGGCCATCTGACCCTTTGGGACTTTATTTTTGTGTATTTTCGTGACTTATGTTTCTCTTTAAGAAATAATTCCATGCCAAAAATGAACCAAATACTGTGGTACAGCTCAACAAAAGCTGGTCCTCTGGAGAAAATAAATAAAATGTCAGGTGTAAATTAATCTTTTTGATCTTGTAGGCCTTGCGCTGGGAGGAATTTTAAAACAACACCCTCTCAGTCTTCTCCAATTTGATGTTGTTGAAAACAAAACCTATTGGGTGGGAGGGTAAGCGAAGAAGGGCCGACGGCTGAACAGTGACAATGTCAGGGTCACGGACGTGTCTGTGTTTATTTCCAGAAACACACGCTCGTTGCCATATAATGACCTTCTGTCCATGACATGGTCCCAAGCTCCCTGTAGTGTCCAAAGGGATTTTTCCATGTCCACAGGCAATGTGTGTGGAAGAAATCTGTTAATTGTCAAATGCTGAACAAACAACAAAGGTTATTATTTCCTTAAAAAAAATAATAATAACCACTGGCATTGTTCTTTTTGCAAGTTAGGAAACAGCTGGGAAAGAAAGTGGTGAGGAAGGTGTAACAGGAAAACATCCCCCACCATCCCCTTCTCCCCTCCAGGGAGACTCACAGGGGTCAGCTTTGGAAACCTGGAGACAAAGTCTAGGATTAGAGGCAGGATGAGTGAGAATTCTGGAAGCATCTGTGGAGACCCTAGGGAATCACACTGCCCCCTTTCCCTACTTGCTTACCGATTCTGACAAGTGTAGTTTCCAGGATGGTAAATCTATTGATTGGATAGCTCAGCTTTTATGGGATCAGATATTTTGGGAGCCGTGCTAGGGGTGGGACGTGGGCATGTGTGATTACCCTCAGCCCGCTGCATGAGTAATGGTTTCTGAGCCTTAATTTGTTTGACTGACAGTGTTTCCTGATGGTAGCAGTCTGTCTTTGTGCTTCCATTTGCAGAGCAGCGTGTTCTAGAAGCTATTATATAGGCCCTGGAGCCCATGGCTGCCACCACCCTGAGTGGCTCTCCACCTGCTCATGATGTCAACTGATATTCTTATAGAATTTGAAAGTCTTATACAAGAGCCAATCTCTATATCGCATTTTGTACACGAGGGTTCGGTGCTGGGGCTGGGGCCAGGGCTGGGGCCGGGGCCGGGGCAGGGAGGGGGCTGGGGCTGGGGCAGGGAGGGGGCTGGGGCTGGGGCCGGGGCTGGGACAGGGGCCCGGGGTCAGGGACTCTGGTACTTGCTGGCTGTGGGAGTTTCAGCAAACTGCAGAGTGTTCACAAGTGTGTTTTCTTACCCCTCCAATTCTAATGCGAATGTCTACTTCCCAGAGCTGTTAAATAAATAAAGCATGTAATGATTATCATTTTTCTATTAGTAAAAAGAATTTGGAACCATCTTAATTGATAACTTTCATTTGTCTCACTTATCAGGTCCAGTTAAGAAATCTTATTTATTTAAAATAATTAAATGTACTGTTATTTCAAAGGCAAAGATGGGGAAGAAGTTGACAGGTCTCATAACCTGGACACCTGCTCTTGCAATGTCCAAATAAATTTTCATAAATTTTTTATTTCCAGGCTATCTAAATAGGCTTCCCATTAAAACAGAAGAAAAGAGACAGAAAGAGACAGATTCAGGGCCAGCATCCCAGGGTACCCACGGCAGCTCCATTTTTGATCCAGGGAAAGCAGCCAAAGATGGTTCAAATGCTTGGGCCCCTATAACCGTGTGAAAGACCTGGAAGAGGCTCCTGGCTCCTGGCTCTGTATCGGCTCAGCTCCCGCTGTTGTAGCCATTTAAGGAGTGAGTCAATGGCTGGAAGATTCCTCTCTCTCCTCCGTCTCTTCTTAAAGGCTGCAAACCAAGAAGAAAGGTGCCGCACTCTCCTTTACTTGGGTTGTTCCCCCCTCGGGATGCACTTCAATATACTTTCGTTTTACTATCCTACTTCTCTCTCTCTGAGCTGTAGCTCATTACTCTGTTGGCAAAAACTAATTGAGGCAAACCAGCCATTGCCGGTGCATGACACATAGGTTTGACACATTGGAATTATTTGAGAAGCCCTGTCACATGGAGACAGGAGGTGGATGGGACAGTTGAACTACCCGGGGGTAGCGCCTGGTATTAAAGACCTACAGGAGATGGTTTTGATTCTTCCTGGCTCTGGAGAGAAACACACAGTTTCCCTGTGCCGGTTCATACCAGTTAAGGGGCCAAGTATGTCCTAGACTGACCTACAAGTCATTACACCCTCATTATAATAGATTAGCATGATAAATGACACATCTGCAAACCCTCATGAGAGGAAACATGGACCATAAAGGGAGGAAAACTGGCATAAGAACAGGCATGTAGACTAATGGGACAGAACAGGAGCCCAGAATTTAACCCATTTTTCTACAACTGAACTGCAAGTATCCTTTGGAGAAAAGACAGTGTCTTCCCTGAATGGTGTGGAGACAATTGGATCTCCGTGTAGAGACGTTTGCACTCTTAAAGTCAGCTTTAAATGGACCAATGATCTAGAGGACAACATGGGGGAAATGTTGCAAGCTATTGACCTAAGCAAAGGCTTCTTGGGTAAGCCCTCAGAGGCACAGGCAATAAAAGCAAAAGAGACAAACGGGTTTACAACAAGCTCGGCGCTTCCTCACAGCAAAAGCAAAGGGGAAGAAGCAAGCAACAGAATGGGAGAAAATGCTTGGAACTACGCATCAAGAATCAATACCCAGAATGCATAAAGAACTCAAGTAGCAAAATAAACAACCTAGTTAACGAGTGAATAAAGGATAGAAACAGATATTTTTAAGTCAACAGGACAAAATGTTTAGGGTCACCAGCCATCAGGAAAGTGCAGATAAAAACCAGAAAATATTATCCAAAAAAAAGACAAGTGGTGATAGTGGTGTGGTTGTGACAAAATAAGATACCCTAATACGCTTTTTACAGGCGTGCATATTGATGCAACCCTTCTGGACATGAGAAGCAGACTCCTGAGAACTCCACTCTAACACATATCCAGTCATTCCACGCATGGGGGAGCAATCAAAGGAAGTGAAATCAGCAGATGAAAGCATTACCTGGACTCTAATGTTTACTGCAGCCCAATTCACAACAGCTAAGATATGGAATCAACCGAGATGTTTATCAGCTGAAGACTGGATAAAGAAAATGAGATACATATACATGCTGGAAAGTTTCTGAGCCATCAAAAAGAAATGAAATCCTAATACTTGTAGCAAAATTGATGCAATGGGAGATCATTCATTGAAATAAGCCACACCCAAAAGGACCAAGATGGCTTTTTTTTTTTTTTTAGATTTGTGAGGTGGTATCATGTGGCATTTAGTTATAATAAATATTACTTCCCTGAATCATAACATGTAAATGGCAATAACGTTTTCTTTCCCTATGTTAAAAATTAAAAAACTCTCGGGGAACTGGTAATATTTTGTTTTTAATTTGGATGTTGTTTATGAGTGTACTCAAAGGACAAAAATGTCACTTAACTACACACTTATAGACATCTCTTGATGTGCATGTTATATTTCAATACAATGAATAAAATAACATAAAATGATACCACAAAGCTAAAAAAATGAAAGTGAAAAAAAAAAACCCAGGGAAATCACTGCCTTCTTCCAAGAGAGCCACAAGTGTTTCTCCCCTTCCCTAGAATGTGCCTTCTCTGACTTGCAGTGTTAAACCCAGTGCAGAGATGGGTCCTCACCCTGAGCCAGCACCCTGTCTGTGGCTGGACACTTCTGCTGTGTCCAACACCCACTGCTATTTGCTCTTCTTTCTGGATTGCTGGAAGGCAGTAATGCAGTTATAAACCCAACTGATTAAGTCAGAGAAACTGTTTCAAGTCTTCTATGGTCACAAGCTCTTCCACTTACGTTTCACACTGTTTCGCTGTGACAGGGGAAGAGGTTAAGTCAGAGAGATGGAGAGAGAGAGAGAGAGAGAGAGAGCCTCCATCCCATGGAAAATTCATCAAATGCCTGCAACAGCTGGAGCTGAGCCAGGACCATCAGAAGCCAGTGACTAAATGAGGGGACCTCCCATGTGGGTGGCAGAGACCTAAGTACTTGGTTTGTCATTTGCTGCCACCCAGAGAGACAGACTAGGAGTGGAGCTGGGACTTGATCCCACACACTATGACATGGAACGTAGGCATCCCAAGCAGCTGAGTCACAGCACCCACTCCTTGCACCGTTTGGAAATCCATGATAAATACAATTTAATCACAAGATATCCCTGCATCTGGACAAAGGGGTCTGGGAACTTACTCTTTCATTGTTTGAAAGATTTATTTGCATATCCAAAAGACACAGTTACAAAGAGAGGGAGAAATGGAGATCTTCCTGCCACTGGTTGACTCCCCAAACGGCCACTTTGGCTCAGACCGGGACAGGAAACCAGGAGCTCCAGGCTTCCCTTGTGCTCCGCAAGTGGGTGGCGGGACCCGGGCACTCTCCTTGGCACACTTGCCAGAAGCTGGATAGGAGATGGAGCAGCTGGGACTGGAACCGGCATCCACACTGGATGTTAGTGTTGTAGGGGATGGCTTAACCCACTGTACCACAATGCTGGCTCCTTTGTTTTCCTTTTAATCATCCACCCTCCCCCCATCATAGCCTGGGAAAATAACAATTTGATCAAACTGCCTCAGGAGTGTTGCTGAGGGAGGAAACTTAACAGATTGCTGGAAATGCCATCAGATCCCTCGATTGTTTCAGGACTAGTACAACTGCTATTGCCAATTTTAACTCCATTTCTGCTGCCCTTATTCACACAGGTCTCCCCCCATGCACATGGTCTTGACATGCAAATTCTTCCTCCAGCCTGTGCTGAGGCCCCAACAGGTCCAAATCTTCCCACAGCCAGTCACTAGGTCAGACAGATATACAGAGAGAGGGAGAGACAGACAGAAAGATCTGATTTGCTGGTTTACTCCCCACGTTGCCGCAATTGCCAGAACTGAAGTCAAGAGTCAGGAGCTTTTCCCAGGTTTGCCACAGGGGTGCAGGGTACCAGTGCCCATGTGGGATCCTGGCACTTGGAAGAAGAGGGCTTTAACTACTGTGCCAGGCCCAGCCACCAATGCCACCTCCATGACAAGGTTTGCCTTTGAAACCTGGTGGAAATCTGCTCTGTTTCCTGAGGTTGCAGCTCTGAGTCCAAATAGACTTTAATTTCTCAATTCATTTGTCTCCCAGTTTCTCTTCAGGCTTGACACTTACTTGGAGAACATATCCCAGATTTCGAAAACATAGTTTATTATGTAGTATGCTCTATGTTCCTGGTGAAAAAAAATCCCCACATACGTAATACTGTAACTACAATTTTTCCATTACAGTGTCAAAAATCCTATAAATATGGAAGCCAGAAAAAAGTAATTTACCAAAGGGGGAAAAAAATAGTAACATCAGACACCTTTGCAATTCTTTGTGCCTTAAAAAAATAGGACAATTTATAGAGTTTAAGTTCAGTGGTGACCCGGAATTTATTACTTTGTCATGTGATGTGTAAATGGAATCAGACGTTAAAGATACCCTCAGCTGTAGAAGACAGAAATACAATGAAGAAAAAAAAATACTGGGTAACTCCATTCTCAACTAATAGCATAGTTTCACACTTAACTGTGAAAGGCACACGCCATGTGAATGATCCACGGGGCACTCTTATTCTTTCTTCCTTAGCTCACATTAAAATTCAGTGGGTCACGTCTCAGTAAATTCTCACATAGCACCTCTTACAGAGTTTTGTTTATTTATTTTTACTTGGTCTTTTCTATTTTCCTAACACAAGCAAATTCATTTCTTGACCCATGTTGTTGAATGTCAAATTCAATAGGGATTTCTTCCTTGGGTTTAATGTGCTATTTGAAACATTAAGCCGTGGTACAAGTTCAGCTCTTTTGGCATTTGCTTAAGGCTAAACCACCCACCAGCTTAGGATGCCTTACCAAGGAATCAGTAATCAAAAAGATGAGTAATTTGATTTTTTTTTTTTTTACAGTGTCAGAGTCTTCTGGAACAATCTAATTTAACCTGGGACTGGGCAAAAATTTCCTTCAGCATGAGCCAAAGAGTGTTTAGCCTAAAGGAAAAGCTCAGCATGTGAACAGCATTTATTATGCTGGCATTCTTCTCATCAAGCAACACCAGGAGGGAAACAAAGCACCAAGCCATGGCATGGGACAGGATTTCTGCAATGAGTTCATGTACAAAGTATTTAAAGATTTATTCCAAAGCAAAAAGTAGGAGACAATCTAATGGGAAAAATAGGCAAGAGACAAACTTCAGGAAAGAGAGTAACTACGTGTTCAGTAAATGTATGACAAATGTGCAACTTCATTGTTCCTGAAGAAAATAAAACAGTAGTGGATACCCCCTAAGAATCAACATTACAGAAAAAAAAAAAATGAGAAGGCTAACAGGTTCAGGAATTTTAGTTGGGGAACTTGGGATAAGGACCCCCATAGTCTCACCGCAGGGGATGCATTCAAGACCCCTCACCTCCCCATTTGAAGCCTAAAATCGGAGAAATCTCCCCATGCTGTATTTTCTTATATTTACCTATGATACAATTTAATTTATAAGCAGTAAGAGAGTAACAACATTAATTGAACCGTTACAACAACATACTGTGATAAAAGTTGCATGACTCTGTTCTCTCTTTTAAAATGTTTGTTGCACAGTATGCATCCTCTTCCTGGAGATGCTGTGAGACAGAACAATGCCCACCTGAGGAGCTCAACTTAGCCACCTGACACAGGCACTGGGATGCGATGTTGGGCTACTACGCAAGGATTCCTGGAACACACTGCGATGCTGCGATGATCCTTCTAATGACCAAAGCAGTGTTTACTGAGTGATTAACACGGCAGTGCAGAGTAGGTGTGCTGGACAAACGGCTGACTCACACCGGGCCCTGCAGAGCAGAATGACACGAGATGCCGTCCCACTTCTAGAAGGGCACAAACTTGAAAATGCCCCAAGTGTTCAGTTATGACATTTCCAGTGTAATGTGAAGGGGTTCCATAGTGGACCACAGACAGCTGAAATCATGGAGAATGGAGCCGAAGATACAGAGGAGACCACTTCTTACAATGCAATAGTGCACGGCGAGGCAAGTGAACTGCCAAGCACCGAGTCGGACACACTTGTAGTGGTAAAGCTGAATAAAAGAAGCCAAGCATGCAACGGCAGGATGGACCCTGGCATTCCATGTATGTTCCCTCCAGCCGCGTGTGTCCCGAGCCGGGGTTCTGGTTACTCCTGAGGGGGGAGCGGCGGGCTGACCGGCGGGTCACGTGCAGCAGAGTGGTGGGACTGCTGATATTCTGTCTGTGCCTCGATCTAAGGGACAATCACGTGGTGTGTTTATTTTGTGAAAACTCCTCGTGTGTTTACTTTGTTCGCTTTCTGTATGCATATATCTTTCATGCTAGAAAAATGAATAAAAAAATCGCTAAGAAAATGTACCAAAATAATTATGGTTGCTGTCTCTGGATAATGGGGTTCTAGGTAATTTGTCTTTTAAAGACACTGCTTTTAGGTGCTTTTCTTTACAGTGAGTTTATGTGCTTTTTGAGATGCAGGTGCCACACACAGAGGGTTAGCCTGCTCTGCCATGGTGCCACCCCCACCATCTTAGTCATCCCACTTTTGGCATTGCTACCACTCTTGGACACTTTCATTCCTGCCAAGCCCCACTCCCTCAAAGTTGCCAAAGACCCTCCTTGCCACGACTGGTGAAGTGATTTTTCTCAGCCTCTGCCTTGCCTGAACTTCTTTCCGTTGTTGGACATGTTCCTGCTCTCCTTTCTGTTTTCATCTCTGAGTGATGTCACTGTTTCCCTTGGTGTAACCACTGCGCTCCAAACTAAAGCTGATCAACTGTCGCCTAGACTCAGGATCAGCTAAGCCTGGACCTCCAGCCAAAGCTTCACCTGGGGACCCCAGGAGTGAACGAAACTGGTGAGTGGGTACTGCCAGCAGGACAAGTTCTTGCCCCTGAATGACTCTTGCTCTCTTGACCGAGCCATCTCTTCTCTTAGCTGCAGAACCCCAAATTAAATTAATTCATGAAAAGTAGTCCTGGACTAGTTGACTTATGTAACTTACGAGGCTAGGCGCACACTAACTTCAGATAATCTCAATAATATCAGCAGCAATCCTGTCTTCCGCTTCTTCCTGCGTTCTTGCACCACCTGGTGGTTGAGAGGGCAGCTTGCAAGCCGAGCCCTCTTCCCGTCTTTCCTAACACCAGCCTAAAGTTCCAGACTTGATTTGGGTTCCCCTTAATCTCGTCACTGTAACTCAGGCTGGGAAGACCTGGGCTGTGGGTTGGAGTCTGTTTCCTTTGCCAACCTGGTTTAAGAATAGGAGAGGATTCTTTCCGAAGAAAAAAGCCAGGAGCTATGGCAACACAGGACAGGAAAGGCAACAGACTTGGCCCTATGCCCTTGTCCATGGCTCCCTGTCTACCCCAGCTGCGATCCTCTTGATAAACCTACATCCATGCTCCCTTTTGGATATGACAGCTCTGAATGTTAACGCCTGCCACAGCGAACTCCTGGTGTCAACTTCACAGGTCACGTGCACTGTGATCCACACCCATTGTCGGGTAAGGAACATTTTGAGACTTGAAGTTGGTGGTGATTGGTTACACAATTGGTGTGTTGCCCTTTCCCTCCCCCCTTTGTATCTCCCCTCCTCCATGGGGATATATGAGGCTTACAGGCTATAACAGAAAATGCCAACCCACCCCAAAGCAGCTGTCCTGAATGGTCCAGCCAGGATCTTGGGGTTGTTGAATGCCTTCTGACCACACTTCTTGCAGCCCTTGAAAGAGTGCTGTGTGGACAGAGCTGTTGGTCCTAGCCATTACAATGCTAGTTAGGAGCCCTGCACGGTAGCCTAGTGGCTAAAGTCCTCACCTTGCACACGCTGGATCCCATATGCGTGCTGGTGCTCCATATGGTCCCTGGTATCCTGGTGGTGCTGCTTCCCATCCATCTCCCTGCTTATGGCCTGGGAAAGCAGTTGAAGATGGCCCAAAGCCTTGTGACCCTGTACCCGTGTGGGAGACCCAGAAGAAGCTCCTGTCTCCTAGCTTCAGATTGGCTCAGCTCTGGCTGTTGTGGCTGCTTGGGGAGTAAGCCAGCAGATGGAAGATCTTCCTCTCTGTATATCTGACTTTCCAAGCAAATAAATAACTTCAAAACGAAGATTCTGGTTAGGACGCTTGCATCTCACTTTGGAGTTCCTGAATGAAGCTTCCATCCCCCCACTCCCATTTCTGACTTGCTGCTGGTACAGACCCTGCAAGGCACAGGTGGTGACAGTGGCTCAAGAAACCAGATCTGTGCCTCCTGTGAGGGAGACCTGAATTAAGTTCCCAGCTTCCCTACCTTCCCGAAGGTAAATGCTGTAATCAAGGCTAGAAGCAACCCAGACCAGGCCAGGTTACAGTACCTGCCAGAGTACTTGTAGGCCAGGTCTGGGAGTGGGCCAGTCTGGGCAGGTTCATAATACCCACTGGCAGATGTGAGAACCAGGAACCAGAACCAATTGGTCAACTCCTCAGCCACCTTCTTTTCCTCTTACACTTTATAACGATGGTTTTATCTGCTGGTGTCTCTGGTGCACAAACAGCGTGCTTTGCTCTCACCATGATCCACACCGTTCAATGCCTTTGTCATGCACACACCCTCCTTCTCTATAAATTCCAAGTTGTTTGAGAGCAGAAAACGTAATTAACCACGCTCTTCAGCCCCTCAGTGCCCACACAGCAACACTGGGCTTTGTTTAGTAACTGAGTTAATCAGGGTTTTCATTTCCAACAGAGGTTTCTCCCAATTCCCAACCAGGGTCAGCACCTTGTGTATGGACGTCATGAAAAATCATAGATAGCACTGTTGTCAACTTCTAGGGGATTTTTTCTGGGTGGAGGTTTAAAAACCATAGTTTATTGATCTTGAGGCCAGGTAGGCTGTCAAATCCACATGGCGGAAGCCATTCTTTTGTTCCTTTGGAAGGGGGCAGCTTCACAAGAGTACCATTTTATCTTGAGCTTTCCCTAATTCTCCAATCTCAAGGAGGCTATCATTTAAACGTCTTGGATGAATTCCTAGATTTCTTGCAAAGAATCGCTAGTTAAAAAAAAAAAAAACATGTTCTAAATAGAGCACACACATTCTGCCATCATTTCTTTACTTTTTCTCCCTGAAAGTCTAATAAGATACTGCTTCTCGGATGATAATAAAGTTGAGCTCGAGTCTCCAAGGAAACCATATTCCATAACTCTCCTAAACTGTGTGGGGTGAATTGAAAGTACAGAATTACAATATTGTTTGGTAAGAAGAATGCCAAAGCAGAGGGAAGACTTGGGTTCTGACCATCATTTCTTCTGTATAGTGTTATAATTTTGGGGTTCCATTAGCAAATATTTGCTGAACATCCCCAAGACTGTGCCAAATCCCATACTGGCCGTTAGGGAACTTGGCCTTCTAGCATCCCATCTTGTGCTCATGGTAGACATCCATCTCTTTCCTACTCACATTCTGAGTTGGACTGGGCCACAAAAGCAGGCCAAGGACTGACAATGGCTATGAAGTTTCTTTTACTATGTTTTATAGGAAACTCATAAAATATGCCCAGGATCCTGGGTGCAGCTGAGTGGAAGCAGCCCCTGCTGCCCTCCTTACACCGACGGTATTTCAGCACAGCGGTAGCTACTGAAGAACCCACCAAGGAACAGCCCATGGAGATGGTCCCTATCTTCATCCGGAAAGATTTTTTTAAAAAAAGAACAGGGAGGGAAGTAAGGAGAGAGCGTGAGAGCAAGAAGGAGAGCATAAAATACACAAGGGATTCCTAGTCATTTCGTGGTTTCCAACGGGACACTCCCTGCTCCAGGAGGAGTCCATTGACATCAGTTCTTCCTCCAGGAAAATAGAGGGGGATTGCTCCAAGTGTTGCAAAAGAGGCCTGCCAGTGGTTACGCTCCTTATGAGGAAGCTAAAATAGTTATGGAAATACAGATTCTCAATGTGCAGGGTTTGAAATGGAATCTGCCCAAAACATAGACCCTGAAGCAGGAATAAGCTACAGTCCCACATTTTTTATAGCTCTGGCATCATTGGACATAGATATCTTAATTTAACTTTGTGACTAGATTGTACATCACATGGTTTAGACACTGCCTCTTAGAGAAGAATCCTGGAATCCTAACACAAACTTTTATAGACCCCCAAGGTAAATGCCCTTAATCTAAAGATTTATTTTTATTTGAAAGGCAGATTTGAAGAGAGAGGAGAGAGACAGAGATATCTCCCATCTGCTAGTTCACTCCTACAATGGCTGCAATGATGAGGCTCAAGGTCTCCCAAGGCAAGTGTGGGGACCGAAGCACATGGACCATTCTTTGCTGCTTTCCCAGGTGCCTCAGAAGGGAGCTGGATCAGACGTGAAGCCTACAGGGGATGCTGGAGTTGCAGGCAGATTAGCTTGCTAAGTCATTGCACTGGCCCGTAATTGTCCTTAATCTAATATCATTTGATATGTGGGTAAAATTATATGAGAGGCCAACTAACGATGAATTGCAGAAAATTAAGTGCAACTTAGCCATTTGAGAGCCAAGGAAAGCAAAGTCCTGCACTGGTTTGGATGTGGTTTATCTTCTAAGGGTTAACGTGTGGAAACTTGGTCAACAGCCTGGCAATGTTAGGTGAAGATGAGGCCTGGAAGAGGTTCAGCTTGGTGGCGGTATGACTTGGGGTGTGCCCTTAGGAAGGGATTTGCACAGTTCACCAGGGACCCAGTCTTGTCTTGGTTTCCTGCCTTGCCTTCTTTGCCTTACATGGGCTCCCCGGAGTGCAGCGGAATCTGCCTATGAACATGCAGAGCTGTGTGCTAAAGAAACCTCTTGCCTTTGCAAGATACACAGCTGCAGGTGTTTCATTACAACCATGGAAAAGAGACTACTCTGGTCTGGATAAGGGAAGTAGGTTTTCCATAGTAGTGTAGTTCAGACCAGGGAAAGCAGTAGCCCAGCTGCCCTAGCTCCCAAGTCAATCATGTTACCTCATCACCCTGCATCTGTATTAGAGAAGATATCAACAGAGATAGTGACTGATCATAATGTCTCTGGTATTTTGTCTACATTTTTGGACACAAAACTAAAACAAATAAATCTTTAGATTAAGGACAATTATCTTTCATTGGATAAAGATTTAGGTGAATGGCATTTATCTCTAAATGGAAAAGGATTTGAAGTTTCCTAATCCCGACTGGAATGTAACAGAAGATCAACGTGCCTGTTTGGGCAAGTCTCCCTCCTCCCTCTCTTGTAAATCACCTAACAGAAGTCAGACACATCTGAGGATGACGTCAGGGCACTCAGGTCAACATCATTTTCACTTACAGCCCTTCTCATGTCCAGAATCCATTCCTTGTCATTCTTTGGCTGTGTACCACACTGTCACGCTCAGAACTGAGCCAAGCAACTTTAAGGGCACTGTGACACGGAAGAGAAGCTGAAATCAGCTTACAAGCACCGTACAGTAATGCCAGTCAAGGACCTTCTTTGTTCCGGAAAATTGCTAGTTTCACATGGGAAAGTCAAACGGAATGATGTGTAGAAGGATAAACATCGTATTCATTAAAGTTCATGAATCCCTTAAGTGTGCTTGATGTAATAAGGAAGAAAGTTTTCATCTTTCCTCTTTATTATTTTTCTTGCCTTGCCTCAGCCTGTCTTCACAGTCACTGATTCTTCTGCTTGATAAATTCTTTGTATTCATCCCTTCTGTTGCAGTCTTTAAAGAAAAAACAAAAACAACTGAACTTTTAAGCTCTAGGAGTTCTGCTTTTTTAGACAATTACATTTACTTAAGTTTCATAATACCTTGTTAAATGTTTCCTGTATTTCCTTGAAGCTTTTTGCCTCCTGAAAGCATCCGTATTGTAATAACCGTTCGTGTGTATCCAGCTCTTTATGGCTTACACGGTGTGTTTTCCACCGGTAAGGTCAAAGTTCTTTGAAATGATGCGGCCTATTGGCTTAGGCAGTCATCTGCTGCCCACTGACACGTCCTCGCGTGCATAGTACAGTCTCTGTCATCTGACTGTAGGGATGTATGCGCATCTGTCTGCGTGTTTCCTCCGAGGCCGTGGTCACTTCTGCTGTCTCAACGCTGGGTGGCATACTAGCTCTGCAGTTGCTTCTTCTGGCGGTGCTTCAGCACTAGAGGGCGTGCCCTGAACCCAGATCTACTCAGAGGCTGTAGCCGGTGTGTTCTTCAGAATGTACCGCAGAGAGAAGCCCGTTTGCATAAGCCTCCGCCTAGGGCTGGGGTGGATCTAGATGTCCTCAGAGTGGACAGTTACACTGCTCATGCTGCGAGGTGGATAGTCTGGTAGTCACGACCGCTACATTCCTCTCCCACCTTCCGAGCAAGTGGAAAGGTCGGCTGCAGAATCACATGGTCCGTGAATTCAGGCCCCAGGTTCTCCCTGAGGCCCCTAGCCCCGTTATCTCTCAGCTGTCTTGCTGCCGTGCGCCTTGCTTTTTGTTTTTGGTTAGGATTCGGGGACATGCTGCTCCCGCGGGGGAGCTCCTGCAACAGACCCCGTGCTGGTAAGGGTTGTGCATCCCGCACAGGCCGTGTGTCACCTGCACAAACACACACAGCGGAGGTCACTCCCGTGTGTCAGCGAGACGTGCGGCCTCTGTGAGCCCAGCAGTCCCTCGGCACATTTGGTTTTCAGATCAAGGCATGTGTAAAAACCAATTTGTCAGACTAATAAATTCAGCCTGAGTCACAGAGCTGCAAAGTCAGAGAGCAGGACAGGCGCTTCGAATGAGTATCTGTGCGGGTGTCTTCTGTGGCTGGACAGGAAACGCCTTCTCTCCCGGCCAGGGTGGAAGCCTCTCATTCCGGTTCGCATCCATCTCTCGAGATCCAAGATGAATTCTTTCCCTTCTGAAAGTGGGCGTCTTCGACTCTCAGGTTTAAACAATGACACAGCCCAAAACTGTTTCTGGAAACCAAGTTAATTTCACAACACGAGTTAGCAAAACATTCAGTCTTGCATTGTTTCCATTTTAAATCCACTAATGAATTTCTGCAGTTTGGATTTCGATGAAAATGTCTCCCATTTGGACCTGGTTCTCTTGTGGGAGGAACGTTTAGATGATCGGGACGCTTGTAATTCGTGACTGTATTCAGGATGAGAAGGCACAAATCTAATATCTGAAAGGCACTCTGTTCCCGATTCCTCTGAGTTTGTCAGAAAAAAAATGCACGAACAGGATCGTAAATTGGCAAAACACAGGAAACACCAAGATGCTCATTTTGAGAGGATTTGTGAAGCCCATGAGGCTGCAAGCAAGAGGCCAAAGGCATCGATTACCCACGGGGCTGCAGCCGCAATTCCGCTGAGTGATGGCTCAACCTAGGTCACGTGAGCTCGTAGCCAGCGTCTGGCGCCTTTAAAGACAAAGCACCCATTGCTTGTCTGTAAGCATCTTCCTCTTCTCCCAGGCGTGAGGCACTTCTCGAGCAGGATGCTTACTGATTTTGAGAAAGCTTGAGCTTCTTGCTTGGATGTGGATCCATCACAGTAGGTAGACGACACAATTTGCAGCTGCTTTAAATTCTCGTTGCGCAGCTAACTAACTAGCCAGGGAGGCTTTAAGGTCAGGCTTTCGGGTTCTCTGTCAGCCTCGGCACCTTGCAGGCAGCGGGTGAGTTGGGCCCTCCCAGGACAGTCCTGAAGAATGGGGGCTGGTGCTGTAGCTTATTGGACTAAGCTTCTGCCTACAGCAAAGGAATCCCTTCTGGATGATCCAAGTCTTGGCATCCCTGCTTGCCCCCTTGGAACCACACGGAGACCCAGTAGAAGCTCTCAGCTTTGAAGCCTTCCATCTCTGGCCATTGTGGCCACTTTGGGGAGTGAATCAGTGGGCAAAAGGTATTTCTCTCTTTTCTTCTCTGTCTCTCCTTCTCTCTCTGTAACTCTGCCTTTAAAATTAAAAAAAAAAAAATCTGAAAATGAATGGAGCTTTCCGGGTTAGTAACCCCATTGCCTGATAGAGCAGACCTCACAATAGATAATTGATATCCCCCAAACTTCTTTCCTATACATGGTCTCCTTTTATTTTTACAGTGCGGGCGGGGCGTTGTCTTTGTTTTTAAGGACATGATAAACTCACGCTCCGCTCAAGGCCACAGAGCACAAAGCCAGAGGCAGATCTCAGATGACATCCCGACTTCCTGGTTTACTTTGATGACATCTCACTTTCTGGATGCTTTATTAGGCAGCCCGTCATTTCCTGGGTACACCAGCCCATGTGATTCTCATGTTCACACTTTCAAAATCCTCTATAGCTATTCTGAACTCAACATGTAACTTGCTAGTCATTTCTTACAGGGCATAGAAAGTTGGAAGCGATTTTCCTACCCAGGTGCACCTGCACACATCAATTTCTTCTCACCTCTCTCTCTTCCCCAACACCCTTCCCGTGTTCTTGAAACCTCTAGCCCATCCCTAGCCTCTCTGCGATCAGCTTTCATCTTCCTTATTTGAGGGAGGACACACAGTGTTTGTCCTTTCCTGCTTGGCTTACTTTAATTAGCCCAGTGCCCTCCACTTCCATCCATATTGGTGCAAATGACATATTTTAATTCTTTTTTTATGACTGAATACTATTTCATCACTTTCTTGGGCCACTTCACTGTCCATGAACACCCAGGTTTATTTTATCTTATTTTTTAATGATCTATTTATTTTTATTGTGAAGTCAGATCTTCAGAAAGGAGGAGAGACAGAAAGGAAGATCTTCCGTCTGCTGATTCACTCCCCAGGTGGCTGCAATTGCCAGAGCTGAGCTAGTCCAAAGCCAGGAGCCAGGAGCTTCTTCCAGATCTCCGAAGAGGGTGCAGAATCCCAAGGCTTTGGGCCATCCTTGACTGCTTTCCCACCCCACAAGCAGGGAGCTGGATGGGAAGTGGGGCTGCAGACACTAATTGTGGCCCATACAGGATCCCGGTGTATGTAAGCCAAGGACTAGGCTACCACACTGGGCCCACAGCTTGATTTTATACCTTGGCTATTGTGTCTAATGCTGCCATTAGCATGGGAGTGCAGATGTCTTCTTAACATTTTGTTTTCAATTCCTTTGGAGATGCACCCAAGAGTAGATAATGGGAGTCTTAGTTCTCATATCTGAAGGAATAGTTCCCAAAGGGCTGTGCTTCTTTATGTTCATTTACATTCTCACCAATAAATGAGTTACTGCTATCTGTTTCTCTAGATGAGGTTGTGCTTTTCAGAGAGCTCAGGGTTGGACTTTGGCCTTGAAAGGGACCCCTGGGACTGGTGAAACAACATAGGCAGCCCAGGTTTTGGAGCTGGGAGCAAACGGGGCCCACAGCTGGCTTCAGGGCAATGCTTTCACATGCTCCAGAAAGGCTCAAGGTCACAGTAGGCACAGCCATCTGTGAAGTCACTGCAATCGGCCGTTGTGCAGTCATCTGACGCTGCTGCACCAGACTACTGCATTCATGCAGCCACCAAGGCGGGGCTGCCACATTCTAGCCCTTGTCTTCTTCTGGATCCCAGAAGGGTGAGGGCAGGGGTCTTCCATGCCAACCCCAAGGTCATGTGTCTGAGCAGCAATTTTTGATCACCTCTGCAACTCTGCTTTTCAGGAGAAGGGAATTAGGTTTGGAGCAAAGAGCAGCATTCAGAAGGAGGCTTTTCCAGTGTGACCCTTTGCTACCTTTTATGTGAACCAGCATCTTGAAACTTCTGTCCAGCTGCTGCGAGCCCATGGCGGTCTCCCAATCTTGTAGTTAAGCTGTGACTCCAGGATGTGTCTCTGCCTGGGCAGGCTGGCTCTGATGAGGATTCCTGTCTGGCTTGATTGGCATCAGTTTCCCTGAAGGGAAGGCTGTTCTGTGGGTGGGGAGGGTTTCTGTTCTGCAGCACAGCCACCAGCTCCCCTGTGGTCTCCTGGCTTAGTCCTTCTCTTGCTCCAGTCCTTGCCTTTCATGGACTTTCAGCAAATACAAACCACAGCTTGTCGCTCCCGTACAGGCTTGGGTCCAGTGGCATTTCGTCCATCCATGCCGCCTCCCAGGGTCTACACCATAAGGAATCTGGGGTCAGGAGCAGGAGCAGGGAAATAGGCCAGGTGCTACAGTGTGTGTGTGTGTCTATCCACTAAATGAAGCATCTACTCTGAATCAGTACTCAAGGCTTGTTATGTTCTGCCTGCCTGGTTGAGCAGGGACACTCACTTCCATCTGAACAACATCTGTTATCCTGTCACTCATTTAGCTTTCAGGCTTTTTGAGGGTTTTGAAATTAAAATGTCAGTTTGTTTCTCATATATCCCTTAGTTCCCTTTCTCTAGCCTTTTCCCTTTTTAGTTCTAGAATAATTGCTTTCTGAAGAGGAACAGTCAAGGAGTATCAGAGATGAAATGTTGATTACGCAATGACTTTGGTGATGTAATGTATTTAAGGAGTGTTACTATATAAAATCTATAGGGAGCCCCCTCACTTTTTCTATCCTTTACTTAAAATGTGGAATGGAAAGGTCTTCTATTATCTAAATCAATCTGTCAGGGTGAGTCATACCTATAAAAATATTTTCCTTAACTGGAGGAGGAGGAGGATGGCAAAGGCAGGCAAAGAGAAGCTGAAATAGCCTTGTGACGTGGAAATTAGACAAAAGGGATACAAAATGTCCTAATCAGTTATGCATCATAAAATCCTCTCCCAGGATCAGAGATGGTCAGTCTAACTCAGAGATTGAATCTGCTCTTGATTCCGGGATCCCAGTTATGGACACGCTACCCTGCTGGGTCAAAAGGTGGTACAAATGTTATGGGACAGTCACTGATATTTCATCCTGATGTTCCCCGCACTGGGCCGGGTGCGTGCAGACTCTGCCCTAACTTTAGGCCGGCTGGTTCCTAGGAGATCTGGCAAGACTGTGGACTGACAACAACTCCAGGGACGCCCCCCAACCAGGGCCTTCTTTCACACTGGCTTGATTTCCTGTGCCCTTACATGTGAGGAATACTTTGCAATCAGTGTCCTCTCCTTTGGGCATACCGTTTGCCTCTTCCCCCACCTCACTTTTTCTTGTATATGGTATGCATTTGACTGTGACAAAATTTAAACAGCATGATTTCTTTTGATCAGAAGAAGGAAAAAAAAAAAACGATCTTTAGATACGGCCTAATGGGTGCCAGGTGTGGTGAAGAGAGACGTTTGCGAAATGCTCAGGAAGAAATGAGCACAAGGAAACATAAAATAATCAGGGTTAAGTTTCTCAGGATTCTCTTGGATTCCAAGTAATAGAGCCCTGGGCCTGGTGCAGCAGCCTAGTGGCTGAAGTCCTCACCTTGTATGGCCCACTTTGTATCCAGGCTGCTACAATGTTGGGGAACACGAATACAGGCACACCCCAAACAGTGCTTTTCTAGGTTGCCAGACATTCCTCCATCCAGTCAAATTGACCCCTAAGATGAACCATCGCAGAAGCAACGGCAGGAGCAGCCTGTGAAGGTCAAGCTGTCAGGCTCCAGTGATGGGTCTGACGCACAGATGAGGGGTGAGAAGTACAACCGTGGGCGTTTCCGATCATGAGTGACTCGTGCAGGCAAGGTAAACTAGGAAGAGGGGCTGGCTGAGGGCACGCGCATGGAGAACCAAGTTTTAGACAAGACCCGCAAAGCTATTCCGTTATAACTGTGACGACGGAAAGGACGGAAATACAAATGTCTCAAGCTTGATTTGTAGATTTGAATTTCATCTGCCTATGCAGCTGTGAGTGTTCCAGGAAGAAAGTGCCGACGGGATAAATGGCTCGCTGCAGAACAGAGAAAAATGATTTCTAGGAACACTCTTGCAGCTGAAGTACGTGTGAAGGCTTTTCTGCACAGCATAAACTTTAAGATTATATCAACTTGCTAGTTTCACAGTAGACTTGAAGATGAATAATATTATTTGTTTTCTTTACTCCACAGTGAATTAAAAAATAACACCAGGATAATCTACACACTTTGTACCAAATAACCATGCAATTAGGTAATATTTTCACAGCATGACCTAGAGTAATGATTATATGGTTCTATGATATTTTAAGAAATAGCAAACTTTTTCCTTTATGTACTAGGAATATCCAATCCAGTCCAGGATTTTGGGTTCTCTAAAAAGTTAGATGAACCCTCTTCAAAAAATTATTTGCTCAGAAGAAATATAAACCTAGACAGCACTTGAAAGAATTTTGTTTATTCAAATGCAGAATGTTTTTTTCAAGTAGATATCCTAGGTGGCAAACCATTTCTTTAAAAAAAAAAAGTTCAACTTTGGGACATAATTCAGGTGCAACTTGATCCTACTCAAAAGATTTCTCACTCTGTTAGCTCTACCTTCAGACCAGAGAAGGTCTCCCCAAGAGGCCACTGAACTTATCTGGACAATAAGATGCTGGACTTTATGCTAGGAACATGCTTACAATGGAAGAATTTCAACTGAAGTTGAACTGTGGTTATGCAGCAAGATGGAGCAATCCACTATGGGAGAAGGGGTATGGGAGGGGTGGGGGGACTCCCCAGTGCTTATAAAACTGTATCACATAATACAACGTTAATAATAAAAAAAAAAAAGATTTCTCCTGGATGCACTATGGAGCTGGAGGTACTACTTTCATTGACATACCACTATAACGATTCTTATTTTTGGAAAATATATTTCCAACATGGAAGTCTGCAATTTCTTTTGACTAATATTAAATTCTTAAGACCTAGTGCAATTTGAAATTTCCTTCCTAAGTGAGACACTAGGACTGGTCAAATACCTTGGCTCCTCTGATGTTGGAGCTTTAAAGAAAAGACAGAAGGGCAGTGTCTGCAATTGACTCTGCCAATATCAAAGCACACCCAAGCAAGTTTTCCAGCTGAGTTGACTTATCACCCCTAAAGAATGGAAACTCTAAGTGAACTGGAATGTTTTTGCGAATTAGCTGCAGCCTTCTTAGATTTTGACTAAGGTCATATATTTGGGTCCTAAAACAAATTCACGGCAGGTCTCTTGCTGCTGATATGCGGATGCTTTTATGATCTCTTAAAATAATAAATTAACAGAGTAGTCACTATTGAAGGCTTCTTTGGTGATTTAGTTGCTGCGGCACTGGGTGACTGATGGCACTGCTTATACAGAAGTCTTCCTTTGCATACCGATATGTACAACACATAAACTAGACTCTTGAGAGCAGCAATGCACAGGACACCCAACACCAGGTTTCTGCACTGGCTCCAAGGTTGTGATGGGAAATAATTGGCTATTGCATGTTTGGTGAATGTATTTAAAGTTACATGACACAGTGAACACATTTCTAGCTTTAAGGGCCACTGGAGCAGCGTGACGTTGGTAATGCTGTTGATATGCTGTATTTTGTGTTTGCTGACAAGTATATGTTGTTCCCTTTTATATCCCTGGGAGGATTATCACTGGATTATGGCAAAAATACAACAACAACAACAACAAAAACAAAACCCAAAGAATTCTTTTTGGATGATTGGACTTGGCTTGGGAATATTTTGTTGAGGATCCTTACATATGTACTGCTCAGGAATATTAGGCCATCACTTGTCTATTGTTTGTTTCTTTATTTGTAATGTGTGTGTGTGTGTGTGTGTGTGTGTGTCCTTGTGTGATATTGGCATCCGGGTGATGGTGTTGAATTCAGAATACCTTTCTCCTAAAAAAACTGGGTGTCATTTTAGAAGAACTAATTCTTAAATTTTTTTAAACTAATTCTTAAATTTTAAATGTTACTAATTCTTAAATTTTTTAAAAAAAATATCAGCAAGGAAGTTATTTGACCCTGGGATCTTTTGATGGGAAACCTTTATTATTGATACCTACATTGTATTTCTGAATTTCCATTCATTTATTTTTATGAGAGGAAGAGAGACAGACACACATGTACACAGAGAGACACATGCAAGAAGCCAGCGCTCGCACCTGGCTTGCTCTTCAGAGGCGCAGAGCCCAGCTGGGCTAGGCAGCCACCAGGAGCTTGGACCTCAGTGCAGGTCAGCCTTGTGAGTGACAGGGACCCACCTCTGTCACCTGCTGCCTTGGGGTATGTCAGCAGAGACATGGAAGCAAGGCAGAAGGACCAGACTTGCACTCAGATACTCCAATAATGAAACATGAGCATTTCAACCTCCGTTTTAACTGCTAGGACCAACAACCATTCTTGATTACTGTGACTGTGGGGATCACATTGAAGGGAAGACCATCCCTGTAATAAATGGGGGAAGAGGTTGGCTGTTTGGTCGAAGCTGGGATTGGTAACTAATGAACTTGGGTACTTAAGCAAGCATATTTCCAGCAAGGCTTATAGTAAAATGTTATAGCAAAATTTCAGACAAATGAGATAATTCAAAGCAGGAACTGAAGAAGGAACCAGAATGTGAAGATTTGGAAATCCCCATCATACCCTGACAAAGATAAGAAGAACCTTTGCCAAATGGAATGGTTAGATAGTGATTTGATGAAGAACTGGGCGTTCCATTGGACCCTCTCAACAGAAATGCTGCCATCTCAGACAAAAGGTGACAAAGACAGGACAAAATGAAAGTGGTCTAACCTTCCACAAAACAAGCCAGAAGAGTGGTTGGGCTTCAAGTCCACACTCTGGTTCAAGTGAAGAGAAGAACGGCCCCAGAGATGATCCACAATTTGGACTTGGCATTGAGGCTGTGGTGTGCTGAGAGTTTTGGGGATGTACAATGTTATAAATGCACTTTGTGTAAAAATATGATGCAAATTTGAGGCCATATTTTGTTTTTCCCTCCAGTTTATATGTTGAAATAATAGCTTCACTACTTAAGAATGTGATTGTACTTGGAAATAGGACCTTTCTAGAAGTAACTAAGGTAAAATTAGGCAATAGACCTAGGCTGTAATGGAACAGGACTTTGTGCTTTTTATCAAGAGAAAATTAATGTATAGATAACAAGGGGAGTGGAGGTGGACTTTTGAGGCACAGAAGGTGACTGCGAAGTTTTAGACAGTATCTGCTCACTGTAGCAGCACGAAGCTCATGGTCTGACAAATTCTGCCAAGAGCTGAATAACTCTTAGTTCCAAATCCAATCTGTGAGAATGTCATATTTCCTTATTTTTTATAAGGTAAAGCGAAGATGCAGGAAAACCTCTGAGCTTATTTGCTGGTCAGACTTGGGAACTCAAATGGATGAAGAATTCACCACGCGAATCCCTGAAGGAAAAACTTTGACAGTTCAGAACTAGAAAGAAGACTCTGGCATGAGATGTATGGATTGGATTTGATGATTTGCGGTAACTGATATACATCTGCAATGCGTTGGTTAAAATAAACCCCACCATTTAGTGGTCGGTAGGGAACATCTAATTAGATCAATGAGGCTAGAGCATAGCAGATATATCAAAGCCTCACCTGGTTTGCACCCAAAGCCAGCTGTCAGAGTGCATCTCCCAGAAACTGATACTAATCACGCAAAGTTCTTCCCTCAACCTTGAATTAGCTGGCCAGTGGGAAATGTGGGGCCACTAATTCTCAGACTTCTCTTTCCCTCACTTTTGCTCTGTAGCTTCAATTCTATGCAGTGCCAAGGTGGAAGAGCAGAGTGTATTATATAATGGTGCCACGTGGTCATTGTACTCCAAAGTTACCTGACGAGATAACAGGGAGTTCTGCTATTTCATGTCCCAGATCCAGAGAGGTTTTTGCGTGAGAGGAAGCTCAGAGTTCGCAGTTATTGCACAAGTTAGCTTCAGCTGAGTTCCTGA
Organism: Ochotona curzoniae; assembly: GCF_017591425.1. Taxonomy (NCBI): domain Eukaryota; kingdom Metazoa; phylum Chordata; class Mammalia; order Lagomorpha; family Ochotonidae; genus Ochotona; species Ochotona curzoniae. The sequence goes on from NW_024465322.1 coordinate 7,235,575, forward strand.
GGGTCATTCCCATTTGCTCACGCCTCTCTCAGATAAGTCGCTTCTACCTTATGATTTCCCTTACTCATTGCCTTATAAAAATGTATTTCCAGCTTTTCTTCTAAGCAATGTTAAGAAGTCCAGGACTAATTCCATGGTCTCTTAATTCAAACTCTCTCTGTCACTGTCAATATCTCGTCTGTCCCATTGCTTGCTGCTGACACTTAGCCATGGCGCACTTTGACATGTGTTGTTTATTCATTCACGAATTATTTGTGATTTGATTTATTTCCACTCTAACATGAATAGCACTGCTATAAATCCGTGCACAAAGTTTCTGTTGATATATGTTGCCAGGTATCTTGGAAAGACTGGTAAGAGTCAACTCACGAGGTTACAGATAAAGTTATGTCTAACTTTTTAAAAAACCTGCCTACCTGTTAGCTAGAGCAGACGGGTACCCTCTTACATGGTATGAGGGTTCTACATTCTCATCCACGCTAGTTATTAACTTATCTGTCTTTTTAACATTGCAGTCCTTTTGTGGAGGTGAAGGGGTTCCATGACCTTCTCACAGATGCAGATAGCTTCCGTGGTTAGAAGTCAATGAAAGCTATCTCTTCCCTTCCCTAACCGGTGCTACGTGACACTGAACGCATTTATTAGATCAAGTTCCTTCGAAGTTTAAAGTGTGTGTTATCAAGCGCAAAACATGTCATGTAACTTTGCTCCCTTAAAGACCTCAGAGGAGATTCCTTTAGAAAGGATAGCAGCAAATCTGGATGTCAGAACCAGAAGCAGAGCCTGCCCACTCCCGTCTGGGGTGGGATATGGGTCACTCAGTGCCCCTGACCCAGAACTCCCCCAGGCCCTACTGGGCTGCTGGGCATTCAGAGGATCCTAACCTGCCTGTGTCCTGTTGCTGCCTGGAAACATACCTGGCATCAAGCATGTCATCAGTGACAAGGCGCTTCTAATGTCTTCTATGCTTATAGCATTCCTGTGAAGCTTTTCATAACGATATTTGAAGCATTTGTAAATCTGCAGTTGATATCCATAATACTGAGCAGGGAACATTAAACACTGACTCATCATCCTTGGTAGTGGCTGGTAAATGTTTAACATGTTGTCCAAAAACAATCAGTTTAAAAAGTTCAAACTCCAGTGTTCAACACAATAAACAGGGCCATTCTGGAGTTTCTCCCGGGTTCTCTTGGGTCACACACTCTCACTGGGCAAGCCTTAGCAATCATCTCCTGAACCACTTTATAAGCCTTATCATTAAGATTTCTAAACACAGTACTACTTCCACTGCAGTTAACAAAATCGACTAACATCTATGTACTTTGGTCTAGCAGAATGCTAGACTCATGGTTAGCATGCAGAAAGTGCTGATCCACAGCTTACATTCAACAACCATCTCAGAGATTAAGATCAATAAATAAGTAATACACTAGGGCAGATTCTGAAACAAAAATGAACCCTAACTATGAGTACGACACATGGAAGGAGCCATTATTTCTGTCTGGGAGACTTGGAAAGAGTCACAGAAAAGACATTTATAACAGGGATATGAAAATGGGTTACAATTTGTTTTTCCTTCTTCAGGTACACACAGCATTTTTAGAGCAGGAAAGAGCCACTTAGGAACAGGAACCAGAGATGAAGCCACAGTGACTGGAGAGAGGGAGGGAGAGGATGCAGCTCAGGGGTGGCCTCTAGGAAATGACATGTGCATGGATTTAAAGTCGGAGGGAATGTTGTAGCACAGCAGTTTAATGACACTGGCATTCCATGACTACTAGTCGGCTTCCTGGTTGCCCCACGGCCCACCTAGCTCCCTGATATTGGATGTGGGAAAGCAGCAAGGATGGTCCACGTGCTTGGACATGGAGACCCAGATAAAATTCTTGGCTGCAGCCTTGCATCCATTGGATAGTGAGCCAGTAGATGGAAGAGTTACTCTTTCTCTCCATCACTCTCTCTGTAACTCTACCTTTCAAAAGCATAAGTACAGTTTTAAAAAGTGAGTAAGACAATTCAGGGCCTAAACTGCTGATGTTCCCAGACATTGCGGTCTGTAGGAATCCCATGAGCTCACACATCGTCTCCCTTGAAACATTCTCTGAAGTGTCATGCAAACCTCATCACTTTTCTCACTTGCCACGAGATGGAATAGAGCCTGCTGGGGCAAGCACTGAATGCAATGCGTTTTTGAAGTCACACTTTGTTGTGTTGTTTGCGTATTAGTTTCCTCCCTGAAGAAGTCAGTACCACGTCTTAAAGTCTCAATTTCACAACACCCAGCATGAAAGCGTGCCATGTGTCCATTGGGTGTTGAATCAAAGCTTGTAGTGAGCATCACTGATGGGGTGAGGTTTGCCTGGAGACCTTCTGCTCCCTTGAGACGAGCAGCTCTGCAGCCTGCCCCTGCTGACAGCCAGCCTGCTTGTCTATCCCTTCCCAGGCTGTGGCCAAACTGCAGCAGCACAGTCCAGGGGCTGCCTTCTGCCCTGCTCCTCCAATCCCAGTGTCTGTGCTGCAACCCCCAGTCTGCAGACCCCAGCTCGAGATCCTGGGAGCTCCCCAGGCGTGCACTGCCAGTGCTTGCCTTTCAAGGTTGAGGCTCTTCCTAGGCAGCAGTCTTCTGGAAGAGGAAGTTGGCATTGATGATCACACAGGTGCAGCTGGAGGCTGCCCGCACAGCTTTCTGAGCTGCTTTGCCCATCTCTCTTCTGCCCTTAACAAGGATCCCTAGAGTGCAGCAGCTCCAGGACTGGCGGCTGACCAGAGGGCACTAGTTCACAGCTGATTCAACCTCCCTTCAATGAGAGACATAATTCCTTATTTCACTCTGGGCCATCGAGGGTAAAGAGCAGGGAGAAAGGCAATGTGAGTGTGTCCCTAACAGATCCCTGAACACTGTGGACTCCTGAAAGAATTCATGTATTTGTTTGAGAGAGGGAGAGAGTGCAGTTCTAGGAGCTGGTTCACTCCCCAAATACCAGGCACAGTTGAGGGCTTCGCCAGGCTGAAGCCAGGAGCCTGGAACTCCAGGTCTTCTACCTGTGTGACAGGGACTCAATTCCTGAGCCATCAGCACCGCCTTTAATATCACTAGGAGGCTGGAGTCAGGAGCCAGAGCTGGTATCCAACCCAGGACTCTAATGTGTGACACACATGTGTCTTAAGAGCTGGGCTCAGTGCCTACTCCAAGGGATCCTGCTTAATTTGCAGAATGGGGTTCTTGGGGCCAGTTAGGTCTACAACTCTGTATTTCTCCATTGGATTTCTACCATTCTCTGAGCAGAACAAAGAAAAGTAGACTGGAGGATAATGAGAGAACTCGTTGTCGGGCTCTTTGCATAGTGGGACCATCTGCAGGGGCAAATCCAGTTTTATTAGCAGACTGAATTGAGGGAGCTGCCGTAACGATGTGGTGGTTAAGCTGTTGCCTATAAGCCAACATCCCATAGCAGTACTACCCTTTTGCCATGAGGAGCCAGAGTCACACATTGACCAAGCAGTTCTCCCAGTAACCATAGGATTTAAACTCAGATGGACACCAAGAACCTCACGTCCTCTCTTATAGTAAACCCCAGAAGCAACCAAAGACTATAACTAAAGGGTAAGAAGGAGGGCGAGAGGAAGGCTGTACTGAAGTCAGCCAGCCCATAATATCCTCATTCTTCCTGATGAAACCTTTGCCTTGTATTGTATTGGCCAATAGTGTTGTTTTATCCTTTTTCAGCAATCAATGATTTCAGTGATTTATACATATATTAATATACATGATAATTGTTCCTTTAAGACCGATCAATTCTGCAAGTTGAAAATTTTGAACAGATAGTCTTTATATCTAATAAAATGATGCAAGAAGAGCCGTGGAAGGAAGTTCTAGCTGCGCCATTTTCCTAGTACCTAGTCACAATGCTGCCTTGTCTTGAGGCCTGCTGGCTCTTCTGGAGCCAGTATCATGCTTCACTCTGTGCTGGATCCTCATCCTAAGCTGTACAGGTGGTGTGTTCCAAACACTGAACAGAGGCAGAACTCAGGAAGCCATTTCCTCAGTATCCTGTATAGTCAGTTATGAATGAATGTTTTCTACAACTTCAGTGATACGTCAGTGTTGAAGATTTACTGGCATAAATCACAAAATAATGACACATTCATTTAAAATGCCTTTTTTAATTAATTTTGCCAAGGGTGATATTGTTATTTTTATTTTAACAACTTTCAAATATGTATGGTCATAATTTTAGGGTTATTATGATTTTCATGTGTAGGATTTTCATCAAAACAATATGAGTGTTAGGATGGGATCTGGCATCAGCTGATCATTGGTGACCAGTTGATAAATACACAATAATTTGATATTCTATTCTCTTTCATTTTTCATGTTTGATTTTTTTATAGTAAGAATGTTTAAGTACTTGCAAGACTGAGCACCATTTTTTCTTCTTACTCTAAATAGTAAAGGATTTAACACCATTTTTGGACACAAGCTTTTTTCCCAAGGAAATATTAAATATGGTTTTCAGCACTTCTTCAACTTCCTCCTCAGTTAGAGTTTTAAACTCTACCAGATCTGTATTTTCCTTGTAATTGAAGATCCGGGAAGTGAGGACAAACCCCACCAAACATTGAACCCCTTCTGGGGTCTGCAAGGAGCAGAATGATTTGTCCAAGAACACAGATGATGGAGTTTCCTGGAGATACGTGTTTGCAGGCTCGAATTCCTCAATTGTTCGAGGTTGAAGAGTGAAGCTGTAGAGCTTTTGGTAGATCTTCTTTTCCAGGAGTTCAGAGTTGAGGAATTCTTCATTTGGAATATACTGCTGTCTTCTGATTTGGTCCAGGTACCAGGTTTCACCCTCTTGTCTCACGCGGAATATGCTGGGCACCTGGGGCTGATCCTGGTCAGGAATCAGCTCCACAGGCTGCCACATCTGGTAGGAGCGTCCAAACCCTGCATCGACAATGTACTTCTTGCCATTGATGACCACCAGTACTATAAGGTGAATCATGCCCGTGCTGTATGTGTCATTTCCACCAAAATAAACATACCCTCCTAACATTGTGACGTCGAATCCGGTGGTGGCCAAAGCCCAGTACAGAAGATAGTTGACCTGGAGACACCATCCACCTCGATTCTTCCTCACAATTTTATCAAAAATGACCTCTAAGTTCAGCTCCATGGACTCCCCACAGTGAAGACTAAGGTTTTCATAGGGGACAGTCCTGATCTGGTGCTGAAGAATGCCCGTCAATGATTCCAAGTCCAATTTGTTCCCAGGGTTCTTATAACCAATCCTCTTATAGTATGCTTCAAGATCCATGATCCCTAGGGCAAGCGAACAGAAGACCAAGTTGTAACGCTTTTGAACTTGGACATACTTGGGTGGCTAATGGCAGCTTTAAGCTGTCTAAATACGGAAATGGGCAGGTTAAGACATTCGTTTCCCACATCGGAGTGCCTGTCAGGGTTCAGCATTCAGCTTTGGCCTCCAGGTCACAGCCCTGAGAGGCAGCGTTGATGCCTGCCACCCAGAAGGGAACCTGGATTGAACCCTCAGTTCTTGACTTCTGCTCGGCCCACCCCAGCCCTAGCCTGGCTCAGCCCAGTGCACCCCAAGTGCTTCCCAGTGTGGGGGAGTCCTTTCTGTCTTCCTCTTCCTCTCTTCTCTACGTCAAAGTGCCTGGTTTGTGTTCCACTCTGCGTTTAATCCAGCTTCCTGGCAGTGTGCACTGTGTAGGGCAGCAGGTGCAGGCTCATGTTCTTGGGTTCCTGCTGCTCCTGTGGGAGACCTGGCTGGAATTCCAGACGCCTGACTTAGGCCTGGTCCTGCCTGGCTATTACAGGCACTTGGGGAACGGATCAGCAGATGCAGAACTGTCTCTGTCTGTTTATTTTTCTCTCTCTCCCTCTCTCTCTCTCTATATATACACACACACACTGACATCTATATGCATCAATATACATATATGCTTCTCTGCTGCTTAAGTGAAATGTAATTCTATAAATAAAGTATTACGTTGGAAAATGGGCTGGAAATCCAGATTAATGATGGGCTAAATGATAAACATGTATTAGGTGATTTTTTTGGTTATGAACAAAAAAGGAAATTCCATCTGGTATTAATTACCACAGTCTTATAAATAGTTCTAGATATAGCACTACCATACCGTTTAGTACATAGTATTTACATTTATCTTATCCAGTCAACTTCCCCTCTTATCTATAGATCATCCAAAGGTTTCCCTCCAAAAATTTTTGTTCACTCACTTAATGCTTATCTGCTTTATTGGGTTAATAAATAGTTTACCTAATACTCAGTATCAGCTGCTGACCTAGCGTTTCCTTGTCTGCATAAAGCTTACATTTTAGGCAGAGTTAGAATTGCACAGATAGTGAATACAAGACTAATAGAACAGATAGTCTGTCAGGCTGTACTTTTTCTCTGCAGGAAAAGTAAGGCAAACATCTGAAAGTACATGTACAACCTGACCCAGGATCCCCCGTGCCTGAGAACTTACCCATACAATGAAATGGACAGATAAAAGGTTGTATACACTCCATTGATTATTTACAATAGCTTAGGTATGCAATCAACCAACAGGGACAACTGATAACTAGATGATCTAATTGTGGCACATGCACTTTGGAATGTCACTCACCTATAAAAATGGATTAATTGTTTGCAGCATAATGTTTGCAACTGAGAACCATTATGGTTAATGAAACCAGCCAGTTTTCAAAAAGGCAGGGCTCAAATGTCTTCTCAGAAATGTGCAGTTAAGAGAGAATACAAAATGCATAGAATGAGAGACATCGTGGGACACAAAAGTTGTATTTGCCCCTTGCTTACACTCCTGTGGGACTGTGGTCTTTCTATTTTCACTTATTGAATATCATGATTAGTGGTCATCTAATTGAAATTATGTCTGTGAAGATCAAAGAAAAAATGAAAAGATTCAAAAAAAGACTTAAAATTCAAGAATTCATGTGTGATGAAACAAACCCAATTCAAGCAGAAAATAATGTTAAATACAAAGCATTTGTTATACGTCCATGGAAGAATAAAATGTGCAAACTGACATCAATGTGGTGACAAAATTACATCATTTCACGTAATAAGCATCTCAGACATCAGCCAATGGAGTAAAGACACAAGCAAAGCCAGTACGTGAGACACGGTGAACAGGAGTAACAGGCACGGCACACACACGCTTGCACAGTGGGAAAACCTGATATTCCTAGTGAAGGCTGGTGGGAAGATAAACCCAACACAATGGAAAAGCTCAGAGGCACAGAAAGGTCAAAGACAACCAGCTGTCAAGAGATTTGGTGCCTCTCTAGGGAACTCACAAGTGTGACTGGGTTGGAACCTCGCTGTGGATGAGGGACCTGGACATGATTTCATTGGCTAGCGCGGGGAGTTCTTGCCTACAGTCCTCAGCAGCTGCGATCTTTTTCCTTGTTCGCTGAATTCCTTATTTAGTAGAGCACTAAGAACTTGGTTATGATTGTTAGGACCGCATAGGCTACTGGGAAACCCGCAGTTAACTTCACACAGGGCAAAATGAGCCCCACTTAGGAATGACCCAGGGATGTCATGATGGCATTTTATGGCCCCAGATTCTGAAGGTTCTGACTCCTGAGCTGCTTGCTTGCCTGGGTCATCCCAAGCTGACAGAAGCACCTGTAGATTGCTGGCTTTGATGAACACCTCTTTTGTCCATTCAATCTCCACCAACCCCTTATCGCAGCGGACACGGATTTCTGAACAGGTTTTATTTTAGAATAACATTTTCTTTGCTTGGGGATCCTTGTGTCAAGGCCTGCATTTCAGGAACCAGGCTTAATTCATCAGATGGTGCTTTTGGAAAGACTGTGAAAGAAATGCTAGACACACAAAGTAAGGCAACATCCAGGACATAAAAGCCAGCAGATCACATGGATGTTTGCTGTTTTGTTGAATTTGTCAACATTCAGCGTTTGGACTAGCATCTGAGATTTATCCCTAAGCGGCTTGCCATGCAAATTACAAATAAACTTTTTTGGATGTATCTAAGGAGAGCAGATTGTCATGCAGAATTTTTTTGTTGAAGTCTGTGCTTAAGGTTCTGTACATCGTTCAGGTACAAGAGTCATTTTCAGTAAGTTTTACATGTAATATGTTTATTATTACCACCAAATGAAGTTCTAACCAGGAGCCAAGAAGCAGATTGCTCCAATGGTAGACGGCCCACAAGATCTTGCGGCAACATCTCCAGGACTGTGACATACAAACTCACCAACTAAAACTGATCTGGAGACTACTCCATAGAGTTCTGCAAACACTGATAAAAGACTTTTAGGGAGAGCTAACAGGTGGCTTTCCTTTCTCTGTATACGATGATGTCCTTCTAACCCTTCTCTTTTATTACTGCCATAGGGAGGGACCTAGCATTCCATTAGGTTGGTAATACAACCACCCTGTAGCCCTACCCTTTGAAAACATGATGGCTGGGACAACTCAACAGAAGGATCATTATACAACAGGCGTCACTATGTAGAAGACCTGTGTGTCAGCATGACTCCTAGGGAATGCCAGCAGTGGCCAGGCAGACAGTGGGCATGACATGCAAGAAGCCAGGAGAGCCCATCTCAAGGGAAACAGGTGCCACAGCTGAAGACAGTAAAGGTCCAACAGCGTGGGCCTGGTGGGCAGCATGCAGGAGAGAGCTCCTTCTGAGACGGAGAGCAGAGTCAGCCGTTTAGGCACCAAACTGAAAAAGACCAACAAGTGTTCAGATGTGTTGGGCACAGAGCCACAGCACAGAAACACATGGGAGAGCCAGCCCAGAAGGTCCCTGCTTCCTGGGACTGCTTGCCTACGCAGGGTCCCTTCTCCTATGGCATTCTGCAAGTCTGTCCAGGGGCGAGGCATTCAGTCTCATTTATACTGAAAAACTAGTATTCCATCATTTACTGCTCCCACTAGGCCTCGCTCTGACATAAAGCTTGCCTGGGGAAATCTTCTAGACACAATCTTAAACCACACAATTCAATAGCCACAGACCTTTGGGATCAGTGTGGGATTGCTGATCAGCAAATGCAAGAGGAGCAGGAAGTGTTCTGAGCCTGCTGCCTGCAGGACTGGGTCCTTTGGGCTGTATCCTGGAGGGCTGAGCAGAGGTGCAAATGCTATTACAACCACCCAGGAGGGGAAGCCAGGAAGCAAGTTCCTTCCAGCACACTGGCTGTCTTCTAAAACACATATTTAATCCCGGCAGCAAATCTTTCCAGTAGGCACTGCTATTAGCTCCATTTGGCTGGTGCAGAAATGCGTGCCCAAGTGCTCACAGCTCGAACGTGCTGTGGCTGAAGGAGGCATCTTTCACACTCCCCATCATGCTGTAAGCAGCCATGGCAGTATGCTCCAAGCCCGGGCCACCTGCACTTCTGACACACTACACACCTGAAATTCCCATCGATGGTGCCGTCTGCTGTCTGGCCTCCCAAGAGAAGGCGAATTAAGCCCACATGTCAAAGTATGCTGCAAGTTCCAGAGAGCTCCACTTACCCAGGGCCAGAGACCAGGAAGCAGCCTGAGTGCTGAAGGCAGGCCTTTCACTTTCAGATTCCACAGGAGGAGTGCCTTTATTCACATTCTAGATTGCTCCGCCTCTGAATTCAGTAACTTGGTCCTATCAGCTCTGGGAGTGTGGTCAGGAGGCTTCCAGCTGCCCAAGGGGATCTCTGAGTCACAGCTTCCCACTGAACAAGTTCTGGGCACTCTCTGCCAGCTCTCCTGCCTTTGGCCTTCACAGCTTCCTGCTGTCCTGGGGCCTGCAATTCAGAGAGGTGGCACTGAGGGCTGGGACAGGGTCCAAGCAATGTGGACAGACCCTGCAATGTGGACAGATCCTGCAATGTGGACAGACCCTGCAATGTGGACAGACCCTGCAATGTGGACAGATCCTGCAATGTGGAAGAAGCCACAGGAGATGGAAGGTTTTATTTGCACTCCCAGCTTGTGATCAATTGCTGTAAGGCCTGTCTGCTGTGATTTTCTTAGTTTCATCCCTGGGCCTCACTCCGGCTGCCTCTCTGAAGGCACTGCATAAGGTGTTGACTGTAAGCCCAGGTCTACGCCATGACTCCTACCTGTCATAGCGTTTTGTGTCTGCCTATATTTGATTTACATCCAAGATGTTGGGCTACAACTGCTGCTGTTTTATATGCATTTCTCAGTATACTGTGTTTAAAAAACAACGGCTTCATAATACCACTGATGGCATTTTGCTAAACCTTCGGCCCCTACTTCTGTTAACATTCCTCTGGTCTCATGCTGCATGAGTTTGGGACTCTCTGCCTGAATGTTTTCATGAAACCCGGACCTGGGCAGTAGATGCACCTGCAAATTAATGCCCCAGGGACCACAGCTCAAGAATGATGAGAGTGTGAGGATAAAAGCCCCTGTTCTAGACACTCCAGTACTTGCACTGAGGCAACTACAACACTGCCACCTGGTGTCGGCCAGTGGTGTCACAATCCCTCAGTGCACAGGAAACTTGCTAAGAATTAATTCCAGAACTGTGGGTTCCTCAACTGTCCTAGCCTCGCTGTCCCACTCCTGACCTGGTGCTTCCCTACACCAGCCACTTGTTGCAGATCCACATCTCAGCATCCGCTTTTGCAGGAACCCTCGGCCCAGGTATTATTCCACTTAGGAGTTACCCTGGAGACATGCTTGGCTTGCTCCACCTCCCAGTTCCTGTAAACACTGACAGGATGCAGGATTGTCTGTGCATTCCTTGGGGAGTCACATGAGCAGTTTGCAGGCATGCACACCAGGAATGGTTCGCTGAGGGGCAGGGCAGATGCGTCCTGAGCTCCCTGGGCACCACCAGGTTTCTCTCATCTGTAATGTACAAGAACGCCCATCTTTCTTCTTTCCGAGTTGACACGTGGGAGCAGAACCTGCACAGGTCTGTGAGCCTCGTGCACGCGGAGTGACGGGTCAGCGTTGCTGTTAACTCCCGCTTCTCCGATTGCTAGTGGATGTGAGCATCTCTTCACAGCTCTATTAGACGGCGGATCTCTCCAGAAAAACTGTGTCTGTAGTGGGAGAGGGAGAGGGCAGGCTGGAAAGACCTCCAGAACGTGGGGTCGGGATCTGGACAGCTTCTGAAGAGCATGGGCAGGGAAACTTTAATTGACGGTGGGTTATTTTTCTCTTGATTCTGGGAAATTCTGCACAGGGAATTAAAGTGTTACAACACAGATTAGCAAATTCAATACTCTGAGATTGCTTCTATTGTAATTGCCACCGTGGGGTAGCCCAGGACCGTCTGAGGCCCTGGCACCAGCAGTAAAGAGTTAGTGGCTTTGACAATGAGTCTGGGGCCACGCTGGTCCCAGGCGGAGACTCAGAGATGCAGCAGGGATCCGGCAGCTGTTCGGGCATTCCCTCGCTCATCCAGACCCACAGAGCAGTCGTGCACTTGTGACGGGCTGGGTTTTGGGTGCTCCAGGAGCTGAATCAGGGGCCGTGAGCAACACGCACGAACGGCGCCACCTAGTGTGCAGGAGTGGCAATGCCTACTTTAGGCTCAAAGGAGTGTGTACATCAGGCTGGGGAGACAAATATACACCTAATCCTTCGACGTATGTCCGACATTTTTGGCATACTTATTGAAATTACTTTCCTTTTCCCAGTGCATGTTTTTTTTTTTTACAACTTTATCAATAATCAGTAGAATGTCTGTACACGTGTCAATTTCTGGGTTCTTGATTCTGCTGCATTGATTTCTGTGTTGGTTTTATGCCAGTATAACTTTATTGTAATGACTATAGCACTGTAGTGTACTTTAAAATCAATCATGGATTATGATGCCTTCAACTTTACTACATTTTATTCTTTTGCTTTCTTTTTAAAATTTAGTTTTAGTTATTTATTTTTTTAAAGTCAGATATACAGAGAGGAGAAGAGACAAGAAAGAGCTTCCATCCAGTGATTCACTTCCCAAGTGACGCCACAGGCAGTGCTGAGCCGATCCGAAGCCAGGAGCCAGGAGCTTTTTCCGGGTTTCCCACGCGGGTGCAGGGTCCCAAAGCTTATGGCCGTCCCGTCCTCGACTGCTTTCCCAGGCCACAGGCAGGGAGCTGGATGGGAAGTGGAGCTGCCGGGATTAGAACTGGCGCCCACATGGGATCCTGGCAAGTTCAAGGCGAGGACTTTGGCCACAAGGCCACCGCGCCGGGCCCATATTTTACTACATTTTCACTCTCAAGATTGTTTTGTCAATTCCGGTTCACTGATGGTCCATACAATTTTTAGAGCTTTATTCTAATTATATAAAGAATTGGTTGGAATTTTAAATGGCTTGCTTTTTATTTCAGAGTGTCTTAAGTAGCACAGACATCTTGCCAACCTGAAGACCTTTCATGTCTTTGGTTAAACTGATTTCAAAATATAGTATTCTCAGAGCTGCTGTGAATAAATTTCTTTTCAGACTTTCGCTTCAGAAAACAATCCTTGCTGATGTGTAAAGCTACTGCCATTTTAACGTGTGGACACTGTGTGTTTCAACTATACTGACCTGGCACATTAATTCCAGAAACATTTCATTAGCCCGTGTTCTCTTCTCCACGGGCCAATCAGACCCCTTCCAACACGGGCATTCCTGCCCTGCTGCCTCTGCTCTCTTGTTGTTGGCTTCCCTAAGCCACTGCTAACGTGTCCAGTGCTGTGTTGCATGTAAGTGGCAAAACTGAATATCCTAGCCCTGTCCCAGCCCTCAGTGCCACCTCTCTGAATTGCAGGCCCCAGGACAGCAGGAAGCTGTGAAGGCCAAAGGCAGGAGAGCTGGCAGAGAGTGCCCAGAACTTGTTCAGTGGGAAGCTGTGACTCAGAGATCCCCTTGGGCAGCTGGAAGCCTCCTGACCACACTCCCAGAGCTGATAGGACCAAGTTACTGAATTCAGAGGCGGAGCAATCTAGAATGTGAATAAAGGCACTCCTCCTGTGGAATCTGAAAGTGAAAGGCCTGCCTTCAGCACTCAGGCTGCTTCCTGGTCTCTGGCCCTGGGTAAGTGGAGCTCTCTGGAACTTGCAGCATACTTTGACATGTGGGCTTAATTCGCCTTCTCTTGGGAGGCCAGACAGCAGACGGCACCATCGATGGGAATTTCAGGTGTGTAGTGTGTCAGAAGTGCAGGTGGCCTGGGCTTGGAGCATACTGCCATGGCTGCTTACAGCATGATGGGGAGTGTGAAAGATGCCTCCTTCAGCCACAGCACGTTCGAGCTGTGAGCACTTGGGCACGCATTTCTGCACCAGCCAAATGGAGCTAATAGCAGTGCCTACTGGAAAGATTTGCTGCCAGGATTAGAAGACAGCCAGTGTGCTGGAAGGAACTTGCTTCCTGGCTTCCCCTCCTGGGTGGTTGTAATAGCATTTGCACCTCTGCTCAGCCCTCCAGGATACAGCCCAAAGGACCCAGTCCTGCAGGCAGCAGGCTCAGAACACTTCCTGCTCCTCTTGCATTTGCTGATCAGCAATCCCACACTGATCCCAAAGGTCTGTGGCTATTGAATTGTGTGGTTTAAGATTGTGTCTAGAAGATTTCCCCAGGCAAGCTTTATGTCAGAGCGAGGCCTAGTGGGAGCAGTAATTGATGGAATACTAGTTTTTCAGTATAAATGAGACTGAATGCCTCGCCCCTGGACAGACTTGCAGAATGCCATAGGAGAAGGGACCCTGCGTAGGCAAGCAGTCCTGGGAAGCAGGGACCTTCTGGGCTGGCTCTCCCATGTGTTTCTGTGCTGTGGCTCTGTGCCCAACACGTCTGAACACTTGTTGGTCTTTTTCAGTTTGGTGCCTAAATGGCTGACTCTGCTCTCCGTCTCAGAAGGAGCTCTCTCCTGCATGCTGCCCACCAGGCCCACGCTGTTGGACCTTTACTGTCTTCAGCTGTGGCACCTGCTTCCCTTGAGATGGGCTCTCCTGGCTTCTTGCATGTCATGTCCACTGTCTGCCTGGCCACTGCTGGCATTTCATCCCTCTTCATGTGTAGAAACATTTTTTTTTAGGAATTGATATTAGCTCATTTGTGAAAGAGTAGCTGACTTGAGCGTTGTGGATTAAGTTCTGTGGTTTCTATCCTGCTCATTCGGTCCTCATGTGTATTTTCACTGGCAATGCCCTGCAGCATGTCGTGCAGTCTGCTACTGTGCTAACTGCGGCTTCTGCTTTCGCTGTTTCATTTTGGTTTTGTTATTCTGGGTTTCATATATTTCCACATGAATTTTAGCATCTTTTTCTACCTCAGAGATAAGAGTCTTGATATCTTGCTCAGGATGACCCTGACTCTGTGACTCGCTTTGGGTTGTACAGTCATTTTGATGATACACATTCTTCCAATCCAGAAATCTGGAAGATTGTCCTTTTCTTTGTGTCTTCCGTTTCTTTCATTGTAGAGGCATTTTGCATGCTTGGTTAAATCTGTTTCAATAGGTTATCCCTATCCCAAGATTTTTAGCTTCTTTTTTGTAGCTTCTGAACTTATAATTTCAGCCCTGCCATGTATAGAGGCAATTTTGAGTTGTGTGTGTTTTTATACCCTGCACTTTACTAAACGTTCTAGTGAGTTCCAATAGTCTCTTACTGGACTATACACAGGTGTGTGTGTGTGTGTGTGTGTGTGCATGTCTGTGTGTATGTGTATACACAGATGCATATTTAAATTCTATTTTTGGCTTTTATATGATTCTGAATCTTCTGTGTTCAGTGTTGGGCTTCAACTCTGCAATATTTTCAGTGGAGTTGAAGGCAGATCAATATGACGAGATAACTAGCAGGCAGATCCTTTCTGGTGACACCCTATTGGAAGGGCACAACCTTGTTTTTCTACCCATATATATTCAATTATGTTTATCCCCTAAAGGAAGAGCAGGTGCCACCACCACAAACTGGTCCTGAGCGTTTGGCAGGTGTGGCACTGATCTGGGACGTGCAGCGTAACTCAACCCTCCTGGCTCACTCCATGGACAAAAGGTCCTCTGCCTCGTTGCCTTTGAGTTCCATCCTGGCGTCTCCCAGGACCTCCATCCTTAGTGTCCGTCCGTCACTGCTGCTCCAGGCTCCTGTCACTCTCTTCACCACCTCTGTCACCTCTGCCATTCAGGTGTCATTTTCCCCAGGCCTGTGAGTCTTCGCGATTCTCCACAGTTTATTTTGTGAAAATCACGCTTCTTGCTTTTGAGAAAAGTCATGCTGTATTTTTATGTTTCCTGACGTTTCGTTCTAGAGCTTGAACTGGGCAGAAAGTACCCTAAGTCACCTAAATTAAAACTAAAGACCAATCCTCTTTCATCTTGCTAAGCAAGGGACTGTGTGCTTTTCTGAGAGTCCCAGGTAAACACCCTAAGTGCTGCATCACTCACAGAGGTGCTGCACACACGCCACAAGGGTAACAGGTGTTCAGGCAGCCATGGTCCTGGCAACAATTTTCCAAGTGGATTTCACATTTCACCTTAAATCACGGCTTCAGTAAAGCAAAATTTCTTATGTTTAGCCAAAGAATACACAAATGTTATTAGGTTGTAACATGATGCCAGTATCCAGACCCTTAACAAAGGTTGCCTTGTTTTGAAAGCACTTTCAGGAGCCAAATCCAAACTCAACATTTTATCTGAAATAAAAACTTGAAAGTGGGGAAGAGTGGCGGAGGCGATGGAGAGCAGCAGGGGGAGGCAGCGAGAGAAGCACTTCAATACAAAACACAGCATTTGCAGAGAAATAGGAAGTAAGCTCCCAGCTAGAGTCACGGGCTAAACAAGAACCACACCACCAGACCTGTAGGAACAACTTTATTATTCTTGGCTCAGCCTTCCACTTCATTTTTCTAATGCTTGCTGCAAATCCTGTTTTATGGATCCTAGAGGGTGTGGAAGAAGCGGTGTGAGTGCCAGTTGTGCTCTCTGCGCCTGCGTGATAGGGTTTTGGAGTCTGTCTAAGTATAAGAAGGGCAATAGTGCACAGTAAGGCGAGGAAGCAATTGTGCAGATTCAGGGGAAATATTGGCGATATCAAGGACAGAGACTGAGGAAAGACTAGCGAAATGGAGAGAATACTGGATTAACGACAAGAAGCAGAAGGATATGAAATAAATGAGATGCAGAGTGAAAACAGACACCCAGCGTATTCCTACTGAAGGCAGCGCGGGGGCCTCTGTTCTCTCCCATCTCGGCCAGCGCCGGGTTAGAGGAACGACCGTGACGTCTGCGTGCCACACCACACCTAATGTCTCAGTACATCAAGACTTGGAGAGCAGGTTCCGCAGACCTTCCCTAACACAATAAACCACATGGTGCAACAGGCTATAGCTGCTCACATGACCTGAAGGGCCAAAGGCGGCTTTGCTTGCATCTGGGGCTTCTCCCATCCCTTTCTCTCGTTTTCATCATTAGGAGTGCCTTTCCTTACTTGTCCCCGTCTGTTTTAGCTGACTATCCAATGAGTGGGTGAACCGGCAGAGTCCGCAAGTCAGTTCTCATTGGTCCTGAGTCACGTCCCAGCCACAAATCAAGCACTGGTCCTAGAAAAACTGTGTTTTATGTTGGCCCTACCTGATTCTTGGACCTATCTTCAGAGTTCAACATGTACATCCAAGGGTTCAGATACAGCCAGAGAAATGGAATTGATTATGGAAAGTACTGTGCAAACTTCCATCCCTCTATCAGAGTTCTTATCCCAGAGCGCGTACAAGTCAAAACCCAGGAGTGTTGAGCAGGCCACTGCTTTCTGTCTCACCCCATCTCAGTAAACTTTTTTCTCTCTGCCTCAGTCACCCTGAGTTCTTCGAAGTCCTTGGAACACTCTGGAAGTTCCTAACAGGCTTTGCACATTCATGTCCCTCTGTTTGGAACCCCCTTGCCCAAGCCCCTTCCTCTGTTAACAGCTCCTTGAGGCTGTCTTTGGCCACATTATTCGAACATGGAAGCTCTTCCTGTGTCCTTATGATTCCGTTCTTTGCCTTACTTTCCCCCCAGAGGACTTGCTGCAGCCTGACAGACTATCTCCTCTATTACTGGTCTTGTGTTCGCTATCTGTGTAATTCTAACTCTGCCTAAAATATAAGCTTTATGCAGACAAAGAAACGCTAGGTCAGCAGCTGAGTCCCACTGTGTATTAGGTAAACTAATAATTAAACCAATAGATTAGGCAATCATTAAGTGAGTGAAGAAAAGTTTTTGGAGGGGAACCTTTGGGTAATCTTTAGGTAAAAGGGGACATTGACTCAGTCAGGTAAATGTGAATACTATGTACTAACGGTATAATTCTGCTAAATCTGGAACTATTTGTGAGCCTACGGTAATTAGTACCAGATGGAATTTTCTTTTTTATTCACACCCAGAAAATAACCTAAAATATATTTATCGTTTAACTCATCATTAATCTAGATTTTTCAGTCCATTTTCCAATGTAATACTTTATCGATAAATTTACATTTAACTAAAACAGCAGAGAAGCATATAAATATATAGAGGCGCACAGAGTTCTGCATCTGCTGATCCGTTCCCCAAGTGCCTGTAATAGCCAGGCAGGACCAGGCCTAAGTCAGGCGTCTGGAATTCCAGCCAGGTCTCCCACAGGAGCAGCAGGAACCCAAGAACATGAGCCTGCACCTGCTGCCCTACACAGTGCACACTGCCAGGAAGCTGGATTAAACACAGAGTGGAACACAAACCAGGCACTTTGATGTAGAGAAGAGAGGAAGAGGAAGACAGAAAGGACTCCCCCACACTGAGAAGCACTTGGGGTGCACTGGGCTGAGCCAGGCTAGGGCTGGGGTGGGCCGAGCAGAAGTCAAGAACCGAGGGTTCAATCCAAGTTCCCTTCTGGGTGGCAGGCATCAACGCTGCCTCTCAGGGCTGTGACCTGGAGGCCAAAGCTGAATGCTGAAACCTGACAGGCACTCCAATGTGGGAAACCAATGTCTTAACCTGCCCATTTCCATATTTAGACAGCTTAAAGCTGCCATTAGCCACCCAAGTATGTCCAAGTTCAAAAGCGTTACAACTTGGTCTTCTGTTCGCTTGCCCTAGGGATCATGGATCTTGAAGCATACTATAAGAGGATTGGTTATAAGAACCCTGGGAACAAATTGGACTTGGAATCATTGACGGGCATTCTTCAGCACCAGATCAGGACTGTCCCCTTTGAAAACCTTAGTCTTCACTGTGGGGAGTCCATGGAGCTGGACTTAGAGGTCATTTTTGATAAAATTGTGAGGAAGAATCGAGGTGGATGGTGTCTCCAGGTCAACTATCTTCTGTACTGGGCTTTGGCCACCACCGGATTCAACGTCACAATGTTAGGAGGGTATGTTTATAGCAGGGCCAGCGACAAATACAGCATGGGCATGATTCACCTTCTAGTACAGGTGACCATTAACGGCAAGAAGTACATTGTCGATGCAGGGTTTGGACGCTCCCACCAGATGTGGCAGCCTGTGGAGCTGATTCCTGACCAGGATCAGCCCCAGGTGCCCAGCATATTCCGCTTGAGACAAGAGGGTGAAACCTGGTACCTAGACCAAATCAGAAGACAGCAGTATATTCCAAATGAAGAATTCCTCAATTCTGAACTCCTGGAAAAGGAAAGCTACCGAAAGATCTACAGCTTCACTCTTCAACCTCGAACAATTGAGGAATTCGAGCCTGTGAACACGTATCTCCAGGAATCTCCATCATCTGTGTTCTTGGACAAATCATTCTGCTCCTTGCAGACCCCAGAAGGGGTTCAATGTTTGGTGGGGTCTGTCCTCACTTCCCGGATCTTCAATTACAAGGAAAATACAGATCTGGTAGAGTTTAAAACTCTAACTGAGGAGGAAGTTGAAGAACTGCTGAAAACCATATTTAATATTTCCTTGGGAAAAAAGCTTGTGTGCAAATGTGGTGATAAGTTTTTTACTATCTAAAGTATGGAGCAAAATTGTCTTTAGTATTACAAGTAATTACACCTTTTATTATATGAGAACAAACATATAAAACAACATAGAATAGAATGTAAAATCACTGTACATTTATCAACTTGTCACCAATGATCAACAGATGCCAGATCATATCCTAATTTCATCACGATGAAAATCCTACACATGAAAATCATAATAACCCTAAAATTATGACCATACATATTTGAAAGTTGTTAAAATAAAAATAACAATATCACCCTTGGCAAAATTAATAAAAAAGGCATTTTAAACGAATGTGTCATTATTTTGTGATTTATGCCAGTAAATCTTCAACACTGACGTATCACTGAAGTTGTAGAAAACATTCATTCATAACTGACTATACAGGATACTGAGGAAATGGTTTCCTGAGTTCTGCCTGTGTTCAGTGTTTGGAACACACCACCTGTACAGCTTAGGATGAGGATCCAGCACAGAGTGAAGCATGATACTGGCTCCAGAAGAGCCAGCAGGCCTCAAGACAAGGCAGCATTGTGACTAGGTACTAGGAAAATGGCGCAGCTAGAACTTCCTTCCACGGCTCTTCTTGCATCATTTTATTAGATATAAAGACTATCTGTTCAAAATTTTCAACTTGCAGAATTGATCGGTCTTAAAGGAACAATTATCATGTATATTAATATATGTATAAATCACTGAAAATCATTGATTGCTGAAAAAGGATAAAACAACAGTATTGGCCAATACAATACAAGGCAAAGGTTTCATCAGGAAGAATGAGGATAGCTGACTTCCCTGCAATAGCCTTCCTCTAACCCTCCTTCTTGCCCTTTAGTTATAGTCTTTGGTTGCTTCTGGGGTTTACTATAAGAGAGGACGTGAGGTTCTTGGTGTCCATCTGAGTTTAAATCCTATGGTTACTGGGAGAACTGCTTGGTCAATGTGTGACTCTGGCTCCTCATGGCAAAAGGGTAGTACTGCTATGGGATGTTGGCTTATAGGCAACAGCTTAACCACCACATCGTTACGGCAGCTCCCTCAATTCAGTCTGCTAATAAAACTGGATTTGCCCCTGCAGATGGTCCCACTATGCAAAGAGCCCGACAACGAGTTCTCTCATTATCCTCCAGTCTACTTTTCTTTGTTCTGCTCAGAGAATGGTAGAAATCCAATGGAGAAATACAGAGTTGTAGACCTAACTGGCCCCAAGAACCCCATTCTGCAAATTAAGCAGGATCCCTTGGAGTAGGCACTGAGCCCAGCTCTTAAGACACATGTGTGTCACACATTAGAGTCCTGGGTTGGATACCAGCTCTGGCTCCTGACTCCAGCCTCCTAGTGATATTAAAGGCGGTGCTGATGGCTCAGGAATTGAGTCCCTGTCACACAGGTAGAAGACCTGGAGTTCCAGGCTCCTGGCTTCAGCCTGGCGAAGCCCTCAACTGTGCCTGGTATTTGGGGAGTGAACCAGCTCCTAGAACTGCACTCTCTCCCTCTCTCAAACAAATACATGAATTCTTTCAGGAGTCCACAGTGTTCAGGGATCTGTTAGGGACACACTCACATTGCCTTTCTCCCTGCTCTTTACCCTCGATGGCCCAGAGTGAAATAAGGAATTATGTCTCTCATTGAAGGGAGGTTGAATCAGCTGTGAACTAGTGCCCTCTGGTCATGGTGCCAGGCAAGGTGTGGCCGCCAGTCCTGGAGCTGCTGCACTCTAGGGATCCTTGTTAAGGGCAGAAGAGAGATGGGCAAAGCAGCTCAGAAAGCTGTGCGGGCAGCCTCCAGCTGCACCTGTGTGATCATCAATGCCAACTTCCTCTTCCAGAAGACTGCTGCCTAGGAAGAGCCTCAACAGGATCTCGAGCTGGGGTCTGCAGACTGGGGGTTGCAGCACAGACACTGGGATTGGAGGAGCAGGGCAGAAGGCAGCCCCTGGACTGTGCTGCTGCAGTTTGGCCACAGCCTGGGAAGGGAAAGACAAGCAGGCTGGCTGTCAGCAGGGGCAGGCTGCAGAGCTGCTCATCTCAAGGGAGCAGAAGGTCTCCAGGCAAACCTCACCCCATCAGTGATGCTCACTACAAGCTTTGATTCAACACCCAATGGCCACACGGCACACTCTCATGCTGGGTGTTGTGAAATTGAGACTTTAAGACGTGGTACTGACTTCTTCAGGGAGGAAACTAATATGCAAACAACACAACAAAGTGTGACTTCAAAAACGCATTGCATTCAGTGCTTGCCCCAGCAGGCTCTATTCCATCTCGTGGCAAGTGAGAAAAGTGATGAGGTTTGCATGACACTTCAGAGAATGTTTCAAGGGAGACGATGTGTGAGCTCATGGGATTCCTACAGACTGAAATGTCTGGAAACATCAGCAATCCTGGCCCTAACATACTTGGCTTCCTTCTTTAAAAATGCATGTATTCTTTTGAAAAGGAGAGAGGGAGATGGAACAGAGGAAGCGAGTAATAAGCAGGCAGCTGTGTAAATGGAGCCCTATAGGATGCTGATTCTTCAGGCAGAGTTTTAGCTTGCTGCACTACGAAGCTGCCCATTCTCAAACACTGCATGTTGCTTTAAGGAATCTCAACAGCAGGATATCAAAGATTGCTCTTTATATTTTGGAGGCTTGGTGACCCAGACCCAGGCTCCGATGACGTGAAACCCCAGAGAGCCTGTCCCTGGGGCCTCCAACATTCACAATGCTGCTTCAGTAAAAAGTGACGTGAGTTCCATCCTGAGTTCCCAGAGCCCAGTGGAGCAAAAACATTTAATAGATCTGAATTATTAATTTAAGATCTGGTATGGGATCCAGCCCTGGCAGATCCCAGGACGCCTATGCCACCTTTGCGGGAAGGCCCCAGGTGCCTGGCCCTGTCCTATCTATGACAGCCTTGGTGCGACCCAGTGTTATGTAAGAAGTTGTGATTCTTTGCCAGCCATCTACATTAGCTCTAACAACCCACTCTTCAGACACACCACAGGCAGTCCATGAGCTCGTCCACCATCTGGCCTGCTGTGTGTTAATAACGCCTCCATGGCAAGCAGGCGATTCCAGGACCAGGGAATTCCCAGCAGCAGCCATATAGGAGCACTGTGCAAGGCAGCAGCAGCGGAAGGAGGCAGGGACCTGGACACTGTGGGCTTTTGGCGTCCTGGGCTGAACGGGGCAGGCTTTGCAGATCCACAGTGAACTGCCCTCCCTCCCACACTGGAAGCACCGACAGGGGTCCTGGCCATGGCGAGCGGCCCAAACCCTCGTCTCGTTGAGACGAGAAAAGGGGAGGATTCAGAAGTCTGCTGTCTTTACACAAGGTCATTCGTGGAGCAGAAGAGGAAGCTCAGGCCTCTGGTCAGTGTAGGAGTGAGTGACCTTGAGAAACACTGCTTGCAAAGGGTGTGGTCCGATGGCTCATTCAACCCTTGCCTCCCTATGTGTGACAATCCTGCCGGGGTCACCTACTCCAGCCTTACAGGGGCACTCACTAGGACATGTGAACTAATGCCAGGCTGGCCTGGTCGCTTGGGTATAACATGTCCTGACCCATGCAGGGCTGCGCTCCAAGGCCAAGGACGCATTCAGAGAAGGTGATGGGGACTTAAGTCACCTCACAAGTGGGAACAGGCAGTGCGTACTTGGAAGACTCACCCTCAAGGGGCCAGGCCCTGGGAGCTGGGGGAGTGGTGGTGGGGTGACTGTTGAGCACGAGGGTCCCTCATCCTGCTCAGGATACCCAGGCCTGAGGATGGGGCCCAGCTCTGCCGGCTGGCTCAGAAGCCCACACTGGTCAGAAAAGGTGGCTTTGTGCGCCCTCTTGTGGCTTCCTGGGCTCTGCATAAGGTGGAAACTCAGGGTTGTTCTGTTACTCACAGCCATGGTATGGGAAATTCCCCCTGTCCTTTTCCAAAATGCTAAAGGAAAAATTATTCACAGCCACAAGAAATGTCACAAATGCATCCACGTACTGCAGCCATGCCTCTTCTGGTTGCGTGTGCAGTGAACGCCCGGATACAGGCAGAGCTATTAACTGCAACAGGCTGCTGGTGGCCCCAGGGCTTCTGGGAACTGTAGTCCAGAACTCTCCCTGCACAACTCCTGCCTCAAGGAGCCCTGGGAGTTGAAGTTCTTCCAGGTACCCCCGGGGGATGCTGGGTAGTGTTGTCTGGCAACCTGTGGCTTCTGGGTGCTGGTGTTTGGTGCCCTGCACACAGAGTGCTCACGCTGCTGACCCTCCAGCCACACTGGGCCCAACCTGAGGTAAGAAGGCACACACTTGCCTGGGCCCTCACCTAAGGGGACCTAGCTGGCAGCCTATGGCCTGGGAAAGGAGCGGAGCATGGCTGCAGAAGCCCAGACCCTGGCATCTGCTCCCATCTTCCACTCGCCAGGTCTGAGTCAGGTGGAAGGCTTCCGGGGGCGGCAGGGACATTCCCAGCTGCCATCTGTGAAACTGCCCCAGTCACTACAACAGGAGTACTGGAGAGGTGGGCAGAGCTCTGCGGGCCTCAGGCCAGTGCCCAGGTGTCCGAAGGGCCCTCAGAGCACTGCTGTCTGTGGCAGGAAAAGGCGGCAAGCCCGTGGGCACCTGGGGAAGGTCTGGGCCATGCAGCAACTCCTGCGCAGATCGAGGCAAGAAGACAGGTCACATGGGGACTCTGCCGCTGGAAATCTAAAGGCAGATGCTTAACATTTACTGTAAATGGGATCTGCATAAGTTATGAAACATTACCAAACATTTTTCTACACTGCCATTTTATTAGGATGTTATTTTGTATTAAACTTTTATAAAATTTTCAAAATTCTTAGAAATCTTTGAAATTTCATTTTACGTTCTTATAAAGATTTATTTGTTTATATTAGAAAGGTAATTTGCAGGGAAAAGGAGAGACAAAGATCTTCCATTTGCCGTTACACTCCCACAGTGGCCGAAGCCAGGAGCTAGGGGCTGTTTCTGATCTCCCACCTGGATACAGGGTCCCAACGCTTTGGGACATGCTCTCCTGCTGACCCAGGCCAGCAGTTCTAGTCCCTGAGGCCCCGCTTCCCATCCAGCTCCCTGCTTGTGGCCTGCGAAAGCAGCAGAGGATGGCCCAAAGCCTTGGGACCCTGCACCTGCGTGGGAAACCTGGAAGAGGCGCTAGGCTCCTGGCTTCAAATCGGCACAGCTCTGGCCGTTGCAGCTACTTGGGGGAGTGAATCAACGGATGGAAGATCTGCCTCTCTTTCCTCCTTTCTGTATATCTGACTTTCTGATAAAAATAAAAATAAATCTTTTTTAAAAAATTGAGGTATTTTATGAAAATCTACATTAAATTTTAAGAAATTTTATAAAATATAAAACATTTTGAAATCTTTTCTACCGTGTCTTTAATTTGTTATAAGGTTTTTTTTTATTAAATTTTTACAAAATCTTCAGATTTTGTGAAAATTTTGGAAACTGCATGAAAATTTAATTTTTGTATTTAAATCTGAAAAGTATTATTACATAAAAATTTCAAAAATTCTAAGAAGTTAACATAACTTCATTAAAATGTTATAGCATATAAGAATTTTTTGAAAATTTTACTGTAGTTCTGTTTGATGAGCATGTTCTAAGGAGCTGATGTGGTGGCTTAGCACGCTAATCCCCCTCCTGCAGGACTGGCATTCTGTAAAGGTGCTGGTTTGCAGAATTCCACCTGCTGCACTTCCAGCCCAGCTCCAGGAGGATTAAAGAGGGAGAGAACGGATGTCACTGAGTCACTACAGTTTCCATGGCATTCGTTTGTTCAAAAGTTTTCAAGTTTTGCATGTTCAGAAACGGCCACATGTTCAACAGAAAGGCTTAGACAGGCGAACATCAGATGTTGGCGTCTGCGACTACAACATGAGGCTGGAGTGCGTCTGTCTCCACTCTCGACTAGAGGGTGTTTTGTTCGGAGGTGAGAGGAAGGAAACGCCTGCCATTTTGCTAGCACACACGAAGAGGAGAAATCTGCAGGTTAGGGTGACTTGATTTGCCCGACCATCTAGATTCACGTTCTTAGTTAAAACGGGAAAAGCGCTCAATGAGGTTTTTTGTTTCACCTCTGCCGTAACTACATCATCCGTGGTATGGAAAAGCTACCCAGGAATATCTTCTGATTCCAAGTTCGGAACAGAGCTGAGCTGAGCTGAGCTGCCACCCAGGTCTCCCATGAATGCTTTCACACAGGAGCGGGGAAGGCCTCCTGACACGCCACCAAAACAAATGCAAGTTCATCATTTTTCTCTTTTAAGCAAGCAAAGCAACAAACAGCAGCGAGGAAATGCAGAGAGAGATAATGCCTATTTTGTGCACATATTTTTTAAAAATCCCATAGGATAGGATGTTGAATGCTTTCACCACAAAGAAGTGTCGTTTGAAGGAGACCTATTTACTCTGATTAGACGTGACAGAACCTGCGCATGTACTGAAATGTCACATGGTACCCACGCAGGCACACCCTTCCAGTGTGCTAAAATCAGAAGAATGCCAGAATCATGCATACGAACCATCTATGGCGTGATCACAGAAACGTCTAGAGATCTACCTCATGCTTCAGCATGTTCAGCAGGCAGTGTTTGTAACGCAGCCTAAGATGCCTGGCTGTGTCCGCATGCCCAGCCGCAGGACAGGCCTGTCAGTGCCCAGATTCCCGTCTTTTCCTTTTGTCCTGAAAATGCTGGCGAGTGCCACCAAGGACCAGAACCAGAGATTCCATCGCTTCTTTCAACCGCCCTCCCCTCGTTCGCAAAATTAAAATAATAAGAGCATTTTCCATCAAACGACAAGAGAGAGTAAAGGCAGCAAGGTATTTAAAACGCCGGCACAGCGCCTAAACAAAGTGACCAATAAATGCTAAGGGCAGATTTTCTCCTTCTGTTAAACATTTCGGCTTCCGTGTTTGTTTCCTATCACATCCCGAAACATCTGTGAAACTTTATGAAATAGTCTCTTAGGAGCTTGTTCTTCTAGGATTTTAATACACTGGGCAAATTGGTTGAGTTGTCTCAAATTTAGTCACTTTCCAAACACCTCCAAAATGAACAAGAAAACGGCAGCTTTGCCACTGGCAGGCAGAAGCAGCAGCCAGGGTGCCCGTGGCTCACTACAGAGGCACCAGCCAGGGTGCCCGTGGCTCACTACAGAGGCAGCGGCCAGGGTGCCCGTGGCTCACTACAGAGGCAGCGGCCAGGGTGCCCCGTGGCTCACTACAGAGGCACCGGCCAGGGTACCCGTGGCTCACTACAGAAGCAGCGGCCAGGGTACCCGTGGCTCACTACAGAGGCAGCGGCCAGGGTGCCCGTGGCTCACTACAGAGGCAGCGGCCAGGGTGCCCGTGGCTCACTACAGAGGCAGCGGCCAGGGTGCCCGTGGCTCACTACAGAGGCAGGTCCCGGCGTTACCCTTCTGTTCTTCACCACCTGTGCACTGTGGCTGCAGACTCGAAACCCAAGAAGACTTTTCCTGGCGTATGGGCACCTGGGAGCTCGTTAAACTCACCAGGCAGGGTACCCGGCCTCCACCTGACTCGCATCACAAACGAAGGCTGTGGCTAAGGGCACCAGACAAGCAAGAAGCACATGGTGACCCAGAAGACTAAACAGGCCGAAGCTGACGACTTGACATTAACTCATGAAGCAACAGCTTGAAATGTGAAATATAAGCATAATGTGGGAGTGCTTTAAAAAGCTCATGAAAAAACTGGAATTAAAACATAAGTGAACAAAAAGATAAACTTATTTTGATACAAAAAAAGTGTTGAAATCTATGTGCCAGTTATTTTCTTACCTGGAGCATGGCTGCTGATCAAGTGACTTGGTCAGGTGTCTGTCGGTGGAACAGTTGAGATCTGACTCCAGGCATCTCACTCCGGGGTCCACACCTTGACTGTCCACGTCACGTACCCTGAGGGATTGTAATGAAGATCAAATGAGTTCAAAGACTCAGAGTAAGTGTAAGAATTTTTTTTTGCAAAAAGCTAATTCTGAATAAATATTATCACAAAGAGATAGGATAGGTATAGTGTGTTAAGCTGCCCCCTGCAGTGCTAGCATCATGTATGTATCTGATTCTCCACTTCGTACCCAGCTCTCTGATAATGCACCTGGAATGTAGCAGAGGACAGGGAACGTTGTCCTGTGTACCCATGTGGGAGCTGTGGAAAGAGGCTCCTGCCTTTGGCCTGGCCTGGTCCTGGCTATTCCAGCCCTTAAGGGAGCGAACCAGTGGATGGCAGGTATCGCCGAGTCCCTTGATCCCACTGATTCTGCTTTTCGGACAGACAGGGAAGCTATAAGGAACAATTCAAAGGAAATATACCTATCTATGATGTAACAGGAGTCACTAAAGAGAACAACCAAACAGAAGGAAGGAAGTGCTTAAAGAAAACAGAGGCTGGCGCTGCGGTGTACAGGGTTTAGCTGCTGCCAGCAACGCAGGTGCCTCATAGGGTCAACGGTTCACGTCCCAATTGCTCTGTTTCCAATCCTGCTCCCTGCTATTGGCCATGGAGAAGCTTCAGAAGACAGTTCAAGTATCTGAGCTTCTCCCACCCAGGTAGGTGTCCCGGGTGAAGCTGTGGCTTTGGCCTGGCTCAGCCCTGGCCACTGCAGCCATCTGGGGAGTGAACTAGCAGATGGAAGACCTCTTTCTCTCGGTGTCTCTCCTTCTCTATTTCTGACTTCCAAATAAATAAATAAATCTTTAAGAATAACAACTATATCTTTTTAAAACAAGTATGTCTTGATACATCATGGTGAAATTTAATATTTTGTCTGTGTGTAACAGACAAAAGAGAATGGAAGCTATACATGCTGGCAGAAAGAACAAAAACCTTCAGAGACAAAATTAGTGTCACAACAGACTTTCCAAAACTCTACATTCAAGAAGACAATGAAATACCAGTTTAAGGTGCGGAAGTAAAAGAACTGGAAAAGTAAAAGCTTGCAGACAAAAAAACTATCAACCTAACTGTGACGGAGTTGGGATGTCAGACAATCAGGCTCAGAATGTCTGCACTCAAAGGCCACCTTGGAAAGACTGGCGGGGGCAACAGTCTATGGAAAAGAAGTGTAGACAATCACAGGGGAATTTGGATGAAGTAAATGACTAATAAAAATTACTTATAAGGATGTGCAAATAGTCCACAACAAAAAATAGTCCACACAAGAGCAGCTGCGCAGGAGGACCGGGACAGCTGGCAGAGGGGAAGTGGAGCCGGAAGCACGTCCATCCTGTGTCTGTGAGCAAGGAAACGAACTGCTGCAAAGCACAAGCGGAGGTCTGAGTAGGTCGGGCATTTGGGATGCAAAATGTCCACAGTCATAGAAAAAAAATCAGTATTAGAAGGACAGAAGGGAAAAAAATCAAAAACTCCTAAGCGTTAGCAGGAGTTTGTATCTGTTGTTAATGCTATTTAAGTTGGCCACGGCTTTGGTCACACACCCATACGGTTATGATATGACCTTGTCACTCCCAGAGATCTACCAGGTGGCATGATGTCATGAGGCCTTTGGGTATAGCCAGCAAGCTGCCCTGTGGGCCACTCATACTCTTGGTTGAGGTGCCTCAGCTGCTGTGGCTGCGAGCTGCCACTTCTGGCCTCCTGCTAATGTGAGGGGCCGAGGAGTTGTCCCTGTCGCTCAAATGTGAGACCTGGAGGAAGCCCTGGATCAGCCAGGCCCGCCCGGGCCGCTGTGGGTGTCTGGAGCTGAGCCAGCAGCTGAGACAGCTATCTCTGTCTTCCCAATAAATAAATATTAAGTAAATATTTTTATCTTTTTTTAAAAGATTTATTTTTAAAAATTTTAAAAGATTTATTTAATTTATTCATTATTTATTTTTATTGGAAAGGCAGATATACAGAGAGGAGGAGAGACAGACAGGAAGATCTTCTGTCCAATGATTCACTCCCCAAGCAGCCACAACGGCTGGAGCTGAGCCAATCTGAAGCCGGGAGCCAGGAGCTCTTCTGGGTCTCCCACACAGGTACAAGGTTCCAAGACTTCAGGCCATCCTCCACTGCTTTCCCAGGCCACAGGCAGGGAGCTGGATAGGAAGTGGAGCTGCCAGGATTAGAACCTGCACTAACAGCAAGGACTTTAGCTGCTAGGGTACAGCGCCAGGCCCACGCTCCTTATTTTTGTACCTTAGATAAAGGCTTGTATTATTGACAGCTCAATGATATGAGCACACAGCAATGAAGGCAGTCTATTTCAGGCACGGTCCTGACCGGCCCTCCTCGCCTGCAGCAGCTCCTCAGGGGGTTTCTGTGTTTCCTCATCTTGGTCCTGCAAACCTCTGGCTGTCTTCCAGAAGCTTCTTTCAGGCATTTTCTACCTCAGGCTGTGGATGTGTCCCAAGAGAATCTGCTAATGATGATTTGATTTACAGATAGTGCAACTTTTAAAGGGAAAACATCAAGTAAGTTGTTTTCCTTTGTGTGCTGGGGCCAAGGCTGTGGGTACTGCCCCTGCTTTCTAAGAAGCTCGCCCACCGCGCTTTCTGCTGGGAGGACCCCAGAGAGACCAACCCAGTGGCCAGTGTCAAGTGCAGACAGCAGATCTGGAAGATGCTCAAAGATAACGCCATCATGTGGCAGCCTGTCATTTGGCATGATCACTTGGCAGTCGCTGTCCACTTGCAGAGTCCATGCTGAAGAGGGACAGGCACGGGAGGGTGTGGCAGGTACTGAAATACCCCACAAGACACAGGACTGTCCACTGTTCACCTGGAAGAACAAGAGAATCTCCGACGGCTGACCACTGTCTCACTGCCTGTACTTGCAAAGCACATGCGCCATTTTAGATTCCAGCATGTAACTGCCATGGGGCCTCTTCCAGCGTCCACTTTCTCTCTGCCACGGCGACCTGCCATGCCCCAAGCACAGGTGCTCCAACGCCTGGGGTCTTCAGGAAAGGGCCTGGATTAGGGCCACAGCCATTCCAGCTCAAGCAAGAAGCAATTCTCTGTTGTTTAAAGCCGAGATCTGTTGGATTGTTAATACAGCACAGTCTATCCTAGCCTGACTGATGCAATATCTTATTTATTCTAGATAATAAACAGACAAGGAAGAAAATACTGATATAAATGTTACAGGCTTGGAAATGCACACTTTGGGGAACTAAATAATTTGCATTTAATGATACTGCCAGCATTTGAAATCTCTCTTTGCAAAATTCAATAACCATGGTCTTATCACTCTAACTCAACGGGAAAAAAAAGTTTGCATTTTAGTATGCTCATAAATCAACACGTGCTACACAGACATTTATGGGGTGATCTTGCACATGTTCTGGAACCTTCTTCCCCTGACGCCTGGGCTACTGAAACGCTGCATCCCTCTACTGTGTCAGCGAAGAACATGTCTAGATGCTGAAGAGAATTCTGGAAGGAAGGTCTCCCCAGGAATCTGCAGGAATTGAAGCCTCACTATGTTTTCAATCCACAGAAGAAATGAACATGAGCAGCACAAGTTGTGCAAAACTCGAACACTAAAGTCAAATGTCCATTGGTTTCCAAATACTTTCACTGACAACTTCTACAAGTCCTGAATGACATGAGCTAGCCCGCTCATAATGTGAAAACGAGGCATCAGATTCTTCTACAGAGCAATGAGCTACAGATGACAACCGGGAGTTAGCAGTTTGGGAGACCGTGTAAGAACCTCTCCTTCACTTTCATTTAGTCACTTCATGCGATAAAATTTCTGTGTCTTTCTTTTGATATATTTGAAAAGCAGAGATAAAAGAGACAGAGAGCTCTCACCAACCGGAAGCCTTAATCAGAACCGGGCCCTGAGCTAAGGACTCAGTGTCTCAGTGCTAAGGTCTCGCAGTGCGTGGGGGCCTGAGGTCCTGCACTCACTCAGCTGCCTTCCCACGTGCACAGTGAAACATGACCGAGGACTTCCCCACTGCCTGCCTTCCCTTCCGGAGGTTTGTATTTTACAGAACATAAAGAAAAACGGTTTCTAAATAGTAAAAAAAAAAAAAAAAAAAAAGCTTGCATTTTATATGAATCCAGATGCTACCAGCTAACTGCATTTCACGGTCCCTTTTGGCACTTCTACTTGTTTGCATTGGGATAATTTTTGTTCCTGTGTCCCTCAGCTAATGCGCTAGTTCCCCCTCTCGGCTGCAGGGCTCACCTCTCCATCAACGGGTGCTTTCTCACGCTCAGCTTCTTTGCAGCCATTCATGGTGTGCGTCTGTCTGCTGTTAAACAGAGAACACATCTTACAGTCTAGTCGTGAAAAGTAGCTTTCATCGGGAAAAGTATCTTATACTTCTTTTCCTAGGAACCTCAGAAAAAAAGGTTGAAAGCTACTCGTTTAGTTTTACATATAGAAAAGTACAATTTTTCTTAAATAGTATTTTCAGGAATAGACTGATGAATAAGTTAAACTCAGGAGGAATTTCCCCCCCCCCCTTACAGAGATTCAAATTATAGTTTATGTTCACAAGACGCAAGAGGGGCTGGACGCAGCCGCCTTGCAAAAACAGGGTCAGGATGTCTGGCCTCCCACTGGCCAGGGAGCCTGTCAGTCAAAGGTCCGTGTCCGCCTCTTTCTCCATATTTAAACCTTGGTCCCGCCCTTGGTGCTGTCCATCCTCCCCGGGCCGGCCCCTGATAGGTCGTGGCGGCCGTCCGCGTGGGGCCGCCCGGGCCGCCCGCTACGAGCAGGCCCGACGCGCGAGGACGGACGGCGGCCGCGAGCTCCCGCCTCTGGGCTCCCCGCCCCCCACCCGCTCTGACCCACCGGTGCCCCGAAACGGCGGCGGCGGCGGCCGTTTGTGGTCGTTGGTCCCCAGGCTTTAGGACCAACCTCGGAAGACCCGAAAGGGGTGAGGTGGAGGATGATGGGGGAACGATTCGGGATGGCCGCCGAATATTCCACTAACGGCCGCAGCGCCCCCTCCCCCCTTCCCCTCAGGCCCAAG
Source organism: Ochotona curzoniae (assembly GCF_017591425.1). Taxonomy (NCBI): domain Eukaryota; kingdom Metazoa; phylum Chordata; class Mammalia; order Lagomorpha; family Ochotonidae; genus Ochotona; species Ochotona curzoniae. Next base: position 7,267,475 of record NW_024465322.1, read on the forward strand.
TCCGCCCTGTTCCCACTCAACCTGTCACGTCCCCGGACGTGGCCCACGGGCGCCCCACGCCCGGGCTCGGGGCTGGGGGGACGGTGTCTGCGACGGGCGGCCCGTCGTCGAGCGGCCGGCGAGCAAGCCGCACAGGCCCGTGCTCGCTCGCCCGCCGTGAGGGGGCCGCTCCTTCCGCCCGTGCTGCTCTCCCGGGCGGCCAATTTCCGTTCACTCCGTCTCCTTCCGGCTCCTTCCCACCTGCAGGCCTTCCGTGTTGCTTCCCTGACATTTGTGCGCTGCAGGTCCGGGCCGTGGGGCTGGCTCCTCCCGCGCGTCTCTCGCGTCCCCCTGCGCCCCTCCGTGTCCTTCGCGTCCCTCTGTGTCCCTCTGCGTCCTTCGCGTCCCTCCGCGTCCCTCCGTGTCCTCCGCGTCCCTCCATGTCCTTCGCGTCCCTCCATGTCCCTCGCGTCCCTCCGTGTCCCCCGCGTCCCTCTGTGTCCTCCGTGTCCCCCGCGTCCCTCCGTGTCCCCCGTGTCCCTCTGCGTCCTTCGCGTCCCTCCGCGTCCCTCCGTGTCCCTCCGCGTCCCTCGCGTCCCTCCGTGTCCTCCGTGTCCCTCCGTGTCCCTCCGTGTCCCCCGCGTCCCTCCGTGTCCCCCGTGTCCCTCTGTGTCCCTCGCGTCCCTCCGTGTCCCCCTGCGTGCCACCGTGTCCCCCGTGTCCCCCGCGTCCCTCGCGTCCCTCCATCCCTCCGTGTCCCTGGCGTCCCGACGTCTGGGTGGGACTGGGGGCGGTCACGTCTCTCCCCCCTTGGGTTGGGGAGTCCGTGCGGGGCTGGGGTGGCGGGAGTCTGCGTTTGCACAGTGTCAGGGTGGCCCCCGAGGTTTTTGTTGTTGTTTGTTTTGTTTACCTTAGTAATAAAGCCCCTGGGGCTGTTATTATCGTTCTCATTATTATTGTTATTATTATTGGAAAATCCTACGGTGGAAGCCTAGCAGAGAGACCCTCCACAAGGAGGTTTCTGTGTGAAAGTCCGGCCTGACTCTGTGCTTCCGTTGCAGGTTTCGGTAGACTGGCAGAAACGGGGTGTCCCCGTGCCAGTACAGCTCTGTGGGAGTGATGGGGCGGTGTGGCGTCCATGAGGCCCTCACCGTCTGTACCTTAGGTAGTTTGACAAGCACTCCTCAGACCCAGTAAGCTCTCCGTTGGCTGTGTAAGGGTGGACTTGTTGTCAGGGTTACACAGTTAAAACAGTTATAAAAGTTTGTTTGCAGTTACATTCCCTTGTAGACGTAAAGATGGTTAGTTAATATGCTGCAGGTTCCAGACACAGCGGTGCCTCCTCCTCGGCGTCCCAGTCACCCGGTCCTTTTCATCTCCGGAGGTAACTGTTATTGCCAAAGAATGTGATACATACCAGTGCTTAAATTAAAACCTGCAGTTCTGAATATATGGTGAGGCAGGAGCCATTCGTAATGCGAATATACCCAATTTGTAGACTGGAATTAGGCCTTATGTTTAATGATGTTATTTTTGTTATTAGGAAACTTAGATATATCAGCTTGAGGGGTTTGTGGATAGAGTTCAGAATAACTGGTGTGAAGGTTGCCCTGGTCTGCCATTGAACGCGGGGTAGTTTCCTGTTTAGTTTAGCTGGTGAGGGCTGCCCAGGCCAGGGCATGAGGAATGCCAGTGTGGTCACTGTGTGCAAAGGGGCAGCATTGCAAAGAAAAGGAGGTGGGGGTGAACGTGTAATTTAGAGAAGAATGTGTCTGGATCCAAAGGCACAGAGCATACTTTTGATTAATTCTACATACTTTTGATTAATTCTCATTTTTCAGACATTTTTTATACTGTAGTCTAGCTCTGAAATGAATTACTGCTAAAAAAGATAAGTCCTCCATTGCCCTGGCAAAGCTTGGTCTTGGTGTACCATTCTCAACAAGGAGAAATTTAATACAGAGAAATTTGAAATTTGAGGGATGTCGTGAGGAACTGATGTATCTTTATAAAAATATTTTGATATCTTAAAATTATTCCCAATATTACATGTAGTTTTTAAAATCCACAGTAAGAATTTTGTATAAAGTTTACTTTTACTTTAGAAAGTTTCACAATAATTTGGAAGACAAAGCTTTAAAAATAGTTAAGGTACAGTTGGAACAAATTCCTCTGATGATTAATTTTCATTAACATTTTGCTAGTAGCATGCTTCTCATTTTTTATCAGTGTTTTCTGTTTTTGAAAGTACAGATCTGAAAATTACAATTTTTTTAACTATTAGGAAAATTAACAAATATGTAATTACTGCCTAAAGACGTGTTTGGATTGCTGCTTGAATATCTTCTTGTGGTTGGCTGTGTTGGCTGTGCTGTCTTGCTGCTGTTTCTTAGCTTAGTATTTTTTTTTTTTTTAGTTTCTTAAAATGTGTTTACTTGAGAGATAAAGACGGGAAGAAAGAAAAAGAGGAGGCAGGATGATAGAGATGAGCTGCCACCTGCAGGCTGGCCCCCGGCTGCCTGGGTCGCTGGCCTGGAGCCGCAGGCTGCGGACCGCATGCTGGGTTCCGGTCTCCCCGTGGGTGCCAGCATCATCAGTGCTGTCCCCAGCGTCTGTTAGCAAGAAGCAGCTTCATGCAGGACATGCTGCCAGAAACAACCCGGCAGTCTGAAGTGGGCCTGGGTTCCACTGAACACCTCAACTGGTACGCCAAATGCCTGCCAATGCTGTTAATTTAATTTTTTAAAACTAGCTAGAGAAGAATTACTGAACACCGGAGGACACTCTGGAATGGGAGTCCTCCCCTGGCAGCGGCGCAGGTCTAGTGGAGCCAACTGCAAGCCTCGGTCGCTGGGCAGCTCCCACCCTGGGTCGGACTGCCCTGCTTCCGGGGACGTGGAGATAATTCAGATTGACTCTGGAGTACCTGCATTTTAGAATGTGGTAAAAAGTTACTGTGTGCTTGCTTTAGAGTTGATTATAGCTCCCTGGCTCATATTTTTTGAAGTGTAGTGTGTTTAGAGTTACCAGTGGCTAAATTAACATGGAGTTAAATTTAGATATTAATTTTTAGCTGTGAACTAAATGTATGTATGTTACCTATGTTAGGAGGTTTTTAAGATTTTCATCAGGAATCTAATTATTGTTTTACTTATTTAATCTGATGTCACATTACTCAAATTTGACCATGAAGTACAAGGTGTGAGATTAGCTAAAATCAGTGGTCAAAATGTGAAAGTCTACCAGCACACAGAGATCCCGTTATTGCTCTGCGCAGCTGTGTGATATAAAAGCATGCTGTTAACAACAGCCCCGAGTCTGTCCTGGCCAGGATTCAGTGATCGTACTTGGGAATTCAGCCTGCCTGCTGTTCCCACTTGCATCTGTTCTTTTACCTACTCGTGTCCCATTCTGACTTACCTGCTTTTCCAGGACTAACTGTTCATGTTTGTAAACCTAATCGAGTTAGGACATATCTTAAAACTGCCCTACTCTAACCATTAAGAAGTAGCTGGATTCTGCATTCTTTAAACAACCAGCACTCTGTTTTGTAATGTCACAGAATGTCCGCCCAACTGTACTACCTGGGCCTGAGAATTCATTTTAAAATGTATTCGTATCGGAAGAACAGGCATACAGTATTCTGAGGAATTTTGTTTTCCTAAACAGTCAAGCTACATTGTAAAAGCCCATCTCCTGAGAAGGTTAAAAGCTGTCCACCCTCCCCTGGCTCCCTCTCTTTGATCTTTTCAACACCAAAGATACTCTCTCATGTCCCTTTACCAGTAGCATTTTTAGAGTCTTCTGATATATTTCCCTCAGTCATTAAGTGACAGAACTAACATTGAAAGCATTTTTACTAAGGGAAAAATCTAAAGCACATCTGTTCCTGTTTTGTCAGATATTAACATTAGTAAGTGTATTTATAGTGTTTGTGTGCAAAGGACTGTAGGAAGCATTTTGAGGTGAATTCTTGGGGTCATTTTACCCTGTGATATGTAAACTATCATTATAGACAAACAAATAGAGCATTGAGAGGTTAAATAGCTTGCCTGATTTCACAGTTTAGGAAAGGCAAGAAGTGGGGTTTGGATTTGGGCAATCTGATGCCTGAACCTGCTTTTAAGAACACCGTTGATTGCTTTTTTAAATTTTAACAAAAAGTTATTTTTTAATCACATATATTACAGATCATTTGTCTTCCTTCGTAATTTTTTTTTACAGTTTGGTTTTGGCTTCTAAATTACTTAATAGAACAAAATTATTAATATTTTTGAGGGTTAGAGTTGGGGTTGTGTGTTTTACAAGAGCTTTCTGGATTCTAATATTTTAAAAGTTTACTTATTTTCCATTAGTTTTTATTTGAAGTGGTCGTCCTGAAATGAGAAAGAGTATATTTCCTATTAGCTTTACATCATTATAGATTTTCTTTGAGAGGTACAAAAGTAAAAGTGGGAACAGCACTTGGCAGCCCAGCACTGTCTGGGAGTAATTGTCTAGAATACAGACGATAGGAGGGGTGTGCAGGAAAAGGCTGATTTCAAGAAATACTTAGACAAAATCTGTAGGGAAGGAGTTTGTGACTGAGGAGCTGTGACTCAAACTTGGGATGCTTCTCAGGATCCTGTTGGCAACTTGGGAGGAAGTGGCATAGGTTTGTTGTGCCACGTATTGGTTGAATGGATGGACTGGTTGAACTATAAGGTAAATGACTCGAGTTTGTGCTGTACTGAGTTCAGTGTGCCTAGCACATATCCCATCTTCAGTAGTCAGGAAGTTTGATAAATGAATCCTGGCATGAGAAGGAAAAAGTTGGCTAGGGATACTGGCTTAGGAAAGGGTGTGCTTGGTGCTTAGGAACTCTGGGCTCATGATGTACTTTCCTGCTGCGATTGTTTCCTGTTAATCCATTGTATTCAATATCATGCTAGCTCAGGAGCCGCTTTAAAGACAGAGTATTTGTTTATGTGTGGTGTATGATAACATGTGCCTTTAAAGCAAGGAAGGCCCCAGAATCACCAAATTTAGCTGTGTCAGCTTATATTTTCTGAAAATTCTTTCTGAGCATGTCAGCTTGGGAGAGTCTTAGTTTTCCAGAGGGCTTAGAGATGGTGTTGTGGCAAAAAAGTGCCAAACCAGATTTCTTGGCGGGGGGTATGCTCGTGGACCAGAAGACCTCCGCCACTTGCTGGCTCCGGGGTCTTGGGCGGTACAGTTTCTCCAGTTTTGAATCACAGTTGATACTTTCTTCCAGTCGCCGTAGAGCATGGAAGGACTGCGTCAGTTGTCCAGGCGTTTACAGTGGAGCCACAAAGCAGAGCGAGCTGCCTGCCATCGTCATTCTATTTACTATCAGTCTTTGAAGCTGTTCCTCTTAAAAACTTAAATCACTAATTTAAAACTACAGTTAGTTACTTTGTAGATATTTAATGATTTCAGAGGTTCCAATGAATGCATAAAAACTAGCATTTGACTAAAACTTTTGTATTAAGCATGCAGAATGAGTCTTATAGATGCTTTATACTCATTAACTGGTTTGTTATAACAACTCTTTGAAGTAGGTATTAGTATTACTTGCAAATTATATATGAGAGATGGAGGGAGGTGCAGAGGGACTAAATAACGTCCTCACATTTACAAAGTCAGTCAGTGAAAAGAAGGGTTTAACCCAAAGCAGTTGTCTGCAGAGCCACTGCGGTTTATGTGGAGCTCTTGGGTTACTGCAGTGACAGTTTCTGTTGTCCAGGTGGCTCTTCCCACTGCCACTCCCACCAGAGACTCCACGGAGGGGATGCAGATGCCCACTGGTGGACGCGGGCCTGGCGCCCCACCTGCGAGAACGTGAGCATGTTTCTGAGAAGACGTGCTGCCTGTGCCAGATGGGGGTGCGTGAAACACGAGTATGCATTGCCACTGGTGGTTATCAGAACTGGCCTTTAAACCTTGTGGAATGGGGACAAACCTTTACGTGTTCTCGTTGAATCTTGGCAGCAGCCTGTGATAAATTTACATTGGTGCTCCTATTTTTAAATGAAAATGTTATTTTTAAAAGAAATTGAGTGCATTTCTCAAGGTTACATAGCTAGAATCGAGCTATTGTGGCTCCAAATACCACACTTTTAAAACCTGGTGGCAATAGTGACTTGGTTTTTATTTACAATTAAAAAGATTCTATTGGAAAGCAAATAGCTTTCCTAGTATATACTCTGCATTGTGAATTTTTACATTAGGGTTTATTCATAATTCTAAATGAGGGGGAAAAAGGTGAACTACTGCATTGCTCTTTAGGAGAAAAATCCTAAAAGAGATGGTAGTTAAAATCATTTTAAAGATTAAACTACGGTTTTATATATATATTTGAAAAGCAGAAAGAGGTTTAGATTTGTTGGTTTGTTCCCTAGGTGATTGCAAATAACCAGAGCTGGGCCGAGCTGAAGCCAGGAGCCAGGAATACTAAGGCCACACACTTGGGCCATCTTCTGCCTCCGTAGGCACCTTAGCAAGGAGGTGAATTGGGCATTTGGCCAGGACTCACACCATGAGCACACTTTTGGGCTGCTTGCAACACCAGCAACAGTTTAACCTACCCTATCCTAACAGCAGCCCCCAACTCCACACTTAGAACTGCACACAGTGGCCACCAGAGAGCTCGGCTCCTTGCCAGGAGTTCCTGCCCGTCTGCTGAGGAACATTTCCTAAGCTACTGCTGGTTGGAAACCACAGCTGCTCCTGGCGCTGCTAGGGTGAACACTGGGCTCTGGTGACATTCGGAAGGTGGCAACAGAGACTGGAACTTCTGCCTGCCTAAGTGTCTGTTTGAGCTCTCATCACTGGGGAAGGGTGTGAGGATTACTTACAACATTAGAGATATTGCCATTAGACTGCATGTATCTGGCAAGTGCAAGTCACAGAAAAATCCTGTTTGCTTGTATTGTAAAATAATGTAAACCTCAGATGGGAGATAGACAGTAAGCTTGTGTTCATTGGTGGCTTCATGTTTGGTTTTCCTTTGACTTATAACGGCTGTGTCTTGTGATTCTTAGTTCTTTGTTTGCTTTTGCCTTCCTTTATCGTAGCGAAGGTCTCCCAACGGTACTCCATAATTGGTCAGCAGCATTAAGAGTCTGTGCTTTTCGGGGTTTTGGGGAGTACATGTAAGGCAGTCAGACGTGAGAGCCACAACTCTGCTTGGTTCTTGCAACTCAAGAGGAGTGCTTCACAGAGTCCTGGTGTTAGAGGTAGTAACTTGTAAACGCTGTTATTGAACTTTGTTTTAGGAACTGCAGCCATGAATGAAGAAAGTACAGATGGGACAAACGGATGTAGTAAAGTTCGAACTGGTACTCAGAACGAAGCAGCACTGCTTGCGCTGATGGAAAAGACTGGGTACAACATGGTCCAGGAAAACGGGCAGAGGAAATTCGGTGGGCCTCCTCCAGGTGGGCATATGGTTTATGCTCTTTTTTAAAATTTGTTGTGCATGATACAGTTCCCTAGGCTCAGATTTTCCCCAGCCACCCTCCTCACTGCTACCGCTGCTCCCTGCACTTTTCCACTCTGACGGTAGTGTAGTCCTTTAACAGCGCTCACGCGTCCGTCATTCTGCTGTTTCATATTTAAGGGTGTCAGGACGTTGTACGTATAGACAGTGGTAGGAAGGCCACCATCCTATTGTCGAGATACATTTAACAATAAGAAGGGAGTTAATCTTTCCCAACTCCCTATGAAGCCCACATCACCTCAACAGCAAGGCCAGATAGAGACACAACAAAGAACTCTGGGGAAGCTGCTCCCGCTGCTCCCCTTCCCACGGCCTCCAGCCTCCGGCTCTGCCTGCCCTCCCTCCTCAGAGCCTCCGGGAGCCTGTCTGGAATCCTGCCTAGAGCATGTTCCCTGGGGGCTGTCGGCACCTTGACCCAAGGTCCAATGCTCCATGGGGATGCCGGGCCTGATGCTCCTGCACCCTGTACTGTGGTTGGGAAGCGGCATCTTTGCAGATGCCCATTCCAGATCTCATCTGGCTTTGCAGCTGCTTGCTCTCAGCTTGACAGTGCGCACACATGATCTCACTCGCTGTTATCCACAAAATGTCATGGCTGCTCTCTGCCTAATAAAATGCTAGTGCTACTGCTGCAGAAGTGGCAGGAGTCTTAGATATGGTGGGCTCATTCATCCCTCTGCTTTTAAAGTAAATTCAACGGAAACTCTCAAAAGAAGAACTATAGAACGATGATCCCAATGAACATAGATGTAAGAATCCCCAGTATTACTGTATTTTTGTATTGGAGTCTATTTAAATTCCATTAATGTTTGTTGCAGGTAGCTAGGTGCCCTGACATTTAGTGTATATTCATTTATTATGCTGATTTTGCCTTGCTGAATGCATCCCTTCTCGTTATGTGGTGTCCTTTTGTTTGCTGTGAAGGTATTTTCTTTCATTTTAAAGACAGGAAATTTTTGCTGAGTGAGTTATTCAGTGCTGACAACTTTGCCTTTTAGGATCTAGAATGTCACTCCTGTCCCTCCCCCTAAGAGCCTTTGCCACAGTTCTCAGAATTGTACCTGGTGTGGCACTGGTGGGGATCTGGGTCATGAAATCCAATCTGTTACCAACCCAAGCACTTGGGCTCTGCCACTCTTGCTTCTGCCTGTGATCGGATGAAGCAAATTGGCAATACCTGCAGCTCTATGTCTGGGCTTACCTCCCAAGTTCCCGGTGAACTTCCCTTCCCACCTGCTGCTGGTGGAGCTCTTTTTGCCAGTATCTGCTGGCAATTAGGTCTGGGGACAACCTGGACCTATTTCGAATGGCTCATGTTAGATGCTTAGTCAGTACTTTTAAATTCAGTCTTTAATATATTCTTTAGATTAGGTGTATATCTCCAAAAGTATCCCGGATGATTTGCCCCTTGCCTCTTTTAACTACTTTAAGACTTCATCAGTTAATTTCCTCTTTGGGAGGGGAAGAGTTAGATTATAAATTTTATACACATCTTATCCTTAAGTTTTTTTCAACCCTGCTTTTTTTTTTTTTTTTTTTTAAGATTGTTTGAAAGGCAGAGCAGGGCGGTGGGGAGAGCAGGAAAGAGACCCTTCTGGGCCTTCCTGGGGTAGCACAGGGTACATGTGGTTGGGCCAGCTTCTGCTGCTTTCCCACGTGCATTGACAGAGCCTAACTGGAAGCGAAGCAGGTGAGATATGAACCAGTCATGTGATGGCAGGGTCCCAGGTGGCCGCTTAATTGCTGCACTATAGTATCACTCCCACCTTCACCTTACTTTTGATTGAAGAAGCAGTTGGGAAATAAGTTGGGTGTTTGGGAAAGAATATGAGATTAGGGCAGGGGGAAAAGGATACTCCAGAAATGAAAGGGGAAGTCTTTCGGAGAGGAATTTGAAATAGCAGTGAGTTGAAGAATGGCTTTAATAGTAATACATCAGATATAAGCAGATGAGAGCTTAACACGTGGCTTGCCTTTCTATCAATAGCTGATAAATTCCTTTGCTGGAAAACTCTCCAAATACCTTTATAACTATTAAAGTACAGTTTTGGCTTGTAGTTACCTTGATGGCTACATCACATTTTTCCTCAAGTACATCCTTTAGCTGTATAGACGTACTCCGTGTTGATGTAACATACAAAGCCTTTACTTTTTCTTCTCTAACTGCCCTTGTCCTAATAAATCTTCCTGGCTCATTCCCTCAGAACTTGGGTCTCTGCTTCAGCTTCACGTGCCAGAGATTTACCTGTTGCAGATAACACTCCTGTGCAGTTTTGATTTTTCTTGTTAGTACTTAGCACTCACAAACTGCCTCCCTTCCCCACTGAATAGTAGCTTTACGAATCAAAGAGCTTTATTTTGTTCACTGTTATATACCTGACACACAGAATAGCCCATGGCACTTAGGAAGGCCACTGGAAAATTGCTGAATGAATAGATGATATGTGGTGAAGTTTTATGCGTGGTTTTATGTTTCTGTTCCAGGTTGGGAAGGTCCACCTCCACCTAGAGGCTGTGAAGTTTTTGTAGGAAAAATACCTCGTGACATGTATGAAGATGAATTAGTTCCTGTATTTGAGAGAGCTGGGAAGATCTATGAATTTAGACTTATGATGGAATTTAGTGGTGAAAACCGAGGTTACGCTTTTGTGATGTACACTACGAAAGAAGAAGCCCAGTTAGCCATTAGAATACTTAATAATTATGAAATCCGACCGGGGAAGTTTATCGGTGTGTGTGTAAGTTTGGATAATTGCAGATTATTTATTGGAGCTATTCCCAAGGAAAAGAAAAAAGAAGAAATTTTGGATGAAATGAAGAAAGTTACAGAAGGAGTTGTAGATGTCATTGTCTATCCAAGTGCAACTGATAAGACCAAAAATCGTGGTTTTGCATTTGTTGAATATGAGTCTCACAGAGCGGCTGCAATGGCTCGAAGAAAACTAATTCCAGGTAAAATCACATTTTAGAAGTTGCTTTTCCAAGGACAAGAGACACTGAATAATAGGTCAGAATTATTAAAATATATTCCCGAAAAGGCATGAGAACAATGTAAGGAAGTAGATCACACGAGCCTAGAACAGCAAATTGTTTCTGTGAGAATGATTCGTATTTATGACCCTGTACTGGGTGTAAATGCTTCAGTGGACTGTTAATCCTTGTTTTACAAAGATCCAGTGGGAAAAACTCAATTCTTCTAGCAAAGGTCTTTTGAGTGGTAAACACCACCACAAATCCTGGTTAGGTTTGTTTGTTAATAAGAACTTTCATGTGAGTAGGAAGCATGCTTACCCATATATATTGAGAAGAATTTGAGTTATTTTTTCTTTGGAAACGTGCTTTGACTTGGCATTGCTAGGTTTGTTTTCTTTGCTTGACATCTCTTCAAGTTGCCCCGTCTTTCTTTACAGGAACATTCCAGCTGTGGGGCCACACCATCCAGGTGGACTGGGCCGACCCAGAGAAAGAGGTTGATGAGGAAACCATGCAGAGAGTCAAAGTTCTTTATGTAAGAAATTTAATGATCTCAACTACAGAAGAAACAATTAAAGCAGAATTCAATAAATTCAAGCCTGGTGCTGTTGAGCGAGTTAAAAAGCTCAGAGATTATGCGTTTGTTCATTTTTTCAATCGAGAAGATGCTGTGGCTGCCATGTCTGTTATGAATGGGAAATGCATCGACGGGGCAAGTATCGAGGTAACCCTGGCAAAGCCAGTGAGTAAGGAGAACACTTGGAGACAGCATCTGAATGGTCAGATTAGCCCCAATTCCGAAAACCTGATTGTGTTTGCCAACAAAGAAGAGAGCCACCCCAAAACTCTAGGCAAGCCGCCAGCTCTTCCTGCTCGTCTCAACGGGCAGCACAGCCCGAGCCCCCCGGAAATGGAAAGGTGCACTTACCCTTTTTTTCCTGGAACAAAGCTGACTCCAATTAGTATGTATTCTTTAAAATCCAATCATTTCAATTCTGCAGTAATGCATTTGGATTATTACTGCAACAAAAATAATTGGGCACCTCCAGAATATTATTTATATTCAACAACAAGTCAAGATGGGAAAGTACTCTTGGTTTATAAAATAGTTATTCCTACTATTGCAAATGGATCCCAGAGTTACTTCATGCCGGACAAACTGTGTACTACGTTAGAAGATGCCAAGGAGCTGGCGGCCCAGTTTACACTACTTCATTTGGGTAAGTTAAATATTTTTGTAATAATCCTGTTAATATTAAATTAGGAAATATTATAGATTATTTGTGCGTTAGTTTGTTTTGAATTCAATATGAATGGTCCATAGCAAATTTTTTGTTTCAATTTTATAAATCCATGTTATTAAACATTTTTGAAATTTGCATTTATATGATCTACATCAAGCTTTCAACTGTAATTTACCTAGGGATAATTCTGGTCTTGATTTATTGTAGAATACATAATCCTATTTTATTTTTATAATGGCTTTGATTTGAAATAAAGCTTCTGCGTAAATCAGGACTTGTTACTTAAGTCAGTTTGAGTGCCTTTTCGTCTTTGGTGAAGTTGACACAATGAGTGTTTGCAAGCAGAGACAGAGTTGATCCGATTGGAAAGCTTTGAGCTGGATCGTGTTTAGATTCAGCCTGTGCTCACCAATCTGGAAATTTATCGCGATTATTCTTGAAAGACAAAAAGCATCATTAGGAGATGTTATGACCACTTTATTTGTAATTTCATCTTTTAAAAAAGGAAGTTTTCCCTATGTCATTTGAGGCATAGTTGAGAATGGCTTTGGACATATCAAAATATTTTAACTGAGTCCAATGTGATGGCTCAACTGGCTAATCCTCTCGGTTAAAGTGCCTGGATCCCATATGGGTGCCTGTTCATGTCCTGGCTGCTCCACTTCCATCCAGTTCCCTGCTTGTGGCCTGGGAAAGCAGTAGAGGACGGCCCAAAGCCTTGGGACCCTGCACCTGTGTGGGAGACCCAGAAGAAGCTCCTGGCTCCTGGCTTCTGGCCTCGGATAGGCTCAGCTCCCAGCAGTTACAGCCATTTGGGGAGTGACTCATCAGACAGAAGATCTTTTGTCTGTCTCTCCTCTCTATAGATCTGCCTTTCCAATATAGATAAATAAATAAATCTGCTTTTTATATGAAGAAACAAAATATACTAAGTTGTAGGCATCTTTTTTTCTTAAATAAACAACGATGTTTGTTTCTTTGAGAGGCAGAGAAAGCAGCAGAGGCGAGGAGAACAGCTGCTGATGGACTCTGCCCACAGTGGCGGCTGGAGCCCTGGCAGTGCTGGTGGACTGTGCCCAGCGGTGCTGGTGGACTGTATGACCTTGGAGTAGCAGATGATCGCTGACTCCTGGCGGAACCTCAGAATCTCTCCCTCTAAAATATGAGCTTTTTTTTGGTGACTTCTGAAAACTCTTAGTAGGAGCAGGGAACTACATGCAAGGCTGCCAAAATAATTTTGTCTGGCCCTGCGAAGGCAGTCGCAGCCGGGACTTGATTTATAGTCTAATTTTGAAGTTGGTCATTTTATGTAGCCTGTGAATGACGCTACAAATATCCAAACGGCTGTTGGCAGGGAAAAGTTCCCTACCTTGTGTGGTCAAAAGCCTCAACATCGCCAATGCTTCTGGAAACATTTATGCCTGCCGCCATATGTTGAATCTGTGCCTTCAAGTCGTTTAAACAAGAGCTGATTTCTAAAAATCAGCCTTGCGCTGTAATGTTCTTTCCTAATTTATAGAAGTCAAAGCTTAATGTCCACCTCACAGCAGGACAACTGGATTTAAAACCGTGGAAAGCTCAGTCAACTGTTTTGTTTGACAAGTAACTGCTTTTTGGCTATTCTCTGAAGTTTTCAAATGATTATAGTTGATTAAAAAAAACCCAGGATCTCATAAAAATAACAATTAAAAATTGAAGCTAGGTTTTTTTAAAGAGGAAGTAGGAAAAAGAATGTTTATTAAAACATCATGAGGCCAGTAGCCTGTCTTTGTATTTATTAACTTCTTAACGTTATTATTAGGAATTTTATTTCTTGTATTGATTTATGTAACCTTAATGATTGTTTACCTGAGAATTTTTTAATATCTTTAATATAAATAAGTTTTAATATAAGTAGCTTTCGCTGTTAAATATTATAAGTATTGTAAGTATTAATAAATTTAGTAACTGAAGTTTAGATTTTAAAAAGTAAAGTTTGTGAGCTTTTATCCATGGCCAATTCCATGATAAAATTTCTGCATATGTTCTATTTTTGGGCCACATGATATTGCTTAAAGTGTTTTTTAAAAAATGCAACTTTAAAAGGAATTTCAGTGGTCCATTGATTTTTTTTTTTTAGCTCCTTAGAAATTACTTCATTACTATTAATATTTTGTTTTAAAATCAGAGCAATTTGTGTGAGGAGCGATCTATAATATTCGTAAGCCTGTTAATCGTTACTTAGTGTCCAGTACAGTCTGAGCGGTGAGTAATAGCAGCGTAAATCTAGTGAATGACGCCGAGGATGGTTTAGAATAATGACTTCATTGGGATGAAATTGTTTAGTTCTTTTAATCACTTTAAATTATTCATCAATTGCTTCTACTTGCTAGTTAAAATTAAGTAACAGTATCTACTGGTCTCAGTTAATACCTCATGCAGTATCTGTCCTGGTCAGTTTGTCCATTTCTTTCCATTGAAATTCTGTGTTAATTTTAATCTGGAGGATGAGCATTCCCAACAAAGCACATCTATGTGAAGGAGGCATTGGGATGTGTTTTCCGTCTCCAGAGACTGGACAGAATTTCAAACAGTCAAGGTTGGTTTATATAGGATCAGCAACCTTGTCTTGGACTCCAAACTGATCTAAAATACAAAACTTCATTTAAAAAATCTGTATTTATTTGAAAGGTAAAGTCAGAGAGAGGGGAGCTCTACCGTCCACTGGCTCAATCCCAGGATGGTCTCAAGGGCTGGACCTGGGTCAGTCTGTCTGAAGCCGGGGGCTGGAAACTTTGCCGAGGTCTCCCAGGTGGGCGCAGGGGTTTGGGGACTGGGCCAGCCTCTGCTGCATTCCAGGACACACTGGCAGGCAGCTGGATCAGAAGTGGAGCAGTGGAGACTCGTGTTGGATGCCCGGCTCACACAGCAGCCGTGTTTTACTAATAAGTAACACACAGGCTGCAACGCAGGTACCCCCAAATTTCTTGAGTTCTGAAGTGCCATTCAGAATTTTTGATTTTGAGTTTTTAATTAGGAATCCTGACTGGTAAAGTATTTTCTGCTACTGTCCAAAAATCTAAAGCACTTCTGATCCGAAATGTTTGGATGCTATGCCTATTTCTTGGTCCTGTTAGTCCTACTATTTTATTCTGATTGTATTCAAAACATCTCAATATAAAATTTAATTTATTCTATTCTTACTCATGGCTTCTCTTCATGCCTTTTCTTTTCCTCTGAGTCTTTCTTATGGAATAATCCCTTTGCAAATGTTTTCTGAGAATATATTTGTTAGCGATTGGTATTTTTTTTTTAAAGAATGACACCAACAAGAACATAAATTAAATTGTATTAATGCCTGAGTAATAAGCAACCTTGTGTTTGACATTAAATTCAACCTTTACGATAGTTTTTGTTTTTGCTCTGAGATTCACAACCACTTCTGCTGTATCTTAACAAGAAGTTTAATTGTCCTGGAGTATCTGAATCTTAACATTTTTTTTTTCCTTTGAAACTGGATTCCACATAACAGTTAACAAGAAGCTAATTGAAACTGCAGATGATAGGTAGTGAAGACCTTATGAAAATAAATCGTTCATGTTACAATTTCCAGTCAGCCTTTGTGTTGAAAATCACAGCTGTAGTTTTTCAGATAGCCTGAATTGCTTTTATCTTGTAAAACCTGTGTTTTGATGGAGCTATTATTGTTAGTGATTTTATGTTTCACTGTAGTGGTTTCTCAGCATCTCCTGTCTGTGTATCTTTGACAGGTGTTCTGTAGTTTGTGAAAGTACAAGTGGAAAGGACAAATTAGGAATATAACTTCAACTGATTATTGTCAGGAGGCACAGTCTGTGTCAGCCCCCGCGTGGGTGCAGGTGCGAAGCAGCAGCCCCCCTAAAGGCTCTGTACGCCCCCCAGAGGTTTGCTTCCCTCAGACGAGACCACGTTTGGGACTATGTAGTTTTGAAAATTGTACATCTTAGATACTCTGTTTTCTGCGTGTTTCTAAGATTGATGTACGTTGCTTCCATGTGGCAGTATTGTTCTTTGTCTCGTTGATACGAATAGTCCATCAAAAATGTGTCCTGTGTAGGCTGTTTATGTTGTTGATGAAAATATGAGGTGTTTGGGTAATGAAGGTATGATTGTTTTTCCGACACGTTATTTGATTTGGCGTTCATCTGCATGCATTCCGACTGAGTGTCTAGGACAGAAAGGATGGGTCATATGGTTCAGACTTTAGTGGACAGTGCTAATTACTACCAGCGTGTACATTAGCTAGTGTTTGGGAGTTCCCTTGGTTCTACATTCTTCCAAACACTTAGGTATCAGCACTCTCTGTTTGGATATTCTGATTAATATGCAAGTACTTCAAAAAAACTAGTGGAAAACACTTTTCATGATATTTTAAATATATGAAATTTATACATGTTTGTTCATAATGTACACATTTTCTGTAGGCTTTTGGAAGCTCTTTTATAGTTGTGTTTTTCTTGGATTTTATTTATTTATTTTTTATCTGAAAGGCAAAGTTACAGAGAGTAGGACAGAAAGAGAAATTGTCCACCTGCTAATTCACTCCCCACGTAGCCACAACCACTGTGCCCAGGCGTTTCTCCCAGGTCTCCCACTTGGGTGCAAGGATCCAAGGACTTGGGCCAGCCTCTGCTGCTTTCACAGGCCGCAAGTGGGGAGCTGGATCCGAAGTGGAGCAGCTGGGACTCGGACCAGTGCCATGTGGGATGCAGGCACTGTTGGTGGAAGCTTAGCCTTCTATGCCACGGGCCAGCCCCCGTGTAACTCTAACTAACGCTAAAGGGCTGTGGTACATTAGGCTGTTCTCTTGATGCGTATCTTTCTCATTCAACCCTCTTGCCTCTTCCTCCTGTTGGTTTGTCTGGTTCTCTGTGTGTTTGCTTTCCCAGGATGAGCCATTTGGTGGACTTTGATTTGGAAAACCCATTTTTCTACTGTATGATTTACCTTTTATATATTCTTCTGAGAAAATAGATGCTTTTTACTGTAGTCTGTCTTTTTACCATTAATGTGATTGATAACCTACTTAAGAAATCACTAGTTAACTTGAAGATCGTGAAGCAGTTTCCTGTGGCGCTGGGTTCTAGAAGCTTGGTTTTTGAATGAAGTGTCCGGTGTTTTATTCCTCTCCCTGTGGACTTTGACTTCTGTACAGTCCCTGTACCGAAGACGACACTTCCCTGGAGCTCTGGAGTGTCAGTCATATTCATCCGTACATGCGTGACTTAGTTGTAATTTTCTCTTAAATTGATCTGTTTTTCCTTGTACTAAAACTGTTTATTTACTTAGTTGTGTAACTTCACGGAGTCTCAGTATTTGATTACAGAATATCTCTTTCTCCACAATTTTCGTAGTTGTTCTCAGTCTTTTTATATCCGTACGGATGTTAGAAACCAGCCTATAAATTTGTGCCAAAAAACCAGAATCCTTCGAGGATTAACTTCCAGGCTGTTTTATTTCTATCTTTAAATATTTTTATTGGACGTGTTGCTAATATTATCTGTGCAGAGGGGACCCGTTGGTGACGGTGTGGTGCGCTAGCTCTCAAGCGGCGTGTGAGGTCCTGTGCCCAGGTCTGCCTGGCTGCTCGACTGCCTGGCGCGGGTTGCACTGGCGTTTGTTTAGAAACTCTTTTTTAAAATTCATAATGTGTGTTAGTTGGAAATACAAGCTAAATTTTTTTTTGTTTATTTAGGAAGAGAAATTTTTAAGCTGAAAATATTCACTTAAATACCAAAATATTTTTTCTTTATTCATCTTTACAGAACTTTAGAAATGATAATCGTTGCTACTTATTTCATTTTCTCTATTTTTTTTTTCTTTTTTACTGACCAAAAGGTTTTAAGTAAAGTTCTCAAGGATTCCATGCCTTTCCACAGTAGGGGTAACACCAGTGTAAAGACTCAACTCTTTTCTGTCTTCACTGCTTACAGACAGGGAGCACAGCCTCTTCAGCCTGGACCTGTGCAGAAGGCTCTGGAGGAAATAAACAGGTAAGAGGAAGTCTCGTAGTGATATTAAAGAGATATTTGATTCCTAAAGCAAGTCAGTCAATCTCTGGCTGTAGAGAAATAGGTAAAATTGCACAGTGAAAATTTTGAGAATTATTATCACAACTGTATTAATTATAGACGCTGCAAAATTTTGTAAATGGAAGTTGTTTTCCATGTTTCAGGTCTTCTCAAACCTTTAACATGCAAGTGTACATTGAACCACCAAGATGGTAAACATTATTGTAAATTAGATACAGATGGAGGGAGGGCATTTTATGTAGATTACTTAATGTTTGTGAATTTTTTTTCTGCAAACAGGACTGGTAATTTCTTTCAATTGTGTTAACTTAAATTTCAGTGGGGCAGCTTAGAGCAGTTCCATTTACTGGGACTCACTTTTTTTTTTTTCTGAGTGAGGTATAGGAAAAAAGTTTTAATAGGAGGCAAAGGTGGCTTTGTCATTTAGATAAATATTATTACTATGCAAACTTCTCTTTATAGTTTTTACTCAAAAAGAAGTAACCCACGTGCTGGTTCTGAGGTTTCGAGTGTTACTTCATCTTTTGTGCCTCAATTTCCTCATTGTTCATGAAATAGTAACAGAACCTAAAATAACTGTTATAAAAATTCAGATCAGTTCCTCAAACCATACTTATGAAAATCAAACGTGTTATAAGATTAGAGATCTGATTCTTAGTGTAAAAATGTAAATATGTTATGATGGTGTCAGAACTGCCTTTACAACTTGATAAAATTCAAGTACTAATACACAAATGTTTGCTGATTGAGATGACACTTGCGGCGAGCAGCACTTTTTAAGAATAATTAATTGAGTAATTTGAAAGGCAGCATTAGAGAACGGGAGAGACCTTCACCCACCGGTTCACTCCTCAGGTGGCAGCAGATCGGGGTCTCACCTGGGTGACATTTCCAAGTCTTTTCCCAAAATAGATGAAGGTGTGTAACCAGAATATAGTTCTCAGAATGTTGCTGATTTTAAAATAGTCAAACTTTACAATTAAAATATTCGTTACTAAGTAAACAGAAAAATAATAAAAAGGAGAAACTAAAATAATGCAAAAAACATGGAAAAGAAGTTCTAGATTATATTGAGAGAGGACAGCTAAACATTTTTTAAAATCTTAAAAATCCATCCTATGAAAGTCAAACATGGGAAAAGCTAATCCATGGCAATGGTGGGTGGTGGTTGGCTCCATGGCGACGGTGGGTGGTGGTTGGCTCCATGGCAATGGTGGGTGGTGGTTGGCTCCATGGCAATGGTGGGTGGTAGTTGGCTCCATGGCGATGGTGGGGGGGTAGTTGGCTCCAAACCTGAAAGGGATGACCAGTTATCTGGACTGGTGTGTCCTGCAGTTTGGATGTGGGTTGCCTGGATTTATAAAATTATTAAAACTCAGAAAAACAATAGGAAACAATCATTTTATTGCAGGTAAATTATGCTTCAGTTTTTAAACTGCTAAGACAGCTGAATTAACACTTCGTGTAAAACTTAAATTCTGAAATTGACTGTTAACCATTCCTTAAGAGGGCAACTAGAGTAGTGCAGACCCATTCTGAGGCAGAAACCAGGGAATTGAAGAGCCAGGGTGCACATCGGAAGAAAGTGTATACTAGGAATGGTGGTTCATTCGCTCCTGTATCATTTGTTTAAAGTTAATGAAAATTTCTGTTTTTCATTTTATTTGATATGTAGCTGACATGTTTGTGTGACGACACCACGATTATACTTGTAGGTTTATTCCACTAGCTGAGCATGCTTAGTGCACATGACTTAGTTTGGTTAATGTTTTCTTGAATGCATTTCTATTGGTTTAAGTGCTAACATTCATTTTTGAAATATTTCTGAACTTTTTTGACCATCTAATTACATGCATCCTATTGTGTTCTATTCTTATAGTGTTAGAATTTTGTTTTTCCTTATCCTGTGTAAGCTGAGTTCAAAGTCAACCTTTTAATTTTGTTAAAAATCTGACTTCCTGACATTTCTGAAGAGATCTGTCTCGACATGCCGGGAGCAAGCTGCCTGGCCTCTCAAATGAGTAGATGTTAGATGTCAAGTCTAAGCAAACATTTGTTTTTGAAAACATACCCTGCCCTACTGGCAGAAATCTTCTGTTCTAACTCAGTAATCACATGGAAGTGTAAAGAGCTTAGTTTTATCCTAAGTACGTATGGCTAATAAAGAATTGATTGTGCATAATACTTGTGAGAAGCGAAGGAATTCCTTGTAGCTAGTTCCTGGAACTACCCGGAAGCATGAAGGTTTCAGCTTCCTGCTAGTGCTGTGTCCCTTGAAGCAGTGTGCAAAGTGCATCTTTTCACAGCAGCAACACTTGTGTCATTCCCTCTCCTGTGTTAGAAAAGCACATGGTATCCAACTGTAAAACACTGGGAGTGGCTTTAACTGGATACTTGAACGAAATTGATGTGTACATGAAACAAGTTTCCTTACTGCTCTTATGGTACCACTGATAAAAATGAAAAGGTTATTAAATTATTTTAAGTAAGCTTTTCAGTGTTAGAAGCCTGGTTTTAACTGATTGTTTCATTTTTTTTCTTAACTAGGTCCTTTCTGATGTTGCTTGAGCTTATTTTGCCGTTGGTCTCATTCCTGTTGGCTACATGTTAGGTCCATGGCCGCATTAAGTTACTGCTCAGGTGTTTTAGGCCTCCCTTACAGAAGAAAGAAAACCAAACAAACTTCAACTGTAGATTAGATGACCTAATTTCTTTTCTTCTATCCCCAGAAGTGCTAAAACGTAATCATTTAATACTCATTATTACATTCTTGGCTTATTCTACACCAGAGAAACATAGTTGAGTTTTTGGAAAGTGTAGGATTTTCAGATTTGGTCTTTACACACCGATATGTATCTAAAATTCTAATTAATGAAGCAGAAAATTATTGTTGCATAGATGAATGTTTATTGTGAAATAGTAATATTTGAAATACAATTTTTAAAGTAATTTGGTATAATTGTTGGCTATTTCTCTATGCTATACGTTGATAATGGTTTCTTGAAGTTCATTTTATGGAGATGATACATTTTACTGTTTTGTGATATCAATAGGAATCCAATGTTAAATTGATATTTTAAGCTACATCTTTGTTTATGATAGTATTTAAATAATGAAATATTAGGCAGTTAGTTTACACCAAATGTTTTCTGCAGTCCAAATGTTTTTGTTGGTTTGATGTCTATAACATTTTCAAAACAAAAGAAGCAAGTATGAATTCGCTGATTTTTGTCACTTCCTCGTGGACTACCCCTTAGTGTCAGTACCAAATTAAAAAAGAGAAGGCAGCTTCTTTGAGGAGCAGGAGTGATTAGCGGTTCTTTTTCTGTAATCAAAATAATATGTCAGAATTCAGTGGTGAGGTCGCTGAAGCATCACATACGGGAAGGAAGCATAATACTGACTAAACCCTCAGGATTCGCCGTGCAGTGGGTGCTGAAGCACCCCTCCACCAGGAGACAGCAGCGGTATTTTGAAGGTTTGGGTATTATGTTAAAGTGTGATTATAGTTTGAATGCTTTGTGCCTTTGAATTAAATTTCTGTCCATGAAGACGTGTCCCGTAATTGCTCATGTATCTGTTTACAGACCACACTTCCCGCCGCAGCTCAATCAGTAGTCTCTCCCCCGTTAGTGCTACCCTGTCGTCTGGGACTCCCAGCCTGCTTCCCTGTACCGCAAGGCCTTATTCTTATCCGAGCTATCCCTTGTCACCAACAGTCTCACTTGCTAATGGCAGCCATGTTGGACAGCGACTGTTCATCTCCAATCAGGCCTCGTTCTTCTGAAGAAAATATTGTAAACGTACATATGAAAATCTCTGTGTAAAGCGTGCAAACTAAAATACTGTCTTATTTTAGAATTGGGTTTGCCCATGTGATTTTACAAAGATAATAATATTCAACGTGTAAACATCAGCTATAATTCAGAAAACCAGAATTGTAATATTGAAGATATGCGAAGTTTAAAGAATTATTCAGTGGATTCTTTTGATAAAGGCACAGCAAGCTACTGTTCTTTTTAAACTTTTGGAATTTTCTTCTAAGTGGGCAGTGGAACCCACAGCGGTTTATGTTAATTTCTTGCAAGGTAACTTTGCTGGATAGCACTACACACTTACTGTGGCACTGGAAAGGAATAGTTACACCGGATTTGATTACCAAGGATCACTCCCCATGCTGGAGGTTAGAGCAGCTGTGTTCCAGGAAGATCTAACTATTATGTAGAAAGAATGAAGGAGGCAAAAAGATTAAGGAGCAGACTCTGTGCAGTACTAAAGAGAACACAGCCTAGCACTGTGGTCCTTGTAAGTAACTGTAAATGTTTTAGTTAGTAACTATTTGTTACAGAAATAAATTATAATTTTGCTGTTAATGTATTTAAGGTTTTTATAGTTGTGCTTCATTTGTGTTTTTGATATTCACTGTATTTAATAAGAAATGTTAACAGTTTTTAAATGTTAAAATCATGTGTTAATTTTTGTACTTGAATTCAGATTCTGACATTAAATATGTGATGCTCTAATATTTGTGTTTCTTTTTTTTATTAAAATGCACAGAAATGTTGCTCTTTCGCACAGTCACTTTGGTCTTTTGTCTAGCGAGGTGCACAGTCAAAGGCCCAGTGTCTTCCAGAGACCAAAGCAAAGTTATTGTAGACAAAAAAGTTAGTTTTGTGAATGACTAATAAAAGTCAGAAACGTTTTGATGGATTTTCGCTGAAGATCCCTTTTTATCATTTGCAAGTGACCCGGGTCATTTCAGCTATTTCAGTAATGTGCACTTACAATGTCCAGTGATGAGTTTCATAATTGCTATCAGAAGCAAAAACCTTTGTGATACCAGAAATGAGCTTTTATTGATCACATTTTTGTAGTTTTTTGGAATGCAACTTATTTTGAATTTCTATGAAAAGTTATATGAAAGATGATGCTTTTATGCACTAAAGGTTCATTTCTCCTAAATCTGATGCAACACTTCCTTTTATGGCTCAGTGCCATAGATTTCCTGAATTCAGACGGACAGACTGACCACCCAAGCAGTGTGGTCGTCCCCGACGGTGCTGAAGTGCGTGGACTGCATGTAGTTGAAATGCCATGCGTTGGCTCACAGTTGGCATGTCACTTATTCTCAGCAAACACACAGCGAGTGCGTATTTTGCCCACTATGTGCTAACGCCCCCGGGACATGGTGACTCATGCTCTGAGCCAGAAGGAAAACAGACCCTGTCAGTATTTCATGAAATACTTTATAGGATGACCCGAATCGTGGGAATTACAAGGTTCCGTGTAGCTCTTTCTGAGAAGAAAAAAAGAAATTTCAAACTAGATAGCGTATCAGTCACTTGAGTTATTTGGAGATCTTGGTAATTTGACAGGAATTGCATAAACTTGATAATTACGTCAGGTCACAGCTATCTGAACTTAGACACTATTATTTTAAATTTGATTGTTTGAGAGAGAACTCCCACCAACTAACGGGTTCACTCGCCCAGTGCCTGCAGTTCCTGGAGCTGGGCCAGGACGAGAGCCAGGAGGTGGGCATTCGACCCGGGTCTCGTGGGAATTGGTGGAACTCGGCTGAGTCATCACTGCCACTCTCACAGCTTTTCATCTGAGACCTAATGTTAAGGTTCTCAGAATTAACAAGACAAAACGCCTAACAGAACACGCTCAAATGGCAAAATTATTTGGATGTAATTATATGAAGAATATATTTTCTTTGTGGCAGTTTTCCATTCCTTCTCACTTCAGCCAAACGCACAGAAACAAGGAATATGATGTCACATACCATTGCTTTCTGTGGATGGAGGAGCAGTTCTGTTCCGGCTGCAGAGCTAGGCTTGGCTTGTGGACACAGCTACTAACGTGGTGCCTGAATTCTTAGGCAGCAACTCATACATGACTTTGAGCTGTTAGCACATCTTAGCCACGATAAACACAGGACAGTTCAGCCACAGTCTGAATCAACCGTGGCGTGCAGCTCTATGCCAAGAAACCTGGCAGAGACCGTTTGGAGTAGGAGCTGTTAGGATAGTATTTGGGACTCCCAGATCCCACTGGGGACTGGCTGCAGTGCCAGCTCCTGCCTTCCTGCTGATGTGCATTCTGGACACCACAGGTCTGATGCCACAGACAGGAGACCCAGCTTGGTCCCCTGGCTCCTTTGTGCTGGCCTGTCGCTGTTGTAGGCTTTTAGGTATAGAACTCAACCAAGATTCTCAAGGCTGATTTAAAATATGAAAATTGATGAAAAGTTCAGGTTGCAGAAACTCGTGCTAATTAACTGTCTTTGCATTGCTGGTGGCATTTTAACTTGGCATAATTCCAGTGGTGAGCAGCTTGCCAGCTATTGTCTAATAGTACAAATACCCAAAACCTTTCCATCCATTGTCCAATTTCTGAGATGTGTGTGTGTGTGTGTACAAACTACTGAAATGATAGATTTTATCAGTGAATGCCAGGAGTCCATACAAAAAAGGAGGAAGACTTTTAGTCCTAATACGGAGAAAAAGTAAAAACAGGACTGCATTTGTAATACAGTATTTTTGGTCTAGAACACCTGTGTTATCTTTTACACCCCAAATTCTACAAGTAAACGCAAGGTGGTTATGAGTGACGTGGTTTGGATTTTATCTTAAAAATCACTTTGTTCCATGGTGCGGTGGAGCATACTGGGGGATGGCCTGCCTCGTCCCTCCTGTTCTCCGAGTGACCCAAACTTGGCGAGTTTTGAGTAGATTCATCTTGCAGTAAAAGCCTCCAAGGCATAAGCAACACTGCACCTGACCGCTTTTAAGTCCGTGGTTGTAAGGCAGATGAAGTAGGTTACTGCCCTGAGTTGTGGTACATGTGGCTGGGAGCAGGGTCAGCCTCCAGCAGCAAAAAAAAAAAAAGCAGAGCGGAAGTGCTGGGGTCGTGGAGCTAAGCCAGTTGCTCCTGGGAGAATAAACCTCCTTTTGAGAAATGCCTCTGGGCTGATGAGATGCTAGCAGAGACCAAGGGTTCCTGAGTGAATTCAGCTGCCATCATGAGCTGTCATTTGGCCACCCATGTCAGGAAGTTGAGCGTGTTCTACAGAGCCACTGTCAAGTCCGAGTGGGGTATGATGGCCAGCAGCCTTTAGTCCACTACATGATGTCCAATTCCTAAAGCCTTGTTCAAGGGGGAAAATCTGAAGCCTGGCCTCATGAGGCCCATCTCCTTTTTTGAAAAGATTTATTATTTTAGAAAGATACAGAAAGAAAGAGAGACAGGAAGATCTTCTGTCTGTTGATTCACTCCTCAAGTGGCCACCACAGCCGGAGCTGCGCCGATCTGAAGCCAGGAGTCCGGAGTCTTTTCCGGGTCTCCCATGCTGGTGCAGGGTCCCAAGGCTCTGGGCCGTCCTCGCCTGCTTTCCCAGGCCACAAGCAGGGAGCTGGATGGGAAGTGGGGCTGCCTGGACATGAACCAGCACCCACATGGATCCCTATGCGTGCAAGGCAAAGACTTTAGCCACTAGGCTACCATGCTGAGCCCCCAAATCCATCTCTTTACACATGCTGTTGACACTACACAGAACAAGAACCTACACCTGACCCATGCCTCCTTTTACCTGTATACAAAAATAAGTATCTAATTCTGGGAGTTGTGAAGACCTTAAGAGATATGGAAAATGACATAGACAACAGGGGACGAGAAATCCTAAGACTTAGCTAATAGAATTGCCACGCGTAAGTTGAAAAGAGTGCAAACTCTTATAGCTACATATAAGCAATGAGTCAATGAAAAATAGAATTGTGTGATGACAATCTTTGGGATATCATCCTAAGTTCAAGCGTAGGTTTGGGTGTATGGGTGGGCGTGAAGGCAAGAAAACGGGCAACCCAGGGTCCTGTGCAGTGTGGAGAGAAGGATGTGCGCGGCCGTCAGAATAGCACTAATCCCCCTCCAGTATAGACAGAATCCAAGTCCATGGGAGACCTCATGGCACAGCTAGGTTGGGCGGAAATCCCCAACTCCTATCTCTTCCATGGAAGAGTCGAAAATCAATACAATATACTGATTTTAGAAGGGGTTTCCAGAGGGGCTGGTTTCTGCTTGAATCCAAGCGCTGGAAGAAAAAAAAAAAAAGGCCTCCCAATTTTGGAGGTTTATCCAGGGGTGTGCGTTAGCACCTTTTGCCACTGGGTGGCGCACCAGTACTATCCTGTAGCGCTTGCCCGCTGCAGTTTACACATTGCATGAGGCTCAAGACCACAGAACGCAGCCCCAGCTTCCAGAAGCTTCAGCTGCGCCCAGGGGAGAGGATCTGAAAGCAAATCACAAAAGGAGGAATTTTCAAGTTGTAAAATCCAAACCAAGAAGTTGTATGGTCCAATGACAGGAAAATCAAGAAATGAGCATCAATAAATGCTCTGCCTCCAAGCTCCGGGATCCCACAAGGTGCTGGTTCGTGTCCCAGCTGCTCCACTTTCCCATCCAGCTCCCTGCCTGCAGCCTGGGAAAGCAGGGGAGGACGGCCCCAAGCCTTGGGCCCCTGCACCTGCGTGGGAGAGCCCGAGGAAGCTCCTGGTTCCTGGCTTCAGTTTGGCTCAGCTGTGGCTGATGTGGCCAATTGGGGTGTGAATCAGCAGGTGGAAGAGCTTTCTGTTTCTCCTTCTGCCTCTAAACCTGCTTTTCCATAAAAATAAATCAATTTTTAAAAAGGAAATGAGAGAAACCTTTTGAAAAAGAAATAGGTAAATATGAATTATTAAAAATTAAAATTTAATTATGCCAGAAGTGAACACAGCCATAGTAACTGAGGAATACTTTACTGAAGAATAATTCAAAAAGTTTGTGAAAATAAAATCATGAGAATTTTTGTGCCATTACCAAAACATTAATATGCATATGAAGACCAGGAAGTAGTTCCTGACTCCTGGCTTCAGATTGGCTCAGATCCAGCCATTGCGCCCACTTGCAGAGTGAACCAGCTGATAGACGATCTTTATGTCTCTCCTCCTATTAATAAAAAAAATTTTTTTTTTTTTAAGTAATAGGGTAAGTTCTCAGGAAAAGTAGGAACGGCGGGTTACAGGCCACCTGTCATTGCCTTTAGGGATTCCGTGACCTCCGCCAGTGCCCCGGATCGGCCAGCAGGGGCAGCATCCTCCAACTTTTGCAGCATTAACGCCCCGGGGCTCGGAGAGCCCTAAGTGAGAAAGTGAGAGTCGCCCCAGGTGAGGCTTGTTTTTATTCTTTCTCCCTCCATTCACTCACGTGTTGAATCAGAAGGAAGGACTTTGAGAGGAGACGTGCTGCCACAGGCAGGCCTTAGTTGGTCGTTGCAGGCTACTCGTTGCATACACAATTCTTGGGTGTCTTGCAGTGCCCGAGATGCAAACGTTTATCCACCTGTTTTGTTGTACAGAATTGTTGTACAGAATTGGTGGTCTCTCCTATGCGTGGCACTGCTGTGTTCTCTGGGTATAAACATGCATGGCACAGTATGGTTAGATTTTCATTCAAGGTGAAAAAATGTAATTCTTGCTAATAAAACCTGCCGACGTTTCTTTTCATACCTGGTTTTATTTTACCTTCTGGCCTGGGGCGGGAACGTCAGTGGTTCCTTATCTGGCCCTCCACCCCACAGGCACACCTGAGGCCAAGTAATTTCAAATGTGCTCTTTTTATTGTGTTTCCTAAATAGTGGCAGTCTTGGAGAAGCTGAGCTCAGGAACGTTCCCGGAAGGACTTTCTCCCCTCACACCGTAAGTGTGTTAGCAAAGATTTTATTACTACTAGTAATTTTTATTATTTATTATTACTGCTAGTAATTTTTATTATTTATTATTATAGTAATTTTTATTACTAGTGCTATTTAAATATTTCCTCCCTCTCCTGCGCCCCAGGACCCTCGGATGTCCTAAACTTAGTGAATTATTGCAATGTTGTAGATGCTAAGTAAAAATTCTCGGATTTGACACTTGATTCTTGTGTGTATCTTTTTACATTCTCATGGGCAGAATCTTTTTTTTTTTCTTTAAGAAAGTGGAAGAAATCTTGAAAATTGTATCAAAATTTGGAACTAGCAGGTTTTTTTAAAAGATATCAGTAAGGCTTTAATTATCTAATGGCCATTAATAATTGTGTCAATACAACCATATTCTCTGTTACAGTGAAAATAGCATTCCACCGTGTATCTATGTGTATAAACCATTAAAAAATTTATTTTAAATGTTTTGAATCAACAAGCAAAACATTTCTTCTTTCTTTTAAAAATTGTGATATTTATGGACCACTGTGTGATATTCCATTGTATGTTCATATTGTGTCATGTCCGATAGGGGTAAATATATTGATCCCTTTAAGCAGTCCAGAAAATTAGTTTTATGATTTATTTTTAAGGTAAATTTTGCTTTGGTATATTTTTCTTACCCTGAGAAAATGTCATTTGTAAAAATATAGCTGTGTTGGTTTTCTCTTTTCTGAAAGCGACTGGTAAAAAAGCAAATCTCCAAACCACAGTGTGTAAAAAAAGTGACAAATAAAGACGTGGATGATTACTGTAAATATTCTAAAAGCAGCACTCGGTTTGTCGTAAAACAGGTGTTTTGGATATATTCCTAGAAGTGCTATTGCTGGGTCATATGGTATGCAGATTTTGAGTTGTTTGAGTGTTCTCCAGACTGATTTCCATAGAGGCTGTACCAATTTGCAGCTCCACCAGCAGTGGAGTAGGGTTCCCTTTTCCCCGCATCCTCGCCAGCAAGCGTCGTTGGTGTTCTTGTTTATGTGGGCCAATCTTACTGGTGTTAGGTGGTACCTCATCGATGTTTTAATTTGGATTTCCCTTATTGCTAGGGAGCTAGAACATTTTTTCATATGTTTGTTTGCCATTTGGACTTGTTCCTTTGTGAAATGTTTGCCCATTTCCCGTGCCCATTTCTTGAGTGGCTTGTTCGTTTTGGTTTTTTGGTTGTTTTGAAGTTCTTTGTATATCCTGGAAATTAGCCCCCTATCGCCTATATCGTGTGCAAAGATCTTCTCCCACTCTGTGGGTTGCTTTTTTACTTTGTTGATTGTTTCCCTTGCTGTACAGAAGCTTCTTAGTTTGATGAGGTCCCATTTGTTTATTCTGTTCTCAACTGCTATTGCTTTTGGTGTCCTTCTTAGAAAGTCGGAACCTACTCCTAGGTCTTGCAGGGTATTTCCTACATTTTCCTGCAAGAGTTTGAAGGTTTCTGGATGTAGGTTTAGGTCTTTTATCAGTAATTGCAAAAACATGGAAGCAACCGAAATGCCCATCAGCAGAAGATTGGATAAGAAAGCTTTGGTTCATCTACTCCATGGAATACTACTCAGCTATTAAAAAAAACAAAATGCAGTTCTTTGTGGCTAAATGGGCACAACTGGAAACTATAATGCTAAGGGAAATGAGTGAATCCCAAAAGATTAGATACCACATGTTTGCCTTGATTTAACCTGTAATTTTTGTATGGTTGTTTGTTATTTTTTGAACCTGTCATTGATACTGTCTCAACCCAGAGGTTTCGAAGAATGGAACTTGCATTATTTTTAACATATTGTTTACCCAATACTATGTCAATTAATTCCATAATGTTGTATATTGATATTGAGGCCTTGTTGGGGCTTTTAACTGACCGGATCTTTATTCTGTTAGACCTATCTTCAGACCATAGAAGGTCTCCCCAAGAGGCCACTGAACTTATCTGGACAATAAGACGCTGAACTTCATGCTAGGCATGTGTTTGCAAGCAATGAATCTCAACTGAACTTGAACTATGGTTACGCAACAAGGTGGAGGAATCCACCATGGGGGGAGGGGTATGGGAGGGGTGGGGGGGATCCCCAGCGCCTATAAAACTGTACTACATAATACAATGTAAGCAACAATAAAAAAAAATAAATAAAAAAAATAAAAGCAGCACTCGGAACTGCTGGAGAAGGAAGCCGATGCCGTTGTTCCAGACATTTCTTGCAGTTTAAAACATGATTATTCAAATTTTTGGAATATATTTTGCCACTCTATTACTTCCGAGGAACTTTCGGATGTTCCGAAAATCAATCCGATAAATATCAATTCAACATCAATTCAATAAATATCACCACTACTTTGCAGGCAACTTACATTTTCGAGTCATTTTGTTGCATAGCACATTGTCTTCATTCAACAAGGAAGTAACTGAAACAGGAACTCCTAGACAGCTTTACTGCAGAAATGCATCTCCTATTTCAATTTCTGAGATGTTGCATAACTTAGTAATTCTGTCCTATAACCTTGACCTCGAAATGAAGCCTCAATTCTAGAAGTCTGTCTAGGACACGTAACAATAAGTCACGGTTAAAGTAATAGAAAACCAGTGCCTCTTCCTGTTTACGGCAATAAAGTGGTTTTTATTTTTCCATGTTCTTTAAAATGCAACGTTATGGGCCCTGCGCAGTAGCCTAGTGGCTGAAGTCCTCATCTTGAATGAACCGGGATCCCATATGGGTGCCGGTTCTAAACCCAGCAGCTTTGCTTCTCATCCAGCTCCCTGCTTGTGGCCTAGAAAGCAGACCAGGATGGACTTTGAACCCTGCCTGCCCCTGTGGGGGGGACCCTGAGGCTCCTGGCTGCTGGCTTGGAATTGGCTCAGCTCCGGCCGTTGTGGCCACTTGGGGAGTGAATGAGTGGACGGAGGATCTTCCTCTCTGTCTCTCCTCTCTGTACTTCTGACTTTCCAGCAAAAGTAAATAACTCCAACCATGGGGAAAATCCTAGGGTCTTTGATCTGACCACGAAGTGCATGTGTCAGAATCGGGCATCCTTGGTCGCTGGAGTCTGTGCGGTGGACGGCATCCCCAGATGCGCGTGGTGGACGTGACAGGTCCTTGAGGCCTGCAGAGGACATTGAGTACCTTGGATGGCAGAACTCTCCCAGCCGAGCTTTGACAGCAAGTTTCTGCTCAAGTGGAGCCTCTGTGGTGGCCTGTTCAGCTGAGGGCCTTGGAAGGATTTCCTCAACCTCGGAGCAATGAAATCAGTAACATCTCAGACTATCGAAAGCACTCAGGCAGCACCCCCGGAACAGGCTTCACCCTGGGGACCCTAGGATGACACTGGGTGGCCGTCCTGTATCCCTGGTGCAGTCAGGACACTGGCATCAATCCTCACCCTTCCTCGCCTCCCTCCTCTAGATCTAGGAATGAAAATAAATAAATAAATAAAAACAATTGTCTCATCCACTTCCCCATTCCTTGATCCTTCCCGCCCTAATTGGTGGTCCACATGGGCATGCATCCTTCTCAACTACATTAACATGGTCAAATATAAAATTAAATCGAAAGAAAAACGAAGAAAATGAAGGGCCTGCTGATTCATAGTGTAATGCATGATATTTCCTTGGGAAATATCTGTGTCTATTCAGGCTTCTAAGATATCAACTTACAAGCTGCTAATTTTAAAGCATTTTTACTTTTTTTGTTCTTCACATAGACTTCCCGATTGCCCCCAGTTGCACTGCGGAGTGACTGCTCAGAGTGCCTACATGTTTAAGTATATGAGTTTAAACTAGTGTTTCTCCAAGTTTGGTCTCAGGGAAAATCAACATTATCGGAGTTATCTACAGAGCTCAGTATGAATACAGATGACTTTTCTGGACTTCTTCCTGAATTTAATGAATCAGAATTTCCTGGGGTGGGGCCCCAATATCGACATTTTAATTAAGTCTAGGAAAAGAACATGTGAAGAGCTTTTTTTTTTTTAATTTCCATTTTGACTTTAAAATGTAATGGGAATGAGACTTTATGAGCAACTCAGTCAAAAAGCTTGAAAGGAATGTGAGCCTCCTGACGCTGGCTCCTTGGGAGGGAACAGCCTGACTGGTTATTATCTTGTTGGATAGATGTAGGATATTAGTGAATTTTTCCTTGCTAGTTATCACAAAAGTAGACATATTCCATATGGTGTCATCGTCAATTTTTTGCCTAAAAACCTTTTGCTAAGAAATGTTAATAATTTTTCTTTCCTAATAAAAATGTGCTTTACAGAGAGGATTAATAGAAAATAACAGGTTATTTGGCAAATCTCTGTAAGGTACAGGTTTCTGGAAACGAATGGCAGATCACGTGATAACCAGAGGGGTTACTCCAAATTTCGATGAGGCTGGGAAGCAGCTCACTAAGCGTAATGAAAATGAATTCTGGATGTTTCCCTGTGTCAAGCCTTGCCCCTTTCCGGGTTTCTCCGTCTTTGGAAGTGACCTCACATCCATGCTGTTCTGAGGCAGCGGGAACCTTCTGCATCTGTCCCATAGGAGATTAGGAAGGTTTCCAGTCTGCCTCCTCCTCTGCCTGCCGTTTCTACCCACATCAAGGCCAGCATCACATCTTACCGAAATAGAGCCTCCTAATGACTTCTATTTCTGCTTTTTCCCAGGTCTGTACTCTCTCCACACAACAAAGTGCTCTTTCAAGACAGTAGAGATATAGGCTCTATTAAAAATCCTTGCTGGCTTCTGATTTTAATGAAATAAAATAGACCTCTGTGAGGAAGGCCGTCACGGGGCAGGGCATCACTAGGGCCCCCATCTCCTGTGGCTCTCCCCCTCACTCGTCCTGTGCCAGCTGCACTGGCCTCCCTCCCGGCTGCGACCGCTCTGAGCTTATCGCACATCGAATAAAAGGTCGAGTGGACACTAAACAGCTATGCTCTGAGTATTGATGCTGCAAAGATGCAGATAACAAAAGGAAGGAATGAACGCGGGAGCTACTGTGGGACTCCTTTCTGCTTGCTATCACCTGAATCCATTTCCGCAAAGTGCTTAAGAATTGGCCATCCAAGTCTGTTGTTTAAAAACCCGGTCCAATTGCCTGTAAAGTTCAGTGATTTGGAGATGACCACTTCATTAAATTGTCACCGTTTCTTGTTGCCTTTTACAGGTTTTATATTTTATTAGCATTGCTCACTGCTGGTCTGCATGCCTCAGGAGGCTCAGAATCCCAAGACCTTCAGTCATTAGTTCTCTACTAAGTTCAAGTTCTGTTCCCAACACCCGTCACCCCATCTCAGTGCTACAGTTAGTAATACATGTTCCCAAAAGTCCTTTTCTAAAATTCTGTTCTCTTCTGTTCTAATTGCATCTGCAAATTTGCCAATCAGTTACCAGAAGTCAGCAGGGTTAATTGCTCTAGTTATCTATTTTCACTTCAATTATTTGCCTCTTACATGAACAAATCTCTCTTTATGAGGCATGGGATTGTTTCGGTGCCAATTGCAGATTTGGAGTAGTGACTGGAGATGTGTGATTCACAAAGTGAAGACACATTCCAGTTGGATGGAACCAGACCTTTACACTTAGATGCTTATAACTGAATGCTCACGCTTGCACTTGCTAATGTCTAATGACCACCTGGTGTGCAAGCTGGGAAAACGTGGACAGCTTAATGATCCATGGATCATCTGATGCAAGGGCAGCGGCGTTTTGCCTTATGGAAGCAACAAGATCAGTATCCTTTTCTGCATTTGACGATTTTTGTATTAGCAGATATCATGTTGTGTCCATGACAAATTCTTTCTTTGAAATGGTGGACATCATACAGAGATCAGGATGGAAACAGTTCTAATGTTTCTTTAAGTGTCTTAGTTTGACATGGTTCAGGAAGAGATGAGCCCATTACGTATTGCAAAGTGTCCGTGAAAGAAACCTCCCTCGGTCAGTGCTCAGTTTATGCTCACGCACGGCTCTCCGAGTCCTTCAGCTTCGGAGCGCTTCTCTCTAGCTAGGACTGAGAGCTCTTCAGGGCCATGCAGAAATTAGAGTTTAATTGGAAAAATAGATGAGGCTTCATTTTTTTTTTAAAACTCCCCACAAGTGCAAAAGAGAAAATGAAAAAGAAAATATTCAGGAAGAAGAGAGAACGATTGTAGCTACATCAGCAACTAGTATTTATCGAGTGAGTGATTTCTATCTGGTAGCAACTGCATGCCTATTTTACTTACCAGGGTAACTTTTCAAAGTTGATACACTGTCATTTTTGTGAGGAAAGTTAGGCCCTGACTATAAAGCAAAGCTCGCAGGTGCCTCAGTTGGTAAACTGGAAATCGTGAAGCAGAACTCAGATATCTCTGGCCCAAAAATCCGTTAGCACAAAGGTTTGGGAAAAAATATGTATTGTGAATAAACTGTGAAGAATGTCAGGGTAGTGTGATGGGGTAGCTGATAGATTCACGTATAAGGGACTAAGGATCATTTAATAAGCATTTGACTTAAAGGGAAGTGTTACGTGTTCAAATCTGTGGCTTCAGTTCAGGCCGCGTCAGAAATGTTTTGTTCTTGAGGATAAGTCACCTGAGTGTTGACTTGGAATTCTCTGCCGTGGAGAAACCAGTTCATAAACAGAAGACAGAGACTTTAGGAATGTGCCATCAGAATAATTAGCCTTTAGGAAATCATGGTGCAGGTATATTAAAGGAAAGTTAGCAGGCCCTCACCTGGGTATAATCAGATTTATGGTTGTGTGATGATAGTTCCTAAGTGGTTCTTCAGACCAGACTCGTCTCCATGGTTATTTCTGCATGATTGTATTTTCTTCCAAGTTGTGCTTCCTTAGAGCAGACACCCCTTCTGTTTTTCAAACATGATCCAGAGCTGCTGTTTCCTGTGATATTTTGAAGTTAAATGAAATGGCTCTCCGGGTACTATACAGACTGATGGATTCTCTGCTCTACGTCCCAATGGTCCTCACCAGTGGCAACCACAGTGAAGGACTTTCTTGGGCTTAGAGTTTGAAAACTATATCCTAGATGAAATTTCTAAGTGATGAGAAAACAGGAATGAATCACCAATCCGAATACATTTATTCTGAAAACTGAAAGCCACGCATGAGGTATTTTAAAATACGGGCTCCAATATTTATTACTTGATAAATATTATTTTAAAGAAGTCAGAAAACAGGAGAATTCACTCATTATAATTTCTAAATTATAACTAATACTAAAAGCTTTTAGCATGCACAGTCTCCTATTTTGCAGTATTCTTTAAAATATGGGCTCTATTCATCTCTGCAGTGCCTATCAGCTGGCCTTGCTCCTAATGGCACAGAGAACAGCACGCTTCATCATGAGCGAACTCAACAAAAACAAACCAGAGACGGTTCGCAGGACTCAGAGGGTGGGAAGTCAGTCTGTGCACCTTGCTTGGGTGGGGAGGACCAAGTGTTTGCTTTATTTGTCGCATGGCTTGTCTCTGCTTTTGTTTAACCAACTCTTTGTCTCTTCTAAGTGAGTGGCTTTCAGAGTTGGTTGTTTTCCAAGAAGATGAAACACAACAGAACATTTTTCTCTGTTTTTACTTTGATTGAATTTAGCATGTTGCTTTTGCTGTTTTCTATTGCAACTGTCAATTTTCTGTCAGTTTCTGTGCATTTGTTTTTTAGAAGTCATTCTAGGAATTGCACAGACCTCAGTAGGAATGCCCATGACACCTCTCACGGCAGTAGAGTACCTGAAATCTGACTACCAGTACGTGTGGGCCTCAGTTACTACAAATATTACTCCTGGCCTCAACCAAACCTCTACTCTCATTCCCACAACCTTGTTTTATCAGATATGTAATTTGGAATTTTTCTCCCATTTTGGTGGTTGCCTCTTTTTTGAGTGTTTTGTTTTGCTATGCAGGAACTTCTTTCTTGATGTAATTCTATTCGTCTGTTTTATTTTCTGATTTTTTTCAATCTTTTTCAAGAGGGCCGTATTTATGCCAATAGTGCAGAGTTTCTTCAATGTTTTTCTCTAATACTTTGTGTCACCTTGTAGATTTAGATCCTGGATCCACTGTTGACTTAATTTTGTAGAAGGTGTAAGGTGTTTCCTAATTCTGCATGCAGATTTCCCAACACTGTCTTTTGATGAGCCCATCCTTTGTTCATGGACTGATTTTAGTTGTTCTGTAAAGATTGGCTGATTGTAGAGTCACAGATTAATACCTGGGGTTTCTAATTTATTTCATCTGTTTATATGTGTATTTTTTTGTGCCAGTTTCAGGCTGTTTTGAATTGGGGAACTATTGATCAATGAGTATTTTTTTTTCCCAAAATACTTATTTTGGTATTGCTCAGGGAGTTTATGTGGTTTGTCCAAGGTCACACCTCGTCCTAATTAACCACTTTGCTAAATTGCAGACACACACGGTATTTTCTAAGTAGATAACAAAAGATCATGATCTTTTTGAAAATGTGTGTGAGAAAAAGGGTTTCCTAGAAATGTGATGCTAGTGTTCTATCATTTTTGAAATATGTTTTTAAATTAGT
Organism: Ochotona curzoniae; assembly: GCF_017591425.1. Lineage (NCBI taxonomy): Eukaryota > Metazoa > Chordata > Mammalia > Lagomorpha > Ochotonidae > Ochotona > Ochotona curzoniae. Next base: position 7,303,498 of record NW_024465322.1, read on the forward strand.
TTGGCCAATAGCTATTTCTCCTTGAGTACTTTGCTTTCTGAGAACTTGGCGTTTTCTGGCATAACTCATCATTAAAAGGTCCATTTGGAACAATAGTTTTCAGATACATAATGGAGACTGACATGACAGCCTTGCAATTCTTTTTATGTGAAAAAAATTTCCCAGAATTGCTGGCCACCAGTGAAGATTAGATGACTTACTGTGCATTAGAATTCAACAAACTCCCAGTTGAACAGTCAGCATTTAACTGAACTAAGAAAGCAGCGTGAGTTCTTGAGAAATAGAGTGGCAACAAGGTTTTTGAGCAGATTTCAGGAAAGTTCTAACATATAATACAGTCTTCAGAATCATCTAGAGAAAGCACTTCAGCCTCCAAATCAGTACTGTATCATAACATTCAAGAATTAATGTCAGAATTGACTGCATTTCAGCTCTTGCTTTACTATTATTGTGTTTTCTCCCCTGTTTTCCTAGCTGCGTTTTCTTCTTTCGTTTTTAAGGAAGGCATTCAATATTTAGTCATTTTGATACTAACTGAAGTTTTTTTTTTAAATAGATTGCTCTTGTCAAGGATGTTTCTTTTTCTAGTTAGTTGAGAGTTTAAATTTTTTTTAATTTATTTATTTCAGAGAGGAACACACCAAGAAATAGAGATATCTTCTGCCTACAGAGTCTCTCCTCAAATGTTTGCCGTGACCAAGGCTGGGCCAGGTCAAAGCCAGATTCAGTCTAGATCTCCCCTGTGGGTCGCAGAGACCCAACAACTTGAGCCATTATCTGCTAGCTCCCAGCATGCTCATGACGTGGACACTGGAGTCAGGAGCAAAGCTTGGAAAATCCACACAACCCTATACAGGAAGCAGACGGCCAGGCAGTGTCTTCCCTGCTGCACTAAATGCTTGCCTCAAGCTGTCTTCCTTCCTTCCTTCCTTCCTTCCTTCCTTCCTTCCTTCCTTCCTTCCTCTTTCTTGCTTTCTTCCACATGCGATGTTCTTTTGTGACAATTATTTTATGAGGTGAACATATGTTCCATATTTCACAATACAGATTTAGGAGCATAATGGTATTTCTCCTTCTGCCCTCCACACTGCTCACATTTCACACGCACCCATCCAAAGAGTGGGAAAACAGGAAGAGAGATGGAGCAAGTGTGATAAAGAGAGAGACAGAGACCTATGCCCTGAGCACCACCCCGTTGTCCTCGTTTCTTGTTCTCTGTCTAGAGAGGACTTCCTTCTGGAGTTTTCTGCTACCCGTGACTGCTGCACAGTTCTGAGACTTGGCCCACCCTTGTGTCTCAGCCTGGAGATGATGAAGGGAAAAACAAGCCCATAAAATTCATGCCACACTGGTCAATCTTCAGGTTTGAATTTTTCCTTCTAATTGCCCTTCTATTGTGGAACTTCCAGAGTTTCTGGTTGGCCACTCTTTGTATTTGCTGCAGGGTTTATGAAGTAGGAGAGCCAAGCCACACTGGATGTTCTCCACCTTGGTTGATATAGAAATCTGCCATTTATTTTAAAGTGTAAATTACTATAATCAAGGCATTATCCCTGCTCTGTTGCACTGTTGCACTTGGCAGTAATTATTTCTCTACCAGTAATCAGGAAGCAAGATTTCATCCTCAGCCAGACACCGGAAATCACTCGTGACATGACAATTTGTGTACAACCAGTTATTAAATTTCACTGGCCTCTATAAAGAGGTAGCGGGGTGATAGTTTGGGACAGTAGCTGTCATTCCAATTGCCTTGACTTGAGTCCCAGTTTCTTCACTTACTAGTTCTTAATGCTGCCAAGTTTGTTAAACCATTTCCAGCTCAGTTTCTGCAACTACACAATGGGAACAACATTGGTTGTGAAACTTCTACAGCAGCTTTAAGCTACTGAGCTAAAAAGTAGTTAGCAGAATGTTTGGCACATTGTAAACCTTGAGCTGTTACTCCCATGCTCCTAGCTATTTTTTTTAAATGCATTTGTTCTTCATCATTATCATTCTGATATAAGCAGAAATTCAAAGCAATTAAATCCATATCGAAACATTTAAATCCATAATGTTTTAGAACTAAAAACAGACAAGCAAACAAAACCAAAAAGGAGCAGGCTTTAAAATGTAGCAGGTCTTACATAATTTTTGCAACATTTCAAACTTCCATTTAGTTTTTGGCAGAACCTTCCTGGTGTCTGACACCACAGATACAGTTGCTAAAACAGTCCACTAACATTGCACATTATAGGAACCAGCCTGCTCCCTATGGTCTCAGCAAGCACTTGTCAGACTGAGACAGCCTGTTGTGCTCCGATGGTAAGGAGTAAGTGTTTCTGTATGTGTGTAACACAGCAAGATTCAGAATAGATGCATGGAACTCTAGTGATTTGGATGAGGCAAGCAAGTCACAACAAGTTATCTTCTCACTTCTATCTCCTTAATGGTGCATACAAGTTAGAAATAGCTAAGATGACCCGGGCAGTTAAGAAAATAGTTTGTGAACAGTCAAGGGAATGATAATAATTTTGGGAAAAAGCATCTGTTCTAGTTCACAAAACACTGTTTCTGGGATTTCCTTTCTATTTCACTTATGTATTTTTAATAACATCTATTTGTTACCTAAAATGATCTTTACGTTGAGAACTTATTATCAGGGTTTAGGTAAGAATTCATGGCTATTGTGCTTCAATGTTCTTTGAGTTACTAAGTTCAATTTTATAACAAGGAATTTCAGTCCCCTTTTATGGGTGGTAATTCTGTGATTCTGGATATTTTTTCTTTTTGGTAAAGTATGTACTTTAATGGTAGAGTGAGAGTCTGTGAAAAAGAGAGAATCTTTCCCCCACCAATTAACTCCCCAGATGCCTGCGACAGCCAGGTGGAACAGGTTGAAGCTGTGACTCTGTAACTCCATGGTTCTTTCACGTGGGTGACAGCGCCCCAAGTACCTGAGCCACCACCAGCTGCCTTTCCTGGTCAGAGTGGCTGGGACCCACCACATCACAAAGCTCACCTCTCAGTTTTTAACCTGCTTAAAATAAAAACTTCAAATCTGAAGCAGCTTTAATGCATTTTAAGATAAATGGATGATATATTGGCCCTAAAAGTAATTAAAATGCTGACATATTCAGGTTCCATTATTTTACTGGTCAATTAAGCTGAATGAAGTTAACTTGAAAAAAAAATGGATGAAAAACTAATACATTAGGGATGTCTTCATATTTTAGTGAAACAAAATAGCTCCAGATTTTTTGCATATATAATGTATTAAAATGATGATAGCTCAATCTCGCTATCAATTTTAAGTATAATTGCATTATATGTGCACAGCATTTGGTTTTCTTCAAAGCTGCCTCGTAAGGATTTGAGATTTGCAGTTTGGATATCATCAGAGACAAATGAAGAACATCTATCGTTTAAATAGTAGCTTCTGCTGGGAATTTGGAAGTCATTACTTCAGGTGGCCAAGAAAAAGCAGAACAACACGAATCATCAGGACACAGACCTGTCAGAGAAGTGAGGTCACAAGGCAGAGAGCTCTGCCCCTATAACTCAAGATTCAGAGAATCGCGGTTCACTAAGGCAAAATAGATGGGCGGAAACCGTAGTAACCAAAATCGGGACAGAAAAGCTACACTGTAGCTCATGCATGGTTGGAGGCTCCGTGCTGAGTTTGCAGGGTTAAAGATTCCAGGTGTCAAGGATGCTCCTGTGTCTTGGTAGGTTTTATCTCCAGGAGTCCAGACTGGCTCTCCGTTCATAATGGAGGAAAATGTCCTTGTGTGTCAGCAGGGGAAGAACCATGTTTGAAACATGCGAGGGCATTTTGTTCTTGGCAAAGTCTTGTTTCCGTAGAAACTGTTTTGCCATGGCCAGCTTCCCTGCTGGGTTTGATCACAGCCTGAGCCACGGAGGCAGCTGGGAATACGCAGCCTTGCTCTGTGTACCTAATGGACCTCAAGGGAGAAAATCTTCCTCAGTACCGTTGGGAAAGTTATCCTATAAAGTGAAGGAGCCGTACAGAGAAGCCAAACTGAAAGAATCTGGTTAGGTGTTTTTTTTTTGTTTTTTTCTTCCAGTGCCTTCTTGCTTCCTCAAAACCATGAAGGGCAACAGATGGGAACTGTCGGGTCAGCAGCCCTAACTGGCTGCTTCTCTATTTGGGTCCCACATCAAACTCCCACAAATAAGACTTTGTGTAAAAGTTTGGTATGGTCTATGTTTGACAGAGAAAACAAATTACCTTGTTTTGTTTTAACTCTGGGGAGCACGGGATGACATCAGGTGGCCATCCCTCCTTCCCGGGTATGTGCTTGGGCTGTGGTTGTGGTTGGGCTGCTGGGATCAACCCTCTGCCCTTCCTCCCCACTTTCCCTGGATGCAGGAGGGAAAAAAGAGATCGGAAATAATTGTTTCATCCACTTGCCTCCATTCCTCGACCCTCCCCACCCTAATCGGTGGTCCACATGGGCATACATCCTTCCTAGCCATGTCAACATCATCAAAAATAAACTGAATTTATTATTTGAAAAACATGAATTAAATGCAATAATCAGAAGCATACAAATAGATATTCATAATAACTTTCCATCAACATGTAGGAAACTAAATATGAAATAACTATGTTATAAAATACATTTTAAATTATCACTTATGGGTGATGAATTCTGTCAAAATGGTTTACTCACCGCCGTCTTATAATGGCAGACTGTATTTACACGATGTCTCACTGTGCAAATTTTGGTATATTTGAAGCCATGAACTGATAAGGATTTTCTAATAATCCATTTGCCTTGGAGATAAAGAAAATTGATTTTGACACATTGTGTTTTTCAAAAAGTATTCTTCTGTTTGATGACAAAGTGAATATCTTTTTATGTATATCATTCTGATAAAAACAAAACCTTGGAAAGGGTTTGCAGTTATTACACATTATTCAAGACCATAAACTAAATCATACGGTGCAAAGCTTAATTATGTTGAAAGCATGTACATAACTCTTCAAGGCCAGGTTTATGATAGAGCATCTTTTAAAATATAAGTAACCAACAAGATAAAGATATTTGTTTTATTATGAATAGTATAGCTTGGCTCACATGGAATGGTTCCTTGAAATAGAAAACTGAATCAAATTGCTTCACATCCTTTAAAAGTCAGTCATTCTGACAAGCCTTGACAACAAATTTATCATGCAAGTTAAATATTGACTTCTCTATTTCTTTACTTCTCATTCTCATGGTTGAGATAATGTTTTTGGCAATAAATTAAGGAGCAATAACAAAGACAAGTGAGATGTGCTTTCCAAATGTACAGTCTCTGAGAGAAGAATTACCATAGAATCCTAGAAGTGTGAAGCAGGTTATTGCCTGTGACCAAGACATGCTTTGTAGAATTAAAAATTTATCTGCAGGTTTTATTTCTTATGCAGCACTTAAAACAATTGTGCTAAATGTGAACCGTCTCCAGGATTATAACCAAGGCAAAGGTGAGGATATTACTTGGATTTTTAAAAAATGCATTATATTTTCTTCTCCAGTAAAATTTCTATTTTTAAGGCACATGAAGATCTTTGCGTGGCCAGATCCAGATCCTTAATCTCAATTGATATTTTTTTTTTTTTGTCCAGTAGAAAATTTTGCATTAGCATGTAAGACATGTATGTTTTCAGGAGGGACAGTACAGTATTTCAACACATACATAGAGCATAAAACAGCCGTACCAGGCCATCAGTCCTCGCACTCCTTAGCTTCTCTTTATGGAGCCTGTAAACACCTTGACTCTCATGCGTCATCAGGAGCTCTAGTTGCTCCACTGTGCTGTGGAACTCCTGAGCCCGCTACCCTCATCTGACTGCGTTTAGGTATTAACTATCCAACTTGCCCAGCGCGTTTCAGATTTTGTTTATTTATAGTTTTAAATGCCATTCTTTTGTATGGCTGAGTAATATTCAATTCTTTCTGTATGCTCTCTTTATCCATGTATTTGTTAATGAAAGATAAGGTTGGTTTCATAGCGCTGTAATTGATAAAGAAGAGCAGTTATCTTTTTATATGAGCTATGTGACAAATCTATGAGTTTTTTTTTTTTGAGAAATTAGCTGCATGTTTTTCATTTCTACCAACAGTGGCCAGAATATATATATGTATATATTTTGATACTAGCTATTCTAACTTAGTAAAATGATTCCTCATTAAAGTTTCAATTTGCATTTCCTTGTTGGCTACTGATACGCAACACTTTTCTACACATATCCTGGTCATTATTACTTTTTTTTTTTTAATTTCTCTTCAGATCTTTGCTCATTTCTTAGCTGAATTGTTGACTTGCTTTGAGTTTCTTTTATGTTCTGGATATTAATCCTTTGTCCTATAGATGAATAGTTTGCAAAATTTTCCTAAATTTTATCTGTTGCATCTTTATTCTGTTGACTGTTTTTCTTTACTGTACACAAGCTTATTAATGTCATATAGCCAGGCTTGTCCAACTTGGTTTTTGTTGCCTCTGTGTCTCGGATCTTATTTAAAAAAAAAAAAAACTGTTGCCAAAGTCAATGTTAGGAAGTATTCTCCTGTATTTTCTTGTTGAGGTTTTGTAGTGTAAGATCAGTTTCTCAGCAAAGCTCTCTTTGAATAAGCAACCTTTTCTCGAGTTATGACACCTTCATGAAAGGAGAGAGAGGGAGATCTCATGTTTTCATATGCCATTTCGCTTCCCAGATGGCACAGTGACCAGTGCTGGTGCAGCCTGAAGGGAGGAGCCAGGAGCTTCACTTGTATTCCCACATGGGAGGCGGGGGTCACCAATGGACCATGTTCCCCTCTTTTGTCCATGACATTGTCATGGAGCTTGACCTGAAGTGGAGCATCCAGGACACCAACTGGCACCTATATGGAGGCTGGTGTCACAAGCAGTGGCTTCGTGCGCTATGCCTCCACACTATTCTACATCTTTTATTTCTAAATACTGAAAGTCCTAATGGAGAGTAATCATATTTAATTCCCTATGGTTATCTACTTCCCAATAGTCTCATCCAGTCTCTCATGCTGCTGAATGATATGAATACACAAATACCGGCCAGCGTATATTTATGCTTCAAATATTTCTCCTTGCAGTACAATAATACACCGGACTTATTTTTCAACATCGAGATGTGTGAGTGATATCCAGAAAAGGATAGCATGGATTGCAAAAACATGTGAGATTTTACAGTTTGATAGTTCTAATCTATATATAACATTATCCAATGTAATGCTTTGTTGTCTGTTTTTCCTACCAGAATGAAAGTTCTGTGAAGTAAGACTTCAACTGTGCTTTGGTATTCCCCAGCCCCACGCAGGTATTCAACAGTGCAAGTCTCTTGGGGCAATGACATAGGGCCTTCCTTGTCCCAAATATACACTGAGTAGGGTGCAGAGAAATAGCGTTCCCTTAAAAAAGTCAGGGATGGATTTCCATCAGGAAGAATCACTCTGATAGGAAAACATGAATCAGTAACCCCCTGTCCATTCATTAGTGTAGTACATCTCTGTTGCCACCTCATTATCTTCAATGCTCTGTTATGGACGCTGCTTAAGGACGGGAGAGTGACGATAAATAAGAAATTTGCTGTGTACACAATTTCAGATAGGAGCGAAAATTTTGAAGGGACGGTTTTCATCTTGTCCTTATTAAGGTCTTAAATCAGACATTTTCCGGAAACAGCCTATTTTCACAATCTCTACAGTTGAACGTGGAGGCTGGCTTGTCAATCAGCAGTTGTTGTTGCTGTGGTTAGAAAATCATTTGTGCCTTCTGAAACTCCTGTTAACGTTTGATTCCCAGTGTGATGGTGCTAGCAGGCGGGCTGGTTAAGAGGTAATTAGGTCACTGAGAGGCCCTAATGGCTTTTTCACACTGTCGGGTTTGTTAGCACAAGAGCACCTGCCACTTCCTTTCCGTTTCGCACAGGCTCATTTGCCCCCTGTATCCTCTGCTTTGTTGGCGATAATGTGCAACACGACTCCCTGTGCCTTTTAGACTTTAACCATTTCTAGAACCGTGAGGCAACGTGAATGTCTTTCTGGTATAAATGTTGAAGTCTGCGGTATTTTGTTAAAAGCAACATTAAGTGAGACGGTGGGGAAGGATCTGTTGCGAAGAGTTTGGCTGAACCGAGGACCGGTGATAAATTGTATCTGGATATGGGATCAAGGTGTTGGTGGCAATAGGAGACAGGGAATCTACTTTTTGGCAATTCAAACTTCGTTTCACCATCTGGGGCGTGTATTAGGTTTATTATACATGCCTTAACACAAGTGTCGGCTTCGCTCTGATGACATTCAGCTGAAAAGACCCATAATGATTAGACGGTCTACTCGCCTACTTGCATTAAGCAACGGAGGCGCTGAGAGCAAGTATCATTTTTCTATTTGCTGGGTTAGTACTGTCATTTCCTAACTGAGTTCCCACACTCTTATTCCCTTCGAATAATGTCTGACCCTGATGCCAGTGTTTTGTTTTATTTATTTTTTCGCAATGCAGATCTGATATTGTCTAGTTCCTACGTATAATGGCCTTGTACCTAGGGGTTTAGATCTTTCAAGTCCAAGTTCCAAAGATCCATTATGCCAAGAAATTTAGTTCATTTGTAATTTTTTCTTTTGATAAAGTGATAGATTAGTAAATATTAACTTGGTTGTTAAGAAAGTTTTCTTCATCTGAGTGATTGCTATTGGTTCTACACACTTAAGCATTGAAATCACCCAGAAAACTTTAAAAAAAATTGCAATGAATGTTTTCAGTATTTGCCCTTGAACCGTTTTCGCTGCATATCTCCTATTCTCTCTTACTTCATCCTCGCTGTCTGTAATTCGTCATGGAGTTCTATTTCTGCTCCCTGAAGATGCCTTGCTTCCCCAGGCCCCAGTGCAGTTTCTGGCTATTTCTGTTGAGGATTTTGTCTCTTCTCTCTTGATTCTTCAAAGAGCTTCATTCTTATTTTCTGCATACCTTTCATCAGCCCAACAGATCCCACCCAAGCCCTTTGGTGTGGTTCCTGCGCGTGGCCCAGGTGATTACACACACAGTCCTCTATGTGACCACCACTCCTCTGTCCAGCTGACTGATCCGGATAAGGATGGCCAGGTATTTCAACTTCCCTTTTACGCTCCGCATAAATACTTGTTAGGTGCATAAACTAATAAGTAATGATTTGCCGTGGAAAGGTCTGGGCAGTTTCTGCAAGGTAGATCAGGCATTGTAGGAAATAACACGTTTATCTGATTCCTCTTTCTGGTGTAGTCTTTATTTTTCACCCCCTCAAGTTGCTTTATGAGATTCATAAGGGGAATGTTTTATTATTAGGCAGACATATCTAATTTTGTTGGGAGATACTTAAAATGACATTCAGCATGAAAAAACAGGTCTATTTTATACTGTTCTTTGTTAGAAATCTTTTATACTCAGGACGTAGACCAGATATTTCGGTTTGTGTTTCTGTTGAGAGTAATGATGTAGCCAATATGGCTGATGAAAATATAACTGTTGGTTATGATGCTAAAATGATTTCCTGTGGTCCCCAATTTTCTAGCCATCCTCCTAATATAATTGTTTTTTTTTTAACTTATATTAATTAACCCACTGATGGTGATAAAAGGCTGTCAGTACTTCAGTGAGGTCTTTTAGTCATTGGGGCATACTCTTGGAAAACAATTCTTTTGCAAATATTCTAAGCACTGAATTGGGTGAGGGTTTTCTTTGCTTTCTGACTTGTCCTATGGGCCTTCTTCCACACACAGTGTGCCATTGTTATCATCTCTCTCTCACGAAATGCCAAACGAGTGAGATTACCCAATGTTGGACATGAACTTCTGAACTTCTAACACTGTGAGCTATATGATAATTTCTTCTGATAAACTTAGCTCTTCTCAGTCATCTTGCTGTTGTAACATAAAACTAACACATATGAGAATGTATTAGTCAGAAAACCAGAAGGTGTCGTGTGCACGATGACTTTGATACATCTCGATTAGAGAAGGAATCGGTGACGATCTGAGTGTGTACTCACTATCATGGGAGACCATTCCTAGTATGCCATGGTCAGAGACTTCAGCATTTTATTCTATTCTTTGTGTTTCAGTCCAAATCAAGTCTCACTGTGAGAAGATACACAGACAAGATATAACCAGAGTCCGAAATGAAACAAGGAGTGTATTTATTGCTAAAGCAGCAAATATGAAGAGGCGAGAGGTGGGCTGTGCAACTGCAATACTTTTTTTTTTCAAAAGGTGGAGGAGACAAAGGTATCAGAAATATCTGCGGGGCATGACAAAATTACAGATTCGTAGTTCCTGACCTGGCCCTACCAAATCAGAATCTGGAAAACTAATAAGAAGAAATCTGCACTTTAATAAGCTGCATCAAGTTTTTCTTATGCACACAAAGGCTTGAGAACTGCTGGAGCAGAGAGGGTAGACATGTAAAAATAATGGAATGCTTTTGTTACCATAATGAAGCATTTGCTTTATAATATAAGCAGTGAAAATATCACCATTTTATGTAAGTCAGCTCAGCAAAGCGGGCATGTGGATATTAAAACCAATAAGGTAACTTCCATATTAGGCCAGATGAAAATGATGAGGGTAGAACTGAGGGAAGCAGGAATAAATTAGAAGATACACTCAAAGGAATTCCCAGGTTTAAAATGAGCTAGGTTTCCTACAGAGACAAGGAAGACAAAGTCTAGAGATGATTTCCAGGATTTATCTTTTGAGGGTGAATATCTGTCTTAGTTTAAGAGGCAGTGAGTATAAATAGCAGGAGATTTTCAGGTTTAAGCATCCATCGGTTGCAAAATGAAATATCAGAAAATCTAGAAATCCAAAATTTAGTTATTAGCCCATACATCAGATTAAATTATACCTCTCTGAAGCCTGAACCTCCAAGGTGACTATATTTCAAGCTAGAGTCTATAAGGAAATAAAGTTAAATGAGATCATCGTAATCCTTATAAGAACATTGAGACTGTGTATTTCTGCTATTTAAGCCATTCAGCCTATAGTGTTATATTATGTAAGTGTTTGAATATCACTATTTTCCCATGATTCGATGGAAATTGTCATGTTTGTGTAATAACTTCATTAGACTGCTGTGAGAATAGAATGAGATTCTAGAATTAATGGATATGAGTTTTAAGATCTTCTCCTGCCTGTATCATACGCATCTCAAAGTGCATTGTAATCTGTGAAGAGGGGCCGCGGGGATTAGAACCAGCGCCCATATGGGATCCTGGCAAGGCAAGGACTTTAGGTGCTAGGTTAGTTTGGTTTTAAAAAGAGTGGGGATGGTTTATTTCTTCCCTACAGTGTGTTCTTACAGAGTTCTTTGCTTCTGCCCAATGATCTCTACATTAGAGTTGATGGCAGTAAATGATTTTTACTCTGTTAACTTCCGCGTATCCCAAGACGCTGAGGCAACTGCCCTGCAGATCAAACTCTCTCAGTCAATGTTTGTTGAACTAAGTCACTAGACATGTGCAGGAAAGTTATTGCAGGCTTGAGTCGCCTAAATTAATGTGAATGCCTCTTCTGTGGTTTGTGGGTCCTTAAATTGATGTGTTTTCCAGGTTTTCTGTTATAGTTCCAGGAAGTGCACATAATTGATTTAAAATGAATAGCCCAGTCCACCTGGGAAATATTTGGCAAAAGATTACCTGCAGACAAATAGAATTTAAGAAGCCCACATATGCAGGAAATAGTCTAGGTATTCTTCTAGCACTTTGAAAAATCCACATGCTAAGGTACTAAAGTGCATTTAGATGCTGTCTACACACAAAAAAGATGGTTTTATGAGCAATTATATTACCCATGACTGCAACGCTGTTCCATTTGATTATTAGGAGTGTGCATACTGAAAACTCATTCAGTGTGCTGTCAAACACTTCCTTGAAGTCGGAAGCTTTTGAACGCTAAGCTGGATAATCATTCACGAATCCTTGGATGTTAGTGTTTTTAAATAACGTGTTTCTGGGGGCAGTGACTGTCAACACCAGAGTGTGTGGGTGTCACTTCATGTCCCAGACGCCCCACTTGCATCCAGCTCCCTGCAGTCAGCCTACAGGGAGTGGAAGCTGGCCTGGCTGCTTGTGCCCCTCCACCCACACGGGCAACCTGGCTGAAGCCCCGGCTTTGGTCTTGGGCCTTGTGTTCTTCTTGGGAATGAACCAGCAGATGGAAGGTCTTCCTATTCCTCCTTCTTTTTCTGTTAATTCTGACTTTTAAATCAATAAATACAAATTTAGTTTCATTTTATATGTGAGTAGAAAAGAATTCCTTTCTGTTTTGCCAAAATTTTAAATTGCACATTTAATCACAGCTACACTTGTCTCCATTAAGGTGGCAACTGGCTCGTATCATATTTAGAAAAAAAGCCTAAATTTTTGAATTATTATTACCTAGCATTTGCAAGCAATCTGCTGCATTTTCTCTTCCTCTGCCCTGGAAATCTACTTGTCATTATCTAAGTAGAGTTCTTTCTTTCCCTTTCTTTGATTCTCTTTAGTTTTGGAACATTTCTCCATTCTGGTTAACTGTTAAGTTGCTTGTAAAACACTGTCAGCAGATTCTGCCTCAGAGAAAAGAATCGGACTCATAGCTTGTATATATATATATGTATGTATCAAACCAGGTATTTGATTCTGGGAATACAATATCACTTTCAGAACTTTAGAGTCATTGTATTAGTCAAACCTGACGACTGTCGGGAATGCCAAGTATCAGCACTGACTTAGTGTGTTCAGTGAAGACATTCCTCCTGTGAACTTCAGTGCCTCCACGAGAATTCCTGAGCACCTGTATAATCTGGATCACATCATTCCAGGATGTGGGTGTGGGTGGTGTGTATTTGGGAAGCAGTCAGCTCACGTTCTGATGGAAACACAGAATCTTATGAAGTTTAATGAAACACTGGTACCGCCCTTGAGTGCTCTGGGCATTGGGCAGTGAAACTTGTTAGATTCAGTGGTTTCTTCTCTGCTGTATGGTGCAGAGTTTTGAGCTCTCAACTCGTCAAAGTACTTGAGTTTAGAAATCATTTAAAAAGATTCAGTCCGCTGGTAGTAGTCAACTGAGGTTGGCCTAAAGAGAGAAGTGTTTGTGATCTCTGGATAAGAAGACAGAGAGTCAAACTAGAGCAAAGGGATTTTAATCCTCAGAGAAACCCCTTCCAGTTTCTTTTCACCTGTCACCCTGCGACTCCACATCACCCCGTTGTGCACTCTGAGCAGGGAGCGTAGATAAGACAGCCCTAAAGGAGGCACCATCCCTCCCAGCCCCTGCTCTCAGGTTCACGACTGTTCGGGATTAAAATGCATGTTTTTTTTTGTTAAACTGGAATTATTTTTAAAAAAAAATCCAATCGAGGAGAAGAGAAAGACCTGTTTCTTATTCGTAGTTAGCTGTCACGTTTTTCTCAAGTTATTATTTGAGTCATAACTGTCAGGAAGGAATTTAAAAAAACAGCTTGATCTCTTTCTGACTCCTGGTAATATCAGAGTAGATAGAGTAGCCGGCAAGGTGGTGAGTACCGGTGAAATCCCCCTAAGGTTAGAAAGGAATGGAGGGGAGAAGCAGCAGGAGACGTAACCTACACGTGTCTGCCACGTGGTACGTGAGCACAAATATTTGTTGAATATAAAAATAAAGGTAGATGTCGAGAGATGGGAGGTGGGGATGGAGGAGAGAAAGAGGAGCCGTGAAATGAGAGAAAAGCTATCTTTGGAGAGAATGAAGTCAGATGTTTGATATAAAATCCTTGTGATCCACTATTAGAGTCACAAAGATATTAACAGTGAACTGATCCTATGAGGTAAATATGATTTTACATAAGGAGAAGCTGAAGTACAGAAAATTTATACAGCTGGTAAACTTATCCACGGTACTATACGGCCATTAGACTAACTAGCAGGTAAATATTTAGACGACATTCCTGCTATTTTATATTTATTAGGACAAAAATAATTTAGGTTCACTTAAGCCTTCAAATAGATCACTAAAATCATTAGCACTTTCCATAGAGATAACTGAATCATCGTAAAACCTCTATTGATACTCATCGAGATCGTTTTTCAATAATGGTCAGGTATTTTCCTGTATTATTTTATACAAGGGAAAGAACTTTGAGCTTTCTGTTCCACCTTCAAATGTGACTTGAAGGTTCTGCTGTTAGATTCTTGGTAGAACCCTGAGGGTGAGAAGATGCAAGAAAAAAGCTGATGAGAAAGCAGATTGAAGAAGCGACTTTTATTGAGAAATGGAATCGTGGACATTGACATGAAAACGCAAGACTGTAAAAGATCCAAAAAATAGCTGTTTTTTTCTGCCTTTCCAATTAACCAAAGGTCAAACAATTTAGTGAAGGGCTCACAGGACTTCATAAGCATGGGAATTTTCCCAGGGTAGGGAAGTTACTGGGGAAATATTTGATGACACAAAAGTTTGCTGATACAGAAATTTCATTTTTTCATTTCTTTTTTGTTTTGTCAGCCTTCAAAATAAAGAAATGGAAGCGACTGTACTTCTAATTTTGTGTTTTGATTTGCCAGACTACATTCCTGCATGGAAGAGATAAAATCAAAATCAATGTTCACATATTGCTTCAAAATTCATCCCGAGTTTTCCTGTCCAGGGGCTTTTGGTTAGTCGGGTGAAGGCAGCATTTATGATAAATTAGGGAACCACTAAGTTCTTGTGATTAATTGCACTCAAGCTTATCTTAAAGGACAGGAAAGCAAGGAAAGAGGAAGTACAACTTAGAGTGACTCTCCTCCCAGGGAATAATAAAACTTAAGCCTTTGGGAATTCAGCAATTTGAGAGGTAAAGTCCATATTCTGATCATTAATGTTTCAGTTGGGGAACAAAATTGGTTTATTAAAGAGGCCATTATTTGGATAAAATAGTTAAGCAAATTGCTCACTGTAGAAATAAAGTATTAAGACCGCTGCCAGAATTGGTTATTAACTGAGCTCTCATCAACGAAAACAGGGAACCTAGGGGCTAAGCCTTTCGGGTTTGCAGAAAGCTTCCTAACTCCACTCTCTCGCCTTTTCAGCAGCCAGCCAGCATCTTCCAGCAGTTCCAGAAAGCTCTCACATCCCTGACATGCCCTGATTGTAAGGAGCCAGAGTAAGCCAGAAAACAGGTGGGCTGCCAGCCAGCAGGAAGCGCTCACAGCATTACCTTTCAAATCAGAATGGAAGTTAAGGCCATGGTTTCTACAGCCCAGCCTCGTTTCCTTGGGGGTTTTAGATCCACGGAATAGTATCACAGGAGCTTCTGTCCAGCAAGTTCATCTCAGCCTTGCAACAGCTAAGTTCTCCCATAGAGGGTGGTGATTCTGATCAACAACACTCATCCCCAAAAGGCAAGAGATTATGATCCCGACACTAAGGGGAGTGTCCTGATCCTGCCAACAGCGAATGTTGCCTTGACGCCCGAGGAACTGGTCTCCCAGCAGGGGGCAGTGTAGCCGGCTCTGGGGGATAGTGAACGTGCGCAGAGCTTGCGGGTTTGCAAAGCATGCCTGGGACATACAACTGGGAGGACACCAAGGAATGTCGGAAGTGCTGAGACTCTTATGGTTGTGCAGGAGGAAGGGACGTCTCGTCACCTGTTTGTTTCTTCCTCACTTGGGATGGAAAGGGAATCTTTTCATCCCAGTCCTGGTCACCAGGATGGGAAGCAGGAAGGAGGCAAGATACTAGAGACCGGAAGAGATGAAGCGATATAAAGGGGAGAACAAACGCATTGCGACTTCTGAGCACGGTGTCCTGAGGACAGAGATGTGACCTGCTAAGAGAGGCCGAAATAGTGTTTTGCACCAAACCTGTTCCTGAAGAGCAAGTGTTTCCCCGGCTGTGTACCGTAGCTGTGCACTCCGATGTTCTGCTTTTTGATAATCCAAAGAGTTGTGTGTGCTCATGAATAACTCAGGCCTTTTATGCCATGATTATGAGTATTTTTGGGCACCAGGGCTACAGAAGTTCTAGTCCAGATTTGTTTTTTTAATAATAGGACTTGAACTAGAAAGGAAATGAGTTGCTGTAGCATGTGAAAGGCATGCGCATGCAAAGTACGTTTTAGTTGAATAACCGTCACTCCTTCAGAGTCTCAGTTTAGAACGTCCTTTGGTCAGCTGACATTTTTTTACATACCCTCAAAATTAGGACTGTCCCAACACATGTTTCCCAGATATAATCCCTTCATCTTCCTGCATGAACCTGTTCCCTCCTAATGTGTCTAAAAACAGAGTGCTTCCCTTCTATGTCTGCTTTTTAATGGATCCTTATATTACTTAATGTCCATTCGGAATGAGCAAACTCACAAGGCGGACGCACTCTGTGCTCCTCATGGGCGCATGCTGTATCCCAGGAAGGATTCTGAAATTCTGTCTTCTGATGTTCGATGGGGACAGGACCTGAGTACAACTCGGGTCACCTACCTGCTGCTTCTCTCTGGAAACAGAGCCACCTGCCGTATCCTATTACTCATTACTTTTAGAAGGGCCCCTGTGGTGGTTCCATATATGCCAGTTTTTTTTTTTTTAATAGTGTTTGACTAGCAAACAAAGTTTGCCAGACTTACCATTTCCAAGTAGGAAGCTGATTAGTGGATATTCCTCCTTTATTCCCCTTCTGTGATTCTTTTCATCTTCATGTTTGTCATCTCCTCGCCTCCTGCCTTTTCCTCCTCCTCCTCCTTCTTCTTCCTCTGCCTCCTCTTCTTTTAACGATTTTGTTATTTGCAAGATGAGACTTGTACAGAAAGAGGCTGAGGCAGAGGCTGGGTGCCAATGTTCCATCTGCTGGTTCCCTCCCAATAAGTCCGCAGTGGCCAAGCATGGGTCATGTTGAAGTCAGATATTTGAAGTGTTAACAGTAGCATTAACACAGAGAAATTCTTAGATAGTACTTGCTTGGGAATTGGTACCCAACCCTAACATGTTTCAAGTGTCTGAGAAAAATTCTCTAAGAGATTTAGGCTTAGCACTAGGAGTCAAGATTCTTTGATCCTTACACAACAAAAACTGATCTTGGTAGAATAGACTGCTCCTTGTGCCAGAGACAAAAAGCTTTTCATTTTTAAATTAATGGAAACATATAATAAATTAGGAAGAAAATGAAATTTATACCCCAATAATCTAATTTATTCCTCTGTAATACTTGAGAGCACAGTGCATCCAAAGTTCAAATCAGTTTCAGTAATCAATAAGATAATCAGCAATAACTTAAAAAACAAAAACAAGAAATCTGTAGCTATAGGATACAGTTTCTATCGTTGAAAGCAGAGAAATTGCAGTTGGAAGCCCAGTTCAGATCCTGGCCCCTCTGTGAATTCAGACACACACATGGCAGGAAATCAGGCCCATTTTTGAGTTCTGATTTGCTTTCTGCACATTTCCAGCTAATCAGTGAGTCAGGGTCATGATAGGGGCTCAACTGCAGTGGTAACACTGCAAGTTCTTTGTATATTACTTGAAACTTAGAGATGAGATTGGTTGGGAAGAAGAAAATGAAGGAGGAAAGCAGTTGTTAATATTTCAGTAGGGCAGATGTATTACATTAACGTGTTGATAGAAATAAACCTACAGTGAGAAAGTGAACTCACAGAAGTTAGGATGGTCAGACCGAGTTCTCTGAGACAGAGTGAGAAACAGCATTTAGTGAGGAAGCACTGACCTTCGGCTGGCCAACATCCACCTTTCATCGAAGGAGGAAGAGACAAAGAGAGGTCATCTACAGGGGGAGATAGTTCTACACCTACATGTGTAGATACAGGTGTGGAAAGCTAAAGCCATTCCCAGCTGGCAGCCGAGGTTTGGTAGGGGCTCAAGGGCCAGTTGTTACTTTGCTATGTGATAATTATCTGTGTTTCTTCTTCCTGAAGGTGGAAAACGCATAGTTAATATTTACATGATTTTTTTGAAGAGAAGTGTAAATAAATGAAAATGTATTTGAAAATCAGAATTGCAGAGAGAGAGAGAGAAATAGGGACAGAAAGAGAGGGAGAGAGAAGAGGGAGATCAGTCGTCCAGTCACTGGTTCATTGCCCGAATAATTGCAGTGGCCAGAGTTGGGTAAGAACCCAAGTGAGGAACCAGGAACATCTGCATGTTCCACGTGGGTGCAGGACCCCAAGCATTGGACATGTTCCACTACTTTTTCTGGCTATTTGCAGGAAGCTAGACCAGAAGTGGAGAAGCCAGGACTTCAGCCAGCATCCGTATGGGTTGCTGGCATCACAGATGGTGGCTTTATCCACTATACCCCAGGGCAGCCCCTCAATAGTTCAACTACTCATTAGAAGTCTGCGTTGCCAGAGTAAACAAAATCTTTTCATAGACCTTGGCTCCGCAGTGACTCAAAGTAAAAAAAAAAAAATCCAGCAAAAAAAAAGAGATCATAAAACTTCATAGTACACAACACTTTTGAAAATAAACTGGAGACAAAATTATATCCTTAGTAATAATTGTCAGAAAATTTTACTTAAAATCAGAGCATATCTGTGTAAAGGAATATTTAACCTTTCATACCCCTTTATTAAAGTAATTTTTAAAGCCACCCACTCTCAGAATGGTGACATTACCTAGGCAGATAATTAATGCACTTCCCTTTGCTCCTGATTCCATGCTTACGGTTGAGTTAGAAAAGGATGCTCTAATAACATTGACAGAAACCCACTGCAAAAAGCCTGAGACATTGACCAAAAGGAAATGAGTTATCTATAGGGCACCAATTTTCTGGCTGATGCATTGTCGGGGGTGGAAGTTACAGGGCAACACAAGTGATGAGCTTGTGAATTAGCTCATTGAAGACACAGCCATTGTCATCATTCTCAGAACACTGGAGTGGGGTTGTTCTTTACCATAGACACATCTGCTCCGCTTGGGCCACTTGATGCTAGCATCCAAAGAATTAGCCACTTAATATTACAGCAAATATTGCTTTATATCTCAGTCTCAATCTCTTGAAAGATTTTTACTTTCCTTTCTAGTTCAGAGTTCAGCCACTTATTTCCACTTATTGAGTCCATCAAATAGCCTTAAGTCAAAAAGCCAAAGCACAAAGCGGTTGTCTAGTCTTGAGGAAAATCTAATCCTGATAAGTTTATGATGCATTTATGAAAATTAAATTAAAGAAAATGTCAAGGCACTCAATGAGTATCAAAATGTGAGGAGTTAGTTAATTGCTCCAGGAATTCAACAGAAATGATGAATCATAATGGTTTTAGACATGAAGGGAAATTTTGTGGAAGGAACAACTTGAGAGCAAACATGCAGAGCTGAGATGGTAAGGATGGAAGACGGGAACTTTTCAAGTAAGAAAAATCATGTGAACCGGGTTCCCTGGTGTGTAGGAAGTGCCTCGCTGGTGGTCAGCTCACTGCTGGGGGCCTATGGAGAAAGGGAAGGGAGAAGTCCAGGGAGTCAGGCTATGCACTATTGGAGGACACAATTGCCAACGCAGGTCCGCCAAATCACTGGTTTTCACTTGTCCTTTGTTGTGCTTGGAAAATCTAGCAACTAAAAGCTCCAGAAGGCTTGATGATTCATTGTTTATTCATTTCCTTAATTAACAAAAAGTAATGAGACTGTAGGCTATCATCTAAGTCTGTTGTGTTTTAAGCCAAGTGGCAGATCAGCCTTCTCTGGAAACTGAAGTGATACAAGCAATAAACAGAGGAAAACAACTGAAACATTCAACAGAAAGATCGGAGAGGGTGGCCGCCTGTGGTCTGATCTGACTGCGTTGCCAACTGAAGATACGGTTGTGTGGCATGAAGCCCTGGGTTGGCTTGTTAGTTCTTAGCCCTAACAGCAGAATTGTGTTTAGGTGCCTTGAGCAGTCTTGCGCTTTGCGGAGCATTGTAGTTCTGAGTATTCAATGAGTTTGTGTTGAGTGAGCAAGTGCTTTCAAGGTACTACAGTGATGTGCCAAAATTTTCTTATTTCTCAGGACACTATTACAATGAATCCACCTGCACAGATTGGCCACATCTATTGGTATGATTCGGTCTCCTAGCTAAGCAAAAGCCAAATGACCTTTTTCTTTACAAGTTAAAAAAAAATTTTTTTCCCCATCATTCCAGTTGAATATTCTGTTCACCATTAATTCTTCATATTTTTTTCAGCATTACATTTATTCTTGTCAATATACTTACCTGGCAGGGGAGACACCATGATCATACATATATTCTTGTCAGTTTAATTCATAATATTTTAGGAAGGAAATGACATTTTATTCTTTTTCTTGTTGTTGTTTTTTTTTTTTCAGTTTAAATAAGAAATTGTAGGATTTGAAAAACATTAGAAACCACCCAGGCTGTTGATCTGCCAGGAGGCAGGATTAAATGAATTCTTGTAGTCGTTAGACTTTGCAAGACAGATAACTTGTATCTCTGCGATATATTCTAACAATGACACTGTTTAATCTCTGGCTACAGTAAGTAGTTACAGTAGTTAAGTGTGCTTCAGGTCACAGGCAGGAATCTGGAGCTGTCTTTGAGGCTCCCATTTAGGTGGTAGGACCCTCCATACTTGAACCATATTCTGCCTCTTTCCCAAGTGCATTAATTGGGACCCAGATAGGAAGCGGAGCAGATGGGACACTAACTGGGGATCTAATGTGTGACTCCAGTTCTGCAAGTGTTGACTTTACCCACTGCACCACAATGCTGGCCCCTGAAGGCAACATTCTAATGAAGTTTCTCCTCTATTAAAGGGGTGTTTTTTCTTCCACATTTGCACCTTAAGGTTACTCCCGTTCAACTTCCAAGTACATTTATTGGCAGTTTCCCAACCCATTTGCTAAGTCCTTAGGGTCCTAGGTTTGGGGTGTGGTGAGGACTACTCCTTATGAGGAAGTTAGTGTATTTACAGTGGGCCTGAGAATCATCAGTTGAACTCATTTGTAGTACCAGCTTGTCAGGAGGGAACCTGAGGCTTGGACCAGTAACTGATTGTGAATGCATGGAGCTAAGGTGAACTATGTCCAGAAGTTTGGTGAACTGACTTGTCTGGTGTCCTGGAGTGAAATGTTGCCTTGAGAAAGCCCAGCAGTGAGCAGGAGGCTGGCTGGTTGGAGAGCAGCTCAAGGTGGTATCCTTCACACTGCCCTGCTTACGACATGGTGTCTTTTTAATTTCAAACATTTGAGAATGATAGGGCAAACAGAGTTAGAGAATGTCCATTTGCACACTCTGCCTCTTGGAGAAGTGATAGGAAACAGAGCATATATCACCCCTTTTATGCTGAAAAAAATTAGCTAAAATCTTTCACATATAACACAAGTTACACTGACTTAACAATGCATAGTTATAATCAATTCTAGCCCCAAATTTCCAGCCATCTGTTCATTGCTGCCTCCTAGGCAGATAGACTCATTATACTTTATATATCTAGAATTAAACCAGCTTCTTTGCAAGGCTATGTTTTGTGTGTTACTTTGTTTTTTTTTTTTCAAATAAAATCTCTCTCTTTCTCTGTCACACACAGAGGCAACCACTCATGCAAATAAATACATATGAACTTTGCATATTTCTTTGGGTAGGTTAAAGATATAATTGTAACAAAGTGACCCCAGAATTCACCTGGAGACTGAAAGAGCCTTTGTTTAGGTCAACATCATGGGGATTATCAGGTTCCAAGGGCGTGCTTCACCAGGAGACTCTACAGCAATAAAGGAACTGGATTTCTCTACATAGTAAGGGGGAAGAATTGATCATAGAATGAATGCACGTCACAGGTGTTCTTTAACTTCTATGTTTTGGTTACCTTCACCTTTGTTCACAGGCATCCAGGATGATCACCTTGTGCTTAGAGAATCAATACACTTATTAAGAGGTATTGGAGTCTTATTTTGTTGACATTTTTGCTGTGTATATACATCCTTTGTCTTCTATTAATCATATAAACCTGGCCACAGGGTACCTGTTCTCAACACAAGTGTCCTGCAAAAGAACTTTCGATGCTTTGTAATAAAACAAAACTATTTGCTCACGTAACTCCCTCTTTCTCAGCCTTCATCAGAACTCCGATTTATAACTTTCCGAATGTTTACAAAAGTGCAGTTCCTAAGACCCCCAAATTAAGTCTTTTTACTTTTGGAGTTTCTGAATTGAGCCAACCAGCACTTTTTAATTAATGAGGAGACTTATAACGTAAAAATCCAGTTCAAAGCAAAATTCCAAGAACGCAAAGATAGGCAAGGGGAATGTCAAAATGATTTGGTTAACAGGTGCAAAATTGACCAATTTCCTGGATGGCAATAAAAATATATAACATAAAATGTTTAAAGACATCTCTTCTGAATCATGAAAATTGAATGCATTTCTGTTGGAAACGGTTTTAGATTTCTGCAAACAAGAATTATTTGTGCAAATCAGGTTTCTACCTTCTAATTTCTGCTCCTCCCTACAGATTCATAAGATACCCCGAGAGAAACACTCAACGGTGCAAACCCCAGAAGAATCCAGTAATTTCCACAAACTGTGATGTGGCTAGGAATCCCTCGAGAGGACACCCTCTGATGAATCTTTCTTGCACATTTAGAAATCTTTTGCTTGTCAACATGGGAAACAATACACAATTCGAAGTTTGTTATTGTTGTGATGTGGTTCTCTGTGTTTCAGAGCAGTAAAGCTCGGCACATACCCTTTGTGACATACACGTGGAGGGATGGTCTTCAGGCATACCAAAGAGATGAGCTGACTTGGATGGCTATAGCAGTGTGGAAGAAATAGAACAAATGGCAACTGTTGGGAATGATTTGTGAATGAGGCTAAGAATTCTATAGAAGGGACCTGATGGTAGAGGTGGCCGACAGTGGAAAAATAAGCAAGTCTTAGGGAGATCTTTGTGTTTGCTCTAAGCTAAGGGGTGTTGGGGCTAAACAGGATGATGTCAATAGGAAAACCACTCGCAGTTTCTGCTGTGCCATGTACGCAGTGGTTCTTTCTGGCTGTTGTATTGTGGGAGTGATTTCCACTTTCACTGAAACCTTTCTTAAATTCTTTTGAAATCACTTACCATATTTTCACTGACCATAATTTTGTATAATTATGTGTAATTACAATTATGCCTGGACTTTTAGAATAATCGAGACCCTGTTTTCATAATCTGCACAAAAAAAGCTTTTCTTACAATTAAAAAAAAAAAGTCCTTGAAAAGGTAATTGGTAAAAGCTGTATCCGAACATCTTTGGGCCAGAATAGCTGAAGTTACAGCTTCAAGCTGGCTGTGTCAAATATTGTGGTCTCTGGGGAGCCCCAGGAAGTTCTGATGGCTGTGTCTACACTGGCTATGTCTACACTGGATTTGCTATGTGTCTCTTAGAGTGTGCTCACTACAGTTATTGGAGGCTCTGTCTCAGCTCTTACAAAATCATGATCCATTAGAAGGGGATAGGAGAGATCCCAGAGCCTATAGAACGATATCATAAAATTAGGTAAAAAAAAAAAGATATAAATAACCAAAATAGTGATCCAATTATACATATATGTATGTGTGTGTGTATTACAGTCCTTATTTTGTGAAATTATGGGTATTTTTTAGTCAATGATTTTTTTAATACGGATGCTTGTTGCTGTCTTTTTCTGAGATTTCCCAGGACCAGAGAGCTTCTCCAGCCTTGTCTCCCATCCAGTCACTACCAGTCGCTGCTCACCTCACCCTCCCAAACTTAGTTTTATGCAGAATGATTCACACCCATTTAAGCATTTGAAAACTTGCTTTCTTGGAAATCCATTGCATCATCTCTCTGCATCCTTCGATTCTGTCTTTTCTTTATGGCATTTATCAATATGTATTATTTGTTTCTGGTGCATCCTTTCCATCTACAACGCAGCACCAACGGAACAATGCTTGCATGGGTTTTTGCTGTTTATTTGTTTTATCCCTAAAGCAGAGTCAAAAATGATGCCTGGTCCTTAGTAAATGCTCAATAAATATTTACTGCATGTATAAAGAACTACTTGTCCGCTTCTCTCTCTGGTTTTCAAAATGATGTGCTGATTCTGAGTAACTCCTCTATTTGCCAGTGAAGGGACTGAGCGAGACACACTCAGATAGCTGTACTAAGCCAAGGCGTGTTCTCTGTTTTACTGCACTCACCCCTGATAAACATCCGTTATCACTGAACACTTCACTGTGCTGCAATGGTGAAGACCAGGTCCTCAAGTAATTAGCTTGTTATGCCAATAAATAGAAACATTAGTTCTTGCGGGACAGCAACGATTTCATTAAATGTAATCATTTGATGGAAGGCATGGCTCCCAGCAAGGGCACCAATCACTGTGTGCTTTATTTTTTGTACTTGCAAAGTGACAATTGCTATGACTCTTCTTTCACTTCTTCATTCTTTCCCTTCTTTCCTTCTTACCTTTCCCTGCCCTTAACTTTCTCCCCTCCCTTTGCAATCCTGAGTAATACTGCATTGCCATTGATTTATAGTCACTTCAGAAAGCCTGAATCATTTGTGACAAATTTCTTAATTCCCTCTGATGTCTAGCCTTTTTTTTTTTAACATTTATTTATTTTTATTGGAAAGGCGGATATACAGAGAGGAGGAGAGACAGAGAGGAAGATCTTCTGTCCGATGGTTCACTCCCCAGGTGAGCCCAACAGCTGGAGCTGAGCCAATCCGAAGCCAGGAGCCAGGAGCTTCTTCTGGATCTCCCATGCGGGTGCAGGGTCTCAAGGCTTTGGGCTGCCCTTGTCCTACTATTTTTTTTTTTTTTTTTAGATTTTTAGGCTTTATTCACTTAAGAATACTCACCCACTCCCAGCCAGTTCCAAACTTTCCAATGCTTTTAAATGTGTATATCAGAACAGGCAACATGTTTTGGGTACAAATGTAAAGAGAACTATTTTTAAAGACCCGGTGAGGGATGCTGGAATGAATTGTAAGGATGGTGTCAGCTCTGGGTGCTGCCTCTAGGTCAAGGTCTGTTCAGGGAAACACGAGAG
The DNA here is from genome assembly GCF_017591425.1 of Ochotona curzoniae. Classification (NCBI taxonomy): domain Eukaryota; kingdom Metazoa; phylum Chordata; class Mammalia; order Lagomorpha; family Ochotonidae; genus Ochotona; species Ochotona curzoniae. Next base: position 7,328,483 of record NW_024465322.1, read on the forward strand.
GCCACGGAGCTCTGGGAGAGGTCAAGTGAGGTCGTGTCCACGAATTGTTGCAAGTTGGGGCCACTTTAATGTTCTGTTACTTTGTACAGCATATAATCTGATGATCTAGTCCGTAATGCTCTCCATGTGCACAGGGTTTTGATTGTCGTGTTCTTCCTAATCATAAGTCCATTTCCATAGAAACACAAGCAGGAGGAGAATCGCCAAAGCGCTCTGTCTGCTTCGGCTTCCATTTACATGGAAATGGAATTTACAGCAGTAAAAAGGTTTTCACAAATAGTGTTTTCAAATGCATCCTTTCGAGTTAACCCTTATAAATGCTTATGGCTACTTACAAAGTAGTTCCTGCTTGTTGATCATGTGAAGCATAGCAAGGCAATTTTATACCTGGAAAAATGATAAGCTTTGCATTTCAGCTAAAATGGGCTAGTGACCTTGAAATGCCTGTCAGTGTTAGCTAATGTTCAACCTTGGATGTGGCCCTTTGCCAGGAACATGTTTTACCTCTTAATCTCTCTTTTTATTTTTATTGTTATTTTTTTAAAGATTTATTTATTTTTATTGCAAAGTCAGATATACAGAGAGGAGGAGAGACAGAGAGGAAGAGCTTCCATCTCATGATTCACTCCCCAAGTGGTCACAATGGCCAGAGCTACGCCTAGCTGAAGCCAGGAGCCAGGAGCTTCTTCTGGGTCTCCCACATGGGTGCAGGGTCCCAAGGCTTTGGGCCGTCCTCGACTGCTTTCCCAGATCACAAGCAAGGAGCTCGATGGGAAGCGGGGCTGCCAGGATTAGAACTGGCACCCATATGGGATCCTGGCACATTCAAGGCGAGGATTTTAACCACTACACTATGTTTACTTTTGTTGGAAAGGCAGATTTATAGAGAGAAGGAAAAACAAGTTTTTCCATCTATTGGTTCACTCCTCAAATGGCCACAACAGCCAGAATGGATGCGAAGCCAGGAGCCAGGACCCCCCTTCAGGTCTTCCATGCTGATTTAGAGTTTCAAAGCCATGCAGCATCCTCTGCTGTTTTCCCAGTGCAAAAGCAGGGAACTGGGCAGGAAGTGGAGCAGCTGGGACATGAGTCAGCATCCATGGGTGCTGGCACCTTTGATTAGCCAATTGAGCCATCATGTTGGCCCCCCAATTTGGTTCATTTTTGTTGTTGTTGTTGTTCTTACTCCACAATGACTCCACCAATAACTTTGCCTGACCTTATTATTAGTAGTATTTTTCTGAATCCCTGAGCCCGGGTTTTGCTCACCTCCATGCCCTTCTGGGGGCTTATTCTTTATAAATAATGCATTTCCCTCTTGTTTTCAGCTGGTCAATTTGTCACTACGTTTTGGAGATCCACCTGAGTTTCTCTGGCTGCTTGTTTCACACTGATCTGATTCTCCTCCAGCTTTACTGTGGTCCTAACTTAAGTCTTCTGTTCTTTTGCATTGTTCTCTAAGTGCTGTAACCAGGGAAAGGTTCGGCATGCGATATCCCTCCTCTTCCCCTTCTCAGAATCCCAGCTGTACTTCAGAGGGAAAGTAGGCATTTTATACACAAATGCCTGATTCCATCTCAACGACGGGCCTCATCAAACACATCTGGAGTATCCTAGTGATGGGCGCGCCTTAGGAATACTTCACAGTACAACGTCCGTAAGGCAAACATCCCTGTCTCAATATTGATCAGTTCTCAGTCAAACAAATAGTATTTCACACAAAGCCATTTCCTTGCTTGGCTTGAGCCTTGAGGAACTGCTGAGACGTTTCCTAACCGAAGAACCAGGGACGTGTTGTTCAGGGAAGAGCATAGCAGGTCTGAATGTCACATGGTGTTTCCTCCCCATGAATCAAGGAAGCCAAGGCCCTAGAAATGGGATCTTTATTTTTTTCCAGTATAGCTCAGATCAAACTCCAAATAATGGGATCTGCTGGGCTTCCACTAAGGTTGGCCATTTTCTGAAGCTGAGCGCATGCTGCTACACTCTCTGAGTGTTTCTAGCAGACATTTTCTCTCCTGTAAGCTTAGGTGGACTGCTCTTAGAAAACCAAAATTTCCACCTGTGGGCTGGTTAAGCAGAAGTAAGAGAAAGAACGAATAAACCAATAGAGCAATGAAACTGCGTTGAGATCATTTATTTCTATTATATATGATATGATACTTGTGTGTGTGTGTGTGTGTGTTGATCTCTCTGAGCTTAGAAACCCAATGACGACCCTTGTGCTGACCACTTGTAAGTTGGCTCTGTTACTGACTTCACTAAGAGGTAGCTGCTCTGGGAAGTGAAGACTGGAAACTTAACCTGGCCTGGAAAAGGAGCAAAAATGTAGTGTTCTGAGACATAGTCTTCTTCTGAGGGCAAAGACACATTTGCTATAGCAACAGTCACTTATGCAACTGCAGCCTCGGTGCAGGTCAGATGCCTCCCGCTTGCTGCTCCTCCTCCTTCCCTCCACACTCCCGAGCCTGTTCACTTTATCAGCCAAATTATGAACTTGCTTGGGACACGACCAGCATCACTCACTTTCATAGCGCTTGGAAACGTCAAGGTCTCAGAGAATAAGTGTCTGGTTGAATAGAACTCTGGTATTTTTCAGGAAGTATGTTCCTGAAGACTAATTGACATTAGTGCCCAAGAGAGTTTCCAGATGTTAGCGTGTGTGTGTGTGTGTAGGGGGAGGGAGGGGGTTAACAAGGGAGGGGCAAAATTACTTTTCATATCTTCCATTTTGCATTGTTAGAATGATTTTGTCACGTGGATATGCCATTTTTGAAAACAAGTTGTTCACTCGCAGTTGCATTCCTTTGGGAGACTGTAGCTTTGCTGTGTCACTTAACCTGTGAGATGCAAGGACGTTTCACAGTTGGAGAAGTTAGTACTTAAATCCTGATGAGAGAGGAGAGTGTTTCTTCAGAGGTGCTTTCGTCAGCCCCTTCCTCATCAAAGGCAGAGACTTCCAATCAACTGTATAGGTTTAGGCCCAGTCTATTCTCACATGGATTTCATGGAGTTGATCTGGGACAGCAAACTTGCACCCCATGATGACTCTGAGTATAAACAGCCGCCTTTGCATTAAACTCACACGGATGACTCTATGATTAAAGTACAGAGAGCTGGCCATGCTCAGACAGAAAGGAAGCTCAGGCAGCCTGGAACACAGTGAAATATCAAATCAGACTCGGCGAGTTAGAATCCATCTGCAGATGAAAGTTCTCCACATGAAAAGAAACATTCCTTTTGAACGTGATGCTCTGCGCCTCCTGGATGGCTGCCCCCACGCCTCTTTCGCAGCAAGCAGACTGTGGCTGTCAAGACAGAATGCTGTCTCACACGATCAAATCCTCAAGCTGACTCTTCCGTAAGGAAAAAAAGGCCTGTGCCCTCCAGGGCCATCAATACCCAATTCCCACTGTCATTTCTCAAACGATATGTGGTAATCTCATCTGAGACATCATAGGGTGCTAATAAAAAATAATATTTTCAATATGTTCATTTAATCCCATAATGACCAAAGGCTGTGAAATGCTTTGAAATAAAAATTGCTACTGCTGGAGGCCCCAGCTCTCTGTGGAAGTGATGTAATTCATCTACTTGCCAAAACAAAGCAATACTAAATCTTAGAGAAGTAGTAGAGGAAGAAAAAAATCCCACTGCAATCCAACTCCAATATAAATGAAAACGGATTATTTATTTGTCAGGGAGGTCACACTTGCTTCAATCACCTGGGATAACTGGACCAACCGGTATAAAATGTTTGCTCTTCAACGTAATGAACGTCTACAAAAAGACTCAAACATTTCTTGAAACCACAGGAAAGGAACCCTTCAGCACAGCTGATCAACTCAGAAGTCCATCTGGGAAGGATCTACCCTGTTTCAGACACTGTGCTAAATGCCAGTCATATATATATATATATGATAAAAGATTGTAAAAATATTTCACAGTATCTTTTGGATCTCTATGTTTTCATGATCATATAAGAGCAAGATTGCTTTGGTTTCATTAGTGTGGTGTTCCAGAAATATGGAGCGTACTAAGGCGACAGGATGATGACCCACAAACTCAGCTGCTGCCTTGTGTCACAGGCCTTTCCGTTTCTACTTTTGATATCCCAAACTGAACTCAGATCTTCTTAAGTCTTCGAATGTGCCATCTCCAGCTGCCTCAGGGCATCTGTCCATGTTTTACCCCATGGTTTCTCCCCTACCCGGTTAATTCCACTAATTCTTTGGACTTCACATCAAAACCCACTCTTGGAAGGAGACTTCCTCAGACACTGCTCAACAAGGCAGATTGTGCTAAAGCCTTCTTTTCTCCGTAAATTTCTTGCATGGTTCTTGTCACAATTTTTAATATGTGCTCTGTGATTATTTGACGAATATCTGTCACAATTGACAGTACGTGCTCTGAGGGCAGGGTTGTGTCTGTTTTCATCCAAAAACATTGAATAATTGATGATTGCTCACTATGCTATTCAAATCACGGCTTCTCAAAAAAGTTGAATCTGTTACAATTTTCTCTGCCAGCTCCTGGAGAGGAACTGCTGCAAAGGATGATATAAAAAGCGGAATTAAAATAATTACCATGCGCATCGATGGATCACTGTAATCTCTTGTCAGTGTAAGCACAAAACTGGATGAAGATGGGTTGGAAACTCTGCTGCCTTTTCTATGACCTGCCCACTGAGCTCCAGATGTTATAGTCACATTGTCTGGACCAGATGCATGTATGCCATCTTATCCCAGGGGGAACCAAATAGGTCTTGATTGCGTTTTGTATCTTCTGCCTCATTTAACCACCTAGAAGCATGAAACACAGCTCATACATGCGGCAGAGTAAAAATGTGCCCATCAACCCATTCGACTGGCAGCTACGGTGAGGCGTGATTTCACCTGCTCGCGGGTCGCATAATCCTCGGGATGCAGCAAAGACGAAGGGACCAAGTTCATTGCTGGCAAACCATCAAGCTCGTATCTCATTTAGGTAAGGCAAAAGAATCCATTTAAACTTAGGAGTATTTTGTTTATTCAATTAAGTGGAGCAGGTCCCAACATGAGACACTTGATTGTAAAGCTGGCAAGGATGTGAGCTCAAAGTTGTGTCCTCATGAAATTACTTTGAGAGATTTCAAAATATCTCCAGTTTCTCCACTTTTAAGTCGTAGGACAATCGTTTGTAAAGGCAAGTGAATTGAAATTTCCTCACTCAGCTTTCTTTTCCTTAAAGTTAAATACAGAGAACTAATGCCCTGAATTTTGAGATAAAACTGCCATTAATAGTTCTGAATTTTTAAGTTCGAATTTGAGACAGTAGAAATAAAACTGAGATCCTGCTTTCCTTCCAAAATCCAGTGTCACAATTTTCTTCATAGGGTAGAAAAATGTTACCTGCTCTTAATGTTTATAGTATTTGGGTGTCATACATTTCATTTAAAATTTTATAACAGGTTCTATCATATTTTATATTCTTGTTTATAATTTCTTCTTGAGGTCTCCATTATTCATTCATTCATTCAGTTAGAATGTATTTGTGTTTACAAGTTCTGGCTATTTTTTTCTAGATGTTAAAACAGTTGTAGATAACCCAAATAAAACATAACCTGCCCTCATAGATTATCATAAATCGAGTTGAGCTCTTTGCTCTTGTACCTGGATTGTTTCATTTTTTTTTGTGAGGCTTCAGCTAGTACTAATACTTAATGGCGTGTAGTTTTAAACCATTGACATGAGATTTTTCCTAAACTGCTGTAAATTTAAGGGGCTGTTTCTTAAGGGAGGATCATCAGTTGCCAGGTGACAAAGGATACACTTCTTCTATCATCACTTTACTGTCTAGAAGCTCCCAGTCAGGTAGGATGATTAGATAGTTCTAGAAGGCAGAGCTGGCAGCAAGCCTATTGGTGTTATGATGCAAGGATGGGGCGCGATCTTCCAGGACTGAATAATTTGGTTAATATAATTTGATATCGATTCTAATAGGGAAAAAACATGAGTGACGTGCATGAAGAATGAACAGTAGATGAGCGAGATGCTGTGTGTGTGTGTGTGGCTGTTTGACTGTATATAGCAGAGGGGCACTGTTTGTAAGCAGCGATGAGCCAGGATCTTGAAGAAGCTCTTTCCAATTGGGCATATTATACAAAGCCATCGTATCTGAGTTGTAAATATATAATTTCTTTCTATGTTTTCTCTTTGTTCACACTTTCAAAGCTTTGATGGCCTTCCTTTGCTTTTGCCCTGGTTACTGTTTTTTTTTTTTTTCTCTCTCTCCTTTGTGGGTTTATTTGCTTTCTACATAAATCTGTCAACTTTCTGAAGGTAGGCAGTGGGCCTCCCTTTCAGCACTGCGTCTGACTATGGTCAAGCTCAGCCCAATAAAGAGGATAGTAAAGTGCATGGCAGGTGAACAGGATGACATAGGAGGCAGCATAGACTAAGCCACATCGTCCTGGAGATGTCAACTATGCAAATAGGTTCTGGAATATGTTGTTGTGTGGAAGTGATAGAAATTCATTTTTGACATGTCAAAGAAGTGTTTACTGAGCAAAAGCAAATTATAAAACCAAAGAGCTGTCACCTGCAGCATAAGAAAAGATGTATTCAGAGACCCTGCTTTGCACGTAATTTTGGAGAAGCTGGGAGTGTTAGAATCAATGCGTATGCAGAAATCCACTTTCTGCCTCCCTTTGAGTTGATAACAAAAACCTCAGAGGAACTTGCCTCAGCAGGTGAAACATCTGGACCGGAGTCTGAGGGCAGATACAGCAAGATGGAGCGTGGTTGTCTTCCTTGCTACAGTAGCACAGAATGAACATACTGGTTTTGAGAGGCAGGTTGGGAGCGTCATGAGGTGTTGTGGCACAGAGAATTAAATGGCCCCTTGTGACACCAACATTCTGTACTGAAGTGCTAGTCAAGTGCCAGCGCTCTGCCTCTGACCCAACTCCTCCATCAATATGCCTCGGAAGGCAGTGGAAGGTAACCAAGTATTTGGGTGCCGGCCAAGGAGGAGCTGATGGACTTTCTGGCTCCTGGCCTTGGCCAACCCAGATCTGGCTGAGTCACCTGCTGACTGAAGCAGCGTCTTTGCCTTTCAAAGGAATATGCTATTAAAAACTAATTTAAAAAGACGGACTTCAAATGAAACTGCTAAGCGTGTGTTTGCACTAGGATGCCAGACTTTTTTTTTTTTTACCATTGTCCAGACAAGTACTGTGAGAATATGTACATATAGCATGCCTCATACACTACTGACAAGAAAATAAAGTGGTTTAGCCACTCCAGAAAACAGTCTGGACGTTCCTTGGAAGCTTCGATATGGCATGAGCGTATGACTCAGCAACTCCATTTTTGATTATTCAACCAGAGAAGCGAAAGTATTCATCTGTATAAAAACCTGCATACCAATCTTCACAGTGTTGTTCGTAAGAATCAAAAGTTGGACACAATTGAAATATTCATTCGTCGATACATGGATAAAGCAAGTGTGGTGAATCCATACAATGGAACATTATTCAGCAATAGAAAAAATATACATTGGTAATGTGTACTTGGTGGATGACATGCTACATGACAGAAAGCAGACAGGAAAGGTCACAAACTTCATATATCAATTTATTTGAATTGTCACAAATTCGATGAATCGACAGAGATGGAAACTACACGAGAAGTTGCATAGAACTGGAAGAGCAGGAGAATGGGGAGTGACTGGTGACAGGCATAAAGGTTTCTTTTCATGATGCTGAAAATGTTCTGAACATAGCCTGTGCTGATGATTACACAGTTATGCAAATAAACATCTCCGAATTATACACTTTTAAAAGAGTGCATTGTGAGGAATATGAATTGGATCTCAATAAGCTTGCCGTTTCAACAAAATCCCGACTCTGCCTTCAGTTGCCATGTGGAGTGGCACTGGGACTCAAGTGATTCATGCTCTATAGAAAATTTGTGAGCTGCTAATTATGCGATTGTGTCTTCAGAAGACTGCTGCCAATGGAGAAATACTTGAAGAGAAAGCAGAGATAAAAGAGAGAAGACTCAAATCAATAAAATCACAGATGAAAATTGATTTCACTGGGAGGCAAAGGAGTGTTAGCGACCATCATGCCTATCTATTTCATTTGTTTATGCCCAAAATTGGGAAACTAGAAGAAAGTAGGTAAGTTTCTAAATATGTGCAATTCACCAGAAGTAAGCCATGAAGGCAAACCAATAATAAGCGAGTTAGAATAATAATAAGCAGCCTACCAATACAAAACAGAGTAAGTTCCAGACTCATGTGAAGCATATGTATAGACATTTGTTAAAAAAAAATACAGATGATATACACACACCTGAAAAAATGTCCAGTAACGCCAGGCATCACGGAAATGCAAATGACAAATTCCAATGAGGTGTTATTATCTGGTCATCGCAACAAAAAAGACAAAAATAACAAATTCTGTCAAGAAGTGGAATATGCTTGGGGTTGATTTTTAAGCTGTGTCATCGCAGGGCTACAGGTCAACTTTACTAATGCCATTCAGTACCTGGCTCTTTGCATCACATGTGGCACTCTCTCCAGTAAATTTCAGTCCTTGGATCCCAAGCCATGCCTCTGCCTGGGCCGCCACAGCGAGGCTCACAGATCATCACTCTCCAACTCCATTTTCCCCAGTTGTGGCCACAACAGTGCATGCTCAGTCTTTTTCCTGCTCATGGAACCCAGGATGAAGAAGACACCAGTTATGACTTGGATAACATACATTGCAGTGGTGCCCACTGCATACATTCTTTTTCTTCCCTCCTTTTGTCGGAACCTGCTGGTAGTTAAGTCAGGGGACAACTCAGAGGACATATTTTGGGTGGAATCAGAGGCAATAACAAGTCGTTATTATTTTCCTGGGGTTACTTCTGTCCAATGTGCTGAGCCAGAAGTGAGTTCAGCTTGCTGTATCCCCAACCCTCCAGAGCCTTTGCTGCAAAAATAAAAAGAGTGCACGGTGCAGCACCCATGGGAATGTGTGCTATGAAATCCATCCTGTTCCCACATCCATCAGATAAGGCTTCTCCATGCTGCATCTACTCGAGATCAGACTGAAAAAAAGAGTGGAACCCACAGTTCTATGGTTGGCTTCACCTCCTGTGTTTTGGTTATCTCCCCTTCCCACCTGAGCACTAGCCGAGCTCGGATCTCCACTGGGCTATCTGTTTTTTGTAGTATCCTTCCACCATCTCTGTTGCTTCCCCATGTCCACAGGTGTCCCTTTGCTGTCAATTTGTTCTCTTCTGTTTCCCAGGATCGTGCCTTCTCCGTTTCTCCTCGGCTAATCCTTCTCTGTCCATTCTAACATGTTCTCCACCCTACTCTGCCAACCTGCTCTCTCAAATGGTTCTTTTTCACTAGCCTAACTTTATCAGCTGCTGTGGCTCCAATGAAAAGGATTTGAACAGCTCTCTTGAAATGATAATGCGGCTCTTCAGTCAGGTGGGGTCCTTCATTTAAGTCCGTGTTATATGCGGTTAAATGGCAAGAGGGAAGAGAAGAAACGATTTGATTTGGATTTCAACTTTGTCTAATTAAGGATTGCTGGAGGGCTTTTCTGAATGCACCGTTAGGAGAGCTGGCAGATGTTTCCTTAACGTTTGTACCAGAATTTAGAGAGTTTTGGAAAGTGTGTTCAATAATGTTCTGGTAGCTGTGGGATTTCAGAGTTTCTGAATGTGCCAATTTAACATGTGTTTAGTTTGGGTAGCCAGCGAAGGCTCTGTGGGTTGTTTTAAAGAACTGTTCTGAATTGTGGTGACTAGCTCGTCAGTTAAAGGTCGTAACTGTGACCAGCCGATTATTAATTTGTTCTTTCTGCTTCTAGGAAATCCCGATCTTGCTTATTCGTAACACACACTAGTGCTGATGTTTTGGGGAATGAAGAATGTGCCTTATTTCAGCATTTTATTCCTAGGCTGTCGAAAGAAATAATGCTGAGTGAGGGGTCTGGCCACTGGGATCTTATCACCTTTCTTATTGAACAGGGCCGTTGACCCCTCTGGACTTTGAGATTTTAGCCGGTATGGCAGATTTCTGGTGTTGAGAAATTTTCCTCTTTATTTTTGAAAAAAAAAGGTGGGTTTTATGTTTTCGGCCAGGGATAAGTTAATCGATTAACAAATGAATACAATTTAAGATAATTTGAAGAGGTATTTAAGGGGGAATCTCGCCATTTGCTCAAGGAATAAAACAAGTTGCACTCACAATGAAGCCTTATATTTGTGGGTAGCATTTATGATTTATGTTATTCAGACATGTTTAGGGTTACCTCCCCAAGTAAATTTGGTGCAGGATACCTCTCTTTTGGACCTTGTATCTGACATGTGTTTTGTACTTGAATGTTACAGTTGGGAAGGGGCGTGTCCTCTAAGACCTGCTTCTTTTTCCCTAACCAGGTTCTTTTGTTGTTCTTCTCCATGGAGAGATGATTATCAATCAGATAGAGCAGAGCTTGGAAAATGTATTGGATCCCATTTGGCTAATTCCTAGTGCTTCACAGTTGGTACCTACAGGCAGCCGTCTCTTTTCTTCTAAGTTCTCCTGAGTAGCAATGACCTTGCTCTCTCGTGTTGTTTCTTATGAATATATAAGTGAACACTTGAAAAGGTTCATATTCCTTTAGTTGTTGGCTTTTCCTGCTGTATTGGCCCAGCCCACAGACTTACCCAATCTATATGTACTTTTGGGAGACTATAACAGTTCTTTACAGGCTCAAATCTGAGATAGATACTCCCACTTAGGTTTTATCAAAAAGTCTTACTTTAACAGGATTGCATACTGGCTCCTTGAGAAGAATTCTTGTCTCCTAATAAGGCTAGTAGTTCTCAGGATAAAAGTGAGTGAGTGTTTGGGACTTGGATGGTCTTGAGTCTCTAACTATAACACACTTAGAATAAAATATGACCCCTTTTCAGAACTTATAACAAATGCTTCAGATGTTGCTAGACTCACTGACCGTTATCTATGTTAAAGTGGAAATTGCATTGACCTGGCAATTCCCTGATTCTATTCTATCCCTACTTTTACTTTTTATTCCTTTTGTGCCATTGGCCTTTCACTTCCTCATTTCTAAAGCCAAGAAGATGAATTCAATCCTCTCGGGGTCACCTCCAATCCTTAACATTCTTGGAGACTGAAAATGTCCCTTTGTGAATTCAGAGTCCACTTACACATTTACTTTTATTCTGAATCTTTCTTCTGAATCTCAGTTTTGATTTCAGTTTCTCTTAGTCTGCTTAAATGTCAGTAAATTGAACAGAGTTCCTGTGAATAAAGAGAGTATAACGCAGGTCTCATCACATTTAGGAGACATGCTAGAAAAGCAAACCTCAAGTCCCAGCTCCCAGGGTTGCAAGGCAAGGATCAAGCAGTTCCAATCTGCCTCATCTGCAGCCTTTTCACATAACCCAGAGTATCACATCTTGTAAGAGAATGAACCATGCTGATCTCTGAAAAGAGCTTAATGTTTCTGTGAATGACGTAATTAAAAAGAAGATTCACATCAGTGACTCAGTCTGGGCCATTACTTCATGAAGAAGTTCTGAAAGAAGGATTTATTCAGAAAGCCTGTGGAGAGGATGGGAGAACAGTGAAAAATACAGCTCAGCTTCAGTCACTGGAGGTTACACAACAGGGAAAGGCAGCTGCTCAGTCCATGCTGAATGAAACAAGCTTGGAAATGCAAGCCAAATATATGCGAGAAAAATTGGGTGGGGAAAGGAGGGTGCACTCTGAGACACAAATGTTAGTATCTCAGAGTGAGCTCATTGTGGTCAGCCTCTGCAGCTGGAGAGGGGCAGTTTGTTAGTGCCATCAACATGTGTGCAGCACGAGAGAAATAAAGGGGATGGGAACTTGGCACCTGCTGGACGTGGGTCTCGGGCAGAATCTTGCAACCCTTTTTGACTCGACTCTCTGGTTAGGTAGAGTGAATCTCATTTTGCAGACAAGAAGATTGGGTCTTGAAGAACTTCTGTAAAACCATCAATGTAGCAAAGTGTGTAAGCAATGTAAATGAAATGAACCCTTGCACAAGTGACCTCAGAGACTCCGCCCTTTTTTTCTAGCTTGAAGGGGTGGCCTGGCTGGGAAGGGACATTTGCTGTTGGTCTGGGGTGAATTTGAGAGCTTGCTTCCAGAGTAGCAACATATGCGACCTAACACTTTCATCAAGGCTAACAACAGAGCCAAACTACAGGATTCCTTTTTTTTCTGTTTAACCCAAGCAGAGATCAGAGTTCATTGTAAGCACCGGCAGTTTGCTGTGGCGGCAATATCAGCCTCATATCTTTGGAGAAATGGCCTCTGCTCAGAAAATTCATAATTGGTTTTATTCTATACTCCCTGTTACACACCTAGTGCTTGGTGTGTTTCTGTTGTTTTATTTCCTGTAGAAGTGGGTGGAAGGACTTAGAACAAGCCAAGCATGTCTCCTAATTTTATCACCATCCCAGAGAAGATACTATTTCATGCTCAGCTAGCATAGTATGCATTATTCATGGGATCACCCAGTGAAAACAATGAACTGCCAAATTTCTATGCATACATCGGGTTTATCTTCCATTTACAATTGGTATTTGGAAAATCAGAAGTAGTGTTGGCCCAGACCAGAAGTATGCTTATTTTTTTAATTAATTTTTATTTGTGTAATTGGCCCATTCATTCTCTGTAGATCTCTGTAGGTCTCAGCCTGCCCGACTCTGAAATTTCTTCCTGTGTTTGCAAAGGGGGTTTAAAACTTTTATGCAAAATATGTATTATGAGAAAATTATGCTTAGATTTCAAATATTTATTTATCAAGATAAATTTAATCTTAATTCACCTCCCAATACTTTACAAAGTTTCCTGGTACGGAAATGGGACTTTAGAGAAAGATCTTATTTTTCTCTAAAATATAGGAAGGTATTCTTCTTCTCCAGTAATAAAGACAAGTTCCTCCAGAGCAAAGGATGGGCGTATATATTGTCAATTAGGAAAGATTAATTTTGCTCTCCCTCAGTGCAAATTGCTCTGTCTTGGTCTCTTCATGCCATCTCTGTGGGACTTGAACAAGGGGAAAAAGGCAGACATACTGGTGGCACCACTGCATTCTACGCTCTAAGTGATGAAACATTCTGACTCTAGGAACCTCTGCCAGCATCCACGAACTAATAATAAACTGTGACCGACAAACTTGCTAAGTTGGGAACATGGTACAATAAGTACTGACATTTTTAATGAGATTTTGGCATAAGTGGAAAACAGAATGACCCTGACATTTGTTTGTTTGTTTAAAAGGCAGAAAGACTTGGGTGGTGGGGTCCTGAGTATTTGATCCATGGCTTGCTGTCTTTCTGGAGGTCTGTAACACGGAGCTTGAATCAGGATCAGATACAGAATTTTAACCAAGACACACTGATATGGGATTCTGGTGTCCCAAATGGGATTCTGGTGTCCCAAATAGTATCTTAATGTCTATACAAAATGCCTTCTCAATTCTAATGTTCTCTTTTCTTCACTTCTAAAAGGGAAAATATGGCCCAAGAAAATACTATATGCAAAAACTTAAAACTTGTATTGTTTATTTTTTTACTTCCTTTTTTTTTTTGAGATTTATTTTTATTGCAAAGTCAGATGTACAGCGAGGGGGAGAGATAGAGAGGAAGATCTTCCATCCTATGCTTCACTCCCCAAGTGACTACAATAGCCAGAGCTGAGCTGAGCCAATCTGAAGCCAGGAGCCAGGAGCCTCTTGTGGGTCTCCCATGAGGGTGCAGGGGCCCAAGGCTTTGGGCTGTCCTTGACTGCTTTTCCAGGCCACAAGCAGGGAGCTGGATGGGAAGAGGGGCTGCCAGGATTAGAATCAGTGCCCATATAGGATCCTGGCACTTGAAAGATGATGACTTTAGCTGTTAGGCTATGGTGCCGGGTCTTTCACTTTCTTTTTTTTTTTAAGAGACGCAAGGACACATGCACAGACTCAAAGGAGAGAGAAAGAGAAGGTAAGAGTGATAAATCTTCTATCTCTGGGTTCACTCCACACAAGGCACAGCCAGGGCAGGCCATTCAAAAGCCAGGAATCAGGAGTTTCACCGAGTCTTCCACGTGGGTACCAAATACTTGGGCCATCTTCCATTTCCTTTTCAGGTGCATTGGCCTGGAGCTGGAGGAGAAATAGAGTGTAAGTGGACACAAGTTGTAACCCACATGGAATGCTGCTGTCTGAGGCAAGGCTTAACCCTGCATGTGACCATGCCAGATCATCCCGTAACCTTTGTTTACTTGAAAAACCTGCATACAGAAACATGTAGTTGTCGTGCTTTGGATTGTCTCCTGCTGTGATCACTGCGTTTGAAATGGGCTCTCGGGGAACTTGAAGGATCAGTTTATCTAAAAAAGGGAACAATGGAACTGAACAAAATCAAAGAATTTTGAAGACTCGGGGATCCCATTAGTGGTGATGTAAATACTTGTCAATTAAAAAAAAATCCCTAGGACAATGTCCCCGCCAAAGCTCAGTTTTGTCTAATATCTGGTAAGCATGCTTGTGTTCGGGACGCTGAACTAAACAAAAGGCATTTGATTTAACACACACAGATGTTACCCAAGGTCAACTGGATTGAAGGGAAAATCTAATTTCTAAGTGGAAAAACAAAGAACAAAACATCACTGTTACAGAAGGACCACAAAGGGCTAGAAAATGTAATTCTAAGGAAACTCTCCCAGAACAAATACGGTTTCATAATTGAATATTCAAATTTTCCAGAGAGCATGAAACTTCCGTGAACCGTTATTATTTGTTAACAACAGGTGGAAGAGGGTGGCACCATTAAAAACTCCCACCTGGCCTGTGACTTTGCCTGATAAGCTAGTGTTTCTCTGACTGGGCATCTGAAACTTGGTCCAGGGCTATACCTGCTCTTTGAAGAATGCTGTGTTCCATTTTTAAATCTACTCCTTGTTAGCAGCCCCCTTCCCTGTTGTCAGGAAGCCTTCTTGCCATTCTCATCCCTCCCTGTTATTCAGCCTGAGAATCCCGAGGTGGTCTCATTCTTCATGATCCCACCAAAGTCCTCCATGCAGCTTAGGATTGGCACAGCAACGATATCACCTGCTTTTATGTTAATGAATGTGTTATTCTCTTTAATGTTGTAACACATTGCCAGTGCAGTGGCATAACAGGTTAATCCTCAGCCTGCAGGTGTTGACTTCACATATTGGTGCCGGTTTGTGTTTTGGCTGCTCTACTTCCCAATCCAGTTTACTGCCTATGGCCTGGGGAAAGCAGCAGAGGACGGCCCAAGTCCTGGGCTCCTGCACCCTTGTTGCAAACCGACTCTGGTCCGTGTGGCCACTTGAGGGGTGAAACAGTAGATGAAAGATCTCGCTGTCTCTCCGTCTCTCCCTCTCACTGTAACTCTTTTCAAGTAAAATAAATACATCTCTCTCTTTTTTGTTTTTATTTACAAATCATGATTAACTTTAGCTTGTTGTGTTTCTCAAATTGAAACCAATTTGATTTCCACAAATAGAAAACGCCAAAACCCTCAAACTTCTAGGCTTTCAATTCGGATGGCATTGCATCTGAATTTCGTTTGTGAAGAATTGAGAGGTTTTTATCGAGTTTTCTAATCCGTGTGTATGTTGTATCCTTCCATTTCCCTATGGAGATCTAGTTTAACTTATCTCAGTGATATTCTGCAGTGTGAATGCGGTTGTGTTCATTTAAAAAGATGCTTGATAGTTTAGATTTTATGATGTTATTATAAACAGCATCGTTTTCAAATTCTCTTTAAGTTCATTTGTTACTGTATAAATGTGCCATTAACCGCTACCACCACACATTTCTTAGCAAAAACACCACAGAACTCAGTGATTTGGAAGGAATTTATTCTTAGGTTTCCGTGGACGAGTGGGTGAAGTTCGCTCGGGTTACGGGCAGTTGTGCTTCTAGCTACAGCCACAGCTGGTTGGGATGTCTGGGTGAAACATGTGCTGGTGACGAGACCTTGGATGAAGAGTTACTGCTGCTAAAAGAAGGAGTTTCTACTGTGCTGTTCTTTCTTTCTTTCTAGAACTCCATTTTTTCCCCTTCCTATAGCTTGTTTTTCTTTCTTAGCCTTACAACTTTGTGGTTTAATCTGTCTACTTTAAGTTGCTAATATTTTGCCTTATTAATTTTCCCTTTAAGTGTATCTAATCTGATATTAATAACATTTATTTAGTTCTTACATCTCAGTTGCAATAATTTCATTTGAGAACTTAATTTTGTTTCGTTTGTGGTTGCCAATTCCCTGCGGAAGTTCGCCATCTTTCCTGCAATTGGACATCTTAAACCACAGTTGCTCTGAGGAATGTGTCCTGGCAATCTCCTGTGTTTTCTTTCTTTTTTTTTTTTTCTGTTTTTGAATTTATCCTTATTTGTACAAACTGTCTAGTCTCCTGCTAATTCCAGTGAAATTCAACGAGATGCTGCAAACTCTATGGAGATAATTTGAGGCTCAGGAGGATACTCTTTCTCCAGCATGAATTTATTCTTCTATTTAGAAGGCAGGTATATGTTACTTCAATTTATCTGGGAACTAAAAGAACTCGGCGCTCTTTAGGATGCCTGCCTGTTGCTGTTTCATTAACAAGCTTATGCAACAGCTTTTCTGCATGTCCTGCTGAAAACCTTGGTTATTTCAACGCCTTCCTTCTGGGGTTGCCAGATTCACAAAAGCAAAAGAATTTCTACTCTTACTCCAACTTGATACATTTTTAAAAATTCACCTTTATAAAATATAATTCGAACTCATGAGTACAGTCGATTATATATAAAGGACTCAAAGAAAACTCAGTCGATCTGAAAACAAGGTGAGACATAAGCAGGTCTCTGAGATGTAGTGGAACCTCCTAGTGTGTCTTTACCAGTCCGTTTCTTCCTCCTTGGAAACACAGGCATATGACGTTACAATGAGAAGATGACTGGCTCTGAAAAAATAAGCACTTACTGGGCACTGAATCTGCTGAGACCTGATTTGGATAAAACTGCCAGGCTACCAAGCTGTGATAAACCGATCTCTGTCGTTTGTGAGTCCCCTGGACAATGGTGTTCTGTGACAACAGACTGCTAGAATAAAACATCGTTCCATTTGTTTTTTTTCTTAGTTCTTTCCATTTTTTTTCTTAGTATTGCCACAAACAGACTATTCAAAGGGCTAAAACACTTTACTTCCAAGTCTTTTAATTGTTAGGCTCAATTTTACTGTATTCTGCTCACTTGGGTATATAGTGTCACAAATATTACAGACAACTTAAGGTTAAATTGTTAAGGTTGGCCCCCTCATCCATCCTGCCTTAGGTAGAAGCAATGCTAATATCAATATGCTGTTAGTTCCATGACTACCATCAGGAATTTTGTTCCAAGACCTAATGTTTTGCTGTTGTTAATCAACATGTTCTTTTTTAACAGAATTAATCGTCTTTGGGGAAGGTCAATCCTTTGCAGAGTCAGAGAGATGAACAAGTTTGATTCATTTTATTTTCCACCTTGGTTTGAGTTGTGAATAAATTTCCCATGGCTAGACTCCTATGCTGAGCATTTTATCAATGTAATTTTAATATGAGCGTTATGCCCATGATGACTAGTAAAATGGTAATTTGCTAAGTGAGGATAATTCTAATGCTTACTTATATAGTGGCAATTTTCTAAGTGCATACATCTAGCCGTGAGATTTTCAGGTCATGTTGGACCTGCTGCAAGACCATGGGTATTGTTATTCTTAATTATCTTATTCTTTAGTGTTCAAATGGAATTTGGAGTGACCACTGTGGGGATATCCCATCAGAGATAATTAGCTCAACAATGAGAAATTACTTGTGATCATGTATGCAAAGCTTTAGGCGAAATGATTGTAAAGACACGGTGTCAAAACACTGTGTCGATTCACGAGATGGAAGTGATTGAAAACATTTTGTGGGTAAGAATTTTTCCATGAAATGTGTGTAATTTTCATTGTAATGAACAGAAAATTAAATATTCATGGTACAATGCTCATTTATCAACTGCAATCATCACTGTGTATAAGTGTTGCCAAGTGATCAGACATGTTAAGTACCTAATTAAATGCAAAATTGACTAAAATGAAGTATATAGTATGTTCAACTAAATTTGCTTTTGGCTAATTTCCCTGACATTGTTTTACATCTAAGAGAGCTTGCAGCAATAGCAGGTGAAACAACTCATTTATTCACTCGTCCGTTTACAGAAAGGCACTTTTGCATGAGATTAATATTTAAAGTTTTCTTTGACTCACCTATGAGCACTGAGCATGTGTCGAGCACTGTGTGAGAGTGGCCGTTACAGAAAAAGTTGGGGAAACAATTAGTTCATTCTAGACGTTCCGATCTCTGCCCAAATGTCCCTCCTCAGTCCTTCATTGATTGCACATTAAAATGACATTCCCACAGTGCTGGTTGAGCATCTGTTCCCCTGTACTTCAAAGCTTAGTCCTTAACGCATTATGTTAATGGTACTAACATGGTGAAAACTTAATCTAATTGCAGAGTTTATGGTGAGGACTTTGGGGAGTCATTACGCTGCATCGGATCCTCCCGGTGTGACCCTCTTGATTAAATCCTGGTGGTATTGTAAGGAAGGAGATGGAGACAGACAGGAACAGGTGCTCCTGTCTCTTGTGGTGCGATGCTCTGTGCAGCCTTGGGACTCTGCCATTAAGTGCGTAGTCTCTGGAGCCTGAACCCATGGGGCATGCCTGGTGTTGGATTTTGAACCAGCAGATCTATGAGGAAGAGTAAGTCTTTTTCCTATATGCAGCAACCTGCTATATTGTGCTGTAGTAATTAATTAAAAGCCGAGTATTCAGCTATATCAGTTTTTACATTCTTCCATTTTTTTTTTCAAGATTCATTTATTTTTATTGGAAAACCAGATATACAGAGAGAAGCAGAGCTTCTGTCTGATGGTTCACTACCCAAGCGGCCAATAGCTGGAGCTGAGCCAATCTGAAGCCAGGATTCCTCTGGGTCTCCCATGCAGGTGCAGGGTCTCAAGGCCGTGGTCCATCCTTGACTGCTGTCCCAGGCCACAAGCAGGGAGCTGGATGGGAAGCAGGGCTGTCAGGATTAGAACCGGCACCCGTATGGGACCCCAGCAAGTTCAAGGCAAGAAAGAACTTTAATCACTATGCTATCATGCCAGGCCCAAATGCTAATATTTTTCAAAGGGCAACAGCAATTTCTTGTGAAACTGTGCCGTTTCATGCCCATTTGGGGGAGATTTTATGTTGTCATTACAAAAGTTACTTTAAGATCCACGTTGCATTCATTGAATTGAGATGAATTGGTTTGCAATATGATCTTAGAACCACAAGACGTTTGGCAGCATCTTCGTGTTTCACCAATCTCAAAGAAGCTTTTATGAATTTCTGCAGGTCCAGCGACAGAAGCACGACATGGTCACAGGGACCATCACTGTGCTTTTCTAACTGTCTCCTTGGCAACAGATTTTCTTCTGTGCTTTTGGAAATTATGATAAAGTAAAAAAAAAAAAAAAAAGGTTTGTTTTAGCTATGGAGATGCCTGAAGCCAAGGCCAAAAGATAATTGTTTTTCTGCCTTGTAGAGAAAGAGCTCTGCCATGGGCCTAAGTTAGCAGTTGACGATTTCATTCATGCTTGATGCATCCTATGATTTCACAGGATCCTCATGCTCAAGTTCTATGAGCTAGGCTTGAAAATACCTGGAAACGCAAGTGACTGTTGCCAGGAAACCCAAATGACTGCTTCCAGGAACAGAACAATATAAGATTCATTGTAAGAACCAATTCTGGTGTTGTGACAATATAGAGAAAATCAAGACAGGGAAGGGGTGTGGGAATTGGGGGAGAGAGGAATCCCAGACTATGCAGAACTGTACCCTAAAATTCAAAATTTAAGATAAAAATTAAAAAGAGAACCAATTCTGGAAGGAAAAAACAAACACTTCAAGTGGGTATAGTCCATGTTCTGCTTTGTTTCCTGTTAAATGAGAGGGTTCCTAATCTTATTAGTTACCAATTAGAAAATGGAGCAGTAAAATATTACATCTTTCACACACACTGTAGGAGACAATGTACATCTCAGACTTGAAATTACTGATAAAAGTACAACATGTCAGCCTATCATATTTCATGCAAAATAAAAGGAGAGATGTTTAGTTGGATGGCCACTTAGGAGTATTACAGGACTCTGACTCAGAAGCTACTTGGTGATAGAATAAACTTAGTATCATTTCAGAGCTTACAAAGTGCTTGCTGAGAGTTGTCTGTGTTTTGACACCGTGTCTTTACAGTCATTTCTTCAACAATCATTTTGCCTAAAGCTTTGCATACATAATCACAAGTAATTTCTCACTGTTGAGCTAATTATCTCTGATGGAATATCCCCACATTGGTCACTCCAAATTTTGTATATTATTCTGCAAAAATGTATATTGTGCGTGCATGTGAAAATTGTTGAATAGTTCACATTTCTGCTGAGCTCAATTCTTTAAAGATTGCTTCATTCATTGAAAGGCACGGCGATGGAGGCATACAGATGCATGTATGTTACAAAAACAGCCTGATGGTCACATTTAAGGTCTTCACAGTAATGGTAATGCCACTTGGTTAGCTTTATTTTGGTGAAGTATTAGATTTTATTTCAGGTTTAGGTTACAAGTGGAATGTATGTCTTGAAAGATTTCCAAGTTACAGGTACAGAATACAGTAAATGAAATTTTGGTGTGGCACAGGTGAAAATAACATGAGAAACAGCAGGGTAACAATGATGTCTAGGATTTTGGGACCGCTCATAAACTTAATAACAAGTCAGATAAATTACAGCATACCATAGGATGAAGTCTCCTAGGGAGAATGTTCTAGAACCTCCAAGGTGTGAAGTTTGAGGGGGAGAAAGACTTAGGAATGAAAAACAAGTGAGTCAGGAGCCTGGAAGAGCAGTAGTTCTGAAGTACAGTAGGTTGTTGGGGACCAACTTGGCAACACTCACTAAAAAAGCCTTCATCTTCACTGAAGATGTGACTTAGCTTGATGTAATTTAACACCAGGAAAAATTAAACACCATAAACAGCGACTGAGGATGACTCTAAAATGTCTAGCGGAAGTGATTGCTCACTCAAAGGAGGAGAAATGCATTATTTGGCTTTTGTGATGAAGGGTTTGTCCAAAAAGAAGTGTAAATAGTATCTTATCTTTTTTTTTTTTAATATTGATGAGAAGGAGAGAAAGGAGTTATCCCATTTGATATATGAAGCTAAAGCAAATCTTCATGACATTTCAATGATTTATAACATCCGGAAGTAGATAAGACCCGTGTTGTGCTTCAATTGTGTTGGGACATATGGGAGAGGAAAAATGAAATGTTATTTTACTGTATAACAGTAATATTAAGACAATAGCAATGAATGGAAATGGGCAAGTATGACTAAAAAAAAAAAAAAGAATGAAAAAAAGCCAATGGCTAATTGAGCATGCGGGGAAATTTATAGTAGATGGAGTTCTTTCAAGTCTCCAGAGAGCACAAAGAAAATGAAAAGGTAAATTAGGGGAGAAGCAAGAATGATTGAGGACTCCCCACAAGGCACGCGGAAACGGAAGAAAAATTTCACTAAAAAAAAAGCTGCTTCCATTTTCCATGCTGGTGAAATTACTTTTGAAGACAGGGCACTTATACTGCAATAAGTTCAGGTAGTGTTTATCAAAGTTTAAATTTTTCCACTCGCATTTTTATTTTCTTTCAGATTGAAAGAAGTATTGCGTTTTCTGTCTTAATAAACTAGGTAGAAAAATTGCTATTGTAGCCTCTTTCCCAAAAACAGGTAATCAGTGGCTGTACTGGGCTTTGGGCAAAGTAGACACTTCCTTTTCTGTTCATTAAATGTCTGAGTGACGCTGATTTTTCAATCTCTTCTGATTCAGATCTTCTCTCTTCCCCTTTAGCGTACTGGGTACAGAAGGAAAGCACTGTGTGTGTGTGTGTGTGTGTGTGTGTGTGTGTGTGTGTGTGTGTGTTTTGTTTTTAACTGTTTTCCCACATTCTTTATCCCCAATTCTCACTGTCCATGTGTAAGTTCATGTAGGAGAGGAGATAAGAATGTCTTTTATTCAGAGAGATCATTGTAGTTGTTTCTTTAATACATCAGTATTTTTATTTTATGTATAATATCATTCCGTAGGCTCAGGGATCTCTTCTCTCTGCTTTCCTATTCACACCAGTTATATAGCTGCATCCTGCCTAATAGCAAACAACTGACTCAGGCAAACAGGTCCTTCCAGCTCCATGTACAAAAACCAAGTTGGAGCAATGAGCTAACCACGTGAGCTGCAAAAAAAAAAGATCTCATCCCGGAATGAGGTATTTTCTTGCAATAAATATTCTTCTCTTTTGGGATGTGTACCTGAAATGTTTCAGATCTAGACTTAATGTTTCTTTTCTCTATTGTCTGGGCTGTCACAGATTTAAAAATACTTTCACTGCAATAGAAACTCATCATTTAATTCCACTGTTTTTCTTGAGCTTTTTGAATTGCCCTTGTTGTCTTTGCTGCCCACATCTTTTTCTGTTACGTTGTTTAAAGCGCTGACAGCCAAAATTTCAGACTATAGGCTGTATTTTCTCATTGGGAACAGATAAGACGGAGCAGGCATCGGGGAGTAATATGTAATAGCAGTTTAATACAGCCAGAAGACATGTCTATGCATCTCAGGAGGAGCATCGGTTAGTAACGAGCATCCTTAAGAACTGGAGTACCTCCGGAGGAAGGTAATAGGATTCTCATTGTATCAAAGGGAAACTGCGGTGCCAGGAGCAATCCTCCTTGAGACTGCCAGACAGGGAAGCCAGAAAGCAAGCCCAGATGGAAAGCTCTGTCCAAACTCTCATGTGTTAAGACAGAACTCTCAGGAGACCCAAAACACAGAGACACAGGAGGATGCAATTTCAGGTGAACTCAGATTCTTACCTCGCTTTGAAGAACTCACTTGTAAATCGTACTGCAGTGTGCCATTAAGCAAGGGAGCTAGGATTTTATAACTCTCAAGCGTCTGCTTGGAGATGGCAAATCTAGAGGCAGAGGCAGTGGCATTACCCAGAGGATTTCTGTAGGGGAAGATCTGAGATCTGAGCCCTGCAGCAATACAGCCAGCAGGTGCAGGTCTGAACAGGGCACCTGCCATATGCACATTTCATTTTTAAATTCTGATACCATTTTCTTTGGGTTGTTTAAAGGGTAAGACCAAGTTTTTGAGAACTTAACAAGACAAGCACTGATGAAACGAAATGCCTTGTTCTGAGTTCATAAGCTAGCTCTTCCCTGAGGGGAGGTAGATCTAGAAGGTTCCTTCCTCTTCCTCCCTCACTCCCCACTGTAATTCTCCCAATCTCACTCCCACAGGTTCAACACTGAAAGCTTTTGTTGGAGGCAAGAATAAGGGAAGAGGGACGATAGTGAAGGTGGGTGTGACGTTTGAAAGTTTTGTGAGAAGGGCCCAAAGTCCAAGAAATATCTGCTGTTTTAACAGAGGACCCAGTGCGTCTACAAAGCCAGATGGTTCCATTGAGTTTACAATATTTATTTAGGTGTATTATTTGTATTAAATATGCTTGCTGTAACGTACATTTTTCTTCTCTGGCTAAGAGGAAATCAAAGCTATGTGTTTTAACACTGAGTCATAAATTGAACCTTGTTAGTGCAGCTTCCAGAGCAGAAGACATCTTAAAAAATACCTCTAGTGGGGTACAGATCCGCTTAGTGACATTGTGTTCATCTCCGTAATAGGGAGCCAGTCATTGATGGTTTCAAGTAGGAAGAATTTGTTCTTGGCTGGAAGGTCTCCAAAGAAGACACACTGATGATAACACATATATGCCCAGATGTCTGATATGTGTTGTCTGATCATATAGCACAAATCAGAAATGGGACTCAGATTTTTCTGAATTTAGCCATCTTGTGTGGAAGAACATGGACGTTTCGCAGAGAAGGGAGTGGCACCTGACAGAACCTGCAGCAAAGGTATCTGTCCCATACATGATGCACGGCTTGAGCTTTGCTTTTACAGAGAGCAGATTTGCAGTCTTCCATTTGAAATCAATTCTCTTTGTGTCTGAATGTGGTCCTCAGTCACCAGTGAGAAGGCAGCTGCCTTTGCTACCTCGTTCTGGGCCTCTCAGGGTTTACTAGGCTATTGATTGCAGTCAACACATTCAAGAATGAATATTTAAGGAGAAAAAGAAATGCAAAATGAGAGAATGTGGAAGACAGCATTTAAGAGACTAACGACACTGCAAACACAAATCACAATAAATTCCCTCAAGAGCGAGTTCTGGAAATAACATGAAGAGCGTTATTCTTGGGTTGCACTTCCTGTGCGTGCAGCTTAAAATGGAGAACTGATTTTGTATCAGAGCTGAACTTCTGAATGTATGCAGGCTAACAGCTTGCATACCTGGGGGTTAAGCAGTAAAACATGCTGCACTTAAAATATTTACTTATGGAATATGCCTTTCATGAGCCTCAACTACTTCTAATTGAGAAAACACTGCGTGCACAACACGGTATTAAGCATTTGACAAGACTAATTCATCAACAAAACTAACTTCCATTCACCTAAGGAACTTTGATTCCAAGATGAGCAACACTGAATCAACAATGCATACCTAAAAAGTTTGCTTTTGCTGCTTATTCAGAAAAAAGGCAATGGAAACAATAATGATCTTGCCATAGGTTCTAGCACTTACAGTTGGTGAATGGAGACTAAGGGACCACTGCCCAAGTTTTAAGACTTTGGTAACTACAGCCTCCTATTGAAACACTGCAGTACACCCGATTGTATGGTGTGTTCTCTGGGCTGGCTGCAGTCTTTTGTAAAGCTTCTATCTATATTGAGTTCCCTTCTTTCCTTCCTTCCCTCTTCTTGAGAAAATTTCATTGTAATATATATATATATATATATATATCTTGAGATACATACTAACTAGCAATGACATCTTCACCTATCAGTATTAATTTTTTGGTCATTGTCTTTAAATGCTGTCGTCTGAATACACAGCTGAAGAATCACCTTTGCATTGCTGTGGTTTGTCTTCTTGCCTCTCTGCAAAGTTTGTTTATTGATGTATCAGTATTTCTCGTTAAAAGACTTCTTTATAATGCTAGATTTGATAGTCTACTTGCTAATATGTGTTCAGACATGAGAAGGTGATTTTAGACATGCATTTGAATATTTCTTATCTGAGATATAGCAGAGCTCAGAGGCAATATATACACGCACTAAGAAGAACCACTTCCAGAAAATTCACAGGGATAAAAAATAAATGTGGGCTGATGTAGTGACAAAGCAAGTAAAAGTGTTACCTGCAGCGCTGGACTCTGATATAGGTACTGTTTCTTGTCCCAGCTGCTTCATTTCCACTCCAGTTCCCTGCTAGTGGCCTGGGGAAAGCAACAGAGGGTAACCTAAGTACTTGGGCTCTGTCATCCATGTAGGGAGCCTGCATAGCGCTCCTGGCTTCAGTCTGGCCCAGAGCGGGCTGTTGTGCTCATGGAGGGTGTGGGGGTGAAATGTGGGGGTGAAACGGTACATGGAAGATTTCTCTGTCTATCCATTTCTCTTGTCTCTATAACTCTGACATTCAAGCAGATAAATAAACGCTTAGAAAATAATAAATTTAAGACTTTGCTCTTTGGAATCTGCATTTTGCATAATAAAATATTCAGAGTTCATAATTCTCATTAAGGATGGCATATTACCTCATGTGCTGTCAAATGAATTAAAATGTAAATTACAGTTGACTAAGTGTAAGAAGATGTTGCAATAAACATAACTAACGTTGAGAGGTTTTTTTTTTTAACCTTAGATATTGCAAACTATGGTGCAAAACTGAGTCCTTCATTTCAGAATCCCCAAAATGGAGTGCAATATTTTTTGTTGTTGTTGTTGCAAAAATATATACACTATTAAATCTATCCTCTTAGGTTTTGGAGTATACAGTACAGCGTGACGGTTATAAGGACAGTATTATACAACCGATCTCTAGAACTTTCTCATCTTCCGTAACTGAACCCATTTCTCCCTTCTGCAATTCCTAGCAATCATGCACCTACTCTCGGCTTCTGGGTTTGATGATTGCAGATCCTTTGATTGGACTCATCTAACACTTGTCACGCTGATTGGCTCAGTTCACTTAGCATAATGGTCCTCATGTTCGTCCATGTTGTCACACAGGGCAAGCTCTCCTTCTTTGAAACGTGGAAACATTTTGTTCAGTTTTTATATTATATATGTTTATTCTTTTATCTGACAATGGACAGTTAGGTTGCTTGCACATGTTGTCTGCTATGAATAAAGCTACAGTATACAAGGGATGCAGGTATCTCTTTAAGATTCAAAAGATGAATGTTAATTCCAAATCTGCAGCATAGTATGTAACTTGGAGTAAAGCATTATTTTCCAGAGCTTAATTTTTACTGTACAAATGGCCTTCTACCTTGCAGAAGACTCTATGTTCACCACCTGTTTCAAGTCCAATTCTGGCCCTCCTTCTCTGAAAAATCTCTGAAATTCAGAGTTCTGCTGTCTCCTGTAGCATTTGTATTCCTCTTGTATCCCAACACCTTGCCAAGGAACAGACTCAAGCAAGATGTCCAACAGATGAATGGATAAAGTGTGTGTGTGTGTGTGTGTGTGTGTGTGTGTGTGTGTGTGTGTGTACTTATGTATCCTTTCCATCATTACCTTTTCACGTTCACAGAGATTTTCCTCTGTCATCTAAGTTCACTGCTTGGTTATTTTAATTTTAACGTAGTTTTTAGTCTCAGAACTTTGCTCAGTTTTTTTCTTTATGATTTTTAATTTTCTGTTTTTATTGGTTAGTTTTAGTTCTCAGTAAACAATTTCTTTCTTGGAGCATCACTGTAATTACTGCCTCCTTACTATTCTGACATCTGGGCTATTTAAAATATTCATTCCCTCGAGAGTCGGCCATTTTCCCTTACTTGTCTGCATATTGCTTAACGAATTTGTTAATTTATGCCTTGAAAACTTTAGATTTTGTTAGTCATCCAAAAGAATATAGATTTTTTTTCTCCCCTTTGTTTTAGCAACTTGGTTTATTTCCAATGGAAAAATTCTTTCTCAGGCAGTAACATACATCTAAGTTAATTTCTCCCGGCCCGAATGTAGATCTTGGAGTCTGCACCAAACATGAATGGTCCAAGTGTTAGCTAGTGATTTGAGCATAGTTAAACACAGAATGTGTGGTGCTTTCTCTTAATGTCTCTCTTCTCTGCCACTCGTTTTTCCAGCGACAGTACTTGTCCAAACTCTTTTTCCTAGTTCTTCAACCCAGACATGAATTTTCTTGGCATAGATTGTGAGGGTTCCTTAAAGCAAAATCACCTTCAAAAAACCAAAATGCATGCAGTACTATTCTTTTCTTCCAGGTGGGGGTTGCCTTCCAAAACTTCTTGCCTTCTTCTCCTCCTCATCTTTTTTCCCCTTTAGTCTCCGGTACTGTATGAAGTTGTCTCTGTCATTCTTTGCACTGGGATCCCATATGGGTTCTGGTTCTTGTCCCAGCTGCTCCACTTCCCGTCTAGCTGCCTGCTTGTGGCCTGGGAAAACAGTCGAGGACAGCCCAAAGCCTTGCAACCCTGCATCCATGTGGGAGACACAGACAAAGCTCCTGGTTTCAGACAGACTGAGCTCCAGAGGTCACTTGGGAAATGAACCGGCAGATGGAAGATCTTAGTCTCTCCTTCCATCTGTAAATCTGACTTTCCAATAAAAATAAATAAATCTTTTAAAAATAAAAGAAAAAAGCATTATAGAAAAAAAAAGGCTATATTGCTAGAATACCTGTTTTCCACCTCTGAGTCTTTCAAGAAAGCATGTTTGAACAAAATATTTCCTATCTAATAATGTAATCATTCCTCAAACATATTTCTCTTTAAAAATTGTGTCATGAAACTTAATAGATAAACGGATGTTCTAAGACCCAGTTTGATACGGTCCCTGGATGTTGTTATGATACTCTATTTGCATCAGTAAAAACAGGTTGGGGCACCTGCAGGGTATCATATGGACCTGGCCAATCAAGATTTATAATACTATTTTTCTCTCTGTGTGTGTTAAAAACATATCTTTATACTAAATTACCTTTTTTTCTGAGGACAATGATATTAATCACAACAAATGGAGTGGAAAAAATCAATTGTTAGTTGGCATAGTCCAGTTGAGTTCAGCAATTCCTTCACAATGCTTACTTTCAATTTAATTAGAAAAACCGCTCCTGAGGGTGAACTCTGCATATATTGAATTTCAAAGTGTCCTTTTGTTTGATTATTTTTCATTTAGTGCTCTCTGTATACATTATTCATTAAACTTCGCATATTTTATCTTCTTATATCTTCCTTAGAACGTGGCATGCAATGAAGACAGAAAAAGCAATGTTTCAAATCAGAAATAATCCGCCCAAGTATTTGCCAGTTCTATACAGACAAGATGCAATCAATCTAAACTCATTTTAAGGTTTTCTTTTCTTACCTACGTGAAAGGTGAAATGGTAGAGAAAGAGAGAGAGAATGAAGGAAAGAGAGAGAACAAAAAAAGTGAGAGGATGAGAGAGAGAGATCTTTCATACACTGTATCATCAAAAGAAAATGTATTATAAGCAATTCTGTGAACAGCTTCTCTAATGAGTATGCAAGTTGCATGAGCAATTGCCACAGCGTTTCTCAATGCTGTGCCTACTTGGCTAAACGCGTGCTTTTCTTCCAGCACATGTTTCGGCCTTCTGGGGGAGTTCTCTGTGACCATATGACTAAGGAGAAAAGCACAAATCAGTTTCCAAATTATTCTGCTTAACAGGCTCCATCCAGAAGCAAACTTAAGGTAAGGCTCTGCAAGATAAACTTAAGGGAAGGATTTAAGATGAGACATCTAATTTTCAGGGTTTTTTTTTTTTTCTCTTTCCTCTGGAGGAAAAAGTGGCCAAAGCAAGTACCTACCTGTCTCCATCCATACACAATTATGGGCAATCTGATGATTTTTATCAAAGGGGTTAGAAGATGGGATGAGAAGATTTTCAGCAGGAAGGTGGTGATGAATGTCTCATACAAGGCCTAGAGTGTGAGCACGTGCTCAATGGCAGACAGTACCCCAGAAGCAGGTGGACTAAACTGCCTTGACAAGTGTTTGCCCACTAGATTCATGAGCAAATGTCAATAGTGGTAGGAATTATAACACACTCTACAACACGGATTGCCCTTTCTTGACACCGAGTCCCACCTCTTGCCGCCAGTCCTTCCTCCTTTAGTACCCGGATAAATCCTTTCACAGACTGGCTCTCGCTGGTTGTCTCCAATTTCTCAAGCTTCATTTATTCTGCACATCTGCAGATCATTCTCTGGACCTATTTGTACCGGATTACAGCCACAGAGCACTGAGGCCAGAGAAGTACATTTTCACTTGGACAAATGTTACGGTATCTCGAATTGGACTTTATGAAGCTTATACCATCCCTGCTCATTCCAGAGTTAAGAAACAGAGTCCAGAATAGGTTTTCAATCTGTAAACAAATTGGGATATACTCCTTTGTGGGTATACTTCCTGTGAACAGCCAATCTATCTAGTGGTTAAATAATCTATTTAAATAGATTAAATAATCTATTTAATACAGATTGCTACGAAACACATGCAAGTAACTGTATTGCCATAAAGATCAATGGGAGAAGAGATATTACTGAATCTTGAGTGGTCTGTGAAAATAAAATATCAGTTTTACAATGTATTTCATTTCAATGTGTAGACAAATAATGTGTAAGCTACAGATGGCTGAAGAGAAAAATAATAAGATTTTCCTACATTTTTCTTGTATGATAAACATCTTAAAATTCGGAGATGTTTGGCAGAGAAGTTAAGACACTGCTCAGGACACCTGTATCTCGGAGTTGCATGATTGTTCAGAATCTTACTTTCACTCCAAATGGCAACTTTGCACTCAGGCTTGCCCCAGGAGGAAACAGGTGTTGGCTCAGGTGCACAGGTGCCTGCCCACCCAGGTGAAAGACTTGCATTGAATTCCTCCCTCCTGACTGCAGTCTGAGAGTCCTGAATATTGAGAACGGGGAATTTCTGTCTGTTTCCCTCCTTCTAATTAGCTAATTAAAATGTCAACATCATTACAAATAAACCATCACAATGAAATATTTCTGATCAGTCTATCCAGTTCTAGTTTGCATTCCAGTGGATCCTGGATCAACTCTCTAATTCCTAAAATCATCTACTTCTAGGCTAAAAAATGCCCTAAAAATCCCGACTCGGTCCCCTCCCTGGCAGAGTCTGAAAGACACAGACGGCGTGTCAACCTGGAGATAGTGTGCGCCAGCTTATTCTCTGATGTGTCAGTGTTTAATAGTCTCTGTCGCAGCCTCGTTGGATGCTCTGACTCTGCTCTTGGCTAGCGATAAAAATCCCGAGCTGAACTCACACCAGTCCTAGGCCCCAGAGTAAAATGCATAAGTTGCTGATGCTACAGATTGGCATGGCTAATTTATTGCAATAACCGAAAGTGTTGGGGTGGGAGACAGCAAAATCCTCCGTTGGATACAACATACAATTCTTTATAAAATTTTTTGAAATGTCTTCCCTGAATCTAAGACTTATTATGGCCTGGGGGAGCATTAAAACACTCCGAGGTCTTCTGGAACTTCTCAGCGTTCAGAACAGTAATATTTTACCCATAAAATTTTATCCTTTGATATAGCCGCTCGGCTCCTGGTCCTCTTGCGGCTAATTAAAAGTATGGAGCATAATGAAAAACCCAATTATTTATAGATTTTGCTTCTCTCTACGTGAACAAATAAATCTTTGTTGTTGTTAATTTTCTGGGTTATTAGAGGACATCCAATCTTGGAATGATAAAACTCAAACAAGTTTTCAGAATTCTGTTTTTGCTTAAGACTTTTCTGTCTAATCAGTAGGAATCGGATAATTTTAATATGTGTATAAAAGAGTAACACTGGCTTTCGTAAGAAATGCTTTCTTTTTCAAAAGTGAGTGAAATAGGGCTGACATTGTGGCGCTGTGGGTTAAGCCTCTGCCTGTAGCAGTCATTCCACATGAGTGCTGGTTCAATGGCCTAGGTATTTGGATCCGCCAAGCCTGTGGGAGACCCAGACAGAGTTCTAGACTCCTGGTTTTGGCCACTGGTAAGCAAAACAGCAGGTAGAAGATCTCTCTTCCTCTCTACTTTCTCCCTCCCTCTCTCTATCACTCTGACTTTCAAAGAAGCTGTCTGAAAAATACAAGTGAGGTACCATAAATTAAGATATGGTCACTTAAAACAATTCAGTCTTGAATACGGTAGAATATTCCAGAGGCATATGGCTTATTAACAATCTGGGAAAGTCAGTTATGTGGTGAATACTTAATTGCTAGTGAAAGTGATTTTTTTTTTCCTAAAAAGTCAAACACATGTAAGGATGCAACTATTTTTATGCACACATTCTCCTCCTAGTATATGGTTAGTATTCTTAAGCGACTCAACTGACTATACTTAACCAGCAAGCACATGTATGGTAATTGTCATATACTAGTCATTAGTGGAGAAATAAAGCTCAGCCCTCTACACAACACTTCTATCCATCTAAAAACTGGCAGGTACAACAGCACACATTCATTACAAGCATGTACTTCAAAATGAGCTGGACAATAGGATTAAAACATAACCCATTTTTTTGTGCAAAATGGTATAGAAATCCATGCATAGTTTCTTTATAATATGAATTTTTTTATGAAGTTTTTATGGATCCCCTCAAATAGCTACTCCATTATCTATTAATCTTAGAATCAAATTGACATATACTAGAAACTGTACCTTATGATCTAGGTATTAGTATTCTGGTTAACTTCAAAAACTATCCTTGAACCCAAAGATTATTTATTAACCAGATTTAATATTAATATAAGGTTATACATTTAACTAAGGATCTTGGGTATTGTGTTTTTAGCTGACATATTAGCAAATAGGATTTCTGCTGATATGAAACAATTTTTCAGATGTGTGGTTTAATTTAATGTAATGTTACATTATCAAAAATTAAGTATTTTTTGTCTTATTGGATCAACATAAAAATATAGAAAAGTCAGACAAATTGGTATCAGCTAGTATTAAAATGAACAGCAAACTGATAATTACTTCAAAGAAAAGTCACATGGCTTTTCGATTTGTTTCATTTATTAATATTTTAATTAGCCAGTTAAAAATGTTTATGCTTATGCTATGCGACAGGATGTCTAGAGATATGTAGACATGATGGAATGGTTTAACCAAGCCAGTTGACTTGCACATTGCTCTGTAGATTTGAAAGAGTAGCATTTAAGTGCTGCTTTCTCAAGGCATGAGACACTGTCCTTAACTGTACATCATGGTGTACAGTAGAGATCTTGAATGGTTTCCTCTTGTCTTTCTAAGATGTATCTCTCTAATCCCTGCATCCCCCACCCTCTGGTCACCCTTGTTTTTTGCTCTGTGTTCTCACAAGTTTTAATACAGGTCTCATTCTAAATAAAATGTATTCAAATAATATATTTTTTCCTAAGGATGTACTTTGAGTACATAAACCTGAATTCTTACATAAGATTAAAATTCTTAGCTATCAGCAAACGTGAATTCTCCCTTAAAAGCCTAACACATGTAAGCATTGAAAGTTCAGCTTCCTTATTTTCTATAAATCTGCAGGAATATGAGATTTATATTCATCTTATTCTTTGTAAACTAATTACAACAGAGTTCCTTTAATCAGAGGAACTTGAAAATCTAATTAATTAGTACCTAATGGAAGTAGGAAATATTTTATACTGATACACAAGATGCAGGCTTTTCTCAATTACAGACACACAGGCACACAGCTTGCAGCTTCCTTTTCATAACCGCAGCGACGGATAAAGAAAACAGAAGGACAGAAACTCTCCTCCAGACCTCAAACAGATACTGTCCTCAGGGTGTGCAAACTGATTTGTTCATCGATTTGCATACGCAGATAGGCAAACACACACCAAGAAAACAGAAAATGAGTTCTGTCACTTATTGAGCAATTTGGGGTAAGTTTCCATTGCTGTGTAGGATCATCCAAAGATCAGATGGTGAAACTGATTTTTTTTGGTCGTATGTCATTGTTACTGAGGAATGTGATTTTCAAGGTGCAGACTGGAACCAGAATCTAGAACAAGAACCAGAAGTGAAAACAAAGATACAAAACAGTAGAGGTCAAATAGCATCAGAGTTCAGCAAAGGTAGGTAATGTTTGGTCACTGCCAGACTAATTTTAGGAATCAAAACCAAACATTTTTCAAAAAGAATGCGCAAAACCACATGTGCATGCACAGCTCTCTGATAGCACAGTTTAATTGATAACCCAACTTGAATTTGCTTGGGTATCCTGCCAACGCTCTGAAACCACTGTAATTTTCAAAAGTAAAATCCAAATTTGAAAACATGACATACAAATATAAGCATGTGCTAAATAGTGTACTCAACTTATTAAATATTGAAGCCTCAGGATGGCAAAATTATTCAAAGAACATCTGAGGACCATTATTGTGGTCAGTTTGACGAAGAATAAACATTTCTAATGTAATTACAAAAGTGCTTAACGCCCTAACAGCGAAATAAGACAAAACCCTTAGGTCATCTCTTCCACTGGAAAGAATTTGTAATTCTACGAAGTAAAAAAAATATACAAGCTACCTTGTAATGCATCTAAGTCTGGGAAATTTAATCATTTGCAAACATTGAGTTGAACAAAGAACATTCTCCTAGATAATAAAACGAACCTGCGGTGGGCCTGATAAAGTGCACTGTATATCATCGAAAAGTCATGCCCTTCATGACAGGTTTTGCCCTATTTTGGAGTTACAAATACTTTCTCATAACACACCCAAACTCCAACAGATCTGAAACTAAACCCATTATCATTTTTCTAAAACGTATTTCTCTTTTTCTACTTCCTGTTTTGGTTAATGGAATCCCCATGCATGCAGTCACAAAGCCCAAAGCTTGATAAACAAGTTCTCCTGTCCCTTGCCCTACTGCCTAAACAACCACCAGATCTATATGTATTATTTTTGTTCCAGCTTTTGAGATATGGCGATTAGAGGTATTTCAAGGGAAAAATATTAAACAACAATGATGACAATGAAGTGTATATTGGGAGTCTCATGTTAATCTCTTGCCCAGATTGTCAGAAGTTTGGGTGCCATTGACTTGAAGTAAAATCCACAGCCTAGAGATGGAATTTCTTCCTGACTCAGCTCTTCCTTCTTCCAAAGTATTTTATATGTACTCACAGCCACGTTGTCCCAAGTGCAGATGCTGGAACTGCTCCCCGTTTTCATTCTGGGTTTTGGCTCCAAGACTTCCATTGGCAGGGAATATTTCAGAATTGGCAGTCTCCGGGCTCTGGCAATCTCATCCACTACAAGCCGAAAAAAGAAAATAATAATAATAATAATAAATGAATCACTACGGAATTTGAGGAACTCTGTTTATTCCCATCTCCCACAAATGTGTTTTTTATTGTGTATATTAAATAAGCAAAGGAACAAAAAAATCAAAGATGCAGTAACAGGCAAGGAGACAAGTGACAGCATTTCTGTTAAGCCATCATCAGCGCATTCCTTGTCTGCAAAAGAAAGCCCTTCTTCCATTCAGCAAGAGATTCCTCGTCTTCCAGCATATGTCAACTGATCTGAGACTTGTTTCACTAAAATGATAGAAGAGATGCTTTGGGATTTGGGACATCAGAGTAGTCTTAAGATTTCTGTCTATGTCACTTGGAACACTTCTTCTAGAAGATTTCTTCTTCTTTGGGGAAATCCCAAGTTCTGAATGAGCTGTCTGCAGGTAGTTTGTGGAGAGAGAGGAATATGGGCCCTACTTCAGCCTTTAACATAAACCCAGCCTGGGCTGCAGGCATGAAGGTACAGTCTTAGAGAAGAACACAACAGCCTCAGACTTCCTGCTGAGGATACAGGGATCAAAGACGAAGCTCTTGGCTGTGCCTGTCTTGAGTTTATGACTCAGAAGGAGTACAATCAAGTAATTGCTTTAAGCCATGAAGTTTTAGGATGGCTTGTTAGGGAGCAGTAAGAAAGGACATGTTATTTCAAGGTCACCTGGTGGCATCATTTTAGGAGCATAAAGTCCAACTAACTTGCCGGATGTGGCAAGGAAAACTACGACTTTTACATTCTTTCACTGATGACACATAAGCAGTTGTTTTGGGATACTAGTTCAAACAAGCTTTGCTGTTATGCCTGCTATTAGTGAATCATATATAGCTTTGATGTATATACATATTCATTATGTGTTTTGCTTTAAAACCACATTTTTAACTTTGAAAATTATACTTAGACATATGGAAATGACTGTTCTTCTCCAGTGACTTATGTATGACTTCCAGAACACATTTCTCAGCCAAGAGCAGTGGAGAGGAATGAGGGAACATGAACATTTTTTTTTTGAAATCACCTTACATATTTTGCAGAGAAGATATTTTCCCAGTACTGGGCAAAATCAAGAAGGGCTTCTAGCCAGTTTTACACTGACTTATTTTCCCCATCAAGAATTTCCCTGATTCTCTCTACACATAATAAATACTTAGAGAAAAACCAACAGTCAATTCTCTCTGAAACACCAAATCTGCTGGATCAGACTCCATGGGGGCCTCTGGTATCTATTTAAATGCTTCATTATTTAAAAATCTATATCAACTGAAAAGCCTGAAAAAAATATTCAGGGAGTAGGTCTCTATGTAATTCATCTTTAGATTGATGATGTCTAATAGCCTGCTTGTGGTTAATAAAATGTTTACCGAGCTTTCCATTAATTCTTGGTACAATAACAGACTAGCAATTCATGAATTCCATCCTACTTACATTATTTGTTTCATGTTTTGAATTTTGATGTTTAATAGCCATTTTACCATCTCCAGATTGATATGTGGAAATCATATTTCCAATGTTTTTATTTCCTGGGAGATATCAACACTAATTTAGCAAGACAGAGAGCTTTCAATTTACTAGGACTCTTTCGACAAATATTAAAAATTAAATTTGTTTTGAGTGTATGGTTCAAAAATATATATTAAATTATGTCTCTATAGGCTACAAGGATAAAAACTTATTAAATAAAATTGAAATTTCTTAAAAAAGCACAATTTCCTCTTTAGTCTTGAATTTTCTGCCCATGTTTCAGATAATCCAATGAAAATTTGCATTGATTAAATTTTGAATTGCACATACAAATGTCCCTTCCTTTATTCTTTATTAAAATTCGAACCATGATTCACTTGCATTTAAATATGCTTGTAGATTTGGTTCCTTACAAGGCTCAATAATCATTTTTGGATATTTTCGAAAGATTAAAAGCATTAGCTAAATATGCATATGTTGCTTCAAATTTTAATTGCTTTGCATTCCCAACTTAAACAACAACAAAAATTCATAAAAATGAAAGTCATAACAAATTGTATTGATGCTCAGGGTAGGATTTAGCATACATTTTACTTTGAATGACAGATTTTTCTGGAATAAGACACCTACCTTCATAAAACACTGCATACGACAATTTTTAAAAGTCTAGTCCGGCTCTATACAATTCATGATTTGGAGGCCATTTTTTCCACATTCCCATTCACTGCAAAAGGCTTCAATTTAGATCAGAAAGCAAACCAAAAGTATTGTCTGTCCATCAAAACAAGATTGACAAGATTGGATTGGACTTTTTTTTCCCCTCAAATTTTATAAAAAGGAATATTTTCCAATAGTTAATTCTTGTAAAGTTATTTTCCACTTTATATGTCTTCTTGATAAGAGCTCGATCTTCATTCCGCTTACTTCCCCTTCTGCGTGAGAGCCAGGGTCCAATCACAGCTGAGGTGTAGTGGCGAGTATTGCTCAGGGACTGTGGTCCCATAGCAGAGTTGATGGATTCTACATGGGCGGTGCTGACGCCTGAACCCAGCTTCCTGCTCGGGTACGTGATCCTGGGATTTAAACAGTGATGATTCCTTAAGTCCTTGTCACCTGCCAGGCTGCCTTGGGAATTTGCAGGTGGGTGCTCTGTCTCTGTCTAAAGCATATACATTTCTTAAATACTTCAGAGATATGCTGAGAACCAGCATCACCACCCAGTGCCATTGGAACATCTAAGTTCTGTAAGATTTGCTACCAGGGAATGTTATTACAACTTTAAAAAGAATTTCTGCAAGGATTTAATAAGCTTAAGGATGACTATTCATTCCATTTATGGAACACTTAAATAAAGTAAAACAGAATCAAAGCTAATAAGTACCATTGCTAGGTGTTCAGCTAATCAGACTAGATTATGTCCTAACTGGCCTCAGTAGAATGTGTTACACAGCTCTTCGTGAGGTTCTCTGAGCTTTGCTCATGCTGCTGTAGTGTATAGGATTGCCCCACTTAGCCCATCGCCCCATCTCCTCTCCTGAGCTCTTCCTCCCTTTCTACTTTCTTCATTTCTACTGCTGTACTGATCTTCAGGGTTTCCTTCTTTTGTCCTCTGGAGTCAGCTTTCACAGACCACCTGTCCTGCATTCTTTGCATCTGTCGTTTGTGCACTTGCTATGTTGTGCACTTTCATCTGTCGTTTGTGCACTTGCTATGTTGTTTAGTATTCTCTCGGATAGTAAACTGAAAGGTTTTGGGGAGAAAGTACTAACATCTCTGCAGAAGGAAACCAAGAATTCAAACAAATGTATTCCATTGCGCTATTTTTCTCCTATTTTAATTTCTTCATAAGCAAAAAGTCAGTCCTTCAATCACTTCTGCTTGAGGCTACTGGCATTTTATCATGAATGCTTGGAGTGGATGCAGTGGCGGCTCAAACTCCATGACACCACAAGTATTCACTGCTTCCTGGAAGAGTGTGGCTTTTTCCCCTTCAACTTAAGCTTTGTGTTTCAGGTGGTTGTGGCTGTGAGCTTGGCTTAAAAGGAATTCACATGTATTTTGGTTAGGTGTGGAATAACCTGCGAAATTAAGTGTGTCACAAGAGACTTAGTTCTTAATAATCCTATCTTATCTCTATTGATAGCGATCAATATTTCACCACATATCTACAAACATCTGTCAATATTGTAGGGTAATTTAAGAACATTCATTGGAGTGTCTCCTTGTTGCTATAGCACATAGTAAGTCTATGGACCTTAAAGGATATAATTAGACTTCAGCGTACAACTGTCATGAGCTAATTGTCAGAACTGCCCTTGAAGCTGTGACCTATGATAAAGTGGCTCTGATTTTATAGGATTAGTTTCTCATCCAATTCTGCGCTTTATTAAAGCTGTAGCTAAGAAGGCCGTTGACTCTTATTTGGATGGCCAACCAGACATGTTTGTGATGTCTTCGTGATCCTTCTAAGACACACAGATGTCGATTGGGGAGGGACACAAGGATTTGTATGTGGCGTCTAAAACACTTCGGCAAGGGCAGTTGTGAAGACAAAAGTTTATTGTGTGAACAGTGCCAGCAGACAAGTCTGAAACTTCTAAAGGACCACAGTCATCTGCCTTCCTGAAAAAAAAAAACTTTTTTTCTTGGAGTTGCTTTTTCCAAACCACTCCTACTCTTTGAAAGTTAGCTTAGACATACATGTTCCATCCGGTACTCTTTGTGATGCAAATATGTTAAGAAACATGCAACCTGTTGCATAAAACACATGTGTGAGCAAGGAGCGTTTCCTTAAGGCAAGAGATATCAACAAAAATCTTTGAAGTGGAACTGGGAAGAACTTCTTGCACACTTTCAGTTTTGTTTACTTTGTGCCTTTCTAATTGGGAAGCCCAAACTGCTTTGTATTATAAATAATCCCCCTGCTCTGGATACATCATTGTATGTTAAGTGACCATTAATTCTAGATTGCTCTATCTAAAGAGGTTTTATAAATGCAAGACTCTTAGAGCTTGCGAAAGCCTTCCTAGAATTTATAAGTGAATCCTCTTCGCTTCCATGAATATTCTGGAGACTATCTGATATCATTTACTGAGCCTATCTCTAAATCTTGAGCAGCGAACTTTAATGCACCTGTTAGGGGGATTGCTGAACTCCGAGAGGAGAATCTCAACTAGGTTTGCCTGTAGAAGCGCCAAAGCCGCTCCAAGAATGCCAGGCTGGGGCGAGGGTCCGGAGGAGTTGGCCTGAGCCCCAGGCTGCGCCGTTTTTTGTGCTTGTGGAGAAGTCCACCTCCCAAAACCTCTGCGCGCGCGCGGACACACACACACACACACACACATGGAAAAAGGAAACCATTCCCTGTCTGGGAGCTGTAAGACTTTTCTCAGCTTTCCCGAGGCGCGGAGATTCGGCCTCCAGCCTGCCTGAGCCCCAGCTGGTCTCGGTTCCAGGAACCTCAGCTCCCGCGCCCGCAGCTGGCTCTCCCCGCCACGCCTTTGCCTCTGCTCCTTGGATACGGTGAACCCAGGCTCGAGTCCTGGGGCGCTGCCTTCGAAGAGTCATCCCTTCCAGAACTGAGAAGGGGAGAGTAAACGGGTGTGGGGCAGGGGGCGGGGGAGAGTTCGAGGAAGCGAAGGAGGTAGGCGTGGTGCAAACGCTTCGCCATCCCACGTGGGGGCCACCCGGGAGGGTGACGAGAGCGGCCGCTGCAGGTGGCAGTGGGCACCTGTCAAGGGGCGCCTTGCTGGCTCCCAAGCTCGGGGAGCAACGGAGGCTGTGGGCGCTGTCGCCTGCTCCCTAGCCACCCGTCCAGACCCCTACCCTGAAGGGCCCTGACTTTGCGCAGCTTCTGCACCTCTCTCCTCTCCAAGGGAGGAGTTGTTGTCCGCCCGCACCCCACCCCCCCACCTCCGACCCTCCCACTCCGGCCGCGCACCTCGGAGGTTCGGAGCTGCGCAGTGCGGTACCCGCGCGCTGGACCACAGAGGTCGCTGGCTGAGCCGAGGGGGCGCCAGCCTCTGGGCT
The DNA here is from genome assembly GCF_017591425.1 of Ochotona curzoniae. NCBI lineage: Eukaryota > Metazoa > Chordata > Mammalia > Lagomorpha > Ochotonidae > Ochotona > Ochotona curzoniae. Next base: position 7,368,533 of record NW_024465322.1, read on the forward strand.
GTTGGCTCTGCCTGAGCTGCTAGTCCGTATGCTGCTGGCTGCTGGGGACCCTCAGAGCGGACAGAACTGCTTTTACCGTTGGGGGCCCTTCCAGAGTCCCCTCTGCGTCGGCCGTCTGGATAATTATTAATCTTCGGACTGACGGGCTGCACGCTTCTGGCATCTGCGTCTCGTCAGAAACCCGAGGGTTGGCTGTGTAAGTCCAATTGCTAATTCCGATACACCTGCTAGGAACCAGAATGTCCCAAACCGAGCACTCTGGGGTCTTATGAAGGGAACCTGCTTGGGGAGGTCTTAACAGGTGCTGGGACTCTTTCTTCAGGTTTAAGTGGAAGGAAGAGATACAGTCATTCCATTTCACACTCTTGAAATAATTTCCCTTTTCTATTGGAGAATCTTATTTCCTGTATGGTATAGAGACCGGTCATTTTCTTACCAAACCGCTAAGTTGTCACTGTTTCTGTGTCTATTGTGGAATGGAAAGAGAGGGAGAAAGAGAAAAGGAGAGGGAGAGACACCTGGAGAAGATTGTATTGGATGCTCTGAAGTGGCTCAAGAACAGGCACATTTATTGAAACACTGGCTCCTCTTTCCTCCACAAGGGCTCACACACTGGTGATATCACAGAGCCCCTAATCCCGTTCCTGGGATATATATTTTTTTTAACCCCTGGAGGGTAAACAAAGTTCCTGGAAAAAATCCCATGGTAAGATGTCAAGCTTTACTCAAGCCAACGCATGATGATATTATTGTGAAATTAGATACTAATTTAAACTTCAACTGATTTCTGCCTTAGATAACTTAACTTTCCAGTCTTTGAACAAAACCTTGAGATTCATTTCCCATTCCACGAAGTGTTTCTGTAACAAATTCTCTATAAAGATTCAGCTGCTCAAGAAAGCCGTACCATTCAGAGGGTTCCTTAATGTCATGCGTGATGTGATTGTTACATTTAGCTTTATTTCAAGGAAGTTTTCTCCTTGTCTGCTTATTGTTGAGTCTTTTTGCTTTTGAATTTTTAATCAGGAACTTCTGTGTAGTCTCTTTTCTTTTTCCAGTTTTCCTGAAGTGCTGTCATGCAATGAAGCCTTCTTTTCTGTGGGTAATGCTTTGACCTGGCTGAAGGTCACCAAGTGTTTAAAACAACTCATAGGCACCTAATACTGATAGTTTATAAATTAATCATTATTCCTGCAGAAAAGCTTCCAAGGGCTTTGAAATAAAGAGATAGGACTGAAAGGGAAAAGTAAAACAAATCAATAAATCAAGTATACTTGTCTTGATGTTCTCCAATCTTCCTCTCAACTGAGTCAGCTACAAACTCCAAACCCCAACGTTTAGGGTCTTGTTAATTCTGTTAATGACATGTCAGATTGACTAATTGTGCTTCGCAAAGGCAGTCTCTTCCTTAGTTCAAGAGAAATGGTTTGGCTTATCAAATAAACACACATGCCAAGCTTTGAATGATTCCTTTCGTTTTCTCTAATTACTAAAGAATGGAGGAAAATAGGAAAGAGGACCAAACTTCTGGGAGCATTCTCTTTGAAATTTATGCAGAGGTCATTTGACTGCATCCAGTCAAACAAATGCAATGGTATATGGTCCTCTTGTAGTTGGGCTCCGTGGGGGAATGGTGGTCAAAAGTGTAGAGAAAGAGAAAGCAACAGAGAGAAGAATATAATACTCAACTTATGAGATAGATTTCTTTATGGTGTATAACTGATTGACAATTGAAAATATTATACTCAGGTGTTTACCTAAGAGGGTTCTAGGAACAAGAAAGGAAAGATAAGGCAGACATAGTGGTTAGCTTTAGTAAAGGACAGGATTGCAATTACACCTTGTCTGGAATAGCTGACTTTGATCCTTCAATAAAGCTGCGCTTTCCTCTAGCTTTGTAGTTGATTGGCCATCTCAGTCAGTACCTTGAGTGCAGCAGACAGTGAGCTAGGGCTTCACAACGGATGAAGGTCATCCCGTTTCTGTCCTCAAAGCGATTGCTGAGATGAGGTGGAGTCCTCAAGAGAGATGGGGCCACAGAGGTAGGCAGGGATTTCAAGGAGAAAAGTCTTGAGCATTGCTGCCCTAGCGAGTAGGGATTTTCTTGGATTGGTTATCAACCTGTGGGTACAGGTCGTTTAATGGGAGAATACACGACTCACTGCAGAATGCAAAACGGAATGCATTCAAATGGGGGTCAAGAATGTGGTAGAGACGGGATTGGATGCGCAGAACTGGTGTCTCACACACCAGGTGAATGGATGTTGGGTCTGCTCAGGGATGGATAAGCAAGAGCCAGGACTTGTTATCAAGAGCAGGAGGGACATGCGAAGGCAGACCCAGGGAATAGATTCATGATGACTGTGTCCCGTGGAAGGTAGAGCAGCTGAGGAGCTGCTGCGACACTGCTTAGAGCCAAGGAGGAGAGGGGAATCCAATCTCCTTGTCCTGCCTTTCATTCTCTCCCAGTGCCTCCCACTGACCACAACCTGCCAGCAGCCCAATGACTTCAGTGTGTCATCTGAAAGTCAGTCCAGCCATGCTGCAGATCAGGGCAGGGGAGGGTGAAAAACGGAGATGGGGGCACACACACAGGCATTGTCTGTGGGCTGGATAAATACGATTCACTTACCCCTGGAGCTTCAGCCTGTCATGATTAACAAACCACAGTTTATTAAACACTCATTTAAAAGAGGTTCTGAATGAACAGATTTCTGTGATTTTATTTGAAAGGAACTGCCACTAGGATGTTGACCTCTGATGGAGTTCTTAAACAGACCTTGAAAAGGAACTTTTCTGCTGAAAAATCAACATGTGGTTTTGTGCAATTTGGAGACATTGAGAAAAATAATATGATTGAGTGGGAATTTCAAATTATTTTCAGGCCAGAGTAGTCTGTTCAGCTGGAGTCAAGAGCCTTAGAGTACAGATGCTGTTTTGTTGTCTTATTTATTCAGGGTAAATCCTAGTTAAAGATTTTTATTTTAATGTTGGCTGAATACTGGTTTCAATAGGTGTCAAAGGTGTGATGGATCATTCGTATCTAACTTTGCCTGTACATTGAGAGAATAAACTAGGAAGTGAATGCAAGTAAGAGTAAAAGGTAAGTTGGAGGGCTAGCAGGGTAATTACGGTAAGAGATTAAGGAGGAGAAAATCCGTGTGGTGGAAATGATAGGACACAAGTGGGAAAGGATTTGGAGAACAGTCTTAGAGTTCTGTCATGTGTGGAAGCTGAAGGAGAAGGAACAGTTACTTTCTTTTAATTTTAGAAGGCCTAATCATTAACACTGGTTAAAATAGGACACAGAAAAGGAAAAAGAATACTGGGGACAAATGGTGAAGAAAATGTCCGTATTTCTAGATTCGGTGCATAGAGGGAAATGGGGGTCAGCCTTGGATCATTCTCCCTGTTGCCTGTGTAGAGTTCTGCTGTGTTAACTGGTGAGTTTATTTCAGATCACTCAACACAAAACAGCAGTTCAAAACCAGCTACACATTTTCATTCCTGCCACGTGCCCTAGAAAGAATAGCTATGAGGCAGACTGCTGAGTTTATCTTCCTTTTTTTATGGCCCCAGAGTTCAGGTACCAAGCAAAGGATTTTAATGTTTGCCCTTTTTTTATACAATATGTTGCTGAATATTTATCCATTTAAATCAGCCAAGATATGAAAAGAAACTTTGTTCATTTATCATAAAATTAATTTATAGCAGCTATAAAATTGATCAAGCCATCGGACCAACGTTCTGGCACGGTGTATTAAGCTGCCAGCTACAACAATGGCATCGCATATCTGAGTGCCAATTTCAGTTTGAGTGCTGGTCAATTTCTGATTTAGCTTCTTGATAATGTAACTTGAAAAACAATGAATGATGGCCTAAGTTCTTGGATCCCTGGATGAAATTCTAGCCCCCTGGTTTGGGCCTGGCCCAGTACTGGCCAAGAACTTGATGAACAACTAGCATATGGAAGGTGTTTTTTTTCTGTAGTTGGTATTCTGTTTTACTGTTATAATAACATTCCAAGTATCTGTTTAGGCTTATTTATATGGGGGTAAATGGAGTTACTAAACACTTGCTATATTAAAATTTTATGTTCTGTGACATTTACAGGATTAGACGGCAAGATTTTTCAATCCCAACAAAATTAAACCAATCCATTTGTGATGTTCCTTTGCCTCATCCTTGTGCTTTCCTGGTTCCATATATATGTTTATTTGTAATTTCAGGTGCTTGCCCTGTTTGGGGACCAAAAAGAGCTGTGCTGAAAATGGGCCCAATAAGTACAGAAGCAGATGAAAACCAAACAGTGGAAGAAATGAAGACAGAACAGTACGGGCCAGGGCACATCAGTCCTAGAGATGAGCTGGCTCCTGATCCTGAACCGGAGCTCATAGATAGCACCAAGCTCATTGAGGTACAGGTGGTGCTCATACTGGCCTATTGCTCTATCATCTTGCTTGGAGTCATTGGCAACTCTTTAGTGATCCACGTGGTGATTAAATTCAAGAGCATGCGCACAGTCACCAATTTTTTCATTGCTAATCTGGCAGTGGCAGATCTGCTGGTGAACACGCTATGCCTGCCATTCACTCTTACCTATACCTTAATGGGGGAGTGGAAAATGGGTCCCGTTCTATGCCACCTGGTGCCCTATGCCCAGGGACTGGCAGTGCAGGTGTCCACCATCACCTTGACCGTCATTGCCCTGGATCGGCACCGATGCATCGTCTACCATCTGGAGAGCAAGATCTCCAAGCGAATCAGCTTCCTGATTATTGGCTTGGCCTGGGGCATCAGCGCCCTGCTAGCAAGTCCCCTGGCCATCTTCCGAGAGTACTCACTGATTGAGATCATCCCAGACTTTGAGATTGTGGCCTGTACTGAGAAGTGGCCTGGGGAGGAAAAGAGCATCTACAGCACGATTTACAGTCTCTCCTCCTTACTCATCCTCTATGTCTTGCCGCTGGCAATCATATCATTCTCCTACACTCGCATCTGGAGCAAACTGAAGAATCACGTCAGCCCTGGAACTGCTAATGACCACTACCATCAGCGGCGGCAGAAAACCACCAAGATGCTGGTGTGTGTGGTGGTGGTGTTTGCGGTCAGCTGGCTGCCCCTGCATGCCTTCCAACTGGCCGTGGACATTGATAACCAAGTCCTGGACTTGAAGGAGTACAAACTCATCTTCACTGTGTTCCACATCATTGCCATGTGTTCCACCTTCGCCAACCCCCTTCTCTACGGCTGGATGAACAGCAACTACAGAAAGGCCTTCCTCTCTGCCTTCCGCTGTGAGCAGAGGATGGACGCCATTCATTCAGAAGTGTCTGTGACATTCAAGGCCAAAAAGAACCTGGAAGTCAAAAAGAACAATGGCCGTCTGGACTCTTTCACAGAGGCTACCAATGTCTAAGGGAACTGTGACAAGAACATAAGGGTGAATTCTAATCAGAGCCAACAATCTGGTTGATCAAGGCTCACAAGTGTATCCTGATTTCCCACTTTATGGAAGAAAAAAAAATATGTCAACAGAAGCATCTGCAAGGTAGTTTCTGGAAGATAGTGGGCAAATTCAAGACGAAAATAGTTGTACGCAAAGGTAGGGCAGCAAAGTGGTTTAATCACAGCAGCTGGAATGTTAGGTGGGTGAAGCAGAACAGTAAAACGGAAAGAAATACTTGAGACTATTTTCTGACGCTGGAGGAAACAGGAAACCAGCAATTGACGTGAGCGGCATCACTGCACGGAGTTGAGTTAAAGACTCTACAATCATGCTGGGACCCAGGTTGGGGATGCTGTGTAATCAAGGCGTTTCCTCATCTGATGGAAAAGCTACTGAGAGAAGTCTGGGTGGCAGGCCACAGGATTGCTTTGAATGCATGTTGGTTTTATTTTTCCTTCGGCAGAGTGAATTAATCAGGAAATGCTGTGTGCAAACATTGCATGTAAACCGTTTGAATGCCTTCCAGGAAATTAACTGGAAGTTTGCTGTACTCATATAATTACTATATTGGCAAATTATGGGTGCAATCCTGCACTCCCGGTGAGGTAGTCATCCCTAATGCATGTTTAGTGAGAGTGTTCAGACAGCAAGGCTGAGATTCTCAGAATTCCAAGAAATGCCAACAGTCGTTGAATTTCTCAAGATATTCCTCTTGAAATAGGTATACTTAGATAACTATACACACACCTTATTATTTTTAATTAGTGCGAATTGTAATAATTTTTGAAATGGTTTGAGTTAATATCTTTTTCCTCTAAGTTTTTCTGCACTGTAAATTAAAGGACTATAAAACTGGTTTGTGCGTCATTTCGTAACATTTTATGGTAACTTGTAAGCAAGTTTTGCACATGTTCATAGCTCTAAGGTGTTAACAGAATACCATAGTGTTACCTTCTTTGTAACTCATCTTCTGAGGACCCAATACAGATAAATTGAGCATTTTAATTTAATTAAAATGGACCAAATTAGTAAGAAATAGTGAAAAAGATTGTATTCGTTTTGCCTTGCAACATCCTGTTTCAATCAATTTCACACAATTTATTTATCATGTTTTCAAAATAATTAACTACATTTTTTATTAACATGAATATATGCATATAAAATTGTACCCAAATGTAGTGGAAGAAAGATGCTACAGTATTTTTTATTGAAAGATGTTATTAATACAATTTTCTTTGTATTGTGTCCAACCAAAGACATTTAAACCACATTATGTACATAAAAATAGTGGAAATTTTAAAAAGTCATATTTCTTTGGATGTAATAAAAGAAGTCTCACTGTAGTCATGTTTTTGTAAATAATGACAAAATTTTACAGAAATTCAACAAAAGTATATAGTTACTTGCAACATCAATTTTACGAACTGAGGGGTTATTTTATGGATAAAATTGGAATTTATGTTAGAAATAAAAGAAAAATCTTGAAGAGAACAGCAGTTTTGGAATACTGATAACAATAAAGATAAGATTAGAGATTAGGTGGGAAACAAATGAAGGAAATAAGAAATGACGTCTGTCTGTCATGTAGAATGTAACTGACGAATTGCTTTATTGTTTTTGGTAGGATTCAGTATGTCCAAGAAAAAGCTTTTTTTCTTTTTTGCCTTTTAAATGGCAGTCACTTCACTTAGATGTAAATGCGTTTAAAATGACTCTCCTCTCCACAAATGTTACACACACACAAAATGTATGTGCTCCCGTATCACTTGTTGTGGTAGGAAATTATTAGAGTTCCATTAACATGTATCTAACATAGTTCATTGTGTCCATTCATTGATAAACCATCTTATTATGTAATGATTTTATTGCCGAAATAAAAAAAAATGGGGACGTGAAATAAACTGTGTGGAATTTCATAGCAGGGTTCTTCTCTGAGATTTAAAACTTTGTGATACAAAGGGAGAGGGAGATGAACATGACCCCTCCAAAGCTACTGAAGTTCCCCCTTCCAGCTGTAGCTGAACCTAAGTTGAGGAACCACTCTTGCAACCGAAATTATTATTTCTAAACCTTACCTTTCAAAAAATTTCAAAAATATATTACTTATTTCTTTTTTTATTATTATCATTTTGTAATACAGTTCCGCAGGCCCTGGGATTTCCCTTGCTCCCTCTCCAAGTCCCTCTCCCCTGCCCCTACTGAGCTCCCCTAAATCATTACTGTAGTATAGTTCTTAATAGACAGTCTTATGTCCATTATTGCTGGCATGGACAAATGCAGAGTCCAGCATCCCATTGTTAAGATATACTCAACAGGTTCATTGGGAGTCTATCTTTGTCTGGAAGTAGAAATGCATACTGCCTTGTATCCTCTCATCTGGATATAGTAGTCTCCGTTTCACAGTTACTATACATCCCCTTAAATGGAAAGCCACAAAACAAAATCAACAACAGGAAGAGAAAAAGGAATTAAAAATGCCATGAAGTTAAATAACATGTCACTGAATGACTACTGTGTCATTGAAGAAATGAAAAAAAAAATCAAGAACCTTCTTGAAGAAAATGATGTTACTGTGTGATCTATGAATCAGTGAAGAACTTAATGAGAAACAAACTGTTTTGAAGAGATGAAAGTAAAAAAAAAATCCAAAAATCAAAATCCATAAGATATGGTTTCCACTGATCTTTATTGATGAGATGTCTCCTTTTCTGTTAAGAGAACAGGGAAGTTAACAAATTGCACATTATGCAAATAGTTTCATGGTTATACCTGATGACATTAAACAGAAGTAGGAATTTTATTTAACAGAAGGTTACTAAGAATCGATTTGTGAAGATGTGTAAAGAAGCTTGTCTGACTATTGGCCTTTTTCTGCCTGGGTACCCCAGACAGGTGTTCACAGACTACCCAGTTACTCCTGGGTGCGGAAGAGATGATGAGAAGGATCGCAGGTTAGGGCAAATCATTTGCTCATCTTCCTACTTTTGTACACTGCAGGATAGGTACCTGAATGAAAAATAAGTGGAAATGCCAAACTCTTTATATAATAACATCCATTATCTGTGTGCCAATCACACAAAAGTTGATTCTATGACCTCTGAGTCACAGTTATGTCAGCTAAAACGAAGTGTTTTCAGAGTATTCCAAAACCTCAAGATAAATACGTTTTTTATCTAGGTTAATACAGTTATAATGTTTTGTTTATTTCAGTTTAATATACCCAAGTGTGGGATAATGTATTATTCTATAATGAATTACCCCTCAAGCAAAAGGAATTTAACCAATGCATATACATGAGTTATTTATGTATTTTAATATATGGAAATTTATATTATACATACATGGGTATACTTTTTCATGTTTATGAAACTATATATTCCTATGTATCAGGAATGGTATACCTTTCCACTTGCTAGACCTTTTCAGTGTATATATTCTAATTAAAACTTGGGCATGAATTGAAAATTGTAGCTACTCAGTGTGTACTTTGAATACTTGATTTGATCCCTAGCTAATTTAGAGTGGGGTTTGACTTTCCCCACTAACATCTGTGCACAGTCAGCCCTAGAACTGTGTCTCAGCTGTAGTGCAGAGAGGGCTCTTCAGACACAATCACTGCCTCAAGCTGGCGGGCTGGTGGTGGCGGGTAGGCTGGGTGTCCCTTCCTAAGGCTCAGTTTTAGGGAGCTACCACATCACAACTGTCAGGAACAGACCTCTGTTCCCCCCGTGGTGTGTACCCAGCATGTATTCCTGCTCTTCCTCTAAGGATGGGTCTCCTGTTCTCCTCCGCTGTCAGTCATCTGAAGGTGAATGTGATGCTTTCCTTCCTCTCACAGGCTTGGGATCCATGTGAGATGTGGGAAAGGCTGGAGTCTCTTGAACGTGCAGCTAAGTTTCTGTTCCCCTACCTCGAGTCCACACCCAAACCAACAGTTTCTTCAGATTGTCCGGTCCTTTCTGTGTGTGCATAATGGGTGTCATGAAAAAAAAAAATCTACAGGATGGTGTGGACTGCTCCAAGTGCTAAAGCTCTCTTGGTGTCTGGGTTGTGTCTGGCCATCCTTGTAAGCTCCCAGGCCTATGCTGATGTGTCCTCTAGTAGCTGAATTCCTTCTGTAATAGCCAGTGCATCTGATAACTAAAGACTTATTCTGCTCCCCCCCCTCTCCTGCAGATACTTGTCTCCCCTTTGCTTCTCTGATAGTTTATAAAAGAATCATGCATTTGAAGTTTGCTCAATTATTTTTGTTATAAGACAGAGAGTGTTCTGTTCTTTGTGTTCTGGAGAGGAAACTAAATGTCCTCTGTGAGATTTTTTTTTTTTTGCATTCTTTTAAGAATAATAAGCCTGCAAAAATCTGGTGTAAGTCTCTCAGTTACAGTGTACTTCAATTTGGATTAGCAGCACTGTCAGTACTCAGCGTGGAGTTCACAGCCTCCTCCCTGAAGAGAGCTCAGCTCTGAATGCCTTGTGCATACTGGTGGTGATATGCATTTTGTTGTCATCCACTAGGACAACAAAACGCACAGACTGAATGGCTTGTGCGTGATCAACATTTGTTTCTCGTGGTTCTGAAGGGTGGGATGTCCAAGAACAAGACTCTGGTGTCTAGAACTGTGTCTCAGCTGTATGATGATATGTTCTCCTTGCACCTGCAGATGATGGAGGAGGCAAAGTTTCTTGAGGCCCCCTTCTTATAAGAGTTCTGATCCCATCCAGGAGGGCTCTGCATTGGTGCTTCAAAGGCCCTCAAAGGCCCCCAGTTCCTAATATTCTGCACAATAGAGGCTCAGATTGCAATATGATTGTGTGTGTGTGTGTGTGTGTGTGTGTGTGTGTGTGTAGGGGGCACGCAGCAGTTCAGACTATAACATGTATCTTAATGCTCCTGGATTTTATCCTATCCGAATCATGTTGTATTTTCATATTTTTGTGATTTTCATTCTTATTCTTGCTATTTTCTGAATAACCATAAGATCTGAATGTGGAAAAGAAGGTAAAGGTTGTGTTATTCTTCATTACTTGTTTGTAAACCTGAAAATACATGGACTGTTACTGTAAATAGTGGAATTGCAATTAAGTTTGTTCAGCAGAGCATCTTTAGCCTATAGCATATCTGCATCTTTAAGCCTGAGTTGTTAAAGGACGGTTTTATGATATATATAGATATTTTCAGCTTTTTCTTGCTGAGATCTTTATGACTCTTCAATACCGAAACAGCACCACTGTTTTTAATCCACCAGAAGTATGATCTAAAATATTACGAAGCAGCTTATTTTTTAATAGCAATGCCAACAAAGGGCCCTTCAGCAAATGTGTCAGTTTTAACATATCAGATATGTAAGTGAGAACTTGAATCCCTAGTGGCAAATTGAAGGGGAAATATTGAGGAAGTCCGTAATGGTAGAAGAATAAGATGGTTCATGGTTTATTTTTATTAAATTCATTATTTCCCCTCAGATAAAGTACATTCCTTCAGCCCATTTGTTTCCATGACATTTATAACTCCTCTCCCAAAACCTACTCTGTTATAATAAATCTTCATTCATTTCACTCCGTGTTCTGTACTGTTTTTTGCTTCATCTGTTTTAATACGAGTCGTGCTGTGACCATGACAGTTTCAGGAAATCAGTCTCTCTCTCTCTTTCTCATCCCCTCTCTCTTCCCCCACTTAGATATGTCCTAAATTCTATTGTTCTTGGGAATAAACTCATGAGATCATTACTTTTCATATTTGCAGTGGTCCTAGAAAGAGAGGACCACATACGGTTCTCTCAAAAATAACTCTAAATGCACTCGAGTTGAAAGGCAGTACTTAGATTTTTGAGATCGCTTTGAGTCACAGAGGGGTTTGAAAAAAAAAAAAAAGCCTGGTAGAGAGAGGATGCACAATAGACAATAAGTGCTTATACTAATCTTGGTGTGTAATACTTACCCGGCCCCTACTACCTACCAAGTGCTTCAGCTACCAGATTCGTCAATGTGAATTTGTACTAATAGTTTAGGTGGTCAGTTTTTAAGCACAATCAGTGTGAAAATAATAACATTTACTTTTTTTGTGTTTCCTAGGTGTAGCATACATATAGCAGCTCCAATGGGTCTCAGTTTAAAAAGAGAAGTAGGAAAGTTGGATAAAGAAGTACAAAAACTCGTTGGAAGATTTATTTTCCTAAAAGTAAGCGAAAAAATGGAGCTGTAACTATTGGCTAAAATGTAATCGGGAGTCGCTTTTTTTTATAAACTTGGAAGAAGATGAGCATCTTTGCACAGAAATGACAAAGGCAATGAGAGAGAGAAAGAAGTAGGTTGAACACACGGAAGGACTAGTTCAACACTGGGACTTGCATCATGGAACCACAGGAATAGTGGGATAATAAAATGTACGTGAGCAGGTGCTTGCAGATGCATAAATAGGTACAATATGGGATGTCCAGAACTTTCTTCCTGATGTGTAACATTTCCTCAATGAGTCAGCAACAGGGAATCTGCTAAGGCAAAACCTAAGGGAGATGGCTCTCGGATTGACTTTAGACAAAATGAATGAAATATACATTTTTTAAAAATGGACACTGTAGAAATAAGGGATTGTTCATAATGGAGTGAGGTCTTAGAATATTCATCATTTTGCAGTCGCCTTGTTTCACACAAGGTCATATTTTCCAGTCCAATTCACTTGGCAGGATTTTATTGTACTGTTATGACCAATAGCACTCCGCTGTGTGTATGTAATTTCTTCTCTGCCTTTATCCATCCTTTGCTAATCTGAATAATGCTGAAGTAAAAATGTGAGTACAAACTTTTTCCGATCATACTGAATCCATTTTTTTTTTGGTACCATGTTGCTTATTGAAGATGATATTCTGGCCCTATATTGTTGTTCATTGCTCACTTGATTTGGTAGTTATTTTTCTTCCTTCCTTCCGTCTTTCTTCCTTCCTAATAATCAATGCTCTTCTCACAAAACTTTCTAGCTTCTACCCCCAAATCCTTCTCTAGTCTCTTTACTTATTTTATTCCTGGTTTTCCCGCACATTTAAATCAACTTCTCAAGGAAAGTTCCCTATATTTTAAATGGACTTAATTTCCCTATTACATGCTTATAGAGTGTAATGTACTTTCCACAGTGGAAATTTAAGTTGATTTGTACGACTATTTGATTAAAGAATATGATCTCTTCTAGTCTGAGAATGCCCAACAGGAGGAGGGCTATGCTTGCTTTAGCTAACAAGTTGATTCCTCCCTTCTAAAAATGTATCTGGCACACAATAGATCTTAAATTTTTAATTGTGTAAATGTAATTAGTGTCAAACATTTCAAATGTACTCCTTCAAAATCTCATTCCTTACAAAATAATTTAATATTTGCAAAAATTTATAACATAAGAATTATCTTAAAACTGAAAACAATTGGTCCTGGAGATGTTAAGTAAATTCAAAATTGCATAGTTGAGATTAAAACTAGACAGATGTGACTGCAAAACCAGTGCATGGGGCCTGTGCTACGGCATAACAGATTAAGCCAGCATCCCATGTGGGCGGCACTGAGTCCAAGCTGCTCCACTTCCCACTGAACTCACTAATCTATCTTGGAAACAGGTAGAGGATGACCCAAGTGCTAGGTCACCTGCACACTCATGGGAGACCGGGACAAAGCTCCTGACTCTTGGCTCCTGGGAATGGACTGGCTCAGGGCCCAGTTTCAGCCATTGCCAGTATTTGGAGAGTTCATCAGCAGGTGGAAAAACTCTTTCTCTTCTTTTCTCTTTGTAACTCTGCCTTTTAAAGAAATAAAATGAAAATTTCAATAATAAGAAAAGCCAGCCCATTAGCCACTCTGAACTGTGTTTTTACCAAATTGTTCATTTATTGCTTTTTTAAATTTCTGCATCTCAGTTTAGATAGATTTATTTGCTTATTTTTTAAGACAAACTTTTATAGTTAACCTGATTTATTGAAAATTATTTTATTATTGAGTGTTTCATAAACATACTATTTTTGAAAGATTTATGTATTTTTTTGGCAAAAATAGCATCTGGTTCTATGCGTATTAGGTTGTATCTTTATATGTCTCATTGTGTGTGGAATATTTACACTTTCATGCATTATTCATCATCTGAGTGTAAAGTAGGGGAGAAAGCAGATATATAGAAAAAAAGTCACATCAGGATCCATTAAGGAAATGCAAATCAAAAGTTCCATGCGGTAGCATCTCAATCCTTATCAGAACAGCCACTTCCAAAAAAAAAAAAAGGCCAAAATTACAAATGCTGGTGAGACTCAGTGAAAAAGCACCTTTAGACACCACTGGTGGAAATGTAAATTAGAACAGCCATTATGGGAAACAGTATTAAGAATTCTTGAAAAAAAATTAACTAAAAGTAGAACTCCTGTATGATCCAACAATCCTACTTCTGCATATATGCCCACGGGAAACTAAATTAGCGCCTCAGATACCTGCACTTCGGTAACTATTACAGTCCTGTTCACAATAGCTGCGGTGTAGAAGCAACCAAAAGACCCAAGATGCAAATGAATAGATAAGGAAAAGTAGTGCCAATGAACAATAAAACATTACTCCACCATAAGAAAGAATGGAATTCTCTAATTTGTGGCAAAATAGGTGAGACTGGATCAGAGCTGCAAGTCAAATCTAGAGTCTCTAACATGGAATGCAGGGATCCTAATGTACCATCTTCCAGTTGAATCAAACACCCCCCTCCTGATGCAGTTTTGCAATATTTTAGGCTACTACTGCTAAAGCTTCAAGTACATAATCCTATAGAAAAATCTACATCTCGGTTTTAACATAAGTTTGAAACACTGGTTTATTAGAATTAAACGAGATTTTTAGAACTCAACCTGCCAGTCAATTCTGGATAGCCAAAGAACATTAAAATATGGGCTCTCTGATTTATATTAATTTTAAACTTTTCTAAGTAGTAATATACTCCCAGGCAACTTGACTTGGAAACTACCTATGTTAATGTACTTTTAAAGACTAAGAAGTAAATCCAAAGTTTTTCAAAAGAACTGCTCACTACCCATCAGCGTTCTATTATAGGATCTCCCCTTTTCCTGCACATAGAAATATAACAGGACCACCTGTTGTAACAAAACAGAAACCACCACGAATTACTTCAACCAATGGTAGCCAGAAATGGCATGACCTAGGTTGTCTTTGCTACCAATTGATGGCTGGCATTGCATTTTCAGTAAGGTGAATAACGATTAAACAGTGTGAATTCCCATTAGACGCACTTCACAGACCTGCAAGGTACAAAGGCTGAGCACATTTTAAATTCATTAGTGCAGGAAGCAGCAGTGAGTCAACACTTGACCATTGTGGGTGTGTATTAGATCCATCTGGGGGTTAATGAAGCCACAGGGGTATCACATTAGTCCTAATGGTAGGTCTTGGCTGGGTAACTGCAGCCTGCGTTTCCCCAAAATTAATTACTCTCTCAGAGTCATTTCATTAATGCTCATTGGCTTACTAGTTTTCCCCACACAGCATGGCTTTTATTCTGTTGCCCTTTCATGCATACTCACAAATGTATGATGTTTCTTGATAAGTCATTGCTTCAGATTTGAAAGGGAGGCAACCGTGATTTCACATAAAATTGCAGGATGTGAGAAATGTTCCCAGTGGGATTTCCGGTGCCCTGTGCCAGATTGACAGCATGGCATGGACTTGAGTTCTTGACTGCATTCTTATCTTCAGAAATGAATGTTCCCGTGACCTTTAACACTTGTACAAATAAAATCTATTTGCACAGCTGTAACTCCAGCGTCCAGCTCTCTCCACCAAGCAAGCCAGCTGTAGGCACAAATGAAGTATTTGGGGGTGAGTATTAGACCTTTTAGCTCCCATAAATGTTCCTTCTTCATTCACTGACAGAGCTTCTAGAACATTCCAGCTTTCAGGAGATGGAAAGCAACCAAAAGTTTACTTCTACATGTTCAGGAGATTTTTTTTTTTTTAATTGTGTCTCTGATGTTGATGTCAAGATCAGTGGCATGCTCTCAGCCCTACTGGTGCAGACAATGGTGATGGCAGAACTTCCACTCACAGTTAAGAAAGCTAAAGGGAGGGTATATTTGTGCTCCCCCTTTCGAGAGGCACCCCATCTCCCAGTTTTTTCTCAGGAGGTGCTTTTCCCTTCCCTCTTCTTTCCCTGCTCGCTTGGTCCCTTCGCAAATGAACTTTTCTGTCTTAAAAAAAAAAAGAAAAGAAAGAAGCTGAAGGAAGACCACGATGGTGAGAGATGACTTGCACTCCTGTATCTTCCCCAGTTACCCAAGAGTTGTTTAATGAAAGGGGTGGGTGAGTTCTTTCAGATTCTTGGGAAACAGCAGGGAAAACCATTGCCAGATTAAACTTTGAAGGAAGCCAACATTGCGGTGTGTGCTGCAGAGCCCATATGTAGATAAAGACTGAAGTAATTCATTAACAGCATATACGTAGGCCTTGGAGACTTATTGCATTCTTCATTCCAGCAATATTGAATATTGTTGCTAACACCCTTGATTAAACATCACTGCTTCTCTTTTTTTCCCCTCTTGGTAGAGCCTGATGTCACCAATTCTCTGTCCTACTCCATGACGCTACCCCAAATCTTACCCTTTACCCTGGAATTCCTCCTGTGCTTTAGGTTCTAAGAACTATTTCCAAAGTCAAAAATTATGAACTTTCTACTCATGGTTAAGCATATAAACACTCAGAAACGAAAAATATTTAAATGATAGTTGTTACACTTAATTCGGTGTTTCATACCATTCTTTGAAAAGAATAGGGATCGCTCTAGAGACACTAAACACCTGGAGGTGTTACACTTATTTTCATAAGTATAATGTACACACTCAAAAAATAACTAATATGCTGTTTAAACTTGATGTGGAAATGCAACATGAGGATCTGAACAAAGTGAACTGCTTTGTCCTAGTTAGCTTGGTATCTTTAGTACCAAGCATTGCTTAGTAAGTCTCCATGAGTAACTCAGTTCTCTCTCTCTCTCTCTCTCTCTCTCTCTCTCTCTCTCTCTCTCTCACACACACACACACACACACAGAGAGAAAATTAATAGGCATGAAAATCAAGGAAACAATAGAACAGGGGAGAAAAGAGAATAATACAACTACTAAGTCTGTTGACTTGTTAACTCCCAGGATCATTGAAATCTACAAAATGTATCCACCACTGTTTCTTTTATTTTATGTGCAGAAAATTCAAACTTGTATTGGATTTAAAAATTCATAAAATTAGTGACTGGGTTTGATTCATCATCTCTCTTTCCTACCGTTGCCTCCGTGCAAAGCAGAAATAGCAGCTGTCATTTAAAGAAACGCCTACTGCATTTCAGATGTGGTCCACTGATCTCGCTCAGTGTCCTAGATCAGATGGCCTTACCAGGATGTCGCAAAATATATCTCACATAGACAAGTCCCACCTCAGTTGACAGCATGGTGGGATTCTGGGGAGGGCCATCTGGCAGGCTTGCAGAAAGCTGTGAGTCCATCGGGACTTTTTTGTGTGTGTGAGGGGCACACGGAGTGAGGAAGCTCTCCAGTGTCTCTTAAATGGTGCCAATGCTATTAAACATACCTGAATTTATGATCTGATCTTACCCTGATCACTGCCACAGGTACCATCTCCACATACCATCATGATGGCGATTAGACCTGTGCCATTAGAAGTTGGAAGGGGCAGACAATCGTTTAATCAGAAGCATCAAGCCTTAAGCCAACCCAACGAGCTTAGCATGCCCCTGACTTAACAGATCGTGAGGGTGTGGTTTTGCATATTTTTATCATGTGCTTGCTTAAACAGATGTATATTTTCTTCTATCTCAGATACAAAGAAACCTCAGAAAACAAATCTGCTCTCAGCATCCTCTCAAGCCTCAGAAGCCAGAATGCTAATTTATTACTTTAAGCACTAGAACGTTACTGTCAAGCAGATAATCATCGAGCTATCTGATCGGGTAAGAGTCTTCTCAGCATGATATATGAAATAGAGACCAGGGTTCAGTCCCAAGTGCCACTTAATTAATTGAGTCTCCCTGTTCTCTGAATGAGAAGGCTTCATTAATTAGTCTGCGAACTCCCTGCTAGAATTATAGAAGGAATTAGAAAATCGCTCTGGAAGGTAGACTTTTGCTGCTCAAATGAATAACCCGCTGCAGAATATTCAGTAGGCAAATCTTATTTCAGCAGATTTTGTCTTCCAGGACACTGTCTCTTATGTAATAAGTTTCTGTATGTTCAGTGCCATTTGCTGATGAAAAATGCTTCATTTGGTGATGTCACACCGTATCATTCTAAATCCTAGTTTTCATTTGTTTAATCCTAAATAAGCTATTTAGTTACTCTGAAACTTCAGCATTTTCTAATATATATATATATATATATATTTTAATCTCAGTGTTATGGTGAGAAATAATCAAAATAAGAATGAAAATGGGAGCTAAAAATGTGCTGAATTGTGCTGAACTGAGCTAACTACAATGTGCTGAACTGTGTTCCAGCATCCTTTTACTGTGTCTTGGCTAACTTGAATAATGAGGCATGCTTTGTTTCTTCCCTGCACTTGCTGTGACTTCCTGTAGGTGGCGTATGGGCCCTTGTCTCCCGGAATGTCAATAGAAGTGATCAAGTCAGGTCAGGAGAGAAACCTTGAGTGAATTTTTGCTCCCTAGGTTTGTCCTGTTGAGTTTCTGCTCTCTATCCTCGGAAAGTGACTGGTCCTCTGGCACCAATCTTGAAATTACAGGGAATGGGGTGTCTAACGGTGCACAGAGAAGTCACAGTATACTTAAGCCCTTGGGTTAAATATTCAAGTAACACAAACTTAGATTTGCTGCTTTGGGACAACGTGACAATATGAGCATAGAAGTGGATTCCTACCATACAATCCGGAAAGATACAACTTTGACTTTGAGGCCAGTGATGAGCAGCCTGGAAACCCTTCCAGATATCAGTATACGTATTGCTATTGCATAGCACCACACTATTTAGATAGCAGTTTTGAATATGCCTCAATTTATGGAGGGCGAGATGCTGCTCTTAAAATGATGTATCATTTTAAATTAAATTTTCTAATCAGTTGCTTAAAGGAACGGGGTTATTTTTCCCCTGCAAAATGGATTAATGTTTTATGAAATGTTCTGATTAACCTTTCTAAAGATAAATGTTTCTAGCATTGTGGGTGATGGTTGCCTTATCTCCTCTCCTCTTATCTTTCTGAATGATTTAGGTCCCTGACCAATTCTGTTAAATAGTGGTAGTGTTGGTGGGTAATGTTACCTTGTTTCTACTCTTCAAATGAGTATATTCAAATATATTCATTTCTTAAGAAGCATATAGATTTTGTTTAGAGCCTTTGTCAGGAAAAGAGCATCTTATTTGTAACTAGCTTACAGCTCAAATATTTTCCATGTATTGATTCGATCAATAAAAGAGAATCGTTGTAGATATTACTGTAAGCCTGGGCAGTTGTCTTTCCTTTCCAGTTGGTGGATGAAGTTAAAGAAGGGGACAAAAAGAAAAAAAAATCTCTTTCAGGCTATTCTGTTACTTGATTAAACCTGACACCAACTCAGCAAGTAAATAATAGTTCTAATTTAAAGTTTTTACTGTATCTGCCAAGATCAGAGGATAAGAAGCTAGATGTCTTATTACAGGATATAAGTTTTAGATTATAACTAAAATTATATCAAGGAGTATGCACCTCAAGTTTCTCACATTCTACTTAAAGTGGGCTTAATTGGCTATATATTGCTATATTTAGATGTCTAAATTATGGTACATTTTTAAAGTGGAGACAAGTAATAACTCCCATTTGTAAGATGACTGCATCCTACCGTGACGGTAGGGATCATGTAACTGTGTCTTGATTTAGAGACGAGCTATTGTGTAATAATTAGGTCGTAATGACCAGATTGGTAGGGAGTGTATTAGAGCACATTAGAGTAGTGGGTGTGTGAGGCTGCTAGGACTTAGAACTCATTTTCTGAAAGTTTAATTTAGCTAATTTAGGAATGCCTCGGAACAAAGATTTGATGCTAAAGATCTTATTCGCACTGCTCTGAAGTGAGTTGGGATTCTACTTGGTAAGAAATAATCTTCTCTCCACCTTAGCCATTTCTCCAGTGAGATTCACTTAATCAAGCTGGAGTGCCAACCCTAAATCTGAGTTTAATGACGTTTAGCAAAAATATGAAAAATTATTTTTTAAATGTTCAGAAAGTTATCCGTATGGAGTAGATACGGGCTGTTTTTGTTTGCTGTTTTTTTTTTTTTTTTCCAAATTCCAAGAACTTCAGGCAGTAGAAGTCTTCCTCCTGCGTAAGCTCCTTTGAGATGGTTCATTCCTGCGTTTGAGGGACAATTCATCAAATTAAGTGTTGCTGGACTTGATTAGCCTGTTGAGCCCCAAGATTTATTTATTCATTTTGAAAAGCAAAGAGATAACTATAGAGGAGAGAGGGGAAACAGAGAGAGAGAAACACACACACACACACACACACACACATACACACACATACATACACCCACATACACACATAGACACACAAACACACACACACATTCTCACAGATATTTCTCATGTATTGGTTCACTCTCCAAATGGCAACAGCCTGCCTTGTAAAGAAATGTGTCAGGAACTGCATATGGGTCTCTCGTATGAGTGAATAGGGCCCTGTCCAAAAACTTGGACCATCAAGCACTCATTTCTAGAGTGCATTATCAGGAAGCTGGATCACTGCAATTATCAATATTCATAAAAGAAAATTATTAACATTTGCACAAGAGAACAAAAATACCATTCCTGTAGGAACTAAGTTTGAGTGCAGAAAAAAAAACAGTATAAAAATGATTCTAAAAATACTATAAAATATTTTCAAAATAATATTTTGATGAATGAATGTATTTTTAATCTCTTACTGATAGTTGAAATAGAAGGCCCAAATGAAATTACTATTAAGGATATTATTTTCATTTAATGTCTAGTGTTACACACTCTACATCTGTAATTTAATTCACATGCAAAATTGAATTGCAAAACTCTAAACATGGAGCACAAATCTAATATTTTTTGCTAAATATGAAAGAGGAGAAAAATACATCCAGTACTACTGAAATCCAGACGAAATAACATTAAAATGGTAAAAACACAAAAATATTAGATTCTGTTCCCAAGAAAATGAATTCTTATTAGCTTGTCATCATTCATGCGTCCCTGCAATGCCACAAAATAATTGTTTACTCCTTACTGTGTGTTTGCCATAGTACTGGCCATAGATTTAGTGAAAATAAAAGTGAATTCTTGGCCCGGCGCGGTGGCGCAAATGGTTAAGTCCTCGCCTTGCACGCCCGGGATCCCATATGGGCGCCGGTTCTAATCCCGGCAGCCCCGCTTCCCTTCCAGCTCCCTGCCTGTGGCCTGGGAAAGCAGTTGAGGACGGCCCAAAGCTTTGGGACCCTGCACCCGCGTGGGAGACCCGGAAGAGGCTCCTGGCTTCGGATCGGCATAGTATTGGCCCGTTGCGGCTCACTTGGGGAGTGAATCATCGGATGGAAGATCTTCCTCTCTGTCTCTCCTCTCTGTATATCCGCCTTTCCAATAAAAAATAATAAAAATAAATCTTTAAAAAAAAAAGTGAATTCTTTTACTAATCATGTCAATAGCTAGCCAAGGAATATCAGAAAGTGGCAACCCAGAGAAAAGATCTGAAATCATAATGCTTTAAACACTCTGAGTTGTTCATTTTTATTGCTCTTAAATCATGTATCAGGCATCCACTTAAATAAGTGCATTACAAAATAGCCAGTTGCAGCCTTGCCATCAAAAAAACTCAAAGGCATAGTAAGAAAAACCATATCCAATCTTGCACACAGCTTCAAGACCATAATCCTCCAAACCCCTGTCCACCACAAAAAAAAAAAAAATGAGGAAGAGAAAAAAAATACAGCCTCTATAGTGATAAAATAAATGCAAATTATGTACAGATAATGGTGCCAAACAGAAAGGAGTCAGGAATGGTGGGCCAAATAAGAATGTAAAAATTCAAGGCCTGGTGGCGTGGTCTAGTGGTTGAAGTCCTCATCTTGAATGCGCTGGGATCCCATATGGGCACCGGTTCTAATCCCGGCAGCCACACTTCCCATCCAGCTCCCTGATTGTGGCCTGGGAAAACAGTCGAGGAAACCCCTAAGTCTTGGGACCCTGCGCCTGTGTGGGAGACCCAGAAGAAGCTCCTGGCTCCTGGCTTTGGATTGGTGCAGCACCAGCCGTTGAAGTCTCTTGGAGAGTGAACCATCAGATGGAAGATCTTCCTCTCTATCTTCTCTCTGTATATCTGCCGTTCCAATAAAAATAAATAAGTCTTAGAAAGAATGTGAAAATTCAGACATGGTTATAAAAATTGCTATTGTGATTCAATGAGTCAGCCAGAAGAATTTTGCAGTATACAAATGCAACTACATATCTAGCAAGACATTTATTTTTATTTAAAAGGCAAAATTATGGAAAGAAGGAGAGACAGAGAAAGATTTTTCCATCTGCTGGTTCACTCCCCAGATGGCCAAAGTGGCTGGAGCTGAGCTGATTTGAAGCCAGGAGCCAAGAGCTTTTTCCAGTTATGCAGGGGACTAGGAACTTGAACCATTCTTTTCTGCTTTCCCAGGTCATACGTAGAGAGCTGGATAAGAAGTGGGGCAGCAGGGCCACGAACCAGTGTTCATATCGGATATCAGTGCTTGAAGGTGGAAGATTAGCTTGTTGAGCCATGTCACAGGCCGAAAATGTTCTGGAATACAAGGACTGAGGAATCCTACAGGCATTTATATTTGTTTATATGGGGCAACTTCAGAAACTTTGTGGCAAATGAAATTAAGAAGTTTGGAAATCCATGCAAGGTTTTTCATAATACGCATTTCCCCTGGAATTATGAATACCCCTCATATAAGACAAAAAAAATGCAGCCTATACATTTCCTGTTCTTTATCTTTTGTTGAATAATGTAAAGTCTTCCAAGAGTATTTAGTTTAGAATGACTAACGTGCAACAATGGCATAGTCAAGCTGATATTTGATAAATACATTTTGGGGAGGTACAGTACCTACACAGAAATTTTTCCCCAATCCCTAAGGACACTGGGATGAAAGAAGCAAATTCTATTAACTTTTAACTGCAAATTACAGCCAAGCTTATGTAAAGTAGAATGGTTTAATCAATAAGAACACATTCCATCTTCCATTGCAGAAAGTCTGTGAATGAGTGGCTCCAACAGGAAGTCTGTGAGTAAGTGTTTCCAGTTTGAGTTTCAGCAATAACTCAGGAGTCAGAGCTTCAGCTCAGTGTTGTGGCTCTTTCCTTGTGCTCTCAGGGTGGGCATGGTGTTCTCAAGGTCACCAGTAACAGTGTCCCAAGGCAGGAACGGAGGCCCTGCTCCAGAAAGCCTCACCTGCCTACACATAGACAAGCATAATGAACTGTCTCTAATTTTAAAAAGATACATTTTGCTTTTATTTGAAAGGCAGATTTATGGAAAGAAGAAGCCGAGAGGAAAAGGGTCTTACATCTGCAGTTCATTTCCAGTCAGAAATGAACTGATCCAAAACCAGGGAGCAGGAGTTTCTTCCAGGTCTCCCACATCAGTACAGGTGCAGGTGCAGGGTCCCAAGGCGTTGGGCCATCCTCTGTTGCTTTCCCAGGCCACAAGCAGAGAGCTGGGACGTGAACTACCACTCACACGGGATGTCGGTGCTTGAAGGTAGGTGATGAGCCTCTTGAGCCACAGTGCTGACCCCAGTCAACTGTCTTGGTTGTTTTTTGCCAACCACACTCAGTTTTGGAGATTTCAGAGAGGTTTAAAAAGATCTTAACTTTCCAGCATTCTCTTCTGATTTGTGTATTCGGTTAACAACAAAATGTAGGAGATTCAACTGTGAGATTGCCAAGTGCGTGAATCTTTACACTGGAAGCCTACAGAAAGAGTAAAAATAAACTCCTTACAGTTTCTCCCTAGTCCATTATAGATAATTTGTATTACAACTGTTTAAAAAAATGGCGTGTAACTTAAAAAAAAAAAAGAAACAGACGCATATGGAAGAAATGAAAACAATTGTGGGTGATGGTGGGATTCCTGAGTCCTTGACCTTTTCAGCTCCTGCTTTCAGCCTAACCCAGCTTCAGCAGGAGACTGAGCAAACCAGAAGATGCAAGATAGCCGTCTCTCTCCCGTTTTCATTCTGCCCTTCAAATAAATACATGCTTTTACAGTTGTCTGTATCCCGCTAAGTATTAAAGAAAATGGCACCAATTAAGCTATCCTGGTATTGACCATTTTAATGAAGCTCATCGATGTGGTAGGAAATGAAATTATGAAGCCACTTTGGGTGGACATCTTGCAAACGTCTACAACAAACATGCACTTTCTATAAATGTCAGTGCTACCATTTCCTTTCGTAGAAAGGACAAACATTTCATCAAATTGCTCAGCTAAGTGACATTTTATGGGTGCTATCCCTGCCAGGGCCCAAACCCGTCCCTCTGGGAAAAACAAAGATGTGTCTGTGGGTTACACTTAGCTGAATTTTCACTAAGTGCTCAACTCTACAGACTGCTTCCAAACAAGGAGCACTAGCTCTAACCTTCATACGATAATAAGGACAAGGGCAACTATGAAAATGATTTTTTTGAAGATTTATTTGCTTGCTTGAACATCAAAGTTACAGAAAGAGAGAGGTCTCCAATCTGTTGACTCACTTCCCCAGATGGCTGCAAAGGCCAGGCTTGAGCCAGACCAAACCTAGGAGCTCCATCCAGGTCTCCTCTTTGGGTGACGGGGACCCAAGCCCGTGGGCCATCATCTACTGCTGTTCGAAGTCATTAGCAGATTGCTGGACGGGGAGTCAAGCAGCCAGGAGACGAAGAAGCGCTTTTACTGGGTGCTGTATTTGATATGCCACAAAGTGGGCCCGATAAAAACAATCAAGGAACAACATGAAAATGGAGTTTTTAAATCAGTTATCAGTAAGATGCAGTAATGTGCGCTTGCATGAAGATTCTGTTTCTTTAAGTTTAAAAACTCTCATATTTGAAAGCTGTCTTCAAAGAAGTCACTAGATTACTTCAGTTTAAAAGTGAATAAACAGAGACCATAAATCTCATGGATTTAGCAAGGCCGTATACAGTGAAGGCATAGAATTCAACACACACTACCTCATTCTCAGTATTATTTATTAGTATTTTCTATTTTAGTCTGTTATTTTAATCACTGCAAAAAATGTAATTATTTACAGGAACAATGCCAAAATTAAAGGTGACAAATTATAAGTGGTAGGAAATAACGTACGAATGTTCTTGCATTCAAAGGACAGCCACATTGTTGGAAGACTCGAAGTGAGTTTTGTTCCTAGATAAGCCACGTTAGCTGAATGTGTTAAGTGAAACGACACTTGTATCTCCCTGCCCCTCTGTCAATTGCTGTGAATGCTGTATGGTGTGTGTTCCCGCTGTTCCTGACCTGTACGTGTGGGCATGTGGACTGGAGCTGCTGGGGTGAGCACATGGACTGAGCTTGGGCTGTGCTTTGCAGGAGTCCTGGGAAGCGGAGTTCAGCAGTGAGCTCAGGTGGCTCCGAGAAGGGTGGAAGTTCCAATGTCTGTTAGCTACCCATACGAATGCTGTTTGCTGCAGTTCTGTGTCCTGTGCTTGGATGCTTTTTATAAGAGTTGTCAATGTTGGAAATTCTTAAATAAAACTGATTTAAATTAAAAAAAAATTTTTTTTTTAATTTATCATACATATTTACTTAATCTATACAGAATTGAGTAGATAAAATCAGATTCACATTAGTGAAAAATCTCTACAAAATGTTTTTGAAAAGCAAAAATTTTTTTTTTTTCCTAACTGCCAAACATCGGAAGCAACCAAGATATGCTTCAGTGGCTGGATGGGCAAGTCTACTGTGGGGTAACCAAGGATGAACTACGACTCAGCACATTAAAATGATGCATAACGTTACTAAAATACATGGAAGAAACGTAAGAACATATTACTAAATGAATCAACTACATTTGAAAAGACTACAAATAATTTGATCCCCAAAAAACATGCTATTAGGGAAAAGACAAAGCTACAGAAATAAGTTAGTTGTGGCCAGGAGGTAGGGGATGGCTAGGAAGGAAATGGGAACAAATGGGAACAGTTCTTGAAACAACATATCATTTCTGAATATTCTCTGGGTTATACTTGACCAACGCCAGGCTCAGGCATCTTGGCCAGGTTCAGGGTGTCAAGTTCAGTTCCACTGTCTTACATCACATCTGGTTGGGGCCAATGTGGAGTTCACTGTTATGTTGCTTCTATGTGTTACAGTCCTGGTGAGTGAATGGGAGGTTCTTTTGAAAGTTCTCTGCTGACCATACTTATTTCAAGAACTAGGTCATATGAGTAAAATTCTGAATCTGAATGTAGGTGTTCTTCACTAACACAAAAATAGACAGTGTATTCTTAGAACACATACATTATTTAAAAGGGAAGTCAGTTTCTCTACTTTAGCCCGTAATCTATTTATAGATCTCCAGGAATAGAATTTTCTTCCTCCCCTTGTATCGCATCATCTTCCCTGGTTGAGAACACAGGAATAACCCTTTTCCTTGGAAGTGTTTTCCATGTCTTAATTCTGATCGCTCTATGCCTCAGCAGGCCCTGTTTTATTAAATCGAGGGGTTTTAGTCAAGTTTTGAGTGTGGACAAGAAGATAATTTGGAGGTAAAGATGTTGCTAAATTCAATTAGTCTCACTTTTTTTTTTTTTTTTTTGCAAAAGTAATAAAACTGAAACGAATGAGTAAGTGATCGGCCTAAGACGAAGCAGCTAGCTGATGACAGTATGAGAAGTTTCCAGAAACATTCTCTGTGCTAAACAACACAAACACACCCATCAATAAACCTGTTTACTTCCATGGTTATCCAATCTGATTTCCAGATACTCTATGAAAGCCTATCCCAGAGTAAGAAGAGAAGAAAGAAAGGGTCTAGGTAGCTACTCAATCCAGTGATTAGCTGTATGGTTAATCTTTTCAGGCATGAACAGAAAGACGGTTTCTACTGGGAGAGATGGGGATTTGTTTGTTGTTACAGACCCGGTTGGGAATGAGGAGTCAGGGCATAGAGAGAGAGTGGCTGGAGTTGAGACATGACACCTGTGAGTGGATGGGATGCAACAGATTGCAGAATGCAGTACACGGGATTGGGGATGGGCCTGCCATGAGATGCTGCAGCTCCTTCACAGCTGGGGAGTCAGGCATTTCATTTCAGTTAACAGGAGGGAAAGACAAGGCGTGTGGGCACATATGCTGGCCAGGCTTGTGGGGGCAGTAAAGGGGGAGTTACAGAAATTCTCCTATAGTTTTATGCTCTAAAAATGCACGGCGTTTTAAAACAGGTTGCGGACGAGCAATGCCGAGGGAGGTTTTAGGATACAGATCTGTCATCTCCGCTGTGAATTGTAGATCGCTTTGAAGAGTCCTTCTCGGCCCCTCCCCAAAGATGATTAAACATGATTCAATTTTAATGGCACATCTGTTACTTATCACTGGAGTCGTACTTTCTTTTCCAGGCAATCTTAAAACAGCCATAACACAATTTAAGTACTATTTTCTAATATTCCCATTTGTTATCTTCATTCTATTTGCATTTTTTACTATTAACCTTTATGTTATAGCTACCAGAGGAGCCTGTCCCTACCCACGAGCACACCAGATATACTTTAGCATTTCTGAGTTTATTAAGTTTATTTAATATTATTTAATATTTAATATTTAATATTATCTAATATTTAATAAGAATAATTAGCATTTATTAACTCATGCATTATTTTCATAAGTTAAAAGAAAACGCATATAATAAAAAGCAATTCATTAGGGCCCAGTGCGGTAGCCTAGTGGCTAGCGTCCTTGCCTTGAGCACACCAGGATCCTATATGGGCATTGATTCTGGTCCTGGCGGCCCCACTTCCCATCCAGCTCCATGCTTGTGGCCTGGGAGGGCAGTCAGGGATGGCCTAGAGCCTTGGGATATGGAGGATACTCCTGGCCGATTTCTCATCATCCACTTCAATACTGGCAGCAGCTTTGATGGACTGCACCCACCTGGCATAGGGCCGAAGAATGGTGTGGCCAAAAGGCAGTGCTTGGTGAATCTTTGAACATCAAAAATACCTACAAGGGAAGGAGGGTACTGTGGGGCAGAGGCCAACAAAGGGATGGGGCCGAGCCATTGGACAACATCTCTGATTGCTAGAGGTGTTTGAAAGGGTCGTGTAGGGATCGGCCTCCTCACACCTGGGATGGATAAGAACTCTCTCAAGGATCAAATGCCAGTGTCCTTACTGGGGACTCAGTCAAGGCTATGAGCTGGACAGGAACCTTGATCCTCTCCCCAGTGAAAACCTATACATTTGCAACCACCCTTGTACCACACAGTTTTATCCTTCATCCCGTTTATCACCATACATCCATCTACCTTACGCTCCTGGTGCTTTTACTGAGACTCCAAAATACCTTCTATGTCCAAAAAACAAACCTCTGTGTGCGTGTGTGTGTGTGTGTGTGTGTGTACACACACATTTGCAGCAAAATATTTTGTTGACTTTTTCACTTTTTTTCATTTTTGTGATCAATATGTCATTTACTATATTATTAAGAATTATGCTGTAAGATTCTTCAACTTTCCTATTTAAAATGATCCTTGCTATTAAAAGAATTGGGGTTTTGAAGCAAGGCAAATGAACTGGACGACCCTGTAGTTGGCAGGGAATTTTATAGCATCTTGTTAGAGCAATTGTTCCAGCCAGCTAGCCTGTGATGCACCAGATTCACTGGCAACTCTAATTTGCTCTCTCTAATTGGAAGAGTCATGACACTTTTCTTCACCCCTGTGTTTCTGGGGCCTTTACAGCGCGTGGCACATGGTCAAGTCTTAAGCAATATTAGTTGAAATCATGGTAGATGAGACAAATAAATAGAATGGAAAACAGACCAAAAAATAAAAGTAGACTGTCTTAAGCGCTGAAATAAGGATTCTGAGAACGACACAGAATAAATTGAAATGTGTGCATAGTGAGTTCATGATGTAGAGAAAGTTTGAAGAGGATACAGTGAAATGGAACTGTTGAAATGTATGAGGTTATACTCAGCTCTGACTTGCAGAAACCATGGGAACCAAACTAGAAGTTACTGGGGTCTTGAATGCCAGGATGAGTAACAGATATTTTACTTCAAATCCAGGAGGAGTACAGCAGTCAGCTTTAACTTGTGTAGAAACCTGAATAACACAACTTGGATTTACTCTTCTGTATTTGGGGTAATGAAGAACATTTTAATCTGATGCTGAGCTGTGTTATGACATGCGACAGCAACCTTGGTTCACATCTCTAGACTGTACCAAAATTCAAACCACAGGTGGACGATCACAGCTGATTTAGTAAAGGAGTTGACGGTTTCATATCGGTCAGGTGCTACCACAGACCTTAGCCTATGAGCTGTACGAGATATTGTGCTTTCCCAGAGCAAGGCAGAGGAGTGGAACATCCACATGGATACCTCTTGATGTGTTTCTTACCCTGAAGACCACTGGCCTGTCTGCACACCCTCCTGTCACCCATCGCCATGAGCAAGGACAAGAAGGACACCCAGGGTTGCGACACTGCAATCGGTACACTTGTCCTTTTAGGATCCTGAGAGGACACTTTTTGTTTAAGAATGAATTCCTCGGTTTAAGATCGTCCACGAGGCACCAGAATAGACACTGCCTCACTGGTTCCCAGTGGAATGAGCACTGAATCACCAACTCCTCACAATTGATATTGCCCTTTACTTCTCCTTGATCTTCCCATGCATTTAAAAAATGTTCTGCAAAATAGATTAAAAAAAAAGTGGGAATGGTCATGTATCTGACAATTTAACAGTAAGTCAACTTTTCATTTTGTGTTTGGCAAGAGCCTTGAAATACCTTTCTTGGAACTCAAGCCTTCCAGAAATGTTGAAGATACAGCTGTTGCATTCGCATGCAGAAGGTCAGATGGCAAGCCCATCATTGCCGTGGATATTCCTGTGACTTTACAGTGAATTTTCTGAATTCCTGAAGATGAAAATCTTCTTTATGCTGTAGGACCTTTGGTTTTCCTACACTTCTCTTCATGTCACATGAATGATAACTTTTTTATAAAAAAGTGGCATGAGTTTGTTACCTTTGCTTGAAATCTTCACATCTGTCCAAGAAGAAGTGAATTCCTTGGTTTGGGACTGCCTTTCAGGCACCTTCAGTAAGAAAACACTTCGCACTTTTCTCCCATTCAGACTGGAATGAGCATTTTTAATGACTAGTTCTGCTCAGTTTATATTTCTGTGCCTTTATCCCTCTTTTTCAGATGAAAGTCGTATCCCAAAATAAGTGTAAAGTATCACAAATGCAGTGCAAAGTTTGAGTTGACTTTGTCTCCAAACTTTTGCACGGTTCACCACATATGATCTTCATAAAATTGTGTACATGATGCTTCAAAATCTTGGCAAAATATACAGTCTGGAGAAGTATGGATTTAGAAAACATTCTGAACCAGTGTCAGAAGCAGAGAAAATTGGGTTTCTGAAAATACCAACTCTGAAATGAATTTTGACTTTTCCTTTCAACATAGCCTGAAACTTCTTTCTTAAGACTCAGGCATTGGCAAGCCTGCCACCTGCTGGAAATGTGGAACAAATCATTGCAACTGAGCAGGAGTCTCAGGCAGAACCCACTGCTGGTGCATGCCCACCAAGCTCTCTGTTCTTTAGTATCTGAATGGAGGTTAGCATACTGCTCCTAGGACGTTTATTTTTTCCCCACACATATTTAACTTTACACTGACAGTTTCTTTTTCAAAAAATGTTTGTGTGGGCTTCTCAACTTTGCTTGAAGTATTAATTTCTGTCCAAGAACTGAATTCCTTGTGAAACACAACCTTTTTGCTTCACATATTCTTTCGTTGGCCCATAGTGGGACTCTGAATGATTGACGGGCACATTTCAGCTCCTTCTGTGTGACCTTTTCCCTCCGTTTTCCTTCATCATGAAATATGTAAAGATGCAGTGCCAAAGGTGAGCTCTCTTTACCCAAGTACTTTGACTCTGCCTCTGTCTCTTTTACAGCCCCATCTTCATTCTCTTTTCTCCCTGACGTTTCAGGAGACTCAGAACATGATAGTGGATGGAAATAATGAGTGCATTTGGAAAATGTTTCATACTAATATGAAATACTGGCAATTATCGAATATCTGAAAAACTTAACAGAAAGATGACTTGTTTGCTTTTTCTTTGTCATAGTCTCCAAAGGCCTTTCTGGAGGGTCTGCTGCCCTCAGGTAATGTTTGAAAATGTAATTGCTGTGAATAACCCAAACTCTCTTCGTTCATTCTGTATTCCGGAATCCCTGAAGATTAGAAACTTTTTCTATTCCTTGAGACTTTCCACTTTTTCTTACACTCCCCTTACTGTGAACAAACAATGACATTTCCAGAAAATCTTGCGTGACTTTTTTACCTTTGCTTGAAGTAGATTCCTTGGTTGAGGCTTGCCTAAGAGGTGCTAAAACTGAGAGAACATTTTCTATGTCGTTTGTTTTTTTCTTTTATTTGCACAGCAATAATTAACTGGGCACTCCTCCTGACTGATATTTGCCTTTCTCCTTTATCCAAGGAGTCTTGCAAATGTTCATACCAAAGCACCACTCAAAAGTAAGCATGAAGCATTGCAAATTCAATATAAGGGCTAAGTTAACTTTGACCAAAATCTTACATATGCATATTTTGTCATAATATGAACGTCATACATTTTTTTGCATGTTGTCTCAAAAACTCAGGAAAATACATAGTAGAAATAAATGAAGCATAGTGTTTGAAAATGTTTTATACCACTGTCAAAAACCAAGAGGCTTTCAGTATCTGAAAATACTAACACTGTGACAACTTCGATTTTTGTTCAACACAGCCTGGAAACACCTTTCTGGAGTCTCAGGCTTTGGGAGATCTGCCACCTGTTGGGAACATCGAAATTTCAGTTGTGACTGATGAAAGTTAAAGTGGAAGATGGTGGGTAGCCCACTGCTGACAGGCATCCCCAACCCCTTTGTACCATAATATCTCCTTTAGCTGAAGGTTAGAAATCATGTCACTGTCCCGTAGCTTCATTTTCCCTACACCTGCTTTAACACGGCACTGGGAATTTCTTTCTCAAAGACATTTTCATGAGTTTTCCACCTGCATCCCAAGCCTTCAGTTTCCACGATGGAAGTCACCTTGTAAAATGAAGACAGTCCTTTTACTCCGCGCTTCTGTCATTAGCTCACAGTGTAACACTAAATGATTCTCCTTCCATGTGACTCTTCTCTCCCCAGCCTTCCGTCTGAGAAAACTTCAAAGAGTGATCCAGCACCTCAACCCACACGTATCTTCACAGCATCTGGATCCAGACCCAAACCCGGCATCACTAAAACCCAAATCTGCCATTCTACCCACAATTCTGCAAGAATGGTCAGGACTTGGATTCAGGCAAGACCCGCCCTTTTATGACGTCAATGTGCAGAAGCACAGCTGCGTGGGTCACCTGGGTGCACCTGCCACATAGGATTGCTTGAAGAGAGGAAGAGAAGGAGGAGGAGGAGGAGAAAGAAGGGGTTGAGGTATTGACAAGGATAATGAGTGTATCATGTAATTTTCCAAAGCAAACATTTGTAAGGGAAACAGTATCCATTAACAGGTTAAATAAATTGCAGTTGTAGCAACAGAAATTTCCAGCAAGTTGTATTAGCATGGAAATAGCTTCGTGATGCAGAGCTCAGTGGAGAAATCTGGTTACCAAACATGTAGTTTGAGCTTTCTGATTCAGAGAATAACAAGAGATGGTATTTTTGATTATATACCTATGTTGGTAATTGCAGTTTCATATACTATGGATACATGAACACTTTCATAGCTAGCTAGTTAGCTAGATAGATGGGTAGATTACAAAGAGAAATGCAGAGACAAAGATGAATGGAACTGTTTTTCTTTGTTTTCAGTGTAATTTCAGCTACAGGGGAGAATGCATGAGGAACTAAAAGGTGAAAGAGTGAAAATAACAAGACGCTAAAATTTTACGTGCAGATTTTCACTCACTTCTAATATATGGTATATTGATGTTACATAATTATTTCATATTCAGCCCACAAATGAATGCCACACAAACTTTTCCTTACACTGTGAAAGAAACTTTGGTGCTCCATAAATGATATCACACAGTAGAGTCAATCTTGAATAGCTGACTTTAATAAATTAAACATTACATGAAGACGCTAGCAAAAAGTAGACATAAAACATGAATACATAGCCCTCCGAAACTCCTAAGATCTCCAAATTCAATGAGTTTTGTCCGCTCTAATTACCATTATGCAATGACATGTCACACACATAATTAACACAATCATATGAAACTGAAAAGAAAAAAGAAGATAAGTCTCTAGGTTAACAGCTGATTGCCATTTTATTCTATCAGCCAGTTTAACAGTAAAAAACAGGTATTTGTTTTGTGAAGAATGGAATCATATGGGTTTAAAGCATCGTTCAACAGTACCACTTGGTCAAAGTCAAGATAAAATTAGGGGAATCTGCGTTTCCTCTATCAATTTGTACTTGAGAATGATTTTTTGACTAACATTTAATTGCCCTTGCTTTATGAAATTTTCTGCATCTTAGTTCATGACTGAGGATCTGAGAGACTTGACTTTCCCACACCATAAGGGAATCCTGACCCAAATACATGTGTTCCGTTATAGGGAGGGGAGTTGAGGAAGAAGTGGAGAAAAGCACAGAATGCAAACCGCTTTTAAAAATCTAAATGTTCGTGTGAACATTTTGGCAGGTGATCACACTTGTGGAATGGAGTGCAAAGTACAGTTTGGAAACCTGAGTTCTAACTCTGAACTTCCAACCGTCATGAGAGATCAGCTTGTTCAACTGAAAAGGAAAGCGTTTGGACCAAGTTTATGAAACTGATAACAACTCTTTCAGATGGAGGTGTAACACACTAAGAACATACAATCATGAACTACCAACCAGAAATAGGCATTGCCTAGGCAACAGTGACACACTAGTTCCGATACAATTTAAAACAGGAAATAAGCCCCTATTTTTGTAGTGTGCTATAGCTACAAACCGCCATGATGTTGTTTCTAGGAGTAATTCACTAAGGTAACTTTACCTTCCTTTTGGTTTCAAATAACATAGCGTTTAAAATATTATGTAGCATCATCATTTTCTCAGTTATTAATTCCTTGTAAAAGTTGAAGCACTCATATTTAAACATATTAAGAATATGCTAAAGAAACATGTTTATAGCGCTTGAAAATATTCATTTAATCCTATTACTTTAAAATCTCGGCATTCTTCAAGTGATTAGTGCAATTTGTAAACTGCAAGTTTAGTATGGACCTTGATGGGCTGTTACTGTCCTTAACCTGCAAACATATTCCCTCACATTTCTTAATTAATAAACCTAAGAAATAAATAGCTATAGTGATACTTGATATTTGCTAAGGGAATATGGGCAGGTTACATCTCTTAAATACATAAGTATAATCAAGATAATACCACCAATCAAAATCTCCCCTTTGGATGTTAAGCAGTAAACAATTACACAGTACTATGTCCTCAACGTTTTCTCCAAAATCCAGCTCCGTGTTTTCAACAGAACAGATGACCGCTCTGGACTGGATGGTTTTACCACATTATTTGCAGCACGAAATAGTGTGTTATTTTTTACAGTAAAGACAAGCCATCATTCACATTTGAGGGAAACGATTTGGTTCTTTCCAAACACCTCAATACCTCGTTTCAACCCCATTAGAAGAAACCCTAAGAAATGTACTTAGTTTTCTTTTTAGGAGGACCTTATTGCAAGGCACCATTTTATTCTTGAGTGGTACAGCCTAGAGGGCCGGAGAGGCAGAGATTTCTACGCACAGGGGAAAAGCATCTAATGCCAAACAAACACCTTCCCCTAAACCAGCCTTCTCACACTCCAGAAGTGAAGGAAATGTGGGGCTCACGGTCGGAAGGAAATGGTGACAGCGTTAGGTCCTTACTATGTATCTTGTATTTTACATTAACTAACTAATCGCATTCATTTCTCACAGCAATCTCAGAGGTAAAAGCAGTAGGTCACTGAATAATAATACATAGGAAAATGATGAGAAGACCTAATTAAATATTTAATGTGAAATCTATAACGCCCACACACGTACTAATAATTTCACATTCCCCCAAATAGTGTACTTTTATTGCATACCCCTTTTTACTTTCCATATATATATGTGTGTGTGTATACATATATATGTATGGATGGATATATTTGGCTCTCAGCAGCTAATTCAATACAATAAGCACCTCAGGACCTGTCCTGTTAGGCAAGTGTTGGTCCTGTGCAGGACCAGAGATGAATGAGAGATGCTAACCCCCGTCATAACACATATCGCTGCTAATCATTCCCGTTGTATGAAGTGTCATCTTAGTTTAGGCAGCATAAAAAGCCATCTGGCTTTCTTCATGGGATGTCCCACATTTGTCTGCAGCATTGAGTATATTCTAAAGCGATCTGTGACATCCACCGCAGCTTGCCCGTGAGCTTAGCAAGGAGAGAGGTGAGTATGTGAAAACTCCTGAGTGACTGTCTCAAAGTTTGGCAACCTCTGAGTTTTCTGCCATTCTCCTACTACATATGGGATGTTGGAATGAATCCTGAAATCTTAAGAATTTTGTATTTCATTTTACAGACTTATTGACATCCACTATCTTTATTTGCCGCCCGTGTGCTTCTTGGGATGGTGGTTACTGGATAATAATACGTGATTTTAGGCTCTGAATTTCAGTGCATTTTTAAGGTTGCAATTATACAGAAATTTTGACAGCATTTACAGTTTTTGAGGTCATGTAGGGAGTGTGGAGAGCAGCACAAGGATTTGGAAGGGGTCAGCCTTGGTCAGCCAGACTTAGAGTTCTGACTCGATCTCAGCCACATGCTAGATGGATGGCAAGTTATTTAGTTTCTCTAGGCTTTGCTATTTTTCACCTGTAAAATGACCCTCAAGAGTTTTTATAAAGATGGGAGGAAATAACATTTGCAAAGGGTCCAGCGGGAATTATAAATCTAACAGGTGCTCAATAAACAGCAACTGCCTCGTCTCCTGGGTCACCCCTGCATGTCTGCACCGTGCAGTGGGCTGAAACACAACATCTTAACTGTGAGAGCAGCGAGGAAGCCGTGAACTAGATGCCCCAGGCCAAGGATGGGTTAATATGAAGACATGCAGAGATCAAGTAAGCATTCATTGAACATTTTCTATACATTCTTTTTCTCATACAGGTAAGCGTCTTTTAAATATAGGCTCTATAACTAGACAGGAGACAATAATAGAAGTAACTGTTTTTATGGCATTTGTCTGGAAAAACACAGTGCTCATGACCTTGAAGTTCTCAAGAATGTATCTTACTAAAATGCATTAATATAGCACTGCCATGACATTGATATCTATGGGTATCAGTGAAATAATCAACAAACCGAGATAAAGTTTAGAAACCTCAGAGGTGAGCTCATTATAAAGAGCCTATGATTGTCATGTGAGCTTAGGACAGATAAAATACACCCTTATTAAAGCATAAGGCATAATTCTTAAAAATGCTTTGCTGGTTAGATTTCTATTGAACTATGGCCTCTATGGACTGGAGTTGTAACTTGCACAGCGCAAATGCAGCTTTGAGCTAAAGATCAATTTTAGATGAAGTAACGTATGCAACTATTCATCTACAAGTGAGTCTCGAGGCACCTTCGGCTACAGATGCAATCATTTCTGGAATGATGATGGCATCTCATCGATGTCCTCCTCATTACTGGGAATGCTCAGACTTCAATAACAGGCAGAGAATTTAGTTGAACGTGAGCCTGGATCACACCACATTAAGAAATACCAGGACATGATAAAGCTTGACGCATTTAGGTGGGGAGAGTGCTCAGACTATAATCTCTTCCTATACAGCAGTGCATCTATAATTAAAAAAAAAAAAAGGTACTTTCACGGATTGAATCCCTAACTATATTTTTCATTGCCAGCAAGAAGCGTCTGGCAATTTATCAAAATAGATTCTTCTCTATATAACTGATTCAATAATGTTAAGCCCCCTGGCTAAAATATGCAAACTGGCAGATAGCTGAGTCATCTAAGAAGCGAAATGATCAGAACACTTTTGAGAATACAGTCCTGCTCGGCGGGCTCCACGGAGGAAGCGCCTCATTCTCCAGGAAGGAATGACGCTTCTGCTTCCGGTCAATTCTTTCTTGCCTTTCTTTTTTCTCCTGAAAAAAAATAGAAACGTATGTTTACACACAAACATGACATGAACCTCATTTTCAAATCAGGTTTGTTTTCTGAAGAACAGGAGTATTTCATTTTAAGATATTAATATATCATTTCCCAGTTCAATTGATTACAAAGGAAGAGGAGCTGGGAGGTACATGGATTTACAGGCATATTAATGTTACTTTATTTTTTGTCATACTAATGCTGATATTTAATTTTAAAAGATCTATAGTTTATTTTATTCATGTTTTTAAAAGATGTACTTATTTGTCTATTTGAAAGGCAGAGCAGTGGAGAGAGAGGGAGAGGTTGACCTTCCATCCACTGGTTTGCTGCCCAGTTGGCTTCAAAGGCCAGGGCTGGACCAGGAGGAAATGAGGTGCCAAAGACTTCTTATTCTCTCACATGGGGACGTGGGTCCGAGTACCTGGGCCGTCTCCCACTGCCTTCCAGGCATATGAGCAGAAAAGTGGATCTGAAGCAGTACAGCCAAGACACACATGGGATGTTAATGTCACAAGCATCGTTGGCTTGACTCACACCCGCACAGCACTGGTGCCCTCTTTTCAATGTTTATTTTCATCGACTTGGAAAGAGGAGTGATAGAGCAGGGGAGGACACACACACACACACACACACACACACACATCTACTTGTCCTTTCCCCAAATGCTCCCAGAAGTCAGGGCTGGTCCATCAAGAAGCCAAGGGTCCATAACTCCATCACTAGCCACCACCTGCTGCCTCTCCAGGTGCGTTAGCAGGGGATGCTGGATTGGAAATGTGGCTGCCAGGACTCAAGCTGCCACTCTGGTATGGCATACAGATGTTCCAAGGAGAAGCTTAGCCCACTGTGCCACAATGCCTGCCCCAGGCCTCTAGTTCTATAGCTGAAAGATGAGAGGAGCTAGAAACCCGTGACATCTTTCTAAGAACAGATATGCACCATTCGCACAGGACATTGCAATGGGAGACACTTCATGCTTTACAGGTAGTTGAACATTCGGAATCACGTTTGATCCACAAGCTTAAGCAGGAAACTGGGGTGTTTCATTAACAAATAATGCCTACCAGCCACTTTTCATATTCATCCATAGCTTGTTTGTCTTTGTCTTTCTTCTCGGCTCTTTTAAGTTCTTCCTTTTTTTTCTCATTTATTTTCTCTTTTTCCTTTTGTTTGAAGAATGCTTCCTTTTTTTCATTCCTACGTAAGATGGCACAAAACACAGAGGATGGTGAAAGGGGAACATACGATCCAGGTTCCCTAACGGAAATCTTCACTCTAATGAGACTGAGATGCACAGCTCAACATCAACCAAATCTATTTTTAAAAAACATAGGAAAAAATCATTGCTTTGAAATTTATGAAAAATATTACTGTGGACTACCATTTCTCAACAGCGGTTAAGTTATCTTTCTTTTTCTCGGCCACTGCTTCCTCCTCTTTCTGTTTCTTTGCTCTTTCGTATTCTTTCTCCTTTCTGTTTTTCTCTTTGAGGTATTCCATCTTCTTCTCTTTCCATTTTTCAAAAGCCTGAAAAAGTTCAGGATGCTTTTCTTACCGTGCGCATACACTGCGTATACACGACATGAGTAAAAGAGGCAGAGCAGACACTTTGTACTTCACAGAATTACAGTAGCGTATCTGTAATTTACATAGTGCTGTTTCCAGGTACCCCGACTGGATGTTACCAAATACATGCACTAAAATATCCTATGGCATCCCATAATCGTGTGGCATCAAGTGACTGTCAAAGATCTGTTCAAAAGAAGCAGACCAGAAGCTCTCTCAAGTACCTGTAGTGCTTCTCCTTTCCGGGCAGCGTTTTCCTCTTCCATTTTCTTTTTGTTTTTTTGCTCGAGCCTCTTTCTGGCGGCTACCTTCTTGGCTTCCTCTTCCTTCATGGCCTTCCAGGCCTCAAAGGACGCCAAGGATTCTTCTCGCTTGGCAGCCCTTCTCTGTTGTGGAAATCAGAACAAAGAAGCAACGCTCGAATGCATAAACAAGCAGGCCAACACACAGGTAAGAGCAT
This sequence comes from Ochotona curzoniae, assembly GCF_017591425.1. Classification (NCBI taxonomy): domain Eukaryota; kingdom Metazoa; phylum Chordata; class Mammalia; order Lagomorpha; family Ochotonidae; genus Ochotona; species Ochotona curzoniae. Next base: position 7,407,447 of record NW_024465322.1, read on the forward strand.
ACATATCTGTCCTAAAAATTCCCAGATATTTACCAAAAAAAAAACTGAGTTTCCTATCTGATGATTTATTTCGGTCATTTTAGACAAACGGGCTTAGAAGAAATGTCATCGTTGCATGTATTTTCTTTTTTTAAAGAAAAAGATTTGTTACTCGGAAATCAGAGCTACACAGAGAGGGGGAGACAGAGGAAGCTGCCATTCACTGCATCACAAGATTCGTGGCCGCAAGAATCACAGCTAGACTGATCTGATCTAGGAGCTTCCTGGAGCTTCCCGGGTCCCCCGCACTCGGGCCGTCCTTTGCGGCTTTCCCAGGCGTGTTATCACGGAGCTGGACAGCAAGTGGAGCAACTGGGACAGATGAAGGACTTTCTACATACCATCTAAAAATAGACTTATGATTGTTCACAGATATTAGATCGACGTTAAAGTCTGTGACACTTTTCACTTCTATGTTCCACAATACCTGTTCGTTTTGAATCCTCAAGTTTTCGCTTTCAATCCTTTTTATTCTGTGCATTTCATGTAAGTAGACATTTTTCTTTTCTAGCCATTCCTGTCATAAAAAGAAAAAACACCACATGATATTTCTTACTTATTTTTGACATAATGATTGATATTTAAAAAATACAAAATTTGTGCCTTTGTTATAAAGGCGACTTTTCTGGGGTTAAATCAAGAAAATTCTATTCCTGTTATCCTTATTTTTATTCACAAGGAACCTTAAAATTCAACATAATTGTACAATGTCAACTTTTTCCTGGAAATTTGCCTGTGTAATATTTTAAGGTATACTATTTTAGGTACCAGAAGAAAAAAAAAAGTCCTTCTTCTAGAATTCTGAGAAAATTCATAAACTTTTATAAGCCTTACAAAGTCTCAGGAAAGAAAAAATTATAAACTTTCTGTTTGTAATAATTTAAACTTCATAGAAAAAACATAAAAACATATACATATCTGATAAAGTTTGACTTCTGCTCAATTTTCATCAATAGTAGTAGCATGCTGTCTTTCTTTACACATAATCTATAATCAATGAAGGAAAGCATAGAAGACAATTATTTAATACAATTATTTTGGCTTGCTCATATGTTATAAAGAAAAATCCTTCCCAATGAAATTAAGTATTTATATTATCATATCTATTAAGGCAAGTTTTTTTTCTTATAGATTCATTTTATTCTTATTGGAAAGTCAGATCTACAGAATGAGGAGAGACAAAGATCTTCCATCTGATGGTTCACTCCCCAAGTGGCCAAAATGGCCAGAGCTGAGCTGATCTGAAGCCAGGAGCCTGGAGCCTCTTCCGGGTCTCCCATGCAGGTGCAGGGTCCCAAGGCTTTGGGCCATCCTAAAGTCCTTTCCCAGGCCACAAGCAGGGAGCTGAAAAGGGAAGTGGGGCCTCTGGGATTAGAACCAGCGTCCATATGGGATCCTGGCAAGTGTAATGCGAGGCGTTTAGCTGCTAGGCTACTGCACTGGGCCCACTAGGAGGGTTTTTCTACTCTGTGAGAGCCAGGTAGCCTTACAGAAATTGTTGGTTCTATTTAAAAGAATATTCCTTCCACCTGATACACAGCTGCTCTTATGTGGTCCGCTCTGTCGGGTTCCAGACTTGGCTTCTGTGGAGGCTTTTGGTCCAAAACTTTCAAAGTCCCTAAATACTGAGATGAGGTAGTTGCTGAAGGACTTCTCCTTGCAGAACTAGATTTCTTCAAAAACTCAGAAGTCATCAATCTGAAAAGATGCGAACAAACCAAGATAAAACACTACAATCGCATTTAATAGAAGAGGGATCTATTACAAATGCAAGTTACTATATTTGAAAAGTTTTTGTTAGTGCACTGAATTACAAGATGTTGATAAAACATGAAGGGTCTTCAAAACATTTATGGAAAATGAATATGATGAAAAAAACTATGCATGCGTTTGGTACCCAAAGAAACTTGCTTTTAATTTTATCTTTCTAGTTACTTTTTCAAATATTGAGCCTCCCTGTATAATCATTTCTTTATAATTTTATTTTTTTATTTGAAAAGATAAAGTGATAGAAAGAGAAATTCCATCAGCTGGCCCACTTCCTAAATGCCTGCCATAGTTGGGGAGGGGCTGGACAGAAACCGGGAGCCAGGAGATCTGTCTGTGCCTCTGCAGTGGGTGGCGGGGGACCAAGCATTTGGGCCATCCCATGCTGGGTCCCATAATCATTAACAAGAAGCTGGATTGGAGGTGGACAAGCTGGAACATGAACTAATGCTCCAACACAAGGTGCTGCCACTGCAGTCAGAGACTTAACACACTGCACTACAATGGTGGTCTATATCACCTTTTCTTCGAATATATAAAAAATGAAACATCAAAATAATTCAAATTTTATAACTGTAGTTTATATAACTTGAAACAATGCTTCTCTTTAGTATGTGTTAATTAGAAAAATAGATGGATCTGTAGCCACTGGATAATGGTGTCCATCACACATGAGAAAGATGATTCTCTCAGAATAAGAGAGAATCAGTCACAGAATGCAGGGGTGGTGTAACAAATGCCAGTCAATAAATGTGAAATATTACAAGCAAACTGAAGAGTAGAAAACCATGTCATTATCTCAGTCCATGCAGAAAACTTCAAGTACATGATAAAAACTTTAGGCCTAGAATAATCCATGTGGAGACAAACACAACAGATTCCAAACAGTTAATGCAATCTTAAGCAACAAAAACAAAGCCGGAGGCATCACAATACCAAACTTAAAGACATCACAGAGGGCTGTAATGATCAAAATAGGCCGGAATAAAAATAGACACGTATACCAGTGGTATGGTAACCAATCTTTGACAAATCAGCTGAAATCTGTCCCTGGAAGGACCGTCTCTTTCACAAATGTTGTTGAGAACATGTTGTTTATACACGCAAGTATGGAACAGGAGCCTTGCCATGTTCTACAAATAATGAACTCACAATGAATCAAGCATCAAAATCTATGACCCGATGCCATCTACAGGAAGCCATCAGGGAAACTGCAAGACATTGGCGCAAAGACTTCTTGGAAATTCCTCAGAGACACGGGCAACAAAAGCAAAACCACACAAATTCTCAAGCCAGGAAGCCTCTGTAATGCAAAGAAAATGCGCAAGGAGACAAAGAGGAAACTGACTCATGGGAAAAAATATTTGTAAACTGCACGTCTGATCATGGATTATTATCTAGAATATACAAGGAACTCAAGGAACTCAGCAACAACAAAACAAACAATCCAGTGAAGCGATGGGTTCAGCACACAAACAGGCATTTTTCAAAGGATGAAATACAAACGGCCAACGGACACATGAAAAGATGCTCAGCTCCTCCAAGAATCAGGCAAATGTGAATCCAAAGCACAATGAGTGTTCATCCCATCCCAGTTGGAACTTACACACACACACACACAAACACACAAAATCGATAAATGCTGGTAGGGAGAGGAGGAACACGGACCCTAGTATGCTCTTGGTGGGAATATAAGCTAGTACAGCCACTAGGGAAGTCGGTGTGGAGATTCCCCAGAAATCTGAAAGCAGATCGAGCATAGGCCCCTGCCATCCTACTCCTGGGAATTTATTCAAAACACAATGAAATCAGCATTTAAGTCATTGGTAGGCCGATGCTTGCTGCAGCTCAGTTCACAACAACTAAGATGTGGAATCAATCCAGATACTTATTGATTTAGGACTGGATAAAGGAAATGTGGAATAAATATACTGTGGAATTCTATTGAGCCAAAAAAAAAAAAAAGAGAGAGAGAATGTTTTACAACAAGACAGAAGTAACTAGAAACCATTATTCTTAGTAAAATCAACTAGTCCTAAATTGACAAACACAATATATCCTCTCTGATATGTGGTGGTTAATACAGAATACAAAAAAAAAAAAAAAAAGGATAGTAACACAATTTTCAGTTACTTTATTATGATTAGCTGCTGTTAAACTCCTGTAGTGCTGCGGTTCTTCTACTTGCTGAATTTTGCTGTTAGTGGTGCAGCAAGCCTGTGATTATACAGTGGATTTAAATTATGTTGTTGCAAAAATTAATAAACAAAAGAAAGGAAAGAAGGAGGGGCACTCAAGGAGGGAAATACAGTAGTCTTAGAACTGCCCCTGTGAATACGTGAATTCTGCTCTCTTTATATTAATAACTCTCTTTTTACAGAAGAAACATAGATCCTGTCTCAAGTTACAGGAGAAACAATATTAATAAAGCCAGAGTTAATCACTTTTTACATCTGTTATTAATAGTATATTTTTTAAAAAGACTATTTTGAGCCATTCTCAATGTGGAGTTTGAAAGCTCAGTCAGTGGACTCCTTGTCAGTGGCAGGTGGGAAAACCTGGCCTATCATGCGTTTTTGCAGCTGGTCAATGCATCAGAGCTACACTCCTTTCTTTACAGACCAACTGGAGGCGTCTCTCAGCTGCCACCGCTGACCAGTGTGGTTACAAGGAGATCGGCCTGTGTCACCTACATGACTAAGCTGTGGACTTACCATCCATCTACAGACAAAAATCGGCTGGCCTGACCTAACACTCACTTCATTTATGACAAAAGAGGCAGAACGTTTTGATTGGCATTTAGGAGTTGGCAGTTTCATTGGCATGGATGAAGAGACTTGGATTCTTTTGAATAAGCTCACACACGCACCTAGAAGAGCTGAAGACTTTGAAGTCTAATGTTTTGTATGTTGCACAGGGATGCTTAATAGAAGTAAGTAGACTTTGGTTTCACTTCCACTAGGAATCTACTGCCCCAGGAAGCAGGGATGGGTACAGACTTGCTAGTCACTGACCTCAGAGAACAAGCAAAATGTCCATGGTTATCTCAGGGAACACACGAATTACATAAACGGTCCAGATATAAAAATAACTCACCATAAATTCTTTTTGTGAAAGAATATAGTCAATGGAAGGCTTTTATTGTTCATCTCTTAAGATGGACATAAAGAAAAAAAAACAAGTAACATGAAAGTAAATTGCTTGTATGTATTTAAACGTCAGCCAGCTTTCTGAGAATACAGATCCCTCATGAGGGACAGTGATAACTTTAGTACCTGCCGGATGCGCTGGAGACTCTATTATTTGTTGTCCTTTTATTCTTCATGTTTCTTTCTTCAACTGTTTTCTGTGGAACAGAAAATACCATGGAACGATCTGTTAGATTTCAGTGACTCCATCAGTATCTTGGTCTGTGTTTTATGACAACACAATAGCAACTAGGGACAGACCAATGAATAAAATGTCCTCAAGGCTATTCCATTTAGGAGAGGGCTGGCCAACAATACACATACTAAGACAGTGAGTCATGGAGATAAGGTGGTGCACAGTGGCTGAATGGCTAGAGGGAGCCTGAGGGTACCACATAGCGAAGCTGGGTCTGGGAAGGCCTCCCTGGACTGACATCAGAGCTGAGCATGGATGAGTGGGAGGGGTCCCGTGAATGTCTATGAGAAGAAACATAAAGTTCAAAGAGCCTAAGAGGGGAAAGACCTGGTGCTGAGGCACGGTGGGTGTGAGCAGAGCACAGGGGGTGAGGGGCATGTACTTGGTCAGAGAATCACATGGGGTTACCAGGTGGTGGTACAGTCCAGATTTTATTCTCATGATGAAAAAACATCCTTTTAAGAGAGGAGTGATTTGACTAGGACTTGGGAAATATCATTCAAGAGAAGTAACAATTAGGTCAAAATGCTACTCAAAAGAAATAAAAAGAGTTCAATAGCTTCATGGAAAAACAGAATTAAAAGAGGTTTATTTTGGTTGCAAACTTTCAGATCAGCTCAGCTCCAGCTGTTGCGTCCACCTGGGCAGTAAATCAGAGGATAGGAGATCTTTCTCTCTGTTTTTCCTCCTCCAATATAAACAAATACATCTTTAATAAATGACAATGACATATCATCTCAATATACTGAAATGGCTATAATCTGAAAAGTCAAACACTGGCTAGAATATAGAAAAAAAAAAAAACAGAACCCTAACACACAGTTGGGGGAATGCATATTAATAGAGCCACTATGGAAACCAGCGTGGGGATTCCTCAAGCAATTAACGATGTATCTACCCTATGTCCAAGCTATCTCACTTCTGGGAGTATAAGCAAAGTGAATGACGCCACTCTACTAAACAGATGCCCGAACTTCCAAATTCATTACTGTCCAGTTCACAACAGCCAAGATACAAAATCAGCTTAGATGTTGGGTGAAGGAAGAAGGACATGTCTAAAATATAGACGATGGAACACTCAGACATAAAAAATAATAAAGCTCCCGATACTTACAATGAAATATGGAACTGGACAGAAATAGACACAGAAAAACACATTCCCCTTGGTTTTTCCTACAATTGTAGCTTGACGTAAAGAAACACTAGAAACAGTAAAAAGAATCAGAGAAAAATCGTGCATATTCCCCATTACTTGGTATGTATTTATAAATGTTGTATTCACCGAATTACACCTCTTGCATAATAAAATACCAGTCTTTCTTCACATTATGGTCTTTTAGGTGAATTCTATATTATATGTTTTCCATGTTCTCAAGAGAAACAAAAAGTAAAGCAAGAAAATATTTATTACGTATATACCTTTGAAATTTTTTTCTTGAGACCATGGGCTTCCTTATACTTAGCATAAATCTTCCCTGAAGTTAAACATTCATTGGAATTGAAGTAAAAATCTATGATTCTTACTAAAAGATGAATTTTCCACAGGTAATTCAGAATGATATAAATATGAAAGGTGAAGTATTTAAAATGTGTGTTAAGTTTGCAGTGATAGCACAGTGCAGCATAAACATAGAGATACCTTTGTAGATTCCGATGTGTCGTTGGCTGTGACGGCACTCCGCGATTTCAACAGCAATGGATCGGCTGCTGCACTGTCGTCTGTCGTCACTCCAGCTTTCTCCCTTGCTTCTTCAAGGCCATCAGCAGCCACATGGCTTTCCTTGGGCTTCTCCGGTGCAGAACTAACAGAGTCCACCCATAAGGAATGCTCTTCATTTGCATTTGATTTCAACGAAGTGTAGTTTTCAGTGAATTCTTCATTCTCATCTACTTGGAGACAAGAGTCACAGCACTAAGACTCTCTTCTGGATCAATCAGGTAGCTTGTTTTAAATGGAACCAGCTTTCAGCTTTCTTTTTCTTGTATAATGCAATATAGTCAGTTCTTAGTATCTGTAGATTATATATCTATGAACTCCAGCAATTTCATACCAAAGATATTTTTATAATGCATCTGTCCCTAACATATTAGACTCTTTTTCTTGTCCTAAAGCACTGGAATATAGCAACTATTTAGAAGGCAATTACAGCGTTGTAGGTATTGGAAGTACTCTGGAGAGTACTAAAGTATTCAGAAAAATGTGCATATGTTATGTGCAAATACCATGCCATTTAAAATAAGAGATTTTAGTATCCGCAGATTTTTTTTTTAGCTTCCAAAGGGTCTTAGAAGCAATTCCCCACGGATACTAAGACTATATAAAACACATCATCATATTGAACTTGGATCAATCAAAAAAAAAAAGCTACTCTTAACTAAGCCCTTGAAACACCTTATACTAAGGAAAAAAAGCATATTAATATATATAATAAAACCACCAACCACTTGCAAAACAAGCTACATGGGAAGACTTTGTTGATGTGTTAACCTGTGAAGTGAGATGGATGTTAAATGTTTAGTTTGCAAGCTTATGTGCCTCTGAATGGAGCAATGGGCATGTAAGCACGAGGCTGTGTCAGCTGCGGTGACTAGCAGTACACCGGCGGATTTGCACAGACGCAAGAGAACCGAGCATTAACACAACTGCACTGGGGGAATAAAGTCAGCCTCCTGTGACCTCCGACTCCCACCCTGAGACACCAGTGGAGTGCAAACAACAGGTCACTTACTTTTCTCGGTGCTCAAGTCTGCCGTAAGAGGCTTCCATCTTACCGGCTCGTAACTGCTTCTCTTAATTCTGCTGCATTCTTATTTCTGTGTTTTGTTTGAGGTAGGCTCAGTCCTAAATCAGTTGATTCTTACAGTGATGCATTCACACTGAGGCAGTGACTGCAAGTGCACTCGTTACTGAGTTTCAGAGCCAAAGCTTCTAATGACGGCTCCATCACTGAAGTTGGGAATGTTTCCCAACACCTTTGCACTTCAGTTTTTCTCATCTATAAAATGGTAGAAATACTACCACATAGTAAGCACTCGAGCAGTGTCTGTTACACAGCTCACCTCTGATGGCTTTCTCGTTAAGCTACATGGCGCATCCCTAAGAAGCAGTGCTATGAAGTCACACCTCACACTTACCATGTGTTTGCTATGACACTGTTCGAAGTGCTCTAGGAGGCATTATTCATTCATTCAATTCTCACCACCATCGCAGGAGGTAGATTACTCCTACTTAAAGAACCACAGACCAGGCCAAAGAGGTTGGCTACTTTGCTTGGACAGTTGCGCTCGGATTCAAGCCTAAGTGTGGTCTCACTTTAAAATTGTTGCGTTGCAATCTACTGTAGCGACATACGTATCATGACAGTTTCCCTTCAATGATCATTGCGCCTTCACCAAGAACTGCATGATGGCTAACAGGTGCTGTATCAATTAGCTTCTGCAACAATGCACAGAAAGGCATAGTCTATAACCTGGGGAAACTGAGGCACTGAGAGATGACAAGGGCATTTATAGTGATATAGTCAATGAATTGTACCACTGGGATTAAAATTCAGACACAAGCGCTCATTCTCCTTACAAATAGGGAAGGTATAAATTACCTTACAGACAGAATTCTAAGCAATACAGACATCACAAAAAGATAAAATGGCTAGATAGCACTACCTTTTACGGACGACTTTTCCCCAGGTTCTGGTGAATAGGAATTGCCAAGACTTTCCTTAAGGGATGATGGAGATAGACTTGTGACATTTTGGTCCTGTTTAAAAAAAAATAAGTATTCACCACCTGAGTTCAGTTTTCATGATTGGCAGAGGCGATGCCAATAGATTCGGAATAGAAACCTTGTTTCTATATTGTACTTTCTCTGAAACTGGATACATCTTACAATCACTAGGATGCTGTGGCTTTGCTGGAAGAGTTTTCTTCTTTCCTAATAGTACTTAAAACAAGGCTACATCTTACAACCGAAGTTTTAACACCATGGAATACAGAGTTTTTTTTTTTTAAATCTCAATCTATTTCCTTATCAGCTGCTGAAGAAAACATGTAAAATCCACATAAGCACAAATTCTCTCTCTCTTTCACAAACACACACAAACACAAAGGAAGGAATTCAAGAATACAAAAGACATGCTAACCTCAGGGTGACTGCTTTCCGCTTTCTTCTCAGCTTCTAATTTTGGGTCAGTTAGCCGTGGTGCGGGAGATGGTGCCAGCTGACCATGGAATTCTTGACTGGGGGAGGTTTCTTTTTCTTCTGGCCTATCTTTCTCCTCTCTGTAGCTATTCTTTTTTAACATGCTCCTTGGCCGAGGTAAAGGTTTAAAGTGCTCATCTGTTTCAAGGCTGCTGTTTTCCGCTGAAAAGGAAAATGTTATAAGTCCACAGTACCCACCAAGGCCCTGGCTTCAGCTGCTCCCCGGGGTGGGGGGCTCCAAAGTTCCCTTCTGCTCAATGTCCCTCGTGTTTCTGTCCTGCAGAGCTGACGGAAGACCATGATCCCTGGCTACACAGGGCTCCAACAGAGCACAAGTGCTTGGGAGTACATACTACAACAAAGAGATAGTTGCCGTGTGGACAGCAGCTGCTATGCTTCGGGTGGACACCTTTCAACTTGATGATCTTCATGGTGTCCCAGACATTTGAGAAAACCAAAAGAGAACGAAATCTTGTCTCAGTTGACATCTATAGTACAAGGGGTGGGGAGCGGGGGACTCCTCCAAGCATTTATTGAACACCTGCTAACAAGCCCTGCGGAAGGACTTTACAGGTTGGGAAGTGGGAGGATTCTGAACAGACAGGACAAAGTCCACAAGTGTGAAGGCAGGGGAACTGGCACGTGGTGGCACAGAAGCACCCCTTTGTAGCTGCAGGAAGAACTGCACAGCCTGATCATTTGTGAGCATCTTTATCTGAGTCCACAAAAACTTCCACAGCCGATATTTTCAGCTACTATTTAGTTCTAAGTTTAAAACAGGATCTGTTGGTTGTGCTTTGGGGTCCAGCTCCCAATGCACTGATTTTCATTTTTGATTTTTTTTTCTTGTCTTACCAAACATGCCAGAACTCTTACAGACATTTCAAACACATGAACTCATTTAGCTATCTAAAACTCTTGGTGATGCTTCAACGTTCATCTCTGTTTCACAGAGGAAGAAAATGCACAAGAGGTTTTTTCCACAAGGTCACCAAGTCTAATAGGTTGCAGATTTCGGATTAAAGCAGAAACGCCTGACTTTTAAAGTTCATGACTCTAGTGGTTTTAATATTAAAACAAAAACAGCCTGCCCTGCAATCATTACCCCAGTGACCCTTACTCCAAAAAAAGGGAAGGGATTTGCTCACTGCATTTTTTTTTTTTAAACAACAGACAAGCAGGAACAGAGAAAACGGTGACTCAGCAGATGCAAGATCTCTGACTCTCACTCTGTCCTTATGCCTCTCGAATAAACAAACAAAACCACACTTGATACTCAGAAGTATCTTATCACACTACAAATATTGAGTTCCAAATACTATACGGGAAAAAAAAAAACCAACTCTAAGGAGTTTGAGTATAAACTTGGAAACCAATTTTGAATCTTTCAGAAATGAATTGTTCATCAGCTCCTTAATGAATTCTATAGCACAGGTCTTAGAACCAGCAACCTGTATTTTCAATTTCCACCTTGAGGAACCTGGGGGATAATAACTTTGATATAAATTACAATGAAACTCCATATTCAGAATTATTGTCAAATTTATCACAGCATTTTTTTTTAAGTACTAAAGAAGTAAACTGCCTGTTTATCTCCCACACATTTCCAGCTACACACTGCCATGTGTCTCTGGACACTCTTCTTCTTTACATCTACAGAGTTGCAGAACTAGACCTGACACTTTCCCCTTTAAATATAGTCTAGCTAGCTACCATACCATACAAAACACCATACAAAGTATTTTGTGCATATGATACTAAGACAGTCTTCAAGAAACAATTACATTACCCAAACAAGTTACCTGAGGATGTGCTTTTGATGGAAAGAATTCTGGGTTTAGGTTTCACTTTGTCTCTTTCAATTTCTTGATATTTGTTTTGAGAGTCAAATAAGGAATTTTCAACCACATCTTCACAACTGTTGTGTGCTGTTGCCTCATCATTTTTGTCCGTGAATTCTGGCTTTTCTTTGCTGATGTCATTGCTGGATTTCTTGGTTTTCAGAAAAGACAGCCTTGGAGCATTCTTTTCTTCCTCGTCTGATATGTGAAAATCATTTATTTTCTTCTTCTTAACTGAGTTTTCTTCTGCTGAGGTATCAGAAATGTTGCCTAAAGAAACTGAAAAAACAGGAAAGAAAAAAAAAGTGTTTTCAATAGTTATTTTCACTTGACAGGTTACAATGATCAAAAAAAAAAGCAAGATTATTGTAAAGAACAGAAAGAAGTGAAAAAAATGTACAGACATGAATAGGTGCAAGTCTGTTTTATAGTTCTTCAAGATCCCTAAACAATCAAGTTTTCAGCATGTATAATATAAACACTTCCATGTCATTCATTTACTCAAAATAAACCAAGCGTTAAGCGTAATGTTTGCTCTAAGAAACACGTCACAAAAGTTGCACAAAATAATTGTCATCCATGAGACATTTCAACTGAAGCTCGGAGTGAAAAAACTTTCTTCCCAAGTAACTGCATAAAATGTTCAGCGATTATAAATGAACTCTCTTTCCTCTATAAAAATGTTGGCTCTATGCTTCTATTCATACCAAATAATATTTTTTAAAAATAGAACAATCATAAAGAATTCCAACTTCACTACCTAGCAGTGAGTTAATCACTGTTCTGATTATTTGTTCCAGAGAATATACACAAGCTGCTGTTGAACAGTAACGAGGAGAAAACTGAATTTCAGGTTCAGAATTTTGCGTATTTATATCTAAACTCTAAGATGTTAAGCTTACAAAACAAAATGAAATGGAATGGAATGGAATTAATATCGCAGTGATAGATGCAATACGGATTTGTAGTGTACACTGAGCCACAATTACAGACAAAACATGTGATGTGTAACAAGAATTTCAAAAGTGCTTCCAATCCCCAAGGTGATTTTGTGGGCCCCTGCCTACCAACCAGTTCAGGGCTCTCAATTGTCAAGATGAACCAAAGCACAGCCATCTTGTATTTACACACTGACTGTCAGTGAGTTTGTAATTCAAACAGCAGTCAGTTACACAAATTCTTGTAAAGCAAAGTGGCTTTCTATGCGGTGAAAACCTTGACATTTAAAGCTGATCTAGTCCATGGGTGTTATTGTTCGCGCAGATGATGGCCGGGGTGCAAAATTGAAAACAAAGAAGACGCACGGTGTGCCTTCCGTACCGATCTCCTCGCTGTCAAAGTCGTCCGAGTACTCGGAACTCCGCTGCCTGGCTGAGCGAGCTGTGATGGCCCTTAGCAGCTCATCCTGAAAAGAAATCAAGCAAATCAATGCTCATCCCATGTGGAGGTCTCAACGTCAGAATACTGACACCAATAATACATGCTTAAGAACTGTTTTTAAATACAGGCTTCATTGATGTAATGAACATCTGCTGGAAGCCTGTTTTTGTGCCGTGTATCCACGCCCTCAGACTCGGTGTGGCATGTCACAGCCGGGAGCCTGTAATTAAACTGGAGGAGACAATATCAAACACATTAACTGCAGCTCACACGGCTAATGAACGTGGGAGAGTTACGATGCCGGAGTACTCAGTTTTGATGGAATTTATTAGCCACTGGCATTTTGAAAGGAACTGGTAATTTTCTGAAAGATGATTTCAAAAGTAGAGTGAGAGAAGGATGGGAGGAATGAGAGAGAGACACACAAAGGGAGAGAGAGAGAGAGAGAGAGAGAGATTGATTCTATCCACTGAGTCACACTCCCCAAATGCCTGTGCCAAGCAGGGCCGGGCCAGGCTGCAGTAAGGAATCAGAAACTTCACACAGGTCTCTCACATGAGTAGCAGGAATCCGGATGCTTGGGCCTGCACCTGCTGCCTCCCGGGGTACACTTTGCTAGGAGCAGAGAAGCGTGGACTCAGCAGGCACCCTGACACACAGCATGTGGGCCTGCACCTGCAAGGCTCACCCTCTGCCTGGAAATGACGATCTCTTCAACATTTACATTCTGGCAAATTCCTGGAGCAGAAGCAATCACTACCAGACATGACTACTAGACATGAACCAGCTGATGGGAATGCTCCACCTCTCTAACATTCAAATGAATTCAACTGTTTTAACCTTGACTTTCCTAAGGACTTCATATCCAGGCTACGTAAAAAACGTAAGATTTCTTCATACTTCACATACCCTCACCAAATCCTCCTGTCCTGTCACGCCACTTCCCTTGTAAATATGATGCAAGTACTTTACCTGGAAACTTGTTCTTTTGGTAACTTTTGGACTCTTTGTATACGCCAAAGTTGTGCTAAAAACTTCATCAGTCATAGCGTTATCTTTTATCTCTCTCTCTCTCTTTGCCGTTACACACCAGCTAATAAATGATCCGAAGAATTCAACCTCTGATAGTGGCTGAAAGACACAGAAAGCAAGTCAGACTTGCAAAAAGCAAGCATCTCAGCAACAGTGACCTGAACGCATAAACAGAGTCCTTGCAAAGAAACGTCAGAAGAGTGCCAGCAGCTCGTCTTCAAGGAAAACTCCAACATCCGTTAACAATTCTGCGGCTACTTAGGGATGAGCAAATCAAACTACTGCGATGGATTCATAGAACAAATTCACCCCCCCCCCACACACACACACACTGCTCGCATACTGCCGCATTCCAAGAAAAAAAACATCATTATGCTAATGCACAGCTAACGAGATTTTTCCAAGCCACTTGCAAAGTAATGCAAACAAAGCACAACCAGCTTTCGCCACGGGCTGCGCTGAACGTCCCTATCTGGCAGGTGGGAGTTAGAGCACACAGCTTAAAGACCCGGGCCCCGGGCGCGCCTTCCACCCGCAGCAGCGCGCGCCCAGCCGGCCGCTGCCCGCGGGGCCAGGTAGCTGCACCCGGGGTCCCCGCCGGCTTCTCAGGGAGCGAGGAAGCCCAGCACACAGCAGGCCCATGCATAACCCCGGCAGGCCCATGCATACCCCGCCGCAGTAACCGCCGCGTTCCCAGCGGCGGGCTCCCCGCAACCAAGCAGCTGGCTTCGGACAGGAGCCTCCCGCAGTGTCCCGGCCTAGCAGCGCTCGGACACCCAGCACTGACCTGAGCCAGGGGGCGGGACTAGACACGGAGGTGGGAGGCTGTTGCTAGGAAACAGCGTCTCTGGGAGGAAGTGACTTCCCCACCGCCGAGTCTCCTGGGTACCCAACACCACCCGTCAGCCGAACGCGTCACTGGGGCAACCTCCCACAATGAGGAAGTGACATCAGCGCTCTGCGGCTAGGGAGAGGGGTGCTTCATCACTTCCCGGGGTGCCCCTGCAGTTGCCTAGGCGACAGCGCCAGCCTGGCTCCCTCCTGGGCCCGGCACCTTAAGGGTCTGCCACAGTTTGGACTGCAAGTTCTGTGTCAGTGGATGGGACATGATGAGGTTTGCAAACCTCACACCTGCAGGTGCAGTGCAAATTCGCCTCTTCGGGCTGTTTGTAAATAACCAGGAGAGAACAGGAGAGGCCACGGCAGAGGCTCAGAATGCTGGCTGAGATGGTACGGGTAGAATGCTTGGAGACTTGTCTGGGATGGTATTCAATGGATGCCAGGCATGCTACTGATGCAAGGAAGCCGCAAAGGGCCTGCAGTCATTCCTTGCAGTCGAAAATTCCTTTCCCATGCTGCCTTAAGATAAAGCCCTCACCTTTGTATACTTAGTGAATCATCTGTTGGAAGCAGGAAGCTAGTCATCCAAGAAAATCATTTAAGAAGTTTCTGGAGGGCTTTTAGGTTGCTCAAAGCCCCAAAGTCAGCATCCGCGAGTTAGCGTAGGAAATGCTTAAATAAAAACAAAAGCTCTTGTCTGAACTGAAGGCACACTGCGGGAGAGGTAACATAACAAGATGTTTCACTCTCTTTAATTTTATAAAGAGCTTAAATGGAATTAGGGTGTCCGAATGAATTCACTGATGAGCAATTAAACTTGTACCCCCGGGGTATTCTAATCCAGATTTCCACAAACTATTGATACTTCATCAGCAAACATGTATACCATGTGGAGCACGTGGAAGCTGAAAATAAAGAACCTAACTCCTAGATTTTAGCGGATGTAGTGTCGTTGCCTCCGTAAGTTCATGTTTCATAGAGAGGCGGATGTCACTGAGCTACCACCCAGTGAGCAGGAGATTGGGGCTGGGAGGGTGGGGAGAGACGGTGGCTTTCCATATGTAGGAATAGCTGAGACACGATTCTTCCTCACAATGTCCCTTGCCTCACCTGTGCCCAGCAGAGTACGTTGGACATCGGATAAAGATGTAAAGGGGATGAAGTACAGACTGAGTCGTTCAGGCATGTCATAAAGTGCATTACAAAGAGGAAAACCTCACGGATGGCAGTTCTTAGACTGTCCCCATCCAGCAAAGATGCAGCGTTGGAAGAGAATCAGAACCGTGCCTCGACAGGTGCATCAACCCGTAGCTTTGCCAAATGAGAAGTTCTATAAACACACGAGTTAAAGGAGGGAGATACCAGGAACTCGAGGAAAGGGATCCGGTTAAAAATGTAGTTTCTGACTTGTGAGGAGTAACCTGGGCATTGTTATGCAAAGCTAACGTTGTACACTGTTTTTTGGGCTGCTGTGTAGAGACAGAATTATTACACAGCACGGAGGTTGTCATTTTGAGCAATCCAGCTTTGTAATCAGGATACCATTCTAGGTTAGATGCTTTACGGACAGGTGGAACTCAGCCGGATGCCACTTCTAGTACCTGCACCATGCTAAATACACTGGGTCCAGTACGGTTCTTTGTGCTTTACTCTTATTATTTCATTTTTTAAAACAGAAACTGATGAAATTTGTACTCTTTATAGCCACATTTTATGAGTGAGATAGAGAAAGAACTGAAAAAGGAATTACACGTATGAACCCGCAGGACCAGGATTTGACCCAAACAATGTCAGAGCCACTGCTCTTTAATAGTCCCTGTTGTAGACTTTCTAGAAACTTCCATGCCCAAATCCCCAACCTATTAGCATGGTTCCTTGTAAATCAAAAAGAGATTTCAAATAGGGAGATTCTCCAGTGTAATTTGGACAGGAGGAGAAGAGTGAGAGATGTCACAACAGTGAAAGCAAAGGCAGGAGTGGTGCGGGGCCCTGGCAAAGGAATCCAGGCAGCCTGTTAGGAACTGGACAGCACTGGAAATTGATGCTGCCCTGTTTATTTAGATTGTAGCATTTTATCTGGTGCTTTCTTTTTTTAAGATTTTACTTTTTGAATTTTGCAAAATGCAGCCCAATGGTGATTTCATTGTAAAGAGACATTCCTCTCTGCAATGTCCAGAGCCCAACTTGGACTAGTGAGAAGAAACAAATAAAGGCTTATTTTGGTTTAGCATTGCACTCCTGCGAGGGGGTCTTTATGTCGATTGTCTTCTTGGAGAAGCAAATTTCCAAAAGGGACAAAGCAATCTCATTGCATGCATTTATCAGAAAGTTCCAGAAGGTGGCAGCAAGACATCAAGCTTTCGGAGATGAGGCAGCGTCATTACCATTTGGGGGTCATCATTCATTTTATTTGGATTGATTGATTTATGATTAACTGATTTATTCAAGTAGTATATGAATTGCTTTCTTACTATATTTGGTATGGTTTGTAAATTTTTCCTTTGTGGTCATCATGAGGTTTGTAAAAGTATGTTTTGGTTATAACAACACATAAACTTAAATGATAGCAATTTAACCCAGGTCTGTGAACAGGCTCAAGCTTGGGACCCGAATTAGGGGCTATTACAGTGACACCTGTTTTTTTTCTGTTTAATAACATGAAGTGCTGTGTGTTTATTTTAATTGCAGAGATCAAATGAGACTTCTTTAGGTTCCCAACCTTCTGACCCACATCATCAGTAAGCTATCTCTAAAGATTGCTGTGGGCTCCTTCTTTCTGCAGGCTACTGCTTGGACTTTGATGTCAACACCACAGAACCGGTGTTCACACTGTGTGTGGAGATTAATTGCTGCTACTTAACCTCCGGCACTTTCAGATCCCATTCTCCCTCAGCGAAATCATTAAATACATTTTGAGGTATTACTTCCATATAAATACTGACCTTCAAAGAACCAGCTTTGAGAATTTCAAGGATATGAGAGCTCCCTGCCTCAACATATGTTTTACTGCTACTTAGGAATTATCACACAGTTTAGATTTTAAAAATTGCACATAATAAAACTACTCTAATATTTCCATCTTCTTATTCTTTGGACTGACTATTTGTTTGGAATTTGCAAAGTTCCAGGATATCATATTTCTTAATATACAACACTGTTAAAGCCCACTGCATTAGCAGACAACTAAGTTAACTATTTGAGCCACTCTGAAATACTAGAGCTAGCACAATAGTGGGCATTTGGTAAGTGCATCCAATTAGTAATTCCTGCCTTACACAATGTTAAGTTAATGCCTCTCCAGTTTAACCCCGTAGGGGCTGTTCCCACAAACATTTCTCAGGTTTGTGTTGAAATTAATTTGGGGTTATACAGTGTTTTTTTTGTGTGTGTGTGTCCTTGCTTTTACTTTCACATGCTTTTTATTCACATGGGGCATGCTGATGTCTAGCTAGTTATGCCTGTAGAGAAAATATGAAGTACGGAAATATGAATATTGCCTCAAGATGCTGGCATGGTATAGTACAGGCTAATTCTCTGGCACACTGGCATCCATATGAGCACCAGTTTGTGTCCTGGCTGTACATTTTCAATCCAGCTCCCTGCTAACATGTCTGGGAAGGCTATTGGTAGGCTATTGGTGATAAGATATCTTCTGTGGGAAAAATTAACAACAACAAAAAAACCCACAAAAACTGCCTTTCAATTATTTGGTATTTTATGAGTTCAAGAGTCTAATGCAGTGCCATTTAAGATCTTTAAAATAGTTTAAAATGTATTTGAGAGCCAAAGAGGCAGAAAGGGAGAAAAACTCCCATGCTGTCACTGGTTCATTGTCCAAATTCCCATAATGACAAGGATTACCAAAGTTGACAAGTCAAATTAGGTCTCCTACATGGCTGGCAGGGACCCAACTACTTGACTTATCACCACTGACTTCCGGTCTACAGTATCAGGATGCTGGAGACAAGAGCTGGAGCTGGGATTCCAAAAGAATCATTCTATAAAACTAAGTACAATAGAAATATGCTTTAAAAAAAAACATAAAAAGTAGTAGCACAGGGCCAAAGTTTTACAAAGTTTTACATTTTCCTTAATTATTGTGTATTACGTAGTACCAGTCGGACAAGCAATTTGTTATAATAGGCAGGTAGAGAAGACGTAAGAATTACAGACTTTATCTTTGTGATATTAAACATTCCACTTTGTGGCTTTGATGGGAGATCTTGCAGCTGTCAAGCTTGGTTTTCTCAAGCTGTGCAACTTGTTTTATTTATATAAAGCACATCAAATTAGCTCGTTATACTTGGAATCATTCAACTATGTCCAATTTGCATTCCCGTTTTTGAATCCCACAGATTCGATTTAATTTCCCTTCCATAGCTTTTCATGGCCTTCTTAGAAAGATGAAAACTGCACATTTGGCGGGGTGGTGCTTCGTAGCTGCGCTTTTCAGAAAATTTTCCTAACTCAGTAGATTTTACTGTTGTTTATTTTAAACCTGTTTTCTGACAGAAAATCTGAGGATGGAAGCATTTCTCTGGATTTTGCATCTATCCCTCAACTTCCTGCTTAGCTGGGCAACTATTTCAGTGTGTGTTCTTTAGGAAGACAGCAGATCCACTCCTTTAGTATGGATTCTGAGCGTCTTATTCATAGAAGAGTCTTTGGGATAGTTTCATTCTGTTATTTGGACAATAATATGATTAAGGGATAACATCCCATGGTCTTCTTCAGGCGGTCCTTTTTTAAAACTATTTATGTGAAACACTGAGTTACAGACTGGGCTGGGGTGGGGAGACAGAGGGACTAGAAGGATCAAGATCGAAGGAGAGAGAGAGAGAGAGAGAGAGAGAGAGAATAACTTGGATCTGTTGATTCACTGTCGACATGCCCTCAATGACCAGATCTAGGACAGACAAAAGCTAGCCGTCTGGAACTCTGGGTATCCCATGTGAATGCAGGGGGCCCTAGGAACTAGACCATTATGTGCTGTTGTCTCAGGCAGTGGGGTAACAGCGTAACTTGACCAACAGTTTACAGTGTGTCTTGAGGACCAGTCTTTTGTGGATTGCCTTGCAAATATTTGCGACTTCAGTTTTATTTTTAGAGTCTTCAGTTTTTAAAATTATCAGAACTAGTGTGTGATACAATAATCAAATCAAGCCAAGGAGCTTATCATAACAGGTAAGGTCCCGTCCTCATCTCAGTCCACCACTCTGTCTACTCAGTCCTTCCTAAGATGTCTGATTAAAGGTGCAATTCTAACGATTTGCCTTTAAAGTCATGTTTAATATGATTCAGCTGCAATATCAACACGGAATTTTAAAACTCTTCCTAGTAACTTCCTATTTTGATCAATGTGGTTAGTCACCCCCCTGCCACAAGCTTAACACTTTTTTTTTTTATAATAAAGTTGTATCACATTTGGATTTTTCCACAGACTTCCTTTAAACTCACAACTCTTCACTCTTTTTCTGTTGTTCTCTCGGTAGAATCACAGATGTTCTGTTGGTTGACACTGGAAAGGAAGACAAGAACTGTTTGCCCGAGAATGGTTGTGAGGCGTCCAGTAAGGTTCACCGGAAGGTCACCCCTGCTAAGGTTGATCATTATAATCATGAATAGCTTATTATTATAGGCAATGCTCAGTGCTTTGCTTCCTATCAAGATTTTTCGAGGATGATGAGTAATATTAAAAATTATAGCAATGGAGACTGGAGCAGTAGCCTAGTGAGTAAAGTCCTTACCTTGCATGGACTGGAATCCCATATGGGCCTGGTTCTTGTCCTGGCAGCCCCGCTTCCCATCCAGCTCCCTGCTTGTGGCCTGGGAAAGCAATCAAAGATGGCTCAAAGCCTTGGGACCCTGCACCCATGTGGGAGACCTAGAAGAGGCTCCTGGCTCCTGGCTTCAGATCAGCTTCGGCTGTTGTGGCCACTACAGGAGTGAATCAACAGACGGAAGATCTTCCTTTCTGTATCTCCTCATTCTGTATATCTGACATTCCAATAAAAATAAATAAATCTTTTTTTAAAAAAAAAATATTATACCAACGGCAACAACCACAATAGCATGCATCACTTTGACAATAAACACGGAGTGCTTATTGCCAGATACTACTCCAGATATTTTGCTACAAATTTTAATATTCTATCACATCCTTTTTAAAAATTACTTATTATTGAATCAGAGAGAAAGAGAAGAAGAAGGGCAAGAGACAGACTGAAGAAGTTCTCATTCACTGTAACCCCAACTGAACATGAACTGCTCCAATCATTTACCTAGGACAATAGCTGCTGGCTGTGTGGATCTGTGTGTGTAGTTATGCCTGCAGGAAGAATTTATCAAAGAGACACTGAAACATGCCAGCCAAAATTTATCACTATTCTAAAACTCATATTCATTCTTTCAATTAAATGTATGTTGATTGTTTTTTTTAAATAGATTTACCTACTTATATTTAAAAGTTAATTTTCCAGAGAAAGGAGAGACAGAGAAAGATATCTTCCATCCACTGGAGCATTACCAAATTGCCACAGTGGGCAGAGCTGAGCCAGTCTGAATGTAATTGTGATTTACATTTGTAAGAACCCAAGTGGCAAAAAAAAAAAAAAAGAATAATATGGGAAAAATTTGGGAGTCATAAAAGATAATTGCACACTGCACATAGTAAAGACATAAGATAATTCAAGCAACTTGTGCTTACTCTGCCATGGATGACAGAACAGCCCAGGAAACCAACCAACAAAAGCCTCGAAGTGAACAACGGACAGTCAGAGAGAAGAATAATCCACCATGATGTGGGAGCTACAATGATGAGAACCTACAACCAGAAAGTCAGATATGAGAATACCAGATATCATTTTTTAAAATTGTAATCCACTAGCAGTCCATTGTAAGCAAAGAAAGAATCCTTCACAACTATGTACATGACATCAAAAATAAAATAAGTTTTAAAAGTTGGGGTCCATAGTTTGGTATGCATTGAAGACATCATTCTTACAGCTAACTCAATTTCTTATTTACAAAATATCAGAATATAATCCCACGTACCTCCAAGTGTCTACAATGTTCTATATTTCTGGTCTTGGGATACGTATCTT
The DNA here is from genome assembly GCF_017591425.1 of Ochotona curzoniae. Classification (NCBI taxonomy): domain Eukaryota; kingdom Metazoa; phylum Chordata; class Mammalia; order Lagomorpha; family Ochotonidae; genus Ochotona; species Ochotona curzoniae. The sequence continues at coordinate 7,429,031 of NW_024465322.1, forward strand.
AATAACTTCCCATTCTGGGGACTCCGTTGCAGCCGTGTTGAAAAATATCTCTTGGGATTCTGTGACTCTACATTTAATGACTGAGGTTTCTCCCAAGAGGTTTCCAGTGTGCCAAGGCTTCTACGCAAACTCCCATCACCTTCTTTAAACCTTATCCTCAATTCTTTCCTTGACGTGCGCATGACGGCTTGTCTTCATGTGATTTCAAACACGGTCTTAAAAAGTTGCACGGGGAAGGTCGTTGTTGCTGTTGCAAGTTTCGGCAGAGTTTAGGGTCGTTCCTGGTCCGTATTTTGTGCTCACAGTCTGAGTGAATACATGAGTAAATGTGGCTTCTGGTATTGAGGGAAACCTTGGAAAGAATATTTTTAATACTATCATTTCCAGTTATTTTAAAAGTTTCCTTTGGAATGTCTGAATTAAGCAGATGAAATCAAAGCAAATGAATCAGTAATAAATTGATTCTATTTTTGGTGATGGTTACATAGTTGAGAGGGCTGCATGCCCATGTGGACCGACAGAGTGGGGAGGGTGGAGATGCGGGGCAAAGTGGAAGAGACCACTGCCTCCAATCTCCTTTTTTTCTTCTGACATGTGAGGAAAGTGGAGAGAGACTAGGAGAGGGCCACTCCAGCAACCCAAGAATGCGGGAAGGCCACCCATATTCAAAAGGCTGTGATTAAATATCAAAACCGTTGAGCCATGCCCTAAGAGAGGCTATCTAATTTGAATGCAGGCATGTACTATTCCCAAGATCTAGGGGTTCCCTCCCCCAAGATCAATTATTAGTGTTGCGAGAGATTGTGTAGCCTGACATACGTAATCACAAATTCGTGTTTTGATAAAATTAATTGCAGAGTTAGAAAAATCTCTCCAAATGCTAGAGAAGCTGTTAAGAAAATGCAATCCTCAGAAGAATATTAATTAGGGGCAAAGCACGGTGCCAGGCATTTAATGGATGACTTGGCTGACAATGCCAACTTCTAGCTGCATTGGTAAACTCAGCACCTTTTGTTCTCCATTCTGGCGAATATGCTGATGGAGGAACTCATGCTGAGCGACTCACTCAGCTGGTACAGCGCGTTTTGTTTCTCAATTCTTGAGGTCAAAACTTCTCCAGCCAATTGAGCTAAGTAACAAGAATGCATCAAGTACAAGAGTGGTGTTCTGGGGTAGGAATCCCTGTTAAGATTTATAGCGAGTGAAACGGAATTTTTTTAGGCTATCCAGGGGAAGGGCCAACGACCCAAACCCTCAGGAATCTTCCCACTCAGCACAGTTTGACACAGCTGACATATAAACTGGAGACTTTCGAATGCATTGAATTTGAAATGCCGTGAAAAATGCCAGCCCACTGTGTCCAACTTCACCATCTGCCGAATCAGGCACTGATGATGGGGAAAGATTGGCTCTCGACTTGAAATTGGTTTGAGGGATAAATCTCTTGGAAAGTATTATTAAGGAAGTTACAGAGGCAAGGATGGGTTGCACATTATATGTTGTAGATATTAGAAATAAATAGAACAGTTATCAGAAGCATTGTTGCAAGACAGATCACACAGACAAGTCTAGGGTGTATTAGAGAGTCTTTCTTAACCAAGCTTGGTGATAACAGGATCCACTACAAAATTAGCAAGTCCATATAGCAATCCAGTGTGAACCAAAACCCTCATCACCCTCAAGTCCATCCCTTAAACTGAAGACCTATGTCCCAGCTTCCCCAGCTACGTGAGTTATCCTGAGACACGCAGCGAACAACCTGGGCACACTTACAAGGCTGTAGACACTCACCTTTCCCTGGCTTCTCTGCCCACATTCCATTACTGCCAGGTCTCACCTCTCCTGGAACTCTTAAAAATACACAAATTAGAGATACAAAGCCTTCTAACACATCCTTCCTTCCCTCCAATCCTTCTGGTGTATTCTAAGCGTTTTTTGTTCCAGCATTATGCAATGCTTATCATAATCGTATTTTAAATTTACTGATTTTATTTTTTAAAGAAACAATTACCAGGAAAGGAACAAGAACGAGAGGAGAGAGAATATCTTACACCTGCTGGCCCACTCCCTCAAATGGCTGCCGCAGCTACAACCTCCATCCGAATCTCAGGCGTGAGTGTGAGGGGCCCTAGCATTTGGGCCGTGATTTGCTTCTTTTTCTGTCCCATCGTCAGGGAGCTAGATCAGAAGCAGAACAGTGGGTCTCGAACTAGCGCTCGCCTCACAGACAGTGGCTTAAACTATTGAGTTACAATGTTAGCCCCTGTTGGAAACCCATTACCGCCGGAGACCACACCACAGTTTTTAACAGAGTCCATACTTTTTATCATTATTGGCTTCACGCAAAGCTCCAAGCTCCTCTTAAATGCTGGGAGGAGGAAATCCTTCATTCTCTGGATAAACAGGTGTTGGCCGGATCCTGTTGCCATCGCAGTGGGTCCCAGCAACTGCATCAGCAGCACAGGCCAGGAGTCTGCAGTATCCGGGAACGACCGCGAGGGGGCAGTATGGCTCAATGTTGCAGCTGCAGCGCCAGAAGGATGTTGCATTGTCACATCTCGGGATGATTTTGTCAATTTGTTCCTCTCTGGTTGACGAACCGTTTCTAAGGAAAATGTCTCTTTTCAAAAAGCAGGCTTTTTGTCTATCATTATCTCGTTATTCTGTTTTTGTGACATAGGATCAGGACATTAGGTTTGAGAGTGGAAAGGTGGAGGAGAGCGAACAGGGTTTCCAGATGATGAGGGCGTCTCAAGTGGAATAACAAATTAGAATGCGAGAAAACTCACTGATGAGCAAAGAGTGACTTTCCAAGTGGATGGTGCGGTTCTTAAAATAGAACTGCAATGTTTAACTTACAGAACATTTTGAGACCAAAATTGAAGGAAATAATGTGCCTAGCCTCGGTTGATTGCTAAGCACTGTGGCAATGCAAGGAATTCTTCCTGCTATTTTTGAGTGCGAGGCCGCATTTTCCTTTATGTGCCCCTTCAAACCTAAACAGTATGAGATAGCCGTCCAAAAATGTATTTATCTGAAGACCGTGTCAATGGAAAATCTAATTTGATATGTTGACTTCACCCGTGGCTTTCCACAAAGGGAACTAATGCTTAAGGGCAGTGTGAAATAAAAGCTTCTGCTTGACGTACAAAACACTTAGCATTTTCAAGTTATTTTTTTTTCTTCCCCCTTTAAAAACCCTTGTCAAAATAAGAGATTCGGTTTTACAAGGAAATTTAGTTTCCATTTGAAATTACATAAAATTCCCACTACATAAAACGTAATCTCTGTTTTGAATTTCCACAGCTTGAAAGAATGTTAAGATTGTAAAAGATGGACAAGAATATAAAATTTTAGGGAATGAGGTAATAATTCATCAGCTATCCAAAGATACAAAAAGGCTCTCAGAACGAGTTTAATAGCGTCTGGTATGTGACACTGCAAATATAAACCGTAGCCTGTGAAGCTGGCATCCCATATGGACACTGGTTGGTATCTTGGCTGCTCCAGTTCCAACCTGGCTCCCTGCTAATGGCCCGGGAAAAAGTGGTGGAAGATAAGTGAAGTGTTCGGATTCCTGCCTTGTTAGTGGCAAGCCTGAATGGAGGTCCTGACTCCCGGCTTCAAGCTTGGCCCAGTCCTAGCAGTTGTGGCTATGTGGGGAGTAGATCAGCGGTTCAAAGATCTTATTCTATTTATCATCTTTATCTTTCTCTGTATCTCTGACTTAAATAAGCAAAAATCTTTTTTAGTGTTTCAGCATACTAATCTCAAAGAAAAAATGATATTAGGAACCTTATTTGTGCAAATGTTGACTCTGTGTCATAATGAGAAGTTTTGATCTTATGGTCTGATTGCTAATTACTGGACTGAGTAAATGATATACTGTGAGTGTAACTTATAGGGACTCAATCTGGATCTCTCACGGGGGAGGCAGAAGCCCAGCTGTTTGAGTTCTTGTCATTGGTTCCCAGGTTCTGAATTAGCAGGAAGTTAGTTATAACAGGAGTATAGCCAGGACTCAAGCCCAGGCATTCTGATGCAAGGTGCAAGGGCCTCAGTTGCCTGTTAAATGCTTACAAGTCTCTTTAGCGCATGTTTCAGAAACTACTGCGCGCTTTTGTTTGACAATAAATAAGAATTTCAGAAAATACTTTTGGTTCAAAAATGAGGTGCAAAACGCTAAGACAGAATCCCTACCTTTGAGATGAAGGAGCTGGTGGGAAAATTGTAAGTCATGAAAAAGAAAAGCAAAACAAAAAAAATAAATAAAACCTCAAAGTCACTAGAAACATGATGTGTGATAAAGAACAAAGCATACAGTATCGTAACAATATTAAAACACAGTGAAAAATCAGTGTGTCTTTGTAGCCTAGGAGGCGTCTTGGGTGCAGTGGCTTTTGTGCTGACTCCAACAGGCTAAGAAAGCTTGCTTTAGCACAGAAAAGAGATAGCAAAAGTTATTCTTGTGTAAGGCTCAAAAACAAACAAACAAACAAATCTAAAAATTGAACCAGGGTTGTGGTGCCAGGAATAAAGTTGCCACTTGCAATTTTGGCATTATATGCCAGTTTATGTCCTGGCTGTTCTGCTTGTGATGCAGCCCCCTGCTAATGGTCTGGGAAAGCAATGGAGGACTGCCTATGTGGTCGAAACCGCTGCTGGCTGCACGAAAACCCTCGAATAAACTCATGGAGTCTCTGGAGAGTGAACCAGCAGATGGACAAGCTCTTTCTCCTGCTAACTCTGGCTCTCAAAGTAAACAGATAATAAATCTTGCTATCATGTCTAAAATGAGACATGATTATTTTAAAAAATAATTAAAAACATGCTTCTTCAGTTGAACTTGGAGAAGTTTTAGGATCATGCATAAAGTCTGTCACACCAGACTTTCAGAGCAAGGTAAACTGAATGCCTTGAAAGAACGTGCAATTTGGCTTCGTGCCTTCGGAAAGACAGAGTAGAAATAATATAATTTTTACTGGTTCCTTTCATGAGCAATGAGTAAACCATTGAACATTTATGGACAAGAAAATAAGACTCTGAAAGGTGAAGAAAAGGAGGCAGACAATGCAGTGGCCTAAGGCTCCAAGGGAAAGCTCGGTGGTTAATTCTTTGTTAATTTAATCTTAAAAACAGATTATTTTTATCAGAAAGTCAGAATTACAGAGAGAAGGAGAGACAGAGAGAGAAGGATCTTCCACCCTCTGGGTCACTCCCCAAGTGACCTCAACAGCCAGAGATGCGCCAATCTGAAGCTAGGATCCAGGAGCTTCTTCTGGGTCTCGCACACAGGTGCAGGGTCCCAAGGCTTTGGGCTGTCCTGTACTGCTTCCCCAGGCCACAAGCAGGGAGCTGGATGGGAAGCAGGGCAGCTGAGTGTGAGGCTAGTACTTTGATCATCAGCTAGAGGTGAGAGGTTCACTTTAAGGTCAACAGAGACCACGGGAGACTACTGCCAGTGTCTGGTTAAAATGGTGTTGGTAGAATCAGCAGGGAGCAGTAAGATTCAGTAACTGTGCTATTACCCATCCCAGTCAGTGGATTACTTGCAGCATTCTAGAAGACTCTTCAGAGATTCATGCTGAGCGGAAGAAGCCAATCTCTAGGGGTTATATCCTGCAATTGTATTTAGACATAATCTTTACAATGACAAATATAGAAATGTGTAGTTGTATGCTATTTAGGAGAGGGTTAAAGGAAAGCATGTGGTTAGTTATTCATTTGCAACATGGAGTGTTCGGTTTTTGATTGTGATAATATCAATACACTGCGCTGCTAGATTTTCGTGTGTGTATTTCTGTAGCGTTCCCATCCAGGAGCATTGACACGTGGTATCTTTGTGTTATGTCTTTCTGTTGCATGTGAATTTACAATTATCTCAAAATTAAAACTTGGATTTAAAAAATGTGGAGCTAATTGGATGTTCATTAGGTTTCTCACAAGATTAGAAGGGCTTGGAAGACAACCAAACAAGAGATCAAAATCAAATTATCCCCCATCAGTCTCCTGACTGTGAGGAAAATCAGCTCGTCATAGGCACACATTCTACAATATTTATTTCATTAATCACAGTGTTTCATAAGCATAGTCGACTGGTGTCAGTGCATTAAAAGAAGAACATGATTGGAGAGGCACCTTCAGGATTATCGGTACATAATGTATTTCAGACACACAAATGTGAGTATAATTTATTGTTGAAAACAGGATGAGTTGGTTTGTTGTTTACCTCGACCAGAAATATTCTTCATGGCATTATGTGCAGTGGACATACAAACATGCAAAATATTATTTGATACTTTGATAAATCAGACTAAATATATACCAAGCTGATTATTACAACACAAAAGGCATTTACTCATGTATACATTTTTAAGTTTTATTTGTTTCCACTCAGTGGAACATCTTAAACTAAAAGATGAACTGCTTTGCTTTTGCTGCTCCTAAGACATTACTGGGGTGCGACCTTGGTGTAGCGAATGGGACACAGCTTAGAATACACACACACACTACATGGGAGTGCATGGTTCTGCTTCCTGCTAGTGTGTACCCAAGAGGAAGCAAATGATGTATTCAGTGGCTTCTAGGATTGTGAAAGTGTCAACAAGCATTAAAAATTGGTGCAAAACTATATGAGATGTAAAGCAACAGAAGGTGGCCCAAGTGCCAGCCATGTGGGAGACCCTGATGGAGTTTCCAGAGCCTAGATTTGGCCTGGTCCAGGCCTGGCTGCTGCGGTTGTTGGGAGAGTGAATTGAAAATTACCTGAAAGGATTATTAAGGTACTCTTTTGGCTCCACATGGGGCCAGATTTTGTTCATTCACTTCAACCGAAACAATACATTAAAACAGATTGAATACAGAACATATGAGGAATCCAACCATTATCTGCCAAAGCCGGACATGAAGGACACAAAATACAAAATGGCGCTATTTTTCTCAGATATTTGGTTTGGAGAATGAAATTACTTTTCATAAAATATGCAATTTATGTGAGCCCAATGGCTTTGTTGTTATAATTTTTAAGACAAATAAGTGCATTTAAAAAATTTTCCTAGTTCTGTCTTCTAATACCCTTGAATTATTAAAGAAAAGTGAGAATGGAGGGCACGGGGCAGCTATATCGATTTACCAGTCATCTCTAACCACTTAGCAGAAACTTAAGACCGCTTTATTTCCCTGAAACGCTAGGTCTATTCATAAACAGAACATAAAACTACATTCCTGTGAGCATGATTCAATGAAATTAAAAAAAAAACTGTAGACAATCAGCTAACAAGAATGGTAATGTATAACAGGCATTCATGAAAAGGTCAAAATACTTCCTCCTTAATGTTTCAGAAATTGTGTTGTAATTCCCATGAGCTGGGTTTCTGATGATCTTCTGTTTAGTTTCCCCTTGGTTCGTGTCTGATTATTATTTTTGTATGTGGAATGAACTTTAAAAGTGTTTCAACATCAGGTAATTCTACATTTGACACTGTGTAAGCAAAAATCCTACGTAAGCAAAAATCATGGGGGTCCTCAGTATTGCTTTTCATCAGATTCAATTTTTGATGTTTTTGTATTCATGGTATAGTTGGGTGGCTAGTATGCCCCATCATGTAACATACATTCCTCAACAGAGTGGTGTATTTGTAACAGTGAAGGGACTTATACTGACCAATAATTATTACCTGAAGTCTGTAACTTACCCTGGGATTCTTGGTGCTGGAGATCCAATGGATTTTAACAAATATATAATCACAGACACTCTCAGAGTGTCATGTAGAATAATTTCATTAATCCCCAAATCTTCTGTGTTTTGCCTGCTGCTTTCTCTCTGCCTTCAATCCCTGGTCGCCACTGGTCTTTTTACTGTCTTTATCATTTTTCCTTCTCCAAAATAATTCAACATGTAGCCTATAGAGACTGGCTTTGGCTCAGCAATATACATTAAGGATTTTCATGGCTTAACAGGTCATTTTTGGCTATGAATAATACTGTTGCTGGGGTGTACTCAGCAACACCTGGGTTGCTTTCAAATTTTGGTAATTAAGAAAAAAAAGTGTTCCTATAAGCATCCATGTACAGGTTTTCTCCTGGGTATTCAGTAGCCTCTAGGATTGTGAAAGTGTCAACAAGCATTAAAAGTTGGTGCAAAACTATATGAGATTAATTCACTACGTTTACTCTCTCAGGTGACAATCCCCTTTATATCCCTAACCTCATTTAAATTGAATAATGTATTCTAGCACATGGTTCCTAGCAGGCGCAGGTATACACAATCACGGGTGGTACAGCACAACTCCAAGAGCTACTGCTTACTTGAAATGGTGTGTGGGTACAGGATGACTTTGGTTGATCAAATACAGAAACATAAGATTTCGCTTAGCCCGTCAGTGGAAAGTTGCTTAATATATTCAGGCATGTAGAGATCTGCCATTGTCTGTGAGACTCACCAGTCATGCAGCTCACACTGAACTCACATCAATCACTAATTCATGCAAGCCTTTCTCTGACACCCAGCTTTTTTATTCCCTCCCTTAAATTTCTTTCATAACATTCATTATTGAGGTTAAAATCTTGTTCTTCAGAAGCTATGCCATAGAAAGAATTTATATGTGTTAATCTTTATTGATACACAATCATTTTCTTTTAGACAAATTAAAGTGAGATTTGTGACCACTTCAGTTGAAGGTTTCTTCCTGTATAAATTTAATTTGTTTTCTTGGGGTCTTATATTGGACTCCTAGATTAGAACCGATTTACACAGAGCCATATAATTCATCGTAAGTATATAACAGAAGTCTGTGTGAAATTAATCTAGTGGTATTAACTGGAAAAGAAATAACTCAGAAGTGTATCTCCTCATGTTTATGTGGCCATAGCAACATCAACTCTGTTGCTCTGTGCATCTTTGACAAACTTTTAGTTTTACTCCTATTGATAATCAAATAGTTAATTCTGAAAATGGATACACATTGCACGTTTAAAACTCCCCCGGTTTGTACATGTGCATGAACAAGTGTGTGAGCTGTGGGTGTTCACTGGGCAGTTTCCAGCATTTCATCATACGCTCTCAAAAATCACTTAGTGAAACAATCTTCTAACACCGCATCTGATAAAGCGCTTGGTGCTATTATGGGCACACTATATAAAAATAACTGGTACTCCTCCTCCCCTGCCTTGCCAACGCATAAATGTCCATAGAAACTCAATATTATCCTAGGATGAAGACCAACACATTTTCTCTGAGATTATTTGCACTACTTATAAGGCCAAAATTTATTTTTTTGATAAATATGCTTGGTTATTTTTAGTGGTCAACGGGCTCATTCTGTTCTCGACAGGAATTCTCTCTTTAGAACTCCGATATCTGTGCTAGGCAGACTTCTCATATGAGTGCAGGAGAAATGCAGCTCCCACACTTCTTCCCCCAAATGGGATTCATTTAAATTCTGTCTAGAACCCACTGGGGAAGCGTCAAGGAGGCAAATGACAAATAGGACTTTTAATTAGGTAGTGCCCACCGCAAAGCCGGCATTCAAGATGGGATAATAGGAAGCTTTGGGTAATACGTGTTAAGGCTTTCCTTTCTATTTCTTATCATTGATTTTATGTCTATATACTTTTAATTTTAATGAAGGGAAGATAGTTTGACCTCACAGTTGTTAGCTGAGACAACCACGTCCCACTTCAGAGTCCTTGGATTCTGCTGCTGGCTCTGCCTGGTCCCAGCTTTCCCATACCGTGCATCCTGACAAATGGTGCATGTGTGGTTAATGCCGTCCAGGTGTGTTGCTCAGTCTGTGCTGCCCTGTGAAAGGCTGGGTGGAGCGCTTGGTTCCCAGCTTCAGCCCAAAGGCCAGTGCCTGCCATCGTAAACATTCGAGGAGTAAGTCAGTGGGTAGAAGCTTTCAATTTGTCTGTCTCACCCTCTTCATCTTGCAAATATATTAATTAGTTAATTTAAGGGTATCATTGAGGATATACATTCTGTGAAAGGACCAGAAAACTGTGTGTCTTGTCCATGGAGTGTTTCGAGTCTTCAAAACTCTTGAACGCCTCAATAAGCTTGACAATAAAACAGCACTAAACTGAATGCAAGGTATCTCTCCTTTATACTCCTAGTACTAATTTCCCAGTTATTTTGTTATAACTAGCTTTGGGCATCAGAGATCAAATGAAGATTTTTTTTTTAAACGACACGTTCCCAGTCCTCCAGGAGCTTAGGATTTGATAAAATCCAGAGACCACCATGATGAACAAGCTAGATTGTCAGCTTGCTTTCAGAGTGTCTGCGTTTGTGTTACTGGAAACCGAATACACTTTGCATTTGTCAAGCTTGGTTGGAAGAAGCAGCCTGCGACAGAGGAGTAATGAGGACTGAATGCTGTGTGTCTACAAGGGTGCTGAATGTTTGTGTGAAAATAGAATTAAAAGATAAGCTTATTTTGAAGGACAACACGTTGTAAATCCATACATAGCTTTTACATCATTTGCACTTGATGTGAACTTTAACAACCCTTCTCATATTTCATAATTTTACAAAGTCTGTGCCTACCTATATTCTCAGCAACAACAGCAGAAAAAAAAGCCAGAGAACAGAAGTATATGTTTTTTAAAAATTGATTGTTCTACACTGTTGAAGGAACATGATAGGAGAATATAATCTCATCTTTAAAAGTGCTTTCTTTACGAAAGCACTCTTTAGAGATCTTTGACAAGGGATAAACTTTAAGTTCCCTGGGTCAACTTGATGGTCTTTAATAATTTTATTCACTGTGTTTGAAAGCTACTACGTTTGTCCTACCTGGGAGAATAAAATCAGGGAGAGCAAGGGTTTTAGGTTGGCAATTCTCAAATCACAGAGATACATGGATTCCACTCGCAGAGTGCTCTGGTACCAGAATACGGCCTCTCAGTCATGGTTGCCTCAGGAACTTGGTGTGTGTGTAAGACTCCTCCCTTTCTCACGATTGCTTTGTCACCTCTTCTTGTGGGTTTCAATCTCCCTTCAAGTGGCTGTCCAGATAAAAATCACCCTCTTTGAAACTGTTCATGAGTGAGATACCCAAGACCCCAGACACAGCTATGGCTCGGCTTGCATGGACACCGATGAACTCGAAGAGAGCCTACTGCTGAGCAAAATCAACAGGTTTATATGCTGAAATTGTGGTGCCTGACATGAGTAGGCAGGAAAGGAATAAACATCAAGGCGGACTCCTAGACTCTGTTTAGAATACAGTGGGAGTTGTGGCCAAGAAGAGGGAAAGACGAACAATGTTTTAAAAAGACCAGCAAGCGTTCTGTGGAGACCTTGTATTTATTCAAGGGATAATCAACTTGGGTTTTAGGGTAAAAAAAAGTTTGTTTTCCCCAAAACAGTGCTGAGTAGTCTTAATGCACTCTTTTCACCATAATGTGAACCTTCCATGCTTTTGAGCTGGTGTCTCCAACTACTGCACTTCAGGGGATACAGGGCTGCTTGACACCATAAACAAAATGTGTTAAGTGTGCATTTAGGTTTCTATAAATGTAAAAGGTTTATAGCTTTCATAAACTTCTTACAAGCTACTCTGACCCCAAAAGATTCAAAATGCAGATGCTAATAAAATGGCATTTTCAGAAAAACAGCCGCGAAACAAAGAATTCAATGTAGATTAAAAGTGGTGCCAGGTCATCTAAATAGATATTTTTTAGAGTACAATTTGTACAGAAATCATTGAATAAGGAGCAATTGCCTGGATTCCATTCTTTGTGCAAAATATAAACAACTCTTGAGACTCAGTATTAGGAGCTCCGAAGCTGTACACATTTGTCTTGGAGTAGTAACTGGTGCCAGGCACAGGCATTGTTCCGAGTGGATGTGGAGGAGGCTTGGGACAAGCAGCTTCCAGGTCAGAGTGCCTGGACTGAGTTCAGACTTCTCCATTTCTGGTCTAGCTTCACATTGGTGCTGTTCTGACAGGCAGCAGGTGATGTTTGGAGAGGATGGTTCCTTGCCGCCCACATAGGAGACTGATAGAGTTCCAGGGTCCCCAGTTCAACCTGGACCATTCCTGGCCATTGTGGTTATGTAGAATGTTAACTAGCATACAGAAAATTCTCTTTAACTTTCTCTGGTTTACAAGTAGAAATAAAAGGAGAATACTCTGGTAAGAGACCAGAGTCGTTTGGAATCCAGAAAATTAGATTAAGGATAATGAGGCTGAGTCTTTTAGTTATACTATGGTTTTGTGTTTTAAGTTGTGGTACATGTACTATATTCCAGATACTGTACATTTTGTATGTATATTCATTTAAACATTTTTGTTTTCACATGTAACATGTTCAAGAAACTTTTGAGAAACAGTTATTTATTTTTATGGGAAGGGTATATCAGATTTATGGAGAGACAGAGAGAATGATCTTCCATCTGCTGGTTCACTCCCCAGGTGGCCTCAATAGCTGGTGCTGAGCTGATCTGAAGCCAGTAGCCACGAGCCCCTTCCAGGTCACCCACCCAGGTGCAGGATCTCAAGGCTTTGGACCATTCTTTATTGCTTTTCCAGGTCACAAGCAGAGAGCTGAATGAGAAGTGGAGCAGCCAAGAGGAGGACTAGTATCCATCTGGGATCCTAGCACTTTCAAGGTGAGGATTTATCCATTGAGCCATGGGATCTAGGCTGGACTTCGCATGCTCTGCTGTACATGCGGCCATCCTGATTTGCCCCTAATACCCTTGTGTAGGAATTACTATCACCACCTGTGGGTTCAACAGTGAGATGACTGGGATGATACATTGCATGGGGATTCAATCCAGGAGTGATAGGAAGTTGCAAACGTCTCAACTGTACATTTCACACATCGGAGGGAGAACAAGAGAAACTTGCGGGATGTGGGTTCGGGGGTGATGAGACATACGTGTTTCGTATATAAAGTAAATGTAGGAGGGTATTGAGAAGGGGCAAAGGGCAAAGGGCAAAGGTGATCATTGTATCCTGTATGGAAACATGTGCGGCTGACTCTGGAATTACCCTTTTACACTGTGAATGGTGTCATGCCCAAGAAATCTGTGTATAATTTTGATCTCAGCTTTAGGTAAATGCGATCTTTTGTAATGTCAGAGGAACCAGGATCTGGCACAATCTTCTTGACTGCTGCAGTCAAGATTCTAGTGGTTAAAAGCATGAAATCATGTAAGTAGATTGTGTTGTACATTTTCTTTCTTTCTTTTTTGTCCAAAGGAGTTATTTTTGCCTGGATGTATTTCTTATTACATAAGAAGAACTACGGAAACTTTGCAAAATTCTTGCCCAGATAAATTATGCTTAAAAGAAAACTGTCATTTCAACTAAAAAAACATCTTGATTTGTATACATAGTTGCTGAAAGTGACAAAAGGATGGCTAGTTTTAAATTAAATTTAAATTTAAATGTTCATCTGATACATTCATGGAAAACGTATAAATATGTTAGTTGTATTTTGCGTAGTGAAAGTACAATTTGTTCTAGAAACCGCTCATTTCCATCAAAATATACCAAGGAAACAGGTGTAGAATAGATTATATTCCATTTAAAACAGCAGTTGCTTTATTGTTTTTAAATAGGCTTATGTGAAACTAAACCCGCTGGGAAAAAATGAAATGAGAATGAATCATACACTCAAAGGTCATCGATCTAAAAATATAGGTCCTGTGAAATGGATAAACATATTCTACTCAGTGAAAGTCATCAAGTGAGAGGGTTTTCAAATCCTCTCAAACCATTTAAGCCTACCAGGATGTTAATTAATTTATCAGTAAAGAAGAAGGCAGCCACTCTCCAGTGGCCAAGCCTCCAGGGGACACGGAGCAGATGAAAGATGAGCCTGCTGAGCAGGGATGCAGATCAAGGGCTTAACTTCTCCCCAGGAGTGAGAGGGAAGCTAATGTGAACCACCAACAGGAAAGCGGAGCCCTAACCCTTAGCAGGTGCCAGTGAGATACAGTGCGTGTTGATGGTGAGAGGGAATACCTCCAGCCCAGAACAGACAACTTACTGGGGACAACAGAATAAGGGTTTTACCATCGCCAAAGCACTCAACTCTATTCTGAAGAGAAATGAAAACATTCAGACATGTCTCACACAGGCTGTGTATTGTTGGAAGAAAGTAACAGGCTCCAAGTCACTGTTATTATTAGTTTTTCAAGCAATCCTTATCCAGGAGATAACTCTATCTTTTTATGCTTCTTACAGCATTTTGAAGAGCTTTTCATAAATAGTTACCTTGTTCTACTAAGGGGTATTGGGATATGTTTTTTCCTAGTGTGGCTTTCATATGCAAAAACAGGATAAAAAACTTTTTCCTGTTGATAATATGTGTTGGGAAACACGTGTGACAGTCTACAACCAATGGTGTGGACAGTGAGTTCTGCTCACTCTGAATATAGGTTATTTAGGGACATGTTGTTTTTAGAGAATTAAGAATAACAAAATAATTAAGTCAGCCTGACATGTATTATCATGATGTTCTGGCAATTATAAACATTCACACATTTGTGGACAAGAAATTGCTCTCTCTCTCTCTCTCTCTCTCTCTCTTTCTCTCTTTCTTCTCTCTCCTATACAGGACAACATGGAAATCTCGAATTATTGACCAGGAGCTGATTTACACAGCAATATGTGAAATAACTCTCATGCATAAGTATAATCTTGTTTGGGATTCAAGATCAGCCTGATTAAAAAATTCTGTCATATGGTTTAACTTATAAAACAACACCTAAAAAAATAAAAGCTAAGGAAATCTAAAAGCTTGATCTGTTAATCTGAGGTACATCTTCATTGAGTAAGTGAGAATATTAAGAGTCCTGTCTTACGGCACACAACTGGTAAACACTAAGGGTGGTAATTGAATTCAGGTCCTCAGAATTGAATTCTGTATTGTGATTAGAAAATGTTATTTCAGGATCCAGCACAGTAGCCTAGTGGCTGAAGTCCTTGCCTTGTATCTCCCGGGATCCCATATGGGCACTAGTTCATGTCTCAGCTGCTCCACTTCCATCCAACTCCCTGCTTGTGGCCTGGGAAAGCAGTCGAGGACGGCCCAAAACTTTGGGATCTTGCGTGGGAAACCCAGATGAGGGCTCCGGGCTCCTGGCTTCGGATCGGCACAGCACTGGAATTTGCGGTCACTTGGGGAGAGAATCATCAGACAGAAGATCTTCCTCTCTGTCTCTCTTATCTGCGTATATCTGCCTTTCCAATAAAAAAGCAAATAACTCTTAAAAACAAGATAAACACTTATCTGTAGTCTACCTGAGTATGAGTCCATGGGAGAAACGGATACATAAATGCAAGTGTCCATACTACTTTGCTCAGGGCTCTGTAGAAATGCCATGGGAAATCAGAAGTCACTTCTACTCAACAGAATGTTAAAGAGTAGATTGCATTAGGCGATGAGGGTTAGAATTTAGCTAAAGCAAGAAAGGAGGACCTATTGGTACTCAGAGTGGAGCATCGTCCCAGATGCCATGTGAGGAGGTTGGATAGAGCTGAGGAAAGCAAGTTGGTTATGGTTGAAACAAGGCTTCATGGACCAATACAGAAGAGTTAATGTTATGAGACAGAAAGGAGTTGGAATTTATTTGGTACCTACAATAAACGAGGTGGAGGATAAGCATTTTTAACCCAAGTCTCAGAGCTTGACCGTATTTCAGCCTTGCATATCATAGGCGCATCATATGGCTGAGTTTTGGTAAATAGTGGCAGGTGCCTCTCCTGTGCTTGCTTCCTGCTGGTCTGCTGGAATGTTGATCCTCCAAAGATTCTCTAAGGATGCTAGTCTGTCTAACAAGTCATTACGTATCAATACTTGAATCACTGCTGCCTGATAATAGCTGTCAGTTTGGACAAGCCTAAATGCAATATAGTAATCCAGATTGTACTGTAATCAGAGTTGTGCTTGGGAGCTATATATTTGGCAGGATTGAGAAGTGTCAGAATCATTTAAGAGTCAACTGCAATGACCCAGATTTGAGATAATGAGCTCCCAGATTAGAGAAGATACAGGATTCTAACTGGCTCTGTGTTCTTTCTTCTCTCACAGTCTTACCGCTTCTTCCTTCCAACTTTTCTCTTCTTCCTTCTTTAAAATTTTGGCTATGTAGTAATATCTACCCATCCCTGAGAAAGATAATTATAATGCTTGCTCCCTCCCCCAATTATGATTAAACAAAAGGTAAATTCACAAACACAAGAACTTTACAAGGTAAATCTACGTAACGTGACAATTCATTGCATGTGCTAGATGAATGACAAGAAACCCAGAATGAACCACAAACCTATGCTTTGAGCTACTGGTTAGACAATACATAGGGATCATAGTAAAGGGGCATGGTTAGGAAGAACTACAACACAGCTCAATATTGGAATGGGCATTTAACCTCCTGGGTAATGGGCACGGTGTCTCTCTCAAGTGGATGTGGGCTCAGTTCATAGCTGTGGCTCTTCTGTTTAAACTTCCCAACAGTTTAAGGTCTTGAAAAGCAACAGTAATGGCTCATGTTCATGCAGCTGAGTCTGAGATTGGGTTTCTTGCTCTTGTTTCCAGCCCCGATGCAACTCCAACATCTGTGTGCACTTGAAAATACATGAAAAAATTAGAGTTCTTTCCCTCAATTAAATGGAAAAAAATTTATTTTAAATGTTCAGTATTAAGCAGAATCACTTCATCTTGGTTATCAATCACTGAACAAGTAGAAAAAGAGTGGGCAAGAATTTTTCTTTTGCAGTACAGAAATACGGACAACTTTGCCCTTTCATTTTTATGTGAAACAATAAAAATGGGGATATGGGTTCACACATATTCTCACCCAGGTGAAGGAAAATATCAATACATATTTGTTGGTGTATTTATTTCTGTATTCAGTAGAAAGAGGGACAATAGCAGACTGTGGCCTGGGAGATTAAAGGGAAGCTCAATAGCGTGGGAAGAATGAAAACCTAATAAAGTGAGAAATTCCAGTGCCAAAATCACACAGAGAAACTAAGATAAGGACTGAAAACAATTCATCAGCTAATATATCAAGAAGGTTAGCATTGACCTTACATGGAGCAGTTGGAAGGAGAAGATGTTAGAAGGTTGATCACAGCGAACTGCACAATGAATAGATGGGAATGGCTAGCTCACGCACAGAAAAAACTTAAGCAGCTGGTGATTGGGCATAATCAAAAAGGGGTGTTGAATAAAGAGGGAATTTTTATTCTAAGGGAGGATTGAGAACCCTTTATCCTATCTATGCTATGAATAATAAGGGCAAATTGAAAGCGGTGGAAGATGAAATTGTCTAAAGATACGCATTCCCTATACACGTAAGAAGAAAGGGATGGATGGATAAACTAGGGCATCAAGTTTAAGAAAAATAGGAGGAAAGTAAGCTAGGTTTACAGAGATTGTGGAGGAAGACAGGAAAAGGAGGTGATTGTCAGATCTGCCTTGCCTCTACTTTGGGAAATGAAGAGATTTGCCCTAAGTGTGGTGCCTGTGTTGGGGGTTTCAGGGGGTAAAAGATTCGGCTGTGAAGGTCCTAATTTACAGAAACCTTTGCTGGCAGTGGCAAAGCAAATGGACAGAGATATGATGGAATTTTCCTTGTTGCACCAGGGCCCAGGGCTTTTTGTAGGGGCACCAATTTCCACTCTTGTTTATTTTTCTCTAGTCTTTCAGATTAGCTGGGACATACCACAAAATAAGTTATAGGTTCAATCCAGAGTGGAGGCTTGGGGAGATTTTTTTTTCCCCATGATTGAACATGCAACAAAGAGACCAGCAATGAATAGTGAAACCTCTGCTAAAAATATGTGAACTCTCACATGTGGATATAGCTCATGATTTTGACATAGATACAGGTTTAGACTCTGGAAGCGGAAGCAATACATCAGTTCATAATATGGAAATTCAGTGTTAGGAAGTAAAACATAGTGTCTTGATCATTTTCTCTGTGGCTGTTTTTAAAATAAGCAGTGATATCTATGGATTTCACCACACTTGTTAGATCATCTTGAAGGTATCTGCCTAAAAGTTGTTTTTTTTTTCCCCCAAAAAATGGCAGTTAATTCCAACTTGATGTATTGGTTTGGTTTCTTATAAAAGCAGCCCAAGTCATTTCTTGAACTTGAGATGGCGATAACATATTTTCACTTTTCAAATATCACAGATTTTACTCTTAGGGGAAGACAATGCACCAGAGGGAATACGTGTCTAGCTAAAAAAAAAATTTTTTTTTCTTGGCTTTCTCAGTTAACCTAGTGCTTGTGGGTTAAAAAAAATCCTTTTATCTGACTTAACATTGTTAGAGTGAAAAACTTCATCATCAAAAGGAACATGGTGCTAAATTTAAACTGGAAAAGTACTTTGCTATCAGAAAGATATTCGAGGTCTCTCGTAGCAGTAATGGAGACTGACATGTCTTTGCCGCTAGCTGACTTTGGAGTGTTGCTTCTCTTGCCAATAGGCAGGGGGTTGTGCTTTGATTCTAATGGATGCTGACACATATTATTAATTATGTTTACATAAATTCTCTTAACCCTTTCCCCCCACTTTGTGGCAGAAGGTGGGTTTGAGATTTTTTTTTTTGTAGTCATGACTATTTTCCAGCCTAAGTATTACATATCTACTGATTTTTGTGAGTCTATTCATGGTCGTGCTATACTTTGCCTAGCGCACTATGAATTTAAGTGAATTGCTTAATAAATGCATTGTGTTTATGAGCATACACACACACACACATTGGGAGCACTTGAAAAAGTTCATAAAAAGTAAATTAGAAGATAGGCTTTTTTTGGAAAAAAAAAATCTTGAAATTCATGCATCCGTTTTTTCATAAGCTACATTTTCCATGAGTTAGATATGTATGTTTTGGAGTTAAAGTCCCAAAGTTTACATTGACAGTTGTAAGGTTAAGAAATTTAGCAGAATTTAATCCTGGACTGATGCAAAAGCTAAGACCCAGAGACAACATATTCTGCCAAAGCTGTATGCTAGCAGGTAGTAGAGACAGCGATGACTCAAATATGTAACATAAATATTTAGTGACCTTTAAACAGTTCTCAAAAAAAATCATCAGATTGACTACAGTTAATTAAGCAAACAAAATCTATTTCATTTCCCAGGCTAAGTGTATTTGTATTTCTTAAACCATGCTATCATATTAAGCAAAGCTTGGTTGATACTTACCTCTATTCAATTATACCATTCAATTTTCCTTAGGAAAGATAAATTTAGAAATGAATATAAACATTTGAAGGTACATTCTTTATTTTCCCACTATTTCTAGAAAATTCTTATGCTTGTTTTTTATTTACAAGACACGCGTAGGAAGATTAGGTAATTACATATGAGAATCCAAGGTCAACCATGGTTGAATATGAGTGAGCCAGTTTAATTCTTCGGTTGGAGGCTAGCATATGGAGTTCTAAAATTTTTGAGAGAAAAGCACTTTTAAAAGAAAAGATTAATCAAATTAACATTTAGTATATGAGTTTAATCCATGCAGGAATATTGCATAGTAAATTCTGATTCTCAACTCTATCATTCATTAAGATTTGGAAATTAGAAAAAATAATAAGAGGGTCTATATTCGTCCCTTCTAAGTGAAATTACAGGACATCACTCTAAGAAACGGAGGTGTACTGAAAACCAGGAGGAACAACTGTGTTATGTCCAGCCTGAATGAAGCACATTGTATTTTGATGGGATTTAATATTTTAAAAACTCTAGGTACAATACATCGTTGATGACACTTTCTTTGGCAAAATTGAGATTTGTTGAATTTTTTTATCAAGGTCACAGAGCAACAGTGGGATTAACTTTGTGGTGTGTGTTCTTCACTCCGTGTCTGGCCACCATCCATGAATTATAGATAAAGGAGCATTTAGTAGTAAGAATTTCTTACCGGCATTCAACACTGTTCATTGAAAAGTGTAACTTTTATCTAAGAATCAGTGCTTGCAATATGTTTATCATAGTGTTTGGCCCTGTAGGGGCTTAATAAAATCGCTTTTTTTTTTCTAATATTATGTCTAAGGCTCCTGTACCGCAAGCAAAAGCAGGGCAGGCACTTTTATTTACTCTAAAAGAGCCTTCCTAACCCCATGGAGTGCTGAGGAAACAGGTGCACATGAACGTCTTCCGTGGCAGGTTTATTATTGTGGGGCAAAGAGCGCGTGAGTGAAGCGCAGTAAGCAGGGGAAACTTGGCAAAGGCCTGTTACCTCATCTTTCTCTCTTGTGTTGGGAGCTCCAGATGTTCTCAACCACAGTAAAGCGAAGGCTTCAAGGGCAGGTCAGGAGAATCCTTGCTAGGTTTTTCCATCAGCCTCGGGTTGGAAAGGTGCGGAGACACTGGCGAAATCTTGCCTCAGTGTGTTTTCAAATTCCTTCAGCTGCAAATATTCAGTAAACCAAGAGACCACGTTTGGGGATCTTAAACCAGCAACAGTACGTAGAACGTGTGCCAATGAATATGAGATTCACAGTTCTATTCTTTGCAATGGCAACAGTGCATTGGTCTCTGATTTCGGTTTCTACGCAAGCGCTGCGTTCCCAGCGTTAGTTCTGCGGTATTACAGGGAAGGTTGCTGTGGCTTGCTTTGGTTTTGCTCATTTTACTGACTTCACCTGCAACATTCTCTTCTATCTCCAGGTTGTCTCTGTCAGGCACCTCAAGTATTACAGAAGGCTCACGACTTATGATGGTGATGGATAACCGTCATGATGATGGGAGAGGGACATGCGTTTCGTATCAGCCATACTTTGGCTGTTGATCTTTTTTTAGGGTTAGCAACAGGAGATACTTGGCAGCACTGCTTGGCAGTAGTGTGTTGAGTTTGGCTCCCGGTGGGAGCAGTGACACTGAGGGGAAACAGCCAAACTCTATGCTTTGCGATGCTGCTAAACAGAAGCGTTTGGCAGCTCAAGGATAGGAAATGCACTTTTGACTTAGTATAATTTTAACTTGGGTTGATTGCAACATCATCTGATTATACGTTGAGGAGAATCTCTTTTCATTCCTCTTGTTTTCTTTAAAGATTGTTTCTCACGATCCCTGTAAGAACTTACCATCGATTTGGTGATTTAAACAACAAAAAAAAATGCGTTCTCTATGACACACACCATTTTGTATTGGGTGTTATAAAATTGTCCTACGTGCTGTTTTTGCTTCTATAATGTAAACAGTTTGTGTGCAAATTGCCATTGTGTGCCCCGACACAAACAGCACACACCGCTCCCTATGTTAGACCTTCCGTACACTGTGGAAAGAAGAGAGGGTCTTTAGAAAGAATTCTACACGCGTCCTCCTGAGAGCTGACTCTCCAGTCTGTGTCTCCCCTGGAAGAGTTGGGTGACTTTTCTTCATGCACAGCATCTTTTTAGATCTGAATTTGCAAAATATCAGTGGCTGAATCAAATAGTTCTAAGATACCTTCCAGTCCTAAATCTGATTTGCAAGTTACTGCTTACATTCCTTGGGCAGGACTGTTTTGTTCCTGTTTGCTTTCCCACAGCTTGGGATATATATATATATATATCTTTCCACGGAGGCATGAATTCTGGGTCTGTGCTTTCTATCACTTCAATTATCTGTGTTTAGTCTTTCTTGCGGAGAGCTCGTACCAAAATTGTAAGCTTTGATTCTCAACCTAGCATTTGTGTGATCTGTAAGTATGTGTCTCAGTTTTCTTAAAAAAACGGACTAATTTGTGAAGGTTCTTACTTTTCTTACTGATGGGGGTTTCTCTGACTTGTTCCCAGGAGAATTTAGTGCCTTTGTTGATGGTTTTTCTGAGACTAGTTCCTCTGCTTCAACGCTGTCCTCAATGTCCGTCAGGGAGGCAGTGAGGGTCAGTGGACAGCCGCTAGTTGGATGATTCTAGCTGGCAAGAACTACACAGGGTGCAGCCCTCTGCCACTGAGGTCGTGGAGAGCTGAAGACACTGCCACCGGCCTTTTCATTTCACTGATGAATAAAGCAGAAATGCACTCTGGGCTGGGAAAAGCAGAAACCAATTACAAAAATAGCACTCCCTGATTCATTATCATTCCAGCTGTAATCAGCAACCATGGGAGAGAATTATTGGAATAATTAGATCATGGTATAAACTATCATCATGCTGAATGTCGCAAAAGCTTTTGTGTGCTTATTTTAACATCTGTCCAAAGATCTCAGAATGCATTTGCTTTCTAGCAGTTAAGTGGGTTTCAATGTCATTTACCTACACATGCTGCTTACAGAGAAGTCAGGCATTGTCTGTGACAGCCCTTGAGGAAAATAACGGATGAAGAAAAGACAGGCAATGAGAAAGAAAGAGAAAACAAAAGCGAAGAAAGAACAGAGATTTATTATCCTTAATATAAGAATGCTGCAAGAAGTAACTATGCATTTATATTCCTCAACATCAGAAAAACTGTATAAATATCAACTGGCATCTTCTGGAAATTATGCATACTTATAAGTGTCTTATGAAATTCTTAAGAATACTGTCTCAGCAAGAAGGGCATGTTGAGAACTTTCTTTTGATATCAGCTAGCCTTTTAGAGTTAGAGAAAGGGTCCCACTGACCTCAACCCCTGGAGAGTTGAGAAGCTTCAAATATATACATGGGTTTCAGTTCATTTTTGCAGAACTGTTATTCTTAAAAAGAACATGAACGCATATTAAAAGATGTGGAACCAAAGAGAATTTAAAAAAAGATTTATTATTTGTATTGGAAAGGCATATTTACAGAGAAAAGGAGAGACAGAGAAAGATCTTCCTTCTGCTGACTCATTCCCCAAATGGCTGCAACAGCCAGAGGTGAGCTGATCCAAAGCTAGGAGCCAGAAACCTCTTCTGGGTCTCTCACTTGGATGCATGGTCCCAAGGGCTTTGGGCCATCCTTGACTGCTTTCCCAGGCCACAAGCAGGGAGCTGGATGGGAAGTGGAGCATCTGGGATGTGAACCTGTGCCCACATGGGATCCCAGTTCTTGCAAAGCGAGGTTTTAAGCCTCTTAGACCCCAAAGAGAACTTTCAAAAACACTCCTATAACATCTGTCATATGTTAGTGGGGCTATGATTGAGAATTTGCATTTCTAAATCCCATTTGTAAATGAATATCACATCTCCCATTAATTGATTTGTATAATGATGCCTATGGCAATAGGCACCACAGTCTTACAGAAGGCTGCTAGTTACAAGCATTCTTTCTCACCATATTTCTTCTTCAACTGCCACAAAACAGGCAAAATATTGGAGACAATTCGGTCCCTTATCTGACTAATGCTAGAAATTTTGCATGTCAAGTTAAAACAATCCCTGCTTGCCAAAGCCACAGAGAATAAATCTCATGCCTTTTCCAGAAAACTGTGCTTCACCAACTTGATGACAATGGCCTTTTGTCTTCATCCTTAAATGAAACAAAGAGCCTGAGTATCCTTATTTTTTTCCATATGGGATTTATTCAAATTGATATTGTCTCCCTTGAGGGAACAGTCCATAGATTAGGTGGAGCTCTCAAAAATAGATGGAGTCATGTGATGTTATGCTATTTTAAAAAATGTATTCATTTATTTTCAGTTTATTTGAAAGAGTTAAAGAAATCTTGCACCCACTGGTTCATCCTCCAAATGCCCCTAACAGACAGAGTTGGGGCAGTTTGAAGCCAGAAGCACAAAGCTTCAACGAGGACTTTTCTATGGGTGACAGGGACCCAAGCAATCATACTCTGGTCTGCTGCCTCCTGGGGCACTCATTGCCAACAGCGAGAAGCTGAATGGGAAGCAGAGAAGTTGAGACTGAAATCCAAGCACTGCAGTATGAGATGGGGACATACCAACAGGGGCATAATAAATGCAGTGTCAAGCAAGCTACCCCCTCCGTAACCTAATTTTGAACTATACATGTTTTTAGTCAAATTAGAAACATTGTTTTTAGGAAGGGTTCTTCATGACAGAAAACAAAGCAAAAAAATTCATCTACATTGCCCCAAGATCCACTCTCAGGCGTTGTTCTCCAACTGTGAAATTTTGTATTGTTTCCATTCCGTGCTATCTATTTACCCATGCACTTCTCTCATTTTGTCCTCTTTGTTTTGTCTACCATTCCAACTCTTCGCTCAGAGATGGAGAATCTGCAATTTACTTCCTGCACAGTATGGCAGTCCCCATCACAGCCCTTCCTGTGGCTCAGCTGCAGCAGGTCATTACCCTGGATTGCTCTGGCCCTCTGTGGAGATCAGTGCCCTGCTGGGGCCAGCAAGTGTCAGGCAACATGGAAAATATGACTTCATGACTGAAAATGGATACATACTAAAACAAGCTCCTTGTACGGCACCCTGCTTTAGTCCACGGACACCTGTAAATACAATAAGAAAATTAGAGTTTTGAAGTCTTGTCTTTTATGTGTCTATGAGACTGAAATGTAAGATCTCTCAATTATATTTAAGAGTTAATCTGGCCAGATGGATGCCAAAAATTGAAGGGTATACCGTAGAAGCATGGAATGGCTCTGCTGGGCTCTGACTCACGCCCTAAATTAAGAAATGGTTCTGAATGTTGTCTCATGGGTAAGTTCTGCTCCTGCATTGAAGCTACAAATGAAGACGCAGACTCTGAAATAGCTGCTGAGGCCTGAAGAATATTTTCAAGGGCAGAAGTGTGAAAAGATGAGCTGTTGCAAAGGGAGTTAAGATGAGATGCAGATATTAGTCTACAGGCACCTTGTCCTTCATAAGGGAAAAAATGTCACCAGCAAACAACCACAACGCAACCTCTGGGATTTACGTAGACCCCAGAGAGTGGTTCCAGGATATTTTTCTCATATCTCAACATTTTTTTATTGCTTTGTTTTCAGTCATACTCATTAAAATATCTTACACATATATTGGATTAATTTTTTTATTGTTTGAAAATTCAAAACCCAGTGTGTGAGAGCTGAAGCTCTACAGTTGTAGATTTATTTACTTATTTGAAAGGTAGTCTAACAGAGAGTGAATAAGACAAGGTGAGAAAGGCCTCCCACCCACTGGTTAACTCCCCAAGTGGCCACAGTGGCCGGGGCTGGACAGGTCCAAACCATCCAGGTCTCCCACATAGTCGCAGGGGGCTTGGGCACTTTGGTCATCTTTGCCATACTTTCTCTCCGTTATGCCAAAAGCAGGTGTGTGTAGGGTAACCGAACGCCATATAGGCTGGTCAACTGATTCTAGGTTTCAAGAGGAAAGTATTGTTGGCGAAGTCAAGGAAGCCTTCTTTTCTGTTCTATCATGTTGCCACACAGACGAACCTTGATGTCACATGATTGTTGTGGTCATGACCTTCCCTGTCACTGAGATTCTCCACTGGAATGGACTGATTTGGCTCCTTGACACATAAGAGTAAGTTCTTTCTGGGTTCTTTCTCTTCTCTCTCATGGTCCTTTTGTGCCTTGTGACCCAAGTCACCCTGTTCCAACAGAAAGCTCAGAGAGAGCAATTTAGGAAAATTCAACAACATGGATAGCATTTATACATGATCAAATTCTTGTTCAACTCAAATCATTGTGACATTGGAGCCGAGTGAGGACATTGTCAGGCCCCCAAGTCTTCAACTGACAACAAATCACAACCTCAGAAAGATAGTCACGACCTTTTTTCTTCCAGGTCTTGGTCACTTTGGTTGTGATTCATACGCAGTCAAATGTCGTTGCTTCCAAAAAAATAAGTCTTGGGTGGAAGATCGGGATGGACTTGGAGCCAGCCTTTCTGATCCTTGGTCCAATGCTCTGCCTCAGAATGATGCAGTGCAACAGAAATTATTTGATCCCGTTGACCCGGTTTCCTCACTGGGAGTATTTCCTGGAAGATAATTCACTTGCCTATGAAGACAGTATGAGAGTTCTGTTTCACTCAAAACAATAAGGCTAATTTATGTTTAAATTAAATTGATATTTTCTTTTTTTCCATTTGGCAAATGTAAATGACTCAAGGTAGCTGGATGGAATATTCAGCTCGGTGTTAGCCACAGATGCTACAGTACACACACGTACACATACATACACACACACAAGTAAACAAGTCCATTCACAACATATTATATATCCTAAAATGACATTCATTGAATGCCTTTTCACTGAATATTCTGTAAATGTGAGCATGGGAAAAGAAAGCTTGGGGGCTTTATTTTTCTCGTTATCTCTGGCTATTGTGATAAGACTATTGGGAAACATCACAGCTCTGATCTGCTCCTCTGTTAATACTTTAAAAAATAATGACCCATAATTTATTGCTGGGTTCACCACTGTTACAACCTTGTTAAACAAACATTAAAAGCAATCCACAAGCTTTAAAATAGCAATGACGAACAATGACTAGGCTAAAATATTGCTCAATCTCTAGTCACAAATCCTTGACATGAAAGCAGAAATGTGATTCACTACGCTTTGTCCTGGTCACTTGAAAATGAAAAAGCTGCTCTTTGCTCAGATTTCTTATCCACAATGTGAACCTGAAACAGGGCATTGCCAGCCTGCTGCTTTCTGCTGATTCGCTTGCCAAATGGCCACAATGACCAGGGGTAGTCAAAACTGAGGAAGCTCTGAATTCTCCTGGGTCTCCCACGTGGGTAGAGTGGCCCAAGGACCTGGGGCATCTTCCACGGATTTGCCAGATGTATTAGCAGAAAGTGGATCATAAGTGGAGCATCCAGGACCTGAAGCAGCACTGCTAGTGGCACAGGCAGAGGCTTAGCATGTGCAGTGCGTGGTCCTTCATATACTCCTTATTCAACAGGTAAACCAAAGGAAAGTTCACCACATTTGTGGGCACATAAGTTTGATTTTCTTTTCTCATAAATCGCTGATTTCTGGGTACTGTATTCTTTAGCCTTTAGATCTTGCATTATGTTTTTATTTTCTTAAATTGGTTTATTTTCATATCAGGTCATAAAACACATAGAAACTGCAGTCAAATATCAGAATCTATGTTCTCTATACTAAGTAACATAATATCTAATTTCAGAGCTTTACATAATATCTAGATTATACATTTACAGCCTTCAAACTCATCTGAACACTTGGAGCTACTTATGGGCCCGATGCAGTAACTTAATGGCTAAAGTCCCACCGTGCATTCACAGGGATCCTATATGTATGCCAGTTCCCAGCTGTCCCATTTCCCTTCCAGCTCCCTGGTTGTGGCTTGCAAAAGCAGTAGAGGATGGCTCAAAGCCGTGGGTCCCCGCTCCTGAGTAGGAGACCTTGACGTTTCTGGCTCCTGGCTTCAGATCAGCTCAGCTCTTGCTATCGTGATCACTTAGGGATTGAATCAGAGGACAGAAGATCTTTCTCTCCATTTCTCTTTCTGTAAATCTTTCCAATAAAAAATAAATAAGTTTTAAAAATAAAGAACTACTTACAAATGACAGTGAATTGGAATGAAGATTTGAAAGCTGGACCATCTCAGAACATCTAAGAAGCTGAAGGTTCGTTGAAGGGGTGAACAACAAGCCTGCCATCAAGAATTTGAGCTTAGCTAACAGACGGAAGATGCCAGAAGATCACTTTTCTTCAGCAGAATGCTGATGAGTTCATCTGGGATACATGGAATATGAAGCACTGGACTTCTAGATGGGAAAAACAAATGTGGAAAGTTAAATATACAAAGTGAAACTCAGAGTAGTTGTCTAGGCAACCGTCAGAAAGATAAACTTTACTGAAACAACGTGGAGAAGATAATGACCACAGCTGAACCACTGCATAATGCACAGCTCTTCTATTAGGACAAATCACTTGTAATTAAACAAAAAGTATTTCTAATTAACACCCATCACCATTACAGCTACAATTTCCTGCAATAGTTGCAGTATGTGGTGGAAATTTACTCTTTACAAATGAATAGAAATTCAAAAGTTACACCTGAGCTTGCAACCCTTCCCAAGACAGACATGTCATTGAAACACTGATGGCAATGGGCGCTAAAAATACACTTGAGGACTCTTCTACTTTCCCTATTCCATGAAGAACACACACACACACACACACACACACACACACACACACACACATTCCAGCAAGCCCTAGGTGAAATGATCCTTGCCTAACTCCCAGTTCTAATGTCCCTTCAATCCCCCTAGCCTCTGGGACCTTCTTTTCTGCCTGCCACTGGCACACACCAAGCTGGCACTGAACTTCAAGATTCTGCCCTCCATGTGCCCTCTGTTGGAAATGTTTGCTCCTCAGATCTCCACTACCTCTGCTTGACATTCAAATTCAACTTGTAATTTCTCTAACCTCTGCAGTTAAAGTAGTTACCAATTTTACCACCCCACTTTTCATTTTTCTTCTTTACATAAGCCACAAGCAACTGGTTTCAAGTTTTTAAGGCTCACTCCTCTTCCAGAATTCACAACCAAGTGAAAAACCCCAGCTTTTTTTTCATCCTCTTTTCTTTGTACTTGTTCTGATTTTTAGAATCTCCTTTGACCTTGAAACTTAAATCCTGAGCTTAACTGCTTCATGAAATTTGCAGTCCTTTTGAACTCAAAGCTAGTTGGTTGATAAATATTCTCAAGGACGGTTTCTCTTGGTGCTGCAGGCAATGCATGGGAGCCATAGCTTTTAGTGAAGAGCGTTGCCTCTTTCTCTGTATCACATCCTAGACCTCACCATCTAACCCCTAAATTGGGAGAAAGCTTAGAAAAAACCTTGATGTCCACTAACAACCATTTTACTCAACACAAGCATCTTCCCTGTGGCTTCCTGTGATCCAGCGACTTCTCAACTAGCTCTTCTGACGTCAAATTCACTTCTTCACTAGGCAGGCCTTTTAAACTTCACAAAACTCTGAGACTTCTTAGAAATGTCTTCCTATTTATCTAACACTGTTTCTGGGAGACCTCAACGGAATGGCTCTGATTCTGTGTGACACTGAATAAATTCCTCCCAGATGCTGGACATCTGGTTAAGTGCAAAGATTCTCATCTTTGAGATGAGAGAGAAACTTAGGTATCAAGAACAAGCAACTACTGTGGGATCACTGACGCCTTAGTGTACCCGCCGACCAAAAACCCGCCTGGCTCTTGGTTACACCCACTGATAACATTTATTCTCCATGGAGAATTTGGGAATAAACAGAATCTTTGAAAACAGAGAGTTTTCCAAGGATTCTTATAAGGTGAAGTAGAAAGCCTCAAAATTTTTATCTGCTTAAAGTAGTTCATGACACCCTCAGAACATATTCTCTAGTGCAGCCGAACAAATCATGCCTTAATCTTTTTGTTGCTTAGGGTTTAGAGCCTTTCAAATCCGTGCCTGAACTGCCGGTGATCAATGTTACTGAACAAGTTTCCAAACAAGTCTTTTCTGGCGGAGGTCTCAGAAAACAGCTTTTGAATGTCTCTGCTTTAGAGACATCAGACATCTGCACCTATGTTCCCTTCTTCCATTACTGTGACATTTATTGAGCAGTAAAATATACCAGATTATGTTTGTCTCTCGTGGTGTTAGGGCCAGATGTTGGTTGGCTTTCTTCTTTCTCTTCTTTGAAGGTGCCTCGCTCAGTGAAATTTTGCTCAGGTCCTTTAGTTTCATGTGCTATTTTTATCTCCAAGGGCAGGATGGTGGAATGTAACATATACACAAGAGATAAATTATAGGCACAGAGTCTCGCTTATCTTAAACAGATTTGTCTATGGTAAGGAATACTCTAAGCTTGCTATCTCTTCATCTTACGATCTTTTGACTCCTTGGTTTCGTCTTCTTGCTAGTTCCCTGGTACTTTTCACAATGTAGGACAAGATGGATTTTTTTTCAAAAATATTTTTTTCAGAATTTTTTTTTTCTATATCTGGGGTAAGGCGGGGAGATAAAGGGAGAAGCCTTACCCAGCCTCCCAATCATCCCAGGGTCCCGGACATGGAGCATGCTCCGATGGTCCTGCGTAAGAGGTATTGATAGTTCAACAGTTCTGAATTGTTGCCAATCTCGCCATTCCAAACATGATGAAGTCTCTCCAGAATCCACTGCTGACATAGTTCACCTTAGAGTCTCTGTTTGCCCAGATTATCACTGCCAAAACCTGGCTGGGGTAATTGATCGACTTGTTCTGTCCTCCAGCCTCTGTTGTGGTACTAGATTCATTTTTCTTTTAGTTTTCATTAGGTTCTGGAACAAAGTTGTATCAGGGGGATTGAAGCACAGGGCAACCCATGGATTTCAGAGTGAAAGAGCTTTTCAGAGTCAGCAAGAAAAAAGTGCTGTGATCTTTTCATTTACAATGCTACTACTACTTTTCCTCTGTTTTAAGAACATAGCGTTCTGATGATCATAACTTGTAACTATTTTCAGATCCAGCTGTCATATCACGAAAACCTTCCATCTCTTATTTTCATTCTTCCTTCCACTGTTCTTTTATGTATTTTTGTTTAGAGATCCATTTCATTTATTTGAAGGGCAGAGTGACAGAGCAGAGTGAGACAAAGAGAGAGACACACACATACACACACAGAGACTATCCTTGGGCTTGTTCCCCCAACAAGTGCACCAGACAGACCTGGGTCAAGACTTAGCCAGGAGCCTGACTTTCCAGAGGGTGGCAGGGTCAGGAGCCCAAGCACCCCTGGAATCTCTGCTTTGCATATATGGGATTACCAACATTGCTTAACAAGATGTGCCACACGGCTGGTTCCTCTTCCTTCCACCTTTCTGTATCATAAAGTATTAACTCACTTGGGGCAATGAAAAAGTTTGCTTTGGTGTCTTTGAATTCCCTATGTATCCCACAGAGTAAAACTGAACAATTCATTTAATTTCTTGTTCTTTTTTCTTTTTAAAAAAATTTATTTATTTTATTGGAAAAGCAGATCTATAGACAGAAATATCTCCCTTTCATTGGTTCATTCCCCAGGAGGCTGCAATGCCCAGAGCTGAGCTGATCTGAAAACAGGAGCCAGGAGCCAGGAGCCTTTTCCTGGTCTCCTATGCTGGCGCAGGGTCCCAAGACTTTGGGACATCCTCTACTGCTTTCCCAGGCCATAAGTAGGCAGCTGGATGGGAAGTGGAACATCTGAAACACAAACTGGAACCTATATGGGATCCTGGTGGATGCAAGGTGAGGATTTAGCCAGTATGCTATCATATCAAGCCCAAGAAAAATTCATTTTTAAAAGTCCTTGAAAGCTAATACTTCTGCATCTGTTGCTTCTACCATTAGCGTCTTCCTCCAGTTTCAACTTAGGGTTCCTTCCTGCCCGACTGATCAGCAAGGTATTTACAATTTCATCCAGGCAAGCCCATCAGTATAAAACAGACCATTGTTTTATCTGGATTGCTGTGGACAACTTTGAGTTACACATCCCTACCTCCATTATAATTCATATAATTTGGGTTTGCCCTCTTCTTCTTTCTGTTTCTCTTATACCACCTGACCATTGTAACATGCATGTAATTCCAGAGGCCAAAACATTGAAAGGGACTAGGGGAAAAGCCAAGCATATATGTAACGTTTTCTTGAAAGAGTCCAAAGACCTGGAAGAATTTCCTAGGAAACACACAACAGATTTGTCTGAGGGTATTTGAACAAAATTCCTTTTTTTGTGGGAGCTGCAAATCAGCAGTTGAATTTATTATGTGCCAAAGTCTTGATCTTGTTACATGAGAGAATTCAAAAGGAGAATAAAAATATAAAAGAACATTGAAAGAGTATGTCGTGCCAGGTGTTAACACATTTTTTTTTCTTTCTGTTGATACTTAGCTGAACTTGTCTTTATTTTACACGGGCTCCATCTGTGACTGCTCGGTCACTAAGATTGAAAATTCCACAGTGTTGCTAAAAACCTATTTTTATTTTGAAAGCTTAAGTATTTCTTCATGATATCTTTGTTTCAATGGCAGAGTGCTCTGCCCCCTCTGCACTGAAGATGACTTCCTCATGAAGCCAAACCCTTCACTTCTTTTTACATCACAATGTGTACACAATCCACCTGCTTCTGGATGACTTTCCATCTGTTCTCCCAAGTCAAAAACTATGACACAGAAAAACATTTTTTTTTTTCTTTTTACCGACAGCATGTCTCTATGTAACTAAAATGGGTAATCAACTTGGGTCATCTTTTTGACAACTAAAATGTTCTAGGAACTTCAAGATAAGTGAATTACTGAATATCCTGTTTAAGAAAAGCCAATTATGAGACTTACCTTATTTATACGGAAATACTTCCAATGGACACTGGTAGTTTGTTTTTTTAAAATATGGTCACTTGACTTCTAAGTTCATTAAAATGGGCAGTCATTTCCTATATTAGAATCCAAATGCAGCAGAAAATTGTATAAATCTTAGGATGTCAGAGAATTTAGGGATCAAGAGTGGGAAAAGTCTTTCTGCCAGGGGCCATCTGGATATTTCAAACGTAAGATTTTGTGGGTCATGCAAAATTATCAACTTAAAAATTAGTCTGCTAGAGAATGATTGCAGGCAGGGGGCCGTATCAAATGATTTCTTGGAGTTTAAAGGACCTGCAGGCAAAATGTCACCCACCCCTACTCATGACTTCCAAGCTTAGATCTACTGTAAATTTGAAAAGAAGGTCACAAAACCTTTTCCAGGGAGTCACACATGCCCAGACCCTGTGAGTCTCCATACTGTGTCATGGAGCTTGGATTTCCCTGAGACACAAATCATAGCATGGGTAAGAAATGCTTTGTTTAGTCCAACTTTTCCCGCTATGATAAAAAACTGATCCCTGCAAGCCAACTGACTTATATAAGTTTTTATTACTTTTACCTAGAAAACCTTACTGTCTATTAAATGGATACCTTTTTCACTTTCTGTAATACATTATTTACAATTATTTCAAAGTTGGTTTGAATATTATTTCTGCTTTATTTGTTGAAAAATATATGATGCTAAATTCAGTCACTTGTAGTTAAGTTATCTCAAGAGGCTGAAAGGCTGCCTGAAACTCAACTCCTTAGAGAAAAATATCCCCAATATTTTCAGGGCTTTTTTTTTTTCTTAACCATTTTGCTCTTCACAATTCAGTGGTCTTGGAACTTATCATTGTGATTTATTATTATGTTTTTATTGAAAAGGCAGATATACAGAGAGGAGAAGAGACAGAGAGGAAAAGCTTCTGTCCGTTAATTCACTCCCAAAGTGGCCACAACAGCCAGAGCTGTGCCCATCCAAAGCCAAGAGCCAGGAGCTTCTTCCGGGTCTTCCATGTAGGTGCAGGGTCCCAAGGCTTTGGGCCGTCCGTGACTGCTTTCCTAGGCCACAAGCAGGGAGCTGGATGGTAAGCAGAGCCCCTGGGATTAAAAATGGTGCCCATATAAGATCTTAGTGTGTGCAAGGTGAGGACTTAAGCCACTACTCCAGCCCCACAATTATGATTTTATAATCAAGAATTTTAAAAGATAGTACAAATTTCCATTACTTTTTCCAAAGGTAACATTAATTTCTTTGAAGGTATGAATTTTCTTTTGTTTTTTCTTTTTCTTTTTCTTTTTTTTTTAGATCACTAAAAAATGTGAGAATATCAGGGAAAAAAGTTGAAAAAGACTACAAGGAAAATGAGATAAAAATTGGAATTTATTACAACCTTTCTCTGTTCCCTCCAGTGCCTATTCTACTTTCTCTCTTTCCAACATGAGATTGTAAAGTGATTTAAAGTCATGTTAATCATTTTAATGTTCTCATTTTAATGTGTAGAGGAAAATGAAATAGCTGAGTTTAGGCTAAAAATAAACCTTCCAGATTTGCTGGATTGCAAGTCATTTGAGTGTAAACAACTGTCCTCCCTTTTGGAAAGCGAAGCCTGCCTGGCTTTTTCCTGGGAGATTGTTCTAACAGGCTTTTTAAGTTGCATGTTAGATAATTGTTTCCACAACTAGCACAGATTGGTTTTCTCAAAAGAAAAAATGAAAATGAAAGTTCTATCCAATTAAAATAAGACTTTAAATAGTAAGCTGCGTGGGAAAGCACGAGTCTGCTCTCCGAAGGCCTGTGCAGTGTACCACAGACGCACTGGTTTTTACAGCAACTCAAAGAGTTGGGTGAAAAGTTTAAAGTTTAGGAGGAAAGAAAAGCAAAGGATGGCGTTTTCTTCGGTGTGAAGAGATGAGAGCTCTCCTGTCTCCACTCTGTAGCAGAGAGATGTAAACAGTTCCAACAGTTCTAACAGTTCCACTCCTACCTCCACGTCAAGTGAGAAGCAGCAGGCAAACCCCGGTGTCTTCTTGTGCATTCGGGTTAGTTCAGATATCCAGTTAATAAGAAGTCAGTGGCATGTAAAGGAGCACCCATCTGAACCCTCAAGCACTTCTTTGCTCCTATTGGTCAACGGGATGGGATCAGCTCTGGCCATTGCAGCTATTTGATGAATGAACCAATGGATGGAGGATCTTTCTATCTCTCCTTCTCTCTGTAAATCTGATCTGTCTTTCCAATTAAAAAAAAAACAACAAAACTTAGTGAAAGGTTGTTGGAAAACATGATCTTTACACAGTTTCCAATTATCTCAAATTGCTTTTGAATTACAAAGGAACTAACAAGGAACTCTGGTGTGGGTGTGAGTCTTGACACTGAGCCCTTTAGTGGAGTAGCTAAAGTTAAGATGGCCAAGCCACAAGATCAAATGACATCATCTTCCTCGTGCAATACACTTTGGAGGACAGGATACAAGCAACAGTGCACTGTGAGCTGGCAACGACTTGGAGCAAAAGGAATTCTTTGTTATTGATACGAAAACAAACTGTAAGAATTACTTTGGAAAGCAATATGGCAAGTAGCTGATGCTAATTGTATGAACACTTAATTTTCTAGCAATTCCAATCTTTAATAGAATTCCACCAACAATGGATACAAAAAAGTTCACCGTGGATATTTCCATAATGTTCTCAAGTGTCCAAAGGAGTAAATACTCCAAGAGTTAAAATGTTGCATCATGAAGCAACTAACTGCTCTCACACCCAAGAATGACACTCACAAACATGGTAAAAAAAACACACAAGGTTATGTCATTCCATTCTATGGAATTATTTGACGTCATTGATATAAAACATTAAGCAGTGAATACTGGGCTGCTGCAGGTTAAGTAGTTTCTCGGGAGGTCCATATTTCATATCGGGATGCCAGTCTGAGTGCCGGCTACTTTGTGTTTCCAATCCAGCTCCTTATGTGCCTGGACGGCAGTCATTAATAGCTCAGGTTCTTGGAATCCTGCCACCCATGTGGGAGACCTGGATGGAATTTGTGATTCCAGCCATTGGCCTGCTCTATCCCTGGCTGTGAACCAGCAGATGGAAGATCTCTGTGTTTCCCTTTGCCATTCTGCTTTTCATATAACAAAATAAAAATAACTAAATCAAAATAAACAAATATATAGTTTAAAATAAGCAAAATTAATCAGAATTTGAGACCTCGCAACAACATCTTCCTTTGAGGTAGATTCTTTCTTGTGGGGGAGTGTGAATGGAGCCTCCGGTGTGCTGATAACTTTCCCGTCTTTAATCCAGGTGGTGATTTACATGGCTCTAACGGCTCTGTGATCATTTGCCTGGTCACACTGAGCAAGTGCAGGCATTTCTCTGGTAAATGTCACACCATGAAAGCCACAAATCAAATGCCAAAAACCAACCCACCAACCAACAAACCAACAATGTAGGTAGCATAGAAGAGAACATGTGAGTGGCTGACAGGTGTACAAACGGATAATCATCATCACAGGAAATCAGCAGAATACTCTTGTCTGATGACATTGACAGGAGTGCTAAGTTAAGCGACAGTGAAATCCATCACAGACAGAAGTAAATGCACTTCTTTGGGCAATCTCTGATAGGAAAGCAGCCCGAATAGTCCAGAGTGCAATTCATTACTACTTCATGAAAAGCAGGCTGTCTATCCAATAGTTATTTTATTCTAGGAATTTTCATAAATCTATTGAAGATATGTGTAAAGTCCCAGGACATTCAGAAAACACATGTCTTAGAAAATAAGCAACAAGGATGAAGAGCGAAAAGAGGCAGTGGTCTCACAATGGACAGTGATACAGTGTATCGTGAAGCACAGGCAATCCAGTGCATACAAGGTGAGGAATTTAGCCTCTAGGCTACTGTGCTGGGCCCCTATTGTTACCTTTAGGTATCTTTAGTTATTAATAAATGTACTATGTATCTTTATTTATGTACCTTATTGGACTTTTTTTGTTACCTTTATGTCTCCCAGCATCTCATACCTAAAGGATCAAAAAGATTTATTTTTTATTCCCTCTCTCCTAGCCCTGAAATTCAACTTTCCCACTTCGGTTTTCTAAAAACCAAATGAAAGGAAGCCCTGCCACATTTGGTACATTTTTACAAATAGCTTTTTGTCTGAGCATAGTCATTATTTTTATTATTAGAATAAGAACTTGGGGATGGTTGAGTAAATCCAGCTCTTACTAGAAAATGCCACAATTCCAGAAAAAAAAAAAAAAAGATAAGCTTTATTGCAGAAATTCCCTGCAATGTTCTTTAAGCTGGAAGTTACCCGCACGAAACAACAGGCCGGGTCTTACTGTCATCTTGCGCCGTCACTTCATGTTTCGAAACATTAAAGCCAGGGGAAAAACAAAAAACCTCCTAAGCTAGTACAATCAAAGCAATGTTTTCCTTTATTTATTACAAAAATAAACTTGATGGATCTTCTTCAAAAGAGAGAGGAAGTTGTGCTGTTTTCAGAAACAAAAATGATTGAATGTTTTATATGGGGTATGATGAGTATATTATTTTAATGTCTTTTTTTTGTGAATACAGTTTAATCTCTAAAATTAGCTAAGGTACAAGCGTTTAATCTCCAAGTTAGAACACTGGGGAAGCCCCCTGGATTCACCTCGGAGTTCTGGGGTTCAATTCCTGGCTCCTGCTCACCACCCAGCTTCCTGCTGCTGCAGACCCTGGCCAGGTCACAAGGTGACCCAAATGATGTCTTTGTTCTCAGTTTTGGCCCTGGTGGTGGTAAGTGTTGCAGGAGAGAATCTGTAGATGGAAGCTCTCTCTGTGTGTCTCTTTCCCTCTCAAAAACAAAGCATTTTTGATAACATCATCAGAAATAAATAAATAAAATCAGAAGCAAGCTATATGAGTTAGCTGCTTATGCTAACAAACTGCTTATGCTAACCGCACGAGATGGTGGCTTTGCAAAGATTATTATTTTTTTTCTACTTAGGGATGTACAATGACTCAATTCCTCTAGGGCTTTGAAATCTGTTTGCAATCTGTTTGCAACGTGTCATTGTTGCCAGCTTTGTAGTTCAGTGGTCATTGTATTAATTCATGGAAGAACCAGACTAAAGCATTTGTTCTCAGACAAGGTTTTATACTCAAAGAGCCATTGCCAGAGTTTATGTATGATCATTTCCTGAAAATACTGTCCAGATAAATTGTCTGCCAGAAAAATAACAATGTGTTATGTTGTCAAAAGAAACAGCTAGTTGTTCTGAAAAATCACAAATGTTTCATTTATGTTAAAGGATTTAAACAGGTGATACTATTTCCTGTAGGAAGAAGAAAGACAGCTGACTATAAAGACCAACCAGGAAATCCGGGTGGCAGAGAGTTGGCAGGGCTCAAATATATAAACTCTCCAATTTCGAGCACATAGAGGTAGTTCTCAGGCACACAGGCCCTGCTATAATGGAGTTGCAAGACCAGGA
The DNA here is from genome assembly GCF_017591425.1 of Ochotona curzoniae. Lineage (NCBI taxonomy): Eukaryota > Metazoa > Chordata > Mammalia > Lagomorpha > Ochotonidae > Ochotona > Ochotona curzoniae. Next base: position 7,466,677 of record NW_024465322.1, read on the forward strand.
ATTCTAGTGAATGTGCTTAGCAAGTTCATGGGGTGAGGAGACAACAGCAGTTTCAAGTTCAGAACAAGGATGATTGATTTAAAGGCAACCACCAAGGACAGATCAGAAAGTTTGGTGCAAAGCCCTCTTTGTTTCCCTTATTTGCCTCAAACTCAAAGCACTCAGTAAATCTTTGCCTGGTTTTGTTTTGTTTTAATCTTTGTATCTCATTGCATACTCAGTGTTACATCGAACAGGTTGAATTGTGTCCCATCCTCAGAACGAAAGGATGCTTTGAGGTCTTAACCCCCAATATGTCAAGATGATCTTAAATGGAAATAGAGTCATCGTTCATGCAATCGTTAGAGACAAGGCCTCTAATGGGGAAGGCTGAGCCCCCTTAATCCCACGTGACTGAGGTCCTAAGAGGACACTCAGAAAGGAGACCCTCTCATGAAGACAGACTGACTAGAGTTGTATTGTCACAAGTTAGGCAACACATGGTGTCTTCTGAATCTTCCAGAAGAAAGGAAAGGTCTGTCACTGGACCATGACCCTGCCGACAACTTGACTTGGAACTCTGAGTGTCCAGAACTGTGTGGGAATGAGTTTCTGTTGTTTTAAGCAAAATACCCTTGTAGGTCTTCAGAATATGAGTCGTATCATTACCTTTGCATCTGTACTCATATGTGATTCGCACACAGTGGGTGCATGGTGTGAACAAGCAGATATAAATACACCTTTCTCTCTAGGTTCTCAATTCCAAGAGACCAGAAATTACGCCTGACTCATCCGAATCACCCCGAAACGAAGCATCCTCAAGTGTCCTGTGTTTTATGACAGCCTGTGAATTCAACTCAAGTTACGGGTAGGATAATCGGGACACAACTTGTATGGTTTCTGTACTTCTACCTCCGAAGGGTGAACAACTTTGTGGGGTCAATGTTACCGGAGTCCTGAAAATAAACCAGGCAATTCTACTCACACTGCTCCAATCTGTGCTGGTTCCCACAGCTGTCAGCTGGTTCATCATAGGTGAGTGTATATACTCTGGAAAGAAATGCTTCAGTTTGGTTTATGTTAGAAAGCTCAGTTGCTTCCTGAGTTCCTCCCTTGTCACCATCAACCATTTTCCAACAGGAAAGACAACAAACCACTCTTTTATTGCCATAGCTACTGGCAATCTTGGTAGCACAAGAAGTTCACTTTAAAGAGTGTATTGCTCAATAGCAATAATAATAAAAAGAGGACAAATGAAAATTGTCAGGGACAAGACAATGCAGCCAGTGTTGGGAATATCATTATTCAGAGAACAGAAGCCATAAGCACTGCTGTTACTATAAACATGTCTCCTTTTTCATTGGCAGATGTTTCACTTAAATAAACATAATCAGGATTTGGGAAGATTCACCTTGGCAGCAGCTAAAATTCATGAATATTCGCTAATCTCCCTGTGTCCCAGTTGTTCCACCAGCTGCTCTGGAAAATACATTTATGAGGGTGTACTGGAGACAGGCAGCTGAGAGCGTGAGAAATCCCGCACTGCTTCTAGCACTATCGTGGCTCCACACACAGCAAGAGACACTGATGTTCTATTGATTTCTTTCATGTAACATACAACATGTTTAAATATCTCATCGGTCCATGTCACGGGACTTCATAATCCCTCCAGAAGTGCTGGGAGTGACAGGAAACTAATCACAACTTCACGTTCTAATTACCTTTAACTTTGAGATCGTGTTAAATGTATCATCTCAGTTACCGAAAAACTGAACTCTATTGTGAGGATTGAATCAGGTGGGCTGAGGCTGTCTGGCTTCCTCGGAACTAACAGCAGGCATGGAGATGATTTGCAGAAAGTCCAAGGGTCTCCTTGTCAGGTCTCTTGTCCTTGCCCTTGCTGCCCTGTCCTGCAGAACATCTCTGTGTGTTGCCAATCAATCTAGTCCTGAACAACCTCCCTCATTCCCATGTCTACACGTTTCTCTTTCCATGTCTGCCCCTGCCTGATGCTACACTTCTCTGGGTGTTAGACCAGCTCCTGGAAGAGGCAGCAGAACAACTCAGCTATTCAGCAAGTCCAGACAGTGAAGGCCCAACACTTCCAGTAATCCTGTGGAGAGGCGGTTATGAGCTGCGTATGTCTGCTTCTGAAATGTGCCTCACAAAGTACTCTGAAGTTATTTGGAAAGCATAATGGTATGTGTTGGTTACAAGTTGCTAGCATCATCACTCGCACCTTGATCATTCGGTTTATCAAACAACTGCTTCATGATTCTGTCGTAATGCTTTTCAATACCTTAAAAATCACTTTATGGATTGATTTATAAGTCCACAAGCAGAATCCTGTCCCACTTTCCCCCTTTTGGACAATTAACAGGGATGTGCTGATAGGTAGTAGTTTTGCTTTGAAGATAGATGGCATAAATTCCCATTAATACTGGTCAGGGTGATTTCAATTTAGAATTTTACAGGTCTTGTTTTCACAAAATAGTTTTTTTAAAAAAGGTTTCACAAGTGTTTTGGGATTTCCCTAAAATAATTGCTGTCTATTATATGCTAGGTATTCCCTTACCAATTCTTTGTCCATACATAACCTCACAACCATATAACAGGGATTTGTAAAATGATTTATTTTATTAAATTGTTTCTTCCTTAGGATTATCTAAAGCAGTCAACCCAGATTATGGAAGAGAGACTCATTTGTTTTGACTCATAAGTTTTGCACAGGGACCAGAGCAGATGTACAATACAATTTTGTTAATTTACTGAGACCCGGAGTACTTGACCGTGAGGACCTAAGAGGACGACTAGACATCAATCCCAACTTAAAGCCAACCAGAACACACAGTGCTTATTAAAATAGGAAATACAGGTGTATTTTTGCTAGCTCAAGTGCCTATTCATAATTCATGCTGCTAGTAGATAAATGAAAGGAAGTCCATACATGTCATAGCATATTATACACATCATCTAGTACACACTTAGCAATACGTGCAAAACCAGACAGGCAACTTAGGAGTGCAGCAAATGACACAGAGCAAGACTAACACTTATTCCCTGTTAAAACGCATCTGCTTTAGATATCATAGAACCAAAAACACTATGACGTCAATGTGAAACTGCAGTTACAGCAGTAGCCAGGATGAGGCAGAGCCAGGGAAGAAGTGTCAGGCAGGGATATGATCCCTTTGTCCTTTTATAACGGACTCAGGGGGAAAACAACCGTTCACATTCACCAGGAACTGGGGGATATAGAGTCAAAGCCCACACAGCCATAGCTCATGATGTGGGCATGTCCAAATGACACGGCAGTGCCTAATGGAAGACACTCAGGCAAAAGTCTTGAACTCTGAGACCAGGAGTGTCAGTTGTAGCTCCAGAGGTCAGGCTATGCAAGCCAAACGAGAAACACTGCAGCCAACAACTTTGTTCCAGCGAACAGAGGGCGGTGCGAGGAGTGATAAGACACAGAGCTTCCAGAACCAAGGCTGAAGCAAAACCATTGAGGTAGTCCATCCAGATGAATAAATCTGAAAATGGGACTTGCTGGTGCCAAGCTGACTGAAAAACCAAACAGTGTCAGAGAGATAAAATTACAGTGACATAAAAGGAGGTTGGACTCTCTAGGCAAAGCTAGCCCATACCAGCACTGGTCAGATCTGTTGAATGACACATCTAAAAATGGAACACAGCATGTATAAACACATAAAAATTTTACTCATTTGAATGCATATTAACGTGATGAATATCTCAGTAACTAGTAGTTAGGTAAGATATTTAATATGAATTTTGATAGTATTTAGAGGAAACGTGATCAACCAGTGCTGCACAGTTGTGTGGCAGCCTTGCCAAGCATTTATTGTCCCAGCTTACTGAGCTGCTCAACTGGAATACCTGAAAGTGAAAAACAAAAACATTTTTCTGTTTCTACCCTGAAAAGGGATGAAGGGTTCTCTAAAAGCTTACTGCAAATGGGTGTTAGGAAAACTGCCATGCCAGAAGTTTAAACAAACAAACACCAATCATGGTCACAACACTGGCTGTGTTCCCCTATATTTTCTCATGAGTGTTAGTTTGGGAACTGATCCTCACACACACACACACACACAAAAAGCAGGAGGGGGCATAATTTACAATGTTCTAAACATCCTGGAATATCACCCATTTTCCAGAAGAGAATCTGGCTGTGCCTTGTCACATGCAAACTTGAGTTCTTGACAACTCTGTCCCCAGGACGAGGGACGCATGCTCATCTCTGGGCTTCTAGCCACTCTGTCGCACGTGTTCTGCTGGAGCATCTTGAACAAGAAGGAGCCAGCATTTCTAACAATCCCATAACGACCCCGAGCTCGTTTAGTTCCTCTTGATACGTATTTCAGTAACTGACCCCTCAATCTTTTTCAAAAAGAGTGTGGAACTAAGTGAATCATCATTTCAAGCACAAGTTTCACTAAAATTGATTAGAATGTGATGCACAGGGTCACTTTTCTTTATGAAATACATTTCTTCTAATGCAATCCTGAAAACTTCTAGCATTTTTTTTTCTTTTGCACCTCTAATTGCTGTTATAAAAGCCCGTCTTTAAGACATTTTGTTCCTTGAACCATTTTTACCAGGATAGTTAATATTAAAACATTTTCCATTTTCCCAAGCATTTCTTTTTTGTAGCTCAACATTGTTATAATATTGAGAAAAGGAATGACTAAGCATTATTATTTTCTTCTTGGAGGGAGGCACGCTGTGTGCCCTGCAATGGGCCAAGAAAAAGCCAGAAAAAAAAAAAACAAAAAAAAACCCCAAAAAACCCCAGCTACTGCTGCTAGTTTCCAAAACAAGCTTTTTCAGGTAGGGCATTTTGAGGTTTCCTGGACTTAAAGAAACCTAGTCTCTTAGGGAAACGCTTATGCTGAGTTCCTCAGGGAACACTGGGGCATCTACCAACTGGGATCTAAGATTACCAAGACAGCTGTTTTAGTGATTTATCGTCTCCTGGGAGGTAAAAAAAAAAAAAAAAAAAAAAAAGCTATGGGTTCATCGTGTCCCCACAAAATCCATGCATTGAAATTCTGACCGATGAACAGGCCCCAAGAGCAGCTAGCACGGCCGAATCTTGACCTTACATCTCCAGCCTGCAGGACTGCGAAGCCACACAGTGCTTGTGTTGTGCTGGGGCAGCATGGCTTGTACGCCTTTCTGAGCACGGAGCCAGTGGCGCGGTCCTCACACGCCGAGGCTGCCCTCCTGCCGACAGACAGCGTGGGAAGTGCAGGTGGTAGCTGGGTGTGTGCACATGTTCCCTTCCCTGCACTGTCACCTGGTCTGATTCTGTTTCCTCCAACTCCTGTGTTAGCATATTGCAGCTATGACAGCAAAGGATCTTCTTTTGACGCATCAATAAATAGTAGAGGTGTGTTAGCCATTCTTCTGGAGTTTATAAAGATCAAAGCACCAGGGCGTAGTGTCTGGTGAGGGTTGTTTTGTCCAAGCATGGCATCTTTGTTCCCGGGTACTCTGCAATGGTAGGAAAAATACGCTCCCTGGGGCTAAGGGGCGGGGCCTGCAAGGGTGGGCGGGGCTCAAGGGCGGGGCCTACAGGGGCGGATAATTACATTTTAAGTGCTACTTATTTGCCTTTTCGTTTACCTATAAGATCCCATCCTTGATATGATTTTATTTTGAGGAAAAAAAAATCAAATACATATTTGTTTCCCAATGAGACTCAGGAGAAAGCAACGGAAGTTTTGGTAGAAAATAGAACTTGCTATAATTGATGAGGTGGGGGTGTTTGCCTTCTCAGAGGGTTAGGTCAAACAGATGTAGCTACTGGCAGGATTTCTCTTGACACTAAACAGCCACATGCGTGACTGTTCCTCCTTCCCTTCTCAAACAAATTGTATTAAACTTAGTTGGACAGTTAAAAATTATTTGCTACTAATATCACCAAAAACTGTATAAGAGTTCAGTCAACTAGATAGAAAACAGAACTGCAAAATTGTCCTTGAGCAGGCACGTTCTTTGAAATGAGATCGCTTAAAATTTAGTGTTATATTCTTTCCCAACTTAAGATTTCCTTCTGAGAAGTCTTTCTTATAAGTGAATACCATGATGACATGCCGAAGACAATTCCTTCTTCGCATTCTGAGAAAAGAAAATACTTTAGAATTATCTTTCAATCTTTATTTATTTATTTATTCCTTCATTCAATTTTATAATGATCTGTTTGGGAGTCAAAGAGAAAGTGAGCAGGCCAGATTTGCAGAAAGAGAACTCTGGCTGGGTGGTTCTCTCCCTCAGTGCTCGTGGTGGCCGGAGTTGGGCTAGAACCAAAGTTGGCAGTAAGAAGGCAATGCCCCTCTCCCACGTGCCTGCAAGGGTCCAACTGCTCCAGTTACCGCTATCCCGCGATCTGCAATAGCAAGCAGCTGCAGTTAGAAGCTAGCGTTAGGGGCTGCAGATGGGACTTGAACTCGGCCACTCCAATAGAGCAGATGGGCTAAATTTAAATTTAAAAGCAAATAAATCTAAAGCAAATACAAATTTAGTCTAAACAACCAGTGCCTGAGCTTTTTAAAACTGACACACACACACACACACACACACTACAAAAACATCCTAACCAGGATGAGGAAGCTGTCAGGCAACAATGCAAGATGTTCAATCTGAGCCGGCTGGATGGATTCCTTCATGGCTCAGTAGCTTTGCCCGCTGCTGCAAGGTGAACCAGGCATTTCACCATTTGGAGCACAATGGTGGCCACGTCTGGGATAAGCATATGGGAGACGAGGTTCTGTCTGAAAGGGAGCCCAGGAGAAATTGTGCTAGCTTCCAGCTCTGTTTCTCCACATGGGTGTCAGTTACACAGGTGTGTTTGGTTTGTAAACTTCAGCAAGCTGTAAACACACGGTGTGTGCCAAAAGTTCCATACAATCATAATCATATTAATATTGTTCCAGGCCCTATAAAAATGAATCATTGGCAGCCCACTGTTTTCTCAGGAGTGACTTTTAGTAAAATTCAACTGAACAAAAATATGTTCATCTTATCTGATTACTTTCCTCGGTTTTTATCATTGCAAAGCAAAATATTTTTCAAATATGGCGTTACAGTTTTCTTTGAGAGTCAAGCTTTGCAAATTTGAAAAAGAAAAATGACAATTACAGAAATGCAAAAAAAAAAAAAAGACTGCACCAAGATCATTTTTGTCAATCCATTCAATTAGATTTCAACAAATCACATTTATACGTCGGGCATTCTGTACCTACTCCTGTTTTCTTCAGCTTTGTCCATAGCAGTCCAGACACGCTAATTTAGCATCGTTAAGATCGAGTTGTAGATACTGTACTCGTAGCTTGTCATTTGGATGTTACGTGATGGCGATTATTTTATTTACTCTGGTTCATTCCACACTGAAAAGGAATAAATAGTAAGTTTCTGAATTTCAATCTCTCTCTGACTCATCAATAAATATTTCTTCTAGGAGTGAGAAAGACAAAGGCAGAAATCATTGCAGGTCTGTTCAGGAGCTGTTTGAGCATAATTATTAGAATCAACTGGAGTTGGGTGCCGTGGATAAAGACAGTTTATATGGTAGTCTTAAGTTATCTGGGTTAGCTTGGGCAAAACTCCTACGATTGCAGATTTATTTATTTGTCTGTTTAACAGGAATCATATTACTAACCTTTGATTTGTTTGAGATGATAAGAGAAGTGTACACTGAGCCTGGTAAAATGACTACCCAGGAACTAGTAACACTATCAGAAGAACCTTGCAAAATGTAACTGCTATTCCCATGCTATTGGTTAATCCTCATTTTGTTTAAAATAAGAAAGCTTAAGATCTATTGATAATTATAACCCTTGTTCACAAATCATTTCCTAATGTGAAATTTTAGTGTTTTCTAAAGATTTATTTATTTTCATGGGAGAGGCAGATCTAGTTTATGGAGAGAAGGAGAAACAGAAAAGTCTTGCATCTGCGGGTTCACTCCCCAAGAGGCTGCAAGGTCAGAGCTGAGCCAATCCAAAGCCAGGAGCTTCTGTTGGTTCTCCTGTGTCGGTGCAGGGTCCCAAGGCTTTGGGCCGTCCTCCACTGCTTTCCCAGGCCACAAGCAGGGAGCTGGATGGGAAGTGGAGCAGCTGGGACACGAATCAGAGCCCATATGGAATCCTGGCACTTACAGGGAGAGGATTAGCCACTGAGCCATCATGCCAAGTCCAGTTTGTGTTATCTACTGAAATATACTTATTGCCATTGGGAATAAATATGGAAATCTTTTATGAAAAATACGATGTGGCCTATTTTCTTCTATCTTATGCAATGAGTGAAATTCTTTCAAAATTAAGTTTTCCCTGCCCTGAATGTGATTTGAGCTTTTATGCCATTGTCTACGTTAAATTTATTATGAACATGGTTTTCATCAATAACTGCCAGGCTGGTTGAGAGAACAGTAATGACCAGCAGAAAACCCCAGTGTTTGTGACACTGACATTGTTGCAAGGAAATGGACAGCTGAAAAGCCCTGTGATTGAAGTGGGTATTTGCCGAGCAGTTCAGACATCAGCTAGTTGAGATGTCTGCACTCCGGGTCCCACTTCCAATTCCTGCTGATGCAAGTTCTGAGAGGCACCAGGTAACGGTTCCAATAGTTGAATCCGTGCCCCTCCCATAGAAAGATTGGATTGAATCTCAGGCTCTCAGTTTCGGTCCTGGCTAGAAGACAGGTGCAGGTATTTGGGAAATGATTCAAGGGATCACACACATCCACATTCACTTTCTACTTCTTACATGTGAGAAAAGATATGGCAGTATTTTGGTAGGTGCTAAGCACTATAAGAAAAAAAAGTCAGTGTAGGTGAGATTTGAAATAGAAGTGCTAATTCTGAGAAAGTGATTTCTGACACTTGAAGGTAAAGGTTGCAGTTTGCCCTTATCTGATGGAAAAGCCCAAAGGGGAAGAGCCAAGTGCACAGGTTGAAGGCTGGAAGAGGCTCCCAGAAGTCTGGCTCGGAGTGAGCAAGGAGACGACAGTGGTGGCCAGGGACTTTGTGTTCAAAGACAGAGTTAGCCTGATCTAACTTGCTCCTTAAAAAAAAAAAAAAAAGATTCGTTTTTATTTTTTTTTTTTAAGACTTTTAAATTTTACTGTTGAAGCAGTTTTTGCAGAGAGGAGAGACACAGAGAAAGTTCTTCCATTGATAGTTCACTCCCCAAGTGGCGTCAATGGCCACAGCTGAGCTGAGCCAATCTGAAGCCAGGAGCCCCCCTTGGGCTTCCAAACTGGTGCAGGATCCCAAGGCTTTGGGCCGTCCTCGGCTGCTTTCCCAGGCCACAAGCAAGGAGCTGGAAGGGAAGTGGAGCAGTTGACACATGAACCAGCATCCTATGGGATCCCAGTGTTTACAAAGGAAGGATTAGCCAATTGAGCCATCATGCCAGGCTGGTGTTTTGTATTTTATTAGGAAGATCAGTCTGTGTGCTATGTGGAGAATGCATTGTTATGAGACTCAGGGAAAGAGCAGAGAGGGTGGGACAGTTGTTTGATGCAGCTGATACATTGACAGCCACATCCTAGTGCCTGGCTTAGAGTAAGAGTTCTGGCTTCTTATTCCAGCTTCCTGTGTATGCAGACACTGGGAGGCAGGGGTGATGGCTCAGGTAGTGGGGATCCTGGATTGAATTTCTGGCTTCTGGTTTCACTCTGCCTTATTCCTAACCCTGGCTTATGCACTGTTGTTGGTATTTGAAGAGTGAAATCAGTGGGCAGGAGCTCTCTCCTCTCTCTCTCTGTGTCAAAGTAATTAATCAGCTAATTAGGGAAGATGAGGGGGAAATTGCAAAGCTATGGGGAACTGTGAATTCTGATGAGGAGTCCTGGTGGCTCAGAGAGGCACCTCAGGTCCTCTACCACCAGGGATTGGTTAGGATGTATCCAACAGTGATATCTGACAGATTTGAGAGATGAAATAAACAAATATTTCTTTTCCATGAAAAATCATTTTTTAAAGATTTATTTTTTTTATTATTTTTTCATTGGAAAGGCGGATATACAGAGAGGAGAGACAGAGAGGAAGATCTTCCGTCCGATGATTCACTCCCCAAGTGAGCGCAACGGGCCGATACTATGCCGATCCGAAGCCAGGAGCCTCTTCCGGGTCTCCCACGCGGTGCAGGTTCCCAAAGCTTTGGGCCGTCCTCGACTGCTTTCCCAGGCCACAGGCAGGGAGCTGGAAGGGAAGCGGGGCTGCCGGGATTAGAACCGGCGCCCATATGGGATCCCGGGCGTGCAAGGCGAGGACCTTTAACCACTTGCGCCACCGCGCCGGGCCCATCCATGAAAAATCATTTTGAAGGCAAGCACTGCATTAAAAAAAAAGTTACATACTTTATTCAAAAATTATGCTTTCTGGTGAATTTTATGTAAAGACGGCGCGTAGGACATAAAGGAAAACTTGATCCTGTGTTTACTGGTTGACATCTTCAGCTAAGGGATTCTTGGAGCGCTGTACCTGCTGCCTGCTGTGCCCTCTGCTTCGGCAGTTGAGAAGATCATGGCCCTATGGAAGCTGCCCATTTATTTCATTCCTACCAACAAAGTTAAAGTGGCATCCGATGATGCCATCCAGTGACATGCAGTTGCATTTTGACCTTGGGATTTCCAAATCTGTGACTTTTGAGTTCTTCGACTTTTTTTTTTTTTTTTTTTTTTTTGCCAGCTTGTGTTCGAGAATTCCATCTTACTGTCAAGGCAAAATTACAGTTCTTTCACATGTCAAGATCCTGTCATTTCTACCAGTGTGACCCATTGTGACTCAATGCAGGGGGGTGAAACTGGGGATTTTATTCTTCTTTTCTTTTCTTTGAACTAAAGGCATGCCCCTCCCACTCTCCTTGCACCTGCTCCATAATGGGTATTGTTACCTAATTGCTTTGATGCAAAATGTGAGCTATTCCACTTACTTAGGTTCTGCTTGTCAAGAAGATAATGGGAAAACAAAACTTTTTTAACCCATAAAAGTTGAACACCCTCATAAGTGGTGGAATATTAAAATATCCATCTTATGTAAATAAAGATACATTGGTTGATTGATGGGTGAGCCTGGGCCTATTTTCCTGGAGGATTCCCTAGGGACAGTAAAAAGAAAAGCTCTGATTGGCTACAGAGTTAATGCCCCTTGAAATCTAACATAGCATTATCCTTTCTTTTTTTTTTTCGCATCATTATATTTGACATTTTCTTCTTAATTGATAGTATACATTGCGTTTGCTTCGGGAGCCAAAGAAATCATTCTCAAGAAACCTTAAGGGAAGAACTGTGTGTTTCAATAGTTTATTATTTAATTGGCTTTACATGTGTTGAAATGTTTTGGGTGTCAGTACCCAAAGACTTAGTACGCCATTTTATCCAGACCAAACCATCTCATCTCCACATCAGAGGACACCATTTCTTACCCTCACATCAAAGGATGTTCTCTGAAGAAATTCAGATGACCTTCTATGTGAACCTCATTCTGTTGTCCTGTCACTTTCACGTGGGAACAGTGTGAGAAATCACGCCAGGATTTACTGAGATGCCAGCTTCTTGCTTAGAACAACAAATCACTTGTCTGACATTCAATCTAGAATATTTTCAGGACCATTGGAATTGTTTTGAATATTTGTTTTATTTTTACTTGAAAGAGTTACAGAGAGCAGAAATCCATTGCTTCACTCCCCAAAGAGCCCCAAATGGCAGGAGCCGAGCTGATGCAAAGCCAGGAGCTTCTTCTGGATCTGCCACATAAGTGCAGGGTCCCCAGGACATGAAAGCCTCTGAAAGCCTCTGCTGCTTTCCCAGGCCACAACCAGGGAGCTGGATCAGAAGTGGGGCAGCTGGGATTGATACCAGTGCCTACATGACATGTGAAATATGGGATTAAAAGATGTTTATTTTAGTGCCAAAATGTGAAATCCATGTGTACATGGAAATTTAATGAACACAATATATGCATGCACTTCAAAATCATTTAAAACCAGAATAAGCATTGTTAAATTTCATTTCCCACAAGCTTTATGAAGTATCTTCATATGATGATTATGTTCTATGATATTAACCTGACAGTCTTCCCTTCTGCTCAAAAAATGCGAGTCTCCATTTTGCTGCCAAGATTCGCTGGTGTGGCTACAGTGTTGTGAGCAATGAGATTGAGTTTCTTGGCTATGCAAGAAACATACTGTACAAGAATAAAACAAAATCCTGAATTTGGAAAAAAAATAGCCTCAGCCAAATCGCCCTTATTCAACACCCATATGTTAGTAGAAAAATATTATTGAGTTCAACCAAGGAGAGAAATGTACCCAGAAAAACAGGTAGACATAATTGTGTTCTTACACAAAAACTAAAAAGTAGACCAGAGCAAAAATAATGAAAATAAAATTCATTATTGCTGGAACATATTGGAAGACAGTCCCTGTGGGAGGGAAAAGAAGCTTTATATGATATAACTGTGATTTTCCATAATTAGAGGGTGAAACCATAGACGGATAAAGCTTCAAATTATGGTTTTCAGAAACTCTCCAGTTTGAGAGTGGGCAGATACTAGGCTTGGTCTCGGTTCTTATAATTTTGCTCTGAAGTGCAAATTTTCTTAGTGGTTTTCTTATGGGGTATGACAAAATCAGTCATTTTTTCCTCCTGGGCATCATGTCCCTGAACTAGTTTTGTGCTAGATCTAGACAGACAATATTCCAACAAGTCATTTATCCTCGCATCCCTAATCAGAGTCACCCCGGGGGACTTGAAATCAGTCAACATGGAAACACTCTCACAACAGAAGCACTTAGCCAGCACTCCTCGCCACAGACCACTGTAAGGATTTCTCAGTGCCCGACGGCCTTGTTCCCATATGCCCTGACATATATACCACTGCTTGCTTCATCTTCCCACACAGACCCTATCCGCTGAGTGATGCTGTTTGCATGGGGCATGACGCAGGCACTACTCCTTGGCCTGGATTCTCAATCAAGACTCGTGCCTTCCTTGCTCAGATGGTTTCCAGACTGGAATTCTAGTAAGAGGATTTGGAGAAGGATCTGATTTGGGGTAGGAATTAGAATTTGAACACAATAGCTTTGCTGCGTACATGTTTCTTAAGGACACAGGAAATAGTTAAGGCTGCCCAATATTTTTATATTTTAGAGATTTACTTATTTATGCTTTTTGTGAAAGATGAGGAGAGTTCTTCCATCTGCTAATTCATTCTTCCAATGGCCAGAACAGCCAGGTCTGGGAAGGCCAAGGTCATGATCTTGGAATTTCAGCCTCGTCCACACGCGGGTGGCCGGGATCCAAGCACTTAGGATCATGCAGTGCCTTCCCACTCTCACTGCTGGATCACAGCCAGCACTGCCGGCATTGCAGTACGGGATGTTTAATCCTTGCACCACAAAATGACCACACTTCTAATAGTATCAAAATCTTCAGATAAACTCATTCACTGTTTAGAAGGAATGTGCCTGTAAGGTAGAAAAGGGTAGATCTTAAAATCCTCATCATATAAAGCAGAATATAAAAAGTATAAAAGAGAAAATGTAGAAAGAATAAATCATTTGCTCCAATGACACAGTAAGCCTAGTTAATGATAACTAAAAAAATCACTTCTTAAAAATGTTCAAAAGATAACCATTTCAACCAATTCAGCCAAGTTGAAATGTGTAAGCTGAATGTGCAAAAACAGTAGCATTAATAAATAATAGTTACCTAGAATACCTTTTCTGTGAAAGAAATAAAGCATTCTCGTGTGTAATGTAACACACACACAATATTGTAGAATAAATTTATCAGCTAGGTGAACAAATTTCATAATGAAGGCATTAAGTTATTGATGAAAGAAATTTAAGAGGACACAAAGAAATGGAAAGACATACTATGCATAGAGATTAGAAGAACTGTTATTGTAAATGTTCGAATGCTCAGAGCAATGCACAAATTTAATATAATTCCTGCCAAAATTCCAAGGACAAGCTGCGAAGAATTAGAATAAATACAACTAAAAGTGAAATAAGACAACAGAAGAATGACTAGCCAAGCTTGACTAAGAAGAACAAAACAGGAGGCATCACAGTATCTGAATTTAAAATATGTTAACAAAGCTATGGTAATTAAATCGGCATAGTACTGGCATATAAACATACAGTGCTGGGACAGAATGAAGTCCAAACTCATTCCTCCATAACCAACTGACTCTTAATAATCGTTCTAAGAAAGCAAAGGACAAAAAGCAAAAATAGATTACTGGCATTTCATCAAACTAAAGAGTTTCTGCAAAGTAAACAATAAAGAGAAGTTGAAATTCAACATGCCATCATCTTACATATGGATACAAAATCTCTAGAATCTTCCAGGAAGCTTTCAGAACTAGTAAGCAAATTCAGCAAGACTGCAAAATACAATTTCAAGGCAGAAAGACAATCTACAACATTGGACACTATATCTCTGAGATATCTGTCTAATAAAGAGTTTAGAATATATAGGGAACTCAAACAGTTCAACACAAATAAGCCAATAAAAAGGCAACATCACTAACTGGGGGGAATATAATTAAACCCACTGTGTTGGCCTAGTCTTTAAGATGATTCTGATGCTGACCCTGGTCATGGCTCCTGATTCTCATTGCTGATTCCAGCTTCCTTACCATGCAAACACTGCAAAGATGTCACGTGATGGGTGAAGGGGCTGGGACCCTCGCTATCATATGAGAGACTTGTATATAGCTTTAAGAACCTGGCTCCAGCCCTCGCCTGGCAATGACAGGCACCTGCGGAGTGAATCAACATAGGGGAGAATCGTGTTTTCTGTCTTTTTTTGTTTGTTGAGTGAAAAAAAAAAAACAAACACAAAAAAACCTGATCCCACTGTGAGATGTGTATCCAAGAGAAATAAAATCAGTTCATTGGAGAGACAAATGTATATTCACATTTACTGCAGCCCTGTTTACAGAGGTCAAAAAGTGGGAACTAAGTGCTCATTGAGTGATGAATCAGAAAGAACATTTGGTATATATATATATATATATATATATATATATATATATATCAAATGATACACACACACACACACACACGAATGCCATGGGCACTAGAGGGATGGATTTTGTCATTCATGGAAGACAAATTTCATCACTCATGAAAATAAATGTTAAAGCAGTCACAAAATGATTAAGTCCTACTAATTGGTTTCACAAATACCTAGCTTGAGAAAACACAACTTGTGTGGCAACGCTGATGCTTCAGAGCATTCCTGTTAAGAAACAGAAAATTCAAATTTACTGAAACAACAATCATTATTCCAAAATAGTTTTAGGAATTTCTACCTTGCAACATTTCCTCAAGGACTCCTCACACCTTCACAAGTCAGAATAGATGTGGCAAATATTGCTTTCTGAAAAGTTCACTGGGGTGAGGAGGCAAAGTTTCACTGAGCTTGGGCGCCCTTCCCGGGACCCCATGAGGAAGGTCTGGCTTAGGTTATCACATGTGGTATCAATGAATGCCAGTGCCTGGCCCACATAGAAGCTGTCATGTTAGTTCCAGTTGGTTAACTCAAATTAATGAGATTTCACTGTTTCTGATGAAAACTCACGAATACAGATCTTGAATGGCATTCTTTTTTGCCAGTCTGTTTTATGCTAGCAGACCTCTCTACCCAACTCCTTACCAACTCACCTCTTATTTTTCACGGGTTAGGAAATCCAACTCTCAAGTGTAGGAAATTACGTCACGAATGCTGGTAACTCTGAGTGAAGTACTCCCACGAGGCACATGGCCAACGTTCCTGGGAAGCAGCAAGCGGAAGAAACAAAGAAACGGTTTGGTTACTTCCCACCATTGTTCAGACAGGGTCCTGGGGTGCTGGCCCCTCTCTCACGCACTCCACAGTGGACTGCTCACATTTCCTACACGCTTTCACGTGTGAGAGACCTTCCGCCATTTTGTTTTCTAGAACAGACTCCAGTCAGTCATGAACACGTTTGGTCATTTCAGTGTGATGAGTAGTTAAAGGTCTCTTGTCCCACATTCCTGAGTCTACTCCAAGAAGCAAAGCCTGTGCTGTCTTTCTGACTCCTCCTTACACTGGCATTTCCTGTCCTGGAATCCTTCTGGAAATTCTTTTTTTTTGGGGGGGAAGAAGTAGGGAGTTGGGGGGATGGGTAGGGGAGACAATTTCTCAACTTCCGACAAAGAACAGAGCTCTCATTTGCGGCTGACTATTCGGGGTCCTTTCTCAGCCCTTAGGGACCCACCCTTGGTCCCATGTGACGTGTTTCTGAAGAGGTCTTTTGTGTTGTTCCATGTAAGCCTTGACCTTCAGCACAAGGTCTAAGACAACATTTTCTGTATTTCTCAAAATACGACCTGTAGTTTTATGTGGTAAAAGTACGTTTGGACCGCACGTAACAGATGTTCAACCTGAAGAAATGAACGGTTTGAGGAATTTAAAAATTAAATAGGTATACACTGTTGATCGAATCTACTCTCAGACCTTCATTATTGTGTGAAATGTTCTCATGAAGACAGGACAAAAGGTATTATGAAAACGTAACTAGTGTTAAGTCTTCAGGCTTTTTCTATGAGCACCATATCCTGTTTCTTCTCAAGACCTTGAATTTCTTTTAAAAAATATTTACTTTTTCATTGCTATTTTCAAGCGTTTTTGTAATAAGCAAAAATATGAGAGTCTTATTTGTGTGATGAAGGGGAACTGCCCGTAAACCATGCCTCCATCATTAACTCTTTAACCTCTAAAACACAGACAGGAAGTCTCATGATGAATTACCATGCGTATCATTTGGAGGAGTCAAATCAGATTATGTCAGCTGTTGTGGCAGCTCCTGTGCAGACAGTCCACTGGTTTCTAGACGACCGATTTTTCACAGTGGAGCCGGTCAGGAAGCTGGAGCCTAGAATTCAGCTCAGGGACTTCACGAAGCAATGCAGATCTCCGCTGTTAGGTTAGTGACCATCCGGTTTTTCACACTTTTATCAAATAACTGCCATGTTCTTCACCAACCATTGGTTTCACCATACTTTTCTCTTGGAGATTTAAAAAGAAAAAAGTCCGTAATTTTTGGATTCCACACAGGCATGCTTATAAACAATGAACACTCATACATAATATATATATCCAAATTTTAATCAACAGTATTTCACTTTTCATTCTCATAACTAATATGATAAATAGCATCCTTAACTGAACCGTGCATATATTTCTGAATATTTCTTTATATAAGAAGGAACTATGGGCCTGTAATGATAGCATAGTGGTTAAAGTCCTCACCTTGCACGCGCTGGGATCCCATATGGCTGCTGGTTCTAATCCCAGCTGCCCTGCTTCCCATCCAGCTCCCTGCTTGTGGCCTGGGACAGCAGTTGAGGACGGCCCAAAGTTTTGGGACTCTGCACCTACGTGGGAAGCCAGGAAGAGCTCCTGGCTGCTTGCTTCAGATTGGCTCAGCTCCAGCCGTTACAGCTGCTTGAAGAGTGAAGGATCGGATGGAAGCTCTTCCTCTCTGTCTCTCCTCTTTGCTGTATATCTGTCTTTCCGATAAAAATAAATGCATGTTAAAAAAAAAAAGAAAGAAAGAAAGAAGGAACTAGAACCTATTAACCAAGATTGTATACTGCCGTTCTTAATAACTGCCATTTTATATTGTGGTATACCATTGCTAGGTTGTCATTCAAAAAATGTCAACTTTTTGGTACCCACCTATCCTGTGTGACCTTGCCATATTCTAGAAGCAAATGAGCAGATGATGGCACTGTGGCACTACAGAAGGCATGTCTCGTGAGTCCACCATGTCCGATGAGTTCTACTTGCTCTGCTTCTCATCTAGCCCTCTTCTCATATGCTTGGGAAAGTACTGGAAGATGGCCCAAGTGTTTGGACACCTTACCAACTTGGGAAGAACTGCACAGGGTTCCAGGCCACTGACTTTTGCCTGGCCCCGCCCCAGGCCATTGTAGCCATCTGGAGAATGAACCAGCGGATGAAGTTTCTCTATCTCTCTCTTTGCCACTTCCCCGGTTTCCCTCATTCAATGTCTTTGTATTTCTGTCTTTCAAATAAATCTTCTAAAAAGGGGTGGAGGGAAATATCGTCCGTGTGCAAAACTAAAGCAAAATGGAACTCCATGCTAATGTAGAGCAGTTGCTCAGAATCATACCTGAAAAGTGTCAAGTGTTGCTTTGAACAGGGAAGGGAGCAGCCAGGACTTACAGTCCAACTAAATCCAGAGGATGTCTGAGTGCAGCACGGCCTGACTCAGAAACATAAATTGCCGTGAAGGATCTTCAGCCAGCAAGCGCACTGCTGCAGTGTGCAGGCAGGAAATGACACAGCACATCGCGCTGTTGTTTATTTTACACATGGTTCATGAGACACACAGAAACACAACTATCTGCTTAGTGTTCTTCTCGACGCGGGCATGTTTCTCATCCCAGGACTCTTATTCTTTAAGAGAAAAATAAGCAAGTGGAAGAGCCCACATCCGCCAGGGGAAATATCTGAGAAATAAAACTGAGTTGTATTGCTCATTGGAAATTTTTATCTTCTGGGAAATGGAAAAAAAAATAACTTTAAATTGCTTATATAGGAATCTATGAGAAAAAAGTGTGAAACTCAGACTGGCTATTAAAGACTAAGCAGCATTGCAATAGGGGTGCAAAGGTAGGGTGATACCTGTAGAAGCCAAAATGTAGCATAGTGCTACTTATTCTAGCAAGAAAGCTTTACAGAATGAAAAGAATCCACGGGCAAGTATAGAGAAGGGACAATGTGGAAAAATCTGCTGGGGTCCAAACGTGGGAGCATCAGGTTCTAGGTTATGGAAATTTGACTTAGCTTACAACTGAAAGTGAGTCATTTGAAGGTTTCTGTGCAGGGAAATGCAATGAAAGCACCATGAGTCGTCTGTTCATGTGGGCATGCATAATTGATATTTCTTGAAAATCTACTGGGAGCTGCTGAAACATTAGGTAAGAGAATTACATTCTTTTCAAGTCTTTGTACTCAGAAAGCCTATAGTTTAGGTATAATCATGCATTGGGTTCGGAACCTGCTTTATCATTTATCGCTAACAGCACATTAGGAACCAAGAGCGCCTGGGGTGCAAGCCCCTTTTTTTCCTTTGCAGTGTGTTCAAGGGAATGGTTTTGTGCTCTGGCAACACTTTGAGTTCCTCCACTCCCAGGGCCTAGAGCTCATTGCCTTGGTCTACTTGTGTTACTATAACAACACACCACAGGCTGGGTAACTTACAAACAACACGGGTTATTTCCTCACAGTGTTGAAATCTGGACAATCCCAGATGAAGGCGTTGGCAGATTTCAGCACCTGGTGAGAGCTGTCTTGTTGGCTTCAGTGGCAGCACCTCCTTCTGAACCATTCCATGGAGGACATGGTGCAAAGGGAACTAGGGCTCACCCTTCACCCTCCTGTCTAAGAGCACTCGTCTATTCATGAGAGCAGGAGCTTTGATACTTATTCGCTTGACCCAAGGTCCCACCTCTTGGTACCATCTCCTTGGAGCTTAATTGACAGCATATATATTATGGTGGAACAGCTATATTGAAGCCACAGCCCTCACCATTTTCTACAGGATACGGCTGGAGACCTACCTGAATTTTGTACTTTGAAATCAGCAAGCCCCATACCCTTCTCCTTTAGCACGTGTCCTTCTCTAAACAGAACTTGTCCCAGCCAAGGAGCCCTGAGGCTGCCTAATGTTCTGGTTCCTGAGGAGATACATCTATCTAATTCCTAGAAGGCAACGTATTATAAACCCACTTGGCACACCTTTATCACTGGACTCTGCAATCAGCTTTAGGAGCTGTGAAGCTGGCCCATTGATCTCTGTGTTGATAATCTGGCTGTCTCTCAGACGACCATGAAATCCTGTGGAGAAGAAAGTAACTCTTTGTCTCTACCCAAAAGGAACTAATTTTCAGAGTGGGGCAAAAAGTAAAATACACCCAAAACCATTTTCTCTTACTTTCTGAAAACCTGAACTCTTGCACATATTTGATAAGCAAAGACGAGAGGGTCCCTTTTCTTTGAAGTGGGCAAGGCTCAAGCTCAGAGGATAATAATGAGGGAGTTGTTTGTGCCAGGGGCCTTAGACCCCCGTTATTGTAGATCCGGGCTTCGCTCCCTGCTGCACCTGCGTGTATTTACAAGGCCAGGTGGAGTGATAGCGGTGCATATCTCAGAAGCCCTGAGACTCAGCGAAGAATTCCCAGCTTCCGTAGGATCTGCTAGGAGAGATACTGCATTCCCAGTGGTGAGGGGCTGAGCAGGCCTACCCGTATACGTCTGAGTGATTTGGATATCAGGGCTCCCTTTGCTCCACATTCTTGCCAACACTTTTTATCTTTTATCTTTTTGATAAAAACCTGGGTGCAGGGTCCCCAGGTTTTGGACCATCCTTCTCTGCTTTCCCAGGCCACAAGTAGGGAGCTGGATGAGAAGTGGGGCAGCCAGGATACGAACTGGCGCCCGTATGGGATCCTGGCACATGCCAGGAGAACCGCTCAGCTACCGTGTCAGGCCCTCAAAATTGCTTTTTAAGCATAGTTAGCAAGCTAGATAGACAAAGCTTAATTAGAAGGCCTATATAAGTTGCAAGTCTCTATAATTCAGATTAAGCATGAATTTTTTTTAAGATCATGTTTACCTAATCTACGTATTTTTTATCTCTTCTGTTGACAAAAATGTTTGAAATTCTTCTCAATTTCTGGTCGCTGTCGATGAGAAATGTGTCGGGACACTTTGAGGAACACTCGTTGAAGGTGGATTTCCGTGAAGAATACTTGGCATTGTCCAATCATTTCGTTCCAGACGTCTTTATGAACCGCACACAGCCACACATCACACAAGACGATAATCAAAAAGATGCGTAAAGAACTTAAGATTCTTTAAATTCAAATTACACGGATACTTCACTTGAGTTGACTTTAACTCCTGTGAAGAAAAGAACTTTGAATATATTCAATTATTTAAAATAGCACCTAAATGCGTTCCTCTAAAAGCGTAGTATCATGTTTTTCTCGGCACAATAATGAATCTGTCATCTTAATCTGCCTTCCTCTATCATTAATTACAATGCAGCTATTAGGTTAACAATAATGTTACTAAATAAGGTACGCTCATTTTACATCTAAGACTAAATGTTAAGGAAAATTATATCTTCCTTTAAGAAGATTATTGAAATATAAATATAGTATACTAATGTGTGGCAGTTCCTCTTAGAGAACGTCAAGAAAACTGTTTTTAAATAGAAAGAGGACAGTAAGGACACATAAAAAAATCCAGTATAAAATACAAAATCATGTGAATGCAGAGAATTCTTTTTTTACTTTTAATTTCTATCAATATTTTGAATGTAGTGAATTCTGGATAATAAAATATGCTAAGATGGAACTTCAAGAGGTCATGTAATTTAGATTCTGGCATGTGTCAGGTTCAATGGGAGACCACAAATACTGAAGAAATTGAGCCATGTCTGATAAGTCATGGAAAGGGGTATGAAGGGGTGTTTCTTGCTTCTTTAAGATAGTTATTTAAGAAACGAGAGGGAGAGGGAGATACTCCTGTGTGCTGTTAAGCTCTACGAATTCCTGCAATGGCCAAGTCTGCACCAAGACCAGAGCTGGGAGCCCAGGTCCCATTCCTGACCTCCATGGGGTTGGCGGGAATCCTGCTCCTCCCGGGATCTAAGCAGGAACTTGGAGTCAGGAGCCCAGAAACAATGGATGCAGACATTCTGTTGAGGAGGTGGGCATCGGAACTTTTAAGTTTCTACACCAGCCTCCACTCTTCACAGGTAACTGAAAATACTTGTTTTGATGAATTGCTGGCATTTGGAAACCATATTGTTCACCAAGTGTCATTATAATATAATGCAGTAATATAAGGAGTGGTTTTTACTTTTGTTTTTTTTTTTTTTTCAAGAACTGTTTCTCAGAGATCTGCAGCAATGACGTTTCCACCTTTTCATGGGAATATAGTTTACTGCAAAACACTAGGATGTTTCTTCCTTACCTTTTCATGGCAGAACTAAGCATGAGAAAAACTTGCCTGGTGTTATACACATCTTAATGGGAGTAAACCCAGGCACACAATTTTGACAATCTGCACAAATTTATCTTTGGAAAATACATTCAATAGTAAATTCCAGCACTGACAGCCTTCATTTACACAGACCAGCGTGCTGAAATGGTGCTTACTGGTAATATGAAGCAATCAGGGTTCATATCCTTGTGGGAATTCTCCCCTAAAGGCCAATTCATTTGTAATAAAAACCACATTTTGAGCGGTGAAAGAGTGCAGCTGCTGGCAGTGGGAAGACGTTCTCACATCTCCCAGAACTAACTTCAACTTTCTGAGCTGTGCGTGTTTTTATAAGAAAAATGTTTTCTGAATTCAAGCTTAACGAGACATGAAGCTAGTCCGATGCAGTCATCTTCTTGTTCTTCTGCTGTCTGGGAAGTTACGATGGAGAAGGCACGTCTGTTCATTAGAGCTAATCAGATGCAGTGCTGAGCTCGGCTCCCATCCCATGAAGCTTGCTCAGAGCAGAGAGAAGCTGCAAACCTGAGAGCCTGCAAGAATTCAGTGGGGGAGCTGGCACCTGCCAGGAAACACGCTAACATGTAGAACAAACTGACTACAAACACACCCACTTTTCACATCACTTGTGCACCTTCTAAGCCTCTTCGTAACCATGAAATGACTTGAGCGTAACATTTAAGAATCTTCGTTTTATGTAAGTTCATTTCCCTAATGTGCGTGTTTATGTTTTCTAGAAACATCTATGATATCATTACTTTTGCTTATTCGCTCGCTAAATGTAGACCAGGACATAATTTAATTGATTCCATACAGAGAGTCCTCAAAAACACATTTTGTTAAGGCTCTGCTTTGATTTTATTTAGCGTTTTAACAAAATTGCCATAGATAATTTACAACCTCAAGGCTGCTTCAACTGCCAGAAGCTCTGCCCTCCCACGCCCCGCCGCTGAGTTCTCATTTTTGTCTACTTTCTCACTGCCTTTTCCTGTTAATTCTCTGTGCATTGCTGCATTGGGTCATTCACACGATAAAACATTTGAAAGCCTGTTGCTGATTTGACTGAACTCTGAGCAAGCAGACTCCACCGAGTTTCACTGCATGGTTTTACAGTGGTGGTCACTGATTCCAGTTAGAACTTTGAAGAAGCATTTTTTTTTTAACTGTGTCAAACAAGTATTCTTCCCTGCCAGATATCAGACTGTCTGTTTCTTAGGGGTTAGAGTGTTCTAATAATATAAGGAGTTATGGGCAACAAGTTCATAATGCAAGTTCATTAGAAAGTATTTTCATTATAAAATATCTTATAGTCTAATTGAACAAAAGACAACAAACTTTTGTCATCAAAATTTAAGTACCTCTGCTCAGTGTGTATTATAGAATGCAATAGCAAATTAGTGCTCAATTGTAAAGTTTAACTGCAAGATGTCAACCAGCAGACATTAGAAAATATTTCTAGGGCCCAGTGTCATAGCCTAGTGGCTAAAGTCCTCGCCTTGAATGTGCTGGGATCCCATATGGGAACTGGTTCTAATCCCAGCAGCTCCGCTTCCTATCCTGCTCCCTGCTTGTGGCCTGGGAAAGCCATCAGGGACGACCCAAAGCAGAATAATAGACAAAAATCAAATCACAATATGTCAATTTCTCTATACACATGAAGTGTTTAGAACGATTTTTGAAGTAGGGCTGTTTGCGCCTTACTCTATATCCTACCAAACATCCATTACTCTCACTCTGTATGTGGATTACCTGGGCTGCCTGGAGGAAACAGGTGGTCGACTCCAGCTGGTTAGCCAGGG
This sequence comes from Ochotona curzoniae, assembly GCF_017591425.1. Classification (NCBI taxonomy): domain Eukaryota; kingdom Metazoa; phylum Chordata; class Mammalia; order Lagomorpha; family Ochotonidae; genus Ochotona; species Ochotona curzoniae. The sequence continues at coordinate 7,490,557 of NW_024465322.1, forward strand.
ATCAAGTTTCCAATAAGAACTAGTTAAACAATGAGAACAGGGCTTAGGGAAGCAACCGGGGTGATTCACCACCACGCCAGAGCTTCCGACAGTGGCAGCCATTGCTATTCTATTTTGTTCTTATTTTTAATTTATGTAAAATGACTAGAGTTCAATTTTTCATAATATAAATTTAAAAGTGTGAGAGTTCCACCCCACTCTCTTTCTCCCTCTCTATGCCCCCTTTTTATTTTCCCAAATTATTACATTTATTCATTTACTTTACAGTAAGCTTGGCTTTCTAATATTTAGGGATATCATAACATACAAGCAGAAGAAGGAGAAAACAATAAAAGTCAGCTACCAAGGAAAAGGAGAATAGACCTTGTTCTATACGGCAATGAGTTCCCAGCACGGTAATCTTACACACAGGGTGACGCGTTTTGCTCTGCGTATTAGTAGTCAGAGATGAGAAACATCGATTTGTCTTTTGGAGGCTGGTTTATTTCACTAAGCAGGGAGCAGGAGCAGTTAGCAGGACAGAAGGTGAAAACTGGTTGTAAAAGGCGACATGGCAATTTTTTTTTTTGCGTTGCTTGAGGACACATCTCACTGACGGCCGTACCTGTCAGAGGAAATCAATGAAATAAACACCCCGACGTCATGATCCTCCCTCTGCTCTGCTCCCTTTTCAGTTCCTCTCGTGTGTTGCATTCAAACACAATCCAGCTCAAGGGAACATTTTTTTTAAAAAAACATATCTCCCAGATTGAAATCCAAGACACACACAAAAATAGAAAGGATAGAAAAAAAGGGTTTCCTAAGGGATGTGGCGGACAGCGCAAATCCAGGTCACTGTCCCCTTGGATAGTGCGAAGAAGCATCCTGTGGACAGCAAGGCCCACGGAACGCTATTAGAAGGGCTTTGGTGAAAATGTTTGCAGCAATGGAAACTACCAAGGCTTCCTTAAAACATTCTTGAGACTGAGGCATGAATCAATGTGTGACCAACATCCTTTGTTAGCCTTTCCAAAACATTGGGATTTGCATGCTGTTTTTTTAATATGTTTTAATTTTTTAAAGATTTATTTGTTTTTATTGGAAATTCAGAAATACCAAAAGGAGGAGAGACAGAGAGGAAGATCTTCCATCCGATTATTCACTCTCCAAGCGGCTGCAATGGCTGGAGCTGAGTCAATCCAAAGCCAGGAGCCAGGAGCCTCTTCTGGATCTCCCACATGGGTACAGGGTCTCAAAGCTTTGGGCCGTCCTTGACTGCTTTCCCAGGCCACAAGCAGGGAACTGAATGGAAAGCAGGGCCACCAGGATTAGAACTGGCACCCATATGGGATCCTGGCTCGTCCATGGCGAGGACTTTTGCCGCTAGGCTATTGCATCCGGCCCTTAGTGTATTTTTAAAGTGATGCTTGGCATCTACTGTTCATTTAATGGAACCACTTGCTTATCACAGAGGTTCAAAGCATGAGCTCCAAAGGAATTAATACACAAAAGAAGGTTTAGATGATAACCATTGGCGCTGCTCCAACTTCACCCTGTTACACAGAACAGACTTGAGATGGTCATTAAACTTTAAAACCCCTTTGAGGTATTCAGGACTAGAGTGTGCTTTTAAAACCTCAAAGTCAGCATTAACACTTTTGGATATTATTTGTAGATAACCTCTATAGGATATTTAAGAGGAAAACAAATATATTGACCTAAAATCTTTGAAGAAATCCACACTCACCTGTCATCTTCTAACCCCTTAGTGGAAGCCCTTGCCCTGGGCCTTGGGGCCCTGCATCAATCACAATGTTTCTCTAAGTTTCCACCCAAAAAGGATATTTAAAAAAAAAAAAAGGTAAGTGGTTTGAAATTTTAAAAAAAAATCACTGCAGGTAAGTCCATGTGAGTGTGTACGTAAGCTTTTTCCCAACTCTTTTTGTAAAATTATTTCTTGTCATTTTCTTTTCACGTGAATGTTGGATTGTTTTAATGTAGAACTAAAAATTTCCAAGTAGCTTGAAAATATCTAAATGTAGAATTGACAGTGTATTATTAATGTCAGCTTATCAAGCACACCCTTCAGCTTGAACTTTCTGCAGTAGATTTTCTGGCGAATAAATTTACGGCTTAGATTGTGGAAATATCAGACAAAGTTTAAGGTTGATTTTAAAGGAATAATTAAAAAGTGAGTAAGAAGGCAACTGTCAATAATATTTCAGGGAAAAAGAATGTGATCTTTTCTCATATAATTTTTAACATTTTTACTACAAATATAATCCTTTATAATTTTAAATGTTTGAATATACAAATAAAGAGCTGAATAAAAATGAAATTACCCTGAATTTAAGAATCAGGAAAAAAGGTCATGTAAGTTATTTTCAAGTATTTCCTTCCAGTCTTTAGTTTTCTCTATTCACATAAGCTGTTTATTTCTATGATTATTTATTGCAAGATTAAAGAATTATGCTGTGTCTATTTTTGTAAACATGCAGCTTTTGAAGATTCCGTTTATTTAGGACAGAGTGACAGAGAGATAGAAACAGAAGGAGGGGAGAGAGAGAGAGCAATCTCCCATCTGCCGCTTCATTACCCGGTGCCTGCAGCGATCCGGACTGGGCTAAAGTTCCAGTCTGGTCTCCCCTGTGGGTGACAAGAATCCCAGTGCTTGAGCTATGGTGATCCGCCTCCTGGAGACACGGCCAGGCAGCTGCACTGGAAACAAAGTGGCTGGAGCTCTAACTCGAATCCCGATTAGGAACCTGGGCTTTGACAGTGGGGACTTGGATCACCCCATCAAAAATCCACCCTCTTTTATTTTATAAATGTGGTGTCGGCTTACATGGGTTTAACTAATGGTTCCATTCCTCCATTTTTGCTTTCTGTAAGATTTGCATTTTTCTTGTACAAAGTTTTCTGTTTAGGACTTGGATGTTTATCACTTAAACATATTACCAAACCTGATACTAAAAGGAGCAAATCAAACATTTAAGTCAACACAGAGGCAACTGTTACAAAGGTCAACATTTAACTTTTGTTAATAAACCATTTGATGGACCAATCTTTCTCTGTAAGGTGAGCAGCTTTTCTCAATCTTTGTTTCAGGAACTTTTCCTTTTGAAGTTTTTCATGAGGAACTGGTAGAACTATATTGAGCCATCCCCATCCCTTAAGAGATGTCAGTCGGCAAAGAAACAGCCCAGTGGTTCAGTAGCCCCACAGCAGGTGTCAGATGATGGACTGAAAAGGAATCAAGGGGATCCCAACACCCTGCCAAATCTTTAATACAAGTAAAAAAAACTTTCTATCACTCTGAAGTGTAGGGGAAAAGATGGCACTGCCAAAAGTGTGATGGGAAATGGGGTGTTGCATTCTTTGTAACTATGTTTCCTAATCAGCTTCCGTGGAACACTTACCTAAAAACACTTCCTAAGAATCCGTAATGTTCCTCTCTTCCCCCAGAACCAGTAAATCAAAATTCCCAGGGAAGATTTTAGTTTTTAAAAAATTCATCCACCACACAATTTTAATGATACAGAAAAACTGCACCAAAATAGTTTCTATGGAATTATTTCTTCTCAAAATATTAGATTCACATCAATAGCATGGTCCTAAAGTTACATGGAATGAAGCAATCTCTAATACTTAAAAGAAAGCATTTAAAAATCTTGTTGAATCCTAGGGGCAACTTTAAAAACATATCTTCTGAAAAACTTTTGGAAAGATGGATTTTATGTTATGAGGGGTTTTTTTTTGCCTCCCAATAATAATAAAAAAAATGTGTATTATGATTTAATTACATAAACTGTAAGTAATAGATTGCTTGAATAACAGATTTTTTTTCACAGAAATTTTATGTACATTTGCTGTTTAAATCCTCTTTAAGTCCTAGACTGGCACAGAATTTATAGTGATGAGAAAGGCACAAAGTCTAATTTCTTACATAGATTTATTTGCAGCAATGATGTGAATCCTACATTTTGTTACCCTGTCTCAGCAACCGGTGATATTTCTTATAGAAGAAATTGTTACTCTCCTGTGAATCTGGGCCATAACTCCTTCAGGGAAAAGTCTCTACTAAACAGCCTTCTGTAATCAGATTTACCAAAAGAGGAGGTCAAAGGGGGATAAAAGCAAAGAGAAGCCACTCGTTTGTTTACCAGAATTGTTCAGAAAGACCGGCTTTGATCGTTTAGCAGAGTGAGGCTGAGGGCCACGCAACACTCACCAAGCACACAGGGAACAAGGACCTGGGGGAGAAGCTCTCTCTGCTGAGAAACGGGTTGTGCTAGATGCGCAGACGGTGGCTTGGGAGCAGTGTGCACAGGCAGCAGTAAATCTTGACCAGCTCGTTGCTATTTCCCTGGTTACTAACAACTCAGGCAAGTACAGCTATCACTGATTACAACTCACTACCTTTCCCGTTTGTGTGTTTTAAGGTTAGGTTTATTCTCTTTTATAAGGTTTATTTATTTTGCTTGAAACTCATAGTTACAGAAAAAGAATGAGAGAGAGAGAGAGAGACAGAGAGAAATCTTTCACTCTCTGGTCACTCCCTCCAAAAGGGTTCAACAGCCAGAGCAGAGCCTGCCTGAGGCTGGGAACCAGGAGCCTCTTTCTAGCCTCCCATGGGAGTGCATCGTCCCACCCAAGGACTTGAGCTATCAAGTCCTCATCAGCTTTCCAGGCCATTAGCAGGGAGCTGGATCATAAGCGGAACAGCTGAGCACGGTAATATATGATGCTAATACCGCAGTTTTGCCATTTGATTGCCATGACCATTCTTGCATCTTTATTTTTACCTAAGATCAGTTTCTACTGTTTTGGTTCCTTCAATAACCATGCAAATTCCTATGTGAAATACTAGTAGCATAAATCGAGCATCTATTAGATTTGGCTTTTTTTGTATCCTTGCAAGTACATTTGTTCTCATATTAGACACATTTCAAATGCTCAATAGTTCTATGTTGCAGAATACCGCTCTATCAGAACGTTTGTGGGATATTTCATCAGTCTGGATAATCCTATTGGACAGCTTTGTCCTAGAGGTGCAGAGAGCCATGACTATCCTCTTGCCCTACTATAGAATGCCAGGTTAAAAGCACATTTTGAAAGCTACAATTGAAATCCTAGAACTCACTTGCTCTTGGAGCCACAGATTGCCTTTTTTTCCCCTCCTTTCTGCTTTTCTTAGTTTCGTCAGAGCATCTAGGAATAGCAGATCTCTTCCACTATAAAGATTATTCGTTTGCCAATAGCCCATATTGGTTCTCCACAAATGAGGTTTCTATCCTCCGCAAACATAACTCTTGGCATACATTGTGCATAACACCATATGTCTCCTTCTCAACTCTAAGTCATACTACAAAGCACTTTTCACTTAATCCTCCAAGGACTCACACCCCGTTGGAATGAGAAGTCATGTTCACATTTCTGACTTAAGCCACTGTAAAAATAGCATTTATGAAATGAATGTTTAGAAAGTCAAAGACAGGAAATCCAGAAATCTGCAGTGCTTTTTGACACGCATTAGCTTACACTTAGCAATGGAATCTGCTAATGAACACGATCGCCTGTATTAGGGAAAAAAAAAATACCTTCTTAGATTTTGAGTCTTTTTTTAAAAACAGATATTGAAATGCTTATAGCATGCCGTTGTGATGTACAGACTATGGCTGTAACTAACTGTTTACATTATTGGCTGAATGGTGAATGTGTGGCTTACGAATCAGTGCCTGGGATCCCCACCTCTTCCATCACAGTGCCTGGGTTCCAGTTCAAGCTTCTCTTATCGGCCCCCTACGTATGTGGACCCTGGCAGGTAACAGGTGACAGCTGAGGGAACTGAGTTCCTGCCCCACACTTCAGAATGTGAGATTGGGTTCCCGGATCCCAGCTTTGTCCTGTCCTGGTTGCTGTGGGCTTTGGGGAAGTGAACTGGCACATGGGAGATCTTTCTAGCTGTATCTCTGTATATCTGTCTGTCTCTTTGTTTTTCCAATAAATCAAATACATACATGGTTTGGAAAAGTGAGATTTAACAATGCATAGTGATAAGATACTTGAGGGTGATTATGAATGCTACTAAACCACATAAAAAAAAAATAAGAACCAAATCTGTACTAGCTGCCTTGTTGCTCATTTGCAATTTCCTTCATCCTACTTTTTTCAGGATGGGATGCCCTTGCATATCAGGGCAAGCCAGAGGATTCAGAGCTCAGCCCATGCTTCCCTTTAGCCACTGGGATAATTGTGGTTTTTAAGCTGAATTGATGTTCAATTTGGAGACATACTTTGTTAGGTAAATGCCTCAACACAGTGTGGAATGAGAGAAAGAGAGAGAGAGAGAAAGAGAGAGAGAGAGAGAGAGAGAGAGAGAGAGAGAGAGAGGGGACATTTTCAGTGGTTGGTTCTCTCCTTACATGCCCCACAACAGCCATGACCCAGGAACTACATCGAGGTTTCCCACATAGGTGGCAAAAATCTCAGCCCTGAACCATCCCTGTTACTTTTCATTGTCTATACTGACAGGATTTTTTTAAATCAAGAGTAGCTCTGACTATCCCACTTACTCCATTGTGGGTTGTATTTCTCTTAACTGGCCCTGTAAAAGCCACGATAATAACTTTCTCCTTCAGGAGACTGTTGTGGTAACGACAGTAGATGACCTCCTTGTACTCTTTGATCTGTAGACCTAAAGTCTAATCTCAACTTTCCATCCGTGCACTCTTGTGTTTGCCTGCTCCCAAAGGTCTAATAACAACGCTGCTTTCTTAGCCAAGAAACAATGAACTCCCAGCCTTTCTAGAAGCATTCTAGACTTCCTAATGGAAGGTGAATGAGTTATGGGGGAAATTATTAGCTCTTCATCAAAAGAACAATGAATTCAAAACAGACTTAAATCAGGACAGCCAAACGGCGTTAGGTTGGAAAGAGAAAAAGAAAAGTAAAAATTGGCTTTGGGTTTAAAGTTGATTTAAGGGATTTCTTTCAAGCCTAAAAATTTTAAGTACAATAATATAAAGCTTAAATGGGGCGGGGCGGGCTGGGAGGGGAAGTGAACTATGTTTCTTAGAAAAGAACTTATATTTGTCTTTAAATAAGATAATAGGTATAGGGAATCCACCATATTATTGTAATATTTATGGTATAAATCTAGAATAACAGAGTCGTGCATATGTTGGACCAAATTTTTGTTTAATACAGTGCATTCTTGCTTGCTGAAGTTTCAGAGTGTCAGCATCCACTAACAACAATGTCATCCTTGAGATAAGATAGAGTGATTGCTGCTATAATTTGATTTTAATAATTTACATATTTAAGTGATTCTAGTCTAGGCCTGTTTCCTAAAAAGACATCAGAATGCCAAATGAATGGAACTTTGTATATCAACTAAGGAAAATAAAACATTAACATCTTCCCTGAACTCATCGAAGCTGTGATATTTATACACGTCCAAAAATATATTAGGGGCTGGTTGTATACTGAACACATTGCATTTTAAGTAAAACCTACAGTGTCAGAAAGCTATACAGCCATCCGTGCAGAGAACTTATTATTTACCTTGTGAATGTCTCAGTCATTTGTAAGAAAGAATAAACTGCTTCCTTTGGGTTTTGATAATAATCTACATCAGAATTCCTAAATTAATGGAACAAAACAAGAAAAAGTACTTGAAACCATAAGTTATATTTAGGTATTTGTCAAGACGCCAGGTTCCATTGGTTTTGTATATCTGACCCTTTGGCATCTTCCCACATAATCAGCCCTTTAACCCAGACTCGGAGTAAAGGGAATAACAGTATTTTTTCCCTTCTCTGTTTAACTTGGCTTAACTTTCTGTAGAAACTCCTCTTTCCCACAGCCTAACTCCAAACGCACTGTGATGGTAACAATACCTTCACTACTGTTAATTCACTCATTTTGCCAGTTCACATGGGGAAAGGCCAACAATTAAACACCATTTCCTTTTTTTTAGGTGAGAAAATAATTAGGAATTTCAACCTAATTCTGTCTTGATTTCTTATTAGTGAATTTCCTTTCTCCTCTTCTTTTCTGCTGCACTAGAGCAAAAACTCCCAGTCATGAAGAGATCTTAGCACCAAGCCAGGAGGAAAATAGCATCGAATGATCTGGAAAAAAAAAATATATATATATATGTATATATATATATATATATATACATCTTTCCTTTTTAAGTTACCAATAAGTATTATTATATTTAGGAATGGACCACAGACAAAGCCTTGCAATCTTGTTTTCATTTCAGGGGAAAATCGAAGGTGTCAAATTACTTGTCTCTTTTTAAAACATTTTTGGTAGACTTTAAAACTTCAAATGTAAGAATTTAGGAAGTTGCTCTCTTTCTTAGATCAAGAGGAAACAAGTGAGACACTTTTTTGAATTTGGATAGAAATGAGAGAATGGCTAGGGATTCAAGAAGCCAGTCTGGCCGATCCTGTATAGGCAATGGAACGTGACACTGGAGTTGGATACGTTCAGCCTTGTTCTAGGCTCTGTGCCTAGTAGCTCTGGGAGTGTGAATCTGCTGGGAATAAGGCTGCGTAAAGCAGCTGGCCAGCCTCAGTGTCAGCATTTTCCATAGTGGGGTCAATGAAATACTCAAGTCCTGTTAAGTGTCTAGATGGTATTCATTCATGATGGTGGAAGTAAGGAGTTATGGATGACAGGGTTACGTGGTAAGACACGATTTAGAAAATATATCAATCTGTCAGTCTTTTCAAAAATCAGCTCTGATGCAAATTTTTAATTTTGCTTCATTTAGGATTTCCCAAATAAATTTTAGCAAAGGAATTTGCTCTCTTACCCTATTTGTGCATATACATCCCCCAAATGCTTGGGATATTAGTGTCCTGCGAAACTACATTTTGGTAAATGCCTTTTATCTGACCCAATGATTGGCTAAATTGAAAAGGAAAAAGAAAACGCTGACTATGGAAGGCTCAGTGCTTGTGTAATATTATCTGTGAAGATCACAGAAAATCCTAAATGCTGTTTCACCAAGCACCTAAAAATGAATCTCATGAAAGCTTACTATCTAATTGTTGATAATACGCTATGCTGCCAAACACATAAACTGGAAACTTCTTCTGCCTTCTCTGTATCCAAGACAGATATCTGACATTCCTGGTCAATTCCCAGTAATCATAGGGATCTATATTTAAGAACTTCTATTTCCTTCTTTTTCTATTTAATTAAATTTCGGATACCCTCTAGGGCATAAGATACTTTCTTTTACCACCGGTTTTCCTAGTTCCCAAACAAAATTAATTTTCCCAACTTTAGTTGGGAGCTCCCAGAACAAATAAGTTTCCAAAACATGACCTATAAATCTGTTAGGAATGTTATTTGTAAAGCTTTTTTTAAAAAAAATTTAATTGTCTTTATTATACAAGGAGTGAGGACAGAGAGAGAGAAGTCAAGATACGGTTCCAGGTTGCACGATATGCAGAAAACAAAGACGATGTATACATTCTAGAATCAGGGATTCTAGGAAATTTCCCTTAATAGAAAATTGTGGCAGGATTTCCATAATCTGAAACCCAAAGAGTAATTTGTCCTAGCTTTGTACGTGTGTGCATGTAGAATATTAAAAATGACTGCTAGGAAATGTCAGACAACAGATCTGAAAATATGTGTTATTTCTTGAATGCTTCTACAACGTTCGACAAAGGGAAAAGAAGTATGTTCTAACTTGATGAACATTGTCATTGGAGACAGATATTTATTTTAAAACCTATCGTGTAAGTTATCCTAGAGTTATCAGCAGACAACACATAAAACAATGCTATGGTTTAGATGTAAAGCCAAGGTTATCCATAAGACACTTAAAGTATGTGGAGTAATAGAATCAAAGGTAAATTTATTCCATGCAAAAAAACTGAAATCTATACATGACATAATACATCATTTAGTAAGATTTTAAAGACCCCTCGTATGTATTGTCTTTAACAAGTTGCACCAAAATAAGTTTACCCTTCCTTCCATTTTTCAAGTCTTTGAAGTGCCTTCTGTCTAAGAGAATAACACATTAGATTATGGTAGATTGCTATTCACCAAACATCCTTGTAAACACTTCTATAATTCTGCCTGAAACTAGATGTCCTGCTTTTTATTGCCTCAGTATTTTGATCTGTTTGAAAGGCGGTGAAAGGAAGAAGAAGGGAGAGGGAAAAGGAGACACATAAAGAGATCATCTGCCTGCTGGCTTCCTCTCCAACTGCTTACGATACCCACAACCAGACCAGCTGGAGGCCGAGACATCGACCAGGAGCCACCCACTTGAGCCATCATCTCCTGCACCAGAATGAGTGAGAAGCAGAGTAGATGGGACTTGAATCAACACATCAGTTTGGGATATGGACACTCCAGTACCGGAAACAGGCACTCCAACGTGGGAAGTAAGCTTTGCAAGTGGTAGTTTAAACCACTGTGTCACAATGCCCTCTTTTTTTTTCTCACGTTTTTGTGCTTAGGACAGACTGTCCTTTAATGTTAGTGGACTTGTTATTGGCGTGACCGCAAGAATGAAGCCGAACACGTTCAAGCAATTCACGAAACAAAAATGTAATAGAGGCTGCATTTTATGATGAAAGCTGCTCACAGCTCTGTGAATGTTTGCAAATGTGTGATACAGGAAAGCCACAGGCCAGTAGTAACAAGATTTTCTTCCAGGGTTCCATCTGTCACCCGAGCAAATTCCCAAAGAGAGTCCTTGTGCACACAGCTCTGAGGCTAAAAATCTTTAAAAAGTGCTTGGAGATGTGCAAATTCATTTACACACACTATTTGCCCTTCGTTTTAAAATGAAATCTTTCATTTACACAAGGTAGTTATTGCATGATGTTTAGTATTAGCTGCCATGAGATAGGAATAAAATGAGAAACAAGAATGAAATGGACCATGTCCTTTAAGAGTTCAGAACTGAATAGGAGACACAAAGAGCAACTGGGAAATCCCAATGTACAATAAGCACTGTGATTTTTCAGGGAAATACAAAGCACCACAAAAACACGAGAAAAGCACCCATGCAAGAACTTATACGAGAATGAAATATCATTGGAGACAAATAGACATGAGTGAGCCGAACCAAGATGGAAAATAATAATAATGCATTTCAGGCAAATGCATCAGTAAAACTAGGTTAAATGATGCTGAGATAACAAAAGATCTCCAAGTCTCAGGGGTCTGGAACCACCAAAGTTGATATTGTATTTATTTCATGTGTCCGTCTTATTTTCCCCACAACCTTGTCCCATGTCTTCTCTCCCAGACACAGGCAGACAAGCTTTCCATCCGTTACCTTGCGTAAAGATAGAAGGTGATGACCCACACAATGGCTGTCAGAGTTATCATCCAAAAGTGATACTTGCCCAACGTATTTATACTCCATGAGGCTCAGTCCACAGAACAAAGCATTTATTGGAGCTTAGAGACTGAAGCAGAAAGTGTAAGGCTCAAGATTAGTCAAGCAGCCATCAGCCAGATCAGACTGCTTCTATTGAACACACCAAAGAGTTAAAATTTTAAGATAAGCACCCTGCTTAGTCATTGATAACTAACTTTCATGTGGAAACAAAGTCGAATTGCAGGTTAGGGAACCAGTTAGAAAGTGCTGAAAATGCCTGAGGGACAGCCCCAGATAAAGACAATAAAAAGGAAAAGGCCTATACAATATAAGAGGAAGAAAGTGAATTAGCTCAATTAGCAAGTGCTTGGACATGAGGGATTAACAAAAAAGATATTAGGACATGATTCACGTTTTGGTTTGTTTATGAAGGATGGTACTAATCCCAATAAAGAAAACAGAGGAGCAGCCAGCAGGGGGTTGACAACGGTAAGATACATTTGTGATGGATTTAGCCTGGCTCTCCTGGAGAACATCCAATAGAGTTATCCAACAGGCAGATTAACTTCCAAGTCTAAAGTCAAGATAGAAGGGAAATCCAAGCTAGGATTATTAACATAGAATTCATCAGAATTTAGATTAAAACAAAGCTATGGAGTGATTAATGTCTTCCAGGAAGATGGCTTATGAAAGAAGAAAACAAGAAAAAAATAAAATGTTATGTAGCAGAGCAAGATTTTTCTCATGGAGAGAATTCCTGTAGTCTAAGGAGAAGCACATCTCCCTATACTTTTGTGCTCTCTCCGGAGGAAGGACTTCTGCTCTTAAAGAAGCTGCAGAGGTGGTGCTTCCTGGAGACCCACCGGAGCACTCAACATGAGGGGTTGAGAAGCAGAGGAGGAAGGAGTAAGCTCGATGCTAAGTGTGAAGCATTCTGTAAACACAAGTTAGTATCATATTGACTCTTGGGAACTGGAGCGGGTGGGGAGGGATTCCTAAACTATTTTGAGATATCATAAAATATAAGGAAAATAGAACGCCTTTTTGCCAGATCTCATAAAAGCAAAACTGACAACATTTCTGACATGACTCACTCTTCCTTTGGAAATAAACTTTTAGATTAAGGAACAAAGCATTTTAAATAGAAACTTAAGAAAAATAAAACCTTAAAAAGTCTTTACATAGGGAAACTAACCTTTTTTTCTCATTATTCAGTTTGAAGGTGTCTATTAGTTATACATGAGTAAGAATCATTGGATTTTTCCTTACAAACAGATCACTCACATAGTGGCAATAAGAATAAGAATAAAATTGTTAGCTGTGTTACCACATTGTCCGTGATTTTTCTTAATGTAACTCTTGGTATTATCCAAATCTTTGAATATCCTTATGTTTAAGCAGAAATTTTGTAAGATTTATCAAGCTATAGATCCCAGGGGTTAGAGCATCTGCAAAATCAATGACCCGGGAACATGTTCAATATAATTACATGTTTAAAGCCTAATCATAATTTTCTTTTCAGCAATTTTTACCTATTTGGGTTAGAATCAGCCTTCATGCCATTGTTTACAAGTTCCTATAATTTTCATTTTAAACTCTAGTCTTTGAGCAGCTTCTCAGAGATTCTGGACTCTTGTTTGTATTAGACATGTTTTAGAATAAGCTCTGTATAGAGTAAGCCTTGTACTTTCTGGTAGCTAATGGGGGTGGGGAGGCACTCCACAACCAGAATGTGCCTCAAAAAAGAACACACCATTCAAGACACCAGGATTCTCAAAAACTACTAGGCATGGGTTGCCGCCCGAGATCACATTTTTTGCTACCCCGAAGCCAATTGTCTGGAATGGTGTGAGATACCAAAATCAAAAATATTTCATCTAAGATATATGGTTTGGGTGGTTTTTATATGGAAAAACAAACTCTTGTAAGTTCATTTATGGCGCTTACTCATATAAATGAGTCTTGTTTTCAGAAGTATTAGCACTAAGTACTGATTGCAAGTTATAAGCATTTTACCACTGCTCTTTCCAATGACTCTTCCCCACCAGCTCTAAATAATCATTTTTGTCAGTGTTTACCAATTATTAATTAGCAAAATCTTAATTAGCAATTAGCAACACAATATTTTGAAATTCACTCTCCTATGAGAGAATGAAAAAGAAATACTGATTTTAAATCTCACATAAACTTTTATCATTTCCATGACTACAGTCTTTCTTCACATTCCTGCTGATCTTTTCATTACTGCTTGTAAAGTAATAACCAAATGGACATTTATTACACGCTAATGTGGAAAATTCTCATCCGTCTTCTAGAATACATCCACTTGTCTCCTATTGAAAGACATTTTCCTCTTTTTTATATTCTTTTGCACTCTTCCAAATGAAACCCCATTAATTATCTTGTAAATCATACTGTGCAGCCTTTGAAAATGTGCAGATGTGTGTTGACAAAACAGCTATTTTCAAGATTGTGAATGGCCTTGAGAGAAAGCATTTCAATGACTGGGAGAGTACATTTGCTGAGGAAAACAAGTTGACTATAAGCAGCTGCTTCTCCTTTAAACATTCCATCTGTTGGACCACATTTTATACCTGTCCTATTTGCAAGTCAGATGAGCAGAATCATTTTAGGGATTGTCACTTAATAGTAAACGTCCAGTTTGAGTATAACTGTTGTTTGTAACTAGCTGATTGATGGACATCGTGCATTGTACAATATTCTTGTCTGGTGACCTTTGGCAACTAATGAAACACACAGTTCTTATTGGCTAGCGTAGAGGGGATTTTCAGAACATAGATAAGTGATAATATCTCATTTTCTAAAGCACTATAATGTAAAACCTCAGAAATGAAGTTCTTCTAAACACGCAAGAAAAATGCTGAGGTCGATACTGTCTTGTAGCAATGTAAGTCTTTTGTTAGAGAGTCCAAATTTTATACTGACTATGAATTATTAATACATGAGTTTTGGCTATGGAAACCCTTCATGGCTACTTAGGAAAAGCCTCTTCTAAAAACAGTCATAAACACTAATATTCAACCTATCAAAATTTAAAAGGGATTAATTCATCTATTTAATTCTCTTGACAAAATTAAACACGTTTGTTGTAAAGCAATTGAGTACAGAGAATCGTATAGGTCTCATGATAGAAAATACCTCGCCATACCAAACAGCATTCACAGTTCCTGCCCTGGATCTTGGTGAGCAGAACTGTGGAGTCTCTCCTGAGTAGCTGTATGTCTCACACGACAACTAGCACGACTTACCTGGAGATGCTCAGCTTAGCGGTCGTGACGTTAGCTGAGACAGCCATACACCAAAGCGAACCACAAGCATCAATGACGGCACAAGCAGTTGGGTGTCTGTCCTTCACAAGAGAAAACTGAGATTGCTTGATCCCGACTGTGAGTGTTGCGGTCTTAGCTACAGTGTGCATTTGGAAACCTCAGCAGCATCTCTGAGCTCTGTCTCTCCCTGTCTCCCCTCTTCCAAAAGGTAAAAACTAGGTTATAATTGATTGCAATTAATGGACACTAGTAATTTTTTTTTAAGATTTAAATTTTTTATTGGAAAGGCAGATATACAGAGGGAAGGAGTGACAGAGAAAGATCATCTGCTGGTTTTATCCCCAAATGGCTACAATAGCCAGAGCTGAGCCAATCTGAAGCCAGAAGCCCGGAGCCTCTTTGGGTCTCCCACTCAGGTGCAGGGTCCCAAGGCTTTGGGCCATCCTCGACTGCTTTCCCAGGCCACAAACAGGGAGCTGGATGGGAAGTGGAACAGCTAGGACATGAACTGGCGCAACATGGGATCCTGGCGTGAGGATTTAGCTGTTGAGTGATTACAGCTGTTCCAACACTCATGAGTGTAAGGATTGCAGTTTATTGATTGGGGAGAGTCTATTTCATTTCTCAGAATTAGAAGTCAGCCACCTGGTGCTTTGTAGATGAGTTTAGGACACAGGAGTCACTGGTGTTGGGGTGGAGACAAGGAAAAGTGCCAATCGCCTGGCATCCAGCATCTACAATGTTCATCTGCTCTGCAACCTGCCTGAATAGCTCATGTTGGATTTCTCTGCACTCCAGTAGGAAAATGCGCTTCACTTCCTTGAGCGAAAAGCTTGAAATTTTTCTATTTTTTTCTATATGCTCTGTCTTCTTCTGCATTGGCTACACTTGTCCTCCTATTTTATTACTCAAACCGTATTATATAATCTCACGAATATTTAGTCCATACTTTGATTTACAATGCAGTGATTCTTTATCATTATTTTGTTTTGGCTTGGAAATATCCATTTTGGGTTATTGTAAATGTATATTATTCCTCTGTGCCTTTGACACCAGTTGCTGTGTCTTTCATGCTTGTAATGTTTGTTCAGTTACGTAGCTGCAATACTTTCTCACTTTCTGCGTTTCAGGCACTCCAAGGTGTCCTGATCTTAGTATGTTCTCTGCTCTAGCCTGAGATTTCGGCTGTTTCTGCTTGGAGCTCCAATTCATTTTATTGGAGGATAGAATTTACAACCTAGATTTGGGCACTGAATGATGATGCTTTTAAAAATAACTAGTTTCAGTTTCAAATTTGTCAAAACTTGTTTACATTGTGCAGCAAACAATATTGTACAGATGTCTCCTTAACGTTGATGTAACTTGGAGGTGTTTTTATGCTTTGTTGATGTGCATTTAGTTCTGAGCTTCGACTAATGAAGGGAAACTACACAGTACATTTATTCATAGAGCAATCTCTGCCATCATTCTTGTCTCTACTTCAATAAGACCCTTCATTTCTAAATCTCAAATGCAGTATTCCACATCAAATGTGTTGGTTCTATAGTCTCTCCACACCTCTAGCACATGAAAGCAAATAACCTTTATTTTTAAGGAGAGAATTGAGAGGAAAAAATACCTTCAATATCCAGTTTATCATCTTTGCTGTTCTTTCAATTTATCTAACTTGACAGTCACATAAAAGAAATTTCTCCTGAGACATAAAAGCTTTTTTGAAATACAGGCTCTCCTAGAATGGGGCATAGGAAACTTTTGTTACAAACAAAGGAAGCCAGATGTTTCCTTTTCAGAAACTTCTAAGAAAATGATTATTGCTAACATTTATTCCCACCTAGTAATAAAAAAAAACATATTTTTATATTTGTCAAAGAAAATTTCCCACTGAAGAAATGGATTTGCTTTATCTGGAGAAACAGATATTAAAAAAAATACTGTCATCAATGTTATGTGGATATTTATACTTTGTATATAATATAGATAAGTATGCTTGCAGTAGTATGAGTTTACACTGCCTCTTTTAGAAAAATGTTCACTGAATATGTCTCTTCTAAGATGGTGGACAAGCAGATGGTCTATAGATGTTAGTCTCTTGCGCCTGTCTTTATGTAGACTAAGTCATGATTCAAGTCAAATTGTCATTATCCAAGAAAAGGCCCCATGGGCATTAATCTGGTTTTCTTTTTTTCAATGTCCAAGCAACAGGCTATTCTGAAGAAGATTTCCAATTATCTTGAAGCTAATGTTTGTTTGATTAAATTTAGTTGACTAAGATGAACGTTGAGTAACTGTATGACTCAGTTTTGCTATCTGTACAGCCAGAACACTTGGGCAACTCCCATTTTGTGTCGTGATGAGTAAACTTCGCCTTACAGTGTGCCGAGATTGTGCCATGTAAATTCCAAATGTAAATCCTATCTTATTTAACATTTCACTCACAGACGCTAACAGTTCCTCCTTTTTACAGGAAATGCAATGGTGAATTTGAAAGTTTTTCTTGATGTTACCATTTATAATAACCATTATAATTTAAACTTTTCTTGTTCCTCTAAAGTGATATTTTAAAAATGGAAAGTATGTTGGTTGAAAGAATGTCTGTTGGAAAAATTACCCATTAAAAGATGCAATTGTGAGATAACTCAATAGGCCAGAAGAAAATGAATGACATATTTCAAATTCTAAATGGAAAAAAATAAATTGTTGGACCACAATAACATACCCAGCAAAACTTTCCTTTGTCTTTGAAAATGGAATAAAATTATTCGACAGTAAAGAAAGGTTATCTAAAAGCTATCCATCTAGATAAATAAATGCTCCAGACTAAAATTATTATCTAATTGTAAGAAAAGCTCAAAGAATATGCCTCTTTCAGACCTGACCTACAAATGATACTAAAAGATTTTATCATATAAGCTATGTTTCTACATTTTTGAGTAGTGAGATGAAACTATGAAACTTCTTGTAGAAAACTATACATTTTTGACTTAGACATGTAAACCATGCTTGCCATGGGAAGTAAAATTCACTCAAATTGTGATAACAATTTATTAACTAATTGATCTCATTTTAATGAGCCCAACCAACATAAAAGGAAAATATCTACCTAAGAAAATAAGTAATGTGCCATATGGGATCCTGGCATGTGCAAGGCAAGTACTTCAGCTGCTAGGCTACTGCACCGGGCCCCCTTTCTTCCAATTTCTAAGAACACTACTCTCATTTTTATGTGTCTGCCCCGGCAGCATTTTGAATGTCTGTACTAGAGGTTTGCTCATCAATCTCCTAAGATAACAAAGTCTCCACTGCGCTACTTACTTTCTTCTGAAGTGTCAAGGCAGAGGCAATGTTCACATCGCTACTGACAATGAAACTGAGACTTCTTTCAAGCTGTCTCTACAGGGAGTTTTCAGCTTTGCCCCTGCCAGCTTCTGTCACTGCGTCCACATTTTCCGCTATTTGTTCCAATATCATCCACTTTCAAGAGTCAAACTTTCCAAGGGTTTCTTATTGGTGTTTAACAAATTATCCCAAGCGTAGTGTTTAAACAAGATATCTTTCATTTGTCGAAGTCGGAGCCCAAAAGGCATCTCACTAGGCTAAAGCCAAGACAGGGGCAGGGTTGCTTTCTTACAGAAAATTCTAAATGAGAAGACTCTGCTAGCCCAATGCTGCGTGCACAGGCGGCTTGCAGTCCTCGCCTGAGACTTCTACCATTTTCAAAGCCGGAAATTGTCCATTGAGACTTTGGTGTCCATTGCATTGGAGCACAGTAACATCGACTGGGAAAGCCTTTATGCAGGTCAATATTTCACGATGAACACAGGACAGGTAAACCAGGGCATGCAGACCCAAGCTGCCCTTTCCCATCCCCTGATCCTTTTGTGCCATTTGCATTTTGATGGAGGGTCTAGCTCCCTGCTTCCTGACTACTGCTGCACATTCTCTCGCCCCCATAACCTTGTCACCCTATTTTCCATAACTTTGCTTACATTCTCCACCCAAAGAAAGAAAAAAAAACAAGGCATTCCCAGTTTCATCTTGTTTCCAAACGTGATTGTGAAGCAAGTTGAAAGCTTGGGCACTGCCCTGTCAGAAGGTGTTTCCACTTCCTGTGACTATTCATAACATTTAATTTACTTAAAAAAAAAATATCGCATGATCTCCATTTTTAAATTTTGGGTACTGGGTATTTCTTTTCAGTTTTGCTTGTAGGCCGAATTACTCTGGGTACAAGCAAGCCAGTGATCTCAGAGTTCCACAGGTCAGCCACAGATAAAGAAGCTTCTGAGACTACAGAAGAGTTTTGAAAATGCATTCCAGCAACTACTATACTCTGTGCCAAGGTCAAAGTTTCTAGAGCTACACATGACGTTCCATCTTTTCTTTTCTTTTCTTTTCTTTTCTTTTCTTTTCTTTTCTTTTCTTTTCTTTTCTTCTTTTCTTTTCTTTTCTTCCCCTTCCTTCCTTCCTTCCTTCCTTCCTTCCTTCCTTCCTTCCTTCCTTCCTTCCTTCCTTCCTCCCTCCCTCCCTCCCTCCCTTTTCTTCTCTTATCCCTCCCTCCTTCCCTTCCTTCCTTCTTTCCATTGTTTTTTTGGCTGCCTTTGTGCCTGGCTTATTGAAATGTCACTTCCCCTCCGCCCCCACCCCCATTATCTGTTTCAAGGGACATCTGTATTGTGGCCAGCATAGTAGGCAAGGCTGGGAGCAACCTTGGCAAAATTGATGGACTTTAAATGGGATCAGATTAGATAGTGGGTTGGGCAGCTCATACAGGTTAAGACCATGAATGATTTATGCCAAGAGTTCCTGGAATTGGAGACGGATCACAGAAAGCTGATGATTAATTGTGGAATAGCACGATAGGAATGGACTCTTTTCAAATGAGCAGAACAGCTCAAAAAATATAGGAAGACACTTGAGAGGGTACAGGGTCACACAGGCGTACCGAACGCGGAACCTGGAAGATGCAGCACCTTATTCAAGAGAGTCTCTGTAACACAGAAATCTGTGGATAAAGAAGCATGTTAGTTTCAACTTTGGAAAAAAATGGCATTTTCAAAAAATCACTTGTTTAGATAAGGGCAAGCTTCAGCTTCCCAGCACAAATAGAAAACTAGCTTTTCCAGATTGCTAAACAGAGAGGGGGGGAAAAATTATGCTTTTGGTTTTGCTTTTAAGTGGACCAAAGGTTCCGGGAGCCCACTCTATGCTTCTCCTTTCTCTTCCTGCACCCCCTTCCCTCGTGGTGTGTGTGTGTGTGTGTGTGTGTGTGTGTGTGTGTGTGTGTGTGTGTTTCCACGCGGTAATTTCTGAGATGGCGATTGGCCAGCTGCGGAGACCAGGGCTCTGTTCCCCGCGCTGCTGTGAATGTAGGGGGTGGGACTGCGCGCAGAGTCCCTTGCTACCATCAGGTTTCTGCGCAGTTTTCTTTTCACTATCCCTGCGCTAGACCCGAGACAAAAAGCTAGGAGGCCAGGGAGCAGCGCCTGGCGCAGGGCACCTGCGGGGGAGGTGCGGCGGCGAGCGCTGAGGGACCCCGGCCTCTCCTGACTTCATCATGGTGGGTTTGGCCCGCTACTTTCTTTCCTTTCTCTCTCTTTCTCGCGCTCGATCTCTCTGCCTTTTTCTTCTTCTTCAGCCTTTTTCGGTGCAGAGAAGGGTGGAGGCGGGAGGAGGTGTGCCAAGAAGTCGGGAGCTGTGCGCCAAGGATCTGCCAGGGAGCCTTTGGGGTCATCGGGGAGGGTGATGCTCTGAGACCCTGGTGGAAACAAAGACAAGAACTGATTGAGTGCTCGCCCGCGGCCAGTCGGGATTCCGCCGCACGCACGTCGCGCCGGCTCAGCCTGTTGAGCAGGTAGACAGCCAGGAGCCAGAGACTCAGTCCCGGTGTCGTGGGGCCCCCGGCGGCGCTCCCCCGGAGACCGACAGGTGCCACGGCCGGTCCCCTTTCCCGCCCAGCGCGTCCCGCCCTCCTCCCGCCCAGCTCTCTTTTGCATTCACAGTGAGGCTTCACGAGGCGTGCCCGGGAGCTGCTGCAGATCCCACCACACAGCCCGAGATCTGGGCAGCCCCTGAGTAAGCGGTTGCGGCTCCGCAGAGTCGCCTCCCCTCTCCCTGTGTCCGCGGCCTGAGCTCGTCCTCTTCCTCCCCTTCCTGAGAAACCTTCCTTGTGCTCCCAGCTGCCCAACCCTGGGAAGCCCGGGCCGGTTCCCACGCAGGGGAGGAGGCAGACCAGGGCTGAAAGGACGCCCGGGGGGCTCGGTGCAGGGCCCGGGGGACACGCGGCGGCCGTGGGAGGAGCAGGAAGGGGGTGGGCGCTCGGCCGCGCCACGCGGAGGGCCGCGCTCGCAGGGCTGGGCCGTGAGAACGTGCGGGGCGCGCCGGGGCGCTGCTCTCCCACGGCCAGGGCACGGGGCAGCGGACAACACCAGCCCGGCTCAGCGCCTTGGCCTTGAGAGCAGCGGCTGAGCGAGCCGGAGCTACAAAGAGACGGCTGGAACCGAGAGCCGGCGAGGGCTGGAGGCCGCGCCCAGGCTGGCAAGCACCTTGGTCCTTTGGGCTACTGCGTGGGTAAGGATCGCCTTCCCGCGGAGCTAAGGGCTGCGATCAGCGGCTGGCTTGCAGAAAGCAGCCGGCAAACTTGAGCGTGCGTGCGCGCCGGAGACCGCTCAGCACCGTTTCCTGGTGTCCAGGGCGATTTAGCGTGCAGGGAGTCATCCCCCTCGCCCCCGCGCGGCTGCCGGTGTCTGGCAGGCTGTGCTGCGGTTGGGGCGACCCTTCTGTCGGGGGACCCTCTGGTCGAGTGGTCATGTTATTGCCTCTGTGGCTTCTGTGGGGGTTTCCTTTAGCTATCTGGCTTTCACAGGATTCTAACTTCATGCTGCGCTTGGTAAAGCGTGCAGGCTGCAAAGCAGGAGATGCAGGAGACGCTTAGGGCAACTAGATGAAGGCATCTTGGTTTCCAACCAGGAAAACCCTCCTAGGATTTAAATAGAACTTTTTTCTTTTAAAACTTCATAACCGTCGTGATTTAACATTTCAGTAGTGTTTTGTTATTGTTGTTGTTCTTTCGGTTTGTTTTGTTTTGTTTTTAGGATTAGACCTCCCGTGGTGGTGATTTCATTAAAGGTCCAGCCACTTTTAAAAACTGGTCCCAGGAAGGAACATGGTCCCTTAACAAACAACGTATATCTTGGTTGGAGATGTACAAGTCATCTGTGGGCTTTTCCTAAATGGTTGTGTTTGTTATTATTATTTTTTTAAGCGTGAGCATTTCAGGCTGTTGGGATGACTTGGAGAAATCAATGATAGCAACGGTGTAACAAAAGGAATGTCTTAGAATTCCAAATCTTAGCTTGCTCTTCCTCCTTCGGTGGAGCTTGGCTGCGCGTCTGTGCGTGGCTGTTATTTAGCAGCTGCTTCTGTGAGTCTGTTTTAAGGGTTTAGGCAGCCCCTAAGAGTGCATTCAGATCTGCGAGTTGCTGAATTTTTAGACAAGAGTCCCAGAATTTTCAGATAGGTGAGAAAGGACAGTAACCCAAGAAGGGGTCTCTGCAAGTTAGGAGAAATGGCAAGTTGAAATAGTATTTGGATAAATCCAAAGGATAAGTTTTGATTTGCACCACTGGTACAAAGACATTTCACAAGTGATGATTCAGAATGCCTTTCTGGATACCAGATTTACTGGGAAGTTACTTAGCTGTTTTGCTTGTTTGTTTGTTTGTTGATTATTTGGATATCCAACTTCCACAGTACTGATTTGTATGAGGCTCAGAAATTCTTTCGCAGCCAATGCTACTCTACATTCTTATTTTTCTGTCCATTTGTCTAAACAAGCATTTTTTTTTTCTTTGTAAAGCATCAATCACCACAGTATGTTTCACTTGCAGGCCATCTATATGCATTCCGCAAGTTTCCGGCCCTGGATGGTGGTTAGTCTTGGGCGTCTCCAATTTGAGCAAATACAAGAACTTCTGGCAAGTTGCAGTTTCCTTATGGAACCAGTTATGTAAACTAGTTGACTGACTTGGGTTCATGGCGATTTCTTGACTGTTCAACTCAAAGCTGCTTCATTTGGAAATGCCTTTCCTATTTTCATGTTTAATGCACTCTCTGAGAAGTACAGACCAGCAGCTTGCATCTTCCAAACAGCCTGGGGAAGGGGTGGGGTGTGCATGCCGAGTGTGAACAGAATTATCCGTGAGGATGAAGGCCTTGAGGACTAGCCTCAAACTCAGCTAGGAGAGAAGTTCTACTTTTTCAGACTTGAAAGGCTCCTGAGCAACAAAAATGTGACGGTCACTGCTTTAGCTCCTGACTCCTCTGACCTAGCACACTTTCTGGTCATTAACAATCTGCTATTAAAATAAACCCTCCCTTTGATAACATGGAAGCTAACACAAATGAACGAAGTCACATGCAAATAATTCTCACAATATTAAGAAACAGTAAGAAGCCCTGGCGGTGAGAGTGCACTCCCTGGGGAAAGGAGGGGATTAATCTCCTACACCCAGTGTCTCCACAACTATTTCCCTACGTCACAGGACAGTGAAAGTGACTGTATGAGTGTCTGCATCTCTTACCAAGCTCTAATAGCCCTCCAGACTTTATTGTTAGTTTCAGCATACTTGAATCCCTAGACAATATTCAAAAGTTTGTGGGAAAATAGAATGGAAGTATGAGCTTCTGCTGGTGCCAGCAATTTTGAAATTATGCATCTTTTTTTTTCATAGCATGAATTTTCTGAACCCGTTTAACAACCATCATATGCATAGATTTCAAAGAGAATTTTTTTTTATAGCAATGCACTTGTAACTTTGATTCCATCTCCCACATGCAGCATTACGGCCTTGGTCACACAGAGGTCCTTCCGTGCTGTCTCATGGGGTTTGCAATCTGTTGGGAACTGCATGTGTGCTGTTCTTTCTTTTTCTCCCTTCCCTTTTCCCCTTGTAAAGTTTCCCCCTTGTTGTTACTCTATTAGCAGTGCTTCCTCACTCACTGAGAAGTCCACTTTCCTTGAGTGTAAAACCACATGGGCCTTTCTTCACGTAGTCTCTCATCATTGGTCAGCACTTGATTCGACATCTACACATTGGACCTGGATCATAACTTAAGCTACCTCCTTTTGGGAATCTGTTGATATCCATCAATACGTGGGCCTTCTCATCACTTTGAATTAGAGAAATCTGAGAATTTTCTCTTTCTAAACTACCTCCTATCCTTTCAATCATTCCATTCACTTAACACCACCTAACACTCCACACCTTGTCCATTTTGTTTTCTAGCTACCTTCTTTTTCTAATATTTCCTTGCCTTTATCCTACACATGGTATACAGAAATTGCAACTCCTCTTCAACACCTGATTGCTTGCTGCTGGACCCATCGGCACCTGCCTCCAGATCTCAGCTTTTTCAATGTCTGTTACACTTTCGCTGTAGATTTTCATGGATGAAGTCATATGGTTGTGACTTTTGGTCAGCTGCAGAATGATGCACTCCAGCTTCAGTGTAAGGAATGGCTAACAATGCCACCAAATTAGTTTACCTTTTTATGGTTCATTCTAGAGCAGGTTCTTCACGGGGCCTTTCTGGATGCTTGTAGTATTGTAATACAACCCTGTCAGCCTTCCTCTGTATCCTTCATTAATACTTCAATGTTTCATGACATAGCTGTCACCCATTCTTCCAGAGATAACGTCTGTTATCCTAACTTTATGTTTGGCCACCTGATTGGAGATTTTTAAAACTACTTAAGGCAGTCAATTTGTTACAAGAGGTTAGGGCATTGCTTCGGAAGGTTAATGTCTTTTTGGATTCAGGTTCCATAATATACGTTAGACATCTTTCCCAGTTTGGAGGCATTAGCAGTTTTGATCAGGATTGTGTAAATGCTGAACTAGAAGGATCTTCAGCATGATTCTAGTTACCTTGTTCCTGCTTCATGGTGATCCTTAAGTTAGTCCTCCCTAAGAAGGCTGTTCAGCCAGTTGTATAAATAACTTTCTTTCGAGTTTACAATCCATTCTGTGTCCCAGGAGTATACCATGACAAGCTTAAATGCTTATCTACACTCTGCATTACAGACAGCAATAAAGGAAACAAGAGGAGACTAGCTTATAACCATATATTCCTGTGACGTGCATTTGGCTCATAGATAATACCAGTTCCCATTTGGAATTCCCAAGCTAATGATTTCAAGAATATTTTTGGTGTTGTTCCTGGAATTGATGAGTAGCTCTCTAGGTTGGAGTTGGTTGCACCCACTTTCTCTGCTCTGAAAACTGAGGCAATGTCTGGGTTCTTTGTCAATCACGTATGGCTGTATGACTCAATCATTTTATATATAAGGTAGTCCAATGTTCTGTGATGTAATTTTTCTAAATTAATGTACTTAAACTCATTTTAAATATTTCACATCATCTCCTACCCCTAGCCTTAAATTTATGATTTCCAAGATAGTCCTACTTTCATCAGTCTGAATATTGTACTCTTAAGGAATGGAAATGAAACAAACTGGGAGGAGCGTGACTTTATGAATCTCATATTTTGTAGTTCTGAAAGCTTCTGCTTATTTTCTATTTTAAATCTCTCTGACAGTCTTCCTAGCGAATCAGTCAATATTTTGAACTTTTCTCAATAAACTCTGTAATGGATTGCACTTGTCAGGGGAGAGCTACAAGCAATGTTTATAACAGTTCCTGACATGAAGAAGTTTGAAGTCTGCGTGTGGCGATAACAAAGGCAAGAAATAGTCTCAGAATTCTGCATGTCAGCACTTCGCAGTGACATTTGTGGCATAGTTTTCTTTTTTCTTATAACTTTTAAAGGATTTACATAAAGTCGAATTCTGAATGCTAGAAATATTGGGGAAGGCTTTCCTGAGACCTAGTACTTAGTGGATGTTTTAAAACAACACCAGGGCATTGAACTTCGCTGGATCTTAGGGCTTCAGTACAAACAAGAGTAGAAAGAGTATTCTAGAAGAGGAAAAAGAGGCATTGCAGGCAGGGAGGGATGTGTGTGTGTGTGTGGCCAGGATATGGAGGCAGAAAGAGCTACATAAAGCCTGGACAAGCCACAGATTGGATGCCTGTCATTGTGGAGAATACCACTTTTGCACCCTTTGGTTGTCAAGCTCGGGGTTCTACATCTCAGAAATGGTCTCTGCTCTTCAAAGTCTGAATCAAGCTTTTTGTTATTTCTTCTGGAGATATTTTCACTATGGTGTTATAATAGATTTTCGCTACGATGTTATTCTATTACGTGCTGATTGGATGCTGAATCACCTGTCTTCCTGATTAGACAAATCCTCTGTTT
Organism: Ochotona curzoniae; assembly: GCF_017591425.1. NCBI lineage: Eukaryota > Metazoa > Chordata > Mammalia > Lagomorpha > Ochotonidae > Ochotona > Ochotona curzoniae. The sequence goes on from NW_024465322.1 coordinate 7,516,513, forward strand.
AATTCTCCTTTCTGTGTGCCGACACACTTAGCTGGAGTGCTTGGTGGCTCTCAAGCAGTCAGTAAAGTGTGTGAGAGGGCCAGCTTGGAGTGGTGAGGTTATGTTGGGGGGATATTAGTAAAAGTGATTTAATATAATCATATTATAAGAAGACTGTAATTTCAGGTTGAGTCTTATTTGTATTAGGCAGTATGGAACCATCTTATGATTTTTGAGTTTTAATTAGACCTTTTTAAACCAAATCAAATAGTTATAAGCCTGAAACACATTTCTACATTTCACTAGGAAGTTACCTGGCATCTTTTATCTGTGTCTTAGTCCAACTTGGACTTCCATGACAAAGCTCTGAAGATGAGCAGATTTATAGAGAACAGAATGAGTTGCCATGATTACTGAAGGCCAGGAAGCTCATGACAAACACAGGAGAAGGTTTGGTGCTTGGAGAAGACCTGCATCTTCATAGCCGGACAATGGTCATCTCTGCAGGTTCTCATGGGGCAGGAAAGGACACGAATTTCTCCGGAGTCTGCTTTGTAAAGGTACTAATCTACTCACAAGGGAGGTGCCCTCATGACACATTCATGCTTCAAGGACCCCACTTCCTGTCATCGTGTTTCGGGTTGAGAGGACGCCAATGCTTATTCAGTAACATGGCTTGCTTTATTTACCTCCTTGAGACTGAGACACCCCAGGCCTTCTTTCCTGGAGGTGTTTTTATTCATAGTCTGAGTTCATATACTCTGTGCCTTGCAGCGCTTAGCTGCCTTCTGTTCTCAACTGCCAATGCTTTAGATATACTCTATTTGACATGGTTACGTGATGTCTGGTTTTTGTTACACTAGTTCTCCTTTACCCATGATTTTGTTTTTCATGGTTTCCTTCCACAGAGCAGGTATGTTTTGCAAGTATAGAATGGAAAATTCCAGAAACAAATATTAAATACATGTCAAAAGTATTTGTGGATGTATGTCATTCTACTTATTCTATTTTATGAGTAGTTATTGTTCATTTCTTACTGGACCTAATTTCTAAATTAAACTTTTTCATAGGTGTGTGTATGTATTGGGAAAAAAAAAACAAGTATGGGTTTGGTACAGAGTGTAGTTTCAAGTCTCTGTGGAATGTTTTGGTATCCGTCTGCATGGATACAGGAACATGATCGTATTAAGTTAATGAAAATAGGACGAGTGTTTTTAACACTCCGTTTACATAATAAGATTTTTACGTGAAATTTTTGAATGTAGTGATTTAAGAGATAGCGCTGTGTCTAAAGAATTGAGTGGCGTCCATGCGGTAAAGGAGATCTGAATATGTACAGTAACTGAGATGTCAAGAATTAAAGGTGATGTTTTTATGCTACATGGACATTGCAAAGATGTTTTAACAAAAGATAGTCTTCGCAGTGGAAACTGGGCAAAATCTAGTTTTCCTTTTATGTGTTACAATATTTTGAGTTCCTGATCGTAAATAACATTCTTCCTCGCCCACCTCCACCCTAAATAACAATTTAATGTGCCACAGTGTATGTATCTGGTTCTTTTCTCTGGTGACTGGTTCGGAGCAATACTCATGCTCTTGTTGTGTCATCTTATGCTAAAAATATTCAGCTGTTACAGTTGTCAATCAGGGTTTGTACTTTGGTTGGATCCCAAATTCTCCCAACTGAAGTCACTGCCTTTCCCCTCTCTTCCTTTTTCTACCCTTTCTTTGAGGCTAGGAATTAGTCATCACTTGAGCTGGTTGTCACCTGTAGCTTATCTGAAGGCTTGGTAGAGAAGGGAAGGGTCAGATACAGGGCATATTCCAAGGCCAATGTCACCAAGCAGGTTGAGTCCCGTTTGTCCTGCTCTGAGGCCCAAGGCTTCTTGGCGATGAGGCAGCCCTTTGGATTGTGTCTATAGAAGTCTGTGGGGTAATTGTCTTAAGCAGCATAACCTGGTTTGCCCAATTCCCTGAAGAGAGCTATTTCTTTACACTTTTGTTTTGCTTTCATTCCTGGACATGGCATGGACAGTTTCCTTATCAGCAGGTTGTGCAAGTTGAAGCAGGGTGAAAACAGCTTAGGAGTAGTCATCTTACCCTGGGTTCTGTTTCAGTGTATAATGGAAATTCGTAGGTGCCTATTGTCACAGTCTGTTCAATGCTGAGATTCTTTTCATGAGCTGTCTCTGGTAAGGAATAAGATGGCAAATACGAGTATCAGGGATTTTTGCTACTTGCCACATGTTTAAAAGGAGGGGAAAAAATGAACTGGTATATCTGCTATGTGGGGTTCAAACAGGTAATCTGCAGCCCCTACATTATTGGCCAACACACAGCCCTGTGTCCTGATGCTGCTTGCACGTCCCAGCTGTGCCACAGGTGTTTTCTCTTAGTTGTGGTTGGGTACCAGCATGCCATTCAGGGTTAGCTGCAGAATTTTGGTGAACACATCACCACTTGCCAAGACTTCACTTGATTTGACTCTGTCCTTTCTCATAGTCTATTCCTTCAGGGTCCGTGGCTGAGCTGATTTTGTTTTCAATTCTTGCGGCCCTATCATTCACAATGTAATACTAAGTGCTTCATAAATATTTGGGGGTTATGTGAATGAATAAATGATGGAAGATTTTAGATAGAGTCATCTTAAAAAAAAAAACGTACTGAAAAAAAATACTGTTATGATAGAGTCCAGAGCAGAATATCAACTTTAAAGATTAGAAAATCAGCCTTGTTTGATATCAGAAGGATGCCTGAAGGATACAGAGTTAGTATGACATTTACATAAAAAAGAGCTACATGGCGTCATTCAAATGATTGGTGAGATATAAATTCAGACCATGTTAATTCCTAGCCAGTAGCTATGTTTGGAATCAAATAATTCATATTCACTGGATAGTTATTTGGAACAAGAAGTAATTTATTTGTCCAAGTTATTTTGTTGGAAAAGTATATGAAAAAGAAAGCAGCCTTAAGCTAATCCGTAGTTGTAATGGAGGAGTACAACCTATAGTGAATGGTGTCAGATCATTTTAGATCATATTTGATGTAACACCAAAACTGAGACATGGTAATCCCTTAAATATTGAGATAGGATACGGTTATAAAACCATTAGTACCCATAGTTCTGTGTTTTATGTGTGTGTCTGTGTTTCTTCATGTATTCATTGGAAAGTTATAGAAACAAAGGGAGAAAGAGAGAGAGAGAGAAAGAGAGAGACTGCATCAATCTCTTACTTCTTCCTCAATTGACTGTGATAACTGTACCTGAGCTTTGCCTTGGTGAAGCCAGGAACCAGGAACTCTGGAAAATCCAGGTCCTCCCCATGGGTGACAGGGCCCCAAACACTTGGACCATCTGCTGTTTGGGTTCTAAATTGCATTCGTATTGTATGTAGGCATTATAGATGATGGCTTAACCTACTGTGCCAAAGATGCAGCAACGGTACCCATTGCTCTGTTGTGTTCTTTGAATGGACCCTTCACCCATGCATGATTTGTTACAACATAATATATAACATCATGGCTATTGGAAAACATTTGTTCATTGAGAGTTACACATTTCCCAGGTTGTGACACACTTTATTATACAGTGTCAAAAAATCAAATTCATTAGATATTATAAAACCATGAGATTTATCATGGAAGATTTTAATGGAATAGCTACCGGCAGAGAAAAACTTTCTAAATTCTTATTTTTTGAGCCAAAAATGTATCCTTAAATAAAAGAAAAATACAAGTAGATTTCCTAATTAGTGATGATAGGCATTGATTTGTAAAATAATAAGCTTAAATAGAAATTTTAAGTTTAAAAGTTAAAATAATTGCTTCGACTAAAATCCAAAACAATGTGTCTCTTTGCTACTTGTATGAACATGTACACATAAGAAAAAAGTTGAGGATTTCAAAATACTTGTTTGTTACATAATAATGTTCTTGCAGAGATTGTAGTAAGTGTGGTGGTGGTGAGGAAGAACAAAATTAAAGCTCCGATGAACTGCAGTAATCTCAGACAACCTACGTTTATGGCCTCATCGTACAAAGGTAGAGCTCATCGGAATGATTGCATCGCTGCGTGCCATGTGGCCTCTGGAACACTTTACTGAACTCCACCAACTCGTGAGAGTGAAAAAGACACTATCGGGGTATTACTATGAAAACAGTGTTGACCTTGCACGTCCTGTGAAAAGGCCTCAGGTCATCTGTAGGAGTCTGTGTACAACACTTGAAAACATACAGTTTTGGGTCAACTGCTTCTTGAACAAGGTGAACATAAAGATGCTGCAATAACATCAAGTCCAAATAAGAACTGTTAACGTTGATTAAGCATATATAGTGTTCCAAACATGGAGGCGACTTTATCTCTATCAGGAGATCCTGTTACCAGTGAAATGCCATGTATAAAACAAACCCAAAAATTCAGCATTGTTTCAGACCCATTGTTACACTTCTGCTTCTTGTATTAGCAAAACCGCCAGCGTTCCAAGAAAAACCTGTTATCAGGTTCCTTCATTCTAGCGAGTTGCCACATCCTGCCTGCTTAACTTTTAAGTATCTCCAGCAACCACCTTTTCCCGTGTCTTTCCCACAACTTCCTAATTTTCTCATATTCATGCTGTGTGTTCTGTCTCTACGGCATGCCCTTTAGACATCGTCGTGATGTCTAAATTCAAGCCATTTTCAAAAATCAGCTTAAATTCTACGTAGACTAGGGCTTTCCAGCACCTTCATTAGCTAATGCTGCCTAGGAGGGATGGTTTAAAACGAGTGTTAATACTTTATTTCTGCCACTTACCCTATGACTGATTAGGAAGAGTCGGTGCAGATGTGGGTAGAGTCCTCATCAACCTCCTAAGCAACTGAACACAATAGTTTCATCAATAAATTTTAATTGAAATCTATTTGAATTTAGGAACAACTCATTTTAAAACCTGTTTCTGAGAAGCAATCCATCTTCATTTTACGGATCCTTGTGGTTATCCTTGCCTAGTTTTTCCTCTATTTAATACTTAGTAATGTATACACTTAATCCTGTTCATGACATTCAGCACATATCTAATCATACATGAAACTGTGCTAAATTATTCTTAGGAGAAATTGTTGAATAATATACGGTTTTTCATTTATATGATTTCACAGTGAATTGGAATAGAAGTATAAGGAATTATACCAAATAGTATTGATATCTCTTTCTGGAAAATTCAGGCTCTAATTAAATTCACGAAATTGTGTAGATCCTTCGATTTCACTCTGTCCAAAAGTTGAAAATATTGATAATAATAATAATATTAAGATAGAAAAGCTAAAGTTTAAAAATCAGCTTTAGTTTTGTGTTGCACAAATATACACACTTGTGTCTTTACATATAAAGATCTAATAAAAGATGGCCCAACATCTTGGGACCCTGCACCCACGTGGGAGGCCCAGAAGAGACTCCTGGTTTTGGATCGGCTCAGATCCAGCCACCGTGACCACTTGGGGATTAACTAGCAGATGGAAAATCGTTCTCTCTGGTTCTCCTTCTGACTGTAAATCTGACTTCCAATAAAATAAGAATCAGTCTTATTGTACTCAAGCCCACCAACTTCATCATTATCAGGACTATTTACTTTTAAGCTCTCTCTTTCTCTTGATTGGTTTTAAAAACTTGGAACTTTGACTATGAGCTTAAAACATGACTATCTCTACGATCATAGACACTGTGGCATCTGGGTTGCAGCTTGGATGTTAGCATCCAATGCAGCTGCTTCCTTTTATCATGGAGACTTAGTGCTTGGCTTTGCCACTGCCTCCCCTATTTCTAGTGTTGGTCCTTGGTTTTTATTATTATCATTACTGACATATTTGAAAGACAGAGACAGAAACAGTGAGAGACATTTCAGCCTGAGAATCCCACAATAAATGTCCACATAAGCCAGGGCTGGACCAAGTACAAGTCAGAGGCTGGGACTGAACCTGGGTCTCCCACATGGGAGGCAGGGGCAACTGCTTGAGTCATCATCTACTGCCTCCTAGATGTTGAATTATCAGAAAGTTGGAATGAAAATCAGGAGCTGAGACTCGAACCCAGGTACTACAATACGGGATGTGGCCATCCCATGGATGACTTTTCCCCTGCACCTGTCTGGTCACCAAGCACCTGCTCCATTTCTAATTTTGAAATGGAGTGCTGTTACAAAAGAGGTATTTTGTCTCAAGAATACCTAAGGAGCATTTTTTCCCCAGGTCTGCATGCCCTTATTACAAGGTGTTCATGTGTAATTAAATCCTGAAGTTCAAATGATGGAGGGTCTCTTTCCATGAACAATAAAATGTCCTAATTAGTAACAGCAGGCCAATAGTTGAGTTCTATTTCTCACCATGGCAAAGTTAATCACTCACCAGTGAAAGGGAGAGATCATTAAATATATTTGGAGGCTGTTTAATCATCAACCTCTGGAATTGCAGGTACCTCTCCGAGTTTCTGAGAACATATTATCCAACTCCTTGCTGAGAACTGATTGCCAAATTTACCATTTCAATCTGTTTTTCCCTGACTGCATTTATCATTGCCACTTCCGTAATCAGCTGCGTACTTGAACTGATTAAATAACCAAGCAGTTTCTGAAGTCACTCCTAAAGTAACACATGAAAAGTCATTACTTGCTCTGAAATGAAGAGCATATTTTGTATTCCTGGCAGCAAGCACAAGACAAACATAAGTTCCCAAGGTATCCATGCTGAGTACATCTTTGAGTGTAAACTCATCAGCCGAACAGGTGAAGAATGCTAATTGGTTTGTTTACACACATGTGATTTCATAAGACTAAACATTTAACTGATTTTGATGCAAGCACAACTTGGTTCCAGGTGCTATTTTTTGTTAATTATAACAACCCTTGTGAAACACAAATTTGCTGGAAATTATGGGTCTGTACAATAGGGGAAAATAAAGAATTTCAAGGCGGTGGACTGGTCACTTTGCACAGCCACATTGAATATGTGGATGAGAAAGTAGTGAGCTGTCTGGAAGGAAGGTACATGGTGGGGATGCCGGTGTTTGGTCTCAGGGTGGCTCTAGTTAAGATAGACTCATCCAGTGTAAGAGTACTCTGGCTCCCAGACCTAACTTACAGCTTCCTTAGGATAATTTATTGTTCATGGAAGGAGACCCTCCAATATTTAAACTTCAGGCTTTTATTACACATGAACAGCTTGTTACTTCATATTATAAGGGCATGCAGACCTGAAAAAAAAACAAAAACACGTCCTTGGTATTCCTGATGCATATCCTGGGAAGTCGTGATGAAACTGGGTTGCTGCAACCCACTTCAGTGACCTGGATGAAGTCCCTGTCTCTTACGTTAAGTTCAAGCCGAAAGCTATCGAGGACACTGGACAATGAATAAATCTATCTGTTCCCTGCTTTCCTCTCACACACACACACACACACACACACACACACACACACACACACACACACAAAACATTTATTTTATTTTTATTACAAAGCCAGATATACAGAGGAGGAGAGACAGAGAGGAAGGTCCTCTGTCGGATGATCTACTCCCCAAGTGACCGCAATGGCCAGTGCTACGCAGATCCAAAGCCAGGAGCCAGGAACCTCCCCCAGATTTCCCATGTGAGTACAGGGTTCCATGCTTTGGGCCGTCCTCAACTGCTTTCCCAGGCCACAAGCAGGAAGCTAGATGGGAAGTGCAGCCGCTGGGATTAGAACCAGCGCCCATATGGGATCCTGGCGCATTCAAGGCAAGGACTTTAGCTGCTAGGCCACCGTGCTGGGCCCTCCTCACATATATTTAAATAGATAGATAGATAGATAGATAGATAGATAGATAGATAGATAGATAGATAGATAGATAAATGATGGAATGAGAAACCATGCTGGCACACTAGTGTAGGTAACACAAATTTGCTGATAACCAGGCCCTGAATGCCTTCCAGCTATTGGCTGCTTTTTTCCCAGCAGTGTAACACCTGCCTAAGTATAAGGCAACCCAGGCAGTTGCCTACAGCTGGACAGTGTCCAATGGCCTAAATGCAAATATTGAGTCCACAGTAGAGAATTAGCAAACATGGGTTCTTTCCCATTCTTTGTGTATATTTATTTATTTTTTCTTGTGACTAGGAAACAGTTAATGGACTCATTCAACCTAGGTTATTAATGTGATCTTCCATATTTTGTTTATGTATTCATTTGTTTTTAAGGTGAAGAGACAGAGAGAAAGATTTCCCACCTATTGGTAAACATGTCAATTAAAAACAATATCAAAAAAAAAATCACGCACAGTGGAAAATCTTAAGGAACAGCAATGTTGTACGTTCATGACCTCCAGTAAAAGAAGCTTGCTTGCGTTAGCCCAGGGTCCTCTGGACTCAGATCCAGAGCTCTTGGTAAACCCCTGGATATATTTACGGCTCAGGAGTTATTTGAAAAATTAGTTTTCCCCCTTATCGATGATACCATTTCAATAAAATTATCTATTCTTTATAGAAATAAAACTTTCTTCTGCAAATAACAGTACTTATTCAGGTTTTTTTTTTTTTCCTTCTAAGAGCTTTTCAAATCTGAAAACATGTATTTGGTCACCATCATATGTATTTTATTCCTTCAGGCACTTTGGGACACACTGATCAATATAATTCTGACGCTCTAGAAAGGATAGCATTACCTAGCAGTGCTAGCGCTAATGAATGAACGTGCTTTTCAGAAAACCACGGTTTTCTACTCTTTTGAAACCAAACTGGATCAAATGCATTTAAACATAAAAAGCCACAGATTGAGTATACCTGGGCGTGAATTACATCCCATTTGAAAAGTATTAGAATGTTAAAAGCAAGTGCGTCACTAGCCTGCTGAAACGTACAGATGGTGAAGACTGGAGGTTTCGCTCCCTTATAATTGGCAGTTCCACCACAACTTTTTTGTTGTTGGTTATTTGTTTTACTTGGAAAATAGTGCCCGTGCCTGGCTGGTTTTGCCTGTCTTCTGTTTGTAAAAGCACCGTTCTTTCTACTCTTTTGCAGAGATCCCACGATCACAGGTGTCGTTGAGTTGAAAGTGGCTCTCACAGTGCGCACGCCCACGTAAGCACGGCCGCTCCCTGGGAGATCCGGTGAAGGCCGCCAGCACCATGTTCTGCACCAAGCTCAAGGACCTCAAGATCACCGGCGAGTGCCCTTTCTCTTTACTGGCACCGGGCCAGGTGCCCAAAGAGCCAGCCAGCGAGGGGGCAGGAAGCTCAGAGAGCTGCAAAGCCACTGTGCCGGTCTGTCAGAACATTCCCGAGAAGCATGCTCAAGGAGGCCTTCCCCAGAGAAAGACCAGTCGCAGCCGAGTCTACCTTCACACCTTGGCAGAGAGCATTTGTAAACTCATCTTCCCCGAGGTGAGAACTTTCCTTATTGGGACACGAATGCCATTTTGAAATTATAGAAAGATGGTGTTGTAAGCAAAACTCAGGCATATGCCTTTATTCTTCCATCCCAGGCTTTCACACATGTAGAATATTCCCTTGAAATTCTCCCAAAAAAACTTCTTTGAAGACAGTTTCTTGTGCATGCATTTATTTTTAAAATGTGTAATGTCTTGAATTCCTTTTGGAAGGAGCTTCTACTGTTACAGCTACTTAGTTCCTCAGAGCTTCTTTGTCCTCCATGACACGGGAACAGGAACGGTGTGGCCCGGGAACAGGAACCGTGTGACATGACAACAGGAACAGTACTGTTTTCTAAAGTTGCAAAGATGATTAAGCCAAGTCATCTGCAGCTCGTGCCATGCTCAGTAGCTGCTACCTGTTACTTTAAAAATAAATTCCTGAGAGCAGCATTGGGGCATAGTGGGCTAAACTGCCATGCGACACCAGCTCTCAGATCAGGGAGCTGTTTTCATGCCATCTCCCTGCTGATACACTGGAAAGACAACGAAAGATGACCAGTGCTGGGATCCCAAACACCAGTGGGAGACAAACTGGGATGGAGGTCCAGGTCCTGGCTTTAGGCTAGCCTCTCCCCAGCTGTTGTGAGCATATGGGAAGTAAGCCAGCAGACAATGTCTCGTTTCTCTCTCTCCCCCCTCCAGCCCCTACTCTCCTTACATGTGTGTATGTGTCTCCCTCTCTCTGTGTCACCCTGTCTTTTACATAAATAAAGCTTTAAAAGATAAAATTAGATCGGTTGAAGAATAATGCATATCCCACTTCTCCCCTTTTGATTTCAAACACCATCCTATGTGGTCCACCAATTTATGGACGACAAAATTTCCATAATGCTAATGAGTCAGGTTCTCTGTGCTCTTGACCTGGTCCCATGGGTCTGAGTCATGCATGAGCCTGTGGTTGCCATCGTCTAGCTAGATTGTGATGGTGGACAAGCTGGGTAGCTTCCATGCTTTTCCAGAAGCCTATCATTACCATTTTAACTTTGTTATTTTGCTTTATAAATTTTGGATTCCTACAATAGACATAATGCCCATGTTGGAATCTCTTATTAAAATATTCTGGTTCACTTGATGGTGTTCTAGTGGCTTCTCTTGCCCTCTCTCTCTTTCATTCCCTTTTTACATTCTTTCTTCTCCTCTTCTGACTTGATAATACAAATCTGTCTTAGTTTTACCTGATGTTTGTACGTGCTCAAGTATGTTGTTGAATATCTCTATAGTTCTCTGGTAAGTTTTTCAGTTTAGCTGCCGCATTCTTGCATTGTAAGATTTTATTATATTTGATGAAATTCTCATTTTATTCATTTGTGTTTTCAGGACTGAAGTTGTTGTGTTGCCTTATAGCTCACGGTGCTTATTTATAGTTTTATTTCTAACTACTTGTCAGTCAGTCCTCAGCTCTCTATTTCTTTAGGATTGATTAATGGAACTCTATTCTGTTGCTTTGGCGGTGTCACGTTTCTCTGGTTCTTCATGTGTGCCACAGCTGTGGCTTCTACACAGCTGAAGAAGTTACCAACACTTTCAGTCTCACAGACTGGCTTGACCAAGGCAATAGTCTCCCCAGTTAGCCCAATTAAAACTTCTAGGAGTCTCTCAGACCTTTAATATTGATGCCCTAGCCTCTCCCTCTCTGCTGAGGGAGAAGTTACAGGAGTATGTTTCCTGCCCCAGTCTGCAGGAGACAGGCAGACCATTGTAAATTGCCCTGTCTTTGTCCTCCAGGGAATGTCCTGAAAAGCCAGAAGGGAGTACCAAAATTAAGCTATATTTTACTTTATTTATATCAAGCTGTATTGTTTGTTTGTGAACTCATCGACAACTCTTCAAGGCTTGACCACAGCGTCTTGTAGCCAGGAAGGAAAGGCTGTGGAAAATCTAGAAAGCAGAAACATACGTTTGACTTTAATTACTGCGGCTCCTTTCCAACTGAGGCCATCTCTGCTATGATAGTAAATGTCCCAGTGCTGAATACGTGTGAACACTGTAGCAGTTCATCTAGACGAGTTCATTCATTGTTCAAACATTTGCCTGTGTTTGAAAAACACCCTCTCCCCCATCCCTGATTCTTTTTTTATGTTGACAGATCAAATATGTAGCCTACTGTTTAGTTTCAGGGTTGTCCACAATTCAAAGAAAGGGTTTCAAAATAGTATTTGTGGCATCCTAGGGACGCTTTTAGGTAACAAGATTTAATATCAAACTAGGTACTTGAAGGGTCATGGCAAGTATTCAAATTCCGTATCTGTAACAAGTCATCGTAGAAAATGTCATCGTAAGACACTGGGATATTTCAGTAGTAAGAGGTCTTATTGGTCACTGAGTACAGAGTTTTTAGTTTCTGTGCAGAGAAACTGAGGCACATAAATTTACATCATTTGTTTAAAATAGAAGTATAACTCACGTTATGGAAAACTTTGCACATCTCACTCATTGCTGATTTTTCTGATAATGTTGTTTGCTTGCCTTCTGTGGCTGTTACTGCTGATAATCCTGTCGGCTTCTCATGCAGAGTGTTTTTTAAGAAGCTTGCATTCGGCTGTTATCCACTCCTGTGGCAAATAAGAACCTGTTTATGGAAAGAAATTAGTTAAATTGATTATGCATACGTAAATGGCACTTCCACAAATCAAAGAGCAGATGAGACTCTGAGGATCTGAAGAGAATCATCAAAACCCCAAATGTGTTCCAAACTATTGGATTGCCGAGAGAAAATATGACATGATATATTCGTTGATAGTTCACTGGTCTGAGAAATATTAAGACTGCATAAAGTTCAGAATCAGCTGAAGTATTTACTTGTTGCTAGGACATACCAATGAAATTCTGCCCATCAAAATCCAGAGAATACACAGCAACGTTGCTTCAAATAACAGTTAGTCCCTAGGTGTTCTTATAAGTGCACAGAAGACAAACACATCTTAGAACAGTAAACACATATCTGTCCTTCATCCATCAGGGCAAAGGCCACTGTTCAGGATTCAAATTTAAGAGCAGCATTTCCTTTGCCTTTAGGAACAGGTGTCTCCGCTGTGACTCACAGATTCTCCTTAGGGTCTTAGAGTCTACTTTAGTGTGTATTTAATCATTCAAGTATCATACTAATACTTGCATAGCACCTCTTCTATTTGACATTTCCTCATCTCTTTTTGGTTTAGGAAAAGTAAGTAGTTGATAAAAATGGAAATCTAGGACATCTGCTCCGCTAACTCCAGCACGAGACACAGGCTCTGTTTCCTTCTAACACTGGTAGCATATATGTTAGTTGGAGAAAAAAAAACATAAAAAACCTGCTGGATTCAAAAGGGAGAAGATAAAAGATGAAGGAGGATCTTTACTGAGAGAGATTTAAAAAAATGTAGTTTACCAGATGGTTTAACCAAGAAGGTGAAGAAGACAGAGGGGTTATTTGTTAGTGTCCATCGAAGTCTTTGGTTAGATCAGCAATTCCATGAAAAGAGGTATCATTTAAATTATGAAACTAAGACAGTAACATCTCTCTACTTAGCTCTATCATTTCTGTGATAAATTGTATAGGCTCAGCCTTTAAGACACTGCATTGGCAACAGAAGAAATACTATTTATTTATGATATATTTATCCATGATAATGCACGTGAACAGAGTGTCTTCAGAGTGTGGGTACTAGTCAAGAGTTCTGGACACAGGATGGCACTTCAGAAAGTTTGTGAAAAATGTATGGCCATAAAGAAGTATGCATCCAATTCAAAATTGCTTGCACCAAAATGACGTGCCATTTTTAAATGTCTATTTGTTTAGAAGTCAGAGTGATCGTGTGGGGATGTGGGGAGGGGGAAGAAGACTGAGCGAGATCGTCTTTGCACTGACTTCCTTTCCAAATGTCTGCAGCATCTGGAGCTGGGCTAGGCGGAGGTCAGCATGCCCAGCTCCATCCAGACCTCCCACATGTGTACAAGGGCTCAAGCACTCGGGCCATTTCCTGCTGCTGTCTTGGGTGTGTTAGCAGAGACCCTCACAGGCACTCCAACTCCTTCTCACAGTGTCACGGGGGCCAAGTTGGCTCACTGTTGCCGCTGTGCTGGCCTTCCATTTAGCTTGTTGCTTCCCACATAAATACGTTTCAGTGGTTGAAATAGCTTGCAGATCTTCCCGGTTCCATGGATGTATGTACCCACTGATACTCAAAGACTGGTAATGCTAGAATAATCAGTCGCTGAGCAGGAGGCTATTGAGAAATTCAAACTTTGCAAGCATGCTGACTGACCCATCTCATTGATAGTCTTATCAAAATAGCATTATCTTTAATTCTTGACGCAAAAAAGGTGCGGTGCTTGGAAATGAGACTCCCTCGTCTGTCAGGCTTCCTACTTACCCTCACATAACCCTCTACGGCCTATTCAGACTGTGCAATGGACTGTCTCCTACGAGCCTTTCCTTTACCCGGGCCCTGAATCTTTCCTTTCCAAACCTGGAAGACTCAGAAAAAGTGTTCCACTTTTAAAATGGTCATTCATTTATCTTCAGCAACCAAGTGTTCTCTTGAAAACTGTAAATCTCTTCATTTAGCTTTATGCATTGTTAAAACTGCAAATCCATTTTTTTTTAACTCATTGCTTTGAAAGTGAATCTTGATCTGTTGTTCTTCATTCCATTGCATCACTTGACTAGTGGGAACTGAGAGATACAAATGTCCTCCAAGAAAAAGCAGTTTCTCAACTTGGAAGTCAGAAGATTTTTCAATTCACTAGTTAGGGGACAACGAAATAAATGAGTATCTACTTACCCAGAAAGACATCTGATTATTTTTATGGAATGCAAAAACAAATTGACAGCACTAGTTAACAATGCTGTTTCCCACATATCAATAATGAGTAACAGACAAAACTCTAGAGGAAGATTAAGAAGAGGTCAGCCGTGTTTAGGAAGTATGCAAGCTGACGTACATACAAATAAACAGTTTTTACAAAGCAAGAAGCTAAAACCCTGAAAAGAGTAAAACACAAGTATTTGGTGAAAATCACTAGCTAATACAAGCTGAGGTAAACAAAATACTCATCTCAAATAAATGAACAAGCAGGCCTTCATCATGGAAGCGCTGCTGTAACCAGCCTAAAGTCCATTGTTTGGATTCTGATACAGTTTGATCAAGTGTTGAGGCCGTCTATGAGATGGCTCTGCAGTCCAGATCTGTGGCCACAATACACAACCCAGCAAATTCCTCTGACCCTGATGCTGCCTCCGCTGTTTGAAGAAAACGAAAACAAATAAACAGAAAGTCTGTTGCAGTTTCAAAATTTACTGCCCTCACTCTTGAAGTAATAATGTGTCCTTCGGGATGACTTTTACAAATGCAGAGTTTTCAATAATTACCACTTAGGGACATGCTTAAAATATGTCTTTTCACTTTTCAGTTTGAACGATTGAACCTTGCCCTCCAGAGAACATTGGCAAAGCATAAAATAAGAGAGATCAGGTAAGTCAAACCACTTGGGGCGTAGCTCCTAGCAGAATTACGAACTCTGCTAATAGCAGCCAAGACTCACTGACCTATCAACGTTTATGGATGCATTATAGGAAAAAAAAGAGAGAGAGACCAGGACACTGCTCTATGGGTTTTAACTGCTGCCAATTTTAAAGTAAGTGTGTTTCGTTTACACACTCCAGTGGATTTCAAAACTTCACTTCCCCGGTGTTTAGGAGTTTATAGCTGTATAGAAAAAGGCAGAGCTGAAATCCAAACCATAATTTTTCACTGTGTTTTCACTATGCTGCCGTATATTGGTCTGTCTTGAACAGGGTCTCATCTTCTTCCCATACAAAGAGAGAATTTGAAAAATATTTGCCAACAGGTAAGGCATGGATTTCCTCCAAAACCAGGAAAGACTCCATGCCTGAGTAATACCCAGAGGCCCAGGGGCAAAGCTCCCCTCCCTATGCAGTACACATCTCTCACCGGTGTGCTAAACCACAGACAACTCATCGGGAGCAGGTGCACACTTTGGTGGACAGGACACTTCTGGGCATGCGGCAGCAGCTGCTCATTCTCATCACCGATTGGACTGTAGCTGTGCGTATCAGCCCTGTTAAGTCTTGCTTTTCTTATACTCCAGCTTTGTGATTTTTCTGGAAATAATCTGATTACAAGGTTGTTTTTTTTTTCCCCAAAAAATAATTTGACATCCTCACAAACTGGTAAATAATTCGATTTTTCTCTGTGGGTTGTTTTGAAAACTAATTCGGGTTGGCATTGGAGCTCAGTAGGTTAAACTGAGCACCCGTTTCAGTCCTGTCCATTCTACTCTGAGCCACTTTCCTGTGAATGTGCTTTGGAAAGTAGCAGAAAATGGCAAAAGTTTGTGCATCACTTCCGCCCATGCGGGAGACCCAGACTGAGTTATGGTCCCCTGGATAAGATCCCAGACTAGCCGTGGCTATTGAGGCATTTGCGGAATGAACCAGCAAAATGAAGTGTCCTTTTCACTCCTTCTCTCTCTTTCTTCTTCTCTCTGTCATTGTGCTTTTCAAATAAATCAATATTTCAAGAAATTTATTCCAGAATCAGAGAGACAAAAAGGGAGCTCCTATTTGCTGTCTCATGTTCTGAATATACTTAACAGCTAGGGCACAGGTTCAAGCCAGTGTCAGGGGCAGGGAAATCAATCCAAGATCCTCATACAGGTGTCAGGGACTCAACTACTTTAGCCTTCATCTGTTGCCTTCCATGGTGTGCCAGAAGCCTAAACTGGGAGCCAGAGCTAGCAGCTGAACTCAGGCTGTGGTAATAGGAATGTTAGCAAAGAGCTGAACAGGAAATAGAACAGTGGGGATTGGAACTGTTGTCCATATGAAATGCCAGCCTTCCAGGTAATGGTTTAACACAGCATGCCACCACGCTAGCCCTAATATGTGGAATTCCTAATGATGTCTTTTTCAGGAGGTGAATTGCTCACCCTCAGTTCTGTCAGTTTGTGAATCTCAAGAATTATTTTCAATGAGTAAACACGTTGTAAAGCACACAAAAAAATTATTTAATTTTCAGATAATACATAGGAGAAGTCTTGAAAAAGTTCACGAATAAACTTGTCTTTTAAATTTGACTACAGGCTTTTTGAAATAGCTTCACATTTGTAGAACTAAACCTTCATGTTTCAAGACTAACATTATTGTCAGGGATGCGTCATACATTCATTCATCTGTCCCTTACTTTTGAGTAGATGAGTATCTCTGGATTATGCGTGCTTACGTTTTCCTGGCGGAGTCGCCAGACTCCAGCGACAGGCAGCAAGACGGAGCCAGGAACGGGTCACAGAGTGTCCAGAAGCAGAGAGTGCAAATCTGTGTGCTTGGCAGAATCTTTGTTTACATGAGTGATGAAGAAAGCGTTCCAGAATGCCTCTGACCTTAATTCTTAGGCAGGCTGATAAGATAGCCACGAGTCATCCTCGCTGTGCTACTGAGACTGTCTCCACAAGTCCTTGCCAGCCAGCTCACTCAAATGAATTCCCAGGGTTTTGTAACCAAAACATTCCTACAGAATATATTTCCAGCAGTGTAGTTTTTTAAAAAAAAAATACATAAATCTCAAAACTTAAATAGCAATCCTCTTATTTGTAAATCTCCAAAAATATGCCATTTCCTGATTTATGAAAGGAAAAAGGCCAATCGTGTGGTTGAACAGCGCAGGTGATAATTATCCGGTGTCTGAGACGAGCTTCCGGTCCAGTGGACTGCTGCTGCTGTATTCTGGATTGCGCCTCCTGTCTTGGCTCTTTTTCATTCTTGGGTACCCTTTGTTTTTCTCCCACTGTCTGTGAGTCAGCTGCCATTTCTTTTTTTCCCCTTTCATCCACCACTGCTCTGCTGCCTAATGTCTGACCTGACCTGACAAGCAAGCAGTCTATCAAAACAAAACAGACTGCCTTTGAATGAAGGAATTGAGTCGCTTCTCTTCTGGTTCTTTTTTTTTTTTTTTTTTTTCCACATTCATGATGGTATCACTGGGATTGGTTGCCCAGAAAGCTTTGTTTAGTTTTTTCCCTCTCTCTGTCTCTCTCTCTTTTTGTCTTGTGTATTCTGATCATATCAGGCTTGTGCAATCACAGTGAGTGAGTGAGAGAGAGCAGTCGCAAGCATGTGCTGCGTGCTCGCTTGTGCCGGTTGAGGGTGGAGTTCAGCTGTGAGATGCTTGACTGGCTAAACATGGCTCACATCTCCTTCCACGATTCCTGGAGAATGGCAACGTGACAGCGCGTTCCCTGAATAGATTTGTTCTCCCTCTAGGAAGAAATAGAACTCATTTAAATGAGAAAAGAAGACTGATTAATATAGAAAAATATATTCATCCAGGGATTTTTAAAAAAAAATCTCTAAATCAAAACTGATTCTTATATAGTGTTCTTCAATGAATGTAGGTAAGACAATGTTTCTTCTGAATGTTTCTTCTTTACTGCCTCTAAAACTTCTTATCATGCTCCATGCTTTATTGAAATCTGCTTAAAATTTCAGTTGTATATGTGTTTATCAACTTGGCTTGTCTAAAGGCAAACTGAATCACAAATAGGGATGTCCTTCAGTAACTTGAATGAGCTGGTATATTTATTCTCAATCATTGTCAGAAATCATCAGAAAAACAATTTGCTAAATTTTAGTCAACAAATTGTTCAGTTGAAAATACCGAAATTCAAAAAAACTTGCTGCTGATTTATCGACTTCTATGTTGAAGGAATGAATGTAGCAGTTGGTTAAACAAAAGATTTCTTTTGTTTCTACTTCTAATGCAAAACAAAAGATAAATGTTTAGGGTAATTATGTCTGAGAGATAATCATGTAAAAGATTATTTTTAACGGTTCATGGAAAAAAATGAAATAGAAAGTTATTTTTTTTTTTCTTGGTGCAAAGATCCTTGAAATCCATGCTTGGTTGGTTTATAATGCACATTTTCCTCGAGCTATTTGAATATGTCATGTGTATAAATTGATGCCAAAACAAATCTCTCTGTTGAGTCTTTTTTTCCATGAAACTTTCGAAGTTCCGTCATAAAACCTTAAGCTGAAAAGCAAAGACTTCCATTTGCTTTAGAAAGTGATATTTAAAAGATACATCCATGTGTTTGTAGCTTCTCTTGGTTCCTGGAACGGTCAGACAACCCTTTGAGCTGATTCCTGTCCTTGTCTTGATCGCTGTAATTCCTATGTCCTTGCTGCTGCAAGAGCACAGTGCTGCTCGTTCCTTCACAGACACCCCCAAAGCTGAATCTGCTTTATCAGTAAGGGTGGAACACTCTGTGTGCTGTGTATTTTGGGGTCTTTCAGCACTGTCTTGGTTTGTATTTGACACAGGCCTTTTTCTGTAGGCTTGGTAGTGGAGATTTTCCTGGACAGAAAAGGTTATTCCAATGAGTTTCTATGACCACTTCTCTGTTATGATCCGAGACGCTCTTCTGGCAGTTGATAACTAAACATGTCCAACTAATTTCAGGAAATCTTCGGAAAGAGACGACTTTGAAACAATCATTGCTGATCAAGCAACCGCGGCAGGTAAAGGAATTGTTTAAAGCTGTGACGTGAGTGAGTGTATCCTCCTCCTGTAGAAGTAAGATTTTCTTCAAAACTATTCTATAGGTTGCTGGTGATAGGAATGTAAAGAGGACTGCTTTATCACACACACACACACACACACGTATTTTATTTGTTGTAAAAACATTTCCACTTTTAATGTTACTGTTGAGAAGCAGATAAGTTTAGAGGGAAACAGACTCACCAGCTTTGGTCTTGAACCTAAGTATGCTTTGTTTCTGCATTAAAAAAATTCTACCCCACATAGTAAAATAAATAATATTTTTTCTTTTTCCATTTTTTAAAAATACTTATTTATTTTTATTGCAAAGGCAGATATATTTAGGGAGGAGGAGAGAGAGAGAGAAATGTCTTCCGTCCCATGATTCACTCCCCAAGTAACTGCAACAGCCAGTGATGGGCCGATCTGAAGCCGAGATCCCGGAGTTCTTCTGGGTCTCCCAGGCAGGTGCAGGGTCCCAAGGCTTTGGGCCATCCTCAACTGCTTTCCCGGGCCACAAGCAGGGACCTGGATGGGAAGTGTGGCAGCTGGGATTAGAACCAGTGCCCATATGGGATCCCAGTGCATTCAAGGTGAGGACTTTAGCTAGTAGGCCACTGCGCCGGGCCCATCTTTTTGTTTTTCTTAATACTTGATGACAATCCTGTGGAAAGAGCTTGACGGTGCTCTCACATTAATAATTAATTGGGGGAGGGAAATCAATGAGTGATTTTTGGAATGTCCTGTTCCAAAATTTCACTATGTGGATCAAACAGTTACATTTTTTCAAATTACAAGATATTCAGATCCAGGAGACTAGTAATACAAAATCTCAGAAAAAAAAAAAAGTTAGAAAATCCTCTCTAAACAGCTATTGCTTTTCCGGGTGTGACGCTGATGTTATGGGGGGCCTCGTGAGCTACACAGTCCCGCCATTGTGAAGCTGGACCGTTCTGACTGTTGCCAGAAACATAGCGGTCCTTTTTCTAATATGGACTTCATCCTGCAATTCAGATAGTTCTCTTTTGGTTAAATGTAATGGAAGTTAAAAATAGCACGATTTACACAAACAAAAGTGTCCTGATTTGAGACTTGACTGCAGAGTTAGCCGAGTATAAGCTAATGTCTGTGGCTGATGCGAATAACAACAGCAAAGAGCCACCAAGTCGATGCAGTTGAGGTTCTTGATCTGCTTCTCAAATGTGTTTATGCTTTCAGGCTTGCCCGTGGAGGTCTTCAGAGAGTCCCTGGGGGAAGAGCATTTTAAGATCTGCTATGAGGAAGACGAACACATCCTTGGTGTGGTGGGAGGCACCCTCAAAGATTTCCTCAACAGCTTCAGTACCCTGCTGAAGCAGAGCAGCCATTGCCCAGAAGCCGAAAAGAGGGGCGGCCCGGAGGACGCATCCATTCTGTGCCTGGATAAGGACCCCGACTTCCTCGATGTCTACTACTTCTTCCCCAAGAAAGCCACGGCTCTTGTCCTCCCTGGCATCATTAAAGCAGCCGCTCACATCCTGTACGAAAGCCAAGTGGAGGTGGCGTTACTGCCGCCCACGTTCCGAAACGATTGCACCGAGTTTGTCAATCAACCCTATCTGCTCTATTCTGTCCACGTGAAGAACACGAGGCCGTCCCTGTCCCCGGGCAAGCCTCAGTCCTCCCTGGTCATCCCTGCCTCGCTCTTCTGTAAGACATTTCCGTTTCATTTCATGTTTGACAAAGAGATGGTCATCCTGCAGTTCGGCAATGGCATCCGAAGGCTCATGAACAGGAGGGACTTCCAAGGAAAGCCTCATTTTGACGAGTATTTTGAAGTCCTGACTCCAAAAATCAACCAAACATTCAGTGGGATCATGACCATGTTGAATATGCAGTTCATTGTACGTGTGAGGCGGTGGGACAATTCTGTGAAGAAATCCTCCCGGGTAAGGAAAACATTGTTTTGTATTATAAAATGCATTATTTTGTATTATAAAATGTTATCTTGATGTTTAAAACTTGATCATAGATATCTAAGCAAGGATCAGAAATGAAAAAGTAAAAAGACGGGAGAAAGATTTCACAGAAGTTCATGGAAAATGGGTTCATAAAAAACCTACATAGATTTCGGAATTTTTTGGCACCAAAATAAACAACTTTTAACTCCACTTTCCGTGAATTTTTGGAACTTCCCTCAAATGCATCACTTCAAAGGCTTTTGGGAAAGCATGCATGGCTTAAAACCACTGCAAAGTAAGTTTTTGGTCAAATTAAACTTTCAGAAGTTCCTTTCTCATTTAATTATTTGCTGGCTTGATCTGTTACATTGTAAGTATTGATTTTATGCAGTGTGACCTTTCAAAACTATCGTAAGACTGGCATCTGCTTGCCTACAGGGGTCATTGCTCCATGAGTGTTTATCGAAAGCATCCTGTGTTCTGAAACCCACTGGCATGTTTTGTAATTAAATGAAATACATATTTATAGAAAATGTATTTCCAACTATGATCAGAAAGTTAAATTAATCTGAGCAGTAACAGGTATTGTTTCATCATGAGCAAGCCAAAGTTACTGATTGCTTATCAGAAAATGGGCTTGTATTACCAGACTTAGAAAGTGTTAGACGGGTTTGTAGTATTAACTAGACTTAGAAAGTGCTAGGAAGGCTGTAGTATTCACTAGATTTAAGAAGTACCTTATTTGCTTAATTAATTCTAACAGAATGTGGAGAAAGACTAACTTTGCTATCTCAGGGTAGAAAACTTTGCTGATTATTTAGTTTCAAGAGAGAAAGTTTTGTTAAGTGGTAGTTGATGATACAAGCAAAATGGAGAGAGAGGCGTCACACACACACGTCACATTGAAAGAAGTTCTGAGTGCTTTCCCCAAAGGCAAACAACTACAGTATTTTGTATTATAAAATGTTATCTCGATGACTAAAAAAGAGAGAGAAAAGGATACTACTTCAAGACATCATTGTAACAGAAAGTGAAAACGGTGAGGTATATACACCATGATTGAAACAGAAAAATAATATTCACAGCTTCTACTTTTACAGTTTGTTACGTTCCCATTTCTGAAGGTTTATTTATTTGTAGCATAAGTAGAACATAGGAGAGGGGGAAAGAGACAGAAAAAGCGAGGTGGATCTTTCATCTAGTGTTTCATTCTCCAAGTGGCCCCAATTACTATGGCTGGGTCAGGCAGAGGCAGGAGCTGGAAGCATAAGGATGGCAGGAGTCCCAATGCCTGGACTACCTTCTACTACATTCCCAGGTGCATTAGCAGGAAGCTGAATTACAAGCGGAGCAGGTGTCATGGGATGCCAGCACTATAAGCAGTGGCTTACCATGCTATCCCATATACTAACCTCCTTTTTTTTTTTATCACTAAGCAATATGTGTTGGATATCTTTGTCTATCATTCTGTGGATGTTCCTTTCACTATTTTGCAGGAACTGTGATATTCCATTGTATGATGTGTGCAACTTTAACCAGTTGCTTACTGCAAACTATTTCAGTTGCATTTGGCTTTCTGCTACAGTGAACCTGCCTGCCCATGTAATCTGCATACATCCAGATAAATCTTTTTGTGGCCCAGAATGATCACTTCAAGATCCACTTCCAAGACCCCACGAGAGCAATTCTTTCCATTAATTTGTTCTTCAGCTTGCATTGTGGAGGGCAGAGTTAGGTACAAAGATGAAATGGGAAAGCAACCTCTCCCGTAAGATCCAATGACCTCTTGTTAGCAAAATGATGACTTGTCATCAGTATTACCTGGGGAGCCACTCAAGATAGAAAAGCAAGTACTGGGCTAAAAGAGGGTGCTTTGGAAGCTTTTAAACTCCCATACCTCCGAAATGCAGTGTAAGTAATTTCTGGGAGAAGGGGAGGAAGTCTGGGTAAGAGAGGGTGACAGAGCACAAGGAAAAAGGAAGAACATGAGACTATATTTCTTGAGGACAGAATTATCCGGAAAACACGTGCAGATTAACCCAAAGGGAATATCCAAAGAATACAGCAGCAAACACACCAGCAAGCTGCTGAATGAGAGGTGCTTGAAGCAAGAACTTTTTGTTGTTTGTTGCAAATCCTGACATCTGCAAAGATTATTCTCTGGGATGCTCTTCAAACGTCTGTATGTATTTTAGAATGTAGGACAAATTATACCTATAAGAAAATATAGCATTTTTTATATTGTTGAAATAATAGAGTGTAGCTACAAAGGAATGTTTGCTGTTATCAACTTCTTCATCTTGTGTCTCAGAAGGTGTAGGAAACTCGACTGAATCACAACAAATCCGTTCACGTTTACTTCACAGATTATGGACCTCAAAGGCCAAATGATCTACCTCGTGGAATCCAGTGCTATCTTGTTCTTGGGGTCACCGTGCGTGGATAGACTGGAAGATTTCACAGGACGTGGGCTCTACCTATCGGACATCCCGATTCACAACGCACTGAGGGATGTGGTCTTGATAGGGGAACAAGCCCGAGCTCAAGATGGCCTGAAGAAGAGGCTGGGCAAGCTGAAGGCCACCCTGGAGCAAGCCCACCAGGCCCTGGAGGAGGAGAAGAAAAAGACCGTGGATCTCCTGTGTTCCATCTTTCCCTCCGAGGTGGCTCAGCAGCTGTGGCAAGGGCAGGTGGTGCCGGCCAAGAGGTTCGGCAACGTCACTATGCTGTTCTCAGACATTGTGGGGTTCACGGCCATCTGCTCCCAGTGCTCGCCACTGCAGGTCATCACCATGCTCAATGCTCTCTACACTCGCTTTGACCGGCAGTGTGGAGAGCTGGATGTCTACAAGGTAGGCATGGAGCAGGGAAACGGGTGCACCAAGGAAGCAGCATTGACCTTGAATTTGAATTATAATGCAGATGCAGAGGCTTTCTCCACTAGGTCAAGTTAGCCATCACCAGGGAGGAGTAGGGCTGCCACTTTGTCCGCTCAAAGAATGAGCCGGGCATGGAAGGAGTGGACAAGAGGATGGGGTGTAGAGTCTGCTGTGGGATTACGTTGTGACAGTCAGTAGACCAATCACTTGACTGTGCTGGTTCATTAATCATGAAACAATTTAAGGTATGAATTACAAGAGGGAAACTTTATCCTTTGTATCTATAAAAATAAGCATGGAAGTTTATACACGTTTTCTTCAAGTGGAACAACGCGGTACAGAATTAACATGATATGCTTCATGTCTGGTTAACAAAAATCAAAATCATCTATTTAAGAAATAGTTGCATTCTGAGCAGTGGTGGAGACATTTAAATAGAAAAGACTTGTCTTCAAATTGTCCCTCTCCATTTTACTTGCTTTGAAAGTTGTGCAAGCAAAATAATCTTTCTCATTTTTATAGCCAGAAAGTAATATCCACAGTTAAAATGTGTGAATAATATGCAGTGCACCCCATGGTCTTCAGAGATGAGAGTAGTTAGTATCAACATTGTGTTAGATAACATGGACCATGGACCAGGCATCCAGGATATACTGAGCGCTTATCCCATTCTAAGCAGTGACTGCTCCTGTTGCCATATGCCATTCTTTTTGTTATGTAAGTATTATTAGGAAAAGAGAAAATGAAGAGATTTAAAACTCAACCTGCTTCTTTAGAATTAAAAAGCCATTTTTGGACAATTCAAATTATTTTCCTTTGTTTTCAATATTGGCATTAAAAATAAAGCGTGTTTCTCATTTGGCTTGAGTCATCTGCTTAATTTGCCGCAGAACAATCTGGCATTCCGGAGCTTAACTCAACATGAAATAAATAAAATATTGAGGAGAAAACAAGTATGATTTATGGGAATACATAAATCCTTGCCACTTTTTTTTTCATTCTAGATTTTAGATGTAAACCCTTCCTACAAAACATTTCTAACAGGAAATTCCAGACACAGCCATGATTCCCTGGGGGTGGGGGAGAAAGAGGCCCATGGATAATTACAGATAAAAATAATTGGCTTCCCTTAGATTAGATTTGATGGCCTCTTATGGAATTTGCTGCATTTGTTTGCAGATAGTCTCCTGTTTCAGAGCTGTAAGCAGGAAGTGCCCCCGCGCCCCACTCCTGGGCCAGCTGCAGAGGCTGCGGGCAACACAGCCTTCTCCTTTGCACGATTCTTCTCAAGCCTTTAGGGTGGAGTTTTCCACAAACCCTATCAACTCTTTTGGAACTGTACTCCTTACCACAAGAACAGCAGCCCCAGAGTCCCCCGCTGAATCCAAGAGGAGCTGGTTGGAAACCACCTTCCCTCCCCATCCTCATTTCCAGCCTTCTCTCCATTCCTGACTGCTTCTGAGAAGATCTAGATCTGGCTGAACTAAATAGGAAAGAATCGATGTGGAAAAGTCTCTCCCTAGGCTGATCCACGGAGTGTGAGAGCTTCCAGCAGGAGTCAGTGTTATTTACTCTAAGGCCTTTATTTCATTTCATGTTTTTATTTATTGCCAGGGCTTTTGCTTCATTTCATTTTCTTTCTTGTCTCCCATCTTTGAGCTGTGGTTCTGCATATTTCTGTATTCTGGCTCTCCACAGAGACTAAGCACTGACAACCTTCTAACTGCTGCATGATGTGTGATGTGTGCAAAGATCCTCCCTGTGTCCTCATTTCTAATACGGACAATATCTCTCGCCCAGGTGGAGACCATCGGGGATGCCTACTGTGTGGCTGGTGGGTTGCACAGGGAGAGTGACACTCATGCTGTGCAGATCGCACTCATGGCTTTGAAAATGATGGAACTTTCTGATGAGGTCATGTCTCCTCACGGAGAACCTATCAAGGTGAGGCTGAGGATAACCCATTCAAGAGGTGGCAGGGAAGTAAAGGGTTACTGAATGACTATCCAAACAGTAATGTGTGCATAGAAGTTTTGTGGTGGAGTGTGATATCTTCTCTAACTCATTTAAACAGGAAAGAACTGACTATGGGGCATACACTGGAAAATGGGCTCTGCTAAATATAACCTAGAAAGCCCCAAGGCTTCCACAGTCATGCAAATACCATGTAAGCAGATTGGATTCAGCAAACCTAGGTGCCACACAGCAGTTTGGGAAATGTAGCTATTTGTTGGTCGCTGTCTGCAGGAGTGGAAAATATTCTAAAAAAGATATTATCACTGAAGTACCAGTACTTTCCAAGGCACATAACATATCAATATTTTTAGATGACCCAAAGATCTTTTCACACATGTAAGGAAATAAAGTTTAAAAATGTTATGCCAGGTATTGGTTTTAAAAAAAAAAAACATGAGTTTTTTTTGGTCCTTTATTTGTTCTACTTATAGTTTCTGTCACCTTTGTAAAGCAGTGGTAAAGGGATGACCTTCAGAAATGAGCTTTCAGAGTCATGTTGAATACCATCTGGCGTGTTATAAAATGTGGAGAGAGGAAATGAAAGGAAAATATTTATGTATTTGTTTGGAAGGGAGACTTTCAGTGAAAGAGAGAGCTCATGGGGGCTTTCATCTCAGTGGACAAGACGGATGAAAGCTACATAGCCTTTTTTGTCCTTGTCTTGGATGATGCTCGCTGACACTTGGCTGCATCCTGTTGATCATAGCAATTATAAAAGCTTCCCTGAGAAAGAGGGCCTTAGACCCTGCGTCTCAAAAGGAACAGTGCGAAACAACTTGGACCACGTGAACAAAGCCCTACATGCAACTTTACTGGACTAGATTTTGATCATTGGAGTTTTTAGTGGAGAATTTTGTCTTTCTCTGACTTTCTAGTATTTTGTGAGGGAGCATCAAAATAATTATCAAAAAATGCTGAGATAATTGAGAGGGAAACCAGTGATTTCCACATAAATGGGCTTCATAATTCAAACACGTGTGTTTGGGGCAGGAGAATTAATAGCACATTGTTTTTCGATGTGTAGAAATGTATGTATTTCCCTGTTTTTTGAAATTCAAATTCCTCTCACCCTTCCAAGATTCCAATAGCCAACACTCTATTCAGCCTAAGTCGCTGCCTTAAAGTAATCGGATCTTCTAGAGGACTGATTTTCAACCATTCTGTTTCCTGGCTCTGCACAAGATCACCCCAGCACATCCCAGAGAGCTTCTTACATCCACAGCTAGGACAACTGTGGTGGTACATGGTTCTAGAGTTTAGGGTAATGTGAATTGATAGTCACTTAGGCCTAAGTAGATACAGCTTTCCCCTTCCTCTATTATGTTCTGTTTCAATATCACGACTATCTTTTCCTGGTCATTAGTCGTGTTTTAGTGTGATCATGTTTGGTAGAAAGTTATTTTAATGTAAAATGTCTTTAAAGGTCTTTTAATACATCCTATAAATTACATTCATAGACCCTTTTCTCTGAGTGTTTTGGACAACAGCTCCCGGAGTCCAGAAAAATTGGCCTACTCCTGTTTAGCGAGAGAGCAGGTGTATGTACATGGTCCATCGATTCTTTTTGTTGCCACGGTGACTATGAGAGCTGTGTAGGGAGATGGCTTCAGGTAGGAAAACAGGTGAAATAAAGAAGCTCTATGTAATGAACTTCAAATATGGGTAAACGTCAGGAGGGAGACTGCTGAGTGTGTCCTGGTCGTCTTCAGTTGCGTTTGAGAAGTAAAGGGAAGTCGGCTGAAGGTTTTGAGGAAGGGACTGGTGTGGTGAGAGTTCTTGGTAAAACAATTCGTCGGGGCCTTTAAGTTAGTACTGACAATCAGGAAGTAGCTTACCGCTGATGGGGAACTATGTGTTACCTTTTGCTTTCAGATGAGAATCGGTCTGCATTCTGGGTCTGTTTTTGCGGGAGTTGTTGGAGTTAAAATGCCCCGTTATTGTCTTTTTGGAAACGATGTCACCCTGGCTAACAAGTTTGAGTCCTGCAGTGTGCCAAGGAAAATCAATGTCAGCCCAACTACTTACAGGTACAAATGAAATGATATGCATCTGAAATATATTGTTTTTATTTATGTGCAATTGTCATTTTTCCTCATGGATCCGATTAATTCTCCAGACTAGTTTTTGACTTGGAGAGTCATCCAGGAAAGAGAAAAACAATAGCTTTATTATCTTCAACTGAAGTTGAGAGGGCTTCTGAGATATTTGTAGTCCAGCTGTGTCTTGACAGACAACATTGTCTTCTTCCATCTTTCCTCTTTAACTGTGCACATAGTATTCCCATAGGTAGGTAGCTATTCTGCCATTGATCCTTATCCTGCACTATAATTCTGACACTAGCTATCCAGAATCAGCCCAGTTATAACCATGAGATGTAAGGCAACAGTCTCCAATAAAAGTGTCCTATTAAGGATAGTTATCAACCACACTCTCAGGGTCCTTGTGCCACTGATATTTTTGACCGAATGGATGCAAACATTCAGAAGTTCCCGGGATTAGAATAATTCATGGTGCTCAAGTAAGTATGATACTTTTGATCACACTTTTGTTATAGAAGATGCAGACCAGAACAGTCAATCAAAGAGAAAGCAGACTGGAGTCTAGGAAGACCTGGGGGAGGAGTCTTGGAGAGCTTTCATACCCTTTTCTGGCCAGGGAATTGGGTGTGTCACCCTCCTAGAATCAATGAGTTCACCAATCAGAAAGCTCTGCTGAGCTGAGCTTTGAGCTGTGGTATTCAAGCAATAATATTGGTTTCCATTATGTAGGCATGATTGATGGAACCTTTGGCCTTGTGAATTAACACAGTCCCCTCCTCTGCCCATGGATCAGACTGGCTCAAATCCCCAGCTTTTTCATTGCACAGTAGACTTTTCTGGTGGCCTGTTCCGTTTGTGAGTCATCCATTTAACTTGAATTCAGGTGTGATGCAAGGGACTTGGAAAACAAAGACATTCCTACAACTCAGGAAATTCCAAGGATTTTAAAATCCCTGCCTGTAATTGGTGGCCAGGGCCCGGCCAATTCCCTGTTACATAACAACAAGGAAGAATTTTTCCAGGGAAAATGAGCAGGTTATTACACATTTCCCAAGGGTTACAGAGGTAAAGCCTGCATCCAACGGGCATTAACATAGCAAAAGAGAGACTACAGTCAATGAGCATCTGAAGAATCACCATTTGACTGTGTCCACAACAGCATGCTGTGTGGGCACCTGAATCAGAGCAACCTGCCATTTTGATATCACTGAAGCATCTTTAAGAGTCACCAATCCACTCTCTGGTAGATAGAAAATTCTTGCATACAAACGTTTTGTCAGAGTGAAGCAAATTGTATTTCCTGTTCTTGGGGATAACTCGTTCATTTGCAAGGGAGAAAGAGAATAAACAACAGACAAGACTGAGAAAGAAGCCCCCATCCCCTGCTTCACTGTCGTAGTGCCTGTAATGACTGAAGCCAGGAGCCCTCTACCCCAGCCCACCCCTGGTCAACCTGTGCCTCCCATGTGGGTGATAGGAACCCGGTCATTTGCACCATCAGCTACTGCCTCTCAAGCTGCACTCAGGAGCCAGTATGGAATGGTGACATATGACTGGCATCGAAACCTCCCAAGGGTGGGGAATCGCCAGCCTGTGGCCTGTATATATATACCGTGTTTAAAGATCAAGCAATGGTTCTGTGGTGGTTTATTCTAGAAAGGTATGAATACTTCCTGTAAAATAAGTTTTCTGACATTTTAAAACTCTTCCTTACTACAGAGGTACTTCCTGTTTGTCATATGTTTTGAAAGCTTTAAAAGGAATGGATAATTAAAATCTCATTCAGATATTCATGCCTTGTGAGTGTAATTAGTAATTTAAAGTTCAGCCAAAACTCAGGGCAAGGAATAGACATTACTAGAAAGTCTAAAAAATGAGAGAAAGTAATTTCTGTAGAGAGAACTGTTGCTAATACAATGAATCGTAAAATGACATTTCCCAGATAATAAAATTACCTGTTGAATATGAAATACAACATCTTTGACATATTTATGAAACACGTGTAAATTTAGGACACAGGAGAATACATGATCCAAAAAAAAATCCTTATCCTCAATCTTTCACTTTTAAATTCGAATCAGTGATTCATAATGTAGCATTATAATGACATTACACATCCCGCCTTTTAATCATTTTAGGTGACACTATTCTACATAAGCACAAGTTACAGTGACTGTGTTAGATCTTGTTAGAGTGTGGAATCAGTGGGTTTTGGACAGAGGCTTATGAGGCTAGCCAGGGATCATCAAGGCTAAATGGCAGGTGTAAGTGGATGTTGTCATTGTGACGTGGGCACATGGATTCAAGAACTCTGATTTATATAGCAAATCTGAGCGCATATCTAAATAGCGGATGTATGAGTATTCCCAGTGATGTTGGTTTTGTTATGCAAGCACCCATGACAGTGTTGAATTATCATATTGTATCTTTTCAGACTGCTCAAAGATTGCCCTGGCTTTGTGTTTACGCCTCGATCAAGAGAAGAACTTCCACCCAACTTTCCCAGTGACATTCCTGGGATCTGTTACTTTCTGGATGCCTATGAACAAGGAGCGAATTCGAAACTGTGTTTCCAAAAGAAAGATTTGGATGATGGCAATGCCAACTTCCTAGGCAAAGCCTCAGGAATTGATTAGTGCACCGCTCTGTCGTGGAATAGCGTTTGTCCTGGGAGGCTGTGCAGTGCCTCTGAATGCACTTTGAGTTTGTAGGAAGCTAGCAAGCAGTAGTGAGATTTCAGGAGCTAAGTCACAATATGATCTTTCTCCCGTTTAACATGACCAAAAACTATGATGTTATTCCTTCGATTCAGCCGTTAAAAAAAAAAAATGGGACCTTCAAAAATTTACTTTTTGAGGGAACATCCTGGTTTTATAAGTCACTACCCATACTCACAAGTTAGCACATTGTACATATATCAGATAATTGTAGCTGGCTACACAAACTGATGAAGCCAACACAGTTTCGTGCTCTGGTGGAATGCGATGGTGGTTAATGTGTATTTGTGATCGTGCAGCCCTTACAAAACTTTTTCAGTAGAAATTTTAGTCATTGATACCATAAGTTCTTGCAACTTTTCAATTTTGCATTTTGTTACATTTTCTCTTTTAACTATAGTATCTATAACAAAATACTGAGTTACTTTTTCTCTGTTGCACTTTTTAAGGAAATAAGCAATTAGGGGGTTAGATGCAATATGAATATAGCATAGTTCTTCTGTAAATACAAAATTTTATATTTAAATCTTCAAGTTAAAACTACATTTAGGTATCCTACTAGCAAAATATTCAGGATGGAAAACGACACGCAACCTAGAACAACATGCAATAATACGTTCTATTCTGATCTTCTCTGTATTGTTCCAATTTTAGTATATGTCCTGCCAACATAATAATAATCTTCTAATTTAGTGAGAAGCAGAGTGAGAATACAGTATGCACCCACGGAGCCTACCGTCATATAAAACGTTTCCGTGCACACTCACACACACACTTACACACACATACACACGGAAAACCTGCTTCAGCAGCCAACTTCCATTGCCACACTGAGCCACATAAAACAACAAGGGAAAGAACTTTGTTTCTTCCTTGTTTCCTTTCTTTCTTCTCTTTCTCCCCCTTTCCTCCCTCTTTCCTTCTCCCTTTTTACTGATGGCCACTTTTTCTTACGTATTTACGCCGAATATTCTCACGTGTGTATATGTAAGAATCACCAACTTTCAGTCTCCTTAAGCATATACTGTGGAGTTAAAAAAAAAAAAAAACTTTTGTGGAAGTAACTTGGTGATGTGTATTACAAGACCACTAGTAGCGTTGTAGCAAATGATGATGTGATTTCATTCTGGAAAATTCTAAGCATTTGTCTAGAGCTGGATGTTTATTTTGCCTGATGTCAGCTTAAGTTTTCTGACCAACTTGAGAAAACAAACAAACAAAAAAAAAACCTACAAAGTTGTCAGAGTTTGATTTGGAAAAAGCATATAATATTTAAAAGACCTTAACGTAAAAGCAAGGAAAGAGATGAACATCATAGTTTTGAAATAAGTATTAGAAGTACAAACAGACTGAAGTCGTAGTTGGAGCACAGAGAAATGACTTAGTTTACAACTTTTTAAATTGTCTCTCTTCCAGCAATAAAATATCATTGTTAACTAGTCTCTAACTAGGAAATTACTGTAGGAAAGTGCTTTGTACTTCAGCGTCTTAAAAGATTAAATATGCTTTATGGGAAAATACTATAAAACTTCAGAAAATACAATTACCGGCTCACAATTACATAAACTTAAATAAGTGTTTACAAGGAAAATTAAGAAACA
This sequence comes from Ochotona curzoniae, assembly GCF_017591425.1. Taxonomy (NCBI): domain Eukaryota; kingdom Metazoa; phylum Chordata; class Mammalia; order Lagomorpha; family Ochotonidae; genus Ochotona; species Ochotona curzoniae. The sequence goes on from NW_024465322.1 coordinate 7,548,659, forward strand.
AATACATTTTTTCTTTATATATATAAAAAAAAAAACCTGAACCCTTTTGATGGGCAAATACTGGGGATTAAGAAAAATGAAAAAGCATGTAATGTCAACATGAAATAGATATGCAAGCAGGCCCTTGTTTGTTAATAATTTGTTCCCTATCAATCAGTAAATCAATCAGCATTTGAAATCGGAATTACCTTGCACATGCTTGTGACATAAAACAGAACAAATAGGGAAAGGTACACCGTCTGGGTAAAACCAGTTGGGGAGTTTTCCCTGGTACTATTCCTACAACATCTTTCCAGATTTGGAATTTTATCCAGATAAAAAAATATCTTAAAAATTTTCTAGTCTGGAATGGCTTCTGCCAAACAGACTAAAATGGTCCATTGATTATGGAAAAAGAAACAGAAAAACAGAAAACAAACAAATAACAACAACAACAACAACAAAACGACCCACTGGCTTCTGCTTCTTTTTCCAACAGTTGTGAAGTTGCATGATGAGAACAATGGCAATCCTTAGAGGAAGAGCAGGGTAGACCAGGTGCACAGGCGGGGAGGGCCGTATCTAAGACTGTGGATGAGGATACCTGTGTGCCATTACAAGTGACTAAATGAGGATTGGCCCCTAAACCTAACTAAAGTGACTCTGCTGTGAACAGAAAAACTGGGGTATCTGGCCCTGGAATATCCTGTCACCTTCAAGACCACTACTTCTTCAGATCCTTCGCTCTAGAGGAAAGAAGAGTTGCATCCAAATGACGTTCCCAGCCAGGAAACGTCCAGCTGGAATTCTCCTAAGCTCTGAGAGCCATACAATATTTTTTCGTATATTATTATTATTATTTTGCCTTCAATTGACAGGTGCATTCAGTTCCCCATGAAGACAATTAGTAAATCCAAATCCCCCAAGAGTATTACTGCTGAGGTTTTAAGCGTGTTTGTTCGAACTGCCAAACTCATAAGTAATAAACAGGAATCTCTTCGACAGACTTGTCCAGGGTGGCTTGGTCCATCACCACTCTCACAGCACAAAGTTCATTTCACCTGACTGTACACTTTGGTGCTTTTTCACCCTATAACTAGTGCTTCTTGGAAGATGAACCTAAAGGTCGCAGGGACAGGGGACTTGAGCGGTGTGAGAGACAGGCAGCTCCTAAAAGGGGCTCAACCAGTGAATTTGTAATCCCTGTACGGAGGGACATACCAACTCTTCCAAAACAGAATCTTAACTCTTCCGCAATGATAGGGAAGTGCAGTTTGCTTGTCTGCATACAGGTGAAAGGGAGGGCCGCTCATCTAAACAATGACATCGCTACTGGCAACTTGGGCTAGTGTTAGCATGGATGCTCTCTGCTGACATGCTTCTCACACCCTTGGAAATGGGTTCCATCCTTCAATGAGAAGCAGAAGAAGCATGCCAACTGTGAAAGCCAAGAGCTCACGGTAGTGGGACCAGTTAGTGCTTTTGTCTCCTGCTCTTAGTTTGTTGGCTTCTAAATGTGATGAAATATTCCCTTGTTATAAGTGCTTCCTTTTGGATGCCAATGATGCATGCTCATTTGATAAGCTTGTTTTATGGCACTTCAAAACTTGCACATTTTGTTTGAAATTTCTTGGAGGCAGCTTTACCCAGGACCAGTTCTGAATTATTTTTAACTATACCAAGCATTCATACTTTTTTTAACCCAAATTATTTCCCTTACATTATGCCCAATTTCCCCATAGTCATTACCTTCAATAAACAAGTTCTTCAGGAAGTTAAAGGCTTAAAAAAAGAAGGAAATCTAAGAGACAAGGAAGATGTGATGTTCTAAAAGCCACCTCTGTTATCAACTGTGCAGAATATTCATTTGCATCACAATAGATACAGTGTTGAGAACATTTTAGCCTCTTAGGCTTAAACACAGCAGTGGAAATCAAGGCAAATTTTAGATGACCCGTCCAGGACTTAATCTCAGATATTCTGATAAGTAGACTTTAGAAAAGTTTGCGGTTACCTTCCAAGCTATTTAATTTTTCATAATATGTCATCTCAGAAAGTGAAATTGCAGATAAACGTTCCTGATTGTGAAGGGAATTATTTGGCAGAATTTGCAGAAGACTCAAATCCAAAAGTATTCACTGAGATGTTTTAGTCTGACATGCTGCCAAATCCATGTGTGTTGAGGAAATGACAGGTCTTTTCAGAGAAAGCTGAAACAAAACAGCTATTATAGAAGTTGGTCAGGCGGATGTGTTTAGTATTGTTCACCTGGAATAAGATCAACGCAACGGAATCCCCGTGGAAAGTCGTGCTGATAGTGATCCTGGGGTCCTGGGCCTTGAGAAATATGGTAGCCATTCCCAGTGATGCAGGGACCTGTGACAGCTGGGCACAGTTTGATCACAATGAGCCACCCTTGTCCATGAATAGATTGTAGCTGGTACAACTGAGTGGATAGAAACACAACCATATTTGAGAAATTACTGCTGCTTTGCCTCCTCTCAACATGGAGATGAAAGATACTGTGTAAAAGCTCAGAACTTGACACTCACTGCTCCAGAGCCCTATTCTCCCACCTCCAGCCTTTTGAGTTTTTGCACTTTAAGTGAAATATTTCAGCACTCTTATGTTTGAGTTTCCATGTGTATGTATATTATGTATGTATATATTTATATGTTGTTCTCAATTTATATACTGCATATGCCAAAAGATGATTTCCTTTTCTTTGTAAGCACATGTGTCAGTACAAATTTCGGTATTTTATTCAGCCATTGCAATGAATCTTTACCTGCTACGTGGAAATGGTTTTAATTGGTCAGCAAGTTTTTAACTCTGAGTCATGTGTCATCCTGAGCAGATGTAGATGATCTTGCCTGCAGATTCTGCATGTTCCCAATTAGCCCTTGTAACATGGATATTCAGAAGGAAGGGAACTCTCTGGAATCTACTGCTAGACCGCTACTGAGACGCACTTTAGACCCTGTGGTCTAAAAGAACAAAATTAAAAATATGTATCTATTGGGTAAGGACTTAGTGTCTAGAGGAGAAGTTGAGACCTTGTTGTTTAAAGACTGGAAAGAGCTAATATTTTGAAATGACATCGATGAAAACCAGCAGAAGTGTGTGAGCTTTGGTTTAGAGGAGAACACTTTTGCTTCTTGAGGAATCAAGGAAATTATTTTTTCCTTTTTCTTTTTCAGTCCTATTGTTTGGATTGCTTCACAAGGTATCCTACCCACATAGTTTCATTTTTAGTAAATATCAAAGAAACATCTCATTTTGCTGTAGTTGCATTGCTATAGGTATCCCGCTTTTTAAACTTAAATCATTCTTACAACTTTTCCTCTGTCCGAAGGATAATAGCTACTGAATTGTGCTTTGAAACCCATCTTACTGCACATCACACTTCTCTTATTATTGCTTTCACTTTTGTTTTAAATAACATTTACTTTCAGTTCTGCATCTGACAGACTTGCAGTTTGTCAAAATGTTACCCTGTCTCCAAAGTTTGTCAGATATTGCTGCCACATGAATATTGTAATAAGAGTGCTTCAATAAAAATCGTCTTGAAATTTAAAATGAATTCTGTTTACAAAGAAAACTGAACCATTGACTCAAATATGAACAATATGGTTCCAAGTGATACAAATACATTTGTCCTGATGTGAGTCTTGCTGCTACAGATGGAGGAAGCTTCTGGCACAACAACGTGGAAAAACAGGATAAACAAGTATTAGGTCAGGCTGTTGCTAGTCAGTGTAGCTGGTCAGTGTAGCTAAATCCCTCTTCAAATAAATCATTAACATAATCAAAGCACATATCTTTGAATGGTTTGTAAAACCCATGCTTTCTAAAAAAAAAAAAAACGTAGTCAAGTTTTTCCAAACACAGATAAAAAGAAAATCTAATAAAACTAAACTTCAAAATTTGACTTGGTTTATCCAAGGACAGTGACCAGCAGTGAGGTTAGATCTCTATTGTTCCCCATTGACAGACAATCCTCCATTCTTCCTTCACATTTCCTTCTTTTTTCTTTATTACGGATAGCCAGATACTCCTCAACATTTCACAAAGAAAAAACGAGGCGTTGCCTGTCTTTGATCTATCTGCATTACCTTTTCAAGCATATTTGTGTGGCAAGTAGAATTAGAAGACAGTGGTAGTGCCTCTGACATGGAAACGTCCCAGTAGTAAGTCTACCATAGGTGCAACTTCACAATCACTGGATTCCATCAGCATTATGTCATCAATGTATTGAGGCAGTGTGGTCATTTGTCAAAGACAATGGCAATCAAGATCCTTGCAACGGGAATTAAGATATAGGGCTGGAAAACACGGTGAGGGTGGTCTGCTGTTGAGAGACAAATGCTTCTTCAAAGTCTCACGGACAGGTCAGCAGAGACCAGGAGATGTGTTCGTTTGTACGAGGGATGAAAGCATATGTGGCATTGCAATGGAAATGTGACCGGATGTCTTCTCTGGATATCTTTCGTAGAATGAATATTTATTTGAAGGGATTTTAAAAAGCCCGAGATGAATATTTATTTGAGTGGACTTAAAAAATTTTTAGAGAAGAGATGAAAAAATAACTTTGTTTTGGAGCAACACATGTTTAAATAATTCCATCCTTTCATCTTTGCGTGTATTCCCATGGTGCCGTGGACCATTCCACAATATGTTACTCCCCTTCACTTTCCCAGCCTTTTAGCTATGCTGTTGGCTTCCTCTCAAACCTCATTCTCAACTCCTGGAATGAACTACTTCCTACTAACATTTATGATGTCCAAATAAAAAAAAAAAATAGAAAAGTTAGTTAGCATTGAGAAACAGCCCATGGATTCTGATAGTGACTATAGCAGGTTTTCTTAGCTATAAGTAGACAGTTGAGCAAAAACCACTTGGAACTGAAATGAATGAGCAAAGTGCAGAGAGAAAGGCAATTTGAAAAATGTTTCTAAATTAAAAAAATTGTATTTCCTTGTAAAAAATCAGCCCCCACTTACGAATCTTCATAATCATGTGCTGTGTGCAACACAGTGACTCATATTAAGGATCCTTTTCAACACTTTTCCTTGAAGAAAGGAGGATTTACATCGTGAATATTTTATATACTGCCTTTGCAGTCTTCATGAATTTGGGCACTATCCCAAACTCTGCGGTTTATTTGCCGTTCAAGTTAGCGATAGCTGGTTACTATAGTTTGAAATGCATGACAAACACAGCTATCAACATTTTTTTGGACCATTAATCCTGGGGGGGAGGGGAGGGGGAAGCATTCCTTCTTTCAGAAAAAGCTGTGGGTTTCTAAGAAGCAAGTCCAATCTCTGCACGAACTGTTTTAGCATGGTCATTTTCACAGTGAAACGCAGCATGGTTGGTAGGAGAATAAGAGCACGGCATGGTAGGGGATAGGATACGTATGGAAGAACAGTGAGAGACTTTCTGCTAAATGAATTTGGTGATCAGGAGTGCTAAAATTAAGGTGCTAACTGAGCTCTGGGATTAGCATGTGAACATATTGTCTGGGTGAGAGAGGCATCGTTCCAGCCATCTTGGCACGTTTCTTGTTACATGCATAGGAAGAGTCAAATCAAAGTTAACTCCACTGCTCATTAGAAAAAAAAATTATTTGTGTAAGAAGCAGAGAGACACGAAGAGGGAGAAAAAGAAAGAGGAACACAGCTTGCACCTACTGACTCACTCTCAAATAGTCCCAACTGCCAGGAAGGGGCTGGCCTGGGGCCGAGGAAGCAGCCAGGAACTGAAGTCTCTTAGGTGCACAGCAGGAACCCTAACTGTTTGAACCCGTCTGCTGCCTTCTCGCAGGAGCCTGAGTAAGGAGAAAGATCCAGGAGGTCTCAGGTACTCCAGCAAGGGATGCTCCACTGAAGACCCACCTGCACGGTCTTCTCTCCTTCTGTTCCTCATCTTCCTCCTTCCTCTCATTCTTTCTTCATTCTTCCCCTCCTCCCCCCTTCCTTGCTATCTTCTCCCCTCCCCTTCTCATCTTCCTCTGTCACTGCTCCCTGTCCTTCTTCTTGCTTCTTCTCCTTCTTGTTCCTTCCTCTCCTTTGTCCTTCTCCTCTCCCTCCATCCTTCCTCTTTCTCCATCTTTCTCCTCCCTCCCCTTCTTCTTCATCTTCTTCTACATGAAAACACCCCTACTAATTTCCATAAAAAACATTTTTTTTTAACCTAGAATCAGACTGAGGAAATCACAGATCTTCATAGCAGTCCAAAAAACAATGTTGATCTGAATAGCTTTGAAAATTGTAAAAATAATTTTGTGGACTTTGAAAGTTGATCTCTTGGCAGGGATGGAAATGAAAGTAATAGAGAACAAAGAAGAAAGATCAGTGCAATACGTTTCATGCATATTATTTTGGTAGAATATGAAAACATAACCCATGGTGGGTTGATTTTATTCTTTCTGCTGACTTTGGCTGCTGACTGTGAGGTTGGAATCATAAAGAGGAGGAACAGGGAACCTTGGCTTATACTCTCTGTAATGCCCGTATGGCACTTTGGCAAATCATTTTGACTCAAACACAACACATGTGAAAATGGAATATTTGTAATTTTATCAGAAAAGTGCATAAAGGGATTATAATGCTTAAATTTGATGAATGTTTACCGTATGTCAAGCACTGTAATATGGGCTTTCATGATGTGATGACACTTTATCTCCACAACTGTCTTGTTTCCAGGGGAGGAAACTGATGTTATTAAGAGCTTACTTAATGCAGTTTGTTTTTAATTTTTAATTTTTATTGGAAAGTCAGATATACAGAGAGGAGGAAAGACAGAGAGGAAGATCATCCGTCTGATGATTCACTTCCCAAGTGACCACACCAGCCAGTTGCCAGGCGTCTGAAGCCTCTTCTGGGTCTCCATGCGGGTGCAGGGTCTCAAGGCTTTGGGCTGTCCTCAACTGCTTTCCCAGGCCACAGGCAGGGAGCTGGATGGGAAGCAGGGCTGCCAGGATCAGAACCAGATCCCATATGGGATCCAAGTGCGTGCAAGGCGAGGACTTTAGCTGTTAGGCTACCAGGTCGGCCCCAAAGGAACTGATTTTTACAAACAATCAGCAACTTGTGGACTATGTCAATCAGTGGATTCTGCAGCGACCTCATCGTGCTTGGAATGGCAAGATTGGCAGCAATTCATAACTGTTGAACTATCCAAACCACTTGAGCAAGATCCTCGGAGCATGCCCCACATCAGGGACCTGGGATGGGTGGGAGACTGGGTGGGGCTTCTCCCCTTATCTCTCACTTAACCCGCCCCCCCAAAAGGGGACATCTGTGGGTTGCCTTTCCATGCACACAGCGGGCAAAACAGATGCAGGCATTTTCTTTTCTTTAGAATCATATCTCAGTGCTTTTTTATGAACACCACCGCTGGCATTACCTGCAAACGGATAGATTACATTTCTCAAAGGTTTAGAAAGGCTGTTTAAATGCAATAATTATGGATGCCAAAAGCATCAATAGCAGCAACAACCTCAGAAATGATATTACTTAAACAACATTGTGTCTTTCACATATGGCACTCAAAGCAGCATGCCTGCATTAAACACCTGTTGCTTATAATAACAAAGTCGGTAGTTTTTTGTTTGTTTTACTTTTTCAGCTATCGTGTATATTGATTCATTATTTTTCTCATCTTGTGTACAAGTTAGGAAGTTGTAGTTCAAGTAAAGGAAATAACTACCCAACATTGTGTCTTTATCGACTGGTTTAAAAAAAAAAAAAAACAAGATGATTTGGTGGATCGGAGTAACTCACCACCACGCCACAGAGCTAATACTGCTCTTTCAGTTAAGAAAACCTAAAAGGGGCCACTGTTGTGGTGTGGTCAGTTAAATCGCCTCTTGTGATACAAGCATCCCATGTCAGAGTGATGGCTGAAGTCCTCACTGCTCTGCTTCTGATCCAGACACTTGCTAATGTGCCTGGGGAAGCAACAGAAGACAGCCCAAGCCCGTGGGCCCTTGCTATTCATGTGGGGCACTGGGATGGAGTTCCAAGCTCCTGGATCCAGGTTGCCACAGCCCCAGCTCCGTCTTTTATATCCATTAGAACATGAAGTAGAGGATGGAAGCTCATTCCCCCTCTCTGTCTCTCTCTCTGTCTCTGTCACTCTTTCAGATAAATTAAACATTTTAAAAAGGAAGACAGAAAAAGAGCAGCAAGCAAACATCTTCTACTTTCTTTAATGTCTGTAGTATTCAATCTGTAACTGAATATAACTTAAGAAGAGCACTATTGTAATGCACTATCTAATGCTTTTTAAGAGTTAGATATCATATGACTGATACTATTTTCATTTATACAACTTACAGCAAGAAAAACATTTTAGGGTCCAGTGCGATAGCCTAGCGGCTTATGTCCTTTGATGCACCACGATCCCATATGGGCAATGGTTTGTTTCCTGGTGTCCCCGCTTGTGGCCTGAGAAAGCAGTTGAGGATGATCCAAAGCCTTGGGACCCTGCACCTTTGTGGGAAACCTGAAAGAGGCTTCAGATCCGCTCAGCTCTGGACGTTGCAGCCACTTGGGAAAGTGAATCAATGGAATCAGTTTTCCCCCTCTGTCTTTCTTCCTCCCTATATATCTGACTTTGCAATAAAAATAAATAAATCTAAAAAAAAAACCACTTTAGAAAATTTGGTGTCAAAAGGTCATGTTAAGCAATACATCTACGAGTGAGCATTTAATGCAGTGGTCATGATGCTGCTGGGGGGCCCACACCCCTCATCCGGGTGCCTCTGTTCATGGCCTGATTCTGGGTCCTGATTCGAGCTCTCTGCTGATGTTACTGGGAGACAGAAGATGATGGTCAACAGCTTGTCTTCATGCCAGCTGGGGGAAGTTTTGATTGAGTCCTTGATACCTGACTTCCAGTCCTTGACTGCCTCAGCTGCTATAAGCATTTGGCGGGAGTGAATCATGGGAATTCTGCCTAACAAATAAATAAATTCTCAAAAAAAAAAAGTTTAACAGCTTTTTTCTTTTGATGTTAAAAACACCCGTTTCCTGTGGCTCAACTGACAGTTAATTGGCAAGCAAAAACGGAAATCTGAATGACATCTCTTCAGGAATCGTTTTTCTTGAGAGTTTTATTTTTTCCACTTTTCCCATGGATCCAGACCACATCCCAGAACGTGTCATCTAAACATCATACTTCTTGCCAATCAGCACTCTGAATCAATTCTTTAAAGTGTCTGCTGATTGTAACGGCAAAAGTCACAAGTGTGATGTCATTTCCAGACTTCTTGGCCAACAGGTGTAATGACAGGTAGGGTGCATGGTGAAGCACAGTTAGTGACCCGGTGGTAAGGCACTTCCATGTACATTTTGTAGAATCCTGTGGGTCAAGCAAAGGGCAGCCGTAATTTGGTGGATAGAACTTCGAGCAGATTCCAAGTGGTTGTGACACATTTAGGAAACAGATCATTAAATGTACAATTGGAAATACGTGTTGGATACGGAATGCATCGATGCATAAGCAGTTCTGGCACAGCTGGCGTGCTGAGGCTGAAGTGTGAGCTGGAGAGAGCGTGCGTGTGTGTTGACAGGAGCATCCATCCTCCGTTTCATCTAGTATCTTCCTTCATGCGGACTTGCCCTCTCATTCATCCAGGGCAATAACCCGCTTTGCAGAACATTCCAAACCGAGGCACTAGCTAGGTCCAGCACTGTTTAAAAGAGGCTGGAGACAGACATGATGAAAAAAAAGCAAACAAGTCTTTTGGCCTTTGACAACGGTGGCATCTAGAAAAACAAAATCTCAAACAAAACAGGTTATCCCATATGAAGGGAAAATCTTGGCTCTATATAAACACCGTGCCAACCTTTCCCTGTGCATCCTCCCAGAAATGGCGCTTATAGAATGGAAGCCACCTGTATCCCGCTGCATGAACACCATTTTTAGGTCCTTCTTAGGACCATTTGACTGGCAACCTGCCTGATACCTTTTGACTTTCTCCGCCGTGGTCTCTAACGCCTCAGGCACAAAGGCTTTCATCCACTGTCGACACCTGATCCTTTGTTACCTTAAGGCTGTGCTGGGGCTCAGCAGGGAGCCAAATGCCTGCTAGAATGTAGCCTGGCCAAGACAGTCATTAAAATCTACCTGCTTTGCACTGGACATTGTCTCCCCTGAGACACGGCAATAGGCACCGGTCCTAGAGTTTAGACCTCCTGGGAGTTCTGGCATGGCGCAGCGTCAACTACCTGTGCAACCCCCCACGCCCAAACCGCACTGGAACAAAGTGCGACCAATACACGGTAGGATCTTCTTGTCTCGCCTAGCAAAGAGGAAGAGCTGATTTTGACCATTTTTGTTCACCAAACTCTGTAACTGGAAATTTCAGGTGGTCTCAGTGACTTATAATTTGCCATACGCTGCTAAAGGACCATACCACAATGGAAACGTGTTTCAGCAAGGCAATGCTAACCACGACGCTGCTGATTGCAGGGGTAGATGCCTTTTAAGGTTTGTGTGCGACAACATCACTCTCTCCTCATTTTTTTGCTATCCATGAGGACACATCTCTACATAAGAACACATTTAGGGGGAACCACAAGAGGTATATCTCTCCAGCCCCCAAAATAATTGCAGGGGAAACGGCCAGGGCTCTTCCATCCCGTTGTTATGGCCTCAAACGAAGGCCTTGTCGCCAGGCGGGGGTGGGAAGGTACTGGAGCTTAGCAGCCTCGAGAGCAACCGAATTCCCTCCTCTGGAGTTGGTTGGCTGGAAATCCGTGGGCCATGACCGGCCTCCTGCGGCTCGACTCGCCATTGGCTGGAGAGAGCTGGCAATCAGGGCCGGCCGGGGCTGGTGCGCTGGCTTGCAGCTCGGTGCTGCCGCCCCGGCCGGGTTGCGCTGTCGCTGCTGCAGCTGCTGCTGCCTAGGTCCCCTTCGACCGTGCCTCTGCGTGGGGACTGCCTCCCGGACTCGGGGCGCCAGGTACCATGGTGAGTGCTTTCCAGCCTCAGCAGGCCAGAACTGCACCCCACGACTCAGGCCCGGCCTGGCTGCCGGATGGAACCGGCCGCGCCGGCGGAGCTTGCCGCCAGGGCCGAGGGAGCGCACCGCCGGCCGCCGGAGCCGCCTGCCCTGTTTGCCTTGCGCACGGGCAGGGGAGGTAGGGTCGCGAGGGGTCGCGGAGGAGCCGATCGGAGCTTTGCTTCCTCCGCGGATCCTGTGCACAGGACCTTCCTTTCTCCCGAGATGGAGTACGGCCGGAGTGCGGGGTCTTCTCGAGTCCTGCAGGCCCTTGTGGGTGTGGGAAGCTCAGGATCGGCGGGCGGACAGGCTCCGGGTGCGAGTCCTTATGCTGCCCTGCGCTTTGACAGGTGATCCAGCCTAAGAGGATGGCATGGGGGTGGGGCGGATGATTGACGGCGAGCCTCTGGCAGTGATGGGGCTGGGGTGACGGCTCAGTCACCATGCAGGACGGGGTACGCCCTAATGGAGCTGAGCGGGCCGGGGATAGGGGCGAAAGGTTCCAGGAGCGCAATGGAGTCCGTGTCAACCATCTGGCCTCCAAGCCCCTTCCCACCTACAGCGTACCGCTGGCTGACGCCCCGGTTTCTCCCTGTGCCCGCAGTACGGATTCGTGAATCACGCCCTGGAGCTGCTGGTGATCCGCAATTACGGCCCCGAGGTGTGGGAAGACATCAAGTAAGTGGCAGGCTCGGGCCCTTGCGTGGGCGCCGTGCTCGGAGGGCCCTCGGGGGACGCCCCCTGGTGCTCTCCCTGCAGCGCCCTGCTTCCCTCTCCGCCGCCGCCGCGCATCCTCTGCGGTGCCTCGGCCAGCCCTTCTCTCTGCGCTCCCACGCTCCCCAGCCGGGGCGGGGCTGGGCGGCCGCTAGCCGCCCCAAAGAAGCCCCTTGGGGGGTCACCGCGGCCTTGCGACCCGGCCGGAGCGTGGGAACGCGCTCCCAGCGCCTCCCAGGCTCCCAGGCCCTGCGGGTGGACGTGGGGCGGCACCCAAGCCGAGAGAAGGGAGGAGGTTCGAGCTCTCAGAGGTCTTAGAAACCCAGGGACGACCTGGGCACCTATTGTGATGTACACATTTTGCCGAAATACCAAATCATTAATCCTCTTTCGAAATGCTAAAATACATGTGGTAACTTTATCCGGCGCATCAGTGTGTCAAATACATGCATTCGTTCTAAAATAAAGTGGAATTGAAATGTTTTAAATTTCCTTTTTTTTTTTTAAATTTTATTTTTCTTTTTTCTGCTGTGATGCGAGGCATTTCTGGCTTCCTGTTTGTCTAAAGCCTTGAGGCCCAGACTAGGAATGTGAAGGAAGAGACACCCTCCCCTGTCCCTCTCCGGAGCCTTTAAACCAATCCAGTCATCACCTCCAAGCACGCTGAGCAATTCAATCTTTAAAAAAGAAACGTCAGTTTGGCTCTCTCAGTCTGTTGATGTTGCATTTAGCGCTGTGTAGCTGTGCTGTCAGGTAGCAGTTCACGGATTTTCGTATTGGAGTCAGCATTGAACTGTTGTTGAATTCTAACAGAGCTGTGCGGGCAGCGGTGACCTGGATGGGCAGATCTCTGTCATCTGCTCGGATGGCTGTGCTTAGTTGTCTTGTCTCAAAGTAGCTCCCTCCCTGCTCTTTTTTCCTAAGCACATTACAATGATTGATCCATTCTAATAGGCCTTATCGGGAGGTACCACAGAGGGATTCTCTGAGCCATCCTTTCCATGGAAATGACCCGGGTGCTAAAGGCCAGCGTTTAGAGTGCCACTGTTACGCCCTCTGGGTCTGTGTGGGTGGACATTCCCCGCATGTTCTCTAAACCATCTATGTTGGGCACAGGGTACTTATTTCAGGGGAGGCTGACATCTGGCGATTATGCTGTTGTACTAAATGAGGATGTTAGCGTTAAAGGTTAGAGACTGGAATTTTCAGCCCACCTTATAAACACCATGATACATTTTCCTTTGCGTGATAACCAGTTTACAGAGAAGGCAGCCACCAAGAGCAAGATTTCAAGTATGGATAGTTTTTAAAGCCCCTTTGTGAATCCGTGAAGCCAGCAAACATATTCCCCATGGGATATTTTCTCATTTCAAAGAAAGGAATCGCCCCAATTTCCATATCAGAAATAACTTAATATTTAAGAAAACACCAGAATTTTTTGACTCACCAGTATATCTGTAACTAGTTTCCATCAACAGTGTTAATTTGTTTAAATGAGGACCACCGAGTCATGTAAACATACCGTTCTTGGTAAGAATCCAGACAAACCATCATTAAATTACTTCAAGGACTGTGCCCCTTGCAAAAGCAATGCTGTGGATCAAATGAATGTGATCATTCGGGTGTTGTTTACATCACTTCTTGTTTTGCCTAAGCATCCTTTAGGTGGATACCAGCCGGTCTTGGGGAAAGGTTAGTATTCAGCCTATAGAGTGAGGCAAATCAGATTCCAGCTGCTCTTAGACTTTCAGCCAGGGATGCTGAGGGGGTCTCTGCTTACTCACGCTGGAAGATCAACAGGTTCCTCCCACTGCTGGGGAGCAGGGAAGGAGAAAACCAAGCATCATTAAAAGATGCTCCCCCCCCCACACACACGCAGAGTTGTGGGGTCACCACCGCTGCCCACAGCCCAAGATATTTTGAGTTTCAATTTTTCATGAGATGTTAGATAAGTGAAGAAAAAATTTTCAGATTCTTTGTTTCAATAAGCATCAGACACTCCTAGCTTCTCTTTTGGAACCAACTATCTAAATTGATGTTTATATAATTTTATATAATCCTTTTTTTTTGATTTTGCAGGAAATGACCATTCGTCTTTCATAAGAAAGAATGTCAAACATTTAATGACAAATAAAACCCTAAGTAACAGACTCCAGACAGAAAATTCACTGTCCACTTAGACTCTTATCCAACAATATAACCATTTCACAAGAGCTTCAGATTTCTCTTTTGGAGAAAAAGAAAAATTCTAAACCAAAGGACCAGTAGGCTCTTTCTTAAAGACATAGTGATTGCATCAGGCACTGCTGAAGGCCAAGTCAAAATTGAGGATGTTCTGTAGGTATCTAGACTAAACTCTAACCACGCGAGGGTATAAAAAAAATCACCCTTACCTCCTCTGCTGAACAGGATGGAGCAGCGAGTCTACTGTCTCCCAAGCTCTGATTCAGACCATAATAAATGTAAGAAAGCAAACCAGACTTCTGAATCTACCTTGGATATTCTATTATGAATTTGCTTTCCATCTTCAGACTTTTTTTTTTTTTCTTAAGAAATCCAGGTTCCTACAGGATGAGAAAAGCCAGGTATCCATTTAGAGTCCTGGCAGGAGTTTTCCTGCTGACAAAGCACCTTGATTGAACCTTTTCTTGTTACCTTGTGTTAATTCAGCCAGGCATCAAATTACTGGATTTAAATTTGTCTTTTGATTTCATTAGAATGTACGTATTTGAAGGATGGATTTGAAAACCTGAAAAATCTTTGATGAGTAAAAACGTAATTAAAAGTTAGTAAGAAAAACGAAGCAAAATGCTAAAAACTATTTGCCTAGAGTTAACAGCCAAAACTAAGTTTAAAAATGGTCTTAAGTTGGAAGTTTTACATAAGCTAAAATTAGGAGATTGTCATTCATCTTCCCTTGGGTAAAGAGCACATATTTGTTTAGTATTGGTTTATCTGACTTCCCTACAGCAGGGCAAGGTATGTTTTTATTCATTGATTCATATTTTTTTTTCTTTTGGTCTTTGCTGTGCTTATCTTGAATGGGTTTCCGTCTAGTGTTTTAGGCACCAAGGTCAGAAGAAAGAATGATGTAATTTGTCACTTAGGAAAAAAAAAAAACTGGAGATACCAAGATATTTTTAGTTTTATTTTGGGGGGGGGGCTGTAACTCAATATGGAAACAATTTGACTGCAAAACATCATATACTAATCTTTTAGTTTTAATATTAATGGTTCTAATTGAATCTGGTCATCACAAACTATGCATGATGGTTCCAACAAACAAATGCTTCGCCATAAATTTGTTTTGTGGCTTTCCAGGTAGCCTCAGCTTTCCAAGCCTCTCGTAGCTTCCGTTGCTTCTGACATCCCAGTTGGAGGGCTGGTTGGAGTTCTGGTTTTTCCACTTCCAGTCCAACTTCCTGCTAACGTGCATGGAAAGGCAGGGGAAGGTGGTTCCAATGGTTGTGCCCCCACCACAAGCTGGCTTCTAACTTCAACCTGCCCCAGACCGGCTGCTTTGGCTATAGGAGGAGTGAGACAGCGGAGACTCTTTCCCCTTACCTCTGCCCCGCCATGCTATGCCTTTCAAGTAAATAAATCTTTCAGTTTCAAGGCCTCAGTACTCAAAGGATAAAATGATACTTAGCTGACAGTGCTGCTCTGTAAAATGATTAAGATAGTTTTTGAAAAATAACTGCCTAATCAGGGAAAGATTCTTTTTCATTTCTCTCAGAATCAGAGATTTTTCACTGCCCAGTTCTCCTGAGACACATGAAATCACAGACCCAGGTCTTTCCAAGTGATTAGGGAAATGGAATTATAGGATATGTTTAGTGTGGTCCCAAAAGGAAAATAAAAAATGGATGCATATAGGCAGTCTTCAAAAAGTTCTTGGAAAATCCATGTTGAAACAAAAATGCTTGAATTTCAAAATACAAGCTCAAGATAAGCTTTTCATTTAATTCAATTTTTATGCAAACTTTTATTTTTTCTTAATTGAAAGGCAGAGAGAGAGAGAGAGAGAGAGAGAGAGAGAGAGAGACTCCAAACACCTGTAACTGAGCCAGCCAGTTTTGAAGCAGCAGAGTCCAGGAGTAGGAACATAGTGCCATGAGGATCTCCCCCCTAAGCCAGCTTCCAGATTTTCATCAGCTGCACACTGCAGTTAGGAGCTTGTATCCAACTCTGTAATGGACCTGAGGAACTCTGGGAGGGCAGAGCAGCTTCTTTGCCACCATGGTTAGACCAAATGCTTCTCCATCCATGAACTCTTGGAAGTACACATGACTCTAAATATTTCCTCATCAGAGATTGAGAAATAAGTGCTATCTTTCCTTCTTTCTTGCTCATCCTTCATGCAGCTGGCCTCCTAAACGATCCTCTTATTGTATGCTCACCCTCTTCAGTTTCCCTCCAGGGACTCCAGCAGTCCTTAGCCAAATTTTCTACGTCTGACTTTCCCAATTCCTCTCCATCCTGTTGTATTTCTGCTGAACATGTGCTTTGAAATCAATCTTACATTATGTTCTTCTCCTTTCCTATCCCCTGTCCCTGTTTGCAGTCTGTTAATGCCAGAATATGCTTTTAATGCCCACATTATCAAAACAAATTAAAACAAGCAAATTGGTGTGCTACCATCATTTGCCATGTTTTAACTAGAGTTGCATAACCAAGAAGGTATGAATTAAATTCCTGCACATTTCTGCTTCCATGCTCAAATATGTCTGTGTATGCTTATAAATGTTAATGATACTTTATGTAATGAAGCTAGTTAAAATTCCCAAAGTTCTCTCTTCTTTGTAATTTCATTTGAGTATTACAAAATCCATTTCAAATAAGAAAGAAGTTTCTAGGTCATTGTTTTTAAGTTTCCATCTTTTTCCTTTTAATGAAGCTTAATTTCTAGATTAGATGACCTTAGGACACTAAAGAGTCAGAACTCCAACCCTACTCTGCCTAAGTCAAGTTTAATGCATTTTTTAAAGCTGACTTATTAAATAAGAGCTAATGTAATAAACACATAATAGATAACATATTCACTTTCCTACCCAGAAAAAAACCCAAATACAAATAAACACATTAGTATCTATATTGAAAGTAGATAAACCAAAGTATGCTGGGGTTATGTCATTCTGTAGAAATATCTACAAGTTAGAAGGAAGCAATGTGTGTTAGCTGATCAACTCACTAATATTAGGTGTTGTTTGTACCAGTACAAACATGGTTTGTGTACATGGGGAGAAAAGAAAGAATAGATGAAGATTGTGTAATTTTAATTATATCCGAGCCAAGTTTTCACACATTACCCTTAGTGCCAGAGTAGAAAGCATATATTCTCACCCTTGATATTTCCAATACTAGTCATTGCAAATATCCAGTATATATTATTGTTTGTAAGAAAAAAGTCTCTTTTCTTGCTTACTTTTCTCTAGAACGAGTGACAATAGCAAATGTTTCTCTTTAATGTGCTGGCAAGTGTTCGTTACCGTTTGACACTGTGCAGACAAAAACAGGAAAACGCACTTATGGAAGTGAACACGAAATCTAACTGGCTCAATTTAAGGATGACAACTCGGAAGATGTGAGGTGTTGCAGCTTTTCCATTTGAAAAGTTGCCTTCTTGTCTGTTCATGAGGAAGCTGAGGGGGTAAAACAGAGAGAAAACCATGTGTTTTGTTGGGTGGAGCGCATTTTTAGATATCAAACTGTATCAAAAAATTGGAATTAAGGAGGTTTCTAGAACTTTGTCCAAGATTCTACAGTATTTGGCTTCTCTTGAATCTTTAAATACTAAATTGCTGCTTTAAATTTTTTTTTTTAAGTCAGTTTTCAAATCACTCAACCCTAGACTTGGCTGTCAATCTATCCTATTTGCTCTCGGCATTCCAGTCTCGTGGCCCGCTTTTTAGCTCTTCAATCATTCTGCTATTTCAGCTCTGGCAGAGTGACACATCTGTGCTAGCATGTGTCTTCCCCCATTCCTGCACAAATCAACATGCTTCAGCTCCAAGATGTCAGAACAAATGCTAATTTTTAAGAGAGCTTTCTCCCATGCTCCAAATTGTACTATTTCCTCATTGTATACGTGAAAGCGTATAATTATGTTTCTGTAGTATCTGATTAATGTTTATCCTTATTCAACAGACTCCACTCTCCTTTAAAATTTCTGGGAGAGAGCCTGGTAGGTTGTTCTCTCTCCTCTCTCTTTCCTCTCAAATTTGTACACACACACACACACACACACACACACACACACACACACAAATATACTTCAAAACATTTGTGGAAAATAAAAACAAAAATTGATTTCAGTTCTAAACAATGTCGTAATCCCTTAATAGCTTACCCTCATTAAGTTTTTTTCATGAGCATATTGAAGATTCCTTTGTATAGGATTAGGTACCAGGTTCTGTGTTCCTATACATTATGGATAGGACCATTCATACAGTAATCAATTATCTTCCACATTTTTAATTTTCAGAGAATAGAACACACAGATATCATCATAGTTGTTTTTCTCTGCAACCAGAGTTTATTTCAAAATGATGTTATACATTTCTGCTAGGGTTAATGAAATGTAAGTTCTGTTGAAATGTTCTTTTCTTTGCACCCCAAGTTCATGCAGCATAACTGACAAACATCACATTTATTTAATTTGTATGAACTTGACATTTATCGTAGATCAGGAAATAACCAGCATCGCCAAGCTAGTTGAGATCTTCATCACATCTTATAATTGGCCTTTGCAATTTGAGAGCACTTTGGATCTGTTGTTTCATCCAGTTTTAGGCATTCTTAATTATGGTCACATTGCTATGCAAAATGAACATTTTTTTCATCAGGAATGGCAGAAGATACAACAGTCGACTCAAGTCTTCTTGTAAGGGTTGTCACACCACCCAGGGACATATTGGAAGGATTAAGAATACTATTGTTGGGCCGCCAATTTCATATATCAAAAGACAGTTATTGGATGGGATTCAGGGCATGATTGAATCCTTGAGCAAGGGCCTCAAAGGCAGGTATGTGCATGGCTGTTCAGAGTCAATGTCACAGACTGTAGATAAATGTTTGTAATAACTGGAATTGAACTTGAAAACCAGATGGAAGTGCTCACTGAGTCATTCTATTTTGAGTGTGATAGCTCCTATGTAGCGGACACTTCCCACATGGTTCTGCAGCTTCGGCCCTAAGTGCTTCATTCTCGTATCACTTAATCCTCGCAACCACCATGGAAAACAAAGGTGTACATTCGCCTCATTTAGCAAATAAGAGAACCGAGTTGTAAGGACTTTTAGAAAACGTAGCTCAGACTACTTAGCTGCTAATGATCAGAGCAGGGAATTGGCCATCAAAGGTTTGTAATTGTGGTAGTAGGCACTTTATCCCACGAAGAAAGGCCTGTAAACCTTCTTGACAAGACAAGCAAATTAACAGGAAGGTGGGCAGTGGCAACACATCTGTGTATTAGCGCTGCCTGTTTGATGTTCATGTTCATGGAGTATCCAAGCCCTTGAATAGGAAAGTTGGACTGTGGCATATTTTGTCTGAAACAGAGAAAGTGATCCCTGAGAGCATTTAGCATAGCATGCTTTCGGTGTGTGAGGACCACGGTGTCTTAGAAGGGCTAACATCAACTGAAAAATGTCCTAAGCAGGATGCTGCAGCTGGACTGAAAGATCAGTGCATCTCCTCAGCAGCCTTCTCAGAATCTCTCCTTCGGGAGTCATTGTGTTTTAATATTGTCGAACTCCCCTGCCATTATTGTCTCTGGTTTATAATGGGAACGTTTAATGTGAGCAATGACTGTCAACAAGGTAGCAGTAAGAATAGCCTTCCGGCTCACTGCACTGAGCTGTCCCAGGGTTTGTCAACACGTAGGTGTAGTGCCTTGGAGAGCAGTGTGAGTTCTGATGATGGGACCTGCAGGGTAAGTAGCCACTTGGGGCTCTCATTGGTCAGGTTGCTTGCTGAATCTTTGTTGACCTTTCTCATCTGAGAACAGACCTTTTAGGGAGACTCCATCTTCTAGAAGCCTGTGTTCACATTTTCCCATTTTTTATGCTTTCACCGAAAATTGCGTTGTCTGTAATTTGAACAATGTTATTTGAAGAGTTAAGGATACAATGCATACTGTAAGTCTTTAGATAAATTTGTTGATCGCCCAAATGAGTTTACCTAGACTGAATAATGTATACTCCCTGCATTGTACTTAACCTAGTTGAACAGCTTGTAACAGCAGGGATTCATTGTGTCAGAAGATTAATATTGTACATTCACGTGTTAGATTTAAGGAAGGCCTCCTAAGAATAGAATTATGAGAAGCCTGCTGGGCATTTCTTATCTACCGTATCCTAAGATTTTTTTTTTAAAAAAGCAGAAGGTATAACATATTCTCAATTTTCAGAACAAGCCATAGACCCTTGTCAATGATTTTTGTTTCATTCATTAACACATTCTGGATTCTAGGCACAGCATTAGACAATAGTGATTAATGTTTAAAACTCAAATACCTGGTCACGACCATGCTGAAAATCCCTAATACCTTTAAAATCATCTCTAAGAGTCAATGGGAAAGTAAGTGCTATGGAAAGCATTCTCAATTTTTAAGCAGTTATATGGCATGGATTGTGTGTGTGTGTGTGTGTGTGTGTGTTTTCTTATTTTCTCCCATGGTGAGAATTTGGTCTATTTACTTTCAAAGCTTTATTTCATTATTTTTTTGTTTGCTTGTTTGTTTTATGTTATTGTACTATTTGAATTCAAATATCAGATTTTTCGATATTCATAAATTCTACCAGCTAATCAACAATCCAAGAGAATCTTTATTTTAACTGTATTGATAAGAAAGTTTTCACAGCTGCTGTTTCTGTTTCTCTGCTCTATTTCCTTCCTTCTGCCCTCGCCTCTTGTCCAGCTACCCTGACTCTCCTCGGTTAAAGCTGTTAGTAATGAGAAGCCCCCTTGCCACCTCTTTCTGTAGAGTAATTCTGCTGACACTGTGGTGGCTGGGGGAGGACCCTGTCACTCTGTCTCTATGGGTGACAAAAGCAAACAGCAAAATGTTTCCTGTTGCTCAAACTTTGTGCCCCTGTGTAAAGAATTAGTTCAGATGTTTATTTCCATATCATATAAAGAAATGCTGATTTATGACAAATGCGAAGGAAGCCAGGTGATATTTTACTCTATTTAGGTTCACTTGTTAGCAACATAAAGTGTTACTTTGTTTTAACTTATCTCACCTTATTTAGACCCTTTTTATAAATAAATCCTTTAAAAATATTTTCTTGATGTCTGCTAATATCTCTTATTGATTAATTTAATCCTTAATGCATTAGAGTGATATTGGTATATACAGGTGAGACATTTCTCTAGTTATATCTTTTGAAAATAATAGAAGGCTATGTTAATTTGGGGTCAGCTAAAAATTTTTTTTAAACTAAGGATAATAATAATAATGAAAATCGACAGACAATACAACACAAAGTACAGCACATGATAATAACAGTACCACTGAATTATCTGATAAATGAAGGCTATTAAAATAAATTTAATCCAGTTTTTCTGTGCTTCATGTGGCAATTTTTGTAATCACCAAATCATTGAAAAAAATATAAGTGTGCCACAGTTCTCCTTTAATTATCATGTGTCTCAGTGAAACCTACGGTTTTCCTTACATGTGTACTAAGTACAATTTAAATAACAAGGAAATTACGTAAGATTGTTGAATAATGCAACAAAAATAATTCTGGAAGAGAGTCTGAGACATTTGGTTCCTGCACATGGCTGATTTTGGATAATTTAAGCCCAAAGGAAACGCATGTATCATGAAAACAATTCATAAGTTGTTAGAAATAATATGTATATGCTTTTAATAAAAAATCCTTTCAACCTGTAGGGTCACAATGCATTGGGAATGGAGATTTGCATCAATAGCTGCTGGTGTAATCTAAATATTAGCTTACATCCTCACGTTTCATATTGTGTTGGAAATCCTCTGTGCTCTCATGTAGTAGATGAAGTGTGGGGAAATGTATTCCCCGCAAGAAAAGTGGCAGGTGCATTTCCCAGAGCACTGTGAAAGGTCAGCATCGCATCTCTGGGCTGCTGGAAGCCAAAGCACTGGGCAGAGTGAATCCTGACCCAACACAAACAGGACTAAAAGGTAGAGAGGAGTAGTGTGGAGTCGTAAGCGCCCATAGAGAAGGCTTTGTGGCTGCCAACTTTATACCAGCTTCCTGCCCGCACTGCCTGGAAAGCCTTCTGCTGGATTTTAATCTGTCACGCTCCTTCTTAGTTTAGTGTGTGAAACCACTTCCCATTCCAGTGTCCCCTCGCTATCAGGAAAGATGAGCAGTAGCTAAAGAGAGAAGGGAAGTGTTTCCAGACAGCTCTGGTGACAGAAGACAGAGATAAACTGTACTTCCTCAAAACCACTCGGATATTGCCTCCCCCCGTACCTACGCTGAGGTAGTTTAGCACTGCCTCCTACCCTTTTTGCTACGTTCCCTGCTTTCAGGCTTCTCTGCTTTTACTTATAACATTTTCACTTCATATTGTGCAATTTTGTTGTACATTCTGCTTATTGCATGTTTTTGCAAGCTACAAAGTACTTTTTTTATTCTTATTTATTTGAAAGCAGACTTATAGAGAGAGAGACACAGAGAGATCCTCCATCCTCTGATTAACTATCCAAATGGCCAAAGTCAGGAGCTTCATCTGGGTCTCCCATGTGGGCACAAGGGCCCAAGCCTTTGGGTCGTCCTCCACTCTTTTCTTAGGTGCATTATTAGGGAGTTGTAAGTAGAGCAGAGGGGATCTGAACCAGCATCCATATGTGCTGCTGATGACAGCTTAGCACACTGTATCACAATACTGACCCCTGAGTCTAAGTTTTATGAGAGTAGGAATCTTTATCTATGCCACTTACTGATCTACAAGGAGTCCTTAAGAAAGTGCTTGGGATATAATAGATATCCAAATATTTTTTGTAAAACAAGACACAGCATCAGCAGCCCAACATTCCTGGATAGTTCAAAAATAAGTGTAAATAACTAGCTCTAAATATTTTGAATTGTTCAGTGTTTTCTCTATACACACACATACAAATATTTCACTTTATTTGAAAGAGCAACAGAGAACAGGGAAGAAACAGAGAAAGATAGAGAAATTTTTATTTCACCTCCAAAATGCCGGTAACAGGCACACATAGACCAAATCATGGTCAGGAGCTGGAAATCTCTTTTGTGAGTTGCAGGGACCCAAATACTTGAACCAATGGCTGCTGCTTCCCAAGGTGCACAACCCAGGAAGCTGAATTAGAAACGGAAGAGCCATGACTCACGTCAGGGTCTCTGATGGAGATCAGGGGCATCTTAGGTACCGCACCAAGCACCAGCACCACTGTGAAATGCTTCAACAGAGATGATTATTTCCTTCTATGTACTGCTGTTTAGTTTACGGATGTTTAGTTTAGTCCTTCTCCAGGGAGCATGTTGAAGCTGATCACATCAAAAAGAAAGCTCAGCAGATAAGGAAATATATTTCCATTAAAAAAAAAAAGAGGCAAGAAGGAATGCGTTGAGGCAGGGAACTTCAGAGGACGGCTGTTCTTCCACTTTATGTAGAAGGAAAACATATTCCATTCCTTCCTCACAAATTGGAAAGAACATTGCATGGAAACTGAATTACGTTTTTACAGAAATGTATGTGATTTCATTTACTCTAATTGAAAGAAAATGATTGGGGAATGGTGAAAGTATGATTTAGGTTTTACTGTATTATGTATTTAATTAAAACATACCTGTATTTTTAGCATGTCTTAAAATCAGAGGCTACAAAATTACTATCTGTAGAGCAATCCTATTAGATTTTTAAGAAGTGGACATAGTAATGTGAGTGACCAGACTGGACCCAGGCATTAGTAATCAAGCCTTTGGCGATAGCCACCTTTTGAGATCACAATCCCATTGCCCTCAAGACTTCTCGCTGGGCTCTTATCCCAAGCATTATCATTGGCCTCAGTCTCCACTTAGTACCACTAAGCTGTGACTTTCAACTTTAAACCAACTAGAGACCATTAAGCTCAGTGCCAAGCATGCTGCAAGATTTTTTTTTCTTAAATGTTTCTTCTTTCACAGCATTTTAGATGATGATTACAATTAGGAATTGACATGTATAAAATGGATTGTACCATTTTTCCAAGGTTGAGCCAACGTTTGCTCACTTTAGTGTCATAATTTTTGGATATCTGTGTTTAGTTATTGAAAAGGTGGGCTATCTTTTTCGTTACATGCACTGTTCTACATAGCTGCATACAACTAAGTGGTATCTTGAAAACATAAGATCTTTCTAAGAATGTCTCCATCTTACAATGGTGACCAAAGACAGGCTATTGCTTGAAAATTTCCCCGAGTGGACCCAGACGTGGCCCTCAGTAGCAGCAGAGAGCAGCAGCAGTTTCTGAAGGAAGAGATGGACCAGGACTTGCCTCAACACCATTTATGAAGCTATTGGAGCCGATGTGTTAAAAGTTCACCTAATTATAGTGGCCAATTTTTCTTGTGTTCTCCTAGTAGCATAGAGATTTATAGGGGTTGGATTGGGACTCAACAATTGATAGCTAAGCTCCATCAATTTCAGTGAATTCAACACTGACAAAGACATTGGGGCCCTGGGTCAGTCCCTTCCTACCGAGGGCACAGTTTGAACCATGAGTTCCCCTTCCCTTTTGGACACTTTGAGAAAAGTAATCTAAATCCTGTCAGTGCAAAGAAATATATTTCTGGAATCATCACAACTACTAAACATGATAACCATTATTTCTTTTCACTAATCCACTGTGTATTTTGAGCCCCTGAGTTTAATAAGCTAAGGATATATTTGAAGATTTTATCAGTCCATTTGGCATCTCAAACTTGATATATTTAAAGACATTCCAGACTTAATATGTTTACAAGAGAACTCTTGATCTTAATCCCAGTCTACCCGACCGTCTCTCTGAATTCAGCTACTGGTGACAACAGCCTTCTAACTGCTCAAGCCCAAAAAACATGTCATCCTTGAGTTCTCACACCCCCTGTCCAATCTGAAAGTAAAAAATATTGAATCTACCTTCAGTCCAGATCAGGCTTTGAAACAATACCTGCCACCATTCTGTTGCCCTGTCTACCAGATCATCAGCATTTCTAACCTGAGTGTTAGCAGGAACCACCTAATGGGTCTCTTCTCTCTGTCTTCCACCCTGTTGGTCTACTCTCAATGCAGAAGCAGGACATGACAAACCCTTTAATCTATGTCAGTTCGAGTCAGTGCCCATATGACAAGTGTTAAAATCATCCTTTTTAGCTGAATAACAGCCATCACGGTGCCCATCCAGGCCTACCAATCGTGGTCTCTTTTCACATGTTTGATTCGTTTTCTAGTAGCTATGTCTCACTCTTTGTGCCAGCTACTTTGATCTCTGCTCTTCCTACAGTACTCCAGGCATGCCCCTTGACTGATCCATAGCACCTGCTCTTCCATCTGCATGGGACACAGCTTCCCAAGACAGCTCATGGCTTACTCTCTGAACTGCTTCAGACTCTGTTCAAAAGACTACAACTCAGTTGGACCTTCATGATTGCTGTCTTTAAGCTCCCCGCCCCTTCCGTCTTGTTTTCTTTCATTCGATGGCATGTTAATAACGAGTTTTATGAGCTGGCTGTCTCCTCTCCTGGAATATATATGTTTCAAGAGATCAAAGGTCTTTGTCCAATTTACTCATAAAATGTTTCTTCCTTTACTAGAAAAATGTCTGGTTCATATAGGGACTCAAGAACCGTTTGCTGCGCATTTATGAAAACAGAGATATTTCTTGAGTACATTTGATGTCATATATTTTATCAAGCATTGGCAAATTATATAAATGTTAGTATGCCAACATATTGTTAAATATGTTATTTTAATTTGGAAAATGGTTTATGTCATGATTTTTGTCAATCATCACATTTTAGGGACTTGATGTGGTTTTATTGACATTAAAAAAAAAATCCATGTTGAATGTAAAACTACTATTTGTGCAGTCATCCAAGCTTGTGCTAACCCTTTTATTTCAGCTTCCTTTCTATCTCTTTTCCACTTTTGTTTTCCAGAAAAGAGGCACAGTTAGATGAAGAAGGACAGTTTCTTGTCAGAATAATATACGATGATTCCAAAACCTATGACTTGGTCGCTGCTGCAAGCAGAGTCCTGAGTAAGTTGAATGTAGCTTTTCTTTTTGTCCGAGTTACACTGAGAAACTCGAAGAAGGCATGTAGTTCAGGGTCACAACTGAGGGATCTGTAAGGTGTACACAGCAGAAATCCCGATGAAGAGGGCATTTGCATGTCATGTTTTATATTGCGTACTGTTTGCATTGCATTAAGTTTTGCCAGGCCCTATTCTTTTTACAAGCTCTTGGAAAAACAGAAGAGAGACAACATTCTCCTTGCCCCTGCTTACAGACAGCTGTTCATGGGAAGGATGAAAATGCTGCTGGTTGACAAGCTTTTTTCTTATGGTGTCAATAATACAGTAAATACACAAGAAGATATTATCTTCAAGCCTCTGTTGCAATCACAAGTTACATTAGCAACTGGTAAATGAAGCAAGAAACTGAGCAGACAGAGCTCATTGCTGGAAAAGTCCAAGTGCAGAAAGTTCTACGGGGAAGAATGCATAATGTGTGATGTTCTCATAACACAGAATTTATAACAAGACTGTAATGTGAACAGAACAAAATGAGACGTCTGGCATGGCTAGAGTTGAATAAAGCAAATCTGAACATAAGATTTATGAAAAAAAGTTTGATAAATAGTTGCTAATAACAAAATGTTTAGCCTCCTTAATACTCAAAATTAAAGCAAATATGATTTTTCTTCATTTACATTTGGCAGAGTTTAGAAATGAACCCCTTTACTAGCTACATGCTCTGATGGTAAGTTCAGATAGAACTTTTGGGAAAAAAATATGCATCATCAAATTCTTTTTTAAAAATGTTCAAACATTTTAGGAATTTCTTCTAAAGAAATTGTCGGATCGCATTGCATTAAAATTTGTATGTGGCATGTCAAAATTGCTTATTTTATCAAAAATTTGAAAACATGTATTTTTAAATAATAAAGAAGTGGTGAAATAAATTCTAGAATTCTTCCTATATTGAATAATGTGATATAGCTACTACAGAAAATTTATATAAAAATTAAGAATAAGAGGACCATTATAGTTCATGTTACAAATGCAACCATGTTATTAAATACCCACATTTCTATAAAAGAGCTGTTTTGTACCAAAATACCATTTATGCAATTTTGATGATTTTTGCAATTTAATTTTCAGAAAAAATATTAAATTGAACTTATGCTTTAAGAATCTAGAAATTGATGTCATTTATCAAGGAAGCTGAGAAATCAATTGCTTTGCTTCTAACTACAAATCCACTCAATTGACATATTACTAGCATTCCCTGCTCCATTTTCTTTGTATTGTCTTGGCCAGGATACTTTAATATGAAAGATTAATTCTGCACAAGATTTCCAATTTTTATACACACTTAGTGTCTTCATCTTTACATGAACAATATTGTAAATGTGGGATTGGCTTTGGCACAGTGGGTTAAGCCATTGTGTGCAATACTGGCTTTCCACAAGGGCACACTGATTCATGTTCAACTGAGCCACTTCCAATCCAGCTCCCTGCTAATGTGCCTGGGAAAGCATCAGAAGAGAACCATGTCCTTGGACTGCTGCTTCTGCGTGGGAGACCCACATGAAGTTCCTGGCTTTGGCTTTGGCCAGTTCTGGCCATTGCAGCCATGTGGGGAAATTAATGAGGTGGTACACTCTCCCTGTCTCTTCTCTCTGTGCGGCCCTGTCAAATAAATATGCCAATAAATAAACATAATTTTAAAAATCCTTAATATTATACTTGTTCCACTTATCTTTTCATGTATTGCTTTTTAAATTTTTAATGAAACAGATTTAATATGGTCTACAGATGCAGTTATAAGAACAAAATGATATTCCCTCTCTCTTTTCCTCCCCCAATGTTCTATCTTAAAAAAAAAAGATTTATTTGTTTTATTGGAAATGCAGATTTACAGAGAGAAGGAGAGATGGAGAGAAAGATCTTCCATCTGCAGGTTCATTCCCCAAGTGGCTACAATGACCAGAGCCAAATCAATCTGAAGCCAGAAGACTCTCCCGGGTCTCCCAAGTTGGTGCAGGATCCTAAGGTCTTTGGCCATCTTCTTCTGCCTTCTCAGGCCATAAGCAGGGAACTGGATGGGAAGTGGAGCAGCCAGGATGTGAACCAGCACCTGTGTGGGATACTCGTAAAGACTTAGCCACTAAGCTGTCATGCCAGGCCCCCAATATTCTACTTTTAATACGTGCTGTTTTCTCTCTGCCTGTTTCTCTGTCTGATCTCACATCTCTCTCTGTCTCTCTCAATTTCTCTTAAACCTGTTAAACTAGATCTCAACGCTGGAGAGATCCTCCAAATGTTCGGGAAGATGTTTTTCGTCTTCTGTCAAGAATCCGGTTATGACACCATCTTGCGTGTCCTGGGATCTAATGTGAGAGAGTTTTTACAGGTAAGCACCTGGGGGTTTTGTCTACAAGAGTCAGACTTTGTGGCTTTTCCTGGTAGGTTTTGGGATGTTTTTGTTTGAACAATTGGAATGCTGGCATGGCGTCATAGCAAGCCTTTTCTAACTCAAGTATAATCATAGTTGTTGGGTGGTTGTGAACAAATTTTAGCATCTTTACTATATATATGCATAATGTATATAAATATATAAAACATCTGGATGCTGATACGGAATGTATATGTCACAAGTTAATGGTCTCTCAAAATAACCACATGGCCTGTTGTGTTCTGTTCAACTTCCTTTCATGGGTATGCCAGTGGTTGTGGTGTGGTTTCAACAGGGAACCAGGGTTCTAGTTTGTACAGGGTAATGGGTGCAGTATGTCAGTCCTTTATGATTTTCTACCTGGAATTCCTTGTTGATGGAAGGCATCAGCCATTCTGCCATCACAATGAATTTCAGAACTGTTGCCGTGAGTTGCATATTAATTAATCTGTAAAAAGGGAAACAGGAAAAATCTTCCAACCATAGTTTCAGGTTAAAAAAAAAAAGGAAAGGAAAGATAGGTGATGTGAAAAGAGGTCTTTGTCTTGCACTTTAGCAAATTCACCTTCCACATTTTAGCTAGCAAATTACACATTAGATGCGAGGCTATTTCTGGACGGCTGTTACTATTTTAAGCACTGGAATTTGTAAAGACCCTCTTCTTGAAATGTGTTAACACTGAAAATTATGTAGTTGTTTGCAAAGGATATTTCCAAACCGGCTGCTGAAAGCAGGCAGATCTTGCTGGAGAATGATGTCAGCGCAATACTAGCTGAGCCAGAGCCCAGCTCTGTGGGAATGTAAACTACTTTCAATCCAGCTGCATTATTGATTTAACAGCCAAAATAAGAACTTTAGTGTTTAATCAAAATGTCTATTGTTTACACAGTGACATTTTTCTTATAAACTTAAAACAGCATTAAATCAAGATGGAAACTGGTTTGCAATCTCCCACCATGTATTTACTAAACTGCTGCTGTCAGAGAAGGAAAAAAAAATGAAGTAGTTGCAGGGAGAGACTTAAAACGGAACAGCTGGTATTTAAATAGATCATTTATAATTGATTACAGTTTATTAGTTGAAAAGTTTAAGTACCTATTCCACTTTTCTCTAGTTCTTTGGTTGACCATTGTCATCAAAGCTTCAGCTTTTTCATAGCTGGGACTTAATTCTCTCTCTCAATGGTCGTAACTACATAATCAAAGCAATATTCCCCTCGATGGTTTTGTTTTTCTGTTTTAAATCTGCTCTTTGCAATCTTGTGTTAAGCTGGCTATGGCACAGCTGGGGAGCAAGCATTCTCTGAGGAGTTTTTCTGTCCTTTCTAGTGCTATGCTGTCTGGTATGACAGGCACCAAACCTGAGGCTACTGCCTACTGGAAAGAAAATGGGTTGTCAGGGGCAATATATTCCACATTCCAAAGACAGTGCAGAAAGAACGTAAGGGACAAGTGTCGGACATGATGGTTAACACAGCTCAGGTTGTCTGGATATCAGAGTACCTGGTTCAAATCCTGGTTATGCTCCCAGTCCCAACTTGCTGAACAATATGGATCCTGGGAGGCATCCAGTGATGGCTGCTGGGAGTTGAATCCCTGCCAGTCACATGGGAGACTTGGAACAAGATCTGGGTTTCTGCCTTCAGCCTAGCCAGCCCAACGGGGAGTGAACCAGCAGATCGGTCTGTTTCTTTGTGTCTTTCTCTAACTTTCACTATCTGTGTTTCTTCCTTTTAAGTACATAAATAAGTCTAGATTTTTAAAAAGGAATTCTAAACTAATCATTAATAAATTTAATATTATTTTATTTTAAAGTGGTAGTATTTTGGATGTAGTGGGCTACACAAAATTTAGTTAATACCAGCATGGTTTTAATTGTGCAACTTTTATATTATCCTCCAACCTTGGTTTTAAAATGGTCTGTTAATGGTGAATTGAATATGTTAAGTCACTATTTTCTTATGAGTAAATATATATATATATATAAATATAAATATAATTTTTTGACCAGGCTAATTAAATAAAAATTAAATGCTCTTTTTCATTATGGCAAATAAAACAGTTGGTTTTTATGAACTGCTTTAAAATACTATGGCATGTATAAAAATTGATATTTTTCCATAAATTATTAAAACACCATGAAAGATTTCCCTCTGCCTGGCCAGTTCCTTCAATCACGTAGAAAAAGCCCACTCAACCTGCAGATCAAATCACTTGTGCCAGTGAGACCCCACCACTGTCTCCCTTGTCTGCCTTACTGGAGCCAGGGAAATTGGCCATCCTCGTGTTTTCCTTGCACACTATTTCACAGCCACAGGAGTTCTCACACTGCAGGGTCATTTCCTGTTTATTGGGCTGGAATGTAAACCAAGGCCACAGAGACCCCCACACATACCCTAAATGACTGTGTCTCTCCAGACAATTTTTATCTGTGGCAAAGTGTAACTGTCTTTTTAAAAATGATAGTTGTTTTAAAAAAAAAAAAAACAGAAACCAAACACACGAATAGTTTGAGATGAATTCTCCTTGAAGAATAATTCAGTTTGACACATACGTTGAAATAGAAAGGAAGAGACCCATGGCTAGTCCAATTGCCTTTTCGTGTCGACAGGAAAATTACTAGTCAGGATTGAATTTACAAGGAGAATTGCTCATATCTGTTGACAGTTTAAAAATATCCGTTTTAACATTTCGATGTAAAGTTGACAGGGAACAATAAAATAGCTACCAAAATCATAACCTGGGAGGTTATTTGACTCTGCTCTAGCTTTATCACTCCATGTCATTCATCACACCAACGTGGACTTCTTGGAATCATCTCTGCCCAGAGTCTTACTTGGATATGTGGATACGTTGTGCATAACACATCTTGGATCAGGCATGATGATTCAATGGCTAAATCCTCACCTTGCAAGTCCTGGGATCTCACATGGGCCCTGGTTCATGTCCCGGCTGCTCCACTTCCCTTCCAGCTTCCTGCTTATGGCCTGGAAAAGCAGGAGAGAATATCCCAAAACCTTGAGACCCTGCACCCAGGTGTCTCACCAGAAGAAGCTCTTGGTCCTTGGTTTCAGATTGGCTCAGCTCCAGCCATTATGGCCACTTGGGGAGTGAACCTCCAGATGGAAGGTCTTTCTTTTTGTCTCTTTCAATAAAAATAATTAAATCTTTAAAAAAAAAAACAGTTCCTGTGTGCATATAAATCCCCTTTTTTGCTTTCCTTTACATATGTATATGAAATATATCATCTATATATAACATATATGACACATGTATGTGTTACAGATTCTTAGTACCAGACACAGCATGTATTATGCATGTAGGCGGTCAGTAGAGTCTGAATCAGTACATTAATTATTCTGAAGTGCGTAGGGGTATATGGTAGGGTGTGTGTTCCTTTTTAAAGGTTTTCTTAGGATAATTTATTAGGCTAATATAACTCTTACCTTGGGAAATTTTATATATGATTCAAAAATTTTTTTTGAAAGAAGTTTTTTATTTATTTGAAAGGCAGAGCAGCACAGAGCAAGAGAGACAGAGTTTCCATTGACTAGTTCATTCCCCAGATGACCTCACAGGGTGGCTGGGTCAGGCTGGAGACACCTGCTCATGGGCATCGTCCTCGGGAGCTTGGATAGTACTCTTTGGGTGCTCCCTTGATATGACATGAGAAGCACAGACCGCACGGAAAGGCTGTGTTAGACCCTCAGGCAACAGTGCCCAGCTCCCAGCAGAGAGCCAGTGACACTTAGCATCCCACTGGGTTGATTCAACTTGGAGAGCCACACTACTGTGGTATCCTGATGATTGTGGCCTTGCTGTCCATTGGAACTCAATCCAGCAAAGAAATCCCTGCCTTAGCCAACCCATAATGCCAAGCAAGATAATAACGAAATTCTTATTTTAACTAGTGCATTTTGGGATGATCTGATACCCAGTACTGGGTAAGTGGAATATCATTCCCTTTAGGTTATTAGTTGACATTAATACATTAATATGCATGTATTCAATTGTGCAAGGAGTCAGGAACTTAGAGTAGGTCATAGTTAATAATATTTAAATTCTCGGAATGGAAGCCAAGTCAACATAAATTAGGGTAACCAATTTCTTTTCAGTGATATTATATTACTATCATATATTCTTTATTTCTCCAACAATTTTAAAGAGTTAGAAATCAAGTTAAAATGAACATCGGGTCTGGTGCTGTGATGAAAAATAAGTCAAGCCTTGCCTGCAGAGCTGGCTTACCATATGAGTACCAGTTCTCAAGTCCTGGCTGCTCCAGTTCCCATCCAGCTCCATGATAATGTGTCCAAGGAAAGCAGCAGAACAGAGCCCAGGCCTTAAGCCCATCTACCTACATGGGAGTTTCTGGAAGTGGCTCCAAGCTCCTTCTGACTTCACACAAGTCCACCTCTGGCCATTATAGCCATTTGGGGAATGACCTAGCAGATGGAAGATCTCTCTCTCTCTCTGTCTGCCTTTCCTTCTCTCTGTATAAATCTGTCTTTGAAATAAAACTAATAAATAACTTTTCAAACAAGGTGAACACCCAAGACATTCAGATCGACTATTAAAACATTAAAGTCCAAAATGCAATTGCGAGAGGTCAGTTTTCAATTATGAGCCTGTTTGAATGTGTTGAGACCTCAGTTGAGTATCCCAGCATTCAGTGTCTGCTGAACTCACTGTTTCCCTCGGTGAATCTTGAGACACTGGCAATTTCATGCATTCCCTCGATTTGCATGTATTCAAGTTCCTGAAGCAGCACTTCTGTTCAGTTTTCAGTGGGATTTTTTTTTTTCTATTCTTCTTGGCTCCAGATTTGGGTTTATAAAAGACGACATTGCGATTTGGCTAGCCCACCAGGAGCAATCTGGGTTTGGAGACTGATCTGATTCTTCACTGTTTGTCCAAAATGTTATTTTGGGAAACATGAGGGTTTTCCTGAACAGCTGTAAAAGTCTAATACTTCCCTAAATTATTTATATTTCTTAGAAAAATGCACTGTTCAGTTTATTTTTAGCTTTTGAATTTCAGAAGAACTGGTGGGTTTTTTTTTTCAGCATCTGAAATGCAGTTTCTATAGCCTGCAATTTTAAATTTGGCAAATGGGGATTTAGCTTGGTTCTAAAATCCTTTCTTGGAGAGCAGGGGTTTGGTGCAGCTCTAAGTCACCACTTGGGACTTACACATCCCTGTATGAGGGCTGGGATCCGTCTCCGACCCTCAGCTTTTTGCCCTTGCTTCCTGCGACTGTGTATCCTGTGCAAACAGCAGAATCCAGTCCGAGACATTTATCACCCACATCAGAGACCCGTACTGAGTTCCAGGCTCCTGACTTTGGACCGGCCCATCGTGGCTGGTTACAGGATTTAGGGGAGTGAGCTGGCAAATGGGAAATCACTGTCTGTTTTCTCTGTCTCTGCCTTTCAAAGAAAGTGAAAATCGATTGATAAATAAAAAATTTTGAAACCTTGAGCAGAAAGAATCATTTAGAATTGTAAGACTTATTTTGTAAAGAATTCCCATGTCCTCAAAATCTTAAAAAAATAATTAGCAAATGTATTTATTGTACAGACGGGATCCTTTTTTAGGATGAATTGAAAAGCATTACAATAGGAAAATACTCACATAGGTATACTTATTTATTTCCTTTTTTCCTTAATGAGAGTCTTTTTCTTGAAAAAAATTGTAATGATAAAGATACGTATGTATCACTTAATGGGAGAAATAGACCCAAAGGGGGGAAAAAAAACCATAATGATAGGACAAAAAGTTTCAAACATTAAATCCCCCTACAACTACAGGCTCTACAACCTCATAAACAATCAGACAATAATCCAAAGTACATCTCTATGCTGTTAGTAAAATCTCCCTTTCTTTCCTCTAGTTAAAAAATTATGAAAGCAGCTAAAATGACTACATTTTCTATGCTCTAAAGAGTTTCAAGGACAGGCTGACCTTTAAGGTCACAGTAACTATATTTTTTTTGCCATAGCAGGATAGCCTTTAGGGTCACAGTAACTGTATTTTTTGCCATAGCAGTTTCAGTTCATACTCCCATCACTTCCAATCATTTGTAAAATTCTTATCAAGCCATTTCCCAGAAGGCATGTTATATGTCTGGGTCAGATTTCAGGGCAATGGGTAGGCACACGATAAGGTGTCCAGAAATGGCATGAGTTTAATTGTATTCCTGTGCGCAGTTAAAGGTACACTCACCAAGACATTATCAAAAACATTAACTCCCAAGTTTATATCAGTTACAAAAACTATCTCACGGGCAGCAAACAACCATGCCTCAGTAGATTACAGAATTCTTAGTGGGGTGCTCGAGTGTCCACGCAAACAGGGGGTGAGACTGTGTCAAGGTGGTCAGAGAGAAATCTGCCGGACCCTGCCAAACAGATGGAAGCTCCCCTGGGCCCTGCCAAGCAGGGGAGCTGTTTTCTTCACACCTTTGAGTCATCCACACCTACTGCACCGACCCGAGCATATAAGGTTTCCATCATGTTTGTTTTAAAAAATCATCTGTGTCTTTTTCATTTGAAGGGGTGATTTATTTCTCTTGATGAAAAGGCAGGAAAGGGGGTGGGGAGCATAAAGTTCCTGTTCCGCTCCTAAGATACTTACTTTGGTAATTCTAATACCTGCTGTTTGGATTTCTACTTCATTTAGGTCATTGAAAGTTTCTTTTATCTTGAAACTTGAAAATGGCCACTTTCTTGTATATAACTTAACCAAAATGTTAGATAATGACATTAGAACCTCGGAATAGCCATTTTGTGTAAACCACATGGATGGGTCAGCTGTGTATGACTTTTCAAGTTTCCAAGTTGATGGAGCTAAGAAGAACAAATAGAAACACACTTGAAATGCGCTTGGTTGTTTCTTGGGAATCCATACTTGCTGTGACATGTGTGTTTCCATCCTTTTTTCCAGACCTGTTCTCTTTACATGCATGGCTATATATACTTCTTGCAATTGGCCATGGCAGGCTTTTCTTTCCATATGGTCATTCATGAATGGATTTATTTATTTATTAATTCATTTAAAATAATCTATCTGCTGTTATTTGGAAAGGCAGGCTTACAGATAGGGAAGAACAGAATGAGGGAACAAGCAAGAGAGAGAGAGAGAGAGAGAGAGAGAGCTACATTGGGATCTCTCACATGGGTGCCAGGAGCCGAAATGCCTTGGACCATCTCCGCCTGCTTTCCCAGGCACATTAGCACAAAATTGGATAGGAAGTGGAGCAACCAGGGCTTGGACCAGCACTTACATGAAATGCTGGGATTGCAGGCCCTGACCCAGTGCACTGCACCACAATACTAGCCTCCTATGTATATATTTAGAAATGAAACAGAATATCAATTTGAACATAAAACTCGTCTCCCAGAATTTTGCTATTACCATGTGAGTGAATAATCAACTTTGTTTAGATATTATGAGGATATTTCAAAGAGTTCATTAATTAAAAGATAATTTTATATTTTTGCTAAAATTTTGAAAACTGTGCATTTTTTTAGAATATGCATTTTTTTTCATGAGATTTTAAAAGATGTCTCATTAAATATGAAAATATTTTCTCTTGGCTATTTTAGGTGTTCCTCAGTGGCCTTCTCCGGTTGCTGCAAACAATTGTAGTATAAGTTTGAACATGGCACTTTTTTGTTCACCATGTACTCCAATGGGAATAATTTAATTTTTCATCCCTAATCCCATTTCTTGTGACAGGCAGCCTATGGTAATCACTTTAGTCTTGAGAGAGCAAACTCAAGCAAGGGAATCTGTAACTAAAGAAATCCCAGGAGTGGTTTTCATTTTAGATACTATCTAAAGAAAATCAATAGTACATTAAGTGGTTTTAAATCTTTCATGCTGTGAGGAAGCACTTTACTTGTCCACCTAATTAATAGCAAATTCAATAAAACAGGAAATCTTGGGGGAGTTGGTTACCGCAAAAAGACTTGAAAGATGAACATTCTTAATGGACATTTTAATAAAAAAAATCCTACTTGGCTTCGAAAAGATGCATTTCAGAAACATCACTTGTGTTTTGTTGTTAATATTCATGGTGTAATATCATCTATACCTTGAGTTAAATTTAGATAGGTTTGCCCACATTGAGGTTGCAAGGCCAGTCTTTAGCAATCCAAGGTGACACGGCCCAAGCAATAGGTCTAGTCTATCCTACCCTGGCACCAACGATGCCCCTGAAGTGGTAGTTTGTTGCAATTGCTGCAGCCCTGGGATAGCTCTTCTTGCCTCCGTGTGGAAAAGGGCTAATAGCACAGAATGACACAAGATGCAAATAGTGGGTGTGAACGTG
This sequence comes from Ochotona curzoniae, assembly GCF_017591425.1. Taxonomy (NCBI): domain Eukaryota; kingdom Metazoa; phylum Chordata; class Mammalia; order Lagomorpha; family Ochotonidae; genus Ochotona; species Ochotona curzoniae. The sequence goes on from NW_024465322.1 coordinate 7,585,357, forward strand.
CTATAAACATGGTGACTTACGAAAGAATGAAAAAAATATGAGGCCTATTTTGACTTAACTTCTGACTCGGTTTTCACTTTTCCATTCTCTTTTCACTTTTAACGCTTTTCACTTTTAAGTGGTCCACAGCTCCAAGCTGGGCTTACCTGTGCTGGGAAAATGTCCCGTGTGCAGCCACATCTCTCCTTGGAGTCTTCCGTGTGGTAAAAGAGATCAAAGTAAATCTCTTTTGGGTGATTGTTTTTCTTCTCACCAGGTTGCCTCAAGCTTTTCACATCAGTTTTGTAAGGCATTCTGGAAGGTTTGCAAAGAACAGTCCTCACTCCTCCCTTCTTAGGCCAGAGTTCCCATGAAAAGAATTTGTCACAGAAGAAGCTCTCACACCCTTCCACCACCCGAAATAACCCTGGGGTTTCAGGAGTCTTTGTAGGTTATGTAAACTTTACCCTGCGCTGGCAGGCCCGCCGGTCGGGTTACTTTCGCATTGCAATAGCGTCCTCTAGAGGCAGGCAGGAGGAATTCATGTGTGTTGTTCAGCATCAGCCAGGCTGGATTTCACAGTGGAGTCTTTGGATTCATTTCTTCAGCTCCCGTTATTGGCTCCCTCATTGATACTATCCAAAGCCATTACGGATATATATGTCTGTAGATACAAAGCATGTGGGAGCCTCGAGGACTTGGCATTTCCCGAGTTAACAATAAGGCTGCATGAAGAGAGAATGATTTATTTGTAGCCAATGTATTGTTCTTCTAACATGAAGATAATTATGAGTATCTCATGGGCTTGCCAAAGAACGATCTTGATCGGAGACTGCTAAATGAACACGAAGACATTAGGCTGCTTTTATTTCTGAAGTCTAGTGTTAGTTGGTAAGATGTGAATTCAGACATTGTATGTCTGTGTCTCCCTCTGCTCACGACTCTGACACACATTTTTGCATTAGCAATTACGTTTAGAATTGTACTGTGAACAGGAACATGGTACGTGGACACCTTGGGCATTCCCTGCTGTTTAACACAGAACACAATATGCAACTTTCCCCAAACTCTTACATTAGTCCGTCACTGTATGCATTTTTAAAACTTTTTGCTTCAGGCATTTTTTTTACATCTTGTTTATCCCTTTTTGAGATGTACTATGAATAGTTACAGATTTTTTTTCTTTTTTCGTAAGGATGCTATTTTAATTCCAGCTTCTCGCTGGTCCTTGCCTTGCAGATATCTGGGTATGGCAAAGGAAGGCTGTGTAATGTGAATGTTTATTCTGCTGGCCTGCCCATTTGTGGCTGGCTTTCCCCAAGTCTACCATCACTGCAGAGAAATGATTTCTTTAACCCGCTGTGCTCTCCGTTGCAGAATCTTGATGCTCTGCACGACCACCTTGCCACTATCTACCCTGGGATGCGGGCTCCCTCCTTCAGGTGCACGGACGCGGACAAGGGCAGAGGACTCATCCTCCATTACTATTCCGAGAGAGAAGGGCTTCAGGATATTGTCATCGGGATCATCAAAACGGTGGCGCAACAAATACATGGCACCGAAATAGACATGAAGGTAATGGACAGAGATCTTAACGGGCGGGGGACGCTCGGGAAAGTGTCCGAAATAAATTGCTGCGTATGTACCTTTAGTTGCCACTGACAGCAGCCCTCATACATAAACTCCTAGCAGTAGAAGTACTTAGTATATAGTAGAAGTGCTATAAAAGGCTTGTATAGTTGGGCTCACTATACATTATCGAGAAAATGCATATATATATATATATAGGCAGCAGATTTTTCTAATTATTCAGTACTGAATGCCACAAGAAGTTTGGTTTACATTCCCTGTGGGCACCCCATAGCTGGGAAGCAGGGGCCTATGTGAGTGGCTCCCGTGTGGGGGTTTCACCCCGCAAAGGAACTACCACTGGGGTTTTCACATTCAGAGAAGGTTACATCTTGATTTACAGGCAATGTTTCTCTGTGGAAATTTTTGTCTGCTCCGAAATAAATCTAAGATGTCTCATCTTGAGGACCGAATGTTCTGTTTTGTTTTGAAATCAAGCTACTTTGGTGAAAGAAGCCAGGACCGCTACTTTAACAGTTGTGTTCCTGTTGATGAGACACATGTTGGATTCTGCAGCAATGGGAGAGGCAGCACCTGTCTCTACCTCAAGCTGCAAGGGGCTTCCCAGCCAGCTGCTTTTCCAGGGCTCAGCATCTTCAGCCCCAAGAGCCTTCTGCAGTAGTCCTAACTTTGGTCTGAGTACAGAGAGCGATACGTGATTTCAACTGCCTTAAAAAAGGCTATTTTTAACTGGAAAGGCAGATCAGATTTACAGAAAGAAAGAGAGAAAGGTATTTCATTCATTAGTTCACTCCCTACATGGCCACAAGCTTGAAGCTGAGCCAATTGTTCCAGGTCTCTCATGCGGGTGTAGGGGCCCAAGGACTTGAGCCATTCTGTGCTGCTCCTCCAGGCTGCATCAGAAATGGAGCAGGTGGTACACGAACCCGTGTCTATATGGGATGCTGGCACTAGCAGACAAAGGATGAACCTGTTGAGCCATGGTGCTGAGCGCTGGACCCTCAATTGCCTTTTCTAAGGCAGAATGGATAGGCAGTCCTTTTTTTGTGTGTGTGTGTATACTTTTTTTAAGCTATCACTCCTGTTGTGCCTCCACATGGAGAGAAATCACACAGTTTAAAAGCACAGCATTACAGAAACTTTAAAAATAGCAATATTTAAATCAATAACAACAGCAAAGAATTGCTTCGATTTGATCTGGTCATGTTACACAAGGTGTCATGATTTCGTCTGTTTCTGAGTTGGTGTCACTTCTGGGACACCTGCTGGTGATGTCCAAGTCTGTCCTTTTTCCACAACTGGAAAGTATGACCGCACACCTTCCGTGATACAATACAAAAGTGCTGAAAAGTTACAACTGCGATGAAAGGAGACTGCAGTTTATTCCTGAACGAGAATCTCACTGGAATTCAGGGGGGAAAAAGCATGTATTTTATCATTTCCAGTTCTTTTTTTAACATCAAAATCACATGACTTAGATCACTGAGAGTTTATTTTGGGGACTTCCTCTATGCTGTGTGTACTGTTAAGTTTATAGTCCTTTAACTAAATGGAGCAACAGGGTACAGGTACATGGGAAAATAAAAAAAAAAAAAAAACACAAATTAGAACTCTCCAAAATTGTTCTTACTATGTTCCTGCAGTCTTTGGAATGGGAGCTTTACTGCTTTAGCCGACATGACATAAAATTCAAGCAATGGCTCACTTTATACCATATTTAGTTCTCCTAGTGTTTTCTTCACGTATAGATTTTCTATAATATTTGCATTTTATAAGTGTTTTTCGCATATTTGATTTTTTTTTTCCACAGGCACTGTTTTAGTCTCTTGAGGTCCGGAGAGTCGATTTGAACCACACTGGAAATGTTATATTAAATCATAAAAGGATACGGCAACGAGACATTAGAAATAGCGTCAGAAAAGCTACTTACTTGTGTTGCCACAATGATCAAAGTGAAACAAGTAGAATTTAAAAATTAATCAGTAAATGGAGCCCTCATAATTCAGTTTCTTTATTCAAAACAAAAGCAATGGAACATCAAGATTAGGCCTTAACTTTTGTCCACGATTTAATAAAATTATCCATAATGGAGGAAACATTTTTTAAAAATGTGTAAATAAGAAACACTGATATACGATTTCCGTGGTAACCCTGAGAGGCAGCTATGGGGATAATCGCACCTTCATTTTGCCATAAAAGACTGCATGCAACAGCATGCATGGCTCTTGAGATTTTCTTTAGAAGTTAGAGCAGACTACGGAGAACTCTTGAACAAAATATCAAAAAGGAGCAGCACCCCAGTCTGGCTCCAGTTGAGAAAGGGTTGGTAAGAGGACACACTACTTAAAATTTCTTCAAGTCCAAAGAAAAAAATCTGTTTTGCACTTCAGTAATATATTATGAGTCCTTGGACAGCATTTTATAAATAAGGTTGTTCCTTAGGATGAATTTAGCTTTGGAAACAAATAACACATAATACATATTTTAATACTTTTTTTTTTAACATGTATTGGCTGTTTATCTTCCAGCAAAATTAGTCAAAAGACCTGCCCATCCGTGCTGGTTGAGAGGCCCTATTCAGCTTGGTAGTGACGTTTTTTAATACTTGCCAGTGGATAGACAATCAAATCTCATTGCTTATATTCTTGGATATATTGCTCTGTAATTTCTTTTGCGTGGCTTTTAAATATATGTATGGTGCTCCCTGGCTTGTTGGCAGCTTGTCCACAGTACTCCTGTGCCTAGCTGATAAGAACTGGCCCGTCACAGCACGGGGAACTTTCTTTTTTTCTTAGTTCTTTCAAAGAGGCCACGGGAGCTACTGGGAAATGGATACCAAATTTGTGTTTCACTACCAATAACTAGTTCAAATTTTATGGAGCAATGTTCTGAAATGTTATTCTGCCTTAGACGTGTATGATAATTGTGCATAAACATATCTGTAACATATGTGTGTGTGTATACATATATGTAATTTCTTACAAGCAATCCTCTGGATGTACGCATCTTCATACAAGTGTCTTACCTTTAGATACTTTGATGTGAAAGGCCCTTGATGCCATCTCCCCTGTTGATATCTAGGTTATCCAACAGAGAAATGAAGAATGCGACCACACTCAATTTTTAATTGAGGAAAAAGAGTCAAAGGAAGAGGATTTTTACGAAGACCTGGACAGATTCGAAGAGAACGGTACCCAGGAATCACGCATCAGCCCATACACCTTCTGCAAAGCTTTCCCTTTTCATATCATATTTGACCGGGACCTCGTGGTCACTCAGTGTGGCAATGCCATCTACAGAGTTCTCCCCCAGGTAAGATGGCAGTGTGCATCCTTGGGGCCTGAGGCAAAAGCCTGCAAGATACCACTCCTACATGTCAGGCATCCATGATGTAGTCCTCTTACGATGAGTTGTGGATCATCACATCCTGTATAACACAATTATAATCACAAGCTAAGTATATTTAACCTTATGCCAACCTGCCTTTGGGCTTTTGCTTATCTATTTACTATAATTATATTATTACTTATTAATTATATTATGGTTATTATTTATATTATGTTATTATAATTGTATTATTATAATAATGGTTTAGTATTATTTGAGAGGCAAACAGATACAGAAGGAGCGTTCTCCCATTCACCTGCATCTCCACATCAGAGCATCAGTTCAAGTCCCACTATCCCGTCTCTGAAGCAGCTCCCTGCTGCCGCACCCCAGAAGGCAGAGACGGACAGCTCTCCCTTGTGTGGATGGAGTCCCCTGCTCCTGGCTAAGACCTCCCCCAGCCCAGCTTGTTGTGCTCAATCCAGTGGGGAACCGGTAGATGAAAGACACTTCTTTATTTGCATCTCTCCTCTTCTCTCTTTCACTCTGCCTCCCAAATAATAAGGTAAAAATCTCTATTCTGTGGAAAGGTTTCTTTAGCATTAGTTCATATTTGCCTACTGTCCTCTGAATCTGTAAGCGGTTTTGTGTTCTGGCAACTATTTCACGGAGTTGCGTAGTCAAGATGGGAGTCTATAGCTTTGAGATAAGTTCTCTACAAAATAATTGCGGTTTTCTGATTTTCAACCTCAACAAGCCAGTTTAATCCGACAGTTAGTGTTGTAAGATCATCCAAATCTGCACTGGTTAACTGCCCTCTGCTCTCTGTTCACCTAGCTCCAGCCTGGGAATTGCAGCCTGTTATCCGTTTTCTCTCTGGTTCGTCCTCATATTGATATTAGCTTCCATGGGATCCTTTCACACATCAATACCGTTTTCGTGTTGAGAAGCAAGGTAATGTGATGCTGCCTCATTAAAGCTCATGAAAGGCACCCAGCTCTTAGAACCCATGCACTCGCTTTGCCTTACGGTGGGAAAAGGAAGTGTTGGCGCCCATCTGGGTGCTGGCGTGTCAGGTCGGGAGCAAGGCACTCATGAATATCTGTCTCTTCCTTTCAAAGGAAGGATTGCTGGATGTGGAGAAGCTAGAATGTGAGGATGAGCTGACGGGCACTGAGATCAGCTGCCTGCGTCTCAAGGGACAAATGATCTACTTACCTGAAGCAGACAGCATCCTGTTCCTGTGCTCTCCGAGGTAACAACTTCTCGACTCACGCTGAGGCTCGGCACCCAGGGGTCACTTCTAGACTGACGCTGGGGCTCGGCACCCAGGGGTCCCTAAGGATCTTAGTCATTGCTGATCCAATTGTGGTTTGCCTGTGCTGAAGAATAATTCTGTTTTATAACCCTTGGCTGTAGATGACGCCATCGTAAGGATGATCTCATTGGACATATGTAGTAAACTCAAGGTACTCGGCCACAACTTAATCCGCTTGAGAAGTTTTGATGCCGTTAGAGTATAAGATATCAAAAAACCAGTTAGCAAATTAATAGTTGTGTACTTTACAAAGAAGGATCCTGTTTAAAAAAAAAATTCTGTAGAGTATCCAATATGATGGCATCAAAAAAATCTCCATCTTACGCAATGCATTAGTATGGCACATTAGATTACAAAAGAACTATATTTCTGGATTTTAACCATTTTACACTAAAATATTTGGCTACTTTATTCAGATGTACTATTCAAGCATGATATTACATTGACATTCACATTAATATTTTTGCTTGTAATAAATTTTAAGGGAAATTAAAGCTATATGTTTGTATTTTCCCAATTTGATAAAACATTTGACTAATAGATGGATGTGCATTCAGATTAGGAACACGTGGATCCGAGAAGAATAGGAAAGATAAGTGCGGGAGTTGTTAGGTGAGATTTTGTAGGTTTCTAAGTATGCATAACCAAAATAAAAAGTGAACTGTTTACTGATATCCACAAGAAACCTGTTTTAGTGGTCTTGGTTAAAATGTTAATTAAAAAAATTTAATTCAAACTCCATCATAATCTATTTTTACTTATTTTCTTAAAATTTCTGAAAGAAAAATTAGCAAACTTTGTAACAGCATTTTTAATCATATTAGCATACTATTAAAGACTCCATACAACTAATTTTAAAGCCAAATAAATATATTATCAATTAAACATATTTGATTTTCATTAAATATTACTTAATTGGGTAATGTAATTTATAAGCTTAATCATGAGAATGTAAAAGAATAGTGATGATTTTTTTTTGGATAATATTATGAAAATAAAGAGAAAGTTGTGAAATTAAAACCCTTTCTTCTTGAATAAGTTACCTTGATGTCACTGTGAACTTTAATAAGTTCCCTGCCATCAGTGAGGGTTGTGACCTACGGCCTCTTTGTTGAACTTTAAGAAACGTCAGCTCCCTAGTAGGGGTATTAGAGAAAAAGGTTTCTCTGGAAGGAATCAGAAACTGTGGAGGCTATTTGCTAATTGTTGTGCGTCCCACAGAATGCCCCAAGCAACCTGTTCACACATGTTCAAAGACGCTCAAGATGCACCTTGCTTGTACCCCCTAGACTTGCCTGTTCAGCCAGACTTTAGAGAGGTGGGGTGACAATCAGACCTGGGCTGTTGCACCCGATTGTACCTCCTTTCTCCGTGGCAGTGTGATGAACCTGGACGACTTGACGAGGAGAGGTTTGTATCTGAGCGACATCCCCCTGCATGACGCCACGCGGGACCTGGTTCTCCTGGGAGAGCAGTTCAGAGAGGAGTACAAACTGACCCAGGAGCTGGAGATTCTCACGGACAGGCTGCAGCTCACACTGAGAGCCCTGGAGGACGAAAAGAAAAAGACAGACACGTAAGGATGCTGCCTCCTGTATCCTTCACTGGCTGGGATGCTGCTGTTGTCCAAAATGACCACCAGACTAGAAGGGTGCAGGACCTGCGGGGTCTCCGAAGGGTCCATGAAACCTTCCACATTACCGCTAGAAAGACATGACACATAGCATGGTAAACCCATCTTAATGGCAGGGGTGTGTATCTCCTAATTCTAGAAGCCAAGTTGAAATTATACACGCTGAAACATCTCTCTGAAACTTAACAACCCAAATGTGTAGTCAAAGTCCAATTCATTTCATGTATTCATTCATTCAAAGAGTCCAGTGCCGGTCATCTTCAGTGTTTCAGGGACTAGCTGGGAGCTCGGAGTTAATTGGTCAGTATATTTAAAAAGTGTTCCTTTTCTTGAAATTTAATTTTGGAAGATATGAATGTGATCTTTTGTTTTGCAACAGAAAGCTCTCATCTTTGAATTTTATTGGTCCAAGGAATTTTAGAAGTTCCCTCATATATTAACAAAAGCATCGAGATGTAAAATGATTCTTGGGGCACACATTTAGAGCAGCAGTTAAATTGCTGCTTCAGACAGATACATGCCCCATCTGAATCCTGACTGCTCCATTTCTGCTCCAGCTCGGGCTCTCATATATTATTTATTGATTTTGCTTATTCACTTATTCATCTATTTCACTCCCCAAGTGGTCACAAAAGCCAGAGCTGAGCAGATCAGAAGCTAGGAACTAGCAGCTTCTTCCAGGGTTCTTAAGGCCTTGGACCATCCTCTACTGTTTTCCCAGGCCACAGGCAGGGAGCTACAAGGCAAGTGGAGCAGCCAGGACCTGAACTAGTGCCCATATGGGATGCCAGTGGCTTAGCTTCCTTCCCTCCCCAACTTTTCACTATTTATATAATAGGACACTATCTTGTTACAAAATTGAACCACTTTACTGTGTTTTTCGCCCAGAAGATTGCTTGCTATACTTGTAGCACTGCTTTGAATAGACCAGGAATCCAAAGTTGGAATTGTTGGGAAAAGAGTCATGGGCTGGCTGGTCTAGACATGAGAACCCACAAATCCTCCTCACAGGACGGTTCCCCAGGGCAGCCCTAGCTTTCTGAAACTTCCTGTGCAGAGAGCTTTTGTGCTTCCAGAACCTAAAAAATATGTATATTTTTTTAGACTCTTAGAATGGAATTTATTATTTTACTGATACTTGATGTTCAAGGGGGTTTGATTACTAGTCATTTTTTTTTCAAATGTTAGGTAGTTTGATCACCTTTGATATTCAAATAAGGCTTTAACATTTTCTAACGAATGATGGACTTAAAAATTAAACACACACACACACAGCTGTAAAGGCATTCTTGGTGCTTCTCACAGTTGCTCCTTCTCGATCCCGTAACAGATTGCTGTATTCCGTTCTTCCCCCATCTGTTGCCAACGAGCTGAGACATAAGCGTCCAGTACCAGCTAAAAGATACGACAATGTGACCATCCTCTTCAGTGGCATTGTGGGCTTCAACGCTTTCTGTAGCAAGCACGCCTCCGGAGAGGGGGCCATGAAGATTGTAAACCTTCTCAACGACCTTTACACCAGGTTCGACACTCTGACGGATTCACGGAAAAACCCGTTTGTGTATAAGGCAAGTCTCACAGTTGGGTCCCACTCAGGGCCCTTCTGAGTCTGGGTTACTGAGGTTTCCTGGTGGGGGTCCTGACAGCACAGTTCTCTGGGTAACCCTAAAACCTTGCTTACAGCAGCCTCCTGGTAGTCACCACTCACCGTTTCATTAACCTGCTGTGAACACTTTCTTTTTCTTGTATCCAAAGTGAATGTTTCATCAAGTAGATGATTTCCAGGATAAAGTAGAATATTTAGTAGCTCACTTAGTGGCATTTGGTTAAAAAAAAAAATCCGTGTGAGCTGTTTATTATATTTAGTATAAACATGGCATTCATTGGTGCCCTGCAAAAGCCACTTTTATTGAAATGTATAAATGCCGTGCACAGGAAAGAAGGCATGGGAGTGGAGCAAGGTACTGGAACCCAGATTTACTTTCAGATAACATCAACTTGAAGATAAACATTTATAAGTTACTTCACCCCTTTGTTGCCAGTAGAAGCAAATATAATACTGGAAAGATGAAGTCAGCGGAATATTGTTTCATAGAGGCAAAGAAGCTTAGCTGAACCGTCCCTTGGCACTACAACCCTACAGGGACTATTTGTTTTGTAGTTGACGTTTTGCGGTCCAATGTAGCACTTAGGAAGCACATAATAAAACAAAATGGGTAATTAGAGTGATGGAGCACCAAGGTTCAGACAATGGCTCTTGCCATGAAACCATACCTGTGTTCAGCAGAAAAAAATATATATATACTGTTTTAGTGCCTTATAAGGGAATCAGAGAGAGGTAGGCAGGTAGGTAGGAAACCAGCTGCTTCCTTGAGTTCAAAATAAAATTTAATGTCTGCACCTGCCTGCAGTCAAAGCTCCTACATGCTAACGCATGTCAACCCTAAGTAATTAGCCTTGCATAATTTTGGGGTTTTTTTGGTAAGAGAGCAAATTTCATGTTTCACACTAACCAATGGCCCATGTGTTTCTGCACTGAGTTAGGTGGAGACTGTTGGCGATAAGTACATGACGGTCAGTGGATTGCCAGAGCCGTGCTTTCACCATGCGCGATCCATTTGCCACCTAGCTTTGGACATGATGGAAATCGCTGGCCAAGTTCAAGTAGATGGTGAATCTGTTCAGGTTAGTAAATACAGCAGCAACTATCATCGTGGCAGTAGACCTTCGTGAACAACTAATTCATATTCTTGCACGGGAAACCATTACTAAGTATCATAACACATACCTTGACAATAAGGGCTGTGATATTTTATGGAGCCCGTTGTATCACATCCTTCCACAGGGATGGAACTTTGTCTCCATATTGGAACTCACCTGGTGTGTCCCTTGCACTGAGAATAGCGAGGATGAAGCTTCGTTTTACTGTATTTTCCTGCATCTCACGAAAGCAGGGAGATTAACTGTGAAATCTTCAGACTTCTGATTTGTCTCTTGGGCGGGGGGGCAGAATATTCCTCTCTCTCTTGAGAGAGAGATTTTTGTAAAAGATTTTGATGATATCTTGTCATTGGTTTGGAGTCCTTAGGGAATTCTTCCTCACGTGTTGCGATGCTGGTTGTTTCACGCATTCAGAAGACATGCCTTTGTTACTGATTTTTTAATCAACTCGTTGATGTCCGCAGATAACAATAGGAATACATACTGGAGAGGTTGTGACAGGTGTCATCGGACAGCGCATGCCTCGGTACTGTCTTTTCGGAAATACTGTCAACCTCACGAGCAGAACAGAAACCACGGGAGAAAAAGGAAAGATAAACGTGTCTGAATATACGTACAGGTAAGAGAACATGTCCTGTTGATATTTACTTTGCTGTAAAAAAGGTGTGTTTTTTTTTCTGCAGGTGGTATAACCATGAGTGATGATCTGCCTCGTAACAGCAGCACATTTCTTGGGATTGTTTGTTTTCTGCTTGACAAGATTTTGTGATTATTTCTGTTTTGAATGATTCCATACCTTATTAGCAATTTGTGGTAGGATCATTGTGTGCAAAACATATCTTGTATGTGTATGTATCTTTTATGTGCATCTTGAGTACCTGACACCTTCTCCGTGTGACCTTTGCACCCTTGTCTCCCTGCCCCTGGCCGCTACTTCCAGATGCCTCATGTCTCCAGAAAACGCAGATCCACAATTCCACTTGGAACACAGGGGCCCTGTGTCTATGAAGGGCAAGAAAGAGCCAATGCAAGTTTGGTTTCTATCCAGAAAAAATACAGAAACGGAGGTATGACTCATAAGAATGTAAGTCTCATTTTTTAAGATACAACAAAAATACAGGGAATTCAGGTGAAACCACTGAACCTATGTTTTGTTTGAAAAGAATACTTTCTCATGAATATTAAGACTTAAGGATAACAGTGGAATAAACATGATGGGTAAGTAAGGGCACGGAATACCTTTGAGGATTATTACTGGGTTTATCCCCTGATGAAATTTAACCACAGTACTAGATTGAGAAGGTCTGCTCCTTTGGTTCATCTTCAATAATGAGGTGCAGAGACTCCTGAGGCAAGCAGAGGGGACTCTGGGCCTCTCTCCCATCTGCCACCCGGCTAATTTGAGCTCACCCTCAGAACTAAGCAAGGCTCAAGTTCTTGAAAACCATCCCTGTGCGTGGCTTTAGGGATTTACTTTGAAATTCTGGTCCCTGATGGGCTCTTCTTCAGGCAAGACTTCTGAGAGCTCCACGGAGTGCAAACTGGTTCCAAAGTACATTTTCAGTGTGCTTGCTCACACCAAGGTCATGTTTGGCCTTCTCTGACCCGTCGCGTGTTGGATCATAAGCAAACTTGATACCTTTGTCTCTTGCTGCTGATGTATAGCGTCTTCATAGAGAGTAAGATTCTTGAGTTTATTCGTTTTTCTGTAGGTGCACATTCCCTTAAAATGCCCTTGGAGTCTAAATCCTAAAGGGATGGAATCCTAGGACTTAAAATATTTATCTTCCCTTTGCTGTTTTTACTTTAAATTATGTTTACATGCATGTTTATATACGTATTATTTTATATCATGTGTTGATCACCGTAGTGGGGCTATTCTGTGAGTCATTTCACCTGGAATCACGATGAGAATAATTTGTAGACACTGTTGATGCGGTGCAGGTCATATCCTAAGAGGGGGAGAGAGACGTGTGTCCCTGCCTACCAATCCTCTCTTGTCTTTCAATGTTTTTAAGGAAACAAAGCAGGATGAAAACTGAATCTCCGACTGCGAGATAGGAAGACTGCAAATTCAGCTCCAGGCGTCTCCTAACACGTGCCAACCCCTGGAGCGCGTCTTCTTGAGGAATACGGACGTTGGCGTTTCGCTTTTCCGTGCTCTCCGACTTTTCTCCTGAGCGTAGCTTGCACTAGTATCCCACTTGAGTTCTGCTGTTGGTTATTTTTAAGGTGTTACACTATCCAGTTTAGCTTTTGATACGGGTGATGTCAACTCCATGTGTCTTAATCTACTATAAGCGTTACCTAATCAAGGTATCTGCTAGTAGTAGGCACCCAACCAATATTTGTTGAATTGAATGAAGTGAAACTAAACAGTATTTGACCATGTGTGTCCGTGTATATCATGGTTTGCAAAGTCTGTTTAGTATTCCACATATATATATATATATGTATGTATATTTTAATGACCATATAATAAAGTTTGTATCATCTTGCTGTATATCATCATAGAAATCGATTTCTAAAGAAGTATACTCTAAGTTTTAGGAAAAGTGCAATGTATTTTCAGACTCTCCTTGTAAGAATTAATATACCCTGCTAAAAAAAATGGTGAGTATTTTGAAATGTGCTAATTTTCCACTAGACGTATCAGGCATGCATTCAATTTATTAGAGCATTTACTTGCACATTCAAATCCTGTGGCAATCACAGTTCCTCTAAAAATGTTATCCCATGCATTGTATATTTTGCTTTCAATCTCATTATTCACATGCGACTATTCTAGAAAGCCGCATGATTTTACACATTAGCTCGGGCTAACTGTTAGGAGTTTTCACCATACCCCAAAATAAAGCTGCGGGGGGTCCCCCAATTAGCCAGAACCATACGCAGCCTTTTATTCCCAGAAATTAGATTTTTTTTTAACCAGCTTTGAGGAACATGATTGCATCTGAGAGTATCCTATTCAGAAGAGTCAGCTTAATCTCGACATAGAATACATTGTTATTGGAATAATTGGCCTGTTGTTTTTGAATAGCTCTGGTAATTTATTAATATCAATCTTTATACAATAGAGTGCAGTGACTTTTGTGTCAAAATGTTTGTCTTAAATTTAGTATTTCCAACCAACACCTCGAGATATGTACAAATGTTCTATGTCAAAGTGTAAAAGTCTACAATAAATTATTTTTTCCACTTGTCTCTAGATAGTTTTTATTTCGAGAAGACATTAATAACATTGTCATTTTATACAGCTGTTCACGCCACTTTACACACTTTAAAATGACACCTAACCAAAACTTTGACTTTGATTTGCCACCATTATGCATTCTTAATATTGACTCAAATAGGCATATTCTTAAATACTAATTTTTTGCCACCAATATATTGAAAGAAAACAAGACTGTTGATTGGGGAGATGCACATATAAATAAGGAATGACATCAGCCGTGTTTATAAAATGTGAAGTTTTATATATTTGTATTGCCTGTGTATTCTGAACCAATTTCACCTCAAGCTTTTTTGTCTTAATGGTCATGGGTTGTCCTTCTCCTTCAGTGATGCCTCATGGAGCCTCTAGAGGGCAGCAAAGAACGCTTTTTTGAATTGTAGTTTGTGAAAAAAGAAACCAAAGACTTAACTCTCCTTCCACTGCCAGATTCAGAGGAATGCCATGCATGTAACTATTTCTGACAATTAGAAATCTGTGTGGCAGGACCCTGTTTCACTTGTCTTGTCCAGAAATTTTCCCCCAGCTGTTTCCTGTGAAATTCCTAGGAAGTTGTATGAACTGGCTAAAACTTTCACTTTACACAGAGAGAGCTTTACTCTAAGCCAACGAAGTTGAGTCTAATTCAGGTTAGAAGCTGTCAAATGCAAAAAGAGAAGGTAGTATATCCTTATTTTTAAAGATAAAACTGGATGACACCTGTTACATCAACAAAATAAAGGTATCGCAAATGCGATACTCCCTTGCTTCATCATGCCAGAGTGCAAATACAGTAAATATTCATTGAATGGGACACAGGACAGGGAATGAGGATTTGGAGTCCAGCTCTAGACAAATTCCTAACGTACCTAACAGGATCTGATCAGACGATTCCTTAATTCTTATTTCAAAATTCCATCATTTCTTTGACAAAATGCCATTTTATTTCTGCTGTAGCTTTGGTCCTTTAGGGAATATAAGGTTTTAAGACAATAAGTCTTACAGTCTAGGAACACTTAATAGATAAGTACGGGGTCTGGAAGATAACTTCTAAGAAATAAACAGATACTAGATTGTGTTTTTCTCCTTGCTTCATTAGTAGTTCAGGATAGATCATTTCTTTTGAACTTTCATTCTATGTATTATAACATCATACAAATGATGATAAGAGGAATAGCAAAGGAAAATGAGTCCCACAATAAGAGTTTTTAGAAAAAAAATATTTAAGAACAAGAAATTGGCCCTTTGGGTAAGCTGCTGACATTAGCAACTTAATCTTTCCAAGATATTCAAGTATCCTAACATTTTCACCTAACAATTCTTTTTGCAGTACTTTAATAGAAGCATTTATAAGACTAATCAGCCCCTATTATCTTTTGACAGAGTTCGGACTTTTTCTAAAGATCTGTTCATCATTCGGTTACCACCTATTTCTGCATCTCCAAAATTTAGTTATAAGGGTAAAAGAAAAAAAAAAAACATTGAATCAGTGAAAATAAAATTTATCACATTTTATGAAGTGTAACTTGTACATGTAAGTTCTCAAAGTTTATTTATTAAAGGTCTACTTTACATGTTTAACTGAAAGGGTTGACTATTACATAAATACTCATTTATTGGTAAAAAGCATGTAATGTCTGTCATAGAATCTCCACTACTGTGGGTGTTGAAAATATAATAGTGAAAGAACTGAACAGGGCTTGCTTTCTATGTATATGTATATATGCGCACACACAGAAGTACACATATAAATAAGTAGATATAGATATATAAATAGACGTAGTAAGAGAATGGCTTTTATTGGACTCCCGAAATCATGAGTTACATAGCCAGAAATCAGTCATGACAAGCTATTGTGAAGAGAATTACACTCTCGTTCTAAGTAAACATCAGCATTCTTCTATCCTATTTTTGTTTTGCAAATGATTGTGCTGAGGAGGAAATGATTCTGTCACTTCAGGTATCTTCAGCAATAAGAAAATGCACATCCAATAGAAATTGGTGAATATATATTCAATAATTTCTATAATTGTAATCACACTTGCACCACAAAATAGGCCAAGTTGACCTCCAATATCCGCTGTAAGAAAAATCAACATTGAATTTTTATGTCACTGTTATTTTTTCACAAGAAAAGCATATGAAGCAATATTAGATGTAAGATTATTTGAAATGAATGAGATAATCACAGGCGATATTATATAAGGATAAGTTAATCATGTTTTAAAATCTCAAAGTGATTGTAAAAAGAAGAGAAAAGCACAGCTAAAACCTGTTTCTACAAATGTATCTCAAAGACTTTGGAAGATGGAAGTTTTAGGTTGATTTATGAATGATTTGGGGTCAATACAATTCAGTTTCAAGGAGCCCATGTTGTGGCCCAGGTGCTGGAGTCATTGCCTGTGACATAAATACTCAAGTGAGTGTTCATTCAAGTTTGAGCCACTGCACTTCCAGTTTAGGTCCATGTTAATGACCATTTCCTGAGTGAATGAACTCACGGTGGTGGAGGCTCGCTCTCTCTCTCTCTCTCTCTCTCTCGTCACTATGCTTTTCAAGTAACAAAATAAACCCATAAGAAACACCCAGTTTTACTTGTTAAATGAAAAGCAGAGCTTTTTGGGGGGTATATTTATACTTGTTATATAAATTATTCAAATTATTTTTTTTCTGCATTGATAAATTAACTCTCAAATAGAGAAGAATAAAAGCTAAAAGAAAATAAAAGAGAATTAGGAAAGACGAACAGCACTTACCAAGTAACTCAGGCACACTTACAGCTTTTTGTTGCTGCGTTATTTTATAGTTTAAGTCACTGTAGTTAATCTCAATGTTCACAAAATTCTCCCTAGGAATTAAAAACTGAGTTAGCTTTAGGTGGCAATTTCAGCACAACTTTTAATTCCCATCTGATGAAGGATGGGTGAATACAGTTTACTATTCTAGAGAGATGGCGTTGCATTCAGTGTTAGTCACAGCTAGCTTCACTAGAACGGCTTCTTATTCTGTCCGGTTTTTAGTAGGAGTCTTTTCTGACGGATTACAATTTCATCATGTTTTATTCCTGAGAAATTTTTTAAAAAATGCATCAAGTGGAAATATCACCCTAATAGAAATGTCTACTGCGGAATTAACAAATGTGTAAGGATGTGCTTAAGTTTAATTCGAGTTCCTACTCTTTCGTTTGCTATGAATGTCACCCCAGAGAATTTGCTTTGTTTGCCTAAGTCATTATTTCCTTATCTGATTTCAGGATTTAGGATTGCGGCAGGGTGGAGGGGGAGAAGAAACTGAATATGCAATAAAGGATTGGTATACATTGTGGTCCCTATTGATACTGCATAACGATTAGTCACTTACTCCATTTTATTGAAATATTTGAGCAAAGACTCCCATTCTTTAGCATCTTCCAGAAACCATTTCACATGACCAGAGAGGGGGACATTCTCAAAGAAACAATAGCTGGTCGTTCTTGCACAGCCTGAACTCCATCAGGAGCCAAAACTTCTACCTTGAGCTTAAATAAAATTTTCATGACCTCTGAGTATTCTTACCTGAATAACAGATATTTCAAACGTAACCTATCCCAAGCGAAACAGTAGGTATTTCCCCCACGATGAGTGTACAATATCATCCTTCCATAACCAGTCTTTAAGGAAATTCTAATATTTGTCTTATAAATGCTTGAACATTTAGATTCTGAAAATCACGGTCACTGCCCAGGCTTCCATAAATTATCTCTGGATTCCAAACAATGTTATCTGGCTGCTCTTATTCACCTGCTTCAACAGACACGCAGTGGAACCATCCTCCTTAACCTGCCAAGACATGTGTCCCTGCTTCTCAGCCTCTCCTCTCCTCCAGCCTTCCTACCCCAGGTTCCCCAGCACACTCTAAGGAAAACTCTCCCACGAAATTCTGAGAACACTGCTTCGGATGTTTTTTCAAGTGTTGCTTTCTCAAACAGGTGTTTCCCGGTTGTAATCCACAACCCTGACTTCAGCTTTTTGCTGCACCTAGCACCCTCTAACCTGCCTAACTATGTTTATTGTCCGTCTCCATCCCAGTAGAAACAAGTGCAATGAGACAGGGTTTGTCTTTCATACACCGAGGTATCTCTAATGCCCAACATGTTTATTGATTATATTACACATAACAGGTGTGCGTTGTATATTTATAAAACATACATATAAAGGAATACATGAAAGATGATTATAACCTGACTGTGATAGGAGTTAAGGTGGAAACCAAAGAATTCACGATTTTCAAATAATAATCATTGTCATTAAGAATGGTTGCTGTTAGCAATATTTTTTGGAATCGCTTGATGTTTTATTTCACATCTTAACAACAGGGTCGTAAATCACTGTTATTGCTTCTAGCCTTAACGTTGCTACATCCCATCATGCTTAATTCCAAATAAATATTAGTTATGTTTACCTAATTTCCATTGGTCGAACCCTGGGTAACAAAAGAATGTGTTTCGTTTGAAAAGACAATCAAGAGGTGCAGCGATGTTGACAAACGGTAAATTAGCCCCCAAGGTGACGAAAATGATAAAGTTGTCTTGGAAGTCCACAGACATAAGCACGATTTCAATCTTTATGTTCCTGACTTGTGCGTACACTGATAATACTGTTGACTTTCCCAAGCACAATCATAATCATTGCACAGCTTCCTCATGCGCCTTGGAGAGAAGATAAACGCCTCCCCCACACAAGGATTGTGGTGCTCACTCAACATCTGTACCAGCCGAGTTGTCCAGGAATGAGGTGCTTGCTGAATCTTTCCCAAAGAGTGAGTGAAACTCTTCGGGATTTAAATCAAGGAAATTTTATTTCAGGTGACACAAAGTGATGACTTTTAATAGAGACAAAAAGCTCAAAGGGAAAAAAGAAAAAGAGCATCACTTACACTAGAAAATCCTAAAGACACGCTCGCAGGTGCCTGAACATGAGTGCAGCGTGAAGGTAATCAGATTGATCTAAATGCGTGCCCAAGGAATACTTTTCACATTTTTGACCACGCAGATTTAGAATCATGGGGGCGAGGAGTCCCCCATTCCCTCTCCTCCTCCTTTTGTATCCTCCTTTTTTTCTACAGGCTATTACAATAATAACCATCTATTTCACAGCCACAACATTAACTTTCAAGGGTCCCAGGGCTGTAGCCTAGCGGCTAAATTCCATGTCTTCCATGCCCAGGATCCCATATGGGCGCCGGTTCTAATCCCGGCAGCTCCGCTTCCCATCCAGCTCCCTGCTTGTGGCCTTGGAAAGCAGTCTAGGACGGCCCAAAGCTTTGGGACCCTGCACCTGTGTGGGAGACCCAGAGGAGACACCTGGGCTCCTGGCTTTGGATTGGCTCAGCTCTGGCCATTGCGGCTGCTTGGGGAGTGAATCAGCAGATGGACGATCTTTCTGTCTCTCCTCTTCTCTGTATATCTGATTAACTTTCCAATATATAAAGATATCATAAATGAGACACAGCAAATAGGGGGAAATGAAACAAAGTAAAATAGCAATGTAAAAATATATTGAAAGTTAAAAATGGAAATTACACTTTTATTTAGGAGTAAAGAAATGCATGCTGTATATAACAATTAGTTCTTAGTATTCTAATATCACTTAGGAGATCTTTTTTTTGTGTGTGCTCTATTAATTGTCATAGAGCGGAGAGAGCACAGAATGTTTGTCTTTTGAGACTAGCTTGTTTTATTAAGCAGAAGCGTTACCAGCTGGGTCCGTTTTGTTGCCAATGGCAAGATTCCATTCCTGTTCCTGGCTGAGAAGTACTCCGTAAATGTATCAGTACCACATTTTGTTTATCCATCCAAACGGAATTTTTTTTTTTTTGCAGACAGTGAACCATTTGGGGAATTTTTTTATTGTAACATCTGTCACTTTAAAACAAAAGCAATTTTGGAAATTCCTTAGTTCGCCTAATAACTAAACCTGACCTCGGTTTACCAGTATGTGCATCCACTTGCTGCCTGCCTCAACCCAGGAGAGCTTGCCATCACGCTGTAACTGGATCTTCCGACGGGAAGGCAGGGAAGTTTAAGATACTGTGCTGCTGTATCTTACATGTCTGCATGCAGACAGGTAATTGCAGATTTTCTCATTTTCTGTCTTCGTGTTTGAAACTATACCCATCAATCCTACCTTTATTGAACTTTTTTTTTTTCCATCTGATTTTCAAAGATCAGTTTACTGGTTAGGTATTGCTACAAGAACAATGTGTTTCGTTTTGTTAAAACAGGTGCCAGGTTAAAACCGAAATCAAAACATGCTTTCAAGTTGGGTATTTCCTCTGCACACATAAATCAGCTTTAATATATCGTTGCTTTGATACCAGCACATACATAAATATGCTGCATTGCTGTTTCAGATCCTAGCTCTAAAAATACAGATTTACAGTTTGAGAAATGTCAAAGTTACTTCCTGATGAAACAGTAGATTCTTTAGGAAGTATGTTTTTATAATTTCTGAAAGTTTACTAGAAAGAAAATTAGAAAACTCCAGTTCCTGAGGAGAATTGGAATCGGAAATTTTTGTGGGAAGCAGGTGGAGAACCACGCCAAAACAGAGTACCAGCCGTGGCAGAGCCACAGCTGCAGCTGGGAGCCAGGAGAACCCAACAGCCTGCACCATTACCAGTGACTTCTGGAGTTAGCATAACCTAGTGTAACTCCTGTCAGTGCCTCTAACCATCTTGATAGGGCACTTGTTAATGTACAGCGTTAATATTTCTGCTCCATCTATAGTATGCGATTAAAGAAAGGTTCGAATTATTCAACAGAGATGCTCAGCATTTTTATGTTTCAAACCACTGATAGATATCAGCCAGAATTATCGTTTTCATCGGAAAGATTCAGCCCAGAGCAAGTCACTCAAGCAAGCTTCAATTTAACTTTCAGGTAATTAAATTAAGGACAAAAGGATATGCGCTTATCTAACTTCAAAATCCTTTTCTTTCAGTGTTAATTTAATGACAAATGCTGCCATTTCTTTTAATTGGTGAGAATTTCATTTCCTGAGTTCTCGGTAGCTTCCAATAAAGGGGGAGAAAAAAGTCGTGTTGATTATAAATCGTGTTAAGGCTGTTGAAAATACCTGATATATTCCTGGCTGTGATTCAACTTTTTGGAAAGATATTTCAAAGCAGTTTGGCTTGGGAAAGTGGCGTAAGAAATCGTCGCAGGATATGTGGTTTCTTCGCAAGAAACTGGACAGCTGGAATTGTAGGTTCCCATTGTGCATAGTTCATTAACTTCTATGTAGTCTGAAGCAAAAATGAGAACAATAGAGAAGCAGATCACAGCGTGGGGAACAGCGTTTTATCTAGACAATGTAACTTTTCGTCTTGAAATTGGGTGACTGGTAAGTTGTCTCCACTTTCTCAGCAAGTGCTGCTTCCTTGTGATTATAGAAATGCAAACACTTTTAAAGCAATTTAACAATTTAGAACTCAAAACCAAAATTATTTTACTATGACTTTATCACTATCTTTAAATCAGGTGTATTTTGAAATCAGAGGATTTGTGTGAGTTTCTGAGTGTAACTATATTTAAGCAAGTTATTATTTAATAAAATTAGTAAGCTCCTTCCTTCAGTGCATTTTCTCTTCCACAGAATGGGATGTTCATAGCATTGATTAAATGTCGTGTGTTTAGCGATCTTAATAAACATCCTGAAAATGAAAGAAGTAAACCATACTGCTTACCAAGTAGAGGAGAAACACAGTTGTAGTATTTCTGTAGGTCACATTCTATCGCATTTCCTTAAAAACAGCAAGAGTAATATATATAGAAATTACATTTTCTAAGACAGGCAAACAAAGGGCAAAACCACATTTACTATCTATATGCATCCATCCATTTAGCCGTGTAGACTTGAATATTGTGGCTAGTGATGCCTTTGACTGCAGAGTGGGCTTATATTATGATTTTCGAAGTAAGACCCTAAGGAAGGAAAGATGGTGGTTGAGGATTGGATGAGGAGAGGAAGAAGGAGGGAAATGTATTTATCAGACCTGCACCCGTGAGATGTACCAAATGTGTAAATAATTCAGTGTTCAAAAAAAGCGTGATAAACCCAAATAGAGAAAGAAGATACTGTTTGAAAATCCTGAGACATTGTTCCCTACACAGATGGTAATGTTCTGTGGGAGGAAATAGGAGGTGTGTGTGTGTGTGTGCGTGTGTGTGTGAGAGAAAAAGAGAGAGGAAAAGAGAGAGAGCCATAATGGCAAACTTCTCACACTACTCTAACTTTGCCTTAGTGCACTTTGCCTTTCTTTACAGCCTTCTAACATTTATATGACATTTCATGTTCCGTGTCAGGCATTTTTATGCCACTTGCCTATTGGTTTTCAGTCTTATACCAACCCTATAAGGTAGGGTACTGATAAGCTCCCAGTTTCATGGGGTGTACAGAGGTTCCATGATTTCCTAAAGATCACCTGTTTGAAAAATTGTGGCTCTCACCTGATCTCTGGATCCATCCTCCCTTTTGGCATCCTTTAAACCTAACCTCTGAGATTGACCAATCTGGAAATGTTTCAAATGAGCCCCAAGGAATCCTGAAGTTTCTTTTACAGTCACCAAGAAAAAAAAAAAATTCCCTACCATGGCTTTTTAATGGTCAGCAAGACTTAAACACATGACCAAACTTTGCTTGCAAGTTGAGATAATCTTGATGTACTGTTGGAGGTGTTTGAGAGCACCTGACTTTAATCCTTGCATATAAGAACTGGAACCCACCCAAATCACACATAGTTCTTTTCCAGAAATGTCTACCATGATTCCAAGATTTTCAATCAGTCAGGGATGATTATATTTAGCCAATGGAGACTTTCCAGGATGGTTTCAGCATGGTGAAATAAGGAGGTGATTCCACTCATTCTTTACCTGGAAGCATAAAAGGCAAACATCCACACTGCTTTTTGATATATCGGGCTTTGCATTCCTTCAAGCAGCCAGCGGTGCTGTAATGGCTGAAATTCTTCAACTTTATTTTAGGGTTGCATTCTCCCCAAGGGTACTCTTGATGGACTGTCTAAAGTCACAAGAAACATTCCATTTAGATGTGTCTATGTCTCCTGTTCTATCAATCTGAAAAGTCCCTGAAATTGCGTGTATCAAAGCACGATGCACCCACAACCCTAATCAATGAAGTCAGATAGACAATTCCAAACATTAACTCATATGAGGAAAGCAAAAAGCATCTACATAAACATTCAACTAACATAGCAATCAGCCCACCCACAAATCAAAGCCATCAAAAATCACAAGAAAACATCCGTTGCCTAGTATAGTTGTGTTCCAACAATGTAAGTACGTTCTGTGGTTGTTCAGCTAAGCTTCATGGTACCAACGAGAGGGAAATATCATTCCGGATTGTGCAGAGAGAGGAAATGGAAATCCAGAAAACTAATTAAGAAAATTACTAAGAAAGTGATAGACAAACGGACCCCTGATGGGCCCATCGGACTCCCAGATTACAGCTCTTGACACTGTCATTTTCTACTTCTCAAAGAGTTCCAATAAGAAAAGAAAAAAAATGCCCAGTTCACCAACTTAGCTGCCTCCTCAGACCTAATCACCTTTGGAATTTCTGATAAAACTCAAAGTTCTGCTAGATTCGTTGTATTAACTATGTGAGTATACTGGATTACTCTGAAGCTGTACCTACACATAAAGAAAACGAATCTGGGATAATTTTTGGCATTTCTAGTGGGGTTTAAAAGTCATGAGGGAAGGGGGTTTCTAGCAAAAAATACATATATATGACTTATGTGTTAAAGGCACTCCCTACCCCGCACCATTCACTCACTCCATGCCTGGCGTGTACTGACCTTCACTTGGCGGATTGTAACACGGGCGTGTGTTCCTACTGGTGATGACAAACCTAGACCGTCAAACTGTGGTACCTTCCGTGGAGAATGGATAACGAAGATGATCCCAGCGTCGGCAAAACCCAGGGCTGGGTTATCGATGAATTCCTCCTGGAGCAAAAGTGCATGATCCCCC
Organism: Ochotona curzoniae; assembly: GCF_017591425.1. Lineage (NCBI taxonomy): Eukaryota > Metazoa > Chordata > Mammalia > Lagomorpha > Ochotonidae > Ochotona > Ochotona curzoniae. Next base: position 7,609,169 of record NW_024465322.1, read on the forward strand.
ATGTGAATCACAGATGAATTTTGTTCCACATGAGTGTAGTATTTAAGCACCGCATGACAGTTCCCACTTATGTAAACATCAGATATTTTATAGTAAGTTTCAATATTAGGATTTCAAATAAAAGGTGTGAAAATTAAACACCTCAGGAAGTGTTCAAGTGTCTATCCCCTTTTGCCTGAGTTGAATATCCTGAAAGCAGAGGATGGCTGTTAACCATCTCATGCCCTCTGGCACTCTCTCCTCCCCTTTCTTTTAGCATGGTCTTTTGGAGTCACGTGTTTTAGAAAATCACTTGGCTTTCATCTCCTCTTAAAATTCTTACCATTGTTTAAAACTCAAAATTCTTTCCCATAAAGATTTATGCTGTGTATTTAACACCAATGCTTTTCTTTACATAAATTTTATGACATCTTGATCTTTGGTTGTAATGCTGGCTATAAAAAGGGAACAGACCTGAGAATATAATGATTTTTGGGTAGATGACAATAGCTTATGTAATTACATGCAATAGCTGTATTTAATATTCCATTTTTAACTCCAAACTTTATTCCTCCTGCACCTGATAATATCTTCCAAGAAACACTTAACCAAATAATCTGGAGTAATATCTTGGTAATATTGTGTTTATAAATTTTGACTGCATTCTAAAAGCATTTAGTAAGTTCTAGTTTATAAAATGCATAACTAAAATTAGAACCGTCCACACAATATTTTGTCCAGCAAATATTCTGATGAGCTGAAACAACTCTATATACATGTATATATATATGTATATACACACATATGTAGTTGCATTTCCTTTGCCATGTACAGTGTTGTATCATTTAGACATAATGAAAATGAAAAACATGTTGAATGGGCTACAAGAAGTTACAAAGAGACCCTGTTTAGAATTTCTGCAAAAATGGCCTAAGGCCTCGTTCTTGTGGAATGGGAAGTGGGATAGTCTGTGAGGTTCGAGAAGACCAAGACATATTTCTTATCTCTGACACTAATTGTGTAATTTTTTGGATACTTCATCCATCAGTATTTCAGAATCCTTGGAGATGAAGTCACGGTAATGGGATAGAACATATCTCTAAGTAAATAATGATAGAAATGGTTATTCGTAAAAGAAAGCGAGGCCTCAACTTGGATGGGAGCCATAGCAGACAACCTTGAAGAAATGTCACAACTTTCACTAAGCATGAGCATGTGACCACATGCTTCCCAATTCTAGACACATATTTTTAGGCTAATTATAGTTTTCTAAAACTAGTCTTGAGCAAAGACCATTTATACAATATCTTGTCCATATAAATTATTTTTTTATCACTTTTGCAGGTGTATTTTCTTTGGTTTGTCACATATGTATGCGTAGCTCCTTTTTACACCGAGTTGCCTTCTTTCCATCAAAATCTCCCTGATTTTTTTTAAATACATAGTTAAAATAAGTACTTATATTGCAACTTAGAAACCTCTACTTTTCTTCTTTTTATGGTGTGCTTATTTCCTGAAGTCACAAGAGTGAAAGCAGGGTAGTTCGACATCTCCAGAGAATTGCATGTTTTGATTACATTTTGGGTTCCCCGCGCCGTACACACTCGTTTGTTCTGTGTGTCTTGCCTTCTGGATAGATTGAGAATTCGTTACCTGATTGACGTTGAAGAGCAAGTTTAAACCTCTGCCAGAGACACTCACTTTTTTCTTTGTTTTGATATTTTCACCGTGATTAAAAGTGAAGCAATTTCCATATTCGGTAAAGATGTGTGCAAAATCCTCAGGAAGAAAACGAACCAAATAAAACACAGTCAATTGTCATTTTTAAGGAGTGAGTTACATAACTTCAGAAAAGGCCCAGATGTCTGAATGGGAATGTAGAAACACCGGAAAGCAAGGCAGTGTGGTAATTTATATGTGTATTCAGTGATGGGCTTGAATTTTGAAACACACATATTTGTCAACTGGAATATGATTATTTAAATAAGACATTTTCAAATACTTCGATGTAGTCTTTCCACACTTAAGAATTTCTTGTTTTACGTCTCACCTGTGGATTCATGAAAACAAGATTCACCCATGGAGAGCCATCCCTCGTCCATCCTCTGTTCTCTCGGCAGATCCGTCACATTGCTGTGCCACTTCGGCTCCTACCGACCACCTCTAAGACGGAGCTACGCCATGACACCTGTCGGCCAGTCTTACCGCCCTGCCCTCTCGGCTCAGTGGCTGATGCAGGAGTTGAAACGTGTCTCTTGGTTTATGACATGGATAGTGGAGTACCCAGCTAAAATACTGGCACTGTAGGGATTCGCGCAGTTGCTGCGTCCACAATGGGGAAAGGCTATACAGGACGGGGCCTTGCAGTCAGGAGACTGAGCAACAGCACTTTAGAACAGTCTGGAGCTGTCTCGGTTCAGCGTTTTCGTTAGCCCTATCTGTTCTGAAGAGGTCCCACTGAATGAAATCATTTCTTGGGCTTTCCTACTTCCTAGAATTGAGTTTTCCTAACATGCAACTTTAAAATGAATACTGAATGCAAACTTTGCTCAAGTTGGGTTTAAATATGTTGGCAAATAAAAAGCAAGCTAGAAAAGTTTCTCCTCCAGATTAAAATTTCAGCCAGAGACTTCTTCCAGGTCAAAGGTCTCACAGGTTTATTTCTGTTTGTTGTGTGCTAAATGAGAGTGCTAAAAGGACAAGAAATGAATTCTAGAGTCATAAAAAAAAAACCCGGATTTCATATTTGCTGACTGGAAAACAGAATCTTATTGCTGACATGCTTTTAATATGTAGATTCCGGATATATACAACACTTTGTCTTGAAGGTTTAGTAAGCATATAACAAACACTGAACTATACATGTATTGTGAGTGAATTTTATGTATATAATTTTCATATAGAATGCAGAATATATTAATTTTTCTGTAGTTTTGATTCAATATCACAAGAATTAAAAAAAAATTGCAAATGTACCAATCAGCTTATGCTGGAGTATACTGCTCATGATGAATGGGAAAAATTAAAACATTTTTTGCTAAATTATTTATACAAGAGATACAATCAAAATCTCAGTTGACTCTCTGCTTATGTAACTGTGTGAGAGAGGAAATTTGTCTTACGTGTATTCCAAGTTAGTGAAATACAATCTGAGCAAATAGGCTAGTCCCCCCGTGTCAGTGAGCTTTCTTTCAATACGAAACAGCATGGAAAAGTGGTTCATTCTATTATAGCATGGAATAATATTAAACTATTACCTTTGGACCACAAGGCTTTCCAAAAAACTCACATTCCAGCAGAGTGCTATTGTTTAGATAAAACCCATTGTTCCTGATGAAATCTGTGATGCTGAAATTCTGCTGAGTTGCAACAAAATCCATCGCTTTTCTAGTAGCAGTGGAATTTTCCCCGATTTCCTGAAGATGGAGAACTTTTGAGAAAATATCCCATAAAGAAAAAATGATACCAAACTTGGCAACAGCATCTGCTTGAAACCTGTTAGTTGGAAAAACAAGAATACTTAGGACAATAAAAGCTGCTGCTTATCTAGGAGACAGACATTCAGTCTCTGGACTTCATCTGTTCTTGCTTTTTCATCTCCAACCATCGTCTCCATCCAAGCCAGAGGGGACTCCAGAGGTCTTTGACACATGATGCAATTTACTCTGCATTTGTGCACAGGGTCATCTGTCTGGAATACTCCGTAGTACTCGATATGGATGAATTCTAATGGACATTTAGCATTCGAATTCCTCTCTGCTCCAAAGAAAGAGTTGGGAATGTGAACTTGTCAACACCTAGGAAGCAGAGTTCCTGGGTTCAGATCTTAGTTCTGTCATTGTCATGGTTTGGTTCTGTGTTACTGGAAGTTGTATTTCCTAACATTTCCTTTGTTATTCTTATCTAGTTACACTGCGACCCTCACAGAAGAGCAGGAACACCAAACGTTCTAGTTGGCCTGCTAGTGGGAGCTCTTTGGGGGAGCTGCCAGCACTTCTATTTTTTATTCCTTCCTTCTACTTTCTCACATCCTACGTGAGTTGAGATCCAAAGTCAGGGCGATGGAAGGACACACATGACCACCTTCCATTTGTTTCTCTGCCTTCGCATCTGCTTGTCCTGCTGACAGGCTCTGCTGACTTCAGCGACAAAACCAAGCAACACTTGCAAGGGTCTCCTCTCCAGGCCTGAGCCCTGACCAAGGGTTACCCCATATGCTTTCATCCTTTGGCGTATGTCATTCATAGCTGCTCATTTCTCCAATCACACTCTGTTCCCAAATGCCTTCATCTCCCTGCCACTTCATTTCTTCCCTGGTTAAAATAGTGTATGTTCGTAGAACCTTTCTCAACATACTAGTTGAAGACAAAATGAGTAATTTTTCTGAAGACTTTGAGAAGGATGCTTGTAGCATAGGACTATGGGATAGGTGCTCATTGAACCAATGCGTCGTTTTTGCCAGTGATTTCCTGGCAATCAAATCAGAAGGAATATATTCAGAACTTGTCCTATGGTCCGTATTATTTTGTAATCCTCGTGTTGCTGCTGTATCCCTGCCTTGTGTGACGCATGGCTCTGTAACGCATGTTCCACATCCCTTTCCAAGTACAAGCAGGACTTTCATAGGAATTTGCCAGTATTGATACGAAAACTTTCTCTCCTTAGTTCGGTGCTAAAAAGCATGGAGAGGAATGGATGGGTATCGCTTAACACCTGCACAGGGTCACGCGATGCCTGATTCGTGGGTCATTCCTGCACCTGCTTTATGTCTTATACTTCCGTCTTACTTTCCTTTATATATTTTTGTAGGTATGTAGTTGTCCTTGCTCACTAAACCCTTCCCCAAAGTGGGTCATACACAAAGCAGAGGATAAATAAACATGTAAACAACATTGTCTACGTTTTCAGAGATAAGAAAACAGTTTTCATGGTGGGCATCACTTAGCCTGATGTGATCTTGGCAGGCAGACCATGCTGCTGCATCCCTGTATGCATCCCATTCTTATTTCGGGTTTGCACGAGAGGTGGGGCTGCTGGCAATACTGACAGAACTCGCTCCCATATTAGCTGGAACTCAGGAGAATCAAGTCTGATATCAGCCAAGGAGGTTTCTCGGGGAATGCCCCAACTGGAGTACCGGACTCAAATCAGGAAAACAGGGAAAATGACGAGCTTTGTGGGGTGCCCTCCAGTGCATGGGTCAGGACTGGGCTTCCTCATTTACTGGTGCCTGCGCAGTGGACAGCATGCCCAGACGCACACAGAGGCTCCGACAGCCATATCATTTGCCAGTAGAATGATCCCTGTCAACTATGTAAGCAATACTAAAAATAGAATTTTGAATTTTTAAAAATAAGAAAAATGACACAAAAGTATATAAGAACGAAACGGTCTCTTTGGTGTATAATTGTCTCCCCATGCTCGCGCAAACACACACATCTCTTCATCCTGCTCCTTTATCAGTTTTTTTTCCCATATATAAATTATAATCCACTCTACATTCACATGTTCAATCTTCCACTAATTGTTATATTCAGCAAATAAAAACTAGGAAGACCGTAGTCCTACTAAAGTGTAAACATAAGTTAAGAAAGAAAATAATTATTTTCCAAAGTGATTTTTTTCTTTTACCTGTTCAAATTACAAAACGTGACAGCCGGGAATTCCATCTTCTCCACATATTGAACCTCTATGGATGTGGTGGTTGGCCATGTGAAGTAGTTGAGTAAGCGGCTATAGATCTGCCACACCATCAGTGACACGGAGCCCAGGACCACCGCCAACCACAGCGCCCGCCGGAGCCTGCTCTTGTTCCGGACGACATTGTGTACCCCATGAATGGAAGTGGAGATGGCAAAGTCATGGTCAAATTTCTTTCGGTCAGTGGGAGATGGCAGTGCTTGCTTTGAAAGGCAAAGCTTTATCTTTTCTAAGAGTCCTTAAGATTTTGCCCGTAGGATAATTAAGAAGAAAAAAAAATTAGTGAGTTAGGAAGAACACAAATCATGCAGAAGCCACACGGGCCGCTTCTTTGCATGTGTTTTACAGAGGGACTCAAAATTTCTTTTGCATTGGATGACTTACTTAGGAGTCAAGAAGTACAAGAGTTGGTTGCATGAATCTGCTAAAAATACCCTCACGCTTTTCAGAGTGACTTTGGTTAATGCACATGTATTCAGACTCCCTATTCATTGGATGTCAATTTCAGCTTCCCAACTAACCCACCTTGAATTGAATCACCTACAACATAGAATCTTTAAAAAAAAAAAAAAAGAGTTGAACTGCTTTGAAACTTGTACCAGAAAATGGGTACAGAGAGATCTGGAGATTGGGGAAAGTGGTCCTTGCACTGGCTCCTGATCTTCATAAGGGCACTTGGAGGAATTCTGGGCACGTTCTATCTAAAAAACAAAACTTGCAGGCACACAACAAACAGCAATGAAAGCAGTAGAATGGCAGAGACCAGACAAAAAGCAGATTTGAATGCACAGTGACATTGTAAATTTCCTTGGATTCTCTTCCATTCATTCCTTTTTCTTTGAGTAGCTAAACGTGTCCGATCCATGGTGCAGACTTATGTGACCTGCATCACGTCCACACAGCAATGGAATTCAAACGGACCAAACAAGTAAGCTTAAAAAATTATCTCTTCCTTTCTCTTAGTCCAAGCCCCTAGCAGTCAGGGTGGCTGGGAGGTCCTACCTCTCTCGGCATGGGCTTTTGACGGCTGGGTCCACTCCATTTGCAGCTTCCATAAGCAGGAGTCCTCAGGGTACAAGCGAAAGTCATCTCAGACAATCTTCAATTTGCTGCCTTTATGTCAAATACAGTGGTTGAGGTCGTAAAACACGAGGGCAATTTAAATATTTGTGTTGCTATGTTTTGCTTTGCAAACTGCATAACCTACAAATCAATCACATTGGTAAAGCCAGCGTGGGCAGTTACGGACAGATGAAAAGTTACCATGGTGTGAGAAAAAGTATTCTTAAAAGGTCATTTTTATTAAAAAAATAATAATAAAGGAATTTAAGGAGCCCATCCTTGTCAAGGATTTTTATAGCACTCTGGCCAGGCTAGCTGACAACCCCGGGAAAGATCTTTTTATTCTGTGATGATATGTAAAACTGGATGAAAGAAGCTTTTTTGTGGGAAACGTCTTCTTTTCTCATTGAAATTTTCTTGGTATTATTAACAGATAAAACTAACAAAAATAATAAGAACTAAAATGGTAAAGTAAAATCCAGAGTGTATATATCCTCAGGAATCAATGGAAAGAACATAATTACTGTAAAAAATAATTAGAGAATAATTATTTTTCTTACTAACACTTTGGAAAATCAGAATTTAGTTCAATGAGAATGTACGCTTTTGTTTACAAATGCTGCCATCTACTGATTGAACTCGGGAATTGCATGTATCTCTGCTAGATCAATTCTGTGAAATGACAAAGGTTTATTTTTAGAAGCATATAGCCAATTATTATTAGTATGTATCTTACAAATACTTGGAAGGTTGGAAGTTAGGTGCTTTCAGTGGAAGCTAGACTTTCCCAGACGCAAGCGAAGGGGTTTTGAGTGATATAAATAAGGGGTGTTGGGGAAACCTTCCCAACTTTGACGTTAAGAATTCTGGGAGCAGGATCCATCCAAAGGTGTAAGCATTTCTCCATTGAAGAACCCTTTTTGAGGTTAATTTACAACTTTAGGTTTAGTCTTGAAATTCAGGGACTGCTGGGAAGAATAATAGCCAACTTCTCCACTTCCTTTTCCTGGCTCATCTTCCCTTACTTAGAAGCACCTGTGCAGCCGTGATGGCAAACAGAGCTTTGTAATGTTGTAACTGATAACCAGTTATCAACCATGCGCCATTATAACTGTTAAGAGGCCTTTGCTGGTCTAAGCTTGAGGACAGATTGTGTAGGAAGCGAGGCTGCGAGCTCGTGTCACCCTAGAAGCAGTAACAGGGCAGCTGTGATGGCAGCGGAGGCAAACAGGAAAATTCAAGACAAAGATAGGTTTCTGAAACTATATTTTATTTGCTTTGTTGTTTAGCCAAGACTCAAGCCTGAGAACAAACTACCTTGAAGCTCATTTACTCTTCAAACTACGCTGAAGTTAACTTCTATTTGTCTTTCTTTCCAGCCATAGCCTAAGAATATCTCTCTCACGACACTGTATGTGATAAATGAAAAAAAAAAAAAGAGACAAAAAAGGGAGGAAAAAAAAAGAGGACACGTAAGATTTTTCCATTTCCTACCTATTCTTTACTGGCTGAACAAAGGCAAACATAAAAATATTTCTTAATTCTCTTGACTCAGACATGTCTCTCTCTTCCGTAACAAAACACTGGATGCCACATGGATACAATGATTCTCACTTCTCTTTTTAAAGATACTTCTGTTTATTTGAAAGTCATGGATATAGACACAGTGGGAAAGACAGAAAGAGAAAGATCTTCTGTCCACTGGTTTCACTTCCCAGGTGAGACCTGATGGCGCACTTCCAGCCATTTGGAGAGAGAACCAGCCAACGAGGATCTTTCCCCTGCCCCTTGTGATGCTTTTAAATAAATATTTTTTTAATCTGAGAGTTTAAAAAATAAAAATAGTATGGAAGTCCCCACTTAGTCTTGTTCTGCTCTCCCTGGATATTGCAGTTGATCTGAATAGGTAATTCACTTAACAGGAGACACAATTTCCAGGCTCTTCCTCTCCCCTGGCTAATGACACAGACATGTTCCCATGCAGCTGGGCTCTTAAAGGATGAAACCAAACCCACTGAGGATCCAGAGACTTCCAGCCTTTCGTTCTCCACTGCCTTTGCACTGATGGCATCTCAAGCAAATACACTCAATCGCGCTGATGTCCGCAGAGGATGAAATCAACATGAGCCAATGAACAAAAGACACAACTAGCATACTCTCAACGCGACCTTGACTTTGGATTCAGAGGGTAGCAACATGCACAGTCAATAGGGAACGTCTAGACAAGAATGTTTATTCTGGCCCACTACCATTTTTATAGATGACTGAACACGTGACATTCAATTACATCTGATCAATGCTATTTTTTGGGGGAAAAAAAAGGTACCTAATAACCATTTAGCTTCTGCTAATTCTCAGATATCAAAAAAATGTTTAGCTTTGAATTGGTACTTTATATTTCACAGACAAAGCCTGGAAAATAAAAATGTACTGTGGGTCTCCCAAGTGAGTGACAGGAACTGAAGGGCTTGAACCGTGGTCTGTTGTCCCCTGGCACACACACCCTGAAGAAGCCGAGTCCGTCTTGGAACCTGGCCCTCTTTGCATCCCAACCACCACAGCAAACCACGACCCTCCTTCTTTATTTTCTATTGAATGACGATAGCTAAGAAAATGTCTAATCAGTTATCCAAAATAATTCTGCATGTACAAGAAAGATCCTTACATATGTTTAAATAGAAGAAGCAGTTGACTTTCTAATGATTACCAGTTACGGATTTTGGGGACCACTGAGATTTTCTCCAGGAGCTGTGGGGCCAGTCCTCGTCTTTTGCAAGCTCAAAGCCCATATCTGGAGTGTGTGCTCAATCTTCCCCAGATGAAAGGCTTTCTGGAATACGCTCGCTCGGGTTCTTACTCCTGTTCTCTGCCAGGTTCTGCGATTGGCTCTGTCAGGAGGAGGTTTCTGTTTGTCACTCAGCTTGCAGCCACACCTTCAGGGAAGCAGGTTCTGTTGAAACACCTCTGTGGCTTTCCATGGACCATTGGAAACGTCCCTGTAATTGGTCAAGGCAGGGGGAAGAACTCTACTAATGCTTAACTTGGTTGCAAAATTGGGTGTTCATGCAAAACATCACACTGCAGGTCAAGGTGACCCCTGTGTTGAACTCTAAGCATGTGCCTGAAAGTTTTATGTTCCTATCTGTTTTCTCAACTCTGATCGTTTGTCTTGCTGCAATAGATCATTTGCGAGAAATTTACCTTCCTTCCAACGACTTACAACACAAACATTGATTAGTCAATGCCTACTGACTTTGGGGACTATTCTAACAGATGGCTGTCAGGAGTGTGTTTAACAAATCTTTTAAAAGACCAAAGCCAAACAAAACAAAATTTTTAAAAATCAAAGATGTAACTTTTTTTTAAAGTTAAGATTAATAAGATACAAATATTGGGGAATAATAGAACATAAATAATTTTAAAACATTTTCCATGTGGATTTTAGACAATGCATTGGAATAGGGTTCCTTAAATTCATGTTCATTCAGAACTTCAGAAGGTGACTTTATTCAGATAAGGTCTTTCTAAATACAGTGTCCAAGGGTTTTGTAATAAATTTCTGGATTCAGTGTGTGTGACAAATCCAATGAGTGGTATCTTTGTAGGAGAAGTTAGCAGAGACTTGGGCACAGAGGTGTGCAGGATGCAAGGCTGTGTGAGGACAGGGCAATGCCTGAGTGTGCAAGGGAATGCTAAGAACCATAAGTGGCAAGCAAGGACGCTTCTCAGGAACTTTGGAGGAGGTCTGACCCTGAGGACGGCATTTTGGATTGCTGGCTGGTTTCATATCAGTCTGCTGGCCACCAACTTTGTGACCCCTTGCTAAAGCAGTACTAGGAATCCAGTAGACGCTGCAGAGAGAAATCAGATGGATTGAATCAAATCTTGACTCTTCTTGGTACCTGCAAGAATTTTCAGTCTTACAACACAGTTGCATTTTATTTGCCTTTCAAAGATGACCACTGAGGTGATATTCCGAGAAACTAAGCAGACACAACTAAGTCCAGGTGACTTCGGGGCAAGAAGCAGAAGCAAAAATCTTACAGTACTCGAATGCCACGGAGAGAATGGTTCACATACATGTATGTCACAGAAAAGACCAGGCGTCATGTAGTGCCTTCTAAATCAAGAACAATGAGACACATGTTTAAAATGAATCTGGAAATATCATTCCATTCATGGAGACTATTGTCTTCATTTACAAATACAAAAGGATGCTAGATGCTCTTTGCATCTGTAGAACGCGTCAGTGAGAAAACGCAACTCTCCTAGGTCCTTTGGTTTAGGAGGATGCCAGCCTTCCGTGTGAGCCCTTCTGGTGACATCAGCATCTCTGGGTGGGTGAGGTTTGCAATAGAAAGGAAAACCAAGAGCGTGAGCAGGATGCCGGCTGAGAAGTAGAGCAGCTAATAGATGAATCGGTTCTCACGTGGGCTGTCCACAATGCTAGCCTCTAGCCCTGCTTTTGTTGTTGTTTTTTAACATGTTTATTTTTACTTGCATTTTGCCCGTAATCATTGCAGGTATGATACAAATTATCTGATTTATTTTTACACGTTGGAACAAGAAGAGAGCAAGCTATCATCAACTTTATTTTGATGCACTACCTGCGGATATTTTCTCTAATTAAATTCAATCTTCTTATAGCGAAGCTGTGACAGCTCAGACAACAAAAAAATGACAGCAGTAAAGCTAGTGCTCCTGTTACGTTTCAGGACATGTCTATAACCTCGGATTCTCAGAAAATCCCCCTGAAAGTAGGGTGGGCCAGGCTGGAAGCAGGAGTAGCTCCCGGGTCTCCAGCGTGAATGCAAGAATGCAAGCACTATCTTCTGTTGTTTTCCCAAACACAATGGAATTACTTTCTTAATATGGTACATTTTTCAATAAAAAAGAAATAAATTAAAAGTTTATTTCTAGGCATTTCTCCGCAAATATAGTTCGCAACCTAGGCTGAAAAAGGTCCCTTTTGTTCCTTCTATAAGACATTCCATTTTCCCTATTTATATTCCTTTTTGTATTCCAGCCCCAAGATTGCTTTTCCACCCTGGAGGTTGTCATCCTGGATCACTTTGAGGGAGGAAACTGGTCTGTAAGGAACCCATGGTTATCCATAAACATCTCTCAACCTTGAAACCCATGTCCTGAGTTTCATTTCTTCTTTTCTCAGTTTTATCTCCAAGTCAAACAACTGTTGATTCACTCCCCAATTTGCTGCAATGGCTGAAGCTGAGCCAATCTGAAGCCAGGAGCAAGGAGCTTCCTCCAGGTCTCCCATGCGGGTGCAGGGTTCCAAAGTTTTGGGCCGTCCTCGACTGCTTTCCCAGGTCACAAGCAGGGAGCTGGATGGGAAGCAGGGCTGCTGGCACCCATATGGGATCCCAGTGTGTTCAAGGCAAGGACTTCAGCCACTAAGCTACCACACTGGGCTCCCGGTTCTAACTTCTTTCATGAATTTAGCAAATTTGATTGTAGGTAGTGAAATAAAATGGGTGATGCTCTTTCTATACATAATTATCAATGAACAGGATGGGTGCAATAAGGAAAGGGCAATGGCACTTTTGCCCTGACTCCGTAGTTCCTTAAAGCAGCTGTTGGGCCCGTAGGCCAATAAACACCATTTCCAGGAAGCCTATTATATCACTGACCTTTAAAATTGTGAGCGTGTGATAGTCATTATTCTTAAATTCTCAGTAGAGATAATACCTCAAAGAGCCAGGACTACCCTCCTATTGATATGCCATGGGTTGAACAAGTAAACTAGTTCTGTCTGTTTAAATTCCACTGCCTTGTGTTAGAAGCTTAACTGTTATTGCTTAGGGTATAGATCACAACTTCTAATGACGAGACGAAAGAGCACATACAACATACATACGATCTGTGATACTGCGGATTTCTTTGCTTAGAAATGAAAATCTGGTTTTATTTTTGCCTAATGGATGGTTATAGGACTGTGCAAATCCGAGAGAATGTTGCCTTTCTACAAATCTGTCGTCCTGCGCATCCTAACGCTACGCCACGTATTTTATCATAATTGAGGAGTGAATAGTGCTTTTCAAAACCCCGCTCCTATTGATTTATTTGCCATTCAGTACTTCTGATATGAAAGCAAAAGTTGGGAAGTCAAATAATCCAATTTGGCATCATACTGTTCCAGAAAACAAACGATGATGGCCTTAATCCTCTCTATAATCCACACCTGGAATGACACTCTAGCTAGGCGGACAAGGAGGGAGCTGATTGGCTGTGCAGCGTAAACAGAGTTCGTAAAAGGCAGCAGTAGCACATCCAGATCAATGAGCCCTCCAGCCGGAGTCGGAGCTCTGTGCTGCTCGGACAGTGTCTCTTCATCATGAGTGGGTGCCCAGTTTTAGGAAACAACTTTGGGTGAGTATTTGCTTGTGTTCTAAGTAGATGTAGGCTAATGGAAGTACCAAGGATGGGCATTTGAGTTTCTGAATATGGAGAGCATTGAATGCTGTCTCCTTGATCCCCTTGTTGAATTATCTACACAAAATTAACAAGGGAAGTTTAACCGCCCATACGTACTGTTACCTGTGTGTTCTCAAGCTCTTGCTTTCTTTTCTCCTTTACTAAAACAACAGATTCGCTTTGAATAACCTACCCGTGGAAGGCAGAGAAGAAGACAAATCCCAAACTGGTGTGAATAAAGCCAGCAAAGGAGGACTTATCTATGGGAACTACCTACAGGTGGGGCCAGGCTTCTCACAGGGTTTAACCACCACTGTTAGGCACTAAATTCTGCTAAGTTACTCTTCCACGTCTTGCACCCTCCGTCATCAACAACCTTATTCACAAATTTCTGTTTTTATGTTTTTGGTGGAATAATTCAAGAGACGCACAGGTGAAAATAGCGACTTTTTAGTAGAGGTAGAATGAAATCAGAGACTTGAGTGAATGCCTAGCGTGTAAAGGCATGACATAGCTTTAGTAATTCAAGCAGTATATAACTTGAATAAATAAGAAGCAGTCAGTAGGCTCAGCCTAGAAAACTATAAATGCATCTAGAAAAAAAAACAATCTTTTTAAGATTCAGCATAAAGTACAAATGTAAAAGGCACCCAAGCTTTTAGTTTGATTTTTGTTTTTTCATCATCAGTCAGTAAGAGGAAATCAGCAAAGGAGATTTTGGAAATTTTTTTTTTTAAGTTTTAGCCTGATTACCATCTAGTTTTTGAGGAAGAAAACCTTGTACTTTCATGAATAAAAAAATGTTAAGATCATTTACACAGAGGCTGTTGGATGAGCGGAAAACGACAGATACACAGTCGAACACATCTTTAGTCTATCCCCTAATCGTTGAATGTTACAGGGAATGTGGCCTGGCAATGACTATAATAACTGTGATATGATAAGCTCCTAGTAAGTATAATTTTTTCAGAGAAAAATAAAAGTCATCCGTTCAACTCCTTTCTAAAGAGACACGCTGATTGTTTAAAAGAAAGGGATAGAGGTGCTCCTGCTGTGTTTGGGACGCTGGAGAACACTCCCACTGAGATGGTGAAAAACAAGGTTTGTAATACTAAGCCCCATGTTTCTATTTTCACTTTAAGCTGGAAAAAATTTTGAGTGCGCAAGAACTTCAAAGTGAAATAAAAGGCAACAAGATCCACGATGAGCACCTTTTCATCATAACGCATCAAGGTATGTTGCATTCAGACTCGACACGAACAGTTCCAAAGACTCTCCCGTGACTAACGAGAAAAGACGGCCTTTCAACAATAAACTGGTGAAATGGCACAGAACTATCTGTTTCGGAAATGCCTGAGACCAGTTTACTGGTGAACACATTTCTTTCTTTTTTTTTTTTTTAATTTTATGGTTTTTTTTTTTTTTTTGTTCTTTCAAACAGGACTCCAGCTTTGTCTAATTCCATGGAGGATTTTCATTGTTTGGATTTCTTCTTTCCTCCCTCCCTTCATTCCTTTCTTCCTTTCTTTCCTTTCCTTCTTTCCCTTTTTCTTTTTAAGGCTAATTTATTTTTATTTCAAGGGCTCATCTACAGATAGAAGGAAAGAGAGCTGATTCACTCTCCAAGTGGTTGCAATGGCCAGAACTGAGTCAATCCGAAGCCAGGAGCCAGGAGCTTCTTCTGCACCATTCAGGTACAGGGTTCCAATGCCTTGGACCATCCTCCACTGCTTTCCCAGGTCACAAGCAGAGAGCTCGTCAGGAAGTAGGGCAGCCAGGATGGGAACTGGCACCTCTGTGAGTCCTGGAGCGTGCAAGGGGAGGCCTTCAGCCACTAGACTACCATGCTGAGCCCCATTCTTGGAAATTCAACAAGAGTTTACAAGCTGTTACTGTTTCTCAAGTTAGAACATTTTTTAAAAGCTATTTTCAGGAATTAAACAATCTAATGTATTATGTGTAAAAAAACTGACAATAGAGAAAAAAATACAATTTTTTAGAATGCCAGATTTTTTTTTTTTTTTTTTTTTTTACCTCTGGGCAGTGGTTTCTGATCTAGAAATGCAGGCCTTTAGGAGCTCAGATGGCCCCTAAATTCTGAAATTGTATGCACATTTTTAATGAATATATGCTAAACGGTGTACGATCCCCATATATTAAGAACATTTTCTTTAAAGTAGTCCAGGACGTTTTATAGTTCTCTGACTTGTCAGGGCACAAAATCCCAGTAACCTTACATATCTTCCCATTCTCCCCTCCCAGTCCAGATCCTCAGTGACTGGCTGCACTGGAAACCCCAGGGAATAGAGCACCCAAGGACAAACGGCAGCTGGCTTAATGTGTTACTCCTTCTGCTTCTGTGCTTGTATTTTTATTGGCATCCTATGCCAAGGTAAAGTCAACAAGAAAGGAATTGCGGCTTAGTGCCACAAACGCGACATCTGAAAGCTGCACAGAACCCTGTCTAGGTCATTCTAAGGTGTGTGACCTTTGGTCCAGTTGTGCATATCTCAGGGAGATTTATCTTCACAGCTGCCAAGTGGGCAGACCCATTCCATCTGCTCACTCACAGAGATCCTTGGGGGAGCATGGGTGCCTAGGGAAGGTACTTGATCAGCATGCAATAATTAACACCTGATATCATTTGATAGGCTCCCCTCTCTTTCATCCTGCACTGGTGATTTGTAAGCAGTGGGTCATACGACTAGCCAACGTGTTACATGTGAAAAAGAGATACATAAGTTAATCAACAGATATTTGGTTTTCTCTCTATTCCCAAACTTCCACAAATTAACAATTACAGTTAGATTCAATTATCTCAAAAATATAACTTTTATCTATACAATTGAACCCAAACGGGTACAATACAGATCTCCAAGATGGTTGTCTAAGTTTAGTCCATAGTTAGACTGACTACATTTCTTTATTTATAAATGACCACTCAATGTTTATTTTTGCACTGGATTAAATACTGAGCAAACATAGATGAATGTGATAAAATCTAGACACTAAGCACTTATAGTCTGAGACTTATGTGGTTCTGGTATGATAGCCTAGTGGCTAAATCCTCACCTTGTGTCTGCTGGGAACTCATATGGGCACTTGCTAGTATTCTGGCTGCTCCACCTCCATGCTTGTGGTCTGGGAAAGTAGTAGAAGATGGCCCAAAACCTAGGGACCCTGTACCTGTGCGCAACACCCAGAAGAAACTCCTAGCTCCTGGCAGCTGGCTTCAGATCAGCTCGGCCCCAACCGCTGTGATCCCCCCCGGGGAGTGAAGCAGTGGATGGATGTCTGTCTCTCCTCTCTGTATATCTGCCTTTCCAATTTAAAACAAGACAAAAACTCTAAATCTTAAGAGCAAGTTAATGCGGGAATAATTTAGTCCTACTATGAGTAGCCTAGTGACCAAAAAAAGTCAGAATCTACTTAATGTATGTCACTGTGTTGTCAGTCTTGCTTTGGCTTGTAGGTAACTGACGTTTTGCAAAACAAGAAAAAAACGTTCTTTTCACCTTTACAAACATTCAGTTGAGAGGAATCACTGTGATAATGAATATAAAGCATAAAAACGTGCTGGGTACATTAAAACATTCAATAAACTCTTGGTATTATCATTCTAATACTGGTATTTCTAGTTTGAACAGTGCTATCTTTATATGTAATGCTTTTTTCGCTTATTTAACCTTTTCATATCTCTTTCAGTGTTAACCATTTTGCCCATAAAGAACTGTGATCAAAGAGATTGCCATGACTTTCCAACTGACGATGTTTTTTTTTTTTTTTTATTATTACAGCTTATGAACTCTGGTTTAAACAGATCCTCTGGGAATTAGACTCTGTTCGAGAAATTTTTCAGAATGGTCACGTAAGTTCTTTTTTTTTTTTGTCACAATATTGCTTTCATGCATCAGGAAATACAGAAATAGCTGATCAATGAGTTACATCCCACACCAAGTGGCAAGAACAGTATTTAATGAGGGAGCATCGGGGACCCTTCGGTTAATGGTGAGGACTCAACTGTCCTTCCTCCTGTCCAGTCTCCCTTCCTCTTTGTAGAGGCTCACAGCATCCTGCCTTGGTTCTTTGCTTCTTAGCTCGTCCCCCAGGAGCGGCTGGCTAGGGATTGCGTACCAAGAAATTTTCCAAAGGCTCGAGGGGAGCATAAAAGACCAATTCACAGATTTCAACATTTCTTTTGCACCCACATAACCTTTATTTTCCCATGAACTTCCTGGAGTGTTCTCCGGACAGGTGACATTCTTCTCACATAGTTGAATGTGTTTCCCATTCGTGTCAGCGGCAGCTTTGTCAGTCAAGAGCAGATCTCTCCACGTGTTGCGGAATCCTCAGAAGTCCCCATACTCCCTTGACCTTATTCCCTTTACAGCAAAATGAAAGTGAAAAGCTTGTCTTGGAATCGGAGGCAGCTGCTTTCCTACAATCTTCTTCTTGCTCACTGCCACTTCATTTTCCATTTCCACAGAAAAATGATCCTGGGTTTACTGGCGTCCCTGGTACCCAATTCCGTATTACTGTTCCTTCAACACATATTTATGGCAATGACCAGTTCCAGTTAGTCCTGAAGTTGACAGACGTGCGTTGTCATTTATAATTTCTTCTCTGCCCAAGAGGTCGGCATTGATTATTCAGCATTTCATGTCTTAATCTTAGGTCAGAGATGAGAGGAATATGCTAAAAGTTGTCACTAGGATGCACCGCGTGTCCGTGATCCTTAAATTATTGGTGCAGCAGTTTTCTGTCTTGGAAACGATGACAGCCTTGGACTTCAATGATTTCAGGTGCGTAGCTCTGTGCCTTTTATCCTGAGGGTGGAAAAGGAGAACGTGTGAGGAACCTGTTGATGCTGTCACTGTTTGGACTTGGGCGGAAGTGAGCAGTTGTAACGTTTGAAAGGCATTTCACCATTTTCAGATACAAAAATGTATGAAAATTGGTTTCAATTCAATGCGGTGTGCTCCACTTTTCCCAATAAGGAATTTTAGAAAACTTCGCAAAAATGATTTTAAAAGAATCCTTGCAATTTAATTAGAAATTACAACTTTAGCCAAAAGTACAGTGATTTGGAGGGTGGAAGTAGTTATATCTTTGGACTACTCATGTCATGCTTGGCAAAATTCCATTCATGTCCTTATTTCATTGATGCTAATAATGATTTGAGATAGCAAGATTATGATAATATCCAATATTGTAACTTATGGGGGAGTTAATAATATTTATAAAAAAATTCTTAGCAACATGGGATGGATAATTTCCCAGTATCCAAATGTCTTTAAAGGAAAATATTTAGTACAAAAATATATTCATAAACAACTATATGTATGTATCTATATATACATATGTGTATGCTGTTATTCCATTACATGCATGGAAATTTTATCTAACACCTAAGCATTATTATACATATTTATATTAAAATATATATAATATATGCTGTAATATGTATGACATTTTACAACTAATACGAAGTTTCTAACTTCTTATTGACGGAAACATAATGTCTAAGTAGCTCATTTTCCTTATTTTAAGAAAGGCCAAGCCAAAGGTCCAGCTCTAGGCAGTTGTGTGTGTGTTTTCTTGGTGATATCTAGGAAGGTAGTACTGATAATTTCCTAAAACAGAAGAAACCATCACAGCGATTTACAATGTCTATCCATGTACTATTCCCTTCCCTTCCCTTCCCTTCCCTTCCCTTCCCTTCCCTTCCCTTCCCTTCCCTTCCCTTCCCTTCCCTTCCCTTCCCTTCCCTTCCCTTCCCTTCCCTTCCCTCCCCTTCCCTTCCCTTCCCTTCCCTTCCCTTCCCTTCCCTTCCTTCCCTTCCCTTCCCTTCCTTCCCTTCCTTCCCTTCCCTTCCTTCCTTCCCTTCCCTTCCCTTCCCTTCCCTTCCCTTCCCTTCCCTTCCCTTCCCTTCCCTTCCCTTCCCTTCCCTTCCCTTCCCTTCCCTTCCCAGGGAGTATTTATCTCCAGCATCAGGATTCCAGAGTTTGCAGTTCCGACTCCTGGAGAACAAGATCGGTGTTCTTCAGAACTTGAGAGTCCCTTACAACAGAAGACATTATCGGGATAACTTCAAAGGGGAAGACAACGAGCTGCTACTTCAATCTGAGCAGGGCAAGACACTTCTGCAACTTGTCGAGGTGTGTGCTTCCATTTTCCTTCAGTCTAATGCAATGCCTCTAAGTTAGCTTGTGCTAAACCAGAATTTTACTTTATTTTAAAATACTTATTTATTTGAAAGGCAAAGTAAAAGGGAGAGAATGGGGAGAAGCTTTTATTCATCGGTTTACTCCCAATGACCCAGGCTGTACCAAGCAAAAGCCAGGAGCCAGAAGTTTCATCCTGGTTGCCACACAGGTGCAGCAACTCGACAACTTGGATCATTTTTTCGCTGCTTTTCCAGGCCCATTAGCAGGGAGCTGAACAGGAAGTAAAGGCAGGACTCACACTGGTGTGCTTATCAAATGCCAGTGCTGCAGGCGGTGGCCCAACCCACTGGGCCACAATGCTGGCTTGCATAATAATAATAACAATAATATGTAATCGTTACATCAGTTCTTAGATTAATGTGACTCCAACTGCCGCGCATGTGGGATGCCAGCCATGCAGACAGCAGCTTTATATGCTACATAGACCACGATAGTGTTTTTCTTAAACTAATGTGCCAAGAATACACTTCTCAGAAATTGTTTCTCAATATCCTGATGTCCTGGAACCTCATAGTCTCACAGAATCATTAATGTTCACTATTAAGAAATAATTAGATTAAAAAAGCATATTATCCTGACATACTTAAACAACCTTTCCCTTTTCTTATTAAACTTACCTCTTTGTGAATTATGTCCTTCCCATGAATTCCTGGGGTGCTGTCAGTAAGCTTTTAGGTTCTCTTGATTTATACAGCGTCACAAATGCTGTATAAAAATATGGAGAAAAGTAATCGCAGAGCTAGTATTGAATCAATAAAAAGCCACAAAGCTGTAGGAATGCAGTCTCATCTTTAGATTCCAATGTATTGTGAAATCTTCATGCAACTAACTGCATGGCTATTTCATTATGAAGTTACTAAACAGGACCGGCTGCTGTGGCACGCATGGTAATGCCCAGACATGGTGCCAGTTTGAGTTCCAGCTGCTCCTCTTCTTACCTAGCTCCACACTAATGTGTCTAAAAAACCAATGGTAGATTGCCCACGTGCTAGGAGACCTGCACCCACATGGAAGACCTGAACTGAGGCTCCTGCCACAACGCAGGCCTAGCAGCCACTTGGAGAGTGAGCTAGTGAATGGAAGAGATCTCTCTTTGCCTTTGGCTTTCTCTACCTCTGCCTTTCAAATAAACACATCATTTCTTAAATATATCATGCCTCTGAATTTAGAAGAGATATCACATTTTATACATTTCAACTGCTAAACATAAAATGTTTTTTTTTTTTTAGAATAAAGCAGAAGACGTTATACATGTTAAAGTTATTTGATTTTCAGAAGCAAATGGAGGTTTTTGTAATCATGTATTTCTTAAGAAACTAAGAACAAACGTTAGTAAGAGTTGTCTCAGAGATCAAGAAAATGAAATGGTCAGTTATTTCAATGACGACACTAAAAAGAAGGAAATGACAAAGTTGTGATGTATGCTTCTCACAGCTGCAGGTTGCTTATTTAGAGTATGTGTTGTTGACAACATATTTTACTTCATTTACATTTGCATGTACTCACTTAAAAATTATATTTATTCGTTTAAGGCATGGCTGGAAAGGACACCAGGTCTAGAACCACATGGATTTGATTTCTGGGGAAAGCTTGAAAAAAATATTGTCAAAGGGCTGGATGAAGAATTCATAAAGCTGCAGGTATTTATAAAGATATGAGCATGTGAACCTTTACAACAGAAGAAGTAATTGGAATTTTGTTTTGGTGATTTTTTGTTGTTCTCCTAGCCTTTCATTATTTTAATTTTATTTCACAAATACTCTTTCTTGGAATATATCGTTGGTTGATTTAGTTCTCCTGTGTGCAATTAAAGTTTCACAAGTTCCAAATATTCGTGGCAGGCAAGATGTTTCTGACAAATTTCCAGATAAAAAGACATTTTTTTCGGTTCTAGTGGAAATTTCTCTTCTGTCGAATTTAAATATAACAAGGAAAGAATCAGCTGAATCTTTCCTCCCAGTCGCAGATTTCCTGGGTCTGTTTGGCAGTTCTCACACCGTGTGCAGTTCTTTTACTGCTCAAAAAATACTCTTCATTTCTCATTAAGTTCCATGACCTTCATCCTATCATCATGACTAAACTCAAAAAAATTACTACAGTTCTTCCTCTTAAAGGTTTACATCAGATCATTGAAGTCACATTGCGTGGGTTCAAATTCCATCTGTGCTCTGAGCTGTGTTATAGTAAACACGTTACTTAATCTCTCTTGGCCTCAATTTTATCATCGGTATCATAGAAAATATGTACGTTATCAGCCTTCAGTTAGATGAATCAATGGGCCACGTGCATAAAGATGCAAAAGTCATTTTCAATTTTAACTGGCTCTTCCAGCAGCATTCAGTATTAAGTACTACCTAATGTCTTGAACATTCTCTTCCTCTGGATTTGGTACACTACACACCATAATGTCTGCATCCAATTGTCTAATTCTGGGTCCATTTTCTCCTTTACCTACTGTGAGTGGTGGCATTATGCCATGTGCTAACTTTGATTCTTTCTGATCTATCTCTATACTTTTGCATAGGATGATCTTTATGTTCTCATTGATGTCCGTTACTCCGATATCTATTTATTTATCCGTCATTCTCAACAGTTCGTCTCTAATTTAGAGATTTAGATTTCAGATTATATACATGATCAATAAGATTCCTTTTGGTGCATAATTTCCAATGTGTGATAGTTGACACTATGGAAGACCTGCCAAGGGCAATGTCACTGCAACCAGAGGGTATATTTGTCATCAAACAAGTTTTGTAAAGTAGAGAAATCTGCTTTGTCTCTTGAGAATAATAAACCAAGTTTTCTGTTTGTTTTTTGTTTTGTTTTTGACTGAAGGCCTTGGAAGAGTCAGAGGAAAAAGAGGATGTGCTGGCTGAATTTCAGAAACAAAAAGAGGTGTTACTGTCCCTGTTTGATGAGAAGCGCCATGAATATCTCCTTGGTAAAGGTAAATATTGTTATTAACACAATTTATTAACAATTAATACAATTTGATAGGACTATCAAGATTTACTTTACCAGATTTTCATTTCCAATTGATTTTAAATGCACAGCCGAAATGTTACTAGGACTCGAGACCTGAAGGATACCAAGGGTCATTGAGAATGATGTCTTTCAGGGCCAGAAATGAAGGCTAGCTCTTGTACTGACTGTGGTGGTGGTAACAGAAGAAAGACGCAGCTCCTGGGAGAGCAAGGATCTCTTTGTACAACGAGTGTTTCTCATGCCGAGCAAGAAAAACACAACTCTAGTTTGTTACTACAATTATTTGCGCAGTAACCGACCAGTATGACCTGTACATTCAGAGCTGAAGTCTAGTTTATTTTTTTTATCTGTTTGAAACTGTACTATCATTTTGATTTATACATTCTATAGGACAATAATAATGCAATATCTTTGGATATGTGTAGACTAGAAGCAAAAATTAATCTTTAAGTATGGAGCATACCAATACAGGAAATTTGTATTCATTCTATAAACTTAAAGGTTGTATCTCAGTTTTCTAGAAAACAACTGTCAGTGATGGCAAATCCCAATTTCCAGAAATTTGGAGCGAAGACTCTCGTTGGAGAGCACAGACTTTTATTTAAGCATCATCTTTCTTAAAGCCAAATAAATTTGCTCTAAGTGAATTAGGAAAAGGCAGTTTGAAACTTACATTGTAATGGATCATGTTTAAGTTTTTGAAAACTAAATGATCACACTATTTTCCTTGAAAATTATGTATTTTTTAAAGGTTGCTTTTTATTTTTTATTTTTATTGGGAAGTCAATATACAAAGAAGAGGAGAGACAGAGCGGAAGATCTTCCATGTGCTAATTCACTCCCCAAGAGGCTGCAATGGCTGGAGCTGAGCCAATTCCAAGTCAGGAGCCTAGAGCCTCTTCCGGGTCTCCCACGTAGGTGCAGGGTCCCAAGGCTTTGGGCCATCCTTGACTGCTTTCCCAGACCACAAGCAGGAAGCTGGATGGGAAAGCCGGGCGGCTGGGGTTAGAACCAGCACCCATATGGGATCCTGGCATGTTCAAAGCGAGAACTTTAGCCACTAGGCTACTGCGCTGGGCTCTGGAAAGTATATTTTATAATTATCATGGAAGTCTGAATTTTTTTTAATATCAGATATTAACATGACACTTAAGAATTTTAACAAAGACTTTTCTTGGGGGTTTTTCTAGTTGCTTCTTAAAATTCACTCTTCAAAGAAAAAAATCTCCCAGCTGATAGCTTCCTAAATTCAAGTTAAAAAATAAACAAACAAAAAAATTAAACTTGCAAGGTTTACGAAAAATGTGAACTGCTTAATTTGTTCAGGACATTGATGCAACATTAACCCGACTGCCCTTCGTCTATACCACAGTGAAACTCACCCTGGTTTTTGCAGGTGAAAGGCGATTGTCTTATAGAGCGTTACAGGGAGCGTTGATGATATATTTTTACAGGTAAGAACGTACCGGAAGAGAGGAGAGAATTAAAGTTGAGAACGTGATATGTTACAGGTGTTTTGTGAGGATTAAAGCTTGCCAGTTGCAATCATCCCTTCACACAATACTTTGATTTTGGAAAAAAAAATCAGCTAGTTATTCCTTCAGGAGGATGTTGAAGTCAAAGTTACGTCCACACTCAAAAAAACGTTTCCCATTTTCCTGAACTCAGAATGAACGCATATGATTCAAGCTTCTACGTCCTTAGTATAAAATGTACTTAGACAGTTGTCTTAAGGAAAGAAATAAAGGAGACAAATATAACGCTTTCAGGACAAATAGATTTTGAGATACAGGTATTCAATAGCTTTTTAAAACATTCAAGAAAAGAATACATATTGTGAAAAAAAATTCCACAGATTTCTAATTTTTTATACCAGTCACTTATACCTCAATTTAATTTTTATGAGAATTTCAACGTATTTTTATGTATTGGAAGAACTAAAAGTAGTCTTTGTCTCTGTTTTGATTGCGTTAGCTCAAACTGATTGACTTGTGTTAATGTGTTAGAAGACTCCTTTCAGTAAGAATCTTCCAGCATAACCGGCCTCTTCCTTCACATAGATTTGTAGAATTTTCTGGACATCAAATAAACACCATGTGATGAGTAGTAGTGTTTGCATTTTGAGATGCAGAAAGAGACCAAGTGTCCTTGGAAATGACCATGGCTCCCGAGTGGCAAAGGTGACGTTGGTTGCTGGGGTCCGTTGATTGCTGCTGTGGTCACTAACACACTGGATTTGCTTTCCGGTAGGGAGGAGCCCAGGTTCCAGGTCCCCTTTCAGCTCCTGACCTCTCTCATGGACATAGACACACTCATGACCAAATGGAGGTGTAAGTGCGCTCCCATCCCCTGTGCCCCTCCTTCCATGGTGCTCCCTCGCCCAGTAAATACTTTCACGGTATTGTTTACATTTGATGATCAGAAGGGGAAAAAAGCTTCAGATCAAAGAAAATGTTTTAATATAGAACTATGTATATATATATATATATATTTGCCAGTGCAGTTTGAAATTGTTATTGTAGTAATTACCACTGTTGACAAAAGAGGAAGTGACTCCTATGAGCAAACCTAGCAAGGATTCCTGGGAGTCCCGGGCGGGCTCTCTCCTGCCGTGGTGAGCAAAGGCTAACTAGAATAACGGACGTAGTAAAATGTGACCTCAACTACATGGGGTGCCAGGCAACCCAACAGGCTCACCTGGCTCTCAGACATGAACCTCCATATGACTGTGTGATAAACCTTTCCTTAATGGCAGAAAAGCATCCAAGAGACACTGTGTTTGTTCCCCTAGACAACCACGTGTGCATGGTGCACAGGATGCTGGGCAGTAAGGCTGGCACCGGAGGGTCCTCAGGTTATCAGTACCTGCGCTCCACCGTGAGGTAAGAGGAGGCGTTGTCCTCATCATCCGGGGGGAGGTCACCATTGTTCCTCCATAGAGGGATGCGTTTTCTCCGAGTCGACACTGTTTCTTGTTCCTGTCTGAACTGCTTACAATACATTGGGAGTTAGCCGATGGGGAGTTAGTTAAGAAAGAATCCATTTTCTTTTTCTTTTTAAGCTTCATTTATTTTTCTTGGAAAGGCAGATCCATAGAGAAATAAGGAGTGACCAAGATCTTTCATTCTCTTGGTCACTTCTCAAATGGCCTCAGTGGCCTGAGCTGAGCCAATCCAAAGCCAGGAGCCAGGTCTCCCATGCGTGTGCAGGGTCCCCAGGCCACAAGCAGGCAGCTGGATGGGAAACAGAACAGCCAAGACATGAAGTGGTGCCCAAATGGGATGCCGATGCTCGAAGGTGAGGATTAGCCAGTGAAGCCAACGTGCTGGGCTCCTAAAGTACCCATTCTTATTGTGTCCTTTGGAATGAATTCTGAAACAAATCCTTAGTTATTGAACGTTGTCATTTCTACCGTAAGATGACGTCAGGCGTGCATGACTGATGACAATATAAAGGGATTAGTGATTCCTGTCCTGCCCAGGCAAAAATGTCTTCAAACTCTTTGGGTTCAAGGTTTGTCCGAACTAAAACTTATACCATAAATTCCACGATTGAGCTTTTGGCTGAAAGAATGGTGTAGGTAAAACAGTTTCCGGTCTCCTAATGTGACCTTATTTTATGAATACACTTGTAAATGCTCCAGAGAGTATCATTTTTAGCGCATTTTCTAGAAAGGTTGCTGACAATTATTGAAGCTCTAATACATGCTAAAGTGATTTTTAGGGCATATATATTCTTATTTAATTTTCACAAAGTGATGGATGAATGGATGGAGATGAATAGCTAGGTGACATGGCTGATGGATGACTGGTAATGGAAAGATGAATTGACAGATGTGGTAATTGGCAAAGAAGAACCAGCTAAAAAGCAAATTAGATATTCACATTTAATTCCCCACCTAATTTATAACACATTGTGTTCATTTCTACTCTAATTACCAAAAATGGTTGATTTATAAAACGCACATTTGTCAATTGAGATTTTCATCATTTTATCCATTCTTCACTTTTCCTGGGAATGCGTTCTGTAAGCATGAGATAGTCATTGATACAAAACCAGCAGCTACATAAGAGGGTGGGGACACCCATGAACAGAATCGGCATGTCTAGTGTCTCATTCTATTTTACCTTTTATAAAAAGCCTGACCAGAGGAAGAGAAGTGTGGCTTTTAGTTTATAGAAATCAGAGCACTGAACTTTAAACAACTTGTTTAAGGTCCTACAAAGTATAGGTGAGAGAGCCAGGATATTAATGTAGGTATATTTAATTGAAAGCAACTTCCTTCATAAAACTGATGATTAAAGTAGTTGCCTAATAAGCAAAAGCACGATTTTAATGTCACAGCCACTCTGAGCAGACATTGGTTGTAAAATGGTACTTCCATCTATGAATGTACTTTCCCTGTCTTTATGAAGATGATGTGACATTAAGATGTTGTGTTGTAGCCTGGGCTACCCTGGGCTATACCAACCAAACACATGATACTGTTTATGGCCATGCTCTTTGAATATAACAACTGAACAGCTACAATACTAATAGTATATAAATGCAATGTGTATCTGATTTATTTATGATGTTTAATATAAAATACTAACCATGGGAAATATATAACAAATAATTTTGGGGATAAAAAATTCATGAATACTTCATGTCAATCAATGAAAGCATTGTGTTTTTCCAGTGACAGGTACAAGGTGTTTGTAGATTTATTTAATCTTTCAACGTATCTGGTTCCTCGGCCCTGGATACCGAAGATGAATCCAATCATTCACAGATTCCTTTATACGGCTGAATACTGTGACAGCTCCTACTTCAGCAGTGATGAGTCAGATTAAATCCACCTGCAAAACCTCCAAGGACTATTGATTTTTCCAGTCTATGATTTTATTTTTTATTAATGATCTTTTATAATGATGTGTATATGTAGTTTTGCATCATGCTATTCTGGTTCAGTTTGGGAAATAAGTTTATTATGTTACGTGATGATAGAAGAGTTAAGATGTAAATCCATTCAATGATAACCTTGTATATAGGATATTCTCCTATTAAAAATTCAATTTCCCAAATTTAACTTTAAGTGACCACTTCATGTGATCATCACCTCATTGCTTATAGTTCGTAAACTTAAAAAGTCACCCAACAATTACAGATATTGTGTACAATAAAATGCCATTCTGTGCAAAAATGTATCCAAATATTTTTTTAAAACAAATGCTATTCTTTTACTCTTTATGGTTTTTAAAATGCCGCAACTGTCACAAATCCATCATTCTGCCGCTTATCATGACACTGTAGGTCTAGCCGATAGTAGGAACTCCAGCATCCTATTGTCAAGATATATTTGAGAGTTTCGTTGGGCATCTATCTTTTATTCAGGAGTGCAAATGCATACTACACTTTATCTTCCTTCTTGGTATGATAGTCTCCCTTATGTAGCTCCTCTAGATGAATGCACACACACATACATATAAATATACACATTTACCTATATGTCTTTCGATCTTATATTTTACATGAAAGTTGCATTATATCAGAGAGAGTATATGACATTGTCCTTTTGGGACTGACTGGTTTTACTGAGCGTAAATGGTCTCTAGTTGGGACCACTTGGTTGTAAATAACAGAATTTCATTCTTTTTCATGATTGAGGAGTCGTGCGTGGAGTAGATGTACCACTGTTGTTTTATCCACTCCTGTTTAATGGGCATCTGTTTCCGTATCTTTGCTATTGTAGATTATGCTGCTATAAATATAAGTTTACAGGTCCCTTTTTCATATGCTGATTTCATATGCTTTGGATGTATTCTCAGCTGTAGGGTAGCTGGGTCATAGGACAGGTCAATTTTCAGTTCCCTTAGCACTGTCCATACTGCCTTCTACAGTGACTGCATTAGACTGCACTCCACCAAGAGTGAAGGGCGGTACCTTCCCCCCCCCACACACACACACCAGCAGGTACTCTTCCTAGAGTTCTAAATGTAGACCAGTCTCTGTAAATCCTGGATATCACTCCCTTATCAGCTGTGTAGTGTGCAGATACTTTCTTGCTTACTATTTGTTGCTTCTTTTTGATCATTTCCATTCTTGGTTTCCTTCGTTGGGTGTAGTCCCATCTCTTTATGTGGACATTGACTGCCTGTGCTTTGAGTGACTTTCCTAAGAAGTCTTTATCGAAGCTTATATCTTGGCAAATGCTTCCTTACTTTTTTTTTTTTTTTGTCTGATGGTTTCTGAGTGCAGTTTGGGGTTCTTGATCCATTTAGACCTGATGGTTGCATAAGGTGATAGTCGAGGGTCTTACTTCTTACTTTTGCAGGCTGCTATCCAATTTTCCCAACAACATTGTTTTGAAGCAGCAGTTCTCCTTTTGAATATTAGTTGCCTGTACTTGTGTGGGTTCTTCGTTTATTATTTTATGTTGACAGTAGACTACTGAATAGTGGAGACAAAATATACTAAGAAAGAGAAAAAGTTGATGTATGTTTTGCTCTTACTAAAAGATAGGAAAAAAAAAAAAGAATGTGTATCTTAACTAAAACTGAATATTAGACTGTTGCTGGGAAAATCCTGCGTAGACCAAAATTTCACACAGTGCTGACAAGACAGAGCCCTTACACTGGATAATGTATACTCTTTTATTAAATGTAGGTTGTTTTATTATAAATATCAAATTCCAGAATAGCTGAAATATTAATTTTGAAATTTTAAAAACTTTAAACATGTCATACAGAATATTAGAAAAGCATTTATATTAAACCAACAGTCTGAATACAAACAGGAGGAACCAGGACATTAACCTTTTCTGGTATTCTTCCATAGTGAAAACATTTATCGATGAAAATGGTAATATTTGCCTTTCTGGAAGATCTCTAAACTTGCATCAACATAGATGCATACAGTCTGTTAATATTGCTTTTGGAATGTTGACTTTGTTTATCTGACATAGGAGACAGATGCGTGAATACAGAGAGGGAAAATGGGCAGTGTCTGCCTCTGGCTTTTTTTTTTAACTGATTGTTGCTGCATTTAAGAATACCATGAATTTTAGGGAAAAAACAAACAGAATATATTTTTAGTCTTCGACATGATTTTCTTACAAACATGCATTTAATATGGCTGTGCTTGTATCCGATCGGAAGACCAGCTTGTTCCGTCTCTCGGAAGTCTGGGCAGTTATTTGCTTCCCATGTGCAGGTCAAGAGCAGTCACAGGATATAGGTCACTCCTGAGAATGCCAAGTTCATCTTACACAATGAATGACACGAGAGATCACGGACGTCAAAGACTGGAAGCCACGTGAGAGGCAAAGGGAAGTACAAATAATTGGGATTGAGAGAGCAGGAAAACAAAGCCAAACCTTGGAACACAGAGTCTGGGAAGCTCTCCTTCCAGCTGATGGCTCAGGTTAGCAGTGTGGATGTGGAGAGGAGTCATGCCCAGAATCATGGAAGGAATAACTGAGAGGGTGATGTCATGAAATGCTTAGAGATTACTAAATGAAGAGGACAAGTGAGGAACAAAGACAATTCTTTGGTCAGGAGAGCCACGTCACAGGAAAGTGTGGGAGTTAAGCAGCAAAAAGTGAGAAAAGAATGGGGACGCATGTCGAAATATTTTGTTGCCTAGGACAAGGAGAAAGATCTAAGCAATGAAAGCCATTGCTATTCCTGGTGACAGTGAAAATCACAGAATGGCAACCTGTCTCTTAGGCAAAAGTACTTGGGTTTTCTTATCACACAGGTGTCACACTGGTCACTTAGTTGAATTCTTTTTCACCAGAAGGGACTTAGTCTCTGCTTCCACGTGATCAGTCTGCTACTCAGGGGACAGCACCATTTGTTGAGGTAAACCAAACACTGCATGAAATCCTTAAGGCATTTTGTCTCAGAAGGCTGTTAACCCAGTTGCAAGAAGCACCCATACTTTTAGGATGGTGATTTTTTTGATTAGGGATAAAGGTAAGACAAATACCATTAACACACAACCCCAGGGGGGTAAAAAAAAAAAACCTCACTGAAGATAAACATAAAAAATATATAAGAAAAGAATAGCCTTTTCAAATTGGCTAGGCCTAAATACAAGGTACTTCCAAATATTCATGGAAAAATAGAAATAAGAGGCATGTTCATTTTGACGCACAGAAAATTGATCTCCATGCCTAGTTTCTGTATGTTGAGGAATGATATGCAGATGCTTTGTTTGCATGAATTAAAAAAGAAGAAAAAGTAAAATTTCATGTTAGATAATTATGTGGTTCCCTCGGAACTCCGAATCTGCCCTTCCTTTCATGGTAGGAAGCTTCCCCAGGGGTTTCCTTGAGGGCCATCGACGGGGCTTGTGCTTACAGACTTTGCTTGTCCAAATCTTTACAACTGAGTTTAAATACTTCTGGGCACCAGAGTCATCTGTGGAGCGTTGCTGCAGCCTGGAGTTGTCTAATGTTTAAAGCACCAGCTTACATTGCATTGTGAAGATCTTCATCTTTGTAGTTGTCTCTTGATCTGCCCAACATGTCACACAAATATAGTAGAAACAGTATCTGCAATACCTAAAGGCGAAGGGGAAGAAGTTATCATGATGAATCTCTTTTTTACTCCCAGTGACTTTTGAGTACCCATTACAGAAAGAAAAAAAAAAAGATAGAAAATTTCATTTGGTATCAGAAGGACTTGGTGTCTTATAAGGGAACGTGACTTATTCATGACCAACATCAGTGTAATAAACATGACAACCTCAAGAAGAGATGCCTACGAACTTTCCAACTTTTTGCTTCATGTGGAAAACAAACACAATTGACCAAAAAGTTGTTTGCTGAATTATTAAATGCATCTAAAATCATATTGTATATATAAGTATTATATATAATAGCTACAAGAACGTAAGTATTATTTGAAGACTTAAACTGGAACAGAATTTCAAAAAAATCACAGCTATGCAATGTTTCCTACATGAGGATAGAACTTGACATCACAGGGAAGACTTGGTTTATCTGCACGCGGGACCTCGCTGTAACAAGACGAACACGTGACATCCCTTGGGCTGATGGAATATACTCTGCATTATTTCATTCTTCAGAAAACTCACTCAAATATCACTAATGTCCACAACGTTTTAGAAAATACTTTTGGGAACCATTTAGATCCTTCTGTAAGTCTTAACCAGGCAGTTCCTTGGGTAGAAGACCTCAGTTGAAGTTATACACAGAATCTGAGGGCCATTTTTATCTTTCAAATAAATAAGATAAGTAAATTGCTGGCTCCCCTATAATTCTCTCTCCCAAAAAACCAGGAGTGTGGGAACTCCATCTGGGTGTCCCATGTGAGTGACAAAGCCCCTAGTATGTGCTCTATCGTGGGCTGCCTTGCAGGAATCAAGAGCAGAGGGCACGGGTCTTGAATTGAGCCTTAAACTGATGCTCTGCCATGTGGCACAGGTGTCAATTAAAGTTGAAGAATGATAATTATTACTGCCAAAGTGATTTTAGCACACGTGTGGAATTTCATTAGACAGGTCTGTCATGTTCACATATTTAAAGAACCTACCTTGATGTTTAACCTAGAGCTTTAAATGCAAATTCACGACTCACCGCAAATATTACTCCCCATTTTAACATGGGCATAACCGTCCACTCCCCAGGAACTGCCCCAGGAGTTGCGCACGATCCAATAAGGTATAGTCCCTACAAAACAAAGAATGGCAACAAACCCTGAAAATCTCATATTTGTCACGAATGCATGTTTATTTAAACTGGGTTTTTTTCATAAATTCCGCTGAGAATAAGATTGTAATTCTAATATGACGCTAACTTAAATTAGCTAAGTAAAGCTGATCTGTACTTAGCATAATTATTCGATTGGTTGAAGTATGTATTTGATATGAATCTACATTATGGAACTATGTAAAATAAAAACAAAACCAACTTTTGGGGGGATTAGGAAAATAAAGAAGAAATCTAAATAACACAATATAATAAAGTACACGTATTTTCCAAACCATGAGTTTTAAATAGATCAGAGAATGCACATTATTTAAATAAGCAAGACTAGTTTTAACCAGGTATTTACCAAACAATTCCAGAACCTGATGGCGCGTTTACACCCAGGAGGGGAGCTGTAGAGATGTAGCAAAGCTCAGCACACAGAGCAGACCACACTTGAACGTTCTACAGAATAGTGACCATTTGGCAGAGCTCCAGGGTAACCAGCCACCAGGTGCATCCCAGTACCTGTTTTGTCAAAGCCGGTTATGACCACAGCGTGGTTGGCTTCTCCTCTTGAGCAGTGGTGCTGTATGATGCCTCCCATGTAATCCTGCCAGCTCACCGCGTCGACGATCGCCACCAGAGGGCCAAAGGTAACCAGCATTTTTGCCATTTCATCTTCTTTGTCGCTGCCAAAGGAGCAGATGTTTGCTTACGGACTTTCAGTTTTTAAGAGAGGATATGAACGGTCTATTTAATCACATGTGGGAGCATGTTTACAATGACAAAGGACTTCGATGACGAAGGTCAAAAATGTACGGAGAACTGGTGACTCAGGATGTGTATACTTCTCTAGGATAAGCACAGACTCTGTAAGTTAATGTTGCGTTGTAGAAAGCTTCCATCCTCAAGATTGTTTAATGGTCCATGATGGCTGCTACAACTCCAGCCATTTAACACATATTTCAGGTTATAGAAAGAGAAAATAAAAAAACAGCTACATCTCTGTTGAGAAAATGTGCCAGTATTAACGCTTAACATGTCTTCAGGGTCGAATACACTTGGTGGCACCCTGGCACGTAGGTAAGTCTGGCTGAAATGGAGGCGGGGAATGGAGCTTTGTAGCAGGTTAATATTGATACCCAGCTAAAATAGTCTTTTAATAAGGATACTGGGTATTTGACGACCCCTTGCCACCTTTGCCACACCCTGTAATAATCAGGGCACTAGCCAATGTATGGGAGTAAATGTCGACCTTGGAGATTACAAGGGAGGGAATATGATAAAAGATATCTAACTGTTCTCTCTCTCTCTCTCTCTCTCCTCTGTGCTTCTCAAAGAAAGAAAGAAAGAAAGAAAGAAAGAAAGAAAGAAAGAAAGAAAGAAAGAAAGAAAGAAAAGCTAGCCAGTTCATGCAAAGTGAAATCAGAGATGTTTCTTTGAAAAACAGAAGCCACTCTAGTCTCCTTAGAGCACACCCGTTCGGGGAATCTCAGGTAAGTGACGGTTTACATGCCACACCCCTCTCTTCATTCAGATAGCATGCTCTGTTCCCCCTCAGAGGAGATGCTGACCATTATACGGAGTGACCCAGACATTTCATTAAACATAGCCCATCTAGCCCGCCAGCTGTGGCATAAAGGCTTCCTGGTGTGGTTCCAAGGGCTGTGGCAGAGCCCTCTCTGTACAGACGGGAGCTGGGCAGCCTGCCAGTCCTCTGCCACACTCATTCTTCCATAAAGAGGTCACATTCTGTTCAAGGATCCAATTTCACCCTTGGTTTCCTTCTGATCAAATGCGCAGACACCATATAGATCAAGAGATTCTTTTATATTCAGTATCAGTAAGTCAGAGGGCATGCTGTTACCTTACCTGAATTCAATTCAGTTCCTCTATGGTACTTTTAGACAAATTTTTATTGTAATTTTAAAGACTTACCATATTTTTAAAATAATGAAATCGGAAGTTTCTAGAGTTTTGTCTTTATCACCTCAAATGCCTATTTTTCACTACATCAATGATCATAGAAATTCTTTATCAAGACTTGTATTTTCCTTTTTTTTTTTTCTTTTAATTTTTGTTGTTCCTGATACAGTTCCATAGGCTTAGGGACATCCCCTTCCGTGTTCCCCTTTCTCTTCCTCTCACTGACTGTCTTTCAGTAAACTTACCCGAAGTTACCCTGAGCATCAATTTCTAACAGGTGCTGTCTCTCAGCCACTTGTCCAGCCCTGCTCTTTTGGTCATATATAAAGTGTGGGTTACATCATCCATGCTTAGGGATGTTACACAATAAAAGATGACTGTTCACAAAAGGCTTTGGGGATACAGCCTGCTTGAAACTGGCTGCAGAGTTTACACAAAGTAATTGTGGATTAGCTCAACGCAAAGGCTGAAGAGCCAATGTTAATGCTAATATCTAGTAAGAAGACAACGTGTAACAAAGTGAATTCATTGGTTTTACTTAGAGAGACCATATGTAAGAAAGAACATCTATACCACTGCATGACGGTTGGCAGCTCAAACGACTCCCTAGGCCATAGTTCAGTTCAGCAGATTTTGTGATATTGTAGCGAATATCATAAAGTTCAGGCTTTGTGTGGAGAAAAAGGGTACAGTAACATTTACCTGTAGTCAAATGCAGCAAAGTTTT
Source organism: Ochotona curzoniae (assembly GCF_017591425.1). NCBI lineage: Eukaryota > Metazoa > Chordata > Mammalia > Lagomorpha > Ochotonidae > Ochotona > Ochotona curzoniae. The sequence continues at coordinate 7,643,907 of NW_024465322.1, forward strand.
TGATGGAAAACCCAGGACGTGAGGACAAGAAGTAACGGCAAAGGCCACTCCGCGCTTTGAAGGGGTAGTCCGAATCATTCACCAGTTTCACTCGTGTCTGAAGCAAAACAGTTTCCCAAAAGGTTCGCCGACAATTGTTTTAAAAACCAGAAAGAATTTCACAATAGCATCAACTATGCAATACCTTCATCACGTGGCTACACTACACGTCCTTTCGACTCTTAATTTTTAGGTAACTATTTTTAAAGAAACAAAGTTTGCTTATGCATGTTTAGTTATATGAAAGGGAGACAAAGAGAGAGGACAGGAGAGATGTTGAGAATGCCCTGATTCGTTGACCAAATGCCTCCCATAGTGGAGTCCAGGCCAGGCCACAGCAGAGGGCAGAGACTCAATGGCAGAGGCTCAAACACCAGAGACATCCCCCCCATCTTTCAGCCTACATATTAGCAGGAAACTGCACAGCACCGGAGCAGTGCAGAATTGAACCAGGCACTCTGATAGAAGCTGTGACGCCCCAGATGGAGACTTGGTCTACTGCACCACAACATCCACTCACAAACATTCTCAATAATTTGAATCAATACTTTCTCTCTCTCTCTTTAGTGCCAGTTTTTCTCATAGCTTTCCTCCCTATAACCTTGACCAGAATGGGAAAGCAACTAGTCGTCTTTCCCCTGAGAGTACAATAGGGTGACACTCTTCCTTGCACAGTTTCTGGCCTCGCGTTTGTCCGGGTCCTCCAGACTCACTACCTTGGTCTGTGCTCAGACAATGCCCAGGTTGCACATTTTTATTTTCTGCCCACGTCTGAGGATTTCCTTCATCTGGCACGTATCACATATCTCACACTAGCCTCTCCTACCTTGTCCACTTCCACTTCTGAAACATTGTCATTATGGAATGGAGAGACTCCTGTTCCATGGCTATACACAACGAATAAGAGCAGTTGCTGGGATTTAAAACATAACACATGAAGACTGGAAGGACATCTTAGTTTGGGGAGCTAGATCTGGTGACTGTCTTCTGCTGGTTTCAGGTAGCCAGTGGTTGCTCTGTGCACACAGAACAGTACCCTATAGGCCTGCGGGGTTGCGGGGACAAGGACTTCAGCACAGTTTGGACACAGCTACTAATCCAGCAACAGGATATTGGCTGATCCCTCCCATTCCTTTTAGCCTTGACCATGAGGGCTTCTAGGACAATGAATATCGTGTGCTCGCATCCTTTCTGCAGCACTCTGTGAAAACTGTTTGTAAAAAGAACATTTACCTGCAATGAATGTTAACACATAAACAGAGGGGCCAGCGTTGTGGCGTAGCGAGTGAGGCCATCGCCTGTAACGCGCTGCTTCTGCCTCTGGGTGTCTACTGTGGATCCAGCTTTCTGTCAATGTTCTGAGAAAAGCACGGCAAAATGACCCAAGTGCTTAGACCCTGTCACCCACATGGGAGGCCTGGAAGGAGCTCCCAGCTCTGGCCAGGACCAGTCTGAACTGCTGAGACCATATAGAGTGAGCCAGCACATGAAAGAGCTCTTTCCTGCTTGCTCTCTCTCTGAACGAAGCCTAAATCAGAAACAACTTTATTTTCTGAAAAAGATATGTGGGAAAGATTTTGCCTTTTGACTGCTTTTTTTTTTTTTTAAAGATTTATTTGTTTTTATTGGAAAGTCAGAAATACAGACAGTAGGAGAGACAGAGAGGAAGATGTTCTGTCTGCTGATTCACTCCCCAAGCAGCCTCAAAGGCCAGAGCTGCGCTGATCCAAAGCCAGGAGCCAGGAGCCTCTTCTGGGTCTCCCACACAGGTGAAGGGTCCCAAGGCTTTGGGCCATCCTCGACTGCTTTGCCAGGTCACAAGCAGGAAACTGGATGAGAAATGGGGCCCCAGGATTAGATCTGGCACCCATATATGATCCTGGTGTGTGCAAGGTGAGGACTTTAGGTGCTAGGCCTGGCATGGAAGCATTATTTATTTGTCTGAGAGACAGAGCAACAACAACAGTAATACATAGAGAGAGTGGATATATACATATAAAATATTGTATATATTCTATTATAAATATACAATAGTATATAGAGGGAGTATATATTACACATATATATAAAGCAGTCTGAATGCTGACTACACAGCTGAGTCCCGCAGAGGGGACACACAAAATGAAGAGAGCTTCGTCACCTGGTTCATCCACATCAGAGCGTTCAGGGTGGAGCCTCCGCTGCAGCCGTCATTGTTGAATGAGCAGTCGATAACCTGCTGCACGCTGAGGTCCTCCAAAGGCTGGCCCTTGATGGCCCACGCGGACTCCACCGCACCCACCACGCTGAAGGCCCAGCATCCGCCACACTGCTCAGAAACAGAAATAGGATGGTTCCATCAACCTTCCTGACATTCCAAAACAACGTTTTAGAAAAGGTTTGAGCTAATATGATTTTTGAAAGATGAGGCAGTTCATTGAATATGAGACTTTAGCTTACAAGTTGTGCCCCTACTGGAGATGGGCATCCCTTCCCACCCCATCCTTATAGTTCTCTTCCTTCTCCCGATCTGCCTCGATGGCCAAACACACCTCCACCCAACAGATGGGCATAGGCAGCAGGCAGTACAAGATGATGTGTGCCGTACTCATTACTTCATAGAATGGGAGCTGAGTGAAACATTTTCAGGTTGTCATGATGCCGGCACAAACATACCTCTTGGACATGTATATGTTGGATGTTTTTGGAATACGCTAAAAGTGTAAACCCATATTACTCGAATTCTGACCATTGAGCTTGTGAATCTATGAACTTTTTTTTTTTAAAGTGTTGATCCTGAAAGAAATGATGGAGGGAGTGGAATGAGGTATCACCCGGAGGAAGAAGAAATCTACAGAAAAGGCAGAGAGGAAAGGACTCAAAACTGGACTGGATCAGGTGCTGCGTTGTTAATTCCCAGATGTCTTTGTGATGTTTTGGGCAACTCTGTGGCCACCAGTGGGCTTACTGACATCTATACCCCCAATGCCTGTGACACAGTGAAATACTACATCACTCTGAGGATGGGCATCCAAAATTTGAAAATATAAGAGTACAAGCTGCCGAAAGCATACACACCCTGAGGGCAGTTTCCACCGGATACTATCCCTCCACATACTTAATTAAACATATAGCTAAATGTTCCCATCTTAATACAATGTAGACAATTCTTGGAAGGACTGCATTTATGACTAATTCAAGTGTTATTAAGAATCCAATAATAACACAATCTGGAGGTAAAGCCAAATGCACAATAAATATAGAATCTAAGAAATAAAAATGACTGGACTACCTAAACTAGGTAGACATCAACTGTGGAACTGCTGGGTCTAAAAAACTTTGTAGACGAGGAAGGAGCAGTGACCGTCGAGGACTTCCACAAGGCACTAATTGAGATGAACACCCCGTGGGTAGAGGCTTGATGCTTGTTACATTTCAGTTGCCATTGCCGAGGTGGTGGAGGGGTGCTGCAAAGCACGCACCTGCATCCCACTTGCATGACAGATCAAGTCCTTCAAGTTCAGATAACTTTCCCTACACCACTCCATGATGATCACACAAGGTGGTTACTTTTATTTAAAAAACATTATTTTATTTATTTGAAAGGCAGTCACACCCAAAGAGAATACCTACCCATGTGTTCACTCCTCAAGTGTTTGAAACAGCTGATACTGGGAAGCCCAAAGACAGGAGTTGGGAACAACTCACGGGATGTCCTGTATGGGTGGCTAAGGTCCATGGAGTTCAGTCATCTCCCACTGCCTCTGCAAGAGTGCTTTAGCAGGAGTCTGGAAATTGAACGCCAAGCTGGGACTTCAATCCAGACCCTCTGATTGTGAACATGCATGTCGTACACAGCACCTGAACCGCTGTACTAACACCTGCTCCAGGCTGGAGTTGTTCCGGCACTCATTTCCATAAGCAGCCTTGGGGTTTTGTCAAAGCCAAGTGCTATATTTATTGCAGTACTTAGGTATTAAAAAATTTAAATCACATACCAAAAATGGAGTTATTCTGTTGTCAAATTTTTAAATGTGTCACTGTTTGCAAACCTTGTATCCAAAGCTAGTTTGTCCATCATGTCTGTATTGTACAGCTATACAGGTGTGGTGTGCTGAACTGGCCTCTTTTACACAACATCAGCTAAGAGGTGGCTGACCCTGTAGCGGCAGTTACGGGAGTAAGGGTTTCCTATGGAGCTTGCTGACCATGGTTGGAATACCCAGATCTGGCCAGATTGTTGACAACAGTATTCAGTTCCATTTTACTTTTTCCGTGAGGGGCTAGAAGCTGTGAGGCAGCTCTCAAGAAATATCCCTGAGCCGTTTGGCATGTGGCAGTGGCCATGACAGAACAAACCAAGGAAGTTCTCTACTCAAGAACAGAACTCTGGGATTCACAGCTGCCTCTCATTCCTCCCAACTTTCCCTTTTCCTTGTCACAACAAGATGAGTAAATTTCAGTTTCACCCAGAGAGACGATGAGTTCTCTAATGAGTTGCATTGAGTTTGACCAAAAATGGGTCTTCTCATGCAAAGATGAGGAAAAAAGAAAAAAAAAAAGTTTCTAAAACTTACCGCCTGCTGGTTTCTCACTGGGGTCACAACATGCTTATCCCTCCAGTCGAATTTTAACGGCAAGGACACATTTAGGAGAGACATCTGTACTTCCACTGGGTATCTGGGGAAGCGGGAAGATCTGGTTCTTAAATAAATGGCTGAGCAGAGACATAAGATGAAAAGACAGTCAGTATATCGTAGGGAGGGGCCGGTGGGATTCCTTTCAGGTTGAAATCTTCATGCAGACAGGATAACTGAGCAGTGGGTCCATTGCTTCACGTTGTTGCTCATGCGTTTCTACAACAGGGAGTGCATTCAACTGAAAGCTACAGACATGAGTTTCCACAATAAGGCTGATGCTGGTGCATAAAACTTGTTTGACAGAACCAGGTCAATAATAATAAAAAAAAAATGGATAGAAGTGGCATCATTTGTTTTATCACAGCTCATGGAAGCATGGGTGACTTGAATAAAAATAGCGCAAGAAGACTCTAGAAGTGCCGGAAAAACTGACACAGTCTCATGGAAACGTGTATAAATTTAACATTTAATTCTTCAGTCATAACTTACACGATGTGACTATGAACCTATGCTTTGGTTGGTTAACACAGGGTTCTTACCTGACAACAAGCAGTTAATAAATGTTAATTATTATTCAACTTAGTAGAATTAGAATTAAACAAGTTCTCAAGAATTAAGCAAATATTTTAAAAGTAAACAATGCATGAACTAACCTTTAAACTCTTCAGGATACAGATAAGAAAATTGATTTATTCCATAGAAGGCAGAGGAGTTTTCAATGGAAAAGAAAGAGTTCAAATATCGTTGTCTAATAAGACTTTCCTAAAAAGAAAAAGGAATTCATAATTGTAGCCAATGAGATAGCATTTATGGAAAAAGGAACATGGCAGAAAATTCACAACAATTTGTAAATACCTATTCTCTTGGGCCTATTCTTCAAGAATGTTCCGGGGAGCTGAATTTTTAACACTTGGGAAGTGCCAAGAGACAGCCAACAAACAAAGAACAGGACAAGTTGCAAGCAGCCTGACCTAGCTAATCCCACACTTGTCCTATGACGACAATGAAGTCTCCTCCTGTGGAGGGGATTTGAAAGCCACTTCTCTCTTATTGATTCATTTGGAAGGCAGAGGGACAGGAGCAAGACACACACACACACACACACACACACACACACTGGGCCATCATAGCTGCCCCCCAAGGTGCATTAGCAAGAAGCTGGATCAGGAGCTGAGCCGCTGGGACTCTAATCTGTGTTCCAACACGGTATGCCATACTGAGAGTGGCCGTGTCATCTACTGCACAATGCCAGGAAGTCATTTTCATCTTATAAAAGATTTTTTTTAAAAATTATTATTTGAAAAAGTTAGAGAGGGAGAGATACAGAGGAACAAGCTCTTCCATTCAGCGGTTCACTCTGCAGATGATTGCAACAGCTAGGGCTCGGCCAGGTTTCCAATTTGAGTGGCAGGGGACCAGGTACTTGAGCTGACAATCCCCTTCTGCTATAGGAATTAGAAGAAACGAGGTTCTGCCAGCAGCTGTGAGGAGTGGGTGTGTGACTGAGGACACGTGAGGAGTGGGTGTGTGACTGAGGACACGTGAGGACACGTGAGGACACGTGAGGACACGTGTGGCACTCAGCTACGGGGGCTTCTGCTCGCTAGGGACCGCCTCGGCTGCTCCCGTTGCTCCAGGCTGCTCAGCAGTTTTCTGTTTTGCCTTCATAGAGCTCTGCCTATGGTTCCTCATCTGTCTGTCTGTCTCCCATCTCATTCCCTCCTCCTTCAGAAAGCTCTCTTCCTGGTTCCTTTCAAAAGAGGTAAAGGAAGCAGCAGAAACCCAACTACCATCAGAGAAGCTAGTAAAAAATGAATCTTGCTCAAAATAGGACAAATAACTGAATCATAAATCCACAGTTGCTTCAATCTCAGTGTTAAGATGGCACTAAGTCAATCAAACACGCCTTATGGTCATGATAGAGTCAGTGGCCATTTAGCCCTCTCGTATGTCTTCCTTTGCCTTTAAATAGGGAATATTTGGAATATAGAAAAGGTCATTCCATTATCATGCTCAGAGTTCCTGGAGTTAAAGTGGTTTTCTTGGTAAAATAGAATTATCAGTATACCCAGCCTATTGGGTATACCAGTAGGACACATTCCACATTCATTTCAAATTATTTAAAAATTTAAAATGCCCATATCTTATTTCCTGCATCAATATTCTTTCATGCGACTTTTCTGGCCCACTTCCGTTCTGACTGTGAGGCAGACTTCGCACAAGTACAGTGGATTGCGAGTCCACGTTTGGCTCTTAGAGCTCACACGTTAGAATCAAGATAGGACGGCAGCAGATGACCGTACAAACACTCCCGATGAAGACCAAGGGGTCTGCGGCCGCCTCGCTCTAAATACCTCCCACATCACGCTTCAAGTTGTCCCACTGACAAGCCTCTCTGCAAACACCACGGCATCTATTTGCACCCCTAAACACGATACCAGGATCCAAAGACATCGGGACCTGGTGCTGAATAGCCACCTGCTCTTCACAGTACAATGTACAGGGCTTCTAGAGCGTAACTGGGAGAGCTTTATTGCTCTGAGCTATAAAATCTTTACTTTTAAAATTTTGCTTCCTGGTGAAGCATGGGGGAATTTGCAGGTTCTGCACATGGCGTGTGTGATAAGGAACCAGAGACTTTTACCCAGGTCACAATCGGACATGAGGAGTATCCTGACTCTGTCCCCTTCCACCTGCAATTCCCCATCTTCCAACCTGTATCCTACTTCTCCTGGGAAAGCTGCATTTGCCATGCATTGCTCTCTCCTGCCTGGGCTCTGTGCAGCACCAGTATGAATAATTGCATTGGCTACACACACACACACACACTCACTCACTCACGCAGGCTGCAGGAAGTCCAGCAAAGACAGTGAAAGGCTTCTCTTTAGCATTCCACCAAGTCGGGGGTAATTTCCAACGGCGCAAGGACAAAGGGGTTGTGGGTGGCTGGGGACCATAAATCCCGAGCAATCCTGTCTGACTTTGCTAAATGCAAGCTACTTTTTGCTCATACTTTCCTGATCACAAAAGGAGGTTACCAGCGCCCCCCTAGGAAGGAAAAAAGAAATTTAAAAAAGCCAGATTTCTCCTGCGGATAGATAGGTACGCAGCCCATTTCAGGTTCCCTAAAGTGTGACCTAGGACAGCTTTGGAAGCCACCGGGAACGGCCAAAGGCCAGCGTTTGTGCACAAGCCCACTGCTGACTTTGGCGCGCATCATAAATCCGCAGCGACCAGGTCTCTCCGGGGAAATCAATACAACCTTTTGTTTGAAATAGGCCGGCACGTGGGCACCGCAGGGGAGACTGGCCGGCGCACGTGCCCAGCTGCACGCCGGGTGACCCCCCAGCCACGTGAGCCCCTCAGCCCCAGGCCCCAGGACAGGGAGAGACGAGCACAGACACAGGGAGGCGGGCTCGGTACCCGGAAGGCGGCGGTCTCTCGCTCCGGGTTCCGCGGCCGGCTCAGGGGAAGGGCGGCGCTGGGACCCGAACCGCCGCCGGCGCCTCCCGCGCTGCAGCCGCAGCAGAGCAGCCAGAGCCACGGCAAGGCCCGCAGCTGCATCCCGGGGCCCGCGATCTCCGCTCCCGGCGCCCGAGGTCTTCCGCCACCCAGCTCCGACACGTTTTCTCTTTCGATTCCTCGGCTCCTCCCCCTGCCTGGCTGGGCTGGGGCGGGAGGAGCCCAGTTGGGGTGCAGACTGGGACTTCAGGCCTGCAAATCCCTGCGTTGGGGATTCTGGCGCTGGATTTTTTCGCTAGCGTGGCTCTTATCTTTATTTATTTAAGCTTTTTTTTTTTAACTCCCAGAGAGAAAATGCAAACTGCTGTGTTTCCTGCATGTTCATTTTTCTTCCATATATATATATAGATAATATTTATATATTTTATTAAAATATGTATTTATATATCTACATATGTGCATATTATGTGTGAAAATTATGTTATATATAATTATGGAAGCATTCAGTTAAAAAGTAGCTTGACTTTAATCTTGTTTTCTACTCTGCTTGCAAACCTGAGGCCCAGTTCTCCAAGCGGGTGCGTCTCAAGCGGGTGGCAGCGACCTCCAGAATGTTCTCCATGAACAGGAAGCTGAAGTTGGAAGTAGAGCTGGGACTTGAACTCAGGCACTTTTGTTCAGAGATGCAGGGCTCCAGGCCCCGTGATCACCACTGTACAAAACCCCCAGCACTTGTGCAAAACACGTCAGCAACACCCAGTACTTGCTAAATACTCAACGTTCCTTACCATTTGTTTTTTTTGTTTTTTTTTTTTTTTAATCTGTAAGATCTCTCCCTCTTTCTCACTTTACTCCGAGGTGACAGATGGAGCTTCCGGCCTGGCCCAGCCCTGGCTGTTGGGACCAATTGAGGAGTGAACCTGTGGATGGAAAAACCTCTTCCTTTCTGCTTCTCCCTCTTGCTTTGTCACTCTGCTTTTCGAATATATAAGATAAGCCTTAAAAAAAAAAAAGCGTCTTCTTTTGGACTGACGGCTAGTTAACGCCTTGCCTGGTGTCCAAGGAACATGCTAGTTCTTCATGATTCCTTCAGAATTTCTAGGCAGCAACAGATCATTAACTCAAGCAATGGACCCTTGCAAGTAATGGCTTCTAATTAGGTCACACGTCTGCGACGCTGGCTTGCCTGGGACTGCTTTAATCTGTCCTAAACAAGGTTTCCTGATGTCCTCAACGTCCGTGCCAGAGCCCCCTGAGACCCAGTGTCGGATTGATGAGTTCTTGCTTTTGCTTTGAACGCAGGTAGGAGGAGTTAAACAAACAAACATGGAGTTCTTGTTCCATCCTTCCATGGTAAGACATATTGCTCCCAGAAAGTATGAGAACAAAGATGGGATTTTTATAGTGATTTCAGATATCACTGTCTACATTGGCTTTGTCAATTTCCTGGTATTTAGCCCTTTCTTATTACTCACGCAAGTCCCTACATTCTATTTTTAACTGAATTTTTTTTTCCCCCACATGGCAGGTCCTGCCTTTTCGCAACCCATTTAAACAGCAGACAATCGTGCTTACTCCAAGAGAGTTGATATAAATTTTATAAAGTCCCTAAACTTTATTTTATAAGCTCCCATCCACAAATATTTCTCAAGCACTTCCTGGGTGTCGGGCATTGTTCCAGGGAGGAAGGGTCCAGCTGGTGACTGATCCCGACGGAGCTGGTGTTGAAACAAATAAGTAGACAGGAGCCAGAACAATCATTGCAAGTGGCAGGGGCTGACCAGGCAGGAAAAGGAGATGCCGGAGATGTGAGAAGGTGTGCTGGCAGTTGAGACAACAAAGGCACAGAGTGTGAGCCACACGGATTCCAGCTTATGTTGACAGAGCGAAGAAGTTCAAAAATCTTGAAGTTATGCAAGGCCTGTTCTAATATCATAAAGAAGACCTAGCAAGCTAATCCTCCACCTGCAAGCACCAGGATCCCGTTTAAACGTTGATTCACATTCCAGCTGCTCCACGTCCCATCCAGTTCCCTGCTTGTGGCTGGGAAAGCACAGGATGGCCCAAAGCCTCGGGACCCTGTGCCCACATATTTGCTTGACTCCGGCTTCGGATCAGCTCTGACCACTGTCAGGAGTCACCGAGCTCCCCTCGAACTGATCCGTTGGTTGGTTTTCTTTTGAGTGTTTTTGCTTTCATGGGAAGGTACATTATTCCTCGAGGTAATAAATGGCCTAGTCTCTGTGTAGAAAGATATGGCATTTTTTTTTTCCTTTTTAATCTTTGAAATTACATCAAAAAATTTGACGAACGCCGCAAGCTCTCCGCCTTGGATCATTATTTTTGCTTTTGCTTGTTGGACTCCTCAAGTCACTTGACAACGCCCCTCATTCCTCTCTCAGCGACGTTCTACTGGGATGTTCCGGGTTAGGGATAAGAAAACGTGTTACATCTGTGACATTCAAGCTTCCCTCCTGTCTCAAACAGAAGACTTGCTGCTTCACAAGCCACTGTTCGTGGGCAGACTCTGAAACTCGGCGAGCCACCTGGCTTGGTTTCTCAGCTGAAGAAGATGGCGATGCTGCAGCAGGGGCTGCTCAGAACGCAGCGGAAGAGAGGTGGAAGTGGCCAGTTCCCCAGCCGGCTGCTGCCCAGTCAGGAAAAGCCGTGAGGTGGACCTCTGTCCCCAAACAGTGAGTGCAAGAAACTGCCTCAAGAGACACCTGCAACTACAAGTGGTTTCCATGGAAACCTCCTTTCGTTTCCATGCCGCTGACATTTGGATAAACGGGGACAGACGAATGCTTTCATTTCGCTGCATGCCTGCACTGTGAGACAGCGCTAATGGGTTTAGCTTAGCACTGCTATTAACCACTCCTGGTGACGCGCTGCCAGCTCTCTGCTCATAGCCTGAGACTGGGCCCCTGACCTAGTGCTTTCCCACTCTGGGTCCAGTGCACGAAGGCAATGCTTTTTCACCCAGCTATCGTACCTTGCAGCAGATTAACACCCTCTTAGCTGCTCCCATACTTAACTGAACATAAGCAACATCGGTCGGCTTCATGATGGAAGGAAAGAATCCTGGTTATCTTTGATCCTGAATATGTCATTGACACGTGCACTGATACTGCCCTCTGCCTCTTCTGCTCCCCAGTCCCCCGGCATAAGATGGGATCCGTGAGAAGGACATGCCTTCCGGCCTCTCCCGCTGGGCAAAGATCTCATGAGCCCAAGGAAGAGATATTAAGAAAAAGAAAGGTCCCAGGCAAACAAAATAAGTGTAAAAAACTTGTAGGTGGAGTTTGTAAAATCAGGGACCCTGCCTTCCTTCTCAGCATCACGGGAAGCCCTGTAGGCCAGAGAGCATAGGGAAAAATGACAGGCAATAGTACCCAAACTGGAGAGGCAATTTGCCTCAGAAAAAAAAAAAAATGTCACCTCATGGGTTTGCAAAACCACCAGGCTTCAGTGAATATGTGGAGGGGAGAAGTTGAGGTGAAAAGGCCAGAGCTTGACAAGCCAAAGGCTCACGCAGACTCCAGTGCCCTGTCCCATCTTCATCCTCAGCATCTGGCACCTGTCTCGGAGAGAATAAGACACTTTCACTCTTGAAACTGATTTCAAAACAGATTTTTCACATTCAGAGGGGATAAAGTTTAAATAGCTGAGATAATCAATATTTATCTCTTCATTAATTTGCATCATGGCCGTTCGTGAATAATCATTATTAGGCAAAACATTGTGGTTTTTTTTTTTTTTTAAGGTTTATTTGTTTTTATTTAAAAGACAGGGTTTCTGTCTAATGGCTGCAGTAATCACCTGTATGTTATTTCATATATGACCACTTGAGGGCAGTAGAGTACCTCCTAAACTAAAGAACGAACTAGGTTGGGAGGAGAATGTGGTTATTAAAGCCATGAAAACCATGGGCACAGAATTAAAACTAGAAGACTCGGTAATGATCCTCTTATCCAAACTTTCACTTAACAATTAAAGGACTTGGGGTCCAAGGAGGCCAATTAGCAAGTCCAATCACACAACTGATGAATTGGAAGGCAGAGTGAAGAACCATTCAGCAGCATTAAGAGTAGCAATACTAATTGCATTATCAGAGCTCATAGGTATTTTAAGGGACTTTGCATTACACACCGACATTCTGTGCGACAATATTTTGGAAGAAACTAAATATTTCTCATATAGAATTAACCACAGGAACAGTCATTTCCGGAGAAATAGAAAAACACGAAGGGACAGATCGCTTCCAGAAAGCCTTAAATGTGCACTTGAAGGAACAAGAGGGGGGTGCACGACTCTTCAAGGTTGCCATTAATATTTTGCTCACGATCATATACTTGGCAATTGCCTTGAAACAGCAGCACTGCGTCCGGCAAGCGGCAGCAAGCACAGGAAGGGTGCAGGCTGGGTTTGCCTAGAAATTTCCCTGTTGTTATTTAGCCTACTTTTCCTCAGCATGCCCTAGCCCTGGTTAGCAGTCACACACACACACACACACACACCACACCCTGACTCCTGCAAACTCACATAGAGTGGCAGAGTAGCCTGTGGCAATGCGCTAAGAGGCAGGAGTCGATGGAGACATGCTTTGCTGTGTGCCAACTGTACCTTTCTCTGTATTCTTTCCTGGTCTTTGCAAATAAAGATACGCCAAACACAGGAGGAAAATAGATATGCTTACTGTACAACCGCACAATCCCCTCTCCCACTTTCATGTGTTATGTACTGCCCATGGTATCACCCACCTGCCTGACTCCATCAGCCTTGTAGTTGCTGTATGTGTCAACCGGACAAGGTCCAGGCATGGTCCAGCCCTGTCCTGGGTATCTCAGTTGGAGGTGCTTTGGTTGCCCTCTGCAATGTGAGTGAACCTCACCCACACAGGTGCAGGGCTGAATAGGACCACAGGCAGACCTTCCCCAAGGGAGAGGGCTTTGTTTCCACCTGACCACCTTCATGTTCAGGCACTGGCTTAACTCCTTATCTTTGGATTGGAAACGATGTGTCAGGACTTCCTGGGCAGGTAGCTGGCCAGCCTCTGGACTTAGAGCCACATGATGTCCGGCCTCTTGGTTCTCAGACCCACAGACTTACAAGTGGGAATTGTTGGCTCCTGTGGGTATCCAGCTTGCTGAATCGCTCTGCTGATCGGGGACTGGCCAGCCTGAGGTCGAAGGAGTGGATGGGTTTTATTAACTCTCTCTCTTTCTCTACCCACATAAACATACACTCATACCTTCTTGGTTTTGATTCTCTGGGGAAACTGCTACCTCAGATTCTTGTCTTTTCTTCACTGTATTTTCAGCACATCCTCATACTAAAGTGCACGGACTGATACTTGGCACTCATTCCAAAAGGACCGTCTGGACTCTGCCATCCTTGCCTCCTGCTGGCACTGGCCGCGAACTCCCAGTGATCAGCCTCTGTCTTGGCACCCAACAGACCCAAGGAGATGTGTTGCATGAGTGAATAAATGTTTCTTTCCGTTACCTGTTACCGTGTGAAGGCATTTTTTTTTTTTCACCAGTGTCGGCATTTAAGGTCATTAGCTTTACTTGCAAAGAAAGTGCTCACCATCTGGTTGCTAGGATACCCTGGTGTCCAGACACAAGGCCATGCATGTGATAGTTTCAGGCCAGAAGACAGAAAAGGATCTAAGTATAATGAAGGCGGAATCAAGAGGCTCCCCTGGGAGTGCTGGACTTCTGACAGTAGGCTAGCTGGTGCATGTTCTTGTGATTCTGTCCGTTAGACATCTTTAACAAGAAAGACTTCCAACGTGTCGCAGGTTATAAAAAATGAGAGTGATTTCTGCGGCCCAGATTGCTGGAGCCAGACTCTCAGCTCGTCTTGGATGGGCTGCACATAGCACTCGCTGGTAGCCCCCAGAACTTGAGTTGAATGGCCCAGTGGCCTGGTCCCACGCTGTCCTGCCCTCTTTGGACTGCAGCATCCGCCTTTGCTTTCCTGTGTCTATTGTATCCCACACGGGGCCTTTCACACAAGGTGGCCTCCTTGTTATTCAAGATAAGCCCAGAGGTCTCTCCACGCAGGTCTCCACGTGCCAGACCTCTTCCCATTCTCCTTTTGTTGGGAGCTCGACTGTTTTCCCTCCACTGTCTACCCCAAGGAACATATACCGTAACAGAGGGAATCAATTGTTTTTTATCTCAATAACTTATCTGTTTTTGTTAGGCAAGCTCAAACGACTGACTAGCCTACTGAGAAGAGAAGTTGCAACATGCATCCCTACTCCCGAATAAAGGAAGGACTCCCAGTGAAACTGCTCAATATCTTGGCAATAGGATGCTGGACTTCCTACCATTGTCTATACCGACAACATCATCACACACTTAACTACAGAATGTGCCTGTTGCTGAAGGACGATACTAATGTAATTTAGCAGGTAGTATCTGTGGCCACACTCTCTGTGACAAAAGAAACCTATCAGCATTGTTGGCATTCGTATGCCATCACATGCTCATTGCCTTATAGCAGGTGATCTACAATTATACTCTGAAACTAGTAAATGATTCAATAAAAATAAACAAGAGAAATAATCCCTAAGGCTTCTGTTCTAGATGCTCATCTGAAAAAAAAAAATGATCCAGGACCGAACAGGAGAGTCATACATGACTCTCTTAAAGAGTTATTTATTTTACTCAAAAAGCTACAGAGCAGACAAGGCAGAGGCAGAGAGAGGTCTCCATTTGCTGGTTCACTGCTCAAATAGCTTCAGTGTCCAGAGTTCCACTAGTTCCAAACCGAGAGTCAGGAGCTTCTTCTAGATCTACCCGGGTTCTGGAGCCCAACGCTCTACTTTTCCAGGTCATTAGCAGAGAGCTGGATTGGAGCTGGAGCAACCTGCTCTAGAACAAGCACATACAGAGAATGCTAGCGCTGCAGACAGAGGATTAACCTGATGTGACACCGTAACGGTCCCTAAAACAATACTTTCAGCCTTTATTTTGTTATCTTTTAAGTCAGAATTTTTTTTTATTCTATATGTTTATTATTAAAAATTATATGAAATTTCTAAATTAATAAATGGAAAATGTCCTATGTGTGTGACAGGTATGGGTATTCATAAACAATATGTGTGTTTTATTTCAATGTTAAAATGGGGGGTGAATATTTGGGCTGGCAACATGATAACTTGTATCTCATATTGGGGCATTTGGGGTCAATGCCTTCCACACAAATAAATCAGCCATTTTCGAAGACAATTGTTATTGATTGTCAGCTGGATTGCACGAAACCTTTAAAACTCAGGTTGGCCATCATCCGCATGAAATCGTCAGGAGTCATACGCAGAGATCTTTATCAACTGAACAGTGACAAGAATCTGGGTTACAGACGCCAGGATGAAAACACAAGCCACTTTCTCCTATACCGGGTCATGACTTCTTTGACATTTAGGAAGCCCACTTACACTCGGTCGTTTAAAATAGAAACAACATATGAAATCAATTTTTCCCCCTTTTTAGATTTGTTTGAAAAGTCAGATACCAGGGCCCGGTGCGGTGGCGCAGTGGTTAAGGTCCTTGCCTTGCACGCCCGGGATCCCATATGGGCGCCGGTTCTAATCCTGGCAGCTCCACTTCCCTTCCAGCTCCCTGCCTGTGGCCTGGGAAAGCAGTCGAGGACGGCCCAAAGCTTTGGGACCCTGTTTGGGACCCTGCACCCGCGTGGGAGACCGGGAAGAGTCTCCTGGCTTCGGATCAGCATAGCATCAGCTGTTGCGCTCACTTGGGGAGTGAATCATCGGACGGAAGATCTTCCTCTCTGTCTCTCCTCTCTGTATATCCGCCTTTCCAATAAAAATAAAATAAATCTTAAAAAAAAGGTCAGATACCAATGATGGAGAGAGAGGGCTTGGAGAGAGATCTTCTGGCTATTATTTTACTGTTCAAATGCCCCCTGGTCCAGGCCAAGGTCAGGGGGCAGGAATTCTTACCTAGGTCTACCACCTGGGTGGCAGGGAGTTGAGTTAACTTGAGTCTCCATCTGCTGGTACCGAGGTTCATGATCAACAGTATGAATCAGGCGGGGAGGAGCCAGGACGGATCCTGGCCCCTGCATGGCCCTTCCCGCGTGGTAAGGGACAGCCCACAGCACCTGCTCTTGTGTTCTTTCAGCCTGTTGGGGAAGCGCTCTCCATCTGTAACATATTGCCTTGGTACACAGCTGTCGTGTTTTGAGATTATGTCCCCCTAAGAATCTGATTCATTGAAAAGTAGAAAAACTCAGAATCATGAGTCATGCTTTTCAGATCCTAAGTGGCAATTACTTTCCCTGAGCTGTTGGCTGTGGGCAGTGGCTGACTCAAGTTCAATGAATGAAAATAAAGGGTTTGAGAAGAATGCACAGGTCAGAGCTGAGCCCGGAGGAAGAGCAGATCACCGGGCTGACCATATGCTAAAGCAATTGCCGGCATGTGGAGTATGTGAGTCAGGGAAGCACCATCAGCACCTGCTCAGACGCGGGCTGTGATTGGTTGAACATCAAAGCCTGCGTCATCTGTCCTTCGCTTCAGTGGCCATATGCTGACCTTGTTGGCAATTGTGATTTTTCCTACCACAGCGTTGGCATACTGGGTTCAATGGCCCAGCTCCAGGTTCCTGCCAATGCCGGACAGAAATAACAGCTCAAATACTTGGGGTCCCGTCGCCCAGATGCAAGACCTCAATTGAGTCCCCATTTTCTAGGACTGGTTGGGCCTAGTCCTGGATGTTCGATGTTTTGGGGAATTAAATAGTAAATGAAAATTCTATCTTTATATCTGTCTCTGCTTCTGGAAATGGAAGTACATGATTCCTTTCATATAGCTGAGTATTATTTTTGCTTGTATATTTATAACACATTTTCTTTCTACATAGGTCATTGATACCATTACATTCTTTCAACTTTAACTTTTTTTCAACTTCTGTGAATGGTGCTACATTAAACAGAGGACATCAGATGTCTCTTAAGAGGTAGATTTTTACTTCTTAGGTTGCATATCTAATGGTGGAAGATTTGGGTTTCTTTAGACTTTGGACTTTAATTTTTTTTTTTTTTTTGGAACTTGATTATGGTTTTTCATTTACATTCTCACCAGCAGTGTGCAAGGATTTGTTATCACTTTTTTGTTTGGTTTTGTTTGCAAAGTTTTATGTTTACATTTTATCAGAGTGTGCCTAAATTATATTGTACGCACAGGGAATTACCAAGATTTACGTTGATACTATCTTTGATATTCCTGACTCCAACTGTAAGGGCAACCTATGGGGCCAGTACTGACCAAAAGAAGGTGAAACTTTTGAGGGTTATGGCCAACTCTGACTAGAGAGAGAGGGCAGGGATCATTCATTGGTTCATGTGGACAGCCGGTTGGGAGAAACTTTCCTGAGAAGACCACCCATTCTAAATCCGAGTCAGCAGTTAAGTGACACGTGAATGAGTGGTCACATTATCCCTAGCACCTGTTTACTCTCTGGAGGCAAAAAGACAGATGGCAACGCCTGAATCCACTTTTGAAAATGATGAGTGCTATCAGATTCTTTTAGTATTCCTTCAAGGCTTTCCTCCCAGGTACTACGTCTATTCTACTGAGGGCTTATTTGAAAAACTCAGTGTGTTAAAGCACTTGGTATTTTTCTCTTTAGCAGAACAAGAACATCTGAAGGTCCACCTCTGATTTTCTTTCCTTGACACTAACTCAGTTTGACAGTCTATACTCGAGAGAGTTACAGATCACCCTGAGAACTAGAAATGGGCCAGACATGTAAATGATCTCCAGTCCTGAACTTAGAAGGACATTTTTTAACTTCTATTTTGTTTGTAGACTGCCAGTCAAGGTAAGTTCCCATGGAAAGTGACTTCCTTTGTTCTACATGGAATTCACTTCTGTTTGTTAAACAGACAACCTAGACATTTTTCCCTCCCACGTTGCATTGAAGGACATTTTAGTATTCCAAGAAAGTAAATTTGCTTTTGTTTCCCTTCAGTAGTCATTCATTTGCAAATTTACAACAAAGCAAATGTCCATCACAGTCATGAAAATAAATGATAAATAAGTATAAATTGGACACAAAAACATAGGTACAGCGGTAGTGTGAACTTGGTATACTTGAAGCTTTAGAGCTCTGCTTAGTCTCATGGACAGACACTATGGTCCCATGATGTTTCTTGACACACAATTGCACCCGTCACCATTGGGTACTATCTATGCCAAAGTTTTGATTTAAATATATTTATGTACATCATATATAGGGGAAGTTATATTTAGAACATACAGCATACATTTTGTCCTCCTGTTGGTATTTTACACTGTGATGTTCCAGGCACTCCCAATGTGAACAAATAGCTGTAACCTAATGAGGAAAGCGACATGATCTCTCCATTTTTAATGCCTGACGTTTGGCTGTCTATTGACCGACGATCTTTTGCTAGAGCAATGGGAGCTTTGTGACAACAGCACACTTGGTCTAAGTGATTGTTTCAAAGCAAAACCCTTAAATTCCTGGCAGGAAATAACCTTTTTCTCTCTTAATGTACACAGCACTGTTTGAGGATGCATGGTTCCTGCCAATGAGGAATTTACCTTGTGGTCGGGAGCAGACATGTACACAGTACAAGGTAATCCATCAAGAGTTAAAGAGGACAGTTGGGGGTCAAGATGGGCCGGACGGAGGTAGGGGAGGGGGGCGGGTAAAGGGGAGATTGTCACAGGCCTCGTCTCATCTAAGAGAGTCTGACAGATTTGAAAGATAGTTAAGAATTTGATATGCAGAAATGAGGTTGAGGGAGGAAGTGGGCAGGATACCACAAACATTCCAATGGCTTGGCTTTTCTCTGTGAATAAAATTCAAACTTCTTTCTTTAGTATGCAAAGCACACACCAACGATTTTCCTCTTCAGCTCAATGCCAGAATCGAACGCCTGAACTTCAGAATATCTCCTGAGCGTCATCCCCAGAGAGCCCCATCTATTTTGTCCCAAAGTAATCCTATTGGACAAGCAGAGCTGACACTTACCAATCAGAGGGACCTGGGCCCCGACTACTGCTTTCCAGAGCTTATTCCCTGCTACACAGGAGTTAGCCATGTGCCTTCAGCTCCTGCCACACATGCCCACAGACACCACCTCTTTACCCCCTCAAACCGGATTTTCACATAGACTAACTTGGTGAGATCCTAGATTGCAGAGCAGCCTGTAAGCTCTCCCCTGCAATGCTCGCATACCTGATGGACACTGATTCGAGTCCTGGTTGTTTCACTTCCATCCTCACTCTTTACTAACGTGCCTGGAAAAGTAGCAAAGTTGGCAGAAGAACTTGGGCTGCTGCTCCTCTGCCTCTCTCCCTGGGTATCTTGGATGGAGTTCCAGGCTTCTGGCTTTGGCTCGACCTACCCTAGCAGTGACAGCCATTTGAGGAGTAAGTTAGTAGGTAGAGGATTTCTCTCTAGCTCTCCTTCTCCGTAATGCTGCCTTTCAAATAAAGACACACACAAGATAGCTTACCATTACCTGTGTTTGGATCTCAGTGTCTGTTGTAACAAAACTTGATATTTACTGAGTGTTTTGCAATGCCCTAAGTCTTATGAAATGCATATAAAGTAACTTGTATTTACTCATTTAATATTCCAAACAACCTACGAGTGGTTCTTATTTTATGAAGAACTTGATGTGACATGCACTTGGCTGCAGAGCAGGGATTTAAACCAGGGAAGTTGGTGCTCAGACTCAGAGCTAGCACTGTCAAGGCACATTTGTGTCATTTGGGCCTTTGCCTTAAGGTCACCTTCATGATGCCTCACCATCTTGTCTAAAGTGTCTCCTACACTTACTCTCATCCCTCTCCTCCTCCCCAAAAGAAGGTCAGAGCTGAAGAATGTTGGATTTTATGTACCCACATTGCCATGCTCCCTGAACCCAAGCCCTGCAGTGAATGCCAGGAACAGACACCTGGGGTGGTTGAGCCAAGGTCCATTGTGCTGTTTTCTTGCTGTTTTGCTTCTCCAGCAGGATTCCCAGGGAGCAGCCTCTCCCAGCCCCCGGTGAGTTCTGAGAGCGTAGGACAGTCACAGTGCGTCTTCCCAACTGCTGAGGGTTCCTCGGATGCAGCATGGGGTCTCTGGCCAGGGTGTTCTTATAAATGCAAACGGAAAAGAATGACTTCTCATCTTGCATAGCGTAGTAGGATAATTATGACTGATCACAATGAATTGTATCTTACAAAATAATAGAATTTTAAATGTTCTCGTCATTAAAAACTAATCGCTTTTGGAAGCGACGAATGTGCTAATTACCCTGGTCCGATCATGACACTTTGGATGCTTGAGTTGAAATATCACATTGAAACCACCGAAATAGGATCCTTGTGTGTCAATTAAGATTTTGGAAATATTTTAAAACTGCAGCAGAGGAGTGAGTTTTTTGTTCTCTCTTTAGACATCACTGAGCACGAAAGGAATGCCTGCCATTATGAATCCATCTTGAGACGATGTAGCTAGATTTCCTGATGGTTAAGAAAACGTATTTGGAGGTCAAGTTGCAATTTTTCTTTTTCCACCCATGCCACTTGCTAGCTGTGTGATTATGTGTTCATTGATTACTATCTCTGTGCCACATCCCCTTCTCAGTCAAATAAATAATAGTGGTGCATGGAAAATTTTGACTTTACCAAGTTAATATATATCCAAAGTTCTCATGTTGGCAATAATAACAAGAGATCAACTTTCTTCGAGTTTTGTGAGGATTACAAGAATTAAATCATATCTGAGTCACATAAATTAAGGCTGACATTGGATAGTTATAACAAACATTGATTAGAAACAGAACAAATTTAAAGTATTTCTAGAATTGGAGCCTTTAGGGTTGAGGATTTCCTTATCCTTTGTGAAAAAAAAATCATAAGTGATTTTTACTTCATATACATATGGATGTAACTGCACTATTACTGTCCACCGCTGCTGAGACCGCGGAAGCCCTGAGCTGTTTTCTATGGAGTGTTGCTTAGGTAAAGAGCAGAGTCTCTCAATGCCAATACAGCCAGTAACAACTGCAGGACTCCGACATCACCAAATGTCCCAGGATCACAAGGGCCTTAGAGATCTTCACCTAAGGCTAAAACGGCATGAAACATTTTATATTTCATCTTCCCTTACATTCCATCTCCTATGATTAAGACTCTGAAGTCCAGTAATGTTTAATTTGCCATCACCAGCTGCATCTCTGTTGAACAAAAACAGTTTGATGGATGGGCCCAGCTGTGATCACTGTACAGCATGAATTTTTCTGATGGCTTTAAAATGTGAAGGAGGCAGCTGTGGAGGATCTGCAACTTTAGAGTGCACTCGCATTAAAATGCCAAGGCTCTTTTACTGCTTGTCTATATCTTTGTGTGGGATGGCATTCTTCCGGGAAACTTCAGTATGAAATTCGTTACATATTCCGGTGATGCAGTCATCAGTATTAATGCATCTATTTCTCTTAAATTCCTGTAGTAGTGTAATTGAGAGGTTTATAATGGGGTTATCTCACGATGGTTTTTACCTAGAAAAGAACTATTTGTTGAACTCCCCCTTTGTCCTATATAATGCCACTCGTAATGGCTGAGATAGTGGAATGGGATTTTTTTTTTTTTCCATTCCCAGAATTTGTGCAATTTGTTAAGGAGATTATGGGAAAAGAGGGGCTTTCAGAATCATTCTACAAGGCTGCAAGAGGTAACAGGAGAGGAAAAAATGGCCAGAAGCAGAAGCAGAAAAGCTGTTTCTCCTTTAGCCAGGAGCGTATGGAGCTGACGCTGTTGTAGGTGTCAAGCTTGGTGCCAAGTCATCCTGAGAGAGAAGGCTACGTCAATAAGCTCCTGGAAAATCATACTCAGAGATAGATTCATGCTGGTGTAATTTTATAAATAAGTGAGTATTTACTTATTTGTAACACAGAGTCCGAGAGAGGGAGAGACAGATTCGGCATTTTTAATTCCTTGAAATGGATTTTGAGATGTTATTATAAAAATAACTAATTTGGTTTTAATTTGAAAAAGAAAATTGTATTTATTATTAAGTAAACACTGATTATTAGCAGAATCCTGTCTTATTAGCTTACATAAACTTTCTTTTAGTTCAAAGTGAAGAAGAGTTACTGGATTCATAATAAAATGTTACCCCAAATAATGCTCTTTTAGAATCAAGTGTGTGGGTTGGTTCTGAAAGGGGGCAGACTGGACAGGACTAGAACAACCTTAGCCCCCTGAACATGCAGGAGCCAGGCTGAAGTGTTTGTATGAGCCAGACATGGGAACAGAATGGCAGGGCCAGGCCGGGCAGTTACAATATCCACCAGCATATATGTGGTTCAGGACTGGGGTCAGGCCAGGCCAGGCAGTTCATAACACCTACTGACAAATCTGAGAACCAGGACAGTATGCAAGATAGGTTGAGTCAAGCCTCAACACCAGCCAGTCCACATTAGAGCCGGAACTGGGGTCTGGCTAGGCTGGGCTGAGAGGCAGCACCCACCAGCCTGAGCTGAAACAAGGGCCAGGCCAGGCCGGGACTGGTTGTGGCACTTGCCAGCAGATGCTGAGGTGAGATCGGCTATGCCAGAATGGGCCTCAGCACCTGCCAGCACATGTGAGACTGGTTTGGATGGGGGTATGAGCCTGGTAGGGGAGCTGTAGAGGGTCTCCTGCTGGACTGCTGCTCCCACTGGTGAGCGTGACTGCTGGAAGCGGGGGTAGACCAGGCCAGGCAGCACTACAACACCCGTTGGCTTGCATGTGAGCTGGGCAAGAGGGAGAGCCAGGCTGGGCTAATCAACTGATGCATGCATGATTCAGAGCAGGTGCAGGCTGGTTTAGCTTTGCCACAGCATCAGCTGACAAATGCTGGGACAGGGGAATGTCATATCAGGCAAGGCTGCAGAACTACCTGGTGAGTGCAAAATCTGGAACTGGGACTGGGCCCAGTGTGGGTTATTGAGGGTTGTCCAATTAGGTTGTAGGTCCCATTAGTGGACATGAGGGTCAAGTATGTGGTAGGCAGGGTTGGACTGGGTCACGGCATTCATTGGTTTACATAAGAGATGGGGCTGTAGGTAGGACTGACCCAGCAATTACAGCTACCAGTTTGTATGCAGGTGATGGGATGACGGGCTGAATCAGACCCCACACTGGCAATCACACAAGAGTCAGATCTGGGATAGCCTCGGATGAGGTTTCAGTGGGGATGCTCCCAACTGAATTACAAAACTTCAGAATGATTTGTGGTCTGACCATAGAGTGCATGTGTCAGAACTAGATCCCCTAAGTGGCTAAAATGGAGCAGTGGCTGGCGTATCCAGATGCACCGGACGACGTGGCAGTCCATTGGGGCATGCCGAAGATATCTGGTTCCATAGCAGAACAAATTGATCAACTACCCCAGCCAAATGTGGAGACTCTGGATTGGACTGAGTCAGCAGACGGACCTTGGAAGGAGTCCCTCGTCCTTGGATCAGCAAGATGAACAGCATCCAGAACTATGGAAACCACTTGAGCAAAACCCTCGGAGCAGGCCTCACTTCAGGACTCCTGGGATGGCACTGGGTGCCCATTTTCCAGTCCAGTACAACCCAGGCACTGGGGTGGCATGGAGGCTGGGTACAACTTGTGCCTTAATTTCCCCACTTCCCCCCGAAACAGGAGGAAAAGTGGGGAAAATTCAGAAACAATGGTCTCACCCTGGTCAACTACATAAACATCATCAAAAATGAAAAACACAGCTAAAGATTAATAATAAACATCTTCCAATCAATAATAAAAAAAGGAAAATAGAAAGTAACAATTCATGGCCCCTAGTAAACTTGTTATATGCAGATCATCATTTGATATAAATGCTGGGAAAACATGAGGTTGTATTTTAGAAAGTAATTGTTAGGTTCAAATATGTGTAGACATGACAGATTTCTTTGCTAATTTATTTTCTAATACATAAAGATTATTAATGTCATGGATGAAACCAGCCCACCAATTTCTCATTAGCAACGGAATCAACACACTCTTGTGAGACTGATTTCCATTCTGCCATAACTGCATTCTCTTTATAATGTTAATTTTTCTCTATTTATTCACTACATTCCCTGATGTTAAAATTAGAAACCTTATCTCACAAGTGCGAATTTAAGCTTTGAGTCTATCTGAGCTTTTGATCACCATTGCCTGAAGGTAATGCCTAGTGAGGGAATTATAAAATTCGCTTTATATTTTCATTTGTTTTGTATGTGACTAGCATATCTAACAGTGCTCTAAGGAATTGTAAATATTTATTTTAAATCTTCATTTAAATAACATAATATGGGCCTGGCCCAGTGGCATAGTGGCTAATGTCCTCACCTTGCATTGCACTGGGATCTCTTATGGGCGTTGGTTCCAATCCTGGCAGCTCCACTTCCTATCCAGCTCCCTGTATGTGGTCTTGGAAAGCAGTTGAGGACAGTCCAAGGCTTTGAGATGCTGTACCCGTGTGGCAGACCCAAAAGAGGCACCAGGCTCCTGGCTTTGGATCAGTGCATGGCCATTGCAGCTGCTTGGGGAGTGAATCAGTGGACAGAGGATCTTCCTCTCTGTCTCTCCTCCTCTCTGTATATCTACTTTTCCAATAAAAATAAAACAAATCTTAAAAAAATGTAAAACCTGTACTTAAAATGTCATGCTAGTGGGGTCACGCAATGGAAAATGTGTTAGGATGCCCTGGTTCTCTGCTGCCTTGTGGGGTAGGCTCCATCCCCAGGGTGGGAGCTTGGGATCCTAGGACGTGGTGGACCCCACTTCCCAGCATGGGGTTTGTTACTATGAGAACAGGTGGGTACCACAACACTGCTCCCCTCCTGTTTTTCTTGTGGGCTTACTCTTGCCCTTTCACCTTCTGCCATGTTCTCATGGAGCATACCACGTACGCTTAACTTCGCGGCCGCCAAAATTATGGGCCAAATAAAGGGTTTCTACTTTTAGTAAATCACTCAGTCTTTGGTATTTTGCTATAGCAACAGGAAATAGAACAAGACATCTGTCTTATGACTGGGCATTTTGAAAGAAGACATCAAAGCTATTAATTATAGATGCAATCATTTGTCAGGATCAATGTACAGGCTTCAGACTCTGATTCAGGCATGATCTGGACATGACGGCTTGCAACTTCTATTGTGAATTGTGGTTTGTTCTGCTGACAGTGCCCTAGCTCAGCGTGAGTCTGAATTTTGTCCTTGGGTTGGGAAAGATTTCCATGAGCAACTGCTTTCTTTCCAGTGTCACTTCTTCAGCTACTTCGTGTGTGCCGAGTGAGGTGAGTCCACACGTGCGAAGGAGAATGAGAAACCTGATTCAACGGCATCTCTCGAGTTGCATTAAGGTCCGTGACAATTGCTGTATTGGCAAAGGGGAGAGAACACTGGAGGGAAAATTATACAGACAAGATAACAAAGGTCAGAAGAATTATGGCTAGTGTCACCTGCCACTTTTCGTGCTGTCGATACATTCTCTCGGGGTAGGGAAAGAGAACGAAGTCAGATAATGATGATCCAATACTCAGGGTGGAGGCGGTCAGGCATGTCTGGACTGACCCAACAAATTTCTTTCGCTAAAGTTAGATTGGTTAAGAAAGTGCACAGATTGGCCTAAGTCTTTTTTCTCCATTCTGTCAGCTATTGGTTTGGTAATACGTTCTTTATTATGTTGAAGTATATTGCTTTTGCATCTAATTTTTGAGAGCATTAGGTTATAAAGGGTGTTGGATTCTATCAAATGCCTTTTTTCGAATTTTACTTTTTTTCAAACAAATCTTTATTGATTGACTGAGAGGCAGAGTTACAAAAAGAGAGAGACAGAGATCTTCCGTCTGGTGGTTTGTCTCCCCTATCCCCCCAAAAGTATCCTTCACTCTGTTGATATGATGAATGTATTTGCATACATTGAACCCATATTGCACAATCAGGAGAAATCCCATATGATCAGAGTAAACGATCTTTTTAACGGGCTGTTGTATTCAGCTAGTATTTTGTTGAGAACATTTGTTTCTGTGTTAAGCGAAGATACTGGCCTGGAACTTTCTTTCATTGCATCTCTGCTTGAACATTAGCCTCAGAAACCTGTTAAAGCATAAAGGTCTCCGAGAGAGAAACTTGAGAATTTAGGAAGGGATTGTGTGTTGACTTGCTGGGAAAAATAAGCATTTCATCCACTTAAAAAATATTTTTTTTTTTATTTTATTGGAAAGGCAGAATTACAGAGAGAAAAGGAAAGACACACACACACACACACACACAGAGAAACAGAGAGATCTTCCCTTCGCTGGTTCACTCCCCAAATGCCCACAATGGCTGGAGTTAAGCTAGGCACTGTCTCCATGTCTCCCATGTGGGTGCTGGAGGACCAGTGGCTTTGGCCCGCCTCCACTGCTTTCCCAGGCCTTAAACCGGAATCTAGATTGAAAGAAGAACAGCTGGGACAGTAACTGACGCCCATGTGGGATCCCAGTGACACAGGTGGAAGGTTGACTTGCTATGTTACTACACTAGCCCCTATCTTGCACACTTTTAAAGAAATTTCACCCCTTCTTTCCCCCTCGCCATGGATTTGGCCATATGTAACTGTTAGTCTATCAAAATCCGTCATGTTTACTTTTAAGATAAGTACTGTCCCTCTTCCCCTTCCCTCACCATCAAAATAAATAAATAAATACATAAATAAATAAATAAAGCCTGTTAGCCCAATTAGACTTGTTTTCTTCTAATGAGCTAATTTAGTTTCTTTTGAAATGTGTTTTTTAGTTTAGTGCAGGTCATTTTGTTATGCAAATAGGATTCAATGCTCTTGTGTGGTTGTTGCTGGAAAACTAGCTGCATGCCACTTTAGCAGGGGTCTTTGTATGATGTTGCTGTTTATTACTCTCAGATTAACTGATCAGCAACCGGCAACACAACATCCAACTTTGTTCCTTGTGAAAATATTCAGGCTAATAGGTTTCATACATTGCTGTTCAATTTATCTGCCTATTAGACGAAGTCATTAAGTAGAAGAAGCCAGATTTTAGAAATAATGAGTTTTTCACTGGCTGGTCCAGGCACTTGCTTTAAAAAGGCATCATTAGTCATACAGTTAAACAGCTAATAAAAAATGCATTACTTTGATTTGCTTTATTTTCCCAAGATACATTGAATACCAGTTGGTCACATGGATGGTGTGCTAAGATCAAAAACCTCTGTGCTTCCAGTTGTCATCAAAAAATTAATTAATAACAGCTCTGCCTCTCTTGGGTCTCAGTGTGTGTGAGTGAGAGAGAACATAGATATTCTAAGGACAGAGAGGAAGACAGAGAAAGCATGTGTCTGAGAAGAGTTATTCTCCATTAACACAGAGGCTCCCTTTTCAAATATAAACGCATGTCAACAGCAGTATTGAAACGTGTCTATAGATGTATAGATAGATGTATGGCACAACAGATAAGACGCAGCGTGGGATGCTTGCATTCTCTAACAAAATTCTACTTTCAACTCCCCACTATGCTTCCCATTCAGCTTCACGAGTGATGCTTCCCGGGAGGCAGCAGCACCGGACTCCTGGGTCCCTGGGAGCCCACATGGAGACACAGATGAAGTCCTGGGTCCCTGGCAGCCCACATGGAGACACAGATAAAGTCCTGGGTCCCTGGCAGCCCACATGGAGACACAGATAAAGTCCTGGGTCCCTGGCAGCCCACATGGAGACACAGATGAAGTCCTGGGTCCCTGGAGTCTGTCTGGCCCAATATTGGACATTGCAGGCATTTGAGGTGTCAAGCAATGAATGGAACTTTCTCTCTCCTCATCTTTCTTCTCTTTCTCTACCCCTCTTCCTTTCATATATATAAGACTAAAAAAAAACACAAAATAAATTATGTTACATATCTAAATATGTAGATATCTAAGTATGACATTTCAGAAAGTAAGCACTTGTGTGATAATTGTGGATTTTTTTTTCTAGCAGTGTCTGTTAGCTGAAAGGTAAAACACGTATTTGTAAGCATTCTGGAGGTATGAGTTGTGCTTTGATGAGCACTGATCTTTCTTTTTGCTGCTTCTTTCTAGCGAGTATTTCTTGGAGACAAGAGGTAGTATGCTTAGGTGGAAAAGACAGGTGGAACAGAAGCCAAGAGCTCTCCCTTTTTGTTGTGGTTGGTAATCCAACACTGACATGCTCTGCAAAATAGATTTTTGAAATGTTTTCTACAATTGTAAAATGTGAAAACTGGAACTTGTGGGCTTTTTATTTTACAAAAAAATAATTTTATTTGCAAGGACGACAGAAAGAAGAAAAGAGAATAGAAGAAGAGAGGAGAGCAGAGGAGAGGAGAGATCTTGCTGGTTCACACTCCAAATGCCACAGCAATCAGGACTGGGTCAGGCTGAGGTATGTCCCTGCTGAGAGTGGAGAAGATCCAAGTTCTTTTGCTGTTACTTTGTCACTGCTATCTCTCACAATGCAACTAGTGAGAAGCTGGATAGGAGGTTAAACTGGGACTTGAACCTGGGCACTCTGATTTGGAATGCTAGTGTCTCCAGCCGTATTTTAACCACTGCACTAAATGCAGCATATGCATTTGTGTCCTGCTATATCCGATGCTATCATTTTATTTGAAGGTGAAGAAACACAATTTCTAAGGATGTAAATGCACAAAGGCTAGTCTTTCTTTATTCTACTGTTTGGCACTTGTTACATTCTTCTCTGAAGATGCTGAGTCAGTGGATTAACATCCTACAATTGAACAAACAAGATAGTATCTCAGGCTTACTATTTCCCTAAAGTTAGTGTGAAAAATGAAGATAGTGAAGGACAGCTGAAGGGAGGGGGGCTCTCCCACCTTCTCTCATTTCTCTGAAATGCTGCCTATTTTAGCTCAGTGGCTAGGTAGCCAGCTGACTTGACGCTGGTGTGCCTGTGCTGATGGGAGAAACCATGGCAACACACAGCACAGTCAAGTGGAGAGATGCCTTTTATACGGCGACATGCCAGAGCTATTTAGCTGCTTTTAGCTGCTGGGTTTTTCCTTTAAATTTGGTTTCATCTCGCTTCCTGAAAAATTCAAATATAACATATAAAGCACAAGTTTTGGAGGGATGGCAGATTTGAGGTGGACAACCAGAGAAAGTGACAACTTCCCGGAATCGAATTTGATAGGTTCTGAAGAGCCTTTCGTGATGTCTATGGCAGAGGGTTGTTAAAGAAAGGGCCACCATCCATTCAGCAGCGTTCTCTGAATTCCCCTTACTTCCCCGTGCTGGAACACAGCGTGGAGTAAGAATGACAAGGCCCATGGACGGGTCTTGTATTCCTGTGACAGATAAATAAGGTGTCAGCAATAAATCAATGTATCATATTCTTCCTTGAACCATTCATCACCAGTCATACACACAGTGCTTCTTAAATCGATTAGGTCCCTTTTTTCATGAAAATGTGATGATTCAATTCATGAACATTGAATATTTTGTCTAAAATACTACCCGAATGTTTAGTCCTGCTCCCACAGTCATCGGAAACTTACGGAAGAAGCCGTGTTCTTCGTTGGGGAACTCAGAACAGAAACACTGTCGTATTAAAATGAAGCCACTGTACAGTTGTCCATCAGTCTTTGATGCACAAGAGATGCTCAAGGGCTTGACGTCCTGAAGTTCCCCTCCTAAACACTAGCTTACTTCCTTGGGCCAATTCGTTCATTAATGGTCTCAATTCAGTTTCCATAGCAAGTCCTCATTCCACAAGACGGTTGTTAGAGTTAACTACGTGTGACTCTGTTGGTAATTCTGAAAATTAGTTATCCGGTGCCCAGGTATTTATTTACCTCCTCTGCTATTGAAATTGGATTGAAGCAATTAAGTTTTACATTGTTGGAGTTAAAAGAAATTTATTTTTCTGCTCTGTCTTCTTCCTCAAGAAAGGACAGAGGTTATTTCAACACGAAGGCTCTGGGAGAAGAAAGCAGGAAGCACAGAGGCCTGTGGGTAAACTGCTTGTACTTTTTGGTTCTTTGACAAAACTTTTCCTCCCCCGAGGTCACAGACACAATGTAATTCCAAATGAGAAATGAATACCTAACTTAGACACTTCTTAAAATGTAGCCTTAATGGGAGACTTTATATTTCTGGTTTGTAATTAAAGTTTTACTTGATTTTTAAGCAGATTTTTCACTGTGTTTTTCTGTTTTTTTTTTCCTTAAATATGTACAACTATATTTTCATATAGCATATAAAATATGTTTTCATATAGTTGTACATATTTATCCTAACTCTGAAATCTGCCTAAAATGCTGTTGAAGACGTAACATATTTCAGTGGTTTAAGTCACATTTGGTTTATTGGCTACCCACCTTGAGCTTTTTGAAAAGATCACTTCCCCTATTGAAAATTGTGTTATAATTTATGAAATCACTATAATTTTGCATGAAAAAATCTCTAAAGAAAAGTATGTGGCCTTAGAAGAAAGTGGGTGTTATTGTTGTTGGAATAAATGCTCATTGCATGTGGCTCACAGTACCTGAATTTCATCTGTGAATAGAGATCCCACGCTGTCCAGGGGCTAATTTGGAGCAAACGTTTTCTAGCCCATTATATTTCCATTTTAGTATAATGGCTATCACCTCATGCCAAGTTGTTTCGGCCAATGGACATCACATTAATGGACGGTAAAAACCCAGCAATTATCTGCAAGAAAACATGACTGCTATGTTGTTGGAAGTGAATTTTGAGCTTAGTGACTATTGCTCATGACAGAAGAGAGACATGACAATTGCATCTGAGCAAATATCATTATATCTCCCCTTTGAAATGAGTTCCCAAGGGAATGTGTATGGGAGAGACTCCAGGAAAAATCACTTGTAACCATTAGCTAAGGCACTACCCTCAAATTCTAACCTGTTTTGCTTATTATGGAATAGGGAGTTGAAATATTTTAGCTAAAGAATGGATGTGGGTCTAAATTTTAGTGTGTCTATCCCCCAGATGAGTCCAAGCAAGCCACATTAAACAATAGCCTACGTCAGGGCCCTGCCATACCAAGTCAGCTTCACAGAAATGAAAAACCTTGGAGAAAACGCACAAAGGAGCGAGAAAGACACAGAAAGACACAGCAGTGGACCTCAAGTGGCTTGCTTTATTATTTTCTTGCTTCTTTTCTATGCGGTCTTCACTTGACTGCTCTGTTAATGCAACAATGTGGAGTACGTATTGATCTAAATAACAGGACACGTCCTCTCTTTGATTCCGTTGATACTGGCAGTGAGAAGGATGAACACCCCGTGACGGCAAGCCATGCTAACAGGGAAACCGGAAATTTTCTCAGTCAAGTCGCCAATGTCACAACCTTCTCCAAACTCCAGAAACATGTTCAATTCTGATATGTATTTTTCCAAACTTTCTTGCTTGCAGCCTACCTGAGGATTGGTTCTGTCAGAAAGTGACACTGTATTGATAACCTAAATTTTCATCTTAAGCTTGTAAGAGAAGCTGGGAGATAATTGCCCTACATAAAGAGGAGAGGGAGGCAGACGACCTGTGACTTTTGCGTTGTCATTGACTTGGTGCAGTCTAGTTAATGAATGAAAGAATTTCTAGTTGATAATGATGAAACAGATTGTCTTTGATAGAAAGTTATTCTAGCCTTATAAAAAGTAAGAAATACAATACAATCAGTGCGAATTTTGTTTCAGAAGCACTGTAATACTTTCCCTTCAAAGTTTACTATGACTTTTGATATGCTATTGATTATCCAAAATAGTGCTCCATTTCACTGATGAGATAAGCAGTGTCTGAGCAGGTGTACAGTAGGTTTTAAGTTTGCTCTTATTGGAAAGTCAGATTTACAGAGAGGAGAGACAAAGATTGATTTGCTGGTTCTCTTCCCAAATGGAAGCAATGGCCAGGGCTGAGCTGATCCGAAGTCAGGAGCGTCTTCCAGATCTCCTACATGAGTGGAGGGTCCCAAGAGTCAGGCCATCCTATGTTCTTTCCTAGGCCACAGGAATGGCACTGGATGGAAAGTGTAGCAGCCAGGACACAAACTGATGCCCATATGGGATCCAGGAGCTTAAAAGGTGAGGATTAGGCAATTGGGCCATTGTGCCAGGCCCCCAAATCTGCACTTTTTAAGAACTTAAAAAAAAAATCTCATACCTGAATTTCAAAATTCTTTGCACTAAAAGCAAATTTTGCTTTTAATTCTATTTCCCCCTGAAATTCTTACGATTTTTCCTTATACCACATTAAGAGAAAAAGCTAGGCAGGATGTTCCCAAATGCAGTTAATATTCAGTCCCTGTTGAGAGAACTATTAGTAGGGAAAGGTTTATGAGGAACGATTTGCTTCATAAACACGGTGATATCATTTTTATACCAGTCCATGTGTCATTGTTTGGGGATGTCAGGGTGGAATGAGAATGTCTCCTTTTTTTTTTTTTTTTTTTCCAAGCTGGTAATCATGAATGCATGTTTGTTAGAACACCTTGCATGATGGCTTTTAAACCTTTTTCTTCTATTGTGTATTTAGAGTTTTTGTCCCAGCTGAAAGACAGAATAGAAGCCTTGATGGCTGCTTTGTAACATTCTGCTCTTTCTCTCTTTCTTCTCACCCAATAAAAGGGAGGAGAGAACAGAATATCTAGCATGAATCACTGTGGTATGGCTGTGATGTATCTTTATTTTGTTCTTACGTCTTAACCGAAGAAATCTGGTCAAGAACGGACAGTTCCTCTTATGAGAGAATATTAGCCCCTAGCGTCTTAGTTACATAAGTCTAATGCATCTAGCCACTCTTTCTATTTCTAGATTCCATTTACTTTAGGGGATTGGGGAAGAAGTCTGTCTTCTTGTGATTTCATTTTCTCTGCATTTAATTTGAGGGAGGATCTGTGCATAAAATATGGCTTAAACAGCTACAGTATTGAGTTTGGTTTTTTGCCATTCCTCCTTATAAGAACATTTTTTTCTTTTTTGTTGGCTTCTTTAGATGCAGTTTGGCAGAAAATGAAAAGGCCATTCATGTCAAAACCAGTGTGTATTATTTCATTTCCATTAGTTCATGATCACTTAAACTTATTGGAGTAGTCACTATCTCCTTCTCACAGTGATGAAACTGAAACTTAGATAAGGCACTCAAGGTCACCTGCCAAGGTGCCTGACCAGAGCCCATTGTTAAGCCACAGCTGGGTGCTTTATTCACTGGCAACTGACAGTGAAAATAGTTTACTCAGCTAGTTTAAAGAACCTCAGGATTTTACCTGACTTCTCAGATACCACCTGGAGTGTTGTCTGCAAATAATGTGCATTTTAAGTTAAAGTTCAAATAAACCACACCTGGGAGCAGCAGTAGACATGATGTACATTAGCTACAACCTCTTTGATATGAGCAAGTGTGTTCTTTCTCTCAGTCTCTGCCCCCGTGTGGGAGACCTGCAGGAGGTTTCTGGCTCCTGGCTTCGGATTGGCACAGCGCCGGCTGTTGTGGTCACTTGGGGAGTGAATCATTGGATGAAAGATCTTCCTTTTTTCTTTCCTCCTCTTGCTATATATAACTTTCCAATAAAAATAAACAAATCTTAAAAAAAAAAAAGAGGATGCACTCCTTAAGCTACAGGTGCTGTAAAGGCTTCCTAGAAAAGTCTCCCAAAGCATAGGCAGTCAAAGGCAAAATAAGCAAATGGGACTACAGCGAACTAAGAAACTTCTGTACAGCAAAGAGAGTGATCAACAAAGTGAAGAAGCAGCCGATAGAATGAGAGAAATCTTTGCACATTACACAACAAAAAGGGGACTCATATCTGGGATTTACAGAGAGCTTCGGAAGCCAAAGGACGGCAGGACCCTGTGAACAAAGCAGAGAAAGAAACAAACATTTTTCAAAGAACAAATTCAATTGGCTGGCAGACATCTTTTCTGTCTCTGTATTAGGCACACATCTGCTGTATCAAACGGAAGTGAAGTCCTTTATATACGGATGATATCTTTGGCTCACAGTCACTTATGACATCTCCCAGGCAAGATGTGTACGACCAGGCATCCTGAATCTTGTCAGATGCCAGGTGTGGACACAGTGGCTGCAACTGAAATCCTTGGAAATTGGCAGAAAAAGAAAAACTACCCATAATAACATTATAGATCATTAAATCCTTTCCAGTTTTTTTTTAATAGAAAAAAGTGATCTTCTGAAACTTGAGTTTCTTTCCTATCTCAGAGGAGAAAGTAATAAAATATTTACTGGCATAAAACTGTTCTTTAGGCTGAATAACACATTAGGATACGATGTAATCCTTCACCTTGACAATGGCCATTCCCTAAACTTGTTTCATTAAGTTGCGAGCTCCCAGACAGCATTCAGAATTTAATATATCAAAGAGTAATAAGGACTTGAGTCCTGGTCAAATTAATCTCCTTCTAATAGAAATGAACTCTATGAAAGAATGCATACAGAAAACTTCCTGACTTTCTGATTTGCAGCAATGCTGTGTATTATAATCAAGTTCCAATTTCATTTAAAATGTCACAGGCCACTTATATGGAACATAGATTCACTTGGTTGCTATAAAATTATGATTAGATCATCTATTTGCTGTATTAAATCTATCAGGTTGTGATTTACATTTGTACTGACAAGAAAATCCCCATTGGAGCTGGCTCTGTGGTGCAGTGAGTTAAACCACTGCCTGTGATATCAGCATCCCATATGGGCCTTGGATTCTGTCTTTGCTGCTCTACTTTCTATCCAGCTCCCTGTTGATGACTAGGCCAGCAAAGAAAGATGCTTCAAATTCTTGAGTCCTTAACCCCAATTTTGATTGACCTGGAGGCAGGTCTGGCTTCTGACTGCAACCTCGTGGTGGTGGTTAGCCATATGGGAGGCGAACAATCAGGTGGAAAATCCCCATTTCACCGTCTCCTCCTCCTCTCTTTCTCTTTCAAACGCTGAAGTCCTTTTTAAAAAAGAAAACCATCTTTTATTATTATTATTATTACGTATAAGCAAAGGTGTCTGCCATAGCCAACAAAAGTGCAAATATTCAAGCTATAAAACAAAATTCCATCAAGTCATTCGATGAGTGTCTGTAGACCACTCTAATTAATGGTTAAAGGCAAGGGTTTCCTCTCCGCCACACCCAGCTAATTTTTCCCAAAATATTGCTTTATTTCACTCAGTCTCACATAAAAATATGTCTGATGTTTTTGTGACCTTAGGGGAATAATTTCAGGGTACTGCAAGGAAATACGCTGATAGCTATAGCAGATGCAAAGTGAGAACATCTGTGTTTGCTTCCAGTAACTTCAGAGCCTTTCATCGGGCTGAATGGCAGAGCAGAGCTCTGGGGGCAGGAGATAGGAATGGTTGTCAACAACTTTACATCAAGCAAAATGCCAGCTAAGTATGTTATCCGAGATCTCTTCATGGAGAGATCCATTTTCACATTTAATGGAAGAGAAAAAAAATCCAACCTTTTTAACAAAGAAGATTGTTTAAATTTTTTTTTTCTGGAGGAAACACACTGTTAGAAAAATAGTTCTTAATTGCCTTTTCCTACATATCCTGTTGTAGCGAACATTATGTACCATTATATATGTGTATATATATGTGTGTATGTGTGCATATACACATATATTTTAAAGCTAAACAAAGCAGATAAAAATTTTTTTCAATGTAATTCTACTTTTGCATAATTTTAAAACTGGTATAGTAAGAGACACATGCAAGGGTGATACAGGGAGCTCGGTTGTAGCTTTTCTGTAGCTTGTCACTCTAAGGTGACATTGGTAGCCGTGTTTAGCATCCACGATGCACGTTGCTATTGCTGAGTTCTCAAAGGCTATTGCATAATAATTACTTAGCAGCAAAAGAACAGGGACAGATTTTTAAATCTGGTAGAGGGAAGAGATTGTTCGAGACTGTAGAAATAGCCTCCTAGGGTCTTGGTGATTCAATCCACTCGCATCCCAACACTTTCTAAAGGCAAGGCTGCCAATGAGGGTCCCTTCAGAACCCACCGTGCAGGTCACTCTGGCACTTGTCAGTATCCACAAGCCTCATTATAAGGCTGCTCTGAAATATTGATGGATAAAGTGTTACCCATGAAAATTCGTACATTTCATTAATAACCTGAGCGATTACAGACTACATACAGAAGGGTAAGAATTCACAGCCAGACCTAATGTATCGCTGAAGATTGACATAAATCCACAGAGGGTGGTCGACCACCAGATGTACATGGGGTTGAACACCTGGTGGGACTCAGTCCTTCCGCAGGCTGGCCTTTATATAATTTGGGGTCTTTGGGGGGTGGGGTGTTTCTAGGAGTGGAAAAATTCCAAAGAAATTGAGGAGTGGGTGGGGACTAGACCCGGTTTTCTAGAACAGTTCAACCTTGGTAAGTTTTTCTCCCTGGAGGCGACAAAACACAGATCTTTAGCAATGCAGTATTAAAAGCTCCCGGTGAGAGATGTTGTGCCATCCCACAAGCATAATGCCCAAATGTGCGTTCTTGCTACCTTCAGAAAGGAAAACCATGGAAAAAAAAAAAAAGGGCAGGCTATGCGGAGAGCTCCCCGTTCTAGGGTGGACCCTGCGGGGGAAGCAGCTTGCTGGTTCAAGTTCCTAGATTTAGCATCATTTTCTGCAGCAGAAGGAAGTATCACTGCTGATTGGCCCCAAGGCTAGCAGAAGGCAACTAGATGGACCTTGGAATTGAACTTCCGTGTCTCAGCCACCCTTATCGGCCCTTAAGTGTCTTCCTTCTTGGCCCTCCTCCCGCACTGAAACAATGTTACAACAATGTCAAAAGGGCCTGCGGGCAACCTGGAGTGGCCGCACTTCTCTCTGCCTCCCTCCGGGTGTTCTTTTGTAGGTCTCTAATATAGTAAATGATTCAGTGGTAAATTAGCAGCCCACCGGCTACTGTAGCTCGCAGAGCACACAGGCTAAGATCTTTCTGATGTGGTCTAGGTTGGGACTTCATATTTATGTCTTAGATGCTTGCCTCTTGAAAAGCGTTTTAGCGACAGGCAGCGCTATTGTTTAGGAGAGTGGTGAGGTTTACACAAGCGTGTGAGGAATACAGGCATCTGGAATAGGAAGCAAAAGTATCAGGAAGAATTACTTTTCTCCCCTCGGGGTCACTCCAAGAGGAGCATTGAGCGGGAGAGAGCAAGAGCCCTCAGGCTGGGCTTTTAAAGTGGTTACTCCATATCCCCACTGTCAGGTCCCAGCTAATAATGGGTGTCCTCTGACTCACTGGTGGGCAAAAGGGTCCTGTAGGCTGGGAAAACGTGGCTTCCAATGGGAAATCCGACTATCTCTACACACTGAAAAATATTCTATTCCTTTTTTTCTGCCTTTAGCACCTCCGTGATCTGGCACTCTCGTATTTTGTTATGATCAGTGTCATTTTATTTTGGAATGCAAATAAAATAAGTGCTTTGATAATGCTCGACTTGTACTCCTCAGGACTTCTGCTAGGATAATCAAGCACCATTCTTTCCATTTTCACTTCCATTTCCTCATAAATGACTAAACATTTCCCTCCAGGAAGTGAGACATTTTGAAAATCACGCAACTAATCATTTTGATTGTGAGCACACACCTGCCCTGCTTGATGGCTAAGGGTCGTGTTGCCCTGGAGCTGTGACAGAGTAGCTAAGAGACTGTCAGCGCAGGAGTGCGAGTCTGGTGCTTGGAAATGTCATGGACTGAGGGCGGGAATCCGCATGGAAGAAGATGCACAGTGTGAGGAAGGAGGGAAAAAAGACGATATTTTCCATGAAAATGCATGATTTTCCTTCTATCATTTGAAATAATCTCTTATGGTAATGTTGTGCTCACTTATTGCTGAACCCTTCATTAGACAATAAAGAAGTACCCTGTTTTATTTAACATACACAGTAAAATACTGTCAATAGTTTTTTTTTTTTTAATGTGTAAACACGATGGAGATGAGGCAGTGAGATTCATGAACAAGAAGTGATCATAACACAGATAATTAGGCTTGACAAATGTAGTTTATAGAGGGACCAATGTTTTGTGCAGCATTTCAGATGCTGTGGTGGGGAGAGGAGGTTCAAGTTCCAATTCCAGCTCCCTGCAGTGCAAGTCCCAGGAGGCAATGGTTGTGACTCAGCTGATTGGGTCCCTGTTATTCTGGTGTGGAAAACTTGGGGCTGAGTTCTGGACTGCTGGTTTAGATCAGATAACTGTGTTTAGGGTTATCCCAGGAATGAACAAGTAGAGAGAAGAGAAGAAAGTTTGTTGGGGTTTGCTCAATGTGTAATCCTCTACTTGCAAGCATTGACATCCTATATGGGTGCCTGTTCGCATCTCAGCTTCTCCATTTCTGTTCCAGCTCCCTCCTTGTGGTCTGGAAAAGCAGTCAAGGATGACCCAAAGCCTTGGAACCCTGCACCCATGTGAGAGACTGGGATAAGGTTCCTGGCTCCTGCTTCAGACCAGTCTACTTTAGGCCATTGTGGACATTTGGAAAGTGAACTAGCAGCTGAAAGGTTTTTCTCTCTGTCAATCCTTCTCTCTACACATTTGCCTTTCTAATAAAAATAATCTTTTAAAAAAGATAGTTTGTGGGAAAATAATACACTAAAAATATCCTTCAGTCCGACCTTCACCAAATTGTTAAAAAAAAAAATAAAACATTTCTTTTGTCACTCTTACGCCTTTCATATGCTTGATCTTCCAAACTGCAGAGAAATATTTCAACCTCTGTCTTCTAAAATCTGACCTGAGAAATGTTTGTGTAAGGAGATGATTGTAACTTGTCCAAACTCAGGGCACTCTGTTAAAATTTGTGGTTTCTGGTATGTTAGCCTGAGCTTTGGAAGGTCCTTGTGTCTTTGCATTAAGAAAATAATCTTCAAATAAGATTGCCATGCATTTGTAAAAAAAAAAATTATATCCAGTATGCTTACTTAATATGAATAATATGTACTTTGAAATTGGAAGATTGAAATGCTTTTTAAGATAATGTTTCCCCCTTAGAGAGTTAGTGGCAGTGGTTAGGTGAGTGTTTGTGATGACCACATTACATCAGCAGAGTGCCTAGTTTCAATTCCAGCTGCTCCATTTCCCATCCAGCCTCCTTTAACACACACCTTGGGGGTCAGGAACAACAGCTCGAGTATTTTACTCCTACCCAGCTTGAATTTCTGGCTCCTGGCTCAATGCTGTTCCAGCCCTGGCTATGGTAGACATTTCACAACGAAGTCGTAGATGGAAGATCTGGCTCTCTCAAGTAAAACAAAAAGAAGTACAATCGTTTTGTAAAACACACACACACACATAAAACCATGAGTCAATAGAACAAAGAACAGATATTAATCATATCAATTCAAAAGGTACAAATGAAAGCCTCAAAGATACACTGTATAAGGCAACTAGGCTAGCACAGTGGCATGGCAAGCCAATCCTCTGTCTGCAATGCCAGCATCTGATGTGGGTGCTAGTTTTAGGCCTAGCCGCTCCACTTCTGATCTAGCTACTTGTTTCCAACTTGAGAAAGGAGCAGAGGATGGCTAAAGTCCTTGGGCCCCTACACATATGGAAGAAACTCAGAAAAAGTTTCCTGGCTCCTGGCTTCAGATCAACTCAGCTCTGGCCATTGCAGCTATTTGGGGAGTGAACCAGTAGATGGAAGATCTTTCTATATGTGTCTATTTCTCCTTCTCTCTTTGTCAAAATTGCCGTTCAAAATAAAAAATGCATCTTAGTAAAGAAAAAAAGAAAGCAACACAGAACTTAATATGAAAAGTGTACTATATGCAACTTAATGTCAACAATTGAGAAAATATAAATGCATGACACATTCTTTCAAAGTAATGTTAACCAAACTGATGAAAAAGCAAATAATCTAAACTTTTAATTAAAAATGTTTTTCAAATTAAAACAGATGCTCTTGGTTGTTTAAAATAACAATTCTGTTGCATAGTCTTTTGACAGATGACTTTGTTCTAATATAAACTATTCCAAAGAATAGAACATTGAGCAACTTGCTTAATATAATCAAGAGTCTAGCATAGCTTTATCCATAAACACATGTAGACTGCAATGGAAAGAAGAGAAGAGTTTGTATTCAGCCCCGAATTATCACACTGTCACTTTTTGGAGAGTGATACACTGCCAGCAAAATCTTTGGTAAAATGTAGATACGGTAATATGTAATGATCAAATTAACTTTTATTTTGTCAGAAAATATAAATGATTGCATATCAGCCTGAAAACATAAATCACTACATTTAAAATTATCCAGGACAAAATGCAAATATCTCAACAGAAGCAGAAAACTCCTTTAAAAATTCAGCATCGGTCCGTGCAGATCATTCCCGAAGCTACAAGGAGTGCTCAATATGCATGAAATTCCTTAAACCTTCTTCAGAGAGAACTTGACCTGAATGCCAAGAAGGCAGACGTTAGTTCTTTCAACATTATCACTGTCATAGAGTGCAAGTGCAGTCTTTACAAGCGTCAAGAACATTTCTCAGAAACAAAGATTCTCTGATTGTTTTGGAATGAGCGTCTCCATTTATTTTCTGTAAAGTAATGGTAGTTTTATACAGCCAGGCTTCTCAAGAGGACAAGAAGAATAAAAAATAAATTCGCAATTGATTATCTGCAAATGCAGAAATAAGCACCAAACTCTAACAGAACTAGCTCATTCTGAAAATAACAATGTCAGAGGGAGAAGACAGTGGGCAGAATCCAAGGAAAAAATGGAGAAGGAAGACGCCGAGAAAGAGTCTGAGGCTGTTGGGATTGCAGCCCTAGCTAAAATGGAAAATCTTAAAAAGCCTTGAAAAACACATGGCACAGTGAACCAAGAAAGGGCTTGGCTTCTGGCTGAGTATGGAAATGGAAAGGGAGGTGGCAGAAACAGAGGGGGCGGAACAGGAAGGAAGTGGGACATGGGAAGAAATGGGGAGCAGCAGACACACCACACCGTCTCCCCACGCCAATAACAACATTGCAAAAAGCCACTGCTGGTCCCTTCTACTGAAGGTTCGGTGCGCTCCTAAAGTGGAAATCCTGCCAGCCTCTCGGAGGCTCACACTGCCAGCAAGGGGAAAGAGAGGCAAGTCAGTGCCGCCCAACAAACCGATAAAAGAAGTCAGACGTTATGAGTCCTTCTATTTCAGGTGCTGCAAATTCTCTACTTTCAATTAGTTGAGTAAGTATGTACATAAAGGTGTATAAGGATATTCAATATATCCAATGTATTTCATTTAACTGGAAATCACAGAAATATAGGCGATTATTCTAATTTCTTTTTTTCTAAAAAGATTGGGGCATTCTGAAGTCGCATCTAGGTAGATTGTGAAAGAAAATTTCTTTTCTAGAAATTCATAAACATGTGTTGCTCATCTTTGCACAATGTGAAAAATTGACCTTGGTCCTCTTAAAAATTGGTCACTTCATTATTGCTGACAAGGTGAAGGGTTCATTGCGATAGTATCGTTAATCACAGGTTTTTCTGGAAATAAACTCAACCTCTGGAAG
The DNA here is from genome assembly GCF_017591425.1 of Ochotona curzoniae. Taxonomy (NCBI): domain Eukaryota; kingdom Metazoa; phylum Chordata; class Mammalia; order Lagomorpha; family Ochotonidae; genus Ochotona; species Ochotona curzoniae. Next base: position 7,685,570 of record NW_024465322.1, read on the forward strand.
TTCATTAAAAGACCAAAATCATTTTACTGTTAAAAGGGCACTTCAGTTAATGAAGAAGATAAATTGGTGATCATCCCCAAGCACGTCTTTGCCCTTGTCTCTGAGAAAGGAAACCCAAATTTAATGCTATACCATTAAGAAATCTCATGATCTGTTAGGAGATGGTTCTTCAAAAGAGCTTAATTGTTGTCATTCTTTACCAAAGAGTTGATTCTGATGATAGGTTTCCTAATGGTTTGTCCAGCATTGCTAATCAGCATGAAGATGACACAGGTCTGTTACACAACATGAAGAAGCAGAATGTCTTTAGCTGAAGTTACATTTGCTCAACATGAACATCGGCCAAATTCCTGATTTGTTCGATCTCATTAATTGATGAATTTTACTAAACTTCAGAGCATCATTTTTCAAAATGCGATTGTGATGAATCAGAAGACTGTACTTCCTGGTTGCAACATAATGAGGAGAGGCTCAATTTTTGATACTTTATGCTGCTAACATATGCATTTCCAGCGACTCTATTTTCCTTCAGTGGAAACTGCACGTATGAGAATAGAATATCAGGCCCCCAGAATGACATCCTTAGCATCTATAGTTCCCCATTTACCTTCAGATCTATGGAAACTCAATGACTCAAACGTGTAATACAGGTGGATTGCAGTTGCTCAAGTCCTCCTTCAGGTTAGAGTTAAATATTTTGAAAGAGGATGTTAAATGTGCTTTCCCAGTAAGACATTTTTTGTGTGTGTGTGTGAATACCTGGGCATTCTCCTTAACCTCTGAACAGAGCTGGCGGTGATGTGCTTTCTCTATCTTGTTGATTATGCTAGCGGAACTGCTGGAATAAACATAGCAGCACGGAGGGAGTGCTTCACAGGAAGAAATGAGGGGCAGAAAAGAAAAGGAGAAACGCTTTCAGAGTCCTGGAGGAAACTGCTTTAATGTTCGAGCTAGCAGGAAAGCCGTTTACACACGGAAAAAAGGAAAGGATGGGCTCCATTAATGGCAACTTTGGGAGAAAAAGCCCTCAGGCAGAATAAATGTGTTCAAAAACAATGTCCTTAAATCTACTTCAATGCTTAATACTGATAACCTTTAGTATCCATTTTGAACAGAAAAATAATACTGAGTATGCTTTTATGCTTTTGTTTGTCAAGAAGCAGCAACGTACAAATCATGCAAAATCAAAAATCAAATTCGAACTTGAAATGCTGGCTTTCATATAATCCACTTAAAAAATTCATGTATTGAGGTTATCTGTTTCTTTAGATTTACACTAAGTTTATATCTGTATTAATGCATTGCCCTTTATTACTAAAGATGTGTTTTTGAATCTAATCTTGTTGAATATTTTTAGTTGCCCCACAGCAGTCAATTTTCTGTTTTATTATACATTGAAAATGCTAATTCAACAAAGACAGAAGAAATGGACAAGAGACACAAACCATCAGGTAAAAGACACATTTTTTTTTTGTCCTTCATCTATATTCTGAAATAGCAGATTTCAATACTTATATTAGAAGAATATTTTGATACATTGTAGAGGAGTAGATATAGAATTTCATTTCCTTTCAATCAGGAATTGGAGATAATGTCAATGTAATTAACTAGCCCCATTGAAAACTCCATTTTTCAATTTTTATGAAGGCCAGAAGTTATCTAAGGGTGTTTATACAATTCAAAAAATGAAATAAAAGATAGACTCTTATTGAGTGAAAGTTTGAAAGCAAGATCCAAGATAGAGGTTGAGTTTCATGAGCAACTTTGTGGGAACTGGCTTCTGAGGAACAGGTTGCAAGCCGGAGGTGACGACTTAGTACAAGTGACTTTGAAGAATTGGCGAAAAGCGACAGGTATTTCCCTCTGTGCAGCTTCAACGAACAGCTATGTGGCTGGTCGTTCTAATTCCTCCAAGGTCGCCATTTAGATGTGAGAAGAAACAGACAGTTAGTATATCCTTACTATGGATCGCATTGTCCTGATAAATATTATTTAACATGCATCAAAGTGCTACCAACAGCCTGTCTCTATTGAGAGATTAATGGACTAACAAAATGGGACACACACTTGCAGTGGAATATATACATTATACAGATGTATTCCTGTATATTGTTTATGTAGGACTTTCACATACATATCTCAAACATACATATATACACACATATGTATATACACAAATATATATGTGTGTTGTTTAGTTCTGCAACACTTACATGGATGAACCTTGGGAAAACTTTTATAGTTAAACATTTATTTTAAAAAGAGATGGCGAGAGAGAGAGAGATAGAGAATGTCTTCCTTCCACTGGCTGAAAAGGTCGGAGCTACACTTATCGGAAGCCAGGAGCCAGGAGCTTCTTCCCGGTCTCCCACGCGGGTGCAGAGTCCTAAGGCTTTGAGCAGTCCTCAACTGCTTTCCCAGGCCAGGAGCAGGGAGTCGTGTGTGTAGTGGGCCTGCTGGGATTAGAACTGGAGCCCATATGGGATCCCAGTGCATGCAAGACAACGACGTTAGCCACTAGACTACCAGGCCAGGCCCTAGTTCTTTAACTATACTCAAATCCAGTCCACACTAAATATTACTTCACAGTGAGAAAGAAATTTCCGTCTGTCTGAACAGACTTACATATTAGTACTCAGACTTTCTCACACTGTGTCATTATGCGTTACTTTTTTTTTTGTAGAAGAACAAATTAAAAATTTTTCTTTGCGAGCTTCAGTCTTTTTTTTTTTAGGAAGTATATCGTAAGAATAATGTAAAGGATTGAGGACATAGAGTTTATAGCACAGTGATGAGGTAAATAACACCTACCTGAATGCACATAAACGGTTCTGTTCTGCACCCTTAATAAACAGGCACAAACTGCAGCTGTAACTGTTGCGATTGACACTATTGGATGTTTGTATTACTGGAAACCTGGGGTTTCCTCTGTCTACTTGAGGTTAATGTGCAATGCTAATACTGGGAATTTCTTCTCTCCTTTTTTTGTTGGAGAAATCAATAGCAATAATGACTTTAACATTTTCTTCTTTATAAATCCCATGTTCTAAAATAATAACCAAAACTCAGCTTCATTAATCAGTAGCAATACTGTATTTAACGTTTTCTTCTTAAATAGTCACTCTGCGGTAATAATGACCATTACACAAATGGGTTTTCTCTTCATAGATCAGAGGGACACGTGCTGGTATCTCAGCTTTTTACCTAGGGCCGTTTCTTCCTCTGAGACTGCACATAACCACTAAGCAAAAACTGTTATTGATATAATCACAGCCATTACTTAGGCATGTTGAATTGTTTTATACTGCCTGAAGGAGAAATTTATTTCTATTTGATTGCCTTTTTATCATGTATCATTTCAGGTGATAAAATAATTCAAAATTAAGGACGCCCAGAATTATTGAAACTTAGTGAAATGCCCTCTCTCAGGCAACAACATGGACCTAATCATGCTATAAAAAGGGACACAGGGTGCTCCATCAATTGGAATGGAAAATGCCAGGAAATCGCTGTGTATGGGAGCTCTTGTAAGAAACCAGTTGCCATGGCAACTGTGCCTGGTAGGAGGCATTGAACGACAGCACGTATTTCAGTATAATCACCGTCTTTTGATGTGCTTTTTTTTCCATGAGCCACTGAGGCCACGCAACATGGCTAGAAGGATGAATGTCCTAATTGGGAGGAACTTGCTTCATGAATATGTACTGCTGAAAGCTTGAAGATCAATGTTTGATCTGAAATTGTCCTTGTGGTTAAGCTTTTAGGGATAGTTGTGTAACACATTCCATCTCAGAAACTAAAAATAGTCCCTTCCATGATCTAGTTATAAATTAAAGACGAAAGACTATGAAATAGGTGGTATCCTTTCTCTACAGAATTATAAGACTACGACCCTTGCTTTTCAAATTATTCTACTGTTGTTAATTGAATTAATATGCTCATTTTTTCCTTTTTTTCATATCGGAGCTTTCCTGAGAGATATCCAAGTTCCTGGCTTTTATTGAAAAATGGTATAGAATTTTCCCTTTAATTAGGTTGCTAGTGGCAAATGGCCCTTTTAAAACAAATGCTAAAATGTATCTCTATCCTAACCACGTTTGCTTTGAAGAAGAGCTTACATTTTCATAGGAAAGCCCTGCTTCTAATCGGTAGGCACACTTTACTCCCAAATGACTTCCCGCTGACAATCACGGCTTATTTTTCTCCTGAAAGACATTTTGACACCTGATTAGAACAGAATGGGTCAAGAGTACCTCTCCCTGCAATGTTTATCACTTCTGAAATCTTGCAATGCGTTTTACGGAGAGAAGCAGCTTTTCAGAGAACTACGAAAGTTTTGCTTCTTAGTATGTAACCTCTGGCTCAGATATGAGGCTCTGCCATGGACGGTAACGTTAAATAAGTTAATTGCAGGGAGCATCATCCAAACAGATACTTCCGTTTCCGTTTCCCTAGCAGAAATTTTTGTTGGAAAATGAGAAAAAGCCTCAGAAAACAGATTTTCTATTAAATTTAAGGATTGTTTATATTAGGATAAATGCTGCCACTTTTTACTATTCTGTTGGTCATCTTAAGATCCCTTAGGGTTGGACCTGGTGTGATAAGTTCTCACCTTGCACGCCCGGGATCCCATAAGGGCGCCGGTTCTAATCCCTGCAGCTCCGCTTCCCATCCAGCTCCCTCTTGTGGCCTGGGAGGGCAGACGGGCCAAAACCTTGGGACCCTGCACCTGTGTGGGAGATCTGGCTCGTATGGCTGTACCCCAGAGGCTACCAGGTGGCACAACGTAGCTGCAGATACGCTGCAGCCTTTTGGAGTGTACAGCTCTATACACTGATTTCTTCTGTTGATTCTGAGCCATCTGTAATTTTCAGTCTGTTCTCAAGATTTCATTTTGCACTTCATTCAGCGACAGCAGGGCTCTTGACATATGTGACAAACAAGGGTGAATTATGACTCCTTGACATCTTTCCTCATAATGACAGACTTCCTCACGGAGAAGAAAAGCGAGCCGAGTTACTCGGAGCGCACCTTTCAATACCACGATCGAGAAAGCCATCACCTTCGAGCAGCACTCCTCAATGCTTCGTATGTCTTGTCCCGATTCTTCTTCTTCTTCTTTTTTTTTACAACAAAAGGGATGAAATGTGGGTGCATCTGTCCAGATTATTGAGAAGAAGATAATTTCTATAATTCTTTGGTTTAATTTGAGAGACAGGAAGAGATTAGAAACGTAGAAGCTATTCATCATCTATGTCCTCCAAAAGACTTTTCTGTGCTTCTTGTCTGAGAGCTCCCCAACCTGACAGCTCCCCAACCTGACAGCTCCCCAACCCACCCACCCACAGAGCAATGTGGGCAAGGGGAACTCGTGGCCCCTACCCCTCTTCTCTTTCGTACTCGGTAAAGTGAAGAACTAAGTTATTCAGTATCCAATGCATCTGTATAATTCTTAATCCTTATCCTCTATCAACCTATTTTTAAACAATACCTGTTTTCAACCTGTGGCTAGTTACGGGCTGAAAGGTGTGGTATGTATGATGCAGGATGGTAGGTAGGACATATAGAATTTAGAATGTGCAAGCATACACATGCATGCTCATGTCATTTCTTTGTCCCGGCTTTTGCACACGCAGGGTTCTTACCACTGAAGATATTTCTTCTGCTTCTCACTGATCACTGATGTGACAAGTGTCTTTTGTTGTTTTTTGTTTTTGTTTTTGTTTTGTTTTTGTCTTCCTGTCCACTATGAGAATATTTAACCAAAAAAAAAAAAAAATGGATTCTTTAATTCCCAGGGCACCACCTGCTGACCTAAGTTTAATACTTCTTACTCTATCCTTGTAATCAAGGGTTGTGACTTTCTCTTTTCATTGCTATGAATTCATTAGAGCAGGAGAGGGGGAGGGAGCCACTAAATGTAATCAGAATGCAGGATGCATGAATGAGTGACTAAACAGAATGCTACTGATTTGTTCGCAGCGTTTCTAGTAAAATCATACAATTGAAAAGATAATAAAGCATTTGTGTACTTTTACAAGTTGAAACAAGTACCTCTCTCTCTTTTTTTAACCTCTCTTTTAAAGATCTATTGAACCAAAGTTGGCCTGGGATTGAGTTGTTCATCCGATCTTTTTCTTCATGTGTGTTAACTCCAGGCAAAGTAAGAACAAGCAAATTGGATGGACAGCCTGCTGAGTACGCACAGAAAGTAAGACAGCATCCATTACCAGAGGCACAAACAAAAACCGTGGACTTATTTTATTTATGTTTTAAAAATGCCACTCAAGGGCCTGGCGCAGTAATATATTGGCCAATGTCTTCACCTTGCACGCACTGGGATCCCAAATGGGCACCGGTTCATATCCCAGCAGCCTTGCTTCCCATCTATCTAGCTTTCTGCTTGTGGTCCTGGAAAGCAGTAAAGGATGCCCCAAAATGTTGGGACCCTGCACCCATGTGGGAGACATGGGAAAAGCTCCTGGCTCCTGACTTTGGATCTGTTGATTTCTGGCCATTGTGGCCACTTGCAGAGTAAATTATCGGATGGAAGATCTTTCTCTCTGTCTCTCTTCCTCTCTGCGTATCAGTCTTTCCAATAAAAATAAATCTTTAAACAATGCAACTCAAATCTCAAGACAAAAATTTTTTCCTACCACAAAAATCCTATTACGACAAAATATCATGCTTGTCCAAAAATAGCTCCTGAACACCATACTTACATTGAAGTAGTAAGCATATATACTACTCAGATGTTTAAATTCCTACTATTTGAAGGTTTCATCAACGAGTCATGACATGAATGCATCCTTGACTTTCTCCATTATTGCCCTTCTTTGCCAAAACAGTGGTTTTGAATTACTCAGATATCAAACATTTTAGAGGTTTTGCCTCTTACGAATTTCATTTTTTTCTCTGTATTTTATGTCCTGTTTCTTTTAAATTGTTACTTAAGTCTTTGTTCCTGGAAGTCTTCTCCAATGATTTCCCACGCAGTCTCTCTGTCTCATTCTTTTAAGAGCACGCATAGCGTTTACCACCATTTAATCTCCCCCTTCATCATCACGTGAGCTCCAAGAGGGCAGGAGAATAAATTTTCACGTTTGTATTCTTTCGGGAGTTATGAGGAGAGGAATTGGTGCATAACTTGTGCTTAATATTTATTGCTGAGTGGTGAAATACATCATCATGGGAAATGATTTTTCTCTTGTGAATATATGCTCTTCACTGTTTAAAATGGAATGGAATAGAGGCCTCTTATTGGAGGAAAGGAATGATACTCATGTTCAATTTACTATTCACTATACAACCTTTAATGTATATTAAACAGGTGAAATAAGCAAATGAATGAAAGTAAACGAGAGGGGGAAAGACAAGGGATATGAAGCAAGCCTTTTGCTTTTCAATTTTGGGCACAGGCATCAACTATGTGGTTTTGATCCTTACAGTAAATGAGTGTTTACACCTGCTAACTACAGTAGCTACAACTGAATGATTTTTATAAACAATAGAGTTAAGGAGCGATTTTGATTTTTGGAAATAGTTTTTTTTTTTTTTAAGCAGGAAGACGTAGCCATGTGTGTCGTTGTTGTTGCTTATATTTTTGATGGTTGCTTAGCTTTGCATAGTTAAGTCTCAGAGACTGAATTCAGGGAAGAAAGGGGAAGGCTCCATGTCGCACAGAATTCCCTGGGGACTCGGTGTTCCCTTGCACAGTCCTCAATCAGCCCTGCTGTTGACTACATTGATTTATACAACTTGGTATAGTACTGCCAGTGTTTAGTGGAATACCTATTGATGCAACAAAAGATCCAAAGGTGGAGAATTCTCCGGAAGAGTCCAACAAACACCACCTCGAATGAAGCCATGTCCTGTATTCATACAGTTGATGAGCAATACAGTGCTGAGTACTTGACTAGATGAAAACATAGTCATACATGTTACTACTTTGACAATCAGAAATGTGAATGGGGAAATTAGATGATGTCATTTTGAATCTCAGGAGTGTTCTCTTTGTATTGAAGTTTATTAAGGAAAATAACCTCAGTCTTAGTATGTATGTCAAACATTTAGGAATTAAGTTTTGCATATAATTGGGTTTCTTTTCTTTTTAAAGATTTATTTATTTATTTATTTATTTATTTATTTATTTTTACTGCCAAGACAGATATTTAGAGAGAGGAGAAGAGACAGAGAGGAAGATCTTCCCTCCGATGGGTCACTCCCCAAGTGACCGCAATAGCCAGCGCTGCGCCGATCCAAGGCCAGGAGCCAAGAGTTCTTTCAGGTCTCCCACACAGGTGCAGGGTTCCAAGGCTTTGGGTCATCCTCAACTGCTTTCCCAGGCCACAAGCAGGGAGCTGGATGGGAAGCAGGGCTGCTGGGATATGAACTGGTGCCCATTTGGGATCCAGGCACTTTCAAGGCAAAGACTTAAGCTGCTAGGCTATGGTGCTGGGCCCACAATTGTGTTTTCAAATGACTAAAAAGTTCCAGTCATAGCTACTTAGCAAAGGAGGGATAAGGGAAAGAGAGAAGTAATGCAAATGTTGAAGAGTGATAAATTTCAGCAAGTTTGTTGCAACAGATTTATGAATCTGAATTATTTTTTAAAAATATAAATGGAGAAGAAAATAAATGTTAAAAAGAAATCAAGTTACATTTTGAGGTTTTTGTACTTTTACTTTCTTTTTGTCTTTCCTCTTTCAAGAAGATGATGACTCACTGATTCATAGTGTGACGGCTTCACTAGTTTTGAAAATCTCCATATTTATCAACTTAGAGCAAGTATTTGCTGTCTTACTTAGAGGCATTTTGAAATTTAGGAATATGCTTAAAGTTTAGCAACAGAAGAGATGTGTTCTATTTCCTAGGAATGTATAGAATGTGTGTTTAGGACCATAGTTTTTATTATGAATGAAACATACAAAGGATTGATTATGCTTGAGGCAAATGCGTTATGCAGCTGCAGAGATATTAGACTGATTAATAGCCTTTGAAATTAATGTAGGAATATTAGGATTTGGATTTATATTTAATGTTTCCATTTGCATACATAAACATTGATTTTATTTCCTGGGCTTTCACTTAGCATATATTAATATTTAAATAGCCATTCAGTTAGAATCTTGTTGCATTAGTATTCTTGGTTATTAGAAAGCAAGGTCTTTAAATCGAGTTTTCCTTAGAGAATATATTAATCTCTTAATATAAATTCTTAAATGAAAGTATCTGAATTGAATAGGTGTTTCATATACTGGAAGGCCAATTGTTAGAAAGTGCTTATTGAAAGATATAATCTGATGGCCACATTGTGAGCTCTTTTAAATATCGGATTATTATTTTTTATTTTGAACTTTATGTTACAGTTATGTAGGGTCTAGGATTCCCCCTACAAATTCCCAGCCCCGACTGATTTTCCCCATTCAGTACCTATGCAGTACCTATTCTACCATTCTGAGGCCTCTGGGAAAAAAAAATAATAACAAACCCCATTTTTCCAGAGGCCTCAGAATGATAGAACAGGTTCTGCTTAACTCAAACTCAGGCACTCTGACGTGAAACACCAGCAACCCAAGGGTTTCTTCAGCAGTACAGCAAAGCCTGGCCCAACCCTTGCTATTTTATTGTTGGCATATCTAGGTTCCCTGAATGAATAACTTTTATTTTTCCCATAAAAGCTCAACTTTAAAGAAAACCTTTCACTGAGGTTCCAACAAGCAAAACACTAAGAAGACAATGAATATTTATTTAGTGCTCACACATATTAGTTGATTAAGTTTGTTGAGGAGTTGGCAATGCTGCGTAAATAGATTGTTAGTTTTGGAAACTCATCAAAACACAAGCATAAAGAAGTGGTGATTAGTATTCATAACCCAAACTGGGCTATAGCTGGGCTGGATGTGCAATTAAATGTTCTAATAGGATTCTCCCAATTTTGTATTGTTTTCAAAAAAAAATTCCAAAAGAATAAGAAGTTTTTAAGGCTAAGCAAGTCTCATTGTGTGTCTTCCAGTGGATTTTTGGTCCCTGCCATTCTTGTCCTGTAACAAACAAAGCGAACAAACACAAGGTGTAAATCAACCATTGTTGAGTGGATATTGCTGTGCGCTGGTTCCCAGGAGAGTCAGTGAGTGCTAGCTCTGGGTTCCTGTGCCTTGTAGGCAAACGTACATGATCTGAGAAAACCAAACAGTATTTGGACGCTGGAACACTTAGACACAATCAATCCGTTATAATACAATCTGGTTTCATCTGAGAAACATTACCATGGCACTCATTTTGAGCTCAAGAATCCTCTCCTATGTGTTTGGAGAAGCAAGAAATAAAATCACTTTGGTAAAAAAGCAGTTTACATTTTCTAAGTGTGTGATAATGGCAGCCACTGCAGATCATCTCGGAGTTCCGTCCACATCCACAAAAACATAGACGCAGTCCCTTAACACCATCCTAATTGAGGCGTGAGAAGCGACTTGAAATATTGTGGAAATAAACAGCATCAACATCTTTTATGACCACAGCTGTTGCACAGTCAAGTTGAATGCATTCCTGGCAGTGGAGACAGCCAATCATCACAGAGAAGGGTGTTTATAGACATCACCCACGTGGGCCAGCAAACAGGAAAAAAAAAAAAATCTGTTGAACTTGTAAATTTCTTTGAATTCAGTTCTCCAGAATTCAAGTAGATTTGTGCTTATGTATTCTAATAAACCGTGAAACGTTTAATACTATCAGTTATATAGATATCTCTCAGTTAAACAAATATAAATACTTGCCTTTGTATGTCAATATTATTTTTTGCACACGTGATTTCGAAATATTTTGGTATGTAGAGGGTAGCTCGTTAGACTGTTTCTTTAATGAGGATGGTTAAGGGACGGTTCTAAGTTATAAAAGGCCACACAAGAGTGACAGCTGTCAATGCTACTGGAGAATAAAGCTGTTCTGAAAATGCTTTGTCTGAGATCTGAATTTTACCAAGAAAGTCATGGGTTGCATATTACAGCATTTTCTTAAGCTGAATACAATGCTTCTTGCAAATTAGCATACAGGTATGCAAATCATTGTGTTATGGGTATAAATGACACCAAACACATCAAATATATCTGTAGAATTACGAATCCTATCCCAAGGCCAGCATGCAATCTCCTGAGAATGCTGTTTTCTACTCTTTTGTCTGGCCGAGACAACCATGCGCGTATCTGACGCAGATTTCTCCCTGGAAAATACTGTGGATTTAACAAAAGCAGCATGCATTGTGCACTGAAAAATGTGGGGCCAGAGTGAATATATACACAGTGGAACACTACTGAGATGTAACCAAGAATTTTCTGCCTCTCACACATACACGAAAAGGTTGCAACTGGAGACCATTAATCCCAATGAAACAAGCCGAATCCCAAAATATAAAAATCATGTTTTCCCTAATTTATGAAACCAACGTGCAGAGTTGATGAACATAAGGTGTATGAGCAAAATCGACACTTTCGGATTTGATGATTTTCTATGGCTCTTGTCCATCCTCTCAGGAATGGAGGTTTGCTTGAGCGATTAAACATAAAACTGTGTTTCTACTCAAAATATGTAATGACCACCTGCCTGTTTCTTCGTCACAACGTTTTGTGGTGTTTCCTCTCTCTGAGTGGATGGCGATGTCTCAGGGAGTGATCTTTCTAATTCTTCTAATTGAAAGAATATTATCTCTTTCTTTGAGAACTGCATCAATGGTTCTTTTTATGGAGAAAAATAGTCATTGGAAGTGTTTTGGAAAATGCGAAGCGCAACATATAGAATCACCACCACCTTAACATATAAATTGTGCTTTTCACATTCCTGCCATCAACAGTCGTAACGCTGACAATTAGCGTGCCTCATATATTAGTATGGAATGCTGAATTGTAAAAGAATTTGGCTATCCTTCTCATAAAGTGTTATCATTGAAGATTTATGATCTCACTAAAAACAAGAAGTCTTGTTGCTATGTGACATGAAAGTCCAGTCTACATGTTTCTAGGGAACGGCCAAATAGCAAAACACACTTCTTAGAGCCCTGTTGTCAGAACTCCCCCAGATCCATGTGGGATGATGGATTTGGTGGGAGAAGAATGGACACAGCCCTGAGTGAGATGGAGGAGAAGGGAGTTCTCTCTCACTTGCCCCATTCTCCTCTTTTCCTGGAAGAGCCAAAGAAATCACATGTGCTTTAAAATTAAGTTTTAATGTAACTCGGTTTACACTCACATTTGTACTCAGTACACTTTTGCTCTCTGTTGAATCCTACATGAGAATTTTAAAATATCAAGTGAAATCTTAGTACCTATTTCACTAGAGATATTTTAATTAGAATAGTATTGAATTTCCTTCACAATAGCAAAATACTTAAGTCAATCTATAGGGATTTTACATATTAACATTGCATTTATTTCAAGGTGGCTGAAATACTCACAGTTATGCCTGTGAAATCTTTATTGCAAGTTTCAAGGAGAGTTAGAGGTCAACCATCATATGTCATAGACCCTGAACGCTCGCATTGAGTCAGAAAAATTACAGCATAAAGAAGTTTTGGTGTCCAGTTTTCTATAAAACAGGACAGAAATATTTTAAATTTTAATCAATCTAAGAGCAATTGGGTTTTCCAAAGAGAATTATTCTAAGTTTATTCCTATCCTTTTCTATAAGGTGTGGCAACGCTGTCCAACAGCACTTTCTAAAAAACAAAAATATTCCCATTTGCTACCAAAATATTATCTGCATGTTGATACTTACCACTTGAATCTGACGCGTGTGACTGAGGGAAAAAATGCTTAAATTAAATGTTATGACTTAAATGAAAATAGTCACAAATAATTAGTTGCCATGTTAGTGGATACTGAAATTCCAGAAACCACATCAGAGAATTTTAAAGTGTCTACTCCCCAGACATGCTTTCCTTCTGCCAACACCAACACATTGTTAAGACATTTCCCCTTTGGGATATTACACTTCAGATCCTGTTGTTTTAAAATAAATCCCACATTTTGAGGAATATAACCTGAACATTAGTCAAATAAATGGTATACTTGAAAATGTCAGTTCTAAGAAACAATGGTAGCTAACAGTCTCTTCTACACAACAAATACTTCTCTGAACCCAGATTTATAAGTTGATTTATTTCAAAAGAAAATGAATACCATTTTTGTCCTTTCCTCCCCAGATGTAAATGCATCTAAATCCCTCGTCAACGCACTTAGGTTTTAAATGGCTTCTGATTGAACTACTTGTTATTATTTTTTTTTTAACTATCTACAGGTGGCTATGAAATAACCTCTGTAACCTGTGAGCAAACTAAATATGGGTCCTAGAAATTCCTGAGAGAAGTAGCCTTTTTCTTTTCTTTTCTTTTTTTTTTTTACATATTGTTCCTCTGGAGTTCTAATTTGGGTAGGAATCATTAAATCGTCAACTAAGGCAATAGCTGTGAATACATTCCGGAAAAGTAGTAATTCTGGCTGTTCATTATCAAAATTAGAAACAGTTTGGGCATTTGGTTGTTTTGCCATTCTAGAAACTTCTGAAAAACTAATGCTGAAGTTTAAGACAATAAAAGTTTTAGTTTTTATGCTGTTTATTGTTTAGAAGATTAACAGTAGAAATTTTAATTTAGAGACTTGCCTGCTAATATCATTTTTTGAGTTGCCTTATTAGTTAGAAATTTTTGCCACTCATATTTCAATAATATACTATATATCCAATAGTTTCTAATAATAGTAATGAAAATGAATGATCGGATATTTATATATGATAGCATAAATTAGGAGTGCTATTCCAAGTGGTTTATATATTCTCATTAGACACTAAAATGATATTAAAATCGACAACAACATTAGCCTTATGTTTTTACAAGAAGAACCTTAGTCATAGAGAATTTAGGTTGCTTATCAGCATGGACCAGTCTTGCCATTGCAGCCATCTGGAGAGTTAACAAGAAAACCTAGGATTCTCTCTCCCTTTGCCTTTCAAATAAATAAATAATTGTATAATAAAAAAATATATTTTGAGAGAAGAAGAAATGTTAAGGACTTCAGAAATTTGAACCTACACTAAAACGTGTCAAATAATTTGCAAGTGAGGATAAAATAAAAACTTTTGTTATTTATTCTTAAATGGTCTAATGTGTAACTTCTTTTCACAATGATAATAGCAATAATATATCCAATTATGTAGATACATCTATATGTTCATGCAAAGTGAACTGAATATTGCAATAATATGAAACAGAGAGAAAGATAGAGTATATATTTTATTTTCCGAAGCTTTCATTAGCAATAAAGTAGTATGGTTTTATTTAAAATAAAAACCAGATCACTTGGGAACGTGAATTACAAACTCCAGGACAACCACTGAAATAGTAAAAGAATAGCATAAATGAAACGATATGCTAAGAAAGAAGAAAACACCATACAGATGCTCACAATTAATCGTAAAGAAGACAACGCCAACTGGGGAAAGAAAAACTAAGAGAGAAGAACAAGGTCGATGTTTTCTGTTTTTAGAGGTTTTATATGCATTGGTCTAGACAAGTCCTCTTCCCCACGCTTTTATTTATTTATTTATTTATTTATTTATTTATTTCTTACAGATAATTCAAGGAAGAACCAAAGAGGTTGACTTTGGGGAAATCACACATAGCAGACAATGACAGCGGCGGGGGAAAGAAGTCAGATTTCTCAAGTTTCCAGATTTGGCTTTTATTTAAAAAAAAATTTTTTTTTAACCTAACTGGACTGCCCCGGATCAGCATCCTGCAGTACTGCTGTGACAAATAACAGAGCGATTGTCAGAGGAGGGAAAAGTAACAGCAGGCACACTGCTTTGTTTCCACATCCCCAGCTCACCAAGCCCCACAAGTGTTTCTGCGTGATGAAAGCTTCAGTCCTATAGACAATGAGAATGCAGCCTGCACTCCTCTGGCTGAGCTTTTATGACTGTCTGTGCTGAGGACAGCATGCCAGAAGCTAATTTGGGATGTGAGGTTAAAAGAGTGAGAAAAGTGACCTTAGCAGTTGGATGAACCGTACAGAAGCTAAGCCAGTAGCCCAAGGTACACCCTCCCAGTGGGTACTCACTCCCCTGGTGTTACCAGTCCAGGGAGATGCGACTGGGTTACATGCCCATAGGAATTGCGGCTGCACTGGCTCCTCGCTGGACTTCACAAGTCCGGCCACAGTTTAAAGGAAAGGCCTCAATGTCACGGTTCAGGAAAGAAGCAAGCTTCCGCTCCTAGGTACCCCATCAACAGGAATATGTGTCCAACAATCCATTAGCAAACCCCAGTGCTGTGATGTTGTATGTGATCCTATAAAGAGCATACTGTAAGTGTTGTTGAAAGTAGTTTGAAGGTATTGGACTGAGAGGACCAGATTGTCTCAATTTTTAGGTGACAAAGGGAAATAAAAATCCATGGAATTTCTAAGCATGTTGCTTTTCCCTTATTAGGAATTGGATATTTCTCTACAGTGTAATCATTGATTTGGGGAACCCACACTAAAAAAAATAAGTATAGGATGAAAATGCCAGGAGAGCAATGACCAAAACTCCATAAGAACTGGTTACACTCCCAAGAAACAATGACTAGAAAGAGTTGTTTCATGTCCATAAATTCTGGACACATAAAAGTGCACACACAGGTATTTGTGTGTGTATGTTTAATCTTTCATTTAAAAAAAATGCACAAAAGATCTACAGTTTTAAAAACTCATGATACTCTGAAATGAAAAGAAGGATTAAGAGAAGTAAGTCATCCTGTGACAAGAATAAATTCCGTCTTCTGTCTCACATGCCATTGACATGGCTTATTGCATTAGCTTCTGTCTTTGGTTATATCATATCAAGTCAGGGCATGCCATTTGACCCATGACTTGAAGAGAAATGCTTATAAATTTCTTCTGGACATCAAAGCTGGCAGAGGTGGAATTTAGAATGATGATATTTCCATCCTTTGTTGAGCTCAATTGAGCACAACCCTGGACTTGAGCAATGAACAAGGCCTATAGTAGGACAGGAAATTGACCCGAGAGCCGTCTTGCAATGCTTGGGCACCAGAACATTTGTTGTCAAAGAAAATAAAAATTTCAAACACTAAAAGCATGTCTCTCTTATACAAATAAAACAAACATTTGTTTGATATTTTTTTTATCAAGTTCATGGATAAAATTAAGCAACCAGTAAGAGGCTAAACTTGGATAAAAAAAATTTAAAGGACATTTTGAACATAGAACAAATAGAGGAGCATGATCCCTCTATTAAAATGTAAGATTTCAATAGAGAATTAACTATAGATTGAGGTTATTTCTCAAAGAAACAAAGTCTACAGGTTAGCATACAATTTCCCAGTGTTTTCATTACAGTTTGTTTCTAAGCAACGGCAAATGCAAATCTATCATTTTTCCATAATCTTCGGGTGGGCTTGTTAAATCCTATTTTATTGTGATTTGGAAAGGACATATTTTTATGATTTGTTTAAAGTTTCTTACAAGTTTCCTTCCTTGGTAAGAAGTAATGTCCTGAGATTTCTCTTGATTTAGAAAGAAGAGGCTCCTTTGTTTGGTCTGATGTTTTACCTATGCATGGGATAGGATATGAATTAATCATGCAAGAGTCCTCAATGTTAGAATATAGAACAGATACTGAATTTAGAAAATCGGTATCTGTGTGGACATCCATTCTGGAAGAAGAGCGAGGATCATTCAAAAGTCTCTGTGATTTGTTCAGCTATTCTGAATTTTAGAAGCTAAACTTTGAAATACAGGCTCTGCAGGTTTTCCACCACAGCACATTTTAGACTCTGATGAATTGCTTTTCCGTTGAGCACTCTCACCCCTGAGTTTATTAATATCCTTAATGACTGGAAAGTAACGAAGTCAGTATGTTTATAACAGGCACATGATCAATTGTCCTGGGAGAAAATTTTACACATTGGTTTCATCTATTTCACCTTTTTTTCTTTAATGGTTGATGTGTTTTTTACTGAGATTAAATGATAATCACTCTCGAGTATGCCACTCAAGTTGTGAACCGACTGCACAGAAAGAGGGTACATTGTTATGGAAACTTTTTTTTTTGAAAAGTCATATTCCAAGGAAGTGAGGGGCATCCATGTAAGTTAATTTCCAAATTCCAAGAAAGTAGAATCAACATTTTCAAAACAGATTACTGTTGCTTAAAATTATACCAATAACATGGTGGAGTGGTCGGTACAGTCAATAGAATATTATTATGCTTTGAGAGCTCTCCTTTTGTTCATTCATTATATGATAGGTTCTGAATATTGACAATATTCTCATGCAATTTATTTATTGAATTCTGAAAATCCCTGTAGTGGGAACATAGTATATGAGACCCACATTCTAGCACTATTTCTGCCTACTAGAATTTCAGTGCTACCTTCTCCACTTTGCCTTGCCCAAACCACTTTTTCCATCTAAAAAGTGAAATTTATAGATGAGATTTATATTGCACACAGCTTACAGCTCTTGTAAGTATGACATACTTCAAATATACATATATACATCATACATCATATATATATATATATGATATTACCAAGTGAACCCAAGTTTTTGTATGTGTTAGCCATTACAGCCGAATTAATGTTAGGGAAACATTACTGGCTAGGTGTGTAGGAGAGCAGTTAAGTGGCCGCTCTGCATGTGGGGACTTTCTAGAGGAGTCTGGGTTTTAAGTCTCAGCTTTGTTTCTGATCCAGCGCCCATCTGCAGAAGGAGAAGGTGACAACTCCGTTACTCAGGACACTGTGACTCATGTTGGAAACTCTAAGTACTCAGATCAGAGGTTTTGCCAAGTCCAGGTCAAGCTGCTATAGGCATTTTTTTTTTTTTTGAAAGGAGGAGTAATCGGAGTGGTTGGGTAATAACAGATGGAATCTCTCTCTTTGTCTCTTAACTGAATGCGCAAAATCTATTTCATTTCAAAGTTATAATTTCTCAGGTATTTGTCTTTGGATTAGTTGATTCAAGCAGTAGCTCATGATTCAGCAACTTTCTCCCGGATGTTTGTAAGACGTGCGAATTACTCTTGGGATGTAATCCACCATTGTATGACTATCAAATTTTCCAGATGATTCTGGCAGCAACTAAATTTAAGAGTGGTTGACCTAGACCAACCCTGGAGAATGTATAACCCATGGATTCTTATGAGACTTTTGAGCGCATACATCAGGAGCAGTCAACGCCGGAATGCCATGCATCGGCACTTTACCCAGGGCCTCCCGTGCTCTCAGTTTCTGTTTCTGGGCCTGAATAACTCAACCGTAATGGCCACACTTTTTTTTAAGTGTCTGATTTAAAATACCTGGTGTTTTCCATGTGTTGAATCCTAGGAATTATTTGTCTAGAGAATTATATTTTTCTACTAGACGGAAAAAGAACCAAAGTAAGGTCTTTTGGACGCTACGACCCCCTAGCCATCTGTGAGCATGTAGTGTCATCATTGTGTCATACCTGGAAGAGCTTTTGCAGTTACAGAGTCTCCTTGTTGGTGAGTTTTCCATCCTTGTACCAATTATAGTGATTTCCACCCTGAGCTCACAGCCCAGTCTGTTGCCAGGGGGTACTTAGCAACACATACAACAGAAAGAATGAAGAGATATTTTTAAAACAGTCAATCTGAACCTAACTTTCATCTTCTTTTTAGTGAAAACGAATTCCTAGATGCTACTTCTTAAAATTTGTCTAAAATTCTTTGCCTTGTAAATCAGGAATTAAAGGTACTGCTGGATCATAGATCTTGTGCTAAATACTTGGGTGATGTTGTCTGTCCCAGTTCATTTGGGTTGCTGCAACAGAATGCCATCACCGGGTGGCTTATAAAGGACAGATATATATTTTTCTCAATTCTGGGGATCGGGGACTTCAAGATGAAGGTGTCAGTAAGTTGTGTGTTTGGTGAGGCCCGCTTGCTGCTTCATGGAGGGCTTTCTCTCTGTGTCATCACATGGTGGAAAGGCTGAGGCAGCTAGAGGACTTGCTTTACAATGATGCTGATCTCTTCATGAGGGCTCCCCAAAGCTGAGTCTGCAACACATCGCAGACTAGGTTTTAACTTATTAATTCTGATCAAATACAAAGCTTCCAGTCATAGCAGTGACTAGTGAAGGAAATGAGAGGCTTAATAATGAAAACATTTAGTTGGTATCACGATTGTGCATTTAGACTATAAAAAGCAGTAGATACAAAATGTCGGAGCTAAAAAGAATTCATTGATTCTTTGGTTTAGTTAGATCAAGGCCTGCTGGCATGTGTCTGCAGCTGAACAATGGGCCAAGGTCACAGAAATGTGTGTTTTAGGAGATTCTTAAGAGAGTCACATACTAACTTCTATACTTGGATCATTCTATAGCTTCCTGGTCATTAAACATTGGCCATTCACCATCAGTATGGAGCATGGATCAAAATTTGTGCCATCCCATCTGTAGTTTGACTCCAAAGCAGCTCAGAGATTGAGGCAGTAAGCTTCCTTTTCTCTGGCCACTTCTCTTTTACGGTCTTTATCTTCTGCCTCACTTCTTGTCTGCTCAATTGCCCATCACCTCCCTCTCCAACCCTGCCCATGCCATGTCACTCACAGTCATCATTAATTCAGGATTTTATTAAAATCCAACCAGGGAGACAGAAAATCCACTGCCGGTTTCACGGTCTTGTTTCTTTGGGGAAATGGTTAAGATGCCTATACACCATATTAATACACTTTGGTCCAATAATGACTACTGCAACTTTGTGCTAAGAAGTACTCCAGCAGGCAGGAGAATGTGGTTTAAGCATTCCGCCTCCCTTGTTGGAACTTTGAACTAACTCCCCCCATCACTCAGCTTTGTTCTAAACCCAACAGCAGTTGCCACGGCTACTTGAAGAGTGAACCAGTGGAGAGGAACTCTTTGTGTTCCAAATAAAAGTTTTTTAAAAAGTTTAAAATATATGTTTATTTTATGTCTGTATAAATATAAGAATCATTGTATAATAGACATAAACCCATTAACCATTACATAAAGAAATGTATTTATTTTATGTTTCTTAATATCTGTATGGCTATATATTTCCATAAATATGCAAATGACCTATATAGAGAAATTCACTGCCTATTAGCTCTAAATTCACCGCTTCGGGAATGCTCTGTGGTGATGTAACTGGTTGCTGTACACAGGTCTCTTCAAGAAACGCATGATGGTAAGCTTTGTCAATAGAGGGCACTAGAGTCATGTTAGAGAAGGAAAGGACCTTTTTTTTTTTCCTGATAGGATTTGCGTTTTCTGCTTGTGAATTCCGCCCTCTCTGGCTCCTGCTGTGGTGTAGGTGTATGAAGATGGTTCCTGATGCATTGTTTGGTGCAAATCCAGTGACGCCCTTTCCAAGGCTGCTTATTCCCATTGAAAACACACCGACACTGTATGCTCATGGTTCCCGGAGATCCCAGACTCCTCCACCTGTACACTTGACTACCAGGCTGGCTGGCATGCATGCTGCACTTCTGTCTACTTCCTCCTTGTTTGGCGGCTGAAGATAAGGTCTGGCCCAGGCAGCAGAACAGTCTCCTGTGCCATCTCGTGAGCTCAGAGCACACTTGCAACATGGTATGAACCTGATCTAGGAGAAGACTTTGGCACTCTCCTAAAATTTTTAAAATTTTTTTGGTGTGCATTTTAGTGTGACTCTCCTATCACAGCTTGGTAATTCTTTGCTGTGAAATTCTCCTGTGAAATGTGCTGCACATTTTCTGTTTCCTAATGAAGTCAAGGATGATACACAATTAGGTTTGATTCACTGTTTTCATTCTTGCCATCTCCCCTCTTCCTCTGTTAGGTTAATTTCAAGAGTCATGCACTTGAGATTACTCATTCTTCTGCTTGAATTCTTCTTGTGAAAATATTAGTTCCGCTACTGCATGTCTCAGCTGCTAATATTCTATGTGATTAGCGTGTATTTGCTGTGTCTGCAGAGACACTGATTTCATTGATGTATAATTTTAACCAACTCAGTGATCGTTACTTTGCATTCTTTGGCAATTGACTTCTCCAGTGTCAATTTGTTGGGAATCACTTTACTTCTTTGTGCCATGTTCTGTTTATTCATGTGAGTTGTCACTTTCATCTCATTTGAAAAACAACCACCTCTCCTCTATAAACTGACTTTGGTCAAGGAAAGACTTTCGCCAGTAACTTGGATAGAGGTGTTGGAGGCATCCCCAACTTTTGAATATTGCTTTTTCATTCCCATTTCAGAAATTTTACATTAAGCAGCATAATTCCTAATTAGGCTCTGGGAAAATAACTCAACGGATGAGAGCAAGGTGCAATGCTCATAGGCGCTTCAACACTGAACAGCAGAAAAACGGAAATCCTTTTAAATCCCTCAGAGATGACCATTTTGCTTTTAGCAGCAAATATTTAATTTCTTTAGATCTTTAGACTCAGTTTACATTGAAAGATGTTTTCTACTTTATAATACAGTTAAAAAATAAAGGATATCTAATAAGCTTCCCCCTTTGAATTATGTTTCTTTACCTTGAAGCCATAACCAAAATCATTAGGACATGATCTGGCCGTTTCGTCAGCTTCCCTTCTGGGTCTACATATTTGCAACTGTGTGTGTGTGCTGGTGTTGACATGTGTCAACATAACATTTTTGAAGTATTTCATTGATATATTGAGCAATCTATTGATGTTTCCACATTTACTGAGGCATAATTGGCAGACGATTGCGTATAACTGCATATGTGTATGCATGTATGAGTGTTAACAGCCTTTACAATCTACTCTCTCGGAAGATTTCAAGGTGTGTCCCAGTGTTATTCCTACTCACCATACACATCCATTAGGTTCCCGGAATCTGTTCATCCCATTAACACAGAAACCTTGTTCCTTTGGAGAGCATATCCCGATTCCTCCAATTTCCTCTGCGGCTTCTGGAAGCCACCACACAACTTGCACTTTTTATGTTTGATGCTTTCAATTTCACATTTTGGTGAGATCACGCAGCCTTTGTTTTTCTGTTCTTTGCCCTGATGTATTAAAGGTCTGTGCAGCTGGCAACACATGGCAGTATTTTTTCTTTTCAGTGTATGCATACTCTTTTATGTGATAATTGAATTGGATCATTTGCGACATCAATTGCATGGTGATTCCATATGGTGTGTGTAGCTTTCTCTACATTTACCTATGGTACAGTAATTTATTGAGACATTAATTCTGAGCGTTATTGATATCATCACCCATTCTTCATTCAAAACGAGCTTACTACGTACGTCTGCACCTCGGTGTAAATTAAAGACAGCCCCTTTGGGATTATCGTGATTGCATTTCTCTGCTCCTATAGGGGATTATCCTGGGATAAGAGAGAAAGGTCTACTAAGACTGTGAAAGCCACAGAGGTCATCAGCAGGCTTCAAGGTCAGAGCCACTGGTTAACCCTGAAGATACTGAAACTTTTTTTCAGTTGTCAGATATTTTTCCATTTTCCAAGCCTTATTTCAAAATCCTATATTTTTCATGATTTTTTTTTTTGCCACGTAACATCTGTGTCATAAAATACAGAAATTCTAAGTGAGTTATTACCAATACATGCAGGGTAATACATAAGACCTGGGTTAAAATAAATAATGTATGTGCATGCTGTTTTCTCACAGGGGCATTGTCCAGTGGCACTAACTGTCGTTTCTATGATGGTCGTATCGTTTTCTGCTCAAAGCATTACAAGTGCGAAGTAGTTGGCCTACAGTGACAGGAGCAGAGAGACAACTCCACAAGGTGTGACTAGGGTGGTTAGGTGATTTCAGCAAGATTATTGATCTTAAACAGGATTCTATGTCAAATATCATAGTTTTGAATACCGTATGGTCTAATAGCACATAAGCATGGAAGTTCTTTTCGGGGACAGCTAGTAGGAAGGGAAAAAATCAGTAAAAGTTCTTTGATATTACACTGTTTCACAGATCAGATTATTATAATGGTCAAATTTAGGGGATTTGAAATAAACTCTAACACACAATAACATTAAGTTTTGCTATGCATCAAGTAATATAGAAGCTTCAAACCAGATGCTTATTTAATTAAATAACATTGAAAAGGTAGAATTTTTGACAGCCTGAATTTAGGGTGCTAAATTTGTATTTGCTAAAATTGACAGATAAGAGTCAGATGCCTGTTCCATTAGCAGAATACTAAGCCCCAAAGTTTACTCACCCGATGGATTTATCATCCGTATGGTGTTGGTTGATCTCAGCTCTCTGCACATCGTAGTCACAAAGGAGGCCAATCAACCGGTCTCAGCTCTCGGTGTGTGTGCCTGTGGTCAGGGAAGCAAATGGAAGAAGTGTGTCCCAGAGAACAAACCACTTCACTTGTGCCCAGAAGCGGCAGGTGGTACATGGCCTCCCCGAGATTATAAAATGAGCAACCTTACCACGGGCTTGGCGAACTATACTGGCACCTTCCGGAAGATTCATTCCTGCCACACAAACTGCACGTTTCAATTTCCCTTGAGGAGCTGTTGGAAAAATCCATTACCTTTCCATTCAACTTAGGATATTCTCAATGAACACACAGATCTCTTCAATGCATCATTTAGCACTGCTTCCATTTTTTTTCTTGCATGCCAGCAGATAAAATAATAATAATTATTTTGTAGCTTATCAAAGATCATTTGTCACAAAATATTTTATCAGACTTTAGAATCATATATCAGAGGGATCTAAGTATACATATATATGTATTTTACTTTTTTCTTGTTTCTTGAAATTATGAAGGCTATATTTCTTTAGACGGTGATTGTAAGGAATGCTTTATAAGAGTTGTGATGATTTATGCTTTATTTTTTATTCTGCTTTTATTAGAAACAGACTGGTGGCTTCTAGTGTCTGAATTGGAATTTGGTTCACTGACAGTGAAATAACAGCCATCTATCATAAACTTGCCATCCATTCTTGTTCTCTTCATTATTATTTGAATGTGGATAGGCTCCATAAAAATGAAAAGTAGTTTTCACACTCCAGAATAGATTTTCCACTTAAAACTTGAGAGCCAGTAGAGTGTAACATTCAAATATATATGTTTAGAAGCCAGATTGCTTGTGTCTGAACCCCAGCCTTTCCACTATGCCATCTGCACAAGGTGCATACATTTTATACAATTCAGTTACTTTATTTGAGGATGATAATACTGTCTATGGATATGAATTTTTAATGAATGTGAAAAAAGAATATTTGTACACAGTAAATAACAAAGTAATAAGTAATAAGGTTGAAGAAAGGTAAAAAGAATTAAGAGAAAGTGGTAGACTCAAGAGATTAAAGATGGACAAAAGATTGTGAGACCTCTTGGAAGTTGGTGATTTGATATGTTAAAGAAGAGAAAGAGTCCATGGTAAGGAACAGATTGTTAGATTAGGCACGCGTGTAAAACAACTCAAATTCATTTGCTATGATAGGGAATTTAGAATGTTTGGCTGAGAAAATAATAGCAATGATTATTTCTCCGTGGAATATGTTGAGCTCTGGAGTGAATATAGAAAAATAAATGGTCAAATAGTATTCTATACATAAATTAAACTTCAGGAAGGGGACTAGATTACAGAGATTTACACGTTAGGTTGGTTGCTTGAACCACATAATAAGATCATCCAACCAGACTATACAACATCCTGAGAAAGCCCCACGAAGTAGCCTAATGGCTAAAGTCCTTGCCTTGCATGCACTGGGATCCCATACAGGAGCTGGTTCTAGTCCTGGCAGCACCACTTCCCATCCAGCTTCCTGCTTGTGGCCTGGGAAAGCAGTAGAGGACAGCCCAAAGCCTTGGGACCCTGTCCCCACGTGGAAGACCTGAAGGAGGCATCTGGCTTCAGCTCAGCTCAGCTCTGACCATTGCAGACACTTGGAGAGTGAATCAGTGAATGGAAGATGTTTCTCTCTGTCTCTCCTCCTCTCTGTATATCTGACTTTGTAATAAAAATAATAAATAAATCTTTTTTAAAAACCCTGAAATCAAAGGCCCTAGATTAAATTGAAGTAATGTATGGAGTTGGAAAAAATAGGAGAAATGGCAGGAGAATTTTGAAATTTATGGCAGGTGATCTTTGCTAACACAAGACTGCGGGGAATGCTTAATGCTGGAGACGGGCTCAGTTAGATGAGGATTTAGTGAAGGCTGTTAGACCAATGAGCAAGCCTCTGGGAACAGCAAGAGGAATTCTAGTGGTTTTCTGCTATCAAAACCAAATGAAACTGGAACAAGGCATGAACCCTTAGTAAAGAAAAAGAGTAAGTAAATAATTGTATTTTAAAAGTTGGTCATGTAGAAGACAAAAGGAAGGAATAATAGTTTAGAAAAAGTAGTTTAATCAAGCTTACAGCTGTGAACTTAGCATCTTATATGATGAATAGAAATAGAGAGAAGAGAGGGTTGGAACGGAAATTATGAACTTCAGAGCCAGTTAACATTGGCTTGACTTCTTACTCTATCATTAGTATAGTTAACTCCAGTATTTCTGTTATGGCATTTGCTGAACTATTCTGAACTTGTTTTCCTTACATGAAATGTGGACCCTGTGTATATTGTAGATTTATTTTCTGAGTTGGATAAAATCATGACTACAGAATTCTGAACAAAATTCTTGTTGCATAAAAAGGAGTTAAAAAACAATATTCATGGGCCAGATTCAATGGGTCAGTGATTAAATCCTCACTTTACAGGTACCAGATTCCATAGGGGTGCCTGTTTATGTCCATGTTGCTCTACTTCCCATCTATCTCCCTGATTGTGGCCTGGGAAAGCAGTAGAGGACAGCCCAATGCCTTGGGACCCTGCACCTGCAAGAGAGACACAGAAGGAGCTCCTGGCTCCTGGCTTCAGATTGGTTCAGCTCTAGCCATTGCAGACATTTGGGGAGTGAACAAGTGGATAGATGTTTCTCTCTGTCTCTCCTTATCTCTGTAAATCTGCCTTTCCAATAAAGATAAATAATAAATAATACTCTTTGTTCTTGTTCGCCATGTATTTTACATACAGATTAGTTTGGTATGGTAAATTACTTGTATCTCTCTCACATCAGTGACTCTTTGGCAGTTTCAAGTTCTGAGAAGAAAGAGCTTGAAGCATGGAAGAACTTCAGCACAAAACTTGGAAACAGACAAAAAGAGCCTTTACTCGTGGAGGTGTTGGTCACTGGAATACACTAAAATGGTGCTAGATGAAGGGAAAGGTGCTGAATAGTCATGGACACAGGTTCCTGAAAGGGAGCGAGGCCTCACCAAGGAAGGGATTGTTCTCTCAGTTTGTGTTTTGAATGATTATGTTGGATACAGACATCACCGGAACATGAAGTTGCTTTGGGTCATCTTAGTGGCATGCACTCTATTTTTGCCCTCTTCTCCACTTATTGATTTCTCGGAAGTAAGTGAGTTCTTAGAAAAGTCCTCAATTCTTTTGAAACTGGTGGAACAGGATTTCAGTAAGATATGAAAAACTTCTTGGTTCTTATAAAGAAATGGAAGGAAACGTATGATATTCACTCCTGGGCCTATTTTCAAATCATTTTTGGGCCATGGAAATAGCACAGTGATGTGTTCCTCACTCGAAGGAAATTCCCTTTGCTTGAACACAGTGTATGTTTGTGCCACAGGGCTGAGCGTATAAATCCTTACCATTCCTTATTTGGAATTATCCTTCTGAGTCAAAACCAGGCCATAAAATCCCTAGTGGCACAGACTAAACACGAGCCACGTTCTGCCACTCTATGCCCAGGCAATAACAAAGAAATTCTTCAGGGTAGCTAATTAAGAAAAGATAGCTATTCCGATAAAGAGACAGTAGCTTTAATCATTTCTTACTGTTTATTGTTCATTTTGGATTGAATGCAACATTTGACGAATTTTTTTTTATCTTTTACTATAGTAACTTTATCTCTATTATAAAATCATTTTTGTTTATAACGTTCTGGTTATGTTGAAGAGGATTATTTTTTTTCTCTTTCCATCTGCTCTATAAGGAAAACAAATATTCAAAGAAGCAATGTCATTAAAAAAATGTCTGTGTGTGGTCTGGAGCCTGCTTAATGTAGAATCAAAGTCTCTGAGACTTGACGAGGGTTTTCAGTTCAGCTCACCACCTCCAGATAGGATTTCACCTAAAACTTTTTGAGCAGGCTGCTTCATAAAGTGTCTGGGCAGTTACTTTCACTCCTAGGAGTTTATTCTCAGTTTTAAGTTTCTCTTTTAAATACATGTCCTAATAGTTAAATTTTCATTCTCAACGTTGGATCATAAACCAGGACTCTCTGAGCCATTTTTAGCATTCTTGCCTCCTTAAACTGTTAATGATCGTAAATCTGTCATCTTGTTTTATCATAAGGCGTTTGAAAATGCCAGCAGAATCTTCAAGAACGAGAGGGGCAAGAAGAGGAACAAAATTCCATGTATGCATGTATGTGGTGTGTGTGTATGTGTGCACACGTGTGTGTGTGTGTGTGTGTGTGCGTGTGTGTGCTGACACTTGCAGGAGTGAGGGGAAGAAAGCATGGACCTGTGAGGAACAATGAGTGTGCACTGCACAAGTGCAGGAAGATCTGTCAAGTTTTAATTTTTTTTTAAATCATGACTCATAGAACTTCACATTTAATAGAAAAACACTTGTATTTCAGAGGCAAAGATACTGGTGTTTGCAAGCAAATTCGCTGGACACATAAATGGCCAGCAAAGGACTGCATTTATTTTTTTTTTTCAGGAGAAGGATTTGTGGTTCACTTTCAAATAGCTTGTGGGCAATAAAATTAGTTTGCAATGTGACTTATTAAATCATGGCTATGTTTTCATTAGCAGAACACAGCTGTTTTCTAGCCTACTTGTGTATGCAGCCTGAGCTGAGAATGAGCTGGCTGGGCAAAGGTGACCCGTGGACCCAACAAGCACATGTCAAGTCTTGCTGACTGGGATGCATCCACAGACAAACTTCGTTGTTTTTGAGATCCTGGCACTGTATTCAGCTGCCGTTTATTGGTTGGTGGCATTGTATTAGGAGTGCTTTACTTGCTCCCAATTAAGATCTGCGAGTGAAATTAAAAGTTCAAAGTACTCAGGTAGGAACAAAATGAGCTGGCCAAGTTGAGAGCAGCCTGTGATTATTTTGTTTGAAGTGTGTTTTTTTTTTTCCCCGGTGGGAGGGAAAGTGCATGGTAGAGATATAATGGCAAGTTTGTATGGCATTTCAATTGTGTGTGTGTGTGTGTGTGTGTGTGTGTGTGTGTGTGTGTGTGTGTGTGTTTCGGGGGCAGGGCGCAATACAGCGTAGGTCAGGACATAGTTTATAGTGCACTGCATTCTTTTCAAATGGCCAGATGGAATTATATTAGCTTAACTCCCCCCAAGCACATTCCCACAGAAACCCCCACCCCACACACATACTCCTAGCTTGACGTGTTTGAATCCTGGAGGTGAATTGAATTTCCAAACTTACTTCGACCACCCTGTGTGTAAGCTTTGAGATTCCCTGCCATCTAAACCATCCATCACACACATGGTTGGCTCCTTAGTTTAAAAAGCTTTGGAGAAGGAAGGTCAAAAGTTGCATTTTCATGAGGTCCCTCAAGGGCAGGAATTATAAAAAATCAGATTCCAGGAAATAAGTAAAGCTTCAGAGTAAATAAAATCGAATGGAGTCCATTTGATAAAAAAAAAAATAACATAGAAGAGTTTCTTATTCGTAAGAGAAATCAGTTCTTCAATATGAATGCAGTCTTAAAACAAGCACTAAGAATACTTTGCAAGTAGCATGGTCAAATAAGTATTGGCCGTGACTGACAATATATGGGTGCGTGCAAACGGAGTATGTTTTTGTGAGGGGGGTACCCAACAATATAGCCTGACATCACTTTTAGCAGAAATGCTTTATAGCTTCTTATGCAAGTGAAATATGAGCCGATGTGAAGTTAGAAGCCTTGGATTAAAGTCTGTGAAGCAATTCTTTGTTCCATTTGAAAGTGAATATGTGCCTGCCCACAGTACATGCATGCTTTTTTGTTGCTGTCTCCACCGTTTTAATAGTTTTTCCATGCTAAATTAGTTGCTTTCTACTGCATTTCTCCAAGTGGAACACATTTTATCTTTCCAGCACTAACCTGAACCTTCTGAAGAGTACATCAAAGATCGCTTGCATAGTCCCAGGGCTGTTGTGGGAGGCAGGCGGCATTTTCATCTTCTAGAAAGAAACATCAGGAGGTGAAACATGAGTAAGTTACCAGGAGCCCAGCAGAAGCTATTGTTTCCCAACTCCTTGCCCAGGGATGCCTGGTCTTGGCCACCATAGTAAAAACAGTTGGAAAAAAAAAAAATGGGAAGGAACTAGGCAAAAGAAAAGGCTACCATTTCCTAAGACACAGATGGAGAAGAAAAGTTTTTCTATGTATTTCCGGCAGCAGGTGCCACCCAATGAATCACCAGGGGAGAACTAACAACCTAAGGGCTTTTAATGACGTTTCAAGTTGAAAGCAGACCTCCAGCCTAAGGGGAGGTCACCTCCCAGCTAGGGCTCCGACACACTCTCGCCACTGCTGTTGCTCTGAGTTACTGAAATTAAGCTTTGGAAGTCGGGCTGGGGAGAGCTTGGTGAGAAATCAGATTTCCTCAAGAAGGCATGCTTGCCAGTGAAGAAGCAGTAATTTCAGTCCTCAATCCCACATGGTCATTGTGGCTATAGCATCCTAGTCTTACGAGGTTATACCCGGTACAAGGAATGTGGTAGTCCCAGCATCTCCGAGCCTACTGAGGAGCTCCACTCCAGCAACAACCTCTGGTGATGGCCAAGTGGGAGCAAGAAAAAGCTGAGCGGGCTCTCGCCGCTGACAGGGGTGGACAACAGGGCGCTGATGGTGTGCCCCTAAACAGTCCACTCCAGAAAGCAGCATGTCCCAGCCTTCCCAAAGAAGAAAAGCACAGAAAGATGGTGTCCTTCTAGAAGCCAAATCCAGCTGCCTAGCGTTGATTTCTGCTGCTAATCAACCCTGTGGCTGAGAGGATGTGAAGTTCTCAGAAGGAAAAAGAAAACTTGCAAAGCAAACAAGTGTGGGAGGAACACACGCTGGCACGGAGCTACTTCGTGAGCGTCCTCACTGTGTCTCCCCTTGCTTACACTGGTCGTTCTGTGATCGCAGAACATTGTGCAACTTTCAAAACTATAGATTTACTTTTATTGCAAAGTCAGATATATAGAGAGAGGAGGAGAGACAGAGAAGAAGATCTTCCGTTCTGTCCAGTGATTCACTCCCCAGGCGATCACAATGGCTGGAGCTGAGCCAATTGGAAGCCAGGAGCCCTGAGCCCCTTTTGGGTCTCCCACACGGGTGCAGGGTCCCAAGGCTTTGGGCTGTCCTCGACTGCTTTCCCAGACCAAAAAGCAGGGAACTGGATAGAAAGCAGGGTCTCTGGGATTAGAACTGGTGCCTAAGCATTCAAGGCGAGGACTTTAACCGTTATGCTACTGTGCTGGGCCCAATAGATATTTTTAAATAAAGATGAAGTATGTGAACACCAAAAGTTTTGAATGATATCAGGAATTGGAAATAACAAGCCTAAATGCATGTTGTGGGGTTTTGTTTGTTCGTGTTATTTTGTTTTGGGGGTCTAAGTACCCCTCAGTACCAAGCATCCAAGTAGGCATGGCCACAGTTAAGCCCAATTGGGTTTCCTTTATTATTCTCTCCAATTGCATCTCCCCAAATAAAGACCGTACCATGTTACTGAGCAATATCTTAGCATTGCATACTTTCATAAATGTTACCAGCAGAGGTAAATAGTTTCTATATTTAAAAAAAAATAGGGTCTGGCGTGGTAGCCTAGCGGCTATAGTCCTCACCTTGCACTGGCCAGGATCCCATATGGGCACCAGTTCTAATCCCGGCAGCCCCGCTTCCCATCCAGCTCCCTGCTTGTGGCCTGGGATAAGCAGTAGAGGACAGCCCAAAGCCTTGGAACCCTGCATTTGCATGGGTGACCCGGAAGAAGCTCCTGGCTTCGGATCAGAGCAGCCCTGGCCATTGCGGCCACTTGGGAAGTGAATCAATGGACGTAAGATCTTCCTCTCTGTTTCTCCTGCTCTCTGTATATCTGACTTACCAATTAAAAAAATGAGAAGATAGCTTATTAGAAGAAAGTGGGCCCTCACCAGCTAGCCAACGGTGCCAGAATGAGCTAGACCTGTCAGCCTCCAGGTGTGAGGAATCAGTTTTTGTTATGACCATCCCAGTGCTTTGGTATTTGGCTATAGCAGCAGAATGAAGCAAGACATTAAGATAGATCTGTATCTATCTATCTATCTATCTATCTATCTATCTATCTATCTATCTATCTATACACACATATATGCTTTCTTTCAATTTATGTCATGGAAGCAGAATTACTATTGTAATGATTATAATCAGAAATGCCCACCATGGGTGGTTCAAATATGGCTGCTCAATAGCTTAGAAACACTAGAAGTTACTTTGCATTGGTGAAAAATGTCATCCTTAATATAGAGGCATTGACCAGGAGCATTATGCAAGCAAGCAGGAGGAGCCTGTCAGAGAGGATGTGTAATATTTAGGACTCATTCATCTTGAGTACTTAGCCATTTAGGATACCTTGAGAAAAATATTAGCTAAGTTCTGCCCTAAGTGTACTCTTACAGTGGTGTTGGTAAAATTGTTGTGCCATCTGCTGTCAAAATCAACTAAAGCTCAGAGAATGGCACTTTGTTGAGTTTATATAAGGGGTTGAATGATTTCAGCTTACTTGATGTTTATATCTGATACATTTTATGAAAGGTAATTTTTTCATTGCATCACACACTTCTCAGTGAGATAAAGAAAGTGAGATAAGAAAGTCCGACCTATTGCCAGCCACAAATTAACAATATTTCATAAGGTAAGTGAATAATTCTGAAAAACAGAATTGACATAGCTCCTAGCAGCACTCACGGTCTGAGACTCCAGGGCAGACCGCTAGCTTGCCCGTGTCATTATGGTTTTGTGGCGAGTCTTCTCTGTCTTCATCATTGATCATATCCCTGGATTTAGGGATGCTCACACTGACACTTGGCTTTCTCAAATGCCTGGTCTCCAGGGGCAGCCCTTGGCTCTCCCTACTCTGAAAGAAGTTTCAGGCATAGCGTTTCATGTTTCTACTGGAGTTGCTTGTTGAGAAAGGGTTATATTAAGTCAGGATTTGACATTCAGGAACCTTTTCCTTGAGACTCTTAAACTGTGCATGACCTGGCTTTAGCAAATTAAGCCAGTGGGGGAGTTTTTGCTTCTCCTCAGGTGTATCAGATTACCAGTGAGGATTTAAGGTGCAACAGAAATACACTGAACTTCACGCAGAAAGGGAACCAGCATTGTGCAGGAGTTAAAAATTTCAGTCTTTCAGTTTGCAGACCTCCATGAAAGTACCTCAAAAAGTTTGTGGAAAGGGGAATGAAATTCTAAGTTTATTTTCATGCAAAACTTTTTCTGAACTCCTCATGAGGGGCATTCAAAAGTTCACGGGAAAAATATAAGTAAACTATGCATGTATGTCAAAACTGTTTTTCCACCAAAATAACCTTATCTTTTCATTGTGATGTTGCTAAGATTTTTCTTACATGACTAACAGCTAGAATTATGAGATTAGCGTACTAAGGCTTAGAAATAAAATTAAGAGGAAAACAAGACGCTAGGCTTTGATGCTGGCTGACTATAAGTTTCATCGTTGCTGTTTTATTTTATTTACCCTTTGACCTTCTTTGAATAAGTTTATCTTCCAATACACAGGGATTTTGGTGCCCAAAGATATGCTAAGGATAGCAAAGAGAAGGAAACAGAAGCCAACTATGAAATTTACATAAGAGAACTTTAGGAAGTGGTTGGACTGCTCTGCATCACGGGGATAAGATGTCCATGATTAGGTTCTAGCAGGTTGAGACAAGGTCATGTAGATACAGAGGTTCTCTATTAGTTCTTTATTACCGTAACAAAATAGCTTAAATATCCCCATGTGACAAAGAAAAGAGATGTCCTTTGGCTCATGGTTCTGGTGGTTCACATTTCAAGTTTGGGTGGGCTGCATTGATTTGGCCTCTGTAATGCTCTTGATAATATTCTTGATAGCACAGTCAAAATGTACCGTGGGGCATCACTGAGTAAGACAGGAAGCAATCGCTGCACACGAGTTTTCCTGTAAAGCCACCTGGATTTCATCAAGGCGACCCTAACTCTCCCACCCAAATTAACACAGTCACTTCACAAACTATATTTGACTTCACCTCCCAGTAACACAAGACTTTGGAGACACAATCCCTCGGGTCTATCTGTAGATGAAAAATTCTTGAAATGAAATTTGTGTCTGGGATAGACCTATGTGACAGCAAGTAGAATTCCACTTGGAATATTTTATCCCAAATCAAAATGTCTGGATTCTTGACTCCTTGGATTAAGCTGGGATGAGTCTGACTCCTTTTTTCCAGTTCTTTTTTGTTGCATATCCAGTGAACCAGCAGGTGGTAGCACAGTAGCTGACTCAGTACCACACACAGGGGAAGCACTGAATTTCAGGCTTATAGATTTAGCTTTGTACACCCAGGATCACTCAGTCATGTGGCGAATATTCCAGCAGATGGCAGATATTTCTCTTTTTCTATCAAATTCCCGCTCTCTGTCTCTTCATATGATTAATAATAAAATAAATAAATTTTGAAAACAAATTGCATCTATACTGAATTTATGGAGTCATTTTTTTTTTCTTGACATTATTCTCTAAACAACTCAGCACAATAATTATTTATACAGCATTTGCATTGTGTGGGGCACTATAATACTCCAGAGAATATTTAAATTAGACAGAAAAATATGCACAGGTTATATGCAAATACTATACTACTTCATAGGATGAATTGTCTCTGAATTTCAACGTCTGTAGCTGTCATAGGCTTGATCCCTTGCAGATACACAACGATTGCACGGGAAATTATAGATTCACATCTTACCTTCATTCATGAAAGTTTAATTTTACTAACGATGTCCACATGATTATCTTTCCACTGCTTAATCTGCAAGTCTGCCTCTCTGAAAATCCATTGCTGACTTCCAAGGATACCTATGAGACTTGGAAGATTTTTTTTGAAGCCTGTACCCCACATCACAGGTAGGATTATCTGCTCTTACGTTTCTGGAACCTATTACTTCACTTAAACCAAAATGCCAAAAATCAATTGCAAAGCCATAACAAATGACAAATCTTATTCCCTACAGAAATATGACCTTAGATGCTAGCCTAGACTGATGAATCATACTTAGCTACCAAAGGTAGTATTTCCCAAAGTGCTCAAGAAATTCTTGGCCAAAAAAAGAAAAAAAAAAAAACCCAGCATAGAACAGCATTAGTTAAATGAAATCAGCAATACGCCCTCAAATTGGACCCTAGAGGTTCTCATGAAAGAGGTTCTTTGAACTCAACGAATCTGGAAATACATTTTCCTGCTAAATATATTAATATTCATTGTAGCCTACAGGGCCAATGAGCAAAAAGAAGTTAAATATTTGAAGGCAATGCTATACAGCAATTACAAATAATTGTTGAATAATATCAGAGTTTACAATATTTGGAATTATACAACGATTTGACTTTTAAATTTAGGTATGTTTAGTAAAGTAGACCTGAACCACCCAGAGAGGAATTGCACTGAGCGTCTGAGCCTTTGCCTTCAAGTACTGAATATTTATCCATTGTAGAAAAGAAGGAGGCAAGGAGTCACCAATACGGATGATGTTCAGTCAGAGTAAATTGTAGAGAATGCGTTTTCAAAGAAGTTAAGGAAGTGAATAGCCAAAATGCAATTTCAGTTAAATCAAATGCTGAGGAGGGCAACAAATGCCCGGTGTGCATGCCAGCAAGAAAATTCACTTGGCGGATATGCGGTCTCTGTCTGGGAATAATGAAAGTTCATTGTTGTTTAATGGAAATAGGACATTAGGGGTTATACAAGCTCAGGAAGCTCATGTTAAATATCAAAGTTTCTACCCATGTTTAATAACTTAGACACTTCTGTTCTCCCGCCCTCTAACTGCTAATTATTCCTGTCTAGACATTCAGCGAGTTGCGTGTACGGTTTTAGGAAACCTTGATAAATGTTTTGAGTCTGCTTGTGTGTACGCAGCGGCGGGCCTTTGTGCGTTTGCCCAGCCAGAGTGGCATACAAAACACACCAAGGTGTTTTTAACAAGTGCTTGCCCTGTAGCCTCATCTCCCTGTAAACACCAGGCTTCTTTTGATGTATCCACCTGCTCGCTCCGGAAGCCCTCGCTCTAGGAATGCTGCCAAGCAGTCTGTTCTTGAACAGGGTGGTAGAGCACTAAGAAGTGAATTCCGGGAAAGCTCATTTATCATAAAAATCTCCTAACAGAGGAAACCTTAGAACGATAATTAGTGAAAGGCACGAATACTCATTTTTTTTTTTATCAACCCATTTAAAAGGAATAGCCCACAGTCTCAAAAGACCATTTTAGTTGCTACCATGTCTCGTTTCATATATTTTGAACATGGGGCAATTCAAACAGCATTGTGCTCTGGTTCAAATTAGAATCATCAGAGGAAGAAGCATGTGTGATAAAAGGAATTTAATGTCACACATCTATACATAATGCATTTTTAATGTGTTGGAATATGTTTCCCTTTTATGAATTTTTTTCCTATCAAAGCAGGATATAATAGAACCTATATTTCTCGTGGTATTTTGACTTCTGAATCATGTCCCCATAAACAATTGGCGATAATAATATATGTTTTTGTAATGTATTCTGTGACATTTAATTCTCTCAAACTTCAGTAGGTCTTCCATAAATTGAATAAATTCAGTGAGGCATCCTTTTAGAGAGTTTTTTTGAAACGATTTGTACTGGGAATTATGCATAAAGTTAAAGAATACTTATTAGCAAGTGAAGAAACAGCTGTGAGTGAGCAAGTTGTTTTGAGTCAATTATATTTATTTTCAGAAAACTAGACTGAATGTGTCAGTGAACAGCATTTAGGTAGCGGCATCTTACCGTGATTCTTGGCGAGCTGCAGGAACATGACAGGTTCAAACTTCTGAAATCAGTTTTCATGACATTTCAATCATTCTAACAAAGAAGTTTCTAAACCACGTTAAAATCAGCATTAGAATCCTGCATCATTTTCACAACCTGTTTTAAGGTGCTCGTGTGTTAGTGAGGAGGTGAATATCATAGCGAGGCGTTTTGGTTTGAGTGAATATGATCCAGGGAAAGGGCCTTCCTCAATCTCTAGCTTCATCTTCTTGGGTGCTCTCTTTCATGTAGCGTTTACATAATTGGCGATTCCTCTGACACTTGGTAAGTCGGGCTCTGCAGGCTTCTTACGATGCAAATCATGTGAAGGAAATCCTGCACATTTGTGAATACGTTCTTGCACATTCTCTATCGTATGCAAAGTATCAAAATAGGGGTTTTCTGTTAACTGGCGTATTTTAATTAACTTACTGTCCTGCAATTGCTTTCAATTTTCTTTAGTTATTTTACATGCATCCCACATGTAATATAGAGAGAGCTGTATACATAGAGGGCATTTTCTGAACCTCAACTACAGTATTTGGTGTATTTTAACACAATGTGGAGTACTTCACAAATTTCCATTTGTGCTATGGGGGAAAATGTGGCCTCTTTGTCATTCCTTTTTAATCATGTGGAAACTCTGAATGGATGATTTACTATATAGGAAAAAAAATCTGTTATCTTTAGCAAATGTAATTGCAAGGTCTAATCTTCTTATTGTTGCTCATTTAATTCGGATAACTTAAAAACAAATATAGCTGTTCTGGTGTCAGAATAATTCATTTTCACAGACTTAGCTCCACTTAAAACATTTCCAGATCTGTATTGATACAATACCTTCTAAACACACGTCTTTCTAGATGCCTACAAATACCATTTCTTCGTAATCTGAATAAAATTGATTGCTGAAAGGATAGAATAATATAATTCCTTGAGACCATAGGATATTGAAGAGTTTGAAAATTAACTCCAGGATTCATAGATCTGCAAGATAACACCCCTTTGAGAACAATATATTTCAGAGTCTCTGCCCTGTTCCTTACCTTAATGAGGCAACTGTCCCTGACATCCTAATTGAGGTTTTTGGCATTATCTTTCTATGTTTAAATAATACTTTGATCTCATTTTTGATACTGGCTCTGAATATAACTAATTTAGTGGAATGACTCATGACATATTCTCTGTAACTTAGATTTGTGGTTTGATAGGAACGCAAACGAGCAGTTACATCCTGTGCCTAGGTGTTTGAACTGGGAAATGTAACACAATTTTTATTGGAAATAAGAGGCATAGCAGACAAAATAGTTATGAAAGAGTAGAAGAAGACATTCAAAGGGGTACCAGGAAATGTTAAAAGGAACAAGTAATGAATAGCAAAAAAATCAAGATTTTCAACAATAAGAATTAAAACAGGGCAATGATGAACATTGAGGAAATGCTGTCGAAAATTCAGAAGTGTGTGTAGATACAAACACCTAACACTAGCAACATATTTTAGGGTCGCCATTCTTACGTGGGAAATGATCAAATCAACGCTGGGAAGTCATACACACATCACAGCAGAAAAAGGAACAAGTGAAAGCAGGGTTGAAAAAGTCTGTGGCTGTGATCTGGGCACAGGGACAGTCAGTTTTGAATACTCAGGTGTGGAAACAAAATGGGCCAGCCACTAGCAGATATGAGCTCGAGCAGAGGCACCGGGAGATGAATTTGGGATGAGGACCTTGGCTTTTGAAGCCTGGGATGAGAATTAGTGTTCTGGAATATTTTTAACATTAAATAATGTAAGAGATAAGTCATGAATGCTAAGGAATAAAACAAGGGCAGGGGAAGCATGGGACAAGACCAGCTGCAGTGTAGGAGTGATTTGGTATAGTGCAATAGTGGGTCATTAGTGTTTGAGCCACTACCTAGTATGAGTTGCATCCAGTATGGAAATCTCATGAAAACACCTGCCATCTTCCTAGAGTGTGGAAGGCCGTGTTCAGGCTATTGGTTGCTTCCTGAAAGAAACAATTATATCTCAAATAAAGTGTACCATGCAAAACAAAGGGAGAATCAGAATCACAAGTCCCAGATTTTCAGAGGATTTGATATGATCACTTCAGTATAAACCATCATAAAGTTGAAAACTAGATTGTAAATTGCTATAGAAAACTTGGTTTTATATGCATTGCCATATAAAGTTGTGACACCATCACAACTTTTGCTCAAACCTTGCCATTGCATTAACTTAAAAGGAGTCTGGATCCTGATTGCTTGGGTAGAATTAAAGTTGATGTTATACAGGTGGTGGGAAAGAGAACCCCCATGTACCTTAAGGTCAATTTTAGCCCTGCCTTCTTTTCCAACTCCACTGGGAGCCATTTATAATGACTACTTAAAAAATAAGGGGTGGAGGCACTCTTATTTCTTCATTGACCTAAGTACTCAGCATTAGAAAGACATTCAAGCTTGAAACTTTACAAAGTATGTTTTGCTAATAAGCCTGCTCAATACCACAGGGTTTATGAAAACATAGATCAATGCCAACTGCTTTATTACATGATGTTGCCAGCAGCAGTCACCTGCAGTGAAATTTTCTGTTTTTAGAACAGCTTTTCCCCCATATTTGTATTTTTGGATGAGAGATTTTTGCACCAAGTAATCCCCCACAGTTATTGCTTTACTTCTGAGCTCATAATTCATATTCTAACCGCACAGATATAATTGGCTATATTGAAGACAATTTTTTTTTAGCTCTCCAAAAGAAAACAGAATTAGCACACAACTTGAGAAATAAAGGAAAGGTGATATGTAGTCTTGATGTTTTCTTGTTCTTTTCAAATAAACCAGTGAAATTCACGTGTATTTTCTCATGCACTTAGCAGTCATGTTTCTCAAATGACCAGCTGGGAGATATTTTGGGAATATGCACTTCTATATTTTTAAAATAAATGTGTGCCGAGCTAACCTTCAGAACGTATATTGAGTATTGAAATATCAGTTGTACCATGACATGACCTCAAATCCTCAGCTGTTTCTCAGAGCCCTGGAGCTTCCTTTTTTGAGTGACAAAGGGAGACATGTTTGGGAATGTTGCTGGTATCCTACCGAAAGGGAGCATTACCTGATTTGAGTATTTGTTTACATCAGTTTCTGAGAATCAGCTCCAAATCACATTTCAACTACTTTAAATAATTTCTTAATTTAAAAATCCAATGCCTCATATAAAATGCTTTTATAGCTGTGTGAGTTTGAGTGTTTGTGTCGATGCATTTGTTTGGGAGGCTGTGCATAAAAATGACACTTCAGAAACGAAAAATTAATTTGGCTGTGATCCAGACACTAGTTCCTTAAGGGACAGAGAATGGATCAGGGCTCCATAAATAATGCAATCTCTCAACGTTTGTGTATGTGTGAGTGTGTGTTTTAAATTTATTTTATTTTTATGGTAAAGTCAGATTTACAGAGAGAAAGATATCCTATCCACGGGCTTACTTCCCAAGTAGCCGCAAAGGCAGGAGATGAGTCTCTGAAGCAAACAGATCTCACACGCATGGCTTTGAGCACACGATAAAAAATTCATGCTCTCTGCACTGTATCTGTAATAAAAGAGAAATTAAGTTTTAAATGGTCCAGAATTATTAAAGTCACCAAGAAATTGCTGCAGGAAGCAAATCTGAAAGTTCTTTCATGAGTATGCATGGAAGCTAATCAAATCCATTTATTTTTACTAGACAAAAGCATTGTTTAAACAACAGAGTGCCAGCAAAGAACCAAAAACCGGTTAGGGCATGTTATAATGAGTTTCTATTTTTAATAGAAATGGGAATACGGCACGTGGACATAAAAATGCATACTTTCAAAAGTTGATCACAATGAGTACTGACAAAATGAACATACCATCACAGCAGAGATCAGATTTGGACCTCAAGTAGTCGGGGGAGTCCCGAAGATCCCTTTGCATGCTTCCCTACACGCTTTGATAGTTTATGTCCGAAAGGCAACCACTGTCATGCTTCCCCAAACCTCAGCTTTTTCTGTGTTCTAAACAACGCTTTAGAAGGATCGTGAGATTTTGTTTTTCACCTTTCTTCCTTTGTTTACTTTGTCTATGAGGTTCAAAGTTGTACACAGCACTCATCGACGTATGTTCGCCTCTATACAACATATCATTTGTAATACAGTGTTTTACTCTCTGATCATTGACACTTACAATTAGGCATCTGTTTTAACTTTTTTCCGATGCTTTAGCAAAGTATCATGAAGTAGGTTTCTTATAAAATGGGTAAAATGTGTCTTGCAGTATGGGCTGGAGTGTCCAAGATCAATGCACACATGGGTTTACTATAGGCATCTAGTATATTCCTTCTGAAACGCACACACAATGCGCATGACTCAGTAAAGAATTACAAAATCATGAAATTGTGTTATCATTGAAATATCATTGCCAAGGAATTTAAAAGCACCGATAACAACTTACTAGAAAATGCCTATGGGACTCAGTTCCTCTTTGTGCTATCAGTATTTTTTTCCTGTCTTCTTTGGGGCAGTTTAAATTTATATTTTTATCATGTCACTTCATATTTAAGTCACATTACATGTGTCTATTTTATGCTCAATTCCATTTCACAGTTTGGTACCATGTTGCCCTTTTATTAATATTTGCAGGAAACAGCATGGCGTCTCTGGAGCAGGTAGCTGTACCGAGCATGATCTAGCATAATCTAGACTGTTGGCACGATCAGGTATCGTCTAACATAATCGTCAACTCCTTTTGTTTTTGATGGATTGTACAAGACACCACCGTTTGCCCATATTATAGAAGAAGAGATTTTACACAGGTTCGAGTTTTAGAAGGCAGTAACAGTAAGGAAGCAGCCCATGCCATGTGGGTAATAACGCTCACCATTACAGTGACTTAATAGCAATAGCTCAACACTTTTGTGATATGGCATTATGGTCTAATGGTCCTGGTCCATTTTTCCTTTTGAATGACCAATGTTAAGGGACAGGGGTGGGAGTATGTGCAATGGCCTGTGATATAAGATTCCACACCAGGGTAGGGCTAGGGTAGTGTTATTGAGTAAGCCTGTACATGGTTAATACGATTTCTCCTTACACCTGTCCTGGCAAAACCCCACATTCACACCTCTGCTTTACTGCAAGTGACAGTACGAAAAGCAGGTAAACAGAAGGATCCTGGTGGATACTGACAGGTTCTTTCCTGGATGGCTGGCCACGTTTCTGGACGTGTAGGAATGTTTCTGGTTTTGTTTTTTTTTCCTCTTGGATTTTTCTTCTTAGATTTATACAAGCCATATGCTTATGTTTTCCCATTGGAGCTGAGCTTAAAATTCTGACAATAGGAAGTTCCCCTTTTCATACATGTAGTAAAAGCAAAGATTACAGAATGGATCCAGGCTTCCAATCCCACGTGGCATTCAACTTGGCAATCAGACTTCTTAAAATCTCTTTCTGGTTTCTAGCACATGTTAATCAAAATACCATGTTTGGCAACCTTCTTCCCTGACCCTGCGCTACTCGCCAGTCACCAGGCAGAATGGGTTTTATTTTCATTCTCAACTTCGCCACACTCTTTCTCAATGCAAAGCAAACTCATGTTGTGTCTCTTCCGGATCGAATCAAACATTACCTCTTAGCTGAATTGTGGCTTCCTTCCAGAAGTGCTCCCTGATACTGCACACTGGAGAGGATTTCTCTTTCTTTCAAACAAACTGATTCTTATCTTCCCATTATACACTGTCTTGTTAATATTTGTAATTACATGCATTTCTGTAAAATTTGGGCTCTTGTTTCTCTCCTCTTGATTGTTAGAAACGTAAGCTATAGGAACCATGTCTATTTTGCTCGTACCTACTTTGGAGCATAATAACCCATACTTGGTGCTTGATAAATATTTTTGATCGGTTTAGTGAATGAATGATCTTAGATAAGTCTCATATAACATTATGCGTATTTGGGGGGGGGCGGTTTCTAAGGTCTCTGAAAGATGCAACGATGTTTCCTAAAATGTAGGAATAGCTTGAGAATAGTGATATGGGATTTGATGCAGAGATTTTCTTTAAATGCATACTTACTGTTTCAGGGTGAGTGAGATTTCCTTCTCTGAACCGCTCAGCTCGGAGGAGTGTTTGTCCCACCACATCGTGACTAAGAACACAGAGGAACGCTCGGCTGAGGTTCTCTGTGGGCCGCGAGGCTTCGTGAACACCGACCTGCACAAAGAATTCTGAGGAGTGGCGGAAGGATCTAATTTGGTCTTATGACACTCGGATTGCAGAATGGGAAAAACAACTGGATAGTGTTT
This sequence comes from Ochotona curzoniae, assembly GCF_017591425.1. NCBI lineage: Eukaryota > Metazoa > Chordata > Mammalia > Lagomorpha > Ochotonidae > Ochotona > Ochotona curzoniae. Next base: position 7,727,996 of record NW_024465322.1, read on the forward strand.
TTAAGCCGTTCTTTTTTTTTTTTTTTCTGCCACTCTACTTTTGCTTTGCAGAGTTCCGCTCTTTCCTGAAGAGTCTTCCTCTGCAGGTGTGTGTCCCTGAGCCTTTGTGACTCTGAATTATTTTCTAAGATCAATATTCAGTTGAGATGCAGCAGATGACAAAATTTGAAAAGCACAAAGAAAAACACAGAAATTAATTAATTTTCATGGCTATTGTTCTGATTGAAAAGGAAAAAAAAAAAAAAAAACCCAATCTGGGATGTACAAGGCTGGAGGGATGAGATGATAATCAGCTGAAACTCAGTGGAAAACTCCATAAAAAGACTTTGTGTGTTGCAAGCTTGACTTCACTTTCATGACCAGCAGCACCACCACGCCCTGTCTAAATAGTTTTCACAAGTGTTGGCCTCAACCAATTTAGGAACCACAGAAACTTCTCTTTTTGGACTGTTTTCTTATGCTGAAGTGTTTTTCTGATCTGTGCTACCTATAGTCAGCGCAGTGTTCAGGTCTTTCCTCCTCAACGTTAACGACAACAACAGCAGCAAAATGCACTTGAGTCTGAACCAGTAGACATATGTCCACCCGCTCCCTGGATCTGCTCTCTCTCTCTCTGTTTCTCTCCTCTCTTTTTGGAACCATCTGTATTGGTTCAATTAGTAGAGACCCCTTGATCTCAAGAGTTGAGAACTCTCACGTTCCCTCTTCTCTCTATTTGCCCTGTCCATATACTTTGTATCTTATCTCCTTTTGCTCATTTCTATGCAACCTTCGCTGGGATAAATGATGAGGAATGTTGGAGGAGTGGTGCCCAGCGTTATAACCCACAGTGGAGTCGAAGCAGCGCAATGAAAGCCCATTAACATTTGGTTACTTAATTGTAGATCCGGCACTTTGAATACAAATATCTCGTTTAATTCTCACATAGGACCCATTTCACTGGTAAGGATTATGACGCCCACTATACTCCATTTTTAGGTGACATTTAAGCCTTGTGGAAGGTGACTGCTTTGTTCACAGATAAACAGGAAGCCTGCTTCAAAGCTGGCATACGAACTCAGACTTGTACGATTTTTAAAACCAACATTCCTCTCATCGCAATGATTAAAAATTCAACTTAGCGCTCACCACAATTTTACTCTCATCTTAATTTAAAACCAACATTACTCTCACCTCAATTCATGCAGAAACATGAAATGCATAGGCCAAACACTAACATGGGTAAATTTCATCCAAACAGCTGTGGTTTGATAGTTGCATTGAATTCTCCGATTCCAAAAATTGTTAAAGAATTCCTCTAGGGGCTTAATTCTGGTCGGTACCCAGATAAAAATAGAAAGCAATAAGGCAGATACTCTGAAACCTCACAGTTACCGCGTTGAGGCAGAGATGCGCTGGGGATTGTGTTTTGTCAGCACACCCGTGGCCATCTGTGCTTCAGATTTTCCAAATGAATTTATTTTGTGTGTGTGTGTTTACTTCCTCTCATGGTAAAAACTCTCAGAACTCTCCTTGGTCATTTGGAAAATCCATGTTGACACAAGCTCTTCTGGAGTAGCTGGTAACTCCATAGCAACCAAGAGCCTCTCCTTACTGTGTGCTTGGCATTGCTCCTCTATCTGCTCATTTCAGAAATCTGCAGTGGTGTGGGGTTTGCAGAAGAGTGGTGCTTTCCTTACGTCCTGGGGCCAAAAGGGAGAAAAGGTTGTGGAGAATTGGGGAATTCTCAGCCCCACTGAAGGAGAAAATTGGAGCAATTATCTGCAAATACATGTGAAAAGCTGTTGCCACTCAGAATGAAAGGTGAATGTCTAAACTTTCTGTTTCATCTGGATTCGAAAGACCCAGAGAGACTGCATCTTTCGTGTCTCATCTATAAATCATTGCGTTACACGTTGGTAAGGACGCAGGTGTCACTGCAATGCTGGTTCAACAATAAATACTGCTTTTTCCACACACAGGCTGGATTCATTCCCTAGGGAGCTATAGCCATGACAGTGGCACTTCAGAAGCAAAATCAACATGACACTCCTTGATGAAGTTGGTTGCTAATCTGTGGGTTACATAAATATATAAACATTTAGTCTTTTTAATACGTAAACCACTAAATGAATGCTCTTGGACCTCGTTATCTAGAATTTTTTTTTCTTTAAAAATAAATGGGATTTCATTACACCTCATTATAACATTTGGTATTAACGGTATTAACATATCAAGCAGTCAATCAGGACCTGGTAGTTTTATTTGATCACATAATAATCCTTGAAGTTGAGTATAGCTTTTGTTGTATGATAAAATCAGTGAGTTTTGAATTAAAAACTTTCTTCATATGTGTAGCCAAGAGGTGGTAGTTTATTTACTAGACTATAAAGTAAGAATCTTAACTTTTACGATATTGTGTTTTCAGGCAAAATAAACACTAACTTTTACAGTTTTTTTGGGGGGTGGCTATCCAGATTTATTTTGAAAATTTTAAGAATTTGGTAAAAAAAAAAAAAAAGGGGGAGGTGCAGATACCTCATATTAGTCAACATTTCTTTGCTTTAGCTAATGTATTTGAGAGGAACAACTTAGCAAAGAAGGTTTATTCTGGCTCACAGCTGGAGGTGACCAGTCCAACTTGGGGCAGGTCCATTCCCTTGGTGGAGGTTGGTAATGGTGAGGAGCGTACAGAGGACAAAATCCCATCCTAGGCCAGGACGCAGAGAGGAGCTAGGCGGAACTTGGAATTCTATCATCAACTATCCCTTAGCAATCTGAACCTGCCCCCTGGGCCATCTTCCCGCTGCCATAATGAGACCAATGGAGTTGCAAGTCGCAGTTCCCACCCAGCCCAGCTTCGGTCCTGGTAGACACTTGGACAGATAACTAGCAGCTGGATGATGCTTCTCGCCCTCTTTCTCTATCACCGTCTCTTTATCTTTTGCTTTTGAAATAATTAATAAATACTGACAAAAACTGATTTATGTGCCAGCACTATTTCCCATTTTAAAGCTTATATCCTTATTTATTTATCTTATAGTTAAATATTCGAGTTTAAGCTTTATATGTGAAATAGTGCTCCTGAATTACTTCCATTTACACATTTTTTTTAAAAAAATTATTATTCCCTTTCATAGGAAGATGAGGAAAAGATGTCAGTTTGAAAGTTTCCATCTGGTCGATAAAATTCTGCAGAAAATGTCAGAAATGTGTTTTTGTGATCACTTTCTTCTAGAAATTCATGTCCTCTGTGTGTTGTTGTTTCCCTATAACTCAGGCTTAGCCAAGCTGCTGGTCTCATCTCATCTGATCACCTTATAAAATGGGCATGATGACGTCTTCCAAGTTTATTTTTTAAATTCTTTTTTTTTGAAAAGTTGATCATCAAGTTCCAGAGGCTGTTGGGTTTCTCTTCTCCGTCACTGATTTCTCCTTTATCGTTACACTGCATTGTCCTTCATGAGCAGAATTAATCCATCCTTCCGCTGTGGAAGTGTACCCTGACATTGCCGGTTTGGACAATGGTCAAGATATATGTCACAGTTTCGTTGGGAGTCCATCTTTGATTTGGAAGTAAAGATGTGTATACTGTGTTGCATCTTCACAGCTGGATATGCTAGTCTCTATTACACAGTTACTATACATTCCCTTAAATGAAAAGCCACAAAAACAAAGTCAACGACAGGAAGAGAAATAGAAAATTTACAGCAACATGAAGTTAAATAACATGCTCCAGAAGGATGCGGAGTGCGGGAGCCATGGCAGCTTCTGCCCGTTGTCCTCGCAAGGACCAGACCCAGCCGTTATGAGCACTGGGGAGTGAGCCAGCAGGTGGACGATCGCCCTTCCTAACGCCCACAACGTGTGCATTTCTTTGTCAGCAGCCTCTAAGGAATCTCTTTTCTCGACATCCTTGCCAAGTCTTGTTATCTCCGTCTATACAGCAGCTGTCGGAACCAAAGTGAGGTACGAGGTTATGGCTTTGGTTTCTACTTGTCTGATAATCAGTGGACCTTTTTTTTTTTTTTTAGCTAACTATTGTCTATTTGCCTGTCTTTTTTCAAAATGGGACTATATATGGATATTGTGCATTGTACAGTTGAACTTTTCTCTGGTGCCAATGAATAGAATATGTGTATACATATGGTTCCAACATTTAGGCTTTTATCTATTCTGAGCCGAGTTTATTATGTGAAAGATACATTTTAATATATCTTTTTAATGTGGATATGTGAGACTTTTTTCTATTAGCTTTAAAAATACTTCTCATCATTCGGACTGTGTAAAGTCCCTCTTAGAAGCCATTAACTCGGGAATTTCCTTTTTTTGCCACTGTCCCCTTCATATTCCAATAAACATTCCATATTCATTTCACTCTTTTTTCTTATTCTATGACTGTGTCTGTTCAAACAGCCTGTCTTTTAACTCAGTAAATTTTCCAGTGGATTCCTTCTAACACATTTTTTTTCCCTCTTACTGAATGAGCTTTTTAACTAAAAGATTTTATTTTCCAAATTGCTTTCATCCTCCTTTCTTCGGTAAAGAATCGTTTCTCTGTATTTTCCTGACTTTCACTGAGTTTCCAAAACATCTACTTGAATTCTGCATGTGGCAATTTACACATGTCAGTGCCTATCTGATCAGTTCCCAAGGCGTTTTTTTGCTCATCAACTAAGGTCCTATTTCTGTGAAGGTTCTAGATGTGCATTGATTTACAAAATCACCCGCACGTTAAAATATTGGAGTTTTTTGTTTCTGCAAAATGATTCTCTGTCTGTCTTCTTTCCATAAATCTTGCCTTCTCTGCATTTTCTAAGAACAACACTTCTACTTGTGCACTGAATGCTGATCTAAATTAAAGTGTAGTTGCAGTTTGCTCTTGGTGCAGTGTCACCATGTAAGCACTAGAGGGCAGTCCTATGCCACATTGGACCTCAATCTCCAGTTGAGTTATTCAGAAGTATTTCCAGTGGCTCCATCTAAGAGCGCCAGCGTTTGAGAAAGGGGGCTGCGGAGCAGTGAAGGGAACTCCTGTATTGTTCTGCTGAACAGGTGCCACAGATGCAGCCTGCAGCGTTCGCCTGCGGGCAGGGTCCATGGCAGTCTGTCCATCCCTGAGCTTTTTCAAAACAGACCTGGTACTACATTGCGAGTCTACAGTCTGGCCTCTGTCTCGTGTCCGCAGGGATAAGGTATGGAGCTGACAAATTGGGGGAGAGCTGATGCAAGAATCTTTCCTTCCTACCTGTTTCGTTATTACACTAATCGGTTTCTTCAATTTGTTTCATTGTTAAACTGAAAGCCCACCACAGCGCACGCTCAGCTTGTTCACTTTCCCAGTAAGTCTGGCTTGGTGCACGGATAATGGTTCTATTTGGCATTTCTCTGAAGAGTTGATTACTACAGCATCTCAATTGACTAATTTCTTATTCTATTTCAGGGTTATTTTTTTTTCAATCTTATTGACAATAATTAGACAATTAATTTACAGTAATTAGATTTCAAGCTAGCAATATAAAATTAGCAATGACTCAGGAATCAAGTACTGTCTTGCCTTACAGGCCCAGCACCACGATTCAGTGGCTAAATCCTTATCTTGAATATGCTGGGATCCCATATGGGTGCCAGTTCATGTCTCATGTCCCACCTACTCCATTTCTCATCCAGTTCCTTGCTTGCGGCCTGGGAAAGCAGAGAAGGATGTTCCAAAACCTTGGGACTATGCACCCACATGGGAGACCCAGAAGAAGCTTTGGCTCCTGGCTTCAGATAGGCTCAGCTCCTGCCATTGCAGCATCTTGGTGGGGAGGGATGATGAACCAGCAGACAGAAGTTCTTTTTGTTTCTCCTTCTCTCTGTGTATCTTCCCTTTTCAATAAAAAGAAATAAATCCTAAGGAAAAAAAAATCGGGCCCAACGCGGTAGCTCAGCAGCTAAAGTCCTCGCTTTGAACACACTGTGATACCATATGGGTGCCAGTTCTATTCCCAACAGCCCAGCTTCCCATCCAGCTCCCTCTTGTGTCCTGGGAAAGCAGTCGAGGATGGCCCAAAGCCTTGGCACCCTGCACCTGCATTGGAGACCTGGAAGAAGCTCCTGGCTCCTGGCTTCGGATTGGCTCAGTTCCAGCCATTGTGCCCACTTGGAAAGTGAATTAACAGATGGAAGATCTTCCTCTCTGTCTCTCATCCTCTCTGTATATCTACTTTGCAATAAAAACAAATAAATCTTTAAAAAAAGAAAGAAACACAGGCTGTTTCTAAGGAATGGCTTTAAAGAACAATTCTAGTTAGCACTGCCCAGCTTAAATAAAGGCAATGCCAGTTCTGTACCTAATTTTAAAAATACTATATATCTAACTCTTCCAGCTCTACCTTCAGACCAGAGATGGTCTCCCCAAGAAACTGTTGAACTTATCTGGACAATAAGATGCTGGACTCTGTGCTTGGTAGATGCTTGCAATGAAAGAATCTCAACTGAACTTGATCTGTGGTAATGCAACAAGGTGGAGGAATCCACCATGGGGGGAAGGTTTGGGGAGGGGTGGGGGGAATCCCAGTGCCTATAAAACCGTGTCACATAATGCAATGTAATCTTTAATTTTTTTAAAATACTATGTATCTAAACAAGATAATGATGTTTGAATGCTTGGCATACCTGTATTTTCCAAACTCTTACAATATAATTTATAATACTAATGACTTGTGATAATTTTTAATTTCCTCTTCCATGTAAGATTTTATTTTAAAAAGCTTTGTTTTGGGGAATGAAGACAGAAAGTGCTTCCATTATTCTTATCATTGTGTGTGTGTGTGTGTGATTGGAGATCTTGATGGGCAACTCCTCAGCTGCAATGATAAATAAAGAGGGATGTGCTGTGCTTGTGTCTGCTTTCTTTCCTCCCTCCCTACCTCACTTTATTATTTGGACGCTCTCAGCAGCCAAGGATATCTGCTCTGTTATAGCAGAAGAAAAATGGGCCATCCACCATTGATTGCAGGCCCGCACACAGCCTCCTGCTTGCTCTGAGCACCCACAGCCTTGATCCTGATTAGGAGAAATAAATGAATTCCCAGGGCAAGTAAGTTTTAATGTTTACTATCTTTAAGACTGTAACACCACAGGCTTAAAACACAGTAATAACTCTACTTAATCCCCTCAATTTTAGTAATCACTACTTTTAATTTTATAATTTTTATCTCTTGTCTGTGTGTGTGAATAAAACAGGAAAACATAATGAAAGGAGGGACTTTTCTTACTTTTTCTATACCTCTGTGTTGGACCAAAGCATATATACCAAGTAACGGTAGCATCAAAGCTATCATTTAATTGATTGTTAGGTCAGTTACACATTTGAGGTCTCTAGATTTTTTTTTCCAACAGAGTCACCTGTCGGCTTAATTTGTTGTGTGCTGTTCTCTTCTTTGATGAGCCTTAGATTGGACTAGCATGGCGGGCAAGATTAAAGAAGTTACAGATCAGTACTTGACAGAAAAGACAAGCTGAAGATGATGAGATGGAGGAGGTCGGGGCGAGGCCCAAAGGATTTCTTGTACCCAACAGGAAGGAGTGCAAGAGTAACAGTGCAAGCCAGACGTGTAACACTGTGTCTGAAAGTACTGACGGATGGATGCACGGATGCACGCATGGTGGGCTTGCTTCCGAGCTGCTCTGTGACAGTTCTCTTTGGCTGATGCTTTGTTTACCCTTGAAGTTCAATGGAACACAGCCGATGAGGAAGACTGAGCAAACCACTCCGTACGATTCATCTCTTGCTGTTCCTATGGATGAGCTTTCTCTTACCAAGTGTTCTCCTGAACATGGTTGAGAAAAACACAAAATAACAAATGTAACATGGAGTCCACTCGCTTGCCAGCTGTTTACAATACTTCCTTTCAGTGCCAAGTTTTTGTAAAAAAAAAAAAAAAATGGAGTTGAACAAGGTAATACTAATTTACAGAATGGCTTTATTCACGCTTTTGGATGTGGTTTACCCAGACACTGGGGTGAATTGTTTCCTATGTAATTCTGTTGTTTAATAGCTGTTTAGATCAAAGCATGCTGAGTGGACGTATCTCAGTGTTTGGAAAATCAGCTGATTTGAAATATACTCTGAAATTCTTGGCTGTGTTTAAGGGTGTGGAGGCATTTCTTACGCCTATGATTTTTATGTTCTGTAGAAAATCCGATAAACGTGGCACAAGGAGAGGATATAATTTTCTAAAAATTCAGAAAATTTTCCCATCGCCCTCCAAATGCATTATGTTGTCACTTAAGAGTTTAAGGTTGCATAAGATGAAGTGTGTTACTATTTTCTATGATATCTTTTGCAATAATCCTTGATATCTTCTTTTCTTTTTTTCTGTGTTTTTCTTTATGGTTTACGAATGTGGTATGTGACATACGAACATGTAGATGCAACTTTATCTTTCCTAGAGAAAGCTAAGGTAAGAAACCAGTGCTGCTCTGGAGGAATGACATGCAATTTTATTTGCTATAATTCCTAAGTTTAAACCACATTCATTCATGAGATTACCCGTATATCCTCTCATTCAAACTGCAATCACAATTACATGTAAGAAAAAAAAGAACGGCTAGGACTTTGACCACTAGGCTATCGCGCCTGGCCCCAGACAATTCTTTCTCTTCTTGGAGCTATTATAATGAAAAAAAATCTGTTTCCCATGGTCAGCGATGAGGTACTTAGGACTCCAAGAGCAAAGACAGAAAGAGAACTGCCAACTGCTTATTCATGCTCCCAGCGCTCATCACGAAAGGTACTGCACTGGGATTGAGAAACACGGTCCTGGTTTCTCATAGAGTTGGTGGAAACACATTGCTTTTCCCAGGATCTATACCAGCAGAAAATTAGAGTAAGGAGGTAAGGCTTGGCATGAAAACACAGGCTTTCCAGCCTTGCATTTATTTATTTATGTGAAAAGAGAAGTGGTGCAGAGTGGAGATGGACAGCGGAGAGAGCCCTTCCACCTGCTGCTTCACTCCTCAAATGCAACAGCTCGGTCTTTGTTGGAGACAGGAACTCCAGGCTGGTTTCCCACTTCCAAAGCAGAGACCCCAGCGCTTCAGCCACCGTCTGCTGCCGGCACAGGCAGACCAGAAGCACTGCACCTAGCGCACGTAGCAGCATCCTGGCTGGGATGCAGCCATTGCTGGTAGCAGTTAAATGGACTGTGCCACAGGTTTGTGAGTGTCTTAACATCTTAACTGCTAATCTAAACTTCCGCTCCTATCTGTGCATTCCTGACGTATTTACCAGCTGAGTTAAGTAACATGAAAACACTCAACAACCCTTTTCGCGAAGGTTTGAGAGAGGGAATTGAAGGGAATGCGTAACGCAGACCACCAATGTTCCCACGTTACTGAATCTCACCATCGCCTAGCCAACCACCACAATCAAGCAAAATGCACCTCAGCTGTTAGCAAGGGCGCTTGTTTATCAAGTGGGTGAGACCACTGCTCGTTAATGCTTATTCATAACAAAATTTTGCATTAATTCTTTTATAGTTTGGTAATCAGCCTTCACATTAAGCCATCAAACATATTGTTAAAACTTCGTGTGTTTTTAAGAGAGAAGGATCTTCCATCCACTGGTTCACTTTCCAAGTGGCAGCAATGACTGAAGCTGAGCTGATCCGAAGCTAGGAGCCAGCATCTTCTTTCGGGTCTCCCAGAGGGGTGCAGGGTCTCAAGACCTTGGGCTGTCCTTCCCTGCTTCCCCAGGCCACAAGCAGGGAGCTGGATGGCAAATGGTGCCCATATGTGGCCCCGGTTCATGCAAAGCAAGGATTTAGTTACTAGGTTATTGTGCTGGACCCTCTGTAAAGGATTTTTTGCAGACATTCTTAAGATTTTCCCCAGGAGTCAAGTCATAACATTGAATAAATTCATCCTAATAAAGAAAACTAATTGTAGATTTTAACGCGTGGTTAAAAATAGTAGAGAATTAGGGATGTGCGCGTGCACACAAATTGTAAAGGCATGTGATGAAGTGAGGAACCTCAGGATCGCTTCAATGCAAATGAGGTGAAAACTGTGATTCTGATTGGCTGGTGAACTGTATAAAAGGCCCTGCAGGTGCTTGCCTGGGAGTCTTACTCCGGAGTCCTGCACTGGTGGTGGATCCCCAAGGTCACCATGACTCGGCTCGACGGGCATGTGTGGTGCGTCTCAGTTTGCTTTTTCTTGTTTCTCTTTGTTGGCTGATTGGTGGTGTTTTGGCTTTGAGTTGTTGCGTTGTCTGTCTTGGTAGCCAATGGTTGAATATTAAATTGGGTTGCTGAATTTTGAATTGGCTACTAAATTCTGAACATTGAGGGACTGTGAGAGATTCCCTTACATAATTGGATTACATCTTTGACGGGAATTAAATTTTAACCTAAACTGGGACTGTGGCGGGGTCTCCCCCTGCCAAGTTAAATTGTGGTTGCTTGTACCTAAGGAGTGGGTCTCCGCGTGGAGAGGGTCTTGGGTTTAGGTGTTTTTTTGGTATGCGGAAGGGAGATGGTGACTCTTCTCCAGTACAGGTGTTACTGTTTTGTGGCTTAAGGAAGTTGGTGAGGCTCCTTCGGTTCAGGTGTTTCTCATCCTTTGCCTAGAGAGGGGATTCAAATTCCCTCCAGGTTAGGTGTTTCTCTTTGATAGGCTATTAGCTTAATATGGCGCCATTCATGCTATTGTTATTGCTTATTGCTGGTGTATTAAAGTACGAAATTAAATGGCCGTGTCTGTTCTGAAGTATTTGGTGGTTGTTTAATTGTTTGCATGGTCATTATTGTTGCTGCTTTATTGCTCATGTTAGTATTAATGTGCGTGTATGGACAAGACTAAATACCTCCCCTTAAACCTCTTTCTTCAGTATTGTTTTTGTCTTGAGCTGTTTAGTCGTTGTTGTCTTGTTTTGGACCGTGTGTGTGCGACAGACAAGATGGGACAAACCGTTACTATCCCCTTTCTTTCCTGATACAGTTTTAGAGAGGTAAAGACCAGGTCAAACAGACTGAGCCTGGACATTAAAAAAAGACAAATCGGTGGTCTTTTTGTTCATCAAGAGTCGATGGGTCTTGTCTGGTTCAGTGGTTTCTTTATGCTATGCCTGAATTGTTGTTTGACGTTCTAAACCAAGTCTCCTGACTTTGGAACTTCCAGCAGGAGCCCTGGAACTCTCAAAGAATGAGACAAAACTTGGATGATATGATTGTCATTTGGGGATAATTTTTTCACTAGGAGCAATTACTGCATGTGAGCTTGTATATTCTATTGAGGTAATCTCTGTTCGTTGTCTCATTAAGTTCTTTAAAAACTGCTAAAGTTGTATACTCATTGGAAGCATTTCAATTATCACTGTTTCAAAAATCCATTGGTCTACTAGACATTTTAAGCCTACGTGGCGTCCTTGAGTCATGTAATAGTCATCTGAAACCTCAGAAGTTTCAAATTTGCTGATTTTGGTATTCCCAGCGAGCCCTCATGAGAATGTCAAAGAATGTATCTTATTTTGTAGAGATGACCACTGATTATTCTATTTGGATTCTGTTAAAAGGTGCTGTCAAGATGTGAAATGGTATAAACATTGTTACAATGAAATATTAACATAACAGACTGCTATTGGTACAAATGTCAAAACATCACTAAAGTCTAACAATTTTATTGCGTTACTAGTCACAATTTTTATCCTAATGGACAAGGCACAGAGGCCCAAATGGTAAAGTGTGTGTAAGGTCCTACAAGTAGTTCACAGTGTGCTCTGTAAAATTCTAACAATGAATGTTTCATTTCTGTTCCAACAGACCTATTGTATCCATTGCAGATAGAACCTGTAGTTTATTGTTTAAATTCAACTAATTGGAAACATCATTAGCTTGGGTTACAAAGAACAAGATGTAATTCTAAATAACTGGTAACTTTTAAACACTTAAGGTTTTTTTCAGAATCTGTTACAAAAAGCTGTTTTGTTTTTAAATGTTACCTGGTATGCACATCACATGTTTATGCGACAAGCTATGTAGTCTGTTAATTGGCTTATAGATAAAAATGTTCATGAAAAGTTGCTAAGCTAAATCCTTTTGATTTTAAATCCCTGAGATAGGGCCGTACAGGAATCCCCACCTTAAAATGCTTGAGGAATGACTTTGAGATTATTCCAAGGTAATGTATAGATACATGATTATGGTTTTGGAAAGTCATGTCTGTTTTCTCAGGTCCTACAAAATCTGTTCAGCTGTAGAGTTCTGCATGTCTTCAGTTGGATTTACTGCTAAGCGTAAAGTTTCAAAACTGGCCTTGGGACCCCCAATCCCATGAGCTAGATGGTAAAATGCATGGGTATATGTAGGTGTTGAATGATAATTTGGATGTCAGGGATTGTTCAAGTGCGTCAACATGGGAAGCAATTCTTACAGCAGACTCTCAGACTGACAGTCTGTGGCACTCGCTGGGCTCAGAATCAGCCCAAAAGGCATTCTGGTTTGACAGGAGAATGTGTCAGGTGGGGAAAGCCGCACACTGCTGGGAAGAGTGTCCCTCGGTGAAGGACCTCAGCGGTCGACGCCCCAGTGCAAAGCAGCAGCCATCAAAGACGGCTGTATTCTTCTCTCCATGGAGAAGACAACCTCCACTTTGTGTGTGGCCTTGTCTAATGACTCATGGGGGTGTTGTGGATTCAAGAAGAGTTCACAGCCTAAGCGTCGCACAGCAAGAGCCTCAGGTGATCACCGACGTCACATAAGTGCTAATTTTGTAAATTCACTAGAGTCGCTGTATACTGCCCTCCAGTGCAGGACATGTAATAAAAATCAATAAATGTAGCAAAGTTACAGTTGATAATGGGTTTGCTCATACTAGTATAAACTAATCATGTTGGAGAAGAAATCGGCAGAAACTGGAATGGCTCAACGTGGGCGGGAGTGAGATGTAATCGTAGGCACGAAGCCTAGCGATCCAACTTGCCTCCTTTCCCACTTTTGAAGTGCTTTTACTAGATGAGTTGCCTTTTAGCATGTTCGATGTTTATTTTATAAACTTTGATTAATACCTCACATGCAAGTGAAGTAACACTATAACAAACACATCACTTAAAACACCAATTACTCAAATGTGCTTCACACTGAATTAAATGTATTGCTGTGTCACTGTGCAGAGCATAAATTGTACATATGCAGTTTCTAATATGCAATATTCTGGCACTAGTGCTAAATTAAAATTCCATGTCATTATTTTAATCTTTTTCTGCTTAGCCCAAAGTGATGTTAAATTTTGCCACAGCCAAAATTTTAAAAATGTTACATCTAAAGAAATACACATTAGCAGAAGAAATGCTGAATAATCATTTGTACCTACGTAGCATTTTTGTAGTAATTTAAAACTATTTATTTGAAAGGTACAGTGACAGAGGAGACACTTAGATCTTCTAATTCAATCCCTAAATGACTGCAGCAACTGGACTTGAGCTGGGATGAAACCAAGAACCAGGAATTCCACCAAGGTGGCAAGTTTCCAGGTACTCGGGCTATCGTCCTCTGCTTTCCTACCTGTGTTATTAGAGAGCTCGAATGAAAGAAGTGCAAGTGGAATTCAAGTCAGCTGTGAGGCACAGCCCCTCATCAGGCGTAAGCCACAGCCCCTCTTCAGCTGTAAGGCACAGCCCCTCATCAGCCGTAAGGCACAGCCCCACATACAGTTTTCAGATGTGCTGTAGTCATGGCTAATGGTGTTAGGCCTGTTTCTAGAAATCTAGTCAAGTGGAAGAAAAGAGGAAAGGAGAACATGAAGCAAAAGCATTCAGAGATCTCTCGCCGTGGTCCACTCTAACCTCCATGCTGGGACACCCTTGCCAGAATGTTGGAAGGACTCCGGCACGTTTGGAGCCCAGTCTCGTCAGTTTTATGCTTTTACAAGAGTTTTTCTTTCCTCCTCTCCTGGAGCGAGAATTCAGTTGTTTCCTAAAACTGGGAAAGAATATGGATAAGGGGTGTCTCGACTGGTTTGTTTGGACTTTTGTTTTTAGATGTCATAAGTTGAGAGAATGTAGCATAGCAGGATTGAATAAAACAAAGCCAGGAATAATGCTGTAGATTTTTCTTATTAGTAATTCTTAGTTTTGTTTTTATTTGGCAGTGATTTGAAGTAATCTTTTAGGAATTTGGGGGGCACGTGTCTTTTTGGGAAGCCAAATCTGTAGAGACACATGTGCTCTGCAGCTCGCTGGGAAGCAGGGAATTCGGAGGAGAACATAAAAGGTGGGTGACTGACTTCTCTTTCTTTCTAGAAGAACTCATTTATTCAGTGTCACAGCACCAAGCTTAAATTTTAGGAAATTGTGAAAAATAATTGTATTCACAAAATTTCATCTTTTCTTTACCAAGAGACCACTGTGATATTGTAAATATTCCCCAAAAGCTTTTTAAATACAATGATAAAAGCATGCACATTTTCTTTTTGTTCTGAAATGTTTTTTTTTCCTTCTAAAACTATGGTTTTCAACCTGAAGGTAGGGAATAAGGAATAAGATGATTCAAAGGAGACTTCTGATTTTTTAATACTACAGTAGAAATTGGTTATGCTACACTACAGATAAACATACTAAGTCCATTTCCAACTTCTCCAGACTGCCTAAGCGATATCCCAAACGGGTGTTGATCCGTGTCTTAGCTGCTGCCCTTTGGCTCCAGCTCTGCTTATGGCTTGGTTTCTCTGTAAAATCTGCCTTTCTAATAAAAATAAACATCTAAAAATGAAAGGACATAAGAAATCACACTAGATCCACAATTTCCAAAGTATGCGCTGTGTACACTAAATTCATCCATTTGTTACAGAATAGCTTAAAGCAAAAACAGCACAAAACACAGCGTATTTCTTGATCATCACAAGTACAGTTATCTTACAACGATTTACAGTTCTAGCATTAGATCACAGCCATTCTTCTCAATGGTGTAGCACCTTTGAGAGCCAGAATTGGTCATCATTTTGGACAGTAAGAATCAAATAGTGGTAGGAAATTAATATAAAGAGCAAATTAGTTTCTTGTTTCATGAGACTTCGAGGATTGTGAAACTGGGCTATTAAACTCCTATGCAGAATGTATTAGTGCAGGATTTTGATTCCTTAGAATTGAAACTTTCATTAATGTTTCCATGTGACATTTAAAACATGATTATCACATTGTTGACATATTGACAGCTATGAAATTGTTCTTATTTGGCTGATGAAGCTGTTGGCTCTTTTGGCCTTTGGGCACTGCGACATATCACAGAACTGTGTCCTGTATACGTGGGAATCTGGTGACAAGTTATTTGCTCTGTGCTTTTCATTTACATATTTACTTGCTGAACTTAGGTGTTTTAAAATTTTATTTAATCTCAGATACACAGAGAAGGGAAGACAGAGGAAGATCTTCCATCCACTGATTCACTCCTCAAGTGACCCCAATGGCCAGAGCTGAGCCGACCTGAAACCAGGAACCAGGAGCTGCTTCTGGGTCTCCCATGCAATGCAGGGTCCCAAGGCTTTGGACCATCCTCAACTGATTTCCCAGAGTATAAGCAGCGAGCTGGATGGGAAGTGGGGCTGCTGGGATAAGAACTAGCATCCATATGGGATCCTGGAGCGTGCAAAGTGAGGACTTCAGCTACTAAGCTACCATGCTGGACCCTGAACTTTGGCTTTTAAATGATGGGACTATGAACATCTTTATAGGGAAATGGTCTGATTAAACTTTTAATTTTAGAAGGATTATTTATGCAAGTGAGTTTGTGGTCCTGTACTAAGGAGTTTTGCTTTGTTTATCTTTTGTAGAAATTAGAAGCCCTGTTCAGTGGATTCATAGCAAAAGATTTAAAAAATCTGCTAAGATTTTGGACTCGGGAAAACTTCAAAGGATAGTTTCAAAACATTTGGAATTGAAACCTAGTGCAACACTGCCAAGGCAGTTTTCTTCCTGATATCTCTGGCTGTTCTGTGTTTGTGGAGAAATTTAATCCTCATGTTCTCCATTCATCTACATCTAGCTCCTCAAAAGTGTTCTGTAGATGATACAGTATTTTCTATCCAAACTACTCAAGGAAAATGAACAATTGGACAGTCTACAGTTTTTAAATTGTTCTTGAGCATTTTTACTATAAATCAGGAAGTGACGCTTTTCTAAACAAGGAGAACTAGAACTTTCAATTTTGCTTTGTTGCAATTCAAAAAATCAAATGGCAGTAACACGGACATTTTGGAGTGAACAGTGTGGCTTCAAGCTGTCCTTAATAGAATATAATTTCAACAATTAAAGAGCTGAGTAATAGCAAAATATTTTACGTTTGTTATCTTTTAATGAAAATATTCTCATTCTGCATGAAACATTGCCTTTAAATCATTTTTGAGGCTTAGCTGATACATTTTTCATTTGCAAAATCTTCAGAACCAGCGATAACTAATACCCTCTGTCAGTATTTTACTTGTACACATGCTTTCTCAAGAATGTTTATCCACAAACAGAAGTCAGAATATTAAAGCTGAAAAAGTTACCAAATGCATTAGACCATGTCTGTAAGAAGCAAATCTCGCTTGATCACGTGGCATTGAGCAGCCTAATTTTTAAATGGTCTCAATGTAAGGGATTAACATAATGCAATTGAACTTTAAGAAAATATTGAATATGAGTAGTCTTGTTAATATAAAAAAATCAACTCACTAAAACACAATGTTTAGTTACCTTTGATAAGCAAAGACAATATAATATCAATAGTTACAATATTGAAGTTCTCATTTTTAGGGGAACAATTGGCTAGTTATAGGCACTTTGTCAAAATTTAACCACTGTCTTCCATGTATGTATCATTATGTAACATTCTGTTTGTCCAAGTATTGTTTTATAAGGAAGATGCATTTTTATATTTACATGTAACGTAACACAAGTATTACATGTAGTGTATATTTAGCATATATAACATACAAAAATGTAATCGTATTTGTCTAGTGCAAATATTTTTTAGTTAAAACATGGATTCGAAACTTAGTATTTGTTCAGTTCTTAGTTACAGCTGAGGAACTGTCCTATTTTTCTTTTTTTTTTTTTTTTTTTTTTATTGGAAAGGCGGATATACAGAGAGGAGATACAGAGAGGAAGATCTTCCGTCCGATGATTCACTCCCCAAGTGAGCCGCAACGGGCCGATACTATGCCGATCCGAAGCCAGGAGCCTCTTCCGGGTCTCCCACGCGGGTGCAGGGTCCCAAAGCTTTGGGCCGTCCTCGACTGCTTTCCCAGGCCACAGGCAGGGAGCTGGAAGGGAAGTGGGGCTGCCGGGATTAGAACCGGCGCCCATATGGGATCCCGGGCGTGCAAGGCGAGGACCTAACCACTTGCGCCACCGCGCCGGGCCCTGTCCTATTTTTCTATGAATTTTACTCATTTGCTTGTGTGCCCTCCTTATATTATGTACGTTCTAGGACTCGAGCTGTTGGGACGTTGGCAGTCGTGGAGCCAGTGGAAACTGGCACTTGCTCCTCAAACTGCTGCTACTGAGTCGTACTGTTCACTTGCAGTTACATTCTGTTCGTCACAGCAGGTGATACTGTAACTGTCTCCTCCTTCCCACATACGCAACCCACCCCCCCAAGATGTTCCAAAAGGGTGAGGGTACAATATCGGCAAAGAGGTCTAATAAACATAACTCTGAGACTTGCAATTACGGCTCTAAGATGTTGTAAATACACCAGGGAAGCAGACCTTTGGCAACACCTGGTGTTATCCCAAATGCAACTTGTGACAGCTCCTTATGTATTAATACCAATGAGTGCTGACATACATGGCTCTTCATTGTACACAAATGCTAGCCAAGGCAGTGAAAAACGTTATATAGTGTGTGGGAAAAACTCCTGATTCCACCATCTTACGTGGGTGAACCAGCTTCTCCAGGACTTACAGGGATGCATTTTGCAACAGGATGGACTTAATAAAACAGTGGATGTGCAATGAGCCACAGTTAGATAATCATGCTGACCCAAGAGAAACTCATTGTTATTTGTAGCTGAACATTTTATTTTTCCGAAATACTGAACTGGCTGTCATTGATTCAATCAAGACTGGGTAACCTTTTGGCTGGGTAACATATTTGCTTACAAGGAAACATTCTCACACATTTTCTTTTTCTTTTTTTTTTTTTTTTTGCCTTTCATTCTTGCTAGGAGAACTTGGAATGCTGAATGTTCAGAGCTGAGAACCATATACCAACACCACGAAATTCCTCATTTTATTCTCAAGGAAGCAAGCAGTGTACAACATGGTCAAGCAAGTCCTATGCTACCAGGGGTCAATTTCTTAAAGAAATAAATGTTTAAAGAAGACAATACATTTCAAGAAGAAATTTCTGAATAATACAAAGAAAACCAGTGTTCCACAAATAGGACTATCCTTAAGATACAAAGATTCAAACAATGCATGTTTTAGGACTTAAATTTTGCTTAAACTAGTTGGTAATAACCAACTTGAAAGTTTCAAAATATCATTTGATGGCGTATATGAGTGCAAGAGCATCAGATTGTAATATTCTGTTTCAAAAATAAGTTGCCTTTAAATTCTTTTAAATTTCTTGATCCACAACATTAATTCAGACTTAGGGGTAATGCCACAAACTCCTTCCAATGTTGTTAAAATTACAGGTAATTTTTTATAATCACAGCTTATCTTTGTTTGATTTAAAAGACATCTGATATCGTTACCAGCTGGAAAACCAACCCATTAGAAAGGAATGTGGAACTTTAGAGACCGCCATGCTGCTCCGAATAGCCCACAAATTGATATAAAAAAGCAGAGAAAATTAAGCTTTAGAAAAATTGCATGTGAATGACTCAGGTTAGTTTTACTAATTCTGATGTGACTAGGCTCATTTTTCTTAACTCACTTATTTTTACACATAACCATCACATTTTCAAGGAATAGAAAACATTTCAACAGTGTCACGCAACATTTAGGAGCAATTCAAATACTAACTCCTTAATCAAAAATATGACAGTGTGTGCTGCTAAAGTGACTATCCCTTTTTTAAAAAAATATTTTATTCCATCATACAGTCGGTAGACTCTGGGATTTCCCTACCCCCTTCCTCCCACTGATTTCCCTTTTATTATTACAATAATGTATACTATTAAAAGCATAATACAAAATAGCTGGTATGATTTTTTTCATGGAGACGTTGCTTTGATTAGTGACAATGTATTAATTCCTGGGAGTGTCATAATTTTCCTTCACAGTTCCACTTGTCTGCCTTTAGCTTTGATAAATTCTAACATTCAATGTATTTTGCTTTAGACCCAGATGTGTTTTTATATTCTCTCTGCCTCCTTACAGCTTTTTCCTTGGCATCCACCCTTGTATCATCCTGTTTTCCAGATGGTGAGTGCTTGTCTGTAAGACATGGCTCAAATATTCCGACATTAACTTTTCTAGCTCCTCGCCATCATACGGCCTTATGCTTGGTGTTTTATTGAACTCTGTCTAGGCTGTGTGGTTTCTGTGGAATGACTGTCTGGAGGTACTATTTCACTTCAAAGGCCTAAATCAATCTTTCTCATCTGCCCCTAATATCCAGTCTTCACACTCCCACTGTGCAACAGGTCAAATCAATGATTTTACCACCTTACTATATTTTTTCACTTTGAATTTTATCAGTATGTTCCTCGATGTTCCTGAAGAATCAATGGAATCTTGGCCAACTTTTGTGCATTTATCTCTGGTGCAACCCCATCTTTTTATTCAGGAAACAAGCTTTCTTAAGTTTGTATGGTTTCATATTGTTCGTTTGCATAAGTATTACTTAATCAGATGTATTTTTAAGAATTAATCTTTTAAACTGTAGTTTAATTTCAATAACATCTCTACAGAGTCACAAAGAGTTAGTATTTATGTGGGTGTGTGGTTTATGACTTACAAAGCATATTTTAACACTAAGAAAAAGTTTGACCTCACTGTTAAGAAGATTGAAAAAGTAGCTTTTTTTTTTTTTGCCTTGGATTTCCACATTTTGATGACACTGATCCTATTTTAATCTCAAGTGTTTGCTTTTTCAGAGCAGAGGACATTGGGGAATGATTTAATACTGCTTGTTAAATACTTTTGTTTAGTTCTTCAATAGAACTAGTCCCAAGCAGCTTTTACAGGAAGCAACCCAGCGTCCATTTCTCTCACACTTGTGCCTGAGGATACCTAGGTTCTCTATCCAATTCCCAAATCCCTGAACACAACCATGGGAAGAGAAATGACCTGTTCTCAATAAGTTCAGCTGAAAGAAATATATAGGTTAAAATGAGAAAGACTCCCCTGCTGCTATGCTAAAAATTTTATTGGAAGCATGATCAGTATTGTGTCCCTAAATCATACTGAAAAGATGTCATTCAGTCAAAGGAATGTATTTTTATAAAATGTTGTAGTTCAGGTTTCTTAAGTGGGCAAACATGTCATGTAATTTCTTAGTCCTACAAAATGATTAATCTTTGGTTTCATACTTGAATAGTGCATGCTCAGCTTAAATACTGTCTTGCACTTATTTGCTGATATCACTCTTAGATTGCATAGGAAATCCCTTTGTCTTTACGTTAAACCTCTTTGCCATTCACAGGCAAGACAATAAGATTGATGTCATTATTTAAACAGAAACAAAGAAGGATCTGTTGATGGTTGCAGGTAATGTTGGTGCAAATCCTCTGCCTTGGCACTGAGCGATGAGCGTTGTGCAGGTTGTAAGTATGAGAAAGCATCACTTAGGGAGCAATCCCAGTGGACCCTCAGACACATCGCATTCCTTAAGGGAAGATAATGAATAGCAAGTCACACATCCAAGTAATTTATGGCTCAGGTGAGTAAATTGCTATAGGATCTTCTGCGTTTAGCTTAAAAGGGGAAACCATCTTATTTAACAACAACAACAACAAAAAAAATAGAAAATAGAAGGGAATGATAGAAAGCAAGATGACAACTCACAGGTTAAATGTAACAGCATAAGCACTAATTTGGTGGATAATTAACTGCACGCATAGGATAATTAACTGTTTTCAACAGGTCCTGTTTCAAGATAATTTTGAAGTTGTTTTCCTCCATAATTTCTTTGGTCTATTGTGTTGATTCTAAAAATCAGTATATTCTAACAATCATGGTTTTGATGGAGGCACAGAGCTGAGGTTGGACAGCACTGCTTTGTTTCCGTGACCGGCCTGTGGTCATCCTGCACTGTCTGTGACCTGACAGCCTCTGCTAGTCCCAGCTGAGGCTCTGGCAAGCTGGCATGTCTGCTGGTCTTCCTAACAGCCCAGCGAGGCTCACCTGACCACCTGATCTGCACCAACCCAAATCCTTTCCATGTCCACCACTTCCCCGTATTTCCAGGTAGTGCAGTCAGCAAACACACATGTATCTCCCCTAGAAATGTTGACAGAATGTCTAATACCCTAGGTGGCACATAGTACATATTTAGGGATGTATGCTGGGCATACATTTTTCCCATTCATGTTTTAAGAAAGTAACTATAATGGGAAGCTCTAAAGAAAGGGAAAAAATAAGTCACTGAGGTAAGCCTGGCCAGGGACAGTTATCATGGTCATGATTCTTGGAGATGAGATCAGATGTGCCAGGAAGCCTGGGGCAAATCCTTTGGGAAGGCAAAAGCCAGTCTACTCCTTCTGTGCAGGGTGCCTGCGTGTGTGCGCATGCGTGCTCTTCCCTGAGCTTGTCGAGATGAGCAGCGTCTGGGGAATGTGATCCCCAGGAGGGTACCGATGCTGGATGTGAGGTTGCTAGGCAATGCTCCCTATTGTTTTCAACAAACGACACAGGGCTGGCAGCAGCTGTCAGAGTCTCTGGCTCTAAAGAATAACAGAGTTGAAAAACCCAGAGAACAAAGATCTTCCACAATAAATGGCAATAAATAACGAGAACTTTCTATGCCAATAAAGGCAGGCACTTGGATGTTAAAGCAATTAATAAGGCTAACAAACACAAGGGGCCATTTGGATTCTATTTGTTGTCAAATATTTCTCCCCCGACACTTTGATTTCAATGGTAAGACGATCTGAAAAGAGTGGTAGACTGGAATTTTGATAACTTATTCCTTTAAAATCAGCATTTTCGGGCTTGTTTATTCTGATTTTATTCATGGAGAATTTCACCCCAGGGGACAATAGTACAAGCCTTGCTTTACTCTAAGTTTTGGAGGCCTGAAATAGAAACATGTTGTGTACTTTTGATTAGAAGACAAGTCAGTTGATTGTATATTCACAAGACGACTCATTTTCACCCCTTCGTGGCTACGCCCAACCCCACACCATTTCGTCATGGAGGTGGTGAAGAAGGGCTACTTACAGTGAAGCTGTAATATGCTGCACACACACAACCACCCACAAGATCATGAGTGACTAACGAAATATGAATCTTTTACAGACTGTTGATAGCAACTATTTGGCTGTGATATTGTGCTATCGGCTGCATAAAGATTTGCCATCACAAGGGGCTGTCAATTGTTTTATCTGGACGTTGCATTCTCCTATGAGTCTAAAACCATTTCAACACAAGCTCAGGCAGGTCTAGGTGTTGCGGTACAGCTGGCTATGTCGGTGCTTGGGACCTAGCTACTCTGTATCCAGTTCAGCTCCTTGTGAGCTCCCAGCCTGGGAAGCAACGGGGGTCAGCCTGAGCACTTGAGTCGCTCTGAGCAGCGTGCGTCATTCAGCTGGAGCCACAGGCTGCTCGTTTCCACCTGGACCAATCCTGTTTGTTCAGGTCCTGGGAATTGACAAAGGGGATGGAAGACTCTCTGTCTCTTCTGTTGTTCTTTCAAGAGGACGGATATAAATAAGCACTTTAAAAAGCTTAGCCAGATCAAACAAGTTATGTATTTTAAGTGTCTCAAAATTAGAGATCTCCCCCCTCCCCTCTGGACCAACACTATGGCTCAAAGGGCTGATCTGCCACATTCAGATGCTGGAGTTTCGTATCAGTGTTGGCTTTGCCTTCAATTTTTTTTCTTAAGATTTCATTTCAAAATAATTTGAAAGAATATTAGACATTTCCTGGTAACCTGTGTGTGTGTGTGTATGATATTGCCTGGATTAAAAGTTCGTTGAGAGACCCAGTGTGACAGCTCAGTGGCTCAATCTTCATGTTACAAGTACATGGATTCCATATGGGCACTGATTGGTGTCCTGGCCGCTCTACTTCTAATCCAGCTTCCTGTTTGTGGCGTCGGAAAGCAGCAGTAGAATATGGCTCAGATTCTTGGGTCCTTGCAACTTCTATAGGAGACCTGGGAGAAACTTCTGGCTCCTGACTTCCAATTAGCTTAACTCTGGCTGTTGTAGCCATCTGGGGAGTGAGCCAGCAGACAGAAAATCTTCAATGTGGGAGATCCGAAGAGGTTCCTGGCTCCTGGCTTCAGAGCAGCACAGCTCTGGCCATTGAAGCCTCTTGGGAGTGAATCATCTAAATCTAATCTGCTTTTCCACTAAAATAAATATTAAATGGTAATTGAGGATTATTTTAAATGCGTTTTTAATCTGTGATGCATACTATTAGGAAACTTGAAGTCGAAGATGGCTGTGAATGAGTTGAAGTGTTAAAATTTTACACACAAGTTTTTTCTTTTTTAAGATTTGTTTTTATATTTATTGGGAAGTCAGATATACAGAGAGGAGGAGAGGACAAAGAAGATCTTTCATCCGTTGATTCACTCCTCCTGCGGCCACAATTGCCAGAGCTGCACTGCTCTGAATCCAGGAGACAGGAGCCAGGAGTCAGGGGTCTCTTCTGGCCAGGAGCCTCTTCTGGGTCTCCCAGGCAGGAACAGGGTCCCAGGCAGGTGCAGGGTCTCAAGGCTTTGGGCCGCCCTTGGCTGCTTTTCCAGGCCACAAGCAGGAGCTGGATGGGAAGCAGGGGCACCGGGATTAGAACCAGAGCCCATATGGGATCCCAGCACATGAAAGTTGAGGACTTCAGCCGCTAGGCTACCACGTTGGACCCAATCAGTGTTTCCAAGGCAACATTTTTCGAGACTGCTTTTTCCGCTAGAATATGCCTATGTTTAACTTTTTATTGGAAATAAGTATAGAATTTCAGGAGTTACAAAGGTCATAGGTGTTTCCTATGTCCCTTACCGAGTATTTTTCCCTTCCTTCTTCAGGAATATTTTTGCTGGGCATCAAAATTTAGCATTGATTTTTTTTTTTAAAATTCTGAACTTCAAAAGGATGATCCCATCTTTATAGTGTCTGCTTTTTTGAAGGTGGGTGTTTCCTTTTTCTTTATAGGTAAGGTGTAGTTTATATTATTAATTTCAAGGTTATTCTTAAGTTTTCAAAAATGTTATCAGAAAATGCTTTGGTGTGACTCTTATTTAGAAAAAAATATATTTAAATGCTATCCAAATACTATGCCATCTAATCATTTTTTTAAAGTAAAAGCCATTAGGACTTATAAATTTAAAAAGTGTCATATCCATCCCCAAGTTCCAATCTTATCCATGCCAGTCATATCTCATATCTATGAATTCAGATTTATATACCGCCCTTAACCTGTTATTCCAACACGTTTTTAGACAATTGGAAATTTGAAATGAAATGGTAAATAATGAAATTTCACAGCTTTGCTATTTTAGTATTTCCTTTGATTTCCGCGGGGGTATTTGTTTTCTTTCCACAGTAATCAGCTTATCAGCTCAGGATGTCTTTGTGTTGGTTTGCTTTATCTGCTCTGTTCCTTTTACCATAATAAATAAATAAATAAATAAAAAGACCAACATGCAGCATTCTATTTGTAGGCGACTGTGAAGTGGCTTTTTGTTTGTTCCTATTCAGATTTTTATTTATTTATTTTAAAAGTAGAGATTAAGAGAAAGGAGGAAAAAAGGGAGAAAGGGAAAGAGAGAGAGAAGGAGAGAGAAAGGAGAGAGAGAGAGAGAGTCCGTCTATTGATTCCCTCCTGAAAAGCTAGGCCAGTCTGACGCTAAGAGCCAGGAGCTTGCTTGAGGTCTTTCCAGTGAGTTGTGGGTTCCGCGCACTTGCACTTGAGCCATCCTCTGCTGCCTCTGAGACCGTCAGCACTGAGCTGGATCAGAAATGGGAGCCACGGACTGAGGTTTGAACTTGGACTGACATTCAAATGGAACACTGGGGCTGCAGCTGAAGGCTTGGTGTGCTGTGCCACAGTGCCAGTCTTGCCCTAACTTCCTCTTTCACCGCTGCTGGCAATTAAACAGTATACTAGTGTTTCTTATTTTAGAGGGAAATCCTTTTCTGTAGCCACTGAGTACCTAAGGCATGTTTTCCTTATAGAACTAAAGTGATGTGAATTTAAAAGGAATATTGGAAGGATTAGAGACAGGAAGTAAAAAATCTAAAATGATTCATGTGGCAGTGCTTTGGAAGTGGTTAAATGTGGTAACCGAACTGGAAAGTCCTTGATGACTCAGGGCCTACAACTCATCTCTCCCTGGAAAAGCAGTAAAGAATCGCAGACTTGCCTCAGACAGGAACTGGAACTTGATGGACCGTGGTGCAGTGCAGGAGAGCTTTGCAAGAATTAAAAAGCTGTTACACCAGAAGCTGAAAGGAAGCCTCCGTTCTCCAAGAATCGGGTCACCAGCTGCATAGACTTTATTCCATACTTGTGTTGTCGAAATATTAGCTAAGGAAGAACAAAACAAAAACCACAAGCAAGCGGGAAAAATCGGAAGGAGTTACTGACAAATTTCACAGTGAAAAGCAAGAGGAAGACAAAGTTAGAATCATCTCATTAATTCATGAATTATCTAGTTACTGAGCTTAAACTGCATGACTTCAAAAATACTGACTTTCAAACAAAGTACATATCTCATTTCAAGGATCGATATGATAAATGTTGTAGTCAAAACAAAGAGTATTGCGCCCAGTACAATGGCCTAGTGGCATGCACCAGGATCCCATATGGGTGCCTGACTCCTGGCCTCGACCTGGCTGAGCTCTGGCCAGTGCAGCTCCTCTCTGTAAATCTGATTTTCCAATAAAAATAATTAAATCTTTAAAGTATTGCTGTAGGCTTTTTTTTTTTTGGTAAACAATAATCAGGAATGCTAAATATTGTGAAATATAGCAAAGATTCATCTTACCAAAAATGTTCCTTTTAATCTGTTGAACGATGAAACAGGGGCCTGCATCGTAATGCCCTGGGTGACGCCATGGCCTGTGATGTCAACATCCCAGGAAAGCGCTTCCTTTAATCCTGGCTGCTTCACTTCTAATCCAGGTTCCTACCGGTGCACCTGGGAAAGAGGCAAAAGGCAGCCCACGTGCTCCTGTTCCTCTCACCTATAAGGCAGAACCACATGGAGTTCAGGCTCCTGGTTTTGACCTGGCTCTGCCCTCGAGGTTGGAGTGAAATTTTCCCTCTCTGTAGCTCTGTCACTCAAGCAAATGCATTATTTATTTATTTAGTCTGTGAAATTGGGACACGCTTCATGTGTTTCATGCACACAGTTATCGAAAGCATAACGATGCCTCCCATCCTGTCCTTCCTCCCTCCTCCATCCTCCGCTTCTTTTGGTATTTTCCTTTCAATTTTACAATGACATAGTTTCAATTTTCTTTATGATCATATGTTTGACCAGTCAGTAAATCCAGAATTAAAAAGTAGATTGTTGAAAAACCACCGATTCTCCTTAAAATATAAAGGACTATGAAAAATGATCGCATGCAAAATATTAATTTTGCTCATATGCATTATGAGTATCATGATGCTTTTACTCTGTGTATATGAAATACATAACATTTATTTAACTTATGTACATAGAAATTAACTTTGAATCAGAGCAAGGCCTTCATCTTCTCATTTCTAATGTGAAGCAGTTGCCTTCCGTCAAAGACCTTGAGCTGTCAGTTTTGCATCCAGATTCTTGGGGGATTCCTTTGAGTGGTTACATTCGTTCCACCAGGTACTTCATCTCTTTGTAAAATGGTTTAAGCATGCTTCATCTGCTTGAAAAGCAGTCTCTCTTTTTCTCAAATACACACGGGCACACACAGCAATAAACACAGACAGAGACGGAGGTAGCAGATTGAACTCGAGATAGATTAGGAGAGGGAGAACACGAGTGAGAGAACTTGAAAGCCACACCAAGGTGAAATGAGGGGGCTGTGAGCCGTTAACAGCCTCCCCATCTTTGGAAGCTTATCATTTGGTTTTATGACCCATAACACGCTTATCCAGTATTTTTGGAGAGTGAGTTATTTCATCATAATTGTCAGCACAAGAAGATAAGATAGAAAAGAACAAGGGAAAATAATATACACACTCACATTTTTGAGCGAGGAGATTGTGCTTTTTATAATTCACATATGTATGTTCTGTTTCAATATGATATTTTAAATCTTATGGTCTGTATTGTTGCTCTGCACAAATATTGACCCTGTGTGTCAATGTCACAGAAAATATCTAGAAACATTTTAGTATCTAGAATCTTCTTATAGTTCTCGTTTTCTTATGGCTCTCCTGGATGATTTTCCAAGATGTATTTGCTATAAAAAATGTAGTGCTACAATAAAACAGATAATAGAATTCCTGGTTTACTTGCATACCCTGCCTCTATTTTTCTTCCATTGACCTTATCAAAGATTTTGGAGTGCATCCAAACTAGATTTCACTTACACATTCTATGAATAACTAATCATAAGATTATGAAGCAATTTGCCAGAAAAAAAAAAAAAGCTAGGTGTTAAGTTTCCAAGAATATGCTGAGTCCTGGGGAATGGCTTGCTCATGCATAAGAAATGACTTCATTCCTTCAGCGCAAAAGCATTTAGTTCTCTACAAATACTTCCTCCAGTACTTAAGAAAGAATGAATTTACTTCGCTTCGTTGACAATGTTTCCCAAATTTGTTAGAAATATTTTTACCCAGGTATGTATGCTACGTTGAATTCCCAATTCTCCTCTAAAGTTTCTGATCTTGTACCTCGTGTGCCTCTGCTCTTAGAGTCAGGAAATTCTTGCAATGTTGGTACATGCTACACTGTGCAAGCCACACTTTCAATGAGAGCTTAATCTGCACCGGTTATTTTAACAGATAACATTCAATAAAAAAAAATTTGCTAGGTATAACCCCACCATAAGGAAGAGAAATACTGGTATGTAGGAAGTAAATATAACCAGTTTATTATGCTAAAAAATAAAAATTAAAGCAAAAATAAACTGACCATATCAAGAAAAGGAAAAAAAAAATGCGTGTATTATCCAAATAAGCTGAGTGTATTTATTAAATGACTTGTAATGGGTTTCCATTTCAACTCATTTAAAGAGTCAGGATTAAGAAACATTACACTGGAAGGCAATCTCCTTCTGGATTTTTCTGTATCTCCCTTGCCTATCACTGCAAGGAGAAGGCCAACGTGTAGGCTGCACAACCAAGTTCAGTAACATTTTCTATCTTTAATGTGTCATCTAAATATGTGTTTTAAAACATTGCAGGTGTGTGTGTGTGTTGGTGCAATTACTTCTGTCCTCTAGTTCGCTGTCACCTTACTTACCTGTGCACTTCTAATTTTATGTTGGCCACTACCAAAGCAGGCTTGTTTTCAGTCCTTGTAGAAATTTGCAAAGAGACCTTCGCATCGTGTCTGTCCTCCCGGGGCTTGTTGACCAGTAGGCCCCTGTGACCACCGAGGGGATGAGGTGGGTGGAGTTCTCCAGTAGCAAGAAGAGCCACCTGTGACAGTCTCAATGTCATGAGGAAAGCTTAGCGTACAGCAGAGGCGGTCTTGGAATACAGGTCAGCTCAGGGCATTTGTCTCTTTCACCCATAAAAATGTGGGTGTCCCTGGATCCTCAGAGCTTTAGCATAGATGTTGCACAAGAAACCCAAAGAAATATAGTGCAAGGATTACAATCTCTCTAATCAGACAAAGTCTGTCATGTAACTGTGAGCAAAATGCTTGTAGTCAATTTTTCCTCAACTGTGTGAGAGAAATGATATGTTAGGCATAACATTACTGTAAGGATTAAAACAGTAGAGGTGAAATGCTGGCTAAACTTCACCTCATTTATAAAATTGATCGAGTAGTTGCCTTTTAAAGTTTCATCACATGCTGGACTTTTCCTGTCATAAACTTGCTTCTGTTTGGTGAATAAACACATCCCTTCTTTTCATCTTCAAAATTGTAGAAACATATTTCTGGATCCTTATTTCTCATCTCCTTTCATCCCATGCTTCCTAAGCCTTGGCCATTATAAATAAAACAAAAACAAACCACATCCATCATGTGACCTGAGTTCCTGTGCGGGGGAAACCCTCAGATACTTAGCAGGACTTGACACGTTTTATTTTGCTTTTAAAACTCTACATCAAATGTAGAAGTAGTTTTATTTATTTGAAATGCCATTTATCAAATCTATATTGATTAAATCAGTACTTTAAAAATTATTTCCTTTCTAAATGACCATATGACTACACTGGACATTAGAAGGAAAAACAAAGGCAGGTGTTTGGAATAAAAGAACAATGGGACATCTTAGAAGATGGTTTATTATTTCTTAATTGAAAATCTAAAAGTACTTTCCATTTTGAAGTAAAAAAAAAATCCTCTATATTTGTTGAACTAAGCCCCAGATGACATAGTCATTACTTTTTGCATGTTGCTTCTTTTCTCTGTGGTATTCAACCTGTTGATTATGGATTCGTTTCTGCAATTGAGACTCTCACAAGATTGAATTTCACAACCAGTTAAGAACGTTTATTCACCACTTAGTCAATAATCTGAAGGAAAGTAAATAGCAGGTCATTTATTAAGACTGTATACAGAATTTATTGGATTGGCTCATAAATGGACTGAAACACTCTTTTCTCCCCGACATTCCCGGAAATGATGCCTATAACAGGAGGAAAAACAAATAACCAAATAAAGGGTTAAAATTTTACTACTGCAGATCTGTCTCTTTCCACTGGCAATGCAATTAGCAGATTACAATCAGTGGTAGGCTTAAGGTTATACAACTGGATATTAGCAAAACAAAGTCCAAATTTTGGTGACTAGACAAACAATATAGTCACATGGCTTTGTCTAATCAGAATGCTCAGTGTTCCTTTATGGCAACAACAGCAACAATTTATAAACAGGTATCATTAGAAATGTCTACACTTGCCAAAGGTACTTTATCATTGTACCAATTCAATAAACACTAAGTCGCTATATGTAGCAGATTCTGGAGTAGTTTTTGAAGTTTCTTCACACAGAAGCAAAATTATTTTATTATTAATGGCATGTTGATTTTAACTCAAATCAGGTTGCCAAATATTTAAGATATTAATTGTTATATTCATGACTAAACCTAAATAAACTAATGGCAAAGTGCAATAACAAGAATTTCCTTCCTACTTTCTATTGCAACAAAGTGTTCTTACGTAAATTCATACAGAATCTCTTCAGTGATGTTGAAAATTACAACGAAATATTCACTGTTGCAAACAGAAAATACTCTTTCCGTTTTCTCTCATGGGTTTAACATTTCTGCAGGAATCAAGAAAACTGCAGATAGCTAAGACGCTGAGCCTCTGTCATCAGCGTTCTATAAATAATCTTGATAATGAGGGAAGTAACACGAGCCAAATGAAATGTGCTTTTTTGCCAAAAACGCAGTTAGCTATGGAGGCAGTGCCCAGAAGACATAAAGGTAGAGACCTGCTCTTGTCAACCATCCCATTCAACTCCATAAGGGTGTCAGACTCCGACTGAGTCAACAGTGCATGAACAAACCTCGCTTATTTATCCAGGGCTGTGTTTATGTGAAGTTGGGATAAATTGAGCCTTGGGAAAACTGTGGACAAGGAAAGGATTTTGTTTTAACTTCCTCTTTGGAGAAGAGTAAATGTCATTTGTGTTAGTTTTGGCAAATATAATCAAGTTGCGATGTTTGAAGTCAATGTATTCAAGAAAGCTGAATACATCCTGGAGTAGTGAAAAAGCTCGTCGCTGCAGTAAAAAGAGCCAGGAA
The DNA here is from genome assembly GCF_017591425.1 of Ochotona curzoniae. Classification (NCBI taxonomy): domain Eukaryota; kingdom Metazoa; phylum Chordata; class Mammalia; order Lagomorpha; family Ochotonidae; genus Ochotona; species Ochotona curzoniae. Next base: position 7,758,979 of record NW_024465322.1, read on the forward strand.
GTGACATGGTGCTGTCTTCTGCTTCTCGCAGGGTGAAAACATTCCTTCAGTTCTGAGTTGCAAGTGGTCATTTTTGCATAAGGGTCTTTTTCTTTAGAAATAATGAGCTGTTATTTCACAGATGGACACGCATTAGTTATACTTGAAAAACTTTCAATTTAATAAAAAAAAAGAAGGAAATGAAAGACCCCAGATATTGATTTCATAGCTTTAATGAATCACTCTCCTTCTTTTTGAAATAAAAAAAAGATCACAATTACTCAATAGGTTATATCCTTCGCACTTCATCCTATCAAACTGAGTGTGTGACTTAGACACAACGAAAATGTATCTGTGTGGAAACAGAGAAATCTTCCCTTTACATCAATTTTTTACTATTCTCTTACTCCTTTGTATAGCTAAGTACATTTTTAAAAATCTGACAATTTCAATACCATAAACTCATTTTAAAAATAAGCACAGTTCTGTTTTGTTGATAAAACAATCTGTAATCTTGATTTATTATCAAATATATGCTTTTGAAAATTAATAATACATAACTTTCTCTTTTCTAAATCAAAAAATGTAACAGCTCTTTTTCTCTGAGTCTAAGAGATGAGTCCTATCACATCTTCTCTCACACTTGTTCTGCAAGAAGTTGCTTATCTGAGCTTACACTGCTCCAGTCCTCAACAGAATTGGTCATCTTCAGATCCAAGGTATATAGTAAATTTTAGATTTTTTTCTCATTTGATAACGAGTTGCCGGGCACATTCATGTCAGATCTCCTAGTTGTAGCAAAGAACTGAAGCAGTTAGTTAAATTGAAAAACCTCGGTATCTTGTGCAAAATCTCCAGGGTTATGGTAAAATCACCCTTAACCTTTCTGACTTATTTGGCCTTGGAGCTCTTACACTCAAGCTGTCGTTAGACTGTGTGAAGCTCTTATTTTCTCGCATGGTATGCAGAAATAATTTAACGAGGAGAAAAACAAAAATTCTTCTGTGGTAAAATTTGCAAGGTTTTCCAAAGTGTGAATCGTAAGATGATAAACAGCACAGGAGCCTCTGTTTTAAAGTGATAATAAATTTAGTGTCCCCCCCCCAAAAAAAACTGTAATTGGAAAAAAAAACTTCTCAGAAATATAATGTACAATTCTGGTCCAAAACTGAAACTGTTTCTACAAAATGAATGATGATTAAGTAATAACGTTGATTCGGTAATCTTAATCAGGTACCAAAAATATGTTTTCATATATTTTTAAAACTCTACCAACACAATTTTAGAGTGCTAAGTGTGTAAAGTTGATGAAGAATAAAAATACGATCTTGACTCTTTCCCGTCTCAAGGATTTCTACCCCATCCTTGCCTTTTCTCAGTTCTAAACTTTCGCACCATCCACACCATTCATTTAGAAATGAGTATAAAGTGTTTTATAGTGTGAATTAGCTTTGCATTTTGTGGTAAAACTTCTAAGTGCTTTACGATGAACATCATAGTATCTATTGATTTGTGAGCCCTCTAATATCCAGGAGGCTGTTTGGTATCTTTTAGGGAGAGGCAAAGTTTGGCCTGCAGGCCATATCTGGCCCATTGCCTGTTTTGATTAAGTTTTATTGGAACACAGCCGCACCTTCTATTTACAGAGACCGGCCAAGTGGAGGGTCAGTGTAGAAGCGATACAGGAGTTGACATTGTACAAATATAGAAAAGTGAAGAAACAAAATTTGGCCTGTGGTTATATGGATAGAAAAAGACTTAAATATCTTAAAAAGAGCTTTTTCATCCCAAGGATATGATTTGAGGAAAACTTTGCTTCTTTGAGGTTTATGCTTATGAGACTGGTTATCTGTATTCTTTTGAAAATTTTGACAGAGTAATTGAAAGAAATGTTAACATGAGATTTATAACAAGGAAGTTAGAACATGTCCCAAGTTCTATGGTGTTAAACAAAGGGATCGGTTAAGCGCATTTGAAGTGTATGTACACAGATAAGAAAGCATATCCTGTAAAGTAATCATCCATCAAAGTTAGGGCATCATGAACTTAAAAAGATGAATATTGATGAGATACTCTCAGTCAATGAGAAAATAAAAAGCCATTATAATTCATGAACTGTCTTATTTTAACTGAAGAAAAGATTGGAGTCATAAATTGATGGCATGGATGCATATAAATTTGATTTCTAAAGTTTGAATAAAGTTCAGAAACAAAATTGGACATCCGTGCATAGCGTTAGAGGTAGCATTCCTACACTCACCTCCTGTGTGTGTCTATTCGTGTTTCAGCATTTCCCATTGACTTTGGGGCATAGGAACAATCTCTTCACACAAGCACGGCAGATGTCGTAGGTGGTAGCAAGCGAAGCAACATGTATGTGCTTGGTGCAGGTAGTCTTCTTATACACACACTTCAGGTAGGCTCTTGCAAACTTTCTGTAAGCGGGGCTGGCAAGGTGGAACAATGCAGCTACTTCTGCAATGTCAACATTCTACATGGGTGCAGGTTCCAAGCACAGGCTCGCCCACTTCTGATCCAGTTCTCTGATATGTGTGAGAATAGAAGCAGATGGGGATTCATTGTTATCAGATGCCAAGTCATTGTATCCTTTCTGCATTTTCATATTTCAGCCATGTAAGCAGACACCAGCATTCACTTACATTCACATATTCTAGAGCTGTGATGACGTCACTCATGAATCCAGTTCGGATGATAGCATGTAGACCTTACTATACTTTTTCTCCCTGTACAATTTATGATTTCTCTGGAAATGATACCACCAGGACAAAGGGCAAAACATGTAGATATGTTTGTGTACTCACAAACATTTGCGTATCTAGCATGAAACTTCTTTCGTTCCCGTTAGATGTTCTGGAATTTGGTCACTCTTACCTATATAGCATATCTACAACTAAATATATTAATATGTACAACTAAGCTTTATTAATAACAAATTGGACAATATGCTAGCTAAAAAGTTAGAATTAGGCATTTTCACTGGATAAATGATTATGTTAATAGAGTTCATTAGCCATAATTCAACCCATGAATAACAAATTGAGGAAATAGTTGCTTGTCATTCTGTTTCAGTAATACTTACATATTGTTTAAGTAACAGTAGAGACACTGAAGGGAATAAGATATATTGGCCAGGAGATTTTTACAGTAATTCAGGTAGGTTTCTGGACTAAGGTATTCCCACTGGACCTGGAAAGGATGAACCATGGTGCAAAGATAAAGTTGGTGGAGCTTGTTCAGTGTTCTTGTGTGAGTAATTGATTTGAGGTGATGGATTGAGACCCAGTTTCAACAGTGTTACCTCCTGCCAAAGATTGATGGGTGCACACAGACAAAACAGGTTCTTGAATGTGATGATTCTAAATGACTCAGGGTCTGATGTAGAGGCAGATTCAAGCACAGAGTTAAACAGAGAACAAAAACTGAGGAGCATGATAACAGAAAAAGTATGTAAATAACTGTATCATAAAGATGTAGATAGGTAAGTGATTTTTGAAATAGAGAAAATATGGAGTGTTGCTTTTATCCATCTACGTGACACATCATTATTCACTTTGCTCAATTCCAACAAATACTGTTTGTTTTTTCGTTTGGTTTGTTGCAGTATTCAAAGCTTAGATTTTTGTGGGGCAATAATTGCAACCTCAAAATACCAGAAAAGTCCATCTTTGCTTTCTGCTTTGTTTTTGTCCTTCAAATTGTACCTGCCCTCTTCAAGTCTGACAGAATTTCAGCCGAAAGAAAACCTTTGTTAGGCTTTCCAACTTATTTCTTAATATAGTTTTTAAAAAAGTAAAAAGGTGGGAAACCTTGGGTGAAGTAAATGATTATATAGGTAGGTTTTGCCTGATATGCTTCATTTAAAAAAATTATTTTTATTGCAAAGTCAGATGTACAGAGAGGAGGAGAGACAGAGAGGAAGATCTTCCGTCTGATGATTCACTCCCCAAGTGATGGCCAGTGCTGTGCCGATCTGAAGCCAGGAGCCAGGTACCTCCTCCAGGTCTCCCACACGGGTGTAGGATCCCAAGGCTTGGGCCATCCTCGACTGCCTTCCCAGACCACAAGCAGGGAGCTGGATGAGAAGTGGGGCTGCCCGGATTAGAACTGGTGTCCATATGGGATCCCAGCGCATTCAAGGTGAGGAATTTAACCACTAGGCCACCGTGCCGGGCCTCTAAAAGCTTTTTAAATATCATTTTGGATCACAGTTACCATACAGAGCATGTCAATAACAGTAAATACTAATGATGTAAAAAATCACGTTTGGACAGTCCATTCACGTACAGTTGAGTCAGCTGCTTATGTAACTTTGTTACTGTAAATAAGACAGTTGAAAACGTAGCTCATAGCTTAAGAGCCACGCACACAGAATGCGTTTCAGTATTGTTTTTCAGGGAACCATGCCAAGTATTTGGTTGCATAGAGTTGTTGACACTCTTTCCTTTACTGTTGGTAAAGTATCAGAATCCACAGTGACATCCTTATAAAAGGAGAAGCATGCTTATTCTGAAAGCTTTTGCAGATCATTCTATATTTGGAGGAGATATATTTATTGAAGTTCATGCTAAAAGCCTGTAGCGGCAATCTGTCTGAATCCTTCCTCCTGTTTATAATACAGAAATTTAGTCCCAAGAGTTTTGCAGATGTGATTTTGTTATATATCCAGCTTAAGTGACTTAAAAATACAGTTCACAAAGAAGACAGATCTAAGAATACTGAAATACAATCAAACGTCAAATCTATAGACCTTGTGTGAAAATAGCGGTTTTTTTCTGAATACCATTTTCAGAAATTTCAGTAGTAATTCCTTTGTGCACTAGTTTCTAAAACATGCCACTATGCTATTTTTTAACCAAAATATCATACTTTCTGAAACATCATACTGGTAAGTTAATTGCCAATGTCTAACCCATGACTACATCTTCACAAAAGTGCGTTCTGTTAGCCACTCCACAAACATATGTATCTATTTAAATTATTTCTCTGACATAATAGTTTTTAAATTTTGAGAATCCTACCAATCCAAGGAGAAAGTGTAATCCTGAGAAGTACAAAGTGTCAAAACACTTGACCCATGAGTTTAAAATAAACTCACTCTGTTTTGTGTGTGTTTGTTTTCTGATGCTGAAGTCAGAATAACAGTTGTCAAAATGAGCCAATCTGAAGAAGTTTCTAATGCAAATATTTCCATGAGGATTTAAACCAATGCTATAATATTTGTTAGAATCTACTTTCTCCCTCTTTGGTTAATTTCCCCAGACTGTTTTTCCAAGCCTAAAGGCTGTGCTAAGGGGAAAATGCTTTTCTGAAGCAGTCTTAAAATGGTATTGTAGGCAGCATTTGGGGATGAAGTAATTTTCAGCTCTTTGGAAAGTAAGCAGAAGACAAAAGTGCATAATAAACCTGTTTGAACAACTCACCATCTACAATTTGACATACCATAACTTGCTATGTAGATGTACCATTTAAAATAGGTTGCTTGTTGTCTACTTTTTATGTAGACGAACTCCAATTTCTTACGAAGCTTAGATGCTTTGGATATTACTTAATTTGTGTTTTTTTTACCAAAATGAGCAAGGCTTTTTGGAATCAATCCTTGGTCATGTGATAAGGAGAAGATACAGTCACTCAGCCCTCTGCCTGGCTGATCTGTTAATATCTTGAACAGTTCTACTTCAGTTGAAAGGAAACATTTTGCAAGAATAGAGGTCTATCTACTGATGAAGCAAGCATGAAGTCTTTTCTCTCAAGATCTGAATAAAACATGAAAGTTTCTTGAAAAGTAAACCTAAAGCATTTCGTAGGTTGGAAGCTTTTAGTGCATTATGGCTTGATTTATAGGTCACCGGGACAAAGATGTGATGAATTAAAACAAGGAGGTCCAGCTTTGATGTTAATTTTTTTTTTAAGTTTCAGTTATTTTTGCACTAAGAACAGAAGTCGCTGTTTGTTCCTTACATTGTGGCAGGCAAGGAGGTGGTGGGTGGGAGAGTGAGGGATGAGAGGGGCAGCCAGGTCATGCTCTCTGTTGCTGGCTTTGTTGTGGGAATGCTTTGATTCCTTCAGGCTTTTCAGCTTGCATTTGCCATGCACAAACCTCCAGGAGAAAATTAACATGTGCTAGGAGGCTGCCATAGAGGGGGTTCTTTTTCCCCTTCCCAATAGAATGATACATAACCTACATGTTTATGAGCAAAAAAAATATTAGTCAGTTAAAACCCAGGCTGTGTCTTTTACAAAGGATGTTTGGTAACACAATGCAGAAATAAGTCATAAAGTGAAATTCTCGTGTAGAATGCAGGCTCTTTGTCTTCCTAATTATCCGAGATGCCATGTCTTCATGCTGCATGCACTGGCCCCTTCACCTGCAGCAGAAACTAGAACATTCTCTTGGACAATCTCAGGTATTTTGGCACTCAGAGCTCATGTGTAATTCTTGGTGTCCACACAGTGTCCTGATATATTACATAGCTACATGGAAATGAAACAGTTTATGCTTTTGTACTTCACTGAATAAAATCATTCATCCACTCCACAAATATTTATGGAGACTTTGTGTACTTGAACCCAAATTCTCCGTAATTTTTATTATCAGCACAGATACAAGTGGATTATTTGTCATGAAATGTTTTACAATGCAGAGTAGGTGAGTGAAGATAAGATATAAACACCGATAATGGTGGCAGATTAAAGAAAATCGGGAGTGAATGATCTATTACTGGGACAAAATGCCGAAAACATTCATTATATTAGTAAGGAATAATGCTCATATTTTGTTATGACTGTTCTATTCTCTGTTCCTATGATTTTAACTTTTGTAGATTCTGAAAATAAGTCAGATGACATAGTATCTGTTTTTTGTGCCTGGCTTATTTCACTTAGCCTAGTGTACTTTTGCCACATCTGTGTTTTCACCAATAAAAGACTTTTCTCCTTACCCAAGGAAAAATAGCCTTCTCATTAAACTATAATCATAATGGGTTGGAGATTTCAAGGCTGCTATAGGGAAGCATCTGAAATGTTTGCATCATGAAGAAATTAGTAAGGATGGTGAGGTGAAGTATGGCAATTCAATTGATTTAATCATTCAGCATTGTATACGTATATACAAACTTACATTGTATTCCGCAAACACATACGAGCATTTATCATTTAAAAACAAAGTTTGGAATCTTCTTCATGTTGCAGTGAATGAAGTCTCTGATCACATCAATTGCATCCCACACGGAGTGCAGGTTTGGACTCTAGCTGTTCTGCTAGTTCTGCTCCCTGCTAACACTTCTGTGAAAACAACAAATGCTTGGTCCCTACTGATCATCAGAGAGACCCAGATAATATCCCCCAATAGTGCATTCAGCCCTGACCAGCCCTGGCCATTGCAACTGTGAGGGAGTGAATGAGAGCTTGGAAGCTTACCCTTTCCCTGTCATTCTGCCTTGCAGATCAATTAGTCATTCTTTAAACAAGCATTTTTATAATCATACGTATAGTAGATTGACGCAGCGCAGCACAGGTGCTACAGAAGAAGCTCAACCAGGACACAGCTAGACATATCATTGATTCAGAAGCCTGGGCCCTAAGAACAATACTGAAGGAATGGCGTGAGGGTAGAAAGCCTATAAAACTGTATCACATAATACAACGTTAACAATAAAAAAAAAATAGAAAAAAAAAAAACCCTACAGCAGCCAGAGCATTGCCATCTATTTTGATAACAAGTAACTATGTTTGCTTATGGGCTCCTGAAAATGTAAAAAAAAAAAAAAGTGATGGATTTCCCCATATAATCTCGTTAATCACAAATCTACAGCCATGATGCTGCATTTTCCGTGCTCTCTCTGTCCACAATCCAATTTAAGCTTATATGTGTGGAAAGAGAGAAGTGCATGAAGGGCAGGAAGTATATATACAGGGTTTAGGGTTTTTGCTACGACATCACATACATGTAATATTGTCCAAAATATTGTACATTATTTTTAACATGTTGATTCATTTTTTTAAAAAAGCCCTAAAGCCTTGCATAACGAATTTCTAAGAGAAAGAATGAAAAAAGGAACTCTATTTTTGAAAGCTTTGTAGTTTTAAAGGTCATATTTGTTAAAACATAATTATGTTCTAGAGACCACAGATTTCTTTAGGTGAAGGATATATTTGGCATTTAAAATCCTATGGAAAAGAGCATTTTTAAAATATCATACAAAACAGAGTGTTGAACTCCCACCTCGGATGCTCGGATCCGGCATGCTGTCATTACTGCAGAAATTCCTGTGGTTCTCATGGGTAACCTTTGGCATCCACAGTTATGGAAACTCTGAAGTCCGTCTAATTTTGGAAAATATGAGGGGGGATATTTTAGTCCAGTTATGCTAAGAAACTTAACTTGCCTTTATCAAAGCCTGAGCCTCAAAATATGCCTTACCCATTTGAAAAAAAAAAAAATTCAGATTTAAGAAGTTAAAACCTTTTCGAGTAAGCAAACCATGTCATGTTTTACATCTAAGGAAGGACAGAAGCATGTTACTTTTTGTTATCAAGTTATACATTTAAATTTGGAACCCCAGTAATAGGAGCTAAACAGTCTCTGTATATAAGAGAGCTTGTATTTCTCAAAGGGTCTGGATTAAGAAATTCCCCTAATCAATCCGTAGATAATCCAGGGTCTAGAGTAAGTGGTAGCCTCTCGAGGCCTGCATGATGACCTAGTGGCTAAATCCTCGCCTAGAAACTGCTGGGATCCAGTGTGGACACTGGTTTATGTCTGGGATGCTCCACTTCCCATCACACTCCCTGCTTGTGGCCTGGGAAAGAAACAGGGACTAGCAGTGTAGTGAAAATGTAAATTATGCAGTACAGGTTAGCAATAGCCTAGGATTTTAAGAAGTTGAGGCAAAACTGGCCAGGAATTAATAACGTGGTAAAATTATTTTCCTTACTAATAAGAACTAACTTTATTTCCATTTGTGGCTTTGAATGTCGGTCAAATAAATGCATTTGGGGTTGTTTAAAATGAGCTACAGTTTTACAGAAATCAGTTTACAATTTTGTTATATTCAAATGTTCTTGCAAACTGATGTGCTTGAGCCTTTAAACAAACATTAAGGGACTAATTTAGCTTCAGTGTTGCTGTGAGGTGAAATGAGTTACTGCTCATGCAGTAGAGAAGTTTTAACTCCTTGTAGTCAATTTTTATTAATTAATTAATGTATCACTTAATTCAAAATACTCTTCCAGGCAAAATACACAATGTTTTGTGTTTCAGAGAATTTCACAGGCTTCTGTGATTTTCTATGTAGGAATTAAACCTGAGCTATACATTCAGTGTTCCGAAATATCAATAATTGGAGAATCTGGACATGCTTCTCTTCACTAGCCTGCAGTCTCATGTTTGGGATAACCTTGGACTTTTGACCCAGAACACATGTTAGAGAATACTTAGGACAGAGTACTTACTCGCAGGCATCAGCTCAGAGCAATTACATGAAAATCCCTGGAGATAGAATTTAGGCATTACTACCTCATAAGACTTAATCAGGCACTAGACGGGTGCATCATACAGCAATGCAAAGGGCCAGAGCCATGGAGCTCCTGCAATCTTCCATTACACATGGTGGTGATTTTCAAACGGGAACAACTTTGTCCCCTAGGAGACACTTGGCAAACTTTGGGGAGATGTTTGGTTGTCGCAATTTGGGGGAATTTATTGGCAGGAGGCAGGGAGAATCAAGGAGCGTTGCTTAACATTCTTTCAGTTCACGGAACGCAACAACAAGGACATTTTTCTTCAAAATGTCCACAAAGCTTAAAGAAGCTTGAGACAAAGTTGCCAATGTTTGTCTCGAGCTGGGAAATGAAAGCCAGTATATACATAAGTATCTATCAGCATTGATAAAACGCTTGCCACTTCTGCAAGTAGAAAGTCTTTTTTCCTTTCAACTCTACTGATTCTGAGACTGTTTTTTTTTTCCTCTGCCAGATTAAAAGTAAATGCATAGGACAAAAAATTCAATTAATTAGTTAATTATCAATTCACTGTTTTTTATATGTTTATCTCTTATTTATATACTGCCAAAGTAAATTCTAATTACAACTCAGAAAGATAGCAATCAAATGAATAAGTCATAATAGAGATAGCTGAATTCCTGTTGTATGAGAAACCCCTTGCAGGATCTATGTGGTGGCTTTGCAACAAATCTTTCGCCTGGAGTGCTCAAATCCCATACGGGTACCAGTTCAAGTCTTGGGTGCTCCACTCCACAGAGTCCCAACATGTTGGCCCATTCTCTTTCTCCCCAGGTTATACACAGGGAGCTGGATGGGAAGTAGAGCAGCTAAGACTTGAACAGGTGCCCATAAGGGATGCCAGCATTTGCAGATAGGGGATTAGCTAGTTGAGCCGTTATGCCAGCCCCTGACGGTTCCACTGCTGATCCAGCTGCCTTGTGATGGCCATAGAAAGCAGCAAAGGCTAGCCCAATTCCTTGATTCCTGCATCAATGTGGAAGAGGCGAAGAAGCTTATAGCTCCCAGCATCAAAACAATCCAACTCTGGCCATTGGAGCAATTTTGGGAAGTGTATGGAACATCTTTTTCTAACTCTCTCTCCATAATCCTAACTTTTAAATAAAAAAGAGATATCTGTTCCTTATGTGTCTTTAATTGTACATAGGGAGTGAAGGAAAGAATGCATTGTCATAGGAAAGCCCATACCCATGACGCAACCAAAATTATAATTTTGGATAATATTCATGTTTTTTTTCATAATGTGCTGCTACAAATCATTCATTATGGACTGTCATTAAGGTATCTTTGACTCAGAAGATGAAGAAGCAGACAAGAACTTAAATACATGGAGTTCGAGAGAGATTTATAAAGGTAATTGTCAGAATCCTTTGTGTCATGGGAGTGAATCCTGGTCTCCTTATTTCTGCAATGCAAACAGCATAAGGAAGGGCAGAAAAATGGAGAAAAGAATTTCTGTAAGGAACAATAATGAAAGTTAAAAAAAAAACTCCTAGAGTACAAATACACAAAATCAAAAACTACAATTTCTCTTTTTAACGAACAGAATACAAATCAGTGTTTATATTTTATTCCAATGAAAAAGGATTCTGCACATTATTTAGATATTTGAGTTGCCCTTTTGCCAATGTGGCTACATTACAAAGACCTGAACATTACTGATTTTAAAATAACATGGCCTTAATTTCCTTTACTAAAGGAAGCCTAGATTTGACATCCAAATTACTAATGAGAAAGTCTAGGTATTTCAGCTGTCTTGAGCTTTTATATGGGCTGAGAGTCTTGCAGGATTGAATTTTGACCAAGGTTAGCACTATGATTACCAAGCATTCAGATATTAGTAAGCTCAGACGCTATTGGGGCGTGAGTTTTAATTGGTCCAAATCAATATCTCCTGTAGACTTTGGCTACAGCTTTTCCTAAAAATAACTTATTTCTACATAATTATTGCCCAATTCTTGGGACTGTGCTTTTGCCTTGTTTTCTTGATTTTGAACTCTTTGCTGAGGTTGGAAACCTGCCTGAACTCCAGCCCAAAATAGCCCTTGCCAGCTTCCTGGCGCTTCAAACACACAGCTTCTGGTCTCCAGACTCCAGTTGAGTAAACCTGGGTAAGTGCAATGACTGAGAATAATAAAGTCAAGCTCTGTAAGCAAGTGGGTGCAAGCGTGAGTTAAGGTACGACATGAACGTAAACACGTGGCAAAGTTGTGAGTCGTGAGAGAACAAGTCAGCTTTCATCATTTTGATCTCAGACCCCCAAAAATAGGAACAAAATACTCAGAGTGATGCAAGCTTGCTTTGACACAGGCAGCCTTGGCTCTCACTGTTTCTCAAGTTGGCAAAGTTGTTGGAAATAATGTTCAAAGCGAATCACAGTAGCAATGCAGAAGGCAGTTTTTGTCGCTCTGCAAGAATGCACAGAAGCGTGTTCTTTCGTAGGCACCTCCATGCATTGCATTCTAAACATGCGGGTGTCTTCCATTCAAAGCTTGACCGATGATTGATCTGCTGATTAGCTGCTCTGTGTGTGATAATAAAGATTATTGCCTATAAAAACAAGTCTACATAAGGCCTGTGTGGCATCTAATTTTTTTGTGAAACAGTTCCGTTTAGAACTTCAATCGTACATTACTCTATGAGTGCATGTGCGGCTTTAGGGTTGGTTTACTAGCAAGATGTCCACTAACACAGCTGATGTCAGCTCACTAAAGGAGGCGAAGTTGGTTGGTTTGTACAACCATTTGCCTGCTGCCAGATCTATAGAGACCTCTACAGCAACAGCCCATTAATAAAATTCTGTGAAAAAAGACATGTGAGCATGAGAACCGTAACACTCTGGATCTCTTTGAAATCTTGGACAAGAAAGGATCCTCCCCTCTTGCTTGACAGTAGCTCCCTGCAGCTGCCTAACATATTAACAGGCCATAATTGTTATTTTCTTCGTGTTGTGACTCTCTAATCCATGCTAGTATTCTCTGCTAAGTGGTCCTTTATATGTCCTGAGAGAACTCAACAGAAACAGCAGCAGCCAAAATTGTACCCAGTGTGCATAGAGCAACGCAGACTGACGGGAGTGAACTCAAAGGTCCCTTACACTGTGAAGGAACATAGTAATGCGTATACAGGCATGCTTTGTTACTGTGCATGATCCAAAGCTGTCCACACATTTCCTTTGCACCTGGCATGTTTTCTCTCCCCGTTTCAGCGATTGGTGGCGCTTTACAAGTCAATGCATTTCAAAACTCCGTTGTGAAGGAAGAAAGGGATTTGCCCCTTTGCCTTCTCGGCATTGGCCCATCTTTGCTTAAAGGACCATGCAATGAAGTCTCTCTTTCTCAGCAGTCACAGCTCCTGGTGTTTCCCCCAACCACACCACTGGGCAACAACTTTTACTTGGCAGTCACATACAAAAAAAAAAAAAGATGATGGGAATTTTGAGTTACATTATGGAAACATGCTTCAAGAGGGAAAAATGAAAGCTCTGGGGGCTGCCGTCAGTCAAGTGCAGTCACCTCCGTTTGTGGGGAGGAAGCGTGCCATGTTCCATGGATGCTTTAAGTCCAGATGATCTCAAACTCCATGTTTTTTCTTTGTGTGTGTGTGTACCTGCAAACTGTTGGTAAAGTTGATTCGGTAAATTATTTGTAGTGATAAACAATAAACAATAACTAGAAACAACAGAATAGCGAGTTCTGTCTGCACACACCGTGTCCTTATCGTATTGATTCTGTAGAATTCATGCAGTTTTGCTTCATTTATAGTAGTTTCTCTGTGTGGGAGCTTAACACGTCTTTCAGACTTTACCTCCTGGCTCAAGTGAAACTCCGAGATGGTTCCCATATAATGAAACGCTTTTCTCCTCTTCTTCATTTGGCACTGGATACTCACTCGGAGGATACTTGTTGGCTCCCAAGTCTGAGGAAAATCACGGAGAGTAAAATAGAGCTTTCTCACTTTGATGTCTATCCAATAGCATGGAAGAACTATCACTTCTTTCGCCTAAAATGCCTTTAATTTAGTCCTTTGACTCCTCAGAGATGGCAATTAAAGCATTCAGCCTCTAAAATGGAACAGAAAGACATAATAAAAAGCTCTGAGAGTCATTCTGAGAAGCATGTTTTAAGATTTTACCATGGTTACAAATGTAAGATTAAGTTTATGTCTAAAGAAAAAATGGTATGAGAAAGAACAGGAATTTTTTTTTTTTTAATATTCAAGCCAAAATGCTTTACCTTGTAATGCATTTTATGTCTCAATGTTATTTCTTGATTATAACTTTAATTCTGCATCATAAAATTAAACATAGTAAATTTCAACTAGCTTCAACGTGCAAATTTCAAGTCTTTGACAGGACAGACATCTCCTACTAAAGCAGTATGACACGAATGTATCTTCTTATAAAGAAACAAGGCAAAGCAAGGCCAAGCAATGCTAAGGCGATAGTAATCCTTAGGCATTCGTCTTCCACTTTTTCTCTTGGAACTAAGGGTTTTATATATGGATAAATATAATATTCACAGAATAGTAGAGAAAGCTGTCTGCTACCCTTAGTGACAATTGTTGTATTATAAGTGCATTGTTGATTGCACTTGAAATATTACAGAGAATTGCAAAAATATATACCTTCTATAATGCACTCTACCATTGTAGTCTTTTTATGATTTTATGCTTTGAATTTCAGAGATTTTTAAAATAAGAAGTCTGTCTTTTCAGCTCAAATGATTATGGCAAGCAAAATAATAGGATGGAAATTTTTGCTGATTGATTCTCTATAAATATTTAGTGTTCTATTTAATAATTTTATAAAATAAAAGGTTGAAACTAAGACACATGACAGCAAAAGAAATACAGCATGGAATCCTGGAAGATAAGTTCTTTTGCTAATGATGTTATATTAGTCTACATTTCTTTTTATTTAAGAAAATATCATTGAAAAGGCTACAGTCATGGAGGTAGAAACACATGGAGAAATATGTTTTGTCTGCTGAACCATTCTGCAAATGGCCCCAACAGCCAAGGCTGTATCAGGATGAACTCAGAAACTGGCGACCAGGAGCCTCATCCTGGTTTCCCAAATGGATGGCAGGGGGACCATCCTTCACTACCTTGGGACCATACCTTAAGACCCTGGGACCATCCTTCACTACCTTGCTAAGCAGCTGTAACAGGGAGCTGCATCAAGAAGTTAGCAACCAGGGCATAAACCATTACGCATCCCAAATGATGGCATTGTAAGCAGTGGCTTCACTAACCACTGTGCCACAAGCACGCCACAGTCCCCACTTCACAATGAAATGACAGTGTTATGGTTTTGTTAGCCGTTCCCTATAGAGGTAAAAGGGCAAGCAGAGCAATTCAAGGCGATGCTTTTGTTTGTCATAACTAAGGGATGGGTCGGGGGCAGGGGTGCCCCGTCAGAAGTCACTGATGTTCATGAAATCCTACAAGTTACAGCATAAATAACAACAACAACAACAAAAGATCTTGTGAGAATGCTTAAATTCTATTCTAGCACTTATCAAGAATATAATCCATTGCACTGAAATACATTCCACATTTTGTACAACAGATTTCTTGAATTAATTTTTTCCATCTAGTCAATATTTTGGATGCTCGGATGAAGGGAATGAGACATTCATGACATAATGCTTTTGTTAGTTCTTAGCTCAGTTTAGCCATCCCATTTTGCTGGGCTATTTCAAACAATGCATTGTACATGCTAATCGTATACAGTTTTGTATATTAAAAGAATCATTTCTGAAAAGTTAAAATTTAACAAGACCTAAAATGCTAGCAGGACCAAAGCTGATGAGACCAAATTTGGTGGGAGTTTCCTTTTACTATGCATCTCTTGATGAGAACCATCAGTGTTTGCTTCTGGGAGAGTTCTGTATTATGAGCTATAGAGCTATCACTGCTTTAACCCAAGACAGCCAGAACTCTCAAAGCTTTGATCATATATGCACTTTTAAGGGTATCACCTATTACCCACCAGGTGACACATGGTCATTGGACTCAGTGACTTGGAAGTAGCAAATGGTTTTTGACAAATTCAAAGATAATCTGCTTTTCCATTTAGCTGAATGTGGAAAATATACTCTATAAAATTTCAGGGACCTGTTACCTGAAGAAAATGTAGCTGTTCAGTAATCTGTAGCAGACTGAGGCATCAAAAGTAAAGTATTAGAGACTTTGGTCCAAAATGTTTCCCTTTGCACTTGGAAATCAGCACATAATTCCCTTGCTCATTCTCTCCAACTTGTTTACCAAATGGCCTCCCCAGCACTGATTTTAAGTGAAGTTCAGAACAAGAGGAAGATGTGGAAGAGGATCACGCTGCCAAGAAATGTTGTCTGCCAAACCCAGCACGGTGGACTAGGGACTAAAGTCCTCGCCTTGAACGCGCTAGGATCCCATATGAGTGCTGGTTCTAATCCTGGCAGCCCGCTTCCCATCCAGCTCCCTGCTTGTGGCCTGGGAAAGTAGTTGAAGATGGCCCAAAGCTTTGGGACCCTGCACCCGTGTGGGAGACCCAGAAGAGGCTCCAGGCTCCTTCCTTCATGTTGGCTCAGCTCTGTCTTCCTATCCTCAAGGCTTCCTAAATATTACATTGATATTTTCTAATCACTAACCAGTGTCTTGAAAAGCACAGTCTTAATGGACATTCTGTACAAGTTACGTGAGAAAATTCCACAGAACACAAGGTATGGTTTCCAAACAAAGGATTTGCAAAAATCGAGGTGCTGACCTTGCCCTCCTCTCATTTTCAGAGTTACAATGACTAGAGAATCAAAACTAAGATGGGGTAAATTTTTCTGCAGATCCAGCCTTAGGATTTTTCTTTCAAGTTTTAAATTTCATGGGCTTTGTTATCAATTGGATTTTCCACTTCTGCCAAATCTGCCATTGGAAGAAATAAACCATAAAGTACATTTTCCCCCATTTCTTAAGCCTGCTGTGGAAACTTACAGAAAAACATATAGAACATTAACAGAAACTTTAGAGGTGAACAGTTGATGGAATTGGTTTAAGAAGAAGTGAACTTGCAAGGACACTTATTCAGGTTTATGGTTTGCTTGTTTAATTAAAGCAGCAATACATAGATCAATCATTTTTTCAATATGTTATACATGCAATGAAATAATGTTACCTTTTTAAAATGAGAGATTCTGTCACTGAAACAACACATATGAATTTAGATAGTTTTTTTAAAAAAAAATTGTTAATATAATGAGAGGAGATATTGTGCATTCCATAGTTATAGCTCCAAATAGACAATCACATTTCTCTGACTGCCCTGCTTTTCCCATCCCTCCCTTTTCTCTCTTCAACAGTATTGCACAGCCATAATTTCAACGCAATTTATATTCCCAGTCTTAATTTGCCATTTCTCCTATTCTCATGCTTTGCTATCTGTCTGCCTGGCAACCTTCCCCAGAATCAAAGGTTGTAAGCCACAGCCCTTTCTGCTCAGGATCTAAGTGGTCATGTTTTGAGTAGGGCTCAGCTGTTTGATGCTTCGCCTCCAGGGTCCCTCTGAGGTATTCAGCTGGCCACTGGGCTAGTGTGGAGGGTGCCACGAGTCACTGTGGCAGCTCTGAGCTCAAGGTTGCACTAAACTGGTCTATATTCTTTCTATACCTGTTCCCATGGCTGTGCCGCCTTGTGTCTGTAATGGGAAGCTGCTCTCCTTCACGGTGGCTTAGATAGCCACAGCGTGTCATCTGTAAAAAATCAAGTGGAGATTACCAGTATCCTAAGGCTGAGAACTTGAATTTGTCCTGGCATCTCTCTAGACGCGAGAGATGGAGGCAAGCTGACATTCTCTGATGAAAGGTGTCTAAGTAAACGAATGACTATCTTAAGTATGACACTCTAGCAACATTTTCACTAGATTTGTTATCCTTGTGAAAGCAGAATGTTTTTGCTGAAGTTTAAGCAGACAAATAAACAGAATTAAGAAATATTCGCAGATTCTCCTACCATGACATTATGCATAGAAAAGTAATATCAGTATGATCATTTAAATTTAAATTTTATGTCCAGGCACTCACTACCAATGTTTCAAACTACTGATGACGTGTTATGAGTAAAAAATAGCTTGGAACTTTCCTTGTAAGTCTTGTCTAAATGAAAAATCCCCGTGGCGCAGCTGTCATAGTGTAGTTTGAATACCACAAACCGGGGTATTTGTGGTGTGTGTGTGTGTGTGTGCGTGTGTGCACGCGCTATTTTAGGAAGAAAATAAAGGGACAGGTTAGTGGTTCCACTTTTGCTGTTAATTATACAGAAGTCAACATTCTGTTTTCTTCTGAGATGAAAATAAAATTTTAAGCATCTAATTTGGTGTTAAATACAGAGAACAAAGTAACCTTAAAATCAACACAGAAGGCTTACCAAGCACCGTCTGAGACCATTATGGCTCCACAAATACTTCATAAACTCCACAATTTTCTTTAGTTAAATATATACCAGAAAGATCACTCTTTGATGACTGGGCATCTGTTTACTTTGCATGTAATAAAATAAAATAAAAACAGGCTCTTCCCGACATTTTTATGTGGAGATCCTGAACTGATCTTTAAACTGGAGAGGATGCGTGTTTATGAATACTGTTTTTTCGTTATTATGGGTGTTTAAAAACTATTTTGAAATAGTTTAAAACTTACCAAAAAAGTGCCCCCAAACACCAGCTGTCTGGATTGGAAATGAGAAGTTGGAGTGCACAGCAGAAGGTCACGGTTAGAGTCCCCGCTCCGCTCCATGTCCCGAATCGCTTCTCACGTGAACACCTTAAAGAAGCAGGGGAGGGTCACGCAGCTGGGTCCCAGGCGCTGATCTGCACAGCCTGCCTTTTGCTGCTGGCACCTGGCTCCAGGCTAGCCCGGACCTGGGCGTGGTGAGCATCGAGGAGCGAGTCAGTGAGCGATGAGCCTTCTCTCACTCACTTCTTTTTTCTGTCTATAAAATAAATAATGTTTATAAATTAAAAATTTTTAATCAACACCCACATAGCTTTTACCCTGCTCTCCCCAAATTAATATATTATAAAGCCATACTATAATCAATATCCAGGAAATTAACAATGATAAGCTATGAAATAAACTGTATGCCTTAGTTTTTTAAAAGACTTATTTATTCTAATGGGAAAATTAGATTTACAGAGAGAAGCAGAGACAGAGAGAAAGACGTTTCATCTGCTCGTTTCACTCCCCAAATGGCTGCAATAGCCAGAGCTGAGCCAACCTGAATCTAGGAGCCAGGAGCCTCCTTTAGGTCTCCGTGCAGATGCAGGGTCCCAAGACTTTGGACCATTCTCTGCTGCTTTCTCAGACCACAAGCAAGGAGCTGGATGGGAAGTGGAGCAGCCGGGACATGAACTGGTGCCCATATGGGATTCCAGCATGGTCAAAATAAGGACTTAGCTATTGAGCCATCACTCCGGGCCCACTTCTTTAAATTTAGATATTTATTCTAATCACATCCTCTTGTTCTAGTTCAAGATTCAACCCAGAATCACACATTTGCTTTAGCTGCCACATTTCCTTGATACGCTTCATATCAGTAATAGCATCTTACCTTCCTTGCATTTATGACCTTTGTACTTTGGAATTTTGTATAAGGTTTCCCAACTTGGAGCGCTCTCCCATTCGTTCATGTTTAAAACTCCACAGAAGTAAACGAGGTTCTTGACGCATGAGCTTCTAAGTTACATGCTGTTTCTGTCTTCTCTTATATGTAAATATGACCTGGGTGAAACTTGTCAGCTTTCTCCATTGTAGAGTTACAATTCTCTTTATAATACCATAACGCATTGATACTGTAGAAATGCCTTTCTTTTATTATCATATGGTTTTCTTCCAAGTTAGTATCCGTTAACGGTCCTGAAAAATTGTTACTGTACTATGCACGAAAGAATTGTTATTTACCTTATTATTTCTGCATATATTAATTGGAAATATTTGTCTCTGGGTTTTATTTCCACTCTAGTGGGGGAATGATGTTAGCTTTAAAACAATTCTGAGTTTTCAGTGTTGTTTCCACTTTGTTTTTGGTAACTATCATTAGTAGCGCTAGGATTACCTTCTCATTAAGGCCTTCCTTAGGAAAATATTAAGAACGTTTTACCCTCACTATAATCCTTTCCTTCTTCTTGAAAGTCTTTTAATTTTTAACCGTCAGTCTTTCCTTTGTTACCCAAATCTGCCCCTTCTACAATCACCTCCCTCCTGCCAAAGATACTTATCATTCTATAAAAGCCTTTGTATGTGATACCATTTAGACAAATACAAACTAATTAGCAGGAGTGGGAAAATAGTGTTTTATTCTAGTTCACTTATCTGAGTAAGAAAATTCACATTGTAGGAATGTGAGAAAAGACTGCTTGATAAGATAAGAACCATGGTGTGATTCACTTTGCTATCCACCGTGCAGCAAAGACAGGTTGGAAGCAGAAGTCAAACAAATCAAGAGGTGGATAGAAAAGTAATTAAATAAATAAGGCCTGAATAGGGTATCTGCTCCCTAGGGGGACATTTAAAGAAAAGAATTTTAACTGGATCTTGAAATAAAATTTCAGACACTGTTTGAACATGAGAAGCAGCCCTCTGGCCATACATACAAACTTCTAAGGAAACTGGGAAGTGTCACTTTGGAATTCTACAAGCCAGACCAAAGGGAGACCAGGTAGGTCATAAAAGTTGAGTGGCTGGAAGATTAGTGAAGATCAAACTGGAGGAAGAATTGACGTATTTCACTGAAAAACAATTTTTAAAAAGACTTGGAAATTGAGGTTATTTGAGTCAGAAGGTTTAAGGTTGTGTGTCAAGTGACAGTATCATAGCAACCAACACTCATTTGATGGAAGAAAGTAGTTTCGAAACTATTATTCAATGTTAAAATTGCACCAAGGAGAGATAGGGAAAATTTATTTTGTAATCTCTCTGATAAAATTGAATAGCCCAATAAACCAAGTCAACCTTGTATCTTGCCCCAATCCTTAACCTCTACAGTCCTGTATCCCTTTATCCACACAATCTGCACAGCAAACTACTTTCACACTAACTAGTCTGTAGCTACACAGGCAGCGGTTCACGAGATGAAAGCCTCCTTTCTTCCAATCCCGGAGGTGGAGGCACACGGGAGGTCCTGATTAGTGTTATCTGGCACTCCATTTCCTTTGTACCTCCTCAGAGTTGCCTGGCCAACTCTCCCAAACTAGAAGTAGAGAAAGTATCATGCCAAGCACATTCTTAATTTGATTTTAGAGGACACTTCATCCCACTTCTTAAATATTTCATCATGGATTAATTCTACAATAATTATCTTTGAACATGTGGAGATCTTATCCAGAAAACACACTTTCATAATTAAGAGTGTACTAACACATCCTTAGCCGACCAGTTCATATTCTGTGTGAACGCATACAGTGGGAACGCATCATTATGGCAAAGCTTGTAAAGCCGTTGTGCAAACCAGTATCACATATGGGTGCCATTTCATGTCTCAACTACTCCACTGACCACCCAGCTTCCTACTGATGGCGTGTGAAAAACGCCAAGTGTTTGGGGCTTAGCCACCAGCATACACGGCTCCATTGAAACTCCTGGCTTCCCCCTGGCCCAGCTCTGGCCATGGTATCTATTTGAGGAGCAAACCACTAGATGGAAGATATCTGCTTCTCTTTCTCTGTAAGGAGGAAAGGAAATGTACAACATTGTTTTAAAAAATTAATGCAGAATACAAAGTTAAAATGTGCATGGATTATTACTTGTACTTTTAAAAAATCAGTAGCTAGCTATAATTGGTACACTATTTTTTCATAGAAAATGAAAGTTCAATGCAAATAGAAAGCAATTTGCCTTATGTCACAAAATATGCCAGCATGGAATCCTGGATGTGTATTTGTGTAACGTAGATGTCAGTTTTCTTTGGATATAAGTTGTCATTTACAAATTTGAAGTTTTTCTTTCATTTATGGAAGAAAAATGCATGCATTGATTTAAGCTAGTGGCCTTAAAGGCTTTCCATCCGTACTTGTTCAAACTTGTAGGAAAGTGCTTTGGGAAATGTAACCTACCATTGTTTTTGAATAAAGAGAGAAAAATGGTACTTGATGAGAAGTCTGGGGAGTCTGAGGGGGCTCTATGGCTGCACTGACCAGGACATCCAGAGAGGAACTCTCCTGCAGGGTAGCTTGAGGTGATAACGCATGCTTGCATCAGGGAAAATAACCATGGCAGGTTAGGCTGACAAATCATCACATTTAAAATAACATGTTTTTGTTTTTTTTACTTTTGGCCCATGATTCATTGCATGATAGCATGCTATTTTAAAATACTTTTTGTGAGATTATATTAGCACTACAAATTCAATGAAAAATTAGACACATAAGCACACAAAAGACTACAAAAAAAAGTATCATGTACAGGAAACATCTCTTCAGTAATCCTGCCAACAAAACATTAAAGAATTCCGATTGGGAATGTTGTCTAGACATGAGGGAGTTCTTATATACCCAATGGTACTGTGAAAAAGTGAATGACAACACACAAAAGCCAAAAAAGTAAAATCAATTGTAATCAACTTTTAGAATCGAAGTTTTCGTGCATTTTCATTGTACTTAAAAGGATGAGATTTAAATTGAAACAAAGAACGAAAAGGCTCATTTTGGTGTAAAACATTTTTAAATAAATGCGTGGCTACACATCATTTTGTTTTATTCCACCATACAGGAAACATGTTTTACCAATGTAACAGTTACATAAGTGATTTTCAAACCAATTAAGTGTTGGAATATGAACTGCGGCTTCAAATATCTACTACTGCTGGACAGAA
Source organism: Ochotona curzoniae (assembly GCF_017591425.1). NCBI lineage: Eukaryota > Metazoa > Chordata > Mammalia > Lagomorpha > Ochotonidae > Ochotona > Ochotona curzoniae. The sequence goes on from NW_024465322.1 coordinate 7,781,338, forward strand.
AAGGGAAGCATGCTAGAACATGTGGCAAGGGCTGGTTGACCAGCAGCCTAACTGCACCTACACCAATGCTGTCAGATTGTTATAGCTGTTCAATGCTGTTCAATGCTGGCAACATACTTCATTTAAAAATTATGGTAGTGGGAAAATAAATCCAGAGGAGCTGACAAGCATGACCGGGGAGAGTTTGTTTGACATCTAAGAAAGCAAAGCTATACTTTGATGTTGAGTAACCATGTTTATCACAACAAATAATCAAAACACAAGCACATATCAGATGGATTAAGCTGCAGAACAAAAAAATAAACTATGCATGGATTTAATCATTCAAGTAAATGGAACCTTGTCTTCTTTTTGTAAGTTTTTGTCTCCCAGTTAGTGAATGACTTTGCCACTGATTTGTACAGTGTTGGCGTCTGAAGCTATGTCAGTGTGTTCTAGCATATGAGGAGCACATGAGAAAACTGGCCACAAGAGGAGGAACACTTTTAATTACTGTAACTGAGAAAGACAAAGGGGGGTGTTTCTTCAGAGTCTTTGCAAGGAGCAAAACAGACACCGTGATTTCAGACTTCTGACATTCCCTAATGTACCAAAAAAAAAAAAAAAAGAATGTTTTTCTTTCTTTTCTCTTTTGGTGATTCAAGAGGCTGGCATCATTTTGTCATCAAGGTTTCAGCACGGTTATCACCCTTTTATCGGACTTCCTATCAAATTCCGCTTTTCTACTTTCTAAGACAATTTACATGACTCTCTTCCGGTTTATTTGTTTCACTCCTCAGTGTCTATTCTAGTTCCTCCTTCATTCATTCGTTACTTCCTTCACATCTCTCTTTCCTTTTCATTTCTCCCTTCTCTTCCTTTTTGCTTCTTTCCTTTGCTTGCTTTCAATGTTTTGCTATCAATGAGATACAGCTTTATGAATTCAAAGATTTTCTTTGCCTTATACATTGATAGATCTCCAATGCCAGGAATAAAAATAAAAGGAAATAACCAGGAATCAAAGAAATTACTGGGGAATTTTTTTTTTCTGTTTTAGCTTTAAAAAGTCTTGCAAATATACAGCTAGTCATTCTGGGAATTGCTGTTTCTCATTCATTGATTCATTCAACAAAAATATATTGAGTATCTACTTCTGTGCCCGAACACTGCTTGTGTTTGAGAATCCAAACACATCTGTAGCTGTTTCTTCTATCAGCAAACTATTGGTATTGAACAACATGAAGGTATTAGAATAGTTCATCAAATCCTACATAAATGGTCATGTATCCAATAATGTTTGGATGAAACAAATGAAGAAGTAATGAAACTATTTTAGGTCTCCTGGAGTAATGAAAGCCTGAAAAAACAAAAGGAAGAAGGAAAAAGCAGTATTAATCTATTGGAATAGAGGACTTTTTCTTATTTTTTAAAAATTGTGTGTGTGTGTAAGAGAGGGGGAGAGAGAGAGAGAGAGAGAGAGAGAGAGAGAGAGAGAGAGAGAGAGAGAGAGAACAGAAATAACCCTGTTCAAATCTGGGGATCGATATTGGATGGCACACTTTTTATTTTATTTTGTTAAGATTTATTTATTTTTATAGGAAAGTCAGATATACAGACAGAAGGAGAGACAAAGAGAAAGATTTTCTGTCTGATGATTCACTCCCCATGTGACCACAATGGCCAGAACTGAGCCAGTACAAAGTCAGGAGCCTGGAGCTTCTTCCAGGTCTCCCATGCAGGTGCAGAATCCCAAGGCTTTGGGCGGTCCTGGACTGCTTTCCTATGCCACAAACCAAATGGAAAGCAGGTCCACAGGGATAGAACTGTGCCCATATGGGATCCCAGTGTGTGCAAGGGGAGGACTTTAGTTGCTAGGCTATCGCTTTGGGCTTGGATGCCACTCTTAAATGTGTGATTTGGAATGGTATGCAATTAATGATATTTTATGTAAATCTCAGGAAGTTAAATGAATGTAAAGGGGCTAACGTCATGGCCCAACCGCTTACTCCTCCACCTTAGGTTGCTGGCTTTCCTTATATGTGCCAGTCTGTGACCAGGCTATTCCGATTCCCTTGCAGCTCCCTGCCGACGGCCTGGGAAGGCAGCAGAGGATCACCCAAGTGCTTGGGACTTTGAAGTAGACCCAAAAATCTGCCAGGCTCCTGGTTTTAGGTCAGCTCAGATCTGGCTGTTGCAGCCACTTGGGAAGTAAGCCAGGGGATAGAAGACCTCCTCTATAACTCTGCTTCTCTCTGTAAAAAAAAATAAATAAGTAAGTAAAATGCATTTTAATTAACGAGGCAGACAGTGTAGGATTCTGGCTAAGCAAATAACCTCATGAATTATATACATAAATTCATGTTTTAGCATTATGTGACTAAAAATATTTCAGGAATTGTGTTTCAACTAAGTTTATTGGTGCAGTAAGAAACCACTCCAAATATATTTAAAAGATTTACTTAGTGTTCAAAAGCAATATTGCTGAGAAAACAAATTTTCCTTATAAATTTACTATCCTGATAATTAAAACTTATAATGTAATGTTGCAAGTAGTTTTAAAGTTTTTTTTTTTTTAACTTAAATGAACTCATGTTTGCGCTGAAAATAGCATGGGCTTTGGCAACAGATACTGGGGTGAATAATCCCTGTTCACTTACTAACTCCATAGCCTTAAGCAAGTCACTTAAACATTTTGATATTTAATTTCATTACCCTTTAAAAGCAGACAGTAAATATTTTGTGGATTACCATTAGAGTTGCGGAATAAGCACACTTTAAACCATCCATCAGTATGTACAGGATATTGCTTTTTATAGAACCATATCTGGCATTAAAGATTTCTAAGCTGTTATTCATATACATGGACCATTTGCTCTGTCATTGATTTATCACATACATTTGTCCATTTACCATTCTGGAAATTGTGAATATTGGGATAGATGCTTCATGAAGTGTTTTTCCAAACTCTGAAATGTCACATTCTATGAGAGAAACGAGTTTCCGTGATGTGTCTGTGATCTTAAAAGGTCTGCTGGATTGGGTTGTGCACACCAAAGACCTATTGTATTCCTAACCCCTGGTTCTTGTGAGTGTAACCTCCTTTGCAAACAGAATCTTTGAGGATTTTATTAGGTCCTATTTACTTGATATGGTCACCATCCTTGTAAGAAGGGGAAAGCACCATGTAAGGATAAACACACACAGTCAGACTGCCAGTGATGAGGAGACTCGCCCGGTGTTACTACAAAGCCAAGAAACACAAGGGTCAAGAGCTACTGCCAAAAACGAGGAAGAGAAGGGGAGGATGAGACCCAGATTTGCAAAAAAATAACATGTTCCTACTGGAATCTTGATTCTCATTACTTCCAGCGCTGTCAAATAAACACAAAAAAATGTGGTAAATGTCAAATTTTATTAGGAAAGTGTTTCATAGTTAAAGCTGCTTATGCTTCTAAGAGCAAGAATAAATTGTGATAACTTCCACTTACTTTGGGGTATGGTTTGAAAGACGACGTGTCTTCCAAAATTCATTGGAACGTTTAATCTCCAAGGCAGTGCTATTAGCAGGTGTGACCTTTGGAAATATATGAAGTCATGAGGGCTCTGCCCTTGTGAATGGGATTAGCTTCCCCGAGGATTCCAGGTGGAGTGCAGCAGTGTCTCTCTGTTACATCAAGCATGTAGGCACGCAGTGTTCATTCTCTCTGCAGGATGCCGAGACACAGATCCATGTTGGAAGCAGAGATCATGATGTTATCAAATACCAACTGTGCCAGATGCTTGAATTTGGAGTTCCTGGTCTGTTGGAACAGGAGGCATACATTTTTATTGTGTGGAATTACCCTGTCTGCTATATTCTGCTATGCCTGGACTGATAATGGAATAAATTGGTGCTAAAGGAATGTAATGCTTTTATAAAAAAATATGTAAAATCACAGGAGTCATTTTAGAATTAAGGGATGGATATATTGTGGAGAATGCTAGGAAAAAACCCATTTTGCTATGAAAGACATATTGGTTGTTTAGGCCTCGCAAAAAAAGAGAATAATTTCAAGGAACTCCTCAGACACTGAAATGATTTACAAGGTCATGGACAGGAACTTGGTGTATCTATGGAAAGCTAAGGTTATTCTGGTGGATATTAGATGGAAAAGAGAGATATCTTACAGAAAACAGATGGAAAGACATCCTTATTCAAAAGTGGGAAATATTCCATTCATGCTGCACTAATTTTTGAAAAATACAGTGTGAGAACAATGAGCTAGAATATTTGGCGGTTGAAATCTCATAGGGAACTGCTCAGTTTTGCACATCACATCTTCTCTTTCCTGATTATCATAAACGTAAGAATATAGAAATGACTTAGAGATATAATTTATAACTGAAAGGAAGCTGCACAACAAAATTTTGGCAAGTTCTCAACCTGCCCATGCAAGAACTATAAAACCATCATCATAATGAAACTTACGAGTGTGCTCAAGGCATGGGGCTTTTGATGAGGAGATTAACAAGGATAGTTGGTGATTATTCCATTACAATGAGTTTCCTCTGGTTATTTAATAAACATGGATTAAGCTCTAACAGTCCGATGATCACTTAGTGGACAACTCCTAGCCATGTGCTTCATAAATCACACTGTGTCAAGGACGGGTCACTCATACTTCTCTGGCTTTAACCAAATTCAACCCTACATTTCAATGGCTTTGAAAAATACTTACAACAGGACTTTATGACCTGCAAAATACTAAAACCCCAAAGGTGGATTCCCAGTGAAACTGTTAAGTAGATCTTGGCAAGAGGATGCTGTTGTTTCTATCATTTTCTATACCTACAATGTCAGGTCACATTTAAGTAGCAAAATGATGGACTTGGGACTGCTCTTGAAGGACTGTGCTATTGTAATAATATGGGGAAAAACAGTGTGTGTAAGGAGTGTAAACGGAGAGGTGAGAGGGTAAATTCCTCACCCTATGAAACTACCATAAAAAAATAGAAAACAGTTAAGGAAAGAATGAAATCCTGTCTTCTGCAACAAAATGAATGCCATCAAAGCCCATTACACTTAGTAAAGTAAGCCAGCCCCCAAAAGGCAGATATCATATGGTTTTTCTGTTTGTGATAGTTGATATACAAAAGACACACACTCCAACGTGTAAGTGTGGGAAACTGCAAAGCAATATCCCACCTCTTTTGCAGTAACAAAATTTTACAGCAATGTAGATCTTTCTGTTGATGAATTCATCGAGGTCTAAATGTATGGTCCTTGCTTTATTTCCTTATAGCGTCCCTTGAGGAAAACAATAGAATTTTACATTCTGAGGATTTCAAGGGAGAATTATAGTAAGCATTTTACTAGCTGCAGGACACACAACATTTTTTCAACACTCTGCAACCTTCATTTTCTGTAGTTGTAAAATACATGTTACTAATAGGACTACCAAACATTTCTCAGTTTTGCCCAAAGATTCCGCTGAAGCCGAGAGAGCTAAACTTGTGTCTTGAGTTGCAAACACAATGAAGTGTTACGAACTGTAACATGAAAACCCCTGCCTGCTAACATAGTGAATCACTGCTATTTGTTATTATATTATAAATGGATTTAGCACATAGGAACATTCACACAGTTATAAATGTCAAAATTCATTCCTGTATTGATATGAACTCTATGCAATCTATTCCAAACATTGAAGTTAATCTGTCTGTACAATTCAATTATATTTGATGCTGATGATTCTGTAAGAATAAAGGACAAGAATGACGAGGGAGCACTCTGCTGTTGATAGTTGCAGCCACACGGTGTCATTCTTGGAGTACAGATTAGCTCCACCCAGAGCAATACTCAGGCCGAAGATATCGAGCACCATATCACATACAGCATGTTAATTAAATAATGAAAGTTTCTGTGTTCGGGGCAAATAGATTGATTATTTCCTAATAATGAATAGAATAAACAAATATAAATACAATATATGAATACATATTATATGTATTATACTCAGCAAATTATATCACTAGACACTTTCCTAGCTGTATTTTATTAAAGTTATCCTTAGAATAAAATAATGAGGATTTCAAACCAAAAATTCTAGAGTTGACTCAACAATTGTGAATTAGAAAATTATCTTCCGTGGGAAGCTGGTGAGAGAAATAGATTGTTTATATATTCAACAACAATGATAGGTACAGTTTTATGAAGAGTTTTTTTTTTTCCACTAAAAATTTATTTCACTAACATCATCAAATTCTTAGACTTTGGTGTGCCACTTCATGGTCAGCTAAAATCCCTGCATGGTTGATGTTTGCTAATCTGTGCTTTTTATTCAAACCTTTTCAGCCTACAGCTAGCCTGACTCTGAAACTATGGTCTCACCCAAACCCGTTTAAACTATTCACCACATCATCCACTTTGCCTTCTCTCTCATTAGATGAAACCCATTCACTGGAAAAGAGGCAGCTTTAACCATTCTTAGAAGTGAGGTGAAAAAGGCTTGAAAACGCCCCTATGATCTTGAGAAACACCAACAGATTAGGGCTAATAAGGGGTGGTATTAGTCAAACACCCTGAGCCTCCCTTCTTAGTCACTGATGATTTAGGGGAAGACATAAGCCTCTTTCAGAAACTTGAGATACCTGCTTTTGTTGCTTGGCTAGCCAATCATCATGTGTGGAAAGCAGTTCTTTTTTTTTTTAAATTGACTCATTCAGTAAGCTTTTCTGATATATGTTGCTGTAATGGAGAAGCAACCAGTCGTGATTCTTATATCACGCAACTTAGCCTCTGATGGATGAAAAATATATAGATCAAATAAGCAACCTGTGGTAGGTCATATTCCAACACAGTTAGTGCAAGGCATGCGAAACATTCTACAGGGGCATAAAATCGTGTATAATCGGGAGGTTACCTCAGACTTCAAAGGAGGATTTCCTGAATAAGACACGGCAGAGCTAAGGAGCAATCGATGAGGGTCAGCCAACCAGAGAACGCAGAGAGGTCAGATTCAAAATGTTGTCAAGATGATAACGTTATGAGCCTTAGGAACTAAGACAGGGTCTCAGCTACAATGAAGACAATGTGGTGTAAGATGCTCCAGTGGTCCTCACCAAGCCACGAGAAGGATTGGGGGCTTGGGGCTTTGGTCTCTACCCCAAGTGCAAGATAAAGCCAGTGCAGTTTCTAAGCATGGCCACCAGGGGTGGGAGACTGGATAATCCAGAGATAATGGTAAACATTCAAAGACGATAAACTTGAGACATGGCAAGACGTTCATTTTCTGTATAAAGATTTCATGTAGGGATAGATTTTTTTTAAACTTCATTTCTTTGATGACTGCTGAGAATACATCTTATGAGACAGCCTTACTACAAAAGAAAAAAACTGTAAACGCGTTGTTCCCTGCTTTTATCAATCAACAGAATTTGATAAGCCAATAAACTTGGGGTTAGAGATACACTATTCCATTTTCAATCTTATTATTAAGCATCCTAGACAAGTAAAGAGTTTTGAAGCATTGTGGGATTTAGGTTATATTTATATTCCCAGGATATGCTCCATTAGTATAAAAGAAAAATTATATATGTTTTAAAGATTGATGGTTTGAAGTTAGTCAATCTGAATACTCACAAAATATTTGAAGTTAACAAAAGATAATAATATGGTATTCTGTTTTGAAAACCATATGTTTTATTTCAGACTTCCAAAGATATGCTTAAATATTCTATTTCACAATTTTTTAATCTGTTCTTCCTCTATGTATTCATTTACCCCCCCAAAAAAAGGTTTCAAGACAAAGCATTATATGCAACTCAACTGTTATGCTGTGTTCCTAATAAAACAGGAAAAAATGACATTTTACAAAGCCATCACTAAAGGGAGTTTCATAAGATGAGTTACAAAAGGTCAGGTCTACTGTTTTAGTCCTTAATATGGTCCAGCTGCTGTTGAGTTTTTTTTCTTAATGTTAGTTTGAATACATTTTCAAACACAATAATTAGGGTACAAAGCATATTACTTTTGATTCAAGCAATATGAGGTTTATAGATTTTTTCTTTTTAAAATTTTCATTAGTAATGTCTGCATGTATTTATGGGCTGCTGTGTGGCATTTCAACAAAATATACCATGCGTACAAATTGCATTAATGTATCAAATCCGGGTAATCAACATTTCCCCTTCTATGATATTGCTTTATGAATGGAGGCTTAAGAGGGTTCCTTTATATATGAAGTAAATACCAGGTTACTGTGAACCGTAAAAATCTTCATAATATTCGGGACTTATTCCTTCCATCTAATTCTCATTTTGTTACTGCGGACGCAACGTCTGTTTCTTTCCACCTGCGCCACTCCCAGTCTGTGGCAATCAGCAACGTGCACTCAGATAAAGTACTTTTTTTTGTTTTTTAGCATCCCCAAGAGGAAGAGCACAAGGTGTTTGTCTTTCTGTGTCTGGTACATTTGACTTCACATGAAGTCATCTAGTCCTCTCAATGATTCTGCCATGGATGGAATTCCACTCTTTTTTTAGAAACTGAGTAATACTGGGTCTTGTGTGTGTGTAGAAGTTTGTGTGAGTGTATATTTATGTATAAATGTTTCCATCTGTACATATATACACACCGGTATGTATACACATGTGAGCGCATATGGGTATGTACATATTAAATCACATGTATCAATGCACAAATACAAAATGTATATATATATATGCACACACATATACATAATGCCTTTCTCAGGCATTCATTTGTTCATGGACACCTTCATAGATTCCGTTGTCCTAGCCTACACTCTCACCAACTGTGAAGGAGGGTACTTTTCTCCTCACATTCACTGCAGCAGGTGCTATTCACAAAGTTCTGGATGGAGGCCAATCTTCACTGGAGTTAGGTGGAACCTCAGTGTGGTTTTCCTTTGTATTCCTCTGATAGTTAGGGAGACTGAGCATTTTTCTTCTGTGTATTAGCCTTGTGAATTTGTTCTTTTTGAAAAAAAAGGCCTGTTCGTTTTCTTTGCCCGTTTCTGCACAGGGTTGTCTGTTTTGCTGTCACTGATTATCCAAAGTCGTTGCAAATCCTGGATATTTCCCCTCTAGGTTGTATAGCAAGCAGCAATTTTCTCCATTTCTGTTGCTTACTTCTTCACTGTCCAGAATCTGTTGTTAAGTAAAACGTTATCTGCTAAATGATAGTATTATTCTTCTAGCAGCCAAGAAATGTCAGGTTCATGTGTCCCATGAGTGGGGGATCCGGTGATGCATGGGACAGCTGGCCCGGGTACTTGGACTCACCTCCAAGGACATGCCCTACTTGATGAAAAAGGTGGAGCAATGGAAACAGGCCCTGATGTGAAAGTAGTCTATAGCAACACATTTGGTGCTATAGCAGAAGAACTGAACTAATTGGACAGCTACCCCAAACAAACGATGACATCAAAAAATCTCAATGAATGGAGCCGATGTACATTGAAAGCGGGACACCATCCTCGGACTGGTGAAAGCAGCAGCATTTCAGAACTATCCAAGCCACTTGGACAGAACCCTCGGAAGATGTATGTATTGACACTCTGGGTTGATACGAAGGGCGGTTTCTCATCCCTGGATACTGGGACATGTGGAAAGTTGTGAATGGGTTCCCCCTTGTTTCTCCCATTCCCCCAGAAACAACAAGAAGACATAACAAATTTGGAAGCAATGAATTCACCCAATTTTCCCTAAACTTTGATTCCTCCCACCCAGCAACCAGTAGGAGGACCAGTAGATGCAAGATCTCTTTGCTTCTTTACTTTTCAAATAAGTAATTAGTTTAACAGAAGTTTAAGTACCGTTTCCTATACACTTGAAAATTAAATTCGATGACGATCTCTAAGAAAAACATCTGTAAAAGCGCGAATGATAGAGATACATAACGCATAAATAAGTAGCAAAAAATGTTGATAAATTTTAAAATGCTTCTCATGTTAAACAAATTTTTGAGGATAAGTAAGTTTTAAAAATCAATGTTTTCTTAAAAGGATCCAACTATTCTAAAAGGCTGCAATTGATTTTTTTAAGTGTAAAAAGAAGTAAAATAAGCTTGACACGTTTATTAATACTTTTTAAAAACACTTTAGTGATACCAACAAATAGTTCACCGGGAAAGTTTATTTTGTCCAAAGGAGAAAATTGATTTCAGACAGAATAAGCAAGCCTTCCAAAGCAGGTCCCATGACGTTGCTGTTGGTAAGCATTGTAGGTTTCAAAGACTGGGTCAGACCTGGTATGATAATTCTTCATTCCTATATAATTAGCACTGAAAATGCTGACCTCATTTCCTTTTGTGCTACAATTCCTCTTTTTTCTTTCAGATGTAAGATTGATAGAAAAATCTGTGCACTGTACAATGTGTTGTTCATATTTTCAAGTCTGCCTTACTCCCACGTACACACACATAATAGCTGAACAGTCTCAGAAAGAATTTGAGAATTTAAAGTTTTAACTCTAGCTGTCCCACAGACTTAGGATACCAGTAACTTTGTTTCTGTTGTGATGTTTAATTCTTTTCTTGCCTAAAAGAATTCATTTTCAAAGATAAAAAGAAGTGAGGAAAGGAAACAGGAAAGCTAGTGTTGGCGTCCTTGTTACTATTTTTTTTTTTTTGTAGTCTTTAGTCATTTATTTAACAATAGGATAGGTTTGGAGTAAGTTTGGCATCACTGCAGAATGACCACGTGGAGAGAAAGAGTCTTCCATTAGGTGCTTACATTATAAAATTAGGAAGAAAATTCAAAGCCAAACCTATTAAGGGATAGAAGATGTAGCACATATGCCTGAATAATGTATCTTACATCAAAGGCTTCGTATTTATTTCAGTAATATTTCCATCTTGTTTTTTCCTAATAAATACATAATCATGTGAGGTGATTTTTAAAAAAGAAACATTTCATTGGAACAATAGTAACAGGTAGCAAGAGAAAGAGGAGGAAAGAGAGAGTAAAGGAAAGAACCTCCATCACTGGGTCATTGTCCAATTGTGCCAAGTGTGGGCCAATTCAACCTCAGAATACAGAAACTCTCCAGCTTGCAGACGCTTCAGCACTAAGTTGGAATGCAAGTGGCACAGCCAGGACTCACACTAAACTCAGAAGCGAGATGCCAGTGACCTGCGGGTGGTGGGTAAGTGCACTACAATGCACGCCCTATCAATAACATTCCAAGAAATAATTTGCAATAACATACGAATGAGAATTTGTTTTTTAGAATTTTTTTTTTTCTGATTCTTCGGGAATCTTAGACAGTAGTCTTTGTTGTATAGACTCACATGGTCAAAGTCTGGAATTTTGCAGGTATTGACACTCTTGTGTCTGCCACCCAAAAGGCAAATTCTGCTCAGGGTAACGCAGATCACAGACACAGCATTGGTACATATAAAGAAATTCCATAGTATACATTATGTAGATGCAATCCTGTGAAAAAAAGTGAAAGGAATTAACAGCATTTGTGCCAAAACAGCTTAAACTTTAGTTCCTATTTTACACAATTTTTTGAAGAACCCTTTTATGTCTTGAATGCCTTGATGTAAATTATTCTATGTGTGTACCATTTTCACCCTCAAAACGACCACCTTTTCCTTCAGTTCTGTGTAGCACCATAACAATGCTTCATGGAATTGTAAGATCTGTTTCTGTTGGTAGCGTATTTATCAATCTGTCTTCGAGAGCTTACTTGGGATGAAACTGTCTCCTAGGCCAGCAGTGGGAAAAAAATTGATGATGACACCAGTTCTCATGCATGTTCAAAACCAGTATGATTGTACTATTTAGATCAGGATTATGGAACTGGGCCTTGGCCAAGCAACTTCTCCAACCTCTTCTGTTTTAAATAGTTGCCCATATTACTTTTATATTAATGGAATGTATATCCTCTTAATGTGGCACATTGAGCTTAGAGCATTTGCTCAAATTTAAATTATGTTCCTACAGATACACTTATCTTCTTTGCACTAATTTAGTTTTGGTGATAATGAATGTGGCCTATTTTTTGTGTTCACATTACTGTTTTAATGATAGAGCACCCTCTCAATGTGGTTGCAGGTCTCATTTTGACAAGGAAAAAAAAATGCCCACATAAGTGCAACTCCATGATACATGCTAATGCACAGGATTTAAAGATGTTATCCCAGTGTTCCATGTTCCCTTCAGTAAATCAGTACTTTACTAAAGTACTTCTGAAATACATGGAGATAATTGGATATTCATACTCTCAAAATGCTTAAGGCCATTTCAAACATTTTTTTTAATGTTTCAAAATGAAAAATAGGAGGTCTTAAATCAAGCATGTATTTGACATTTTGGAGAGATACAAAGTTACTGAAACAAACAAAAATAATGCTTACTAAATTTATTTAGAGAAAATTCCTACCCCATTTCCATGAAATATTTAAATGAAGCGTCAATGCATCATCCATTTTTCAACAAAATGTCCACTTTACCTCTTCCTCAATGATGGAATTCCCACACTCGGAGCATAGCTGGAGAACTACATACTGAGTTACACAATGTCCAGCACCTCCTAACCATCTACCTAAAGTCCACACTGAGAAATTTTAACTTTTCTTCTTTTATATTTTCTGTGAACTAAGAGTTAAGGTTCATTTTGGTAGAAAATTTTTGAGCTTTAGTTGTATTTTGCCATAGTGCTTCTTTTCTCTGAACTTGTAGAGATCCCCCACCATATAAACCAAGAAGCAACAATATGACCTTTCACGCCATGGGAACCAAGGCAACAGGGTTTCTAAGATTACTTAAATCGCCATGGGAACAAAGGCAACAAGGTTTCTGAGATTACTTAAATAGATTTGCGCATCTGAAAGATGCTGTGATACAATAAACATGTTTCTGAAACAAAAATTACCAACAGAAAACAAAACTCCTAAGATAGTATATGTTCAAGGTTCATATTCACCACTTGAATTGAAGATGAAATCTTCTAGATGTGCCTTTGCAAACAGATCCTGAAGTGATAGTATTTTGGGCTTTTGATAGGCAAATGGGCCTTTAGTACAACTTTGTGACACTAATGACATCACTTTTGCTCTTGTAGAACTTTGTGCGTTTCAGTGGTCACAGTATGCCCTGGAACAGTCATTCACCAGGAGGTTTGAGCAATATTTTCCTATGACTGGATACAAAGCATTTTTGATTGACTTCCATCTGCAAGGCAACTGACTGAGAGTCTCTGCAGCTCTGCATCCTTTTCTCCATGTTTCTCATTCGTAGAAAGTCCCTTGCATGGCAGAACTCACACTCTGGTCCTTGTCACCTGACACTCGCTACCCATCTGTTCTCTTCCTGAGCAACGTGAAAACAGGTTTAGTATTAAAGAAGTAGCCGCAAGACTGGAAGCGCATTATCATCCTTCTGAGTGTTGAATGCAACTATTTCCAAATCTGCATGTGCTAACAATCACTCCTCAGCTGGTTTAATGTAGCAAGAATTTGCGAGACAATCACAGAATAGCATGGGCTGCTGCATCTGGCTTGGAAAAGAGCTTTTTTCAGGTCCCATCCTGGCTAAAAGTGAGGGTTTAGCAGAAGCAATTTTGGCAGCACTCAATTAGAGTTTTTCAGTGTGTCTAAAAAGTTATTATCCACTCTTCTCCGGGGCATGAAACACTTGAGATGAATGAAATGGCACAGGGCAGACACATCCTTCCTGTTCACAGAAAATGAGATGTGCCCGCTGATCTAATCTGCGATTCTTTTTCTGGTGGCACAAGTCTACCCCTAGAACAAAAGGCGACTATTGAAAGCCATGTTTGTCTTTTCTTGCTCAACTGACATCTGGGAAAAGAAGAAAGATATTTTTTAGCACAGTCATGTCCAACTCCGCTCACAGTCTGTTGCAATTCTATGTGTTCCCACCTTGTCACAACAGGAAGCAAGTTAATAAACATGTAATTTACCCTGAGGACTCAACCTGTGAAAAGGCCAGACACTTTCTTATTTCGACAAGGAGAAAAGAAAGCCTTCTCCCTTAACCTAACCCACGATCAGCAAATTCAGCAAGAGTCTGATGCAAAATTGGACATTTCTTACACTCATTTTAAATGCATTTATTTCCTGGGCTAATTTTGATGCCCCAGGTAGATTGTAACTTTGTTGAAACTGTGTACAGTATTTCTACACCTACTTCACAACGATTTGACAATGGCACAATGTTGAGTTGTTGTTTATAGGGAATACTACGTCAGAGCTTTTATCCAGAACCATTGAATATTATCTGCTTATGCAAATATAAGAAATACAAGGGTAGGGCAAAAATAATGAAATGTGGACATAGCATTGATTCCTCTTTTGCCATCTTCATGTGGGTGAGTTTTTATTTAAATATGTAAGACTAAAGAGAAAGAAAGAAGTGTGCTGTGAGGTGACACCTATAAGGCATGTGTTAAATGAGGAGTTGTTCGAGTTAAGTGGAATATTTTTGTCAAGTACAAAGAACTATATTCCCTATCATTGTCACACTTGTTAAATTTTACTTTATTGACTATGCCTAAAATGTAGAAATTCACTAAATGTAAGAAAGTTATTCATAGGGCCAAATTGGTTGCCGTGAATTTAATCAGTTTTTTTGCTGGAACTCATAGTGTCTGCTCAGAAACTGAGACCCAGTTACGTTTCTCCTGGGAAAGTCTTCAAATGCGATCTTATATCAAGGTGCTTCAACATTTTTGTCTTCATCAGTCACGTATTTCAGTTTTGATTTGTCATCTTTTTTAATTTCTAAGTGTGGTTCTGTGGCTAGAGATAGTTCTGAAATTAGTAGGATGCTGGGTTCATAAACTGACAATACTCATTTTTTCAAACATTTGTTTTCGTCTGAGATATGAAGTGAAGGGGTATGGGGGAGATCTTTTATCCGTTGGTTCACTCCCTAAATGGTCACTGTGTACAGGTCTGGGCCAGGTGAAAACCAAGCCAGGAGATGCATCTGGGAATCCCACGTAAATGACAAGGTCCCAAGTACTCAAAGTATCACCTACTGCCCCTTCAGGATATGCATGAGCATGAAGCTGGATCAAAAGCTGGGACTGAAATAGGCACAATGATATAGGATGCCAGTGCCCCAAGCAGAGACACAACCCACTATGCTGCGATGCAAGCTCCTCCCAAATTCCTTTAAACACAACTGCTTTATAATACTGTCAGTCAGACATGTTTGCAAATTTAAAAAAAAATACTCTAGTATTCAACCTATTTATACATTTTCAGCTGATTCTTATTTAATACTTATTATCACTGTCCCTACAACCTCTTTTAAAAAATCCAACATCAGGCCCGCCACAGTAGCCTTGCAGCTAAAATCCTCACTTTGTACATTTCGCTGGGATCCCATATGGGCACCAGTTCTAATCCTGGCAGCCCCGCTTCCCATCCAGCTCCCTGCTTGTGGCCTGGGAAAGCAGTCAAGGACGGCCCAAAGCCTTGGGACCCTGCATCCACATGGGAGACCTGGAGGAAGTTCCTGGCTCCTGGCTTCGGATAGTCTCAGTTCTGGCCATTGTGGTCACTTCGGGAGTGAATTAACAGATGGAAGATCTTCCTCTCTGTGTTTCCTCCTCTCTGTATATCTGACTTTCCAAAAAATAAATAAGTCTTTAAAAAAAACCTTCAAGATCATTGAATCATTATTATAAAGTGCAAGGGTCAAATGTCAACTATAGAGCAGAGAATAAGTTATTAAATCAAATTGTGGGAAGAGTATTATGAACAAAAGTAATTCTGTCAAATTAAAATAGTTGTCTTTGTTCATTAAAGCAAAATCAGATTGAATGGGTGACTTATTTAAAGCAAGACAAATAAATTTGTTTCTCAGAGTTCTGCGGCTGTGAAACCCAAAATCAGGGGGCTGGCTGGTGTGTGGCCTGGCAGGTGTACAAGCTGTTTTTTAGAAATGGCATCTTGAGCACTGCGTCTCCTGAAAGAGACAAAGGTTGTGTCTTCCCACTGCAGAAATGAGAAGGACCAAAAGGGAAAAAGACTGTGTAGAAAAGCATCTAATCCATTGAGGAGCAGGTAGCTGTCACGACTTAGTCACCCCAAAGGTCATATGAGGCTATTAAGTTTCAACACAAATTTTTGGAAGGGACAAAAGCCATCAAACCAGGGAAGCATTTTCCCACTTAATTATACCCTAATTGCTTTTCTTAAATCCCTAATGTTAGCCCAAGCTGGTTCCTGTCATCCTTAAGTGTAAGAATCTTCTGGAAACCCAATAGTTTTAAGAAGCTAAATCGTTATTCCTTAAGTCCTTTATGAGCGACTGTGATTATTATAAAACACTGATTTTTTTTTCTTTTTGCTTTGGAAACTTATTTCTTTTTTTTTTTTTAAGAAAATGTATTTATTTATTTTATTATTCAGTGATACAGCGCCTTATGCTCCAAGTTTTACCTTCTCCCCAAATCACTGCCCTCCCCCCAGTAATTTCCCTCATGTTATGACAGCAATGTAGTCCTTCACAATCATTAGAAGTCCATCATTCTGCTCTTTAAGTGTATCCCGACACTGTACGCATACACAAAGGCAGAGAGCCCACCATCTATTGTCAAGACATATCCAACAGTTACAATGGGAGTCCATTTTTGATTTGGAGGAGAGGTGCCTGCTGCATTGTATCTTCACTTCTGTTTGTGATAGTTGCTGCTACATGGTTGCTGTACACTCCGTTAAATAAAAAGCGATTCAATAAAAACAACAGCAGAGAAAAAAACAGAAAAACTATAATGGCATGAAGTTAAATAACATATGATATTTGTGTGATCAGAACATCAGTAATTAATTACTGAATGGTCGGAAAGCTGGTACCACTCAGACATTGAACTAAAAGCATATTTAAGGGTTGGACATTTGGCACAGAGGTTAATACGTCGCTTGTGTCACCCACACCCTACCTTGGAATGTCTGGTTAGGAGTTCCAGCTTCATCAGCTCCACTTGTTTTATTCAGTTTTATCTGTAGATCAAGGTCAGAGAGATAGAGACACAGACAGAAAGATGTTGGTTCTGTTGATTTGCTTCCCAGATGTCCGAAACAGATAGGCTGGGTGAGGCAAAAGCCTTGGAGCTTAGAATACCCCCTAATTCTTCCATGTAAGTAATAGGGACTCAGATACTTGAGTCAATTTCTCCTGGCTCTCAGGTTCATGAGCAGTAAAGTGCCTTGGAAATAAGAAGCCAGGACTGTCTTCTCAGCAACTACAGATGTTGATCTTCCGAGCTGTTTCACCTTCTATTCCACAATGCCTGCTGCCCTCAGCCTATCCCCACCACTGCCACCCTCACATCAGGCTTGACCTTAGGCTCAAACACCTTAGGCATACCCTGAAAATGGAAGGTAATGGCTCCTGGCTTTGAACTGGTCATGTAACAGCTGTTACAGGCATTAGCGGGATAAACCACCAAATGGAAGTCCCTCTCCGCCCATTTCTGTCTCTCTGCCTCTTTATCCATCAAGCTATCTTCTACCTGTTCATCCATGGCCTATCCTTTTATATCTCTTTACATGGTGATTTTTCCCCCTTTTTTGCACTAATGTCTTTAGGAAGAGACACCAAGCACACAGTTTTGAATGGGTAAAGCCATGTCAACATTCACCACCTTAAATGCTCTGTAGAAGGGTCAAGATGCTTAGTGCCTGAGAATTCATATTACAAGGAATGCAGCCCAGATTCTTCTTGTGACTTGCCAGGATGCTGAGCTTGACCCTGTAACCTATTCGTGGTGAAGGTTTAGAGAAGCATTCCATGTTCGAAACATACTTTTGCATAAACCTCCCTGAACTCCACATTTAGAGACAAAGACAATGCTCCACATTATTGAAGTTTAGAAGATTTCCAGCAAAGTTTTCTGGAAAACTGCAAAGCAAAAGCTTCAACAATTTTGGGAAGAAAGAGGTTGATTAATGATCCTGGTTATATCAGCTGGATGAGATTGCTGACAGGGAGCCATTCTAATCTCAGTGGAGAGAAAAAGAGGTTCAGGTTAAAAGAAGGCAGAGTGCAGATGCAGAAGGAAAGAAGAGGGGGTGTCTGGAATTATGGGAGAACATGGTGGAGGATGGATTCTCTACACTTCAAGGTACCCTAACTGGGTCAGGAAAATGCATAACAAGTTTCAAGAGAGTGGGTGTTAAAATTGACTATGGGAAAAGTTTTAAGGTCAAAAAACACATTACATTGGGAACTAGGATGGGCTGTGCAAAACGACATTCAAGTCAATTCACAGATGTGAGGCATCATGAAAAAGTGGAAAGGGCATTGCTGGAAGGCAAACTTCCAGATGAGCAGAAGAGAAAAAACATTGGCAAGTGATGAAAATCTTTCCTTGGAACAAAAGTATCATATATCATGGGCTCAAGAAAGAAGGGATGTGGCAGCTTCCTTTTCTTTCCTGAAACTTCATGGTAATTCTGATATCTTCACTGTGTCCAGGACCCTGCTGCTTAACTACCGTTATGAAATGACAGAGTATTTCTGTACAACCTAAGCATATCCTCCAGCTTCCTCTCTTTCTCTCTCTCTCTTCAATAAAATGAAAATAAATAAAAAATATTGAATTTTTTTTTGCAAAGAAAGAAGGGTAGAGAGAGAGATGTTGGTAATTTTCAACGGAGATTAGAATGATGCACATCTCTCTATTTCACTGTGCAGAACAGAAATTCAGAAAAAGTTCTTGAAACCTATAGAGGCACAGACTTCAAAATGGAAAAGGAAGAGTGGGAAGGAGGGATATTGGGGTTTCAACAAACCGAAGACATAAAAATTAGGAATGTTTGCTCACAGTGAACCTGGATTAGCAACAGGTGCAAGTTGTCCTCAGTGGCATATGAGGTGATATTATGTGTCGGCATTACTGAGCAGTGGAGCAGTTCAAGGTTAGGTCAGACATCCCCTTGGCTACTCCTCTGAGGCTGCGTTTGGATGAGCGTAACACCTGAATGAGTAAATTGAGCCAAGAACTGTACTATGGTCTCTTTTACTATGAGAGGTCCTTATTCAATATGTTGAAGTTCTGAACAGAGAAAAAAAAAAGAATTAGGAATTTAATTCTGCATTGATTTTTAATGAATTGTTTAATTCTTAATTAGTTCAGTTATGAGTTGGCCAGCCCTGGTTGCTTTTGAGCCGGGTTGTCCATCTTGTGCCTTGCAGCCTGGATTCAGACTGGAGCTCCAGCGTCAGCTGTCCTGGCTCTCCAGTGTGTTGAGTGTCGATGGTAGCACTTCTGTATATTCTGTTTCTCTGGAGAACAAAAGCTGGTCCTTGGGCGATGTCAGCAATAGAAAGAACAAAGGAAAAGCAGAGAAGGCATTGCAGCAAAGAAATAGGGAAATACACAGCTAGGTGGAACCATGACCAGAAAACAACCAGCAATCTACTTTCCCTGCATTCCTAATTACATGGATTTGCGGAACTATCAGACTTCTCAATGATCAGACTTCATTCTTTGCCAGAATTTCAAACAGAATAGAAAATAGCACTAAAACTTCTATTTTCAAGTTGCTGAAAATATAAGCTGTTTTCCCAGAGAGTGCCCCTCATGAATATTTTCTGACACAGAATATTGATTGCCTTCATTGGAAATTACACTGACCTGGTAGGAAAAAGCCAAACATTTTTAAGGGTAGATAGAAAATAAATGTATTATTTAAAAGACAATCCCTGTAATTAGAAGCATGCATATGGCTCATTTGGTGAATAATTCAGGAACATAAAAACACCTACCTGAAATACTCAGAATAAAGAACTAAAAATATGAAATGGAGATCAGGAACAAGAGTGAAGGGTGGTTTTCTTAAGAGAGCCGTTACCAAGGAAACTGAATAATGCATCCTTTGTGTTTCCCTGCTATTCAATTTAGGCTTGAGAATCATAAAGTGGTTTCTTGAATTATGTAATTATGTCAGTCATAGAAGAAGTGGGATCTCTAAGGAGATCTGAGCTTCCAAAAAACAGAGTGAAAGATCAAGCTAACAACAAAACAACATTGTTAAATTTTCAGTTAGCAAGTTGTGTGTCTGGATTTGATGGTCCTGAGTATGCTAGGCGTTCAAGAAAGGGCTTCCATGTAGGCAAGAGGGCAGAGGAATGGATTAAAAATTAATATTTTATCCATTTATTAAAGTGTTTGTGCTGTAATCCTCTGGTGAACCTTAGGTTTTTTTTTTCTTGTTAAAAGAGTGTATAGAAGATTATCAAAAGTGAGCCCAGAATTTTGAAATATGGTTATCAAAATCTTTTAACACTTTAATTCAAAAATATCAGAATTTTGAAAAGTTCACAGAAAAAGAAAAGCCTTGAGTAAAATCTATAAAATCCAGGGAAACAATATGTTATCTTTGAAGAAAAGGAGAAGAGGGTGTTTTAGTGTAAATGTCATCATTTCCTCCCTCAGTCTTCAACAGTGCATCCATCCATTGCAGAGAGAAGATAAATCTATCTCCCCGTGTCTAGGTGAGCGTTGTTTCAATACCATGAAAATATCAAGATAAATATTCATATTCCTCAGCTGTTGCCTTTGAAATTACATGTGATTTATAACTGGAAGGAAGTTGTCACTCTTGGCTGACTGATGCTTGATTCTCTCACTCAAGTGCCTGGATGTGGCAGTATGCCACACTCAGCCCAGAACCTTGATTGTCAAAATGGCATCGATCTTGCTATCAAAAGGAAAACCTGCACAATCAAAAAAGAGGGTTTGTATTAACTTTTATCTATTTTTCAATGTGACCAATAACTCAGAAAAATGCTTAAAATCATGCAGGAAATGTGAATAATGCAAGGTAGACACAGAAACTAATCTTCATACAAGTGTAGCCATTGCTGACTGCTCATTTAGCTTTCAGAGTCTACTGCACTTGCTGGGGTCCCATCACCACCGTGTTAGACTTTATCATCTACAAGCAATTTATTTAGAGAAATAGTTATATATTTAGCAATGCTGTATGATTTACATGCATAATAAAATTCTCTCAAGATGCTTTTATTACTTCCAGGATAATAACAAGAAAAAAAATTAGTACAATCAGCATTGGGTACCATGGAAAAACAATCAACATGTTGATAATCTTGCCTGGTAACCTTGCCTGAGTGCAAACTGTGCTCAGAGGAACATTGCTGTGATAATAAAATGTCTTCACATGCCCTTCTGGGAAAACGAGATCGCATTCCCGGCTACTGGCTTCTTACAGTCTCCGTGCCAGCGCTTGCTGTCATTTGGAGATTTAACCAACAAATAGGGGCCATCTGTTGGTCTCAACTTGCATGTCTCTCTCTGTCTTTTAAAGAAATAAAGTTTTTAATAAAAAAAAAAAGAGACAGAGCAAACATACATGTTTAGGGAACCCTAGAGAAATGCTTCTCTTAAAAATTGTTGTTAGTTCTTCAAGGGACATTGGATTGTTCTTTGGAGAGCAAGTTCTACCTTGATCTCTGACTGACTTCCTGCCTTGCTCCGTGGCTGGTCTCACCAGGAGAGGAGAGGGGATGAAAGCAGAGGAGAGGGGAGCGGAGTGGGGAGGGGACAGGAGACACAGGCATTCCTAACAGTGACCTAACATGTTGTGTCCAACACTGGCCAGGAATTATGTTGTTGCAATGTGAAAAGGTCTCATACTCAGCGAACAGATTCGTGCAGTTCTACAATCCCACCACACCTTCAAGCTGCCCCTCAGTTCCTTCACATCTCCATGCACAAACGACTTGCGAAGTGCATGGGTCCACTGACTCCAGCCCCTCGCAACTTTACCTTTCCCATTGATTACTAGTTCCCTGGTCAAACCCCTCCTCCTGATGCGCCATGACTTCTTCATCTCCACAGCTGTGGTGTTTCCGGTACGCGTCTTCATCCTTGTCCTCCATATGGTTTATCCTTTTCCTGATCCTTGATCTTCCTTTCACCTGTTTTTGACATGTCTTTTTTGAATGCCCAGTTGCTTCACTCTCTTCCCTCCCTTAAAGCATGCTTGTCAAGTGTTTGCTTTGTGAACGTGCCAGAATTCCCTCCTCTTACTCCATCACAGTGTTCTCATGGATTGACTTGTCTACAGACAACTCCCTCATCCTCACGTCCAGTGCACCTGCTTCTTTCCCAAACTCCAGGCCCGTGGTTTCACCAGAGTGTTGCACATTGTCTCCTTGCTTCCCATACCGCGACCGCAAAGTGCACATGACCAAAAGGCCCCTGCATTTAGCCCTTAGGGTTAACCTCTCTCACAAATTCTTTGCATTCCTTTATTTCCTTCAGTGATGCCCTGCTTTGCTCATTTAACCTGGCATACAACTTTGTAAGTGACTTACATCCACACAACTGAAAAGCTGCTGCAGTCCACATCTGCAGTATTTTTTCAATTCCAGTTAAACTCCCCAGTGCTCACAGCAAATCCTTTAAACTCTCCTTCCTTCAGGCTTTTCTCTTCTAATCCACTGAAGGCATCAATGTCCAATTACAATTGTTTTAAAGTCACCAGATCTCTCTTGAAGCCATTCAACTCCCTCTTTGAGTTCCTATCATCAGATAATAAAGTCCTCCTCAAGCTCTCACATTACCTCTCTTTCAAGCTTTGCAACCCACCTCTCCACAATGCCTTATGTTCAACAACAAAGGTGCCCCCCTCATTTTTCTCCTCCGAAGATATTATTCGTGCTGCACCTGCTCCCAGGAATGCCCAGGAAACAGACATCCTGTCAAAAGTGTACTTAGCTCTAAAGACCACCATTCAAGTTTCGTCTCCTACAGATCTGTCTTTTCGAATCCTTTCAACCATTTAAAAACCTCTATAGAATAGTAATTATCTTATTCTGTCTTGTAAATCAGGTACCCTGCCCCAACTGCAAATGTCATATGCACCTCCTCAGATGGTTGTTTTTTTTTTTTTATTATTATTCTTTTTTCTGTTTGCACCTGTGGTTTTTTCACAGAGAACTTCACCTGTGACAGTTATTGAGCAAATCTTTATTGCATTTAGAGACTTTTACTATATGATACACACAGCTGGAACTTTTTTTTCCATTTTTTATTATATCTTTGACAATCCTTACATAGTTAATTAGGGCATAAAGGTTCAAGGGCTACAGGAAAGTGGGTAAGACTATCATTTCCACACAGTTTTTTCTTTCTTTTTTTTTTCCTATATCTGGGGGAAAGGGGGAGGTAAAGGAAGAAGCCCCACCCAGTCTCCCACCCATCCCAGGTCCCCGATGTGAGGCATGCTCTTAGGGTTTTGCTCAAGTGGTTTTGATAGTTCAACAGTTATGCATTGCTGCCAATCTCGCCATTCCAAGTTTTAGAAACTTTGGCTAAAAAGAAAAACAGATATTTTGTTTGGTTTAGCAAGCACTGGAAACATTTTCAATAAATTTGAATCACTTGAAGAAGCAAAGAAGAAATTTAATGAATAAAATAAATTTGAATGATAGCACTGAAAGTTAACAAACCAAAAGGAAATACTACGCATAGAGAATAAAAGCTTATGAATGAAAAAAAAAATCTTTGCTTGGCAAAAGCTAATGGGAACTTGATGTCTCTAGTGATGTTTTTACATTATTAAGACAGATTGAAAAATTAAGACATGAAAAGCAGTAAAAACTATTTCTAGTTTTATTAATTTATTTTTATAAATGTTGTATCAGAGTTGTTGCCAGAAATGCTGTTTCGAGTCAGGAAAATATCCAAAATTTTAAAATTTTATGTCTAACCTCAGAGTTGTTATTTAAGTTAGAATGTGTGGTTAAATTTCCAGTAGTCAGATTCAAAACATACTTCAGTTCAAAATTTCTAGAGTGCTCAAGGGTTGAAAATTATACATAACTAAGTTAAGGTACTAGAGATAAAACAGTGTTTGAATTTTAGGGATGTCTCCTTCAATAAAGTTTGGTATATTTGAGGGAAGTTTCTTTAGATTTGGACAACTCATCCTGTATCAGGAAAATTCTGCCTGACATTAACACGTGTGTGATGGCATATGATTCAACACTGAATCTTAATAAGTTGCTACTCAGATGTAACAATGACCATGTCTTAAAATTCAAGACAACATTTATTGATGATCTCTGTTCCTGGCATGGACGCTGCTTGGGTGGGTGTCGCGCTTGTGGCCATTTGGTAACTCAGACAAGCAGCAGGTTGAAGAATTGCCTCACTCTATCCATGTGCATGTCTATCTTTCGAGTAAATTTTAGAAACAATTAGTTTCAAAAACAAAGCCAAAAATATGAATGTGGAAGTAGATGAAGCTAAATTCTTCCTCCAAGAATTATTTAGATAATTATTTAGCTAAGAAGTAATGTATGTTTGGGCCCAGCACGGTAGCATAATGGCTAAAGTTGTCACCTTGAACTCACTGGGATCCCATTCGTATGGGTGCTGGTTCTAATCCCAGCAGTCCTGCTTCCCATTTAGCTCCCTGCTTGTGGCCTGGGAAAGCAGTCAAGGACAGCCCAAGGCTTTGGGACCTGCACCTTGTGGGAGAACTAGAGGAAGTTCCTGGCTCCTGGTTTCAAATTGGCTCAGCTCCAGCTGTTGCAGCCACTTGGGGAGTGAATCATTGGACAGAAGATCTTCCTCTCTGTTTCTCCTCCTTTCTGTGTATCTGACTTTACAATAAGAATAAATAAATCTTAAAAAAAAAGAAGTTATGTTCTGTTAACACAGAGTGGATGCTGTACTCTTGCCTGGTTGAAGTCTTGTGCTGGACATGCTTAGAGACCTCACATTTTCTCAAAGTCATCAGTTACGTTTCTAAGAATTTACCCATTTATTGGATAATGTAAGCTATATGCTCACAAAATCACAAATTCAGCATTGTGTCAGAATTGCAGACATCACACACACAAATACACACACACACACACACACACACACACACACACACACACACACAACCTACATAAACCAATCTACTAAAATCGAATGTGATCCACTGAAATTAAAAGCAGAATCACTAACATACCACAGCTAGGTAAAATGAAAACATAGCAGTGGATATTGAAATCTGTTCTACCAATTTCTCCTACTCCCATGAATCCATGACATTTTTTCTTTCTTTCCAAGCATTTTGCTTCCTCCCTTAAACCATAGTCTCACCAAAGTTGTTCCTTTTACTCCAATCAATGTGATCTATAAATCAGCAAATCTTTAATGGCTGAGTTACTTCTCAATTCTTACCTCCAGCTGAAGGTGTTGATAAACTTCTCCGTATGAAGTTTCAAAACACCTGTTGCTATCCATCACACTGTAGTATCATGATGGTCCTTCTAACCCTTTTTAGTTCGTCTACACTGTAACCATTGACAGAGTGGGACTTTTTGAGGGATCTGTTTGCCGTTTGCTTTCTATTTCCTTAACAACCAGTGCATTCTCTTCTTTCTAGTTTTCAAACCATTTTTTTCCTCATCATCTGGTGGCCTCTTTTGTTTCAACCAGGTGTCAGAGCAGTTTAATGTCACATTTTTATCTCTTCTCTCGAGCTTCAGTTTTGCTCTTGTGTCTGCAGGCTACAGAATTTTCCCTGGATGTTTCCTGAACAAATCAAACTTAACATATCTAAACACACATCTAAGAGGATATCCTTCTAACTATAAATTCCCCCTGATTCGTTATGCCTGTGAATGACATCAGTATTCTCCCAAGCCTCAAGGTAAATTCATGACTCTACCTCGAGGTCTTTGCTCATACTCTTCCATTTTTTTCCATTGAAAAAATAGGCCACTGAATCCCCACAAATTTTCTGTATATTTTTGTGATGTTTGTTATGTTTTGATTTACGGTGCTACACGACCCTATTTTTCATACTCTATTATATGAAAACTATGTACATATAATGTTATGTCTTCTTGGAAAAGGCCTCTCTATGGAAACTGCTCAGTATTTGTTACCTAGACAAAATATTCAATAAGTATTGCTGATTCTGATTATTTCATAAGCAACTCATAGAACAAAATGATCGTTAATTATACCGTTTAATTTTTTTATTTGATAAATTCTGAGCGTGTTGAACTAGCTTTAGGGAAAGATACAGTATTCACATTCCCTAAGACTCAGTAAAATCACACACCAGATAATGAATAAGACCTTTAACAATAACAGATGTCGCAATCCAGGTTAAAAGTATGAATATATGCTATTGGTCACATAAAAAGAAAATTTCTTACAGGTATTAATCCTTGTTGATGCCTTTGAATGTTGAAAAATCACATTTCAACACAGCCACCAGCAGTCAAGATTCTTCACATCTAATCTCTGGCTCTTTGTTCTGTGAATTCCACCTGGTGATGACGGTGTACAACTATGCCCGTGCCTCATGAAAGGGATTAAGAACATAATGATACGGAGGAGGGGAGTGAAAGGATGGATTCTGTCATCTCGTTCTGTGAGTGAAAGACGTAAAGGCTAGAATTCAAGAAAGAGAAAAGGCCCCCTAACACAAAGAACTGACATTGCAAGAAAGGGCAACGATTTACTTGAGCTAGTCTAAGAGGCAAGTCTAAGTGCACAAGATGGTCCAAACAGAACTATGTGTCAACACACAGAATTCTTAAAGAAATATTAGGATAAAAGGAAAATTGTTGTTTTTCTGATTGTAGGTTGTCTACATCAAGTGTCTTTGAAGTGAAAATGGCTGATTGTTCTCCAATTCTTTTCCCAATGATTATCCACTGTTAAAAAGAACAGTGCATTCGCATTATGAAATAGTGTGAATTGATTTTTATGATCAGTAAAGATATCGTTTTTGAGTATGCATGATGTGATGCCTCTATATATTGTATGATGATAGCTGTGACATTTAGAAGACAACAATCCCAAACGGTATTTGCACGGCGATAGTTTATAGAAGAATAAACATCATGAGCCAATTCTAAGTTCAAAGGAAGCATAATTGAGTTTAGCTCTGTGTGTGTGTGTCTGTGTGTGTGTGTGTGTGTGTGTGTGTGTGTGTGTGTGAACTGATCTTTGAAATGAATAAGAGAGAGCCTGCGATCACGACATTTACTGGCTTGTAGCTAAAATGTCCTAATTCATACCTAGAATAACACAAGTCAAATTCTTGTGACTGTGTCTACTCCTCCCTGGATGGTCTGTAGCATAATAATGTCATTTCAACGAATATAGGGTTTGCACTTCCCTTTCTGATTTCAAAGACCAAACCACATTCTTGATTTATTATCCTACCACACTGTACAACAAACTAGTTAGGAAAGAATCAAAGGCAAAACTAGAAATAATGCAGTAAAACTCACAAGCAACAATTAATGCAAGTCCCAAGCCAGGTAGAACTGTAGTGCAACAATAAAGACGTCACTTGGTATTGATAATCGAATTGATCCAATGGATTAGGTTGTAACTAACATGAACTTATCAGACATAATCAGAGATAAAAGTGAGGATGTTTTGAGAAGGATCTCAAAATACTTACACAGATATGACACAACTTAGGAAAGCAATGGAAGGTGGTCCAAACTCTTGAGCCTGGACCCTTTGAGATACCCAGAATAAGCGCCTAGCTTCTGAGTAGTCCAGCCATATTCATTTCTATCTTTTAGCAATTGCACCAGTGGATGAATGGCTCGCTCTCTCTCTCCCTTTGAATAGATATATTTAAATGGTACATGTGAAAAAGAGTGAATAATAGAAGGTAATATCAAAGCTAATCGATTTTTAAAAATTGCAGACCCCTAGTAAATTTTGGTGAAATTGAACTTAGTGATATTGAGTCTTAACTGAAATGCATTAAGGTTAGATTGCATTTGTTGATACAAGATCTTGAAACACAACGCACAAATTTCAAAATTTTCTTGGTGTGAGAATTAACTCTTCCAATGCTTTCTTATTTATTGTTTAATGTAAATCAAGCATTCAAGAGCTCCTAGGAATTCAAAGATAAGCTTGATGGCTTTTGTGCTTTAAAAGGTCATTACCTGACCAAGCTGATTTAAGCTCATCATACATGAGACTCAAAGAAGTCCTGCCTGACATAATTTTAAAGGATCAGTAAGGATTAGACTAAGAAGAAATTCCAGGAAGAAGTGACTTGTGGTCTAAAGTAGCTGAGGCCGAAGATCACCTCGTCTATGTTATAGGGATCCTAGCTTTTCAAAGACTCCCTCTGCTTTCAACTGAAAATTCTGTATCCTGTGAACAAAATGAGGACATTATCATTGGCTTCATGAAACAAAATTTAAATTTAAGGGATTCAATTATAAAAGACGCAGTCCAGATTATGGCGAGTTTTAATACCAGATCCAAATCCAATGTTTTATGATTAGTAATGATTAGTGAGTCTACAACAAGGAAGATGTGATATACTAATTAGCAAAAATATCCCATAGTAAGAAGGTTATGCACACACACTACAAGAAAGGAAGGGGAGTCATGGAAAAAAAAAAACAGCAGAAATATTTTGGAATGAGAAACATAAAACTTACTGATTTTGAATAAAGACGAAAAACAGTATTATTCATTTAATTATTTATTCAAGATATATTGACTTAGTACCTGATAGATGACAAAAATCATCTAGGAAGTGGACACAGCTCAAGGAGTAAAACATGCAAGGAATTTATCTTCTAGGACTATTGTCCCAAGTAAGCCCTAGTTATCAGAGGGAGACAAGTCAGATTTGATGTATTGGTTTTCATGAAAACAGTTCTAAATTAGTTTGTACCACAGCTTATAAACACCACTTTAGCTGCCATGCAAAACAGGGGTTTGATTTAATAAAATAAATTTTGTAAAACAAAATGAGTAAGAAAGTGCATTTGTTGTTGAATACTGAGGGTACGAGCTGCAATGAATATACAGAAAATAAAGGAAGGGATGAGAAAGGAAGAACTTTGTGGGTTCTTTGGAATCAGCAACCTACTGTATGGAGAAATTAACAGCAGGGACAAAGCATCAAAAGAGGAATCATTGGGGATAATGAGATACAGTATTGGCACGTTGACTTCGGAACTTCAGGGTCAAACTTGGAGGCTGAATTAAAAACACGAAGTTGAAAATCAAAGAAATGTTAGTCAATTGTTTGTGAGACAATCTTATAACATCCAACTTTATCAGAATGAATCCCATTAAGTCCCTTAAATCCTCGTTAGGTCTTATTTTTTAATGTAACATTTAATCCAAGCAACCTTAGCACACGGCAGGCTAAAACTCACTTTTGGCCATGTGTTTTCAGAAAAGGAATTTAGCAATATCAATTTCCAACTAGACTTCTAAAGATAAGACTTTGTACCTGAGGTTTTAACTTAAATTCATTGTAAACATGAGTTTACACCAAATACATTCTGGTATAAATGTAAAGCTATGCTTACTGTATTATTATGTGTATCATGTGTATTTGTATATATTAAATATTGTGCATAGTATGCATAATATTATACTATTATGTATTATAAAATTATTCTCTATCATATATTTAATCTGGTTTAAAGGGAGTTATCTATAAAATATGATTGCCTAAGTCTTCATATAAATTTAAATACGACCCCTAAAACATATTAGCTTAAAAGTAGCCTTTTTAAGAACTTGTTGAATTTAATATTCACACCAAAATGTTCTTACTGATATTTTTCCTTAAATACAGCTTTTAAAATTATTCAGATGACATTTGGAAAATTAGTTTTCAAGCCAACAGTTTCAGAAAGTGAGGTTTCATGTACACCAGCTCACATAAAGCTGATCACATACCTTTTCCTTTTTTTTCCATTTATATCATCACAGCCAGTTTACTCCAGGGTGCAGTTGGTACTTACTGGATCAGCAGATCTGATAACTTACATTGATGCTTCTGTATTTAGTCTTCCACATGGCTTTACTCTATGGTCTGTTGGGTTTTATCGGTCCAACACACACCTAGCAGTTAACATGGCCGGAAGTACACCAAATGCAGATGTGTGCTTGTATGGAGCCTGTTTTCTCTGTGATATTAAGACAAGTTACTTGATGATTGCTTTCTGTGTTTTGTGATGTGTAAAGTTCAGCAAAACTAAAATCCTCTGAAGTCTTAATTTTCATCTTATTCATGTCTACCCTCAATCTGAAATTTGCCTGGCTGTGGTTCTCACTGGATACATATCCATCAGTTACATAAATTATGCAAATAAAAGTACGATTTCTTTCCAGTCTCCATAAGCAAATATTTGTTCACCTTGAAGACCTAAGTAATATTATCTGTAAGGTGCTTCTTTGATTTACTGGAGACTTGTAGATATTTTCTGATGAAAATATCATCAGATGTACTATGATATCTGCATATTAGTCTTGCATTTTTAGTCTTTTTTATACTTTTAGGTATCCTAGTTGCCCTAAAGTAGAAGTAAAAATAAATACTTTGGTAATATGTTAGAATGTATGTGGGATTCCATTCTAAACACTTATTTATACCTTATTTTTATCTATTGATTCAACAAACACAACTATCTAATTTGTGTCCAGTAATACTGTTCACATTAAAGAAAGATACAATGGGCCAAGCGTGATAGCTCATTGGATGAATCTTCACCTTGCAAGCTCTCTATGATTTCATATGGGCACTGGTTCATGTCCTGTTCTCTTCTAGCTCCCAATTTGTACCCTGGAAAAACAGTCAAGGATGGCCCAAGGTCTTGGGACACTGCACCCACATGTAGACCCTACCTGTCTCCAGACTTTAGATCAGCTCAGCTCCAGCCATTGTAACTAGCCACTTGGGGAGTGAACCAGTGAATATATCTCCTGTGAATGATAAACGATCTTTCTGTCCATCCTTTCTCTCTGTAAATCTGTCTTTCCAATAAAAATACATAAATCTTTTATTTAAAATAATGAGCTACAACAATAAGCAAAAAATAATGTTACTTCTCCATCAAGCTTAAATTCCAAAACCAGATGGAAGATAAAGAAAGACATAGGTTGCAGGTAGGATAGGAATAATGCTAACGAAAGGAACAAAGCAGAGTAATGGAAAATGTAAGTGGGATGGAAGCCACTGCCCTTCTGCTGGGGATGTTCAGCGAAGGCCTTTGAGCTGAGCAGATGCACCAGAAGGGCAGGGAGTCAGGTCTGTGTCTACCTAGAAATGAACTTTACAGACAGTTTAGATACCAAAGACTCAACATGCATGTGCCAGACATGCCAAAGGAACAGAAGGAAGACTGTAAATGGTGAGCAGTGTTTTCCCCAATAGTTAAAATATCTGCTTTCCCATGTGGAGTACATGGGGTCCCAGTCCTGGCTCTCTACCCGCTCCCAACCTTCCCAACCTTCCTATGAGGCAGGTGTAGAGGCAGAGAAAGAAGTAAGGAGGTTTGAACCACTTACACAAGAATAAGGTAATGTGGGACAGGTGCCGGACTGCCACGACTTCCTAAGCAAAAGCAACAAAAAGGGAGCAGTCAGGGTGACTCCAAGGGCATATGGCCTGAGAAAGTGACCGTGGGTTTGCAAGCTTATGAAAGGAGGGGTTTGGTTTTCTGAAGTTAAGAATACAAGTAACAAAATCACACAGTAAATGAGAGTGAGAATCTTCTGCCAAATACGCTATCATTTTCCTTCTAGAATTAAGCTCAATGGATTCAATTGCTGATGATATGACTAGAGAGTGTCCAACAAGGTCTTCTTCGAATGCATATGTTAACAATGTTTTATGTTAAACTGTGGTTAGAATTACAATACCATTTTCTGTATTTTAGGAAAGGATTTTTGCATTGGAAGTTGGTTGCTTAAGTTATTGAGGCAAACTCCTTTGAGAGCCAAAGGATCAACTAAAAACATTTTTATGAACTGGTAACACAGATTAATCCCTTTCCCAGATAGGAGAATTTATGTTGTGTTACTGAGTGCCAGATGTAAGATTGGCACACTTTACATGTCAACAAGGATTACTGTCATTTAATTTGCTATTTATTCTGGGACTTGCTGTAGGAACAGCCCTCCTAGGGAAAAGCCTTCTTGCCAGAGTTCCATTGCCCCAGCAATGCAAACTTCCTAAACATTTGTATGAAGCTAGGCCCCGGGGTTTCTCTCCTACCTCCCTTGTGCTCAGCTAAGAGAGGATTTTTGAAAAACCTAAGAGAGGGTTTTGGAAAAACTCTGCACAAGGCCTGTGACTTCTATGACTTTGCCTCTCAAACTTATGTTTCTTGGATGGCCTTTGTTTTCATTGGAGATTGCCTTCGGACGAGAGCTACCCCTCTTCTTATAGCCCCACGCTGCTGTGGTTTGTCTTAAATTTGTAGCCGGCTGTCAGCAGCTTTGTCAGAGGGCTTGGGATTACTAGACAATGTGTTGCTAAAGCACTCTTCTCCTTACTGGAGTGTGAACGATCTCCTTGCCCTTGACAAAGTGAAATTATGTTGTTCTCATGGATTCATTTACGTTTTCATGTAAGAAGGACCCAGCTGGCGGAGCTGTTTTCAATAACCGAGTGATCTGCAATAGGCAGCTTCCTTAGCATTCCTATTGCAAGCCATTAAACAGTAAAAAAAACAAGTCTGAAACCCAAAGGAAATCAATAAGCATGGTGTAGAAAGCAAAAAAAAAAAAAAAAAGCGAAATGAGTGAATCTTTTTATTTTCTCTTCATTTGGAAACAGCGGAGGCGGCTGTAACTTGTCAGTCCCTATGACTCCATTGCCACAGCTGAATCACTCCCCAGGGACTCTCTGATCCTGTCAGTGAAAGGCTGTCCCAGCCCGCTGTGTGCAATTTTCACGAGGATTTAGACAGCCCTTTGGACTTGGTTGCATCTTCAGCGTGCCCTGCTTCTTGCTCCTTTGGTTGAAATTGCCAATCACAAGTTACCTTTTCTCTAACGTTCCTCTTGGTTCGTAAATGAAGCCAGCTATTCCCTGCAGGATATTTCCCCGCCACCAGCCTTCTGCTCTGTCTAACCTCACCTACCTACTCGCCATCCCCTCTGCTCACACACACAGCGCTGTCCCACTTCAGCTTGCGTACCTATTTGCTCTGTTTCAGTGCTGCGTGTTTCCTGTTTACTAAACTGACCCTGAGAAAGCCTTATACATACACACTCTTCGTCTTCCCTCCTGAACACAGATTCATAGTGATCAAATTCTACGTGCTTTAGGTAGACTGGAGCAGTAGAACGCTTCAGAGCAGGTAAAACCTACGGAATAGCAAGGACCTTTGATGTTCTCAACATCAGACACGTCCAATGGGACATCAGCCTCTTACTGAGGCAAGAACACACAGAGGTGTTGCAGTGAACCAAGTTGGCTCCAATGGTACACCAGTTAGGAAACAGACTGAAGGACCTTAATGGTCCCTGATGAGCCAGAGTTAAGAAACAGTAGAAATTTAGAGAAGAAATCACTTGAAAATTAAGAAGCTAGTGGTCCAGAAGGGCAGGCTAATAGTGTGAACATCATCACGAGGTGGAGGTGGAGAAGGCAGCCAATTCCAGTTCCAGTTTTAGGAGATGACACTCCTTCAAAGATGTGGGATGCGGCTCTGTCCTTAGGTGTTCACGTTCAACGTAGTGTTAAGGTATTTGTCAGCGTCTCCAACAGGATTCTGAACCTCTTGAGAAAGAGATAGCAAAGAACCCGGCTTTATCTATTCAATAGTCTCTCCATACATGTTCATTGATTGTACCAAGGGTAACTCCAAAATGGCAGGACAGGGAGTTGCATGTCCGTCCATTGGCAGGGCAGAATCATCAGAATATGGCACAGATTACGTTCTAGGAAGACTTCTTCTTAGAAAGCATTGTGTTGTAGCTGTTTGGTTTTAGAGCCTAAGGTTTCACTGCCAGAAGGTTAATTATTGCATTAATTATCCAATCACACTCATTATTTCTCTCGTACACATATCACCTCTCCATATACTATGTCATGTGCTGTGGCTCAGCTCCATGTTTTCACCCTGCCATTGTCCTCGCCTCGCATTTCTTCCAGCCTTCTATACGACCCATTTTTTTCATTCTGCTGCCACGAGATGCTAAAACAGAAATCTGACTGTTTCATTCCAGGATGTAAACCTTTGCAAGATTCTTCCCTACTGTGTGTGGAATAAAGTTCTAACTGTTTTGCCACGCACACACCATCAGTCTTCTCAGGCTGACACGTTTCTTTTCACTATCATTTCTTCCTTTTCACCCTTTTCTGCTCAGGCGGAAGGGGCTCTTTCCGTTTCTTGAACACACCATATTTTCTCAACTCTGGGGCCCCAAACATGTTATTTCCATGGTCGGAACTCTCCTTACCACAAATTCCAGTGACCTTAAAATATATACCGCATTTCATCTGAGTCACTCTGACTCATTCTTCAAATATCTTTCTAAACTATTTCCATGACTGGGCTTTTCATTCCAAGTTTAGGTCAGGTCTTCCTTGCCTGTGCTTGCTCCCATAGCCCCCTTAAGCATACTATTACACTTTGCCATATGAAAAGTCTCTATGTTATAAGCTATTATAGCCAAGAATTCCACATAGGATACAATTCTGTTACCTAAAGCATTGACGCAAAGTGCGGGCATATAGTAGGCACTTACTACATATTTTTAGCTGAATAAAGTAAAACAGGCCTTCTTTTCGTAGAGAATAAGACTTAGTATCTTATTCTCACTTATTGCTCTTTTTAACAGTTATTAAGAATTTCCTAGTAATAAATTGTATCTCCTTTGTTTCTTTGAATGACCTCATAGATGTGCTGTAATGTAACTCAAAAATAGAAATAAAGTTTCATATTGTAACCACTGTCTGTTGATGTTATTCCTCTCTTTTTAACTTTCTGTACTGAGAAGGTTGCTTTTCTATCTCACTGCTCTTCCCCGCCTTCCTCCCCTTTAAGATTACAAGGGGAGAAGCCTGTTCGTGTGCTACTAGGTCAGCTCTAAGAATAGCTACGGATAAACCTAAGGCTTCATTTTATAACCAAATTGCAGGAGTGGTGTTTATACTCCTTTTCTGTCTTCAAAGGTTGTTCTGTGCTTGCAGTGAAGATAGTGGTCTTTTTTCCCAAGGACAAAGATGATTACTATTGCCACTCCAGCCAGTGAGGTCATCCTTCTGATAGTGGAACATGAACAAATACCGGTTGTTTATACGCTGTGCAAAGTGCATTAACTTGTTGATTCCTTAGGGAGTCTCATTTTCAGAATTAAATATTTAGAACCACTTTGTGAAAATTTTTTGCCACCGTGTTTTCTAAACAAAATCAGTTATTATGAAATGTTCTGTTGGGGCAGCATAGGTTAATTAATGAACATGTACTTGTGATTTTTTTACCCTTCAACTTTCAAGCATGAATTAATTTAAACATCTATTATGGTCATATGTGAGCAGAATATGAAAGCAGTAAAAGTCAGAAAGATATTTTGAATCATCATGAATTTATTTCTAATTTATTTCCATTCTGGTTTTAAAAAGAACAAGCACAGGATCTACTTTCCTGGAAACGTTTTCAGTGTATGGGACACACTGTTAGCCCTAGGCACACTGTCACTGGCCAGACAAACATCTAGAACTTTGCATTCTGTGTGCATGAAATGATATCTTCATATTGCATAGCTGAAACTTCGGATCCATTAGAAAGCCACTCCCCCTTCCTCGTGTCCCGGTCAGCAGCACCCACCATGTTCTTCCTGCCTCTGTGAGTCTCACTGTTTCGGAGTTCCTCCTATGGGACAATAACAGAAGGTTTCCCTTCATGACTGACTTCTTACATTTTCATAATGTCCTGGAGATTCATTCATGCCTAGAGCACTTTACATCATTCCACTATTGCCTATTCTATAATCCGAATAATATTCTGTTGTATTACTTTCTTATTTCACATTTTCTTTTTCCTTTCCATCCATGTCTCTTCTTCTTCTTGTGTATTATAAAAAATGCTTCAATGAATTTACAGTGCAAGTGTCTCTTTGAATTGTTGTTTTCAATTCTATCAGATAAATGGGCAGAACTAGGCTTGCTACACCACATTATACTTCCATTTGGGAGTTCCCAAGCTCTCTATTTTTTGCCATGGTGATTGTGCTGTTTTATTTTCCCACCAACAATGCACAAGAGTTTTCATTGTGGAGAGTAGCGGGTTCCTGTAGGGCTAGAATCTCACATGGGTTCTGGTTCAAGTCCCTGCTGTTCTTGACTAGTGCACCTGGCAAAGCAGCAGAGAATGTGCCAGGTGCTCAGGCTCCTGCAGCCACGTGGGAGATCCTGAAGAGGGTCCTGGCTCCTGGCTTCTGTCTGGTCTAGCCCAACCTGTTACAGCCACTAGGGAGTTTGCCTATGAATGAAGGATCTCTTTCTCTTCCCTTGCCCCCTGCCTTGTAACTTTGTCTTTCAAATGAATAAAATATTCTTTTTAAAAGAGGATTCTTGGGCCAAGCACAGTAGCCTAGCGAATAAAGTCCTCGCCTTGAACAAACCAGAACAAGCAGGGGCCCAAGAGGTTGGCTTATCTTCCTTGGAAATGTTCAGACCATTATCAGGAAGCAAAATCACAATTGGAGCAGTCAGACTCCAACCTACAACCCTATCGCATGTGGCCATTGGGGGCTGCAACTCAACCCGCTAGAGCACAGCGATGGCCTTCCAACTACTTTATTATTCCTGATACTAACAGGATTTTCCTAATAGGTAGCTGAGGCTGTTTATTATCTGTGTATTTGAAAGAAGAATAGTTTTTGCATGTTGAGTTTTGTACCTAGCAACAGTCCTGAATTCACTTAGTCTGAATGTTTTGGGTAAAACTTTTAGGATTTTTCTATGTTTAAAAATGGTCATGCGCTCTGTGAGAAACGGTTATTTTCTTCTTCCTTTTCGCTGTGGGTGTTTTATGCTCGTTTTGCTCACCTAATTAATCTGTCTAGCATTTCCAGCACTGTGTCCTTTGAGATAGGAGCAAGTATCCTTCTTTTGTCCCTGACATTAGATGAAAAGTTTTCAGGTTTTTTTTTTTTTTTATCTTTAAGTGTAACGTTAGCTGTGCACTTTTCTGTATTGAATGGCAAATTTCCTTAAGGGCTTGTTTCTTTATGGATTGAAACTGTGATATGATTTTTGTCCTCCATTCTTGTCACTACTTACCGACTTGTGTATACAAAGCCAGGATTGAATCCCAGGTATAAATCTCAGTAATGGCAGAAGATGTTTTCAACATGCTGAAATTTCGTTTCCAAGAAATCGTTGGGGATTTTGACATTTCCTTTTATCGGAGATGTTTCTCTTTATCAGATTCCCTGGCAATTTTCAGAAGTTTTCATGTTCCTACTGATCTTATTGTTTTTTGTTTTATTTTCTTGTTGCGTCTTGTCTGTCAGTGCTATAAAGGTAATGCCTACTGCTTAAACTGAGTTTAGAAGTATTCCCCTCTCCTAGAATTTTTTTGGGAAAAAAAAAACTTGAAAAGGTTTAGCATTATTTAATTTTGAGATATCTGATAGAATTACTCAGCAAACTCATGTGGTCTTAACGTTTTTAGATGGAGGCATTTGGTCATTGAAGTCACTAACAGTTCATGATGAACTGTTTAATGTTTCTTTCGGTTCTTTTCGTCTCACCTCCCCGATAGTTATTTTGTCCCTCCTCTGGTTGTGGAATCCCAGACAGATATACATCCTTGAGCCAAACGCCTGTTTAACCTAGGTGTTTAAATCTTGACTATACATATAGTTACTCTATGCTATTCTTTTTAAATACTTTTGTTCTTTATAAACCAATACATTGTTTAAAAGCAAACACCCCTTTCTGGTTATACAATTTCCTCAATGACATAACTTTATTCCACTTTATAATACATTGCTTGTTTCAAATCAATTTATCATTTCATTGATAATATTTTAGCAATGAAATGATAATATCACTTTCTAATACTTTACCACTTGTATTAGCTTAGAAACAAATAAATCCTCCTCTCCCAGTTGTAGTTCTACCATTCTGATCTGGTATTGTGGCATATTTAATATACTGGCTATGATCAAACACAAGAGCTTACTCAAACCAAAAATGTATTGTTTATCTGAAATTCAAGCAGAACTTGTTATAATGTCTTCTATTTTTTATTACTAAATATGGCAGTCCTGCTTCTGGAAGATGACTGATATGAGGTCACCCTTTGGGAATTGACGGAAACAAGTACTGAAAACCACTCAGTTATTTCTCAGGGAAGATATAAGACACTGTCGTCGAGAACCAAGCCCAGTGACAAAAGATTTACAAGTGGACAAGCACCCATTGAACATCTACAATGTTCCAGACACAGAACTTTAACTTTCATGTGAATTTTCAGTACGTATCCTTCCCCTTCTGTTGTCATGGTAGAAAATAAATAACAATGACAACAACAACAAAAATACCCAAGGTCTTTTGCGAAAGACCACATCTCCTAGATATGAAACAACCAAGGTTCTAAATCATACTGTGTCACCCAGGACCTTGAATTATTCAGAAAGCTGTGCTCAGGGATCCAGGTTCAATGTCTCTAAGAGTTGGTGATCAGTCCAAATACCTGTTTGTCTAATGCCGCGGGGTCAGTTGGATTATAATGCTTATAATACTTTACTTTTTAAATTTTTATTTATGAATTTCTCTGAGTTGGGACTGTGTCATATGCAAAACACAAAATGTTAATCAAGAACATAGGCGATTTTTTTTCTCTCCTAAATAAACAAGAAATTACAAACTATTCTAGGAGAAAAATTAGTAGGCACTTTCTGTGCTTGAAACTGTTTCGAAAAAAACCCAGTAGAATATTTTTCCACACTAACCGACCAGCAACTTCTTCAAAGGCTGCAGCTCCTCTAATCTTTCCTCCTTGGAGTCTCTTTTCTTCGTATTTATTGTCAGACTGGAATGAGTCAACATTAGGACGACCTGTCTTGATTCCCTTTTCAACGGCATATTGACAATTTGTCCTGAAAATAAGAAGGAATCATGCTTTATCTCGATCCTCATTATTGCCTTTTCCTACTTTTAGTAGGATTTCCAAAGGAAATGATCATTTTTCCTGTATATTCTCATGTGCAAAAGTTCTGAAATAGGAGTTAACGTTAAACTTAGAGATAATGCCACATGCAACGATGCCCACACACTAATTTACAAATACAGTTCTGCTTTGAAAGACATCAGAACAAATTAGATTTGACAGAACTTGTTCTGTGACGATGCAAGACAGTTGCTTATACCCCCATATTTAAGATATGGAATCAATGCAGATGTTAGCCAACCAATGACTAGATAAAGAAAATATGGCATGCATATACTGTGGTCTACTACTCACCCCAAAAAAGAGTGGAATCTTCTATTCTGCAACAAAAATGGGTGTGGCAAAAACCATCCTACTCAACAAAAGAACTCACTCAAACTCAGTCAAAAATAACTCAATCAAAAAGACAAATGTCATAAGTTTTTACAGATGCATGGCAATAATATAAATCACACCAAAAAATAGTACAAGCATGGCGTAGTTCTGGGATATGATTGTTTTGGGACTGTGGTTATATTCTAGCAGCAATGTGATCTCCGGTTCTTTTTACTTTGAACATTTGAGTATTATGATTAAAGGCACATGAAGGCTGTGAAAATAGACTGCATTCAAATTTTGTCTGCAAATACTCCTGAATAGAGGAAGCTATACAAGGGTGGAGCAGGAGACAAGGGGAACTGCAGAGGGGTGGTCATCTTCCAACTCGAGATATAGAATTCATACAACCTTTTTTTTCCCCTTGTTTTAGCAGAAATACTGCAATGCTCAAATAGATACATAGTTTTGCAGAGAACTTCGTAAGTGATCAACACAAGATGTTCAAGGGTCCAGCGCGGTGGCATAGAGGGTAAAGCCTTCATGTGCAGTCCTGGTCATATGTGTAGGTACAAGGCGGAGAACCAGCTAATCCACTTCTGATACAGCTCCCAGTTTAAGGGTAGGAACAAAGAGAGAAAGACCACAGTGCTTGAGCCTCTGCACACTTATGGGAGACCAGGAAGAAACCACCTGCTCCTGGCCTCAGACTGACCCAACCATAACCTTTGTAGCCACTTAGGGAATGAACCAGCAGATGGAATACCTCCGTGTCTCTCCCTACCTCCTTTTTGTAACTTTGACTTTAAAACAAAGAAAGTAAATCTTAATAAGGGGAAAAAACAGATTTTTTTAGGCCAATAGAAACGTATTCCACTACTGCAAAAGCCCATTAATAAAGCAGAATTTTAATATGTCTACAATGAATGATTCAATGTAAAATTTTCCATTTGCTAAGAAATATAATTTTGTGTTTATATACAGAACATTCCAAATCATTATTCTTAAAATCGTTTGGATGTATATCAAAATTTTCATATGTAAAATATTCTTTGTATTTTTAAGTGCAATAATAATGTTTAGAGATCAACAGTGTACAAAGCAATACAAATATTTTCAAGTTCTATTATACGATATTCAAAGCAAAATACAGTTGGAAGCCTGCTGTAAGAGGCAATGTCTTGTGTGTATGAGATATTCAATGCCAGTCCACCCAGTGGCTTTCAAAGACCTACACAATGAGTTTCCCTGCTCAGTTAGCACAGTAAGGTAATTGCCAGTTTTCCCAGGTGTTGTGTGAGTTACAGGTGAAGACTCATACAAAAGCAAACAGTGAGGGAGGGAGGCTCCTGCGAAAATCCAACCCACAACTCAGAGCCAAGCCTGGGACTTCCATCTCTAATTCTTACATCTGAAATCTACCAAGTACTGTAATTAATGTGTTTCACACCCGAGTGAGCTCTCTGCTAAGATAGCTGCCTGCACTTTGAACATCCTTACTTGGCAATCCAATATTTTAACCCTTATTGAAGATTGTGGGGAGTGTATAGAAGGCGTTCCCTTACACAATACAAAGAAACAATGACACACAAAATTTTCTTCCTCTGTATAAATTTCTCATAAAGTAGTTAAATAATCTTCAAACATGTTCAAAATTTAATAAGTGGATTGGTATTTTTGTTCTGTGCATCAAAAAATACCACAAGATAATAGGGAAATTGATATTTTAGTCATAATTTATTTAATTCCTTAAATAATTTTTATCTATGAGCCAATATTTTATTAAAATATCTTATTTGAACATTGGACTGGCTAACATCACCCTAGAATTTTTCCCCACATTTATTCTTTCACACATTAATTCAATATTTCACATGAAAGGAAATCACAAATTGGTATATCACTTCTCTAACAAAAACATTTTAAAACTTATTATTTACTATTGGAGGGAGGAGAGTTCCAATCCTTTGATTTGCTCTCTAATTTCCCTCAATGGCCAGGACTAGACCTAACAGGTACCCAAGTTCCCAATCCACGTCTCTCACGGTGGTGGAAGGAATCCAGCCAACTGACCCATTACCTGTTGCTGGCAGGAAACTGGAGTTGGGAAAAAATGGGATTCAAACTCAGGTCCTGTGATAAAGAATGCACATCCAGCTAGGGACTTTAGTTCTAGGTCAAATGTTTTTTTTTCCTAAAAATATTTCCATAGCTTCTAACACATCCTAGTCTAAAGAATTTGCATGATCTGAGTGGGGCAACCTCTTCAACAACCTCCCTTGACGATTGCACTCCTGATGCATCTGCACCTCGGAACTCAGTAAGTTCCAACTTCTGATCTTCCCCCAAACTGTCCCCTGGCTCTGTCTCTTTCCACGCCTCTTTGCACCGCTTTCCAGCCTCTGCACTTGGCTAACTTCTACACACTCTTCCTGTTTCATTTCTGTATCCACTCCCTGAGAAAATTTCTCTTAATGATTCTCATTGGTAATACCCTCTCATTGCCTTCATCACCATGAGCACAATGTATGATTATACAAAATCTAAGTGGATTTTTTTGCTTATCTGGGCCTCTTGAGAAGATCAAGAACATATGCTTATTATTTCCTGCACACCCAGTGTGTCAGTATAATAACTGGCATCAGATAAGTGAAATTTGCGAAGTGAGAAGACAAGCGCGGTGCGAATCACTTGGCACCACATAAATGGAACATGAGCTACTTATATTAGAGATACTTGCGTAGCAACCTCCTTCCTGTACAGCCATACTTATTAAACAGCCACTTAGAAGACATAATGAAATGATAATGACAAAGTGCACAAAGTAATTTTTGACCTGAGAGTGTTTCTGTGTTTAATTGGTTAACGCTAATTAGGGATATTGTCTCCTCAGTTTGGTTTCTCTACTTTGTCTCCCATCCATTTAATAAGTTGCTGGGAAATTAGTTATGTTTCAACATGTACTGTAGGAGCTGGATATCTTTTTGTAAAAATCTTGGCTGAATTTCCATTCTTATATGCCTTCGGGGTCACTCATTTTCAACATGCTCTGTTTCTTAATCATCTCGCCAATGTCTGCCTGCTTCCTGGACTCCCTTCCCTAACGCGTCCTCCTCTCTCTTCTGAAACCTTGGTAGTTCTCCTACAATCTCATGTCTTTCTTCTTCAAGTTCAGAAGTAAGTTTAAAACACACACTTTTTCCTATAGGAGGAAGATTCCTGCAGACACAGATCTCCATCACGTTTGTTTTCTGTCATAACTATAAAATTGAGCATTTTTTTGTTACCTTGAAGTACCCAGAAAACACAAGATTTCAGATGTCTCATGGAAAACTGGAATTAAGAATAATCTTAACGCACAAATTTAGAAAGCCATACATTTTATAACATCTCCTATGAAGTTTGAAGAACCTCATATTGGTTGTTCAAATGAATGGAATTGGCCATAAGTTCTCTTGTGTATATTACAAGGATTTCAAGCTTCTTTTGTTAACTTCTCCAAA
Organism: Ochotona curzoniae; assembly: GCF_017591425.1. NCBI lineage: Eukaryota > Metazoa > Chordata > Mammalia > Lagomorpha > Ochotonidae > Ochotona > Ochotona curzoniae. The sequence continues at coordinate 7,824,089 of NW_024465322.1, forward strand.
TATGTGTCATAAATTCTTACTACGTGCCAACAGTTAACAAGTGTGGATCTGCAAGTCTGGTCTTTATCTTCAACCTCCTGTTCTCCTGTGTGTTGAAAAATTGCCTCCCAGGTACTAGAAAACTTATCAAGCTGCCTGGGTGACAAATTTGTCAAATATATGTATCTCTCTCTCTCTCATATATATATATGTATATATGATTCAATTAAGGATACAGCACTGAATGTATGCTTAGCTACTAAAGATAATGAAATGTAGTAAATGTGATAATAAGTAGACACTAGCCAAATACCAGAAAAGGTGTAAACTAGAGAAGACGTTTTTCAAAATGCAAGTGCCCTCAGAAACCTTGTGCTAAGGATCAGAAGCTTTTAGTTAGTATTTACTTAGTCCTGGTTAAAATTGATTTTAACAAAGAAGCTTGTTGTTTCAGCTATCGGAAGGGATAGGTTTTGACCAAGTGTTTCTATGAATCTCTTCTTGGGAAGAGGAACCCTTTGAGCTCAGGTTTAAGGCCTTCCTTCTTTGCACAACGTAGCTGCAGAGCCAACACGGACTACATTTGCAGCCGCTTGGCTCTTCCCTGTAGCTCTCAGAGGCCTTTAATTAACAGCTCACTCGAATCATTCCACTTCATTGACTGGGTCTGCTAATTCCTTACATTTTAAATCCTTACATCTTTGCAATGAAGCGTTTTCCTTTTCAGGCAATGATTACGTGTGCTTAAAATAGAAATTAAGTGTATGCTGTTAAAAATTTGATGTCCCTATACAAAAAAAGTCCAAAAAAGTTTCCATTTGTTGACAGTTATAAAGTAGATTTCTGTCACACAGGACAAAAATTAACTTTGGTGGATAAACTTCATGGCTCGGCCTCCTGTGCTACATTCTAGAACTTTCTCACGTGTTTGGAATCGAGAGAGAGCATGCTAACCCGTCCTGTAACAAGCTTATGTTGTTTCACTGGCTTGTGCTGTCAAATAATAGGTTTTTAAAAATGTGTTTGTTGACTGAATCCATAAGGTGCATAAAGATACATAATTTTGCTTAAATATGGTTTTATAATAGCCTTTATTTTTGAAGAAAAAATTGCATTTATGATTCTATCCAAGGGTTCACAATCCTTTTTCATTTCTTCTTCACAATGTATCAAAGCTAAATTCACAAGTCTATGCTTCTGAACCATCAATCATTATTTATTTAAGAGATAGTGCCAAATAAACAGACCTTATAGTGACCATGATTGATCAAGAACATTTCATTTCATTTCCTGATGTCTCTCTCCCTCTCTCTCCCTCTCTCTCTCTCTCTCTCATCCTGCCCTCCACTTTCCTTCATCAGCTTCGAAAAGGCAGCCATCCAGGAGAATTTGCTGCAAAGCCCTGTGCTCAAATGCTCTTTAGGTGATGAGAAATCAATAGCTCATTTTCCATCAATGGGAGGAAATGTACTCTTCCTTCCTTGATCTCTAATGAGAACTTCTCAGGTTCAAAGGTGAGAGGACAGCCTTTCTGACTGTCTATACCTGCTCTAATCTGAAACTAGACAAACTGATTCCTGAAGGAACAATTCCAAACTGGACGGGCCCCTTTTGATTGATCTGAATCTTCAAATCCAAACGTGATCTCCGCCCTTTTTGACAAAGCTGTATTTTGGAATGACATTTTATCACTTTCTGTAGGCACCATTGTAACATATCCAGACACAACGCCCTCCGAAGTTTCCAAGGGAGCTACTGACTTAAGACCAATAAGTAAGAAAAACAGATACTTTTAGTGAGTCATTGGGTCTAAGCCAATTAGTTATATTACACCAGTGAAGAAATTGGTCACAGTTCGTATGAAGTTTGATGTGAAAGTATCAAATGAAAACGTTTTGAAAATTATTAAAAGGCTCAAAGAGAGTTACCGCCTTTTAGTGTATAGATTTCAGAATCATGAGTATACACGGATCTTTGGAGAGGGATCGTAAAACAATAACACTGACATTCATTAGTATTAATACTATGACAGGATAGTCAATGAGGCAGAGAAAGAAGACGGTCTTTGGGCAGCATAGCCCAGTGGGAAAACAAAGAGGCTGCATGGGAAATTACCTCAGTTTCTAATTCCAGCTCTGGAACTTTTGATTTATAATCTCCAGTAAGTTATTAACCAGTAAGTTTTAAATCAGCCGTGACAGGAGTAGTAGCTGTTGTATAAGTTTGTTGTGAAATGTAATAGTATAATACATGTAAATTGTAATGTAATAACTGATTATGTTATTTAAACTGCATATCTATGCAGTAGCTCTCTCTGTAAATGTTTGCATCTGAAGTATAAAACTGTAGGCTATGAAGCAGATGAAATATCAGTATTATAACTGTGGTCCAGATATTCTTGTTATGACTGTAAATTCTCTTTAAAAGAAGATTATGTCATCTGGAGCATGAAGTCAGTTGCCAGAGTTCATTGGCCCTATCACACACTCAAGCAAAAAATAAACAAATGAAATCAAATAAAGACAGATTTACTGCAGAAAACTAAATAAATAAATAAAAATAAAAACTATAACATCTGTAAAAGAGAGTGTGATTCCGTACGGATTTAACCATAGCTATAGCAACCGTTTTCAACACACAGCTTTTCATGATGTAATCAAGAAGATAGCAGTTGAAATTAAAAGCTTATAGACGGGCTCAAAATCAAATTTTATACACCTGGGGCAAACTTTGGAGAGTCAGGAGATAAATCAAAAGAAAATAAACGAGCATAAGATGGGTAAGAAAAAATATTAAAGTCACTGAGAAGATACAGGAGTCAAAAAATATGATTTAACAAGGGAAATAAAAGCAAAGGAAAAGTGGCGCCAAGTCACTTAAAAGAATGGAAGCGGATTAGAACACTTAAGAAAACCAGCAACTGCACAGTCAAAAGTTCCATGTGTGCATGTATCCCAGGCAGAATAAAATGGATGAGGTTAAATGAAGAAAATGATGAATCTATTAGTAGTGGAAGAATATGTTCAACTTGCATCCATAGTTGACCAAAAATAGAAGAGAATGATTAAACAAATGAAACCAACAGACGTCAATAAACACAGCTAAAGAATACTTAGCTTGGGGCCAACTTGTGGTGCAAGAGACAGCTCCTCTGCCTGCACTGCTAGCACGCCGCGTACCTGCTTTGCTCTCTGCCTCCGTGCTGGAAAAGCAGCAGAGGACGGCCTAAGTCCTGGGCCTGTCTCTCCTTCTCTCTAGATATCTGACTTTCCATAAAAATAAATAAATTTTTTAAAAAAGAAGAATCTCCTTTGCACTTGTACTGGTCCACTTGCCCACTGCTCTGTAGGATGGAGTGGATTACTACAGAAGGAATAAGCAGCTTAGTCATATTTGAAAGAGTGGAGTGCAGCTCAGCTTTGCTTGATTCTCTTTGGAGAACAGCTTGATTGCTTTGAATTTATTCAAAATCTATTTGGTTGCAAATTCTCAACACACGTGCCCACTGGAGATCCTTTGAAAATTCAAGGCTAAATCTCCAAAACTTTCAGTTTAGTTTTTTTTTTTTTCCAGAGGATACTATTTACAATCACTAAAACCATTTTCTCAAGTGGCCTCTCCTCGACCACTCTTCCTTGGACTAAAAAGCTCACGGTAAATGCACTGGCTTTTTGGGATGGAGAAGAGGTATTGGATTAACGCCATTATTACCATTTGATGCCTGAAGTGGTGTGCAAATTATCACATGCTATGCCTGAGAATCACAATTTCGTAAATAATTGTTATATTTCATTTTTGCTTTTAAAATAATTTCCATTACACTATGAAGTCTTAATTAAAAGTAGCAGTTGTTTATTTACCTTAATTTTAGTTTGGAAAAAAAAAGTGAAGACTTCCTCGTATTTCACATCTCTACACATTTGTTTGAATGATGCATAAGGCATTAAGAGGTATTTTCAGACAAAATGAAAAAAAATTTTTTTAGATTTATTTTATTTCAAAAGTCAGAGTTGCAAAGAGCAAGGCAGAGACAGAAAGACTGATCTTCCATCCTTCGATTCAGTCCCCTGATAGCTTTATGACCAGAGCTGGACTGGCCCAAGGCTGGGAGCCAGCAGCTCCTTCCTGGTTTCTCATGTGGGGTCAAGGCCCTAAGGCATTGGATCACTTTCTACTGCTTTTCCAGGCCAATAGCAGGATGCTGGATTGGAAATGCAGCAGCCAGGACTCAAACTAGTATCCACATGGGATGCCGGCACTATAGGCAGTAAGTGCCAGCCCCAAGAACAGAAATTTTACAACAAATTAAGGTGTTTATAAAGAAACCCATACATGTCCATTCTTTTCTCAGTATGGTACAATGTATATTGCTAATGACTCAGGGATACATAGATGGATCTATAAATTATATCATTGTTTTAACATTCAAATATATTTCAGAATGTGTCTAAAATCATACCTGGACGTGAGATTGCCTTGTACTAGGTATACCAACAATAAGATGGCTGGAATGGAGGGGTGTTCTCTCGCCAGGCTCTCTGCTCTGGGAAGCCCCACCTGGACTGTCGTCTGCTTAAAATTTCCTTTCTGTTTGCCTGTCTGCTCTCTCTCCAGCAGCCCTTCTTTGGATTATGTCTAAAACACTCATTTTTCAGTGGTCTTTTCCAACACATTCCAATGAGGTTAGGCACCAACCGTGACACCACTCCCCCCCAATCCAAATCTTAGAATCCTCTGCAATTTTATTCTTAAAACAATCACACTGTGCTGCAAATAGTACTTCAGTTCTTTATTTTTCCCAGGAATAGGTACGAACTGAGGTCAAGGCCAAAAACTCTCACTCCGTGTTCTATGCCTGATACTGCCTAACATAACACATATTTATGCTTAACGACGTAAGGTTTTAGAATGCATTTAGGAAAAATCATGCAAAACCAAATATCATATGTGTTCAATTATCTCCCCCAAACTGTAGGTCACCAGGAAGTGCAGCAGAATTGCCTGTGGTTTAAATGGGGCCAATAACCTAGGTTACTCAGTAGATTTGACTCCTAAGAGTAAATTGGCAATTTTACTTACGGTTGGTGGAAAATACATAAAAATCTAAATGCTGCTGAGGAATTTTGAAAACTGTCAATTGTACATAACTAATTTTTCTTTGAATGGGCCTTATGAAACAAGTTTTCAAAGTAAGATTGAATTCCTTATAAGAAATGAAAGTGCTACAGCAAAGGCAATAGATGGCTGTCACTTTGCCAAGAAATATACTGACGCTCTAACTTTCATTCAGTCTTTTAAAAAAATGCTACATAAAGAACAGCGGCTTTGGGGATGAGCCAACTAAAGTTTCAAAGAAGAAAATTGTGCCAACCAGAAAGTTCCTGTGATTTGGGCACTTATAGCAAGAATTAGAGCGCGAGGCCAGGGGGCATGGACCGTCCCTTTGGCAACAAGCAGGCAGACATTCCACTCTTTCTGTAATCACCTATGATGCTTAACAGCTCAACTAATATGTCTAAGCCTTTTAAGTAAAAGTTTTTAAGCGCTGTGGTAAAGCTTATTATGGCTTACAATAATTGAAACATAGGAAGTATCAGAAATGGAAAATGTCTAGGTATTGCTTCCCGTGATCTATCCTATTCGGAGAAATAAGACAATCTAACCAACAGAATAAAGGATGTAAGAGAAAAGACAACAGCGTGAGGAGGTATTCAAAACACAGCCGACCGTGTCCACACATTGCCTTTACTTACCACTATTCATTACTCTCTGATAACACCGATAACGTTTAAATTAAATACACCATATTCACTTTCTAAGCTTTTCCTATTGATCGTGTGAGCAGTGGACATTCGTTTTGTGTGACTTATTCTCTAGGCCTGCCACGTAGTGGAATTAAACTTATAGAGATCTTTCAGAAATGCCACTTGTAACAGTGCAATTATTTTTTAAACAGAAAGTGAAGAAGAGACAGAGAAAGCAGGGCCATCATCTGGTCTCCCTTGTGGGCAGCAGGGGCTCAGACACTTTGCCCAGTCTCAGTAGCCTTTCCCCGGCCATTGGCAGGGAGCTGGATCAGACCTGGAATAGGCAGGGCATGAACACACAGCTTTGTGATGCGCCAGTGTCACAGCAGGTGGCTCTACCTGCCACACCACAACACTGACCCCGGCAGACCCACATTGACATAGCAAGCATGTAAGCACTCATTCTTCTGGTGATTTTATTTTATAACATGCATTTATGGATTTTGATGTATCTGGGGCATAGTTACTGGATTATTACTGTGTCCGGTTGGTTTATGCAAATTATTCTATCTTTCATTTTTACTCCTTGGGATGGGAGAATGAGATTTCGTTTGGAAATGAACCTGTTTAAAGTTTTAACCCAAGAGAAGTTTGTTTGAAATTAACTGCTCTGTGATTCATTATTTCTGGCCTGTAACCTTACGTCTCACTAAAAATGCACAATTTTTTAAAAGTATAAAATAATCAAATCAGAGCACACCTGATGATGTCAGCGGTGCTCACTGTGAAGTAGAATTGGCGGCAGCACTGAATATTTCTCTAAAATTCTCCTTTATTTCTTGTTCTGTCATTCTGCCTTTCACATTGTTACATGAGATACGGAGAAGGTCAGTAAGAGATCTGTATTCACGAGACATGGGTCCCGAATGACTAGATGATATTTTGATATTTTAAGGCATTGTTTTCAGGACATCTGGACTCATTGAATATTTTTAATATTTTCAATCCATACCGCTAAGACAGTCTAGTTCTTTATCGCATTTGAAAAGAGTTTCCAAAGAAACAAAGAAGAACACTTCACGTGACAAGGAGATACGCCGAATGGAAGCAGTGTTTCGATTTGCACTCTGAATGAATGCTAACAAGCACCCTGAAGGGGATCCTCTTACTGCAACGGGCAGTTCTTTCGGCAACCGTGATTTGTTTCGCCAGACGTTGGAACAGGTGTGGCCTGTCTTTGCCAAAGTCTTCCAGAAGCTCATACCTGCCCTGGGTTTCAGGTTTCGGATCTGTGCAGTGAGTCTGTCAAATGCGATGCAGTCCAAAAGCTTCTGTCAGAACAACATACTGACCCGTGGTGAAAGCTCTTATCTTAAAATTCAGTTTTGTATTTTGAATGTGGAAAAATAAAACTACACGATTTAAGGGATTTGGATAAGAGGTTTTGTCTTCATAAAAATATCCTTTTTGACAATTGCCAACTGAATGAACATCAAAATTTATGCACATAAAAAAATCAAATTGTTTTCATTTCCCCTGAAAAATGTCAATATCAACTACAGACCAACTATGGTTCTTTTCAAAGCAAAGAATATTAATGATTATGGTTAACATTGAGAAAAGCTGAGATTACAAGGAAAGCATGATTTTTGCTGCTTGGAAAACAACACACTGTCATGAACTCTATGAAAAAACAAATATAAGTAGGGCAAAGGGAAAAATGAAAAATTTCCATACTCCAATTAAATCTGGGGCTTTCACCTTAGGTCAAATACCATTTACTGAAAATACCTGAGTTTATAAAAGGAGTCTTATAATAGCCTTATTTCCTTTGAAAAATATACAGCATTGTGCCAGGCGGGAACATTCGTGCAGCCAGTTCATTAGGAGGTGCTGCTCAATGTCACCCACACCACTTAGGAATGGTCACGTGTCTGTGATGGCGAAGAATTAATTGCAGCAGATCGGTTTGCTAACCCAGACTGCTATAAATGGCTACAAGGGGAGAGAGATCAACACAGCTCAAGTTCTGAAGTGAAATTTTATCTCATTTCTGGCACTGCAAATACTAACTTGATCCTTATCTGTCTAAGAAAGTACATTCCTCCCTAATAAGCCAGCATAACTCTTTAGGATTTCCACATACCTCTTGAAAACGATGAAAGACCCATTGTATGAAAACTAGGGATAGACTGGATATTCAAGGCGCACTCACATGATCAAGTTAATCTGGAAATTTCACTTTGCTTTAAATGAAAACTTTGAAATGAAAACATTTTCAAATAAAACAAATGTCTAATAATTTATATTTTTCACATTTCTTCTTCCCAGGAAGGCAACCATACAATAAGAGGGAAATGAAGAAAATATTGCTAAAATGCACTCAATGTATTGTCTTACCTTAAAGATCAGTACACTGGAAACTATAGATGTAGATTTTGATCCCTTTTGCTGTATATAAGCTGTAAGATCTTGGCCATTTGTCCCTGGCACAGATATGTCACTTCTCAGGGGCTTCCATTGACCAAATAGCCTTTGAGTCTTATTTTAGTTCTAAATTTCCACTTGAATATCTTTCATATTTCTTCAATCTTTGGTTCATGTTTCTTCGATCTCAATTTTTAAAGCTTTTTTAAAACTTATTTTTAGTGTTTTAAAACTTGCTTTCTAAGACTATTTTTTTTTTATTTGAAAGGAAAGAGTTGCAGAGAAAGGGGGAGAGAGAGAGAGTGGAGAGAGAGATTTGATCTACTGGTTTCTTCTGCAAAGGGCTGCCAAGGCCAGAGTTGAGCCAATCTGAAGCCCAGAGCCTGGGGTTCTTCCTGGTCTCCCATATGGGTCCAGGGGTCTAAGGACTTGAGCCATCTTCTGTTGCTTTTCCAGGTCATAAGCAAGAAGCTGAATTGGAAGTGGAGCATCCAGGACATGCATTGGCACCAGTATGGGATGTTGGAGCCACAGTTAGAGGCCCAGGTTACTACACCATATTACTGGCCCCCAATTTTTAAAGACTTAAAAAAAATATTTGGAAGGCTGAATAAGAAAGAGGAAGTGAGGGTGGGAGACAGAGAGAGAGAGAGACAGAGAGAGAGAGAGAGAGAATAAAAGGAAGAGAGGGAAGGAGAGAGAGAGGAAGTTCCACTATAGTTCTTCTAGGTAAATATGTGTATATACGTATTTACCTTTTTATCTGTTGATCTTATATGAAAGTTGCCTTATATTAGAAAGAACATATGATGTTTGTCCTTGTGGAATTGGATTATTTCATTGAACATAATGGTCTTGAGTTAGGACCATTGGTTGCAAATGGTAAAATTTAACTTTTTTTTCTTTAATGGCTGAGTAGTGTTCTATGTAGTAGATATACAACAGTTTCTTTATCCATTCCTCTTTTTACAGGCATCTGGGTTGTTTCCAGGTCATTGTTATTATAGATTGTGCTGCTGTAAACATAGAATTACAGGTCACTTTCTCATATGCAGATTTCCATTCCTTTGGATATATACCCAGCCCTGGGATATGAGTCATAAGGCAGGCCAATTTTCAATTGAATTAGCCCACTCCATCATGACTTCCATAGTGGCTGTGTTAGGGTACAATCTCACTTACAGTGATGGGAGACACTTTATCCCCACATACGTGCCAGCAGATGTTGGTAGAAGAGTTCTGAGTGTAGGCCAGCCTCACTGGAGTCAGGTGGAATCTCAATATAGTTTTTATTTGCACTTCCCTGGTAGTTAAGGAGCTTGAGAATTTCTGCATATTTCTATTAGCTGTTTGAACAGTCAAAGCCAAAATAACTAAGTAAGACTACATCAACTAAGAAGATGTCGTCAGCAAAGGAAATAATCAACAAAGTGGAGAAAGAACCAACAGATTAAAGAAAATCTTTGTACACTGGACAACAGTTAGGGGACTGATGCCAGGATTTACAAAGAGCTTTAGAAATCTAACAATGGCAAAACAAAAAACTCTGGGAAGAAATGGGCGAAGGAAACGAACATTTTTCAAAAGCAAACCATTAAAAAAAAATCTTTAGATTTTACAATACAGTTGCTTAGGCTCAGGAAATTCCCCTTATCCCCCAAACCCATAATATTTTCCCTATATTGTAGCAATGATTTAGTTTCTCAACAAAGGTTCATTAGTCCATCATTCTGTGATTTGAACAAATGTAAATTTCTACATCATGGCAGTGTATAACTCCATCAAAAGAAAAATTAGAGTTGCTGTGTGATATAGAAATTACAATTCTGATGTGTGTTCAAAAAGCTGAAATCACATCTCAAAGAGATGTCGCACTCAAATATTCAGTGTCGTACTATTCACACTAAGATAGGGGAGCCGCTTTTTATGATCAGATGGGTGAATAAGCATGATACCTACAGAATGGAATTCAATTCATTCATAAAAAGAAAATGCTGACACTTAGGACCACATGGAAGAACCTGACGCACATCAAAATTAACCCAACCCAGAAAGATAACTGCTGTATCATTTGCCTATATGTGGAATTTTCAAAATGTTGAAATCAGAAGCAAAGAGTCAAATGGTAGTTGCCAGTAGCTGGGGAGATGAGGAGGATTCTGGGATCTAATATACATGATAGAGACTACATCTAATAGCACTTTATAAGATTGAAATTGACTAATAGAGTAATCAATTGCTTTCGACAAAAAGGAAGAAATCCTATGTGAAGTAATGGATGTTTTAATTAGTCTAATCTTGGTAATCATTTTTAATATGCCTGCATGTACAATGATCACATTGTACACCCTGCTGTGTAGATCTGTGTGTCGATTGCACTTCACTGAAAGATGAGAAGAGACCTTAAAACCCACCAATGTAAGTCCTTCGGTTTTGCGTTCAAAGTCATCTTTATTACGGTGAAGAACAATGCAGACCTTTTATCTTCACATAAATGTCTTTTGAACCCACTTGTCAGTTTTCACGTGAGCACAGAGAATAATTGAGAGTGTTTCAAAGCCACAGATTAATTGGGGAGAACTTGCACAGGTGTGTGGTATACTAACGAAGCTGCTGCTTGTGATAACCGTCACTTGAGTCGGGGTACCTTGGTACGATTTCAAGGCTCTGCTCCTGTCCTAAGTTGGTGCCAGCATACACCCTGGGCATCAGGCATCAGGTTGCCTCACTGCCACTCCCACAGGTGACCTGGTTAGAGTTACCAATTTTTGGCTTCAGCCTAACCCAGTCCAGTTCCAATGGCTGCAACATTTGGGGAGTCAACCAGTGGATAGAAGACTTCTTTTGTCCCTCTCTTTACCTCCATCTCTCTTTCTGTCTCTGTGATGGTCCCTCTCTCTTTCACATACATGGAATAAATAAATGTGAACTTACACAGCTGGGGAGAAGTGCTAGCTTTAAATTTTGTGTCTTCTGATTTAGCTGTTGTGCAGCAAGGTAAACCACCACTTGAAACACCGAAATCCCACAGCTCAGTTTGAGTTCTCATTTCTCTGTTTCTGACCCAGCTTTCTGCAAACTCCCTCTGGAAGGTGAATGCTTTTGCCCTGGTCACCCACACGAGGGACCCTGATGGAGTCCCAGGCGTCTGGATTTGACAGGGCCCAGCCTTGTGGCTGTAAACACTTGAGGGTAAACTGGAAAATGGAATCTACCTATCTCTCCACGACCCACTCTCTCTCTAGTTCCAGTTTTCAAGGAGAGAAAGTGAATAAACACTAAGCTGAAATGTCCACATATTTGGAGGTTTCTTACCTTAGTTTTTCTCAGTAAATAGGTCATAGCTTTCGATGTGAATGTCATACAAAATTTTTATTAGTTTTTTTCCCTGTGGTTTTTGTTTAACATTCTCATAAATGGTATAACTTTTAAAAAATGCCTACTTTTCTATGATGTATACACACGGATATATAATTGATTCTTGAATGTCAATAGAAATTTTGTATGACAACTGAAAGTTTCTAGGTTCACTAATTCAGATAACATATGTAGTCACCATTGCATTTTCTATTTGCATAATCATGTCATCTACAACGATTATTTTGACACTTAACTTGATACATACTAATTTCAGCTTATTGTACTTTTGAATTAATCATTTTGAGTTTATGAAACACTTGTTACATTGAACTCCAGTTGAGCCGATATTAGAAAGGTTGTACTACTGACATTTTTGTTACTACTATGAGGTTTTATTTGTTTTTTAATATTTATTTATTTTCATTGCAAAGTCAGATACACAGAGAGGAGCAGAGACAGAAAGGAAGATCTTCCATCCGATGATTCACTCCCCAAGTGACCGCAACAGCTGGAGCTGAGCCGATCAGAAGCCAGGAGCCAAGAACTTCCTCCAGGTCTCTCATGTGCGTGCAGGGTCCCAAGGCTTTGGGCCTTCCTCACCTCTTTCCCATGCCACAAGCAGGGAGCTATGTAGGAAGCCAGGCTGCTGGGATTAGAACCGGCACATATATGGGATGCTGGCATGATCAAGGCAAGGATTTAGCCACTAGGCCACCGTGCTGGGTCACACTTTGAGTTTTCTTTAGTCTTCATTAATACACAGGAGTTGTAGGCATAAGCCCAGGTGGGGTTGGAGACCACCCAAAGGTACAAAGGCTTCCTGTGTAGGACTTGCAGCAGCCTCCACAGTGATAAGACCCATGGCAGGCACTTATCTAAACCTGTGGGTGTGTGAATTTGCAGCAGCAAGCCCTGGGAGAATAGACTGAGGCGCCACATTCCTTGTACTGCTTCCCAGCGGGCCCAGAAATACCCAAGGAGAAAGTTTCTCATGCACTCCCTGCCAAAATATTAGGCTCCAGACTCCCAGAGCACTCCTCCGTGCAATGAATTCTAATTGGATTCAAAAAATAAACCCAGACTTGTACACAAAAGAAAAACATCACTGATGGTCGACACTGGGAGACAGAATCAAAATGATGCTCTGAATATTAATAACCCAGAAGATAACATCTTTGACTTTCTAATTCTTGCTGGAGGAAATGGCCTGTGAGTGGGTGCATTTTGTTTTATGTTCCCACTGAGTGACGTCTACAGGAGCCCTTCACAACTGCCCCAATCCTAGGTCAGCAGAGATTCTCTACACAGCATAGAGTAAAGGTATCCTAGCCCAGTATCTACCTGCCGTTGCTCAGAGCCGTGTTGGAAGCCAGAAGGATAGTAAATGCATTCATCCATAGAAACGGAGGTAAGTTAGAACTACCAGGCATCCAACTAAACAGAATTTAACCTGCAGTGTTGACTAATTTTGTATCTATTTGGTATGAGTTTATGGGAACCAAGCGTATTAGAGGAAACACTGAAAATATTTTTGTAGAAAAAAACCTCTAAGTTTCTATAGTTAATATGTAGATTAGGAGGAAGTGGGAGCAATGCAATGGCTGATGAGCTTCATGGCAAATTGAAGGCAACAAATTCTAGACAATTTTACATTTGTGATCAGGGGTTGATGTACATTGAGAACTGCCTCCACTGGCAGAGCCTAGAAATCACCGCCACGTCTGCCTGTCTTCAGTTGGAACACTGCAAGTTCTCCCTTTTGTAGAATCATTCAATGTGCAGCAGCATTGTATATTTTATGAATAATTTTAAAATATTGTCCTGAAGCTAAGGGGCTGGTGACAGGGCATATCTGATTCGCATTTGAATAGAACCTCCTCATCCAAGTTAGTGGGCTACAGGGAAGAATGTCCTAGGAATCCTCTAGTGGTTAAATACAAAGAACTTATTTTAATTTGTTGATTTAATCTCTTCCTTTGTCATTTTGCTTATAAAGCTAATGAAAGAAATTTAGAAGCCAAATGTGAAATCACTTCATCTTTGGCACGTTATCTATAATGAGTGGTGTGCTGGCCAAGTCACTTTCATCAAAAATAAAACAGGCAAAAAGAAAAAAAAAAATATATATATATATATATATGAAAGGGACCAGTGTGATGGCATAGTATGTTAAGCCTCCCTCTGCAGTGCCAACATCCCACATGGGCAGCGGTTTGTATCCCAGCCACTGCACATCCCATCCAGGTCCCTGCTAATGTGCATCAGAAGATGGCAGAGGATGGCTCAGGTCTCTGGGCCTCTGTATTCACATGCGAGACCCGGAAGAAATGCCTGGCTCCTGGCTGCAACCCTAACCCACTCTGACCATTATGGTCATGCAGGTAGGGAACCAACAGATGGAAGATCTTGCTCTATTTCTTTCTTATCTCTGTCTCTCCTCTTTGTAATGATGCCTTTTTAAAAACAAATGAATACATATACGCCTAAAGAACTAAATCAAAATATGTGAAGTGGAACAGTGATCTCCACAAACACATGGCAGCTCCTCTGTTTCCCCAAAATTGCAACCACTGAGTAATTCGCTCTAACATCGATTCTGGACCCTGTTGAAACTTCCGCAGAAGTCACCTCTGACATCTGAGAAGTCCTGGGACGTGAGGAATGCAATTCACGCAGACCTGAGCACGTCTGTGTGCTCACAGAATGAATCCTTGCCCACACTGCTCAGTCTCATCCCATGTGAATGGAGTCTCTACTCCCAGATACCATTGCAATGAACTAGATCAATGAAGAACAAAGCAGTGCAATTTCTCTTAGCCTGCTGGCATAGGAGCTCTCCTAGATGCTTCCTTGACACCACAGGATCCAGCTTTCATATCATAATTGTTCTAAACCCAAAGCTACAATGAAGTTGGGGCGTTCGTGGACTGCTCCCACACTCCTGGGTCCACAAATACCCTCTTCACCACACTCACCCACATACCTATACGTCTAATTGCTCTTAAAATGGGAAAAGCTAAAAAGAAAACAACTCTTTTTTAGCAATGACCCAGGTCAGGAGGCTCCCTGGTTTTTATTGCCACTTCAAAGCCACACCAGCTAAACTGGCTTGAGGTACTGCTTTGGCATTGGGTGGAATTCAGTGCAGCTGTCTGAGCAGCACAAGTTTTGAGATCATAGGAATTTGGCTGGAAAGCCTCGCCTCTGATCCTTATATGGCTGAGTCCCTGTACACTCTGATCAGATGTGCCAAGAATTCCTTTTTTGTCCCCTGCCCCAGCCAATTTAGGATTTCCAGTGGTTCGGATAGTTTTATTCCTCATGTTAAGAAATTCACATGAGAGTGAGAGTTCTGCTACTCGATTTAAACTGCCCGTGACTCATTTCCAGGATGCTCTGTGCAGCACCATGGACCGCAAGGCCATGGCAATCGGAAAGTCACCAGTTCCTGGATGCCACGTTCTCCTTCTGATAGCCTTGACTCACACATCCTGTCTGGACCAGTGTTGGTTTTCTGATTGCAATGTGTCTGGAGTCTCCATGAGTGCCCAAGCCACCCTCAAAGTCGCTCCTGGTTTCAAGTAGCGTTTGTGTGTCCCTTGACCTTTCTCTGGTTTCACTTAGAAAGTCGGCGTAGAGCTGGTTTTTAGCAGAAAATGTGTTCTTCGCTTCAAGCAACTCTGAGGTCGTGATTTGTCTAGCGTTTTTTTCACTGGATTAGGAAATGCGCTCCTATAGGAATGGATAATTATTTTTTTTAAACCAGACAAATAATAGTAAACCTTTAGAGCGAAAGCTGTTACCCCTTAAGGGGATGTGACATCACCTGAGTTACCCATATCACACTTAGGAAATAATACAACTTGAAAGTAAGTGTGGCATGTGAAACAATGTAAGCACTGAGATTTCTACTCGCATCTGTAATTATGTCTAAGATTTTCCATTTCTCTGTTCAGTCTTAATAATGAAAATACAGGTTCCAAGTTTCATACCCTGAAGGATGAAGCAAAAGATGCGTTTAATCATGAACACTCGGCACAAGTGGAAGGCTGGAGGAAATGTATTGATCTTTTCTTCATGTGAGTGTACAGAGCCCTGTGCCAGCTTAAAACAAAGCAAAAAAGAAATTGCAGGTTTAGTAACAAGGACTAAAAGATGTGAATGAGAATATGTTTGGGTTCCATTATCACAGAACCAGCTGGTTATTTCTAAAAACTGCTTTGTTTCCATTTGGACTGTTATCTTTCATTTTCAAACAACATTCCTCATATGGAAATATGCATCCACAGCTGATTTTTAAAATTAATCTACTTTGGAGCCCCGATACAGTGGCCTAGTGGCTAAATTCCTCGCCTTGAAAGCACTGAGATCCCATATGGGCACAGGTTCTAATCCTGGCAGCTCCACTTCCCATACCCAGGCACTCCACCACTCAAGGACTGTGGGCATGCCACATAGTATACTAGCTGCTATGCCAAATACCCAAACGTAAACACATCTTCTAGTTCAATTATTCCTTAATTTTTTGAGTCCCCATTTTGTATGTATATATGTGTATTTTGCTTATACCAATAATATGAATCATCTCACCTGTATTCACTGACAGAATCTCAGTCAACCCTTCATCCACAGGGAACAATCCTCCACCAAAATCACCATCACTATTCCTGTGGTGATTCAGTATCTTTTCTGCTTGATCTGTAATTAAATGACCGCAGATCCCATTATCCAATGGCCTAACCTACTGAGATATTCCGCTCTGAACCTGTGGGGAGCACAAAAGCTAATGCTGCGAGGGGTGCTGGAGGATGTATGTCAGAAACAGTTTCTTTTCCAGGGTAACACACTTCCCATCTGCTCCTGGATCTCAAATGATACCATATCAGAGCCATTTCTTTTTCCCTGATCCTCTACAAGTCTAGCAAATTAAACTGTGTCCCAAAAAGTAAATCATGTCTTTTTTTTTTTCCCCCAGCTATTTCCTTTTCAGGTAAGATCCAGAAATATTTCAGAGATCAGCTGTGTTGGAACCCAGAGAAACACATCCTGCTTGCGATGGAAGAGAAGCGAAGGACACGCCATGTCTGCGACAGACAGTCAATTCACGTTTAGGGCAGAGGCTCATGGCAATGAGAAACGATTGCTTCTGCTCCTTGAATTCCACATCGAGTTTATCTCCCCTCCCCTTCAGTCTCTGTGTCTGAACTGCCTGCCCTCAATTGTAATTGCTTCTACTGCTCCTTTATGAGTCATGGTAGAGTCGGCTAAGTCCACCTTGGAAAAGTCTACTGGAAAGAGAACACCTGATAATGTGATATCTCAGTGAATTACTGCTTCTCTTCCCAGCATTCCTAGCCATATTTGGGCTCTGTAGTCATAACAGAGCCATTTTTCTTGTATTAAGAACATAGTAAAATCTTTCATGTAATACAATTATTCTATGGTTAAATCATTCCTTTCTTAGAAATATGTCTGCCTAGAAAATGATATATTTGATACAAGGCATTGGAAAATTTAGGGGCTGCGAGAGATGATTAGCAGGCTTTTCCCCCAGCTCATCATGAAAATAAAGCGGGGGGGGGGGAGCATTGAGAGGCCCAAGGGGAGAAAAAGTCCTTGGATGAAGAAGTTAACATCCCAGTGGAAATTCTGTAAAACTCAAGACCCACCGAATGATGTTTAACAGGCCCCCACCTACCTCTGCAAAGAAAAAAAGCAAAGAGAAAAGGAGCAAGGAGAGCACGCATCTGATCTTTACTACAAAGCTTCAACGTTCCGCAAAAGAAAACAAGTCTGCAGGTTCCTTTCACACATAGTAGCTGAGCTGTGAATGATGGTGCCTGATACTCCAGCTCCTGGCTAAGTTCCTCGGCTTACACAGAGACCCAGAACCAGTTTCTGAGTCTAGGAATCAGAAAGGCAAGAGGTCCGATCTGAATGTTATTGCTTTTTTTTTTTTTTTTAACAGGCTGGAGTAGACGTATTCCACTGTGCTTCGCGTGAATTTCCCTTTGTTTTAATGATCTCTGAGGCTCCTGCGGCTCATGGATTTAGGTATTGACGTAGCTCCCAGTACATCAGCACTCCCATTCCTCCCCACCTGCGCTCTTCATTACCTTTGAGAAGAAATTCCCAAAGAAAACGCATTAGATTCCAAAGCAAAAATAAACAAATTCCAAACAGCTGCCATTGGAGTATGTGAGTGTTAGAGTGATAAGCCGGGAGTCATAGCAGTAGGTTTGATATTTTGCATGGAGAGGGAAAAGGCTTCCTGAAGGCCTCAAAGCAGGAAAGCAATAACACTTGCTCATCCGTGCATGCAAACACCATGCTACACAGGCGAGGAGCAATTTTATCACCCCTGATTGGCTTCCCAAGTGGCTCGCACCGTGGGTCAGCCAGTTAAGCTGCCACCTGCAAAGCGGGTGTTCCATGTCAGTACAGGTTTGGATATTGGCCGTTTCTGGTCAGTGTGCCTAGGAAAGCAGCAGAAGATGGCCCAAGTACACGGACACTTGCACTCATGCTGGGAACCCAAAGCGCCTAGCTTCGGCCTGATCCAGCCCTTGATTGCCAGTTTGGGAGTGAACCAGCCAATGGAAGCTCCTCTTCTCTTCCTTTGCAAATACACAAACCTTCAAAAAAGAATTACGATCACCATTAGAGACTGGCATGCACCTTTAAAATATAACATTCTCATACAATAGACATTTTATACATTACTTATTTATTTTTTTCCAGAAAAAATAAAATCAGACGTCTTGGGGCTGGTGCAGGATCTAGTGGTGAACTGAACGTTAGCATGCCCACACCCCACATCAGAGCACCTGCCTTGAAGGCCTTCCTCTGGTTTCTGAATCCAGCTTTCTGCCAAGGCAGACCCTAAAAGGCAGCTGTGGTGGCTCCAGTAGTTTAAATCCCAATCATCCATCTGAATTGAATTTCTGGTCTCTGGTTTCTGGCTTCAGCCTGAAGTGGCCGTGACTGAGAAAGATTTATCACATAAAGCTCTCTCAGTCCACCTTTCTGCCTCCAGCTTTCTGTCTCCCTGAAGTATATCATTAAGAATTAAAACAGAAGAAATCATACATGCAAAACTCAGATCCTCAGGCTTTTTTGCAGCACATGACATTGGTGTTACTACACCAGGCTTACCAAGGCTATTACGTCAGAGTGAAACACCTTGAGAAGTTACTTGAGAAGTGCCCAACTCCTCACGACCTGCAGTGGCAGGAGTCCTGGTGTCCAGATGAAATTCTTTGAACTTGGCACTCATATTTTCTTTAGAGATGCCTTTGTCTAGATGCCAGGTGTCAATATGTGTCATGAAATTTCTCTGGCCCGTTGGGCTATTATCTCCAATGAATATCTTTCTGCTTAAAGTATCCCAAATGTTCTATTTTACTTGTAACTAAGGACGCTAACCAAATACGCTGTCTTACAAGAGTTCCATTATCTCTTTGCTGAATTTCACCTACTCCCACCCACTTTGATTTAGTAAGAAAGCGCCCATCCTTCCCAGCTGAGCTGCTCGGGCCTGTATTTATAGTGACGGAAGAAGCAAGCATATCACCCTCCTTTAACAGAACTGACAAAGTTGTGTGTGAGAGCTATACAAAGCGAGCTAGCACTCCCAGCTTCTCTTTCCTGAATAGTACACCATGAGAAATAAGGCCTCCAAAAAGGATAGCGATTAAACTGGCATCACTAGGAACGAGAACTTTGATAAACTTATAATAAACAGACTCACTTTGCCAGGATATCTGGGGAATGCTATGAGAGGATGCGAAGGTGCTAAAATGGCCCCTAATGATCCCTACATCTTGGGTGTCACACCCGTCTGTGCGGGCTGGGCTTACTGGGTGTCTGCTAACAAAGAGAACACAGCCAAAGGACATTAACTGTCACTTCTAAGATGAGGTTCAAAAAGCCTCTGACTCCTGCCCTACTTATACTCGGTCTCTCCTGGTGGCTCCCTTTAATAAACCAATGTCATGTGCTGGGCTTTCCTGTGGAGAAACCCACTTGGAGAAAACGAGACAGGATCCTGACCAACCACCGATACAGCCCTGAGAGCACCAGTCCAGTAACTCAAGAACGGATTATCAATAAGCTCATAGCAAGCTGGGAAGAAGATGCTTTTCCAGAAAAGCTCTAGAGGGACTGCAATCCACCTTCCGTGTTTTTCTACCTGACCAGCGATCCTAAGTCACAGGCTCAAGCATAGCCTTGCCCAGATTTCTGCTCCATATAATAACAAATTTTAAATATTTTCTCAGAGCTACATGCACAATTTGGTGATTAACTAGGGTTTGCATCAATGCACCTAAAGTAAAAAGTTTGACTTTTCTTTAACTGAATGTTGTTGTCAAGTTCAACAAATTTGAACTCCATCATGGTATATGATAACTGAAATGGTAAAAAAAAAAAAAAAGAAAAAGAAAAACCACCTTATAGTTTAAAAATAATGAAGGGATGGATGTTCTGTAGCGACATATTATGACATCAGTTAGAATATCCTTAACTGAGTGCTCAGGTGCAGGTCACAGCTCAAGTTCCTACTAATTTCCACCCTTGGGAAAGGGAAGGACAGGAGGAGTGGTGGTTTAAAAAGCTGGTCTTCTGTGGGGCATATGGTAGACTGGAGTTGACTTCCTTGCTCCTGGTTTTAATGGATTTTAGCCTGAGCCACCGAGGGCAATCGAGAACTGAACCAGCAAATGTTTTCCCTCTGCCTGAATATCTCAGTCTCTCACATAGAATAAAGTTATATATACAATTTAAAAAAATTAAGAGGATGGGAGCACATTGGGCGAGGTCCCTCTGATCAGGAGAGGAACTTTGGGCTAAGTGTATAAATGGTTAAAGCTGGCTTTGGAAAGCATGGTCTATTGGGAAATGGGGGATGTAAGTTTTTTCTCCTCCCCATGAAACATTTAGTAAACTCCACATACCTCTTTAAAGCGGTTGGGTTAAGTTTGAGTTGTGAAGAACGTGCAATCCGGAGATGTGCTTAGACTGGCTCAAACCTAGTGAACTCAGGTTAAAATAAACTAAGAAACTCCCTTGCATTTGTGAAAGATGATTGCATAAACTAGATGTCTAGGAAGTTCAAATGGGAAAGAAAAATGAATCGAGGGCATCCTTTGAAAAATAAAGTGCACGCATAGGTCACTGCTACATAATCAAGAGTGTTTTAGTGGCCA
Organism: Ochotona curzoniae; assembly: GCF_017591425.1. Lineage (NCBI taxonomy): Eukaryota > Metazoa > Chordata > Mammalia > Lagomorpha > Ochotonidae > Ochotona > Ochotona curzoniae. Next base: position 7,844,808 of record NW_024465322.1, read on the forward strand.
AAGAGTGAGGGAGAATCATTTGTCTTTTCAAAAGGAATTATGAGAAATGGTGTATTCAATGGGTCAACTTGCTACTATTTTAAAAGGGCAAGTCACCCATATAATCCATCCAGGTATTTAATGGAATTCTCTCAGAAAAATAATCTCAGGATGGCAAACGCTTTTTTGGACAACACGAAGGCAGTAATGTGAATTATAAATTCTCTTCTCATATATTTATGCACAGTAAAATCCAACAGCTGCTAATGGAGCCAAGAGAATATCAAGTTTGTTTCTTACAGTCTTGGATGAGAATATGAAATTAGCCCTGAGAGTTATCTATTACAAGTCCACCCATCCCTCTGAAAGGTAATTTTATAATACTCTTACAGCAGATTCCAGAGCCAAGTACATCACAAACTTACTCTATCAAGACTGTACTGCAGATCTTTCCTGATTCACAATGGTTTGAGTTCACAGTTTTGGACTTAGGATGTTTCAACTGAACAATGGTACAAAAGTGAAATGTAATTAGTGAACACCATATGTTGAATTTTAAGATTTGACTTTCCAGGTTAGTGAAATGCATAGTGAGGCATAGTGGCAGCAGAAAACACACCCCCCAGGCATGTATATAATGAAAGTGGGAAGCGACCCAAACCCCACAGGGTACCTTTGGCTAAAATATGATGTTCAGTGGATTAGCTCTGTTCCTGCGTCTTCAAGCCACCCGACATTGCATTTATGATTTGTCTACAAGACATAACCCCATCAAAAGCTGAAGAATATAAGTTCACGAGAAGTCACACAAAACCCAGACTTAGAGCTTCTGTAAGCCTTCTAGGAATTTAATACTTCCAAATATTTTGAAGAAACACTGGTTTATATGTTCAGTATTGCTAAGCACTGGTGTTCGGTGTTGTTAAGCATCACTAGAGAGGCTGAGGGATAATATTGATCTAAGCTTGCTTTGCTAATGGATGAAAAGGATCCTCATGAAAACTCCACAACATTACATCGGCAACTGATATGAATATGCAACAGTAATAAATCTGAAAGGATGTTTGATCATACAGTTTGTTTTGTTTTTGGTTTTGTTTTTTTTGTTTGTTTGTTTGTTTGTTTTACTAATTTTAGGAAAAACTGCCAGGCTGTCGAGTTTTAGAGAATAATATAAACTCACCCATACAGATAGATAAAAGACAGACAGACTTAGTTTGTTTATTAAATAAATAAGATTACCAAGTGGCAGATTAGCAAACACAGGGAATAATACAAAGTGAGTGTGACTGGGACAAAGCTTATCTAGAGAACTTTTAAAAATTAGGTTAGCTGGGTCTGGCATGGTAGCCTAGTGGCTGGGGTTCATTCATTGCATATACCGGGATCCCATATGATGTTACAAAAAAACAGTGATTCTAGTGACATTATGACATTAATGACATGTAAAGTAAAATGGACAACAAAATACTTAGAGTAGTACATTAAGAAAAACAAAACAAGAAGAAACAAGAAGTAAATATCTTGCTTTTATCTAAACATTGTTTCAAATTACAGTTAGTTTCCTGTGGCCGTCCTCATTGCAGCATATGTACAAAGGCCTTGCTCCGGACTGAATGTTTGTCCTATGAACATTCACTGTTTGAAATTCTGACCACAACATCACAGCTGTAGAATACAGGTGATCAGGTCATGAGAGTGGGTGGAGCCCTGGTGAAGAAGCTTCAGACTCCTTCAAGAAAGAGACCCAGGGAGCTGTGTGGCCTCTCCCCCCGTGGGGTGACACAGCAAGAAGCCAGCTGTCTAGGCAGCGGGGACCAGCTTCTCACCAGACACGAGGACACTTCTGCTTAGAACTTGGCAGAGTTGCGGGACACAGAGATTTGCTGATCGGTCCATCTTCAGCCTGCACAGACTCACTGCTGGGATACGCTCATGGTTCAAGTGCGCTCCAAGTGACTCGTGCTTAAGAATCAGTGAGCTAATGAACGCAGTCGTGAAAAATCCCGAGAGAGAGAGATCCTTATGAGAAATTTCCTTAGGTCATCGGGGCCACTTTTTTCAGCAAGGATTAGGGGAGTCGTTGTGAGTCCCCTTGGCTTGTTCTTCTCAGGGACTTGTTAGAAAGGACGGGCTCTGTCCCTTACTCTCTTCCCTGGCTTTCAGTTTGGTGACGGAATCTTTCCCTATCACCCATGTTCTTGGTCCACCTGTCAACCGCCCCTTCTCGGAAGCTGAGCTGGTGCCCTTGAAACTTCAAGGTTAGGAACTAAATGGACCTCTTTTCTTTATAAAGTAAGCCTGCCTCGAGTGTTTCATCACAGCGACTAAAAGCTGTATACATGTATTTACTCAGCTAGACAGCATCTGCATCTGGAAAACATATTTTCCCTAAAGGTCAAATTGTCAATCGTTCCCTCCTTAATTCTACGGCTAGGCTAATTTTCTATTTTCTATACGATATTTGTCCACTTCACTTAGTATAATCTTTATATTCAGAAAACTAATGATGATATATTGAATTTCTGACCTCTGCAATATATACATAGCAGTGACTAAAATGACACAGATGAATAACAAAACGAATGAAAGAAATTGGTCAATTTGGGTCAAAAAGAGTTTATTATTAGAGATAATATTTTGCCAAGCATTGAAAGTACGTCTTCTGAGTAAAATAAATACATCGTCATATGAAGATTAGTGTGTGCATGTGTGCGTGTGGTTGAATTAAATAGTTGAAATCTTGTTAAGAGAAAGAATTACTTTAAAATGGGCATAACGGTTTCAACCTTGCAAAAGAAACCAGGAAGTTTAACCACTGTTTCACTCTTTGGGGAAATCTGTACAGAATCAGCCAGGGGTTGCAAGAACCTGCCCTGCTTTACCCCCAAATTTGCCCGTCTCCAGTTACACAGAGCAACTGCCGTGGACCTCACCCCAGAAGGAGACGGAACACTCTGAAATACACTCTGAAGGACGACCTGCTTGCATTCCTGTTAGATTAAACACTATTTTTCTGCATCTGACCAGATGAATTTTTTCGATAACATCAAACCCCAAATCCAAAAACTTTCAGCAGCCAGACGTTTCGTTCAAAATCTCCCCAAACCGTTGCCAAGGCAGCAGCTTGCCAGGAGCTCAGATCTGACCAACAGACCATTTTCCATTTTTCTACCACAAAGAGAGGCGCTCTTCTCTCTGCATGACTGATGTGGCCCAGATCTGCAGGAAAGTTAAGGGGGAAACGCAAAAGAACAAAATATTTTGGCCACTCTAGGATAATGGGAAAGTCCCTAAATAGCCTTCTGAATTCTAAAAGGTTTCCCATCTTTGTTTGCGGTGTAAGAGATGCCAGATTATATAGGATCTTATTTTTAGCGTAATTCTTTGGAAAGAATTATGTTTTGCTAACTTCAACAAGTTCATTGAGAGGTCAAAGAGTAAGTATATGGCTGATTAGCATGCTGTCATGCTTATTCGAAAAAATAAATTGGATGAAATGGTTGATTTATTTCCCACTTTTCTAAGGGGGAAAGGAAAGCGCAAAGCATGGGCTCCATCTGGGAGAAAAAGCTGATTACATTTTCACCACAACTACCCCAATAATCCAGGCGAGTGCGTGCCTAAAGGATGCATTTTTCCTTTCTAAACAGGAGTGGGAATCAGACAATAAAGTGGGCACACCACAGGCACAATCTCTTGCTTATGATTCAGCTACTGCCACAAATCTGGATTGTGACTACAGCTCATACAGACATAATAACTACAACATACAGCAACATCTTAGGAGCCAGAAAATCGCTCAGCCCTAAGGCGCTGCCAGGACACACGACAGCATCAATGGGTTTCAGAGGAAAAAGTAATAGAACAATATGCATGAGAACATCATCCAGTAGCTGCTTATCAAGCAGCTATTATCTGCTGACCCTGAGAACTATCTCTCCTCCAGCAACTGTGGGCAAATTGATCTCTACTGGTGAAGTGTACTGCATCAAAAGTGATGGAACTACACCATTTTGCAGAAACAGATAAAATCCAACACGGAGATCAAAATTGTCGCAAGAAATGGGGTCTCACTCTGTGTGAACTCAATGCACCAGAATTTACTCAGGAAACACAAATAGAGAATATAAACTTTGCATGCCCAAGGATGTAAAAGTGTCAGAAAGTAGGTACAAACTTCTGAGAGGCACAAGAAACAGGCAAGCAAAAATGTCTGGTGGCAAGTCTTCAAATCTTCCCATGCTCTTTCGTTAACATATTTACAATGACTTGGTAAGAAAAGGATTTTTTTTCTTGGATATATTTATTTGAAAGTTAGAATTACTGAAAAAAGAGAAAATGAGTGATACTCTCCATCAACGGGTTTACTCCCAAATGGCCACAACGACCAGGCCTGGGCAGGCCAAAGCCGAAGTTAGGGCTTCCTTCTGGGTCTCTCTCATGGGTGTAAGGATCCAAGCATATAGTCCAAGTTTTTACCGATGGTTCAAGCAGATTAGCTGAGAGCCAGACTGGAAGTGGAGCAGCCAGGACTTGAATGCGAGCCCATATAGAATGCCAGGGCTTCAGACTGTGGGTTAATCTGTTGTGCCATAGTGACAGCCCCCAGATTCTATTTCTATATTCATTCATCTTGCTCCCAGACATATCCAGTGAAGCACTATCTGTGGGGCACTAGAGGTCACTCGAAGGACCTGCCTAACTGAACCGCCTCACAGTGTCAGGCAGCCAGCGCCAAGCATCAGTCATGAAAGTGGGGCCGTCAGAAACCAACCAGACGCCAGGTCCCAGATGCAAAAAGGGACCCATGGGAAACTCGCAAAAGTTGCTGACTTGCAGAGTAGTGACCTCAAAAATTACTGTTCTCTGAAGATGCTCCGTTACGGGTCTGGCTGGTTACAGGGCGAGGGCTAACTGTTGTGATATTATGTAAGAGTTTTTGCTAATCTCCTTATTTAGAGGATCATTCGGCCTCTGGCCTCTGATGATAACGTATCTTTTTGATAATGTTATCTTTTTGATGACACAAATTTAATGACAACATGAGTCAAGGCATAAATGCTTGTTGCTACTGTAGCAAGGATTCAGTTAAATGGATCTGTGGAGTCCGCACATTTCAGAAGAGCCAGATCCAGAAATAGTGAAAGCCGAAAAAAAATCATTGTCCAGAGACCCTTCCCTGCATACGCTCCTGCCTCCCCACAGGGCCCAGGCTCACATACTGTCTTACTTAGAATAATGAACACTCAACGCTGTCAGTGTAGTCTCTACAACATTTAGAGAAGCAGGATAAACACTCACCCCTTCATTGTGACAGGTGTTCTATGTCACCTTGCTATTTGCATCACTAATCTACAGATTAACAACTCCAGCAGGTCAGCATGATCTGCAATCAGAGAGCAGTCAGATGCAGCAGTACTTACGATCCAGGTATGGAACAAAGGCAAAGGGAGTGAATTTGCTCTGGTCTTAGGAAAAGCATCGCTTACAAAGAAATGTTCTGAAAATAGAGTGTTTAAAGGTGTCTGGCAACATAAGATAATTTGTTAAAGTCTACTCCTCCATCCTTATACCTTCCTTATTTAAACACAGAAAAAAGAACAAATATATTCTCTCAAATGCATTTCAGCCATCAGTCCACAAGTTAAAAAAAATCCCATTTGTTCTTGTGGAGAGACCTTGCACACTTCCACTGGTACAGAAACTCCGGCAAGGTCAAGGTCCTTGATGAGATCATGACTGTGCAAGTTTAGCCAGAGCTTCTGCTGTTTCCTCCTGTTCTGTAAGTGACGAGCTGGGGTTACAACAGCCCCATCCCTGACAAGGTTCCATATGAACAACAAAGATCAAGCTGAGACTTTCTGTACACGAAGTTAGACAGAAGTCATTAGGTGGCTAGGGCAAAACTATTGAACCTTTTTTTTCTTTAAGATTTATTTATTTTTATTGCAAAGTCAGATACACAGAAAGGAGGAGAGACAGAGAGGAAGATCTTTTGTACATTAATTCACTTCCCATGCAGCTGCAACCGCTAGAGCTGAGCCAATCTGAAGCCAGGAACTCAGAGCCTCTTCCAGATCTCCCATGGGGGTGCAGGGTCCCAAGCCTTTGGGCCACTGCTTTCCCAGGCCACAAGCAGAGAGCTGGGAGCTGGATAGGAAGCAGAGCCACAGGAATTAGAACTGACACCCATATGGGATCGCGGTGCATGCAAGGTGAGGACTCCAGCTACTAGGCTATCACACCGGGCCCTGAACCTTTTTTTAATGAGAAGTCACAAAATGTTGAAGAGGGAAAAGTGGAAGATATGACATAGGTACTTAATAATATTTGCTAAATTCATCCTACCTCATGAGTCATAAAACATTGTAAATAACATAAGTTGCTTATTTGATTTGGCAATCAGGGATCTAATTCATCGAATCCTCAATAGATTGTACTGGGCATTTTGAGCATAGTGAATTATTTTAGCACTGTTCATCACTTCCATCCATTGTTTTAAGTGCTTGCATGAATCAACTCAATTGACTTACACAGGGATACCTGTAGAATCTATTTCCACACATCAGCTCTAAGTCCCTGTGTAGGCTAATGAGTAAAGCCATTTAGATTATGAGTGTGTCAGCCCTGTCCTTGCAGGGGTCATTCTGTAAGCATTTTTGCACACATCCCCGCACAGTGATCTCAGCACCAGACATGCAGACACTGAGGCTTGTATCAGAATATCATGTCCCCTTTTTCAAAGCCTGTGCTCCAAGAGGGGCTTCTGCCTTCATGCAGCCAGATGAGGGCACTCCTATCAGATGGGGCAGGAGAGCAGCTTCCTGTGGCACAACCACTGGCAGTATTTTAGCAGGAAAGAAATCTAGCTGTGACTTCGTCATTGCTCCAGGAAGTTTGGAATCTACACCACAAACCACAAGGCCCATCAGCCAGTTCCACTATTCTCCTTGAGCCAGCCCCATCCTATTGCCGTCAAAAACCAAGCTCTTCCCATCAGAATAGCTCTGTGGCTGCTGCTGCCACAGCTCCTGCCCCTGAAACTTCTGGGGCCCAGATACGGGAGATCCCACCAAAGGCAGCCGTTGCAACCACTCTGTGAAACCAGTTTCAAACTTCCAGGCTTACAGCAGTATACTCACATCCTTAATTAACCCATCACAAGTGGAAAATACCAGAAATCAAAGAGTCATCAAACCCATCAAATCTAGGAAATGTCCCAGCCGAGCAATCGAGCGCAGTGCAGCATCTCGCTGGTTCCTCGCCTTAGGAACAGGGCTGACATGGAGCGCCTGTGGCTGCATCCAATCCCCAGCATCAAGACAAAGGGTCATACCACACACCGCCAGCCCAGGAATAGAGCCAAACTCGACTGTTGACATTCAAAGTACAGCTTCCACTAAACGCATGTGGCTTTGGCATCCTGGTACAGCATTGGTACTACACCAACCATCATAAATCAGGGACCATCAGCGTGAACAGAGACCTAGACAGAGCTGGAGCTACCAATTTTATATATGTATATAAAATTATATAAAATTTTATGCCAATTTTATATACACACACATATATATAACTACCAATAAAGCCTTTTGCCTTATGACCTCTGTTTTCAGGTGGTACAAATTCAAGTCGCTCAGTAGCATTGGGAAGGGAAAAAAATGTAACCCCATTTGGAAGTATACACTGATCTGTTCACAAGCACGCAGCACGTGTTAGATGCTCATCCCTCTCAACACACCTGTTGGCAAACACACCGTACGGCCAGACGGTGCAGGTGCTGATCGCACATGGGAGCACAGGCTAAATCGTTAGCTTGCTGTGCTAGCAACAGGGCGGCTGGCAAAAATCGCTAGCAAAAAGCATCTTAAGATGTGAGAGGAAAGTCGTCGTGAAAAGCTACTAAAAGTTAGGAGAGAATGAGTGTCAAAGACCTCATGGCAAGCAGGGAACCCTGGATGATTGTGAGTAGTGCTAATGAGAGTTCAAAAATCAGCAGAGAAGAACACACAGGCAGGACCCTCAGGGAGTTCGCACAAAGGTGAGCATCCGTAAAGAAATCTGAAATCTTTAGTGCAAAAACAGATTCTTTCAGCATCCATTTCCTCAACCACCAAAATAATCTTCAAGAAGATAATATAGAGAGAGAGATACCAGCCTCCATATTCAAGCTTTTACTCTCCCAGGATCAGCAAATCTGGCCGTCGTTATTATTATATCAGGTATGATATGATATGTCATCGTATCATATGATGATATGAGGTAATTCCTCACTTTCTAAAAATATATTTATTCATTCTGAAAGAGTTTCAGAGTAAGAGACAGTGAGAGAGAGGGAGTAAAAAAGAGGTTGACCCATCAGACGGCCCCAACGGCCAGGTTGAAGTCAGGATGCCCGACTCTAATCAGGGCATTACATGTAGCTGGGAGGCATGTGGGCCATGTGTTAATGTGTCTTTCAAATAATTAAATCATATCTTAACACAGAAAAGGACCATTTGCTGAACTCTTTAAAGATGAGGTTAATGTAGATGTAGGCACTGTGATTCCTTTAGATTGCCAAGTACATATAATGATATGACATTCCAAGATAAAACATTGATCATTTAGCCAATGTGTGCATATTGAAGTCTTTCTAAATTTGGAGATCTATGTTAGGCATTTGAAATATAATGATGACCGGAAACCCTAACAGGATTCCTTGCAGAGCTTCCTCTGGAGACCATGACAAAACAATTGCACATGGGAGTACACAGCGCCTCGAGTGTCACTAAAAAGACTGCAACCAAGACGCACTTCCCAGGAGTTCAGGCTCAGTGAAGTCTGTTTAAGGGATGCAATGTCTGAACCAATATCTAAGCATAAACACAGGGGTGTGCAAACTTGGAAGAGTTTCAGGAAAACAGTGTGTGATTAGTCCAACCAACTCCAAGAAAGGAAGTGTGTGGTCCAGGGAGATGCATGAGTCAGCTCAAAGAGCTAAGCAGGAAGCACCATCTGAACTTTAGGAGATGAAAGCAAGCCACTAAATAGCATGTAAGGGGAAAAAAGTCACAGTCAAGTCAGCGACAGGCAGATTACACAGGTAAATGGTTTTATAAACATAAAATTAAAAAAAAAAAAAAACCTCCTCACGTTATGGAAGGCTTTTGAGGAGGAGGGGCTATACTTGTGTTTTTACAAAATAAATACATCTTTATGTACAAGAAGAAAAAAAAAAAGGAAACAATTGTCTCACCCACCTCCCTCCATTCCTCGGCCCTTCCCACCCTAATCGGTGGTTCCACGGGCATCCATCCTTTTTAGCTATGCAAGCATCATCAAAAATAAAATTTTGAAAGTGTAAAAAGAAAGCTGACAACTTTTTTTTTTGAGAAGTTGCACACAGAAGGTCAGAGAGAAAAAAAAAAGGAATTGTGCTTGGCCTATCCTAAAGAATTTTCATCCAATACCTTTTATGGAGCCTATATAATTAAAAAATAAAATTTAATAGACCATTTAAAATTGGATGAATTCACATAAAAGTCCAGCTGTCCTTGAAATGTCCACAGAGCTGGCAACACAGATTTATGTGCCATCTCCCTTCAGCCAGCCAGGAAGCTTTGGGAGCAGAATTTAAGTGCCTAGTTCAAGATCTGAGCAAGGGAAGGAGTGAAGCCCACAGCTGCTGTGTTCAAATCCTGGATCCTTTGCGTAATTCCTTTTTCCTTCTCAAGAAGCATCCAGGAATATAAATGTGCATTCCAGGGCAATTCTGGAAAGATCCAGGAGACCTAAGTCAGACTTCATATGATCCTGACCTGGAACTAATTTGTGCCCTTACATACACAAGATGAAACCAGAGTGCTGCAGTCTGGGGTCTCCATCCCTTCTCGGCCAGCTTCTGAGGTCGAAAGAATGTTCCCCCTGGATGTGCTCAAAAGAAAACTGCGAGGATCCCTGAGGAAATTCCTCTCCAAATCAATTACTACAGATGGGTCCACGCAATGTCAGTCATGATTCACTCAGTGATGAAAGTCAGACTGGTCAAGAATCCAGTGAGAAACACAGCAATGGGCCAGGTGCACTCTTGATATTCAGATGGCTGGCCTCCAAGTGTCTGGGCTCTGAGATGTAAATATCTTTCCTTAATTTTCTTATGTTTCTCTATGCAGGGGGAGCTACTGTTGCAAAGATCCATACAAGTCAACCTACAGACTCTTTTCTCCAAAATTTTGAAGGGCAGATTCTGATCCTCTCTGAGCACGTGTGTGTGTGTGAACTCAGTGAACCTAGGTTGTACTCTATTGTTTTTGTGGTTCATAGTAGCTAAGAGGTAGTCATATCATTAATGCGACTTTGAACATAGAAGGGTACATTTTGTAAGCATCATACCTTCTTTAAAAGATTTTTTTTCTGTATTGTGAGTTATAGGCACAAAAACAGAAAGTGTACATTTTCTGTATTCCTGAGAACGTTTTAGTGATTTTTCGCTGCCTTGCTTTGTTCCCACACTCCATCCAAGAATCTATCACAAATTTGGAAAACATAAGGAAAAAAAAAAATCTTGCAATGCTTTCTAATAGCTGAGCCCCTAGGAAAATGTTGGCAGTGGGGAAACTTTACTTCAATTGCCATCAGTTGGACATTTCTGTTATCTTATGAAAACCATAAATGACTTATAAAAAGACATTAAGCGATAAACAAATCAATTCTAGGGATAGGAAGAGAAATTGTTTTGTATTGAAAGCAGCAGAGGTTACGTGTCACTTCTCTTCCCTTCTCAAGCTACCAGTATGTTCTCAAAGATGGAAAACTTTAAGGAATCCATCCTATAAAGTGATAAATGGTGAATAAATGAAGTATAAATGATGGCAACTTTTAAGTTGTATTTTGTATCTTTGAAGTCTATCAAGGTAAAATGATTTTCACTTCACATGTTATATTATTAAACTTACCTCTAAAATCTCCACATAAAATAACTTATTCCAAGAGAATAAAGTGGACTTCATCCACAGGTTTGAAAGAAGTGTCCTGGAATATACTTAAGGAAATTAATATGCTTTGTAGAAGTGAGTCACCCCTTATTGTGGCTCTGAGCAGCTCCGTGCTTAAGGCAGGCGTCCTTGTTTCCCTGGGAGCCTCCACACGTCGTGTGGATATCACAGGGTGCCTGCTCCAGCCTGCATTCTCTGACGTGAACTTCATATGGTTTACAAGGACACTCTGCTGTCATATACCCCGTGACAGCGAGGGGAGTAAGGCCAGATGGGTTGCTGCGACAGAGAGGGAAATGGGCCTGTGCTGACATCTCATCACCGCGCTCAGCTCATGGAGAGCTGAGGTTACAGTGATCTGCCGAGCTTCCCCAAATGGGGGAAGAAGCCAGGAAGCTGACACCGATGCCTGTGCGTCATTGCATAGAGGAGTCCCTGTGAAAGGGCCAACTGTCAAACAGAAACAGTCATTCCACCTTACCTACGTCCTCTGCTTCAATTTAGATTTGTTCTTGCTGACGACTATACTGCAAAAATTATAGAAGAAGAAATATAAAATGATGATGCGTAACATTAAGAAAAATAACATTAAAAGGAGAAAATGGGGGCCCAGCGCGATAGCGTAGTGGTTAAAGTCCTTGACTTGAATGTGCCGGGATCCCATATGGCGCAGGTTCTAATCCCGGTGGCCCCACTTCCCATCCAGCTCCATGCTTGTGGCCTGGGAAAGCAGTCAAGGATGGTCCAAAGCCTTGGGACCCTGCACCCACGTGGGAGATCCGGAAGCGCTCCTGGCTTCGGATTGGCTCAGCTCCAGCCTTTGCAGCTGCTTGGGGAGTCTGAGCTGTCCCAGCTGTCCTCGGGTTTCCACCTTCCTGTAAGGTGCATGAAGGCACAGGGGACCCAGGAACGGTGGCCTGGTACAGATATCAGCTGAGAAGTCCCTCTGGCTGGCATCTGCTTTCTTTCGAAAATGACTGCAGGCCGTGATCTAAGCTTCAGGGTACGCACAGACTTGGAAGGAAGATAATGCGCTCAGAAAGCCAAGTTCATAAAGCACTGATTGATCTGATTCATGCCTGCTGTCCCCCCAGGCACGCTCTGTTCCAACTCCATGCCAGATTTAGAGTGAGACACTGCATTTATTTCTCTGCTTTCTCCTTAAAGATCCACTTGCAACAAGCCTTGCATTCGTGAAGGAAATGGTTTGAGACATTCGTAGACGAAGTAGACCAGGACGCAGTCTCTTGTCCACCTACCTCAGTGTGTGCAAAACATTTGCAGAAAAATGCAATTTCTCCCAAATTTCACTGTAGGTTGCTATCTTTCTCTCTGACTTCTCTCCGTGACCTTCTGAGTGGGACGGTCAAGTGTCAGCGTACCCACTCTCATGACGTATTCACTGCATACATGCATACACATTTTCAAAGAGTAAATTAGTTTTACTCCAACAATTATACTCTTCTCATTCTCATGTGTAACTAGTAAATTACTTCTGATTTCATCTGTCTGATGCCAGCTCTTTCCGGCTTGAAATCCCAGTAACTCCAGGATAGCAAGCAGTATGTCCAAAAGGTGACAGAACCACCAGTCTTACAGGCAGTCTGCTTTAAGAATTGACTGTCAGCATTTCTTACACCGATTACAGTGCTAACTTCCAAGCATTCATTCCATTTTTGTGCCACTTCATGAATGAGAAGGATGAGTTTGCATTGCGGCATGGCAAATGAAGATGCCACTTGCCATCACAGCTTTCAGTGTCTGAGGATAAGAGGCAACCCGTGTCTGATCCATCTCCTAGATCCTGCTTAGGAATACGGCAGAAGATGGAGAAAGGAACTCAGCCACTGGTGGTACCCGGGTGGGAGTTCCGGCTCCTGATTTAGCTTATTCGGCCCTTCCCATCGCAGTCTTTTGAAAAGTGAACCATGGGATGGAAGATTTCACTCTCACACTGTCTCTCATGCTGCTTCACACTGTGTGTGCGTCCTTCTCTGTGTTACTCCGCTTCTCAAATAGCAGCTTTTTATAAAATGCATGGCAAACTTTTTCATAGTGAAGAAGAGATTCTTTGGAAATAAGACAAGTTCCCTGCATCTACTTCAGATCAAGATCCTCCAGCAAAGATGGGAAATGTCAATCTAAGCTTACGATGCTCAGCATATGCAATGCAGAGGTGCAATCTATAGTGTAACATTTTCATATCGTTTCGTCAACATTTTTTCTCCTCTAGGCAGATTTAAATGAAAAACTATGTTCAGATCTTTGGGTAAAGGCAGAGTGAAAAAAAATTGAGTACATTTGAGTTAATATTCAATTTGAAATAAACTTCCTGATTATTTTCTAAGGCTTATTCAAATGCACTGCCTCATTTAGTCTTCACAGAAACAAGCTATCTGTTTTTATCTCCAGGGTGCCGTGCCTGGATTCGCCCAGGGTCGTATGGTTAGAAGGAGGGAGCCGGAATTGAAGTCCAGGATGGAATTTAGACTGTGGTCGCTCTCATGCCTGCTAGGCTCGGAGAGGTGTCTGCCAGGCACCCATGGAGCTGAGTTCTGGAATTAGCTTCCTGATTCCTGCAGTAGTGTTCATTTACATACTTTTCTGTCATTCTTCAACGTAGGTCCTCGGGTTTTGGAAATCATTAAGATTGTTTTAAAATGTCTTCACTTAGCCCCACTTTACAATCAAATACCAAGTAAAACATAAAATTCTGCATGGAACATTAGAGAAGCCTGGGACATTTAATTCTGTGCATATGTGGGAAACCATTACCTATGCTTACTAAATCTCCCCGAAATCATTTGTGCTCTGGATAAAGACCTGGGTAACTTTCCCAGCACTGGTGTCATCAAGTCTGTAATGAGATCCAAACGATCGCACAGCGTTTTCCTGGAGGTAACTACAAAGCATCGTTTCTCCAGCTGGATCTTTGTGGAGGTGAGGTGTCTCTGTCGACCTGCCCACACGTGGCACTAAATCAGGGCATGGTGACCTCACACCTAAGAGTTCTCCCAGTCTGACTTTTTTCTCAGAAATTTTCCATGCCGGGGAATTGATAGAAGCAATCCATATGTCATGACTGTAAACTATAAATCACATTATTATCTTGGTTCTAATATGTCCATTTTAGCATCCCTTGTATGAAGATACTTCTAAAGAACCCAAATTAAATTACTGAAATGAAAGCCAATATTTAATACAACAATCATGTTATTTTATAATCATAGTTAAAGAATTTTTCTTATTGTGGAAAAATATTGACTGCTCAGTATCGTAGAACGCTTTACTTCGTAACTGGAGGTTGCGTACTTCAATCACGCACACTCAAAATTTTGAATCTTATTTTTTAATTTTAACATATTTTCTTTTCATCTATAAAATAAAATGGGGGGGATGAAGGTTTTAGAGCTCATGTAGCCTCTTTCTGCACAATAAAGTTTTCTTTGCCAACAAGAACAATGTTGATTGACTGTTTTGTCACCCAAGGAAAAAGCCGCACCTGCTCTGTTCTAAGAAGACACAAGGTGATGTGTGTCCTCGTGTTCCGGAACAACAAAGAATATTCAAAAAACTGTAGGAAAAGGAGCTCAAAAATAAGTTTCTTTTTAGTACAAATACATTTGAAATTTATGCCGCACATTTTTCGTAATTTACTTTCTCTGAAGTCTCAGCTTATAACTTTTATCTGTATGTTCAGCTTAAATTCTGAGGGATTTCAAGTAATCATCATACGTAAACTTCTTCCTGCAGAAACGATTCCTGATATTGATTTGTCATGTCAGCAAAAATTCTGTGTTCTCGAATGTTTGGATAACTAGATGAGAAATATGACTTTTCAGTGTTGTAACTAAAGGCTGAGACTTACAGAGCTATTTCGAGGAAAGCATGGATTATAATCGATGCAACGAAAATCAATGTCAAATGGTAAACCCGCCCTGATAGACTTTATGATCACGCGTGGTGCTTCATCCACTGGAGTTTTGGAAGAATACTCCAACAACAGCTGTCATGATGAATGAGTGGGAACCACTTGACTTCAACTTGGCAGATGTGTGTACTCATTGCAGCTGTTACAAGAAGAAGGGCAGGAAAATCCCACCGAAGCTCTGCCTACGAGAATAAAAATAGTTTGCATTGGACACAGTTCAGAAAAAAAAAAAAAAAGATCCTAAATTTGAGGCATGCAAGTGAAGCTGGTTGCATCTGCAGTGTGGACTGAGCCAATACTATCCCATTTTTGTTGTGTTCCAAAGAGTTGTTTTCCTGTGAGATACAAACACATGTATGTGTCTCCTTTCCATCTTCATTGGCTTTCCGCGACTCCAGGTTATCAAGGAGATCATTAACTTCTGTAAAAGGCATTTCCACGGGCCCTTCTTCATGCTCTCCCAGGCCTTACACATACCACAACACCCACCTGCAGACACAAACCCTGTAACACCATACACAGAAGACCATAGGTAGGATTATAATGTTTAAAAACATAGAGAATCTATAAACGCCTTTCAAATAAGAGTGAAATATATAGAGAAAGACATGAAGGGATGTTTGGGTGTTCCTGAATAAAATACAGATATTATCATTTTTTTTTGCCACTAGATAAACATTTGCCTAGCATAAACAAAATGAATGGATAATATTATAGATGGAATTTATATATAATGTCACACAATTTAGTTGAAATTTGCTTAATGAAAAGTGAAAGGATTTTTCAACTTCATTTAGTCTGTACTAACTTAAAGAGATGAAAACTTTTAGAAGGGACTCCAGTCATTCCAGACATTTTTCACAGACGAAAATCAGAAAGGACAACTTCCAAGTCTATCAGAATTGGCCGAGACTCTTCCTGGCGGTTTCCCTCCCCTCTCCCACGTTGCGAGTCTGGTTTTTGTGTAATAAACCCTTTGAAGTCCATGGGAGTTCTCCTTGTAGAAGCAATTGTGTCTGGAGAAGCAGGGTTTTGCTTTTTCACTCCTTCCCTCTGCCCTACCCCACATTTTGTAAACACTTAGTATTGCACTCACATCTATTCGTGCTGTAATGTCTGTCTTCCACCACGGTATTAGAAAACAATGTGTTTTAATTGTACAATCATGAGACAGTTTCACCCCCACACTTGGTGGATCCAAACCGAGTTATTCAGTTAAAATGTAAGGCATACATGGTTGCAATCTAAGTATAATAAATAGGCGAAGATTAAGTCAATCTAAACACATATGTGTACAGAGAGGAATGACTCAGAATATTCCCATCAGTTTGTAAGTTAATACTTCCTCCGTCTCTTTGTGTTTGTTGCACCTGTGTATTCTCTCTTTCTCCATCTTTCACTCTGTCTCTGTCTCTCTCTCCCTGCATGTAAGACTTAAAAGTCAGATCCTTTGGGCCCAGTGCGGTAGCCTAATGGCTAAAGCCCTCTCCTTGAACGAAGCGCTAGGATTCCATCTGGGTGCTGGTTCTAGTTCTGGCGGACCAGCTTCCCATCCATCTCCCAGCTTGTAGCCTGGGAAAGCAACTGAGGACAGCCCCAAAGCCCTGGGACCCTGCACCGATATAGGAGACCCAAAAGAGGCCCCTAGCTCCTGGCTTCAAATCACCTCAGTACCAGCTGTTGCAGCTGCTTGGTGAGTGAATCAGCAGATAGAAGATCTTCCTCTCTGTTTCTCCTTCACATCTGTATATCTGACTTTCCAACAGAAATAAATAAATCTTAAAAAAAAAGCCGTATTATTTGACCTCAAATTTTCCACACTAGTGTCTAGTCTAAAATGGAACTTCTTTTGAAGGCTGTAGTAACATCTGTCTAACTCTTTGTGACTTATTTGAAAATGGAAGAAATATTCTTCTCCAAATATTTTTTTAAAAGGCTGTTATGATTCTTTTTCTTTTTGCCCATATCAATCAAACATGGCTGAAGTTATAAATTTCAGACCGCAAAAGGTTAGCGTACCACTGAGAAAAGAAAATGTAGCCAAAATTAGTGAAAATCTTTAGTTTGTTAATATTATTTTGTATAATTTTGTATAATATAATTTGTGGTTTAAGCAAATATAAGAACATGTGTCTGCTTGTCCAAAGTGCCACAAAATTCACGTTTTAAGGTAGCCACGGTGCATGCCTCAATGTTGTCTCTCTCTCTCCCTTTCTCTCTCCCTCCACCGTCTCCTCTTATGTTTTCTCCCCTTCCTCCTCTTCCTCCCCAGGAGCCTCTTCCAGGTCTCCCACATGGGTGCAGGGTCCCAAGGCTCTGGGCCGTCCTTGACTGCTTTCCCGGGCCACAAACAGGGAGCCGGATGGGAAGCAGCAAAGCCAGGATCAGATCTTGGCACCCATAGGGGCTCCTGGCCCATTCAAGTCAAGGACTTTAGCTGCTAGGGTATGGCTCCGGGCTCAACATTTTTCTTTTATTTTATCCTGTTGCTCACTGGGTACCTGTACTTAAATTGCTTATAAAATAGAACAAAGAGAAACAAAGATTTGATCACGACATTACCATTCACCAACTACTTACTGTCTCCAAACAATGAGTTTCTTGGCAGCTCCATCATTTTGTGATTCATGGGAGTTCCCCCTCAACCAGCCAATACCTAATTCATCTTGCTGTTTTGTAACATCAACCATTGCCAGTCTCAGTGGTCATCCCATGCCTCATGACGTATCCAGAACTATGCCTCACCACTGCGGTCCAGCTTTGTTCTCCAAAGTTATAAATCTCACAGCTGCAAACTCAAGCTCACAATTCACAACGAGCTATCCGGCAAGTCCTGAAAGTATTCCATGTGTGACTATTGATCTCTTATCACAGCAAATAAGTCAAAAGCGAATCGGCTTTGTGACGTCCCAAAGTGAAGCTATGCTGAACAAAGTCCAAACCTTTGCCAAAGCGGGGTAACAGGTCACTGCACCCTAACCCTGACCTCCACACACGCTATCTTCCATCATAGTTTCCTACTGGCCAAAGCAGAAGCAAACACCCTGGAAAGGCTCCAGCAAGACTCAGAGACGAATACAAACTGGAACTACCGTGCCGTCTCCACATCCCTTCCATCTCCTATTGGCTAGATTCTAAAGCAGAGCAGGTCACAGAGAATTGGTTCCTTCAGGTAAAAAGTTTAAGCAAGGTAACTTAGGAACATTTTTCCCCATCAATAATAGAAAGAAGCATAAAAATTTGCAGGAAATTTTCTTTTTGCAACACTCTCTAATTTTGTAAAACAAACTTACATGTGTACTTCCCCTGATCCACGATTACAGCAGAATTCTCATAAGCCTTTATGTTTTAAGTCCCTATTGAAATAAAAGAACATCTTCTTTCACCACGAGGTTTCTTTTTTTCGTTTCCAAAAAGGAACATTCCATTTCATACTGTGGACAGCAGTGGCCGGAACACATGTCAGGATTTCCAGGCCAGGTTTGCCTTCTTGTCCCCAAAATCGATGGCACAGGTTCATCAGTCAAAAGCCGGGCCATCTGCCAGAAGAAAACTGTTAAGGTCACATCCCAGAAACAGCCAAGGAGGCACCTGCTTGCCAAGGAAAGCAAATGCAATCACTTAGAGCATCTCAAAGATGTGTCACCAACCCTTAATATAAAATGCTAAGAACCAACTCTAAAACTGTACAGAAAGAACAGATTAAGAAAACCACAAGTTTCATTTTAGCTACCTAAAAGATTTGTCCTCATGGGAGCATTTTCTTTCTAATGGGAATGTCCAAGAAAGCTTATCAAATCTGAAACTTCAGCTCAATAAGCCAGAAATTCCTCCCAGGCAGAACAACCCTTTACTGTATAGCTGTACCCTAGTCATTCCACAATCCTGAGATATGCTCAACTACCCATCACGAAATCTCAACCGTGACAAATGAATCTCATTCTTAATTCTTCACAGCAAAATTGTAGAAGACAAAATATAAATTTTCTAGCTCCATTTTCCTGCGCATGGGAGAGATATACAGCATTTGAATCCATTTAATTTCATTTCCTAAACACGTGATTTTCCTCAAGGGATAAGTAAGGTCACAGATATTGCCACTGCACATTTAAAATTCTAAAAGATAGTGATGTGTAAGATAACACAGACATGGGAAAGAGAAAAAGAGGAGAGGGAGGGAGGGAGGGAGGGAGGAAGGAAGGAAGGAAGGAAGGAAGGAAGGAAGGAAGGAAGGAAGGAAGGAAGGAAGGAAGGAAGGAAGGGAAGGCTCTCTTTTTCTAAACATAAGAAACTTCAGTGATGATGTTGAGAATCTATCCAATTTAGCAGAGAAACTCCGTGCTGACACGGAAACCTATTCGCCAGCTTCCGAGTGGACGCCATTTCGGTCTCGCTAGATATATTGTCAAGCACATTAGTTTGCCTATCAGATGCCAAGGAATTATCCAAATGTGAAATAGCCTGCAAGGCTAACTACACCGTGGAGCAATCGTTCCCAGAAAAAAATATATATATAAAGTTGTAAGACATTGAGAAACTGTGACATAACAGTTTGGTCTTTCCCTTAGATAATGACCTGACCTCAGTTTTGCTCTTTATAATTAAAATCAGGTAGGTTCTTCAAAGCTTATTGTCTGTTCTTGTGTTTTATCCAAGTAGCTAGATCACAAGATAAATAGTGAGACAACGAAGAATTGCTCCACCACCGAGATACGTGTAAAAGCTTCCACGAGCCTTCGGCGTGCGCTGACTCTGCCTAACAGCCTTTTATGACCCATTTCTGTGAATCTCAGCACCATGCCAGCTCCCTGGGGTCTCCAGCTTACCTTTCTTCAGGGGTCTTTATTTATTCCCTGAAACTTTAAATCAGTGGAGATGTGTCTTTTGGAAACTTCCTGAGAAGTAACTGCCTCTTACTACAGAATCTTCCGTTTCTTTATGACCCTGATGAAAGCATTTGACGTTTCATGACCCAGATTATTTTAACGTTAGTTTTTAAAGGAAAAAAATAACAGCATGGAAGCCGAATGTTTTTAGCCCTAAACTAAAATATGTGAATTATTTTTTCAACGTTACAGCAAGTGGATGCCATGATTTGGCTCAAGGACTGTGATATGAACTTTTACTACTGTTGCCTGGATCAGATGAGAATGAAACATGAGAGAAAGTGACTGCGAAGCAGATACCTAAGAGGCCCGTGAAATTCAAGTGTGCTGCTTTTAACTCCGGCTTAATTATCTTACACTCCCTCACAGTTCATTATCCAAGCGATGTTAACACCCCCAAGGAAATCACAGCCCTTGGCTTCAGCATGGACAAAAATCACCACTTCAAGAAAAAGCCCGTTCCGTTCAGGTCTAGCCAACCCAGGCAGCATACGTCAAACGTAATAGGAAATGGTAGATTTTGCACAGCTACAAACATTTTATTGGAAATTATTATAATCAGAGGAAGATAAAGACTTTACGAGTTTCACCAAATCATTTCAAGGGAAGGAATGAAGTGATGGCATTTTTTTATTAGAAGATGCTGCTGCTTTAAAATGGCACTCAGAATATCTCGCGGCCAAGGTGACAATTCATAGAAACATAACATTAAATCCTTTTATCACAGAAATTGGGCTGCTTCGGAAATACCGAGAAATATATGGAATGCCTTCTGCTCGAGGAAACTCACCATTTAAACATGTTTCCCCATGTAAATGGAATGATCAGTGAGGGGTTTTTTGTTTTGTTCTTTTTTTTAAAGATTTATTTTTTATTTTTATTGGAAAGTCAGATATACAGAGAGGAGGAGAGACAGAGAGGAAGAGCTTCTATCTAATGGTTCACTCCCCAAGTGAGCACAACAGCCAGAGCTGAACCGATCCGAAGCCAGGAGCCAGGTGCTTCTTCCGAGTCTCCCACACAGGTGCAGGGTCCCCAGGTTTTGGGCAGTCCTCGACTGTTTCCCAGGCCACCTGCAGGGAGCTGGACAGGAAGCGTGGCAGCAGAAATTAGAACCTGGCTCCCATATGGGATCCTGTGTGTTCAGGGTGAGGACTTCAGCTGCTAGGCTATTGCGCTAGGCCCGATCAGTGAGGTTTGATTGCATTACTAAATTTTCTGTTTTATTAAGTAAGAAGACCAATATAATTGGTACAATTGTTCCTATCCACTAATTTTACTTTGCCAATTTTCAAAATACACAGGGCTGACTCAGATTAAGCCCAAAGCCAGAAACTGAGAAGATTCTTTCCAGGTAGAAGACAAGAACCCAAGCATCAGAACTGTCACCTCCTACCGACCCCCAGGGTACGCAACAGTTGGAAGCCAGCATCATTGGTCAAGCGTGGCATGAACTCAAGTACCCAAGTACAGGAGGCAGGCATGCCAAGTGGATCTTAACCTCTAGGCCACAAATCTGGTCCAAAGTTGTTTAATTTTTAAATTTAACCAACACTATGGAATAGAGTGCATTTAACTCTTTCCAAAAGACAATGCACTAATCGATACTTAAAATACCAAATTATAGTTACCCTCTGCTTAGAAGTTGATCTCCAATTCCTTTCAGAGGCATCACAGAATAAACTCAGCCTCGTCAAATACAGAATCTCCTTGAAGTAAGTCTAATAAAAAGAAAGAGAAATACGAAGGCTACACATTTTGTTTTTCCCAAAACTTCAATTCTCACACCCTCATGAAAGACTGTCTTCACTTACTTTGTTAAATCTTTGGCAGAATCTTGGAATTACCTCACACAAAACTACACACAAGGTCCCTTTAAGCCTGTCATAGTTTATTTCTATTTATTTGGAAATCTACCACATTACTAAAGATAATTCATTCCCGACAAGGCATCAGCGTCACTGCTTTCAAATATTTGGCGTTAGATAAAATCTTTACTGATTTGTTTTTCTCTAAATTACTTGGAGATATGCCATGGAACTTTTTAATACTTTCTGACTTTATTTTTAAATAAGTAGTATGACATAAATGAATTTGCACATTGAACATATATGGTTGGATTTGGGGCCCTCCCTCGGCCGCTCTCCCAGACCACAAGCAGGGAGCTGCACGGGAGGCAGAGCAGCCAGGACACACGTTGTGCCCCTATGGCATGCCAGCACTTGGGGGCAAAGGATCAGCAAGATAAGCCAATATACCAGCCCCAAAAGATTCATTTTTAAGATATATTTGCATACTTTGAAACGGTTTACACTATGGGTTTATTTGTTTGTTTTCTATTGATATTGTTTTTTGTTTGGTTTTTTAAATTTTAACCACTTTCTCTGAATCTGCTTCCAGCACCTCTTCCCTCCTGCTTCCATTTAGTGAAATGCTGTCGGGAACGATAAAATTATCATTCTAGTTGAGAGTGTCTTTTAAAGAGTCCTTCAGACTGAAATGTTACCCACCCAATCATTGTGTAAGACAACTTCTCTGAACTTTCTAAAACATCGCAAATGGAAATCCAGGATAAAATCCAAGGTGATTTGGGCTGGTCTCGCCAGATGAGTTTCTGCAGACTTCAGGGCAGGAGAGATTACACAGCACAACAGTAACGATGACTGACCCTCCATCCGCTGGTTCACACCCCCCGCCCCCAAATGGTTAAAACTGCCAGAACTGAGACAATTTGAATCCAGGAACCAGCAGCTTTTTCTGGGTCTCCTATGTAGTCAAAGGGGTCCAAGGCTGTGGTCTCTCCTTTGCTGCTTGTCCAGGGCATAAGCAGGTAGCTGGATTGCAAGCAGATCAGGGAAGTATTAGCTAATTGAGCCATCATGCCAGGCCCCAAACTGGGTTCTTTCTAGCCTGAGAATTCTCAAATTCTCTTGCATACACTCACCCATGAATATGTAGGCATTGTTTAGATTTTATTTAGCTCTATGCCCCTTATTTATTCTCTCATTCATGCCTAAATTAAGTATCAATACCATTAGTTCAAAATCTACAGAAGTTTACTTTTCTTATATTCTTTAAAACTTTTGTTTCTATTTTTAAAAAGTGTTATTGTATCACAGCATTGTGAATTCAAGCCTGAGTAAACTAATCCCATTGAATTTATGATGTACTAACATTGCACAGCATTTACTATATAAGACATTGTTTTCTCTAACAGATACTTCAACTAGCTCCACTTGCGTTTCCCTGAGAGCAAATTCCCAGCTACATCCATCCCAAGAAACCAGAATATCACGAGGTGCGGATTGGGCCCTCGGTGAGTGGCGTTCAATGACGTCCAGGAAGTCCTTGCAGCACAAGACAGTCCGTGCTGAAGTGTTGATGCTTACACCTGAGAAACTGAGACCCCGCTCATAGTCACGGTGCTGCCAAGCAGTGATTTAGGCTGTAAACCCAAGTCTGGCCAAGCCGCGATTCTCTGTCATTTTTGCTGTGCTAAATTAAGCATCCATGTATTATAATTCTGAACTTGTGTCAGGTTAGGTGAAACAAAAAGACCTTGAAAATCAACTCATTGTGTGTTTAGGACACATCTTACACCTTCTACACCAATATTGCATGTGTTTAATCCAGAGACACATATGGTTATGAGAAAACCCACAGGAAAGCCACAATGGGAATAATTATGCAAACTTTGCACATTTTAGACCTTGATTTCAAATCACTACTTAATATTTATGAGTAGTGACCAATTGCTCTGTGTCTTACCATAAAAATTAATTTTCCCCTACTCCCAAAAAAGCAAATCTAAACAAAAATGAAATGGATGTTGTTTAAATCTTTTCATATTTTGACTCTAAGAAAGAAATCAACCCCATTAAAAATATTTAAAGCTTATTTTAAAATAAGCCACAAATTTGTCTTTTGTTTCACATTATTCAAATAAAAAGGGATTTTAAAACACTAATCCTTGGTCAGGATGTCGTTTATGAGGTTTAATTGATCTGTAGTAGCTTTGTAGCTCAAAAATAGTGAAGGGATAATTTTATGTATTTAAAGGAAAGGAGAGCGACCACTTACATAATTTTTATTACAATATATGGCTATAATTTTACTTTAAAATTAGTTGATGATGATAATATTTTTGCCTATTTTAAAAATTAAATTTGTCACAGGTAGATATGTATAAGAAAAATCAAAACATACTATCCTTGGCTTCAGGCATCACTGGGGGTCTTGAAACATGTGCCTTATGGGTAAGGAAAGACTACTGCATGTGTACATAGTAGCTTTATAGTTATATATTAGCCAGTTTATTAGCTATAAACCAAATTGTTTAGAAGTTTAGTGGATCTCAGAAACAAAAGTAAATATCTTTAACTTATTAAGGAGCAATATCTAAAACCAGAAAACTCCATCTCCTACTAGAGTTGGTCATTTATAATAGTTGTGACATTTCAGTTGAACAGCATTAGTATGGGATTGTAAAATGTATTCCTCACTTTCTAATAGAAAGAAAAATAGAATACAGAGTCAGCTGCACATTTGGTGGGTGAATTAAGATTAAAACTAACAGTTAAAAATTTAAAAGAATAGTTATTTAAAGTGTTTTTCTAACAATTATTTTCTTCAAGTTTTTATCGTCCTAAGAGTTACATGTCTATAAATCAAAATGGGAGTCACATTGGCATTCACAGTTTTCCTTAAATCCCAAGCAAATCTGACTCTAATCTTTTGCTTTTTTTTTTTTTTACTACCAGTCAATATAAATGCACAATTGGATGGAAAAGTCCATTCTCAGCCTCTTAAAGGATAAGTTTCATGTCATGCACGCAAGGAAACTTATACCATAACGTCGGAAAAGAACCGTGACTCTATACCAATCATGTCTGCATTTCTCTGGAGTTTGTTTTTTTGGAAGAGTCAGTCGTAGCCAAGCCAAAACAGTTGGTGACAATATTCTGGCTCTGGGTGCGCTCACCCAATAGAATTGCCAAAATTCCATCCTCTGAAAAGCAACAAACAAAAGCCAATGGTGCAATTCAACGACCATGACACGCCAATTTTCCGTGGACAAATTTGTCAATGCTGTGAGAATGTTTCATTACGATTCCCAAAGACTTGAAATCCAATTAGTACTGACATGAGTATCTTTAAATATGCTTGCTGGAAAGAAGGAAATATTATTCAAATGAGTTTTGTTCATGGCAGAAAGAAAAAGCTGCACAGCTGGACCAAGTGGAACTCAGTTCCTAATTCTGTTCATTGTGCTTTGCAGCAGCAGTTTGAAATGTTTGTATTTTCATTATTTTTGTAAGATTTATTTAAAAAGTGAGAGGGATTGAGAGAAAGATCTCTTCTGCCCACTGGTTCACTCCTCAGTTGCCTACAACTGCAGGGGCTGGAAGAGCTAAAGTCAGGAACCAGAAACTCCAACCTGGAATGTTACGTACTGACAGAAACCCAACTATTTGTCTTGTCATCTCCCAGACACGTAGGTGGAAATAGAGGCTAGCCACGGTAGCAGACACCCAATACGTGATGCGAGGGTCTCAAGCAGCCATTTAATCCAAGAAGCCACAGCTTCCACCCCATGGACTTGATCCCATTTATTCTCAGTCTCCTTATCTCTAATTCAGTTTATACAGCACAAGGCTATTTATGACAGTCAAATGAGAAGACAAAATGGAAGGGACAATTTAACATATTCTTGCTTAAAGTACATGGAACATGGTAAGAGTAGCCCGATAATTTTTAGCCCCTTTCATTTTCCCAAAGCAAATTTTACCCTTGCTTTCATTTCAATCCATAGGAGAATACTTTAAATGGAATCCATGGAAACGCAGAATTGATAGGTAAGTTTATTTTGATGTTTTAAAGAAAGCCTCTCTGAGTTTATGCGCTTTTCTCATGGTATGCCTTTTCCACGAACTTTTTCAAGGCCCCGTAAGTGAATGTATTTCCAAGTTTCTTTCTTCAAATTAGAGGCATCTTCTAATTACATTTTGAATTATTCTCACACTTAACCTCAGCTGTGCTCTGGACAACATTGTGAGATTGGGGAAGACCACAAGCAGACAAGGAATGGAATGAGTCTGTTATACTTCACATACTAAACTTGAGGAATACTTATTGGCAGATTTGGAAACATTTTCGGTGAAACAGGGATTCCTTAGGTAGCACAAGTTAAACCTTTGGCTTTTGAATCGAATAAATTGTGACATCTAAAGGAGTATTCCTTTCAAAATGGCTCGCAGTCTCAGCTGAGCATAAAGGAATCCTGAGAACTGTATACTTTTTGTTAGGAAAAATAAAGTTGCATATTTTTCCTTCCATTTTCTGTAATCCTTCACCCCCATCACGCCTCCTGCAGAAGGCGCTGGGAGCTCTGGAGAATCAAATTTAAACAACTTGCTGCTAGAAAAACATAGCCTCTCTTATCTCAGCAAATATTTTGAAAGGTTACCCCTTCAGAAACTACCCGATAGCAATTACTCCACCTTTAATTGTTTTTCTTTTAAGTGTCTGCTTCATAATTTCTATTTTATTTATTTACAATTTAAATAAGGGCTATTTCCTGGGCAATTATATAAAAAGGAACAAAATATGTGGCCATTCCAACACACATTGAATTCTCATTAGAAATACTTTCCTCTGAATGTGGTTTTTGATCCAGAATTACTAATTAGATGTGTTTTTTCCCCCTTTGCAGAGTCCCACAGTTACTAGGAAAAATAACCGTACCCATGTAAAATCAGAAAAACAAATGGCAAATATTGTGCTAGTAAAGTCCCACTACATAATGCCAAAGCATCCATAGCCCTGGAGTGTGCAATCTTTCTGGAATTTACTTTTATTCTCTAGAGATCTGCAAATACCAATTCAAAAATTCAAGCTCCCCAGCATTCAAATATAAAGAATAACAATCACATATATCAAAATATGTTCCTAGAAAAAAAAATTCTTAATCCTAATCCCACAAGTTTCTAAAGATAATTTTTAACTTTTCCTCTGGGCCTTAGAAATAACTTTCCTACTAAAATTTCACACTTCAGAAATATCCCATAGTCTGCCATTGTCCATGGTTCTCCTCAGAAATCAAGGGTCATTTCTAAAACTCCATGCATGGCCAACAGGTTCATCTGCAGGCAGCTTGTCACTTACAGCAGTCTCCATTAAATGGATATTCTCATAAGTACAGCTCCCTCGACTGAATGGAGATTGAAATGGTCATGATAGAAATAGGAGTGAAAGAACGTGTTCTACTTCCTTGCCTCGTGCGATTGTATAACCTATTGCCTACCATTCCGAATCACATGGGACAAAGCCATGCAATGCTCCTAAAGAATGTTCCTTGGGGAATTTTACTAGAGAATTCCACACGTGATAAGTCAACTGTTGCGTTTCTAACACAAATCCCTAGCCTATAGAAAAATGCTCATGAAATTATAAGGGATAAAAGCACCATGTTTCTCATGGGTATCTTCTCATATGCACAGATGAAGTTGTCCAAAACCCAATACATTCAATTTTCACAGTGCAGAATGCGTTCATTGGATCTTTTTATATATTTGACTCACAATATCCTACAGCACTATTTATCTAATCTGAACACTCTCTGTAGAGAGGGTGTTGATAACTGCATAATTTAGCATAAGTAACAAGTACATTAGGTCAGTTGTCTAGAATAATAGACACAGAAGAAATGGCTTGTAAATTAAACATCTGAAAGGCTTTTTCTTTTCTAGTAAGCCATGTGCATGAAGCGTGAGGCTTTGCATAAACTGTACGTAATGTACGTATGTATATGAGAGAGAGAGAAGCCTAAACGAGGTAGTAATTCGAGAATCTCTTTCAGTGAGGTCTTTTGAGGCGAGTTAAATTGCATCGTATCATAAACTGGTTTCAACCTAGCACAGATTACTGCTGCCACCAGGACATCAGGAGCTCGAAGGAACATGACCCTGGAGAGCCAGGACACGAAACTCCACAGAGGGAACCCAGATCATGTAGTTCTTTCAATGCGGACCACCCTGCGTGCTGGCGTCAACTGCTGCTCCTCAAAGATGAAAATCCGTCGACTCAAGCAAGAAATCTCAAAGAACATTATCTCTTCTCCTATCTCTATCTAGTGACCCCTTTAGTAGAACCCAACGAAGAGTCAACTGGCCAGTGGAATGAAGTCTTGCAGAGTCACAGCTCCAGTGTCACACAGCAAAGAGTACAAGGATGATTTTGTCAATTCAAGACAAAACGCACTGAGCAATGAACCAAACAGGCATTCTGTTTCACAGAGGCCTCTGCAGTTGGAGAGCTAAACAGGGTGTCTGCTAAAACAGCAACAGAGGAGGGCTACTTTGCCTATAGAAGCTGGAGTGTCTGCATTAAACACTCACCAGTGGAAGATCAGTGCAGTTTAGTCATGGGAAGCCCAAGAGCCAAACATGATTAAAGAGGAATTCCATTCAATGATCTCTTGGATGACATTAAAATGACTGCAAATAAAAAGTTCTTAGAAAGCCCCCATTAAAGTGTTGTTTGTCTCCATTCCCCTTTCTTCCAAGGTTTGTTTCTCATCTAGGCTCCCCCTAACCCAAAAGAAAAGAGAGAGAGAGAAAAATTTAAAAAAAAAAAGCAAACACTTCTTGAAATTCCAGTGTCTGAGTTTTTCTTTCCTCATCATTCTATCTTTTCTGCAATTTTGGATTTAATTAACTAGTGGTTAGCAAGTATCTCTGTAAGATATTGCTATGGCTCTTGGCAGTAACTGAACCTCCTTCGCCAGCCCGATACTTCGGATCTTTTTTATCTGTGTTCTCCATGGAGTTCAAAGCACCCACCTGCTGTAACTCAGGCTCAGCCAGCAGTTCGCTTTAGCACTGCAGCTTTAGGCTGTGATACCTCCACAGAGGCTTCAGGAAGCATGTGCTGGATGTGCTTCCGTTCACGCTCAGGACCATCACCACAGGGTACGCTGAGGTGAGCCCGCTGCAAAAAGAGATACTTGGTCCAGATGTCGCTGTTGCCGTAGTGGGCAGCGAGTCTACATCAAGCCCATACAGGAGCACAGCCAAGATCAAAGGAGTAACCCCACAAGGCTAGGCTGGATAAATGGTCACAGACAGTGAGGCAAATCAATTTTTATCATGTTAAGCTCTGGATATTTGAGATGGTTGATCATAATGTAAAATTATTCAGTGGAGGAAGTGCTTTGGATCCATACTTCAAAATCTACCTTAGGTAAGTCAATGTGTCAAATGTAAAATGAATGAAATAATAAAAAGTTAGAAAACAGGTACAAATATTAATATACCATCTTCAAAAAATCTTCCAATATTGATGCATTAATTCAACCTAAATCAAATATTTGTATTAGAAAAGCATTTGTCAAAAGGGACAAAATGAGAAAAATCATTTATAATACAAACTGCAGATGAAAAAAATCTCTGATACGTAAAATTAAAAACAACATGGAGTGTAACATCTATTATTTCTTTAGTATAAAAAGTAACATGTGTATATGTTTGCAGATAAACGAAATATATGAAAGTGTCTTAAAATGTTTGTGCAAAGGCATCTTATGGAAAACTGCATGCATTTTAAATTTTCATGTCCAATAAACTTACCCTTTAATTCTACTTTGTTCATGAACTTCTTTTAGCTGTCTTATGAGAAATGATTAACACTGACTACCCTCAGGGTAGGGAAACAAATGGGTAAGTCATGCTAATGAAAGAGATTTTTCACTCTACATCGATTTGTACTAGAATTTATGAACTCTTGAATGCATTTCCATTTATGAATAAATAAAAGTAGAATGATACTAATTCACTAATAATAACTCAAGGAGTTTCATATTGTTGACAAGGATGCCCGATGATTGCCGCACACAAATTTCAACATCTCAGAGCTTAATGCACGCAAGATCTGTTTCTCACCAATAAATTCTGATGCATGTTCTGTTCCCTAATGTAGCGAGTACACAACCATTTGGAACACGTGGCCGTTAAGACTGGTTGCTGTGGAGAAAACACTAGATGTAAGTACCCCAGCCCAGAATTGGCACAGACCATCTCTGCACACAGGCCCTTCACGCAACCAATCGGCTGCTTCCCGCTCATCGGTGGTTAAGGAGGAAACCTCGGTCATCCCTACTACATAGTCCATCCTCCTACAAATTATTTGTTGAAATGTTTCTAGGATTATAAAGGAATCTACACAATGTTACTCCCATTGGGTATGTTTTTGATTCTGATTTGTTAAAAAGCGTATTGATACTCTGAGGTCTCTCATAAAAGGGACCCTTATCGTGTCTTAGAATAATTCAGCGTGTCCCATCCCAATTGTAGAAGAGTTACTTTCGTGCAGCAATATGGGCAGCTACACAGAGGTTTCTAAAAGTTTGCAGAGAATGGAATCATATGGTACATTTATTTTGGACAAAAAAAAATGACTATATGCGTGAGGTGGTTCTTGAACACATTCATGATATTAATAAAAACTATGCGTGTGTTTCCAAAAATCGCAACAGAATAAAGTCATCTTTTAATTCAATTTCCCACACTTTTTAGCACCTCAAATAACAATGAAGAATCCAGCTTTTGATAAGCCTTGAAATGTTTCATTGGTTTTAGCTTGTTAGATACAATTCGACAATAATAGTCTGCACAGTCAATAACCAAACAGTTTTTTTTTTCTGGCAGATGAGCCCCTACAATCTGCCCGTACACCTCAATGAACTTCTTACACTGTACAGCCAGGGAATACCACTAAGTGTGTGCCCTGACACACTTCTAAAGTCGGGAGGTTCTGCTGTCTCGTTCTAGCCAGAAAGGAACTGACTGCATTCAAAACGGAATACGTGTCTCTGAGTTTCGGTCCCAAGCCATCAGGTTGTGTGTGCATGGTGACAAGCTCACATGTTTTACGTTGTAACAGGAGAAATGAGATCTGCTTCTCAAGGGTGGGGAGTAGTGAAATGCATCAGTGGATGGCTCTAAATTGTTCCTCTGGCTACTTCAGGATAGAACTGCACATGGGATTCAGCAGCAGAATTCAGACCCTTCATTCTGTGTCCGTAGTTATTTACCGGAAAGATTCCTGCAACTGGTTCTCAAGTTTGCCTGCTGTCCAAGAAAGGGCTCACAGACCATGTAGAGCTTTGGTAATTGGGACTCAGACTGAAGGATTACTCACCTGGAGAGGTATAGAAATGGAAAAGCGATTGGTCAACATTTCTGCAGCGAAACCAAATCCAGGGAAGTGTGTCTTAACAGACCATTTTAATGAGCCAAGGAACTGAGTGCAAGAATGCAAGGGCATTTTGTCTCCTAAACGCATGCTATTATTATTTACTTTGATTTAAAAAAATCCTTTATTAACTTGGGCCATTACAATCAGGATGTTGAGTTAGGAACACACCTTACCAGTTTGATATGAGATAACAATAAGACAATAGAAGGCTATAATGATTTCTTCAGTATTTGGGGATTTTGTGTGTCTATGTGTGTGTTTATTTTTCAATTATGAACACAACAAAGCATACAACATCTGTAGATTAAATGTTGTATATGGGCTGTATATCAAATACACATATTTAAACAGAAGGAAGGCCTCTGTAAAGTTTTACAAGCTTTTGCATACCCTCTCTGCAGCGTTTCCATTTCTGCAGTTCTTTCTCTTCTGGCGGCCTCCTGAGCCTCTGCATACTTTGCCTCCTCCAGGGACCTCTGCTGAAGAGGCATGCTCCTGGTTCCACAAAGCAACCTGTGCATGTCATCATGGCACACTGCTGTTGACATGCCACCTGTTTCTCCTTGTTCTCCTAGGGTTTTGGCTTTCATCAGACAAATTCTTCCAACAGCTGGGTGGTGCCAAGCGACGGAGCCCCCCTGGGAAGCACATTCTTGTTTCTCAGCAGCGAAAGCAAACAAGGACTGGGTCACGTTTAGGATACTGTTTCTACCCCATGCCATCACTAGGCGTATGAACTGGAAAGCGACAGTGTTCTCAAGCATACGTGACGACCACAAGTTTGTATTTAAATGCAAACGTTAGCAAATGACAAATTAGCAGACATAACTGTATGTTCTGTTCTCCCATGGCTGGAAAATAAAACGTATAGCAACTACTCGTTTATGCTACTGTTCTTGAGTGAGAAACAGAAAAGACGCTTCAGCAGTTTCATTGGGAGACCATCTTTGGTCTGTATAGCATGCCTTTTTAAATATTTAAATATGTGACGAGCCTCTAAAATATTCAGCTAAATATGCGACGTTACCTAGGGTCTTGTAAATCTATTCAAGGGCTAAGTGAAAAAAAAGTCTTTGCTACTTTAAACAGCCGGACACCCCAAAACGCTCCCCGCGGGTAGGTGGGTTTCTAATCTTCACCCTGATCAGTACCCACAAAGAAGGAGCAGAAGAGAAAAACATTTTCAGCTCAGTGACCGTGTCTGGTCACTGTTCGCTCACCACACAAGATTTATGATTTTGAATGATTAATCAGCAGTGACCATGATTTGTTTTGAAAGCATTTCTCTTTGAAATGGAGCTTGATCTTGATATATTACTTCAGGTCGATCTGTACAGGAAAAGCTGGCACCAAAGCTGCGACTGCTTTGAGGAGACTTTTATGTGATTATTGCATTTCAAAGCCACTAAGCTTGAGCTAATCTTCCACATAAAAGATCTAAACAGGATTGTTTATGAAAACTTCCCACTGCCTCTAAGGTTTCCTCTCCTCCCCGCGCTCCGTTTTATCCAACACCACCTGAAAGAGTCTGCATTGACTTTCTTTGCTTCAGAATTTTTTTTTAGGGGCTGATATCCTCTCCTTGAGAGCAGTTAATCCAAGTACAGTGCGAAACACTGAGGAGTCCAACGAGAGCTCACGCTAATTCACGTCCCATACAAGCATCTGAAAATCAGACTTTGTAAAATCATCTCAAGTCTCCAATCGGTGTTGCCATCGTGTTTTTAGATGACTGTTTCTAGAGCACAGGAAGAAGTGCAATATTTTCCTTTAAAACCATGACATTTATGGCTTTGTCCAAATGGAGTGTTTCAAGTCCAGAAGCCCATGGCAGATACAGTAGGAAAAAAAAGTCAATTGCTTTTCTTATTACTTCAATAAAAGCTGTAGAAATTCTTTACATTTAACATCTGTACAACAAAAGGGCTGTGTCTGTGTGTGTGTGTGTGTGCATGCAGGAGAGTGTGTGTGTTCGTGTGTGTGTGTGTAAATGGGAGCTCCAGCTGCTCTCACACTGACAAGCTCCCCATGGCCTCACCAGACAGGAATTAGATTTCATCCACCCCTTTGCCATGGTGAAGGAATCAACAGGACCCAGGTGGTTGTTCTGGGTGTCAAAGTGTGTCTGCTTTGTAATTGTTGTCTGATATGCAAGCCTTTGCCTTCGAGTGCCTAAATAATCGATTTCACCCAGTTTTCAGTCAGAGCAAGAAAATCCCAAATATTTTCCCATTAATCCTCAGAGTATGGAGCTGTTGATAGTGTGCAGTAGTTTCAAAAATCATGGACTCATGGGAAATAATAGAGTTCACAAAGAAATCCATCTGGGCTGAGAAGGAAAAGTCAAAACCTCCTACTGATGATTTCATGACGTATCAAATCAGACTTCATATTGACACGGTGAAACGTTTTTATTCAATTCATGAAAGATGCAAGTTTGGCCATTCCGCCACTGAGTAGCTTATGCTACACCAATGGCAGTGTAGTTTCTTAAATAAGTGAATTTTCCAAAAAAACAAAATATATAGATCCAATGAAAATATATGAAGTCATTCACATATTGAAAAGCATTCGGACAGCTGGCCCTGAAGTTCAAAAGCTCCCTAATGAAGAACTCAAAAATGAAAAGATGTTTTGAATCCTTAGCCACCTCCCCCACAACCACCAAAAAAACAAGAAATTGAATAAAAATGTATTCCTGTAAGGAGGCGTTCAGGGTTTGCTCTTCACTATTTCAACTAATAAAATTCTAATTTTGTTCATTTGTAAGAATGCATTTGTAAACATGCTTTTTAATCATGATCGTGTAAATTAAGGATTATTTTAGTCTGAAAAACTTTGAAACTCTGAAACAGATTGTAAACTAAGGCCTAGTACGAGCCGAATCACTTAAGGAAACATATGCGCCGACTTCCTGAGGATAATTCGAGCTGCTTCGAGACCTCTGAGCTGAACGGATTGACATTCTCTGGCAATACACCTGGACGCAGAGCTTTCAGAAGGCAAAGAGTGATAAGCATATTTAGGGTTTTTGCTTGTTTGCTTTTGTTTTTGCATTTTAGCATTACCAAGAGAGGAAATTGACGGAATAGCACGACTTCTTCCAGAAGGAAAGTTATGCAATGCACACTACAGGTGATGAAGAGGATATTAACAGTAGAGTTTGTGTAGAAATATGTAGCATGAATGAGAGCACACCAAATGCTTCATGGAAAGACATGTGTAAAAAAAAAAATATGCCTGGGTTTCCAACAATTCGCTGCAAGGTGGACTTCGTCATTTGTTTCAATTTTTTAGAAGCTTTTTGAAGTGGTGAAAGTATCGAAGGGTCACGCCCAACAAATTGTATAACTTGCAGGACGCACACTGGTTTTGCTGCGATATTTAGTAACATGCGTAACAAGGTTTACAAAAGCAATAAGCCCTTCACTGCAACTGCTTGCTATAGTTTTTAAATAGGCTCGTACTTCAAAAAGAAGTTTCTACTATATTCAATTATGGGGTAAAAAGAATTTACTATTTCTAGGTGGGCCTTAGAAATTGACTCATGCCTGTATTGATTTTAGTGTTTCTACTTAAGACCATTTCCTAAATATCAGGATGTCTACAATTTCCAGCTTTTAGAGGAAAACAGTGATTTTAACACTATATTCCTTAGTCATGCTTCTAGCCTTTTATATTGCCTGCAGATCAATGAGGTTATAAGCTTCATGATTAAGTTTATCTATATGGAAGAAATAACTAGAAAGATTTCAGTGCTTTACTTTTTAAAAAAGATTTAACTTATTTATTTGGAAGACAGAGATCCAGAGTCGGGGAGAGAGGAAGAGTGGTTCTCCACTTGCACATTCACTCCCCAGATGGCCACAATGGCCGGGGCTGCGCCAGGCCAAAATCAGGAGCCTGGAGCTCCATCCAGGTCTCCCACGTGGCTTCAGGGACCCAGAGTCCAGCCACCTTCTGCTGCTTCCCCAGGTGCACTCACAGGGAGCTGGATCAGGCGTAAAATAACTGGAACTGGAACTTTTGCCCACTTGGGGTGCCCTTCTTGCACAAAGCAGCTTAACTTGCTATACCACAAAACTGGCTCCTCACTTCTGTTTTAGAAACAGTTCCTCCAGCACCCAAGCTAATGCTGAATAGATGGATGGAAGCTTTTGCATTGCCCTCTGTGAATGTGGTAGAGAAGGGCCAAGGAATAAATTTATCGTCATTTGAATTCTGAATGATAAATCTTTGTGTAGCTTTCTGATGTGGATCTCATGATTATGTTACATGCTTCATTTTCTATGATTTTTATTCGACTTTGCAAGGAAAAGATTATCATCTATGCATAAGGTATTGGAATGTTTGCATGGAGGTTTATGTAGCAGAAAAAGAAATGCATAATTAGAAACCCTTCAGTAAGAACATGCAAAAGTTGATTACTATATCCCTAAAGATGTCAATGTATAGAAAAACACGTCTAATTTTTAAAAAAGATTTCTGTAGTTTTATTTGAAAACCTGAGTGATAGAAAGAGAGAATCATCTATCCCCTGGTTAAATGGATGCAGATGTACCAGGAAGAAGCCAGGAGCCAGGAGCTTCTTGCAGGTCTCCCATGTGGCTGGCAAGGGCCCAGGGCCAATGACTGATTCTTTTTAAAAAAAAGGAGTGTACATAGGAGCAGCCTTCCCAGGGTTCAGGCAGTGTCCCCGGATGACCTGCCTGTTGAATTGTCTATGCTAGCCACACAAGCGTGCCAGCAATAATGGCCTTAGCTACACAATCCTTTAAAGAAACAAGATACCCTTAGATTGAAATTACATATATATATATATATACATATATATATATATATATATATAATATGAAAGCTGGCACAGCAGTAGCACCTCTTCCTCAGGGCTTAGTTGAGTCCCAGTAGGACAACTTGAACCCATTCTAATGCGCTAATAGTGATGTATTGCTTTTGGTGGTTTTTTTTTTTTTATCTCTCTGGTTTTTTGTTTGTTTGTTTTACTGCAAATTTTGCAAACTAATAAAGCAAATGTACAAATACAAAATTTTCAAGCAACCGAGATAAATCCAACTTGCACTATCAAAAAGAAATACAGTACAGCTCAGAGTTGGCAGTATGGGCCTACTAAGCGAGGTCCACATAAAGAAATTTTCCATAACAAAATATAAACCCAAAGCTCCTTTCCCTTAAATGGGCGAGTTGTTGCAGTCAGGAATACGTTTTACAAAGGACCTGTCCCTCTTCTCGCGACTCCCTCAGTTCTTGGTAATGCATGCCAAAACACGCATCCCTAGCCACGCTACACTTGAGTTCAAACAAGGAGATCGAGAAACCACTTAACAAAAACGGAAACTGGCAAGTTGAACAGCAAACAGCATGCAACAAGCTACACATCAAAAGAGAGGAATCTGCAGAAAATGGAAAAGGAAAAACACGCCAACATCTCATCGCTATCAAATAAAAAGTGGTGATATCAAATAGCATTTTCCTCTCGATTAAATGAGAGTTCTGAGCCATCAGCATGTAGCAAGGCATGCAACATGCAAAAGCAAGAGACCAAAACGCTCTCTCCTACTTTTCTTTGTGTTTTTACAAACATTCTCTTTTTTCAAACCTATTTTCTGTTTCTGCATAGTATCTTGCATTCATAGTGACACAGGGTTGGGGACAGCCGTCAACGCACAGTGAGCTCTGTCCAAAAGAATGGTTTTACCAGATGTCAAGCAGCTCTGAAAGTCTTTTTGTTTTCTTAATTCAAACATGAACATGCCATTTTA
This sequence comes from Ochotona curzoniae, assembly GCF_017591425.1. Taxonomy (NCBI): domain Eukaryota; kingdom Metazoa; phylum Chordata; class Mammalia; order Lagomorpha; family Ochotonidae; genus Ochotona; species Ochotona curzoniae. Next base: position 7,881,616 of record NW_024465322.1, read on the forward strand.
CACCTAATTTAAGAAGCCCTAAAGACATCAGCACTCCCATCTCGGAATAGGAACATATTTTAATTTCAGTTCTAAGGATGTGTCGGGGTTCATGCCGAGTACCTGCAACTCAGTGCTTGCATCCTGAGTTTGCTGTCTCCGTAACTGTTCCTGAAAGCAGAACCAGCTTGTGACAAGTGTGCTCCAGATGTTCCATTACCCCACACTGTGTTCCATACGGCAACGGCTCAATGCCACACAGAGAAACAAAAGGAGAAAACACCATCTTAATAGCTTTTTATAGTACGCAACTCAAAATGCACCGTTCTTTAATTGATCCTGAAGCCTCTGCGAGGGAGAGCTTTCTGTTAAACTGTTGTCTAAGTAGCTCAACGCACTTTCTCCAAACAAGTGACTTCAGTTCAAAAGAGTTTGTTTTGTTTCATCAATATGTATGCGCACACACACACACACACACACACACACACTGGCCACAGTCTTGGCTGCATTTTGTTTGAACAGCAGGGAGAGGGTCGGAGATCTCTTTGGTCTGCTGTTTCACTTAGCACATGCCTGCTACAGCAAGGACTGGGCCAGACTGAGGCGAGGACTAAGTCATGGGGGGTTTCCTATGCGTGGGGCAGGAACTCAGGCACTGGACAATTACCCACTGCCATTCCGGATGCACCAACAGGGTGCTGGACAGGGAACACAGGGTAGCTTGACTCAAACTAGCACTCTGTTATTCAATACCTGTAGCAAGCACAGTTTTACTTTTTGCACTGAAACCCCTGCCCTAAGAATGACGCTCCTCACCCCAATCACTGTCTACGTCCCTCACTATCTGGGTGTTCTTCCCACTGCATAATATTTCCCGTTTGAATTCTAAGACACTGCTGCGTCAGGAACTTTGTCCTACTGAGTTATTTGGCTAGGATCTTCGCCTGTCAACATTTCACGAAGCTAGCAGAAGACACAAGATTCCTGGATCAGAGACAAAACAAAATAAAACAAAACAAGAAAGGAGCCAGAGAGCAGCATGTACTTCCAGTGTTGTGTTGATTTCTCAGATTTGCCAAACTCCCTGAGGCTGTGCAGAAGCCAGACAGAGCCCATGCTTGCAGGGTAATGGGTTTGCAACACAACTGACAGACGCTGAGCCTGGAAAATCGACTGCTTCTTTGTCAATGCCCATGAGCAAAGGGTCTGGAATTAAGAGTGGACAAGGCTTTATTCTTGGTATTTCCAGAGAGTTTGCCCAAGGATAATCAGGGCTCATCAGTATGCCTCACCCACGTGGTATTGGAGTGAATGTTGACCTATCTTTATTTTTTTTAAATTGATTGTAGAGGCTGGCATTTGGGGCAGTGATTAAGATTGCTCATTGGGAACGCCCACCCACCACACACACACACACACACACTCTGCATCAGAGTGCCTGGTTTAAAGCCCAGTTCCACTTCTGGTTCCAGCTTCTTGCTAAAGTAAAACCCTTGGAGTTGCAGAGCACAGCTTCAGTGCGCAGGTCCCTGGCTGCCACCCTCACGGCAGACAGATGGAGAACTCTTATTTTTGAGCAGTTAGCTTTAGTGTTGTGGACATTATGAACAAACGTCAGGAACAAATGAAAGTCTCTCTCTATCTCGCTCTCTCTCTCACACACACACACACACACACACTCACACACAAACACCCTTTATGTTTCTTTCAAGAAAATAGCTTCTTAAATAAGAAAAACAAAAGTTAAAGTATTTTCTGTAACTTTACCCTATTAAGTTTGGGTACTATAATAATAACACCATCTTTAAAATGGTGTTTATTTTGTCTATTGAAATCGTTTTCTTCTTATCCAATGTAAGTTTTGCTACTGTGAGTTGAGGTTAAGGGGAAAAAAATAGATTGAAACTAGAACCTTGTCTCAAGGAGTTCACACTCAGGGGTTAGAATATGCTCAAGGTGTTGTCTGAAGCCTTCGACCACCACACTCAGTAGACCCTGTGCACTTGGGCATCATCCTAGTTTTTGTCTGTTTGCTTTTTTAATTTAAGTGGCTCTTCCATTTTATTCTCACTCCATGATACTGGAGGTAGCAAGGAATGCATGACTATTTTAATGTAGCTAAATGATATAGTTTGTAAGCAGCACCGTTGAAAGGCCTGGTTGCTCGGCTTCCCAACTAGCTGTCAGTTGATGGACTGAGAAAGCAGCGAAGGATGCCCCAAGGCTTCGGTCCGTGCCCACTCACTGGAGTCCTGGTAGAAGCTCTGGGCTCCCGGGTCGGTCCACTCTGGCCACTGCGGGATAGGCCAGGGAATGGAAGCTCCTGCCCTCTCCAGCTCTACAACCCTTTCAAACAAAATAACGAAATCTTTTTCAATGATACACTAACTTTTTCGGAGTATTCAACGGCGATGTTATGGGACCCATCAACATTTTTCCCTTTACTCACCTTTGGGTACTAGTAAGCCTCATGATTTTTAGATGCGTGTGTTTAGGTACCAAGCAGTGCCCCCTCCCAACCCTCACATCAAAAGTAAAATTACTTTGATGTTTGGATCTGTGACTCTTACAAAGAAATGATCAAACAAATGACTGGAAGTGTTGATTATGATGCGTTGAGCAGCTTACCGAGAGCTTACCAAACTGCACTGTGTCTATTCAAACATATCAAGGGCAAGACATAGGCACGCTTTGCCCTTACCACAATTGTAATTCATAGTCCCTAGTGGGGAAAAACAGTCGAGCTGTGCCACAAACTGGCACCAACACTGGTTATGTCACAATTTGGGGGCCTGGGGAACAGATAGCAATGTGCCAAATTGGTTCTGCTTTTGAGCTATAGGACAGAAACTCCTGGTGCATTTGCTCTTTGCTTCTGGCAGGCCTTGGCTCTCTGTCGCGGCTGCATATCTCAGTTCACATTTCCTCGTTGCACAAAAGGACAGTCGCATTGCACAGGGTCCCATCTATTCCCCCACTACCTCATCTCAGGGAACTTTTTCTGCCATGACGCTCTTGACCGATAGCAGCACGTTCTGAGACGCTCCGCGTGTGAATGGAGAGGAAGCGGGTCAACCCATACCACAGACAGAGTGAATGTTTCCAAGCACCCAATGTACCATCAGTCGTTGAGCCTAAGCTTTAGCACCCCCATATACCATGACTGTTCTCTATGTCCAACGAGCCGCTGGTTGCGAACTACAAGGGTGAAGACGCACAGAGACGCGAACAGGAGCGGGCAGTATGTGTCCGCGTGGCTGGCACCATCAGCAGGGCCTCTGGAGGTCCAGCACATGAGTCTTCAGAGGGCGCTGCTGCTCCGTTCTACCAAAATGATTCCACAATCAGACAGGTGGAAATCTACATCCTGATGAAAAACCACTCGTTTCCAACGACTTCTACTTGAGCAAACAAAGCACAAATGGCCAGTCACCTCACTGTGTGGCCACCTGACCCCTCACTGGAGCCTTTTGTGGTTTAGAAAGACTAATGTGCATAGGCGGCAGTAGAGGATGGCGCAAACGCTTGAGCTTCGCACTAGGTTGGAAAACCCCAAAGTCCTAACTCAATTTGGGAGTGACTGACAGGATGGACAAATCTCCTTCTCCACCCAGAGCCCCTGCCCGCCCTTTAACTCTGTCTGCTTCAGGTCCTCGTCGTTCTGCTGATTCAGCTCTCTGCTGATGTGTAGTCTGGAAGATAGCAGGTGCTGCACAGGGATTGAGGGGTCGGCTTTGGAGGAACTGCGCTGACCTTGCACAACCCAACTGCTGCAGGAAGTGAACCTACACATGGAAAAGCTCTCTCTCTCTCTCTCGTTCTCTCTGCTTCCCTCTGTCCTTCTGCCTTCCAAAAAGATAAAGAAAAACAGCAATTTGTATTTAGTAAACAAGCAGTGAAGAAACACTGAAGGTAAAAATATTTGTTTTTTAAAAGCCACTATTTTTATCGAATCTGCTAAGAATGACTTCAGGCCAACATTTTTTGGAAAATATTATAGTTTATTCAATTAAACTTGTGTAAGTTCATAGATGTATTTATTTCAGAGAACAAAGATTAAAATGCCATTGCTTCATAATCTCATTCTCGTAAAACTACGAGTGTATTTATTTAAAGAAGGTAGACTCTGTTAGATGTCCTTTTAAGGTTATTGTAGATTCAAATGTGCTTTGAAAGCATACAAAATTTTAAAAAGAGAGTTTTCCAAATCTCTTCTGTTAGGATAAACATCGAAGATATTGTGGCTCAGAGGATGCCTTTATACAGCTTCGGGCTGACTTTGCTTTGTTAATATTGCTTCACGATTTATACACATCTTATGTTTATCCTGTTTGCCACCACAATAAAAGCCACAAATAATAGCTAAATTTGGTAAAAACCAGATTACTTACCGATTTTGTTAAGTCATGTTTCTTTTCAATAACAAAATATGTTCAGAATATGAACGACCATCTCACTCTCTTAGTGCTCAGCGTTTTTGATTGGCTTGCGCCAGACATCAAACAGAGGTGCTCATTTTAGCTCTTTTTAACTCAATAATGAAATGGAAAATGTGGAGTAGAAAATGATTGACTTTAGGCAGATAGTAAGCTATATATCCCATCAATTTTGGAACTAGGAAATGGGTTGAACTTTATCATGTTAATTCAGTCACTTTTAGAAACTAGTAAAGATAATTAATATTTTGCCGTATGTTATGTAAGTATATCTTGTGTCACAATACACAGCCAGGTTTTAAGGATACTGGCCCGTAACATCAATTATTTTAGATAAGCTTTGCTGCCTTCAGATAGGTACACGTGAAACCTAAATCATGGGCTAAAACAGGAAAAAATATATCAAATTCTCTTGTTTTCAGAGGTTTGCGGGAACATTTGGATGCACAGTGCCTTGAAGCCTCCATGTCCAACGTGATGGCGTTTTGAGACACAGGAAAGATTGGTCAATGTGAAAGAATGCCTTTTCGTTCACTTTAAGGAGAGCACACACAGAATTTAAAGCACAGACTTTCCCTTCGCCGTAAAATTGTAAAACAGAGCAGTAAAACATTAGATAGATTCAGGCAGCCCAAACAGGAACTGTAGATGTTATATGAGTAGCACAGAGGATACGGGCCTCACACATTAACTCAGGAGCCCTATGCAGAAGCACGCTTATGGCATATAATTAGAATTACAGCACTGCATCACTGCGTCACCCGTACGGCATTACCGGGGAGAATTTACTGGAACTGTGAGCGAGCAACAGAAGTCACAGATATATGCTGGATAATCATGTTTTATTTTGGTGTAGGTTTGTTCTAAAAAATTCTGGATTATGCCATGCATTATTGAGAAGTTAAACTAATATAATGTTGTGCTATCCAAAAAAAAAAAAGGTTTAAAGTTCGAATTCCATAAGAGAAATTCATCCAAAAGCAAGAGAAATCTCATGGATTGCTTTTGTATCGATTCTGTGGATACTGCATCATTCAAAGCAATCAATGGTGCATCCAGTACCAACTCAGTATTATCACTAGGATATTCAGAAAACAATAGTTTATTTTACCAAGCATAATGATCGCTAACAGCATGCATCTCTACTGCTGAATAAAAGCTGAACTCCCAATAAAGCTGCTAAAAATATCTTGACAGTAGAATGCTGGACTTTGTATCACTGTCTGTACCTACAATGTTATCATAGACTTGAATAGAGGAATGATGGTCTTAACACAAAATGCAGACATTGTGCTCATCCAATTATATCAGCCTGATGAATTCTATATGCTGAATCAACGTTATAAGCCACATTGCATGCAGTCCAGCTCCTTTTGACTCTATGGGCAACAAACATGTGTGTATAATTGTTCAAGATACCACATGTCCCCCAGAAGAGCCCACGTTGGCACGTTGGGTTCCTGAGTGTTATTATTAATTCAGAATCTTTGTTCAGTAATTCTCTGAAAGATTGAATACCTCTCTTTTTACAATGTACAGTCCCATGAATGAATCATGGGTGACTTTCAGAAAGGCCTGGGGAAACACGGCTGCAGGATTGCAAGGTCCTTCCTCCTATGAATCTGGCTCCTCCTCCAGTTAGCCAAGTTCAGGTCTGACAATTGGCACAGGGACAGAAAGCAGGTAAGAAATAAAGAGATTTTATTGGCGATGCGGCTTAACTGCCCTGTTTTCCCGTCCTTGGTTTCCTTGCGAACTGCATACATTAAGCAATTCATTTCCAACACGCCCTTCCCTCATGCTCCTAAGGATTCTCTCCCAACACTTCTCTGAGGATTGCTCTCCCACGGCTGTCACTCCAGTCTCGCCACTGATTGTGATAACTGCACACACCTGGCCTTTATTATTTTGTCATCCTGTTATCAGCATTGCCAGGCAGGGCTCCAGATCTGTGACAGCGCATGCTCGGTCATCAGCTTCAGGCTAGATAAGCCAGGACATCAGCGAATCACTCAAGGATACTGATGTCACTCTGTGACACGTTTTTATTTGTTAAAAAAAAAAAATAAGGAAAATAACATGCCTCAACCCACGAGCTCTTCTAAAATGCGACCTTGATTCTCTTCTTAGCAAGACGTTAGGTCAGTGAATCTGAACAGAGTTGGTATTCACAGGGAACCGACTGGAAGTAGAAAAAGAAACATTCCCAAGGATGACTCCCCAAATCGAGGTCAGAAAAGATAACACATTTACGATTGGAGTTCTGAACCACCTCCTATGCAAAGCTACACAAAAATTCCTCGTGAAGATGCCCAGAAAGCCTGAGTCTCAAAATATCACAGCTGTGGTACCTTCCACGCGAGCCAATAAGCCTTCCTGTAGTTCTAGTGGCCAGATGTTGAGGGTGTCCCCAGCCTTTGAGTTCTAAGCATTGTGGACAAGTTATGGCATTGTAGTCTCCCTGTGCATAATAAAAATGATAGGCTGAACCATTGAAATGGTGTAGTAACCAGGAGAAAAATCCAATTTCATAAAGCAGAATTTTCCACTCAAAACAAACAAAAACAAAAAACGGATGACCCTCTCGCTGAACACTTGAGCGATCGCTCTGGTAAATGGAACAGCATCTGGACTTGGAAGTCTTCCTGAATACACCAGAGTGTTGCTAATCCTGACACATGGAATTTGCATCAAGCGAAATAATGAAATTTGATAAACTGATAAGAGCTGAACTGAATACTTGTGTGCAAGGATCAATAATGGTATAAAGCCTCACAGACTGTGGATCGAATAAAATGAGGCATTTTTCTTGGGCAGTGCAATTGGGACGTAATGGAAATTAGAAAATTAAAACTTGTGTGGGTCATATTGTTACCCTTACGACTGCTATTAGATTATTCCAGGTGAGCTCTACTCCCCAGTGTTTTCCCAAATTTCATCATGCAAACACTGAAAGGGGACTGTATGAAGAAGGCCATGGCTTTTCGAAGCTACAGCATGGACTGCGATGGCCTGAAATGAATCAGGTGGGTTCTGATTACAGAGCGGCCCTGCCTTCATTCCACAGTGACTTCGGTGGAAATACGGGCAGGAAAATCATTAGCAGGGTCTTTGATGAATATTTCCTGTTAGAATCACACGTGCTTGCTTTGTCCTTCGAGTGATTATGAAAATTAAGCATTCTAGAGTTAGATGGATGATGAACTCTATGCTACACACGAAGAGTCAAGGGCGCCAATTCTACTTTAATCTGATGTTTCGCATGAAATGGGGGTCGAATGGCCAGTGAAAATAACAGTTTCCAGGCATTTTTTGTTTTACTAAAAAAGATGTAAAACCCAATTTTGACCAAAAAAAAGGTGATAAACAGTTTCACTACATTACCATGTTTGGAAAGATGTCTCAGACTTCACCACAACCTTATCACTGATTTCTTAGATTTTCAGAATTTCTTTTAGCATTCAATAATCAAAGGAAGGGACACTTATTCCTAAATAGAGAGTTTCTGGTTTAGTGGAAAATATTCTTTTAAATAATGACTCACTGAAAAAAAATAACCAGATATTGATGAAAACATGTTAGGCAGGTAGTTAGCCCACTCTTTCAACTGTGAGTAACTTTAATCCTTAAAATAAATCATTTTAACCGCAGAAAAACAAACATATAATGAGCCTATATTTTTAAAATATATTTATGTTATACACACACACACACACACATATATATATATATAAGTCCAAAATTTATATCACTGGAATATCTCTGACTGTCAAGAGCTTGTTTTGAATGCTCGTTAATAACAAAAGATAGTAACAGATCACAAAATAAATTTCATACATTCTCCATTCAGACTGGTAATTATTTCACAACTTGCATGACATATATCCATAATAACATTTTCAAAAATATTTTGAACTCTATTCCTATAAGGAAACAGAAGAAATACTTCTGATCTTCAGTAGAATTAAATCCTTTTTGCCTGCAGTTTAGATTAAAATCTTGGAATTTCTTTGGATAACTCGGTTTCTACAACACCTTAGGCCTTGCTGCTGGAGCTTCTCCTCGCTTCTTTTATCCGTCGTGTTGGGTAAATCTTCCTGCTGTATGCTTATTCTAAGCATCATTGATAGCAAGTGTTCCTGCAGGCTGCTCTGTTAAAGCCAAACTTGAGTCCAAGAGCGTTCAGAGATGACATACTGACTAATGGAAGCAATTACCCAAGCACAGATAAATCACTTTTTCAAATGTAAAAATAAATACTCACCAAACAGCAACAAAATCACCGAGGTCCTGTATCAGGAACAAGAGTTGCGTCTTCAAAAAACAAAAGAACGGAAGGAAGGGAGAGTGGAATGAAGGAAGGAGGAAGAAAGGAAAAAGATAAATAAACCTTCCCAAACCAGGACATCACTAAGTTGGTTCATTAACTTCAGTACATTCGCAGTAAAAACATTCCTGAGGAGGAACAACGTGGGATGCAGATACAAGGGAACACAATGAGAGAACGCGAGGCAGTGAGACCCACGGACATTAGTTCAAATGAACACACAAGGGAAATGTTCTCATGAGTCATCCCATAGCTTATTTCTTCAGCATTCGTCATCCTCCTTACTAATAACAAGACTGGTAAAGGATCCTGTGATTTGACTGTTGCGTCTAGCCCTGCTTCAATGCTTCTCTGCTCTTTCTATCCTTCACTCACTGATGCCTAGTGCCATGTTATTAACTAGGATGCGGAAGGTACCTGCTCTTTTTAACATATTGGTTACTCAATACTATGTCAATTAATTCCATAATGTTATAAATTGTTGCTGATGTTATGTTGGGGCTTTTAATTGATCGGGATGCTACTCTGCCAGCTCTACCTTCAGACCAGATATGGTCTCCCCAACAAGCCGTTGAACTTATCTGGACAATAAGATGTTGGACTCTGTGCTTGGTAGATGCTTGCAATGAAAGAATCTCAACTGAACTTGATCTGTGGTTATGCAACAAGGTGGAGAAATCCACCATGGGGGGAAGGTTTGGGGAGGGGTGGGGGGAATCCCAGTACCTATAAAACCATGTCACATAATGCAATGTAATTAATAAAAAAAAATCACACAATAAACCAAGTTGCAGAGCAAAAAAAAAAAAGATTGATTCTGGGAGATAAATAAGAGAACCAAGCAAGAATGGGAAGTGTGGAAGGAGGAGCTAAAAGGATGGAGAAATTGATCATAATTCATGACTGAATGAAATAAAATGTCAATTGATTTTTCGATTTTTTTTTATATCTTAGCTCTGTACTCTAGATGGTTAAACTACATTGAGAGAAAATAGAATGTAATAAGAAATACATTATGTTGGAAGCATTCACCTGAAATTAATCCACTAAAACATAAACTCACTTGCAAGTTACTTGTTTAAAGAAGAAATGAGCATGACGTTATTCATTTGAAATAATAAATAAATAAGAAAATACACAGATCCTGTCAGCAAATGAAACACCCTTCCTTTGGATTTTACACGGTACTAGCTGTCTGGTATCATACATTTAATGCATAATGAGTATCTTCTGGACCCACTGTTGGTTGCATGCAGAGGGAAAAAGTGATCATGAGATCAACAGAAAAATAGAACATCAGTCATTGGTTCCTGCGGAGGGTCAGTGGGCAACCAACTTAACTTCCATTCATTCCTTTTCTACTTAAGCTGCTCAGAAAGGATTGTATTGTTTGCAGGTTTAACCCCCAAGTGACACACTGCCTCTGCCCAATCGCAGAGGGCACCTTGGGCACTGCATGCATGCAGATGTATTCTGTGTTGGTTATTTTTCTTTTCCACCCATGTAAGAATGAAGAAGGCTAGTACATCAAATGTTACCTTCCCTGACATCATTCAAGGGGATCCTTTTGTGTTTACCACAGTTTTAAACTCAGCTACCCTATTTAAGACAGCACCCAAGCTCTGGCACTATGATTGAGTGTTGTTTTTATAGGCGTGATACGTTAATGCCAGGACCATAAAGCAAAATATTTATACAGTGGGTCTTGTTCATGGCATTTCTACTAGAAGGAATGCTGCACTTACTTCTTTAAGTGCCATCTTAAAATGATGGTAAAGGGAATTATAATGTACTTTAAACAAACATTTAGCTTTACACTTTCAAAGGAGCAAACAATATTCATCAGTGTGTTTTAAAGGGGCAAGAACCAAAGGGACTATGTTAAATAAAAGATCTTTTTCATCTTACATCAGTAAAGCATGCTTTGACTTATGTGGATTTAACTCAAGTGTGCTGTTACAGCATGATTAGCATAGAAAGCTGACTCTGCACCTCATGCCTTTTCTCTACCTCCGAATCGTACATACACAGACCTTCATAGAAAGAAGGTGTATGCATGCATTCAATTTTAATGCACATTGTAAAAATAATCTTCATGTCATAAATTATTTCCTGCATCTCCCGGGAATCTATCAGTCAGCCATTTTGTTGGTTATTCTTTCTTTCTCCCTTCTACCCCTCAGCTCAGAGTTCCTCCTAAGAGATCATGCCATGCACTGTGCACATGTTCTCTCAGAGATTGTAACACACAGGCAAATTGCTGAATGGACAGATATCCATGAATTGGCCACCCTCGCAGGAGACTGTGGCTTGGACCAAGAATCCAATCCAAGTCAGTGCTGGCAAATGTTGCGGAATCCACCTCCACTTGGGATAAAGGCACTGAGTCTGCTGAGGTGTTGGTGGCCGAGAGCTCACGTGTGAATCCTTCCTTAATTCATGAGCGTTTCCCTTCCCAGGATTGCATCATCTACATCACATACAGGGTCAACACTCAGACGCTCTACTCCCAGTTCAAGACAATAGAAAAGGGCATTTGGGATTGAAGGTCCGGAAGGTTTGCATTGAGGCATTTACTGAAGTTGCGTCAAATCATGACTTCTCCCTTTGCCCATTCCTAATTTCTTCTCTTCCCAGGAAGCATTAACCACAGAGCAACAAGCCACATAGACTCGTGTCCTTCTGGTTCTTTGTTTCCCTGATTTGCAGTGCTGCACTGCTGTGTCCAAGACCTGGTCTATACAAAGATGCTTACTTCATGGTTATTCTGAGAACTGAAGACAGTAAACTAAGCAAGAAACAAAGAATTAATGATGGGTAAGGAAGCCAGAAGTGGTGAGGATGAAGAAAAGCCCAGCGACAGCTCTGTAGGATCCATAGATTCCTGTTTAAGATAAAATGAGGAAGGACTCGCTGCTTTGGCTCAACTGGCTAACCCGCCCCCTCCAAGCACCAGCATACCATATAGATGGATACAGGTGGCACTTCATGTCCCAGCTACCCCACTTTCCATCCAGCTCCCTGCTTGAGAGTTGATGAAGCAGTGGAGGACGGACTAAACTTCGGACTTGCTGCACTCATGTTGGAGACCTGGAAGAAATTCCTGACTCTTGGCTTCGGATCTGCTCAGTTCCAGTGACACTGGAGAAGTTTATCACAGAACATGGTAGCAGAACACAGAAGAGGATTGGTGACTGTTATTGAGAAAGTATAGTGGTAATGAGAAATAATTATTTATTATTATTATTTATTAAGAGAAACCAAACCAATAGCCTCTTCTGAAATTAGCATTCAGTGAAACACTTCATCAGGAACATACTCGGCATTATTTATGATTCTCATGTTGAAAAATTCCTTAGAAAAGATTACCAAAATTTGATTTTTGGTTGATTGGAAGGAGGAATGCATACTTCCTGGAACAGGGAGAACATCAGATTTTAGGTGGGAAAATATTGCAGCAGGGACCAACTAACTAAAAAGTTAGCAACCCATCAGGGTCATGTGGCAGGCAAAAAGCCCTTCCGCATTTTATCCTATCTAAATCAAGACTGTACTGCCTAAGCCATATGGTTTTTCTCTAAGCATGTGGTGGAGTTTGCATTCTTAGGGGATCCGGAGGCCAAGGAGGGGAGGGCCTCAACATCGGAACATGTGAAAATCAGGTGGCCGCAATGTTGGAGGTGAATTCAAAATTGGCCAGAGGTTAATGTGCTTAAGCTTAAGTTACACTCTCTGTCATCTTGCTCATAATTTCACCAAAGAAGTTCTGTTTTCTTTCCTCATAATTATCACTGACATACATCTGGCAACTTAATCCATGAGAATCTTCCTGTAATTCTGCATGGAAGTCAAATTCACCTTGCTTTGAGTTGGTGCACGGAAGCATGCTTGAACTTCACGTTTTGGAGGAGTTGGGCCTCTAGCCTGATTCCCACAGGCCCTCATTTGCAGGATCTGCTTTTGCTGGGCCTAAAGTGCCGATGAAAGAGATAATCTCTAAGAGCAACACACTCCTTCCTGCTGTGTGACCTCCTTCGGCCCATCCAGTCTACTGGATACTTAGGAGTCAGATTTACTCCTACCATCATTCTCTAGAAATTCTGAATTTAAGATTTACAACCACAGTATCTATCAGCACCATGTATTTGCTGCATCATTTATTAATAACCATTTTTGTAAGCACAAATGCCTTCTAACGGTGTTAGATAAGCATTCACAAAATGTTTATGTGTAACCTTGTGAAACTCAGAGATAATTTCAAGGGCATCCACCAGCTCTCTCTTGATGTACCAAACTACACAAACAGGTTTCTGCAGCAAAAATTTTAAAATAAGGACACATTGCTAATGCTATTGCTCTGAGAAAACGCTAATAAAGTCTTCCTATTTTCCTTGATCTCAAACATTTATAACTTCTTTTTCTAGAAGGGCAGATTAATATGACACTTAGACACAAGAATCCACAACAAAATTTTCCCAGTCACATATTATCAATAGCTTGTAAACTTTGAAATCGAATCAATCAATCAATCAATACTATAGAAACCCCTTAATATGCAGGATGGGAAATTCTTTTTATGCTTATGAATAACACCAATTAAACGAGTAGTTATTGCATGTGCAAAACGTAAGCTGGTATTTTAGAGGGGTATGATGAACTGTTTCTAAGCGATGAGAACAGGGGAGAGGGCTGCCGTGGGAACCTGAGCAGGAGAGGAGCTGGGCTGTACAGATTAAGTCGCTTGTCAAATGTTAAAGTGTCTTTGAACCAAACGCTGAGGAGCTATAACTTCAAGGTGATGTATCAGTACATTAGTGACTTAATCCAACATCATGCTAGATAGATATGCAACTATGCAATTACCTTGTAGATACTCTCTAATTGTAGATAGAGAGTAGAGGGTATCATGAGCTATTTTTAAAAACACATATTTTAAAGGCCGAGAGAGATGCAAACAAAGAAAGGGAGAGGGAGAAAGAAAAAGAGAAAGATCACCCACCCTGGTTCTCTTCACCAATGCCTGTAACGACTGAGGATGGACCAGGCAGATGCTGGAAGTCAGGAACTCAGTCGAGATCTCCCACGTAGGTGGCAGGAACCCAAGCACTCCGTCACCTGCTGCCTGCCAGGGTGTGCTTGGACATAAGCTTTGTTTACTCGGGAAAGCTTATAACCCAATTGAACAGCAGACGAATGTGCATGCGAAGATCTTGACATCTTCCATGAACAGAAACCAAATCAGAACCTCCTACTTTCCTTCAGATGTTTTTACATGTCCATGTATGATGTTGAGCAATTACTCAGTCATGTCACAATCCCACTTCCTGACTCAATCTCCAGCTGCAAAAATTAAGACGAAAAACTCTCCACAAAAAGCAATCATCACAAAGAATTGAACCTTCTTTGGATAAAAGTTTAAAAACAAATCACTTTGATTTATTACCATCCCAGTTAAGACTGCGACAAGGCTTACATCTTGTTGACAACAATTTGTATGTCTTTATTCCACAAACATGACAGGACATATTGTCAAAACAGATAAACTTTGTAATACAGTAAAATTATAATGGAACCGATCATTCACATTAAGTCAGCAAACTCGACAACTATAATTATTGTGTTTTCCAGAAAACCTCTACAAATACTCAACACAAAATTGGTCAGATTAAACCTTCTCTTTCTTTTTCCTTGAGGTCAGTTTCTTACAGCAATGACAAAGTTGAGATTCTTTGAGGTTCCAAGGCTTTGAGGTATGAATGTACATGAAGCCCATTCAGTTGCTTCACTTTGACTGCTATTCAAATTCTGGCTAATTCACATTTTTAGATTACAGAGGTAAGCCAGAAAACAAAGCAAATCAAACCATAGTCAATGAATTATTCACATAATTTCTACTGTCCTCATAATAGATTTTTTTTCCCCTTCAGTAGGTATGAGGTGTTGATTGATTTGTGAATAGGCATTTGAAAGTCAGATTGTCAGTCTGGAAATTTGGAAGATATTTACTACCAAAAATGTTAGCTTCCAGATTAAGAGAAATTAATTCCAGTCCTTGTTCATTAGAGATGCATCTTACTTTCTAGATTTTAAAGCAGCGGGTTCTCCAGTTTGCCCATCGCTATTAATTACCTAGACATTTTGGTTATATGAGAGCTAGATCACACACACAAAAAAAAATTATCGTTAGAATCAAAACAATCTTTGTTTTTCACCTATTTTCCAACATCCAGGCAAAGGGGGGTGGTATCACAGAAACAAAAGTCCAACAAAAAACGAATCTCCCACTGAAAAGGACATATTTCATGGAATGAATTTCAGAGGAAGTTAGTTAAGGAATGAGGGGTAGCTTACAGCAAGGCTTAAAGTTAATTCTCTTCTAGCTTCTCTTTCCAGAAATAGTACAGGAACGATTCGAAGCATCCTTACTAATCCAGCTGGTTTTGAAGAAAAGCATTTCGAGGTGGCAGCATTATCATTTCTCTCGCGCGAGAAGATAAAAATGATTTCAGAGGCAGCATGGAGATTGGGAAGCTGGGAGTGAGGCCTCGGGCCTGGGAATCAGAACAGAACCCTATGCTGCCTGTTCCCTTCGCCCCGCGCCATGAGAAATGGGCACACACTTCTTCCAGAGTCAACCTCAACAGAAGACATTGGGAGAGCTGACAGCCGTCCTTCACCAAAGATCACACGTTTCCTCTAGCTGCTCCCTGCTCCTGCCACCAGCAGAAATAGAAAACTAAACTGAGTTTATGGAAGAGTGAGACCGGAACCATGAATTCACCCCTCCCACATCCCAGGAAATGGTATTCCGGTGGGAAACTACGCATTCTGTAAATGACTGGGAAAAAGTAAATTTAAGGCATGAAAATAAAGCAAACATCTCGAATTATAAAAAGGAAAGAAGGAAGAAAGGAGGAGTGGGAGAAGGAGAGATAGCCACATTTTAAAAATAAACAAAGAAAATCCCATTAAGTACTTCCCATTGTTCATTTTAAAAGGAGGGGCAGTGAGAGGGAGTTTTTCACATGCTGGTTCACTCCCCAAGCTGGGTCTGGGCTTCATTCAGGGCTCCCACATGGATGGAAGGAACCGAAAGACTGAAGCATTACATGCTGTTTCACAGATCCATTAGAGAGGAGCTGCATCAGAAATGGAGCAGCTGGGACAGGAGCTCACATTTCAACATGGGACATAGCTATTGCTCAATCTGCTGCATCCCAATGTCCACTTCTCATTTTGGTTCTAGAAATATTCGTGCATATAAGTGGTATCTCATTTGTGACTTTCATTTATGTTTTTCTAATGACAAATGATGTTTACTCTCTGTTTTAAAAAACTGCTTCTTTGAAAGGCAGACTGACAGAGGGAGAGAGACTAAAGACGAGAGATCTTCCATTTGCTGCTTAACTCCCCCGAAGGGTTATAACACTTCAGGCTGGGACAAGCAGAAAGTTGAGTCAAGAGTTCTACCTGAGTTACCCACTGAGTTAGGAGGGTCCAGATTCTTGGGCCATATTCTGCTACCCTCCAAAGCACACCCACAGTAATCTGGATCAGAACTGGAATAGCCAGGAATTGAACCAGCACCCTAACAAGGAATAAAGGCATCAAAAGCAGCATAACTGAACTTGCTGTGTCACAGTGTGACCTCAGCGTGGACTAGCATGTTGTGTACTTACTGGCTATTGGTATATTTTCCTTGCCAAATACCTAGTTCAAACTCTTTGCTTGTTTTTCCATTGCGTTGCTTTTTTATCTGAGTTGTAGGAACCATTTACATACTATGATATGAGAATTTAATCTGATATGATTTGAAAATATCTTCGCTTTATTATGAGGGTTGATTACGTTTATGTTCCTTTCTGTGATGAAGCCCCAAATTATTTAATTTTAATGAGAGGCAGAAGACAAAATGAGGGAGAATGAGAACTCTCGTGGGCAAGTGTGCTGCAAACTGTGTACAATGACTGGGCGTAGGCTCTGGTTGCAGCCAGTAAGTCCATCAAGTCTCCTGTGAGGACACTGCAAACCCCACTTGCTTGGGCTATTACCACTGTGCCCCAGGTTTTACAATGGCCAGAATCTGGAGTTAGGAGCCAGAAGTAGAATTTCAACTTCAGCACTCTAATCAGGAATGGAGATGTCTTTAACTCGAGGTTGAAAGCCTACTGTTTCTTGATGATATGGTCCATTTTTTTTCTCTTTTCTCTCTTGTGTTCTTGGTGTCGTATCTTAGAACCACTGACTAATTCAATGACATGAAAGATTTCTTTTAAACAGATGACTTCCCAATAATTTCATAGTTTTGTTTCTTACGTTTGTGTCTTTGACTCATTTGGGAGTATGTTTTTATGCGGTGTGAGGAACGGATCCAAATTCATTCTTTAATATGCACACATGCAGTTGTCCTGGAATTGATACAGTCAATTCCATATTTCCTGGGTTTCAGAGGAACTAGGACACACATGACAAAGGGCTACTTTTGTTAAGTCAACAACACAGCATGTCTATAACTAAGTGAGGTTAGTTCCCATACCCTTCTCTCTAGTGACAGCTCCCTTCACAGACTAATTTATTTTACCTGTTAACATCTTAAGGTAAATAAAACATAAACACTTTTTAAAAGGAGTGAAAGAAGGTATCGTGAGTTCAAGGTTGGAACTGCTATTAAATCATTAAACAGATCATTTGCTCTAAGATTTCCTAGTCTTTGCGATGCTGATAAGAGCTATAAATTGTCAAGTGTCCTACATTTTCTATGGGGGTCATTAAAGTTCTGTTTGTGCTCTATTCGGTAGGGCTCCAAATAGTAAAATATAAGAAAATAAAGCAGTGCATCTCTACTTACGTGATTTCTTTATTTTTTATGTGACTGGGGAAGGGCAGGAGTGAAGGATGCAGAATCTGAAACATGAGAGAGTGGTCTGAAGCTGACTGGTTCTGGGCAGCAGACGTTGCTCAGAGGTTCAATCCCTGAGAAAAGGGAGTTCAAGACACTGGTCCTCACAGAGCATCCCTGTTGGGCACCATTCTTTAAAAAAATAGGCTATGTGAAACATTTTCAGAATAAATCAATTTGTGCTCACCCCATTTAGTCGTTGCCTTTGAATATGGAGACACGAGTAGAAACTTACAAGGTTTTTCCTTCTTCCCAGCTTTGGGCTGCAAAGAGGCAATCACTGAGCAATCATGAGTCACCTATTGCCAATCGCATATGATTTTCAGGTCAGATGAGATTTAGTTTAGCAAAAATGATGAGGAAAACCAGTGAGGACAACAAAGATGTGTTCAACATTGAAGGAAGTTGAAGAGAGAAAGTTTGCATGTGTGTATGCACACAGGAACAGACACATGCGCCCAGACACACAGACAGTTTCTCCCCAAAATAGCCACATTCTTTTATTTGATGAGTTTCATACAATTTTAATTAAAATAGTCACCACATAACCTAGGCACAATAGAAAGCATTTTACAAGCAAAGAATTTTTTTTTTTTTACCGGGTTTCTTGTCCATCGCCAAAGAGTACAGTAAGTGGACTGGTTAAAGGCTCTACCTCTGTACATAAAAATATCCATGTATTTATACAAGTGTATGGAACAGAGTTTAAAGATAATAAAACTGTAACATCGCAATAAATAGAATGTGTCCCTACAGCACAGTAGAGTATGCTTTGTCAGGGAGCTGCCAAGTCTTTGCTTCAACGTGTTTTATGTCCTGTTGAGCCAGGCTCACAGTTTGCCCACAATTGCTAGGTTAGCAATGACTGTGTGTCTATTTCCATATGTGTTTCCTTGCATCTCCAATGAGAGGGGTGGAAGATAAATCATTGAATTCTTTTTCAAAAAAATAGGTTACCAACTTACCAATCTGTGGACCTCCCACTTCTTTTTTTTTTTTTTAAAAACGTAGGTTACTCTAAGCTCTAGCACCATACAAAAATGAAATACATGTGTTTTTGTCAGAGCAACAATATTTTATATCATCTTTGTTCCTCTGGCTATAACCATTCTTTTTAGAAAAAAAAATTACCACGCTAAAAATAGTTGATCTAGGTTGTCATACAAAAGAATATTAAATACCTTTGGTAAAAATAGATATATTTAACAAGATTAGAAAAGACAACAGTTATAATGTCAAAACGAGAATATAAAATGTACACAATAAAACAAATAAACCAACTTTAGATAAAGTGAAGATAAGGCCACTCTTTCAAGGTCTGCCTCTTCCAAACCGTCAGCATAGTTCTTTTCTTTTAAATGGCAGAGGTTCTGTTAAGAGATATGGAAAATCCAGTCTTTCTTTTCAGCAAGACACGTGTGTCATTCCTAACAACAGGTTCCTTTTTAAAAACCAAGCTTGTAGAACATAGAAAATTCTGGTTTACATATGTGAATATAAGGGAACATTTCCAGATCTTCTGTGATTTGAGGCTCAGGACAGCAGGGTTGTGAAGGGGGCAGCAGGAGTCCCTACTCACAGTCCCTCTGTCCTATCTCGTCACGTAAGTACAGAAGGCAGCTAGTGACATGGGAACATGGTGACTCTGGAACCAGCGAATGGTCCACAACACTTGACTTTTTTCCCAGGATGGAAGAGCTTTTCTCTGTCCTTTGGGCCTTCTCTTAAACCAGCTGTTGCACAACTCCTAATTCCTGTGGTATCTCCTCTTGCAGAATGCGCTGCAAATCCTGAAGATGGAAGGATCTTGAAGCAAACAAGTGAGGTTATGGATGGAGATCATGCCTAAGTTCTCTATCGCATCAGCTGCTCGGTGCAGCTCCAGGAAAGGGCCAGGGGCGTGCCTTTACCCCCCAGTGTTCCCTCTGCACACACAGTCACACGCCTCGTGATGCTCCAGCGCCACATCCGTGAGCGATTTATGCAAACCCCTGACGCCGATCTTTGGTCTCAACTGAAGGACCTGGAAAGGAACAAGGGAAATTCACCTTTACAACGAATGTCTGTAAATACTGATTTCATGCATAAGAAATGCTACAGAAGAGAATGGTGGGCCACGCTAAGACAAGCTGTCTGACTTCCAGTGAACAGGACAGGCTTTGAATAAACTCCCTACCGAAGCACAACTGCAGTGTCAGCGCCACTGCTCGACATGACCTTGTCCACAATGTGGAATCTCACGGAGTTGGAACAAAGAACACACGTTACCTGGGAGGACTCCTAATGAAACTCTGGATTCCGCTTATCTAACTGTACGAGTGAAAAATTTCACCTCAAGAATTTTGGAGCTACTAAGGCACAAGGCATTTTTCGGCTTGTTGGATTCTTCTCCCATTCATTTATTCCCACGTTTAATAAATATTTATCCTTGAAGCCATGCACTCAAGTACAGGAGTACTGTGCAAAGAAACATGATCACGGCACAGCTGAGCCTGCTCAGTGATGCCACTCATTAATTTTCTTGGCTACACTTCAAGTCCTCTATAAACTTGATGAGATGGATTAGATGTACTTCATAGACACCGGTTTCAGTCACAGCTCACTTTGTGCAGCTGGATCCTACTGTGCACTTCAAGGAGGTTTCCGTTCGGATGATGGAGATTTCTAATAAACACACACACAGAGCAAAACAGACGCCAATACTGAACACATTTTCTTTTCAGCTCTACAATGAAGGGATGTGGCTGTGCATTTTATTAGGGACTTCAGTGTTTGACAGTAGTTACACATCCAAGCATATTGAATTCTTTCTTATTGTGGACATGACACGTGCTCAGTGCACGTCATCATGCGAAGTTGACTAGCATTTTTTGATTTCTTGATACGGCACAGATAACTTAAGACGGCAACTTCTGAAACCTATTATTGTAAATTTTCACCGATTCAGACAGGCAAGTCAGCTCTCATGACCGCTTCATTCAAAGACTTACCAAGAGAAAACTATGCATAACTCATGTGGTTATATCAGACGTTAATTAGCTAACATTTTTTGAATGCTTACTGGGTGCCAGGCACAATAATAATGTTTTCACATACTTTAACTCACAAGAATTCTATGAAGTAATTTACAATTATTACCCCTATTTTACACATGAGAGACCAGCTGTTGTTTGTACCTTTGCCAAACTTGAATTATTAGTAATAGATCATTGTATAAAGACTTAGAATATCGCTACTCATACTTTCCATTTATTTAGTAACTTTCTTCCTAGAGAGATAAACTTCAAAGTCTTATATAAAAATTATCAGAAACAGTAAGCCTTCAGAGTCGCTAAGACATTTCATAACTGCAGAACAAAGCAATGGCCACCACTCTATTTACCCTGATGTGAAACTGAATCCAATCTTTTCTAAATGTTTTCTTGTATCAGAACTGTTAGAAAAAGTCTACTAAACTTGGTATTAAATGTTTTTGAGCAATCTACAGCGGCATCCGATCAAATTGCCTCTGAGATATACTCTCACTGTAGGTTGTTTCTGGAACGAGGTTGGACGGGTAAGAAAAATTACAGCACGGACATAATTCCTGTGCTTGCTGCCTTTCATGTGCACGTTTTCTTCCATCAATTCCATCTATGTGCATTTTTCCTCAAAACAAACAGACCTAAGGTTTAGAGCAGAACCAAGATATAGGGAGCTAAGCAACTTGTCCAAGTCCCACAGGGTACAGGCAGTGGATTCAACACTGGGGTATCTGGCTGTGCAGTGTTCTCAGGCACTACACTGTCCAGTTTTCTTAGTTTTTTTATTATCACTAGATTTGTTAGAAATGAGGAGAAATGAACAGTAATGCAGAACTAGTAAAAGTTCTCTAATAAAAATGTCTTTAAAGTCCCATTGAAGTAGACGCAGAGAAGGAAATAGGAGATTACTGTCTGGACATACTCAGTGAGGAGGAACTAACTAGTTATGACCGGACACGGAAGCCACTAGCAAGCTGTTTAAGGAACAGGTGAGGTCCAACTTTATACATGTAGAAGCAAATGACTGCTTTTATGAAAACTTCTGTTCAGTGGGTGGAAAGATTGTTAAAGAAATGTATCTGCTTGGCTAAAATGGTTTCCATACAAGAGGGACAAGCATGGCCACAAGAGAGGCTGGGCCATTGCTATGGTATGGCAGGTAAAGCTGCCGATTCCAATGGAGCTGATTGGATTCCGAGCTGCTCAACTCCTAATACAGCTACTTGTTCACATACTTTGACAAGCAGTGGAAGATGCCTCAAGTCTTTAGGCCTGAATTAATCCTTCATTTGCTTTCCTATACCATTTTTATTGTGTTTCGTTCAGCCATTATGGGTGTTAAAAATTTGAAAGACAAGAGTTGCGCCAAGAAAGTGAGAGAGAAATCCATTGGTTAGTTCACTTTCTAAGTAGCTGCATTTGTTGGGGATGGGCCAGGCGGAAAACAGGAACCTGGAATTTTTATGACACCTATGCATTATTTCTGTAAGGCGGGATGACTTCAAGCTGAAATCTGAATAATCATGAAAAAGAATTAAACTCATCATAGTGCTTCTTTAACTTAGTTAAACCTCTTGGTTCAGATTAATGATTATCAACCACCCAGTAAGGCAGTTTTAGGTCATGTTAAAACATTCCCAAGTGTTGACAGGAAGTACTAGGCTGAAACTTTATTTCCACAATACAGGATTTTTTATAAGGATGATGAATTATGGTAAATGAATAATCTTTTTTTCTATACGGTAATTTTACAAATGCATCACTGAAAATTTAATGCATAAAAATGAAATATTCTTGCCATCAGAAATATTCATTAGAAATGTGGACTATGTACCTGATATATCCACACTTACTGGTATCTGGGAGACATTGAGAGAAACTAACAGGACATCACAGAGATAGACACACATCTATAGTGAAGTGTGGACGCAGGTGCACACACATGTATGGGACATTAATATATAACCCACCTCACCCAAAGACTGTGAAATCATGGAATAATGTCATTCTAGAAGAAGGCCATTGAGCCCAAGGATCTGTCCACAGCCCCGTTTGAAGCAGATATGACACATGTGCAGCAACTTTCTGGAGAATCCTAAGCTAAGCTGGCTTTACAAGACATTGACAAAGGTAGCATGGAGGACGATATGCTTGCCTTGGGGACTGAGTTTGACCCTCCCTACCATGCAGACTCAGCGTCTGATATATTAGTTTTAAAATGCTAATATGTCAAGTCTGAGTTTTATAGATCTTAGAATGGAAGCTTTAAATGCTAATTTGTTACTGACTGCAGTAATTCCTTAAATAAACTTTGCATAATACTTGCTTAGCAACTGCAAAACTGAACGGATTTTTAGGTGGGAAAAGATCACTCCACATTCTCATTGCATGCTTTCATGTTATGCCAAGCAGCTCTGATATATGTACAACCCTTAAGGCATCTCCATTTTAATGTTCTTTTAAAACTACCATGGTAAGGTTTTTTGTGTGTGTGTCTTTTTTTTTTTTTTTTTCTAGATTCCCAAATTTGGAGTAGTAGCAAGACCTGCTTGGAGCTCCAAGCACTGCTATCCTTGACTGTTTAAGTTGAAACCTTGTAGGAGCCTCTGTATCTCTAACATAGAAGCTTATGGAAGCATAATGGATTAGTGCCTGAAACACCATCATTTCATTGGTTAGCGTCCTGGTTGCTCCACTTCCAATCCAGATTCCAGCTATGCGCCTGGAGAAGCAGCAAAAGCTGGTCCATACACCCATGTGGGAGATCTAGATGACCCAGGCCACTGGGGGATCTTGGCAGAATAAATCAGTGATAAACCAGGATTTCAGCTGCCAGTACAACTTGGCAAAGATAGACAAAGCAAATCCTATGAAGTCTTACGTGTAGATTAGTTAACCAAGGAAGATTCTACTGAGGTCTCTCGGAGTATAAAAACCACTGTACTTACGAAGTAGATATTTGTTCTGTATTATGACTCAGTGTGGTGGGAACATTAAAAGTAAGGAAAAGAATGCGTGATGAGATGAGACCCAAAGCACAGATGTGGGGTTTACATCATCTAACTTTTCTGCTGAAATACTTGGTAACTCATTGAGAAAGGGCATCTCCCCAGTGAACACAGCCGTGCGTGTCATGAGTCAAAAGATGAGCTGGGATTGAACATTTCCCAGCACTGATGGGAATGCTGCAGCGTTGGGGACAATGAATCGGAACGTATCATAATAAGATTGCCTTAAATCCTGAGTATAAAGACATGAGAAATAAACAATCTGTAAAATGCTCTGCAAGCTATCTGAATCTGCATGATTTGGAACAATGACTGGTAAAATTATGAATGTGACTCCTGGCACGTGCCCAAGTTGGCTGAAAAATAAAAGAAATACCAAAGATCTTTCTCCAAAACAGTCTGTGATTCGTCCCCCAGTTGATCTTGGAAAGTTTCCCTTCATATTTTGAAAATTTTTAACTTTGAAAAAATTTGTCTTTTTTTTCCTTCTAAATATTTTTTTTTTTTTGTATGCAAAGCAAAGCTTCCTTGACCACCCTGGATGTACATTAGAAGTATAAGCTTTTTAAATCCCTAATTCTCAGGTGTTTAAATAAGATTTTGATTTGGAAAAAAGAAATGAAAACAAACTATTTGTAGACCTGCTTTTTTTCCATGAAGCCTACATCTCCACCCAAAACATGAATCCAATTTCAATGAGCTGCTTCATTGTGAGACCCAAGTCACTGGATTAAACCCTGGAGAAGTAGATGCTCACCTCATGATATTTTTTAGTGACTTTGCTGGGGACACATTGGCATTCGTTGCAGTTGTGGAGACAACAGGCACAATTTCCACCACAGCGTTTAACCAGCAGGCAACCTGGCCAGAAAATGGTATCGGTTCTCTTCAATTCTTCCCTTATGGACACGGAGAAGTTGCGCGGTGTGCAGCTGTAAAGTCTCACCTCCTCTTTCAGAAGGTTCAGATCCACCACTAAAAGACACAGGAGAAATGAAAGGGGATTGGATGCCCACATTGCAGGCTTCAATGGACTTCATTCAACTCCTTGTATTACAAAAAAAAAAAAAAAATCTAGTTATTTCATGAACAATCGCCCCAACAATATTCCTTCTTATTTTAACTAGGTTTTTCGGGCTATACAGTTCACAAATTGAACTTTCTATTTCATTGTAAACAAAGCTTCATTATTCTTCATTATGACTAAGTGACCAATAAAGAGATGCTGTTGTGCAATATTAAGAACAGAGCCAAAAAGACAGTTGAGAGCTATAAATAGGAAACTTTATAGAGGAAAGAAAAAAAAAGGCTGTTCCTTTTAACCTTAGTTTAAAAAAAAAGTAGACAAGGAGAGCATTGGAGGGAAGACTAGAATGTAAAAGGATGAATGCTTTGATTTAAAAGCCAGCACAATTTTTAAAGGGACTACAGGCTCATATAATTAATGAAGAACAAGTTAGTGCAACCTGTCAACAAAGCTTTCTATGTAATCGTTAAGACGGAGGGAATCATAACACACATTTGAAAAAAAAAAAGAACACTTGAAGACATTCAAGTGGACCAGGAGTGACTAAACTATACATTTTCAACATTTGTCGAAAAGCACAGCTTCAAACACACTGAGATTTAGATTAACTGGATTCCCTCGGGTTTCTATCCTTCCCTTGCTAAGAGATGGAAGAAACGCCTAATTTATAACCATTGTGTCTACTCTTTCAGAAAGTTGTTTAACTATATTGTGCTTTATTTGAAAAGAATACCTAATTGTGAAGACCAAACAAAATACTCTTTCTTCCAATGGCTGCAGTAAATCCCTGAAATATCACCGTTTTTAACTA
Source organism: Ochotona curzoniae (assembly GCF_017591425.1). Lineage (NCBI taxonomy): Eukaryota > Metazoa > Chordata > Mammalia > Lagomorpha > Ochotonidae > Ochotona > Ochotona curzoniae. The sequence goes on from NW_024465322.1 coordinate 7,907,126, forward strand.
CAAAATGAGAGTGCTTTAAGAAAATTATTTCAAAGCAAAATGTCATGTTTAGTATAAATTTATAACTAACACATGAATATCAGTTAGTTCATAAGACGGATACCCACAATTACGATCTCCGTATTATAGTCCTGCCTATTTTGTCCCCCTCTGGGACCCTTCAAATAAAATAACTCCAAAAAAATCTGAAGAGTTTCAGGCAACGAAAACTGCTTTAGGTTTGTATTTTCAAAGCTAGTTTTCTTTTAAATTATCTAATAAATATTGTTAAAACCTTTTCATTCATTTGGAACACAGAACTATGAACTGAAGGAAAAATGCTTTCCAGGAGAAGATGGCTTTACTGGAAATAATCACAATGTAAATGTTATTGTAAATAATATATAATAAATAATATCATAAAATGTTAATGTAAACATTACAAAATATTTGCTAAATTCTTCCCTATTGTTAGAATGGCAAGGTAACTAAGAACCAAATGTTTGTTTTCATGGCGTTATCATGCACACAATCAGGATTTTGTGAACTGTGAAAGGGATGTGATTTGAGCATTTCCATGAAATTGAGGATAAGATGATGCACATGTAATTATAAATGACAAACATGCACAACAGAATGGACTACACCAAGGTGAATTATCGGAGAGCTACAGGCAGTGCTAGCTCAAAGTGCCCATTTCAACACTCAGTTCAGCTAAAAATCCTCTTTCAGTGTAGTAGAAAATCATGGATGTGAATGATTCCTTTTTCATCTGAAAATGGTCCTGTGAAAGCAAAGCTTTGAAAAATTTAAAAGCAAGTGAGTTCGTCCTTAGCAGCATCTTGAGGAGACCAACAAATTTGCTAGTAAAGTTAATGAGATTATTATACTAAATGATGTCACATTTTCCTGATATCATCTTGCTGAACAGTATATGCATACATTCCTCTTTTGTTGTTAAAACCACATACTGATCTATTTGAAAGTCCTCCCTAGAAGTGACTACACAAAGCAAGAAAAACTTTAGGACATGTACAAACTTAAAATCTGCTTGTCAAATTTTTCCATGTTTAAGATGTTTGTTTCTTTTAAGAATCTATGAAATTGTTAGTTTTCAAAGGCCAGTCACCTACCTCAAATAGACACATTATTAAACACATTATTTCATGAAATAAAAAAAGAGAGAGACTATGTTCCCTTTAAAATGTTTACTAACTCACAATAAAAGGCTAGATTGGCTTCCCAAGGGAACTAAATTGTGGTACCTGTTACAATGGGAAAGCTTCAACACACTTTCACCTTAGCTGCCACTCATTTATCATGTTTGACAAAAAGTCAAAAACTCATTTTAAGTACTAGTTAAGCTTGACTTGGAAAAAAAAAAAACCTGACTTTTAAAAAAACTTTCTGGTGCAGTAACAACATCTGAATAAAAATCCCAAACCCAAGGAATTAAAAAACAAAAACATGAACTTAGTCCACAGTGGGCTAAGAATGCAATTAGGAATTTTAAATCCGGCACACATCATATTTGAAACTTATGTCTCCCATTCCTACGGTTTTAAATTCACACAAACTTCATTAAAATAAATCATACAACTAGAATCTTGTGTCATAAATTCTCACATGTTGTCCAGAACTTCTAGGCAAAAAAAAGAAAGAAAGAAAGAGAGAGAGAAAGAGAGAGAGAGAGAAAGAAAGAAAGAAAGAAAGAAAGAAAGAAAGAAAGAAAGAAAGAAAGAAAGAAAGAAAGAAAGAAAGAAAGAAAGAAAGAAAGAAAGAAAGAAAGAAAGAAAGAAAGAAATACAGTGGGACAAAAAAGCAAATAAACAAGAAAGAATACCAAAGAGGAAAAAGAGATCATGGCCCAACTAGACATTTTTGTAGGATAACTAAGATTTTTTTCCCCTGTGAAATCACTATAAAATATAAGTCTGCTTTCAAATTCTTCCTCCTTTCCATCATTGGTTCTGAAGACAATGCAGGTATTGTTTCCTTGTTCAATAAAGAAGACGTTGGACACATCACCAGTCAATGTCGTTATTCCTAGCGCAAATATTATGAATATTGTTAAGTTTTACCACAAAGGCTGACACTGACAGAAAAAAAAAATCATGACCATGTTTCTCTTTGTTAGTTGTTCATTCCTTTAAGATACTTGATCTAAGGATATTCTCTTACTTTAATGCAATCTGAGGGTGGTCTTTCTAAGATGAATGTGGTAACACTGTGATATGTTTATTCTGTGGAAAATCTATTTCAGTGTCTAATTAGAAGCTTTTAAAAAGGGTTCCTCCTTGTCTCTCTGTACAAAGGCTCTCGGGATGCAAGTTGGCTTCGTCTGCATGGATGTTAACCCACACCTGCACGTTAGTTTACGTAGAGTTCCAAAAATATACACTGCTTTTCTCGCACTTACTATGTGCTTAAAACGTTAACAGTTTTGGCAAACTGCAAAAGGCTTCAATTTGGAAAGTGTTAAATGAAGATTTGAAAGGTGTGTTCAGCGCGGAATGCTCTGAGTGCATGCTAGCCTCTGGCCAAGTCTTGTTGGAGCATCAGGTTTGAAGATTCGTGCATAGGGCCTGGTGAAGATTGAGATTTCTGAGATGGAACCTAGAGATTAATACTTTTCATCCCCTTGCTTCTTACAGATCAAGGTGCTAGCAGACTTGGAATTTTCTCACAAATGCTCTACTCGTGGATGTTTGAGCTCGTCTCCCAGATTTTCATTTTCCTCTGCCTAAGTGGGAGGGATGGGGAGTGTCGTTCAGAACTTACTTAGCAAGTTGCTCATCAAGATCAAATCTTACAAATATGCATTCGTTTTCAGCATGTGGACAGGGTTCTGCCGTCCTTGGCAACCACTGCCAAGAGGAATCCACATCTGCCTGCGTGCCAAACACCAACACTGGGCAAGCCAGAACAAGCTCTGCTAAGAGGAAAGCTCCAGGCCGGAAAGGGTTGTGGCTCTCCATGTGGGAAAGGCAAGAATCCAGTTTTTTCTCACAAGATTAAGAAGAGCAAGTCTGAATCAATCTATTCTGAAGAATGTCTCAAATTCACCAAAGATGCTTCCATCCTCTGAAGTGACCAAGGGCACATTTTAATGCCTATGACAGAGTTAGTCAGATTTTCTTCCTACTTTATGATGATTCAGTTATTACACATATTCACTTGTGTCCATGATAAGAGTTGTTCTGACTCTCATGGCATTGGGACAATCGAGCTAGCCTCGTCGAAAATACAGGGAATATTATTTCCAATGTCTAGACCATGTGGAATTAGATTTAATCACCAGCACTTTCATTTTTAAAAGGAGATATGATCACAGAATCAAAAGCAACTTTTTATAGAAAACAAATGTCATCAGAATGTGACTTCCTTGAGGTCATTTTTTTTTTTTTTTGCCTCGAGAGCCATTACTATGTATCAAAGTATTTAGAACTTTTTGGTGTTAGGCTATTGAAACTGAGATACCTTGACCCATGTGAGATGTAGTGAGCAGTAATTATTTTTATATCTCCCATTACTAGCCCCAAACCGGGCTTCATGGCTCCTGCAAATCGAAATCAGTGTCTTTCAAATGCTAGGATTTCATAAGCAATCATCCATAGAAAATGCAATGGAAGACTTCACAAAAATGGTATTCTGTGAAGATAAGAACTGCAGTATTTTTCAGTAGAAGTATCCTTTTTGAATTTTTGAAGTCCACTAAATTATAATGAAGTGCCTCTTTCTCTGTACACTTTTTCCATGTTATGCCTGAATGATAAGAAAATGAGTTTGTTTAGACTTATCACTGAAGGATTTCCAACTCTTCCCGCTTAGAAGCTGTGGCTGAAGCATCTGAACCATTCGCTGCTCAGCAGCTTTAAAGGAGGGCTTCATCTGAAAGGGGAGCTTACCTCTGGATTTTCTTCCAAAAACAAAAGCCTTGCCAAGAAGTTGCCACGTTGGCCTGTACAGATCCTCCAAGTCCAGCTGCCACCTGTCTGGCTCCAGATAGCGGATAAGATCCTCCAAGGTGCTAAAGGCCGTGACAGCATTGTTGAGCAGGTCGAGCGGCAATGCAGCCGGAGGCAGCACTGAGGGGCTCACAGCCTCTGGGAATTGCTGAAAGGGAAAGGAGCCCTGTGTTAACTTGGAAACAGGACAAAGCACTCCCGTTGGACTTGCGCACAAAGTTACAGAGACTCCAGCCTGAAGACATACACAGCATGAAACTGTTCTCAACCCAAGGTACAAGTCATTACTGCTCAAGGACTTCATGGACGTGAACTTCATGAACACGACAGAATTTCCATGAACATAAACCATTGCGAATGGGGGCATCTTGCTGATACGAAAAAAAACAAAACAAAAAAAAACGAAAATATCTCCATTGCTCAGCTATGCAGCTGCACTGGAACTGTGATATAATTTCCCAAGTTTTCCACTTCTTCTTCACTTTTCATTTTCATCAGCTTGGAAAATATCATTTGATAGTGTTAGATGAGTGTAAAACTTCATATAAAATAATCTATAAGAACCAGAGCAGAACGTAGAGGAGAGTCTTTTGACATGGGAGAAAAATGAGCAAGACAAAAAATGCCTTCAAAAGATCATGTGTATACGTTTGCTTACAATATGTCTGACGTACAAAAGACGTGGCGGGCAAATCAAGAAAAACAGACAATATATGAACACCTGGTGGAACATACATGTCACAAGATTAATACCCAGAATTGATACTAAAAAAAAAAAAAGACAAATAAGGAAAATTGGCAAATTCCAGCCCATAGGTTTGAACAGCCAATTAAACCAATGAAAATATGTTAATCAGTAGTTAACAAAAAGTGAAAATAAAATAATACTTTATACACAAAAAGTAGATGCTTCAATAGTGCATTCTTTTGTTCCTCGACCTATAGAATCGTGTCATTTACAAATACAGAAAATTTGACTTTTTCCTTTCCTATTTCCATGTCTCCGACCCGTTTTCCATGCAAATTGCTGAAAAGGCAAACTTGCAGAAAAGTAATGAATAAGTAATGCATGAATAAGTTCAAGGCGGCATTGGAAAAAGCCTTTGCCTGGTCCCAGCTCTCTGAAAATGCTGCCATATCTTCCCCCCAAAATAAGATGCTGATTCTGAATTTGCTACGAAGGGGTAAATACATTTGCTGAAACATTACGTGCAAACTTTGAACAAAGTGATACAAATACTGTGGCACAAGGAAGCAAATGTATTTACTCCTACTGAGGTGATCATGGGGTTTTAAAAAAACTCGGTCACTGTTGATACAATGCATTTATAGATTTGCATATGTTGAACCATCCTTGCAACTTTAACTGCTAAGCTACCACACCGGACCCAGCCTCTCGTCTTTTCTTAATCACTAGACTACTGCCCATGTTGAAAATATTCTCAATGAGACCAAGGTTTAAAAAGCACACCCCTGCAACACAACCACACAAGTCCGTCTCCCAGGTTTGCCCCTCCCCCGCCCCCTCCGTTGAAAAGAAAAACAAAACAAGAAGAGATAATAAACAGACTTATCCAGGAGACCAGGAGCAGTCCCTCGAGACAAGAGAGGAAGTGCCAATTCTATTTAAGGCCTTGTCATGATGGTCACCCCACCCACCGGCTCAAGAAACAACCCAGTGGCTCACTGTGCACGGTGTGCGTTCTCAGAAAGAGCGGGCATGGGAAAGAGCGGTTACCAAACATCACTGAGCAGTACAGACTAATACCTTTTCTTCCTTTATTTACTTCCCCCAAATTTCTGATAAGTTAGGTATTTTTAAAAAAAAAATACTTAGAATGGTTCTGTTAAACAAACTAAATATGCATAGGGTGCCTCAGAGGTGCACTTTAATTCAGATCTCACACTTTCTCTTTGCCACTAAAATTTTACTTCGAGGTTATGTGCTGCGCTTCAACAATTCAGTGCATGCCGATGGGCAAGGACTTTTTTTTTTTTGGATCTCTGTAACAGAAGCCATTGAAACAACATCTTGACTTTTATAAGCTGGAGGGAAGTACCTGCCGGGCAGAAATGACAGCTCTGCTTACGTTCTGTTTAGTATTTCATGAGGACACATTGCCAAAGACAGAAATGGGATCTGAGTTCTCCACGCAGTGCAGTGTCCTGTCAAACAACTTCTTTCTAAAACGTCAACCAAAGCTAGGAGGATCCTAAACCAAACCAACGCCTTCACATCATTGCAAAGTTTCTGTGAATGTCAATATGACATCAAAGAGCATCGCCGAGGAGCCAACAAATGCCCGAACATTCCCCTGGAGTTGTTCACAATTGGGGCAAATGCCTCAACTTCCCAACACCTCATTTTCCTAAAGTTTGTGTAAAATGCAATTAAAATCTAAGTAAATCTTATTGCCAAAACGCTTTGAAATCCAATCATAGTTTCCTCAGAGTATACTTATTCCACGAGCTTCAAAGCACCCCAGAACTCTAAAGTACTGAAAATACACAGGTATTTATCCTACCCGTTAAGGAGTCAAACACCCTACCAAGGAATGTCTAATTGAGGCAAATGAATTTTCTGGTGTTACAAAGAATTCAGTCCATGATTAGTCATCTGAAGTCCTACGAGACACATGCTGTGGGATGGGCTGAATTGTATCTGCCTCAAACTGCTGTGCCTATCTCTTGCTATTCTCTAGTCCCTCAGAGTTGGACAGTATTTGGAGACAGTCTTTAAGAAGATAAATAAGGGACCCAGCATGGTAGCCTAGTGGCTAAAGTTCTTGCCTTGAACACACGGGGGATCCCATATGGACACAGGTTCCAATTCCAGTAGCCCTGCTTCCCGTCCAACTCCCTGCTTGTGACCTGGGAAAGCAGTCGAGGAAGGCACAAAGCTTTGGGACCCTGTACTCACAAGGCAGACCTGGAAGAGCTCTTGGCTCCTGGCTTCAGATAAACTCAGCTCCAGCTGTTGCAGTCACTTGGGGAGTGAATCAGCAGATGGAAGATCTACCTCTCTGTCTCTTCTCTCTGTATGTCTGATTTTGCAATAAAAAAAAAAATAAATCTAAAAAAAAAAACAGAAGATAACTGCTAACATAATGTTATTAGGACGTACCCTAATCCAACATGGCTCATCTCTTAGCAAGGCATGAACAGGTGCCTAGGCAGGATGCTGAGAAGATACAAGAAGCCAGGCCTGCAAGCCTAGAACAGAGGCCAGAGAAAGTAACGCTGCAGACTCTTATCTCAGACTTCCAATATCTAAACACATATCCACATATCCCTCAGTGAAGGCAGCCCATCCGAAGCTTGACTCCGCTGAGAGAGCTACTCAACAAAGTCACCAGCTTTTGCAAATGATCACAGCAGTAGGCAAAAGTTCATAGTAGGCTGCTGTATCACATGACCTCTCAGACCTCCAGGAAACAACCTGTGAGATAAAAACGTGAACCACAAAGACCCAGTGCTCTGCTGCGTCGTCCAAGGAGGGATTTTCCTCTTGCCAGAACAAAGCCAAACTGCACATGCGTCATTGTGAGTCCCATGAGCAACCCAACTGCATCTCGAAACGCTGGCGAATGCAGTCCATGAAAAGCAACATGTCATGAAAGGGTAATTGACAGACAAATGTATTTTACATTTTATTATTGCAAACAAACAGGTGACGATTTCAGATGAAGTAATTATCAGAAACAAACACGATTTCAGATGAAGTAATTATCAGAGGAACTGATGTGAAGCTCAAGACAGCAAATTTAGCTGCAAAAAATAGATTTCTGTATAGGCTTCTCTGGGATGACTTTGTACAATCACAGCTTACTATATTATATTTTATGATGACTATTCTAAATACTCTGCACATTACCATTTTGTTCCTTTATTTTAGAAAAGGCTGACTTCCTGTTTGCAACAGTCCTGAACTGCTTATACTTTCAAAATAAACAGTTGCTTATCTCTGAGAACCATAATCATCTTATTAGGGTTTTTGTGGTGAGGACCATTTTAAAAATATAGCATTCACAATGAATCTTCCTGGGATAAATACACAGACATTAATGTTTACCTCGAGTCACTTAGCAACTGCTGCAAAACTTTTAAGGCTATCCAGACTTATGTTGCAGCTTTCCTATTAGTCAACTGCACGCAATACCTTTCAAATCAATGTTTTAAAAAGTCTTTCATTCATTCTAATGGCATATCAGAAACGCAGGTTAAAATTTATCGGTGCAGTTAAAAGCAAAGCAACCAGACGTTGTGTTGGACCAATAAAACACGGTGTATGGTGGAGTACCACTCCTTGAAGATGTGTTCAGTCTGATTCATGTGTCAAGCTGATCCACTGCCCTTGTAGAGACATCTAACTGATGTCAAACAGGAGGAGCAGACAGAGACGCCTGCCAGGAACAAGTGATGGGAGGTTGTGTCAAGACACAGGAACTGCTTGGACAATTCATGTAAGCATGTTTCTTGGTCTCCCCCGCCCCAACTTCTTATCTAAAGTCATTCCCAAAGTTGTCTGGGTTATGTTTTTAAATTATTTTTAAGCCATCAAAGAAAAGCAAATGCTTGCATTCCTGCTTAAGAACAGATGTTTTAATACCATGTGGGAAATGAAGATTATGTGTTTAAGGGAGAAATCCCAGGCCAACTATATTCATAGCAAGTCTTAATATTGAATGACTCTTCCCAAAAGAGCACAGCAAGGACGACAACTTGATATATCTGAAGGAGCAGTCCCCGAGAGAGTGCACTAGGAACCTAGAAACTGTCTCACTCAGCACCTCAGGAAAGCCCTCACTCCCAAGGTCAGGGCCAAAACTGAGACCTTTGGGGCCGTAGCTTTCCTAGTTTCAGGAAAACCCTGAAACCCAATAGAATCCTGCCCAGATCCAAATAGGGAGAAGAGATGACTCGTATTGCCAAAACCGCTATCCTAAATGTGAGTAACGTTTATGGGCATTAAGCCAGTGTGCTAAGTGGAGAGATGCAACAATCGCTCCTGCCTCCATTTTCCTATCAGCATGGAACTTGAGAACCTCACAACCTCACGACAGTGGCCAATGAAGACATCACTTCGAGGAAGCCGCATGCCGAGGAAGGAATTTTACCCTGGAATTCAGCTCCTTCTTATTGGCACAGGGAAATCGTGGGCCAATGAGTCAGTCCACCCTCATGTTTTTTCACTTTCAAAGTAAAAATGTACATTTTAAAGACCAATCTATATTGAACACTAGGATTCAATAGGATGATGAAATAACACAGTTTCAAGAACAGTTTCCACAGTGGCATTGTGGAAAGCCAAAATTGTATTTTTTTTCTACTGAGATTAAAAAGAAAACATATTACACCGAATCAAAAAATGTGACAGGCCATAATAATGCTGTATAGTAATGAGGTAACCTCTAATACTTTTTTTGTCCTTAGTGCATTGAATGCATATTTGCTTCAGTATAGAATGCTTACATGAATTGTCCAAGCAGTTCCTGTGTCTTGACACAACCTCCCATCACTTGTTCCTGGCAGGCGTCTCTGTCTGCTCCTCCTGTTTGACATCAGTTAGATGTCTCTACAAGGGCAGTGGATCAGCTTGACACATGAATCAGACTGAACACATCTTCAAGGAGTGGTACTCCACCATACACCGTGTTTTATTGGTCCAACACAACGTCTGGTTGCTTTGCTTTTAACTGCACCGATAAATTCTAACCTGCGTTTCTGATATGCCATTAGAATGATCGAAGCTGGGCCAACTTTAATAATTATTTTTAAACTTATTTCATGTTCTGTGTTGAACTGTACTTTGTGGAGTAACTTCACCCATAAGTGTATTCAATGAGCTTTCTGCCCAGCATTCTTAGTACGCTGACTTGGCAAATCACAACTTGTCCCACAGGGAAACTTCCTGAATGAATTTTTTTGGTCTCCACTAAAACATATTTATATCCAGCAGCTATTCTGAATAGAAAAATGCACTTTTCTCAACAATAAGTTCTGTACGAGCAAGTCTGAGACTTCTGACAGCCGTAATGACATGCTGAGGATCTTTTTAAGAAACAGTAACTGTAGTAATATCCTATTACTATATTCACACATCTCTTGTCAGTTTCCTGATTTCATTTTCTTTGCCTGTCAACTCTATGAAAAAAAAAAAAATCTCCTACCAAAAACGCTGGATAGATAAAGCTCACTAGCCAACATTTTTAGTTAAAGATTTATTAACTTAGTTGAAATTAACAGTATTCTAGTAATAAAGGGCAGACAGAGAATTCTCCAGCTCCAGGTATGGGCCAGGCAGAAGCTGAGAGCCAGGTTTCCCACAAGGGAAGCACTTTCTACTCCCTTACCAGGCAAACTGGGAAGTCAATGGTCACAGCGAGAAGCTGGGAATCGTTTCCTTCTAACACACCCAGAGAAGCAGCAGACAATGGCTAGCGCAGTCAGGTCTCTGCCATGCACAAGAGAAACAGGGTTTGAGTGCCTGGCTCTGAGCTTCCTCTGGACATAACCTTGGCTGTGGCAGGCCTTGAAATAATATAAAGAAATCAATGGATGGGAGATTTCTCTCTTTTCCTTGCAACTTGCTTTGCTCTCTCTTCACCCGCCCACTTCCCTCTCTGCCTTCCTCTCGAACAATTACATAAAAATGAATAATATACATTTGTTTTTGTGTATTTCTAATTCTGCTGTGGGTGACAGGAGTGTGAGGGCCCCGCTGGGGCCCATAAGTCAGGCGCTGGAATCTGCACCTTGTCCCTTAGGTGTATCGTTCAGCATTATCATCAGTAAAACTCAGCTCCATCGCGATGCTTTTGGCAACTGCACCGCTCTCTCTGTTCCCGCTGCTACCAGGCTGCAAGCCCCTTTCTGATCCTCCACTGTTTTGCTCATATTTCCAGCACCGCATGGAACTGAAATTACTGCATTATCTCTCTTCCATAGCTTGCCGACTCTTCTAAAACTGGAGACAAATATTTCTCTGGCATTCTTTCTGATCCCTGACAATTTTCTGCATCTGGTGGAAAACACGAAGGAATTACTTTAAAAAATAAGCTTTGCAAAATGCTCAGCGGCCAGCAGCACTGGTGCCTGTATAAACAAGGGCCCAAGATTACTGCCAATATTTTTTTAGTGCAAAGGAAGTATCATAAAAATTAGACTAACAGTTTAATGATATTATTGCTCCTGGGAGCTCAACTGCTGGGCAGATAGGAGTATTATGGCAAAGAGACTGAGGAGTAAGGAGGCTAAAGTCTTGTTGTCTGAAACTAGACCTGCAGTTTCTCTTTTGGAGGCGCAAGGTACACACGGGATACATCATAAGCTTGAGAAGCAGCAGCAGGGCAGCAGATACCAGAATCCTTGACAGTTTTGAAAATGCACATCAGAAGGGATGTGACAATTTAAAGAGTGGAACATTCATGCATTTAGAGAAGGTAACATTCTGTCAACCAGAGCCTAGTATGATTGCTAAAACAGCAAATGTTTTCTGTATAGATGGGACCGGGCTACACCATCCAACAGAGGCAAAAAATCTCAGTAAAATTTACTGAGGTTTGAGGTCAATCGTTTATACCTTCTCGAACTGTCTCTCTGACTCCTGGCGCTGCACCTGTGTCCTGTCATGCATTTTTCCTGTGAGTTTGATGCTTGGGAACCATCTTCATTTCCCTAATCCAACCTCACCCTCCCCAAGACCTCAATGCTGCAGGTGAATTTAGACATGGTGCTGTGAAACCACTAAATAGCTTTAGGTAAATAAGAGGTACATCTGTAACCACAACTCTGGGCCCTTAATGACTTGGGGTTCGTCTGTATAATGCTAGATATACTCATCTGATTACAGAACAACAACAACCATGAAAAAAAAAACACTGGGAGTCTGATAATGAGTCAGGTACTGTTGCAGGTGGCAAGGATGAAGAAATGAGAAGAAGGAAAAAAACAGGCACACTCACTGTGCCTTTATGGGGTGCACAGGGAGAGACAGACCATAAGCCAAATTGGTAAAGCAAGAAATTATTAGATGGGGGGCTACGGTAAAGAAAAATTAAGCAGGGAGAGGGTAAGAGAGACAGAACCACCCAAGGGATAAACAGAAATGAAAGTCAGGCCTTTATGTAACCCATCACCTAAGATACGAGGAATGCCAGGGCAGATAAGCACAAGCAGGGAGTAGGTCTGTCCCAAGTAGAGCAAGGAAAGGTCATTGCATCTGGACAGGAGTTTTGAGACAGCAAGTGCCAGTGACAGGCGAATGGAATAGGAGTTGACGAATTCTCTGAATGCACTGGGGGCTGAGCTGCTAGATAAAATAGAGGATGCTCAATTACATGCGATTTTCTAGGAAACAATGAATTGATTTTTGAACATGCATGACCCAAAAGACACACCGATATTCCTCCTATTCATTGACATTCACATACAAAGTTTCACATCCTGCGTTTTCACGTGCTGGCTCTGGTAACTGTCGCAGGAGCCACAGGTGAAAGTGTGACACCACCAGAGATCAAATGAGAGTCAGCAATACTCAACTTCAGAGATTCCGAAGACAAATGGATTCAAAACACTTGTTATCACTAAAAATGTCAACATGAGAAGCTCAGCAGATGCCCTATGTCTTCCTTCCATCCAGCACCTGCCCTAATTCACAGGGAATTCAGCATTACTGTGCATTCAATAGGAAAGAAATATGTCAAATTCAAACTTATGTTAAAATTTAAACTTTCATTACAATCATCTTCTACTGAATTAGCCTCAGCAAAACTGTTTATAACTTCATGAGGAGTATAAACAGAAAAATCACAATGCTAAGAGAACTATATAAATGTGATACTATAAACATTCATGTGAAAAATACACTGTTTTGAAACTGTTTCTCAAAAATAATGATTTTAAAATAAGTTATCTTTCATGAGTCCGGCGCTGTAGCCTGGCGGCTAAAGTCCTCTCCTTGCAAGCGCCAGGATCCCATATGGGTACCACTTCTAATCCTGCAGTCCTTCTCTCCATCCAGCTCCATGCTTGTGGCCTGGGAAAGCAGTCAAGGATGGTCCAAAGCCTTGGGACTTTGCACCCTCATGAGAGACCTAGAGCAGGCTCCTGACTTCTGATTTCAAATTTGCGCAGCTCTGGCCATTGCGGTCACTTGGGAAGTGAATCATCGGATGGAAGATCTTCCTCTCTGTCTCTCCTTCTCTGTATATATATCTGACTTTCCAATAAAAAAAATTTTTTAAATAAACTTTTGAAAAAATAAGTTATCTTTCTAAACACTAACAAAAAACTACTTTTGGCCTCCTAACGATTTCATGCAGAATTTTACGCAGGAAGAATCGTGTACCAGGACTAGGAAAATGGTGGTTTTGTGTGCACTGAACAACCGCGGTTTCAGCTCGTGCTACTGTTATTCGTGATCTAGGAAGTGGTTAGTTCTGTTCTTTGGTTTGGAGGATGGAATTCTGTAATTGCTGACAGTGGTCTAACCCCTTCCTTTGAAATCCAGAGCATGGCATGATAGTGTACCACAGGGTGAAGTCTTTTTGCGATGAATTTTGGAAATTCTTTATTTTTCTGAGCCCACTGCCACAACTTGAAAGCGTTTATTTCCTGTGTTGAATGAAGTCGGTAAGGCCCAAGGCTTTTTCCTTTAACGAAATAAGGAGCGTAGACAGAGAAAAACTTATGAATTTTAAACCGCTGCACATAAAAAATAAATCTGCTTGGTCCCACTCGAGCCATATATAACACAAAGGAGAAGGGTGTGAGGCTTCAGTCGCAAACTGTACTCTGAAACGGTGAGAGATGCAGGCATTTGTCTTTGGAAATGTCTGTATAAAATTTTACATAAAACAGAAGGCTAAGCTAAACCCACGTTATCGAGGGGAGACAGAGGCGGGGAGTGTCCAAGGGCTGCGTGAACAGTAGCAGAAAGCTGGGCAGTTCGTACCAGCTGTGCGTGTTTGTAGATTTGCACGTATGTGCACACACACACACACGCAAACTCAAGTACTGACAAAATCGAGAAACTAAAGAAGGAGAGTTTATGGAACCCTATGAAGTGAAATGCTTGAAGGACAAGGCTGGATTTGGAAAAGATAGTTTGAAGCCACACAATATTATGCAAATGATATGCGATTTTGTGTGGCCCTGGAATCTCCCATGTGTGATGTGCGAATAAGGTTATTGGCAAATTGCCTATTTTCTCTTTCAAAATATTTACCAATATGACAAAGATAACGTACAGACCTACTTTAATGGGTTTTTCAAAACTCAAATAAACTGATGTACAAAATATATTCCATAAAGTAATACATAAATATATATTAGTATCAGTAGAAAAGATAGCGCAATTGCTTTGTGTACATGGAAGACAACAGGGCTAGAGGCAGAGCATTAAAAGAAGAAAGAATTTTGCATAATAGAGGTAAGAAAAATCTAAAAATTGAACTAATCCAAAGTGTAATAGCTTCAAGAACTAAGAAGCAAGAAACTCAAAAATCCTACGGCCTAGTCACAAAGTCCTTTTTTCCAGGTGGAAAGTGAATTGTGAATCAGATGGAGTCTTTTTAAAAAATAATGTCATACCTTTTTTCCATTTTGAAACTTTTTCTTTTCTCTGGGACCTATTTTATTTTTATTTGAAAGGCAGTGTTACAGAGAGAGAAGCACACAGAGAGAGGTGGTTCATCTAATGGCTCACTCTCCCAGGGAAAATCGGCCAAATGCAGACCAGTGCAGACTCCAATTTTATATAAGGGATGAAGTCTTAGAACAAAAACGTGCATGTTTATTTTGGTTTCTCCAGGTTCACGATTGAGCTTTGCAAATGATTAACAAAATGCTCTTGAGTTATAAGAAAAATAATCAGTGTTAGCAATAGTATTTGCTGACCAACACAAACAGGTGTGTTGGTTGCCATGGAGCTGGCCTAGGATTGGCTGCCAGGTCTGGTCTTTGTTTGCCCATGAATTTTCAAATACAATTTGAGAAATCGTGCACACTTTGATATGCCTGCCATTTCGCAGAGATCAAAAGTCTCCACGCAAAGCAATACCGCCAAGCTGGCAATCCCACGCGAGGGAGCCACAGAAGAGGCACGGCAGTCTCACACCTTACACAGCTTGACAGCTGCAATAGGTCGCAGAAGCATACTGCTGCGGGCGAGCAGGTAAGTGTATAATGCCGACATCTCTATGGTTACAATGTGGCTAAAAATTAAGAAAATACAGATTTCACTGGAACTGCACACATACAAAGGGAAATGTATTTCTTACATTGCAATCCACTTCTAATATACATAAAAGGAGGGATGTTTTCACGCAACACAAGCCAACTTGGAATCGAGCTAAAAACCAAAAAGTCAGATTCTGTGAGAAAAAAAAAAAAAATGAAAGAAATTTTAAAGACAATAGCAAACTTGTCAAGACCAGAAAACAGAACAGCAGGAAAACATGCAGAAGCAGAGACAGCGTTCTAGAATTCCAATCTTCTCTAACTAAATGGCTCAAATGAATGACAAGCTATTTCTACCAAAAATGTTTTATCTTCAGGCAAAAATGCCATTAACGCAAGGAGTACCTTCCACTGTCGGCCCCATCCGCCACAGGCGTGCACAGTTCAGGAAGCCGGCATACCTGTCTAAACAGCGAATAACTGATTTCCAAAACCTTTTTTTCTGTGTTTCCAATTATACCATGGAGAGCCCAGAGGAAACGAAAAATCTTAATCCTGCATTCCGTAATCATGTCTAGGAGGGCGCATGCCCAGCTAGCCACACAGCTGCAGGAGGACGTCCAGGCAGCTGGACAGCATGCGAGAAAGCCCTCTTCCTCCACCGGCGCTTACTGCCACTGGCACCAGTGTGTGGGATGGGGTATTCCGACAGCTTTGACTCACAAAATGTTCATCGATCTCTAAGTTCCTGCATCAAGGGATTGATGAGTCCCCCCACCCCCCAGGAGAGGCGTAGGGAAGCAAGCTAAGCCACTGCTGTGACATGACAACAAATCATGCATTTTAACAGCACAATATTATATGCTACTATCTTTTGCTTTAAAAATCACTTAAATCTTACAGACTATAGTTTCATGTAGTAGGTAAATATTACCACAAACCAGACCTGTTGGAACCAAATTATAAACCTTGAATGAAAAGATTCAGTTGTACTAAAGTCATCAATCTATTCCGGAGAAATGAAGAGCCCTTTAAGCAATCAGTTCTGCATCTTGACATTAGTTTAAAACCATAGATCGTATCTGGAACTCTCAGCACCCGAAAACCCCATTAATCTCAGAGGCAGCAAAGCCTTCCTCGCGGATTTATTTATAGTGACTATTTATGTTTCACACATTTACTTTGAATCCCACATCAGGAATGATTTGTGATATTATTTTTGAATCTGTAATCTTTAATCTATGATAAATGCTCCATTCAGCACTGCAATATTGGTTCTGCATCACGGTAAAGAATTTTTAGATGGAGATAGTTGAGAACACTTAGCATAGAACAAAAGATTCCCTCCATATTTAATCTTCTGAATTCACTTCATGATTTTCAAAAGTATACATGTTCTCTTGTAATTCTTAATATTTAAAACTAGGTACCAATTAAACATCGTTCTGACCCTTATCAAAACGTTTAATATTCCCTACAGTGATTTGCATATATTTATATATTCACTGATGTAGCTACATGGCGTCATTTTCAGTTTCCAGGATGTGTAATGTCATGTTCTACCCTACGTTTAGACCAAAGATGCTCCCATTCTGCAAAATTAGATAGAGATTACACAGGATTGCTCAGCCATTTTTTTTTCCTTCTTCTTCTTACAAATGTGTACCACTTGACAATAATCTTAAAAATAAAACCATATCCTATAAAATTTCCACTTGAACAAAGCTGGTGGTGACATACCAAGCCACAGCTGAAATTTGGGGTTTTACCATAATTTGTCCAATGTATTTGCTCTAAAGTTCAGCCAAGCTACATCCTCTTTCCCTTGACTACAACGTGGATAATCTCTAAGGGAGTGATGTAAAGACAGAGGCGATGTATAGAAAATGTACGTATAGATAGCACTATTAGGATTTGCATGAGAAGTGGCGATGCTTTGCCTATGGTGTGTCCACAGAGGCTCACGTGATGGGGGCAGGTTCTGCAGAACGATGGATCTTCAAACGTGTGATTGTGTTTGGTCATGACTGATTAGGTGGTGCAGGTGGCACCCTCATGAAGAGAAGTAGAATGAATTACCGCCTCCCAAGTTGGTTCAGCATGGTTTTCCATGCATGGTCTTCCAGCATGGTCTGTTGCTTCTCCACTCTCCCACATATGCTTCCTGTTGTAATTATCAGCTGAGCCTTCACAGTATGCGTATCCAGTGTTCACCAGAGCTGGCCCCGCTGCCTGGCCTTCCCGGCCATCAGAACTGTGAAGTGAAAACCTCTTTTCCTTTGGAAATACTTGGCCTCAGGCATTTTGTGATAGCAAAAGTGAACAGAGGCGTGTGTGTGTGTGTGTGTGTGTGTGTGTGTGTAACTTAAATTGGCTTAATTGAAACTTATAACTAAAATACAAAATTACATATACAGGCGTCTCTTTAAACAAAATCATTTCCTGCTACAATCTCAAAATTTAATAAGCAAGTCGAAATTAGATATAAAAAGCACCACAACAGAAAGGTCTAGGGATCATATAAAAAATTCTACCCAAACTTGAATAAAATTTCAGGGTCATTAAATTGCTGGGGCATATGGCATTATGACATATGCTTAATGCAATATAAAGATTATGCTAAGGTAAGGGAAACAGGCAATTAAAGCCCTTTGATAAAATAAGGAATTCTACTGAAGGAAACTTAAAATTGCAAGTAAAGGCACAGTGAGAGCTGAAGAGCAAGGAAAAGCAAGTTCAGTATGAAAGAAGAATGAGACGCTTTCCAACTCGCGTTGCTACAGCTAGTAAACGTCAGTGGAATGTATCCTCTTGGCAAGGAGTCACACTGGATTATATTTTTTTCTTGTTACAAAAGAAGACTAAGTGGCATGGGATCTCACATTGGGAAAAAGTCAGCACCTTGCACAAGCCCAAGTTTGAAAGGGATCCCCAACTTGAAAACAAAACAAAACACCGACTGCCTGGGTCGACACGAGAGTCCTTTGTGTTCCTTCTGGCAGTAATAGGATTAGGAGACCACAAAGTGTCATTCATCATATTCCATAAAGAAAGAGAAATGTCTAAGCCAGGATGTTTGAGATGACTTCTAAAGGCACTCATCCAAAACATGCATCATGTATTTTAATGCCTCTTCGTTCTAGTATTGGAAATCAAGTTTGGGCATGACGCGTCTCTCCCACACATTAGTGCCTAGCATTCTTCTCTCTCTAAAATAACTAATTACACCTGATGCCTTTCTCTAGCAGGTACCCAGCAGAAAACTGCCTTTTTGGTTTTTACTCTATCAGAATATCATTCCAAAAGAAATAAGCATTTCCTCTTTAGCAATGCTACACCATTTTAAGATATAATATCCTGAAAGACAGCATACAGCAAATGCTGATTCAGAGGCTTCAGTATTTATTTCCATTTCTTACCTCTTGTTTTACTTTCAAATCTCAGATAACTGCTGATTGCTATTTTTTTTATCCATGCAAAAATAAAAGTAGTCTTATTATAAACTTTGACATTCTTAAGTAACTTGTCTTGGAAGTATGTTGGCTAATCCAGATGGCCTTTTAAGAGAGTAAGATGATAGCCTTACATACTCCACTGCCCAAATAACTCCTTGCGGAGGAAATACACAAGGAAATTTACTAACCAAATGCTTGCCTATGATTCTTACTAACAGAAAACCAGACATTATTAGAGCGCTAACATGTATGCAGAGGTAGGACCTAGGACCGCAGGTTGTGACCCAAAGACTGGTGCCAGAATCTTCTCATCAATTCTCTCAACGCCTTGGTGGCTAGCAGATGGCCACCCTGCAAATACCCATCAACACTGACCATGCGTGTGCATCGGGGATCCTCACAAATATCGTGCAAATGCATACCAGGTAAAGTTGCACATGTCTTTCAAAAATCTACATTAAAATTAAATTATCCTTCCATTCTAACTACAAACTTCTTAAAGTGTCTTTTACTAGTCCTGATTTTTTTTTGCTTTATTTTCATTCCTTCTAAATATTTATGCATGCTTACCAGTTTTTAGTGACTACACACAAAGTGCATTGAGCTCAGACCAAAATCTATGGGTCTTTGTGCATTCTGAGGTAATATATTCGTAGCTGCTTGACAGAAGACGAAATATTTCCTGGACACATTTGCTCCCTAATTTTATTTTTTTTCTTTTCATAAATTTTAGTCTTCAAAGATACCTGAATAACACATGATTCTAAAAAATCTGGCATTGACAAAATTGCCAAGATTGGATAGCCAAGATTGGATCCTGCCAATAAAGAATTGGGGTAATTTTTCCACAGTGGTGGATTTAACTGTCGTTTGGCGAGATTTTTTGGTAACTACTGTGACATCTGAGGCAGCCAACTTTCAAAGAGCAGAGCTCATGACTCAAGATGAGGCAGCCCCAAATATCAGTCTGGTTAGCAAACTCCCCACTTGATGCTAAGCTGCACATGGCAAGAGGCAAAGAGTGTATGCATCTGTCTATGTCGACCTATGTCTAAACTTAGGAATCTCACGGGATTCAATCATGGACACTCACTCTAAGGATCCAAACCAGTCTAATCACTCCTTAATGATTCCATCACCGAATATCACATTCAAATGTCCACCTTCTTAGCATCATGAACCTGTGACTTTGGGGTTTAAGCTCATATAAGTTCAGAAGACAAATCATATTCAAATCATATCAAATGTGTGACAAGTTGACTGAATTTGTACTTGGTTTTTATAATGCTTATGCTGCAAAGAACTTTGAAAGAAGCTAAGTCTTCATTGTGTTTGCATTTTACAGATGAATGTGTGGAAAAATTACAATTTAGTTCTTATTGTTTATCGACATTGTTGTGTATTAAGAAAAGCAACAAAGATAGGGCAAATGCTAATATAGCTTAGCAATTTCTCAATGCTTCCAGGATGTCCATTCCATCACAATTAGCAGAAAGGACATTTAGGGATTTTTACAGGACAACAAAGATGGTCAGATGTGTTCAATTTGCTTTTTATACTCTTCTGTGATGTTCATTGTATTGGCCAGACCAGTCCAGAGGCAGACTAGCCTAGAAATCTGGAAATTAAGAAAATGCTACATAATATCCCCAATTCTAAATACATATCCTTCTCTGAGTTTTAATCCACAATTTCATAATAATGTTTACATCATAATGATTCAATGGCTACAAAGTACCAATTAGAAGGCCTAAGAAGTTTGTCATTCTCCATTCATTCTTCTTTGCCCAACTCAGCATCAGATGTTCCTCAAATTCCAAGAGGTCCACCCTCCTCCATGAACCCACTGTCACCTGGCAATGTTGTCTTGAAAGCATGTAACCCACTCACCCAACCTCACGGCTTGGAACCATAGCACACTGCAGAGTGTCGGTTGTTGCCCTCAGGTTTGCTGATAGCTAGGAGCTGGGTCTGCTGTTACAGCTCAGCATCAAGACCAGACTTCACAATGTCTAATATTGTTTCTCTTGAGCATGCATCACTTCTGCATCAGCACAAATAACTGCATAGACAGTACCATTCAAAACAATTTTGGATGAGTTGATTTCATCTGACCTGGGAAAGTCATTGAGGAGATGTTGTTTGAAATTGATTGCAGAGTATCTAGCACATACCCTGTCCTTAATACATTTCTGTAACATTTCTGAATACATAATTTTTAAAAGATGCATTTGCAATTCGGTTACAAAAAGAGAATTTGGTTACATCTGGTGCCTCATTCTCCAGAGGGCCACAGTGGCCAAGGTTGAAACATACCAAAGCCAGGGGCTGGGAGCTTCATCTGTGTCCACTATAAGAAGGGCAGGAAGTTCAGCTTTTCTCAGGCTATTGTCAAGAAGTTGGATTAAGAGTGAAGGTTTCACAACATTAATCAGTGACCATGTTGCGTACAGGCATCACAAATTGTGGCTTTTCCTGCTATATGGCAATGCTGATCCCTCCACTCTGTTCAGAAAAATGTAAGATTGATTTCTAATAAAGACAATGAAGGAACAATTCTATTAGTAAGGTGAAAATGAAATAAAAGATGACATTTCTCGCCGTGTTTTCTCCTGAAGTGAGTGAGTGTAAAGCTCTTTCTCTAAAATGCATATTGCTTGAGGCCAAAGAAAATCAGAAATGAGCCAACAGCAATAAAATCTTGGCAACTAGAAAGCAGGCTACTACACGGTCACTGGATTGGTGGATGTGACAGTCTGATGCAGAGACAAGTGAATAGCTGTGAAGGAACATCTAAAAAGCCCTGGGGTTCGGCAGCAATCCCCAGCACAGACAGAAGGGACACAGGCAGAGGAGTCAACAACATGACTGTTGGCTAGTGTGTTAATGGGAGCAACAGACTCTTCAACTCTATTTACCCTGTTGGCAAAAGACTGACTCATTCTCTGTTCAGATTTGTTGCCCTAACAGAATAAAGCTGATGATTCATGAGCTGGGAAACCCAAGGAGAGCTGGCAATGGTGATATGATCTGATTAGGAGGCTAAGGAGGAAGTTAAGATGAAGCTTTCATACTTAATGCAGAGATTGTTTGTTTTAACACACTCAGCTCCCAGTTAAGGGAACTGGGATTCAGGACTCTGATTAAACAGGCTGCAGCCAGTAGCGGATTTTCAAGCAACTGACCCATCCAGCTGACAATCCCAGACAGGACATCCTTCGAATGCCTTGAATCGTGCACCTAGTCATGCTCATTTGAGTCTGAAGGTTTAGTAGCAGCACTTTTAGTTACCCAAGTCCTCTCATGCCCCATTTTCTTAGCAAAATTATAAACGTGCTGCTTCCTTCTCCAATAAGGAATGAACTAGGAGAGAAGATGAAAGATCCAACCGAAAAATCATCTCCTGCGAGAAAAGGACAGAAGAGCAGTCGACACCGTGGAAGGAGGGTGAGGTCCCCAGGAGAAGGTTGCACTGTGATCTTAAAGGGATTTCTCCAAGATGAACCTCCTAGGAAAGCAAGGATGATTGCATTAAGGAAGAAGATTTACATCATCAGAGGCGCAGTCTCGGGGTGATTCAAAGGCTCAGTGGAAACACTAAGCAAACCCAAATAACACAACTCTAGGGAAAACCAAAAGGGGAAAGGAAATGACATGATTACACGGCCCGCGCCGTGTACACAAGGAATGGATAGCAAGTTTAGCAGCCCGTCTGGGTGTGGCAAGCAGAAGCTTAAACTGTGCTGCCACAAGGCCAGCTGACATTTATTTGTTAACTCATGCATCCCTTGTACATTGCTTCCCCTTACAGCAGAAGGCAAACTGCAGTGTGTTTGTGAGCACCGTACTCTGCTGTCGCAGTTAAAGGAGAAAGAATCGAAGGAACAGAAGTCCTTGGATGTGTCCTAACAATCAATTATCACATGGCAGAATGTCTCTCTGCACCCACGCACCTCAAATATGGAAAAGGTCATCTATGAATGACTCTGTAAGCTAAGTACTGAACAGGAAAGAAGACAGGATTAATCGTCCTCGCCCGGGTAACAAGGCAGATGATCTCAAAAATCCATACATAAACTCACAAGTATATTTAATAAAAAGATAATCATACCATAAGTGCTTCAGACTAATATATATATATACACATACATTCTCTAAAGACTAAAATAGATTCTAAGAGAAAAGCTTTCTTCAATTACTTTGAAATGATTTACTCTGAAATAATATAAATGCTCACGCATCAAGCCAATTTAATATGATCATTTGACTAAGTAGCAGAATTTGTTACGAGGATTTAAAATGTATAGAAATCTTCACTATATTTTGCTTCTGATCTTTTTCCCCATAGAATTTGATTATGACATTTGTCTGAGTAGGTTTCTTTCAGCAATGCTGCTGTTTTTATTCCCCTAAGCATTTAACTGATGAATTTGAAGCTTTGCCTGAGAGTTGGTTTGGGCTCTTCTGAAAACTGAAGGTAAAAGCAAATTTGGCATTCACTAAAGACTTCCCTACAGGATGTTAACAGTGAAAGAACCTACTGGCATTTGCCAGAAGGGATGAAAACATACCTCCCTAACTCTCTCTTCCTCTACCTTCACTATTCACTGAGCTGCTTTGTTCTCTGTAACCTGCATAATTAATAACCACTTGGACCATCAGTCATGCATTCCTTAATGGCTCCTCAGGCATCAAGTGTCCCCCTGAACCCTTGGCACAGGAGCCAGTGCACGAGGGCTGGAGCCCGGCTTGCCTCCAGACTCGGCATTCCCAAAGTCCCTAAGAAGGAAAACCCACAGTCGGGGCTTCAGGCAGTTGTCACACTTACCTACTGCCCCATATTATAATTCGATCTCTGAGTATAATACTACCAAGAAGTAGTATGTGACAGCCAGTTAAGCTTAATACTCTTAACATCACAACTTTTGAATCTTTGTGACAGCAACAAGGGTAATACACGGTACGTGAGCCCAAAGTGTCACCCCACCTGGGCTTCAGACAAAAACACAGGGAAATAGCTCCATTTCTATGAAGCCTTACTAAGCAGCTACCGCAGGCAGGGCATGGTGCTGTGTGCCTCTGATGCATCTGTGACTACGGAGTGAAATTTCATTGCGATCAGTAAATGTTAAGATGCTATTTGGCAGTGGTGGCTTTGTGAGCAATGAGACCCGTGACGTGAGATAGACTACAAGGTATGCTAATGTGAAGTTCACCCCTGGCTAAAAGCAAACAACAAAAGTATCAGAGATGATGGAGGGTTTCATGGGAGCGCTTGCCCCTGAGCAAATGCCACAGGAACGTCTCAGCCTGCTGTTCAAGGGCCATACGTTCTTCCTTGAGGCTTTCATTCATCTGATACACAGATAAGCCTGATGGATCACTGCCCCACTCTGAAGGGCTGCCAAGTGCAGGCGGGGAGGAATGTCATGGGGAAACATACAATGAGAACGCAAAGCTTTCTGCGAGGCTTCAATGCATGGTGCCCTGTCACAGTTCCATTCATCACATCTCCTGCAGGCAGTCATTAAGATCACAATGAATGAGGCTACCAGAAGGAGACAGGGGCATGTGGGACCGAGACAAAGAACAGGTGAAGAAACAGGGGACAGCTGTCGAAGAAAACCGAAACGCCAAACAATCAACGCTTACCTGATCGTAAACTGTACATGTCAATAATGTCTTCGCAAGGCCATCTTCGACATTAAAATGACCAAGTGAGCCTAACAGGTAACATGGGGCCCCATGTTCATGTTCTTCCTGCGCAAACCTACCGCTTTCCTAAATCTAGATTAATTATAATAGCTCCTGTACCATTTCTTTACAGAAATCCATGAAGTGCAGCCAAGTACAGACTGATTAACAAACAGGCGGATGACTCAAAGGAAGTGGCGAGAGCTGACAACAGTCCAATCTGCACACACCACTTATCAAACCATTTTCAGTACTGCATTTACATATGTACTGCATTTGGTTTAATGGTGCAGCTAATTTTTATCTTTCAGATGCCATCTCTGGGCTCAACTGCCAAGTTTCTGAGCCTAAGGCAAAGCCAGAGGTTCTTCCCTCATCAAGAGAAGGGAAAGGTGGCACTGCGACCACATCCTGGTGATGCTGCTGTCTCATTCAAGGGCTTATGAATCTGATACGGGTACAGATTTATAATACAAGTGTCGCCTAATCCTGTCAGCTAAGCTGGGGCACCTAAATGGCAGCACTTGACTGTATTCACTGCGAGAACATGATGTGGCCAGAACTGAGCAAGGCACTAGAAATACTCTTGCTTTTACCTTTACAGCTTTCATTGAATCCAGAAGACGCGTGGAATCACACAACGAGAAAACTCACGCAGTTACAAAATTGAAAATAAAAAATTCTGAGTGGTAGCATATACATATTTTAGTTTTTGCATTCTATTTTGTAGTAGGACAGGAGATTCTTACACATATAAATACAGTAAAATTTAACAAAATACAGGTATCGTATCAAAGGACTGTCAATATATTTTAGAAAACTAAAACTATGTTTATTATTACTATGACTCAAATTGGAAATTAAATCATAAATGACAGCATAGAGTCAAATTTTGCCAAGTGATCCCTACATAAAAGACACATAGCACAAATTGTCCTAAAGTGAAAACCTCTATGTAATTTTCCATCCACACTAAAATACAAGTTGATAATTTCATAAATGTTATGAAATGGTTTATCTCATTACATTGACAAGGTAATTAAGATTGTGAGTGATCAGTAATAGCAACATTTATAAGTTACTTATAATACAGTAATATTATTGGAAAATTAAATATTACAGCAATATGTATAGGGAAAATGAGCTAAGCCAGAGAAAGGTTATTGCTTTTGGCTTTTGGATTCTTACATCTGATGGCAGGAGCAGCGCAAGCTAACAGATGACCCAAACAAGCGTTCATCAAGCCAGGGGACGCAGCGTCGTACTTACTGGCACGACAATGCTGTAGTGGATGCAGAAGCCTGGTTCAGCAGGAAAATACTCATCAGACACGAATCTGATCTTGATCTGATTTCCTTTAGAAATCTGCTTTCCTGGCACAGCACCGGAACCACACCAGCGTCCTAACACGGTGCCGTCACTGGGTTCTTCAACCTCTACAAAGTCATACCTAAAGCGAGTAAAAGAAAAGAGACAGAAAGTCACAACCTATTTTTTTTTTTTGACAAATCAAATTCTGTTTCTGTGAATACCATGATTCAATGAAGCAGTTCAGTGAGTTAATCCCAAACTTGGGTAAGTGTAATTAAACATTCTAACAAAGAGAAACAATTGTTACTAATGGAAGACATACTTTTCAACTCAAAGCCCCATTTTCTTGGATTTTGCTACCAAAAGTTGAAAATATGCAAATTATTCATATTAAGAATTTTAAAAGAACCAGTGCCATAGGCCTGACTCCCTCATATTTATTTCTTAACTGTGACAATAAATTTTACAAAATGCATCTCAGAATAATAGAGACAATTTTGAAATAATTTTTGGTAAAAGGCTTGACCATTACAGTTTGACCCTCATTGAGAAATTAACACAGAGTCTAAATTGGGGAGATTCCTAACAACAACAAAAAAAATATGTCTCGGGCCCAGCGTGGTGGCGCAAGTGGTTAAGTCCTCGCCATGCACGCCCGGGATCCCATATGGGCGCCCGTTCTAATCCCTGCAGCCCCGCTTCCCTTCCAGCTCCCTGCCTGTGGCCTGGGAAAGCAGTCGGGGATGGCCCAAAGCCTTGGGACCCTGCACCCATGTGGGAGACCCAGAAGAGGCTCCTGGCTTCGGATCGGCATAGTATCGGCCCGTTGCGCTCACTTGGGGAGTGAATCATCGGACGGAAGATCTTCCTCTCTGTCTCTCCTCTCTGTATATCCGCCTTTCCAATAAAAAAATAATAAAAATAAATCTTTAAAAAAATATATGTCTCATGCGATGTTGAATTTAAAGAAGAAACTATTGCAGAGAAACAACAAAGTATGTGATGAACCAATTATGCCTACAAACTCTCCTTCTGAAAAAGGAAATATCCAGAACCATCTTCAGGCATTTCTTTTAACCTGTTCTTTGTTTTCTCAGTTGTAAATTGAGGGCAATGCCACACCGTTCACAAGACATTCTGGGAAAGGACAACTGGATCACACGCTCACAGCTGGAAGAGTTGCCACTGACAAAGGTCATACCATCTCTAGCCTGCATGCTCACCCGCCAGTCCCTGCCCCCACACACCTACCTTTTAACATGATCTTGGGAGTTTGAGAGCAATAAATCAGAAAATCCAAAAACAAAGGGGAATGTTTTTGCTATAGCACACAACAAGTCCAGAACTATAAATTACAAATGCAAAAGCCAGCAAGCAGAACCAGTCCAAAAGTCTTCGGTGTGTGTGTGTGTGCTAGATACAGAAGCCGTGGGGGAAAGTTTGAGGTAGAGCGGACTTTAGTAGGCATTTCAAAAATAGCTTGTTTATCAGATGAAAAATGTTTAAACCACATTAACACGTGAAAGAAAATTTCAACTCAGAGAATTCTGTTTGTGCCCAGCTCTAGGTAATTACGAATCCCTGATTTTGCTATAAACTGCTTGCTGGACTCCTTGTGCACAGATAAAACGACTATTTGATAAAAATAGAATTTTTAAATTGAATTCATATTCAAGATCTTGTAAAGCCAACCAACTGAAGATCTACCTGGAATGGCTTCCCATGCTTTAATATTTTATCTTCAAAATAATAAAAACAAAAACAAAAGTCGCCTGATTTTACCATTTCTTTTTAACTTCATCAAGAATGGGTTAAGTGAAAGTGAGAAAAAAAAAAATCACACGTTAAATCCTATCATCTACCCTAGGAATTTGAACTTTTTCTTTTTTTCTTTTTCCTAACAATACCGTTTGCAGAATCTGCGATTCATAGCAGAATTTGGTTGGTGGATATCCTCTGACGCAGCTGAAAACATTAAGAAAATGAAGAGAAAAAACAATGACCCAAAAAAAAAAAAGAGAAAAATCCATAGGACAGAGCCAATGAAGGGAGACAGTAAAACCAAGCAACATTGGGCAGATAAAAGCAAAATCATAAAACACAACCACCCTAAAATGCTATGCCTTGGTGACGATTCTGGAGACAGGGCGATCCTATAATATGCTCTCCCGTATTAATTTCCAACGGGCACAATTACGCACATCAGCATTTAAAGGATTTACTAAGCCTGCTTCACGAGCCAATCCAACAGCACTTTCTCAAGGCAACACGATACACAGCACACGGCACTAAGTGGTTTATAATGATCACTCCCCTTCGCTAACATAGCCCTGGGGACCCGTGGGGGATTTATGTTCTTTTATGTTTAACAAACAAGTCTGGTGTTGTAGACAAAATTTTCATTCTCATGTGGGAATTTAAAAACTGTGAGGA
Organism: Ochotona curzoniae; assembly: GCF_017591425.1. Taxonomy (NCBI): domain Eukaryota; kingdom Metazoa; phylum Chordata; class Mammalia; order Lagomorpha; family Ochotonidae; genus Ochotona; species Ochotona curzoniae. The sequence goes on from NW_024465322.1 coordinate 7,935,147, forward strand.
CGTGAGGGTTGGTTTCTTACTCCTCAGAAATGTAAGGAGTATAACCAAAGGAATAAATTCAATGGTAAACAGAATTGTCAGACACCCAGCTCGCTTCAACAAAAATAAACCAACCCTGCAAAACAGGCTGTTTCTAGTTCATACGAACCAAAACCCTGCCAATTCAATCTACTCCATGAATTATCGAGACTGACGGTGGGGTGAAGCCTCGCCAACGAATAACTATGGATATGAAAAAGACCCCGTTCTGCAAGTGTCAACTGGAGTCTGAGTTTGTTGGGAAAGGTAACGGAATAAATAAGATGACAATTATCCGCCAGTGCTCACTGGCTTACACTTCCGCTCCAGCAGAAACCTAAGTTTCAGACTTCCGTTTGCACAGCAGGTTCTTTTCCTAAACACATCCTGAAAATCATTCAATACATCTGTCATCTATAAATAAACATACTGTAATTACTAAGTGTTACGATGTTCTTCAAGGTGTTTTTCATACATGAATTCATTTAATCCTCACAACAGCTATTTAAAAATTGAAATTCTGGGCCCACACTACAAGTTACAAAACACACAAAATCTAGTAATTCAATCAAGGATATACTTAGGTAGATCGCATTTAACAACCAAATGTAAAGCCAGAGGTTGAATTTAAGAAGTCAGACTCCAAGATCTGTCTCCCGGAGCACTAGATAATTCATTGAGTATGTTTAGAATACACTGATATGGTTTTAAATAATTCAGGGTCCAACGGCAGAGTGTGGAAGTATTCAAATTGGTCAGTGGATGCAGGAACTCAAAGTCATTACAAACAAAATGAGTCAGTTGACTAAGTCACCTGACATATAAACGTCACAGAAAAATTTACTTAATGAGTTATATGGTATTTATTTTTGGCCCTTTAAATTCTCATTGTAACCTTTACATAGGAAACGCCCAGACATAGGACCAAAAACAGAATAGAACACTTCTTGTGCAACTTGCAAAAAACTGTTTAAATTGTATGCAGTGTGAAATTAGTACATTCGCATTACATTAATGAACAAACCAAAATAATCTTATTACTAAATAAAAAGAGTGTACTTAGGTAGTGTAACTTGCAAACCCAAGAGACTGACTAAAATCTAAGACAAAATCCAATGAAGGCAAAAACGATGACAGATAATATCAAAAACATAATTAAAATTCAGAATTAAAAAGCTAAGAGGAAGAAAAGGAGGGAGGGGAAGGAGGAATTGGGGCCAAGAGCAGAAATGAATCACCTCAAGAATTTACAAAGGAGGAAGGTAGCATCACAGACAGAAATGTATTTAAAATTTTTTAGTTATATGTAACATTCTGCTAGCTAAACCTGAATAAACTAGATAATATGGATGAAAGGAAAACACAAATAATCAACCTTGGGTTACAGACTAAGTATTTAAGTGTACAGACGAAAGCCCTCGAAGGAACAGAAAATGCTTTCAAACGCTTATCAGTAAATGCAGACACAGAGCTGAGCACGCGGCCTGGCAACGAAGATGCTGGTCGGGATATTCTCATCCCCCCATCAGAGGTCCTAGGTTCAGGTGCCAGCGGTGCTCTCAGATGCAGCCTGGAGGCAGCAGTGATGGGTAACCTGTGGGAGGGTTGGAATGAGCTCCCTCTGCTTTGGCTCAGCCCCAGACAATGTGGGCACTTGGCGAATGGACCAAAGATTCTTGTGTACCCCCTTTCTCTCTGCCTCTCAACACACATACATTTTTAAAAGAGAAAACCTTCAGTAGGAAAGTTCTGCTAATGTCCAAAGAAACATGTAATTCATTTTTATATAAACAAGGGTAAAAAAAAATATATTGAAAATGGAAGATAATTTTCCAAATGATAGTAAAAAGCTAGTCTAAACTCTACATGAAAGTACTTTGGACTGACAATGCTAAAATTTTTAAATCAAAAAAATTTCACTCATAGACTAAGAACATGGAAAAAAATTTTAAATATAATATATCCTTTAGGGGATCAAATAGTATTTAATATTCTAGTATGGGGTTTAGTTGATGAATATGAACAAACATTAGGGAAAAAATTCATGATCATATGAGAAAACCTCCTAATGTTCATAGAAAATGGAATTTTAAAATATTGTGTTGTAAAAACATTTCTAAATCCATGAATAATTTTTTTTCACAACATATATTTTCCTTAACCTTTCTGAAAACCACTGCTTGCATAAATTTAACTTTTTAATCAAAATTAAAATTTTAACCAAAAAATCTTCCACACATTCTTTGAGGAGCATTGGCCTTTTAATAAATATTGAAACAATTTAATGTAGTGAATTACAGACAATTTTGAATAACAGGTAACTTACAGCTTATGACAAAATATCGTTTTTCAGGAACCAACTGCAAGCACTATATTAAATAAAAAATTACACTCATTACAGTTAGACTAATGATAAGACTGGCCATATTCAATACTGTGTTTCAATTTTTGTAGGGTGCGCTAGCTGATTTAAGAACAGGAGACAGATTGACTGTTTCAGGAAAAAATTAGCCATAGTTGACAGCAGATCCCATTTAAATATGGTGTTGGGTAAGCACCAGGGTTGGAAGAGACTGATGCAATAGGATGGCAGAGCTCGGAGAAAGCTGTGATGAAGTAAGTTTTACCCCCGGGTAGTTAGCAGTTGGTGTTAAAAGTGTTAAAACTGTTAGCAGAACTTCAAAGTGTGTCCAGTGCTTCTAGCTTTTTAAAACTATCTGGACTGTTAGGACAATTCAGCAAACTAACTGAATATAGGAACAAAATATGCATATAAATAGTCTATTTTCGTGCTAGATTAAAAAAATTTGCCCAAAATAGAATAGGAAAATGTGTCTATCACAATGTCATCTTGATAAATTTATCCATTTTATACAGACTTTTTAACCAAAATGGATGTATACATAATATTTAAATTGAGTATGCACTCTATATCTGAAGGATTTTAAAAGTAATTCTAATTTTTAGTTTTTAAGCTTCTAACAGATACACAGTAGCTCATCTATACAATCCTAAGAATCACAGGATAACCCCTTCCTGCCTCCTTCTGCTTCCCCTCTCTCCTTTGCATCCTTTACCTCTCTCTCTCTCTCTTCAGTTTTTAAGATAATACATTTTTTATTCACAGCCAAGGGCTTAATGCTCTAATTTCAAGAATTCATTTGGTTAAAAAATAAATAAATAAATAAAAATCAACTTCAAAATACACATGACATTTGCTCCATCTCATAAGAAATCCATTCCTTATTCCTTATCAGGTATAGTTCCATTCAGAGTTGTTCCAACAAGTGATAATAGGAGAGGCATCAACAAATGTGGCCTTAGCAAGCTGATGCCTCCCCACCCCCCGCCCCCAACCCTTCAATGCCAGCATTCCATGTGGGTACTGATTCAAGTCCCAGCTGCTCCACTTCCTAGCCAGTTCCCTGCTTATGAGCCGACAAAGTGGCGGAGGATGGCCCACTGCCTTGAGCCCTTACACCCATGTAAGAGACACCTGCCAGATACTTTTCACTTTGATTTCTTGCTCTGTGAAAGCAGCAGCGTACTGCTGCAATAAGTGCCAGCATCCTGTCATTTCCACTCCTGTTTATTTGGAAGGTTCATATGTTCACTTATTCCTTGAAGCTTCACTTTCCCTCATTGCAAATTCCAAGAGCCAATCATACATTTCCTGCTTTAATGTTATTTGTTTTCATTGACAATAATAAATGTCTCAAGACCATAATATTGCTTTTTTAGTTAAATAGAATGAAATGCATACCACATACCATTTAATTTACAAACTCATCCATAAGATTGGATTATTACCCCATAGAGAGAAAACTGAGGTCCAACAAACGTTAGTATTAATTTACATATTTTGATATCAATGTTATACAGCTGGTTCTACTGTCACTTAGACTAGAATCTAAAATAAAGATATGAAATGTAAACGTCTTATCTTCTGAACATAAGTTTCTTGAAGTCAAAGATCACCTTTGGTTTCTTCCCTACACGTTTCTAGGCCATAACTGCGATATTACTCCAGTGGTTTGGAATTCCCACACTGACCGTTCTATTTAGTTTCCTTGAGAACTTTTCAAAAAGTAAAGGAAAATACAAAATAAAGCAATGTGAATCTTCTCCCTGTTGCCACCACCAACTTTCCCTGGGGGAGCTAATGAAGCACAGGCAACTTTCCATTCCCCTTGAGGACCTCTGGGTGGCTGAGTCATTGTGGGCTGCTTAGGGCTTTAGTCACTTGTGAACCTCAACTTGGGCGAGACAGCATATTTCACCAGACGGTAGATATGATCACGCTTTTTGGTACAGCAAGTCTGGCCCTCAGAGTCCTGTCATGGATTAAGAACGTACGTTCTAGCACCAAGGGATGAGTAATGGGTTCCAATTACACACAGCAGCACATTTTCAGTGAACAGACTTAGAAATCGTCCAACGGTAACTTTCAGAATATGGAACCTACCGACGGTTCTCCACGTTTTAAATGCACGCTAATGACATCGCTCACCATCAACACTACCACCTTCCCTGCTTCCTTATGGATGCTTCTCTGCATTCCAGCTCAATGTGACCTCTCAGAGAAGCCATCTTGGCAGCCAGGATTGCTAAGATAACAATAATAAATGCTTTTGCAATGTGTTTGTACGGTTGCTACCACATTCACTGGTACTTCAAATAGTATTTTGTATTTACGCTTCCTGTAAAAAACATCCTGGAACTCAGGGACCTGAATAATGTTTGGATCCATCATAAGCAGCACAATATTTTGATACCATACACAGGACTATCAAGTGATAGATGCACAAACGCATGACTGAATTCATAAATGTATAGTATGCTATAATAAAAATGTATATACATAGATAAGCAGAGTAGGACAAAAATTATGCATGGAGAGTTGAAATATCTCCATGTAACCTATATTTATACTTTTGGACTTTTCCTCTTTTTTTTTCTCTCTCTAAACTGGTTATAGAAGACCCGGCTAATTTTTCACAAAAATAATGCAAATGCCTTTTCAAAAAATAATTCTATGGTAGCATGTTGCATAGTAGTTGTGCATGTTCCACACTTGGTAATCTGGTTTTGTACCTGGCTCTGAATCCTGAGCTCTCAGCTTTGAATTCCTGGCTCTTCGCTTTGGCTCCTGGCTTATTTGGAAAATGATCCAGGTGATGGGAATTTGTTCTATCAAATATGATTTCTATAAAAGGACACTAGATACTATTTATAATAATAAATTACACAGGATTGTTCTAGGAATTCATTCTAGGGTGAATTATTCTTCATTTTCCAACTGTCACCAGGGTAGCACACATTGTCTGTTTTACATATCTGCCTGGTTCCTCTGCTCATAATGAAGTCTCGTACCAGGCTAACACTCGTAGCTGCACGCTGTCCTCACAGCCTCCCACAGTGCCCATATAAACCGCAGTCATTTTCCTCCTCCCTGCACACCCAGTTCTCTAAACCGATCCATGACTTCTCCTTTAAAACTGCCTTGTTTATCACACCACCTTCCTCAGACACAGCCTGGTAACCAAGTCACAGACAAAGCCATCAATGGGTAGTTACCGTCCCTGCGGTCAAACCAGGACTTTTAATAGCATTTACTTCCAATACAGACCAACTGTTCAAACCACATTGTGAGTCATCTCAGCCAAACCCACATTGCAGCTGCGAATTGGGGAAGGTCAGTATCAATGCTGGAAGTTTCTTGGCAGCCAGCCAGGGGATGACCTCCTACAATTACAGTTGATTCTCCACCTCGTGGTCTTTAACATCGCATGATCTCGTCTCCACTTCTGTCCCCCAGTCCTTGGGAATTCCCACTGGTTCATATGTTCCCTGAGGACAGGGATTGTCTAATTGCCTCCCCACCACTGTGCAATAAATGCAGGTGACCTCTGCTTATAGCTCACACAACAACTCAGACCAGAGCATAATTAAACTTTAACTGTGCATCGATTTAGAAACAGCAGAAAGCCCTAAATTCCAGTTATCAAACAGTTCTGGGATGAATGGAGTCCAGGGATAGGGTTATAAAGTATAAAGCTGCAACTGTTTTATTGTTACAATCATGAAACAGAAGTCAACTGTTAATGTATGCCTGTATCACTCAATGATATACATTGTTTATTAAAGTATTATTTTAGTTTAGCTCTATTATGAAAGTGAAACAGATATAGACAGAATCTTTTTTTAAAAAAACAGATTTGTTAATTTTTATTGCAAAGTCAGATATACGGAGAAGAGGGGAGTCAGAGAGGAAGAACTTCCGTCTGATGATTCACTCCCCAAGTGAGCACAATGGCCAGAGCTGTGCCAATCTGAAGCCAAGAGCCAGGAACTTCCTCCAGGTCTCCCATGTGGGTGTAAGATCCTAAGGCTTTGGGCCATCCTCGACTGTTTTTCCAGGTCACAAGCAGGGAGATGAATGGGAAGTGGGGCTGCTGGGATTAGAACCAGCACCCATATGGGATCCCAGTGCGTGCAAGGTGAGGACTTTAGCTGCTAGGCCACCACACCGGGCCCAAGACAGGATCTTTTTCTTAAGCTTCTCAACTCAGGCTCCCAGTAACTTCTGAGCATCAGACAATGAAAGCTCTCTGCCAGCAGCCTGCAACCGTCAGAGGTCGTCCTCCTCTCACTGTTTTTTTTTTTTAATTGCATTTGTTTTTTTCTTCTTTGCATGCTACTACGTAGAAGTAAGATTGCTATTTCTTCAGTTTGCTTTTGTCTCATAGGCACTTTCCTCATATCACAAATTTTGAGAATTATAAACCAACATCTGAGTTTTGACAAGCTTAAAAGAGAACTGTCATTTGCAGTTGATTTCAAACAGTTACGGTCACTTTTTTGGGAAGTTCTTAATCTAGAAAAACAGTAGGTACCTTGTGATTAGACAGTATTTTTTTTTTTACAAAATATGCTGGGATAACACACAGTGCAGGCCTCATTTCCACTGAGATTAACCCCAATGCCTCAGCAAAAAAACAGTGCCTACCACAGACCTCTGAAATAATTTCTGAAGCCATAAATTATGACTGGTTCCATTTACACAAATATTTTGATATCATGAACCAGCTTGCTTATTCAAAGTGACGGACAGAGACGGAGAGCTCTGGAGAGCGAGGTCAGGTCGATGATGTTGCTGAACTCAGTGTGTGGAGCTGCTGGTGAGAAAGGAGCAGGGGGCTAAGTCAGCTGCTGGGGAGACCTCAACAGCTATTCAAACCATCGCCAAGTGCTTCAGGAGTTATGCAGAATACCCCTAGGGATGACAAAGAAATTCATGGATGACTTTCATGGACGTTACGTCTTTTACTACTTACTTCATAAGTCAGGGCAGCATGCTGAATCCAAAGGATTTTGGCTACTTTCTCCTCACGTTTAGAACTTTTCTCATGGTTTTGAGACATGCAATTAAGAGTTAGAAGTTGGCAAGAGACAACGAAATACCTTCATTTCTAAGCATGGAAGGTTTTGTCATATTGACTTTAAAAAAAAAGACTCATCTAAGAAGTTGTAAACTCATGCCATCAAAAATCTATGCGACAAGAGTAGTGCCGGCAGGAAATCTCTCCATTTCTCTGTGCACCGGGGGTTTGACCTTGACGTCCAGCTCTGATATCTTCCCCTCAAGACTTCCTCTGAGGTTCTAACAGCTGGGGACTAGAACACATGCCTGTATTTCCTGGTATCCCAGAAAGCCTACTGATGCTGAATTGATAGAAAATGACCAAAACTGAGCCAGACAGTATTTCCACAGCTGCATTAAAAGCATGCCACTCAACCTCTGGCTCTCAGTCATTAGAACCGGAATGGCAGAGGAAAAGATTACTGCAAAGGGCCAGAACCTGCAAACTCCTCCTTCACCATGCACCTTGGGGGGAACATCTATAACTATCATCTTGCCAATTGTAGCTCAACCGGGAGCTGACTTACATAAGGATCCGCCATCAACAGCTGGCACTTTGTACAAGTTAAAACTACCAGAATCCCTTGCTTTACAGCATTGCCTTGTAGTACATTTATTCCACTTCATGGTATTAGATGATCTTTCCCTAATATTTTCATCATTCATTGCAATCAACTAAAGGACTTTCTCCCTGAATTCTATGCAATGTTCTTATGTATGTATTTATTTATGGACCTATTTATCTGATAATACCAAGAGAAAATGCTTTTTTTCTCTTTGATATTTCCAAATCATACATGCTACCTATTTCTACTTTCCTAGGCAGTAAGTCTCCAGGGGGCAGCACTGAGGCTCCCGTCCTTGATGTGAGCACATGGATATGTTATTCACACACTTCCTTCTGTTGGAAACGGAAGGGTACACATACTACAAGAAAGCCAATGAAGTTGGAAAGTTGGTATTTAAGCAGGTGCAGTTCGATCTCTTAGCTTCATCTGGAAAGATTTTGCTAAATATTAATTTAAGCTTTGTTAATTATATAACAAAACTTATCTTTTTTAAAAGTTATGTTTTCTCTTTAAAATCTCTGTGACCAAAACCTTAGCAGAGAAATCAAATGGCAATGAAAAATAAGTCCTACATCAATATCTGCCGGTATTATAAAACAGAAGTGGCTCAGCGTGATGCCTCAATAACTAAAATGCTTGCCTTAAAAGCACGGGAAAGCCATATAGATGTTGGTTCATGTGCCGGCTATTCCAGTCCCTGCTTGTGGTCTGGGAAAGCAGTGGTGGACAGCCTCAATCTCTGGGCTCCTGCACCCATGTGGGAGACCAGGAAGAGGCTCTTGGCTCCTGGAATCAGATCAGCTCATCTCTGGCCATGGTGGTCACTTGAAGAGTAAATCAGCAGACAGAATATCTTTCTCTTTGAATCTCCTTTCTGTAAATCTGCCTTTGCAGTAAAATATGATAGTAATAAAATAAAACAGAGAGAAGGCAGTCTATCAACAGTCAGAGGGATAGAAATCCACTGCCAGACTCCCTCAGGACTTATCTCTACCCTTCCTCAACTAACTTCGTGACTCATATACAGGCATGCTATCCACACACACACACACACACACACACACACACACACACACACACACACACACACACACACACACACACACACCTTCCACAAGCAGCCTTAGTTTCTCTGCTTTGGACCAGAAACCTCCATGAGACATATACTTTATTTAGAACAAGATATATTTCAGTGTTTTCCATACCAGCATTCTTGGCATCCACAGTGGAAGAACATCCACTGTTCTTCCTCCTACCTGTTCCACCCCAACACTCTCCATCACATTGCTTGCACGTACAAATCTGACTATAAAAGTAACGGGATTTTATTTGTATTTTGGAAATATCTTCAACAATGTGAACACTTAATTTTTAAATAAAAGATGATTTTGAGACGCATGGCACAACTATAAAAGAATGTCACACATCCCAACAAATTCTAGCCTATTAAAATACAGTTATCAGAATGACTCGGGTTTCGAAGAACTTGCTAATTTTTAGACTTGAAAAAAAAATTTTTTCAAATGTGATCATTTATTATAACAAATTCTAAAGGGACACCTATTTGAGATCCACAGCACCTTTGTGGAGAAGACTCGACTTAGGCTTTACAGAAACAAAGCATTAACGTCTTCCATTTAATAGTGAACATGTATGTCCACTGTCCTTCTATGTTCTTACTACACGTGTGTGGACAGAAGTTAAGCGGATACATCCTCTTGGTACTTCACTATTAGAGCTGCTGGGTACGTGAACGAAAAACAGTTTTGAATCTCAGGATTCTTTGCGAGGCAACTAACCCAGAGAATTTGAGAGCTGAGAGAAGAAAATCCGCCCTGGCCCCCTGGATGTCTGTTGAGATCTGACCTCAAGGGCGTCGCCTACTGAGGGCCAGAGGACACTGCACTGGAAGCTGGAGGGCAACTCCACTACGCTGGGGAGACCCCAGGTCAGCAAGTCATTTGAAGATGAGTCGTTGACGTATTGAGAGGAAAAACAAGCAAAATAACAAAAAATGAGAATGAAGGTGAAATAAAGAAAATACCAAACAAAAGTATAACCACTGAATACAAACAGACTCATCTGAGAAAAGCTGTTCTTAAGAACATAATTAAAGAAGCTAACTAATCCTGCCCCCCTCAAAAAAGAAAAAGGATTCGGAAGGTGAGAAAAAATGGTTGGCTTGAAAAGGAGGCACATGAGTAAAGATAAATGCAGATTAGACCAAATAATATAAAAGAAAAGCAGTGCAGTTAAAAAAAAAAAAGAAAGAAAATGTAATCCTTAATCACTACAGCATATGATTGTAGACAGAAACAAAACCTGTCTGGATAAAGAGGATTAAAAACACCTACTCTTCCCAAATCACTGGCCACAGAACCACAGCTTTAAGGTTCTAATGTCTCAAGCAAAAAGATAACTCAATCATGGATCCCACAGGTGGCACAGGCTCAACTATTTGAACTGAGTCATCAACCCCTTGCTGTAAGACAAAGGAGACAATCAGATCGCCATATAAGTTGCGACCAAAACTATTTCATTTACTTACATTAATATTAAGCATAATAGACGTAAGGTGTTTTCTTTTTCAACAGGGAAAGTTAAAAGCAATGCACAAACAGAAATAAATCTCCAATGCACTGGTTCACTCCACCAAATATACACAGGGGCCAGACCAAAATCACAGTCACTTGAGTGGCATGGGGCACGGGTCCAACAACCCAAATGATCACCTGTTACCTCTCAGGGTGCATACTGGTAAGAAGCTGAAACTGACATTAAACTGGAAACTGAACCAGCCACTCATACAGGATGCAAGCATCCCAGCTAGTGGCTTACCTGCGAAACCGAGCACCTGCCTCAAGCATAATAAACATTACACGAGAACTACAACATTAATAGAAATAAATAAAGCTATTGGGGCCCCTGCCATGGCTCAACAGGCTAATTCCCCACCATCCAGTGCTCCTTTAACTACTGGTTCTGTCCTGGCTGCTCCACTTCCAATCCTGCTTGCTCATGGCCTGGGAATCAGCCGAGAATGGCTCAAGTCCTCAGATCCCTGCATTCACACGAGAGACCTGGAAGAAGTTCCTGGCTCCCAGTTTCAAAGCAGCACAGCTCTGGCCACGGTCTCCATTTGCGGAATGGGCTAGCAGATGGAAGAACTCTGTAAAATCTGCCTTTTAAATAAAAATAAACCTTTCAAAGAATTTTAAGAGAAGTAAATATTACTAGATTAACCATGAGAAACTGATAAATCCATTCAGTCCCTAATGCTTCTTTCAGAAACTGATACATCAAAGGAAATGAAAACAGGAAAAAATACAGATGGCATGATCATCGCAAATGCTCAGGCTGATGCAATGGACACCTAGACCCTACACATTCATGTAATCACATTCATGGGTTAGAATTAATATCATCAAAATGCCCACCCCCGCCAAATTGGTTTGCAGATTCAATGCAATCCCAATCAAAATATTACTTGTATTCTTCTCAGGTCTAGGAAAAACAACCCTAAATGTTATACGGAATCAAAACAGAGACCAAGTAGTTAAGGAAATCTTAAAACAACGAAAACAAAAGCTGGAGGCATCACAATAGCAGATTTCAAAACATACTATAAGGTAGTTAAAATCAAAACACAATGGTTGTCACACATAAACAGACTTGGGGACCAATGGAACAAATCAGACACCCCAGTAATTTATCCACATATTTATAAACAACCCATGTTTGATGAAAGGTCTAAAACTATTCCCTGAAGCAAAGCAGTCTTCAACAAATGGCCAGAATGGATGTCCACAATCACAAGGATGAAACAAGACCATACCTTACACACTATACAAAAATTAGTTCGTGGTAAATCAGACTCTAACCCTAAAACTTAAAAAACATGGAATTGCTAGGGGTAAACACGGCAAGATATTCATCCAGGCAGATACTCCTTAGACAAGACCCCAGAGGTGTAGGGATAAAAGTAAAATTTTACAAGTTGAGAAGTTTCGGCACAGCAAAGAAACACTGTTAACATAATTTGGATGTTAACAAAATGAAGAGGCAAACGACAGATGGGACAACATATCTGCAAACTATATATCTGGCAAAGTGTGTAATATCCAGAACGTATAAGGAGTTTGAGAAATTCAACAACAAAACAAGCAACCCAATTATGAAAGAGCCTAAGAAATGAACAGGCATTTTTCTGATGGTCAATTTCATCATGGAAAGAGGCTTAGAATTACTCGCCATCAGGAAAATGCAAATAAAACCCACAATGAGGTTTTACCTCACCACCCTTAGAATGGGCGTCTCCCAAAACAAAACAGTAATGAATACTGCTGACGATGTGGACAAAATGATTCACTGGGGGTGGCAATGCAAACTAGTATAACCTTTATGGAAGACACTGTGGAGATTTTTCAGAAATCTGGAAATAGCTCCTCCATACAACCCAGCCATTCCACTTACTGGGAATTAAGTCAAAGAAATGAAATTTCCATAATAAATAGTTATCTGTATTGTCCGTTTCCAGAAGCTCCATTCATAATAGCCGGTCACATGGAACCAACCCTGATGCCCACCACCACTACATCTCCAAAGAAAATGTGATGAAAGAAAAGAGGAGAGAACGCTCACGCATAAAAATGAAAGAAATCATGTCTCCTGCAACAAAGTGCATGCAAGAGGGGATTACACTCATGAGATAAGACACTATCAAAAAAGGTAAGTACCTTCCCATTGACTTGATGCATATTAACATTGAAGCACATCTGAGATCTGGTCATTTATAGCCCCTTTCTATGTAGTCTTTCCACTTACTACTTGTTGAATTCTTAATTTATTGGAGCTTTAGGCTTGCAATAACAGTAAACTGGAAGAATACAAACAAAAACTGAAAAGAAAAACAAGAAATGAGGAGGAAGGGCTGGAGCAAAAAACAGAGAGAGAGAGGAACCGTGGCAAGCATATTTTTGCTCACAAAAAAAATGTATATATGAAAGATGTGAAATCAATTCCTTCCACATGCATAAATGAATTTAATTTATAACTGCAAAACCTCATAGAGAGAGGCTATATGTGTAGGAAAAATAGTTTTGTTTTATGAAAAGTTGCTCATAATTTAGAACATATTCTCTGAGTTATGTAATTCCGATTTTACAGAGGCTCTGTGCCTCTCACTGCTTTTACATTATTTTAAAATTCAGGAAGCCATAGATAATGGAGAAGAATGAAATAATTTTTGCCTGGAGGCATATAAACTGTGCCTTGTGGAAACTCAATCAACTTTTTTCCCACTGGGGAAGAAGCTAGGTTGATCTAGAAATTTCCATATTTGTTTCAATATAACAAATCAAATAGATATGCCTGTTGTTTGGATGGCTGAACCGAGGGAGTAACTGATTATTAATAACACTATCTTGCAAGTCATAACAGAACCAAAAGTTTATTTCTCTGAAAGGAAACAGACTAACTGCCAAGAAAGCAAGACTAAGAAAGAAAGAATGCGGATGGAGCCAGTGCTGAGCCATGGCAAGCAAAGCCGTCACCTGTGACACCAGAAACCCATATGGACACAGGTTCGCTTCCCGGCTGTCCCACTTCCAATTCAGCTCCTTGCTAAGGGTCTAGGAAAAGCAGACGATAATGACCCAAATTTGGGGGCTTTCCAAAATTCTTCTTGGAAGAAATTTCTGGCTCCTGAGTGCAGCTTGGTCCCGCCTTGATATAAAAGATCTCTCTCTCTCTCTCTCTTTCTCTCTTTTACTCTCTGGCCTCTAAATAAAGGGGACCCTACTGATGCACACAATTCAATGAGTGCTACTAGATTCCATGGGAAACAATCACCCAAAGCAATATTGCAAAAAAATGAGTTTTAGCCTTTGTTGGATATAAGATGTGAAGGTGATCTAGAACATTTACTTCTCCGATTTCTCTTCATTGTTTCCTTATCACAGAATAAAATGTGGAATGACACAACCTCCTAATGATAAGATAGCCCCTAGTTCTCAAAATCTAGAGTTACAGATGTAAGAGGGGAAAAAAAAAAAAAAAACAGCCATGAATTGCCTAGTCACATAAAAGGGACTTGAAAAAAAAAGTTACTATGTAAATACTAAAGATAAAAAGTGTGATGACAGTAAGTACAAAGTTTATTCCATGTGCATTGAAATATTTATCTGGAATATACCATAAAATGAAAATTCTCTTTTAACTTTTATATCAAAGCGAAAATGAAGAACCCTGCAAAGAAGTTCAAGTAAAATATTTTTATGATATACAAATGCCACTGAAGTGAAAAATCTTCAGGAAGACCACCCAACCTTGACAAGTGTATTCGTATGGGATTTAAAGAGCAATATTTGTATGACAAACAGTAGGTGGTCTTTCACACGGGTGAAATATTCCAGCTGACTTTAGTTCACGAGTGTTTCTAGAATTATGGGGATTCCTACCTGGCAAAACATAGCATTACCCTAAACTCTAAGTTTTATTTTTTGAACTCTATTTCTTCTTTGCGATGTATATTCAAACTTCACACACATGTGTCTGGCATACGTGTGTCTGTGTGTGTTTGAGAGAGAAAGAGAGAATACGGGGTTCAAGGTAATATGAACTCGTAGATACAGGATTTTCTTTTAACAGCTTATCCTTCATCTTGTTTATTTGGCTGTCAGAAAGCTCAAATATAAGACTTTTAACACTAAGGGAAACAAGTTTTCTGGCAAAATTCCACTCATTTATGTAGCTTCTTATTCTCTATGGTTTAAATGGTTTTACTCTATATGTAACAATACATTCTAAAAATGTAGAAGGATGAAATTAAAACACGTTTACTTTGGTGTAAAGAAAGTTGAAATCAACACATAGTCTTATTACACATTTTGCATAACTTTTGATCAACTTTCACATATTACTTATCATGCTTTCTTAAATCATTCTAGAAGTAGATAGAAAGCCATGGAAGTATATGTACATATTCGGGTCTTCATATTTCACACACAGAGTTTAAAAAAATTCAGATTTCACACACAGAGTTAAAAAAAAACATACATGACGTGAGGTCTGATGTTTCTTAGGTCATGAGAAATCAAGCCGCCTTTGAAATCCACAGCCACGAGGCTATTTGTAAGACCGCAACCACGGATAGTAGAGTCTGTCAACTTACTTGCATATGTCATCTTCTGGGTCTTCAAGCCCAAATCTTTCATCAAATGTAAGCTGTATGCACATGTTTTCTTCTACAGCTACTAATCTCCATACCAAGACCGTGTTTCTCGGGTAAGCGTTGGGAAAGCGTGGGCTGTGGATACTTCCATTGGTAGAGACACTAATAGTTCTCTCATGCTGGGGATCATGTACTCCTAAAAAATAAACAAATAAATGAAAAGACTCAGACACGCATTTACAACAAATATTTCCAGAAACGGATGCTGTGACAATAAACTTTATCTTATTTTGTTTTTAGTTGTGTTTACGTCGTTGACAGGGATGCACACACTTAGAGGTCTCTGATTTGGGGAGTGAGGGTCAAGGCGAACTGGAAGGTGGATGGGACAAATGTTCCCATTTTTTTTTCCTCTCTCTCATGTCCGCAGGGAGGGGAGTGGAGGGGGTCACTCCTTGCTATCAAGTGACATCAGCACCTAGGGGTTGGGGACAGTCATATGATGACACTTCAGAGATCCTGATGGAGGAAAGAGTATTCCAAGGACGTTACTTGAGTGTTTTTCTTTATGTAAAACAGTCAGAGAAAGATAATCTTCCATTTACCAGTTCACTACCCAGATGGCTACAACAGACAGTACTGGGCCAGCCCAAAGCTAGGAGCTTCAGTTGGGTATCTCATTTGGGTGGCAGGGCCCCAACACTCAAGCCATTTTCCCACCGCTTTTTCCAGGACCTAGCAAGGTGCTGAATCAGAAATAGAATAGCCAGGACTCCAACTGGAGCCTACATAAGACACAGCTGTAGCAGCTGCTGGGTTGACTAGCCAAACCACATCATCAGCCTCCAAAATATCTTTTTTTAATTAGCTCGCCGTTTGACTCCTGCAAAGTATTGATTAGGCATTACAGACTATAAACGAAGTGTCATCCTTTGCACTATTTATCCAGAAATAAAGACTATTTCAACGTTTTTAAATAAAAATTATTTACATTTGAAAGGACAAGTGGATTAGCATTAAAAATCAACTATCAACTGTTTTGGATGCCTAAAAATCACAAACACTAAGTTAAGATTATAATTCCTAAGAATTTGTGAAATACGAGTTATATGATAAACATCATAATTTATTTCCAAAAGTACCAAAAAAAGAAACTGAAGTGTCCTAATTTTAAAGCTACAGAGCTCTAGCCAATTAGTTACACGAAGAGTTGCATTCATCTTATATTTGGCATGAAGACAATGAAGAAAAGAAATGTGAGACCTTGGGCTGGTACGGTAGCACACCAGGTTAAGAAGCTGCGGACAGCCGCTGTATCTGAGCAACGCACTGGTTGGAGTCCCAGCTGCTCCATCTCCAATCCAGGACCCACTGGTGCTTTTGGGGAGGAGGCAGCTGATGGTCCAAGCACTGGGGCCCCTGCTATCCACATGGGAAACTCAAATGTAATTCCTCAAACAGGGTCAAACGTCTCCGTTGCAGCCACTTGGGCAGTAAACCACTGGAAGGAAGATGTCACACCCCGTCTTTGTCACTCTGGTTGTTAAACAAATTAATGAATGAATCTTTACCTCCCCCCAAAAAATAAATAGATAAATTGAAAAGTTAGCAATGGAAGCACACAGGAGGAAATGATGAGTTCTTCTCATTGATCATGAAGTGTCAATACACCACATCGCACAGCATGTACTGCGTTCTACCTACTCTGTTCTTAATGCTTCAGAAATCGGAATGACAAAATAAGCTTACTGGTGCTCTAATATTTGGATTCACAACTTCTAAGACGCTCACAGTTTCCCATACACTGGAATTCTAGAAACATCAAATCCCAAATGATCTTGAGATTCAGAACGAAGTCAACGTATTAGTCTTAATGTATTATCACAAAGAAACAATTTACACCGCACAGAGGGATGAAGATAAGGAAGTGATGAAGGAGCCCTCGATGTTTTCCCAGGTGAAGGGAAGTGAGTGCAGCTTCCAACACACAGGCCACTGTGAACACGACATCCACTAAGCTATGTCCTCAGAACCCTGGGGAGAGACACGCAGGCACAGCACAACTGGAACTGCTAAGGGGAGAGAAAGTTTTCTTACACCCATCTATTAGTTACTAATAAAAACGAACTCAGGTATTTGTGAAGTATTTATAAACTAAAAAATTAAGAACGAATATTTGCATGGTCTTTAGAGGGAAAAATAAATCTCTTTAAACACAAAATTTCAATAACAAAAAACTAAACGCTCTCCTCTTCAACTCCTAATATAATTTTTTGAAAGATTTATTTATTTTTATTGCAAAGTCGGATATATATAAAGGAGGAGAGACAGAGAGAGGAAGATTGTCTGTCCGATGATTCACTTCCCAAGCAGCCACAGTAGCCAAGGCTGTGCCGATTCAAAGCCAGGAGCCTGGAGCTTCTTCTGGGTCTCCCACACAGGTGCAGGGTCCCAAGGCTCTGGGCCATCCTCAACTGCTTTCCCAGGCCACAGGCAGGGAGCTGGATGGGAAGTGGAGCCAGCGGGATTAGAACCGGCATCCATACGGGATCTCGGTGTGTGTAAGGCAAGGACGTTAGCCGCTAGGCTATTGCAGTGGGCCCTCATATAGTTTTGTAAAAATTTTCAAAAGCCCTAAACTAATATCTTAGCACATAAAGTCATGTGCTCGAATACAGCTGGATAACTGTTTATACTTTTATATTTGGAAGGCCACCATGGGTAGGAAAATTCAACTACCAACTTAGTAGCTTGGAAAAATCTTTTTTTGCATATAGATATATCTAGACAATCGTTTAACCCTGACAGTTTCTCATTAGTGTTTGTGATTTGTAAAAAAAGCTGTTCAACACTGAACTCTGCAGTGAGATTAGACAGATCACATTGTTGCTTTAGAAGACCATTCATTCGCCTACTTCTCCAACATCCAATCTCATAAGGATATGAGTAAGATGAGTCTCACTTTATTTAATTCCTTTGGATATGCGCTAGCAGACTGTAATGCAGTGTGTTAAGGACAAGAAAACCATAATTTAGACTAAATTCTGCAGCTTTCTCTTCACTTCCTGACTCTATTAGAATTTTCTCTTTCTTCTGTGAACTTTCATTTCCCATAAGCATTTAAGCAAGCAATTCCCTCCTTTTTTCTCTACTCTGTATCTTAGGCTCCCTTTTCTTGTAGGTTTTATACCGGTGTGCTTTTATCTCGATAGTAGGCAGACTCTAAGAGACTCTCCAGTGTCCTTCCTTCTAGACTAATTCCCTCCTTTGAGTATGAGCAAGCTGATGGGCTATGACTCTACCACCATGACAAGTTTAGTTTGAATGAAGCAAAAGTCAGGTGGCTCTGGTGGGTCTGACCTCATCAAGTGAGCTCCTACCAGAAGTTGGGTCTTTCTTAAACTTTGAGAAACAAAATGGAGAAAAAGATTCAGCAGAAGGGGGATTCCCTGGTACTGACTGCGTAATCGTAGGGTACCATGTGTCTGACAAAAGCAGCTGGACGAAGGATGCTTTAGAAGCTAAGAACCCTCCATGGAAATGAGACCCCAGGCTTGGAAGATGGTCTCCCAAGCCCGAGGAGAGGAATCCTGCTGGGCTGAAGTCTTCATCTTAATCTCCTAGGACTCTCTTTACAAATCCAAGCATGGTCATGTTTATCCTTCCATACATAATCTAGAAACCCACATTACTGTGGAAAGATTTGAACTTTATTTTTATACCCTCAGTCGCAAAAGATCGTAGCTAAAATGAGTCTACTGAAACCTGTGCTTAAAAAGAACCTTTTTCGTGTAGAATCCATAATGTCATTAGGCTATAATTAAACATAATTTAAAGATTTAAGAAATCTAGGCCCTGTTGTCATAGAATTGTAAATTTCCTTTTTAAGATAAATTGCTGCTCCCTCCTCAAATTCATTTCAAATGCAATGAGGTTTGCCACCACACACATGATTTACAAATGCCTGTAAACATTTTATGTAAATCTCAAGCCACTAGGCCTATAATTGAGGAAAAAGTAAGAAGCAAACATTAAGTTCTACCAAATTAAGATTCTGCACCGAACAGTCCATTGCTTTCAGTCATCTTTCAAAGTACATAATTTTACTAGTATTTTAGGGACTAGCCACATATTTAATGTCTTGTGACTATTTTATTCAATGTTTGCTATTCCAATGTTACAGCAAAAGTACTCAAATTACCACTGAACTAAACAAATTATTAAATTATTTACACACGATCTTAGCAGTGCACGCCAACAGAATAAATCTTGTGTATCTGAGAGAACGGGTGCAACATGAAAAGTGAGATTTTACATAAGTGCTAAAAGTTAAAAATTGCAATTAGACACAATTTCATACCCTGCAAGACTCCTCTGATGATGTAAGTTTTGAAAACATAAACAGAGAAAACTTAGAAAAAGAAGAGGAAAGCCTTTATTGCTTAGTATTTAAACTTCCATTATTACAAAAATATGACAATACACTATATAGAAAACCCTGATGCTGGGAGTTTGCATACTGCATTGTATCCTCACATCTGGACATAACAGTCTCCATGGCGGAATAGAGCAAGGACAGGTTTAAACACACGGAGAAATATTAGCCAGTGGGGAGTAAAGAGGGCACTATGCTTCTTTCTAAGAGAAAAACTTTTAGAAACTTTTATTGAAGGCTAAAATCATTTCCCAGCTCTTAGCGCTGCCTCATACCTTGTAATAACAATATAAGGAAACTTGGTATCTTGAAGCATTGTTAAAAATCACTGCTAGATTTCTTCAACATGTCTCTATTTTGAGTTTCCACATACAAAATAAAAGCATGATTATGGAAGACAAGATGGCAATAATTTTTCTAACCTGTAATGACACAAGACAAACATTCAGCTGTACAAATGTAAAATCAATTCAAAGCCCTTAGCTCATTCCATCTGTTATTAAATATTCACCCTTGGGCCCGGCACGGTAGCCTAGTGGCTAAAGTCCTCATCTTGCATGTCAGGATCCCATATGGGCACTGGTTCTAATCCTGGCAGCCCTGCTTCCCATCCAACTCCCTGCCTGTGGTCTGGGAAAGCAGTTCAGGACAGCCCAAAGCCTTGGGACCCTGTACCAGTATGGGAGACCCCAAAGAGGCTCCAGGGTCATGGCTTTGGATCAGCGCAGCTCTGGTCATCGCGGCCACTTAGGGAGTGAATCTTTGGATGGAAGATCTTTCTCTTTGTCTCTCCTCCTCTCTGCATATCTGACTTTTCAAAAAATAAAACAAATGTTTAAAAATATTCATCCATACACATGTTTATATTACCCCACTGGAGAAAACATGCTTTGACAATTTTTTTTTATTCCATTAAATTTTGCATTATTGCAGACATTACAAAGAAGACAAAGGCAGAATGCTGGAAGAGAGACGAATCAGGAGCAGTTCACATTACAAAGAGTTAGACAGTTGAGCATTCCTTCCATTTTTTTTCAATATTTGATCAACTGTTAGCTGACATCATCACTGCATTTGGAAAGTTAACACAGACGCTTAGACACTTTACAATATCCTCAGCTGCAAAGTGCGTATATATCAAACAATATTAGAACGGGGAAAACGTGTGGTCACGATAAAGCACAAACTCACACTATCCTTTAAACAACCAAGTTTATTGAAGAGAATGTATCTCCAGCCAAGAACCCAGGCTGTGCAGGAGAATTCACATTTGCCCACTTGAGATCCACAATGACCATGAATTTAAAACATTCGAACTGGAGTATACCAGTTCCCTGTGTGTTTCTTGGCAGACACTGCCCACTTTAATTACTAAAACCTTGACAGGAAGATGTTTAAATATGCTCAGTGCAAAAGAACTGTAACGAGAAAGCAATTCAAGCTTACTCTTTCACAAGAAAAAGGTAAATAATGCCATCGATTTACCCCTTTAACAAATCATTCAAATCCATTGAAAATTCTGTTTTATGTTAAGCTCCTTCAAAACAAATGAATACTAAAAAATAATAAACTAGGAAAAGTTTTATTTTAGTCCTAAAACACACAGCTTAATAATCCTGAAAATTAGAGCTTACTACTTTTTTGAAATAACAAATAAGTAAATATTTTACCTTCAAAGACAAATATAATATATGGAATAAGCCTGTAACCTTGAGAGATGAAAAGATTAAAAATAATAACAAATGTTTACTTCTATACAAAGTATACTCTCGTAACTTGTATGTTATTAAATAATGTTAATAATACATTTGCATAAGGAATCTTTCATATTTATAAGTTTCAGTTGTAACAACATCTTTGGTTTTAGCACTAACTCTAAATGCAATATCAAGATTAATCAGTACTATTATTTGATCAGGCTGCCCCTTAGACGATAAGTCTCAATAAACCATATTATTGAATATTCTGAGTATTATGTCTTGCTAAAGAAGACCGTGTGCCCAACCTACCCCTAACCTATTCCTCTCCCTAAAATGATGCATACATACAAAAAAGTGAGAGTTTTAAAAGGAATGAAAATCATAAATTAATTTAAAAAAACTACTTGTGGTATTTTGGTGAGAAAAAAAATAGGTTTGCTTAAATAGTATTTCTCCATACAAGGACATTTTTGAATGTTGAAAATCACCCAATCATATCAAGGTATTCCATTTTGACTCACGTTATTTTTTCAGGTAGCTGGTCAATAATGAAGACATGCATAAGCACTTAAGATTGTTAAGTATCCCTCATTCTAAAAGGAGCAACAGGGATTCTTCAGCAACAGCTGGATTTATGACACCAATTTTAGAATCAAGCCAAAGACATGGGGTAGCAGAACCCCAAAGGACAAGCTGAAGCTAAGCATGAGACAGACTCAAGAAGATATACATATTTATTTGAAATAGGCACTCAATTTTATGAAGCCCACCAGAAGTTCCACTTGCAAGAAGAGATTATTCTCTAACTCTCCATTATCAGTGTTTGCTGTCAACATGATTCAAAAATACCAACTTTCTTGTCTTCTGACCTCAGGGTAGACTCTGGGCTCTCTCTGTCAGATTGGACAATGTCAGATGACACAAAGAGATCTGAGAATCCCCCTCCATGGCATCCACACTGTTTATGTAACGGTAATCCCAGCCAGAAAACACACCAGCTGCGTTCATGACCTCCCAGCAAGCGAACAGACCTGTTTGGACGCAGTATTTCCTTGAAAATTCTTGCCCATGAATCTAAATGTGGTCTTGCAAACTCTCCACCCTGTTCCCTGTAAGGCTACTACTCATTCTTCTGAAAGAAGAATTTTTTAAAAGCGGGGAATGGGGGCTGGGCATCAGCCAGAATCAGGCAGAAAAGGACAGGAGAACACCAATGGGGCAAATGTCCAAATTACATTTAATCCAGTTGCAGCAGTTATAAGAGTAATAGTTATCTTGACAAATGGTTCAGACTGCATTTCTCAAGTTGACATAGAGCATTTTAAAGAAAGATATGCAAAGCTTATGCCTTAAAAACACTGCAGTAAACATCCAAACTATTTGATAGAAAGGGCAAGATTAGTTACTGCAAGTCACCTAATCATCAAATTATTTGATTTATAAAAAACTATGTCATGCCAGGTTTGATCATAGTGCCATAACTTGTGAACCAATGGAATTTGAAACAAAAGAAAAATCCGATCGGGAAATAAAATATAAAATTTGCAAAAACTGGTGTAAATATCTGTCAAGCCTTACTCATTAATTACTGAGAAAACTTTTATTGAGTACTCTCTGCCAAACTAAAATACACACAAAGGAAGCATGGGAAAAAATCCAAGAAACATTTGGATAATAAAGCATCTTGAGAACCATAGTTCTATTCTCTTTGAATCATAATAGTTACAGCATCTTGCCAAGTGAAACTATTTTTAACATGTCAGAGAATGCACAGAAACAAGAATGTCAACATTTCAGTAAGCACAGGATAGATGAAAGATCATTATGAATATAAAACACAGCACTTAAGTATTGGAATAACTCAATGGAAATGCGTTACAAAGACAGGGGAGACGACCACTATGAAAATAAGGGATCCAAGGCTGCATTTGTTTGTACTGACGAATCAGATAGGAGTATTACACCAACTTAATAAATTATTTTGCTTTAAGACCACTTGTCATATTCATCTTAAGTATGTAAGAATAAAATGAGTGTATGACCACAAAAGCTTAAGAATTAGAGTAAATAAAAACACACATTTTGCTTACCTTTTAAATGTTCTTTCTCCTCTTTTCTATGCCAGTCCAGACGCTTGGATATAGTTCCTCCCTGCCAGCAGATGGAGATAGTAAAATTGAGTCTTTGGGTGACCTCAAATCCTATTCTAGGGGTGCAGAATCTTTCATTTCAGATTTGGAAGTATAAAAATTTGAATGATCAAATAGACAACATAAAGATTGTAAAAAAAAATGATTATCTGAATCGAATGAACTTTCACTCATGATCGTCTGTACTAACTGTTAAGGGAGAGGGTCTTGGCTGGCATAGAAAAGAATAAAAGAAAGAGCATTATTTGGGAGAATAGCTACACCCCGGATTCTTCCTTCTTCCCAGAATTTGTTCATTCATTCAGCTACTATCAACGATAAACCTGCTGCAAAGCGCTGGCACTGGCCAGATGCTCTCCTGGGCATCAGCTGTTTAATCTCATCACTCCATGAAGGAGCACTTGTCATGTCACAGTATCTGGCTCCAGAAACTCCACTGAGTTGATTCCTGCCTGCCCAGTCTCTGCAATCCATCAGACAGCTCATCAAGGCTTCTAGGGGCCAGGGAGCATTCGTTTCTTCTTGAGAGGGATTTTGCAGTTGGACATTCATTCACTACTGTTAAAATTTGGTTTGTTTCCTTTTGATTCAAGTTTACTACAAGTACAAGCACTCCAACAGCTTTTGAGGAAGAAATTTATAAACCTAAGTGTAGCCATTTTTTTTTTTGTGAAGACTCAGTAGGTCATCGAAAATAAAGCATAATTCAGGATATAAACTCATGAAAATGTTCTAGCTTGAAAACTACACATGTCTGATAAAACTTACATGGAAAAGAAATTTATAATTGCTGAAGATGGTCTATAAAAGCAATAAAATTATTAACATTTCAAAACCCTAAAGAAGAAACAGGTATGTATCTTTTGAAGATAAAGAACCAAAATGAAGAACATTAAACACTGAATTGTTATGCATGTATGAAATCATATTTGATCTTATGAAATAATTTTTCTTACTCTATTAATTAACTTGCTGCGTTTTCCATCAAATGAAATACATTCCTGATCCCTCTCGCAAGTTCAAGTCTCAAAGGCCTTTGACGCTCTTTACGGCACATGTTAAATTTCATGTCCCTAACTAGACTGGGAAGTGGTTAAAGCCACAAAAAATGCCCCCACAATCTATTATTTTACAATATTCCATGTGGATGCCACTGAAAACACACACTCAAATCACGTGATCTTTGAGAAGCTATGTTTTGGGATAGCAGATACGTTTAAACACACATCCATCCTAGAACAGCTATGAGTTTAAAGATTCATCCCTACCCTACATTTTCCTAAAAATTCTAATGTTGACAGCATGTGTACATTCTCATTTGATGTAAACACAAAACGTGATTTTCTACGAACCTCAGTCCTACGACTGGTGCCTTTGTCTCACTTGACTCCTCGCTAACTAGTGGTTCCATACATGCAGGACAAACCATCTGAGCAGAGCATCCACCTCTGACACCTCACTTCCAGAGGGATTCTGAAAGCCCACATCCTCCTGGGCCTTCTAGTGGAGCAGTGCTGTTTTGTATATCTCCAAAAGCGTGGCAACAACTGGGCCACTGGCAAGTCCTGACATCCCCGCAAGCCACACACAAAAAGACATGGTCTCTAACTGAAACGTGTTAAACACCTAACAACCGTTCTATTTCCATGGCAGATTATTTCCTGAGGGGCCAGCACGATGGCACAGTGTGTGACGCTCCTCCCTGGGACGCCAGCATCCACAACATGGACCACAGTTTGACTCCAGACCCAGATCCCTAACATTGCACCTGAGGAAGTGGCAGGGTTAACTCAAGTACTCAGGGCCGTGCTACATGCACAAGAGACCCAGGTACAGGCCAAGGAGCTTCCTGGCTGTTGTAGCTATTTAGAGGGAGAATTAGTGAAAATAAGAACTAGCTATAGATATGCCTCTTTTTCTAAGTCAGCATTTGATAAATCCTTTTTTTGTTGTTGCTTTGTTTTTACAAAATTTTCATTTATTTTATTTGAAAAAGTTAACACACACAACCCAACTGGCAGCCCTGGACCAGGCCACATCCAGGAGCCAGGATCTTCATCCAGCTCTCCCTTGTGCACAGCAAGGGGCCCAAGCACTTGGGCCATCTTCTGCTACTTTCCACAGGCCAACAGCAGGGAGACGAACCGTTTCCCATGGGATTCTGAAGTAAGAGGCAGTATCTTACCACCTTGTGCCATCAGGCCCGCCCCACAAATAAACTGGAGAACTCTTCAAACAAAAACATTCCACAAAATAGCTCTTCAGTATAAGGAAAAAAATGCTTGGTGACCTATAGCACAAGCGAATATGATTTTGAGGAATGCTGTGAAAGTGTAACACAATATCTTCAGTTCAGAATA
The DNA here is from genome assembly GCF_017591425.1 of Ochotona curzoniae. Taxonomy (NCBI): domain Eukaryota; kingdom Metazoa; phylum Chordata; class Mammalia; order Lagomorpha; family Ochotonidae; genus Ochotona; species Ochotona curzoniae. The sequence goes on from NW_024465322.1 coordinate 7,960,973, forward strand.
AAGACCCTAAGGCCCTGACGAATGAATCCAAGGCTGAGGCACGCACAGTCCAAACACAAGGACCTTCGACAGCAGTGGGGTCCACGTGCCCAGCAATATCTGCTGAAAGCATGGAACTGAAAGGTCTTGTCATTTAACAAATCAAGTGAAAACTATGAGCTTTGGGCAAAAGACAAGCCTCAGTGATCACAAAGACTTTTCCCTTCCTGATTAAATTGCCTGAAACTGTCACTTCTGGAGAACACCCCAAGGGTGGGGCCCATCAGTGATTGCCTGCTACATAGCAAAGACGGTATCTGCTGAGACACGCTACTGTTATCCTGTGGACGCTTCCAGCAGACTCATACAATAGACAAAGCTGTGGTTTGGCCAAATACTAGACATGAAGTATACCTCCTATCTAAAAATGAAAATCAACAGCCAAATAGCTCTATAAATTAGCTCTAGCTCTGATACCTGAAATTAATCTGAGGGATGCTCATAAAATGCGATGGATGATGACAAAATAGCTGTGCAGTACACAGTGAATAAGAGTGTCTAGAGTCATAAGTTAGAGAGGAAAAGTAATATACATCATAAACATGACCTGTTCCAAAGAATCAAGAAAGTGAAATAGTGCAGGTTTTATAATAACATTTATTTTTCTATTTTATGCATTTACTAATTGGCTAGCTCTGAGGACACATTACTGTAGATATCTTAATCTTCAGACTAATTAATATTCCCATTGCACTTATGAAAGACAGCCTTTACAATTCCCAATTGTACAGAGGAGAAACTGAGTCACAGAGAATCCCACAAGAACAAGGAAGCAGAGTGTATATGCAACGGAAGATACGGAAGACGAAGGAGGCCTGCAAAGCCCAACGTGGCGCTTGCACTGCTCAGGGTCTTGGTAGTCTGGGTTTGTCTTCTTTCCTCAATTAACTCTTCCTTAAGTCAGAGGTGATATCCAGCGCTATCACAACAATACAAAATTTCTGGGGACACCTTTGAAGTATCACATACTTCAAATCACATAGGATATGAAAAATACCATTAATAAAGTGATCAAATTTTGATAAGGAGTTTCCGTACTGTTGATGGCTTGCTTTTATCTGTGCACCAAATGCACCCGCAAAGCAAAACAGTGCCATTCCAAAGTGCAATACCTTGTTTCAAAAATGTAAGCTAAACACTAACTTCTAGTAACAAACCAAGTTCTTGTCCACTAGTTCTCTTGACCATCAAAAACAATACTTAGTCTAAATAAGAATGGTTTATCTAAATATCTCTCATGAATAATTTCAACATTTCCTAGTGATGAAGTAGCTTCTTTATGCCGGATACGATACAGGAAGAATAGGCTGATTTTCAGCACTGTTCCAGAAAGAATTCCGTGTTACTTCTCAACCAGTCTGTAGCTTTAACAAGGTGTCTGTCTCACATCCAAGCATCTTCGAGACAACAGTATCCACTGGGGGGAAAAAAAAAGTTCCCAACAGTCTTGAGGAAGTTAAGAATCTCCACACAACTTATCCACTCTGCTTTTTATCAGAAAAATCTAAAAGCAATTATTCATTGTGCATCCCCAAGGATCACCGCCCTTCTTTCAGTTCATATGCTACTTGAAAACTGCACGCAAGAAGGAAAGATCAACAACACCAAGGGAAAACCTAGGGGGACACAAACAAGGCAAGGACAACTGGAACTTTCTCTATTTATGTGAGAAGGGTGCTTCCTGTCTTCTTACCTGATTTATTTCTTTCTCAGCTACCAAGATAAAAAAATTTGTGAGGCCAAGCTCAGAGCTGATTCAGAGACAAGAAACAGATGCACACACAGGCACCAGTCTAGGCTGTGGGAAACACTTTCTATGGTTTCCAAGGTCATCAGGCAGAAATTCAGTGAGCTGGTAATAAAGAATGTGTGTCTTTCCTGGAGTGTCCTGCTGCTAACAGATCACTACGGACCTGGAAATGCAGCAGCATTTCACCAGACTCGGGAAATCTGACTCACAACGATGGGTTCTCAGCCATTTCTCTTTCTAGCAGGTAATACCTTAAACAGTTGAGTATCTGCATTCATGGCAATAAATCAACGACTTGAACACTCCCTCGCCATACTTCTCAAGTGAAAAAAAACACGAGTAGAAAGTCATCAGAAATTTAAAGTTCTTTTACATTTTTTATTTGTTATCCTTAGATACCTCTTGATGTTTTATTCTACGCTTTCATATTCTCATTTAACAATTATTTTCAAAAGTAAAATGGGATTTATTAAATATTTAACTTCAAACGCACTGTTCTGATATTTTGCATGAAGTTTGCCTTACGTCAAAGAGGACATTTGATATTTGTCCTTTTGGGATTTACTTCTATCACTGAACATATGGTCTGTAGCTGAAATCATTTATTCGGTTGCAAAACGCAAGATCAACAGCCTTTTCAATATTGCTTGTCCTACATCTCAGGGTTTTGATATTTCTAGGTTGTTTTTTTTTTTTTTTCATTTCTTCAAAAATGTTTCTTGTTAATTTCCACACTGATTCACAGGTCGTACAATAGTGTCATTTCCTTTTTTTGTTTCTTTATCAATACACTGGTCTTTCAGTAGCATGCTATGCAACTTCATGTTGTACGTTTCCTATTTTTCTTCCTATTGTTGACTTTGTTTTATGGCTTTTCCTTTAATGGGATGTATAGTAACTGTGTAACAGGTACTATCAAATCCAGATGTGAGGATACAGTGCAGAATGCACCATAGCATAATATCTCATACCATATTACTGCTCAATGGAGTAGATAAGATCACACTAACAAGTTTCTTCTTTTATTTATTTGGGTTTTTTTTTGAATGAATGACTTGCATTAAGCAGAAATAGATTATATACAGATAGAAATACATACTCGCACAGGTATACATCCATACACACTCACTCTATCTTACAGAAACAGTTAACAACATCTACAGATGAAGTGTTTACCCACAGTTCCCCACAATAGCACACATACAGTTTTGCTTCTCACCTTGCCCCTTCCATTTTAGATGGCACCCAATGAAACTCTACATTTCATCACAGAGCGAAAAGGAATCCCTGTCATAATCTTATTATATAAATCAATAAAAATGAACCTGGAATGCTTGATATATTGTTAAAATGTTGCACCTAAGAGGTCAAATCTAATATAATTGTCAGGAAATGGGCCTAGAAGGTGAATAGAAATGGCACACTCAGTAGAGAACAAGCGAAGGAAACTATAGGAAACAGAACCCAGGAAACAGAGTAAAATATGTCACATGATACAGGATCTGATGCAATCATATCAACGGGGACAATTTTTACAGAGATTTCAGTCATTTGTCAGTGAAATTTCCATGACACAGGATCATATGATAGGCCGAGTTTTCATAGAAAACCAATCAACAAGTTATTTCACTTTAGCAGACCATGGCTATAATATATAAGGGTCTCTCTCTCTCTCTCTCTCTCTGTTTTTAATCATTCACTTATTTTTGCTGAAGCAGGTCACCTGAGTTAGCACGTGCACCCACATTCTGCAAGCTCAAGGGGTAACTGGGAGGGCATGCATTGGTCTGGAAATCACCGGTGTTAAGTGAGGTGACCGGGAAAGGAGGGGTGTTTATTAGAAGCAATGGTCTGTGGTGCCATTTGAGCATTTCTCCAGAGTGCAGAGACCAGAACGGCAGGGCCAGGCAGGGGGAGGCAGTGGTTGACCACTGCAAATAATAACATGCCTCTCCTTGGATTTCAAGATCTTCTGACCTAAAAACAATGACACACTCTACCCACGATGCCAAGGAAACCACATGTCAAGCACTCCTGAATCTTAGGAGATGCTGCTTAGCATTTAGCACATGCGACAATATGAGCCTAAAACGCGCCCCCCTCCCCGTCCCCGAGTCATTCCCCCCTTTCAGCCCAATCTGGCTAGGTCTTTCTGCACTCAACTGTATTCATTTGGTAATATGTGCATATTTTATACACATAATTGAGGGTACGGGAGGCAGCATGAAAATTCATGTTTTGAAAAAAAACTAAGGATTTCCTCTTTTCACATCAAAATAAAATTATCTTTAATTCTATTTTCATAGAGTTTTAAAAATCACTCATGTATGTGTGTATATGTATATACAAAGAAAACATATGGTTTTGGTGAAAATAAATGGTTTTTGGTGATTATAAAAAGTAAACTTACACATCTACAAAGGCTTTCAGGAGACTATGAGAACACATGGTATATCTGTGCACGTCTGCCACGGACGCCTAAGGGGTATAGAAGTGGGTCGGAGGAAAACGCGACACTACAGCAACTCACGCAGAGAAGCAAGAGGGTGGGTGAACGCGCGAGAACGAAACACTGAGACAGAAAAGTTGACAAAGTCGTGAACAGCCGAGCGCTGACACAGCAAACATGACGAACGTATTAAACATTAATGCCACCACAACAATGATTAATCCACTTCCCTTTGAGTGAATCAAAAGAAGGCAATTTAAGCACATCTGCACAAAACTCCAATGAGATTTAAAAAAAAGACTGAATTATTTTTTGCTACAAAGAGGGTGGGTTAACAACGAAAACGATTAAGAAATTCTATTGAATTAAATATTAATGAAAACAATTAAGGTTCAAATGCAATCTAGTTACTAAAGGTAAAATTCAAACGCACAAAGGGTTAGAATTTATTATATATTAGCATGTAAAACAATTAAAGGTGACATAATAGGTTTTGGCGTCTAAGCTCAGATAAGAAAATCCCTGTTGTTTTAAGGAAGGTTTGGAGGATGTGCTACTGGACTCTAATCTCTGTCTTACAGGTTGCTAGCTGCTTTCATAAATCAATACTCAGTTATGCCCCAAGACTTCCAGACCAGAGATACACCTTCAATTTACAAAAGAGCTTAAAAACAAAAGTTCCATTGTTGAATTGTTTCTTTAATTTGAGAGACAAAAAAAGAAAAAAAGAAAAAAAAACTTTCATTCACTTGTTCATTCCACAAAGCTCCAAAGAGCTGGAGCTTGGCCAGGCTGCAGCATGGAGCTGAGACCACGCCGCAGGTGTCTGTCTCAGGGCGGGAAGGAACCCAACCACCTGAGCCTTGAACACTGCCTGCCCAACCACCTGCCTGCCAAGTGTGTGCTGTGAGGAAGCTGAGAGGTGGAGCCAGAGCTGACACCCAAACTCAGCAGCTCCACAGTGGGATGTGGCATCTTAACCACAAGGCCAAACATCTACCCCAAGGATCAAGGCATTTTGGTAAACAGCAGACACCCAGCTCTGCACGTCATCGGACTGTAAAGTGGAATGCCCTGGGATACAGATTCTTCCAGCCCAGTAGCACAGCCATCTTCAAGATAACCATAACAAGCTTACCGCAATTTAAGCCTGCACAATGGTGAGTAACAGATGGAACAAAACAATATCTGAACAAATAAAAAATCCAGTTTTGCATTTGGAAAAGGCATACATATATTAATCATGCAGTAAGAAATGCAACTACAAAAAAGAACAGATTGCTCCCCCACACACACACATACACACACTTGCCCCATTATGATGTCACATCAGAGGCTAACTAAAGCAGATAAAAGACAGGAAATGATCCGGCCAAACACATGAGATTTATGAAAACACAGGAAACCACTGAAAGATACCTCATAGGGAAACTTTAAAATAATCAAGAACCACCTCTGAAAACAGGCTTTCGGTGTAGCGATTAAGACACCACGTGTGACATCGCATGGAATACTACGGTGCCTGGTTCTCTGATTCTGGCTCTCTCACTCTTTTGCTGTCTTTTCATAGAAATTTAAAACAAAAATAATTAAACTGTTTAAAAGTCCTATACCAAGATTTGAAATGATCCCAACGAAAAACAAACAATATATATACACTTGTTATAAAAAGTGTGTAAAATTGTACATGTACATATGCAATAAAATGATGGCATCATCTTGGCAGAAATCACTCCCACTCACTTTATTAGAATTAGTAACATTATCTGCATCAGAGGCCTATTTCAATATTCCTTTGCAGTAAAACAAACAAAAAAAAATCATAAAATCTATGGACTTGCATGTGAAATGGAAAGAACACAAAAAACTATTTGGGATATAGGAGCAGAGGTTTTGTTTTTGTTTTATTTCCATTTTTATTGAGGTTAAACTAGAAGGCATTTCATTCAGGAACAAGTCAATATCACATAGTGTGTAATCAGAAATGTCATTTCCTTTAATACTTCACCAAAGGTTATCACGGTGCTGACTGTGGTAAAGCCAAGTTCATTCTTTCAGACCCAAAACACTTGAAGCTAGCTTTAATCTTTCATTCTACACCTGCACATACATGTATTTTCTGGCCCTAAAACTACATGACCACCTATATTCAACTAACTCAACCAGCCCCATGAAACCTATCAGAAGACAGACCACGGAGAGTGCCATTTTTTTTTTTTTCCTACACTAAGCAGTCAAAAAAAGGACCCGGCAACATAGCCTAGAGGCTAAAGTTCATGCCTTGAACATGTCAGGAACCCATATTGGCGCTGGTTCTAATCACAATAGCCCTACTTCCCATCCAGCTCCCTGCTTATGGTCTGGGAAAGCAGTTGAGGACGGCCCAAAGCCTTGGGACCCTGTACCCACGTGGGAGACTCAGAATAGGCTCCTGGCTCCTGGCTTTGGATCGACTCAGCTCCGGGCCATTGCAGCCTCTTGGGGAGTGAATCAATGGACAAAAGATCTTCTTCTCTCTCTCTTTCTCTCTCTTTCTCTCTCTTTCTCTCTCTTTCTCTCTCTCTGCAATCAAAATAAATATTTAAGAAAAGAATGAAAAAATGTATTAACTAAAATTCACTCACCTTACACAGGTGACATTCCCAGAAAGTTAGCATCAAACACCAGGCTACATAACAGCTCTTTATGGAAGTCTCTGGAAACTAAGAGAAGGATTTATATGAAAGGAAAGTCCAAAAAAGGCATGGCAGTATGGACGTGGAGCAGAGCCAGGGAGAGGCCCTGAAGAAGGCCTGGCAGCAATGGCGAGGCCAGAAACATGCCCTAAACCTATGGAAACGGAAAGAGACCCGAGACGCTGCAGAATTCTGTGTCGGGGTAAGAGCTGGAGGAAAAAAGCACTGTCGGTTATTGAAAGTACAGCAAAACACGTCTCCTTTGGGAAATGCTACATCCACCTGTTAGAGTCCAAGGGCCGTGAGACACAGCCGCCTGACATTGCAAGGCGCAGGCGAGGCAGGGACGGACTCAGGATTTCACAGTCATCAGCACAGTGAGGAATAACAAAGACCAGAGGATTGGATGCGCTTCTAATGGAAAACTGAAACACGAACCACAAAATAAGTCTTCATAATCCGATCCCTGAGCACTTCATCAATTCACTTTCAACTGGTGTCTAATACCTATCCTGTTCTAAACATACTTGTGGGCCGGTCATAAAACAGCTCCGGCAGTTCAGGAAAGTTGTAACAAATCCCGAAGGTTTAAAGAAACTAATCATTGAAGGCACAGTTCAAGAGTCTGAGTTTCCTTTTACTATCCCATGCCCCTCTCTGCCTTTCAACTTTTATCTTGAATTTTATTTCAAATGCTCCTTTTATGTTTTTATAGTTATCCCAGGATGTCAACAGCCTTTAGGTACTGCATTGCCTATGTCCACATTTTGCATGCACCACACTGGAAGGATCAACTGCAATTCACTTGTTAAGTTCAGTGGCATGTTTCTGAGGTTTATCCTTGTCAAAAAAAGGGGAGGAAGAAAGGAAGGAAGGAAGGGACTCCACCCCTGATAATTGTCCTGCTAATGCATTTCTGAAGAAGCAGGAGGACCTCAGCCACTTGTGCCCTGTCCCCATGGGACTGAGTATACAGCTCTGACCTTGACCTGGCCCAGCTCAAGCTGCCACTGCTATCTGAGGGAAGAACTGGCTGATACAATCTCATTCTCAGTTTACAAATCAAGTTTTCAGAAGTCTCATTTCTGTCTGAATTACATGTCTTCTCCAAGGTTTTCTAAACTACCAACAGGTTCACCTTAGAATGCAAAACATCTATCTTGATGTTCTGTCAAACATTTAGAAATAACTTTGTCCAAGCAGACTCATTCCCACCCAAACACCATGAACTCAGATAGCAAAGTAACCATGGAAAAAGCTTAGTGTTGTTTTAATTATATCTGAAAGGTCATTCTGTATCATCCAAGGGGCATTTAAAACTTATACCCTCTATTTGGTGCAAAACGAAAGAGTCAGATTGCCACGCACGGCATTAAATATTGCAATATAAGAGTGGGCCTCCTGTAGTGGCACTGGGGGCTAAGCTGCAGCTTGCGATGGCAGATCCAGTTTCAAAGTGCTTGTTCAGCGTCAATTCCAATGCACTTTCCTGCTGCTGCACCTGAGAAGGCATAGAGTGAGGCAGTGAGACCTGGGGCCCCTGCGAGCCTCATGGAAGACTTGGCCTGATTTCCTGACAGTTGGCTTCTCTCTGCTGGTCATCATGGTGGGTGTAAATCAGCTCCCTCCTCTGTTTCTCTCTGTTGTTCTGTATTTCAAATAACACGAGTAGTTTTTGCAAGGGGAGAAGGGTGCTTTTTTCACAGGAAAAAAAATGGAATTAAAATGTTCGTTTTGATGCAAAATAATTTTGAAGCTCATATTGCCTTATGACCACCTCAAACACACATCTTAGCTCTTCTTGCACGTATGTTACAAAAAATGTCAGTGACCAAATACATGAAAACAAACATTACTGAAAGACTAGGCATCTACGCCTGTGTAATGCAGTGCACATTTACGTAGAGACATAATCTACATCAAGGTCTGTTTATGCCTATGTGTAATATACATGTTACGTACTGTATATTCAGGCATCTCAAAAGTTGTCATGTCATAATTACCAAACAGGAGTTTGTCATAAACGTGATGGGTCGAAACACTACCAAATCATTTCAAAATTCCATTTGCTCAATGTCTCAACACCCTAAATCTTGAAAATAGCAAATTTAGGCTTTCTCTACCCTTCATGAAAATTATATTCACTGTTAAAGACAGCAAATTCGGTTTGTCATATCACTGGCGGAAAATTCTAGAATGCTTAGGGCTCCCAATAATGGGTGGTTTGGTTTACTATTTCGTGCACTGGGAAGTGGAAAAATCCCTTTCTCCTTTTGATTTACTATATTTGGTGTCATTCCTTGTAAAACTTGATCCAATGGAATGTCAAGCCATCCCTCAAAGAGGACACCAGTGAATAGCGCGGACCCAACTTCCTGCTTCTTCGCTTGGGTAGTGATTAAGAATTCTTGGAAAGTCGCTTAGGGGGACAGTTAAATGAAAGATTTATGATGTCCTTTTAAAAAATTCTTAGCATGGGCACAGGTTTCCTTTGAAGTTTGGCGATATAATTAAAGTGTAAAGTGACTTCTCGTTCATAACACTCTTGTGAGAGCATTTCCTCTGCACACTCTAGCTTCCAGCTTTGCCGCTGGCACTGCTCCGACAGGGGCAGAGGTGGGAGAAAGGACAGTGTTTGATGGGCACCACTCACAGCTCAGTTCAATCTGCCAACTGCAACTTTCTTCCTCAGTTCGATTTATGTAGACTTCAGTTATTTGCAATTTTTTTTTAATCAAGATTATGTATTGGGACAGCACCAATAGCCCAACTGGCTAATACTCCACCTTCAAGTTCAGGCATTTCATATGGGCTCCAGTTCGTGTCCCAATTGCTCCACTAACCCATCCAGCAACCTGCTTATAACCTGGGAAAGCAGCAGAGGATGGCCCAAGTCCTTGACATCCTGCACCCACATGGGACATGGGAGACCTAGAAGAAGCTCCTGGCTCCTGGCTTCAGATGAGCTCATCTCCAGCCTTTGTAGCCATTTCGGAACAGAAGCAGAGATACAAACTAACGCCCAGTTTACCCACTACACAATTCCAGCCCCTTTATGTGTGCTTCTCAAAATCACTTCTACTTCAGGGTATTTTAGTTGATAGGATTTGGTAATTTTCTAATCAAAGTATAACAAATATCCACTATGCAGTGCATAGCACAACAAAAGGTAGGCTGCCTCATACTAGATACATATGCACATGCTTTAGCTTAAGAAAAAGTTGGTCATTTTTATACAGAATAATTTTTTGTCCTACGTTACTCTACAAAGAGAATGAAAATTCAAGCATCTTTTAAATCTTTGTGACTTTTTTTTAAAAGAAACTTTTGAGAAACAAAATTAAAAGACAGTTTTGTTTTGGTCTGAAAATGTGTGGATCCATATAAATGCACACACACATTTTACATACATATTATATAGTATACATATATGCACATATGTTTACATGTACACATATATATTTTAAAGATGTATTTTTAATGGAAAGTCAGATATACAGAGAGAAGAAAAATAGAGATAAAAATCTTCCATCTGCTGGTTCACTCCCCAAGTGGCAACAACAGCTGAAACTGAGCCTATCTGAAGCCAGGAGCCTTTTCTGGGTGGTGCAGGGTCCCAACACGTTGGGCCGTCCTCTACTACTTTCCTAGGCCACAAGCAGGGAGCAGGAAGGGAAGTGGGGCTGCTAGGGCACCAACTGGCACCCAAAAGGGAATCCTGATGCATGCAAGGTGAGGATTTAACCACTAGGCTATCACACCGGGACCCGTGTATTTTTTTTTTATAATATACATTTTCACAGACTTTCTGGAAGACTCCCTCCTATACCAGATTTCTAAATATTTTGTACCAAAATGAACTTATCTTTTTACACAATTTCCAAGGAGCTTGTATAAATACCTTCCTGGAAGATGGAATTAACTATTTTAATGCAAAATATATTAAGCTGATGCATAATCTTTTGATAATCTATATTTTCAAGAACTGTTTACAACACACCCATAAGCATGTCTTTTAAAAAGTGCTTGCATTGAAATATATTAAGCTTTCGTTCCGTTTGCCAAGAAGTTTTTGAAATATTCCTGTGTATGGTGAAATGTTCAGAAAGTTTCTATAAAAGACAAACTTTCTATAAAAATAAGTTTCTATAAACGACAACAAGGAAAGGAAACATCATGAAAGTGAAAGTCCAGGAATGGGACAAAATAACTTAGAACCGTCTGTGTCACGGCGTACCTTACGCTCAGTGCGCTAGTTTATTATCTGGAAAAACTGTGACGCAACAATACACAAGAAAAGAGGCATCAGCTACAATGAGTCTCCATTACATCCACATGCAATTATATTTCCATATTAATTCAACGGTTTGACAGCTTGAAATAGTATTATTTCCAAAGGAAGAGCTAATCAACATATTCCTGGAGCTCTGTCTGTGTCTGAGTCATTTAAAAAAAATTTAAATAGAAATACTATCCCTGTCCTATACAGACATTATTTTAAAATACATCTAATGACTAGCACTGGAAGGAAATGTTGTTGAACACAATTATTTTGTAAACAAAGTATTAAAGAAAACCAAAAACGCAATGTGTCTATATACTAGATTTAATCCGTTTAAAACACACACACACACCACATCAAGGGTGTGTTCCTCCTCCACCTGAGATGCCATCATCTCATATGGGCACAGGATCAGGTTTCAGATCCTCCACTAAGAATCCAGTTCTCCGGAGCTTCTATAACTCATGCGGGAGACCGGGAAGATGCTCCAGGCTTCTGGCTCTGGCCTGGTCCAGTACCGGTCGTCATGGCCATCTGGAGAGGGAGCCAAGGGAGCCAAGGGGGAAGGAGTCTCTACTTTTCCTTACCCCCTGCTGCCCTCTAAATAAACCATTTACAAAGTAAAAGGAAAAACAGAATTTTCAAAACTCAAAATAGAAAAGAAAGCAACATTAAAAAAAAAACACCAATGTCTTCAAGTCCTCTTTTAAAATGCAATGCAAGTACAAAGATTATTTTTCTAAATCCCATTCAATGCTACTAAAATAACCAATATATTCTGCATTCGCTTGAAAGTGATGCATAAAATATCTGAAATTGGATAATGTATGGTTATGTTGGACAAGGTGGTCATGTTCCAAAAAACATAAGCACAAAGCAAATATCCAATGTGAGTCCTTATTCATCATTTACAAATGTACGCAAGGAATTAGGAAGAGATGAAGAGAAGAATCCCTTCTTGCATTTGAAGACCTCAGAGTTCAGAGAAAGATACTGGAAAGAAAAGCAGCATCGTTACAGGGGAGTGGTGAGGGGTGGGACTAACGGAAGGACAGCTCCACAGTGAGGAAGACCTGCTGGTGGCTATTCCTAAAAATAAACGCCCCGCTCATGACCAGCAGCTGAAATATTAGGTCATTGAAAGGCTAGCACAATATGTCACAGCAGCCAAGTAGCCTTGCCTAAAACTCAACCAGTGCCGCTCAGTAAATGCTGCTCCAATGAATAGCATCAACTTCTGCTTTCAAGACTGAATCATGCAAAAGTCCAAAATGTCACAGGCACGTAGCCGGGGGGTCTATTCAGCAGCAGTTGAATTGTGCCAACCTACAATTTGCATTTGTGAACCGGGCTCCTCTTTTCTGCGTAGCCTCATTCAACTCATGACCCATTTCCTCATCCATCTCTCATGGAGGGGCTGAATTTTACTTGTTGGGTACACTGAAGTGAGAGCAATGCCCTGTTTCCCTAATTCACAGAATTCACTCTGGGTAAAATCACTGTTTGTTTTCTGTTTGTTTGCTTGCTTGCTTTTAATAATTTACATGGAAAGTAACGAGCGTTGCCAGATAGCAGTGAGTGCCAGGCAAAGAGCTAAAGACAAGTGCTCATCCATACTCACAGAGGAACTTCTAATTTTGATTTCCCTCACAGTAAAGCTTGGCACAAAGAACTGGGGTGCAAAATGCTTGTGAGAGAGCTGCAAGCAACATTGGCAGGAGATGAGGAACTAAGAAAAGGACATGAATAGGCAAATAAAGGCTCCTTTACAAGGACTGCTGTATTGAGCCCCTCTGGGGAAACGCAGCACTTGCCTCTGAGCTATGTACTGGGCAGGTGGGGATGCTTTGGGGGCTAGTTACACACCGAATTATATGGGTTATTGGGTAAAAGATGACAAAGTGAGAAAATTCCCTAGCACTTCTGATCTTATGGGCTTCAGGAAGCAGCCTAAGCAGGCAAGATATATATATATATATATATATATCTTGCATATATATATATCTTGCATATATATATATATATGCAAAGATTAATATAGGTGCTGCAAGTGTCATTGCAGAGTGAAGTAGTTTGGGCAGAACCTATGGATGTGTGGCCTGCAGAAGTCCTCCTGGGAAGGCACATTTGTTTGCTGGCGTCTAAATAGGAAGGTTCAGGAAAAGTGTTGCGACTAACAGGACTACTAGAACGGGATTAAGGCCTATACGCTTGAGAAAACACAAGGTTAAATGGCTAGCATGTATGAGATGAATGCGAGCTCCCGTATAAAATCAGGCCAGGAAAGCAGGTGAAGGCCAGGTCACACCAGGCTCCAGGCGTGACTTGGGACACGCACATCCTGCGTCATAACATCTGGGCTCAAGTCCTGACTTCGCTTCCGATTCTTGGCTCCCACGCCTTGGGCAGAAGGAGGGGACAGTAGGGGCTGCAGGTGGGTCCCTGCACTGACGTGGGAGCCCTGACCAGCGTTTCTGGCTCTTGGCTATGGCCGGACTCTGATACGGCCATGTGGAAAGTGAAGCAGCAGATGGAGGATCTCCATCTTTCTGTCTACCTCTGACTCTGCCTTTCAAATAAAATAATAACTTTTTGAGAAGGACGCATTTATTAAATACTACATCAATGTATGGCTTTAGTCTGAGAATGGTTAGAAATTAAAGATACATACTTATTAGGACTATATGCCTTTCCAATAAAATAAGTGAATGAATTAACCTTGAAAAAATTTGGACTGCGGTAACTATCCTATGAGAAATACAGGGAAAATGTCACAGAAATTCCAGGAAAGAATTCTTTTCACCAGAGGGAGGAAAAGACAAAAGGCTTTGAGAAGATAACACTGAAAGCAGGGCTTAAAGTGTTAACATTTGTTAAGATGTGATCTTTAAACACTTAGGAATTAGGTGTATCTGCATTTCAACAGGAGAGGCCTTGGGGCAAGTACTTTCCCAGCAGTTAGGAACCCACATTAGAGTCCTTGGATAGGCTCCGCAGCTCTGGCTCGGGATTCGGCCTTTCAGTGTGAGAAAGCTGGGTGCCATGCCAGGCTCCGCCTTTCCGCCCAGCCCAGAAGGGTCATTCAGAGAAAGCATTACTGCCTGAGCGTTTCCTCCGGCTATCTCTGTCAGCCTCTAAAACTAAGTATGGTCTTGAAAGTGTGAGAGACATGGAAAAAAAAACATCGTAGAGGGAGGAAAACGTTGATGTTCCTTGAGCAGCTCAGTCTCTATGTAAATATCTAAAGAATTATTTTGCAAATAGATACATCTCTCAAGCACCGATAGGAAGAATCCCATGCTTGGGTGCCAAATGTGTATTTCTTGCAGCTCAAGGGAAGAAGGTATCACAAATAAAAGCAGCATTTCATATTTCACTTCTGTTTGACAGAGTATTCTTCCCCATCACGTCACTGTGCTGTGCGAGCAATCATTACAGATGCAGAAATTCACATCTCATGATCGTCCATTTGGTTGCATTTCATCTCACTGCTGACCAGCAATCTTTTCATTGATCGGTATGACTTCAAAGTCGGGAGACTCAGGCATTACACTTGCACTTGTGACAAACGCATAGGAGTTACGAGATTAGAATAAAATGAGGGGGGGGAAAAGGCACCTGCACTCAGAAGAATGAAACACGGATTCAAGGTATCTGGTGGAAAAACACGAGGGAGCAGTACTTTGTTGTTCCAATGGCAAGTGGCGGGGGTGGGGAGGCCGAGAGATGCACTCCGTTCCACGTTCCCCCTCTTGTCTCAGAGTCCTTCAACATAAATCCTCTGGTTCTGTTTATTTTGGCCATTATCGAAGAAACCAGGGAAAGCATCCATGTATGGTGTCTTTGGAAGACTTCTAGTACACAGTCCCTGCAGAATAGAATTTAATCATAACGGACTTTCTGAAAAAAAAAAAAAAAAACACTGCTTACAAAGAGATTCCAGGCTTTTTTTTTTTTCTCATATTGATTATCAGACGAGTAAAGTTTACCATCAGCGAGGAACTCGGTGTTTATTTCCACGGAAGTTCCCGTAGAGGACTGCCCTCCCCTTTACAGGACATGAATGTGTGCAGAAGAGAGCCCAACCAAACCACAGGAAGACACCCCAGTGAGCAAAGACACTGTCAACTCAAAGAATGCGGATGAATCCTCCCCGCACCCCGCCCCCCAAAAAAGGTGGAATTGAACAGAAATAGTGAGTGCATGAACGCGTGGGTGGAGGGTGGGAGGATTCAGCTGGGAGGAGCAGGTCAGGAAATGGTGACATGCCTATTATTGGAAACACTCTGAAGTTGACTGAGCAACACAGACTCTCAGAGTAGAAATGCTTACACTAAAATGCAAAAACACACAGTGTGGGGCCAGCATTGTGCTCTAGCAAAGGCTTGTGAGAATACTGCACAGCAACCCGTATGGATGCAGGGTTCCAGACCCAGCTGCTCCACTTCGGATGCACCTCTTACTGACGCACCCATGGGAGCAAGGGAGGATAGTCCATGCCCACACCCACATGAGAGAGGCTGGCAAATCCTTACCTATGGCTTCCGGCTGGCCCAGCGCCTGCCACTGTGGCCATCTGGCGATTGAAAGATTTCTGTGTCTTCTCTGTAACTCTGCCTTTCAAATAAATACATCCCTAAACAAATAATAATAACTTTTCAAAATAGACCTAACAATGTAACATATGAATAGGGCAGCCATTTAGAAAACTGCTGAATAACAACAAAATTACCACCTATAAGGAAAATCTACCACCATCTATTCAAAACTTAGAAATGATGCAATTTCTATGATTCTATGTCCTGAACCACCAATGTGATGAGGTATCAGTTGGGACTGGGAGAAGAAAAAACAGGGAGAAAAATTAAGCAGTATTTCTACTAATGACCATATTTACAGTTCACAAAATCCACTTAACAGAGCCAAAAAAAATAGACAATGAAGCAGAGTTACTCTGAATTTAAAACAAAAATTAAAAATAAACTGGTTTTGCTCCATGGTATCTGCACATGAAATCTCTATTCTTCTAGCCTTCCGGAAGGCATCAAAACACAAAAGAATTACTCAAGAAGACAAAAATCTTTCCTCTTCCCCCCTCACTGAATGACTTAGTATTCAATAAGGGTTGACTCAGGTCAGCTACTAAGAGAAAGAAGGAACCAGAGAATATTTTTCATTCTTCTCTGGTTATTTGCCCTCTAACAACTTATAGATTAACAATCGTTGATAACACTTACAAATACTTGATTTCACAAGCTACCTCCCTGATTTCAAAGGTTCCTTTTGAGAGATGTGTTGATGGAGGAGAGCTTGATACTGTGGTGTTCTGAGCAGAACACAGCCCCGCATAGAGGCCCACACAAGTAGAAATGTCGAGGGGGAAAAAAAAAAACCTCCCAGGTCACACACGGTGATGTGCCAGATGTTGGAAAGCCACCGAATGCTGGAATTACCGTACATGATCTGCCTTACTAACTGGACTCATTTCTCATTAAAGGTTTCATGTCTCCAACCTCTGAACAGTATACTTCAATTTTTTAATCCCACCTGTAAGCAGGTGTACAAACACTGACTAACTTATGCACATTATACGGGCACATATTCTTTAAAAACTCAATTTGAATAAACACTAGTTAGTCAACAACCAATTTAGTCCACAAAATCCTACACGCTAGGGTGGCCATTTATCCCTGCGAGGCTTTTACAGATAACTAGATGAAGAATTTCAGACTGTAAGAAAAATACAATGCGAAACTCATCAGATTTAGGAAATTGAAATTGTTTCATATAGTTACAGGCAAGCTTAAGAACATACCTGAGGTTAAAAAAAAAAAAACATACCTGAGTTGAATGGATAAAAGAGTATGTTTCTGGAGTCTGGCTAATGAGCAAGTTCATGGCAGCAAGGTCTGCAATTATGTGTTTACAGGAGGGAAACAATGTTGAGAATGAATTGCTGGCACTCTATAAAGTGACTATTTTATTTAAATAAAAAGCATTGCCACAATAACTACGTAATTATACATGAAAAAGAAGTCCCATTACAGACCTGATATTCCTTGTAATGACTACTATTTGTAAGACAATTATTAAGCATCTAGGGTTTACAAGTTTTGGAACAGAGGAAATGCAGCTGCACTTAATTCCCACTGTCATGTGACTTCTTTAAAATTTCCCACCAGCAATCCCCTAACCGTATTGTAACCTCTTTGTCCCTCCAACTCTCGCCGGAGGTGGGGACTCAGTGGCACAGCCACCTGAGTATGGAATGCAGGGTTTTCTCTAAATGCACACAACCCACAGAAACTGTGACAGCAAAGGATGTGACAGCCAAAGAATTCTGACCTTTCGAACCTGAAACCAATAAACATGAATTCCTTTGTACGATGGGTGAAATGGCAAACATTTCCTGTTATTAAAACTTTTTTGGCTTACCTTCCCAAGACTGGAGCAGGACTTCTGCAAAGATAACTGAACAGTGACAATGAAAAGACTGTTCAGAGTGCCTCGAAGCTACAAGACAAAGAGTATTCTATTTCTATTGGGAAGGAAACCTCAATTATAGGCAGAGAGCCATGAAGGCTTAAATTGCCCAGGACAGTATTCACCGCTTTGGTTACTGAGTGTATCAGAACGCTTGACACTCACTGGCCAAGGCCATGGAAGGGGCGGCAGTCAGAAGACAGGCTCTTTTCTAGCTGCAAGAAAACCAAGGCACGTAATCACACCTGAACTGCTTATCAGAGCTGGGGCAACAGAGGCCGAAGGAATGGACAACTTGCAAGCTTGTTAACATGGGCAGTGAGGCTCACTGGTCCTGACGCCCTAGGACGCTCAAGTTCCATGAAACCTTAGACTACCCAGACAATTGATATGCTAAGTATCCTCTTAAAGTGGAGATATTTATTCAGAACTATGGTTTATACTTATAGCGAAATCTATCTTTGTATGGCATTGTAAGCATTATGTTTATATGCGTTGTTGTTTTAAATTACATCTGTTGAACAGAAAACAGGTAGTAGAATGAAAATCAGCATTTTTTATTTTAGAATCTTCTTTCTCTTGAAAAGCATCTACCATACCTGGCTACAACATATAAGGTATATGATTTAGTTTAAAATAGTTCAAAATTTTAGAAAATGTATAAATGAGAACACAAGAATGTATGCTTACTAATATAATGCTACTTTAATTAATAGGAACATTTAATGTTATATTTCGATCAAGAAGATGGTTCTATTAAATTCATAATTAAATTTCCTATAATTTACATTTTTAAGCTCAAAACTTTTAAATTGTTATATTGTTTATACACTGTTATAAAATGCTGTACTTGAGTTCAGTGTTCAGAAACAAAGTTGCTTATCTACCTAATTATATGAGGAACCCCAGGAACAACACATTGTATTAATATTCAAAGAATAACAAATAAAATGTAGGATAAGAGTAAATACTTAATTACAATCACAAGTCTACACCAAGAGACTGACCCATTTCACCTAGGTTTGTGTAGGCATCCTTTTTTAAAAAAAAGATTTATTTTATTTTTATTGGAAAGGCAGATATACAAAGAGGAGGAGAGAGAGAGGAAGACCTGCCATCTGATGATTCATCTCCCAAGCAGCCACAATGGTCGGAGCTGAGCCAATCCGAAGCCAGGAGCTTCTTCTGGGTCTCCCACGCAGGTGCAGGGTCCCAAGGCTTGGGGCCATCCTTGACTGCTTTCCCAGGCCACAAGCAGAGAGCTGGGTGGGAAGCAAGGCTGCCAGGATTAGAACGGGCGCCCATACGGGATCCTGGTGCATCAAGGAGAGGACTTTAGCCACCCATATGGGTGCCAGTTGTGGTCTCAGCTGCTCCACTTCCAATTCAGCTCCCTGCTTAAGCACTGGGAAAACAGCTGCACATGAATCCAGTCCTTGGGACCTTGCACCCGCATGGGAGACCCAAAAGAAGCTTCTGGCTCCTGGCTTCAAATAGGCTCAGCTCCAGCAATTGCAGCCATCTGGGAAAGTGAACCAGTATATGAAAGAGTTGTCTCTTTCTCTCTCTGTTTCTTTCTGTATAACCACATTTGAAATAAAAATACAGAAATATTTTGTTTTAAAAACACAGTCTCTTAATACATCTCAAAATTACGCAAGATTTTTTAAAAAATTTATTTGAAAGGCTCTATACTTCTTAAAACATGTGAACCTTCCAAGATAGGTCTTGATTATTCAAGAATTTTTTTTTATTTGTAAATTTGTCTACTCCCTAAGATTTCTCTGTTTTCCCCAATCAGGCCCCATCCCCTAAAGCAGGACCCTTTTGTGGTCATTTAGGGACATGTAGGTTCACAGACTGAGATGAAAAAATATGGAGCCTTCCAATGCCCTGTGTTCCCCGCTGACACCAGGCCAGGCATGCTGGGCGTTATCAGTCAGCTTTCGGCTACTTTAACTAAAGTGCCTCAAAGTTGCTTCTTAGGAAACAATGAATTTATTTGCGTGGGAGTTTGGAAGTTCACAGTTCATGGCTGGGCAACTCCTTTGGCCTGGCGTCTGCTGAAGGAAGGCTGCCTGTGCTGGAGCACGGACGACGCCGTGAGCCGGTAAGCCGAGAGAGCCAGGCAGTGTGCTCTTCCGCTATTGTCCGTGTCCCAGGAATGACATCGCCAGGATTTGTTCACGGAGCTCCTCCCTGGCAACATAACCCAATGCAGTTCTTCTCCAAAAGCCGCACCTTCAGAGTAGAATTGGATCAGGCTTCAAGCAAAATGCATGAATCACTACTAGCATTCATCCGTTAACTGTTAACACATCAACCATTAGCATTCAGCCATTATCTGTTAACACAGGATCCTGGAGCTTACACATCTACCTGAGTTTGGGAAGTTGTGTTCAAGAAAAAAAAAACAAGCTCTCATTGTGTAAACGAGCATCCCTTCTGATGGTGTTATCTAGTGGAAGAAGCTCTTACATGTGTGAGTCTTTTGTCAGTAAGTCGCCTGCTCAAATGGCCACAAGTACAGTGCTGGCTGTGCTGCCTTGAGTTCCCGAGTGTACGAAGGCAGTTATGATGGAGAAGTTATGACTCGGAGCTTAAAGGACCTAACCAAGTGCATCATGTGGGAGCAGTGTTCTGATCACCAACTCAATGTTAGCAATGACTTTGTAGAATAGCATGTGTACCCCGGATCTCTGCACAACAACAGGATGACAAAAATGAAAGATGAAGGTTCTTGCTCTCAGGGAAACTGAAATGTCAGATTCACACTTTGCAAAACATTCAAAGGCAAACTGACAGTTCCTAGAATGGAAACGTGTCGGCAGGTGCCATAGATTTCCCATTACATAAAAATGATAATAGCAGTCATTGCAGATAAATGTTACATGTAAATTACTACTCTCTTTGATTGAGGTCAGGTAATAATAAAAAATGTGCTTGGGATTTGATAGCCTTAGGATTTGTTTCATATTCTGTGTCTTTCGGGTATATCTGTATATTTTCATTATCTCTATAGTTTCTAAAAGTATCTGTCTTTAGGTTACTCCTAATGAAAACTACTTCCCCTGAGTCTTTACACCTCAGGCTTGACTGCATCTCAAATACAGATCAGAATTTAGGGAAATGAAAATTCTCAAAACAGGAATTTTCACTCACCCCCTCCCTCCCCAGGACTCTTCTTCCACGCAACCTCCACACATCCACCCCTCACCTGGCCACTCATGTGCAAAACAGCATGAGAGAAAATAACAGCGCAAAACAAAAGGACTCCCAGTGCAACAGTGGAGCATGCCCTGGCAGCATGAGACTAGCTTTTATCCCATTGCGTGCACCTACACTGCCAAGACACATGTAAATAGCAAAATGTTAAACTTACAGCTGCTACTAAAGGATTATACTATCATAGTAAAACGGGAGCAAAAGGTGGGAGGGGAAACTGAGGAGGGAGAGAGATGAGCGAGAGGGAGGGACCCCTCTACCTACAAAACTGTCATGGAAAATAATAATAATAACAATAAAAAATGTTTAAAGAAAACAACAGCTAATAATAAAGTCAGTTGGTCTAATAAGTGACTGCCCTTTCTTCAGAGACGATCAGTGCTCAACTTTTAGTGGAGTGGAGGCAGAAGGAAGAGCAGAGAAAAGACAACTGGGCATACAGGGAGAGCAAAAGCTATGGCTAAGGCACTTGATGCAGGTGGCACAGCAAAGCTGTGCAGGAATTGTAAGACACACACAACGCTGCTAACAGCATCAATACATGGGGTAGACCACGTGAGCAGAAATCAACACACCAATGAGAGGTTCCTGCACTATCCAGGGCTACTATGGCATTCCACAAAAAACTGACAGCACCCAACCAATGCTTAGGACAGGTCTAGAAAGTACAAAGAACAGACTTGTGAAAGCAGCGAGAGACAGAAAACCCAGCAGGAAGAAAGAGGAATCCAGATAGGAATAATACAGTGAAAAATAGGAATTCATGAAAGAAACCAAATCAGGCAGTTGGATCCTAAAACAAGTTGTAGATTAAGATGCCATCTGCTATGCCCACACGGGCCCTGGCTCTCGACTCCAGCCTCCTGCTAACACAGGTGCCAGGAGACCAAAGCTAATGACTTCAGTCAGTGATGCCCTGACACCCACACCGGAGACCCACGTGGACTTCTTGGCTCCTGCCTACAGCTGGATCCAGGCTGCTAAGGGTTGAACTAGTGAAAGAAAATTTCTCTCTGCCTCTTAAAATAAGTAACTGGTTTTCCCCAGAAGTTCAACCTGGAATATATCAAAATTGAGAGACTACAAATGCCAAACCCAGCAAGCATGCATCTATACGGCTCAAAATTACACAAGTAAGGTATTTGCAAAAAAAAAAAATACAAATCTCAAAATTATTGATAAACGTATACCAATCAAAGAGTGAGGCCAGCAGCTTAGAGGAAATTTCCAGACAAAAGGGACAGGATGCAATCTTGGGAACATAATCATTTAAAGCTCTGGATGCTTGTCTCCACAGACACAGAGAGCATGCGAGTCTATGAGGAGCGGATTAAACATGACTGCTTTCGCACTGCAGGCCCAACGAGGTATTTTTCTGTATATGGCAACAATGAATCTAAAGTGGAGAATACAAGTTTAAGACAAAAATACAGAACAGGGTCCAGTGCGATAGCCTAGTGGATAAAGTCCTCGCCTTGCAAGCACCACAAGGATCCCAAATGGATGCTGGCTTGTATCCCAGCAGCCCCATTTCCCATCCAGCTCCCTGCTTGCAGCCTAGGAAGGCAGTACAGAAGCTTGGGACCCCACAACAGTGGGATTAGTTATCATAATTTAAGGCACTATGAAATACATATTATACACACCAAAAGAAAACAAGATTCTGATTTAAATTTCAAATTCTTGGAAAAAATATAGAGACAGTAAGGACACACATTAAGTTGTTAGTTGTAGAGCAGTAACTAGCAGTTAAACTCAAAACAGAGTCCAACCATGAGCTGATGAATCAAATGGAAGCTGTAGAACCTAAGTTGGAATCCTATGGAGCAGACAGGATTCTGAATGAAAGATTCTTCATGAGATTCTCTTTATAGAATATTAAAAAGCTGTGCATTGAATGCTTTCCAGTGAGTAGGTTACTTATATAATAGCATTAACAAATTTAAAATTGTTCTAAATACTGAGATATTTCAATACTTAGGAAGCTGGGTGCTACTAAAAGTAGGATAATTTTCAACTTGACTTCAAAATGAGTTGTGTCAGTATTTCTACCACATATTTGAACTTCTTTTAATGTCAACTGCCTATCAAATATTAAAATACCAGAATTTCTGCAGATAACAAAATCGATGTAGAATTTAATCCCTCAGGGATCTGGAATTTGTATTCCAATACAGGCCACGAATTTACAGTAACAATATAATAACTTCTTTCTCTGATTCTGGATGAATACAATCTAGGATTATACATGTTTTGATACTTAATTTACATATTATTATTTCTTCAACTATAAGCCACTCATTCACTCTTTCCAAAATTCTACCGTACTTACTGCAGCAACACTTTAACGTTGTGTTTTCTCTGGATGCAACTATTATCTTAAACAACATTACATATAATATCACGCAGGCATACTTGTAACACTGACGTAACAATGTGAATTCACTAGAAAAATCACTGAATGAGTCAGAAATAGAGACGAGACAACAAGTTCAACCCCACATGAGAGAAAAATCCGATAATCCAACACAATTCTAAGAAACAAAACAAAGCACAGAAGAGGGCTTGGAGAGGAGGGTGCACACAAATTTTATTTACATGAAAACACAATCTTAAAGGCTAATGTGAATTAACATCACCCTTGTAATCTAAGCTAAACCAAACACGAAGAAAACGTTTTATCACTGTCTTTGTAAACACTGGTTTATTTAAACATCTCTCAAAAACACACTGAGACAACAGTTCAAAATAAATGAACACATCCACCGAGGTACCACTTATTTTGTACACTAACTGCAGGGTGTGTTTGCAGTCCTACCTCTGATTCTTTTTTCCTTTACACGTTTCACTCATTAAAGACTAGTTCTATAAATAACGCTGATACCAGCTTCATGTTGGCAGACACAGAATAAATATGGATGCACAACTACCGTGATTAGCCACAAGTAAAGCTGCAAACAAGGAACTCCTGGAAAACAGACTACAACTGTACTTGCTTCCAATCTTTCTCCAAGCACTACTTTCCTATTTGCAATAGCATTCAAAGGAAAAAAAAAAAGTTCAGTGTTCTCATTTCCTCACCAAATCGGAAGCAATTATCAATCATTCAGACAGATGACTTACATATGAGAAGTCTCTGTAGTGCTGAACAATACTGTGAAATTGAGCTACTGATTTGAATCAAGGAATAATGGAGAAAAGTATCTTATTATTACATCAGTTGAATTGCTGTCCAATTTCCACATACCATTTCCTTCTAAAGCACTTTGGTATGTATTTTAAGTATTCTAGAAAAGTTGGAAAAAAAAAAAACCCAGCATTTAATTCAGAGACTTAAGCCAGGTTTCGTAAGCCTTTGAATCATGTCTACAAATAGTAACGTGAATGTCTTAAATATACGGTTAGAATACTCAGCCAATCTTTTGGATGGCTGATTTTATATCCATTCACTCAATAAAGGCTTTCTTACATATTGAGAGAAATAAAACCATGAGTGAGACCAGAAAGCAATAGACTCTTGCCTTTTGGGGAGACGACACTGCAGTGTAAACTTAGAATGCTAGAAGACAAAACTGCCCTGCACTGCAGAAGAATATGTGTCTCCGTGCACTCAACTACACTCAAGGTCTCAGGTTTCCTTAGTATGGTCTGGGCTCCCCAGGGTCTGTTCACAAGAGCTTTTGGGGTGTCAGTGCAGTCAAACTATCAATAATCTTAATCTGAAAATGTGTGTAACTTCTCACTCCCATTTTCTTAAGACCAAATGTATTCTGGAAAACTAGACATTAAAGTATTTTTTACAAATGGTAAAGCAATTCTGATTTTTGTTGCTTTGGAAAATATAATTACACCTCAAAATATTTCCCTATGTTTATTACTGCTATTGCTAAATGAATAGATAGCTAACTTCCTTAGCTTTAGTTAATCATAAAGTAACCATTGATGGGCACAGTACACACAACAAACTCTTTCTGGCACCTTCAGCGGTCTTTACGGTCTGCGCGGCTCTGGACACCAATGGATGAACACACAACAGATCGGTATCTGTCAGCTGCCTTGTGAATGATAAAGGCAGGCCCTATGCCTCTCCACAGGACGCCGTTGTTCTAGAAAGAGCCTTGGCTTCAGAGGTGGCCATCCAAACGCTTTTCACAAGAACATTGTGCTGAGACCAAGAGTAGTTCTGCACTGGATATAGTATTTTCTACACTGCATCAGATTTACAAAAAAAAAAAAATGTATTATAATCAGTGATAATATTACTTGCTATTCAAGAATGCCACAGCAAAAAAAAAAAAAAGCACATATACACTAAACAACGTTTTGTTCCATGCTGTCTCCTGAAATTGCTCACCCATCATCCTTGTTTCACATTAAGCCAATTCATCCTTAATTTGAGTATATAAACCAGAAACCAAATTCAAAGGTGCTTGGGGGTGATAAAACAATACCTACTCTTTGAAGAGACATTAAAAATTCTGAACATATCAAAATCCATCTTCAAGATAAGCTAATACTATTTATTTTGCAAACAAAAATTATTTTCTAATCAAAAATTAAACAGGAACAGAGATTTTAAAGAAACAGTAACATTGGCTTCTTTTTTTTTTTTTTCTCATTAAATCTTGCATAAGTTCCTGGTTGACCTACAATGAGTCAAGCCAAGAGTAACAAAATCATTTCTAACATTGCAGAAAAGACAGCCAGACAGTGTAATCAATCTTACAGATGGCATCAAAAATCCATTCCTGAGCAGAGTTCCATGTTCTCCCCAAAGGCCAGAGGGAAAACCCCTGGTTGACCATAAAAGGGCCGCCCGCATGCTCCCAGGGGAAAGTATACAGGAGCTTATTTACACAAGTATAAATACATGCCATTCCTTTGTGCTCACAGGCACTGCCGAAAACAGGCCATGGCAGAGGGTCCAAGGACTCAAGGCAAAGAAGAATCCAAAAACTGTGCCATTTTTCCTACTTCTAATGTACTTTGCTAAGTTATCCTCTTTCGTGAAAAAACTATCAACAAAGTATAGAATCACTATAATTTAACAGGTGGCAGCTTTAGACATACTTGGAAATAATCCTTTGAGATGCAACAGGAGGAGAGGGAATGCATTCCCCATAAATAGACACTCTTTTCTAACAACATTACAGCTGTGTGGAAAATGAGGAATAAAGAATGTATTTGTGGTCCATAACAAAGCCCTATCCATTTACATTTCTTAGTAACAGAGAAGACACAATTTTGAAAAACTCCTGAGAATCAGGGAATGTACAAACTACCACGACTTACAACAGGCCTCCCAAAAACTGTTAACAATAAACCAAGGGGACACGTGTTTGAAATGCATTATTGCTTGGTACGTGTTATGAATGCAATATGCATGGAGTATATATGTACATTTTACTTGGAATATACTTGTGTGTGTCTATCCATCCATATGTTTGTATGTATACTTGAATGAATATGTACAGAACTATGCAGATATTTTCAAATGGTCACAAAAAGACTGAAATAAAAAAATAACCTAATTCGGCTACCATTTCTTTTTAACTCTATGATAGTTTTTAGAAAATATACATTTGGCAGATTATCACTCCCAGCCACAGTGTTTGAAAGCTTTGACCTAAAGTTCCATGGCACATCAGTACTCAACTAATGTTATTATCTTTCCAGTGAATGAATTCGGTCTAAAACATCTGTGTGAGCTGGCCTCACCAAGAACCCGTAAATGTTCTAGCCGTTTCTATTTAAGGTTAACGCCTAGTAATGAGTAAGAGAACATTAAAGCCTGGCTCAGTTCCTCATGTATTAGATATATCAAGCCAGGATTAAAGGCGACCAAATTTAGGATTGGATCAGAAATGAATGCCCATATTGCAGCATACCTCATAGTAGCAAAGTTCTGTTACAGTGTTTCAGTAATACTAACTTCATAATATTCACAATAACTTCCCCTGGTGCTACCTTGTGAAACTGCTTTTGAGTGTGTCTCTCCAACCAGCTGTATTAGTATCAGAGCAGCTTGTAAAAAAACATGACATCTTGGACCCCAGCCAAGCAAAGTAGGATCAGAATGTTTTAAAAGACTGACTTCCTTTTATTAGAAAGTCAGATTTACAGAGAGAACAAGAGACAAAGAGAAAGATCTTACATCTGCTGGTTTACTCCCCAAGTAACCGCTACAGCCAAAGCTGAGATGATCAATTTGAAGCCAGGAACCAGGAGCTTCTTCTGGATCTCCCACACAGGTGCACGGTCCCAAGGCTTGGGGCCGTCCTTGACTGCGTTCCCAGGCCACAAGCAGGGAGCTGGATGGGAAGCAGAGCAGCCGGGACACGTGCCCATATGGGAACCCGGCACATGAAAAGCAAGGCTTTTAGCCACTAGGTTATCATCCCTGGCCCAGAGTCTGAATTTTTAAATCCTGGAGAACTCAAATGATCGGTCAGATCTGCCAAGTACTGTTGTAGCTAAATGTATGTAACTGCTTTCTTTAATGATCTTCCATTGGGGAGCAAGAAGGCAGCGGGGTTGAGGAGGTACGGAATACATATGAAGGGGGCCATATTGTTGTTGATTTCCCTATATCTATTTTTTTTTCTTTTTGTCCCACTTGTTTCTAGTAAATGCTGTGTTTATACTAAGCTGTGTTGTGCAGATCAGACACTCTACAGTAGGTCTCTGTGAAGTATTTCTTGCTTTTTTCCCCTTTTCATTCTACAAATTAGAAAATTAAGCACTGGAAAAGTGTTAAGTGACAAAAAAAAATCATAGAAGCAAGCAATGGGTAAAGCAGGACGTGCAACCACATCTGAGTTTTAGGCACTAAGCTTCATTGCTTTCTGCTCTCTGGTGCTTTAACCCCAGTTTCCAGGCTTTTCTGTCAGACCCATAGGACTGTCAGAAGACTCTGGGATTTTAATATGAGTTTAGGTGTCCCCACGAGGCTGATGCATTAAAGATTTTGCTTCCCAAATCTTGCGCTCCTGGTACTAAGGGGCTTGGAGGGGCTGGAGGCATAATCCAGTTATGGCATGTATCGGTAGGATCTTCTACAGGGCAATTAGAGTGGCTCAGGCTGAGAACAGAGGCCTCAGGATCAAATCCAAGTGGCTTTGTAAGGAAGGGCGGATTCACAGCTCTCGTTTGCCAGGAGATGCTCTGTGTCACCTTGGAACAACAACAAGGACACCCAACCGCCACAGCTCATCTGATGGTGCACTATGAACCTCCACGAGAGTGAGCCAAAATAAACCTGCTTCCTTTTTAGGACAATTAACGAGGAACCTGAAGAAACATCAGACCACAGACAAAGACCCACAAAGACCCACACACGGCAGGTGTAGGCTTGCCTCCATAAAATCCACTCTGAACTCCCAATGTCTGGAAGATCTGCAAATCCCAACAGCTCTAATTGAAACTGTGTATGAACCTGATCACTTACCTACTTGGTTCCAGTCTATGCCATCACCCTGCCACGCCTTTGCTAAGTGGATCCTCTACTCAGGAGGAGGGATCATCTCTGTATAAATCCCATCAGTCATGTCCTCTCACCCTGAGCACTGCCCCACTCGTACTTTGCAGGGCACGCTCCCAACCCAGGGACCTCCTGTTGGGCCTCCCTATAAAGTTCTTCCTTCTCTTTCTAGACCTACAGCAAAGTCATCTCCTTAGGCTCCATGTGACCTAGTTCAACTGCAACAACATTGTCTGCTCCCACTCCTAACCCACAGAACTCATCATTTGCCACCCCACTTCATTTATTAACACAGTTCTCTACTTTACTCCTCTACAAACCTTAAACTCTAAGTCAGAGGTTTGTGTGTTTCATCCGTTGCTCTTATCTTCTATACACACATGAAAATTGCTCAACGTGTATCTTATCGAAAAATAAATGAGCAAGACAAATTCTAAGCATTTCTGCCTTGAAACAGACCAATCAGCAAGGTCTAAGGCAGCACGATGCTTTCTCTTGGATTAAAATTCCAAAGATTTAAAATCGAAAGGAAATTACAGCCTCCATTCTATAGATGGCAAACAATCATTCTTTTCAAAATGTATTAATAAGTCCATTAATTAAAGGGATCACCTTGTGAGTTAGAGAGGTCCCTGGCCCTTGACGTGACAGCTGAGCTCAGAGAGTGGATGCAATGACCTTGTGCAAATGAAATCGCAGGGGCGATCGACGCAGCAATTATTCATTTGGTCAGGGTGCTGGCTAAGAACTCGTCATCTTGCAAAAAAAACCTCTGCCTCTCCTTTTCTCTGTAAAATCTGCCTTTCAAATAAACATAAATAAATCTTAAAAAACAAAGAGTGTACAAAATAAGGACGTAGTTCTGATATTGGATGTGTGTGTATATATGAGAGAAAGTTAAGGATTAAGACCAGAATGTAGAATGCAGAAATAATACATCAAACCTAAAAAAAAAAAAAATTTTAAAGGAAAACTAGACAATCTCGACCGGTGCCAAATGTGGGCAGCTATCTTCCTTCTCCCCAGACGAAACTCTTAGGACTTCTGAAAGCAACATTTCACAGCAAGTGCCAAAAACAACATAGGTAATTGCTGTGATGGCTTCCCCATCCTGACTGTCGGAGTTAGCTTATTGCTTTGACTGTATCCACAGCTGGCCTGGAGGAGAAAATCAAGAGCCAACTTTAAATCTTACCCTTGAAGCGCTACCTGTAAGAATGCCATGTCCTAAGTTTCCAAAGCAAGTCTAGCCTTTCAGATGACTTCTGTTGTGAAAGTTGCAGGGCAAGAGCAGGAGGGGAGAGCTAGATTTTAAACTCCTGCATTGCTGTATTTTTACAATAGGGCCATAAAAGCAGTTTACTATCAAAAACCTAGAAAACAAGAAATGTATTTAAGGAAGGAAAATGGGAACAGCTGCTTGCCTA
Organism: Ochotona curzoniae; assembly: GCF_017591425.1. NCBI lineage: Eukaryota > Metazoa > Chordata > Mammalia > Lagomorpha > Ochotonidae > Ochotona > Ochotona curzoniae. The sequence goes on from NW_024465322.1 coordinate 7,990,783, forward strand.
GTCTTCACAGATAAGATACTTCCACGGCAGAGTCTCTTATTCTAGTTTTTTTTTTTTGACACCCATGGAAACACATAAAGGTATTTCAAAATCGTATTTTCACCAGGGCTCTTCACTGAACATGAGTGTGGAGCGATTTTCCATGGGGAGACCACACAGCCCACCCGGTGAGTAATGACAGCGTTGTGCAGCTCAGCATTTCTGCAGGCAGGGTTAACCGTCTCCAGAACACCACAGACCAGTGGTAAACTCCCTGGAGGCATGTGTGTCTGACATATGAGGAAGGTGAGCACAGATTGCAGTGGTGAAGTGGAGCAGTCCCGAATTCACCCCAATACAGGCCATCCCAAAGAGAGGGAGGGGCCCGGCACGATAGCCTATTGGCAAAAGGCCTCACCTTGAACATGCCAGAATCTCATATGGGCACCAATTCTAATCCCAGCTGCCCCACTTCCCATCCAGCTCCCTGCTTGTGGCCTGGAAAAGCAGTCAAGGACAGCCCAAAGTCTTGGGACCCTGTACCTGCATGGGAGAGCTGCAAGAGGCTCCTGGCTCCTGGCTTCAGATCAGCTCAGCTTCGGCTGTTGTGGCCACTTGGGGAGTGAGTCATCAGACGGAAGATCTTCCTTTCTGTCTCTCCTCCTCTCTGTATATTTGATTTTCCAATAAAAACAAAATAAATCTTAAACAATAAAGAGAGAGAGAGAGAGGGGGGGGGGGGGCCTCTTTTGTTAAGCATCAAAAAGAGAAACACTCCAGATAGGGCTTTCTCTTATTAAGAAACTTTTGAAAGATTCATGATTATTCCTTTCAACACAAAATCATTTACATGTGTGTACAATATAGAAAATGAGCCATTAATTTTGAATAACGGAGCAAAGTTCAAAAGCATTCATTACCTTCTAAGTCTGTGAGCTCATTACTTAATATGCAAATTCATGGGGAAGAAATCTAACATTCACTCCTCTTTCCCCCTGCAGAGCAGTGATGCCATTCCAGTTGGCCACACACGTGCGTGCCCATGCACACACATACACACACACTGTCCGGACCTCAATGTTTCTTTACAATCTGGCCTCGGCAAATTATTAATGAAGGGTTAGGAGGTTACGCAAAAGCTAAGCCCAGAAGAATGTCTGTGCAAAGAAAGAACTACCTATTCAGAAGGAAGAACCGTTTGGGGAGGACTGGCAGCCGGAGAAGGAATTCGTTCTGTGCCAGGATATTTTCGATACCGTGCAGGGCCCAAATAAAATGAGTCTCAGCACTTCCCATTTCCTCACCTTGGATTCCAGCAGTACCTCTGACCTCAGGAATTAAGGGTGGCACCAAGCAGAGACAGACCTGCCTCTCTCAGCCCCTTCCCCACCCCCACGTGTAAGGACCTGCGTGACATGAGGCGGTGTTAGAGCTGGCAGAAGCTGTGACGAACTGGATGACACATTCTTTGTAACCTGCTGCTTTTGCCTTAAGGAGAAGAAGGAAGATGCCAGAAAACAAAAGGTGTCTTCCGCAGAGAGAGAGAGAGAGAGACGGGCAGCAACAAGCCCGAGCAGCCCCTGCAGGAGCCAGCACACTCTCCCTTTGCCATACAGGCTACATCACTTTGCAACTGTTTCAAAGACCGCGGTGAAGCACTCCTGAATGCAACACCCTACAGCATGCCACAGTGGCATCCATATGGGTTATTCTGAGACAAAGGCATCTGAGGATCTACGCTTGTCAGGACACCTGGTCTGTATTCACTTGCCTAAAGCTAAGCATAAATCTCCCTTTGCGAAGGTGCATAATTTACCCCTTTCCTCCACACCAAGGTGGGGAAAGTAACCGTTATCACCAGAGGCAGAGAGCTGGCCCCAGGAAGAGTCCAGATGAGCAGATCTTGCCAAAGTCTCTCTTAACTGATATTAGGGTCCCCCATAGTTTTTTTTCTGGTCATTTTTTAAAACATTTATTCGCCTCGGAGTCCCATACTCCCTTTTCTAGGTCACTTTTCCACATGTAACACCCTTTCCACAGGTGAACACAGTGTATAAAATCCCAAGTCTAATTACTTTCTTACTATGAAGCTACGGTATGTGGAAAATGTAAAATATTTTTTTAAAGTTGTATGACTCTTGGCCCTCTATAATCTACCTAAGATGTTTTATTCCTTCCTTTACAGTTTAATAAACAAGTTTAAAACAGTATTGAATTGTAAAAAAAAAAATCTTCATTATACTCACAAAAATATAGATCTCCAAAATGTTTACAGCTACTGAAACACTAAAGGACAATAAATTAATGGAATAAAAAATGAAGATATAAATTGACAGAAAAAAATCACAACTGAGTTATTAACTGATGACACTATAATAAAATCCACAGCTCACATTTTTTAAATTCACACACTGGGTTTATTTTTTAAGCAGGGAAGAAGGGAAGCACACATTCGTGTTTCATCTAACTGTACTTGTGTCTCACTTCTTGAAGGAGAAGCTTCTATCACCCGTCATGATTGACCAAGCAACATTTGAGTACCACTGCCTGTCAGACAAGGCTATAAGGCAGGACAGGTGCTGGGTTCTCAAGATAAAGAAAACGGATAAATATAACCTCTACCAACAGCAACAACAATCTCAGCTGTCACAAACCTTAGATTACAACAATGTCATACAACGAAGTTTTCTTTCTAGAAAGTAAAAACAACAACTTTAGTTTATTGCTAAATTTATTAAATTGGATTGTACCGTGTCAGCTCATTACCCCAAAAATCAATATAAGCAAATGCTTAAATAAGAATGCACAACAAAAAAGTTCTACATTTACAAGATTGAGTGTGAAACCATCAACGCCATTTTCCCTAATCACCTTTAGTCACACAAACCATGGATAATGGATGGTAAAGTTTCCCATATTTTTGTTTCTTAATGAAAAAAATCTATGGAATGTGCACTGTTCCACTATGTGACGTGCATGGGGCAGAAGTTTAGGTTTCCTAAGTGGTAATGTGGGCCAGGCGAGAAGTCAGTGAGGGTCCAGGACCTAAGAACTGTCACCGTGAAGCGGTGAGCACCACCCAGGTCCTGTCACCTTCCATGCTGAGTCAGTTTGGCTAGACATTCAACAGCCCATTCTTTATCAGGCTGCTGCCTTCCCATCAGGCATAGGACACCAGGACCCTCGCTCAGGTGTTACAGGAGCTGCAGGTACACTCCAGACTCAGCTGCCTTTGGATCTTGGAGCCGGCCTTGTCCCAAGCACCACTCCACCCTCTGAAGCAAAAATCCTCCCTCGTGAGATGGCCCGCACTCATGAGTACTTTGAGAATATACTCTCCCAGTGGCCTTAAGTAAATTCTGCTTTTCTTCCCACATGCATCTGTGGGATATTCTTACAATAGAGAAAACAAAAACTTTAATATGTTGAGACTATTCCAGCTAGAAGGGGGGAAGAAAAGGCTTTCTTAATTTGGCCAAAATCAGAGTCTGAAAATCTACACTCCATCTACTTGAAATGGATGAAATCCTTGTTTTCTGCTCAAGACTCATAAAACAAGTGCTCAAGTTAAATTTCTCTTAAGCCCACAATACACACAACAGAAAAACTTAGCAAACTCCATGCAAAAAGTTGGACGTAAAGGAACTGCCAGCAAAACACACACTTAATGAGAGGAAAAGACACATCTTCCCTCAGGAATATTCATGTGCTTCAACTTCCCTCTTTCATAAAATCGGCTCACCTCTAAGTATTAGTCACATGATCCTGTTTGGAGAGTCATGTGTTCTAATACGCACAATGAAAGTAACGATTCTGTTATTTAAAATAACAAATGCCCAGCTTGTAGCGTAAGACACTACATTTAAGGGAAAAGGATAAGTCTGCTAAATTCTAAAATCAAAAAAGGAACATGTTTTCTATAGCTCTTGCTAAATATCTAATTTTAGGAACATCCTCTTTGTATTAAAACAGAGGAAGCATGAAACAGCCAGAAACCAAGAACTTCAAATCACAGAATAATGACAGACTTGGTCAAAATTGCGGTCTAGTCACCGACATACGATACTGCCAATTTCCTTACGAAATCCAATAACTTAATCGTTGTCATTAAATCACCGAGGTAGCTATCAATATTTAGGCCCCCGTAGAAATCAAATCGAAATCCTTAAGAACATTTTAATGAAAGCTAATTTTGTTTTGTTATTGACTAAATTATTGAGAGCTTCAACGCTAAGTGTATCGATGTTTGAAGACATGAACAATTCTTCCACCTAATGTATCTTTCCCAAGCCCAAAGTCACACACAATAGTTAAAGAGCAAACCTGACAGCTAGAAGAGCACGTCAGAGATGTGCAGGCTAATTCCTTCACAAAGCCTGAGACGTTTCCTCATCGGCGAGATTCTGAACCCTAAGCACTCAATACATGAGTCAAACAACGCTGCACTGCAAACTCCAGCAGTCTTTCTCAGCTTTCTAATAATGACCAGAGATACTCGCTTGGGATTGATTATTAATCTGCACAAGATTGGAACACCCAGAGGAATGTGTATGGTAATTCTTCGTAGCACACAAATTAGACATGAAAGATGCATGAAAAATCTGCCATGTTTTTTGTTAAATTCTCAGTCATAAAAATAATTATTCTGAGAAAGATGGGACAGGGAAACTGATTTTCCTTTTTATCTATGTATTAGAGAATTATTTATCCCCCTCCTCCAAATATAAACGTTGAATTTTGCCTTTTTGAAATGAAGATGCCTTGGGCCTGGTGTGGTAGCCTAGTGGCTAAAGTCCTCGCCTTGAACGCCAGGATCCAATATGGACACCAGTTCTAATCCGGTGGTCTTGCTTCCCATCCAGCTCCTACTTGTTGCCTGGGAAAGCAGTCAATGACAGCCCAAACCTTGGGATCCTGCACCATCATGGGAGATCTGGAAGAAGCTTCTAGCTTCTGGCTTCGGATCAGCTCAGCTCTGGCGATTGCAGCTGCTTGGGAGATGAATCATCAGAAGGAAGATCTTCCTCTCTGTCTCTTCTCTGTATATCTGACTTTCCAATAAAAATAAGTAAATGTTTAAAAAAAATGAAGATGCCTAGGAAAGCACTGATAAGGTGTGATGTGCCAACAAAAACCTATGCCCAGTACTAAATCCCACCCACCCCCCAAATAAAATAACTTCTGAAGCATCTTGGATTCCCTCACTCAAATGAGAGGATTTACAAAGTCAAGCTTCATTTACCCACAAGGAAGTCACTCTTGAAAAACTTCTTTCATCCTGTAAAGGAGAAAGCCTCCTACCTTGCAGGAAACATCACCACATTCAGGCACCCATTGTTTTCAGAAACTTTGACTTGACACCGAGTGAAGTGATCTTCTCTCCAAGACTCAAAGCCTAATCATGACACCCAGCCAGAGGGAGGACAGTCCAGATGTTTTTTTTTTTTTTTTCAAGATGAGTGTCAACCAGGAATCAGGAGGAATCAGGAGAAACTCAACGATTTTAGAATGGGTTCTTAAGAATTTGTTCACATCCAAACGTCATACCCATCAGCAAAGGTAATAAGCTATTGCTATGAAATGTATGCTGCTGGCTGTTTTATATTATTTCTCACTTAAATTGCTAGACAGTACATAATAGCATTATTATAACTGAAATGACTATGTATGTTTGTCTTGTAAAAGCAGAGAAAAAAATGTACTCCCAAAAATGCTTCTGAATTTTTATGGTTCCTAAAATTCTACCAGATGGTAACACTTTAAAAAGACATAACATATGTCTCACCAAATACATATGTGTCTGGCTTTTTCCAGTGTGGTGAAATCCAGGTTCCTCTAAGATCATGAATAAGATACAAGGAGTGAAAGACTGAAGATGAACTACCAACTTAAGTTGTAACCCATGTTCAATATCAGTATTCAATGTGTTAACTTGCCCAGCTAAGCAACTGGGAAAGACAGCAGGCAAATGCCCGAAAACATTACATATAGAAACATGAAGCCATTTCTCACCCAGGCTAAATGCCATTCCTTCCAATGCAGCTTAATTTTTGAAATGAATATAAGACAGTTCACTGCCTCTCACAGACAGCAAATGCATGCAAAAATAAGTCTGGTCTGTACGCCTCCTGAATATTTATATTTCCTTACATTCATAGAGAAATATGGCCATAAACTGGTGCAATCCAGACACCAAAGTTAGATCACAGCAAGAAGTATGGTTCCAATAGCGTTGTTACGTCACAAATAGTGGCACACTGAGCATGCGCTTATTGCATGAATTTTGAGCTCCTCTCTCTCCAGGGTGTGCTTCTGTTTTGTTCACATGCCAGGACTAAGTACTGCTTGCTCATAATTATATAGGATCAGAGCTGAGAAAACAAACTTTATTTCCTAGCAAAAAAAAAAAAAAAATGCAGCCTTTGGATGACTTTTTGAAAACACTCACATTACTTTTTTTTTTTTTTCAGGGTTTTTGCCTTCTAAGGATCAATGGAGTTATCAGTAACAAAATTCCAAAGCACACACATACAAAAAAAAAAAAAAAAGAAAAACAAGCTAAAAATAAGAAAACCCATGAGTTATACCTGACGTTCACTGGGGAAAAAAGAGAAGGCATCAGTTATGAGAAGCAAACATTAATCTGTTGAAAATAGTTCTGATAATATTCTCTTCTCCATCCTGACTGCAATAAAACTTTATCCGAAAGTTCCCTGTTTGAAAATAATTTTCCTGGAAATGGTACATTTCTTTTTCGGTTGAGGAAATAACATTCTAAGCAGTCATCATTATAATTTTGCCAATCAGGAGCTTTGCACATTAATTTCACTCACTCTAAGCAGAAAGAATGAGACCTCCAAGCGAATGCCCTTTTAGTTCCTCAAAGTGAAGCCAGACATCAGTTGCGTCCTTGTTGTGAAATAAGGCATGTGACTGCTTTATAGCCGATCAATGATAATTTGCGACACCCAACGCCAACATGACCCCAGAACAGTCTGTTTTCACTTCGCTTACACGATCTGCCACCCGACAGGGTGCTTGACTAAAGATTATTGAACATTTTATTCTCTGACATTGGCCAGTCGCGAGAGATGATCATTAGCTCTCAAGCAGGTCAAGTCTGTATGAAGTCTTGCCAGTTATACTCAGTGGAGCTGACACAACACCATATGCTGATAAAATCATATTCAGAAAAAGAATGAAAATTGTAAAAAAAAAAAAATGAAAAGTAAATTTAAAATCTGATTATCCAATGGGTGTGTACTGATTTTCAATTTGGATATTTCAATATATCATTTTCCTCCCCCAAAATAATTTTTGAACACACCCATGTGTTCTCTCACACGTCCACGCCTCCTCTGGCTTCTCTTCATTTCTTGTCCTTCAAGCACCAGGTCAGAGGACAGCCTCATGAGAATCCTTTCCAGTAGAATATCCTTGGATTCCTGAGGTACCCTAAGCCTATCTCTAGGTATGTCACATCAAGGACACCAAGGACCATGTGTTGTTCGTCTGCTTCCAGGACGTGACATGGTCACCGTCACAAAGGGTATTGGATGTTTACTGGACTGTAATGACTTCCTGGGAAGGAGAGTTCTGCAGGGACAATGGCATGGCTGCAGCAGAACACAGATCCCTGTGGCTGACACACGGAAGCCAGCTCTGTGTGACCATTTGTTGGAAAGGCTGCGGAGCCCGGAGGTCACCAAGGCAGACCCACATCACCTGCAAGTCTGTAGACATGCAAACCTTAGGTCCCCTCCCTAGCCCGGCCAAAGCACAATCTGAATTTTCATGAGATGCTCAGGCCCTGTGCACATAAAATTTGTAAGTATAATCACCGATTAAGGAGCTCCTTGCCTCCCATGATTGCTTGACTGGAGTAAACTCCGTGACAGGAGGATTATCTTGGCATTAACTTCCTATAAATGACCAGCTTGGGGTGAGAGGGCATGGAAAAAGCCTAGAGCTCAGAGGATAAAAAAAGAACACAGACCCTCTTGCCACAGTGTAGGTGCTAGGTGACCAGCCCCTAACTTGGAATAGTAACAACGAGAATGCGGAAATTACAAACATCAACGTAATTATTCCACTTAAACATACAACTGTTACTATTCACCCACTGCTTCACTAGAATTCTGTGTGTGTATGCTCTACTGTGTTACACATTCTGATTGGTTGTGAAGGAATGATACTTAAGCAGAACCAAAGCTACTAGTTTTTATTTGTGTTTAGAGTGCTAGAGCAAACCTAACTGACAAATAGGACACACACTAGATACACAATAATTGCACAACAAAACTAAAACAGCAAGAGGGTCAGTGCCAGGACATCAAAGTCAGAAAGAATAGTTAATTAAGGCAAAGCACACTCTGTTAGGAACCAAATAACCAGCTTATTTACAGACCAGACATTGAGAGAGACACTAAGAGACAAGGAGAAAACTCCACTACCCAATTGTCTCCAAAAGTTTCAACCAAGCCAGATGGATGCAGGAACCAGACATTCAGTGCAGATACCCTATAAGACTGGAAGGAACCCAACGACTTGAAGCATCACTGGTGCCTTTCAGGGTATGCATCAGTTAAAAGCTGAAGTCAAGAGGCAGAGCTGGTAATCAAACTGACATACTTTACTGTGACCTGTTGTCTTAACTGTTAGGTCAAATGTCCACCCCAACATGTACATTTTCAAGGAAATGGCCAGCAACCATTATACGAATGTTGAGTATTGAGATACATCAAAGAGTCTAGTCTTTCCATTATACCTTTGTAGCCACTCCATTCTCCAGTGAGCAGGACTCATCAGAAGCAAAGAGATTAATGGCTGTCACATTTAAGGTTGGAATTATTCTAAAGGACTGGGCATCCCAGTGCCTGAATTTCTATTAGAAGTCACTCTAGAACTCAACATCAGTTAAAATTAAGTTGCAAAGCCATGGTCTAGCAGAAATTTATCCAGGGGTAGCGAAAGATTCCTCCTGTTCTCTAAAGTTCAGGGGCCACAAAAATAAATTCGTGTTTTAATCAGTACTCAAGGGCCATGGTTATCGAGCAGATTAATTTCAACTGCATGTTGCCAGTGATTACATGGGGTTTCCCATGACAGAAACATACATAATCCCTCTTGTTCCAAAGTCCAAAGCAAACAGCCCCTTTTGAGAGGATGTAATATGCACACTGGCATGGGTCCTCTTGATCAAACAACTGCTAAAAACCAAACTCGCTCCTCTAAGTTTCTACGTGGCTTTATCAGCAGCTAAGACAACAAGAAGCCCATGTAGTGCTCGAACACATCAGAGTTTCCACATCAAGGATAAAAGGAGCCTTTGGTGGCTTCACCTGGCTTTCCTGGTTGCAGGAGTCTACACTGTAAGGACATTCCTAACAATATCATGGATAAGGGACAGGCTAATGATGGTTTGCATCATTAGCTCCTCCTCCTTGCTTTCCACAGCCCCTTTTCGTGATCTCTAAAGCGACTTTCCAGTCTAAAAGGTCTTCTAATTCAGATGCAGGTGTATATTTTCAACCTACATTTTTCTATGTCACTCCCCTGTGGATAAATATTATTTACCATAGCTGATAACTGATTCCAACTTGTGTCCCTGTTCCCAGGAACGTTTTATCAACCTCACTCTTACTTTGACCTGCATTTCTGAAAAATACCATCCTCCTATATTCCTAGACTGGCCAAACCGGAAGCATACGCTTTTTAAAAACTTTTCCTCTCGTATCAATTGGACCTCTCCTTTAGTCACTAGGCTGCACTAAAATATCACTTCAGGGTCCGTCCTTCTCTGCTTTTGGGAGCCAGCACAAGCATGACCCATGCACCTCCTCTCACTTCCTCACTGTGTCAAAAATCATCTCAAAACTCACTTCCTCAAAAGTCTTTCTTCCCACTTCTCTATCGGGAGTCCTTGGCTCATCCAGCAATCATCTGAGTGTTGCTTAACGTCCTTTGGTGAGTTTGCCAACAACAACATGGGCCTTTTAAAAGACTTACCTCTTGCTACCCAAAATCAATCTTTGTGTACCATCTTATTCTCCCATAAATCCCAAAACAAACAACTAGGAAAAAAATAATAACTTCCTCTCAACCCTGCCCTCCATTCTGGAGTAACTTCATCATGTTTCCCCACAACCATTTCTGCACACCTTGCATGATGCTGAAGCTTGGCTTTTGCCCACAGTGAAGATTCCTGGCTGTTCACTACTGCTCCTGCTCCTTGATGCCCATGGTGTGGGGTGGGCATGCTCACTCCCCTCACTTCTCCCTGGCTCTCTCAGCATCCCCACCTTCAAGTTTTCCGTTTGTTTCCCCTTTGTTCCCTTCACAAACTCCTCTTCAGGCGGGATTTCCTTTTCCCTCTGAATGTATGGTTCACCCTTCAGCTATCCTCATTCTGTCTCTGTCTGTTCTACACCATTATGATCTGTAAGTTTGTGGCCTGGGTAGCTGGAACTGCAGGACTGATAAAAATGAAGCAGGAGGGCCTGGCGCAATACCATAGTGGTTAAGGTCCTCGCCTAAAACACCCTGGGGTCCAATGTGGGCGCCGGTTCTTATCCCAGCTGCCCCCTCCCCATCCAGCTGTTGTTTGTGGCCTGGCAGAGCAGTCAAGGAAGGCCCAAGGCTTTGGGAACCCTGCACCCACATGGGAGACCTGGAAGAAGCTACTGGTTCCTGGCTTTGGATTGACTCAGCTCCAGCCGTTGCAGCCACTTGAGGAGTGAACCATCGGACAGAGGACAATCTCATCTTTTGAGAACACACTTCCAGAAGCCAACAGCTCGGTATACTTTGTCTCTGCATCCTGCACAATGCCTCACACTTCTAGGCAAGCAAGAACATCACTCTGCAGCTGAGGGCTCAGCTTTGGGAGGTGGACTTGTCAGCAACCACATAAAATAGGTGAGTGGCTCCCCAGGGCACCAAGACATGAACTGTTGATTTTAAGGTCAGAAAGACTCCACTTCGATGGCACATCTTCAGATTCTTCACTAAATGAGATTATTAAGTCCTTAGTCATTCATTTAAAAAGGAAATTGCGAGCCATCATTGTCCCTTGTTCTTGAACCCCATAGAGCTGAAGCAGTTATTTCCGCTACCAAACTTCCAATAGGAATACTTAGAAGTTGTCAGTATGGTATGAAGCCATCAGGTTTTAAAACTTAGTAAGGCTCATTGATTTTTTTTTTTTTAACTAAGGGTTTCTTACACAATGACATCCCTTCAGGCCGAATGAGCTAACCATGACTGAGAGAAGTTATAGAATGAAGAAATGTTACAGTATAAACCTCAAAAATTACTTAGCTTCCTTTATTAGCTTCAATTTCCACATTTAACTGCGGCTTCCACTGGCGCACATCATGACTACTAACGAACAATGGCGCAGTTTTGTGTTCCCACCCGCTGACTCCCCATCAGTCAACCATCCTGGAGCAAACTTCACACCCAATTTCAGGAAAGATGAATCAATAACTGAATACAGCAAAGTGGATCTCCCAGAAGCAAGACAAGCTGGGACAGAACTTATTATCAACTTTCCCGGTAATACACATGAATGTCACACTAGGTCGTTATAACAGGGTTTTTATGACAAGACTGGCAAGGCTGCAGGAACTATAAATCATGGCTGCTGTTGGTTTCCATTTTACAGAGTTGTAGTTATGTCTACTCTGAAAGCCAAAACAATTACTTTACAATTAGTTTAGACATGTTGTGCCCAGAAGGAAAATTTCCATTTCAATCATCATATCTTCTGTGAATATACAACAACGCAACCCCAAATCAGGTCAGTTCTTTGCACACCTGAACTTCTAGCCGTTTTCAAAGCTGAACAGATCTGGTCATGTTAGGTCCTCTGATTTTCAGGTATGCTTTCAAAGGATTTCCATGCATTAGACCAACAAATAAACAAATGCAAAATGAGCATATAACCCCTTTCTCAAGGTGCAACAATGTTGGGATCCTATAAAACCTCCTGCGAACCCTCGATTTTGGACTGCAAATCCATCACCTAAACATCTGGTAAATGATCCAATTTGTTTACACGGCCCTGTAGCTTTTTACGGCCTTTCCATAAAGAAGTTATTACATCCATTCCCTTTATTTTGCTTGAGAGTGTTTGAATGAGCCCCAGAACCACAAACTAGTTAAACAAGCCTTGCTGAGATGGACGTGGTCTCATGTAACTCACCACTACCGAGGAAAATGTTCAGAACAATGTTTGTAGTTTGGAAACACCACACATTCCCACACACCAAAAGTATTTCCTGTGCTTTATGTAGTTTTAAATGCTCGGCAGATAGGTTTAATAAGTTCTAGTTCTCCATTTTTTTCCAAGTAAAAGTGTAGCATTTGCACTTCTTCCAGAAGCTTTGCACCTCTGAGTGTTTTTGCTGTGGTAGCTTGGCCAGTCAGCAATGACTGCAGACGAATATTGCAAGATTGCAAGGGAAACGCCAAATCCAGACAAGCTGCCTGATTTCCTGGGATGCAAACGTCAGCTCTAAAAGGAAATCCTTTAAAAGCAGTTAGTTTAATGGGGTGCCCAACCAATGCCTATTAAAAGTGATTGGTAGAGAGTAAAGATAAATTTTCCACCATCAAGAAAAAAAACTCTTTTTACTACACAGGAAAATGGCACAACTCCTAATTTTCTGTCCTTGTCTGTGGATTTAAACTTCAAACCTGTAATCTTCTCCAACAGAGATGAACAGCACTTTTTAAAAGGTCAGATTCATCAATTAGCTACCCAGAATCATCTCTCAAGAGCCTGGCCAGATTCTGACCTGGACTTCCTTGGTGATTTTGAGAAGGCTGCTTTTTCCAGGAACATTAAAAGGCAAGACCAGTTTTGACAACCAAGATGGAAAGTAAAGTAGGTTGAATCCATCGTATACTGATGCATCTGACACACACACACACACACACACACACACACACACACCTATATATGAAGTTATCAAACGCAAGTGTGCCTTATGGGTTGGTCCTGACATCACAGAAGCCATTCATTTTTCAGAGAGACCACCAGCTAGTGTTTGCTTTTGTTTATAAACGGACGAAACAGTCTTCCAAGAAGTGTACTTAACAGACACTGCTACTTACGGAATCAGAAGCATGTCCTAAAGCCCCTGGCAGTCTACAACATCAACATATTTCCAGCAGACACCTGCCCTCAGCACCTCCCCGCCTCCCCACACCCACCCCACCACCACCAGGCTATGAATTTACAGCTCTCTGGCCTCAATGCTGGCATCACCTAACTCCAGAGTGTTACCATATCCTCAGATTATAAGAAATCCACCTGACATCTGCCCTTTGAGTCTTTCACATGTTTCCATCGTGCAGTTCGAAAACACTTTGAGAGTTACTGTGTTTTTCTTATGTTCTTAAAACAATCTGCTCCTATCTTTCTCAGGTTCAAAGCACAATATATCAGAAACAGAGCCTGTGGAGTCCCCCGTTCTCTTAAACTCAGTGAAACCTTTACAGTAAGGGAACTGCATTGTAAAAAAAATGTATTCACATCTACTTACATTTGAAGCAAATGTTTCTTCTTAGTATCCTGATTGCAAACACTGATTGCTTCCATAGAAAAAAGAAATCATAAACCTGTAATGACTTCCATTTGGCATTCCTATTCATCCTAGACTTTGAATGTGTGCAGCAGTATAGGAAACAAGTAGGGGAAAATGACAAATGATATGACTGTTTAAAAAACAGATGTCCTTACAAATAGTCATCAAAAATAACTGCCAGCAACAACAGGAGATAAGCACCCCACAAGTTCAACTTCTGTTGTCAATAGTTTCTGAACTCTAAAGGGACTCCAAAGGCAGGTGCCATGGCCAGCTGGCATATTTATACATCAAAGCCAATCTCTATCTTGCAAACACTGAGGTGCTTAAAACAGTATCCACTCATGAATAAGGATTTCCTAGAATGCACAAGGTACAGCTTCAAAGGATGGCATGGGCATCGAGACAGTGTATCCACCAGAACTCAGTCATTTCAAACTCTGAAAACACACACACATACACACACAGGGCATATCTAGGACGGTGCACAGAGGGCCCAGAACAAACTTCACCTAGGGGAAGGATGCAGTGACTCACAGGAGTTAATATTCCACTGAGCTTCAAATGCATTCCCTTACAAGTGCTCAGCTGTTTTTTTTTTTTTCTGCTTCCAGTGTAATAGCTTCATTATGCTAACCCTGTGCTGCTGGGAGCTGCTTCTTTTATCACAATCTCCTGATCCCTCACCCAGTCCCATTCTGCATGCCATCCATTTTGTGAATGAAGTGTGAAAATAGCTCTTTGTTTACATAGAGAAGGCAACCTAGAGCAGTGTGGACACAGCCTTGGCTTATGTGAATGGAGCTGAGGCTGCACAGCCTACCCCACTAACCAGCCGGGAACTCCCCAATGCCTAATGACTGCAAGAAAACTCCAGCAGTAAGCAGTTAACCAAACACACATACATGTGCGTGTGCGCACACACACACAAACACACACCACAGAGTATCAGTCACTGCATATCAGCTTAGGAGAACAACTCAAAGTGAAGTCTGGGGTGGAATCGTAAATGTGAAGGCAGTTTTTATTCCATTCTGCCCCTTGTCAATGTTGCAGTGGTGCACAGCATCAGCATGTCTGAACATGCCCAGCCAGGTCACCTTGCCACTCCTCCGAGCTCTGCTCACATTCAGTCCCCTGAGAACTTCCTGTCTCACTCTTCCACACCTCAGTTCTTTCATCCCGTCTCTTTTTTGTCTCCTCTTTTTGTCCTAAGCAGACCCAGTTGACACACATCAACTTTTCTCTGAGCAAATGATTTTCTTTGAATTTCATTTTGGGACTTTATCCACCACTTGGAAGATAAAGAGCAAACAGGCAGGGAAATCAAACCACTCCAACCTCCGTGTTCCTTCCCTCTCCACCTCAGGTCAGCACAGCACTAACATGGGAGAGAAGGCTGTGCCATTCTTTAAGGGCAGAGCACCCAAAAGGCAGGGAACACATTTTTCCTTGTGGGTTCCCAGCAAATGACAGGGCTTAGTCAAGAACAGATGCTCAGAAATACATGCTGAATGCAAACAACATCCCAATAAAACTTTAGTCCACCTGACCAACTGAGGAGGAGGCACGTGGCTCTGAGTCTTGGCTGGGAGTCAGACCAAAGTCCAAACATTAAGTAGCTCTGGGACTGTCGCAAAGCTACTGAGCCGGGGACTCCTCGGTGTTTTTCCTAATACCTCACAGGAAGCTTAAAAGATAAACTGTACTCTGGCTGCAAGCACTGTTCCCATGCGGGGACCCATCAGGCACGCTCAGGCAGTGAGTCAGCATGACATACACAGATGCTCTTTCTGTGCCCCTTCAATTCCCAAGCCCATCCCCAGACAACCCTCCCAGAAAGCATCCAGACACTGTTGCTTGTATGCCCTTCCAGGTGGCACTAAAGGTTTTGGCAGTACCCAGTGGATGCAGCAGGGGTGCACACCTTACCCCAGCGCTCACCGTCAGCGCAGCTCGGGCCTGTCTGGGGATGTTCATTTTCCTCCAAGAACCAGACTGCTACTTCTGCATGGATGCCTCTCACCCCGCAACCTAGTCCACGTCCTCGCCATCGACTGGCAAAGGACTCAAGCACTATCTGAGACAGATAAGAAGTACACAAAAGTCTCTAGAAATGAAAGAAAAAAGTTAAAGAGAACAGCAAAAAGGAGAATCTAGTGATGCTCTGGTTTAGCAACAAGACAATGTCCGGGAAGCAGGGTACTCCATCACAGGAAACCAGAAATGGCTGCTTACAGCTGGCGCACGGAGTCTAATGCAAACTGCGATGACAGGGAGCGAGTTAATTCATAACATATACAATATATATTAGCCAGATTATCTGCTCTGTGTAGTTAACTCTGAGATTGTTTCCGTTAGCGTTCATGTAAACAACATTCCAGGGGCAATAGATTCCCACTTCACAACCTGCCAAACCCATAACATTCTAACATAATAAAGAAATGCTTGTATAAAACGTGTCTGAATCTGGAAAGCAAAATTCCACACACCTAACTGCCTCCCTTTCTCCTGGAAAGAAAGATAAGATAGGTTCCCTCAGGAGACGCTAGACACCATTTCACCTAAGAGTGACCTTCACAAAAAAACAAAGAAGAAGAAGAAGAAGAAGACTGCTTTTCACCCCGTGTGCTTGGTCTGTTGTATCCGCCTCCATTTCTCCCACTCCAAGGACTATGCGCTGTTGATTAGCCTGTGCGGGTTACCAGGAGTCAACCCTACCAGACGGCGCCACTGGAGAAAGTGAGGGTTCCTTGTGTCTGTTCACAACGAGCTAACAAATGAACACACTGCTCTCTGAGACTTTCCATAGCACCCTTTGCACTTGCAAAACGCCTTGTGGAGGGCACTGAATCAGATCAATGATAAAAGATGGTAGTTGAGGAGAAAAAGTAGCATTGCGTAGAACAGAGAGCTCTTCCATCACTGTAAAAAATGAACACTCGTTGCATAATGATCTTTCACTTATTCAACTTCCTCAACTGTCTCAGAGCACAGATGCGAGAGGAAGTTTAAAAAACAACACATACACACAACCTCTAAAACCACAAAAATAATTGTTCCAAAGGTCACGCGCTAAAACCTATAGACTGACTTACAGCAAAACCCCATTAGTCCTCAGAGTCCAGCTGCCCTTGGCAATTCCTCTAAACACTGTGCTTACCTGCCTTTTCAGTAGAGTTTTAAAGTTGCTGCCCAGAAAGGATGAGAGAATTGGGAGCAGTTTGTTAAATCCAGGTACACCAGGAGCAGTGGAATGGAAGCCAGAACTAAAAGAGGGCCAGAGAAAATTCATGAACACATGAGGTCATGACCAGTCTGCATGGTAGAGGATGGTGTGGGCAAAGGAAATGTACCCACAGCTGTTGTGGGAATAAAACGCAAGTGCAGAAAGCAAAGATCATAAAATGAACCCTAACCTGTGACCACATAGCCCCAACCTATCCAAAAACAGGCAAAGAACAGGAGACAAGCAACAAGCGCATGTCAGGTCTGTGTGCAGGTGGAAGTACTCTCCCAAGGACGCAAGGTAAAACTCTCACTGCTATCTATTAGGGCCTGGGCAGTAGACAAAATAAACTTTTTTTTTTCTGAATAAACACAATTCCTCCCACTCTAACTTGTTAGCAGCCTCGTGAGCTGTCATCAACCACGGCAGCCGTTCGTAGGTGAGATCTGTGCATTGACCCTTGCCCGTTTTCCCAGGTTCACACAGGAGCTATACGTGTCAGAAACCTGCCAAGTCAGTGTTATCATTCATCCTTTTTTTTTAGGTGAGACCAGATTTTTTTCTATGAAAGACCCAGAAGGTTAAGAATGAAGTGCACAAAAGCATCCAGTCATACTTGAAGCTAGGCTATCATTAGAGACAAATGGCAAGAATGGCAACCTGATGGAAGGCCACACAACAGGTGCCTGCTAACAGCTAAACGACACTGCTCTCTCAAACCTCATTCTGAATCCGTTCCTAAGCCATCTTGTGTTGCATTGGCTATTGGCAAGGCCACAGCAATCAATTTCCATTTATAACATCTTTAGGGACACTAAGTTAATATTGAATCAGAGCGGGCCTGGGAATGGACTGAGTAAACAGTGGTGGAGACTGCAAAATCCCCAAGAACAGGAGTTTCATGGGCCAGCCGGGCTTGAAAGCAGTCTCCTGTCAGCACAAGAGATTAATGTGCACATTTCCTATCTACCACTTAGAAGATGTTTCACACAGTGACACAACGAGACAGCTGAACCATCTTCTGCCCAATCTTCTCGGCCAAGATTTGTATTTGTAATGTCAAAAGTGTGTAAATGTTAAATTGATGCAGGGCAATCCAAATCAATCCTAACTCAACATGAGGGGGGAAAAAAAAACCATAGAAGGGCATGAAAAATGGTGAAGGTCCATCAAAGAACTGTCCATAGTGGTAGCTGATGCACTACACGGGCTTCCAAGCCCGGGCGGGGGTCCTCTTCGCCCACCCCGCATCCAATCTTGCACCTTGAGGGAGGATTGTCATCAACCTGAGCATGGGCGGAGGGGGAAAATAGCTCTATATTGCCCCCTAGTGCTGGCTGGTTCCTCTGCTCCTTGGAGTACAAACTACAAGGTGAGTAGCAGTTCCTCCACTTCCAGCTACTTCCTGCTGCCAGCCCTCCCAAGAGCTAAACATAGCCCAATCCTCTCTCTGCTCACAGATTAGGAAACGCCAGGCTATTTTTAGCATCATGCATCTTAGGAATGGAAATGACCCAGCCTCCAATGGCAACACAATGTGTGTGGCCCAGCGCAGTGAACTCACCTGTGAGGAGGGTGTGAGCCTACTGAGTCAAGTGGCCAATGACTGCACGCGTGGCCTCAGAGCTCTGCAGCCCATTGCAAAGCCAGGCTAGCAAGCACGTGGGTCGCACAAGAGAACTACAAGGAGGGGACAAAGAGAGGCACAGGTAGCCCAGGGGAGATGCCGGCCACGGGGCAGTAGGAGAAACAGAAGCTAGGAACACCGCACATTCCTGTCATCACAGACCAGCTTGCCTAGTCTGAGGGGATATTTCACACTGGACACTTATTTTACGGGAGGGAGAACAAAGGTTGGTCTGATCTGCTTCCTGCCTGGGTCTAGCTGGTGCTGGAGTTCTTTGATCACTTTCCGGGAGCCCTCTGCAGCTCCCGTGATTAGAGATGGATCCCTGGACTGCCCTTTGATCAGCAGCTCCAGGGGCCTGCAGGTGCCAAGCGCCATCACATTAGCAGGTTGTAAGAAGCAGCCACATTGAGGCTGACAGATAGAAGTGATACTGCGTTTTGCTGCACAAGCCACCCCCCCCCACACACACACACAAATAACGTCTTGAAGATTGCAGCGGCCCTGATCATGTGTGTTTCCTCAAAGAACACTTAAGAGTTTAAAAGCCAGAGCTTTGAAACACCACCCCAAGACGTAACGGACACAGGACACCCCAATTGGGTATTGTAGGTGCAGCCCCCTCCCCTCGCATTCTGAATGGATGACATACGCAGCAGGAAAGCACACACGTTTCTTTTCAGAGGGCAGCAAGAGGCACCGCTGGTAAACAGGGTGTTTAATATTCCAATTTTAGACAGCCTACACTCACATTGCGGTTTCATGTGCAGTATAAAATTTCTATTTACAAAGTCTACTGAAAAAAAAATGACTTCATAATGGCAGATCAAGAGAAAAAGAGTTTAGAAATTGAATGATGTAAATCATACGGAGTTCAGAGGGTAAGCAAATCACACAGCCTGGGGCCGCGCCGGCGGTATGAAAGGCGCCTTTCTCCAGCTCCGCGCAACCCCAGCCCAGGGGAACTCGCATCTCAGAGTTTTCTAAACATTTCAGGTACACTTGAAAGCTGAAAGTAATTCTCATTTCCTACGCAGGATTAAGTCGTTTCCAGCACACACAAAATAGCAGCCATTCACATGCACATACAAAAACTAGCCACCGGAAAGGTAAGGCCGCAGAGTACAAAGGCATGCTGGGGGGGGGGGGGAGGAAAAGCGAAGAAAGAAAAACTTGGAGCACGAGAGAAATACTTTCCAAATGTGCCTTGAAAGGTCCACGCCGCGGTCTCGTGACCTCAGTGCCTCTTATGCACTTGTTCATTCATTGATGCCTTGCCACCCGAGACCCCCACCAATACCTCCGACTCCCACCCAACCCCACCCTCCCAAAATCTTGAGTCAAGTCCAACGGGGGCCAAGCCTCATTCATTTCCAATTCCTTCTTAAAGGCAGCTCTTGATCTTCCGGCTGCGGCCGCGAGGGAAGCCGCCACGCGCGTTGCAACTGACGTTCGCCACCGCTCAGGGGGCCACGTCCCCTCTCCGTGGGCGCAAGGGCGCGCACGTCTGCCCCGCCACCCCGCTGCAGCTTTGTGGCACCTCGCGCAGTCGCCAAACACACACATTCTCCGCCAGCCCGTGCCAACGGGGCCAAGAGCGCGCACCGGCACCAAAAGGAGACGCGAGAGACCACGCTGGCGAGCCGGGGTACCCCTGGCGCCCACGCGCGGTGCCCACGGAACGCACACACGACGAGCGCCGCGAAGAGGGGAGAGAGGTGTGGAGGGAGGAGGGCCCGACTCACCGTTCTGCTCCTTGTTGTTGTTGCTGGAGAACTGGAATTTGCTACTCAGGTTGGACTCAGCCTGAGTCCCGGGTGTCTGGCCGGCCAGGGCAGATGTCAGCAGGAGAAGCCCGAAGAGGAGCATTTGGCTGACTGGGGCGAGAGTTCACGCACACGCACGGCGGGCACTGGGGAAGCGGCGACTCCCGAGTCTCTCTCACCGCCGCCAGGGGAGGGCCGCACTGGGGTGGAAGCGCCGCGCCTGCTCTGGCTGCAGAGAATCGCAGGGTAGTTTCCACATAATCCCATCCAAAACTTTTTCCTAGAGCCCTCTTCTGTGTCTCCAGTTTTTGAAAAGGATCAAAGCAAAACCTGGAGCTGAACCAGTTTCCCGAGGTTTAAACAAATCCTGAGCTGTGCCGAAAGTGGTGGGGGTGGGGGTGACGGCGAGGGAGGGAAAAAAAAAAAAAAAGAGGGGGGGTGGGGACGCGGGGGAAGCCGGGGGAGAGGCGAGGAGTCACCAGCAAGTGGCTGGGAGCACCTGTCAGTGTGGGGGCCGGGAACGCAGGCGAACCCTCCAGGGTCGGGCGCAGCCGGCCCCCCGAAGCCAAGTCGGCGGCTAGCACTTTGGGGATCGATAGCAAAAAGCTGCCAATCGATGCGGCGCTCCGGGCGCCCCCCCTCCTCTCCCCGCCCCACCCCCACCCCCGGAGGAGGGGGAGGGGGCAGACACCAGGCGAGGGCGCCGGAGCGGGGCAGGGGGGTCTCCGGGTCCCGGGCGCAGGGGAGCGAGGCCGCGGGGTGCTGCTCCCGGCTCGGCGGGCGCGCTCAGCCTGCCAGCGGTCCGGATCCCGGCACCTGGCTGCAAAGTTTTCGGCCCCGCAAAGTTCACTTCGTCCGGGCGCGCGTCCCCAGCTCCTCGCAGACCCCCGGAAGGCTCGGCCGCTCGTCGGGGGTGGTCGCGGGGGGCTCCTCGTGCCCTCCCCCTCCCCGGCCCACGCCTCGGGCTCGGTGCTAACCTCGGGGCGCGGCGGGCGCGGAGGGCGCAGCGTCTCGGCGCGGCGTGGAAAGAGAGAAGGCCCTGGCCGGCCGGGAGGCTCCGGCTTGTCCCCTCCCCTTCGCTACCTTCCCCCAGCGCGGCGGCGGGCGGGCGGGAGCTGGGGGCCGTGGGCCGGCCGCCGAGGGGGAAGGCTGCGCCGGGCGGGGCGCGTGCGGGTCGGCGTCTGGAGGTGCTGGGGCCCGGAGTAGGGGGAGTCGGGGGAGGCGCAGCCCGGGCCGCGTCCACTCGTGCCGGTGTGGGCAGCCAGCTGGCCTTCCTCCGACAGGTGCTGGCACAGCCAGCAGGGCGCTGCCAGGGGGCACACCTCCAGGATGGCTGCAGGCTTCCTCTCCCCCATCGACGCCCCCTAACAAATCTAGAGCAGAATGCCTGCTCGAGGGTGCGGCCCAAAGCACAAGGATTTGGGGAACAACTTGGAACTCTTTTTCTATCCCTGGTCCCGGGAGCAGTGGCTCTTAGTGGTGAATTTCCAAGGGCTTGCCAAGCGTCCTTGGCTAAGATTATCTTCCCTGCTTGTTGCAAGCCGCATCTGTATGCACTGGCCACATGCTGTGCCTAAAATGGCGCCGGCCGGAGAAGCCACACCTTCGTGCGTGGTGGAAGTCACGTAGCCTTCGCTGTACTACGCATGAGGCGCCTGCGCAGTGAGCTGCGGCGTGGCCGGCACGTGAACACTGGGGACTGACGAATCCGGTTGCCCAGGACCCTGCGTGATCATGACGCCGACCTATCATCGGCGGAGGCGGGGCCAGTCAGCACATAAGAGCAGAAAGACTGCCGGGGTCGCCCCCCTTCCTCTTCCTCATCTTTGTGCGCGCAATAAATTTTACCGCAGAAGGCTTCACTCGCGTCTGCCTCTTACTGCTGGGCGGTAAGACACGTGGGCGCGACAACTGGTGCCGGAAACCCGGGACCTGGAGGGGGCCTCCCGTTTCAAACGGGTGGAAGTCAGAACTGCGGCCAAAAAACAGGTCAGGAGCTCTGAGAGGGAGAACTTTCGGGTGACTAGGAGCGAGGTATATGAGTCACCGCTTCTGGTTATAGACATGGGCGCACGGATCTCTCTGGTGAAATTTTTGCAGATGGTTTATGCCCTCCGTAAGGGAGCGGTCAGAGAGAGTGACAAAGCCCTTCAGTCTGCCCAGGATAGTCTCTCAGAAACAGAGCGGGAGAGGAGAACCGGTTTGAAGCAAAAAATAGAGGTGAAATTGAAAGCAGTATCTTCCTCATCAAGTTCGGAGACGTCCGACGTGGAGGAAGGGTACAAGCGGGATAGGCGGCATAGGCGCTTAGAACGCAAACCCGCAGGAGACAGAGGAGGATCAGAAAAGGAGAAGAAAGATAATGGCGGTGCTACTGCGCCGGCCACGCTGGGCCCATGGCCTCAGGGCTCTGGAGCCATTTCACTAATGGCTCCTCCTGCTGTGATGCCATCTGCCCCGCAGGTAATCCAACACTGCTTGGAGGCATGGGCCGAGTGGGGTAAACCTGAATGTATTAAGACTGATAATGGTCCCGCCTATACTTCAGCCAAATTTCGTGATTTTTGCATGAAGATGGGCGTCAAATTAGTGACTGGCATCCCTTATAATCCACAAGGTCAGGGGATAATCGAACGTGCTCATCGCTCTATTAAGGAATTGTTACAAAAACAAAAAACCACCTGGGAATCACTTGGTCTCGCCAGTCAGAGCCCTCGGGCCACTCTAGCCCTGGCTCTCTTCACTATCAATTTTTTACAGCTGGATGAGCAAGGCCTTAGTGCTGCAGATCGTCATTCCCTTAACACGGCGCAAGAGCAATCTTGGGTCAAGTGGAAGGATGTTCTGGAGTCCAAATGGAAGGGCCCAGACCCAGTTATTAGGCAGGCTCGAGGAGCCATTTGTGTGTTTCCACAGGACGCCCCAGTTCCGGTTTGGGTTCCAGCTCGATTGACTCGTTCCTGTCCATCACCGCCTTCTGATGTTTCTGCAACCGCTGGAGTGCTTACACCAGGATCTGACTTGGGGAAGATTCATGCAACCCCGCAATCAGAAACTCCTCCTACAATCCCACAGGACAATGGTGACACCTGCTGAAGGAAGAAAGGGGATTGAATTCTAATATTTCTCTCCAATTTACAGGTATCCCAGACAGTCAAAGCAGCCACATTCATTCACCAGTGTTTATTGGATCCTTAGTCTGTTGGACTTTGTTGGAGGACCTGGGCCCCTAACAGTGAAAACCGGCCCAGTTCCTCTGTTTGGGAAGCAGGCATTCTGAGTCCGATTGCTATGTGTGATTATAAAGGTGAGATCTAACAGCCTTCAGCCCCGCGTGTTTGCCATGCCTCAAGTGCACCTTCCAACAGAACCAGGCTACCAGGAATCCTGGCCAAGGAATTGTCTAACTCCGGAACAGGCAGGTGGAGGAAGCACTCAAATGTGGTTGACGTGTGCCCAGGGCAGAAGTCAAGAGCCTCGTGTGGGCGATCTGGACCCAGGTCAGCATGGCCTGAGGAGCTTCCTTGGGTTAACACACGTGTTTGTGACAGCCTTATGGAAAGCCTGCTTTCCTCGGGGAGGAGCAGAGATTTGGAAAAGGGTGCAAGGCACGAGCACAGAGTCCAAATGCTCCAAAATAGCATTTAAAAAAAATACAAAAGCTAGGGGGAAAAAATTATTGGCAAGCAAGATTACTGGCAGGTGCACATCAGGACCATCCCATAGCGTCTTGGTGGACAATCCAGTGCAGACAGTAGCCGGGGACTATCCTACTGTGGGGATGGGGAGGCATCAGGATGTCCCTACAGCCAGTGAGGACTGTTTGGTGAAGGACACATGCCAACTGGACCAAAGCAGGAACTGGAACTTCCTTGAGGCAGGTTTCGAGTGCCAAGTCCCCTTGCACAAGCAGATGGCCCTGCTTACAACAGCCTAGTCCTGTTCTTTCTATCATGGAAAAGTTCTGCTGGGCTTGGCTGCCCTTGGAAACCTGTACCCCACCTGTTCCAGTCATTCCTTGTTGCTGCTCCCTTCTCCACCTCTCCTTCCTCCCTCTTCATTTTCTGTTCCCACTTATTTTCCCCCTTATTTTTCGAGAGTATGGTCCTTTTAAGAACTGTTGAAAGTTTAACATTTTGCTACTTAAGTGTATGCTGGCATTGTAGGCAATGGTAGAAAAATCTAGTATCAAATGACCAAGCTGTATTCTGTGATAAAAGGCAACCTCCAGGCCAACCAAACTGATATGTTGGTAAAGAAGTATATATGCATATGTTCTCGTAGCTGAAGTGTGTGATGGAGACTAGCATGCCAGGAAGTGGAGAAGTGTCGCAGCAGGCATCTCTGCCTACCAATACAAGGAAGACTTCTGTTTGTTCATCCAGGTTCCATCAGCCACGTGCAGCATCAAGGTAAATAGGGCTCAACTTTGGCCTGAGGGGACTCAGGAGTTTCAGAGACACAGACTGACTCTAATATTCATAGAAACAGTTTCTGATCACCAGTGGGAGTCCATGTTTCTGCTATAACTCTGGTTCAGTATGAGTTTTGTGCAAAAGACACGCTTGAGGCGTCAGCTGGCATCCATGGGGAAGCAAAGTATCAGTTGCTTTTCCATCATCCCAATCTTAGCCTTCCAATCAGGACTTTTTTCTGAAGGAAGGCATTATGTCGTGTATCATTGGTGTCAATACCGTTGAGGTGTCTGACCACCCACGTGGAATACATGTGTGTGAATGTCACTGCGTGTGTGAGGATCTAATCCATTTGCTCTCAGCAGATTGTAAGCGTGGGGGTTACTCTTTATTTTGCATCATTTAGTATTGGCCAGAACAGTGCTTGGCACAGAGGGATAATAAATAAACATACTCGACTCACTGGCAGGCTTGTCTATTGGAGTCACTGACATTCTTCCTGGAATTTCAGCAGGAAGACTGTATTTGAAAAGTTACATGTGATCTAGAGTAATATTCTACCTCTGCGTTTCACCTCATCTATATGCTACAGATTGGTTTGACAAATGCCCTATAAATACAGCCAGCCAGGTGCTCCGGCCTGACCCCTAGACAAAAATCATATCTGCATTGGCTGGTTTTCCTCGAAGGCACTTGCAATGTTGTGTTTTGGACGATTCTTGCCCTTGCCAAGGCTGACTCTTGTAGCCGTTATCCCCTGCCCGTTCCTCTTCCGTTTTGTGCACAGACCTTTCCGAGAAAAGTGAAATCCTCTCCTTGAAAGTAAAGTTTGTGTAATTCAGAGTGTGTGCAATTACTGAATAATAAATGTTGAATGAATATGGCTTTGTCTTGGCCTATGCCATATTCCTTGAGGAGAGGCATCTGTTCGGCCAACCTACAAAAAATAATTTCAAACATTCTTTGTGGTTTTCATGTTTTCTTAAACCTTGGGGGAAAGAGTGCCCGTCGCTGCCAAATTCAGGAAGAGTGCCACTCCAGACTCCTGGAGCAAACCAGGACTAAATGAACTTGTCCTTAACAATGAGAATTTGGAGAAAGTGTCCAAGCTGTTGTTTTATAAAAGAAAAAATGTTTTTGAACAAACTACCTGATAACACCCAGAAGACAGGGAATCCTGGGGACATAATTTTGCCTGAGATACTATGTTATAAATCTAGACTTTAAAATACTATAAAAATACTCATTCTTTTTCGGTTTCATTTAATACCCCCTCCCCCCGACACATACACACAGGCCCCCAATGCCAAGCTGTTTCAGCATGTTTCCCAGCATTTTTCAGTATGCTGGAGACAGATAATTGAGCATGAGTTTCTGAAGTTCAGAAAGCCTTTTTCCATCCCATTGTGTTTGCAGAATGGTTAACAAGCAACAATTATCTAGGCATATACAAGAGTGCCAGATTGGGGAAATCATTAATAAACAAAGTAAAAGTCACAGACCTTAGCAGGAATAATGATTGTTTTTTTCTTGGAAAAACCAACTCCACTTTAAAAATACTCTAAAAGCCATCCTCCTCTCTCCCACTTTTTTTCCAGGTAGCCTTTCGAAGAAAAACATATTCCTGCTCTCCGGGTACCTAGGATTGATCCATACGCTGTTTTCTCAATCTAAAAAGCACAAAAACACACTTTCTACACTTTCTTCTAGTGCCAGATACCCTTTACATGTCGGGGTAATGGCTGCCAACCTGAATAAGGTTCACCTGCAGTGACTGGTGGTACAGATTTTTGCTAAATTCGTCTCTTAAGCAGATCCTGTTCCTGATTTTGAGGTTTTTGGGGAAAGGAAGTTGTCAGAGTGGGAGGTTAGATGTGTGACTTGAGGGAACAAGTGGCAAGGACGGATCTTTGGGTGGCCTTCTGAGTTCATTCCCATGAAAACCAAGGCTGCTACTTCCTGTTCAGATCATGGCTGAACGTGCACCAACATCCCCCCAGTCTCAGAAGTGTTGTCTAACACAGAACTCAGGGTAAAAGGCCAGAAGCAGCCTCAAAGAGAAGGTAGCTGTGGTAAGCTTTGAACCAGCACAACAGAAGACCATTTTACTCAAAGATGGGAGACCAAGGATCTGGTCCGACTGTACCCAAAACAAACACATACTCCTGATATGGATAGAAATCCTGTGTGACCCTATTACTTTATTATTATTATTATTAATTAGAACTGAAGTCTATCTTAGTCCTCTTGCTACTTCAGAACTCTTTGATTTTCTGAGCCGTTATAAATGATGGCAGTATCATTTTTCCAAATTCCATTGTGCCTCTGTAATAATAAACAAAAGGAGCAGGTTTCCTAGCCTCAATTCAGAGGCTGGTAAGAGAGAAGATGAACAGGTGTTTCTCTCTAAACTTGCCCAGCTGGAGTGTAAATTCTATTTTACCTGTCATTATGTTGGTTTGGGAAGACCATTTCTATTGATAACCAAAAAGGAGGAGGAGTGTGGAGGAGCAGAGAGAAGGCTCGGAAGTCACCAAGTAGGGGCAATATCAGGAATTTTATTGAATTCAAACTATGTGCAAATATCCATGCTTTAACTGTTAATACATGGTCAGTAGCATGGCTGATAAAAGAGGCAAAAATGTGATCCCAAGTGAAGTGTCGATGCAAAGACAAACAGCTTTCACGGCTAAGTAAGTTGTAAATAATAAGAGAGTAGCATGTTGGCAGCCAAGAACAGATGGCCAACCTCATCCTGTTCTGTAGAGTCACATAGTGGAATGTGTGACAATCCGGAGAGTCAGGCGTGGCTCCTTACAACGTGGATGGTCCCCAAACGCTGGGCTCAGCCCCGGAGTCAATCTCATGTGTCATTTTTCTCTGCCTTGAAATCATTTGTAGGATATGAAGGCTGTTGTCTGCCTCGTGACAAATCATAGTAAAGAGGTCAAGACACAGCGACAGATCCTCCTTTCTCAGATGGTGACCCTCCTGTTTCAAAGGTCATGGGAGAAGGACCATTCACTCTGTGTTCATTGTTTTAACTGCAGTACTTTCCTTGACTGTTGGCCTTTGTGTAAGAGGTGGATAGTGGCAGACCACTACTGAAGAGGGAACGTTAAGGGAGTATTGTTGGTGGGCAGAACGTATGGCTTAACTAACCAAACATGAAAAGTATCCTGGATTGCTTTTGAAGGTCAAGAGAGATCAGAAGGCTTTTTTATCATCATGTCGCCATTATTACTGTTTGCTTGTCTTTATCATCTTTGGAGTAATTAAAGCCCGTGTTCGCACTCGTTATTTAAGGGAAAAGAAAAGCCTTTTCGATATTTGTTAAGGTGTAATGCTGTTTTCCCAAATTTTGTTTTTAGCAGCAGCATTCACTTTTGTGTTTCCTTCAATCTTCCTTCTCTCCTATCTCATTTGATAATTTTTTTTCGTGATTTTCTGCACAATCAACGGGGGGGGGGGGGGGGAGGTCACAAGCATATTTGCTTCTTGCCTGCTGCTGAAAAAAGATGTATACAAAGCAAACCAAGAGAATTAGCCAAATTTAAACGTGTTTAAACGTCTTGTTTTGGAAACTACAGATTCTTGAAGTTCTGTTTTGCCATCAGATAGGCCCATGAGTTCTAGAAGGAAGGCCAGAGTTTCCCTGTCTTGCAGCATAAAACTTGGAGCTCAAAGAGGCATTCGTTTTCTCGGAGTGACACAGATAATGACAGGTGAAGTTAATGTTTGACTCCAGGCCTTCCATCTTCTACTTCTTTGCTTCCAATCTGACATCATTATACCCTGAACTTTACACAAAAACATTCTCTACTCAATGTTTCTTAAGTTTCTTCTGTACGTTGTCTTTACAATGCTGAGATGTCTGCTTCTATGTTTAATTTGAGGTTGTCCATGGGCTGCATAAACAATGCCTCCCACTGTTTGAAAGCTCTAAGCACCAGGCAGTGATCTTCCTGGGACAGCCTAAAGAAATTGTTTGATACTTAGCAACTAGGAGTTGAGCAGTGGCAATGACTAAGCCTGGGCTAACCTGTTCATCCTGGCCAATGTTCGTCATCTAGCTAATGCCATACCCTAGAACATATGTAGGCAGTTACTCTGCTCAAAAATCTATCTCCTTGTCTTTGAGGACAAAGGGAGTGAGTTATCATTCCTCTTCGTTACTCCTGATTGCTACTGAACTGAAGCATCATGACTGGGAAGAAACACCCTCTGTTCCCGGTTCTTCCTTTGAACAATCCATTTATGATTAACTAGACATGTCGCGGGACAGCCTCTCCTATTTATGCAGTTGCTGTAGACATCCCTCCACATGTTTTATTTTATTTAAAATGCTTAGTCCCAAGGTTTTTAAAGCTGTGTGGTGAGGCAAATTTGCATCACCATTGATAATTTTACCAAGGTATTTTTAGTGGGAGTTCTTCAGTGCCAAATGCTGTTCCATGAACTCACTAGAGTTAAACTCCAAGGCAAGCAGAAGTCTCCAATGGAAATCCTAATTCCATAGACTAACTGTTGGCATGCAGGGGGTACCACAGGACGTGACCCTGGTGGTGGTATTTGTGTCCTGCTGGACAAGTGGAGGAACTATTTTTTTATAGACCGGTTTCACAACACACATAAATGTGGCTAGAAAAATAGGAGAAGGAGATTGTCACTACAGCTCCTAGTATTCCTATGTATCGAGGCAAATTATACTATGGGATTATCAAAATACTGTTTTAAAAATCCAAAGTGCTGTTACAGATTCTTGTCTTTCAGGCTATCTGGCTTTGTTTTTCTTGCTGGCCGTCTAACTTGGTGTTTTTCTTACCACTATATACACCCATATTCAAACAGCTAGACTGTGTGGTTTGCTATTCCCATTCATTAACGCCTAGGAGCTTCGGTCACCTATCTACTTTCATTTTATACCTACGAGAACTGATACCGCATTTTTAGCTTCTTTTAGTGAAATGTTCGCAATGAATTGCTGTGCAAAAGGGATCTATATTTCTTATAACACAACTGATAACCAAGAAAACTCTGTATTGATGCTAGTAGATTCTTCCATTTTCAAGATAAAAGACTGAGCCGCAGAAGAATTTAAAAAATTACAGTACGCATAACCAATTATCCAATTATGTGACCTTACAATGATAACTATGGAATAAACCTCTTCTTGTTATAACACTTCTGAAATTGAGGTGTTTACATTCGATGTCAAATGAAACATGGCATCTCTTTAGTTATTCCTCAAAGGCTGTCATTAATTCCACAAGTAATTTCATAAATGATGGTGTCTTAAAATTAAATCAATACTCAAAAATTTTAGGAATAAATAAGCGTTTTTCTCTTTTTTGTTTTGTTTTCATTATTCCTTACTAAAATGCTTACATGATTTTTTCTTTTCCTTCTAAATTTTTGTAGGCTAAGTATTTAACCTCCCAGTCTGACATGAGCAGTTGTATTTCCTAGTTATATTGCTATGTCCTCCCTACAATGAATGATAAACTTCTTGATGGCTCCGAGATTGTACTTCAAGATTGTACTCCAAGTTTGCAATCGGCTAAGCATCCCTGCTGTCTCTCCACTCTAGAACCTAACACCATCTATGGCCATTCTACAGGTAATAATATTTTTTAAATATTTAGAGTGAAATTAAAAATAAACATAATGCCAACCAAAGCAGATACACCCATGTTAATCTCCATGGAAGAAAAAAATAGATGGACAAGTAGCTACTTTGGACATGATTAGAGTGACTGCAGCCATGTGGAGTTCATTTTCTCGCTTGGCCGTCCGTCAAAGTTGAGGAGCTGGTAAAAGGAAGTGCTAATTTTGGGGGAAGCAGCAGTCAGGCTGTACTGAAACCCTGAGCTGAAACCTCCTTGAAAATTATGCATTTAATTTCGCTTACTGGGGGAGCCAGAGATGAAAAGCACACAGACACTTTCCAGAATGGAAGCAACACTGTGCCTGTGTTTTCTTAAATACTGTGCTGACGTTCATTCCAATATCACAATGCTGTTTCTAAAGCCTGGCTAGCAGCCCATACTCATACTGTCTGACTGGTTTAAATGGAGTTAATTCTTTCTGAAAGCAAAAATCTTACAGACCAGATGGTTCACTGCCTATTGAATAGTCTCTCTCTTTTGAATAAGCAAGCTGTTACATCCAAGATGTCATCATTTTGGAAAAGAACATCTTTGAAAATCTCTTCTTCATGTTTTGAAAATATGACCTCAGGTGCAATTGGGGTTTTTTTTCTTATGTTTATAGGTTTATATGTTACAGTTGAAAATGTATATTTGCGCGTGTGTGCGATTTTCAAATGACGCTACCTAGTTAATTAAGTTGTAAGACACTAAGATAAAACCAGATATGAAGTCTGTAGTTTTATGAATATTCATATTTAAAGAAAATTAAATAATTTCTCTTGCATTTCATATACATTGGGAAATTATTTTATTTTAAAATATTAATTCCATTTTTTGTTCATATCTTAAAGAATAATGAAACTGCTTTCGAATGAACCAAACATCCCACTTATTCCTCCTATCTGGCACCAGTTATTACTTTTTAAAAACATGCTGAGATTTTAACTTATGAAATGAATTATTTCATAGCATAATGATATTAAACTAGCTTAACAAGATTACATAAAACATGCCACCTTGGAGGAGTCTTGAAGCTCACCACTTTTCTCCTTAATGTGATATAAAAATGTTGCCTTGTGTCTTAAAAATCTCAATTAATATATTTAGTGTGTAGGACCTATACATTTGCAGCTGGCATGATGCAGAGTTCTCACAGATGCTCCACACTAGTGGATCGGGCAGAAACCCCATGGGAGTAAGATATCACATCATTTTGTAACTAGGGCTAAGTTTTCATAAGTAATTTAATTTGGAAATTGTGTCAATGTTTTAAAATATACCAGTGGTTGGTCCAGGATGTTATTAACTCTAGAATGCCATTGTACAATGGAAGGGGCTCACAGGTGAAATGCAGAATTCTACCATAGTTACACATCATGGGAAGAAAGGAAGAAAAATAGGAAGGAAAGAAGGGATGGAGGAAAGAAGTTTTCTGGTTCTCATCTTGCAATAATACAAAAATGAAATTTACTGTTGTTGAAAGCAAGATATTCTCTATTCCCACCCTTATTTTGCTTTCTTTATATAGTCTCATATTCTTTCTGGTGGGAAGATAATTATTAGAGGCCTTCCTACCAAGGGCTTAACATTTCTGGCCAGAGGTCAGTATACAGAGGGCTAAAAAATTTAACAATTCTTTTCAACAACAACAACAAAAATAAACATCCACTTATTCAGAATAGAGAAAAAGAATGTGAAATTTAAGAAGGAAGGATGAAAGAAACACCTAAAAAGGGAAAATAAAGATCTCCTAGTAAAAATAGCCATTATAAGAAACATCTGTTATCTCGGTAATTCTTCAAGCTTTTAACAATTTATGATGTTAACGCTGTCTTTAGTCATTATCATTGTATAAAATAAAAGTTCTGAAATGCAAGCGTTGAATTTCTGTTTTGGCACTGCTAATGGCTCTGTAGTCACAAGACTGTGGTAGCTGAATGACGTAAAGTAATGCAACAAGATAGCGATTGATGGCTGAACGCATTCTTCCATTCACATGCAAATTGAATTTGCATTAATATTAATATTTTCTAGATACAAAAGGGAGCATTTCCTTAATAGTTTTATGATACTATAATAATGAATGCTAATGCTTTATAGATTTAAAAATAGATTTTATGCATAGTGGTTCTTAAAGCCACCCCATGATGTGCTGTTATGACATTTTTCCTTTGCCTTTCATTGACTCTGATATTGTTCTGTTATTCATAGTGGTAACACCAGGAGACACATAGAAGAAAGTCTGCTTCTGTTACCATGGTGACCATTAAAAGATGATTAAAAGGCATATTTTCAAAGAGCAAGTATCATGTAGGCATGTATTCAGAAACGAATGCCCCCTTCTTTAGAATTATCTGAGCATGGAAAATTGTTTAAAGTCATGTACTTCCTATCTTTACTTCTCGAGGGAAACGAACTCAGTTTCAACACAATATACAAATCAGCTGAATTTGAAAGGATGACAAAAGTCTGTTTTCTTCTAAAAATACTCAAATATTTATTGCGTACAGGGGCTTTGGAGAGATGGCCAGATTGTCTCAAATCATTAAGTCTGTTGCATATTCATTGTTTACAGTCGTCTGTTCAGTAAAAGGGGACTTGAACGGGACATTGGAATAAATAGTGGATCTATTTCATTTGTAGATGCCAAGCACAATCATTTTTAGAACGAAGGGAGGGAGAAATAAATTTCATTTGTAGTACTTACTTGATTTAAAGTGTCAGCATTGAACTCTGTAAAAGATATTCCTCTTTATATCATGAATCACAACGTTCTCTTGAGGCCAATAGATTCTGAATTGTAGGTTTTTTAAAAAATTTTTATTCACTCATTTTTTCATCAAACACTCCCTTTTGAGTATCAGGCACTGTGTTGGGCTCTGGAACAGGATGAAAAGACAGGAGAAGCAAAAAGGAAAGAGCTCAAAATAAGCATCAAGAATCTCTTGCAGGCAGAACCTGGATAGAGGAAAGTCACTGAGAAAAACAGCCATTGTAAAGCCAACCTTGTAAAACACAATGAAAAGGAGAGGAAACACCAAGACAACGTGTTTCTTTAATAGCCGGAGTCGAGAGAACACTTACAAAAAATACAGTGGATTTAGAGACAAAATTCTTGGACGCAAGAAGTTTGAGTGATATGTGTTAACAGGGGCTATACTGGACTGAATTCTTGGCTAAACATCAGGAGTGAGTATTGTGGTCTACAGGTAAAACCTACCACCTGTGCTGCCAGCTTCCCATAGGGACTGGATGCTGTCCCAACAGCTCCACATCCATGAAGTGCCCTCTAATGGCCTCAGGAGGTAGGTGAAAAAGTAGGTTTGAGATGATTGCTAATCAAACTTTTGGGCACAACAAAGCATTTTTGACAACTTTCTCAAGAAGTTATCTGTATTAATTTATGAGCATACTTATCATAGAAGCTTACATTAAAAAGCAAATGGCTGTTGTGTCATGCAACTACTGAAAAAAAAAAAAACAGTTCTTGAAGGTACAACTTGTAACAGGTGTGAAAATGGAAGTCACTCATGTTTTAATGTCCCCACACCCCATGAGGCCAACACAGATTTAGTACAAATGTTTCTAATGAAACAACAATTTTTGAACAAAGGTTAGCCTCGACTTCTATAACAAGAGGTTGAAAATATGTTTTCTTGGAAATGTATGGTATTCAGTCAAACACTAACAGGCCCAATTCCATAAATACATCTGAATTCATTGGGGTTGTGTTAAAGAATGCTGTTTAAAAAAAAAAATGAAGAGTACTATTGCTCATATAGTACAGAGAGATTCCCAACTATTAGAATGTGTTCAAATAATATTGTAGAGAATTAGTCCATATCTAAGCTTTTTTACTAATAAAAATGTGTAAGCTAAGTATTACTGCTAACACTATTTAATAAGACTAATAGGCCAAAGCTCTGTTGCATCATCTACTTTACTGAACTGTGGTTCATAACTTCAAGATTTGGTCAAAAAATGT
This sequence comes from Ochotona curzoniae, assembly GCF_017591425.1. NCBI lineage: Eukaryota > Metazoa > Chordata > Mammalia > Lagomorpha > Ochotonidae > Ochotona > Ochotona curzoniae. The sequence continues at coordinate 8,025,027 of NW_024465322.1, forward strand.
TAAATGTACTAATAAAGACTCACCACTAGAGGGATCACTTTTCTGAAAGGATAACTTAAACAAACCTTGCGTTTATTGAATGCCTACTGTGTGCGTACACCCAATCCTAAAATGAAGGAATATGTTTACTTACTTATAACAATCTGGTGATGAAGCAGAAACACAAACTTATCATAGTAAACCATAAAGCAATAGGACACAGGTAAAGTGCTTGTTTGTGACTGGCCAAATGAATATGGAGGTCAAATTCCTAAACTGTCATTAGGGTTCTATTTTTGTTGCCAGAAGGCAAGAATCTCAATTCTCGGTTATAGTTTCCAAATCAAAGGTGCTGTCTCCCAAGTTAACCTTCACTATGCCCTGCACGTGTTGAGTACCAAGGCTCTGTCAGCAATGGAGCCTGCCATCAACGAAAATACTGAGGCCCATGTTCAAGCCACCGTAGCGCGAGCTAGCACAATCTAGGAGAGGCAAAACACACAGGCAATGGTGCGACACAGAAGAGGGTGGAGTGCGCAAAGCAGACAAGATCAATAAATATATCTTAGAATGTTTGAGAAGGGATGGCTTTCCCGGTGGGGGAAGACACTGCTAAGAAATACTTGGGGAATTTATAGCAGTAGTAAGATAAACAGCAGACAAAACAGAATTTTTTTTTTTAATGATTTAAGATTAAGAGGCAAAAGGGAGTATTGCTTTTGGAGGCCATTGAAAGAACTATATGCAGCTCTCATATTATTGGCTGCTGATGACCAGAGAAAAAGGGAAGAGCCCATTGAAATTCTGGACAGGTAAACAGTTTGCAAAAATGGTCTAGGTTGAGACTTCAACTTAAGGGCAAAGAAGTAGGGAGACTGACTTGATTCCAATGCTGGTCTTACTTGTAGCATGGAGGGAGACTGAACTAGGGAAAAATCAAGAACATGCCTGTTTCTGCCCTAACAGAGGCCAAAGAAAACCAGCTATTTTCGAGCAGCTTCAGTTTCTTTCCACATTGTCATCAGCTCACTTTCCTGGTTGGGTGGCTTTTCCTTCCCATCCATCTCTGAAGTCTTCAGGTTCTTCCATATCAACTCTCCTGCTCTCGGCCACTTTCTATATGGGTACCAGCACTAATCCCAGCCAACCCACTTCCCATCCCGCTCCCTGTTTGTGGCCTGAGAAAGCAGTAGAGTATGACCCAAAGCCATAGGACCCTTGCTCCTGGCTTCGAAACAACTCAGCTCCAGCCGTTGTGGCCCCTTCCTTTGCATTTGCCTAATAGGGGAGATCATTTGGGAAAGAAAATACACATCTTAATTTCATTTTCCATGAACTTTTTGCAGTGAACTCTTATATTGGATAGAAGCCACAGTCTTCCATTTTCTGGAGAATGTTAGCACAATCTCATTCATCATGGCTAAAATCTTGCTTCAATCTAACATCCCTGTCCCAGCTCACATCCAGCCTTGGAATTCTGCAATTTGTTCTGAGAAGAGAAGGGAGGCTCCTTTAGTTCTCTGACTTGCTCTGCCTCCACTCTGTCTTGTACCATGTTGCCACCAGCTTCCTTAGCCAAAAGAAAGGGTGGAAGAAGGAGTGGAAAGGGACAAGTTCTTAAGGGTCCGAGGCTCTTGCAAAAGGGAATATGGGCCTTCTGTCATGACCAATGCCCAAGGAATGTTGGTGTCACTCTAGATTTAAGAACTGCCTGTTGCCACTGCACCCCTCCCCGCCTCTTCTCCCCAATTCCCGCCACCAAACTGTACTGTTTCTTAACCTAAGCAATGAATTTTTTCTGGCTAACATTTTCCCTACAATTGCCACTCAACTCTTACCCCAGCAGTATTCACAGAGGAACAGTTGCTGGTGTGGCATTCTTTCCAGATGACTCACACCTGGCTACCTTCCAGACTCTTGCCTCTGGCTTTAGGAAACATTATGTTTCTTTTGCCTACCCATTTCTTTAAGGTCTGGCCACTCCCCTGGCAGCTGCAATCTTTGCTCTGTCTCTTAAGCAGCTCTTACACTGGATTTTGAATTTTCCATGGAAGAATCAATCACTCACCCCCAAGCCCCAAATTAAACATTGCCAAGTCACTGTGTTCAAAGCAGTGGGCTGAGCATTTGCGACGGGATGAGCATGCACCTAAGGAACAGGGTTACGTGTCCACACTGGCAAACTGACCAGTACCCCTTTCTTTACAAGTGATTATATTAATTCTTCCACTATAAGGGTTCTTGTTATTGCCTTGTCTTTAGCTTTGGGGGCCTATACCAAAATTTCCAGACAGCAGAAAAAGACACACCTCAATATCCTACCTAGGCCAAATTGACACACAGTTGCTTAGCAGAGTCTCAGGCCGCTGGAGCCCCAGCCACACACAGCACCCTGGTCACAGTGGATCTGAACAAAGCAACAAAACATGTGTTCCAATGAAGCGTTCTGCCTGAATACCTTGGAATGAAATTCGCTCAAAGCTGAGCAACTCATTTCTGAGAAGGTATAGTTGTTGGAAACTTTATGGTGCGGTAAACATCCCCCACGTTTTCATATAGTCCCTGAGATTATGCCCCAGACTTGGTTCTGGAAGGACTGAATTTGCATGAAAATAAATGAACTTCTGTGCCATTGCCCCTCGTTGTATTGCAGGTGTTGAACTTTTCTTCCCGCTTTGGTGGTTTTGTTCCCCAGTTTTCCCAACATCTTATACCTACGCTGTGGTGGGAAGAATTTAAAAATATTTTTTTTTTTAGATTTGATTGATGCATAATAATTGTATGTATCTATGGGATGCAATGTGATGTTTCAATACGCACACATTGTTTAGCATTGTTTAGCAACCCTAAGCATGTGACTGGAATGTGTATTGTTTTGAACATTTATCATTTCCTTCTGGTGAGAACATGTGATGCTTAGCCCAACAGCAGTTGTTGCGCAGTGCGAGAGAGATAGGAGAACTCTTTGGAGAAGTCTTTATTGCCCAAGCTTGGTGACAGCAGCTCCAGCTAGACACCAGGAGCCATTGCTCTGATCAGCCAAAGTCGGGAGTTTTTAAGCTGTCGTTCTCCAATCGGATTGAGAGCCACGTAGCACAATCAAAGTTTCCAAAGGTAAGAGGCAGGAAGGGAGTCAGCACAGCCCAGAGTTTTTCTGTAGTTAACAATCTAGTATAAAGAAGGCAGGAGGGACCAGGTGAGCAAATCCTGCAGAGTGTCTGATGTTCCAAATGGTGAGGAAGGCAGGAGAGGCACGGTGTGCTCTTGGCGCCTTCAATGAACAGCACCAGAAGAGGTAGGAAGGGCAGCTGCGGAACTGTTTGCTGTCAATTCACCTGGCAAGCAGGTGTGAGCCATCAATGGCTGCACCGCATCACACAGTTAATGTATTGCTTAGGTTGCCTCCATTCCATATTGCGGTGCTTCATTTAAGCGACGTGCGCCAGCAGGCGAGCTGCTTCCTCCTGGTACAGACCCTGGGAGCGGCAGTGAGAGTTCAAGAAATTTGATTAATCAAGGCAGAGTACACCAGATGCTATATAATACACACTTTTCCATCAAAGCACAAATTTCCCACCTATTTTTTCTTTCTTTGGGTGGATTTTTCTTTGAATTGGAAAAATAATGAGAGCTAGAGCACAAAACATGTACAGTCATAAAATTACAACGCGGCTTTGAAAGAATTTTTCATGCGTATAAAGACAGAATTTCCTAGAAAATACAGAGGTTGATCTTAGCTGACCAGGGAAGCAAGTAGGCGTTGATACTTTGTCCTTCTGTGGTGCCTCTGAAATTAAGTTGAGATCAGTGGTTTGCTCACTGTAGCCCTTCCCTCGCTCATCAGCCATAGATTTCTTAGGTCCCATGCAGTCAACACATTCAAATTAATTAAAAAAAAAACAAGCTAAATGAATTCACCAGCTTGTCATGTGTGTGACAAATAACAGTAAGTAACAGTGCAGATCTGTTTGCAAGGAAAATGTGTCCTGGTAGAACAGGACAAGGGCTGGCATGTGTAAAAAATATTGCAAGGAAAATATAATTCATTTAAAGGCAGATGATAAACCACTTGATTCCTCTTTTTAAAGAGTTAATATTTTAGGTTCAAAGGATCAGAAGGAACTTCATGAGAAGACTGCATTTGCATGAATTATTCCAGGGTACAGAACGCTCTTGGGAAAGAGTCTTAAGGAATGGATTCCAGATAAGTATAACTGGATATATTACCAAGCACTCAAGGGTCTTGAATGTCAAATGAAGAATTTTTATTTAGTTCACAAGCCAAAGAAAATTATTAGAATTTTTTGAAATGATTATTCCTATGATAAGAGCAATCTTTTGTTTTAATCTAGTGGAGCTATAAAGGTTAGTTGGAAAAGGCAGAAATTCAGGTCAGGAGACCCCTAAGAATTTAAACCCTTTGTAACTAGGCGGCATTTTTTTTCCCCAGGGACAAAGTAAGGAAGGGAGTTGACAAGGAAGAGAAAAAGAAATGAGAGATGGTTCCAATTTGTAGAACTTAGGTCAAAATCTCCTTTTTCCCAGGACTTCTGTGACAAATCAACACAACTTAGCGGGCAAAAGCATCGGAAATGTATTCTCTCCGTTCTAGAAATCCTGAAGTGAAGTATCCGCCAGACAAGCTTCCTTTGAAAGCCCTCAAGAGCTTGCTTGCAGCTCTCGGGCTTCTGGCGGTGCCCAGCCATCCTTGGCTGCTTTGGCTTGGAGCCATCATACCAGAGTCTCTCCACACTTCACCTGGCCTTCTGTTCTGTCCCTCTTCTGTCCCCTTGTATCCTTTTCTTATGAGAACACCATCCATTGGATTCTAGGAGTCATCCTAATGCACTTCGTTTATTTATATATTTTAAAACAGAAAAATAGAGTCAAAACAAGGGGTTTTTTCCCCCTTAAGGTTTATTTACTTTTTTTTTTTTTTGAAAGCCAGATTTCCAGAGAGAAGCAGAGACAGAAAGAAAGATCTTCTATCCATTGGTTCACTTCCCAAGTAGTCACAATGGCTGGAGCTGAGCTGATCCAAAGCCAGGAGCTTCTCCTGAGCCTCCCTCACAATTGTGGGGTCCCAAGGTTTTGGGCCATCCTCCCTCCACTACTCTCCCAGGCCACAAACAGGGAGCTGGATGGGAAGTGGAGCACCCAAGGCATGAACTGGCACCCATATGGGATCCCAGTGTTTGCAAGGTGAGAATTTAGCCTCTGAGCTATTGTGCCGGGCCTGGTTATTTTATTTTTCAATCTATTTTTATTTGAAAGATGGAGTTCTGGGGCGGGGGGAAACCAGATTGAAATATGATTCATCAACTGGATTGTTTCCGAAATAGCCGCAATGGCTCTGACCCGAGGCCTGAAGCTCTGTCCAAGTTCCCGTGTGGGTGGCAGACACCCAAATACTTGACCCATCCTCTGCTGCTTTCACAAGTACATTGGCAGGGACTTGGCTCATTAGTGGAGCAGCCAGGACCTGAATGAGCACTCCTATAGGATGCTGGCCTCACAGATGTTGTCTTAACCCACTATGCCACAATGCTGGTGCCTCCAGTCCAGTCTAAACTCCTTTTTGTCCTTAAAGATCTTTAAACCTCCTATTCCCAGATCAGGCCATATTCTCTGGTTCTGCGTGGATATCACTTTTAGAGCAACAAGAAGTCATTGATGCCAGTGAATGTTCTGCCTGTCTTCTTGGAGAAGCAGGTGTTTGCAGAGCAGATTCAGATTTGGGTTCTGGCAGACAAGTCTGTGAGCAGGAGGAGCTAGAGCCATCGTGTCCGTGCTGCAATATGTGGAGCCAAGCACAACCTTCATTTAAAAAAAAAAAGAAGGATTTGGATGAAGCGCCAACTAAGAAAAAAGAAGGCATTCTGAGGGAGTTAAAAAGGCAGGAAGAACTAGGCTAGCTCCACATGCACTAACAACACCATCCCTTGTTAAGGCAAAGATGAGATTGTAGTCTGCTATGTGACGAAGCACAGCTCTCTCATTGAGCTTGGCCTTGACTTGAAGCAAGAGAGTATGTTCAGAATTAATTGATAACGGAAGTGCTTATTGAAAGTGGCTATTCCAGTGCCGGGACTTGATGAGGCCAGGGTAACGATCACAAGGATATACAAATTTTGGAATACTAATGACAAATTCTATACAGAAATTATAATAAAATTAATAGATATCAGGATTAAGCAAAGATTGCTATATGTAAAAAAAATGAAATACTATAAATAAAAAATGACAATGAACTTGAACGAAAGTATAGATTATGGCTTGAAGTATTTTTATGATAAAACAAAATGGAAAAGTAAAGAAAGAATACTTATGAAGTCCTAAAACAAGCACTACATTTTTTTAATTATCTATTTTCTACTTTTATCTAAAATTTAAAAGATAGAACAACAAGGGATCCCATGTGAACTTTTAAAGATTTTAGATTGTTAAATTAAGACTACCCACTTTTCAGAAAATTCTACTATTTGCTTTGGGATTTCCCTGTTTTATTGCAATCTCATACCACAATCCACACATTTGATGTCTCGCCAAGGATTTTGACACTAATGCCAGAAACTCAGTCTCACTGAAGCTAAGGGTCCACATTGAGTTACTTTATTCTTTCCAAAATAATTATCTGTTTCCATACCCTCTAGATAATTAAAATATATTTCTATAGCATTTCATAGAAGGGATATTTTGGGACCACTTTTGATTTTTGACAGACTATTTTCCTGTTCAATTGTTTTTACACTTCTTCCATCATTTGCCAGTTTGTACAATGTGTTCTCATAATTCCAGGAAGTAGTGTTATGGCTGTCAAAAACGACGGGTTGCGTAATCACCAACAGTAAATAGGCTGGTTCTTTGAAGCCAGTCCTGCTGGAAGGTGTATAAGCATATTCACTGGGAAGTGCCAAAGTAGACCTGCCAACAACTGAAAGCTACGAGTTGAAAGAGTCAGGGAAATAAATAAGGAAATGTACTATAACTGTCTTGAAATATTGAAATATTAGACTGGGAGAGCATTGTGAAAGTACACAGTAATCCCTTGTTTTATGTGGCAAAGTATTCTGCTGGGGAAAAACAGAACGTATCTACAATTAACCCACGGTTACTGCTAGGACCCGAGAGTGTGTTCTAGAAGGACTAAGGATATTCTGCTCTTTCAAGCACAGGGCATGGAAGTGCTATAGACACAATTGTTGGGAAGAGAATGAAGGGATGAAAGCATGGAATCACTGAGCCGTTGCGCTAGAAAATGGAAATATTAGTAAAATCAGGAACAGCTTTGTCGTGTGTTCTTGTCTGCATTGTGAACGATGGGGCTGTTAGTATTAAAACTCTGCTGGAGAGGAAGTGAGCCAGGGCCCTCAGTTCAGGCACAGGCAGTAATGAGGGGAGCCAGGACTTGCAGGAGCCTTTGTGCAGGCTTCAGTGAATGAGTAGAGTTGAGGCTGTGATAAGAGGGGCAACCTGGCAAGAAAAAACATCAATCGTAGGGGGAGATGTCCAAAAAGAATCCGGAAGCTTTCTCTTCTGAAAGCAAAAACAAACGTGTTAAGGCAGTGGAGCAGAAAGCAGGAGAAAAGTAGGGAGGGGATACAGGCTGAGATCCAAGCAAACTCTTGGAAACAAGGGCAATCATTGCACCAACCGGCTACAAGATAAGATAAATATCCGTGCCCGAGATTGCTAGCAAGTAACCCAATATTTGTTCTTCCTTAACTTTCTCAGTAATGACAGTTTTGTTGTCCATAGATATAGGGCAGCCCGGGAAAAAACATTCCTCGTTCTCTCCTGTAGCAAGTTAACGCCGTTGCAGCAACAATTTTGCATGCTACTTCTAGAAAATAGACTACCTAATAGAAATACCTTTTAAAGGAACTCTTTTGTGAGACACAATTTTAACATACAAAGACTATTCACATGTGTTTCTGTATAATTTGTTCTGCCCTTACTTTTTTTTGGAAATGCAATTGTAGAAAAGCTCTCATTGACAATAGATGCGGTTCAGCATACACCAGTATATTAAGAACCTAAGAATGTATCCTTCGAGAAATACAGCTAGCTATCTCAAAACTTGGCAGTAAGGTTGTATCTGTTTATATTTTTACCAGGGCTATATGCTTTCATATTAACAGGTTAAAATGCAAATAACATTCCATATTAGAATTTATAAATTTTTAACGCTCGTGTATATTCCCAGGTGGCTCTCATATGCAACCTCATCCATCGGTTCATTTGAGCTAACATCAAGGAACGTCACTGCGGGGCAGTGTGACAGGACAAAATTTAGCTTGGGTGTGAGAAATTGCCCAGCTGTCTTCCAGAATAGCTGTGCCAACGTGTATTCCCGCCAACAGTGACTGAGCTGCTGCCCCCCCAACTCTGTTCTCACTGGATGACTTCAGTGCTTTGGATTTTCGCCACTCTAAAAATAACATGACTATTCAAAAATTTTTATTTCATGATATTTCATTCCATTATTTCTGTTTTCAAGAGAAAACAAAATCTTCTTTCTTGTAAAAATGGGGGGTGGAAATGAACTGGAGTTTTACATCTAATTATCCAAGTGTAATATATGTGGGCTTTAAATCACCTTTGAATTTAAGATTCAACTTTATGTCCCGTGATGAGATTTCAGGTAAAAGATGTGCCTTGAAGACTAGGAATCCTGGATCATTTATCCTGTTCTTGAGGCTGGTAAGCAGGTGCAGGCCTCGCTGCTGTGATGAGCAAATGAAATGACATTGCACCACTGGAGCACTGTCGAGACTGCCCCAGTCCTGGAACTAACGGTCCCGTTCTTGGTCTTAAAAGAATTATACTCCTCCTGAAGAATTTGTGGAAAACTGACATCAGCAGCTGGTCTACCATTCCTTTGGAAGCAATGATTCTTTCCTACACACACCCCTGCAGTTATGAAATCCAACAGATGGATGACATTATAGTCACAGAATGGCTGGATTATAAGATACATGTACAAAACCAGTGGCACAGAGACAGTGGCTTATTGCAGAGTGTTAGGGATCTGTTAATATTCTGAGATAATTGTCAGGTGCTAAGTAACAGTTTTGAACTCCAGTCCATAACAATTTGATATGGTGAAGATGCTGCCTTGTAAGGCTCCTTGAGAACTACAACTGCTCAATGCGCTGTCTCGCTTACTTTTTGTTGTTTGTTTGCTTTTACTTTATTTCACCGTATTTTAGTAAAATCTAGAGCAAGACTGCCTGGACCCCAGTCCAAGTTTTATGATCCTTTGTTTGAGTAGCCGCGGGCTAACGACTCAACCTCTCTGAACTTCAATTTTGTCATTTGTTGAATAGTGCTAATAACGATCATTTCCACAAAGGGGAGTGGTAGAGGAGCTAAGTGTGCCTGGTGAGTGTGCCTGGCACGCCTGGCACGCCTGGCACGTGCTAACTCCTAGGGAGGCGTTACTTCTCAGTTTCATTCTTCCTAGTGATAATATTGATAGGTGTGATTATTTTCCACTTGTTTAAGTTTTAAAGCTTCTGCAGTTTCATTAACTCAGCCACATTCCACTGTAAAGTCTAAGTTGAGCATTTGGCAAATTTCCTGTTATCATGTTAAGCTGTTACATAACTGTAAATGTCTTCCAGGCCCTTATGGAGCAAACGGTTAGTTAACAGAAACATCATGCATTGCACTTATAAATTCTTAAATAACTTAGAGTGTAACATATCGTAGCTCTAACTTGGGATTTTCTACTGCAGTTGAAGTGAGACGCTGCGAGGTGTCTAGCCATCCACACACTCTACTGGTCTGGCAACCGAGACAGCTGAGTCACTGAGGCTGGCTTCACGGGAGAGCTCAGTTTCAAGCTGTGATCATGATGCCGACGTGCTGTCTCTCCGTGGGGCTTCTGCATGTCAATTTCACGTCAGTTTGGTTCTCAGACGATGTAGGCTCCCTAGAATGACAGTTTCAAAGACAGACAGATGAAGCTGGAAGTCATTTTAAGGTCTAGTCTTGGAGGCCTCAAGATCATGAAGGTATGCAGTTCTTCAAATAAACCACTACCATGGGCATTCTAGATTAAATCAGAATTCACAAGGGAAACGCTGAAGAATAATTTGAATTTGTAGTTATTTACCACTCCATATTGGAGTACCATTTCAAGAAGCAGATGCTCAGCTTCTGCTGCAGCTCCCTGCTGATGTGTCCGAGAAGGCAGTAGATGACCCAAGTTGCTGGAATCCTGCCACCTGCATGGGCGACCTGGATAAAGAGCCATCTGCTTCCCCCCTGGCCATTTCATCCTTTGGAAAGCAAACCAGTGGATGGAAGATCTCTCTCACTCGCTTCCCCACTCCTACTGTCTTTTTGTCTGTATCCCCATCACTTTGTCTTTCAAATAAACAAATCCTGAAACAAAATGTTTAGAATTCTTGCAAGCAGTACCTATACATACTTAAAATTTCATATTCGTACTAGGGTCTTTTAACTCTAAGATTTAGCTCCTTCATGCATAGTGATAATTGCTGGATAAATTCATGAAGAAAAAAGATACTTTACAGAAGAGTGGACTTAAAAGATAAGCTTATTTTGGTGCTATTTTGAAATTCATGCATTTATTTTCATAATTTACGTTTTTCGTGAACTTTGTCAGGGAGGTCTCATATTTACAGATTCAAAATCTTACATGAAAAATAAACATATTTTCCTTCAATTTTCCAAGAAATGTTTTCAAGTATCCCTGGTACATTTTCTCCAGCGATTTTCGCAGTGCCAGGACTTTAGCAGCTCGGTAAAATGACTTTGAATAGATGCAGGTGTATATATGAGACTGTTCAAAGAGGTTAGGGGAAATTAAGTGAATGGATAAGTTTTGATGTGGATTTTTGAAATCCATGCATACAAAAAGTATGTGAAAAGTTCATGAAAGATAGCTGGTATGAAGAACCAAGAGTAAATTGCAAATTTTATTTGCTTCAAAATAATTTTACTTGTTAATTCCATTTTCCATGACTCTTTTGAAGTATCCTTAATACGTATCTTAGCCAGACACAAGAGGGAAATTAGAAGGGTTTGTCCCACCCGCCTTCCCCCGTGCCTCGACCCTCCCCAACCCAATCTGGTGGCCCTGAAGGGTTTACAGGCGTGAATCCTTGTCGACTACATAAACAACATCAAAAATAAAATTACTAAAATAAAAGAAGTCAAACCTAAAAATAATTTGAATATAAAACTACAGGCATGCGATTTCGTTACTTTTTTCTTTTTTTCCACGTAGGTAAAAGACTTTCAATTGAGGAATAACCACCACCCCCACAAAAAGCATGAGTTCCAGAGGTTTTTCTCTTCTTTCTACTTAACCACATAAATAATTGGACACTTTACAAGCCTCTCTTACCCAAAATACATAATGACTTCACCCAACAATGTTTCTCAAAGAGGGTAGGAATGCCTTTTGTCCTAAAATAAAGAATGTTGACTAATGCTAAGATTTGTTTTTCTAGTGCAACAGACTAGAAGAAGAAGAGATGGCTTCAAGAATTACGATTCCTGTGTGGAGAACTCAGGAAGTTTTCTTGCAAGGTGATCTGGTGTTGGAGCCTACGGCTGTGTCCTCCGAGTTTGTATCTGCTTAAAATTCCAGGCAGGTGAACTACAACTGCCAACCGTGTTTGTGCATTTTCATGCAAATGAGGTGAAGCTGCAGTCTGGTAATTTATGATGTGAGTGAAGGAGACTCCGACTGCTGCCTGCCGCCAGCCTGGGCTACCATGACCGAGGCAGATACAGAATTCAGGATTCCAGACGACAGTCGGGTCGTGGCAGAAGCGCCATCCCTCTGGGTTCTTGGCTTATTTACTTTGACGCTATTTTCTTACTGTGATCTCATTCAAGCTTTGGAAGACATTACAGTCAAAGCAGTCACTGAAATTCTACCCCCCCCAAAAAAAAAAATTCTGTTAGAAATGATTGCATGCAGAAAAATACAGTAAGGTATTCTAAATGTAAAATAATGGGAAAATGCAGGAGAAAATGCAACTTCTACAAGAGTAGAAGTTGAAAATGTCTTTTCAACACGTTTTTAACATTCTTCCACTATTGTTCATGCATTTGGTTTTAAGATCATTCCATTTGACATGTACTAGCTTTTGTTATTTTTTTCTTCAGATTTAATTTTTTTTTTAAACATTTATTTTTATTATTTTTTTTTATTGGAAAGGCAGATATACAGAGAGGAGAGACAGAGAGGAAGATCTTCCATCCGATGATTCACTCCCCAAGTGAGCGCAACGGGCCGATACTATGCCGATCCGAAGCCAGGAGCCTCCTCCGGGTCTCCCACGCGGGTGCAGGGTCCCAAAGCCTTGGGCCGTCCTCCACTGCTTTCCCGGGCCACAGGCAGGAAGCTGGAAGGGAAGCGGGGCTGCCGGGATTAGAACCGGCGCCCATATGGGATCCCGGGCGTGCAAGGCGAGGACCTTAACCACTGCGCCACCGCGCCGGGCCCACAGATTTAATTTTAAAAACTGAATAACTCCCTTCAGTTTTTAAACGACATATGTCTTTGTGTTTTGTTTATTTGCCTACTATCATTAAACTACAAATTGTATAGGTCAAGTTTTTCCAACTTGAGGTAAAGTTAATTTCTTAATATGAAACCTACATTTTTTAGATATATTAGAATTAAAGAGCTCAATATTTCTATGTGTCCTGCCACTGAAAGCAGACTTTCAGGAGCTAAAACCCTAATGAAAAATGCCCACCTTGAAGGCTAAGTAATGTGCCACAATGGGATACGCTGCAGCTCGGCACACCTACACCCAGTGTCAAAGTGCTGGTTGGAGTCATGGCATGGCTGCTTCTCATCCAGCTTTCTGTTCATCCATCCTGAGATGCAGCAGATGACGGTCCAAGTGCTTGGGCCTCGGCCAAGCTTGTGGGAGAAGTGGATGGAATTCTTGGCTCCTGGCTTTGGCACGGAGCTGGCAATGACAGGCATTTGGGGAGTGAATGAGCATATGGAAGATCTCTCTGTCTCTGTCTCTCTCCCTCTGTCACTCCGCCTTTCAAGGAGATGACAATTAATAAGAAGAAGAAAAGAAAAAAACATTTAAAATACCCACATTGAGAAACAGAGAAAGGGAGAAAGAATATCTGGTATAAAGCAAGATTTCTCTCAAATAGCTAAGATAGTTTCCTCTGGGAGCTATCAACTTGTAAAACAATATCTAACTTTAAAATGCTAATCTAGTTATAAAATGGCTTAACATAAGTCACATTGACATGCGCCTTAGAAGATCTCCATGTGGGTCTAGAGCTGTGATTTGGAGCCTGCTCCAATACTGGCTACTCCACTTCTAATCCAGCTCCTGGATGGTGGCCGAGGAAGGCAGTGGAGGATGACCTAAGTGCTTGGGCACTTGTCACCATATGGGAGACCAGGAGTAGGATCATGGCACCTTTGTTAGACCCAGCCCAGATTTGATTACTCTCTGGCCATTTGGGAAATGAGCCAGCAGATGAAAGATTCCACTTTCACTGTATCTCTGTCCCTCTAACATGGCCTTTGAAATAGATAAATAAAATTTTTTAGGAGAGTTAATTGTAAAACTGATAACTTTTCTTGGGTGCTTTCAATTAGAAAAATAATAAATCATATTTATTGCCTAGGAAGCGCACAATGAAAATAATAAGAGTAATTTTAACTCCTCACCTAGGAAAGAAATAAATGAAAGCACAAAAAGGAAACACGTAGGACTTCAGAAAGCATTTTTCAATGCTCCAGGGTAGATAAGAATGTGTAAATGGAGGAGTTACATCCAGGAGAGAGAGGTTGAAATGAATAATTCTTTAGTATTGTTCAGGAAGGCCTGCAGGCAACATATTCTGGTTTCTAAGTCGGTACTTATTTCAGATGAAATTCTTCTAGTGTAACTGGACCAAACCTATAACATAGCAAATACAGTGCTTCAGGAAAGGCTGTTATCAAGTCTCTAAGGTTCTACAACTCTGGAAGGAAAACATCACACATTTAATAGTAATTGAGCAAATTAAATCACGTACGAAATATTTAAAAATAAAATGTACTTTTTAGATATGTCATCTTAGAAGTACTAGAAAATCAGTATTGTATAATTAGCTCTCAAATGTAAAATCTGCAAATGGGCCACTGACCAGGGCATTGTCAATGAGTTTCTGCCATTCTTATTTCCATTAAAAAAAGTCTAGGTGGTTGATAAAATTAAACAAGTTGACTATTAAATGAGACGGAACAAATCTAAGTTGCCCACAGTTAATCATTATCTGAAGGCCAGGCGTGATTTGAAGGTTCAGGATTCTGTCTTTAAATTATCCAGCAGACATCTCATTTCCATAGCGAAGGCTCCAGCTTTAGGCACCAGGTGCAACCCTCGTGTGTGCAACATCAGTGTCGCTTCTTGGCTAGCTCTGAGAGTAGTAAGCAGTTGAGCCTTACTAACCACCTACAAGGATGTCTTCTTCATAACATTGGTCATACTGTGTGATGACCATCAGTCTTGCCAATGGTCTTCCTTAATCTGGGGATGCGGCCTCATGGGTTAACGTGACATGGCCTTCAGAAGTGATTCTCTGTGTTACAGTGCAAGATCCTGTGCATGTCTCTGTCTCTCTCTCTCTTTTGCATGGCTCTTACAAACAACAACAACAACAAAAAAAAAATAGTCAAGCGCAAGTTTATTAAAATACACAATTTTCTTCTTTCTTTCCAGCATTTTCTAGAAGACATCAAGATGTTTTTAGGGAAAATACAGTGGAAATGAGGTATATTTTGTCATTCCTCAGACTGCGTTTTTTTTTTTTTTTCTATGTAGTAGGTACGACACCTGATGGTGGGAAAGAAGCAATGATTAAAATCAACAATGAGGCGCCAGCATTTTGGCCTCGCAGGTAAAGCCATTGTCTGTAACTCGGGCATCACATGTGAGCACCATTTGGAGTCCTAGCTGCTTCATTTCTGATCAAGTTGCTTGCTAATGATTTAGGAAAAGCAATAGAAGATGGTCTAAGTAGTTGGGGCCCTTCGCTGAGAAGAGCGACCCAGAAACAGTTCCTTCCTCCTGTCTTCATCGGCCTGGATTTTATGGCCACCCACTGGCAGAATAAACAAGAAGAGCCTGTGTTTTGCCCTCTTTCTGTCTCTCTTTAAAATGAACATAAATGTTTAAAATACAATAAATGGTGATACCAGTATGCATATTTGTGTGTGTGTGTGTGTGTGTGTGTGTGTGTGTGTGTGTGTGTGTGTGTGGTGATCCATGTATTACCAAACGTAATATTGAGTAAATCAGGTCCTCACTTGGGGTTAACACACAAACTCATTACTGGCTGATTCCTAGCATTAAGAGAGAGGGAAGGAGTTGCATATGACTGCATATGAGCAGGTGAGCATGCAGTGTTGTCTACAGTGGCCTGAAAACGCCAGCAAGAGCTGAGCTACCCTGGACATAGACATCTAAAAGCTGCCGAGTCAAAATCTCTAAGACGTGCCCAGGAATGTTCATCTTCAGGAGCACCATTAGTGAAAACATCAGGGTAAATGATAAATTTCCTCTCAAAGAAAAAAAAAATTTGTCAAAATTAAATTCAAGGAATGAACAATGCCTTCGGATACTTGACATCTTATTTGATTCAGAATTTAAAGTTCTGCTTCGCTTTGCAATGCATAGTTTCATAGAAAAAAAAGAAGACTCTGGCAAATGTGAATTATTTCAAATGCTTGTAAATCGGAGGAATCCTAAGATTAGCATCAGAATTCAGTTCCAGACGTCGCAGTAATTCTAAGCCCTCTAGATTCCTTAAGGCCCCTGTTCTCAACACCATTATGTCAACCTTCTCAGATGAGATACATAATTGGGGCAAGGATTCATCAGCTCTTTTTAGGCTACAACCCCAAAGTGTCTAAGTGCTCGATTTGGCAATGGCAGCCAACCCAGCTATACAATCTTAAGAGGATAGGATAAGTCACCCAGAGCCCATATATACCTGTTTTCAGTTCCTCTCCTCACGGCATAACCTCACCTGCCTGACAGCCATAGTTGAAACATTTATGATAATGCACACACATAAAGAAATTGTTTTGTTTAAAAAAAAAAGTTTTCATTACAGCTAGTGATGTTAAAGTGGCTGTGTATTTTGTGTGACTCAACAGAACAAGTGGCAAAGGCGTTCAATAGGTACCAAAGACTAAAAGTGCCTTGAATGACTTTTGCTGTAAAGTGTTATAGATGAGGAGGATCCTTTCAGTATGACTTGGAGATATACTCACAGGTCTCATAACCAACGATACCACAGAAGAGTGGACTTAGTACCAAAGTTTAAGCTATGTTTTGCGTATTCAAAAGGCTAATGGGTGGGCAACACACTGAGTACATCCATTCTCACCTTGTTTTTCCCAACTGCATGTAGTCTTTGATCATTTTTGCTGGCTCATTAATATAATTGTCCTTTGTTCAATAGAATCCCCCAATGCTGGCGTTGATTGCCAGGAATAAGAACCCTGATGATAGAAATGGCACCAGAGGCATCATTGCTGTTCTTGGCCGCAGGCATTTCCGGTCTAAACAATAGCTGTTTTGTTCATAGCTGTCACCAATCACGTATTTTGAGCAGGGATTTTGTGAACTCGACAAATGAATGGAAGCTGCAAAACACGCTGCAGGAATCTCTTTGCAAGTAAGTAGGAATCTTGGAATAGATGATCAGGACAGAAAGTTATAAAGTGGTGTGTAGGTCAAAAGATGAACAGAAGTGCTGAAATACGCTTTGAAATGCAATGTGATTCAGTCAGCAGCCTGGCTACACTTGTCCCAGCTGACTTGGACTCCATTTCTGTGCAAGGAGTCAAGAGAAGAAGGTCAAGAGCCTGGGCTATTTGTAGACTTCATATATATATAAAAGCAAGTTTTGGGGAGTTAAAATATTTTTAAAAGATTTTCTTTTATAGTTAAAATTTACAAAGTTCTAAGACATACAAGACTTAGCTATTTAAACTAAATATTATCTGCTTGCAAATTTCCAATTTGAAGAGTAAAAATCTGTTTTTTAAAAATTGTTTCATTTTTATTTGAAAGGCAATTTTAGAGAGGGGGAACGGAGAGGAGAGAGAGAGGAGAGAGAGAGAGAGATGTGGGTTCAAGGGTCCAAGGTTGGGCCAGGCTCTGGTGCTTTTCCAGGCTATAAGCAGGGATTGGATTAGAAGTAGAACAGCCCAGGACTTAAACCAGTGCCCACATTGGATGCCAGCACCACAACTGGAGGTTTGACCTGGTGTGCCAGAGCTCCAACTCCTAAATCCAGATTCTATGGCTACAATGACAGAACACTGGGGGAGGTGCAGCTGCTCGCCCTGCAGCCGCCTGCCCTCCTGGCGTTGACATTGATGTGTAAGATGCCTCCAAAAGAAAATCAGTCCAAGTTCAAAACAGAATGAGTTGTAATGAAAAATATCTAACAATTGTGAAAACGTCCTTCACTCATTCAAATCCTGTTTGTCTTTCTGCTGCTTCAGAGGCCTTCCAAGTGTCAATTGATTCTCCAATATGCTTTTCCAATTTCCAATATTTTGAATCTTTCAATTGCATACTATATATATATTTTTTCTTTTTGCTCTTAACAATCTCTCTATTGTATAAATCAAGGCCATCTTCCCTGGGCTTTTCTCTTTGGATCTTCTCATGATTTCGGCAGAAATCAGAAGTATAAATTAGCACCTCTACACCTGGATGGACAGTAAGAGTGTAATGGTTGCTGTTGAGGGGGTGGGGAAACAGATCATTTACTTGATCAATTTTGCCTTCACGTATAAGGAAAAAAGAAAAAAAATCCCAGAATAAGGTTTCTTTCAAGTCTCTTAAAAATTTCAATTTAAGGAAATTTCTTCTTCTCCCAGCTTAATGAAATGACTCAATATTTTGTGTTCCTGAGTTCCAATGAAGAATGACACATTTCCTTGCATGTGCTAAATACTGAATAACACACACCCAATTGAATTTCACATTGTAAGATAAAAATATTGCAGATTGTCGCATTTGGGGAGCGAACCAGCACAGCATAAGGAAGATTTTTCTGTCTCTTCTGACCTCTCTGTAATTCCACCTTTTAAACGAAACAATGTATAAAACTATTAGTAAAAATACTTTTATGACAAAGAGAATACTTTGTTACTTCCTATGAAATAATTTTGGGGTAAAAAGAAACAAATACGGAATGTAATAAAACCAAGATAGTATATATTTTCCTATTGGAATAAATAAAATATTAAGGGAACTGAGTTATATATGCAGTCAATCTAATAAGCTCATTGATCAAAAAAGCCACAAACCTTCAACTCTCATAAGTGGCTGTTTCCATTAATAAAAAAGAACAGCAGGAGAGACCTGTAGGCCCTTCAGTTGTCATAGCATTCATCTTTGCTCAGCCCATTTAGCTCCGTTGTCTCATGCAACCATGTGCTGGAGCCGCCTAAGAGAATTGATCGTTACATCTTGTTCAATATCTGTTATTCCACGAGCCAGCCATTAGACAGAGTCAATTAGCAGGCATTAATTTCAATAAGCATATGAGTAAATGAATGATATTAAAATCAAAGGTACTAAATAATTATACTTCATCACTGTTAATTCTAACCCCTCCTACCTTGGCTATATCTATTCATTTTAAGCTCTCTCTCTCTTTGCTCTCTCCTCTCTCTCCCTCTGTAGCTCTGACTTTCAAATAAATATGTCAAAAATTAAAGAAAAAGGAGAAGAAATCATCCTCATTTTGTTGGGAACAACAAAAAACAAAGGATCGTAACTAAAGAATCTAACAAAGTGGTTAATTATTGAGAAGCTCTATTTTTTCTTTTCTTTGAATCGTGAAACTATTTTGTTCAACATGCAGGAGTCAGCATCTTTCAGAGGTAATTTTCTGCATAAGTTGAGCTAGATATCCACTCTTGAAGCAAAACATAATGGGATCATCTAATTTTAGCACTGATAATAAGTAGTCTGTGTTCAGCATTATGCGCACCATCTCAAAGACACTTAATATAAAAATCTTTTTTTAAGAAGAATGATTCCTTAAAATTTCATGAAACCTGTCACAGCTGGAGGTAAGTAGAATAATTTACGGGAAAATGTATCACCCCTCAAGACTTTGCAAAACCACTCGCTGTGGGCATTTTTGAGCAAATGTTGTTTTAACTGCAGTACATGAAAACTCGTGGCTTGTTCTATTAATAGTAAATTGTTTTTAAGGATGGTGAAAATGATTATGAGGCCAAATGTCAAAATTCTTACTGAGAATCTCCTTGGGTAGATCATTCGACTATAGTTATGTTCTACATTTTTTTCCCTCAAAGATAAATGCTTCTTTTCTTCACAGAAAGCCAAGATTCCAGGATAAACAGGTCTTGTAAAGATGTATAGGGCTTAGTTCAGGCTCTGAATATAATTAGAAAGTTTCATAAATGGGCTGGCCCTGAATTCCAGCTCTTGAGATAAAACAGGGATCCAAATAAAATAAGATAATCTGGCTCAAGCTTTACGGAAGCATGCCAAAATTCCATTGCTCACCGTCTTTAAAATATATATATATATATATATATTCTTCATGGTGGCCAAACAGAAAATGGTCGCATTTTTCAATGATGAAGATGCTGGTCCATGTCTTTCTCTGAAGGATGATGTAGTGTATCATCTGGTTCAATTCTGCAGCTCACAAAAACCTCCTTTCCAATCCTCATTATTGAAGAAGTTGTTCAATGCAATAGTATTAACCTTCTAACTTTCCAACCTCCCCATCACTCTCACACCTTCCTGGAGGGCTTCCTTGCCTTGCCCTACTTGGTATCACTTTTGAAAACTCCAAATTCCAGTTATGAAAGAAGTGTGTGCTAAGAATTCATATACCTCAGTTGGTTCCCAGTAACTCTGCTGCGTCAACATCTCCCCACTAGGAAACTATTTTTGTATTGCAAATGATATCATTCCAAATGCAATGTTCAAGAGGTAACTTTAGTATTTATTGTGCTATAATGCATTCTTTCATCACAATACTTCCATCTATCTCTGACAGGTATATATTGAGTTGTGAGAAATGTGCCTGGGAATACAAAAGAAAGAGTAATACTAAGCCCTGGAGCACTGTGGAGAACAGGTGTGGCCCGCACGCTGGAAGGACCAGCTGAGCTGGTAGCGCCTGCAAGCGCCCTGAATGGAAAGTAAGGGATTTGAGAAAGACACAAGAACAGGCTAAACTTGATCTGTGTCTCGTTTTTCTCCAGGACACTTATCATGGGAAATATTAGTTGCTCTAGAATTTTCTAAACCGTATATAAAAGTCTGAAGCTTCATTTTAAGGACTAAGCTTAATAATGAAGCAGACAATATCTCTATTTCAAAGTTGTACCAAGTGAGATACACAACACAGCAAAACATCACTCCAATCATTTGATATTTGTGAGAAAATAATTATTGTTGGAATCATCTGCTGATAATCTCTGTATCCATCTCACTGTCATATAATTTGATTTCAATTCAAAGACTAGCAGTGTTTTAAGTTACCTTGTACAACTAAACAAGTCAATAGTTGCCATAATTTCTTACAGTGTTGGTTCAGGAGATCAGAGTCTATAAATTCACAGAGAAGGTGAATATACACAAGGTATATCCTAACTGGGTAAGCATGAAAAAAAGAACTGGTCATGATATAAATTCCGAAATAAAATTGTTCCTAAAATAATTTATCAAGAGGGATGTCATATGTAGGAATCACAAGACAAAATTGGCAAAGAAGGACAGCAGAAAGATCCACGTAATGCTATAATGGAAAATTCCTGTCTGGAAAATTTTGCATAGGATTTTTCTGTATCTCAACATAATTTATTAGTATAATTAGCATTATTCTTTGCAAAAAGTAATCAACAACATTAAAAACAGGAGCACTTTTATAAGTATTTCCATTATAATATTGTATACTATTTGCAAATTAATAGAAAACAAAAAGTATTCATTTCATCGCCAAACTCACTGTAGTAATAAAGTCCTGCTAGGAATCCTTATATGGTAACTGTGTTGGCAGGAAGAGTATAAGTCATTTCTAATTAGCACAGTACTTACATGCTTATATCAGCATTTTTTTAAAGGTCTTGTATTTCTAGACAACTAAACTTGGCTGGTGAACATCAGGCTTCATGTATTCCAAAATTATATCCTTGGAATTTAATAACATTTTAATTTCTACATCCTCTCAACATTTTAAAAATGCCTGACTTAGCTGCAAAACTTAGTTATATAGTGGTTGGCATAAATCCACATTGAGCTTTAAATTGTAAGATTTCAACTGCAAATGTTCCAAAAAAGGTTAAATAACTTGATTAGGGTTACAGGCTTAGGAAAGTGCAATTTGCAAGGTACTATTAACCTATGGTCAATTTTACATAGATTCGGTATAAATATTTTAAAGATAGTATTTTATAATACATGAATGAATCTATTAATAAACTATTAATACAATTTCAGGAATCATTTAATTAGACCCTATTTCTGCTTTTCACATTGGCTGTATTTGCCTTTTTCAGAAAGCTTTCCTTTCCTGGTAGAGTTAGCTCAGGTTCCTTCTGTCATCTCTCTGAGTATGATTTCCTCTTTCACACATTAACTTAGCCACACACTGGCTTTGGAATCAGCCTCTACTGAAATATATGTTTTTTCTCAGGAAGAATGGCTTTAAGAGCTTTATTCTTAGGACGGTAGATCTTCAGATATCAAGTCTTCCAATTTCCTTTCTCTGCCTCCCTCTCTCTCTCGAATAATTGTACAACATTCTGAACAACGAAGAAAACAAACGACCAAGTCTTCAGTCTTGATTTGGGCTATCTTATCTGTCCTGAACTACAGGCTCTTAAGGAGCTGGGTGTTGAATGTAGAAAACTGGCTGGCCAGGTGTTAGAGGGTTCAGGAGCGAAGGGAAACACTCAAGCAAACCACAGAAAGACCGAGCAGGAAGCAGCCAGCATCCCAAGAGGTGGGGAAGCAAGAGAAGAGATGAGGGGAACCAGAACTCCAGGTCACGTCTGGGAGTGTAGTGCTGACAGCAGCTGATAACTCCACTCAGGAACAGGAAACGGAAAGGCGGGATGCTGGAACCAACGGCCGCTGTAAGGCGCTGGTGACAGGCACCTCCAGTGGACAACAGTGAGGAAGTCCCACCCGCCCTGCTCCCAGCTCTTCATGTCCCTGTGGATCCACAAGGAGTGGCTGGTTCAACATACAGAGCACACTGCAAGAAGCATTTGGAGATGAATCACCAAGCAGTAAAAAAAAAAAAAAAAAAAGTAAGAGAGAGCTGTAAAGCAGTAATTGATCATGTTCATTTATTATTTGAATATACATGTGAAATATCAGTTAAGTCTCTTATTCAAATAATATGTTACATTCTAATATCTTTCAGCCATAAAATTGGTACTCTGACATGTACATTCATAGACTTATAGCTCTACATTTCACTTTAAGTTCACAAAATGGAACATTCAGGAGATGATGTGGTATAGTAGAAAAAGAGAAAGACCTTAGATTCTGAGTCTGAAGAATCAACTTTTGGACCAGAGTTGATCATGACTGATTTCAGACAAACCTCTCAAAAAGTACCTGACGCTCAAATTCCTTATTGTGAAGTTTGGCTTAATATTTTTTTTGTAAAGTTATTATTATTTTTTAATTGGAAGGGCAGATACACAGAGAGGAGGAGAGACAGAGAGGAAGCTCTTCCATCCACTGATTCATTCCCCAAGTGGCTGCAATTTCCAGAGCTGAGTTGATTCAGAGCCAGGAGCCAAGAGCCACTTCAGGTCTCCCACATGAGTGCAGGCTCCCAAGGCTTTGGACCGTCCTTGATACTCTACAAAATTCACATACACGACCTTAATATAAAATAAAGGTGATGTAAAGAATATGAATAAATTATTTTTTGTCAACATATCTGCTTCAAGATACATATAATGCAAAAACTCAGTTAATGCAAGCTGAATAATTTATTTAGCACGTGCAAAGGAGTTCAAATGTGGCATACTTTCACATTTGTAAGTTCTTCAGTTATCTTAATGTGTTCAGTCTCAAAATGACATTATAAAAAATATTGGTTTGTTAAACAGAAAAATGTAATATGAAATAAGAGAATTTGAAAGAGTAGACAAACGGAAAAGATGAGTGAAGAATCTTGTTATTGACCCAAGTCATTATAATTCTACAATTTACTAAATGGAACAGTCCATACAGCATTTGGAAATCATTTTTCTGCTAAATTATGCATTCATGAGCTGTGTAGTAAGATTTGGTGGCTACTTGAAAAGTATGTGGACAAACTAAAACAGAACAGAAAAGAAAGAGAAAAATAACAAAGTTCAAAAACAGTGATGTGAATAATTGTGCTATTTATAACAGAGAAGCAAAAACCACAGCAGTCAGTTGTCATTAAAAACATATTTCAGGGGCCCGGTGCGGTGGCGCAAGTGGTTAAAGGTCCTTGCCTTGCACGCCCGGGATCCCATATGGGCGCCGGTTCTAATCCCGGCAGCCCCGCTTCCCTTCCAGCTCCCTGCCTGTGGCCTGGGAAAGCAGTCGAGGATGGCCCAAAGCTTTGGGACCCTGCACTCGCGTGGGAGACCTGGAAGAGGCTCCTGGCTTTGGATCGGCACAGCATCGGCCGTTGTGCTCACTTGGGGAGTGAACCAGCGGACGGAAGATCTTCCTCTCTGTCTCTCCTCTCTGTATATCCGCCTTTCCAATGAGAAAATAATAAAAATAAATCTTTAAAAAAAAAAAAACATATTTCAGGAGTTGATAGTTTTTTTCTATATACCGACATTAGCTGGAACAAAGGGAAGTTTAAGTAAAACGTATTTTGTTGTATTCAGCATTAAACTCATGTTTGTTTTTCCACTTATTTGATCTAGTGGGGGAAAGAGAAGAAACTTAACCTGGTAAATTTTAGGAGAAAAATGCCATGAAATCTGAAAATAGATTCCTTTCTTTCTGAGCACCCAGGGTAGATTTCTTAGAACAAGAAAGGGGCTGCACTGGTGCCTTTCCTGTCTTGAATGGTGTTTTTTTTCTCTAATAACACTTTCTAGGGTAAATATGTGCACTGGGAGAAAAAGGACATCCAAAACCCCTTGCGTTTTGAATATTCAAAAGGGACAACAGTCTCTAGCCATGTGAATATGGATTCCGTGTTGTGAAGACAACTGCTGCGAAGATGTTGAAATAGTGCTTGTGGAGACTTGAGGGTGACTGAGTGTACTGAGAGATGAGTAACTGGTTGATGGGAATGCCAGCACTGAGGACCCTGGCTCCACATCTCAGAGGGTGACGTCCCTGGGAGATACAAGTCCATCAGAGAGCTGAGTGTGGAGGACCAGGTGTCAACAGAGACACCATGTGGTGGTGAGCAGTAATAGCAGCAGACAGTGAAGAGAAACCAAGCTGGGAAGGCGGGTCTCCACCAAGAGCTGGGCTTTCCTTCTCCTGACGTACATCCCATGTTCTTCAGAGATATCACCTTAATAACATAGTCTGTTAAAGATGAAAAGATTGTCTTAAAATGTCAAGGAGAAGTGGAAAACATTTAATTATTGACAGAATACAACTTTCTTGTGGAAGTCATGCTGTGGTCAACGCTCATGGCAGCATGAACCTCAACTTGCAACACAGCTGGAAATGGGAGGCTCTGCTGAGCATTCCCTTTGGGTCATCAACACAGCTTCACCGGCATACCATAGAATCACCTTGTGTCATCACCCTTCTCCTGGAGCCTGCCGGCTGCATCAGTGGGCAGTCGCAACACAGAAGATATCTAGCCATTCTTCAACAGCCCAGAAGCCAAATCTGATTAGATGAAAACACCTCTAATGCAACTCATAGGCCAAATTACTTTCACCCACGTATCTTTCCAAACATTTGAAGAAGAAATGTAGATAAGAACAAATATCAACATCCCAAGAATAGAATACGATTGGGAAGAGTCCTTAGTTCTTTTCGCAAGATTAGCACCAAAAACTTGATTTGAAAGCCTGACAAGGAAATTATAAGAAAGGACAATTGCAAAACAACTGCCACAATGCATGAAAGCATCCATAGTAAATGATCAGCTTTTTATTACGTGGATATTGATTTATGTACACAGACCCATACCAGATGGGGATTCCCTCAAATGCATGTAGGTTCATATTGAAAACAATGAATCATTGCACCTTAACACTGATGGGAAGGAATTAAGATGGGAAGGCAAGAGAAACAGAATCAGCTCTGGCCCATGGTGGCCTTGTGGGGAGTGAAGCAGCTGATGGAGCATTCTCTCTCTCTCTCTCTTTCTCTTTCTCTCTCTCTCTCTCTCAACCTCTCTGTCTCCCTTTTATTCTCCTTGTAAATCCGCCCTTCAAATAAAAACAAATCGTAAAAAAAAAAAAAAAAATGAAGTATTTCCCTTGAAGTCAGGGATTATAAGAGTTTTTGTTATTAACATTTTTTCAATACTGTGCTAGAAATCCAACTGATAGGACAAGGCCAGAAATAAAACCATTATTGGAAAAAAGAGGTGAAACGGTTGTTACATACAGACATAATCCTTGAAAATATAAAGAAAAAAGAAGGCGCTTTCAAGCGGTTAGAACTAGGTGAATCTATCGGGGTTGCTGGGTGGCTGCGGAATTGGCAACAATTGTTTGCCTTCTAGCCACAGAGCGCCCACAATGAGAAGTGAAATCAGAAAAACAAAATCATATCACTATGTTAGTATTGACAAAGATCTAGGGGTAAATCCATGAAAATATGTTGAAAGAGACTGCACTAGAAATGAAAGTGTTTACTCAGGTTAAATGGAGGGTCATTTTTCTAGATTTTCTATTCAGCATTCTGCAAAGATTATTTCATGCACTGCTTCTAGTCTCAAAAGCCATGCCCTGTTCTCTCCTGTGCTCACCCTAGGAAGTAACCATGGCACCTGCCTAAAAGGGAAACTAGAGTCTCCACCTCTGCATTCCACTAGCACAAACAGCTGTGTTCTCCAGCTGCCCCGCAAGTTTCCTTAATTTCTGGAAAGTTGTCCCTTCTAGCCATTCTCTCTTTTTTAGCTGAGAACTCAAATGAAGCTAAGAGATGTGCACTAGCTGTGTGCCCAGAAAGACCCAGATTTGGTAGGGTTGTGTTGTACCTGCCCGTCTGCTCTGTGGCCACCAAAGTTGCCCATACTAGTCTCTTTTAAAGATTTATTCACTTATTTTGAAAGAGTTACAGAGCAAGATGGAAAGGCAGAGGGAATGAACTCTTTAAGCGCTAGTTTAATGCATGTTATTTGTGATTCTCTTCCAGAGGTCTGTAAGAACAGGCATGAGTTCCACAAGGAGCCTTGTTCAGTTGAGAACTTCACTGACTCAATAGGGTTATTTGGAAAGTGGCAACACCTTCACGGTTTCCAGTTATTTCTCATTTAAGAGCACACTGTGCTCATTTGGGTCTTTCTTTATATTATTCAATAAGTGAATTTTTTTAAGTTTTGTTGATGCAGACCATATTTAGTTTGGCTTTCATTCTTCCGATGTTTTAGTGATTTTGTAAATTGCAAATGTTTAAACTACATTTTGTCATTTTGTACGCAATGAGAACTTTCTTCCTCTTAATATACAGTATGTAGTTTAAAAATTTCTTACGGTAGATACATCATTCTCAAATGTTATATGAGGTTGCTGTAAAAAGTGGAAAAATAAAATTAAAGAATAAGTTTATTTGATACAGAAATTTTTAAATTTATAAGCAAATTCTTTTCGTGGTCCATTTTCCGGAATTTACTCTCAAATATCTTGTTTGTCATCAATATCATCTGTTCCTACACAGTAGATGGAAACGCTTGTTACCGTGATGAAGTGCTCCTTCAAACGACACCATTTTTCTTTCTGTAAGTTTTAACAAATTAATAAAGGAAAGAAAGCAACAGAAAATAGACCAAAAATATTTTTACTGGAAATGCTGAAGGTACAGGATGTAGCTTGATGAGAATGCCAAAGGGCTTATTCACTAAATCCTGGGATTTGGCAAACCATGCCCCCAGTCACAAGTCCTGGTGCTTGCCCGCAGCTGACTGCAAACACGCACAGCTTCTGCTCCAGCTTCGTTGTTTATGTTGCAGGTGAGTTGCTCACTGGTGGGCCTGAAAGAACAAACATCCTGGTACGTACAGTCTGGAAGATGTTACTGGAGCCTTTCCTTTGCAAATGCAGAGGAAATGTAAGAATAAAGGGGCAGTGAGCAGAGCTGATAGAAACAGGGGTGGGTCGCGGGGGACCTCGGACAAATTCCAATGTGCCACATGCTTTTTGAAAAGCAGACACACTCTCCACATTACCCACGGGCATTTTCATGCTGCTGCGGCAGAACTAAGTATATACAGCTAAGAGAGTATTGCCTACAAAACCATAAATAGTCATTATCTGACCTTTCACAGAAAAACATTTGCCAGCCCCCATGACGGAAAATCCAGCTGGCTCTATAATATATGGATATTACTTTGTGGTATCTCTGTGTCTTCCAGAGTCAATTTTATTTCTTGGCATATCAACCTGTATATCATCTTAGTGTATCTAAATTTCTTACTCTTGTTTTCTTTCGCTATGAATAAGAACCTGTTCCTAAAACTTTTGTTCTTGAAAAACCTCAGCACTTTATAAATGAATAAATTATTTTAAGAAGAGACACATTGACATTGAAGATGGAGTGCATAGCCATGGACCATCTACCTCAACTTTAGAAGAAAATATTAATCTAACGTTCCTTAATGGCAGAGAATCAATATTTAATTTAATATTTAATAGAAACAATCTATATGGCACGGATCGGCTTAGTTCCAGCCATTGCGGTCATTTGGGGAGTGAAACAGCGGATCGAAGATCTTTCTCTCTGTCTCTCCATCTGTCTGTAAATCTGCCTTTCCAATAAAAATAAATAAATCTTTAAACAAAAATGAGTGAAAGTGAACAAATCTCCCACTTAGTAGATGCCAAAATTGTGCCCAGTAGTAAAGAACAGAGCTTGCAATGGAAAATTTCAACATCTGTGATCCAGCTTCAAAGAATTTTAATGGAACAGGAAATATGACACCCCCAGTAAAATCCGGAGGAGAAGGCACAGTCAAATTCATGGCTAACGAAAGGCAGAAGTGATCTGGCCTAAGCAAAGATAGAACAGTAATGAGCAAAGATCATGACAATAATATTTTTGTGATAATCCAGCTTTTTGTCTATTGATTTTCCAAAGATATAAAGAATGAAAATGTCTTCTTCTTAAGACAGTGTTTGGACAAAGTTAAAAAATCTTTAGTAGAAAAACGTCCAGGTAAGCTGCATCAGAGAGAGGCCTCCTTGATGGCAATGCTCCCGTTCAATACTGTCATCAGCTAAGGGCAATTTTGTGAATTTCACTGGAAAATACTTAGGAATCACATTTAAGACATGTCCTGCTTACCCAGTTCTGCCTTAAACCCCCTAGGTCTCATTCCCCCTGAATACCTGGGTACCCCCTAACTCTCAGCCCCCTGAAGCTCTACTTACTTAAATAAGCTTAGTGACCTTCAGGTTTAATCCCCTGAGGCTCGCATTCCTTACAGCCACACCTGTCAGTCCCAGCCCTCACACTCCCTACCCCCTACCCAGAGGCCATAAAAGATACCTCTCCCTTTGTTCTCTCTTTGCTCTCACTTTCTCTCTGCCTCAGGCTACCAAGGCTCACTGCTGTGTTTGGCCTCTTGGGATTTGTGGGAAAAAGCTAACATTTTCAGTGGGTGTGTGCCTCTGATCTGTGACCCTCCAAGA
Organism: Ochotona curzoniae; assembly: GCF_017591425.1. Lineage (NCBI taxonomy): Eukaryota > Metazoa > Chordata > Mammalia > Lagomorpha > Ochotonidae > Ochotona > Ochotona curzoniae. The sequence goes on from NW_024465322.1 coordinate 8,053,867, forward strand.
GAGCTTGGCCAAGGCTGGAGTCAGGCATATGACCTTCCTCCCCACCACTGGAGCAAGCTTGGACCAATCTTTTTTTTTTTTTCCCCCTGGAGAGGAGCTCTCTTCATTGGAGAATGATCTGGGTGCACTCGGAAGGATTTCTCACCGCCTCATCTTGTCAGGAACCTGAGCATCTTTGTCCATTCTGCACTCTGATGACCTGTTGGAATTAGGGATGGACAGACAGGCTGTGGAGGACAGAGCCCTCTGGGCTGGCTCACTCTCAGGTTAGTGCAGGCTTGCTCTGTAGTATTAGTCAAATCTTCTGGCAAACCATCATTTGCCAGTTGATAACCCCAGGGCTTCTACTCCAGGCAAGCTGCCTTTGGTGGTGGAATCTGGGTTTTCCTGCTTGTCCAGATTGCTGAGTGGAGGTTTGCCTTGCAAACTTAGTTCTCTTCTGGGTCTGAAAAACATCATCGATTTTCATTTTGTCCAACGTTTCTTTGTAAGGACAGGAATGACAATTTCTAAGCTCTTGAGATATTGGAGTGAAACAGACATCCCTTCTCCAGTCTTTAACATTAGAAATATACTCTTGAGAGAACTTTATCTAATAATTTTGGAATTCTATTTTAGCTGATTTTTTTTAAAATGGCAGTGTTTGAAACAAAAATCTGTAGTCATCTGTTCTCATTCTTCAATTCAAATTTGTATTGTCCTTGTAGAAGGTGCCTCCAGAGAGCTGTTCCATTGTTGCCCTGTACTGGCTGAAGTTTGTATATAAAAAACAAAACAAAAACAAAAACTGACACTTGGTTTTCCAAATGGTGGTTTAACAATCTATTTTTTCTACTTTCTTTGGTAAGTCTTTATTCTATATAAAATATTGTTGTTACTCTTTATTTTAAAAAATCATTATTCTTTGGTAAATCCTTGATGCGTCTTCTTGTAATATTGCTAGGATTCATTTTTATGTCTTTACTCATTTCTGGGGAATGTCCCACCCAGATGGGGAAAAACATATTTGTCATAAGTTGGCTGGTAGACAATAATGTGGCAGGCCATGTCCCAAGATCCAAGTGGCCAGGTTTCTAAACTCCTTCTGGACTAGACCAGTGAATTCTGCTTCCCTCTTGGCTCCCCTTTCTGCTGGCAATGTCCCCTTTATAGGGACATATAACAGAAAGAGCACAGTTATGTGGTCATGGAACAAATAGGAAATATTCCTCGTGAATACCATTGTATGGCATATGCTCTTCCAACTTTACCATGCGGCCTCTTCATCAGATGGCTGGATCTAGCACAATGAAAGTTGTCCCTTCCTCAAAGTTTTCATACTTTATTCTCATAGAAGTCCATTGGAAACAAATGGATGAGGTCCCCCTAAACTCTACCCTTTGGTTTCCAACCACCTCCATAACACACACAGATACACAAGCACATGGAGTAATTGCCATAGAAGTAATTTTTTAAAGCAAGATTCAGGAGCTGGGGTAGTGGTTCCGCTGTAAAGCTGATGCCAGCGACACCAGCCTCCCATATGGGCCCTGTTTAATAGCCTGACTCTTCCACTTCCAACACATCTCCTTGTTAATGTGCCTGGGAAAGCAGTGGAGGATGGCCCAAGTGCTTGAGGCCCTGATATCCATGTGGGAGACCCAGATGAAGCACCTGGCTCCTGGCTCTGCCTGGCCCAACCATAGCTGTTGCAACCATCTGGGAAGTGAATGAGTAGGTGGAAGATCTCTCTGTTTTTTCCAATATTCAATTTTTTTTAAAAGCATCCTTCAATAGTGATGTAAGAAATCATTTTTTCTGAAATCTGTGGGTTATTTCTAAATCTTATACTCTTGAATAAAAAAAATCTTTCAACATGGCTCTTTTGTGTTGAAATCGGTTAAAGTACAGCAACATGTGCTAAAACATGACTGAAGAAGTTTATACATTTTTAGAAATAAACAAGATGCTCACTCAGAAACTAATTCTAAGAGGAACATCTATACCAGTTGTACTAGAAGAATTCTCAATAATTGTTGTGTATCTGATCATGCTGAAAAACTCTCAGATCAATCCTGCTCTATTTACTCACAACGTATTGTTCTAATAAATTGTGAAGATAAAGAGACCTACTTTTTGAAGCGTGTTTTTGTCTACTTGACAAAAATGCAAATGAGTCTAAATTTGCTGAGTTTTGGTTTAACCTGCTACCATCCAATTGCTTTTGACCCTAAATTTTGCCCTACTTATACTTACTTATCTTTTTTCATCTTTTTCTAGATCAATGCCCATGTGGAATTAAGAAAACTGCACTAAATGTCATGTGGTATAATTTTTAAAGCATTCTCTCACTAGAGTAATAAAGCCACTTTTTTTGCTTTTTTCCTCAGTAACACTGTACCTGCTTTGGCATTTGCTTGAACATCTGATCTGGGTTTTCTGATGAAAACAATTAAAATCAATAGTATATATCCAATGGTATATGTTGATAAAGATATAATGGTAATGCGTAAAGAATTATTTCTAGAGATTTCTATATTTTTATATAGATACTGTTATAGCAGACAGATTAAAAACTAACTTTCTAGAGGATGTAGATTCAAGGCTCTTTTTATATGTTTTCTTCCTCTCTGTCTCTCTTCATATTTTATTTATTTGAAAGTCAGAGGGAAAGGAATGACAGAGAGAATGTTCCTGTATTGATTCACTTTCCGAATGGCCATAACAGCTAGGGTTGGATGAAGCCAAATTCAAGAACCAAGAATTTCATCCAGGTCTCCACGTAGGTGACTGGTGTCCAGATTGTGGTCCGTCTTCCGTTGCCGTCCTGGTTGCATTAGCAGCGAGCTGGACAGGAAGTGAAGCAGCAGTAATGCAACCGTTGCAGAGAGAGGATGCTAGCATTGCAGTTGGTGTTTAACCCACGTGAGCCACAAAGTTGGTTCCCACAATTTTTTATATTAGAAGCAAGACAATAACCATGTTGTCGTTAGGACATTTCAATATATACTTCATCTGAAAATTCTCCAAAACCCTATGGACTTCATTTCTACTAAAATTCTGTGGGTGATGTCATCTCCGACTCTTTCATCCAGTGATATAAATGTGTGTTCAGAAAACACTGTCAACACAAACCTGTCATATGCGAGTACCGAGTACATTGATGAATTCTCCTTCCAGGGCCTGCGTCCTGTGCTGGCATCCGGAATCTGGTAACTCAGGGGTCTCCGGTTGCAGACACAGCAGGAGGAAGGACATGCTCCTTGCAAATGTTACCTCGTGTTAGAGTAGTCTTTCTTGTCAGTGCAATTTGTATTTTTATTTTTTGATTGCAAACACCATTGGATTAGAACCAGTTGTCAGTTGAGGGGGCAGATTCATTGGCACTTTAATTTAGAAACGAGGCTTTTTTTTCATCCCTCAAATAATTTCATAAATTAGTTATGCAGTTATTTTAATCACAGTGTCCAAGGGAAGTTAATACAGCATGAAACTTGGATAATAATAGTGTACTATTTTAGAATCACAATGTACTTTGAGATTGTCAGTGCGAATTCATTATATTGCATGCTTTATCTATTTTAATGAATTCTTTCATATTTGGAAACATCTCTAAATTGACAGTCTTTTTGCTCATCACACTTCTTAAAGGAAAATCTAGTTATGTTTTATCTCCTTAAAACTCTTCGATGGCTCTCACAACTTTCAGAATGAAGCGATGATAAACTTTTGATCTCAGTGTGCAATGTTCACCATTATCTAACCCTGCTTCTCTTTCCCCGGTTCCATTAAGGGTTGCAGCAATGCCGATATTTTGAATAATACAAATATGACACCTGCTCCATTCACATGTCCAGAAACACGGAGTCTGTTTAGAACAGCTAACTCCCAATTATTTTTCAAGTTTCATATCAATCAACTCTAAGCAGCATGCAGAACTTGCCCGATAGGATTAACGTGCTCCCAGAGTGTCCCCTGCTTGCCCCCTCACAATCCTGCTCTGCTTCCCCTGCTTTTCATCACACCACCACCAGTTTTACTTGCCTCTAGCTTATCTTACAGGTTGCTACATAATATTTGACCCATGCAGATTATTAAACACAATTTGCTTAAAAGGAAAAATACTATCAAAATGATTTATGTGGTATTATTTTATTGTTAACAAAGAAGTGTGTTTCACTTGAGTACTTTCTACATATTATTCTAGTCATTTTTAATTTCCATCTTCATACATTTTCAAAATCTAGAGCATAGATTTCATTAATTTACAAGGGAAAATACGGGAAACTCATTTGAATAGCCTCAAACTAACAAATAAGATAAATGAAATACAAGAATAAGGGAAGATTTTCTGTCAAGGCTATAATTAACTATTTGGACAAGCTTTTCATTTGGGACTGTCACTTTGGAATAATGATAAACTCCATGATGCATGTGGAAATTTTGACACTCAATGACACATGTACGACAATGAAATGTCAACTTTCCTTCTGGTAATGTTGATTACAGTCAACTCATCACCAGTCTTTCTGTATGTCTATATTTATCACTTTGACTTATTTATTTGTTTATTTGTTTTTAAAGATTTATTTATTCTTACTGGAAAGGCAGACACACAAAGAGGAGGAGGAGAAACAGAGAGGAAGAACTTATGTCCGTTGATTCACTCCTCAAGTGGCTTCAACAGTTGGAGCTGAGCTAATCCGAAGCCAGGAGCCTCTTCTAGGTCTCCCACACAGGTGCAGGGTCCCAAGGCTCTGGGCCGTCCTTGACTGCTTTCCCAGGCCACAAGCAGGGAGCTGGATGGGAAGCCAGGCTGCTGGGATTAGAATCAGTGCCCATATGGGATCCTAGCGCATCCAAGGCAAGGACTTTAGCTGCTATGCTATCGTGCTGGGCCCAATTTGACTAATTTTATTATTTCTTTGATATTGTGTTTTATTTCCCCACATAAATACATATATATATTTCATTTATATTCAATATATAATATATTGAACATATTAAATATTAATATATATATACTCCAATTATAGATTAATACTTACATAATGATAGATCTGATAGCCCAGATGTTTACAAGTGACTAATGGGAGGGCAGTGTATTCAGTGTGGAAGGCTGATAAATGGGTAGGGGTGGAGGTAAGAAGAATGAGCAGGGTTCTGTTAGCCTAAGGGAGGATGGGATCCTGCCGTGTTCAAGGCGAAGACTTTAGCGGCTAGGACACGACGCTGGGCCCTGGTTTTCTTCAACTTTTAAACACCAGTGAAAACCAAATATTATTTGTTCTTTGACATTTGGCCTGCTTTCCAAAAGTTATATCTTCTTTCTTTTATAACATAGATTATCAGTATAGTTCTCCTTTATAAACACTTCAAGTCCAAAGACACATCCTGATTCAATGCAGGGGGTCCAAACAGGAATCTCCATACATGAACAAACAGATCAATCGATCAATCAATAATGTGGGCAGTATTTTGTGAAGCTTATGGAATTGGGTGTTTATCGATTAAAAACTCTTCCTCTTTCCATCCTGATATGTGTGACTCAAACAACGTGTTGGCAGATCCATGTGTAAGTCTGTCCTGCATTGCTAAGTTGCGCTCCTTGGAGCAAGGCTCGCACAATCAAAGATCAACCAGCCTGCATCAAGGGGTGATGGGCAAATCTGTTCACCCGAGCCACTTCTCCAAGCAGAGGACTCCATCTGCACCAAGCGTGAAGACACCATGGATTTACTGAGGGAGGGCATGATGACAGCTGGCTCCGTTCCACAGATTGGACTTCAAGTCTCTGGTCTTTGGAGATCTCTCAAAACGTCCGCGCTCGATTTCCGCATCTGTAACACGGCCAGGATGACCCAACACAACAGTCTCAGGGCCAAATGCGGCGATTCCAAAGAAACGTGCGATAAACCTTCCACCTTCTGTACAGAAATGCTCATTATGTAACAGATGGTAACAATTGTGTTATCTTCTTAAATTATCTTAGTGATTTTTGAACAGTTTAAGTTCGCTTTGAAAGATCAGGCTTTCAGAAATTGGAAACAAGCTCCCAAGCTCTTCAGTGACTAGGATTCTGGGCAAATGCTGAAGTTACACACATCGCAGGAGACTTTTCTCCGCTGTGGCCTTAGAAGGTCATTGGTTGTGGTCTTGGGGGTGGGGGGAGGTGATTGTTTGGGCTGGTGATAATTCCGCTGGCTCCTTGAATGGTTGTATCCCCTTTTGGTACCAGTACCGACCTCCGGGCCCTTTCTTCCTCAACCCTTCTGTGCCTTAGAGCGTTTCCTCTGCTCTCAGACCCGTCCAGGGCCCCTGGGGGGACAGTGTCGGCAGTGCCACCCTCCCTCTCCGGCTTGGGACACCTCTGCCCACCCCTGTCCCCCCGCGCGGTCCCCGCGGCGGCCCCGAGCGCGGCGCGCCACGGCGCAGGCTCCGCGGCCCGAGCAGGCGCGTCAGCCCCGGTGGTGGCGCGGGCTGCGGGGACGCGGCTGTCCCAGCTCTGCAGCCACCGCACACCCCCCAACCGCAGCCACAGCCACCTCGCCCCGGCGTCGCGGCCATCTGGGCTGGCGGCTGCGGGCGGCACGCCTCCGGGTAAGCGCTGGGGCGCCCGGAGGGGACGGAGGGTCGCGGTGGCCGGGGCGGTGGCGCGCTCGGGGGCCGGGCAGGGATGCCTCTGCGCAAAGAGCGGGACAAGCCCGGGTGGCGGGGAGCACTGCGGGATGCGGGGCCAGGCGGCCAGGGCAGCCCTGCGCGGAGGAGGGCGCGGGCGGAGCGGGGATGCTGCGGGCCTGGCCCAGGCGAGCGGGCGGTGCACGGCGGGCGGGCGCAGGGCCGGGGTCAGGAGGGGACGCGAAGGTGCCAGGGAACGTTCCTGGCGTGGCTTGGGAAGATGTCCCAGTCAGTGCAGCTGTCCCCCCCAGGCAAGACGTGGGAAAGCTGAATGAAGATGGGAAACAGAGCGTGGCATTTTCTCCTTGTCTGCCCCTTGGGACCTTTATTACGGGCCTGCCAATGTTCTTGGGGAAGGAGGTGAAGGTGGGACAAGTACCTGATGCTTGCTGGGGGGCAAAGGTGTCTGGCAGCAGGTGCCTCTGCGGCAGAGGGGTAAGAGAGCTTGGCCAGGGATGCCAGTTGGCAGGGGCTCTCGTGAGCCCCTCTTGCTGCCTTTAGACTAAAAAATCCACGGAGAAGCCCTTCCGGCTTGCCTTGATGTCGAGGCTGGGTTTGTTAAGGACAGCCATGGGCTGCGGGATAAAGAAGGGTGAGATGGCAATTCAGTTAACATGGAGCGATATGGCAGGTCTTTTACTTTGCAGAGGACAAGGGAAAAAAAATTTTTTTTTTTAATTTGGAAATGAAGGATACAGAAGAGCCTCACATTTCAGTTTTGACCGATGCCAGAAAGCATTTTAAGTACATCAAACTCTGTGGCAAGAATGTGATTCCCCTTTAAGCACGAACCATGTTATTGGCATGTCCCAAAGATTGATTGAGAGTGTGACCTCGGCTGTGTTATTTCATAGGCTGTTACCTAGAACTTCTGGTGTAATCTGTTGGATGAGACACCTTAGCATAGCGTAAAGGTGGGGAAGCTAAGAAGTAAAATGAATATGCGCCTTTTGGGGAAGGTAAAAAGTACCTGGCAGGTTTAATTTAAAACAGTGACACCAAACTTTTTTCTTTCAGGTCTTTAAAACTTGAAACTGGGTTTCCAATAGCATACTCCCAGGAAGAGGGGTTTTGGCGCAGTGGGATAAATGGCTGTTTGGGACTCCTATCCGAGTCCCTGGAGTTGAGTCCTGCCTGTATTCCAGGCCTAGATTCCCACTGTGGCACACACTTGGGCAACAGGCCTTGGTCTGTGTGTTCCGGTCCGTGCCACCCTCATTGGAGACCTAGGTGGCGTTGCAGCTGGCATTAGGGGAGTGAAGTGAACAAGCCCATGAATCACCCTCTCTCTGTTCTCTTTTTGTGTCACTCTGCCTCTCAAATATCTTAGAACAAAATACCGTTACTGTTTTTGAAGAACTAGAACACAGAAATGTAAAACACAAGCATAAAGTTATTTAAAAGAGCCTTGCTCAAGATAATCACTTCAACACTGTGTTAAACAGAGTCCTCCCCGCTCTCTTTTTACAAATGATTTATTTGTTTTTATTGGAAAGGCAGGTATACAGAGAGGAGATACACAGAGAAAGATCTTCCGTCCCCTGGTTCAATCCCCAAGTGTCCTCAGTGGCTGAGAAGAGACAGCCCAAAGCCAGAAGATTCTTCCAGGTCTCCCACTCAGGTGCAGGGTCCCTAGGCTTTGGACAATCCTCAACTGCTTTCCCAGGCCACAAGTAGGGAGCTGGATGGGAAGTGGAGCAGCTGGGACATGGACTGGCACCACTAAGGGATCTCGGTGCATACAAGACGAGGGAGGACTTTAGCCACCAGGCCACTGCACCAGGCACTTCAGCATCTTTCTAAGCATACGTTGCTATACTGGGACATTGAATATCAATTTCCAGTTTTATGAAATTGTTGAATCAGAATGCTTACATAGTAACCCGTTATACTTCAGTGTGGTCTTATTACTAGTGTAATGTTCAGCTTTAGCTGCTGTAGAAATAGACAGCTTCTAGAATATGAAAGGAACAACCTCACTCGATTTACAAATGCACCGACCCTTAGGGAGTGGCAATCACAGTCCTATCATATTGGCATCATTTGCTGCTTAAATGTAAACAACGTCTTGTTCTCTCTTGCAGGCTGATCTCCTGGACGTTAACTTTTCAAGATGAAGTTGTTATTTGTGATCCCTTTTTTTATTTTAATTTCCTTGTGTGTCGAGGAGGCCTATTCCAAGGAAAAGTCTTCGAAGAAAGGAAAGGGGAAGAAGAAGCAGTACCTGTGCCCATCGTATGTCCTTCATGTCTTATATATTCTTTTATTCAGAAATGTTATACTTTCCTGAAAGGGAAGGACTTTATTGAAGTGAGTCTGAGTACACATTTACATCAGAACATGTGCCCATTTTTACTTTAACAGTAGAACCAGGAGAGCTTCTTATTGTGATGGTTCATTCTCAGCGTTAATGGGAAATGCATGCTAGGGGTTGATGTCATTTTAAAAAATAGAGAACTTTTCCATCAGCTGGCTCACTCCCCAAAGCCCACGTCATCTAGAACTAGGCCAGGCCACAGCCACGAGCCAGGAACTGCTTCTTCATCTCCCGTGGTGGGGACAGTAGACCACATGCTTGGGTTACTGGCCAGGTACAATGGCAGAAACGTGGATTGTAACCAGAGTATCTGGGACTGCAACCAGGGCCTCTAATGTGTGGGTTTTCTATGGGGCAACTTAGCCCACTGCATCACCACACCTGCCTTGTTTTGTAATTTTTCTTCCGTTACAAAGGAAGAAAAAAAGTTACCTTATGTTTCCACGGAACGTGCCATTTTTTATTAGATACTTGGATTTCAGATTTTGACTATAAAGCAGTTCAAATATTAATTTAAATTCCCAAATGAATACTCAGTAAAAATTAGGTGGCTGAGTTATAATCTTATTATTCAGTTTATAGAAATTACTGGTGCCTGACAGAAGAAAATCAATTTTCTATTGCAGTATTTATTTGTAAATGACTATGTTAGGAGACTAGAACATTTTTCAAAAAGGGTGTGATTAAATAAAAAACATGTAATCTAAAGCCAAGCACACGCCCCAAATGACAAAGTTTTGTGAATTAGATTCTGTTGAAGGAAACATTAATATTCATGGTAAAGAAAAACCAATAATATGTGCAGAAAGTCGTGCAATTGGATGGCATATATATGTATATGGCAAACAACTTTCATAGAATATAGTATCAAATAGACAACAATGGAAAATATGCAGTGACTAGGAATTAAAACTGATTTTTTATTGCAGGTCATTTTTAAATTATGAGTTCTTAAGTATCATATTGATTATAGATAACATTGTAACCCATCACCATCGTCATCATCATCATCATCATTATCATCATCATCATTATTTAAAGGTAGGTTACTACAGTTTTATAGCTGTTTTTGTAGGCGGAATGAAGGGACATTTGGGGAAATATGTTCTGTAAGGAAGCAAGGACCTTACCATGAGTAATTGTTTGCTTGTGGCAGATTCAAAGTTGGGAGACAGTGGCATGATCACACACCTCTAGCATTAAATTAACTTGCATAGGAAGGAAGCACTCTTGATTTCTGCCTGGAATAACCGGTTCATTCTGATGTTTCACATTGTGAGGTCTCAGCTGATTTACGGGGTGTCTAATGTGACGACCTGGGTGTGTATTTGTGTGTCCCTCCTGGACTTCTGCTCAGTCGGGTGTTGACTGTGGACAAGGCAGCCTCAGTACTCTTCTCGGTTGTGATTCTGTAGTACAATGAGATTAAAGTTTTAGCAGATTCAACTATGTCAGACCTTCTTTTTGTGAAAGGAAACGCTTAGTGCTTTGGATATTTCAGAAGTCTACCTCTAATGGATTCATGTGGATATAATGATAGAACCATCATGGATAACAGGTTGATGTGTGTGATGTAAAGCCATCTTGAGTTCATCGTTTTCCATGTGTGAAGAAGCCGACTGGGCTCTTCTTGTGCCCTCTGCTAACAGCCTTTCCTGTCCCCCTCAACCGTTAGGACCACAAGGTTCTGAAGTTGTCTACCTAGAGTGTCTTAGAGGCAGTCTATCTCATTTCAAGACTGTGCTATTCACTATCTATATATATCAACTGACTGTATACGTCTAGTATCTGTACTTACTTCAGATTGGTTTATAAAGATACATTTGGTAGACAAAAAGTGGACCAATTACAGGTATCTTTTGATGAATATGGAAGTGTTCACTTAGCTGATGAGTTCATTCCATAATCTTAGGCAGTAGTTAATCAATATTTTATCTTTAGATGTTCAATCATGGCTTTAAACTTTCATTGTTATTTTATTTGTTATAATTACGTGACTCATTAAGGTTTTACTTATTTTTTAAAGATTTATTTATTTTTATTGGAAAGTCAGATATACAGAGAGGGGGAGAGCCAGAGAGGAAGACCTTCCATCCAATGGTTCACTCTCCAAGTGGCTGCCACAGCTAGAGCTGAGCCAATCCAAAGCCAGGAGCCAGGAGCCAGGAGCTTCCTCCAGGTTCTGCATTGTATGGCATTTTCATAAATCAAGAGTTTTGTCTTAGCAGAAATATGCTCTTTTCTTTTAAAGGTAAGTCACTGCTGTGATACACCAAGGATAGATTATGTTTGCAAAAGTCCTCTCTAGTCCTCTAGTGTTACTACCTGCAATGAACCCATCCTTGCTCTGCTGGACATGGGGCTCAGATTGCTTCGAAACTGAATTTCTTTACCACAGACATTTTATGGAAATGTATACTTAAAATTCATGAAGTAAATTATTCTAATTTATGTACATACAAATAGCTCTTCTGAAACATGTAAATATAAAATTGTATTTCTCTAGCTCTGATTGGAATAACTCCATTAAATCACTAATAGAGTTTGTTGGAAACCTTGAAACATGTGACCTTCATTATTCCTCATGTAAGAAAGCAGTCGCAGGAATTGATGATTTTTCAGGGATTGATGATTCAAGTTCCTGTGATAGTGTAATAGGAAAGACTGAGTGGTTAAGGAGAGCATGTTTGATGACCTTTGCCTCAGCGTTTAACTCTGAGTTGATAACCCAGGGATCTTGTTGATACACCTGTTAGTGTCCTCTGCCTGTTTTGATCTGTAGTCGTTTTGGCTTAATCCCACAAATGGAGGTGTTGGCAGTTATAGTCTTGATTTTTGTCTGTGTGTGGCAGTTGGGGGTGGAATTTCATTGTGGTTCCAGAATTTTTTTTTTTTCCTTGACCTCTTTAGGACTTCTCTCCACTATCTCCGTCTTTTAATCTTAGCATAAAATTTTGACTGGTACTTTTTTTTTAAAATGGATTACATCACAAGGTCTTACGAAGAAAGGTACAAATAATTAGGAAGTGCAATAAGATAGAATCCACAGGAAAAACCCTTGTATTTGGCTCATATTATCTTATATTAGGGCACACATATCTGATATGTGTGGGTACAAAGAACTTTAGTTTATATTGGCTATCTTAGTTGACATTTCTTATTTCAAACTGAAAAATATTTTTTAAATATTTAGTTACTTAAATACTGTACTCATGCTAATATTAGTAACTTATTTTTTTATGAAATTTAACTGCTTTAAAAAATTTAACAAGCAGAGGGTCATTGGTGTACATTGCTAGGTATAATTTTAATGACTGTCTTAATGGAAGAAAGCAGGAATCTCATATCTGTTTCTGCATTTAGCTCGTCATATTGTTTTGACTGAAGTATGTGAACAAAGTACGGCCTCATGCAGACACATAATTGGGAAAAGAGAAAAGCATTTTAATAGGAATTTTATAATTGGGAATAGTCTCCTTTAATATCATGCCAAAACATAACAAGTACTCATTCCTAAAAAGATAATTGCAATGTGAAATCTGAAATCATATCATGAACATTTTATTGCATTGAAATCCACACATCTTTCTTGCCCCTTGAAAAACTTTTTTTTTTTTTTTGCTTAAAAATATGATTTTACAGCATCCTGCTTTGGTGTTTTGGGAAACATTGGTGTACTGGGTTACATAGATCTAATTGTTGACACATTTCATCATGCACTATCACCAGCACTTCCTATCTCATTGGCAAGCCTATAGGGATTGAGAAACTGTCAAACTCAGTATCCCAAATCTCCTCTTTTAAAACTCCATTTCGTGTTTGGAAATGCACATTTTATTGTTGGTAAAAAAAAAAAAAATCTTCTCAATTGCTGTTCTCTAAGTTGCATGTACCCTCCATCTACTTTTGAAAAAAAAAAGTTTTCCAAATATCCATGTCTGAATTACTGTACTGTTTTTATTGCGTTCCACGAGAATTATCTTCCCTGAAAATTATCTAATGTTGTAACCTCAGACGCTCAAGTGATTTTGTGAAATTCAAGTACAGTAGTTTGGCATTAGTAGAAATGCCATGTAGCTAGTTAGCATTTTATCATACAGAGTATTGAAAATGATGTTAAGTGTCAAAAAATTTCATAGAGTCAAAAGTTATTTCTTAGTTAGAAATATTGTTTAGGAATCAGGAATGCTGTCTTAATTTTTCTTTTTCACTGCTAGTGTATGCTGACAGAGAATACAATGGTGTTTGTGTGTATAGGTACCACATCATTGTGGTAATACATCAGTGGTTTTACCCACCGTTGCTACAAATGCCAACATGGCATGAAAACAGCAAATAGCTGTTTATTATTATTGTTGTGAAAATGGACCTGTTTCTAGGGGTGTCCTGAGAGGGTCTTGGGTACGTTAAGGGGGGCTGAGAACAATTACACTTTGAGAATTGTTATTCTTTAGGTTAGTCAATTTGTGATTCATGAATGTATATCCCTTCTCTGGGTTCAGCTCAGCACTGTATCTGCTGCATCTTTGGCTATAAAGTAGTTCTTGTGATCCTGGGACAACCTGTTCTCTTTGTGACCACATCCTGTTATTCATATGCTGTCATTTCTTCCAAGATTTCTTGTTCATCTTGACAAGCCTTGTTTTTGCGGATGCTTATTTACAAAGTGTTACTAGAATGGATTCCAAAAAAATATTAGAATGAAGATATTAGAAGGAAGATGTTAGGGCTATAAATATGAAAATTTGGGGGAATTTTAACTTGGAAGAAAGCACAAAAATGAAATGTATTTGGATTGGGTGAGTGGAAAAATTTTCACAAATGGGAGACAACAAAGCATATTTGTAAGACGATGAAAGGGTTCCCATCAGCAGAGAGGCAGAATTTACGATGCAGGAAGGAAAGACAATCGCTGGAGTGCTTCCCCCGTGGCAGAGACTCTTAGACAAATGGAAAATGTGACCTTGTGGAGAACTTTGATCTGTGTTTGCCCGCTTTTCTATGAAGTTCACGATAATAAAGGAGAGTGATGAGGCTTTGTTTCTCTTAACGCCAATGTTAAGTTAGGAGATGAAGACTCATCTGATATCAGTGTGTCAGCATGTTCTAACCTTGCTCTTCAGTTAGTACTCAGAGCTGAAGCAAAACTTAAAGCCAATGTTAAGTTAGGAGATGAAGACGTTCATCTGATATCAGTGTGTCAGCACGTTCTAACCTTGCTCTTCAGTTAGTACTCAGAGCTGAAGCAAAACTTTCATGAACGAGTTATAGGAGTCAACATCTTCTGATAGAGAACAGACTATCAGCTTTTTTTCCTCTTGCCCTGGTTCTAATAAAAATATGGAACCTGTGTAGTCTTTTGATTGGCATGTCCCTGATGAGTCAAATGTTCAACACTTATTCATATACCTTTTATTCATATTTATGTTTCATGTTGAGAATTATTTATATTTACTGTATGTTTTTGATAGATTCATTTTTTTGCTATTGAGTTGTTTTATGTAAATATTCTGGAATTAATCTCTTGTAAAATGCATAGCTTGTCTTTATTGTCTTCTATGAGAATTTTCTTCACTGTATTGATTTTCTCTTGTTGTACAAAAGCTATTTAGTTTGATGAAACTGGTAAAATTCTACCACAAAGAGATGTTGATTTTTATTTTTCAAATGTCTTTTCTCTGTCTGTTGAGAGGATCACTTGATTTTGTCCTTCATTTTGCTGGCATAGGGTGTCACATTGATTGGTTTGTGTGTGTTGAAACATTTTTGCATCTTTGGAATGAATCCTGCTTGGTCATGGTGAACAGTTTTGTAAGTGTGCTGTTGAATTCACTTTCCTAGAATTTATTTGAACATTTTTGCATAAACATTCATTAGAGATATTGACCTGTAGCTTTCTTTGTTTATGTATCTTGTGTGGTTTTGGAATCAAAGTTTTTCCGGTTTAATGGAATGAGTTGAGTAAGATGCCTTCTATTTTTTAGAAGTAATTTAAGAAAGATTAGTATTAATCCTTTAAATGTCTTGTTGCATTCAGTATACAGCCATCTGGTCCTGGGTATATGTGTATGGTGGAGGTATATTGTGGTTGAAGATTTTTTATTTATTAATTTACTCTTGCTACATACACATTATTCATTTACCTCGTCATTCAATCTTGGTAAGTTATGAATATCCAAGTGTTTGTCCATTCCTAGTAGGCTATCAAGTTTATTGCTGCATAATTGATCATGGCAATCACTAATGATCCTTTGTTGTATTTCTGCTGTTATCAGTTGTAAGCTGAAATGTCTCGTCTTCATTTCTGTATATGTGGATGCTCTCTCTCCCTTTCTGCAGTGGTAAGCCTAACTAAGGGTATCAACATTGTCTTTTCCAGAAGCAGTTATTCCATTCATTAAATATATATACGTATTCTAGTTGGAAAAGATACTTCACTTAAATTTTTTAAAAAGATTTATTTGGGCCCGGCGCGGTGGCGCAAGTGGTTAAAGGTCCTCGCCTTGCACGCCCGGGATCCCATATGGGCGCCGGTTCTAATCCCGGCAGCCCCGCTTCCCTTCCAGCTCCCTGCCTGTGGCCTGGGAAGGCAGTCGAGGACGGCCCAAAGCTTTGGGAACCTGCACCCTGTGGGAGACCTGGAAGAGGCTCCTGGCTTCGGATCGGCATAGTATCGGCCCGTTGCGCTCACTTGGGGAGTGAATCATCGGACGGAAGATCTTCCTCTCTGTCTCTCCTTCTATCTGTATATCTGCCTTTCTAATAAAAAAATAATAATAAAAATAAATCTTTATTAGAAAGGCAGATATACAGATAGAAGGAGAGACAGAGAGGAAGATCTTCCGTCCGATGATTCACTCCAAAAGCGGCTGCAACCCATCTCCCCAAGGAGAAACATCTCTGCCGCGTGTTAGAAAGGTGACCCAGGAAACGCCCTCTTGCTTCTCCGAATGTACCATTTCTCAGGATTAAAATAGAAGCATGCACTGTGGCATCTCACCTCACCTCTGTTTTGGGGTGGCTTGGAATACATGCAGCTTCCCGTTGTCCCTCTATTGAGCATGGCAGGCAGTATGCAGAAATGCTACAGCACACTGGAAACCTCTTCCAAAGAGTTTCTCGGACTCATTCTGCCAACCCTCCCTTCTAGACTATTGAGTGGATGAGTTAAAGATGAGGAATCCCGCTGTCATCTCCTGTTTCGTGTGAGTTGTGCAAGAGGTGTGATTGCAGACTTTGATGGAGAGGAATTCTTGGCATCTGGTGTTTTATTTTGGCTTCTGTGGCTTCAGACAAAATTTAACAGAAAATTCCACTTCAACGTTCTTCACATTCTGAGGTAACATTTCAATGCCCTTAATGGTAGTTTTCAACAAAAAATACAGGTAATTATAGATTATTTGTATGAATAACGCATATTACTGCTTACTTGACAAATGAGGAGAGACAGGCAGAATTCTTGTTCCCTGTAGACTAGGGGAGTCCTGGTGGGCTCGTACCTGACTTACATTGAAGGAGGGGAAAGGAGCCTGGGACAGTAGGTCAGAGGTAATGGACCAGAAAAAAGAAGGTTATGATGGGATGGCTGTGTTTAATATTCATTAAGGAAATGTGTGGGTGTTTACTGTGGGTCACCTTAGGGGCAGCAAGAGAAAGAGAAAGCAAGCAAGCCGGGGAGCCTGGAATTCAAAACAAAGGAGCCTTCCATGCCCAGGGCCTTGGAGGACGGTGGAATTCCGCGTGTAAACCTGATTGGTGTAGACTGTGGACTGTCTGGGGCTGAAGCCGGGCCCTGGAATTGCCCACTGGAGGAGGGTCAGAGTCCTCTCTTGATAAATGAAATGACAGGTTCTTTATGCGGGGGTCTCCATTAAAGTACACAACACTGTTAATCACAGACAGGGATGGAGAATTGACGGCCGCTGTGCAGCCAGTCCCCATCGCAGCTTCCCTGTCTCCTGGAGGCCTGAGTACCAAAGGATGGGGCTTTCCTATGGAATCAAGCTCAGGAGTCAGACGATTACCTGGAACAGGGCATCTTACTTATGGAAGCGATGGTCACAATGAGGCTGAGTACTGCCAGAGTGTCTGAAAGTGTTATGAGATTTGCTGGAAATTTCATCCAAGTGTAGTGGAAAAAATTAGTAACTCCCACAGAAGATGGGGTGGGTGGACTTGGAGGGGGAGAGGGTTTTTTTTTTTTGGTAATTTATCCCTGTATTTTCTGGTTCATTCAACGAAATGTAAGGTCATTTCTCTTTTTAAAAAATATTTATTTATTTTATTGGAAACGCAGATGTACAGAGAGGAGGAGAGACAGAGGAAAATCTTCTGTCCAATGATTCACTCCCCAAGTGGCCACAACGGGCTGTGCTGTGCCGACCCAAAGCCAGGAGCCAAGAACTTCTTTCCGTGTCTCCCATGCTAATGCAGGGTCCCAAGGCTTTGGGCTGTCCTCCACTGCTTTCCCAGGCCACAAGCAGGAAGCTGGATGGGAAGTGGAGCTGCCGGGATTGGAACTGGTGCCCATATGGGATCCCAGCATGTTCTCTCTCTATATATATCTCACTTTCCAATAAAAATAAATAAATCTTTAGAAAAAAGAGAAATTTCTTGCATATCATTTCCCAATCAATACTTCTTTTCACATCAACCATTCTGATTTCATTAACATTATTTTGTTTAGGCTCTTCTTGACCTTAATATAAATGAAATGAGAGCAAACCATACCCTTGTAAATCTGGCTTCTTTTGTTTCCATGTCTGACAAACTTCATTTACTTTGTTGCAGGAGTCCTTTCTCTTTTATTATTGTGTTGCATTTAATCATGATGAGAAAATGATAGTGAGTTTATCTTATTTACTCCCCAATGGAAACACAAAACTAAATATAAGTTAACAGACTTTATCAGAAAGTATTATTACAGTAGAGAAAATGCTTCAATTGTGAGATACATAAGCTGCTCCAAGGACAGGCAAGAAGAGCTCCTCTTATGAAGAGTAAATGTGGCAAAAAGGACCAGGTTTTGGGGAGTGGCCTGAGCAGCTGGCCAAAATGGATGAGTCCTTCTTGCTCTAAATTGTTTCCAGTCTTCAGTTTAGATACTCATTTGTGAGTCAAAGAAGCAGAGTTTAGATGGTTGTGTCTGGTCTTACCCTGAGTAAGGAAGATGAGACATGCAGGTGTCTTACCATGAAGGGACATCCTTTGCAGGGAAACACTTTACGTAATACAAAAGACTGGGAATCGTAAGTGTGCTGGTAACCCAGGAAGCAAGGAAAACATCAGCAATTCTTACTATTAACATGAATGAATATGCAATAATGTGCTCTCTTGGTGCCATTTTGAAGTAAGGTGTTATGAACATCTGTTACACATACGTTTTGGTTGACATAGCATTGTTACCTGCTGTGTATATATCCGATAGTAAAATTTTAAAATAATAGAGAATACCAGAAGATAATGGACAGCTTTTCAGTCGCACTCCAGTACTAGTGTTTGAATGCTTGAAGTACAACTCACCCTCATCAGGCCCGCACACCGCTGGCCATCTCTGTATTTGTAGCTACTGGGTGGAAGTACAGCAATCTCACAGTGTAGTTTTAATTTGCTTTCTGTTAACAATTAATGCTGTTGAAAAATTTTAGCTGTTCTCTTGAGAAAAATGACTTGAAGCATGCCTGATTTGGGTAGGATTTGTTGATTTTCTTCTCTAAATTTAAGTGTTTTTCATGCATTCTGGATCAGATGCTTTGTCAAGTATGTGTATGAAATAGCTCCATTTTTTGGTGTGCATTTTAACTTACTTAACATTACTAATTGGCGAGCTGAAAAACTTATCTTTCATAATGTTTGATTTGTTAATTTTTGTGGTTAATGATTTTGCATTTTGTTAATGAAATCTTCCTGCAGATTTTCAAAGATGAATTCATTTTGTTGGATTTTTGTGGCGGCTTTAAAGTTCACATTTAGAAGTAGAATTATTCTCAGTTGGTGTGTGATATGGTATCATGTCAAGACTCACTTTAAACACAGGCTCATCCAGTTCCTTGACACATTTCCCGGAAGCTCAAGCTGTTTTCACAGAAGTGGCAGTTGGTCCTTGTGGTTGAAGCATGTCTGGCCTCCTCTTTTCCATCCAGTTGGTCGATTTCTACTCACCCTTGTGTATCGACACACTGATTAGATCCTGAGGACCAAATAAAATGAATCTACCGTGTTCTTGTTTATTGTTATTTTAGACATTCTGAGTTCTTTGTATTACCATATACATTTCAGAATTAGCTTTTACACTTTCACACACATAGAAAATGTTTGTACTTTCACTGACATAATACAGTCTCAGTTTTGCTTATAATATGCACAGAAGCATTGGACTAAAAAGAAAATTAGAACATAACACATTCGAAGAAAGGTAAAGCAAATATAAGCCCATCGGGAATGAAGACATTTGCCTTGACATTGGAACAGGCTAAGGTCTGTGATTATAGTTCATTGAGACATAACCAAGTACTAGCCCTAACTCTACACTTGAGGGAATGAGAACTTGGGACTTTAAGATTTCTGCCCTGTGAACCAGGAAGTGGGGTTAAAGAAGGCAGATGTTTCTGTTTGTTGTGTTTGCTGATAATTTCCCAAGGCCTAGGCAAATGTCTGGCTATGGTAACTACTTACTAAATATTTGTTGAATGACTGGATGAATTTACACATGGCAGGATTCCGAATGTGTAGTCTACTTAAGTATGGGACCTGTGAGGGCTGGATAGTCTCAGTGCTTGGAAATATTTATTTAAGGAGCATTTATTTGCCAAAAGCAATGTTAACCAAGCACAGAAAGTTACAGGTGCTACATAATATGAATCATGTTATTAATCATTTGGTAACAGTACTGAGTATTATGTGTCTTACTGAATACTATCTCTATGTCATAATATTTTTAAAACACATATTTCAGAAGCAGTCACATACAATGAGGCATATTCATTTTTTAACCTTTTGGGTGTAAGAACTCTTGATATTTGGCAGTCATGCAAGGGAATTGCTCTTTATTGTCTGAAAATCGTAAGGAGGAACAGAAGCAAACACTGTGCTCTAACAGGAGTTGGAGGAGACATGTGGCACAGTGGTTAAGATGCTGGCTTGGAGGGTACTAAGAGTGCTTGAGCTGCTCGCTGCTAAGTAAGCTCTACAGCACACAGGAAGCCTGCAAGTTCTTGGGGCCCTCTTGCCCACAGGTGTGCTTTGGGCTGAGTTTTCAGCTCCTGAGTATGGCCTGACTTGGTCCTGCCTCTGTGGGCATTTAGGGAGTAAAAAGTGGAGTGAGATCTCTCTCTCTCTCTCCTTCTATGCCTTTTTCAAATAAAATAAAAATAAATTATATTTTTAAATTAAAATGACAGGCACACAGTCTTGTTTACATACTGTTACTCTTTCTGTCTGCTCCTTCCCCTGCTTAAAATGAACTCAGCTTCAATAGAATGTGAGTCTCCTCGTCTCCTCTTCCATGTGGAAATCTGAGACAAAGATTTACTTTTCCATGTTTTTCCCTGAAGCAGATATTTGGTGAAAAACTCAGGTTGTTCGTTGAAGAATAAGAAGGGCATTTTCTTTACCTGGTACGCTGGTCTTCATTTCTGAATTCCGTACAGCAGCCAGGCCTTTCTTGTCTTTTCATGGAGGGGAACAGAAGCGGATTTACTTCAATAATTTTCCAAGTTGAGGTGTTTAGGAACCAAATCCAATACATTTTCCTTTCAGTGGTGTCTGCCTTTTACCTCTTCATTCTCCAGATTCACTTTAGAAGAAACTCAAGAACTGAAGTTTCTGTTTTTTTTTTTCTTTTTCATGTATATCTAAGCAAGTAATACAACTAATGAGCCAAGTGGCTCAATTTTTTTAGAAACAAATTAAATTTTGGCTGATTATTATTGCTTTGCTAACTCGCACAACTCAGTTAAGATGCTTTCGTACTGTATGAGTACAAACAGCTCACACGTTTCCTGGGATGAAAGGGAAATTCCTCATTTCCATCCCAGCCTCTGGCATCCATCTTTCTTGTCTCAGCTGTTGTAATATCAGTCATTTTAGATGCCTCCTAATTGGAGTCCTACATGATTTATCCTGCAATTTGCCTATTTCACGTAATAAGTTTTCTGCTCCATAAATATTGTGGATTACTATTCTTGATTATGATTCTTGGCCCATATTACCATGACAGACTACCACACACATACACATCTATCCATAAACACATTTTTTTTTTCTGACAAATTTGGGCTAAATTCAATTAATCGTGTAAAAGGTGTCACTTGATTGTATTCACCAACCTTCTGTTCACAGTATAACTTGTGAAAACAGAATGGAAATGGTTTACTGAATCTGTGAAGAAAGATAATACAGTTTGAGATACATAGAAAAGTACAGACAAATAAGTCTGTAATAACCCAGTGATCATCCGAATTAATAAATAACTACTAATTTATTATTTAAAATATTGAAAGTATTTATTTTATTTCTACCGATTTGACAGCTATATAAAAATGGGGCCAATGCATTGGCTCAACTGGCTAACCCTCCACCTCCAAGTGCCGACATCTCCTTGGCATGTGCCATACCAGATTCAGATCTGAAAAGCGCTTTGGCCACTGTTGAATTTGTAACTTTATGGAAAAATAGTGCAATCCCTTTGGATTCAGAATGTGGGTTTGAAGGAGAACATTAAGACAATAAGCTCCTATGCCCCGATTTTAAAATGGAACTACGTGCTGTGGTCAGTAAAGGGTCCTGGAAAAATCAAGCTTTTGTACAGCTAATGGAAAACTGAACTTTCCACTTTGAAGAGAAATTGCTGGATCTTTCTTTACTTCTGGAAAAGATTACATCATACGACTGTATTACCTGACACATTCCTTGCATAGTTTTACATGTTAGTAATGACATTGGTTTAAGTTTGGGCAAGTGAACAAAAGAAGATTGGTTAAAAAGACTTTTGATATGAAACATGTTTTTCTCTAGTCGATGGGTGGCTTTTTAGAACAAGTGATTTTCTTTTGTCAATATCATTTTCAGGAAATAAATCCTGCTTTGTAACACATAGAAATTATTGATACATTTCTTTAAATCAAACAAAAATAACCAGCTAACAGGACAACACATTCGATCAAGATTCGAAATTTTGAGACTTTGATTTTGAAGCAGGCATTTATTGACTGATATAATTAAATGATTCCATTCTTCTTCCTGCTCATTTTGTATAAATAATACTGGCCTACTTTCATGATTAGCGGGGTACATACAGCAACGTACAGACAATAAAAAACGTAGCCATCTAATTGTTTCAGCTCTTTGGCAAACACTGACTTTATCTACCTAATGTCCTAAATGTATTTTTATTTTGTCATTCTTAATCTGTCTGGTTTTTCAATCTAGCCATGAGAAACAACTTTGTGCGGTGAATAACTTTTCTGTCTAAGCAGGTGAACGTATTTCTCCAGTGAAAAGGAAAGCGTGTCGCAGTTGGTTCTCAAATAGTCCTTCCATAGTGAATATTGCTGTGACTCATGTGGGTTAGCTTCCAAGGGCATGAACAGCTCCTCTCACCTAAGGGAGCAGGTTTAGGAGGAAATGCCATTCTTCCAGAGGAAAAGGTCAGTGGAACTGCCGTTACCGTAATACAGGCAACCTGTGGCTGACCTGGAATCTTGCGAGGTCTAAAGTGCGTCACCCAACGTGTGTTTAATGCCTTAAAAACAACCTACACGCCCTTAGCACCTCAATATTACTGTCAGTCTTGTGTCTATCTTGTAATACACATGGAAATAAGAAAATAATGCTAGAAAGTAATTGTCGACTCATTCGTATATTTGTGTATGTTCATTTCAGTAGGGTGACATGACTGAAATAAGGTTTTAGAAAGGAAATGAATAGTCTGGCATGGTAGCCTAGCAACTAAAGTCCTCACCTAGCATGCGCTGGGATCCCATATCGGCACCAGTTCTATTCCTGGCAACCCTGTTTCCCATCTAGCTCCCTGTTTGTGACTAGGGAAAGCACTGGAGGATGGCCCAAAGCTTGGGACTGTGCACCCCTGAGGGAGACCCAGAAGAAGCTTCTGGCTCCTAGCTTTGGATCAGGGAGTGAATCATGGGAAGGAAGATCTTCCTCTTTGTCTTCCAATAAAAACAAATTTAAAAAAAAATAGAAAGGAAATGAAATCTAAGGCAATTTAAGGGGCAGGTTAGATGTAGGTTATTTAACTTCATGGTGTTGTAAATTTTTAAACTTTATT
Source organism: Ochotona curzoniae (assembly GCF_017591425.1). Lineage (NCBI taxonomy): Eukaryota > Metazoa > Chordata > Mammalia > Lagomorpha > Ochotonidae > Ochotona > Ochotona curzoniae. Next base: position 8,077,128 of record NW_024465322.1, read on the forward strand.
CCTGTTGTTGATTTTGTTGTAGATTTTTCATTTAAGGCAATGCATAGTAACCGTGTAATAGAGACTATCATATCCAGATATGAAGATACGAGGCAGTATGCATCTCTACTTCCAGATCACAGATGGACTCCCAAGGAAACTGTTAACTATATCTTGACAATGCTGGACTGTCTGTCATTGTCTGTACCCACAAGGTCAGGATACATTCAGGTAGCAGACTGCTGGACTTATGACTGCTTATGAAGGACTGTACTAATGTTAAAATATGGGGGAAATCAGTGGGAAGGAGGGAGTATGGGGAGGGGCTAGGGGAAAACCCAGAGCCAATCACAGAGAATTGTATCATTTTAAAAACAAGTTGCAGTAATCCAGAGAAGGGGGCAGGTGTGGCACTGAGTCTGCTCCTGTGAGTAGACAAAGCGCACTAGGTCCTGGAGACGGAAGTATTTTTTTCCTGCTGTTTAGTAGCTGTAACGTGTATAAGTGACGCTGACCTTTGCAAATCTGTTTGTTTACAATCCTTGTCTACACTCTGGAGAAACAGTGGTTTTTCTACTTACTGATTGTTGAATTGTTTATTTATTGGAGAGATAAACTTCTGATTATAAGTTAAAAATATTTCATTGTAAAAATTAGAAGAAAAATAAGAACGCAAGGAGGAGGAATATTGGGAGTAAAAAAGGAAATATAATAATGCTAGTGGGTTGGGGGGCTAGACTATTACTTGATGAGCGTAACTTCAAGCTGGGGGGAATTCAGGCTAGAAGATTCTGAACCACAAAAATGACTATTCATCGTTTTATGGTCTCATTGAATAGAAGGGATGTAAATGTAGGGATTTTATTTCAAGTGGCACAATAATAGCAGTCTCTTACAGAATCAGTACAAGCATTTTATAGTCAATTCTATTTATATCGCTTGAAGGAGACAACTGGCAAATGGATTTGAACACTAATTGGCATTGCCATATCAGTTTTTCTTACATAAACTCATTCTCCATAGAGTTTTCCATGTTTTGATAAAGGATACCAATTGTCTCTAGATCGGTTACAGTTTTGCCTGCATTGAAAGAGAGCATTTCATTATAACTCCCCAAGCTCTTTAAGCCATGGTGTTAGAGCTGGTGAGGCCGTGAGGGGCAATTTAAAAAATCTATATAATGGCCTGCACCTTTGAGAGGTTTAGCCAATTGATATTTCTCTGAAGGATTTCTATTTGAAAGGATTGTGTCAATTCATAGTGTTTTTAGATTTTCATGAACGTCTTACTAGCTGTCTCTTCCATGTCACTTTCCCCTTATCGGTAGGACACACTAATCTTACAGGAAAGAGTTTTGATTCCAACGTGAGACCAAGTCTCTCACATCTAACTTTGCTGCATATAAATTAATATGGTTTGTGAATCAAGCCTTCTTACCGTTTCTTTTTTTAAAGATTCATTTGTTTTTATTGCAAAGTCAGATATATAGAGAAAGGAGGAGAGACAGAAATATGTTCCATCTGATGATTCACTCCCCAAGTGAGTGCAACGGCTGGTGCTGCGCTGATCCAATTCCAGGAGCCAGGAGCTCTTCTGGGTCTCCCACGCAGGTGCAGGGTCATAAGGCTTTGGGCCGTCCTCCACTGCTTTCCCAGGCCACAAGCAGGGAGCTGTATGGGAAGTGGGGCTGTCAGGATACAAGCTGGTACCCATCTGGGATCCCAGCATGTTCAAGGTGAGGACTATAGCCGCTAGGCCACAGCACTGGGCCCCTTTTTAACCTTTTCTATACAGAACATGAAATGTAGAATATACCTACCATGGTTTTATTTTACTTGTGATTGTCATGCATTTTTGTTTGTTTTTGTTTTGATGAGTATAATTATACCGGAATTTCTGGCTTCTGACTTTAGCCTGGCCTGGCCTACTTGTTATTGTCGTGTGTATTTGGGGAGAGAACCCACAGGTGGAAGATATCTGTCTCTCTCTCTCTCTCTCTGTCACTGTGCCCTTTAAATAAATATTTCTTAAAAATATATGGTACTGAGTTAGCTTGTTTTAAAAGGAAACTACACATGTTTTTCAGAATTGGTTGCACCATAATAAATATGTGACCTATTTTTATATCTTGGTCTCCCATGTGGAGGCCAGGAACCCGGCACTCGGCCCCGTTCCCCTGCTTTCCCCAGTCCACTAGCAGGGATCTGGGCCAGAGATTAAAAACAGTAAGAGTGTCTGGCTGTTTAAAGATCAGTTTACTTACATGAAAGGTAGAGTTACACACCCACACACACACCCACTGGTTCACTCCCCAAATAGTTCCAACAACCAGAGCTGGATCAGGCTGACGCTGAAACCTTAACTTTTGCACTCTAAGACCATGTCCATGTCACAGGCAGCGACTCAACCCACAGTTTCTTAATACCAGCTCTCCAAAATATCTGCTGATTCCACTTTTAGTGGTGCCCTCATGTCACAGTAAGATACCTAACCCAACTTACTTGGATGCCATATCTAACTCATTAAAGAGAACAGCCATTGCGTCTCTTGGGAACTACCGTTATATAAATCTCAATATGATTCATTTATGAATTTTCAGATCATCTCTCTTGACAAGTGGTAGCCTTCCCATGCTCCTGTAGGCAGAAGTTTCTCATTGTGTGTGGCTCAAGAAACGTACCTTGCCATTTCCATCTCATGTGTTTGTCTAGATTTCAGACAGATTCCTTCCAGAAGAGTGGGATGCCTGCTTCATCGAATGTAACAAAGTAATGTGCAATATTTAGGACAATGTCCCATGGATCTGGTGTAATTAATGATGAAATAGTCTTCTCTTTGTCAAAATTTTCTATTAAAAATATTGTTTTGGCTACTGGCAAATGCTAGCACTTTTCCTTTGTTTGTATCCAGGAAAGACTTGTGGTGGCTGTGGATTCTCAAAGCAACCTTGCCTGCTCTACCAATGAAACAGTCTATTCCTGTTTGCTACTCCTAAATACTCACTGGGGTTTGCTCTCTCCTCCCCAGCCAGCAGTCTGCAGAGGACCTGGCCCGAGTACCTGCTAACTCCACAAGCAATATCTTGAACCGGCTGCTGGTCAGTTATGACCCCAGGATCAGACCAAATTTCAAAGGTTTGTTACCCTCTTCCAAGACTCTTCCTTTTTTAACTTATAGTGAAGCATTAAATTTTTCTTTGTGATATTCAAGACAATCAGATTTCAGTTGGCTGTTTTATAATGTTCTGGGCTACCCTCAAGATAATTTGATACAGTAATATTTGAAGAAAAATATAAATTTGAATAGTTTCATAGATTACCAGGTATTTCAAAAAAAAGCACAGAAATGCTTTGCTGTGAGTTAACAAGCACACTTCTATGATAGATTTTCTAAGTAGTGAGTACACTAAACCTTAAGGTTTTAAAATGTATAGGCTGTAGATACAAATCTAACTTTCATTCAGAGGCCAACATTATAATTTATCGATCAGCTGCTTACTCACTTAAAGAAAGTGAACAGATATTTGTATTAAAAGTGCACATTGATGAAAAAAAAATTGCCTCTAGTTTTCCAAAAGATGCTGACTGTACGTATTAGAAAATAAAATAGCTTAGTGAAAAAAGTGACTGTATGTTCCACAAAGCAGGTTCCTTTTATTCTGACAAATATTTCCATTTTTTTTTACAGCTTTGAAGAGCTGAAGTTTTGTTAAGTAAAAAGTCCAGCAAATTACACAGTTGTATGAATTTTTTGTTTTGTTTTCTTGATGAATTAGGAGAGGATATATGAAAGACCTCTGGAACACTATAATCCTGCTGGATAGGGAAGGCATTAAAGTAGATCAGATTAACATGATCAGGTTTGAGATTTTTTTTTTCTCCCCTCTTACAGAAAATAAAAGATCCACAGCTGCTTCTAGTCAACTGGAGTTGTACAGCTATGTTGTAAAAACAGGAGTTTTGCTCATTACTAAAACCTATTCAGTTACTTTCAGCAAGAGCCATGGGCTGTCACATGCCTACCGTGGACTGGTTCAGCACCTGGTTTTCATCAGTCAGTGGTTATGTGGCTAAAAGGCTGAAGTCACATTTTCGCTTTGATGACCCAACCAGCAGCCACAGTGAACTCAAAAGAAAGAAAGAAATTTGCAACTTTATACTTTTAGTTCCCACTCCATGAACTTTCAAATTATTTTCCAACAGGTCAGGCTAAAATTCTTATAATGACTCTATCACAAAAACTTCTAATTTCATTTTTTTTTTGCATTTTTATAAATTTAAATTTAAAATGGAGTAAATGAAAGTAAAATTGATTGAGCACCATTTGGCCAGGTTAAGAATTTGAAGAGCTTAGAAACAAATGCAAAAGGAGGACTAAATCCCATTTTAAGATAATTTTCTTACTGTATAGCTTAAGTAACTGTGCTTGGTCAATTTATAAATGATCCAACGGTAAACGTATTTTGCACAGTGTCTTCAACTTAAAAGATAAGTATTTCTAAATAAAAATCACAGATATGGTCAAACTCAAGTTTACTTACTTTTTGATTCTTGTATGGAAGAATTAGTAAGACTACTGAGGCTGTAGATTTTGTCTCGCTATTGGATTGGAAAGCATGAAGCAGTCTACCACCATACCACTTTGAAATCACTCAATGTCAGCTGGAAAATGTAAAATAAAATAAGCAAATACACTGTGAAATATGAAGAATCTGATCAAAATTTTTTATTTTGCAAGCATTCCATTTATCATTAATTTTTATTTGTAGGCATTCCTGTTGATGTCGTGGTCAACATTTTTATCAACAGTTTTGGATCTATTCAAGAGACAACAATGGTAAATAGATCAGCATTAACTTGATATTCTCAGTGGTCAGAAGTTTCACCTAGGACAGTGAAATTAGCATTGAAACTGAAAACATAAGGGGAATTAGGAAGAATGCATGCCCTGCTATAATGCAAAATGCCAGTTTCCTAAGATTTATTGAATCAATGATTTTGCTGTTATGTCATTTTGTTCTTATATTTGTGCTTGTTCCAACTGGTTGCCATTGCCTGTACTGGGAGAGTGAATTGGTGAGAGCTGTGCTTGTGTATCTATTCTCTCTCTCCCTCTCAAATAAAAATAAAAACTACCCTTAATGTAAAGGGCTTAGAAGAATTATATATTCTTCATGAAAAACAGCTTAGATGCCACTCTAGGGAAAGGTTTGCACAATGCAAGCTTTCGAGGCACAGTTGTCGCCGTTGCTGGTGGCCTAGTGTACTTCAACGCGTGACCATTCAGAAATGTTCCTATGTTCTCAGTGTTCCCCTTCTCTTGTTTACTTGGAACGGTCGTTACGCTCTCTGTCTTGCTTATTTTGTTCTGTGTGGAGCAGGGAGTTGTACAAAGAGAGAAACGGATGTTTGCAAAAGAGGTCCCTGAAAAGACAGTGTCCAATCGGGAAGAGCAGGAGGACAGGCTAAGGCTGGGAAGGAGGCCCGCTCACATCTAAAGGAAAGCTACCAGGACTTCCTGCTGCCTGTGACGAGTCAAGCTTTAGTGACAAAGGCGTACAAATGTATTAGTACATTTCCAGAACCGTGTACAGTCTAATTGCTGCCTGATCCACTTTGAAGACATTTAGTAAATCTATTTGCTTTTCAAGCTTTTAGACTATGAGCCACTTCAACAAAACAGGAGAGCACGTTCATGGATAAAGGGAATTGAATACTGAAGTTCATTTGATTCCCAAAAGTTTGCAGTCTCTGAATAGTTTTTCATATTAAGCACTTTTTCATGAGCTTTGTGAGGTGCCCTCACTTTAGATTTAGATGCGTGCACTACTTCTTTTTCTTTTTTTAAGATTGAGTTAGTTGTATTGAAAGGCATACTTTCAGAGAAGAGAAACAGAAAGATCTTCCATCTGCTGGTTCACTCACCAAATAGCGGCAAAGGCTGGAGTTGAGCTGGTCTGAAGCCAGGAGCCTGAGCCTTCTGACCTTCTCCTGTGCTAGCTGTGGGACATCCTGACAAGAGTGGAGAAAAAGTACAAATTTAAAACCACCAGATTTTGCCTGACCTAGTGTCTACTCAGTAATGGGGAGGGGGTCCTTTAGTGGTCATGCATTTGTAAACTAATGCATAAGTCTATGCTAGACTTTCATAGTGAAAAAAATGCTGAAGGACTGAAATATTAAATTTATATATATATAGTTAGTCCTGCAATGCATTTGTTTGATAACCAAGAGCCAAGTAGCAAGCTCAGCAGGGTTCTGCTAATAAAAGAAGTGACAGTCTGAAAGCTTTTCCTGCCAGTCTGGACCCTTGCACTTCCACTGGCAGCTACTTATTCAAGGAAAGGCAATACAGAACAGAGACAAGGAATGGATAAAACAGTAATAGCGCCAAGCCTGGTGGCAGACAGACATGTGACAATTTCTACAGGAAGGGGTTAACCCATTCCTCTAACACCCAAAGTTGTTATCAGACATAGCAAACATGCAAGGTACTTTCCCAATTATATCTGAGAAAAAAAAAATCTTCCTTGTTTACTTTTGTTTTTTTTTTTCCTTTGAATGCTAAATAGTACTGGCTACACTAAAAGTAATCTTGCATAATTGACTATGCTTAATTGGGTAGTATGAAAAAATATGGCCGTATTAATATTCCTTATGTTCTCCCACATCCTGTGGTCATGCGATACTGCAGCCTTCGAGTTCCCATTTTTTCTTCTTGGTGCACTCATTCATAAGCTTCCACCTCTGTAAAATATCATTAAAGATACTGTTAGGAATAGTCATCAACGTTAACAGCAGCATGCCTAACACTGCCAAAGAAATGTTGCTTTGCATTTGAACTTGCTAGAAAAGTCACTTCTCAGTTTATCAGTTTATATGCAAGAGTTAGGGACAGCTGAGAAGCAGATAATCAAAATGGTGAGGGCTATTTGGTAGAGGCTAGGTAACATCTGCTCTACACTCTGACCTACAGGATTTGTTGTTTTTTTTTTTTTCCCCATTCAATTTCTACCTTAGGCTTAAATCAGTAGGGTTTTCATAATTGAAAATGGGAACCATTGTACTCATACGGGAACATTGGGTATTATGGTTTATAGAAATAATCCATATACAGGCACTTGGTCTCTAGAAATACGTAAGAGTTCTTTCATGTACATAAAAGCCTGATTGTACAATCCATTTTTTCTCTTTAGTTTAGGCATGCTTTGTAATTATCTTGGGTTATTATTGTGCTACGATTCATGATCCTGTCAGACTTTCTCTGACTTTCTGCTGCATGATGTTTTGTTTTAATAATAGACTTCGTCTCCTTTTGGGCAACACAGCTGTGCCTGTCAAGAAGAAAAGGAAAATATATTTTGGATCAGCTAAAAGACCTTAATTCTAGTCCTTGACAATTGTCCTTTGTTGTTTCAAAACAGATTTATGTTTTCTTCTGTAAATAGATTTCAAATCCTTTCCTTAAGGTTAGTTAGCTGGTTGCTGATTATTTGTTGCTTTGGAAATGAATGTTCCGGCATGAGTTTCATTTAGTATGTTGTAATATTATACATACCTGTCCCAGCTGTTTCTACTCGACAATCTTAGACAATGTTGTTACACATCGTAGATGTGAAATGATTTTGTATTCAATGTTTTAACGTTATTCATCGTCAGGCTTTGCATCCTGTGGCAGACATGCCTCTAGAACTTTTCTCTGTTCTAGTCTGCAGAATCTACGGCCATGTTCCAGATGACAGGAGTGATTAAATGAACCACCCCGTGCTGGGAGTATTACCCCATTTTATCCAGGTGGATTTGTTATAATCACAGGGTCTCTGTAGTAGAGACATTTCAAGTCCAGTGAGATTGACTTTAATCTTCTGAATCACTAGTTGCAAGATTAGAGATTTCTAGGGTTTTTTTCACTTTTAAAATTTATTTATTTTGAAGATTTATTTATGTGAAAGGCAGAGTGGCAGACAGAGGCAGAGGGAAGAGAGAGGGAAAGAGAAGAAGAAGAGAAGGGATTGAGAGCTTCCTAAGAGTGGATGATCCACAGGCCGCAAATGGCCATCACAGCTGGGGTTGTCCAGCCTGAAGCTAGGAACCAGACACTGTGTCCGGGTCTGTCCTGTGAGGCTACCATAGCGGGCCCCTGTTACAGATTCTTAAGTGTAGTTCTGCCTGATGCTGTGAGAACTGATCTGCTTTTTTCCCTGAGTGTAAAATTTTATCACAATGTAAAGAAAAATGGGTTAAATATTGCATATGTGACAGTTTTTAAAAAGTGACAACAAGAGTTATCATAACAATGTTGTGAAACAGAACAGTTGTTACTAAAATACAATTAGTGAAACTTAACTGGTTATAATATTTTGTTGGGAAATGTCTTATTGGCTAGAGATGGTTTAATTTTGGTATTACTTTGTTCTGAAATTTTGAGGGAACATCCGATTCCCAGAGAATGACCCTGTGCTCTTTGTAATGTACAATGACTAGTATTTTTGTCACCAAATACTTTAAAAGCAGATAAGTAATTTACCACTAGCAAAAGAAGTCTATTTCTGATGGAAACTTGTTCATTGCCAAACGAATGGTAAATCTGTAATTACTGAGATTGAATAATTAAAAGTGAAAAATAGGCTTTGAAGGTAGTTGTCGTAATACAGAACATTTTAAAAGCCAATAATTAGACAATTATTTGGAACCTGTCATAAATGATCAACCAAAGCATGCCAGCTAATGAGATTGCATCCTTTAATGAGTGCTTAACACCGGTTATTCATTTAGATTGTAAAATCTGAAGGCATATTTAAGTATGTATAAGTTTATTACAACTTGCCTTGAATCCCAGGTATGTAGCTGCGTGCCTGACGCAAAGGCCTCGTTGAAGCCCCAAAAGAGTGAGCAAGAAACTCCAAGGATCATGCGTTGAATGAGACAATTTCCAGTTTTGTGGGGGAATCCTTGAAAGGTGATCCTGACAGAGTTCGAAACCCTGTTATGGGACCAAAAATCCCTTACTTCCCAAACCAGAAAATGATAAAACAAATAAAGAGAATTATGGACCAACAACACATCAGAAAGCTCATTCAATCATATCAGGTGGTATTACGCCTGGCATAGGAGTTCAACTTATGCAACTCAATAAATGTGATATACTATTTTAACAAGCTGAAGATTCAATAGGAGCTCAACTGCAGGAATACCTACGATATTCCTCTCAGATCTGGAAAAAAGTTGCTAAAATGTATAAGGAAACACAGAGACCCAGATTAACTAAAACAGTTTTAAATAACCAAAACAAAGCTGGATTTGAACCACAACACCGGATTTCAATACAGGGTGATTGTAATCAAGATCGTCTGGTCTTGGCACAAAAACAGACCCGAGGATCAGTGAAGCAGAATAGAAACCCAAGAAATGAACCCGCACATCCATGGCTAACTATTTTTTGACAGGTGCACTGAAATACCTTCCTGGAACAAGGACCGTCTCTTCAACAAACGGTGTTGGGAAAATTGCATCTACATGTACAGAAGTATGAAAAAAGACACCCTATCTTACATCTTCTACAAAAGTTGACTCTGAAGGAACCAGGCATTTAAATCTATGACCTGATATCATGAAATTAAGAGGAGCCAACACTGAAGACTTATTGGAAAAGACCCCCAAAGCAGAGGTAATTCAAACAAAAACAGGCAAATGGGATTGTATTGAGCCTAAAAAAGTCTGAACCACCAAGAAAACCATGCAACAAAGTAAGGAATGGGAAAAAGCATTTTCAAACTATGCAACAGATAGAAGTTGAATATCCAGATCAATAAGGAGCTCAAGAGGCGCAAACACAACAAAACATCCAGTGAAGAAACAGGCATTTTTCAAATGAAGAAATTAAAATATCCAACAGACATTTGAAAAAAAAAAAAGTGCTGTTTCACTAGCCGTCAGAGAAATGCACATGAAACTGACGGATTTCAGTTCACCCCGGTGAGAATGGCACAGCATATCCACTGTCGGCAGGAACGTAAACTAGTGCAGTCATCATAAGACAGCATGCAGATAACTCACGAATTTGAAAACAGGTCTATGAATGACTCAGACATCCCTCTCCTGGGAATCCATCTACAGCAAGTAAAATCGGGGTGGGGGGAATCCCCAGCGCCTATAAAACTGTACCATATAATACAATGTAAACAACAATAAAAAAAAAAATAAAATAAAATCACCATGCCTGTAGCAACTCGATTCACCCTGAGACGGAATCCACCCAGTTGCAACACACCGGATGACCCAATAAAGAAAATATGGTGTATATCCGTATACAATGATATACTATTCGGCCATAAAAAGAATAAAACCAGCTTCTGAAGCAAAATGTTAGATTCGCCAACCACCAGGGGAAAAAAAAAATAACTCAGCCGAATATAGAAAAAAAAGTTAGATGGCCTTTATTTCAGGGAGCCACAGTCAGGGGCTTACCTTCTCTGTGCAGCAGACAGGCAGGCGTGAAGGAAGGGGCTGCAGAGGAAGAAGAGTGTGGAAGAAGCGGGGAAGGGCCTTTTTAAAGGAGGAAGTTAGGGGAAGAGGAAGCAGCCTCAGAACGGCTGCACCTGTGACTAATTTCACCACCTGTTCCAGGTTTGGCTGGAAGCAAACTCTGCCTTCCTCCGACCTCCTGTGGCAGCCAACACAAAACTGATAGAACAGGAGACCAACATGCTTACTGCAGAGAGCCAGTCCCCAAGACAAGCACCATATACCATATGATTTCACTGATCTGTCATAGCTCACACCCAGTCCGAAGAATATAGCCTGTTTAAGAGAGACTGACATCGGGGGATCGTCTTGTTTGTGGCCATTGTACACACTCGTAAGGAACAGTTTTCCTGCTTTCTGCTTGCTATGGGTTGATAGCTCTGATAATGCGTTGGAATGTAATGTCTGTGGTTGCCAAGTGAAATGAAAATATTTCGTGGTAAAACTTAGAAAAATCAGAGAGAACTCTAGGAGGAGGGATGGTGAAGAAGGTGGGCAGGAGGGAGGGTCAAGTGGGAAGTGTTGCCAAGTCATGAATCTGCTCCACTTTGTATACATCCGTTCACTTTGTGTAAAGAAATTTAATTTTTTTTTAAAAGCTGAGGAGGGCGGCTATTAAAAGAGTGTGCTAAATATCCAAGATGAATGAAAACGTTATTGAGAATACGATTTCACCAAAATACCATTTCTCAAATCTTTGGATCATCAGCCGCGAGACTCACAGAGAACCAGCAGAATAAAACAGAACACTTAAAGCAAATGAGAAAGCCCCTGAAATTTTTTTAGAAAAAAAAAAAACCCTTTTGATAAGGAGGCATATGAAAAGCAGGACAGCCTTGGTTACATTGTGGCACGGTGGGTCAAGCCACCACTTAGGCTGTTGCATCTCATGCTGGAGCATTCGTGTATGTCCAGGTGCTCCACTCTGTTCAGGTGTCTGCTAATTCATGCTGGGGGAAGCTGGTGATGGCTCTTGCGCTTGAGCCACTGCTGTCTATGTGAGAGACTCAGACGGAGTTCTGAACTGGCTTCAGCCTGGTCGAGCCATGGATGTGTCAGGCGTTTGAGAACTGAACTACTGGTGGAAGATCAAACTATGTCTCTCTCTCTCTCTCTCTTTCTCTCTCTCTCTCTCCTGTGTGTGTGTGTCTGTGTGGGTGCACATTCTAATGTCCATGAGAGAAAGCCTGAGATTGCGCCTTTCAAGCAGATTTTATTTTAAAAGTAGCATTACATAAAGCTAAGGAGCAAGCAGAGGACAATCCTTATGGATAGGATTGGGATAAAAACACCCAGCCAGACGGCTTCTTCAGTCTCAGTGGAAACACGTGTGAAGTACAGATTCTGTGTGGAGGTCAGGGGCGCACAACATGGGGTTCTTGTTAGGATACATACTTTATGTTGTTAAAGAAATTTGAAATGCTGATAATAATGCATAATATGCTTTATTATGCATATTATTCTGCAAGGCAGATGGAATATCGCTAAGTGATATTTATAGCTTTGTGTTTAGCATCAGAAAAATCAAGAAAGGTTTCCTTTTGCTTCTTATTTCTTCTTAACTAAATGTAATTTTAATTTTGGGATAAGACTGACAGTAGCATCAAGTGTCTACCAGCATGCCTTTATATTGTTGTTTAAGCAAATGCATTAATGAGCAACTGTATACATGGGTAACTACCACTAATGAAGTTACACTCGGATGTTTGGCCCATCAAATGCTGTGAAATATCTCTAGAGAGTAAAAAGACACAAGAGGTTTTGTTGTCGTTAATATTACCGATGGTACCTTCATCTCCTGTTGTGTTCCTGATCGATGTTGGCAGAACAACATGTTTGTGTGGCTAATCGCTGGATCTGTCTTTGCGCTGCTGCTGGACGCGGTCTGAAAAGCAGCAGCGCACGCACACCTGTACGGCTGTGTTGTTTTCCAGGACTATCGAGTTAACATCTTCCTGAGACAGAAATGGAATGACCCCAGGCTGAAGCTGCCCAGCGACTTCAGGGGCTCGGATGCCCTGACCGTGGATCCCACGATGTACAAATGTTTGTGGAAACCTGACTTGTTTTTTGCAAATGAAAAAAGTGCCAATTTTCATGATGTAACCCAAGAAAACATCCTCCTTTTCATTTTTCGGGATGGAGACGTGCTCGTTAGCATGAGGTATGTCTGTGTTCAATATTTCGGTGCTTTGTTTCCTTGGCACACCACTGGGTAACCTCGAAACGTTCGAATTCTTCCTAAGATCTTTTTTGTTACTTCCAGGTTATCTATCACTCTCTCCTGCCCCTTGGACCTGACATTGTTCCCCATGGACACCCAGCGTTGCAAGATGCAACTGGAGAGCTGTATGTAAAGAGAATTCGCAGTGACTATGGGAATAACACGCTTGAAACGCCGCGTCTTCCCTAAGAGTGGCCAGGCTGATGCTTTTGATTATGCATTCTCTGAGGACTTTATTTAAGAACCATAGGGTTATTCCTTTACTATTAAGAAAGACAAACCCCTCTTGTACAAATCTGATCTTGTGCAGCTCTGTGTGTGTCTGTCTGTGTGGTTACTTCTTTATTAGAAGAGACTGAAAACATGAAAATCAAATGCATTGCATGATCTCTCTTTTTTTAAATGATTAATTATTTTTATGTCTGATGATTTTTACATAGTTGATTGGGATTTTTAAAAAGTTGGTTGAATAGAGAAGTTACAGATTTCTGCAACATTATCTTTGAAATGGATCTTTTTTGTAATATGTTTTCCATGAATTTTTGAAGGCTCCTGTACTTATTCAAAATTCCATCTGTGTGTTTGCATTTCAATTCTTCCACTGGGTGCATGAACACACTGCTTTAAATTGTGCAATGTGGATTCGGGGCCAGCACACTGCCTGCTTAGACCAGAGCCGTGCTGCCTAAGCCAAGCACCTGTTCTTTAGGGTTTCAAGTGAAGCTGTATTGATGCCTGTTTCAGAGCTGTTGTGTGGCATCTAGTCATGGTACAATGGCGATTGCTCCAGATACATAGTTGCCCTACTCATTACATCTCTTTAAATACTTTAAGTAATAATTTACAAACCATAGAAGTGTATATTCTGAGTGTTTAAATTGCTTGTGCACTTTTTGGATGAGCTACGAATTCTGGCACAAATGTGTAAGTCACTGTCCATGATGCCATGTTTAACTAATTTCAACATGGCTTAAGAGGTGTGTCTGCCGTGTTTTTATTAATGCACTTAAATGTTATCTCTTTATTTGTTAACTGCAATGAGAAGGCCCTAAATTCTTATTTTAGCTATGTTTAATATTCACAAATATCAGGAGATATTTGCTTATTTTTCTTTACAGTTGGTTACACAACTGATGATTTACGATTCATCTGGCAATCAGGGGATCCTGTTCAATTAGAAAAAATTGCCTTGCCACAATTTGATATTAAAAAGGAGGATATTGAATATGGAAACTGCACAAAGTACTATAAAGGCACTGGTAAGTTACATTCTTTTAAAGAATTGAAACTAAGTTCCATTGGAAATTCATTTCAGTGTTACTGGACATTACAGGGAGCTAGATGAAGAAAATAAATATAAGAAGTTTGTCTTAGCATTTGCATGTGATTGGCTCCATCAACTTTTATGAGAAGCAAGGCAGCAGGGCTGTTTTGCAAGCTGTCTGTAACTTGTGCTGATTGGAGGGCTGTGAGTGACGTCAGGGCAGCCCTAGAATGGTGTTTTGAAGCAGTGTGTGCGTGCTGCTCGGAAGGGGAACATGGAAGTCCTTCGCCTCAAGTGGAGAACATTCTGAGGCCTTGACAGCAGGGGTTAAAGTTGAGAGAATCAGAAAAACATTTATATACATAAATACATATATGTATATATATGCCAGAAGTGGTGATTTATTCCTTATGCTCGTATTAACATCCAATTCTTGACTGTTTAAGGTTTAGCTATATGCAGGCAGGCTGCCTCTTTTCTGTAAGAAATGGTGTGTGTGCGTGTAGGGAAAGTCGCCTTGCCAACGTTCAGGAGTGCTGCTTCGTAGGTCTGTCCTACTTTGCTGCTCCTTCTGGGATCCCTTCAGATCCTTTCTCTCTGTCTTTTCCGACTGCATCCGTGCGTATGGGAAAGTTGGACCCCATGGGCAGTTCTGTACCGAGACTTCAAAGCCCAACATGGCATAGTGGAGGAGCACGTGGGATTTATGTCCCAGTGTCACAATGTGTTGTGTGGCTTTCTTTCTGAAAGGCTACTACACGTGTGTGGAGGTCATCTTCACCCTGCGCAGACAGGTCGGCTTCTACATGATGGGGGTGTACGCCCCAACCTTGCTGATTGTGGTGCTCTCCTGGCTGTCTTTCTGGATCAACCCGGACGCAAGTGCTGCCAGGGTCCCTCTGGGTAAGGTGCTGCTTGCTTCTCTCTCACGGCAGGGACTCGTTAAATGTTCCCATCACTAACCAAACAGTCAGTTTCTTTGAAACAGTAAGTTTTGTAATCAATTTTATTTCATTTTTAGGTTTTCTTCAAAACTTGCGATCAAACTAGGGTTTTTTTTTTTTTATGTGTATGTGCTTAATAATCAAACTGGGTTTTCCCTTTTGCACTTTTGGGATGTTTTAAAGTTAATCGATTCTTTTTCTAGCTTAATGTAATGATCAATAGGTGATAGTCACAGATAGCTAAAATCATAAAGTTCCAAAGTTAAAAACAAATAGCTATTTCAGTGGACATCTTTCTGAACAGCATTGTGTAGTGTCCCATGCTCGTATGGAGCAGTGATCAAATGAATTTAAAAAAAAAAAAATCGTGGCACCTGTGTTGTGGTATAGTGAGTCAGGCTGCTGCGTGCCACGCTGGCATCCCATATGGCTGATGGTTCATGACTCAGCTGTTCCATGGACCATCCAGCTCCCTGTGAACGGCCTGAGAAAAGCAGCAGCAGATGGCCTGGGTGCGAGGCTGCCCGCCACTCACCTGGGGTTCCTGGGAGAAGCTCCTGACTCGACCCTGCCTTAACCAGTGCGTCTGTGTGGTGGCTGAACCAGGGCCGGAAGGATGTCGTTTTCCTCTCTCTCCCTCAGGCTTTCCCTACCTCCCTGTAACTGCCTTCCAGCAAATAATCTTTTTCAAAGAAAATTTTAAAATGTAAACAATGAAAGTGCCATTTTTCCTAAGCACAAAGCATTGCGTGCTGTGCCTTCTGCTGTCCTTAGAAGAGACAGGGCCAGCTGCCTTCCATGACAGGACTCGATGCTCAAGTCCTCTGATTGCGTGTCGTTATTTTATTTTTATTGGAAAGTCAGACATACAGAGAGGAAGAGAGACAAAGAGGAAGATCTTAGGCCCATTAAATCATTCCCCAAGCAGCCGAGACAGCCTGAACTGCGCCAATCAAAGCCAGGAACCTCTTCCAGGTCTCCCACGCAGGTGCAGGGTCCCAAGGCTTTGGGCCATCCTTGACTGCTTTCCCAGGCCACAAGCAGGGAGCTGGATGGGAAGTGGGGCCATTGGGGTTAGAACCGCCGCCTATATGAGATCCCAGTGTGTGCAAGGTGAGGACTTTTAGCCACTAGGCCACTGCACCGGGCCCAGAAACCAGTCTTTAGAAAACTGTATCTCAGTAAGGATTAGAAATTCTTTGCTCAAGAAGTAAGCAAGACTACTTCCTTTGATATTAGAAGAATGTTTATCTCTGTGTGTGTTTTCTGCAAGTGACCTGGGATTCACGTAGGCAAGTCTGTGCTTTTACTAGCTTCTTGCAGAGTGACGGATTGCTACATTCAGTTTTTTTTTTTCCTTCTTCTAAACAGGTCTTGTGCAGAAGTCTCCATCTTAAATTATGGAAGGAATGAAATAAAATACAGATTTTAAACAGAAAACTAGCAAGGAAGGAATGAAAATGATTTTCTGAGTGCAGAATTTGCTGTTTTATGGCTAACAAAAATCACAAAGACAAAATCTATAATCAAAAATGTGAAAAATTCCATAGTAATGGTGTATGTAAGAATAAAAACAAAATTACACACTGATTTCTTTGGGAAATGAAAATTAGCTGTGCATTGAATTAAGAAATATAACTAGACCTAAATTCATTTTTTGTTTATTTAAAGTATGATT
The DNA here is from genome assembly GCF_017591425.1 of Ochotona curzoniae. Taxonomy (NCBI): domain Eukaryota; kingdom Metazoa; phylum Chordata; class Mammalia; order Lagomorpha; family Ochotonidae; genus Ochotona; species Ochotona curzoniae. The sequence goes on from NW_024465322.1 coordinate 8,093,740, forward strand.
GCATGATAATTAAGTTTGCATGTTATGTCTCCAAGGGTTTTTCAGGCACTTCTCACTCTGACATTCCCTTAAGGTGTTGTGGAATCCCAAAACCTTTGTCTTGCTCAACCCAGAGCCAGCCATTCAGTGACATCAAAGTGGTGGAAGAAGCCAGGTGTTCATGTTGCAATGCCCAGGGAGGCAGGGAGCTATGGCGCAATTCCCCAACTCCCTGGGGAATGAAGGGAGGTAGCATCAGAGCGGGGACAGAGCCGAGGGTAACAGCTCCTGTGCAGATCTCCGGGTAGTTCAAAGTGCTTGTGGCTCCTTTGTGATTGGTCCGGCACAGGAGGCCGGCATGGTCCCCTGACGAGGCCTTGAGGGCAAGGCTGCTGTGTTCTTCGTGGCTTCTGTGGGTGGGATGGGTGCTGCTCTGTGATCCAGGCTTGGAGTCCCCGTGAAACATCTCCTAATGGAGTCCAGTGCCGGAGTGGTCACTGCTGATACAACCAGGGACTTCTGAGACCGGTGGCTTAAAGCAGCATGGGGCCACCGTGAGAGCCTGGTAGCATTCTGTTAACTTAGCGACTTACCCTCTAGTAAGGGGTTGACTTTTTTATTATTATTGTTGTTTTTTGATACAATTTAGTTGGCAGCGGGCTCTCCCCTCCGCATCCCCCAGATTCCCTCCCCTCCACTCTGTCCTCCCCTCTAGGTTCATAATGTGTGTCCATCAGGAATTTCCCCAAGTCCATCATGCTTCCACGGCAGTGTCTCCCAGCCATGTAGAAGAATAACTTTTCGTTGTAGGTTAATTCTTGTATGCTGTGGCCCTCATGTAGGTACAGTGAGGATTAGGCCTTCGTTGTTTAAGGGTTGTACCAATAACAGTTATATGTGGACACTGACTATCTCAGGTGGTTATAAACAATCCACCTCTTGTGGATGGTTAGTTAATAAATTACATCACAAGTTCTTGTTACATTAGGTACAAGTAAGTATGAAGTAACACTGATCAACACAGAGTAAGATTCACATACGATATCTCTAGATTTGATATCATATTATATTATGTTAGAGCAAACATATGATGTCTGACCTGTGGTTCCTCCACGCTATGGAATACTACTCGGCGATCAAAAAAATGAAATGCACTACTTTGTGGCCAAATGGGCCAAACTAGAGACCATTATGCTAAGGGAAATGAGCCAATCCCAACAGGAGTTGACTTTGTAATCACGGAGGGAAGAGGGAGGCACTCCAAAATAAGAGAGACTTAATTTGATAAATTCTGCATGAATGTCATTAGGATACAGGTTTAGTTTCCCAATCGCCATTGACCATATGGCTTCTGTTAGAAGGGCGCTCAGCTGCACTTAGCATCCGTAAGTGGGCAGAAATGGTTCGTGGTTGAGAGTCGGTCTAGTGCCAAAGCTGGGCTTACCTTTCAGCTCTGTGCTTGCTGAAGATAACAATTTGGACATTGTATCTTACCTCTTTCAGCAGTTCTCCTGAAATATCCACAAAGAGGATGGCGGTGCTCAAAGGGCTCCCAGAAGAGTTGAGAAACAGGAATGCAAAACCCATGTCATATTTTGCAGTTATCACTATTGCAGCTGTTATGTTGCCGTTCTTATACACATTATATATACATATTGCTTAAAAGTTTGTAAAGCCTTTTCACATACATTATTTTGATTCATCCAGAAAATATTTATTACTCACTGACCTGTTGTGATAAACAGTCCAATAAGAGAGAGACATACTTAACAAAAATAGCTGATTAGTATTAAAATGTGCCTTTAAAGAGAACTGCAACACTGCCATGCATTGGAAGAAACAGCCCTTGAGTGAATATACTATGAAACATTAAGATCCTGATACAGGGATAACATAGTTGGGGAGGCACCTTGCTTGTTAGATAAGATCTCAAAGAGAGGTGATATTGGGTAATGAAATGATGGAGTGAAGAGTCCCAGGGCTCTAAAGAGTGAGGCCCTGGATAGTAATCTTCCAGGGCTGAGTCTTAAGAAAGACTCCTGCCCACAGGATAACAGGAGGGCAGGATGGCTGGAGGACATTGAGTTGAAAGAATAGTATAAGGTGTATCGGAAAGATAACAGTCATAAGGGTTGAATCATGTGACACCTGGGGGGGGGGGAGCTGATGATTCGGCTTTTGTTCAGAATGCAAGATGAAGATACCGAAAGCTTTGGAGCATGATCGGACTCTATTTTGCAAACAGACTTTACTGCCAACTTGATAAAGGAAGCTACGGACATGACGCAGAATGGATGCAAGGAGAGCAGTTATGAGGTTATTGCAATAACTTAGGCAACTAATCGTGGTGTGAGCCAGGGGTAGTTGTATAGGGGCCGGTAAACATTAGGTGGCAGTTGGTAGCAAAAGTAGAGAAAAAAAGGCATTTGTAATTTGTTTTTCTGTTGTTCAAACTATGAAGATGAAATTGACATTAAGTGAGAGGGGCACAGCTGCAGTTGAGGTAGATATGAGAATGTGGGGGAACCAGGAACTTTGAATTGAATTTTGAGATGTCTGTTAGGTAGAGAAATGGGATAGCTGGTTTTAAACTCTCAGAATAGGAGTAAAAGTTTAACATATTCCAGAATGTAGATGGCTGTGAAGACGGTAGGAGAGAAATCACAGGAATCACAGAAATCACATTGTATGTGGAGAATAAATAAACTTCTGGGAGAATCTGAGGTAATGAGTAACCACCGGAATGATGTGGCTTTGTAAGTCAGGATGGGAGTTCAGGAGTAATGATTGCCACTGGGTTAAACAAGCCGCGAGAGGCATTATGTGCTCGACAAGGACAGTTTCTTTGAAGTGAAATAAAGGGGAAAATTTTTTTGGAATGGTTTCAAGAGAGAAGAAAAGGCAAAAATACGAGAGCGATCCTGAGCCTCTCCCTGCTCATGATTAGTTGTTAAAAGAGAAAGCGTTGGAGAATAGGATGGGAAGAGGGCTTGAGAAGGTGTTTGGTTTTGTTTGTAGGGCAAATTATGACGTGTTTATTTTGACCGGAAAATGACTAGTCCTGAAGAAAATTGAGAATTTTATTCTTTTTAATGGTTGAGTAGTATCCCATGGAGTAGATGTTCCAGTTTCTTTTTCCGTTCTTTGGATGGGCATCTGGGTTGTTGCCATATCTTTGCCATCATGGATTGCGTTCCATAGTTTTTTTCCATTTTGTTCTTATATCGTTGTTCCTGGGTTCACATTCAGCATGTAAGTGAAGGCTGTCTGAAACAAGCCAGGAAATAACCACTAGCCCTCACGTAAACCGAGTGTATCTGTTATTTTTCTTGTCTTCTAGCATTGTGTGTGAATTGTTCGTGGTCCATTGAAAGTTACAGGGGAGGAATTTAGTTGAAGAGTGAGGATGGTAGAATGTCTTGAACTCCTCTTTTCTGCTCCTGTAGGTATCTTCTCAGTGCTCAGTTTGGCCTCTGAGTGCACGACGCTTGCCGCTGAACTCCCCAAAGTGTCCTACGTGAAAGCTCTTGATGTTTGGCTCATTGCGTGTCTCCTGTTTGGGTTTGCTTCCCTGGTGGAGTATGCTGTCGTCCAGGTGATGCTGAACAACCCCAAAAGAGTGGAAGCAGAAAAGGCAAGGATTGCTAAGGCAGAGCAAGCAGATGGAAAAGGTGGGAATGCCGCCAAAAAGAACACTGTGAATGGCGCTGGGACTCCCGTTCATATCAGCACGTTGCAGGTGAGAACGAAGTTACCCCAGGAAGTTCCCCCATCTTCTTTGCACCGAGAGAGAGACAATTCACTGTCTGAATAATCCTTAGAATTGCATTTAGCTGTTTTTCACGTCACAGATGAAAAGCAACCCAGCACAGCACTTTTTAAAGCAGAAACATTTAAAATGCATGGATCAAATGTTACTTAAGGAAAAAAATACCATACTAAAATGTATCGAGTACTTCTAGCTGGAGAGTTCAGGCCTTCATCTTCAAACAGGATCATTAATCTAACAGCGAGCAATGCTTCCAGTCATGGGTCAAGCTTGGTCGTTCACTTGCTCCCGAGAGTCTCTGATTGGTGTCCAGTGGCAGGGAGGAGTAGTCAATCAGAAGACTGTCCACTGAGCTAAGAATGATGCGTTGGTAAGAGATAGATTTACACCATCAGCTTTATTAAAATCACGGTAACTCCGTGTTAGGGAAAACCATATCCTTAAAGTTGATGCAGAGTATCGGTCTATAATAAGTGTTATAAGGCCTGGAGAAGCCTCCCACAACCTAAGGATTGGCAAAAGGTCTTTGTTTTCACCTTAGAATATGAGCACAATGGCCGATGACAAAACAGGTAGCATCATATAATCCCGGTTGACTGTTACTTGGCAGAAAAGCAGAAGCTTTTGCAGATGGATGAACCCACATTTCTCTAGTTTGGCTTTTTATTGCTGCACTTTTGGAGTCTGATTCAGTAGCTTTGCCCGTTGCTAATGTGTTTTCCATACATTTTCCTGGGATAGTCTCAGGCTCTCAGGAATAAGCACTTCAATCTTTAATCTGCTTTGTGTTGATTTTCGTTTGAACTAGGAGATGAGGAAGTGTGATCAAGCTTTATTCTTCTGTGTGTACATAACAGATTTCCCAACCTCATTTATTGAAAAAAAAATGTCTTTTTTCAGTTCATGCTCTTTGTAACTTTGCTAAAGATCTATTGAATATAGGTGTGTGACTGACTTCTGGGATTTCCATAGTGTTCCAGAAGTCTATGGTGTTGGGGTGTGTGTGTGTGTGTGTGTGTGTGTGTGTGTGTGTGTTTTAATGTCTGCAGTCAAATTTGTTACAGTTGATAAAACTTCACTGCCACATTGCTCAAACAGTCCTAAGAAACTTGACCTTTTAGAACCGTTTGCTATTGGGCATCATGGAAGAAAGATATGTGTGTGTGTGTTTTCTGAAATCAGATTTAAAGAATTTAGTTTTTGGTTTCTGCTTTGATTCTCTCTGTCACTATATGGAACAGTCCGTGTGTGTGTGATATTTTTTTGGCTAGACATTTTGCTAGACACACTGTACAAACTGATACAGACTAGAATCTGAAACTCACATTCATGCCATCCATATGATGGTGTAAGTTTTTAGGCTCAGCTGAATTCTCACATTTGGTGAAACGTAAGGGCACATTTAAAAAATCATGCAATGAAATTGAAAAAACATGCAATTATAAATCCAGTCATTGTGTGCTAGCTTTAGAAATATAATACCAATATGTGTACATATGTAGGGATAAATAGAAGTAAACTAAGTGTGTAATTGCAGAAAGGTATGCAATTGGATTTTCTTATTTTTTGTTTTATTTATATTTATTGACTTTTACACGTGCACTTTAAACGGGTGTTCCGTTCAGTGTGTCTTAGATATTTTTGCTCTGCATCTGTGAACATACCCTCCGACTCCAGCCCAAGAAATATCTAACATTGTTTGTTCAAATAGAAGAAAAATACTCCTGAGGAATAGTGTTCGTTGTAGCCTGCAGGTACACATGCATATGTAACTTAGCAATAACCTCGTCAATATTAGCAATCGACAGAGCTACTCGGTGCATCCACTATATTAAAAAAGCAAAAAAAGTACCTGGAGTGGTGATATACAGTAAAGAGGTTTTCCTTCACAGTTAAAGCTCACTTAAATGTGAAGATTCCAGGGCTGGATCGTAATACGGTGTTAAAACCCATGGAGGACTTAGACAATGTGTTCAAGAATTCACTTCTTTGACATCTTCCATAATATTAATGCTACCCCAGCACCCTGGGAGTTAGCCTACAATATAATCTTTGAAAGAGCTTGGCACAATAATTCAACGTGAACTAATTATTTTGCCTAGTAAAAGGAATTGACTCGAATTGAGTAATTCAGAAATTAACTGAACTATCTATGTAGGATGCAGACTTGCTGAAGTATAGATAATGTGTTTGTCTTCTCTGAGTGTGATTGGTTAATTCAGCATTAATCAAGAAGTTGGGAACACCTGTCACAAACAAACTTTTGATCAGCCTGAAAGTCTGATTCCTTGGCATAAAATCATCAACCAACAACTTCTTCATGATGAAGACTTCGTTAATTAAGCAATATTTTAGATCCATAAAAATGTAGGCGGTCTGATAATAAACAGGTGCTGTTTCTATGGGTATTTCATAATGTTTGCAAATAACGTCATGTTGGAGCTGTTTTTAAAATATCCTTGAGTTGTATGCTGAATTCCATTTAATTTTATTTTTTATCCTCAGGTTGGTGAGACCAGATGCAAAAAGGTTTGTACTTCAAAGTCTGATCTGCGATCTAATGACTTCAGCATTGTTGGAAGCTTACCAAGAGATTTTGAACTATCCAATTATGACTGCTATGGAAAACCCATTGAAGTCAACAACGGACTGGGAAAATCTCAAGCCAAGAACAACAAGAAGCCTCCTCCGGCCAAGCCCGTCATTCCCACAGCAGCAAAGCGAATCGATCTGTATGCGAGGGCCTTGTTTCCTTTCTGCTTCTTGTTCTTCAATGTTATCTATTGGTCCATATATTTATGATGGATACTGTCGTTTGTGTGAAATGAAAGCCCACTTCCTTGTGACCAGCTTCTGTCATAAATGCCAGTCTGTGAAAACACTTGCGTTTCCATAGCAATCTATTGCATTCTGGATGCCACTTGATTGTAATCAACATGTGGCATCTTAGTGGAATGGCAGCATGACCCTGTTCTGTTTGTTCTCCAATAGCAGTGCATCAACGCATAGCAAATATGTTGCTTCAGGAGTAAAAGGAGGATTAGCATTCTATGTCCTATAAATCCAAGCAGTCCTTGTCAATTAGTGTAAACCGCCATACTCTAAATAATCCCGGTAATGAGATGACGTGCACGCCCAATCCTGCTGTGGCCTCCATCCTAGTGTATGTAGTCCTTCAGATGTCTTTCCTCTTGTGATGTTACAAGACAGCTGTCTTCTTCTTATATAATGTTAGGAGTTAATGTCCCCAATTAAGCAAAGGTGTGTCACTTTTCATTTAAACTTTGTAAGTAGAAATATATCGGTTATCCTTATGAAGGCTCTGTGAAGAAATGAAGTTCAAAAAATTGTGACTTATTTATTTGAAAATTGGCTCATTTTAAAGTGTGCCTGTGTCGTAAAAATGCCAGATAATTTAAAAAAATAAGAATTTTTGGAACAAAGGGTAGTATTTCCCTGCATAAATGCACACTGAACTCTGGATTCTGATAATTAAAGATAAATAAAGGATAGGGACATTAGCTGTTTAGGAAAAGAGAAATTTATTTAATCCACAATAAAAACATAAATATATTTTCATGGATATCGTTTGTTGATACAAAGTAAACAAAGTATTGTGCCTTAAAGAGTCATATATATATTTCAAATTAAATTCAGTAATAGATATATGATTTGATCTCCTTTTTCACAAATCAAAAAGAAATATCTTGTTAATAGATGTCGTTTGAATTGGAAAAGGATCTGTTGGAAATCCCTTATTCTTAATTGTAATTTGACATGGCAAATAATCATGAAATGATATTAGCTTCTTCATTTTGTTAAAAAAAAACTTACCTACTTAAGTATCATTAAAAATGTTGCCTGAATTAATTGATTATTTTTTATTTATTTGAATATCTTTGGGTTATTTAGTAGCGAAGTAAATAATAAATGCTTTCACTTGCATTTTCCTTCTTCTTAAAAGATTAGTCAGTTGAGATTTTATCTTGCCCAAAACTGAAAACATTGAATTTCACTTTATGAGAACCCCATTTTCTAATTATATCAGATTCAAGGCACTCTTGTTTTAATTCCAAGCACAGCTGAAGTTAGAACTATCATCATGGTCTTGACATAAACATAAAGCCAAAGGAATATACCTACGTTATTCAAAGAGTTTTGTTATAGCTAAACGATTGTATGTGCAATTAAGTCATAAACTGTAACATTTTATGCAAATTTCCGTGCAATAGTTCAGTGCTATTCAGCCTGTTGAGGACTTTAATTTTTAAGATTCTTCCTAATCACAAACATTTTTAAATGGGTTCCAGTGGAGTCCTCTGTGGTTCTTCAGCTCCCTCTAGTTGCAAAAGCATGACCATGTGCCTGATTTTGAAATACTACCTGTGTAACCCTGTTGACAGACTTCAAATTCCATTAACTTTCTTGAAGTCAAATTTAAATCCTTGAAAATAGGTTTCTTACATTTCTTACATCATTTCGTTCTTTTTGAAAATTTCATCCAGATTAAGCAGTTTTATCTAGATATACATTTAATGGAAATCATACCATGCTGTAAACAAGTCTCATCATATAGAAGTTTTTCAGATAGCACAGGCTCAAGGTCGTTTCAATACCCAGTGCCACATGAAAACCACACCAGAATTAAGTACGATACTTGGCATCAAATGGAACATGAGGCAATTATTGAAACAAAGAAGTACAACTGATGTCAACTGATGCTTTATAATTCAATCCTTAAAATCCTTAACAGTGTATTCCGTCAACTTCAAAGTAATTCTGATCTATGTACTTTAAACTGTATGTGTCTAGGAAAATCTGTGGTGTCTCTACCTGGCAGAATTGCTAATACCTCAAATTCAGTTTCTTCAAAATAAAAACGATCATTTGCTCACAATTCAGCAGGGTTTCTTTTTCTGTTTCTCTAATGCCATCATTAATCCACTTACCCACATGAGATGTTCCTTTCTCACACGGTCTTCTTTGAAATACCAAGAACTGCAGAGTCTCACTCCCACACCTGCCGTCTACTCCCCATCTCAAATGATGCTATCTACATAAAACACTTCAGCACTTTACAATGTCAACCCAACAGCATTCTATGTAATTTTTAATTGGTTATGTGAATTTTATTTTTAGCTGCACACTGATTATGATGATGCGTTTAGGGCACACTTAAGGCATACAGATTTAAAGTAGTTGTAGACATCTCTATTCAACTATTTGTCATCTCCAGAGGTCCCTAATATTTCGTTCCTTTCCAGAGGTTATTACACAAATTTCCAAGCTGTATATGATTTTAAACATAAAAGTTAAATTAATATAATGGAATCGAGCACAAAATATATTCTATTTCATGTAGAGTGTTACAGTTTCTTTTGGTCTTTCATGTAATATGTTTGGGAGATTCTTTCTTGATGTTAGATATTCATATACCTAACACCTGTTCCCTGCTTTCTATTGTAATTTCTTAATGTAACTTCTTAATTTGAGTGGAAATTTAAGTTGCTGTTTTCCTAACACAAAGCTATATTTCAATAAATACCTTTGGGCACATTTGTGTGTATGAGAATACCTCAAAAATGCATACAAATATAAACTCGACATGACAGTGAGGCGGGTTTGCCTTAGCAGGAATTGCTTACCAATTATCTCATGAAACAGAGGTTTTATTGGTCAATCAATATTGTTTTCCGCTTCCCCTTTTGGTGGTGCGGTAAACAAGATACACGCACAAATGATTTTTGCTTTTGACAAGTTCGGTCTACCATATATGCCCAGGAGATTTGAGTGTTAAAGAGTTGCAAATGTAACAGGGGGAGAAATGGCATTTAATAGTAATAAGTAACTGACTCCTTGTGCTTGAGGACCACAGCCCCACACCCTACTGCTTTTGGCACTCCCCGCGCACGAACCTGACCGTGGTAGCAGCAGCAGCAGCAGGCTGCTCGCCTCAGTAACAAACCCCAGCTCTCGGCCTGGGACTGCCAGGAGCTGCAGACTTGACAACTACAAAGATGACCTTGAACTTATTAACTGAGAGAATATTATATGGAACCTAATAAATTCTGCCCTGAACTATTCTAAAGCTTCTTTCTACAACACAGCTGCACTTCTCCGCTTCATTCAGCAGCATGCTCAAAAGCTCTTTCATTCAAAAATCACTGGTTTCCAAACAGTACACAGACATCATTAGATGCTTTCACATTTTTAGGCGGATTAATTTAAAAGTCGAAATAAAGAGTATGTGTGCATAGAGTGTGTATACACTGCCTTTGCAAATAAACCGAAGATCGAAACAAAAACAAAAGCCATGATTATGTTTCAATAAGAAAGCAGGACAATGACCACAGACCTTGATACCCGAGTTCTTGTTCCGTGTCTATCACAATCCTCCAAACTTTGTCAAAGAATCCTCCTCTCTCCTCGTGTCTGAAAAGGAACAGACGCGAGTTAAGAACCATCAATGGCGACGTGCTAGTCTTTCCTTCATGGCAGCTGAAAGCAGGGAATTGGAAAGAATTAGCCCGTTTGATGAATCCTGGGCAATTATTTAACATCTATGTGCCTCAGTTTCCCCATGTCTAAAACATAAAGAACAGTCATAACCTCATCACTGAGACGATTTCTTTTTAATGTAAACATTCATTGGCAGGAGGCAGATGTTTGATGCAGTGGCTACGAATTGTTAGGTACTTCTGCATTCCATATTGGAGTGCCTGTATTTGAATCCCAGTTTTTTGTTTTCTTTTTAATTTTCAGCCTCTTGTTATATACACATCGGCAAAAGCTGACGGCTCAAGCTCACAGTCCCCTCACCTTCTACGACCTGGGTGAAGTTTTGGCTTCTGGCTGTGGGCTGACCCAGCCCTGGATATTTCAGTAACTTAGAGGTTGAGTCAACAGAATACAGATCTTCCCTCGTTGTCTCTGTCTCTTTCCTCTCACTCTCTCTCTCTCTTTGCCTTTCAAATAAGCAAAATTTTTAAACTTGTTTTAATAATTTAAGGGTCATACTCCACATATTTGTAGTAGCCTAGAAAAGAAAAATTCAAAAACTGAAAATGCTTGTGAATCTTCGGGGAGCAATATGCTAAATGTGCTGTAAATACAGAGGTCACTTTCATGTAATTTCATGCGTGTACAAAACGAATGAAAGATAATTAATACTCATTGCGACTATCCTGGACAGCTCTATGATTTTAAGTTTCATTCTTAAATAGACAGGGCTTATTAAATTATGTTCAGTAGGATCTTGGTGTCAATGAATCTAATTCTATTCACATCCTTGTAAGTTTGATAACGTAACTACTAAGTATTATCTTTATTCTTAATTAATCAAAATACCCAATTAACCCAATTCTGTAAAAAAGAAAAAAATCATGTCTTATATTCAGAACTCTTACCTAAGATGTATGAGGCTATAACTGATAAACTAATATTTCACTCTCATTAGGGCAATATTTTTCATGTTATAGACATAATATTTGTTCAGTAACTGAGACCATATGAAACACATCAGCAAAAATATTACAATGTTGGACAATAAATTAAACTTTTTAAGAGATACATTTATTTACTTACTTTAAAGAGTGACAGAAAGAGATAGAAAGATTGATCATCTCTTTTTTTTTTTTGCTCCCACCATTTTCCTTTATATTACTACAGCAATATAGTCAAGAATTATATACATATATATACACATATATTACAAACATACTGACTAGACAGAACTGTTCAAAAAGAAGTTGGTGGGAATCAAAGCTCTCACTTCTGCTATTTTCTTACTCAGAGGGATCAATAACTTACGGATCATTTGGATTTTAGAATGCCTAAAATATCTGCTGTTAGAGCTCTGGCATTTTTTTAAGCTCTCACTTACTGTGGTCAATTTTAACTGGGACAAAAGACGACTTCATTGTTTGAAAAGCACACTGTGTCTCATTCATGTGTCGTGTCTATTCCAGATACATGTTACACACAGAATAAGACTGCAGGATAATGGACTCACCTACAATTTCTCAGTCTGGATGTGGAACAAGGACTGATTTCTCTGCCCAAACTCCAAGGCCACAGTTCTTAGGATTCTCTATTGCTGCCCCACGTGCTGCCACCCCTCACAGTCCTAATGGCTCCCAAGTCCTTCCGTATTTCTCCATGTCCATCCCACATGCCACTCCCATGAAAAACCAGTAAAAACCAAAGCGAACAAATGCCCGTCTCTACCATTTAACAGAAATTTCCCAGCAGTTTAGGTCCTTTCAACTTTAGTGTTTCACATGCTTTACAACCACGCCCTCCCACGTCTGGCAGTTTAATCCAAAGCTCCTTGTATCTGACACTAAAGCAAGGGAACCCTGCCTTTTGAATTGGAAGCCCAGCCAAGCATTTCAGAGATGAATGTGTGAGGGAAAACAGCTCTCATTCTTCAGGATTCCTTGCACCAGGGAGATTGAAACATTCATTATTTGTGTCTACACATTATCTTGCCACTAATGGTGCCAGGACTTCCAAGATATGTTCTCTAATGCATTCCAGTGGAGTGGAATGTTGATGGTTCAAGTAAATTAGAATTTCATCCACAGGCTGACAAGAGCATTTCTCTACAATATATTACGAATGAGAAGATTGTCTAAATTCATAATTAAGTTTTCAAAACATTGGGAGAGTGGCGAGATTTATCAGAGGTTTCCTTTATTTCATGACACAACTTTCATCCATATATGCAGTCCAGTGTACTCTAACTATATGTCTTTTCTTAGGATTTACTTGTTGTTATTGGAAAGTCAGATTTACAGAGAAAAAGACAAAAATCTTCCATCTGCTGATTCACTCCCCAGCTTGGGCCAGAGCTTAACTGACTCGAAACCAGCAGCCAGGAGCTTCTTCAGGGTTTCCCACGCAGGTGCAGGGTCCCAAGGCTTTGGGTCATCCTTGACTGCTTTCCCAGGTCACAAACAGGGAGCTGGATGGGGAGCAGGCTGAACATGAATCGGTTCCCATACGGGATCCTGGCACATGCAAGGTGAGGACTTTAGCCACTAGTCTACTGTACTGGGCTCTTAACTGTAATTTTTTTTATGTTGTTGTCTAAATTTTTATTCTTTAGTACATTCCTCATATAGGACATAGGAGATGAAAAATCACCCATTGCAGTATACCTGTGGGTACACTGATATTTGAATGCTGAAAAAAAAGTGAGCAAAGAAAAAAAAAAATCCTATATTCCTTTTTGCCATTACATAATAGTGTTGTTTATTTTCATTTTTTTTTTTAGTGATCCATTCATATTGTGCTTTAGCATAGCCACATAAAAAATCCTAATTCCTGCTGCAAAACTGAGAATGCTGAACAACGATATTTGTAGGCTAAAAATTCTTTTATGGAACTCATTAGCAGGATCACACACCAAAATATTTATGGTGTTGTAAAACTGTTATAAGCAAGCGAGACACTCAGCGCCGCTCAGGGTTGGGCCTTGATCTACTTTTATGGCCTTCACATTCTCTCTGATTGTATAACGGTAGCAGATAATGCTATTCCAAGAAAGTTCCAAGTGTTACCAAGGTTTGTGGAAAGTTCAAGTAATAGTCTTTGAAATGGAGACTGTGGAGAAGTGTGATAATTACAGCATATTGTATCTAGGTTATCCAATACGTTTAAAAGTGTCTAAGATTTGAGAAAGTGTATTTCTGTACAAGTCATAAAACTCTCCTGAAAATTGGCCTTCCTTTTTGTTAATATCTGTCTACTCTAGTGGACACACTTGTCTTTTTGTTTAACATCGTTTGGCATTTGTTTTTAAACAATACCCACAAATAGTGATACTTTCTGTTTTCAGTGATGGTTTTCAAATGCAATCACTGCATTTCTTCTCTCCAAGACGCCAGGCAGTGAGTGGGTTATTAATAAGAGCTATGTGACTGCTAGACAAGACAGTAAGGGAAAAAACCAGGTTGTCTCATGGGACTGCACAGCCGAAATGCTTTCAAACTAGACACCAGCTCCTGTAAATGTCAGAAAAATGAAAATGTTACATGCATTTCTTTATTTGAAAGATACAGCTAAAGAGAGGTATGTAGAGAGAGAGAAAGAGAGAGAGAGAAACCATCGGACTTGTGCCAGGTTGAGGCCAGGAGCCTGGCACTCCACCGGAGTTTCCCATGGGAGTGGCAGGGATGCAGCCCTTCAGCCGCCATCAGTTCCGTCCCCTGATGCATTAGCAGGGAGCCACGGGAAGTGGAGAGACTGCAGGTTGAACAGGTACTCTGATCTCAGAGGCTGCTATTGCAAGCAATACCCTAACAGGCCGTACCATGACTCCTGCCCATCAGCGTTTATTTCTTTAAGTGAAAAGTTTACATTCTTCCCAGAATGTTTCTAGCCTTTCTTAAAGATTTATTTTAATTTTTATTGGAAAGTCACATTTACACAAAGAAGGAGAGACAGAAAGATCTTCCGTCTACTGGTTTACTGTCCAAGGGCTTCTTCCAGGTCTTCCATGCGGGTGCAGGATCCCAAGGCTTTGGGCTGTCCTCAAATACTTTCCCAGGCCACAAGCAGGGAACTGGAAGGAAAGTGGGGCTGCTGGGACACAAACCAGCATCCATAAGCGATCCTGGCACATGCAAGGCAAGGACTTTAGCCGCTAGGCTACCTCACTGGGCCCTTTTGCCTTTGTAAGATCCAGCTTCCTGTTCTTATCTGTTTCTTTGATTCTTTCTCTTGTGTAAATTCAAATATATCTTTTTTTTTTTTAAGTCCAACTTAGGAATTTCTGCTCTGTTTTATCTATAGATCTACTTTTAATTTCAAGGATCCCTTAAGATTCTCTGTTGAATTAGAGACTAACCAAGCTGGAGGTTTCCCTGGGGCAGGTGGAAGACATAGTAACATCAACGTGTTTTCTTTTGCACTTGCATAAGTCTCTACGGAAAAGGGGGAACATATCTCATTTACTAGTTGAATCTCCCTCCTAGAGAAGAATTAACTGTGACACTTCAGTCCATCAGTCAAACTGTCTGGACAGTACGTGACACTTCAGTCCATCAGTCAAACTGCCTTAGTAGAATGTGAGCTCTGTGATGACAAGAACCATATCAACGGGCCTGGCACAGCAGCCTAGTGGCTAAAGCCATCTTCTTGCACTTGCTGGGATCCCATATGGGTACCAGTTTTTGCCCCACTTCCCATTCAGCTCCCCGCTTGTGGCTTGGGAAAACAGTCAAGGTTAACCCAAAGCCTTGGGACCCTACACCTGCGTGAGAGACCCGAAAGAGGCTCCTGGCTCCTGACTTCAGATCGGCACAGCTCTGGCTATTGTGCCCACTTGTAGAGTGAATTATTGCATCGAAGATCTTCCTCTCTGTCTCTCCTCCTCTCTGTGTATCTGACTTTTCAATAAAAATAAAATGTCTAAAAAATTAATCTACAACCAACCGTCTACAAAGCAAATCAATTATAAGGTGCTTAATATTTTCAGATTTTCCTATTATTCTATTTTTTTAGTATAACTTAACCTCACATTAGAGGCATTGCTCAAGTTTTAGATAATTGCAAAAGTTGAACAGCAGGGGGCAGAGGATTACAAAATCTGCTTCTTGGAGCATTATGGCATTCAATTACTGTCAAGTTGTTTTGAAAAATTGGAAGCTGATTTTGCACTGATCAGTTTGAGATGTAATAGTTTTAAAACAAGAAATGCCAAAGTGTTAAAATCAAGACCTGGATACTTTAAGAATGCCTGTATATCTTATTTAAATTTATTATACTTTTTATTTCAACCTACTTAAATTTGTTACACTTAGATGGATAGCATTCTGCACTTGAAAAAATCGAATTGTCCATCTAAGTATGCACATGAATTATAAATATTTTTCATAAGTGATAATGTAATTATTAACTGACTAAAATAAATTTGTGGTGGTGGTATGTAGTAATAAATATATAAATTCTCTATATATCGGTGTAGTGACTTGCGTAATGACCATCAAAATGAAATTATTGCTGGAAATTTAAGAATTACAGGATATCAGAGCCCAGCAGGGCGATTTTCTCTGCCTTCCTTATCTAAAAACGTGGAAATTGGGAATCAGTGGTGAGGACGGAGGTGTGATCCCCACGTCACAGTCGCACTGGAATGTAGCGTGGTGGAATAACAGCAGCTTCTCCTTTCACACTGAGGGCCTCCGCGATCTGTCCCCTGGACACACTGCCTTGAACTTCAACTTCCTTTACGTTGTTTAAACCACGAGAGCCAGTTTGGAAAGGCGTGTCTGAGGAGGCTGAGGGAATTGCCAGGACTTATTCCCAGGAAAGCCTTGTGGAGAGCCTCACAGATCCCACAGGGAGAATCCCAATCCACATCTTCCTCTATCAAATCCTTTCCCATCAGCTTCCCGTTCCCAACCTCATCTTTTGTTCCCATTGGTTCGCGTGGTCCATGCTCCGACACGGTTTACAGTGACTCCCCCACATCAGAATGCGACGGGGTCTCTGCTTGCTGCATCAGTTTCTGTCGGAGACTGCAGCCTCGTGGCCTTTTTAGATCAGCTTTCATCTTCTGACCTCTTCATCCTGTGGGGCATCTCCCGATTTGTATCCGTATAAAGAAGGGGCTTACAGGTTTCTGCCACGGTTGGGTCAGCAGTGAAGGCTTGGAGACCCAGAGGCACACGCCTCTGCAAGTCCGCATCAGAGAGTGCGATACAAAAGTGGGTTTCCCATGCAACGTATGCAAAGATTCTATCTTGATCTTCTAGGCGGCTTGAGCTGTTACCGTCTTATTTTAGCTTGCCCTGGATCCTGGCTACAGCACATGAAGCCAAAGTTCCCGATTTTGGAACTTCTTCAAGGGGTGTTTTGCTTGCTTGTTTGTTTGTTTATCGATTGAGTCAGATGAAGTAGAAGTCAGTGTTTCTATGGGGCTCAGCGTTCACTGAAGACGGCAATGGGGAAAAAAATCAGAATTACTTTTCACGTGAACCGACAGGCCCCGGCGAGAGAATCTTCTAACTGCCTATAATACTTAGCCGCCTGACTTCTGCACAGCAGTCGGAAATCAATTTTGCTGCATTTGGTTCTGGCTGAAGCGTCTCCCCCGGCAGCTGCAGCAACCGCACCAAGCAACCGCCCCGCGGGGTGCGCAGCGCTGTCCTCGGTGCTGAAAGGAGGCGCTGGGCACCGGGGCTCCCGGGGTGGGGGGACAGGCCTTGCACCCCGAGAGCCGCGGGGCTCGGAGCTGCACCTGCTGCGCTCGGTTCTCGCCACCGAGGCCGGGCGGTGCTCGGTGCCGGGGAGGGGTGCGCGCGCCCCTAGCCGTCTGCTCCGAGTGGCGCACGCGCACCCGGGGCGGCCTGTCGGTCTCTGGGACTCGCCTGTGTGTGCGCGCGCGCCTGCGCCTGTCGGTGAGGGTGTGTGCCTGTGTGTGTGCGTGTGTGTGTGTGTGTGTGTGGTCTGTGTATATGTGTGTGTGTGTGCGGGTGTATGTCTTCACGAGCGCGCGCGCGCGCGCCGGCGCGTGTGAGAGAGAGAGGAGAGGAGAGGAGAGGGAGAAGAAAGCGCGAGAGAGGGTGAGAGTGTGTGAGCGCATGGGAGGGTGCTGAATATTCCGACACACTGGGACCACGGCGGCAGCTCCGCGGAAAACTGCATTTGGCCAGTCCTCCGGACTTGGGGCACAGGGCATCAGCAGCCTACGGCAGGACCCGAGAATCAGGGATTCTTCTGCCTGCACTTGGGGTTTTTTTTTTTTTAGCAGCTTGGTGCTTCGCTGCTGTCTCAAAAATGCAGAGGATCTAATTTGCTGAGGACAACGGCCACAGAAAGAAGAGGAGGAAAAGGAAAATCGAAGGGGTATTTTGTGGATGCTCCACTTTTCTTGGAAATGCAAAAGATTATGCATATTTCTGCCCTCCTTTCTCCAGTTTTATGGGGACTGATTTTTGGTGTCTCTTCCAACAGCATACAGATAGGTGAGTACCCTTTGTGCTGCGCTTTTGAATTGTACCTGATTTGGTGGTCATCTGTGTTCACAATGGGCGAATTAATTCATGTCATGTACACTTATGTCATGCCTTGACTGCATTCCAGATCTGAACTACCTAGAATGTACATGTATCTTATACCTGCTCCCCTCCCCGGGATGCAATAAGGGAAAATGAATCTGGCTTTGACACAATACAAGAAAAGGTCTTCTCGCTTCTGACCTCCAAAATTTAGGAATTGTGCCTTTCCCACTTGGCTTAGATTGCCTAGGGTTCCATAAGCACAGTTTGCGATCAAGAGCAAAGGCGAAATGTTTCTGGCCATCTGCCTTTCCCTCCTAGCTCCCCAGCGTCCTGACCCCTGGGCTACCTTTGGGTTGCATTGCCTCGGCCTGGTAGCAGCGCGAATTCCCGGGCATTGGGCACCAGCGGGCTACCCTCCTCCGCCTCCCGAGAACTGACACTGCTCTCCTTGTGTTTGTTGTTGGTTATTTTTTTTTCCAGGGGGGCTGTTTCCGAGGGGCGCTGATCAAGAATACAGTGCATTTCGGGTAGGGATGGTTCAGTTTTCCACTTCGGAGTTCAGGCTGACACCCCACATCGACAATTTGGAGGTAGCCAACAGCTTTGCAGTCACCAACGCTTGTAAGTGATGAATATTCATGTCTTCCGGGTGCTGCACGCGGCCCCTCTAGTGAGTGTGCGTGCGGGGTGGTGTGTGCGTGTGTGTCCGTGTCGGTGTGTGTGGGGGTTTGAGCAAGTGCACACGCGCGTGCGTGGCACCGAAAAGAGAGAAGTGGCTGTGATCTCGGGGACCCCCGCTGGCTGGGGGTGGGGGCAGTCAGTGCTGGAGAGGAGGCGAGGAGGCGAGAGGCTGTGAAGAGTGTGCGCACTGGGGAGCGAGGGTGGGCGTTGGAGCCAGCAGAGGGGCTCCCACGGTGCAGGTCGTTCTGGCACATCTTGAGGGGAGCTCAGCCGCCCCCGCCGTCCTCAGTGCGTGCCCACGGACACTCTGCCCACAGGGAACACCCTGTTCCCCAGGGCTCCCTGCCGGGTTCCTTGGCACATGCCACTGAAGGCTGCCAGCCCCAAGCCACCTGACCCGCAGCTGCACCCTCTTGCGCCTGCGGTGCGAGGCAGGGATCCGCAGCTGCAACTCGGTTCACCCCGCGGCTCTCTTCGACGGGACGAGCTGATAAAATGATTGTGGAGTTGGGCACCGGCTGTTACATAACGCCCACCCGGGGGCGCGACGCGGAGCGAGGCTGACGTAGAGCCAGGCCGGGCCGGGTGGGGTGCAGAGGAGTGCAATGTGGTGGATGCATAAGGGGCCAGCGGAAGAACTGTCAGTGTCGCCTGCTTCATGAGCTTGAACCCGGGGGAGGGGAGGCATTCCGCCGCTGGCGTCCCGGACAGCTCGCGGGCCCCTGAGCGCTTTGTTCTCGGGTAGCGGGACCCCGCACCCCATGTCCCCCACAAGAGCAGGCAGGCGAAGGGAAGGGATCCAAAAGCGGGGGGATCTGCCGCGTTTGATAATCTGAAGAAGTCGCTGATCAGCCATTTTAGCCTTTGCAGTTCTCCATATTAGGCTTTCCTGGGCACTTGCGTGGAAGCTCTTTCCAGGTTTCCCATAAAGCAACAGAAAACCAGGCTGTGGGGGATTCGGAAGGGTTTGGTGGCGAGGCCAGCAGCCTGATCCCAGCTGCTGTGGTGCGCTCCGCCATCCTTGCCTGCTGGCTGGCTGGGCTGGACTGATTCGCTCAGACTCGGATGTTCGCAGTTATTATTTCATAGATAATAGGATTGCGGGATCTGCAGAATCTTGGTTACAGTGTGGGGGAACAAGGGGGAAATTCCTGCAGAAATAACCCAGATGCAGACCTCGCACCTACACAAACAACCCGGTGTCTCCCACTGCCTCAACTTCAATCACCCGGTCAGGTTGATGGTGCGCCAGCTTGGTGATAATGCTGGGGCATCATCAAGTCTTTTTGCGATTACAAGGCTTTCTTCAAATGCTCATGGAGAGAGACGAAGGGAGGGAGGGAGGGAGAGAGAGAAAAATTAAAATGGATTTGCAACTGTGAAACTGGTTCTAAATATCTGAAAATCTTAGTACACACAGATAAATAGAAAAGAATGGACTCAATTAAATTGTGAAGACTTTTATACTTTAACTATTTGCCTGCCAGATTTAGAGTGCTCACGTGTTGTCATGGGGCTTCCTTTTATTCTGTATTATAAGTTTGACCCGTGAATATGCTGAGTATCTATATGAGGTAGTGTCTCCTCCAGGAACGAGATGGGAAGTAACGTATTCTATGGCAGGACCGCGTGCCATAGGTAGATTCTAAACCTGAAGTGGAAGAATTGACAGCCGTTCTTTCTAAAAACAAGCAATTATACCAAAGCCCATGCTAGAGGATTACAGAGAAGTCATAGGAATATCCAGTGAACAAAATGAATATCCTTTGATTCCAGCGAGTGCTGAATCGAGCTATTGAGGCACACTGGAAGGCACACAGGTTGTAGTCACGTTTCGGTTTTCAGTGTTAGGTTTGTGTAAACCTGCAGAAGTCAACAGCAGAGAATGAAAGGAAGCTCCAGTGTTAGTTCTGCATCCTTTAAATCATGGTTTATCTCCGAACTCACCCTTGGTCTTCTTGACTTTTTGGTAAGGGGAGCCCATGATTCTTGCCTATCTAAAGTAGAAGCAATATTTTTTCAAGATGTTAACAACTGAGAGCAAAATGTCTTTTCCCGATTTCCATCCTGAAATCTACAAAATTTTCCTTTATCTGCCCTATTTAATGACGCCTATCAGCCAACAATGCTTCTGAGTTAAGGCATCAGAATCTCACGGTTAAATCTACACATTAAGAAAGTGGGGTTTTAAAATTTAAAATATAATTTCAAAAGAGCAAAGTGCATTGGTTCATGAATTTCCTTTTCTTCCTGCGTTGGAGGAAATTCTTTGAAAATGTCAAAGTTGACGTTGATGGAAGAATCCAGAGAGAGCCACAAAACGGGTTAACGAAGTCATTCTGTTACGAATTCAGTGAAATGACTATGTGTGCGGCGCAGTGGGATAATGAAAGTACCTGTTTGTTCCATTTGTTTCCATGGGCACGTGAAGAACTCAAGAAAGATTTCCAGTTTCTTCCTTCATCCCTTCCCTCACCCTCACCACGCTGCATTTTCTTCTTCTTGTCTTCCCTGTTTTTAGTGGGAAATGGTGTGAATATTGCTCTGAGAAGCTTGTTCGGAAGTAAGGCCTTATGACGAGGGATGACAAAGCCTAAAATCAGAAAAAAAGAAAAAATTAAGACTAGCACGTGGCGTGGCCCGCGGTTAAAGCCGGTGGCCTCGAGGGCTCATTCACTCACTCATCCGCTCGGTCTTTTGGTTGTTAGAGGATACATGAGCAGCCCGGCTGTGGTGGTTCAGCTTTTCTCCCCCTTTCCCTTGGTGATCTCCTGAGCGCTTCTCAGAGGTTTGTAGATCTGGATGGCTTCAGTGCGCCTTGGAGGCCGTGGCCCCGGCCAAGTACTTCTCCACCCAGAGTTTCGAGTGTTCTCCTAGTTCTTGAACATAAGCAATCTATTCCAGTAACTAAGGGGCTCTGCATTTTTGTGAAGACAGTGGATTCAGTGTTGACATCTGGGTATACACTATCAGTAGCAGAGTTTAGGAAAATATACTAGGTGTTTCTGTATGCTAATACCATGGACAAGCATCAACACATTCAAACTTTTTTAAAAGGTGAAACTGTATGAAAGGATTGTAAATGGGAATATTTGATCCCATAGAGTTTGGAACTTGAAAATATGAAATACTTAACCTTCAAAAAATATTTCCTTTGTACTTCTGAATATTGATAAATGACCATCAGTCTGTTTAAAAATAATTCCATCTTTTATGGTTTAATGCTACAATTCAACAAACCTGTTTTAAAAATATTACCTCTACAGAAAAAGCAAATAGAAATCTGTTTTTCCACTAAGCCAGCAGATGGAGATGTTGGAAAAAACACTGTCTCATAAAACTGTTGCATTCCCTGAGTATGTTTTAACACATGGTAAACACATTCAGAGAAATTGAAATATATATATATATAGTATATACATGTTTTAATTAAAAATAGGTTCCATAATTATACACCTAAGATACAACTAAGATCTTATTTTTAGATACATTATCTTAAATATTCTTATAAACTTGGCTCAAAAAGACATTCAGAAACAGCTAGGAATGTAAATCTACTCGAAAGCTAGAGAATTTTAAGATTATAGATTTTCAGCATTTAATCTTGTTACCTTAGATCTCATTTTTGAGGTATGTTTCCCAAGACTGGATTTTAGGGACCAATTATTTAAATTGTGTATATGCATTCATCAAATTAATTGATGTTTACCCAGCTTTTATTACAATTTACACAGGAGTAATTACTTGTGTATATATGTGTGTGTGGTTTAGACTACGCAATGTGTTTATAAATTGATTTGGTTCCTATCCTTTTTAAATTCATTTTTGTTGAATTATTTACTAACACTGGAGTAACTGATTAAAATATATGCAAACATTTCATCGACGTATAGTCAACTTGGACATTATTAAATAATTCGAATACAGGGTATAACGAAAACCATGCGCACATATGCTAGGACCTAACATTTTCCAGGTTGGTGTGGCAAATACTCAGTTACATGTAATTAGAGATTTTTGAAGACAGGAACACATCAGAATCATTAATTTATTATGGAATTATTGGTTAAATTTTCAGCCAGTTGTCATATGAGAATATCAAAAACATGATAGAGTGTACTAAACAGTAATACAGAAAGAATGGCATTCCTTGAGGTATTCTAATTGGTGATGACAGAAATCAAGTAATTTTGAACATGACTGTATGAACCTGGCGAAGCTGGCAGTTGGAGGAAGCCTCCTCATGATGTTTCTGTTTGAGGCCTCACAAAGTTCACCCTGGTGACTCGAGGGCCAGGTGCAGCTCCTCCTCATGTCAAGTCTTCCAGTGCCAGCACGGCTGTGCTGTGACATGGGCACAAACAGGTGCTGATTCATGCCCACGTCTTTGCTAACTTTGGAGCATCTTAGGGCCATGATCGCTTCAAGGAAGGTTGGAAAAGAGCAGTTGTGTCCTAAGTATTCCCGTATGTGTCGTGGTATAGTTGCATTTTTCAGAAAATGTGTTTTATTTTTAATCTCCTTTTCCTCCCATTTCTGCGTTTTTTTTAAGTCAATAAAAGAACTTAATCTGCAGAGCAAATGCTATTAAAGGAAATAAAATCTAAATTGCACTAGAAAAGGATCCTTTTAAGATTCTTTTTTTAAAGTGAGCAGAGGGCACGTGGCACTAAAAGCTAAAACCTCATATTAGAGTTAAACATTTCATTATGAGCTTAATGGCCACTGGGTAATTTATATTTCCTTTTTTCCCCTTAGTTTTATAGAAGCTTCATCATATTTCATTAAAATGGTAACTCTTTTATCATGGCAATTTTTAGTCAAGAGTCCTGTGGTTTTTATCTAATGGATCATATAACTGCCCAAATTCTTATACACTATTCCTTTCCACATTATGGAAAAATGTGTGGTGGACTTCAGAATCGAAATTGCACAACCCATCATAACCTGGAAATTGTAAAATATCAATGTACTTGTCAAAGAAGGTTTTACCAAATCGGTAAAAAATAAAAAAGTAGTTATTGCAGTGTTGTTGCTTAAATGTCTAACATCTATTAATTCTCAGTACTTGTTGATTCTAATGTAGTTGCCATTTGTTGAAACATTTCAAGTGTTGAATACAAACAGAAACAAACTAGATCAAACTGGCTTTCCCAAAACAGCGCCATCCTGTGGTCATCAGCTTTCATGTTTTTCTCAAACTTTCACTAGGTTCACTGTCCACTGAGGAACTTTATTCATTCTTTATATATTTTATATGCAATTTATTATACATATTTTAAATGCAATTATATGTTTTATATGCATACGTGTACAATGAACATCTTAAAGAAAGAAAAATTGTGAATATTAGGATAATGTGAAAACCAGTTTGCCCATATTTAGAAAACACGACTCTGTCATGATGACTCTATCATTTACAAGGCTGCTCAACTTCCATGGCAATTTTAAAATTTGTAAAACTGCTTCATTCTTTTAATGAGCACAACATTATCTTATCTTTCTTTACCCAAAGCTTGGATATTGCATATCACAATTTGTGGTCTTGATTCTTGTTACAGATTTTATTAAAAAAAAAAACAGAATTACAAAAATATCAGATTAACTTTTAATAGATAACTGAGATACCAGAGAATTACAAATTTAGAACCTTAGATTCTGTGCTATTATTTAGGCTTTATTTCTGATTTTGTTTCGTCCTTTTTTGCGTTCTGTTGATTATTTAGTTAGAAAAATACCCTGCTACATGTATTTTCAACATTTAATATTTTATTGGAAAAATCTTCCAAAGTGCTTTCTATCTATGTGTTGCTAAAGGTCAAAGTAATCTTATAAGACAGGGTCTCGAAATTTATCAGTCTCCGTAGCTGCACGGGTGTGAGAGACACTCGGCTCATTAGAAAGAAAATTTATGAGTAGTTTCCAAGGCTAACTTAATGTCCGTAACCCATCACATTTCTCAAACGGTCACAGTTTCTTCAGGTTATATATGTTTTTAGATTTCTTTTATTTTTACTTGAAAGCAGATTTACAGAGGGAAGGAGGAAGAGAGAGAGACCTTCCATCCACTGGTTCGCTCCCCAAATGGCTGCAGCAGCCTTCCAGAGCTGAGCCTTATCTGGGGCCCGGAATCAGGGCCTCGTCCAGATCTCCAACATAAGTGCAAGGGCCCAAGAACTTGAACCATTCTCTTTTGCTTTCCCAGGACAGAAGAAGAGAGAAGCCAGGTCGCAAACTGGTTCTACCTTTGGGAGACAGGTGCCGGTCAGAAACTTGTGCTATTATAGCATGGAGCTGGCCCCTAAATGATCATAGCTTTTTTTAAAAAATGTTTATTTATTTATTTTTTTATTGGAAAGTCGGGTATACAGAGTGGAGAAGAGACAGAGAGGAGGATCTTCCATCCATCGATGCAGTCCCCAAGTTGCCGCACCGGTCAGAGCTGAGCTGATCCAGAACCAGGAGCCAGGAGCTTCTTCAGGGTCTCCCACACCAGTGCATGTTCCCAAGGCTTTGGGCCGTCCTCGACTGCTTTCCCAGGCCACAAGCAGGGAGCTGGATGGGAAGTGGGGTTCTCAGGATTGCATTTGGTGCCATATTGGACCCCTGAGTGTGCAAGGTGACGACTTTAGCTCCTAGGCTACCGCACCAGGTCCTAAATATTTTATTTTTATGGCTATTGAGATTGGGATTTTTTCCCTTGATTTCTCTTTCTGTAAGTTCTTGATTAGTATACAAAAATATTTATTTTAAAGCCTGAAACTTTACTGAATTAATTTATTAATTCTAACAGCTGTGGGTGGAGGATCAAGGTTTTTTTTTAATATGTAACATCATGTCATTTACAAACATGGATAATTTAACTTCTTTTCTGGTTTTGATGCCGTTTATGTCTTCCTTCTCCTTGATGGCTGTTGCTAAAACTTCTACTGCAACATGGAATAAGAATGGAAAAAGTGGACAACTTTGTCTTGCTGCAGACTGGGGAGAAATGCCTTCAGCTTTCCTCCTTCCAGGAGCATGGTGACTGCTGGTGTGTGCTGTGCAGCCTTTATAATTTTTGAGGAATGTTTATTCTACATCTCATTTGCAGAGAGCTTTTATCATGCAGGAGTGTTGGATCAGGTTGAACGTTTCTCTACATTTGTTGAGATGATGATACAGTTTTTATTATTCATTCCACTGATGTAACCTATTTATTGATTAGTGAAGGTTGAACCACTCTGGGATATTGAATGTTGAGTCATTTCTGGGATAAATCCCACCTAACCATCTAACCATGACACGTGATGTCTTTATGTGATTTGGGATTTGAGTTATTAGTATGTTGTTGAGAATTTTTGCATCTACTTTTAATATGGTTACAGGATTTTACTTTTCCCATATTTTATGTTATGCCTTTGATTTTGGTATCAAAGTAATACTTATAAAAAGAAGCTGACGAGATGTGCCCAGTTAGTTTGAAGGGTACTGCAGTGACTTCCTCTTGGAACATTGTGTAGAAGTCGGTGGTGACGACATCAGGTTCCAGGTTTTTCCTTGGTGGAAGACTTCGGATCGCTGCTTCAGGTTCATTGCTTGTTGTGGAGCTGCTTAGCTTGTCTGTAAGTTCTTGATTTAATCTCGGTAGGTTATAGAATTCATGAATTCATGTGTTAGTTTTAAGATAGACAGCCATAAGACCGTGTGAGCTGTGTCTGCCAGAGGTCATATTCAACAAGTCGTGGATTTTATTGCTTCTTTTGTTAGGATTTTAGATAGTGTTTGCTAAGCAGTTGCTGTGAGGCACAGTAGGTGAAGAAGAATACATTTTTAAAACATTTTGGATCCTTGCTGTGTTGTGCATATACCTAGGAAGGACATATTCTGTTTGGGGACACATAGCAGAGACTAACAGAAGCCACCTCAAGTTATGTTCAGCTCGGACAGTACGAGGATGACTTCTCGAAGCCGAGACACTGCAGCTCGGGCGGCCCGACTGCTTCCCTTCTGCTGCATGTTGCTGAGAACTCAGAGTGTTGAACGATTTGAAACTGTTCCTTGGTAGGTCTTCCAGTCACAAAATCAAGATAACTTTGTTAAACTGAACATGTTGTAGATTCCTAATGTCTATGGGGTCTGATTAATTAGATTGCAGTTATTTAAGTGAAAAGCTATCAAGAGAACATAGACTGTGGAATAAACCAATATGATGTGAGCAAGCTTCACATGACAGCCTATGGCTATTACTTTGTAGAGTGAAATTCAATTTCTTTGCTAAATCTAATAATAGTTTGGAGAATATTAAATAAAAAATACAAGCACAGATTAGTTAATCACAAGTGGTCTCATCTTCCTTCTGTGTATTATCAATCATTTTCTACGAGCTAAAAAGTATACTTGGAGCCTTGGGGAGAATAAATGAAAATCCCTGTATTCAGATAGCTTAGACATGTTTATATTTTGACATTCCTTATGTATAGTTCTTCTTTTGAAGACCTTCACTGGAGCTCTTTCAAGTTTGTAGAAAAAGTGGAATTAATTTTTATACATTTCCAGAAGAGGAAACAAATTTAACTGACAACAGTTCAACTACCTCCCAGGCCAGACTTTCTTTCAGTTTCCTTGCTAATACATTAGAAAGGGCAAACCATGGAATAAAACTATGCTTCCAAATTTACCAGCTGCATGACTTCATAAGAATCAGTTAATCTGTCTAATCTTGTTTCCTTCTTGGTAAAATAGGGGGTCATTATAATAATTGCCCCGTAGTGTAGTGTTTCCCAAATAGCATGGTGCTTATTGTTGCTGTTTCCAGTGACTCTGATTTCTGTGGCTGCACAGTAGTTAGATAAACTTCTTTCCTCACCCTTAGGTGCGTGGAAGTTAGAGGCTAACAGTTATCTGTGTGCCGTTTTCAAAATAGGAATCTTCCTTCACACAACCATTCTAGCTAACACTAGCTATCAGGATTTTATATTGAATATGTGATTTTATAAAACCACATATTCATAATTTTTATTTAGTAAAGCTCAGTCATTATTTTATTGCTTCAACATTGTTTTTCTTTTCTGGCCATTATGGAAAGGCTTTTCCATTCAAAACTAGAGGGAAAAAATGTGTATATTTTTATTTCACTTCCATTCTGTCTTGATTTCATTTTCAGAATGAACCATTCATCTGGGTTGATTAAGTACATGTATTGAAGGATCAATCTGATTTCATTTTTCACCCTTTTTAAGAGTAGCCAATTGTCAACACATAGGTTTTTTTTTTTTAAAAATTCCCCTTTTCCTCCATTGATTTATAATTGGTAAGATTTTCTTTCCAAATAAATAGCTTCTCAAGTTGTTAAAAATCAAAGAGGGAACTCACCCAGAAAGTGAAAGATAAAACTCTGTTGCAAGCAAAGGAATGTGAAGTTACATAAGATGTTTATTCTGTGAGCACAGTACTACTGCTAACTGTTCTTCAGGGCTGCAGAAGACGCAGGTCAACGGAAGAGGGGGTCAGCTTTGGACGCTAAGTGGACTCAAAGGGATAAATAAAGGATTTTTATTGGCTTGTGTCGGGGACTAACATCACTTAAATGGGCTGCTAGTTTTGCAAGTTCTAGCTTGTGATGTGTTACAGGTACGACTTGGTTTCTGAACAGCCCTTGGAAGTTAATTTGCTGTAGCAATCCAAGTGTGTTCACAAATAGAATACTGAAACGGAAGACCACAAGTCATACGCAATTAGGAACTCAGATGCACAGGGCTCGGATAGAACAAATATTCAATTTACCCCCAGTTTGTCTTAAATAGTTATGTACTCTACTTGAAGACAAATAACAAGCTATTCATAGTATAAATCTGATTAACATTGGAATACTAAACAAAAGGCTTAAAGATTGTGCGAATCGATCAGTATTTTGAGTTTCGTGCTGTGTGACATGGCTTTGATCAGAAACATTCAATCATTCATGAGTTCTAGAATTATGAACTTCAAATGGGCTTTTTAAAAATTATACTTTGTGGGCCTGGCGCGGTGGCGCAAGTGGTTAAGGTCCTCGCCTTGCACGCCCGGGATCCCATATGGGCGCTGGTTCTAATCCCGGCAGCCCCGCTTCCCTTCCAGCTCCCTGCCTGTGGTCCTGGAAAGCAGTCGAGGACGGCCCAAAGCTTTGGGACCCTGCACTCGTGTGGGAGACCCGGAAGAGGCTCCTGGCTTCAGATCGGCACAGCACAGGCCCTAGTGGCCACTTGGGGAGTGAATCATTGGAAGGAAGATCTTCCTCTCTGTCTCTCCTCTCTGAATATCCGCCTTTCCAATAAAAAAATAATGAAAATAAATCTTTAAAAAAATTATACTTTGTTTTTTCTGTTTACACGATATAAATGCAAAGAAAGCATACGGAATGTAGTTCACAGGAAAAACTCAGAGTATAACGGCATTGTGCTTTCTCTTTCCCTCCTAACTTCCTTTTACTTGTTTTCAATTAACAGCATAATCAAAGGGTTAATGTCCTGCGGATAAGAGATGGACAAGTGAAAGTCCTAGTTGATTGGTAGCATAAGCAAGGGCTGCAGAAATAGTCAAATATACTCAGAGGACACAAATGGGCGATTGCAATGGGATACCTGCACCGCCATGTTGACTGTAGCATTCTTCTCAATAACTAAAACAAAAATTCACATGGCTTGTTCCTGAGCACAGAAGATGAGGAAGAACCTCAAAGTGTGTTTTTAAAGACTGTATCTTTCAGAATAACTCCAAATAATACATTACATTTAATATCTGCAAGATCTAGCCATCTGTTTTTACTTTAAAACTTTTTTTGCTGAATATGAATATCTTGCATGTTTGATAAAAAACAAAAATTTACATCGATCAGCTGCACTTTTAAAATAATGTATGCGAAGATAAAAAATAAATGTTTCACAAACATGGCAAAGTTTCACCTCCTTTCTCTAGGAATGTCATTATTTTTCCATTTTTAAATTATTTTATGATGTGGTTCCATAGGCTGGGATTTTCCATCCCCTTCCCCTCTGTTTCCGTCCCAGTACCAGGCTGTTTTGATGACTACCGCCCTATAACGTGTCTGAAGGTCTGGGAATGTGATCCGTCCAGCTCAATTCTTATTCTTTAAAATAGTTCTGGCTATCTGTGGTCTCTACTGTTTCCAGATGAGTTTTTGTATCATTTTTTGGGAGGAATGTTCTTGGTATTTTCACTGGAATTTTGATTGTATATTGCTTTTGGCGATATGATCATTTTGATGTTACTCACTCTGTCCATCCAGGAACATGGCATATTTCGCCACTTGTTAAAGTTTTCTTCCGTTTATTTTTTCAATCTTTTGTAATTTTCTTTATAGAGATCTTCCATGTCTTTAGTTAGGTTTATTCCAAGGCATTTCAGTATCCTCTCTGTTATTTTGAAAGGTACCATTACTGGTTAGTTCTTTTTTAGCCTTGAAGTAGTTTGCATATGCTAGGGCCATTGATTTCTCCTCTTTTATTTAGTACCCTGTCACTTTACCAAACTCTTACATGGGTTCTATCGGTCTCCTTATTGAGTCTTTTGGTTCCCCCATGTATAGAGTCATACCATCTGCAGAGATAGTTGACTTTCTCTTTTCCAATTTGAATTTCTTTTTTTTTTTTTTTTTTGTCTACTAGCTCTTGTGAGTACTTCCAGTATTATGTTGAACAGTCATGGTGATAACAGACATCCTCATCTAGCTCCAGATCTTAGTGGGAAAGTTTCCAATCTTTCCCCATTCAGTATGATGCTGGCTGAAGTTATCCATGATGTATCTAGCTGGTAATTCTTTTTCTGTGCACCCTACTTAGGATTCATTTTGAAAACAGAGTCTCCCTTAAGATCTTAGAAACTTTTGGTATTATCACTTAAACAATATACCATCCTCCACCTCCTATATTATGATATAATCTTTTAAGCATAGATCATCCATTATTTAGGCATTATTTTTTTTTATTATTCTGGTACGGTTGAAATTGCCTACATAACATTCATTTGCTTGGCTATATTGAAACTCTAACCAGTTCTGAGTCTGCCCTAGACAGTTATATCTAAATGAAGATCAGGAAAATTTTTACTTTCTTCCCTTCTGACTCATGACCTAACTTTTTGAAAATGCAGACTTCATAGAATTTTAATACCAGAGAGTCATTGCCAGAAGAAAAATGTGTTTTTATGTGATGATGCAAATAATTTTAATGTTTGAAAACTGAGAGAAAAACCATCATCCTGACAGCTTATGGAGTGGATGTTTTTTCGTTGTTAACATTCTCTTCTCATTGCTGATAGTGAAGAGAATCTGTACTTTCCACAAAGGTGAGTGTGCTGAATCGATGACCACACAGAAGCTACTGCCTGGGAGAAGGTACAGTGCAACAGATAATTTTTCCCAATGAAGTTTTGGCAGATTGGTTTGTTTACTTGCTGATGGCAGAGGAACTGATGGACACGACAAATCTTGCAACCGCTCGTAAGAGTTTGACACTTCTTCCCTACAAGGACTCTGGCAATTGATTCTTGTTATTCCCAGACATTTTAGTCTATACAGTCTCCTGGAATTTGTCAATATTGAACTGTTGCTCCAGAGGAAACAGCCTTAGATTCTTATGAGTGTGTTGCATTTTCAACAGCTGATCAATGCATAACCTCATTTGTGCGTGTTTCTGTTTATACACAGCTTGTTTAAAACATCTTACTCATGCCTGAAAGAAGTTTTATCAACAGAGTATTTTTTTTTTCTTCAAGCACATCATTGTTTTGTTTTGTTTTGCTTTGTTCTTATGATACACTGTACAGACCCACAGTCTTCTTTTTGGAGATCATTGTAATCAGGGAAACCATCCCTAAAATGCAGAGGAAAAAAATGAGGTACCAGATGGACTGTTTAAGGTACATTTGTTATGGCATTGGCTGAAACAAGAAGGAAGAGTTTGTCTTCTTCTGCCTTAGCTGGGAATATGTGTTTCAGACAAGTCAATTTTTCACTGACCTGCACCTGCTTGCTAATGACTGTGACAGCATTGCTAAGCATTGATTTTGTGGTTACAAATAAATTCTAAGGAGTTAGTGAATTCACAAACATAAACTCCACGCAAAACCAGGATTGGCTGTATTTGATTTAAGCCACTTTGAGGCATTCAAATGAGTTTAATTCACAGTATGCCAGTTTAAGTGATTTCACCTTGCTTTAAGTCATTTAACATTTTCAGCGCTGAAAAAGATCATTGTGTTCGAAGGATTTGGAGATTAGTCCGACTCTAAGCTCTGTGGGAAAAATTGTATCGGAATGAAAATGCTTATTCTCACAAATTCAGATTCATGGTGGCACAGCTGAAGCGCAATGCATCTCCCCTCTAATGACTGTACTCTGGGGCCTTGCACAGCACAGACTTCTCCGATGTGTCCGTCGTTGTGGTAACTGGTGCTGCCCCAGGTCTTTCCCATGTTTGTGTTGCTGGAATTCTCTCTCGGAAGGTAGACTATGCAAACACACACAGGAAAGAGAGCTGAGGTGGCTGTGTCTGCGGGTAACGTGGCATTGGCTGGAGTTGAGACTGGCATGGTCTTTATCTAGCTGTAGTGACCAACCCCGTGCAGAGTTGTCTAGGTGTGGGGGAGACCACAGTGAAGAAAAGCTCTCATGCAGCCTTCATTAGAGTGGGTGAATGATAAATAACAAGAGGAGGACAGAATTGGAGCCTGGGATAAATGTTTTAAAGGAAATTCTTCTGGATTTCTTTTTTTGTTTTGTTTTGCTTTTCTTGTCTGAGCAATAATGGGCTTGCATTCAGACATCACTCCAAAGATCAAAGTACAACTAGAGAATCAGCGCCTTTATTCTCCACCTGTCTGCCTCAGTGGGAAGATCATGTTTTACTAGTAGTTCATGAACTGGGTCTTTGGGGGAGAAAATGTGAAAACAGCAGAGCTTTGCAAAACTGAAAAATTATGGAGGCTGCCTTTTATTGCTACAAACATAAAATAGAAGAAATTTGGTGATCCCAAGGTCAGCCTTTCTAAATCCAGGATGGACATCGTGCTGAGTAGTTAGGCAGTAAATCCTGAATCTCCTGGAGAGGCTTTTTAGGAAGAAAATGCCCAAAGTCTAATGGTAATCCATTTTATCACAATTAATTCTTCTTGTCAGGAAGTTCTGCTTGTGTCTAAGTGGATTTTACCCTTGTGAAATCCAGTCTTTTAGTCAGTCCCTTGGATGAGGGATGGGATGGTCCATGCTTCCTCATCACATTTCATACACCTGCAGGCAGTACATGAACTGTAGGATGTGTAAAGGGACTCCACTGCTGCCATCTCAAACAACGCAAGCTGATGTTTTGCTTTGAAGTGGACCATATTTGATTTCATTCCAACTATTCCTTACTACTAAAGAGGAATCGAGACCTGGGTGAATACGGAAGCTTGGCTCCTGACTGCAGGGTTTCTTCGGGGGTGCAAGAGGGGACAGAGCGAACAGGAGGATGGGCCGCAGGAAGGCAGGGTCTTTGGACTTATTCTTTGTGCTGCAAGAGAGGGGGGAACACAGCTGTCCAATCCACGTGAGGACTGTTCTGATGAAAAGGAATTTCAGAGTTGGAAAGGAGTGGGAGCACTTGAAGCAGTATGTGCGGGAGGTCAAATTCAGGGATCAGTTGGTAAGGCAGGCACAGGTGGCAGAATTATTTACTCTTCTTTATCAACTCTTAGTGTTTGACTCTGGATTACAACACAGGGAAGCCCATCTTTGCTTTTATCATTCTTACCAGGAAACTATTTTCCTGCTCTTTGGATCAAGTTTTTAAAAGACTTATACATTCTTATTGGAAAGTCAGATATACATAGAGGAGACACAGAGAGGAAGATCTTCCGATGGTTCACTCCCCAGGTGGCCGCAATGGCCAGAGCTGAGCTGATCTGAAGTCAGGAGCCAGGAGCCTCCTCTGGGCCTCCCACGCGGGTGCAGGGTCTCAAGGCTTTGGGCTGTCCTCGACTGCTTTCCCAGGCCACAAGCATTGAGCTGGATGAGAAGCAGGGCTGCCGGGGACATTCAAGACGCAGCTGTCCCCCCAAATTACATCTACTACCTTTGGACTAAACACATAAGTAGGTATGAAATAAAATATTCTGTGTAGATATAGGCCCCGTCTTTGAGATGTGATATTATGTATATGCACATGTGGTTTTATTTTGAGCACTATTTTCTTTTAATCTTCACTTTTATCCTGTGAGAATCCAAAATACAGCAAATTTCAGAAACTAAGTAAGTTGGCTTAAATTACTGACGAATGAGTTATTTGGAAATCATCTAAATGGCAAACCTGCACCATAAGCTCATTTTGCTGGAAGACAATTTGTGGAAATTAGATTAACTGAATTATTGAGAATAAAAAAAATGCTTCTGGCTGCAAGAGGTTTTGTTTCCTTTGTACGTATTAGTCCAAGTTGGCTGGGTTTCATTTTGGGGCATTTTTGCTATTCTGATATTTAATATCACTTTTCATTTGTCTTTTCTGCTAAAACAGTGTAGTGTGTTGTTTCTTGTGCTCGCCTGTGCCTTGCCTGACTCAACCATGTTCCTCATTATTTCTTTAAATCCTTTTCTGTGTCAGTCAGTTTCTGAGAGATCCAAGGCTTTGTAGAACCCCACACAATTATTTTGTTCTTTGCATAATATTATCTTGTGCCAACGATTTTATGCTAAAATGGATTAATTAATTTGAAACTATTCCTACCATCTCGTTTGGAAACTTCACATCCTTAATTCAAGTGTACTTAAAACAATAGTATTGATATCTTGGTCATGTATCAGTCAGCAAAATAAACATCACGTAGGTTGCAAAATATTTTAGGGTTGGGGCAACGTGGGATCTTGATAAGACAGACCATGACAATCTTATTCAAGTCTTCCCGTGGAAGCTTGGAGATGACACTAAGTTTGCACTGTTGCAAATTGACCCAGGAATGAGCAGGAGACAGACTCTGCAAGTTCAGAAGTCTTTGCCAGCCAGGATGGCCGGGAAGACTCCCACCCTGAGCAAGAGGCTGACAGAGAACTGCCACCCCGAGCCTCCGAAACGAAGGGTTTGTAAACTCGCAGAGCACATTCTGGGTGGCAAGAAACACCAGACGAGGTAGCAAAAAACCAAGATGCTGCTAAACAAGGACACAGACAACCACTGGCCGTGTTGCCAGGATGGCGGTGCTGCTGGCTGGGATCTTCTGAGGACTTTGCAAACCACAAAATCCATTCGTGTCATTGTTGAAACTGCACGCGTGTAGAGTACCTGGAATGCAGGCAGCTCCTCAGCATCCAGTCTCCCAGCCTCTTCCCTTCCACCAAGCTCACGTGGCTCTCAGCTCACCTCTAGAGCTGCCCACCAGTCTCTGCGCATCTTAAGGGAGCGTGGGAGAGCCTAATCACAGATGCAGGAGCTCATTTGCTTCTCCTTTACAACTGGTTTTGCTTCCAGGGATTTATTTCCCAGGAATTCCAGGTCCAGGGCAGAAAGTAACTAACACTTGTTTGTAGCTCCCACACTAAATGAAGGGCCTGAAATATTTCCCTGAATAACGTGTTGTAGTTGAGCAAAGGGGAGACCCAGAAGCGTAGACCAAGCAAACGGGAACCTGGATATACACGGGACACAGACATCTCACTCTTCCCGTCCCAGCGAACATTCGTCTCTAACACTTCGGAGGACCTGGGGATTAAGGATGGCTGCCTGGCTCCTTGCTTAATTCCATCACACCAACCTCAGTGATAAACTGTTTGCCTGCATATAAATCAGCATATAAACCCATCAGAATACAAGCTTTTGTACCCTGGTACCCTAAATCAGTTTTACAGTGTATTCAGTAAGCCGACTTAGCAAAGCTTACCCTAGTTGCCTTGTTTCAAAAAATATATCAACACAGTATAAAATCACTGTATATTTATTATGATTGCAATAAATTAAATGGTTACACTGACCCCTTGGACAATCAGGGAAATTCACTTCCCAGGAGAGAGTCACCCTTTCCTGTTTTTAATTCACTTAGTTACTCAAGATGGAAATACCATCTCTTTCAGTGAAGACATTACTTTTTAAAAGGAATTTAGAATAGCTTAAGCAGGCCCAAAGATAAATAACTGTATAAAATCTTGTAAATTCCAGGATGAATTCAGAAATTAATTATGCATGGATTTTTTGCAGGGGAGGGCTGCATGCAGTTCAATGAGCTCACCAAACTGACTAAGTAATGCATTGGTCATCGGGTGCAGCTGAAACTAATAGCACTTATCAGCCACATAAATCCATCATCTTACAGGCCACAAGTCTGACACTGGTCTCAGGCGGGCCCGGTTCAGAGGAGCAGCAGGGCTTCCTGCTGGAGCCTGTGGCAGGTGATGGCATTCCTGACCTGCCCCCAAGGGGACCAGAGCACAGGGTGCCTTACAGCATCGTGCTGTAAGGCCCATGATGGTCAGTCCACGTGAGTTTTCCCTCAGATTGCATCAGCCTGGCCCTGTCCATTTTCTGCATCCTTTCTACTTAAAAATGTGCGTTGTAATTATAGTGAGCTAGCTGATGAATCAGCAAGAATATCCCTATCACAGAATCAGCTGATTCTCAACTCCCAACTGCAGTGTACAATAGCAATTTGTCTTGGCTGCGTACCCTACCATAGTTACAGAGAATTAGGTCATGAGGATCATTATGCTACCAACCACAAGAAAAAAGAGGAGATGAAGGACAAAACCCCAACAGCCAGGAAAGCAAGTTACCATTCCAGGCTTTCCAGCAAACATCAAGGCAGCCCAGAAAAGCTATTCATTTTCTTTGCCTCACCTTTTTTACTATGTAAATAAAAATATCTGATATTCACCAGGAGTTCTTAATATGCCATTCAAATATTTGTGACTATAATCTGATTTTAATGTTCTTATTTGTTGCAACAACATCCTCTCCAACTTTGTAGATGAACTGAAGAACATGAGATTATATAACATCTCCCAACAATTTATCAATAACTTGAAGAGGCATTGTCTGAATCACAAAAACTTGTCAATAAGCCAAGAATCCTTAAACATTAGCATGTGCTGTCATCATGGGAATAGGATGTTTGTCATTAATCTTATTATTTAATTATTAGTCAAATGCATCTACAAATAATAACTGGTTGCCGGCTGATAGAGAAGAAACTTCAATAGTCATGAGGAACGTGGTGGTGAACAAGAAAAACTTCATTTCTCAGTTAGAATTCATACAGCATAGATCACAGTTGACTCTCAAACAACATAGATTTGAACTGCACGTGTCCACGTTCAAGTGTAACTTAATTTTTAGAGGTTTGCAACCGCTTGGGAAGAAAACCTACAGAAAGGTCATGGAACTGAGAAATACTTAAATTATCAGTTAAGTATTCCATGGAAGTATAATATAGGTAATAATTTATCATTTTCTTTCATTACATATACACAAAGTTTTCTTAAAAGCGTATACTCACAGACTGTGCACTGTTCTATCTATGTATATTGAAAAACACATTTATTTTGAAATAAAAAGACGTTAGCACACAAAAAATGTGAGGGTAAATGGACTTAAAAGTTAGTTTATGTTGCTACAGAAAGTTGAAACCTGTGATAATTTTTAAAGCTTTAAGTTTTAATTGAAAGGCAAGTTAAAGATAGAGACAGAAAGATATATAGAGAGAATGAGAGAAAGAGATTGAGAGAAAGAGAGAGATCTTCTGTTTTTTTGGTTCACTTCCTATATGACTGTGGTGGTCAGGGCTGGACCAGGCCAAAACAGGAGCCCAGAACTCTGTGTGAGTCTCCCAGGCAGGTGGGAGGGACCCAGACGCTTGGACCATCTTTTTCTCTTTGCTCAAGTACATTGTCAGGAAGTTGGATTGAAAATGAAGCAGGCGGTACTTGAACCAGAATTCCTATGATATGCAGGTGCCACTCCCCATTCATGGTTTTTCATAGTATGCCTACTGTCAGTGGAGTTCCTGAAGACTTGAGCTGGGAGGGTGAATTGGCAGTGGTGAGGAGTGAGCAAAAGCATGGCTACAGGGAGCAAGGGGTTGTGCACTTTGAGGGGGATGTCTGACTCAGGAGGTAGCTGGGCTGAGACGGATGTTTCTGTGAAGCCGCTCTGTTTACGTGTCAGTGGAGATACATGCATGAGAAAAGGAAAGTTAAAAAAAGACAAATCTGGAGGATCTAGGGAAACTAGGATGCGAGCTTTACACTAAAAATATTCTTAAAACTCCTTTGAATCTTAAATATAAGAATGAAGACTGTAAGGAATTACTGTAAACACTTTGTCACAAAGTTCTATCATCTCTTGCTGTTCATCTTGTGTTACTAATTAAAATGAAGCACATTTTTCCTCCCTGTAAAATTGTCAGATGTGAGGGTGCTGACGACCTCGACAATTCATGAGTGGTTAGTTTATTGTTGTGTTTGTGTGTTTTCCTTTGGAACTTTTGAAATGAGAAATAGACCCAAGGCATTTATCCCTGGGATATTTTCACAGTATCACTTATGTAAGTAGACACTGTCTTGGAGCTGTAACTTTTTTTAACCTTGTAGAAAAACTTTTTTTTTCTTTGAATTCTTCTTGGCATGTCTGAATAACAAGTTTCTGAATTCTTTTGAAATTTGGGGGCTTTGAAATTGAAAGAGTCTTGAATTTTTCATTTAAGGCATTTGAAGGGATTCTCTGTATGGGAAGTCAGTGTTGAAAGCAGAAATGATCAAAGATTAAAAATTTGAAAAGAATAAACAAGAACACATTCACCCGGATCTCTATATGCTATAATTGGAGGATTTCCCTTGAAGCGAAAAGGAGAAGTTGGGGAAAGCACAATGAATTATGACTTCAAACACTTTGTTTTAATTTAATGAAACACTAACCTAAGATGGAAGACTCGTGGAAGTGCCAACAGATTCCAGGCACTTCCTGAAGGAGACAGATCTGAGTAACAGTTTGCCCGTTACCCAACGGTACCCTGAATGTCTGACACATGACTTCATTTGGATTCATAAAACTGTCCTTCCACTTGACTCAGATAACACTCACCTCTAGCTCAGGAGAGGCTTCTTTGTTCTGGCATGGGGTGTGTGTTTCGTGTGTGTTCCTCTCCCAGGAGTTAGCAGCATTAACTCACTGAAATAAGTAGGGCCCACTGCCTGTATTAGCATCATAGTTCTGTGGCTTACTGAGTGTGTGTCCTTGGACAAATTGCTTAAGATGGTTACCTCTCATAGTGAAATAATGAAATAAGTCTTAAAATACTTTTATGAAACGTACAAACATCAGCCTAAGAAGTTATACGTGTTGTTTTATATATATAGATAAAACATACACACACACTCACATGTGTATATATATGTGTTGGAATATCACTTGAAATATTTTAGTAATTTCAAACTGAAACCAGTTGTTCTAGCAACTTGTTTTACAAATAGTCCCTCGTTTATTAATTTAAAGATTACATTTCACCTTTAATATTTAATGCAATTTCATTCTATTTGAGTGAATATTCAAATTTAAATTCGGAGTATGACTGGTTTTTTTTTGTAGCATACACGTTTTCTTAATAATAGCTCACACAAAAGTCAGATGTTTAGAACACAATGTAAAATCAAAGAAGAAAAAGAAATTGTATAATAATTTCTTCTGAAATTCGTAAAATATGGATGTAAACATGAGTAGCGGAGAATATTAAAAAACATTCCTTGTAATCCCAACTGATTCTAATATTTATGTATTCATGTACAGGAATAAACATACAGGCAAACTAATAGATTATGCATAAATATGGTTGTGCACATATATACACAAATAAAAGAAAATATAGATTCTAATCGGGAGTTTGTTAATGGCAGTGGGACTATGGGTGGCTAGATCAGGATGACTTTTTATTCTCTCCTTACTCCTTATTGAATTAGCATTCCTGGTCCATCCTTTTCCACATGGAACATAGATGAAAGCCAAAGTGTGGAAAAGAGAAGGAAGCGCTTCTGAGATCAAGGAAGCCAGGCCCCAACTTCGTATCATCACGAAAAGATCTGACTGACCCAACTTCGGTCTCGAATTAGATGGATAGAAATGATAGCAGTTATCAGTAGAGCCCCTTTGCTACATGTTTCCCAAACGGCCTACTTACTCAATTCCTAACTCACTGAGAGAGCTTCCATGCACTGGTCAGCCTGGAGTATCCATTCAGGCGGCAGACACCCAGCCCCTTAGCACACCATCACCTAAGGCATCTGGAGGGTGTGTTTTAGAATAAAGCCGGACTCGGGTGGTAGGCTGGAGCTCACATCCAAGCACCTTGACATAAGATGAAGTATTGTGATTGCTGTGCCAAATGCCCCCACGTCCCTAACAACTCCAAGGAGCAATCGTCCGCGTGCTAGAGCTCGGAGATAATAATGTATGCTCTGGTCTACGGCCATACCACCCTGAACGCGCCCGATCTCGTCTGATAATAATGCATGCTCTGAAAAGTTAGGGTGGCCAAGATCTCAAAGCCAGGTACTAGCCAAAACAGTAGTAGAAATGAGATCAGAACTATGCATGATGATCAGCCACTGTGCCCTCAGGGATATGTCAACAAGTTACAATGGATTTTATTTTTCCTATTTTTAGCAGTGCATTTTGTAAGCCTAGATATTTAAATATGTGTTATGTTGTAAGTCTCAAGTTAAGAATTATTTGGCATTCTACTTTTTGAAACATAGCTACAGATTCTTTTACTGCCATGAGATATAAATTTAAGTATATTTTTTAAGTTTCACTTATTTATGAGTTGCCATAGCCTTTATCGACATAGATGCCTTTTGTCCTAAGCCAGACTGCACAACACACACGTTTGAACTGTCTTTTGTGCTTATATAAAGGGGTTTTGAAAAGTCTACCCAGAAATCATTTACAAATGATCCTACCTGTTTTTTTTTTTCTTGCCTTTTGCAATCTAGAACTGCTTTATCTAAACATCTCACTTTCTCCATTGACGGCGGCTTTGTGCGAAGCATTGTGTAAAGTAATTTTGATAAAGTTCCCCTTCATGACCTTTTTTTGTAGTTAATTCCAAAAGTGCTCCTTAGTCCAGGTGGCTTTTAAGCACCTGTGTGCCACTCGGTTTTCTGCAATTAGGATCCGAGTTTGAGCCACTTTGGGAGACCAAACATTTTTTGCTTTCTGCAAAGCAAGCATCCAGCAATTAATAAAAATTCAGCATTTATAATATTACAGTGCAATCATCTCTGAGTTTTATGTTTTTTTTTTTAATGGATTCTAACGTTTTCTGTGCGTGGATTGTCTTAGGGTCCTGGGAAGTAGCTGATGTTGTTTATGGATAAAAAGTGATAAAAAAAAAAGGGGGGGGGAGAGTGACTGACCAAAGTCAAGCAGTGCGCCTGCGGCTCCAGTCGGGCTAGCAAGAAGCGCAGTGGTCGTCACTCCATCCAGACACACCCAACATTTGAACGGACTAGAAAAACAGCGCTTGCTAAATCTGTCAGAGAAATGAGGTCACACAGTAAACTGCTACCTCAAAGTAGGGACACTCATAGGCAGGTGTGGGGAACGACAGCCCCCTGCAGTAGGCATCTACCATCCGAGTCATCCGCCAGCAGGAGAGTGTGAGATGAGACACAGCGAAGGCTCAGTGTGGGCAAGCTTTTGAGACTGCAGAGGATTCTTTCGTTGTCCTTCCCCACCACTGCCACTTTGATGAGTTCCACCTGCTGGCGAATTTACTATTCTCGTTGGAGACTTCCACATGCTATTATGAGTAATGGCCATACACAGCAGGCACAACATCAGTGGAGACACAGGTGACCCCAGAGTAGCATCACCTCCTGGAGTTCTACCTAGTTCTCGCAGTGAGTATCAGAGGAAAGCCTCTTGCGCCTGCAGCAGGGGGAGGAGAAACACCGCCAAGTCCAAACACACCGGCACGCAACCTTCCTGACAAAGACTGCCCCTCCACAGCAATGATCACAGCAGCATTTACCCCACTGGGGATTTCTTAAAACCTAAATATCTGGTGCAAAGGGGGCTTTCCAGTCCCAGCTCCTTTAGTCACACAGACCCTGGGCAAGCACTTGAAAGGCGTTTGCCGTAGTCAAAGCTGCAGGGCCAGGTGTGTCTAAAGCAACTCACCTGCCATATCTGGGCAACAGGAAACAATCCCTCTCCGTGCACCTCACCGTAGTATCCTGACAGGCCTCATTCCTGCAGGTGCTGTTATCTAGGACACGAGGTATGGAGGAGTGCAAGGAACCCTAAAATTCCAAAACAGACCGAAGAGGTAGAGCAGGTCTCAGAGTGAGACATGACAGGGGCGTGGGAATGAACAGGTGGTGAGTTGACAGTCACCAAGATAATTTGCTAAGATCTACAAAGGCGACAGTTCACCCAAAGCTAGCTCAGATGTGTACTGCGAACCAGAATCGAACAAGAGTCATAATGAGTGAAATTTCCCCAAATTACTGTCAGACATCAAACCACAGATTCAGACGACTTGGAGAAATGCTCCAAATTCTTATACTTAACTGTATGCTAAAACTTAGGCAAGCAGGAGATAAAGAAAATAAATCTTGAGATAAGCCTTGGGGAGATGGGAGAGAAACACCTGCCCTTGGAGAAGACCACGGGCAAAAGTGACAGCTCTCTGTCCCCAGGATGTCATGTGAGCAGGAAGTGAGTGGGATGAAATACCCAAAGTGTTGAAAAAAAAAATGCCTCCACTAACACGGATTTATGTAAGTTTAAAAGAGTTATTGTTTAAAAGAGAAGAAGCCGCACAGACTTGAACTTGGAAGAGATAATGAAAGCAGTTCTTCAGTGAGACGGAAATGATACAAATCAGAGACTCAGACTTACATAGCATGGAAGTTACGTAAACCACACTTTCAAATCACAAAATATTCAGAAGATGAATGCTTGGATTAAGAAGCTGTCAAAAACTATGGAACCTGAAGGGAAAGAAAGAATGTGAATTTATTGAAAACTGAACTATTGAACCAATATTGGCATCCTGATTTTGCCCAGCTCTAGCTGTTGTGGAATTTGGACCAGCAGAAAAGGAAGATGTCTTTTTCTCTCTCTCTTTCTCTCTCTCTCTCTCTCTCGCTTTTTTTCTACCTCTGTCTCTATCATTTTGCCTTTATTTTTTAAAAATATTCATTTATCTGGGTTGAAAGGCAGATTTGAGAAGAGGAGAGACTCTGAGGAAGATCTTCCATCTGCTGGTTCACTCCCCAAGAGGCTGCCACAGCTGGAACTGAGCTGATTCGAAACCAGCAGGCAGGAGCTTCTTTCAGGTCTCCCAATCGGTGCAGGGTCCCAAGGCTTTGGACCATCCTCTACTGCTTCTCCAAGGAGCTCAATGGGAATCGAAACAGCCAAGACAATAACCAGCGCCCATATGGGATCCTGGCATATGGGATCCTGACATGTGCAAGGCAAGAATTTAGTCACTGAGCCATCATGCAGGACCCCATTCTGTGTTCAAATAAACTAAATAAAACTTTAAAAAATAGATCTTAGCCAATTAATAGGAAGGATAGAGAAGGAATCATATAAGTGTTCGTCAGACCTCTGATTCAAGTGCGTTTGCGTATCGCCTGTTGATCAAAGCAAGTCACATGGAAATGCCCTAAGTGGAGAATAAAGTACTTGCACACAGGCATAAATAACAGGGGACATGATTTATTTTGTTTCATCATAGTAAAAATCTCTTGCAATCAGGGCTCTGGCTCCAAGGATTCCTATGTGAAACACTCCTTTGTAACACCTCCAGACGTTCCTGATTTATGGCCTTTAGCTCGCATTCCCTGATGTCATCCTTGGCACCAGATCTGTATGTAGATGAAACTTTTGTGGGCAAAGCTCCTCTTTGTCCAGAGAACTGTGAACTAAAAACAATAATAATAATAACAAATCTTCCTCACTCTTTCTTTACACATCTTCCTCACCAGCATAAAGAGTGAGCAGGATCAGATAGCCCCATTCCGTAATGGCTGATAACAGAAATAGCAGGCTCATATGAGGGTATTACAAAAAAAAATAATAGAAAATGGAATTAAAGGATGCATTTTGCTTTGGT
Organism: Ochotona curzoniae; assembly: GCF_017591425.1. Classification (NCBI taxonomy): domain Eukaryota; kingdom Metazoa; phylum Chordata; class Mammalia; order Lagomorpha; family Ochotonidae; genus Ochotona; species Ochotona curzoniae. The sequence continues at coordinate 8,137,294 of NW_024465322.1, forward strand.
ATAAAACCATTTTAAAACCTATGGATGGCTTTCCCATAATATGAATTCTTCATGAGCTCATTGGATATCCGTTTTAGAAGTGGCTGGTCTAGAGCACAGCTAAAATCTAGCCTGTGTGTGCTCCAGGCGTAGAGGTTGGGCCATTCTGCTTCTAGACATTTCCTAGGCTCATTCCTCTCAACCACACTCAGATGCCTCTTGCTAATTTGCATCTGTGTTTCCTTTTCTGGAAGAAATACCCTGTGTTTGCAAATGAGTAGCTTTCTCAGCCTGCTTCCTATAGAAATAGCTTTTGAACTGTTTGTGTACATTTAAGTTCAAACTGACTTAACATCCTTAAGATGACTGCAGATTTTCTATGGCTCCTACTGGAGTTCACTTCATGTTCCCACACTTGTATCTACAAATGTTTTAAGGAAATCTTTTTCTTTCAATCTTTTGTTAACTTTAAAAAAACCCTTTTTTGTTAAATTTTTGCTGACTCTATCTGGGAAAAATCTTGATTCAATTGTTCCAAGAACATTTCTAACTTTGACATGTGGAGGTACCAGAAATACAACGCAGTGTTTTGGCTGCCCCAGCACGTCCTGACCCTCCCATGTTCCATTGAAATTCTGCTGGCAAATTGCAGCCATCTCTGTCCAGCTCATTTCTTCTTGTCCCTCCCTTTCAGTGTCCTGCCAGAGTCGCAAGTTCATTTTAGTATATTTGCAATCTATCAACTTGCAAGGGCACTTCAAGAGAGTTCAGAGAAAATGGAAATAAAGACATAAATTTAATTTGGCATATACAGTTTTGAAATCCATGCTATTTTTTTTAAACCAGTGTACATTTTCCCATAAACTTTTTGAAGACCTTCTCATATGTAAGGTGACAGTTTTAACAATGTTTTGGTTAACTCCACACATGGATTTTAATGTTTCCAGTGTCTAGTAGCACTTTCCCAATATGCCTTTAGCCTCTGTCAAGCCTTGTTACTCTTCCAAACTTCAGGAACAACCCTTATGATAATTCTAGCACCTGATCATTACATAGTTGCAAAGCCAGTACTACTTTCCTGGTCATGCCGAGTACAGCGCATGGAGAGGCCTAGGAATCAAGTGTATAGATTCTGGGAGATGTGCTCATTTACGTGGCATGTGTGTGGCCATCTATTATTTATACCTGCATCAACATGTGCTGCTTCTGTTAATAAGAAATAGGAACCTAAAGAAAATATTTATAGACAAGCAGTATTTTCTGAGGCAAGGCAACACTGAGGAGTTTGAAGGATTGATAATAAATATTTAAGAAAACATAAGAATACAGAAAACTGGTTGCTTGCTGTCTTGGATTTTCAATAACAGTGGAAGTTGGTGGAAGGATGCAGGAAGTTCCGATGAATAAGGAGGAGACAGAGGGAGACAAGTAGGTCAAGGACTTTGCATTTTGGGTCAGGGAAAGTGTGAGAAGCAAATTGCTCATTCTGTGCCAATTCACCAACAATAATTGTTGTTTCACAGACAGCTTCGGCTAGGAAATATATTGCTGAAAACATTTTTTTTTAAAACTCCATACAAAATATCACAATTTGGATCCCTGCACATGTCTGCGTAGGACTGTCACTTGGGTTATTTCCAGCCTAGCTTCCCATCGTTGTCATTAGCCTGAACCTAGAGCAGGGGTACGAGCTGACATTCCAACAACAATGCAACAGAACCCCAAAAAGACACAGAAGCAAACTAGGTCACCTAGTTTATTCTTTCAGTTAGAGTTTGCTTTTAAGTGCATGTCAAAGGCCCTCTTTCACAATTTCAACTATGTGTAAAAAATTTGGAGGAGAAGGAAATGTTTAAAAGCTACTTAGGTGTTACTTTTTAATAATTTTTAAGCAATTGACATATCTGCATTTAGATTTTCCTATTTTCCCACATATAAAAATTATTTTACTTTTCCATATAATAAAAGCTTAGACTCTTAATCAAGCTGTGTTGAGCCGATTCAAAGCCAGGAGCCAGGAGTTTCTTCTGGGTCTCCTATTCCCATGCAGGTTTCCAAGGCTTTGGGCCTTTCTCGACTGCTTTCTTTGGCCACAAACAGGGAGCTGGAAGGGCAGTGGAGCAGCTGGAGCTTGAAGCAGTGCTCATATAGGATTCCAGCACTTGCAAGGTCTGGAGTTGGCCACTGAGCCATTGTGCTGGGCCCATTTTACTACTTCTTATTCTGAGACTTTTATTCACATGTTTAATTTCCCATTCTTTTTTTTTTTAATTTTACCCTTGATTTTAAATTCATGTGTTTTCAAAATCAATAACATATTCACTATTAATCTTTAGACAAAAAACACTGGGATTTTCATCTGTAAAACAATAGTAATATTTGTTTTATTATCTGATTCTATTATAAGGCCAGAGAGGTACTAGACATATTTTCCAAGGATAAATGTACAGAACTGTCATTAACAGTTAACAATAAATGACCTGTTTTTAATATAGTATTTATTTGAGAGGCAACAGAGAGCAAGTGAACAAGATCCTCCTTCCGCTGATCTCCTCTCTAAATGGCCACAACAGCCAGGGCTGGCTTTAGTTGAAACCAGGAGCCAGAAACTCTATCCAGGTCTCCCGTGGGTACCAGGGATGCAGGTGCTGTAGCCATCACAGGCTGCCTCCCGCACTGTGCGTCCTAAGAGGCTGTTCCGGAAGCAGATAGCGGTGCTTGAACCAGGTGCTCTGGCTTGGAATGCGAGTGTTCAAGACCATGTCTTAAATGCTGTGTTCTCTGCTTTGAGGAAATTGTACATGCCTGCATCCAACATTTTTTTCGGTTATTTTGAAGAAATAGCTAGCCATCTTTCCATTTTTGGTTAAAAATTTGGCTGATGTTGCAGTGATGGCATGGATCACTGATCAGAAAGGGAAATTTCAAAATTGAAACTTGCTAATGTGCGGGTGAGATATTAAAAAGCCCATTTTTCCCCCCTTGGAAAAAGCTGCGGGGAGCAGGCATTGGGTCTCCTGATGGAGATGCTGTGACCGGGATCAAAGGGCCTGGCTTTTCTCCACTGGCTCTTGTGACTTTAGTCCCCTGTTGGTGCAGATTCTGGAAGAGAATGGTGATGATTCAAGTCTTGGAGTACCGGACGTGCTGGTGTGAAACCCGAGAGCAGGGTCCTGCCTCTGATTGCGCCTGCGCAGAAGCCTGGCAGAGGGGAGTTTGGTCTCTTTTTCCGCCTCTTGAAAAATGCTGCATTCGTTTTCACATTTCACAGTTTCTTTGCTGAGCGAGGTGTAAAGTGCCACAAGGCAAATCGGAACTGGGCTGTGACTGATGCTGATAAGCCGGCTGAGACGTGATTTATAATCACATCGGTTTGATTACAAATGCTCCAAAAATGGCTATGGAGATGAATCTAGCTGAATATGAACTTCTTCTCAAAAAATATGACTTTAATATATTCCTCAAATTTTTCTCAGGAAAAAAAAATGTGGACATGAATACATTAGGATATATTAAAAAGGAAAAAAAGGTTAAGATTGCTTTCAGGGTTACCAGCTCAGTGAAAAGCAGGCTGATCCTCTGCCTGTGGTGCCAGCATCCCATATGAGTGCTGGTTCGTGGAGCCTGTGCCCCACTTCTGATCCAGCTCCCTGCTAATTGCCTGTGAAAGCAGTGGAAGACAACCCATGCCCACTCTTTTTTGGAAGATTTATTTATTTTTATTGAGAGGGAGATCTTCCGTCTGCTGATTCACTCCCCAAGCGGCTGCAACAGCTGCAGCTGAGCTGATCTGAAGCCAGGAGCCTGGAGACTTCTTTGAGGTCTCCCACACAGGTACAAGGTTCCAAGGTCTTGGGTCGTTCTTGGAAGCATAGAGCTGGATGGGAAGCGGGGCTACTGGGATTAGAGCTGTCGCCCATAGGGATCCAGGCGGTGCGTTCAAGGCGAGGACTTTAGCCGTTAGGCTACCGCACCAGGCCCCAAAATTTCACTCTTAAGTAGAAATCTTTCAGGTGTTGGATATTGTTTTCTTCTTAATTTGCAAGCAGTAAACATTATCACAGCTTTTACAAAATTAATGGAGGCTAAAATAGCAGCTAATATGTATTTGGTAAAACATAATCCCATAGGCCTGACACATTGGCTCAATTGACTAACCCTCCCCACTTCAAGCTCTGCGGTCTCATATGGATGCTGGTTTGTGTCCTGCCTACTCCACTTCTCATCCGGCTCCCTGCTGGTAGCCTGGAGAAGCAGCAAAGAATGTCCCAAAGCCTTGGGACCCTAAATCTAGGAGATTTAGAAGATGCTCCTGGTTTGGGATTGGTTCAGCACCAGTCATTGCAGTCACTTGGGGAGTGAAGCAGCAGATAAAAGCTCTTTCTTTCTTCTCTCTGTAAATCTTTCTTTCCAATAAAAATAAATAAATCTTTAAATAAAAGAACAATCCTTCAATTTTGCATATTATAATTGCAATCAGATAAAAGAGTAGAGAATTTTTTGAGACATTAAAAACAAGGGTGGCAGTAAATACAGAGAAAAATAGTCCAAAATTATAAACACAAATAGGACAAAATGAAACAAAGAACTCTATTATAAAGAGGAAAGCAAGAAACACTGTGAGAACATGTGAGAACGCTTGACATTCATTCCAGAAAAGATACTTCATGTCTCTCACACATATGTCACACGAGAAAGGGTGTGGGCGATGACAATCTAGCCTCATTTGACTTTTTCTAGAATTTCTTTCTTTGGTGTTCAGTGATCCAGGGCTAAGTTTGAGCTCCATGAGAGCTTGGAGGGCAAGAAGACACGTGAAAGTGGCAGTTTGCCAGAAGCACAGAGCTGGCTGTTGTCACAGTCTGGGTTGGACACCAGGCCTCCGGGCACTCATTCAGCATGGCACAACCTTGAAATCACATCAGGGCACGGGGTTCCCAGAACTTAACACACAGCAGGAGTTAAGAACTTGCAGAGGGTAGAACCATCGGTGTTTACGAGAGGGAAATACGTGCCCAGCGGATAGAGAATGGCTCTTTGCTTTGTGAAATTGCGTCATCTGTAAATGGAGGTAACTTTTCGTTTAAATCTCCAAGACCCGTCATTAAAATCCACAGGAGAGTTGCTGTGTGTAACTGCAGCTCTTCTATAGCCTGCTATCTCAGATGATCAATGAAGCCAGAATAAATGTTATAGATTTTTAAAAGCTGAATATAATATGGTTAACGGCGATAGACTTAAGACATTTCTCCTCACACAGCAAACATAACATGAAGGTCAGGAAGGATAAATGTTTGTTGTGCGAGGAAGAAAAATGTTTTATTACAACTTCACAGTCTTCCACCACTGAGTGGTGATATGGGACCACATTTAATCTTTCTATGAAAAATGGCATCAAAACGTATGCAAAGGAGAAGTAATTTATCACCATAAAGATGTGTGTGTCAGGGCTATAGGGAAAATCATCAGTGGGCCAATTTATACAAAGTGTCGTTGGTATGTGTGCTTATTATTCTTCATGTTTCCTCCGAATCATAAACGTGTTTCATTCAGTCTCTTCCTGCAGAGTGTGCAGGCTAGCCACTGGGTTAGGCCTGGGGAACAGGATGAACAGAGCAGGTGTAGGCTTTTCAAGAACTGGGAGTTTCATGAAAGGTGTCAAATTACCTGCTGCTGAGTGTACATCCATCACGTTCAGAGAGAGAAGGTGTAGACCCAAGTTAGCGAACGTTAAAATGGCTCCACTCATAGAAGAGGCAGTTCACCTCCACTGCATAAATATTTATCTACATTTTCTGAGAACAAAGGAGCTGTAGTTCCACATAAGAAATGAAAGTTGTATTTGAGAGAACGAGATACAGAGAGAATGAGTTCGCATTTGTTGCAAATGGCATATTTATTTGATGATTCCATGGGCACCAGCATTTGTCTTTAGAGTATTTAGTTTAAACTTTAATGTGCTTTTGTAAAGGGCATGGCGTGAGGTCTCAACTGGCTAATGCTCCCACTTCAAACACCAGGATCCTGTATGGGCACCAGTTCATTACTCAGCCACTCCACTTCCATCCTGCTCCCTGCTTGTGGCCTGGGAGGGCAGTCAAGAAAGCTCAAAGCCTTGGGACCATGCACCTACATGGGAGACCTGGGAGAAGCTCCTGGCTCCTGTCTTGGAATTGGTTCAACTCCAACCATTTTGACCATTTGGGAAGTGAACCAGTATATTTGAGATCTTTCATTCTGTCTTTACTTCTCTCTGTATGTCTAGTGAGTCCAGTGAGATAGCTCAATATCTAAATCCTTACTTTGCAAGTGCTGGTATTCCAAATGGGCTCTGGTTTGTATCCCAACTGCTCCACTGCCCATGCAGCTTCCTGCTTGTGGCCTGGGTAAGCAGTGGAGGACAGCCCAGAACCTTTTGACCTGGCACCTTATGGGAGACTGGGAAGATGGTCCTGGCTCGGATTAGCTCAGCTCTGTAGTTGTGGCCATTTGGGGAGTAAACCAGCAGATGGGAGATCTTTCTCTTTGTATCTCCCTCTCTTGGTAAATTTGATCTGCCTTTCCAATAAAAATACATGAATCTTTACAAAAAATACTGCTACTCTAAATTCATGTAATTAGGTACCTAACCTGTCTTGCTTAATGCTGTCTACCTGACACCAGGAATTGTGCACAGTGGATTCTTAAAATGCTTGGTTAATGTGGAATAAATGCAGTAGAAGAAGACACATTTTGGTGGACAGCAGGAACCCGACAAAAAAGATCCATAAATTCATTATTCTAAATCACTGAACCAAAATCATTGAAATAGTTACGGCGTGATGAGCAAAGAGGGAAATTATAGTAAAAATGTAACTTTTCAGTATAAAAATTTCAGTAATTTCTTCTTTTCGTGGAACTAGTGGAACTTATACACAATTAAAAGTTTTATAATGAGAGATAGGGAGGCTGAAATTTTAGAAGCCAACTGTCAAGACTAGGAGAAAAGCTCTAGCTACCCCATTCGTTGCAGCCCTCTCCAAGAGCACAAGCGAATCATAGCGATTCGTCCACCTGTCCATGAAAGCATCCCAGACTGTATCATTAGCAGCGCAAACGAGCGGCGTGATCCAAGAGAAAAAGGCATGTCAGATGCACCATCAGCATTGGGGTTGGCTCTTACCTCCCGTAGTAACAAAAAGTAAAATAATGAGCAAGTTGCTTACAACCAGGAGACCAACATTTCTTCTGTTTGACCTAACGTGTCTTTTACAAGCACTTGCCTTTGCTGTTAAATATTTAATTCAAGGAGAATTCAGTTTGAGTGCCTTTGCAATCGGGATTAAGTTTCAAAGCGAATGCATTCTATGCACTAGAATTATTCTAGAATTAGCAGTGTATGGGTCATAGTGTCAGGGACCAAACTGAAGTCTCCTTCTTCTTTTCCTCCAGAGATGACTGTACAACATGCTGGTATTGTGTAACTCACTTCAAAAGTTGTGCCTGAGTGCCAGCGTTGTGGCACCATTGGTTATGTTACTGTCTGTTACGCGGGCATCCCATAGGGTGCTGATTTGAGTCCTGGTCGCTCTACTTCCTACCCAGCACCTTATTATTGCACCTGGAAAAACAGTGGAAAATGCCTTAGGTATTCGTCCCTGGCACCCTGGTGAGGGACCAATATCGTGTTCTATGCTCCCATATCCAGCATGAGCTGGTTCAGCCGCTGTGGCTTAAAGGGAAGTGCATCAACAGACAAAACTCTCTTACTGTCTGGCTTCCTCCAATCTCTCTCTATCTTTCTATAATTGTTTTTAAAAATAAATTGGTCTTCTTAAAATAAGTAACTCTTTAAAAAAAACATGCTATGTTGATAGCATCAGTAATAGTAAACCTTGCAGTTTACAGGATAGATCTAAAGTTGTTAACGGCTTTAGAGTTTGCAAACACCACTGAAGAATAAGGTAGAGATGAAAATGAAATGACTAATTTCACTTTTAATCATGAAGAAATAATTTCAAAGAACTGCAACTGATTTCCTTGGGCAGCGTGACAAAAGACTCCAGTATCCATAATAAGTGTTCAAAACCTTTAGTGGAAATATATGCCATAACAAAGTTACAAAGATATTTCAAAATTATCTATGCCTAAATACACTGTATTTTTAATTTGGTTTTGCATGAACTTTTTGATGTATCCTTTTTTGGTAAGGAGTAGTGATATTAGTTTGCAGTGTTGGGGATTTGAGGCTAGGTGTTAAAATGAATGCACTGATTCTAGTGTTGTGGTTCAGGTTAAGCTGCTGTCTGCAATCCTTGCATTTCAGCAGCCTGGGACTTTCTAGGCTGCTCCACTTCCAATCCAGCCCCCAGTTAATATCCTTAGGGATGCAGCAAAGATGGCCCCAAGGGCTTGGGTGTCTGCTACCAACATGGAAGGCCTGGATCCTTGCTTCTGTATGAACCAGTCTTGACCACTTTGTCCACTTTGAAGATGAACTGCAAATAAGATTCTCTCTCTCTGTATTTTTTTCTTTTTCTTTCTTTCTTTCTTCCTTTCATAAATAAATACTTAACAAGTAAAATACAGAAGAATGGCAGCCAGTTTTTCATTTTTAGATAGTCACTGCCAACTGTGTTAATTGTCTTAGCTTAAGGCAGCATTCTGATTGTTAATGTGGTTGTTAATCTCAGTGACAACCTACTTAAAGACAGAACAAGTAAATAAACATGGAGAAATGAGATATGTTGACCAAATGGTTACTAATTGCATGCATAGTAAGGGAACCTTAAGAGACAAATGCATTAAAAAATTGAGGATTCATACAAACAATTGAATGTATGCCACAAAATGCTAAAAAAAAAAAAAAAAGATGGGACATTGAGAAGGACCAAAGATTATCCAGAAAGCTGATGTGGTAAAAGTCTGCTCATTAGCAAATGAGCTGAACTTCCTTGGAGGAAGTGATGGGAGAATTGCCGTGTTAGGTGAATTGCACTTTCTTGGGATGTTTTGTACAGCTTGTGCCTGTTGGGCTTCAGCCAGCATTTCCAGATGGCTGCGATAAGCATGGAAGTCCCTTGACAGCTCACTCCAGAACCTAAGACAAATGGGAGGCGAAAGGGATGGCTCCTGATCATGAGTGCCCACGTAGCCAAGCAGTGGCACATTTTATCAAGCATTCTGCTTTTTCGCTGGCTGCTACTTCCATCATAGAAGCCATTTCAGTTAAGATGAGAAGAGGTTTTGCTCATAAATTACATGGCGTGATGTTCCTAGAGCGTCTGGATGACATGCCGGTGCTTTACAGGAAATGAAATCAAATGGACTCAGAGAAAATTTTATAGCAATTCTCCCTTTTAATATGTCACAGGGAATCATCAATTCAGGATCTAAGCCTTAACAAAAACTTGAGCAAATTTAAAATTTAAGATCTGTATGTCAGTACACATATGTCATTGTACAAAGTAAAAAAATCACCCTACAGTTTGCCTAGAAGCATTTTAACAATGAAAGTTTTTCATATCTATGAATTATTGATAGAGGGTTTTGACATATTAAAGATTATTTTCAAATTCTACACCCAGAGCAGAGCAAAAATATATGAACAAGAATAAAAAACAGGTAGTCTCATCTTTGCTTTATGTTTAGATAAAATAAATGTAAACATACATTCAATTGCTGAGAAATGGCAGTCTGGTTTGCAAAAGACTGGTGATAAAAAATGATTCCAACAAACAGGTTATATTGATAAGGCGCAAAAAGCTGCTTCGGTTAGAACTGAATATCAGGAATAGTTAAAAGGAAATGGAAATCCTTTTTACATGATGATCACTCAAATAAATAGGGTCTTGCTATCTTTTCACTTCATATTATAAACAATTACTAAAAGTGATAGCCTATTAGAGATTCTCTAGATTGGCTAATAGACTTTACACATATTTTAGCAGTAGTCCAATTAATCAAAAACAATGCAAGTTTTTGACAAGGCATCTATTTTGTTAAGGAAATTAGATCATATTAGTCTAATTCTTCAAACAGGGTTGATTGATTAAGAATGGCATTATGCTCCGTGTTGCTGGATTGTGTTACTGGACACTTGCTTTGCATTCTGGGATGGAGAAACATCCATTACTATTTTTTTTTATTCAAAGCCATGTGGTAGCCCTGAAATGCTGGTCCTAGGGCTATCTTGAAGGCGGTTTCTTTAGAGTCCTTTGGGGAATTAGTCTTAAAATTATTATTCAAAGAGGTATCGAAAGATCTGCTTCAGAAAATCATTTTGATCGTATCACGGAGAATTGAATGAAAGGGATACAATGGAAACAGAGGGCAGTCGGATATCTAGTTCACTAATCCAGATGAAAAAAAGCAAAACAAAACAAAAACATATTGTCTGAGTTTGAATTGAAGGAAGCAAGAACACCAGTTTGTGTCCTAGTTTATTAACTCATGATTTCTTTTGCACATTTTTCTGTGTCTTTCCTAAAATATGTTTCGGACATGTGTCAAACCATAATCCGTATGTGATAGCCAGAACTATTCTCCTTTTTGACATTAAAGTTTCTTGTTGAGATGATATAATTTTTCGGTAACCATTTTAAGGCATGCAAAGCATTAGCATTTAGTACATTGACAGTGTTGCCCAACCACCACTTTTACTATCTCCAGAGCATTTTCATCATCTTTTAAAGGGAAGAGTTTTATGCCTGATGATTTAAAAAGAAATGGAAATCCTTTTTGAAGGATGATCAGTTTGACCTCCTCGGAAAGAATGTTAAGATGTACTTGTAAATTTTGGTGACCATTATGCACCATCTATTAATGATTTTGAACTTCTATAAAGAGATGGTTTCAAGCAAATCCTTGTGACTATATGCTAACCATAATAACTTATTCCTCCTGTGTTTTCTATTCTAGTCTGCTCTCAGTTTTCAAGAGGAGTCTATGCTATTTTTGGATTTTATGACAAGAAGTCTGTAAACACCATCACATCATTTTGTGGAACTCTCCACGTCTCCTTCATCACTCCCAGCTTCCCCACAGATGGTACCCATCCATTTGTCATTCAGATGAGACCTGACATGAAAGGGGCACTCCTCAGCTTGATTGAGTACTACCAGTGGGACAAGTTCGCCTACCTCTATGACAGTGACAGAGGTAAGTGCCATTGGTCGGTTCCTTTGTACTCTGTCAAATTCAACACCTGACTGTGACACCTCGAGGTGAGGTTGTGAAGATATAAACTTGTGTGAAAGCTTACAGAGCTCTTGGCTTGATGTTGATGTGTAAATGAACAACGCAGTTTGTAAACTGGGAAACACATGTAGGGTAAAACAATAAAAACCTCGGGCTTACAGACAGACCATATAATCCAACATCCAAATTCTGAGCTGTAAGATGAAAGGCAGTTTCTGACATTGGCAGCTGAAGCCTGAAGAAGACTCTTCCTAGTGATAACCAATGAAGTGGTATAAATAAAAATTTAAATCGTTATATAGATAAGAAACTTTATTATGACTTAGGCATAGCTATTACATTACTGGCTCCTCAGCTGTCTTATCACCTTCATTATTAATGTGGCTTTGAAGTAAAGTCTGACTCCCCATTACTGAAAGGATTTACTGGTGACCCCCCAACGTGTGACACAGCTTGGACATGGATCTCAGACCTGACCTTTGCTCTTCACACAATGTCTCATTGGCTTCTGATGAGATGCCAGATCTTGACTTATTATACTAAAGTTTATGGGGAATGAGGATGTTTGATTTACATGTGATCGAATCTCAGATGATCTCAACCATTCTTGTATTCCTGGTTGATATCCCATCAACTGTATGAGGCTTTCTGTGTGTTTGTATGTGTTTCTTTAGAGAGAAACTGCATTGTCCAAGTCAAAAGGGTTGAGCAGCACTAGTGTCAGAGGACCCGAGTGCCATCCCGTACCTCCTGAACAATCTGCTTCTGGAATATTTAAAGGCTTAAATGGAAACTGAAAGCCTGCTTCCACCAAGATGGGCATCTTGTTAACCTGCAAAGGCAGACAAGCAGAGAGCTGGCCATCTGTCAATTGACCACTTGTGTGGGGTTGCTGGAGCAACCCTGAGTCAGGCAAGCTTGAGCCTGGGTGTCTAATTCTTGGCCCTGTCCTTCCAGCTTGAGGACGAGAGCACTGAGTGGAAAAGCCAGTCAGCACTATGCCAGCTGAGAAAAAAAAAGTGCTGCATCACCAACTTCCCTTCCTGCTTGGAGATTGGATGGGTTTTTTTTTTTTTATGCCCATCAGGAATGAAAAAAATAAGATGGAGAACCATTTAGGCTGAATAGGAATTTCAATGTGCTGGATGAATCCTGACACATATTTCTTATTAGTGTATGGAACGGTTTATAAATCTGGGCATATCAAATGGCTTTTGGTTTTTCTTCTTGCCCTCTGATAGCCCCTTTAGTACTCTGGCTTATTAAAGGCAGTCTGAGAACTGGACATTCAGGTCATTGCTGAAGACCCAGTTTAGTATTTCTACGTTGCACTCAGGGATACCTGGGTTCCACGGTCACCTCCGGGTTAGAAGTAGACTGGGGCTACACTTCAGTGACTTCTTGTTTCAAAAGGTACTCAAATCTTGGAGATTTATTAACACCTGGCCCACACTTCCATCTTGTTGATGCAATTTCTACTTCTCAAATATATTTTATACCTAGATTATTTTAAATTGCCACCTTGGAACAAACCACCATCCCATGTCACATGTGTTATCTTTTCAATTCCACACTTGTTTCTCCTCTAGTCACTTTCCATGAAGTATCCAAAATTACTAAATTGTTTTTGTTAAATCTTTCCTTGCTTAATATGCCTCAAATAATCTATTCAGTATATTCTGCTTATTCACTCACTAAAAGTCAACATATTTCATTTGATCTTTTCACTTTGCTCAAAGGATCAAATTGTTGACCTCAAATATCTGCTCGTATCTCTAATTCTTAGTCATACTAGATTGCCAAGGTTATAACCTTATTTCCTCAGGGATTTCTGTCGTATGGTTGTTCTCTCAAAGCAATATCTTCCCCTCAAGACTCTGTAACAAACAATGATATTCTTTCTGTCATTCAAGAATTGCTCAGGAGAAGATCTGGGTAGGTGCAGTACGTTAAGCTGCTGCCTGTGACACCAGCATCCTTTGAGACTGTGGGTTTGAGTGTTGGCTGATCTGCTTCCCATTCAGCTCCCTGTTAACGTTCCTGGGAAGGCAGTGGTCCTGCCACTCATGTGGGAAATCCAGATGGAGTTCCTGGCTCCTGGCTTTGGCCTGTCCCAGACTTCACCTTTTGGACAGCGAACAGGCTGATGGATGATTCATTCTCATTCTCTCTCTCTCTCTCTCTCTCCCTCTCCCCCTCCCTCGCTCCCTCTCCTCTTTTTGTATAAATAACCTAATTCATACGTTTTTAAGAGCTGCTTACCAAGGGGCAGACAGATAATGGCTAGGCACCTGCCTCCAATAGCGAAGTGCAAGTGCGTCAGCCCCAGCGCTGTTCCCGGTTCCTGCTTCCTAATGCAGTCGCCTGCACAGGGAGAAGGTCCCTGCCCTCCTTATGGGAGACAGGGATAGAGTTCCTAGCGCCAGCTTTGGCTGACCCCGCTTCACACACTGCAGGCACTGAGTAAGCCAACGGGTGGGACATCTGTGTCTCCCCCTTTCTCCCTTCCTGCTTTTCAAAATGAGGAAGTAAACGTTTAAAAAGAGCTGTTCGTTTAGTTCCTGCTACGTTTCCAGTGCTGCTGCTTTATATGGCCAAGCTAAGCACTATGTTTCTGGTTTTTGTTGTTGTTGTTGTTTTTAATTTTAGATGTAGTTACAACATCTAGGAAGATGGTATGCTCAAGCAGTGCTTAGGCCACTGGTTGGTCCATTTATAACTGATATTTGCTGTTCTGAAGCGGGTTTGAGATTCAGTAAGCATCAGTATTAATCAATAAATGAGTTAAACATCTGTGTATTCCAGTGTGAGACATGACAAGTTGGGTTTTGCTTACTAAATTAGAGGATCACAAAATGAATTCTCTCGTTTGTTTCACCAGGTTAAAGATGGACACTTTGAAGTAGGACCATACTGTCACGCTTCCTATTTCTTCCTCCAGTTCAAACTGAAAAAGTCTCATGTAGAAAGTACACTGCTCAGAGAGCCAGGCTTTGTGGAATTATGTTTTTGTGGTGAAGGTGGATGAAAAGAATCTGGGACATTTTTAAGTGTTTTCCTTAATACTTCAGAGATATTAAGTGAAACTGGAGTGATGAGATAATTTTCAGTTATTCAATTATAGAAATTGATTTAAGTTAAGTGCCTCTGTTGAAAGAATGCTTGGGTGGAAAGTAATTGTATATTAAAGCGAAACTGACCTACGGAGACATTTGCAAGGTGTTGTCAAGGAGCTGCTGAAAGTGAAGGATATGACACAGGTCTTTCAATTGCAACTCTCTTTGGAGATGAATGCAAATGACCTTTGTGTAACGCTGCGTTTGGCTTATGCAAACATGATTTTTAATATTTGATTTTGTTCCTAATGGCAATTTTTTTCACAGCTTTGTCATCATTTTACACTTTTAAAAATGCCCATGCCGTCCCTTCATACTGTGAATATCTACCTTGGGTTCTTCAACCATTTTCCCTTCATGATTGAAAGAGGCATGGGCTCACTTTTGTGTCACGTGACTTGGACAAAGCACCCAAAGGTGCTTTGACCCGGGTTAACTGCATCTTCGTCTGTTAACTTGCGTCTCTATGTAACCTGATTCCAAGCTGTTGTTGTGACTCTGCATCCTTGATTCCGTGCATGGCTGTGCACACTCCAGATCAGGTAAACAGGCTGCTGATTGTTAACGTCTACGTGAATTTTAGAAAACATAGCCCCCTACATGGGATGGCCCCCAACACTCCGGTGAGTATGAATCAAATGGCAAGGTCTTGAGAGTGTTCCCTGCTGTCCTTATGTAAGACCGCAATGAAATCACACCCCTGGCCACACAGTCCCCTTTCTTTCCAAATACAGAGAAACAAGAGAGGATATCCCGGTGGCAATGCAGGAAGGTTCAGATTTTCCCTGAGCATGCATAGAAATATCGTGGGCCCAACGC
The DNA here is from genome assembly GCF_017591425.1 of Ochotona curzoniae. NCBI lineage: Eukaryota > Metazoa > Chordata > Mammalia > Lagomorpha > Ochotonidae > Ochotona > Ochotona curzoniae. The sequence goes on from NW_024465322.1 coordinate 8,152,386, forward strand.
GGTAGCCTAGTGGCGAAAGTCCTCGCCTTGCATGCGCCAGGATACCATATGGGCACTGGTTCTAATCCCGGCAGTAGGAAAGCTTCTTAAGCTTCTTGAGGTTACCTATGTTGACACATTTAATGTTATAGCTATCTTTAGATACGTACACAGTCAATATGAATCAAGACAATCAGAATGTGTCAATAAGGAAAGTAACACATTTCTATAAACAGTAGATGAAAACAAAACAAATTATTACACTGTGCATCTTGATCTTCATTTCAAACATTATCTGAACCAAATATTTTGGTTTCAATTGCAATACAATGTCACAAATAAAGCAAAAATGCTTATAAATTATGAATTTCTTTTCTGATGTTCCTGAGAAAGCTGCCGAGGGAAATGTATGTTAATCCAATCTCGTCTAAGAATGCTGCCATGATTTAGTGATCATAAATTTTAATTTCCGTGCCTGAAAGGATGAATAAGGGCAATGAATTTTAAATGGGACAAAGAAAATATTTTTAAGAAGAAAGACATGACCAGAATGAAACGTGTCTCTTGGCGATAATCATTTGTAACGTCACCCTCTGATGTGCAAACGGAGACATTTAGGAAGATGGCTTTTCCATATTATTTCACAGCGTTTTAATCATTAGGTCAAGTTGAGATTATTACTGCTGGCACCACTTCGGAAGGAATCGAGATAAATTGATAACGTACAGACGGCTTACCGTTACAGCCAGCTGCCAACAAGAGGCACAACACATAATGCAATTTGCTAATATTTAACTGGGCTATTTTTTATCTTAGTCAGATATCTGAGAATTCAGTGCAACTGAAAACCTAACTTTAGGCTAATATAATATTTTGAGGGCTTTCTCAGCGTTTGGCGAAATTTTAATAATCACAGCTCTACACAGTTGTAATATAGATCTCTAACAAGGCAATAATATTAAGATTTGTTAAGATTTTTTTGAAAAACAGAATATATTTTGACAATTTTTAAGGTCTGTTGGCTATCTGATTCATTTCGAGTTATCATGTTCGATTAACTTGTACTGCTTACATCGTATGGTGGTCTAACTTTGCCAATAGGAATTTAGCTTTATATAAAAAGAAAAAAGAAGATTCAGCCTTTTGTTCTTCCTTGGAGTAAATTGGCTCATATTGTGCCATAAATAAGACACTTAAATAATTCTAGAAAAATCCCAAGAATGGGTGTCCAATCAATAGTATACATTTAACTTTCTTGTTCTAATAAAATGTTGGAGTCAAGAAACAAAGGTAGCTACACTTAGTTCATATCTGAAATAAGAATGCACTATTTTATAATACTCACATATTTCATAATGAAAGAGAAATGTCCAATGTGAATGCTTGTGAATACCAACTGCTTTAAAATTGAGAATCATATTGCACAAACTTGCTAATATACTCCATATGTTTAAAAGAGAAAACAGCATTAAAAGACTCTTAAAAATTAAATCCTTCCATTTGACGTATTACTCTTTCAGTGCTTACATTCTTGATTTTTTTAAAGAAAAACACAATGTATTTCAACTATATTAATTCCAAGCAACAGCTAATTTCTATTTTTAAATGAATAACTATTGGGCCCGGAGCTGTGGCCTAGTGGCTACAGTCCTTACCTTGAATGCACCAGGATTCCATATGGGCGCCGGTTCTAATCTCAGCAGCTCCACTTACCATCCAGCTCCCTGCTTGTGGCCTGGGAAAGCAGTCGAGGACGGTCCAAAGCTTTGGGATGTTGCACCCATGTGGGAGATCCGGAAGAGCTCCTGGCTCCTGGCTTCAGATTGGCGCAGCACCAGCCATTGCAGTCACTTGGGAAGTGAATCATCGGACGGAAGATCTTCCTCTCTGTCTTTCCTCCTTTATGGGTATCTGACTTTGCAATTAAAAAAAAAACAATAAACAAACAAATGAGTGTGAATATCAGAAGTCTTTGTTCTGAGTTATTTGGGTACATGGAATTCTCTCATCTGGAAATTTGAATATCCTGATTTATTAATAAACATGCTGCAATCGAATATTTACAACTTACTTATTACTCTAAATAAACCAATAACCTTATATAGAACTGTTTATATTCTGTATTGAGGGGTGAATGCTGATAAAGACACTTCGTCCTGCTGTTTATGCAAGGGAACTAACGAGTCCTAAGTTACACTTCCTCCCTGTTTGAGAAACCAGCACCAAGAGGACACAAACACAAAACTGACCTGTAAATTTATGATTGTGACATACTGACTTTTAGATTTTAAATGCCCTGCTTATTACCAAGCAAGCAGCACTTAGTACTGGAATCAGCAACTGCAGTACTTTTAGTTGAGAGAAATGGAGAAACCACATTGAATGAGAGTCTTAGCAGATGAGTAACTCTTGATGAAAATATAGAACCACAGAACATGGAGGACCAAGAACAGGGTGGCAGTCTCTTCAAGTTGCAAGCCAGATCACGTCACGGATTGCCAGTTACCTCTGGGTGTCCTTAAGGAGTAATTTAATATTGTTCAGTGTCTTCTGACTAAACTAAATATGTCAAGTCCAATATGGCACTGCTTGAGCAGTTTACTTCTTAATAAATCGATATAATCTTTGCTGGACTCAATAGGTTACAAACTATTAATCCTGAGATTTGTAACAGTGAAGAAAATGCCCTGACTGTAGTTTATTTTTGACACATGGAATGAATGAGTTTCAGTGTCAGTCATTTTCTAAATTCATTCTTATTGATTTTACTCATCATTTCCATATTTTTTGACAAGGTGCACTGCTAACATCTTTTAGCATTAGAATAAACTATTCATGAAATCCATTTACAAATTGCCATGTAGCATTAGAATTTTCTGCAATATGTGAATATTCCAAAAGCAACGCAAAAATATCAAGAGCATTTTCACTTGAAATTTTTAGTATGTGGTGAAACCTACAAGTACATACAGGAAAAATGAAATAAAGCATTGCTGATAATAAAAGTCTTACCTTCAATTAATATATGATACTAAAGGGATAGCACGTACAGCATCATTCATAGATGTAACATATCTTTAAGAAAGTGACCAGCAGAAGTTGCAAAATGATTGGAATGTGGAAAGTAGTGCCTAAAGAAGAGAATTAGAAATGTAGCTCTATTTTTTTCTCATTCTTGGAGTGAAAGTTGGCTAGCCTTAACACTGTATCCAAGTACATGGCCAGTCACTGAAATGACCATGATGGACAGCTATGTGTGCTCCGTATCTTCTGGTAGTGAAAACCAGGAAGAGGATTTGAATTCTAGCATGGAAGGATTAATTACCTGTGCTCAATGGAAGTCATCCAGCCATCTCTGATTTCTTTTTTTTAATTTTACTGAAAAAATTCAGCAGAAATAGAAAAATTGTACATCTTTCAAGGTGATGTTTTCGTGTGTGTGTATATCCTCTGACTTGAATCAGGGTCAATGTATTTTTTTTTCAGTTCCTAACCTATGTTTGCAATGAAAATACCTCAAAATTGTGTTTTTCAGCTGCTTTGTGAGAGAAATAAATCTTTAATGTTATCACCCTCCTGTTCAGTAGAAATCCAAACATCTTGTTTCTCTCTAGCTTTAACCTAGTGTCTGCCAATCAAACATTTCCAACTTTTATTACTAACAAAATGCCAATGGCGTGTAGTCTGTTTAAACTGTCCTTTGTAAAACTCATGTTTATATTTTTTATTCCAAGACTAGATACAGGAGACCAATTTTGTTATTGCATGTATCTTTGATCTGTCTATTTTTGTAACCTGACGTTCAAAGTATGGTTTGATTTTCCATTTTGAAATAAAATTAAAATAGCTTAATATTTATCATGGACTTTTAAAATAACAAAGTAGGGACAAATATTGTGGCATAATAAAAAAAATGCTGCCTGCAACATATCCTATAAGGATGCAAGTTCAAGTCCCAGATGCTCCATTTCCAAACTAGCTCACTGCTACTGTTCCTGGGAAAGCAGAGGATGGCCCGTCTGCTTGGATCCCTGCTCTTCAGGTAGACGACCCAGAAGAAGCTCCAGGCCTCTGCTTTACTCCTGGTCCAGTCCTGGGCATCGCTCGTTCTTGCAGTTATTTAGAAATAAATCTCTCACATCAGGTAGATTCATCTGTGACCATTTCAGTGGTAATTTCTAAAAATGATTCTCATAACCGTAATAACATTATACCTGGACGATTATTTATTATTATCACCATATAGTTTCCACTATTTCTTCAAAGTCTAATATGTCATATATTGGATAAATTATTTTTCTTTCTTGTCTTTTGGAATGTTGTTTCCTGTGGTAGCAATTTGGTTATTGTAACTCTATGTTGCTGTACATTCTCTAGCAATTATTTGCTCAGTTTAGATCTTGGACTCGGGATTACACTGTTGGCACAAATAATGAATAAAGTTTCCTGACTATAATCATTTGGAGATGAATGATCTCTGCTGCCCCCCTTTTCATGTTGTGATCTAAAGTTGATAATTTTCGCCTTTATTCATTATTTCACTAGATGTTACAAAATGATAATGAATTGTAAGGTTGTTTTAGAATATGAATTTAAAATATGTACCTCATATCATCTTTTAGCTGGAGTTTCCAGAGTTTAACTTATTGGGACTTTGAGTATAATGCATCTAGTACAGACCCGGAAATGCTTGCTTCATTTTTTATAAGTTTTCAAAATGATTAATTAATTTCCTGAAATTCTCAAATGCAAAGAAAAAAAGAAAAGCAGGGAGGTAGAAGGAGGGAAGAGGGGTTTGATGCATTAGCCTTGTGACTAAAGTCCTTGCCTTACTGTATGGGCTGCGAGGATCCCATGTGGGTGCTGGTTCATGCTCCACTTGCCGTCCACCTCTCTTGTGGCCTGAGAAAGCAGTCAATCATGACCCAAGGCCTTGAGACCCTTCACCTGCATGGGAGATCCACAACAAGCTCCTGGCTCCTGGCTTCTGGCTCTGCTGTCTGCTGTGGCCACTTGAGGAGTGAACCAGTGAACAGAAGATCTTTCTCTCTGTATATCTGGCTTTCCAATAAATAAATAATAAATAAATCTTTAAAAAAGAAAGGAATAAAAGGAAAGGGTGGGGAGAGGACTCTCCTATCTCTAGTTCACTTTCCAAATGCTTGCAACAACCACATAGGAGCCAGGCCGTGACTGAGAGCTGGCGAGAGATGATGTGAATTACAAGCTTAAGTACTGTTTGCCAAATACTAAATGGCAATTATGACTTCTCAGTGGAGCTCACCAAAAACGAGCTCTTCTTGAGAATTCTGTTATTATCTTTTCCATTGTCTAAGAGTAAGGGGTGTGTGTGACATCCCTGCTTCCTCTTAAATCACACGTGTTATAGGTGTTAAGCCTTAGTCAGACCCCAAAGGACAGCTGAGTTGAAAGAAATAAGTATATATTTTTTCATGGAAACAATGAATTGTAGCATTTAAATGAGGAGTTTTTGAAATAAAGTGGACATAACTCGAGGTTGAGAAAGCTCCTCCCCGTAACTTCCTTTACAGCATCATCGTTCTCTTAGTTATCCTAAGGTTTAAGCCTTTGGTTAATAACCAACTGGCCCATCTTTAAAGAGATTTTCTTCAAATTGGTTGCTGTGTCATTGAACACAACAACTGCTGCACAAAGCACGTCCTTCTTCAAAATACACGAGCCGGCGATTCTCACAACACAATTCCGAGCGATTCAGGCCTCTTTATCGGTAATCGCTTTTTTTGGCCTCCCTAGGCTTGTCAACTCTGCAAGCTGTGCTGGATTCTGCTGCTGAAAAGAAATGGCAAGTGACTGCTATCAATGTGGGAAACATTAACAACGACAAGAAAGATGAGACCTACCGATCGCTGTTCCAAGATCTGGAGTTAAAAAAAGAACGGCGTGTAATCCTGGACTGTGAACGGGATAAAGTGAACGACATTGTAGACCAGGTTCGCTATGCTCTATTTTCTAATGGCACCAAATATAGTATGTGTGCAGCGTCAGCATTTGCCAAGAGCAGTTGTGTAAGGTGCTGGAACAGCACTTTGGATATTACGATTTGTGGAGGATGCATAAAAGCTCATCAATTAAATTATACCTGGCTTTGGTTAGCAATGGCAGACAGCTGTCGGTTACGCTGACATAGTGTCGAATCATTCAGCGCATTCAATATGCCATTCTTTGCACACATACTGAATGCTTCAATGTTTGTACAACAAGTATGTTTGGTATTTGAATTGGAAATTTTAAATTTAATCCTGTTTAACTGTTTAAAGATAAAGAAATAGACATCTATCAAGTCATAATAAGTCCGAGTTCTAAGGCAAACTGAATAATTCATGGGCATTTTTGGACTCGTGAGTAGTTATCAAGTTTCATTGCATGCATGCTGTTGTCCAGATGGGTCTGTAGGACTCCAGAACATGTGTATATTTATTTTTGAAAGTTTTTTTTTCAAGTACCACTATAAAAGCAAACTAATGTGTGGAACTTAAATGTGTAGGAATGACACATTCAAACTACGTGCACTATTGGAAACCATAGTTAACAAGGTGTTAACAAGGCACCCTGACTTGCCCAGTAAGATCTGCATATTACCTTGCCAAGAGAGGAGCAGTTGTGTCTGCACTAGTAGTATCTATGCTTGATGGTCCTAGTTCCTTGAACTAAATCGGAATGGAAGGAAACTAAACAAACAGCAGGGCAAGCATTTCTTCGTCTGACTAGGCATTAACTGACTCATGAATTAGTACAGCATTAAATATTCTGCCAAAATAAATGTTTATGAAGTCCTAGTTGAAATGCATTTATGAGAAAGAAATAAATGTTGTATGCTTGAGAGCTGAATAGTATCAGTCAAGATTGTTGATTCTAGTTTCAGGAGATGGATTTAGGATTAGTTTGAACCTGAAGGTATCTTGCTCTCATGTTAGCTTTGGAACACTGATTTGAATCTCCTAGGAGGCCCTCATTGAAACTGAATTTTAATAATATTCATTCGTCTGGTCTAAAAATGTATTTCTGAGTCAGAATATATGCTGTTGAAAGCCTACTAAAACATACATGCCAATGTGTGTGCACATGCACACACACACACACACACACACACACACACACACACACAATTCCAAAACTAGAAGAGACTTGGAAAACATGGCAAACAGTGTTTCAAACAAATCTGTAGTCATACATACAAATGTGTCTAAATGGACACCAACTAAACCCAATGTATTCTGCAGACATATATATATATTAAGACACTCTAAAATGTGTTCAGTGAGTTCACTCGATGACTGATGTAGCATTTAACAAATCATTACTGAGGCAATTTTCTGTAACTGAAACGTGTGATGCAAAATGAGATAGGAGGAAGATGACCTGCTGCATGAATTCATGGATTAGAGTGGGGAAAATGTGACACTCACATCACGATGTTACAAGTTACCCTACAGAGTGGTTGGACAAGGAACAGTCCTTAAGTAAAAAGGAAGAGTTATCTGCAAAGGACTCACAGAAATGGAGTTACCATTAACTTGTTTAACAAGTAGTCTGCAGTGTCTACAAGCCAGACTGTGACAGCTAAGAAAGCAAGGTTAAAGCATCTAGGTGACAATCAGTTATGTGTTTATAGAAAATAATATATAATTTTGATATTGCAATGCACTATGAATGACTAGAATTGTTATGAGACAAATTATAGAAAGAAATGACTTAGCTTGAGATCATTTCAACAAATAGTTTACCGGATAGAAATTGATAGAGTACATTCCAAGAAAATGATTTTTCTATTCAATTATTTATTCAACCAATATTTATAAGGGAGTGGAGATGCAACAAGGGTTTTTATTTGCACAGTGGCATGAGGTTAGCATAGTGTTAAACTATCCTAGACTATGACAATTTTTATTGTTATCTGATAAAGTTTGGAGGCACTTTGTTTCTATCTGTGATTGGACTGGGAAATGATTTAGCGGTCACAGACATTTATAATTAATGTAAGCTTTTCTATAATTAGTGCATTGCTAGGTATTACAGACAAAGTTCCGCTGTTTGATGCAGCTGATGCTCACTTAACAGGTACGTTACTGAATGTGCATATGAACACTAAGATCAAGTGGTGACTACTGATATCACCATTTATGTTTCTTAATTCCAAGAGAAAAAAAAAAGCCATGAGTGATTCCAGCAGCAGACTGCACCGTAAGCAGAGCCAGCAAGTGTCAGTGGGAAATTCGGGGGACATGCTCATCCTGATCCAGCTAGAGATAACGTGAATGTCTTTCTTCAGAAGGACATCATTTGTTCAGCACTCTCACGTCGACACTGGTCAGTGTCAGTTCACCTGGATCACATAAGAACACTTTAGCAACACTGTGCTTCCAAACAGCCACCCCTTAATATCCAAGCGGCACATGATGGAATCCTTCCTAGGGCTCCGTCCTCACTCTTTAAGTGCGCCTTCCAAGCGCCTGCCTATCGGGGAGGAGGCCAAGTCAGGTGGTGATGATTGGTGTGAGAGCCAAATGTGCTTTGGGAGTCGATGCACGGAAGGCTGTGGTGCTGGGGCGAACTTTCCAGGCTGGAGAGTCAGAATACACAAAGTCCCGAGGTGATGTCAGAGCATTTCTGCTGCACGTCCAATGTGCCTTGACTGTCTGGAGAGCGGCAGAGCTGGGCCTCCAGAGCCTGGCAGCTGCCTAGGAAGAGTTTCCCTGATTTGCTAAAGTTTACTCACTTGTGGGAAAAAAGTGGGCTGTCACCGCAAGTGTTTAATCGGGGAAGGCGGCTGGTAACTTGACTTTTTGTCAGTAGCCTTGGCGTCTCATGCTTTCTGTTGTGTGAATATTCTCATCAAACAAAATCCCACTGGCCTCTCTGTGCTCCAGGTCTAAGCACGCCGTTGCACCAGTTTCTCCTCTCTTTGCAATGAGCGCTGAGACAGGAGCAATTACGCCGGGCACTGCTGTGTGCATCAGGAGCATGGCCACTTCCCAGTTACGCTTACCTTGACACACATCTAGACTCAGATTCATGGAAAAAAACTCGTTTCTGGGACATTTTGCTATATCATGTAGTTATCCTGTCCACCTAAACTAAACCACACATAAGCAAAACAGAAATGGTATTTCATATAACCAAATAAGAATTCTTTCATCTGCACGTTCGTATTCTTTTTGAATTAACAGATTATTAATTGTTTTAATTTTTATTTTTCACGATACAGTTCTTCAGGCTCAGGGATCTCCAGCCTCGCCCTCCACCCTCCCTTCCTAACTGTGTCCCCCTGTGTTGTAACAGTCCAGCCTCGCCCCCCACCCTCCCTTCCTAACTGTGTCCCCCTATGTTGTAACAGTCCAGCCTCGCCCCCCACCCTCCCTTCCTAACTGTGTCCCCCTGTGTTGTAACAGTCTTGCAGCAGCAGTCATGAGTCTGCCATTCCTCTGCTTAAGTGTATCAGGACAGGGTAGGAACAGACAACGTAAGGATTTACATATCATTAACATGCTGTGTCTTATAACATCGAGAAGACACATAAGAGCATGAAAGCTCAGCTGTTGATTTGAGCTACTTAACTGTGATTTTACAATGAAAATTGGCACGGTATTTGCAGGATTACAACCTGGGTTTCCTACAAGGTAAGCATATTTTGGTGTCATGCCTCTTAGCATTTTTTACTACTAACAAAATGAAGCGAATATTTCAGTTTAGTTATTGAATTTTTGAAAGATGACATTCATTAGGCATTATAATACATTATTACTTTTCTGAGACAAGCGTTTCCTGGATTTCAAAATTACATTTTATCAGAAATGACTGTGTGAAATGTCAGAAACATTGTAGGTAAAATTCATTTTGTCATGAGCCAGACTATGATACTACAATTATACACCTGTATTGTTTACATTTATTAAATAACTTTTTTCATCTTTATTAGGTTATTACCATTGGAAAACACGTTAAAGGGTACCACTATATCATTGCAAATCTAGTAAGTAAATGATTAGTGTTTATTCTTTCACGAGAGATATAATTAATATGAAAATAATTTTCATGGTCAGTATTTATTCATGGTACTTTAAAGATATGCTTTAGTTGTATCTGATGTATTACAAGTGATAACATTTTTTTTGCCTTGTGTTTTGTTAACTCTCTTGCCATTGCCTAATAAATTTCCTACATTATAAATCATGTAAGAATTTTTAGAATGAAATTTAAAAATTGTTATAAATAATCTTAGAAAATATATTTTAGGTAAAGGGAGATTTTCAGAGAAGTGTTTGATGTATATATAATATCTGAAATAAGTGTACTTTCTGAGAGTACATTTTAAGATAAAACTAAGAGAACCTGGAACTATCAAGGATATTGGTATCCTACATTTCTCAGTTGAAGAGTTTATTCGAAACATCAAATCAAGACTGACTCCAGAAATCTCTCATGTCTGTGTGGACAGACATCTATGTCATATGTCATATGTTCTGTTACAACCTTAAAACTGACAAATATTTTCTTTGTGACATTATATCAGTTACATAGAACACTGAAACTTAAACCTACCTGCCATTGGGAGAAGTGGGCTGACCTGATGAAAGTTTTGCAGTTAGCAACTGCAAGCATCACCTAGGACCAGCCCTTGAAGGCTAAGAAGGAGGTCTTAAAGGAATCCTCATGGAGAGGCAAGAGTTAAAACAAATGAACCTCTCTAGGCAGTCTCCTGGAACCACGTTTGGTTCAGGACAGGCAGTCCCCTGTGTGACCGGTGCCATTTGATGAACAGCACACAGCCACATTGAGAGCTGTGATCTTTAAAAATGTCCAGATGGAGAAGCTTATAATGGAACATTATGAAATAGTAACAGAAGGTGGCTCATCAATTTCAGAATTAATATCTGACAAAATGGAGGATAGAAGTACTTGAGCGATCCAAAGAAGAAAACAAAACCAAAAAACGCAAGTTGATGCTGCTGTCATGTTTCTAGGGAGATGTTTATCCAATATTTGTTCTGAACTCAGGTTCCGTTTTTCCTTTTCTGAAAACTTGATTTGCTCCCAATATGGACTCCCTTGTGAATCACTGAGTCTAACACTCTGTATAGTGCTGCACTTCCTGGGAATTTCCTTCAAAATATTGAGGAACTCTAGCAAAGAAAAGGAAGAAAGCATGAAAGAAAAGCGCAACCTAGGGAACAGAGAATTTAGCTCGGACAACGGCCAGGGCCAACGTGAGGACGCTGCTGTAACATGGCATGAGACAGGAGCTGATTCACTAACAGGATTTCATAACAATCAAATATCCAAGGAGTCAGTGAAATGGATAACTTGAAATGTATGAGAAGCTGGAAGAAAGCAAGCTTAAAGTATATAAAGGCACATAATGGAGAAACGGAAGCATCGATTAACTCTGGGGGAGAATACTGTTCAAGAAAGAAAGCTAAATTCTTGTATATTATTTGACCACTGTGACTACAGAGTTACAAATGTGTAGACGAAATATTGCTTAAAATAAGTGGCTTACTCATGGAAATAAGTTATATACACACCTGGCATAACAAAACAACAATAATGTCATGTTAAATAATGTAAGAAAGAGCAATTAAAGTAAACAAGTGAAAAACACATATGTATGGAAATTACATGTTTTGAAGAATGTAACTGGTCATGCAGTATGTGCAGTAGTACAGAGAATTTAGGAATTTTCTGTCATACACTTTTTTTGAGCTATTTACATTATTTGATGAAAACAGAAAACAAAATTCTTAGCCAGTAAACAGCCAATAATTATGCTCCCCAGATAAAAATTATGAAAGTATTTTTTAATTTTACCAATATCATAGAAAAAGATATTCTATGTGTTGGTGAGTGAAGATCCATACTGGTTTTTAGTGTTTCTGAAAATGTTCCTTAGGAACATTCTCCGGAAGCTTTACAATATGTCCTTTGCAATATGTAAAATCATAATTTACAGGGTTGATCGGTTGATGTTAACTTCCAAGCATTTCCCAGACAGAGAGCATGACAGAATCTGTTTTATGTCTAGGGATTTACTGATGGAGACCTATTAAAGATTCAGTTTGGAGGTGCGAACGTGTCTGGATTTCAGATCGTGGACTATGATGATTCCTTGGTATCTAAGTTTATAGAAAGATGGTCAACCCTGGAAGAAAAGGAGTACCCTGGAGCACACACAACCACAATCAAGGTCTGCCTGCATTTCTGCTTTTCCGTTCTGATGCAAGAGCCGGGGAGTAGAGGTTGGAGGGCAAAGCTCCAAAAGAGAATCGAGGGCACAATTATTAATGTGACAGTGAAAAATATTTGTCAAAATTGGTGGTTTAAACAACTGTGGCGCTTTAACCCTCTTGGCTAGTCTGCTTCCTTCTGCCTAAATTCCTTAGCTGTTTTGCCATTTTTATGTAACAGCAAACTCAGACACATAGTGGACAAGACTATTTGAAATCATGTGTTCCTGGAAGTTCTGTTTAAGGAGGTGATTTTAAAGCTGAGACCTGAAAATTCAGAGAAATTTTTCCCTACTGTCTTGAAATTGCATTTGCAAACAAATTGAGGAACAACAGACATCAGATTATATCTAATCTTAACAAATCTCTCTTGTAGACAGGTCAATCCATAAACATACAACTGCCTGCCCAAAGAGGTATAGGGAATATTAAAGAAGAGTCCTGGAAAGTGGACATTTATGCACATTTATTAGGTGGTTGAAGATTTCTTGTGTGTATACCTCTATATATACCTGTGTGTGTGTGTGTGTGTGTGTGTGGATAAGTCTCTGGGACACAAACAAAATAAAGCTTTCTCAATTTGTTTAAATCATTAGAGATATAAGTGCTCTGTTTCATGAAATCAAATCATGAATTATTAAACGTTAGGTCCTAGTACCTCAGCAAACCAGACTCATGTTTGTATTCCAGTAATTTGGACATGATGAAGTCTTTTTGGTTGATTTGTGTTTTATTCTGTGTATATCCATTTGAGAGAAAGATGATTCGTGCTTCTTCTGTTTGTTGACCTCATGGAGAATGTGGGTACAAGCCTGGCTAACAGGTTTGAGGAGTAAGCAAATTCAAGGTGGGGATGATATTCATATCCTTTGTGAAAACTGAGAAAAACATGCAGAATGTTTTCAGATATGTAGTGATTTTAATATTTTTATTCTGAACTGGACTGCATATGAGTTCATCAGCAACAAAACTATCTCAGTTAACTGTCATGGTTGCACCTGATCATATAGCCTACATTGTTTGATTATAAATTTAGATCTCTCTGTGACTTTGAAGTTCTCTCTGTTTGGTGTATAAATAGATCTTTTTAATTTCAGAAAAGCATCCCATAGGATGTTGAAGAATAGCACCGAGTTAATTTTTCCTAAAAACTAGGTGACTTCCTTAGATGACCTCAATTCAGCCTTGAGGGATTGTTTATAGCATGGTCTAGTGGTAGCTACTTTTACAACACTTAGACCCCCAGTTAGTGTCAGAGGAAGTCTCTGTCTGGACCCAGTAGGCATGTGACCACTGATCCTGCTCTGTGGAATCACAGCCTCCCATCCCCTAAGAAACTGTGTCGTTTTGGGCTCTGTGCTTGTGGCATTCATCCACATGCTCCTAGGGACCGCTCCAGTAGTTATCATGTTACCTCCCAACTGCTGCCTGCTGTGAGAAGTGCAAAAGCAAAGGAGACATTCTTTTCTTATAAGTTGTACCATTATTCAAGTTCATGTATCATGTGCTAAAATGCAAGGTGCCTATGGGCTATGAGAATCTTTGGGAAAGCAGTCTCTATCTTTGCACCAAAACCTAGTGCCAAACCTTGAGAATCTGTGTGATGATCTTTCTTTGTTCTCTTCTTGGTGTTGCATTTTCCTTCCACAAAGGTCTCCTTTTGGGTTACTTTTGCCAATTTTCAAAAAGATTATGATGTGTCTTCGTTGTCAAGTGTTGCAAAAGACATAGATTGGGAAATGCTGAATTTTAACCTGTAAATCACTTTCTAATTCTGTGTCTAATGATCCCTTCTATACCATATAAATATGTACATTAATTCTCAGGTAGTTGCAAAGACTAAATATTTACTAAGAATTTTCATAGCCTTGGATGCCAACAAAAGCTAGTTTGTCTCACACTGTATTTGCCAAGTTTAGAGAATTTCAGCCAGTTGCCAAGGTCTATTTCAATCTCAACATTTGTAAACCTTTATGTTAATTCCAGAACTATATTTTATAACATCTTTCAGATTTGATAAAATTTTGAAATCTGTGGAAAGAATGCATCTTTCAGTAGGAGTTCAACCTAATACAGATGTATAGTACACATGAACTACTTGGGCAAGAATTAAACGTGTTTAAACAATTGATAAATGCTGGCTTCTACTCTAGAGAGCCCATTGTCAAGCAGAGGTGATTACGCACCAGTAATCAAATGCAGCAGGCAAGGATGACTCCCAAATATACAGTTCCCTGCCTATGATTAGGAGCATGGGAGAAAGAGAGGCCAAGAAAAGCTTTCATCAGCAGGGATAACCTAAGTTGGATTTTGCATGTGGTTGGGCAGAGGAGAGGGACAGGTGCTGCTTGCGGGAAAAAACATGCACAGAGATACAAAAATTAGTCTTCCATAGTTTCATAATTCAAGAAAATTTTATGCGATAAGCCTAAATAAAATATAAAGAAGTTTCAAAATCTAGCATATTTTAATATTCATCAAATGTGTTTCAATCTCTAAAGCTTATTTATTTTGAAAGAGTTTAGACAGGAAGGGAGAACAAAAAAGAGAGTGAGAGGAAGAGCAGAAGAGAGAGATGAAAAAGACAGAGTAAAAGAGAGAGTGGGAGAGACCTCCCACCGACAGACTCTACCCGCATGGCCACAACATCCAGCATTAAGCCAGGTTGATGCCAGCAGCTTCATTCAGGTCTCTGCTGTGGATGGCAGTGACCCAAATAGTTGGGTCATGTTTCACTGCTTTTTTTAGGCCATTAATAGGGAGCTGCATCAAAAATGGGGCAGCCAGCCCCTTCAGAGTGTGCTGGCACTTCAGGGGGCAGTTTTACTAGCTCCACCACAATGCCTGGCCCTAAATAGCAAAATATCTGTAGTGTTATATACTATTACAAAACTAAACAGAATCGTGACAGTGAGATTTTAAATCTCACTTCCCCTGATTTGATACGTAGAGGAAACATTCATTCAGTCATGTATCTTTTAATATGTCAATATAGGTTTATTGAATATCTAATTGATAGCTGATCTTGTTGTAGGCATCAGAAAAAAGCCAGAATTCTGTCTTTCAAGCAGTGTGTGGTCCGCAGGCCACAAACAGGCCATTACTTGATAGCATTGATGGAAACTGTCTTAGAGCAGTCTGCACACCCTGGAGTCTTTGCATTGGCTGTACCATGTTTTTAGATTGCTCTTCCTTTCAATTTGTGCATGTATAACCTACTTGCATTTTTTTTTCTGACTTTAATCAAATGGCATTTACTCAAGGAAGCCAACATGGGTTATTTATGTACAACTGGAGTCTGTACCATCGCCTTGTCAGCCAGTTCCCTTCCTTGGCTCCAGTATCTGCCTCATTCTGACCTTCTAGTGCGTGGTATTTTATTACCGATACATTCATTCCATTATTCATTTTCTCCTTTCTTCTGCTTGAGAGTGTCAATTTTTTTCTTAACTTTTCCATTGATTTATCTCAAGTGCCTAGAATAAGGTAGCTATGTAATGAAGCCATCTCAGACGAACCATCAGAGGAAAACAAAGCAAAGGTTACCTGATGTCTCCTGCACGATGCTTCTGATTTTTGTTTGGGAGGAAGAAGTTTCCTGGAAGAAGCAGCATGACCTTTGAAACTGAAAGGAGAGACAGGGATTAGCAGGGAGCATATGAAATATCTCCTATGCAAGAAAAACATAAACTTTTTCCTAAGGCTGGAGGCTAAATAGCAATGTTTTCACAATGTTGGGAAAGCATACTTCCGTAATGTCCAGGTCGTGTGCTTTCTGTGGACATATTAAGGAAGTTTTTATCTTATTCTGGAAGCAGTAGGGAAGCCCTGGAGGAGACTGCTAATTGTGACTTTACTGTTTCTCTGGGTATAACAGGTAGTAGGGAGTACAGACGGGGCAGGGAAGGTTTTGGAAGATGTTGCAAATAATCCAGGCAAAATACTGCATATCTGCATTCTGGTGGTGACAAGGTGAAGAGAAACCGGCTAATTGGTCACATTTGTGACCAATGTCTTAATGCCTTGATTGAGAAGTAATCTAATCATTATAAAAGTTATAACTAATCGTATGGAATGTAGTTTCATAAATTCAGGGGAGAGATACTTGTGGATTAAACAAGACTCTGAAAGGTTGTCTGCCTCTTTTGTGTTTGCTTGCCTCTACATTTCAGTGTGATGTGCACACGTTAAACCTGCAATAGGGAGTTTATGGAAATGACGAATATTATAAAACACAAGTAAGTAAACACTTGGATATTATCAAACTTCTGAGAAAGAAAAACTATGAAATTTTCATTATGGAATTTGACAGAAATTCATGCCAGAATATTGTGATGCTTTTTGATGTGCTTGTCATAGAAAATCTTTGAGTTACTTGATTTGATGACTTTAAGTAACTTTGACCTGACTTGACCCATTTCATACCCTGAATTTCATGTCACAATAAAAAACAGCATTTCAACTTCCTTGCAAGATTGTTCTAAAGAGATTATAAAGATGATTTTCCACTATCTCAAAAATACTTTGCAAATACTCATATCCTTAGAAAGATTTTTTAGTGTTTTATTGTCTCCAGCAATTTTCAACATTATTTTATATTGTTGGTTATCTTGAAATTTGTTATCTTGGTTCAAGTTTGTGTCTTTTTAGTTCTGATGGCATTTAGGAATTCAAGAATGATATAGGGCTGACATTCATGTGGCATTTTCAATGATGGCTTTCCCCTAATGATCTCACAGGACATAGCAAGCAACTTCACACGCAGACTCAAACTTTCTTAATTGCTGTCCTTAGAGAGTCATTAGCCCTCTCTGAAAATAGTATATTCTTTTTCTGTCCAGTAATTAGCACCATGTATTAAATAGTACCCTGGTGGCCTAGTGGAATTAATTCTGCTTCTTGAGTGTTTCAACTGACCAAAATCTCAGCTGAACCATTGCCATTTGCTATACCAACAGTAAACCATTTTACCAACTATGGTCTACATATCAGACACATTTTCAAGATTTTGAGGTGTGCACAGGACAGATAAATAAATCCTTATGTTAAAAAACTGCTGGCTGTAAACTTTTATATACTTCAAAAACTAATACAAAGATGCATATAGTAGACCACCATTAAGATGATACAATAAGATGCATTTTTAATATTTACAATTAAAGTGTTTGAAACCTGAGCTCATTTTCACATTTCTTTTCCTGGAAAGGGAAGGGTAGGCGACGGCTGCAATTTCTCCTGTCTGTAATGTTGTGACTTCTGGAACTGACAAGTTAATCACCCAGTGAAACGTGTTTCACATCTCAGCAGACTCCCTGACACCATGGGGGGTCCTGGGGCTCAGCGTGTAGTGGCCAACTGGAAGACATTACTGATCCGCAGGTTCCAAAATTACATCCTAAATTACCTGGAACAATACGTAGTTTTCTTTTGTTGGTGTTTTGTTTCTCATGGGAAAAGAGAAAAAAAAAATGAGGGCTTCCAGGTTGTTAGAAGGTGTGTAGGAAGTCGGAGAGAGTCATGGCAAAGAAATGACCGCCAACAAATGCCTTTTCCCATGGCTGAATGCAAGCCAGACTGCAGCACATACTTTTTGCCCCCTGTTCTGGTGAATATTATCCTCTTACTCTGAAAATTAGACTACTTATGTAATTTAGGATTTCTGAATATGTAAGTGTTGACCCTAAGCAAAGATCTTTTCAGTCAAAGTCAATATACCCAGGATAAATTGTCAAAATATTAAATTTTAAATATATTCCTTTGAAATAAAGATTTTTTTTACCACAGATGAAAATTATTTTGAGTATGTGTTGACAATAATAAAGGGTGTTGAGTTTGGTTTCATGCCCATGGAACTCTTTCACCCTTGGGGAGTGGGGTAAAGCTGGAATCCTTAGCGAAGCTGCGTCCTTTTTATGAGGATTTTGTGCCTTTTGGCAGTGAGATTTCAAAGGGCACATGTTTAAAACGCTTTCCAGTAAATTAAAGATGACCTTATCCCAGACAGCTCTTTTCTGCAGGGTGTACTGCAGTTGAATTTAAAATTAAGACAAGTGAATAATTTTAAATTTATAATGTATTTTCTCACATCCTCATTTCCTGTTACTGGATCTGATTCTTGGTGATTATTAGGAACTAAAAATAAGTACAAGGTTCCCTAAGTTTTTTTCTCATAAATTTACTTACTCTTGCTATATATATCATCATTGTTTAAACTAGTGATAATTATTGTTTAAAACAAAAATTGAGATTTCTATTATATAATATCCTCTTGAGAAATATCCTTCTATGTATAATTTTAACTAAATAATTGCTGTTTTCTTAGAAATGAGTATGTAATATTTACTTGGTCACAAAATATTCACCATCTCAGTGTATGTCAAACGAAAGCCTGCTTTTATGGAAAGCAATGGGTATTAGAGAAAAATTTAGAGAATGATTAGTTTGGGAAATGCTGATTATATAAGCTGAGTTTTTACTGTAAAAATTCTCAGAGCTTTTAATATTACAGACCAACTTGAAAAGCCATTTCTGATAGAATACAGACTTCTGAATATCAGGAACAGTAGACTGGCTGGTATCGAAGCATTGTAATATCAAACATCAAGACAGGTAGAAATAATAATTTTTAAAAGCAAATCTAATGATCAATAATAACATTTTTAGCATGTTTTAGAACTAGTCAAGCTTCTCACATCCACTGATTTGTTTTGGCATTTGCTAAATTAGATGGCCAGCCTTCTTGGTGTGCCAGGGAATGGGGAGTTGCCTGAAACTCTGTTTCCAAATCAAATAGTCCTTGCTGGCTGAGCAGTTGTTGTCATTTATTGCTTCAGAATCACAGAGCTATAGATTCAAATCCCATATGCCGCATCCTTTGGAAAACAAAACTTGCAGCGAACTATATCATATAAAACTTTATGACTTGGAAATTTCACTTCAAAAACTGGAATCAAAATATATTCCATGGAGTTGCAAAGGCAGTACGAGGATGCCAACGGCTCAGCTTGGCTGCCGGATGGAGAGGGCACGCTGGGCTCACTCCTCCTGTTTTCCTCGGCAATCGTCTCAGAGACCTGGTTTTGCTCACTTCACCAGCAATCATTAGTTAAGTAGCCCAGGACAACAAAACAGAAAATGATAAAATCTGGCCTTGAACCTGCCATGTGATGCCAAATGCAGCGCTTTTTAACCCAGAGTAAACAAACTTCAAAATTCAAACATATCTGGTAACTTCTTCAAAGTATCTGAAGCTTAATCTTTCTTTTTTTGGTTATATATTTTTTATTTTGTTATGATGTAGACAACATGCTTAGGAAAAAAGTCATCATTTTGATAAACCATACCATTTTCTATGACATTCTTATGTCATAAATTTGAGCTATACAGAACTTTTTTTTTTTCACATCTGTTGCGTACAAAACAGAGGGAGAGAGAGAGAAAAGTACTTTGCAGTACCGATCCAGCAGTTATCCAGTACTGATATTGATACATCAGTAGTTGCACAAATGCATTATTAAATGGCCTGGCTAGTACTTTTTCAATATAACATGCATGTTTACAATGTGTATTTGATTTTTATAGTACAAAAGCAAGTCTCCATAAAAATACAAGCTTTAAATGAAATTTTAAAAATTTGGAAAATGGACTATATGAGCAATTTCCCCAGGGTTCTTCTCTGTGGGAGGATGTGATGTGATGAGAATGTGGCACTGCGGAGTTTAAATACCCCCTCTCTGAAACATGAATGACCAGCGCAGCTGAGGGATTTCAGAGACCATAAACACAAAGGCGCAGGGA
The DNA here is from genome assembly GCF_017591425.1 of Ochotona curzoniae. Classification (NCBI taxonomy): domain Eukaryota; kingdom Metazoa; phylum Chordata; class Mammalia; order Lagomorpha; family Ochotonidae; genus Ochotona; species Ochotona curzoniae. The sequence continues at coordinate 8,172,425 of NW_024465322.1, forward strand.
TAAGGCGTTTGTTTCCAGTGAAGAGGATCATGTTTCCTTCCAAATAATATGCGTCCATTTCCAGGAATGCTAGAGCATAACTACCCAATCAAAAGATGTGGACGTAATTTCTTTAGAAAAACCAAAGAGCCACATGCACAGAACATAGACGAGAAGGAGCTCTGGATCCAGAAGCAGTTGATTTCCTTTCAGCCTCAAATTGTGTTTCTGTGATTGTGATTTTTAATTTAAAATGAGAATGGGCTTGTGTCTTAATTGGATTTGGGCATCTGACAAAGGCTGAAAGGCCGTTTTTGTATGTCCATGCTCTGAGTCATCACCATCATGTGCTGTGTGGATTTGGTGGTCTCGGTCCATTAAACGGAATCCTGCTTTTTAGTACGGTGCCCTGTCGCTCATCGTTCCCCACAGCCTTCAGAAGATGACACTGTCGATTTCTTCTGGTGATGTGCACAAAGTGCTTCAGTGACGATTTGGGATTTTGGCAACTATGAAAATTGTTAATATGTTTTAAAATTTTTTAGTATTTATTTTTATTCATTTTTTTTTATTTGAAAGACAAACAGGAGAGAGAGAGAGAGATCCCATTGGCTCATCCCAAATGGCTGCAACAGCCAAGGCTGAAACAATCAAATTCCAGGAGCCTGCCAACCAAATTTCCTTTTTGTGTGGTAGGGATTTAGATATTTGGGGCATCTCCTGCTGCTCTGCCTAGGGGCACTGGTAAGGAGCTGTATGAGAAATGAAGCAGTGGACACGCAAACCAGAACTCTTATGAGATGCCAGCGCTGCAGTCTGCGACAACACGCTGAGTCCCAGTGTGAGCCCTGTACATTCACCTTATTCCATTTAGGTTCAGTGGCAGTGAGCTGATTGCTTTATAAGAAAGCAAACTGACCAATGCAATTTCCTTCTTAGAAAACAGGAACATAAGTCTGTGGAGTAGATCTATTCTGATTGGACATAGCCTAATTCTCTTTAAAAAGTCTTTTCTCTGCTGTCTCTCCCCTTGTTCCTCTTGCTCCTCTTCCTCTCTTCCTCCTCCTTCTCTTCCTGGTCTTGTTTTCTTCTTTTTGAAACAACGGGAGTTGACAGGCAGGGAGAGAGACAAAGGCAAGGACTGAGAGCTTCAGCTTTGCTCCTTAAATGGCCGCAGTGGCTGCAGCCAGGAGCCAGGATCTCCATTCTGTTGCAAGTGAAGGGCGGGGACTCACGGACGTGAGCCACAAACTGTTACTTCCCAGGGTACCCATGAGAAGGAAGCCTGAATAGGGAGAGAAGTTGAGACAGGAACCCTGGCTCTCTAATATGGGATGTGAGTACCCCGAGTGCTGCCTTGCTGCAACACTCAAGCTTGCCCACTGAATCTTAAGTAGAAGTAATTTAAAATACAGTAATATTGCAGGCCAGTGTGGGAGCCTATCAGGCTAATCCTCTGCCTGCAATGTCAACAAATCATACGGGGACCTGTTCTACTCCTGGCTGCTTTACTTCCAACCGAGCTCCCTGCTGATGGTCTGAGAAAGCAAAGGAGGGCAGCCTAAGGCCTTGGGCCCCTGTACCCGTCACAAGACCTGGAAGAAGCACTTAACTCTCAGCGTTGGACTACCACCCACATGACGAACCTGGACAGAATTTCTGTCTTGCAGCTTCAGATCAGCCCAGCAAACAGCTTAACCTGCTTTTCCACGACACTGGCATCAGCATAGGATGTTACAGCATGCAGGGCAGTAGGTCTGATGGTTCTTTTCCATGATTAGCAGAGTCACCTCAGGATCTGAAATAAACCCCCTAGACTACTGCAGACATACTTGTCTGGTAGCAATACCAGAATTGAATTAGAGACAACGATCCTGAGACTTTTTTTTTTTCAGATGAACTAGAGAAAATTCCTCTGGACATTGAATAAATTGTTTCTAATTTGATCATTTGAAGATTGTCATTGCATTTCATGACCTGATGCTCTAATTGAGATATTGATGCAATAACCATAAAAGCTCTCACTTGAAATGGCTGATATTAACACAATAGAAAAGTTGGCCACTTGTCTTTGATTCTTGGGATTCTTGGGTTTCTAGAAGCAGACGTTGTGGTTAGAGCCTGGAAGGTTTCCAAGTACTTGATGGCGAGCAACTGCGGAGTTAAATGCATCATCACTGAGTTTTTCAACTTTGTCCTGTTCTTATGAAAGTGTGTGATCCTTTCTAGTACACGTCTGCTCTGACCTACGATGCCGTTCAAGTGATGACAGAGGCTTTCCGCAACCTCCGGAAGCAAAGAATAGAAATCTCTCGAAGGGGCAATGCAGGCGACTGTTTGGCCAACCCCGCGGTCCCCTGGGGACAGGGTGTGGAGATCGAGAGGGCCCTCAAACAGGTCAGTCATTCAACTGGAGCTGAGGGCTGATGTCGTATAAGGATTCTTGGTTCGTCTTCCAGGCGCTATTAGTCATGTTTATTTTATCTCTTATATTTAACATGCTACCTAACAACACAAAGGTAGTCTGAAGAGGGAAGAGAGAACTGATCTGTGTCATTTTCTTGACATGACCCCAGAAACAGTGGTCTGTACAATCTGTATCTTGGTTGTGAGAAAACCACAATCCTGTGATTTTTTTTGTGTTTCCTCCTTAGGTTCAGGTGGAAGGCCTATCAGGAAATATAAAATTTGACCAGAACGGAAAAAGAATAAACTATACAATTAACATCATGGAACTCAAAACGAATGGGCCCCGAAAGGTAAATCCTTAGTGACTTAGTGGCAGGGATCTCCTCACCTGTCATCTTCCCCTTCAAGAGTGACTTGCAGAGGATTTTCACAGATAGACTTTAAAAACCATCAGAAACAGATGCATTTGAAAATAATTTTCTAAAGCAAGCCTATTCATTTCTTGTAAGTATCACTGAAATATCATCTTAGCAATAACTGTAAGTAGAACGGCTATACAACTAGAGTGGGAAAAGACTTTAATGACAAGGGGAACAAATTATTGCTAAAGGCTGATGTTCAGAACAATAAAGAAAACTGCTCAAATGAACCAAGGAACTGTTCAGTTCAGCACCTTCTAACTGTCAAGGCTAAATGTCATTGTTTGGATTTTGTTTATATTTCTCTATGATCTCTTTCAAATGGATTGTTCTTGGAAAATGTGAAAAGGTGGACATGAAGATACAATTTAAAGAATTATTTTTGGCTTGCTATTTTTCTTAGCTCTGTTCCATGGTTCCATGCCTGCTTGGTTTTACACAAAAATATACATGGACTTATAGATGAATAGATGAGACAGATTTCTGTTTAGAAGTCCAATTCACGTGGTTTTGATTTCAAATGTAAGTTTAAAAAATAACCCCTTATTTTCCTGTGTGTGGAGTGATTTGCACACGTATCTACCTGCTGTGTGTGTCTTTCAGATTGGTTATTGGAGTGAGGTGGACAAAATGGTGGTCACGTTGACTGAACTTCCTTCCGGAAATGACACCTCGGGACTGGAGAATAAGACTGTTGTAGTCACCACAATCCTGGTAAATTTAGCTACCAACAACTGTGTTCTTCATTTTTGATTGTAAAAATTATCTTCTCAGGAGAGCTGACACTTAAGTTCTAGGACTGTATTTGCATTATTTTATTCATCTAATGTAACCTTAGTCCAGTACTGTATTAAAATGAGTATGCATGCTCCTGCTAATAGACTCTGAGGGGTCTATCCTCTTCACACTACGTCTCTGAATAGATTCTTTCAATTCAGGTTTAATAATATCGGCTACTTCTTTTTCTTCATAATACAAGTTGGATTCCTTACAGATGAGGATAATTTATTGCCCCTCTTTTTACCTGATATTCTAACACATGATCTGGCATGCAGCCATTGTACAATAAATGCAGTATTTAGTGGAAGGGGGTATCATTGGGTTACATCCTGAACACCTAGGCTTTGGTTAGATGCAAAAAAGACGTGAATCATCACCAACTTCTGTTGGTAAAATTAAATGGGGAAAGCAAAGTTCACTACAGGGCATGGTTTTGTGGCAAAGCAACTTAGTTTTGTTTACTTAGCAGTGAGGTAGTTTATTTATGGGAACCATTATCCTAATGATGTTGATCTCAAAATATATACAGGCTAATAAGGGTTTTGGATGCAAACACTAGTACGTACCTAAGAATGAATTAACAAATTTAAGTTAGTGATACATTTGAAATTTTCTGACTTCATTGTGCTGTGGAAGAAACTATCTTAATGAGGCCCAAATAGCATTGGTGCCGCTTCACAGTGGAGGATTTTGAATTGTGTTGAGCCGCTTTCTCTCCTACTGATTCCCACTTAGGTTTTCTGGGCTAAACTAGCTTATATCTAACCTGTGGCATTAGGTTGGTTTACTCTAGGCTGGTTTAATTTACAAAGCAAAATTTAAAGTTCATGAGGATAAAATCCATGCATTATCACAACCATGATGCTTTCAGACTGCCTGCCACTGGCCAGGAATCTCATTCCCAAATGTAACCACTTCTGGCAGCAGTGACACAGGCTAAGCTGGTTCTTGGTGTTGCAAATCGAACCTAGAATAAACCTATGGAAAAAATCTAAATTGGGTAAAATACATATTGAGTATCAGTACTCCCAGACAAAGCCCAGCAACCACAAGCTTGGTAAGAGGACAAGCTAACAGTTTGTGATTTTGAGTGTCTGACTTACTCCAGGATACATGGTTTCAAGTCATCCTAGTGATATATAATGGCTGGTATTTGGGGACCCCTTTTCAAAAGTGTCATTCTTATTTTTCTCGGTTAATGTTGTCCATCATCTAGGTTTTACATTGTGTATTGCTAAATCAGGTCATTATTAAATCAGAATATGTGGTTCAATAATACTACTTTCTGGCACAGCTGTTTTAATTGGCTAAAGCTGATTCAGTTCTGTCTTTCAATTCAGGAATCGCCATATGTTATGATGAAGAAAAATCATGAAATGCTCGAAGGCAATGAACGCTATGAGGGTTACTGTGTTGATTTGGCTGCAGAAATTGCCAAACACTGTGGGTTCAAGTACAAGTTGACGATAGTTGGAGATGGCAAGTATGGGGCCAGGGATGCAGACACGAAAATTTGGAATGGGATGGTTGGAGAACTTGTCTATGGGGTAAGTATAGCTCTTTACACAGATCAAGTTGTTCAATTTTAACTCAATGACCAGAATGCCAACTCCCTCCCAGCAAAGCGTTTGTCTGAGGTTTTTGATTTTTCACATTTCTCTAGAAATTCCTAATTCCTTGTGAAATTTTAGAACCTGAAGCCAGAAGTAAACGTGTAGATTAGCAGGCAGTGTTTGGTTTATCTGTCTGGCTGTCTATGTGCTAAGTGTCCTCTGCAAAAGGCAGCAAGGCGTAGATGCAGGATAGATGGGGAATCACAGTCAAGGCGAGTGAGTAGGACATTTATTTACAAGAAGGAGTGAGATTTGGGAAGCAAACCACATTTTATGCATTCTTAACAAGGGCTATACTAAGAACGTAATGATCTCCACTTTAATCCAATGATGTCACCAACGACTCCTTTGTGAACTTGACTCCAGATACTATGACTTTCCTTTGTTTCCCTTGCAGAAAGCTGACATTGCAATTGCTCCATTAACTATTACTCTTGTGAGAGAAGAGGTGATTGACTTTTCAAAGCCCTTTATGAGCCTCGGGATCTCTATCATGATCAAGAAGCCTCAGAAGTCCAAGCCAGGAGTGTTTTCCTTTCTCGATCCTCTAGCCTATGAGATCTGGATGTGCATTGTTTTTGCCTACATTGGGGTCAGTGTAGTTTTATTCCTGGTCAGCAGATTTAGCCCCTACGAGTGGCACACTGAGGAATTTGAAGATGGACGAGAAACCCAAAGTAGCGAATCAACTAATGAATTTGGGATTTTTAATAGTCTCTGGTTTTCCTTGGGTGCCTTTATGCAGCAAGGATGCGATATTTCGCCAAGGTTGGTTACTCACTTGCTTTAACTTTGTGCATTTTAGGTCTCAAGTGGATATTCATGGTGTTTATGAATTCACTGCAAAGAGGTAACCAGCTGCCGGCTCCTTGTCCAAAAGCGAGGAATCTAAGGGACATGCTTTTACTGTCGGCATAAGCCTGTGAAATATCTGAGCAATATTCCTTGAATGTTGAGCATATATTTCCCTGGTGAAATTATACACACCATGGAGAGGCTATAAAATGCATAAGGTTCCTATCATTCCATGCCTTCTTGGAGGGGTACCGTGTTTTTGCTGCATATTCTCATTAACAGTCATGTCTGTGTTGATCCACAGACCTGTATATGGGAAAATGGGCAACATTCCTTAGTAATTACAAAAGCAACAACTTTCGATGCAACACTTCATTAGCACACATTTCATCTCTTCTTCCCATCACTAGCTCATGGAAATGATGTGAAACAGACACTATGGGATTTATTTTTAAGAATCAGCTACTGGATTAAAAAAGAATGTGTGATAACGTATGATTCACATATCTAGAAATACATCTATGAAGCTAAAGAGTCATTACAAATTGCTGAACCGTAGTGGATGATCATACATCTACATCATGGAATAATCTCCTCCACTCTGTTATCATTATCTGTTAACATCCACAGTGGAATGCCTAATTAGAATCACGTTATAAAGCACAGATTGTTTTCTTGTGTTACATATATGGATAAGAATGATAAGCACATTTGGCACTTCAGAAGAATAACTCATGCTCATTCTGGTTAATTAATGTTTGAAGCCAAAGTGTTGATTAGTTTAGGGGTATATGTTTAACTCAATTTGGGCTTGGTTACCTTGCTTGGATTATTAGGCATATATGTTTACTAATTAGTACAGGAGGTGCTTTTTCACAGATGATTTTATTATGTTGATAGTTCTTGAGCACTTTTGGTAATAGTGAGTCAAGTTTTTAATCTAAAAGAAAAAACGCTATATGAACTCAAAGCATTTTTCTTTTCTGGCCTATTTAACATATTTCACCAAGAGAGGTGAAGGAAATGCATTAAATAGAGATTTTCAAAGGCTCCATCTCTAGGACTTGGCAGTTACAGTGATAGAGAATTTTTAAATTTATGTAAATCTAAAACATCATGGTTCTATCACATCCCTGGTGCCTTTTCTGTAGGATTGCACTGCTTTAAACACGCCAGTGGAATTCGCTTGACATGGCAAGTGTGTATGTACATGTAAATTTCACCTTTGACAAAATATACAAGATTCAGTTGCTGTATCTAATTTATCTGATTAACTTAAAGAAATAATGATACATCTCTATTAATAAGGGGAAGAGAATAAAAATTGGGGGTCCCATGTAAAATGTTAACTCAAAAGATACTAGGGAATGGTTTAACTGTGCTAAGATATTTTTATCCTAAGTCTGAGATGTCACCCATTATCCTGGGGTGATATAAACTAGGCAATGTCTTTTGGATTAGTGGTGACAAGTGAACAGGAATTCATTATTTAAGAGACTGTCTATATTGGCCTGGATTTGCAGACAGAACCCTCGCATTGTCTGCTGTGTTCGCTATGCATCATGACAGTGACTCCTTTTCAAAAACTGAGGAGCCGATTCCCATGTAGGGGCGAGAGCTCAAAGCACACACACCCATCTGTGTTATCCCACATCCCACCATGACACAGAGATGCCTTCTTGTTTTTGTCAAGCCAGCTTCAAAGATAAGGTCTGTTTGCCCTGCTTTTGATTTCAATCATGAATCATGACTCACTACAATTTCATAGGTAGTATTTTTTTTTTCCTGGTGAGATAAACAGATTTCAGAAAACACATTACTTGCTACCTTTTTTTAAGTTTGAATGTATTTGAACAAAATTTGTTTTATTTAAGTAAGGGATACAAATTCTTTATTTTACATGTGCATTTAAAAATTGAACATGATACAGAGCATTGGCAAATTAAATAGAATTTCTAATTAATTGTATTTTTGTAATTGAAAGACAGGTAATCCAAAAGAGCAGAGCCATTTGTGATCTTGAAAAGATATGAAGTGTAGTGATGAATTTATCAATAACTTTTAAATATTTTAAGATTATTTATAATTACATTGCAAGTAAAATACAACAGAATTGTACCCTACAGTTAACATATTTGTAAGGTGATCTAGAACTAGATATCTGCCTGAACTTAAATTTACACTCTCTTCAACTATACTGTAGGGTTTTTGAAAAACAGGGCCATAGGAACTGGAAAGCTTCTTTATTTATTTATACTCTCCTATTTGCTTGTTTCTTTCCTTAATGTCTCTAAAGTTCTCAAGTGAACACAAAAATATGTACAGATTTTAAATACTTCTTAGCAAGAATTAAAAGGAATAAGAGCATACAGACATTTATTTACGCCTTGTTAAAAAGTTTGGCTTTAATTATAGAAATCATTTTTGTCTGTCATCCCACAATTAAATTGATTTGTCTCTCTGCCTACAATTCTCAGAAATTCTTTCAGAACCATGAAAGGATACTTGAAAACATACAAAAGTAAATAATGAATTCTTTAAGGACTTTCCACTCTTGAATGATTTAATCTCTTCAGTACACTTTCTGAGATATCTTGTACATTTTAATCAATTGGCACATTTAATTCCATTAAATTCTTTGTAAGTACTGTAATAGAGGACAGCTTATGATTTTAACTTGCCTTTGTTTTGATCACTGAAATAAATGTAAAGTATGACTGCTAAACATCTTACGCGTACATGCTATGTAAAGAGTCAAAGGCAACTGTCATGTAATCAACTTCTAAAGGATGTGAGCAGTCAGGGACAAAGTCGTCTCTTAAGTACGAGGTGTACCATGCACTTAACTTCATTGTGACACAATAAATAGTGCATATTGGGAGAGAGACTGCTTGAAAAACATACATTTATTTCAGAATAGAAGTGAGTTGCATGTGGCTTTTTTCTATCATATCATATTTATTTAATTCTTAATATTTCTTTGGGATATGGTGATCAAGGTTTATTATATTATGCTTGGTTATTTCTGCTGTTTCTACACATTTAGTAACTTCTTTATTCAGATTTTTCTCTGTTAAAATTAGAAGCTTTCTGACCCTTTTATCAATGTTCACGTAGTTTATTATATAAACACTAAAAAAAGTTTTTAAATTCTTTTTTATCAAAAGGTCCTTTTATTGTTAATTTTCTTATTGTTAAGTTTAGGCCATCACTTGCCGTATTTTCTTGATTTATATTTGCTTACTCAAGCAAATTTAATAGAGTTCAATAGAAAGTAGTTATTTTATAGGTTAATATTACTCAAATGATTTAATGATGTGCAGATTTCCACTAAGTCATTCACATTATAACACATATATTTAAATGGGTCTACATTTCTGTATTTGCCTACTTTAATTTTAAAACACAGTATTGGGAAATCTATTAGGCATTTGCAAAGTATTGTGTGTATTAATTTATGAACTCAGTAATGCTGGTAGGAGTCGAAGCCCAGGTGAGGATTTACATGTCTAATGTATTTTCTTCAGGTTTTCTTAAAGCAGGAAATACAACGAAACACAGTCATGACGGTTCCTTCTCTGCAGGCATCTGATTTATATTCATTGAGAATCATATTTTGGGCCCCATTTAATTTTTCATCTTATTTCTTGTTTTCTTTTCTATATTTTCTTTAATATCTGTGATTCTGCATAAACCTAATGAAATGGCATTTTGAAGCTTTGCTGATCGAATTAAGCAGAGGATTTTCTTCGCATTTAAAGCTATACTTGCAGTACATGCTTCTGGCGTTTTAATATTTTATTTTGTTTGAGAGTATTTTGGGAGTTCTGCTTTAATCGTTTTTCATCTTTCTTATGTCATGAGTGGATACAACACAATGCTTACTGTATTATTACTTGTTCATTTTTGAAATGGCTTCATTATGGGATTTCAGATCATAACTGTTTGGGAATTATTACTGCGAAAGAATGCCAGGAGTCTGAAATTTTGACCTCTGGATGCGTTGTCAATTCTGAACACGTCTAATAATCCCCAGGTTCATTAGCTAGTGCGTAGATTGAAAAGTATACAATACAAAAGCACTGAACGAAATATTCCCTAACAAGTCAATATTTGCATAGTACTGCTAACTTGTTTTCTTGTATTAGGTCATTCATTTCACTTTACAAATCCATTTCATACTTGTTATCAGATCCCTCTCTGGGCGCATTGTTGGAGGTGTGTGGTGGTTCTTTACGCTCATCATAATCTCCTCCTACACGGCTAACTTAGCTGCCTTCCTGACTGTAGAGAGGATGGTGTCTCCCATTGAAAGTGCAGAGGATCTTTCTAAGCAAACAGAAATTGCTTATGGAACATTAGACTCCGGCTCCACTAAAGAGTTTTTCAGGGTAAGACACTCTGCTGTGTGATCCTCCTAGTGGTTTATTTTTCTTTTCCTAAAATGTAGCCTGTTAAAAAGTTGCTCTCACATCGGTGGTCTGCACGAAGCTCTGCGTGGGCAATTGCACCTGTCTCTAACTCCACGTGTGTTTCTGTTTTTGAACCTGTCTCTATCCCTGTCCCGCTCTGTAACTCAGTCTCTATTTTCTAATGATCGATTCCTCAAGAGAAAAACTGCAATGCTAAGAGAAAATATGTTTGATTAAAAAGAAAGACTCCCTTTTTAATCAAACTTGAAACACACTTTACTTCTTAAAATAAAATGTTTGGCTTTGTTTGATTTTAAATAAATGATTGTATTGATTTTCTGTACTTTAACCAGCCTGTATTCAAACCAGTAATGTTAATTCTGTGTCAAGAAGCACATCTGTTCATATGTGAAAATCATGAAGTTTCATGCAAGTTTTCCTACGAAAGATAGCCGAAAAGATCTCCAACTTCCCAACTTTTAAAATAGAGAGCATAAGTATACAGTATCTACTGGATGTAGGCTTATTATTATTTTTTTTTTACTTGTGGCTTTGTGTTCTCTGCTCTCAGCATTATTTTATTTCATTTACTACTAATTTTACAGAAGTTTGCCTATTAGAATGTTTAAATAAATAACACTTTAGTAGATTGGTTAAGAACCTCCATATAAATGTGAAATTGAGGTTTGTCTGTCACCAGGGTTTTGTGCTCTGATGCAGGAATACATACTCAAATTTTTGCTTGTTTTCTGTCCCAAGGTTCAGTTAAGTAGCTAATTGTACCTGGATAAAAAAAAAATGTTATCTGCCCATCTTTCAAGTTCAAACATTTATGTATCACAATATGACTTGATTCCACTTTTTCGGAATTTGGAATGCTCTGCTGCAACTAGCAAGTTTGCTAGTTGTACTTTTTTGCCTACTTTTATGCTGTCATAGGATGTATCAAGTTAATTGCTATTATATCACAGTAAGAGCTTAGTATTTAGCATCAGAGAGTTGATCTGAGAAGTTAGATTATCTAAATTAAATAAATGAAGAATACAAAATAACTTGAGACCAGAGATTAGCATTCAGTTCGTAAGCTTGAAATTTTGAACCCTCAGTGTTTTATCTCAATGTTAATCATTTCACAAGATTAACGTATTTGTTTTCTTTAGAAAAGACTTATTTGAAAGTACAGTGTTTCTCACACACAGAGTGACAGAGGAGAGACAGAGGGAGAGAAAGGAAGTCTTCCATCCTCTATTTCACTCTCTCTAAAGGCTGCAACAGCTGGGACTGTGCCACACTGAGGCTAGGAGCCTGGGCTTCAACTGGGATTCTCACACAGGAGCAGGGGCCATTGTCTGCTACTTTCCCAAGCGCATTAGCAAGAACATGGGTCCAAAATGGAATAACCAGGATTGAAAATGATGCCCTGATACGGGCTGTAACAGACACATGTAGCAGCCTGAGCCATGGGACCACAGCACCCTAACCCTTGCTGAGAGGAAAAGCACTTTGTATCACAGTACAAGATGAATATTCCATTTATTTTATATAAAATTGCTTTGTAAAGGGGTACTTCAAGCAATTCACGGGAAGTGGTATTTAATGATAATGTAGCAGCATGCTTTTGGCTTAGTGGTTAAGACACCTATTGAGAGGCCCACATTGTATATCAGAGGGCAGGTTTCAAGTCTCGTACAAAACTCCTGGCTCCAATTTCCTGCTAACAGGAATACCCAATGAAACTATGCTGTTTTTAGACAACTTCTCAGAGCATGTACAAAGATTAGAAATAATACAGATGTTAGCCATACTCATTTTAGGGTTAGTGTAGCCATTGGTTTCCAGAGTGAAAAGACCTCAAAAGAGGTTTTCCAAATATACATAGCATAACATAATTGCACTGCTTAGAATTAAAGTAATTGACATAATTCCTTTAAAAGCAGTATTTTTTGTCTCACTCTGTGTTATTAAAATATCCTGTATATATTAATGTGTATTGTCATGTGGATGTGCCCCTACTTATTTAATGTTCTCCCTATATTTAAATTCCCCTTCCAGTTATTCTTACCTAGCAACAACACACGATGATCTCTTTACTGATCTGCTGTAGAGAACAGATCTCACCAACCTGTCATTGTACTTGGTGCTCATTTAACTGTTTCTGACTGATAACGATTTCTCTTCCACAATCATCTGTGTTCCCTATTTCTATGAAGGCAGAGACATAAACGTCTAGGCTTCTCTGTATTAGTACACGCACACATGCACCTATAAGATCCTTTGGAAATGAAGTGATTCTTGCCATATGTATGTCCATATATGTGGAAATCTCAAAAGTAGAACCTTTAGAAACCTATCCCCGTTGCTAAAATGTTCGGTTTCTAAAATGGGAAGCACTGAATAAAGGCTAAATGTGAATAAGCAATCAGTAAATAACATGATATGCATATGCTACACGTCACTGCTGCGTGGTTAGTCACCTGCTCTGTGCCTTTCCCTCCTCTGGCTTGATGATGGCAGAGCCAGGCAAGCAGATGACGGTTCTCGCGTGGCCCAGCCTTCCTGAGATGATCCAGAACGAGCTGGATTCATTTCCTCTCTCTTTGGCAGCTTTTCTTTCCCTGACATTTTAATTTTCTCACCATTTCGCAGAACATCTGATGAATCATGGACTTCCTAAGGACTGTGAGCACACACTTAGCCTAAGCTACCTGGAGACTGGCTGCATTCTCCCCTTTCAGTCACTGGCTAATTTCCCCAAAGTCCGCAGCAACCTGAGCTGGCCAGTCCAAAGCCAGGAGCAGGAAGTATTTTCCAGGTCTCCCACTTGGGTTCTGGGGCCCAAGAACTTGGGCCATGCTCCACTGGTTTTCCAGGCCATAAGCAGGGAGCTGGAGCTAGAAGTGGAGCAGCCAGGCTATGAAGTTGTGCCTATATGGGGTGCTGGTGCTGACAGAAGGAGGATTTGCATGCTATACCACTTTGCCCGTTCCTAACATGTGCTTTTGGAGATTGCAGTGCAAAGAGAATCTTAGCTTGCCAAAACGTGATGATGGCTACACAGTGGCAGTTCTTCCCAGGGCGAAGGCAGGATTTTGATCATTCTCATCCCATACCTATTCTTCATAAATATCACTCGACCTTTTAACCCCCTAGCTGTGTCCTACAGAGATCTCCTTTGCCATGCATAGACCAAATAGCTTTACTCCAACCAGGTTACAAGAAGTTTCATATTAATGCCCTTTTCTCAACACCAGCACACCAAGAAAACATTCGATCCACCAGGAAAGATGAAAACAATGCAGAAATAGCAGAATTGTTGTTCCAGAACCCTTTAAAATCTCTTATTTAAATAACTAACAACTAGCTTTGTTCAAAAAGCAGAAAATGAACTAACATCTGGGAAACAAAGTACCTCTTTGAGTAGAACCTATATATATTATGAAAATTCTGGCTAATGGAAATTCCTTTTATCCTGACAGTGTCAGCAATGTATATTTAAATTTTAGATAATGTATAGGCTTTTAAAAATACACAATTACATTCTACATGTCTGTTCACTCAAAAAAAGTGTATTATATTTTTATGTTTTATGACATGTGAATCATTTATAAAAAATGACCAATTTAACTTAACGGATTTCATGTACCTAAGATTAACTAACACAACTAACATACCAGTAAATCTTCTGGAATAATTTCAAGCTGCAAATAAATTGATCAAATAGCTTATTTCACATATAGTAAATAACACATTTTTCTAGAGTACATTTTAAAATAATTTAATCTTAAAACCAATACAGAAGTTTTATGAATGAAACATAACGTTTCATTGCTAATTATCTAAAATTTTTCTCTGAAGGTTATAAGTGTTTATAAAGCATTTTATGTAATTTTTAATGCTATGAAATTGACGATTCAAACCTGGAATAATTCACATACTTAATGGACCATTGGACAAAATAACTGTGCTTTCACATACAATTTTTCTCTGCAAACCTATGATTCATGTCCAAAGCATTGGGACATCATCTTTTTCTGGGAAATCACATTACAAGAAGACTTGCATATTTAGTAAGATTGTGCAGTTTAATCAAACTCTTGTATTTAGCACTATCCAATTTGTTACTAAAAGCAGAACGATATAAACGGGGTTTTTTTTTAACAGATAAAGCTTTAGATAAAGTTAAAACAACCTTTTCTGCCTAAAACACTAATAAAACATGCCATTGGCTGACATGTTTTAAGACCTTACTGTGCACCAGATACTGTGCCAGATAATTGTTAGGCTCATGAATGTTAAATTTTCCTAGCCAATTCTTGGAGTAATTTTTCTCTCCTAGATGTTACCCTTACAACGAAGAATTCACTAGGTAATGGATTCTCAAATCTCAAGAATAGGTGTTCTTCAATAATAGAGATGGGCGTAAGGATGGCTTAAAGAGTGAACACATGATAGAAACGGCAGGATTAAGGAACGAATTCCAACACATTATTTCAGGTGAAGATGTGTTTTGGGGTAAGCACCGCGTCTTCTTGTTGTGAACACCACTGAACTGATGTGGTCCAGGGGTTTCCTCCACTCTACAGCCCTGATTCCGCCTGGTGAGGGTGGAGCAAGGAAACTGACCCTCTGACAAGATCTCTACTTTATGTAATATAATCCTCAGTGATGA